>NC_052021.1:17170987-19570987 GCF_015832195.1 Motacilla alba alba
TCTGGTCAATAAAATGAAGGGTACTGAGTGCTGGCAGTTTGGGGGAATGAAGACTGACTTAATTACAGCATCCAAATCTCTCACATCTCCTGTCCACTGAAACACCAGCCGCCTTCATGTGCTGCCCTTTAACAAAGCTGCCTATCATGCATCTAAACAAACAAGTAGGGAAGACAGAGGGGAGATTGTTTGTCAGGGATGTGTCTTTGCGAGGGAGGAGCAGCAATATCTGCAGGAGGGACTGAGGTGAAACCCAACATCAAAGGCAAGAGGCTGTCAGCACATTTAACTTTACAGAAAACCTTCTCCTAATAAAAAAGGAATGACCTCGTTACTACGGACACTAACAGTTCCCAGGGGAACACCAGGAGACTGCTGCCTGCACTTTTAATATTCACTTTACAAACAAATGGGAAACCTTGAAAGAATTTCGGTGTTGTTCTTGGCAAGTTGTTACAATGCTGTGTCCTTATAAAAATCATTTAAGAATTTATGTAGTGTGAGTTTACTTTTCATCTGCTGCTTTTCATTGCTATAAATCTCCCTCCCTCTCACTGCCTGTGCTCCTGTGGGAAAGCCCAGGATGCCCACGGAGTGAGGTGCTGGCCACGCCAGCAGGTTCAGCAGGAGGCACTGTTAAGCTTGGTTCTGACTGATGAAAGACAGAGGACCCGTTTCAGGAGGAGATGCTCAAAAACTCTGTCTGGATCTGGGCCAAAGAGAGCAAGCCAATTCCTATCAGGAGGGTGGAGGGCAGGAGAAGCTTTGAGTTGGCTGTAGAACTGGGGCAGGGGGGCAGAGGGGAGAGCTGGGTCGCTGAAAGCTGGAAGGATCCTGACTGTGACAGTCCTGCAGGCAGCCAGGTGTGCAGCACTGTGGGGATGCAGGGTGGGCCAGTTCAGAGCTCTACCCCTCTCAGCTTCTCCTGGCAGGGGTCACCAGATGCAATAATGCCAGGAAAGCTCGAGTGGAACAAATCTGTGTCTCTTCCAAGACTCTGTGAAAGAATCAGGGAGAAAATGTTGCTGCAACCCGAAAGAATACTTGCAGAGTGCGAGGCTGTTCAGTCAGCCAAATATCTCTGCAAATTACACGAGCGGTTTCTTTTCACAGGCTAGGCTTTCTCCTCAAGTTACCACAGTCTGAGTGACCAGAAATCTTCCCCAATGTTTCCTTCGTGTTACATTTGCTGTGTGGCACCTGAGGGAGGTTTGCAGAAATGGTTTCATTAGCAGGGGGAAATACTCTGCACTGGAAATAAGCCCTTATAGCTGATGCCTCAAGCTATTCAGTATCTGTCCAGAAACTCTTACCCACACTTATCTGGTGCGCAGCCTGGGGAGTAGCCCTTTCCCTCCTGGCACGTGCCCACAGTTATGTGCAGAGTCAGGCACACCCCAACACACTTGAAAATGCAAATAAGCATACACATATGTAATTTAACTCCCATGTTCCTATCCACACATACCATGCCTCTGTGCATGTCAGTATGCTCTTTTCTCATTTCCATTTACTCATACAGAGCAATCCAACCCTGGTGCAGATTTGCTTCTAATTCTGAGAGTCATGTCAAACACAACTTTATGCTTTGGGTTCATCAGCCCTGACACCAAACTGTGGGAAAGGCAGTCATATTTGAATATCCTATCTGTAATTCATACTTTATCTGGTTCTCTAGACATTTGCTTAGCATCCCTTCATCCCAGACTCTGTCTGAACTCAGGTTTCCTGACTACTCCTGCAAGGCAGAAGGCAGATACCTGCTGCTCCTTGAGGCTTTCTAGTGGAAGGATGAAGTACAGAAGAGGAAAATGTAATGATGGTAAGTAGGTTGTGGGAATGACACCATTCATTGGTACTCTAGGTATCAAAGTACTCACTAACGGGCAATTTACAAAAGACACTTTTGAGCCATTTTGAAGGAAATCGCTGGCTGCTGTGGGCAGGAGAGTGCAGGCGGCTTCACGCAAGCGTGAGCTATCGCCCAGGAGCTGCCCTTCACAGCTGTGAGCTACACGAGAAATACAAGCGACTCTTTCCATTTCCACACTCCTCTGCGGATGTCTGGGAGCAGGAGTTTACCCTTTGCAGAATCCTACCAGTTGCCCGTGTCAAGTGGACTCAGCAAGGCCACAGAGAAGTTTAAGCCAACTGTCTTCTAAAGCCAGGAAAAGGGGAGGCCTCTTTCCTTATTCCAGCAGAATATCTCAAATAGGCATGCAGATCTAGCATTTTATTTGCCTTATCTTCCTCAGAGCAACCAATATGAATCACTGAAATGCTGTTTTGCAAAGGTCCTAGGCATTTCCATAAAGTTGTACTTCACCAGGGTTTTCTCTTCACTTGTTCTGGCATGTTAACTTATTGTGATTAGCTGTTGTGCTAAGTTTCACCTAAACACTAACAGAAATTTGAAGATTTTTATTAAAGAGGAAGATACCTCAAAGTGCAAATGCACATTTGTGCACATGCCCACATATTTGTAAATAATACCACATGTGCTGGTGATCATTTTGCCTTTGGTGGGACACACCAGCACAGCTCAACCTCTAGGTTCACTTTATTGCTAGCAAGTGAAAAGTAGGAGGATGAACTTCCATAGACCATCCTCATCAACTTCACTTGTTCCGAGATAGACTTTTACATGCATATCTTTATAGCACCTTCCAGTTCCTAGAGGCACCTACAGGTAAGCTGGAGACAGACTATACAAGAGCGTGTAGTGGTAGGACAGGGGGGGTACAGCTTCATATCAAAAAGGTCAGGTTTGGATTATATGGCAGGAAAAAATTTTACTGTGAGGATGGTGAGACACTGGCACAGGCTGCCCAGAGAAGCTGTGGATGCCCCATCCCTGGGAGTGTTCAAGGCCAGGGTGGATGGGACTTTGAGCAGCCTGGACTAGTGGAATGTGTTACTGCCCACGGCAGGGGGATTGGAACTGGAGGATCTTTAAGGTCCCTCCCAGCCAAAGTATTCTGTGATCTAACCTGAGCAAAGATACAGCTCGGCAGTGAATTCAAACCCAGTGAGGTGTGTGCCCAGAATTGCAAGTGCAAGTGGTCATACAAATGCTGGACCACAAAGAAGGATGGCTTGTAACTAGTGGTCCAGAGAGAACTAGCAGGAAATCTGGGGTCACTGCCTGGCTCTGCCACAGATTTCCTTTATGTCCTTGCCTCATTCACTTACTTTAGCTGTTCTCCAGCTGAAGGAGACAATAGTACCTCCCTAATGGTCTTGGGAAGGTCTCTTGAGACTGTGAAGAGGAAGGACTTGACTCTGTGAATATACTCCTGAGCAAAAGGAATTCCAGATTAGAACTGCCTGGGTCTGCTGCTGCTCCCTAAAGTAATTATATCAAATATCTGAGGCAATAATAAAAGTTCACAATGTTTTCCCATTTGGGGTTGGAGGACATATTTTGTTCAATAACCAGGAATGCAAAGTTTGGCTATAGTTGTGATCCTTTGTTTCTTTGTGTGTTTGTTTTTTTGAGGTTGTTTTGGGGTTGATTTTTTTTAATGTTGTTTTTGTTTATGTGGGGGGTTTTGTTTGTTTGGGTTGGGTTTTTTAAATGATTTTTGGTCATTGAAGTCAAATTCAAAGTGATTACCTCCTCCATGTTTTACATCAAGAGAGTGCTCCTTTATAAAACAGTTAACAACTCATTCAAATTTTCTTCTGGATAATTTTTGTGTCTTTCTTCCTCTAACTCAAAGTTTGCAGTGTGGCCACACACTTGGCAGAAGTTCTTTAGTTCTGTCACCTACAATTTTCCTGGAAAATCTCCTTGCTGGATAATTCCAGGCTGTAGGAAATGATGAGGCTGCAGGAAAGGACAGGTTTGTTTAGCTGTCTGAATTGGAGTGGAATATTGCCCTCTTCCTGCACTTGTCTGTTGGCTTTAGAAGTGTGGGACACTGAATAACCCAGCAGAGAGGTATGACCTGGGAGCAAGGAGGTAAGAGCACGTTCTCTTGGTGAGATGCTGTTATTCTCTGGATAGATCTTCTGCCTTTTTAGGTGGAACAGTGTGGCCTCTTTAACCCCATCACTGGATCAGTGTTCCCAAACTACACTAGTGTGACCATCCCACTTGAATTAAGCAAGTAGCTCCCGGCTTCTGACTCCACAATCCAGCCTTGGGTACCCCCCTCTTCCTCCCTCTCCCCTGAAGCCCCCTGCTTGTGGGCTCCTTGATATTTTCCAGTCCTTCCCTAATGAGCACTGCAGAATTACAGCTAATTAAGGATGTAAATGATGCTGGAGAGGGAGAGAGGGGGAGAGGATGGGAAGGGGCGGGGGGGGGGGGGGGGGGGGGAGGGCAGCTACTTGCTGTGTGCAACTCTGCAGTAAAGTGTCTCCTACCTCAGCAGAAAAGTTATCACGGCAGACAATGTCAACTTTCCGGAGGGGGAGGGCCCTTTGCACGGCTCCGTCCCCGCCTGCAACAGCCGCGCCTCTCTTTCAGTGTCAGCGCTGCAGATGTGATGTCCTTCCTCCTCCCAAATGCTGCTTTGTCAGCCGAAGCTGTCAACGAGCCCTGGTCTCCCTCTCTGATACTTGCCACCCACACCTGTGTGTCACCTGAGAGGTGAAGGGCTCACAAGACTTCAAAACCTGCTGGTGCTCTGGGTGAGCGACCTGTTGTGTTCCTCTTGCTTGCAAAGGGATTTTGTCCCTCTGGTGTGGGCCAGGCCCACCTCCACATTGAGAGGGTCAGGAAGGACACCAGTGCTTGGGGCAGGAGGGCGGATTTTGGCCATTTCTCTCTGGCACTGGAGCACCTGCCTCTCTGGGCTGCCAGTGCTGGCCCTCAGCCCCTGCTCCCCAGGGGAGGATTAGGGCAAAGTCCCTTGTCTCTGCAGCGGAGGCCAATGACTGGGACAACGTGTGCGGGGTGACAGGTGCCGGCGGCAGCCTGAGCTGTCAGCTCCAGCCACGCGACCCTGAGATACGCGGTTGCTCACACGTGAGCTGGTCTGGCTTGCTTTAGGAAATGCTCCTAAAGGGAGCAGCAGGGCCACTGGAGGAATGCAGGATTCATCCAGCAAGGGGCTGCAAACCCTCCATCCCACCACCAGCCTCGGCTGGCAGCTCCTGCCCACAGCAGGGAGCCAGGAGTCAGCCGGCTGGCAGCCCTGCTTTGGGGGGTGATGATTCTGCTGGCGACGAGCAGCTGTTTGAACCCATTCCAGTCTTGCTGGGTCCTCCCGAGCGCGTTTCCAAACGCTTCGGGTCCCTGTTGGCATATTTCTCTGCACATTGCCCAGATCAATGAATTGCAAAGGGACGCCTGCCCTGGCACCACAGCCAGTCCGTCTGTCTGTCCCCTCTCGGCTGAAGCAGGACGCACGCCCCAGGTCAAGGGGACGTGGCATTGGGTGGCAACAACGGCAGCAGCGGTTTTTGTTGTTGTTTCCCCAGAACGCTGTGCAATATATTCCGATTTTTTTTCTTGTCATTAAGCCAGTGCCTCGGAGATGATGATGTAGTCCCTATGTGGGCCGCAGAAAGCACTTCGAGCCGTGCTGGAGTCGTGCTGGGTGGCTCTGATAGCAGAGCTAATGGGAGCGAATGGGATGCAACGAACTGTTCTAATGACACCAGCCAGGGAAGAGACAACAGTAAGAATAAATAAATGTTAACTATTTTCCTCTTCCAGACATTTGCATCTATTGCCATTAAGTTCATTTAAATAAGAGAGAGAGCGAGAAAGAAGGGGAAACTTACTACTACTCTTAATAACCAGTGTCTAAAAATAAATTAGGATGCTGGGATGCACTTAAGGCATTTTAAAAATAAGTCTGATTTTTCCCCCCTTTCCTCTTTTTTTTTCTGAAGTGTTGGAGGGTTTTAATTTGGGCCAAGTAATTTTGGTACAAACGCTTGGGCGCCTTTCGTTGGGAAATTGGGAGGAATGCAAACAAGATTTCACTTCATTAAACAGGGGCAAACAGTAGAGAAATTGCACTTACTTATGGAAATGACTTTTAAACATGAACAGCATTTACTTGCATTGCCTTGTGCTGATTTTTTTTTAAAAGATTATACATGTGAATAATTCACTGCAGGCCAATTAGATGATGATTTCATTTTTAACCTCCCTTCCTTGCCATCTTGCTGGTTGTCCCTTTCATTATAATTTCCACCCTCTTCCTTCCCTTCAATAAATTAATAAAGATCAAATAATCCCTCTTACTTCAGTGCCATGAGACAGCTTCTTGGAAAGGGTGTAAGGTGAGAAATTGGAGGATCCCCATCTCTACTGAACTGCCCTGGGATGTGGCAGGAATAACTCCATGGGATTTATACAAGCAGAGCTGCACCCATGTGTGCAGGAATAAGGAATGGGAGGAATGAAAAATGGACAGGAATGAAACGGGGAGATGGAGAAAAAAAGATCTTTGTGTTCTTTGCATGCAGAATCAGGTGCTGGAGAGAGGCTGAGCATGCAGGACTCACCCTCTGTGAGGCTCCTCTGATGCTGACAGGATCACACTGCTGTGACTTGGCTCTGGCCAAGCTAAAAGCAGCACTCAAGTGACTCTGTGACGTTGCTGGGGATAGAGTGATGCCCTGAAACTCTTCAGCATCCCTGGGCCAGATGCAGGTAACAAAGATGTGGGGCCACTGCTAAAACAAGGGAAGAATAGGCTGTAAGAGGAAGCCAGAGGAGGGTGATGCTGACTTTTGCCAGAGGCCTGTGGTAGGTGGACCTAACAGCAAGTGGACAGAGAGAGAGTTCTCCATGGGGCCTCACTGTTTTTTCGGTATTCTACAGATGATAGAGATTCTTGCTGTTATTCACACGTGTCAGGGGTTTCCCCAGCTCACTGTGGAAAGCAGTCTGTGGGGTTTCATGCCAGCAGGGTCTGGTCACAAAACTTTCAGGGTGCTGGGAAGAAGGAGGTCCTGAAGACACTGGAGTCCTGGCTCCCTCTGGTCCCTAGTTTTCGCTTCTGCATATCATCAGATGCCTGCCAGCTTAAAGGGGCATTGGCAGACTCTGTCCATGAAAATCCTAGTCATGCTTATAGGAAGGCAACACCTGTCCTCAAAATAGTTTTTTCCCCAAATATTTAACTCCTGGAACTCTTTCCAGTATTTAAATTATGAAATACAGAGCCTAAAAGCCTCTAAAAACATAATAACAAAATACGTAATTATTTCTATGTAAAAAATCAGCTGATCTGCCTGTTTAGTTTCTTATGTGACTTTTACCTGTATATGAAACTGCTATCTTCCTTTCATCTGACCAAAAATGAAGGAGAAACTTGGGTGCCTTCCCAGTGAAACTTCCAGTCCCCTGTCATTGCAAGGGCAAAGGTAAATTGGAATATGTCCCCTCTTTGCATCACCAAGAGTATACTTTTCTTCTTTGCTAAGAAAGAGGTTTTTCCCTGATGCCAATGGAGTCACACTGCAGAAGAGCCACTGCTGATGGGGTCTGTTCCAGCCTGTGGGGTGCCTGTCCTCTCTTCTCTACAAGTGGTGAAACAGAGGCATGGAGCAGGTAGGACACCTGTTTACTCCTGTATGCCCTGGCCAAGCATAAGCAGTAGTGTGATGCCTGGGACCCTGGTCAGAAGTAGGACTGTCCATAATTTCATTTCTTCTGCAGCTCTCACTTAAAAGTTTATTTTATGGAAAAAGGTCTTTCTGGGAAACTCCCCTCCACATTGCTGGTAGTTGTCACAGCACCGTGTCATCACTTCCTTCACCCCTGTCTCTGAAGCCATCACCATCTTCCTTCAGGAGCTCTTATCTTGCACTGTCCCAGCCTGATCCCTCCAGACTGCTTCCCACGATGTTTCATGCTCATTTTGTCAGTGTGTTCTTTCTCACCAGATCAGATTCCCAGCCTTTCTGTGCTTCAGTGTTTTTATGGCTCTTCACTGGTTACAGTTTTATTGGGAAAGAGGTGGCTGCAAGCAATGACCTGTGATTTCCAGGGAAGGGGAGAGCAAGGAAACTTCAAGCAGCATGGCCTCCCACTGGGAGCTGTCCCTTTTAGAGGCCTTGTGTCAATTATTACTTCCCTACTCTATTTGTTTACCCTGGGGAAGCCCAGCATGCTCCCTTCAGGGCTTGAGGCAGGCAAATACCCTGTCCCAGCAATAGCACAAAGGTCTTTCAGCTGAGGCTCAGGAACTTTGCATTGCCTGTTTCTAAGTCAACCTACAGCATCAGAACCTAAGCTCCATGGAACAGATTCCCTAAGGAAAAGGTGTTCACTTTCACTCTGGCATCTCTGTTGTATCTGGCATCCTCCAGCTGGGGCTGAGGAACACAGAGAGCAGTGAGCCCACACGACAACAGCCACTGCTGCCTTATCCCTGTGACTGATGCTGCTGGCTGTAATGTAGAGTACAGGACATTTTCTGGCTGTTCCTGACAACTATTCCAAACCACCTCCAACACAGACTCTTTTATCCTGCTTGCAGTCATCCAGAGACATCCTTCTGAGAATCTTTGTGGAGAGATTAGCCCAGAAACTCCAGCTATGAAACAGCAGTTTGTGTGCTGAGCTCTCTTTGTAGGAGAGGTATTTCCACCTGGCAGACACCTCTGGAATTCAAGGATAGGACCCTTCAGGCTGTTTGGTATCTCTGTTGACCTCAGCAGGTTTATCACTGGGGACAAGGTTAGCTCCATGCACTCATTAACCTGCTTCCCCTGAAGGACCTTTGAGGCCGAGGGCTATGTGGGGTGGGCACCCACATCAGCCCTTCCCCATGGGCACCCTCTTGCTGATCTGCTTGTGCAGCACTTGGAACCAGGAAATGGTCATGGGTCCTGACCATCCCCGTGCCTACGACAGCCATGGAGGTCATCTGCTGGCAGGGCAAGGCAAGGCAAAGCAAACATCCTCTGTGCAGTCAAGAAATGTTGGGCTAAGGAGGACTTCAGATGTGTCTGACTCTGAAATGAGCTTTATTCTTTTCTTCAGCCTCTAGTGACAGAGACTGTCTCTGGGCAGTGAATCAACAACCTCAAGAAGAGGTGAGCAAGTGTCAGGCACCATTATTGACATTCTTGCTGACACCCTCCCTTCAGAGAACGCATCCCTGGGGGCTGGAGAGGTCAGGGCTGGGCTCCCTGAACAGGGGTCAGAGAAGACGCTGGACTGAGACCTCCCAGCAGGATTTCTACCCACAGCTGCAACTCTTGAGATCCCATTTGTAGAGTCCTTGTTTCCCATATGGACTCTACAGAGAATTAGCAGTGGCAGAGTGCTGATGGCACTGGAGAGCTGCTGGTCATGCTGTCAGATACCATCAGAGCTTGAAAAGCAATGTCAGCAGCATCCCCTGGGTGTTATATACTTATTTTCTAAGGCCAGCAGGTGTTAGCCTTGAAGCAGGGTGAGCACATCCATTTCACCCCATCACTGGTGGAAACCATACTATTAAGGACTGGCCAAAACATGACATTTTCCACAGTGAACTTCAAATGATGTTCAGTTTGGGCAGAGCAGGGAGAATTTTCTCTCACCAATATTTCTATGGGAGTATATTTTTGATAGCAGATGAAAAATCCTTCAATTTAAGGAAAAAAAGAAATCTTTTATTTAGCTTTTAAAAGAATTTGAAGTATTGGTAGGTAAGAAAAAAAATCTGGACATCTTTTCCTATTTATTGTATTTAAAATATAAATGTAGGGTATTTTTCTGGAAATTATCTTCAATTTGAGAAAAAACTGCAGGGCCTGTAGGTGGCCTGTAGGGGTTTGTAATAATAGAAGAAATATTTAGTGAAAAGAAGAAAAAAATGGCAGTGTTTCTGGAAGAAGTTTGGAAGGAAACATGGCAAGTATAAATTGGAAAATGTAGAAATACTCCCTACCTTTCAATTCTCAAAGTCTAAGGAGACTTTGGATATTAGTGACTCTGCTTTATAGATACGATGGTGCCATACTGGTACTGTGCCCTCAGTGAGTGTTTCAATTCACATTAAAGGAGCGCACAGACTTCTAAAAATGTATTTTCTTCTCCTTCATCTCCTCCTTCCAAAATACAGATCAATTTATCTTCTTTGTGCGAGTGTGAGAACACCAAGACACAGAGATGGGAGTGGTCTTACCCAAGGTCACACTGCACAAATCATTGTGGCAAGAGTCACTCCTTAGTTCTGTGAGGAACAGCAGAGGAAAATGTTGTCCAGCATCCTGGGTTGGACTGCCACTATGGCACTGTCTTTCAAATCCATCCTGTGATCACCAAATACTCTTGCCAGCTCTGACAAGCAGAAGAAACAGAGGCTGGTCCAAACTGACTCCTGGTGCTACAGACGCTGAAATCCTTGCAAAAGGAGAAACTTGAGATGTCACTGGCTGAAGATACCCCAGGTTACTGTGAAGATATTACAAAACTGAGGCACATGCATATTGTGGCTGTTTTTCCTGACCTTGGGGTCACATGCAAGGAAACAATCGGTGGGAAAGCAAAGAGGAAAAGAACAGTTATTTCTCTGGGGCCCTGACAGAAGGAATGAGAATGTGGGGGCACCTGGGATGGCCACGGAACAAAAAACCTGAAACATCTCTTCACCCATTTGTTCTTATTTTTCCACTCTGTGGGTCCTGCTCCCCTCTTTCCTCACCCTCCCCCAGCTTGCCTGGTGATTCAGGAAGAAGAGGCCAAGGAGAGTAATATTGTGCTGAAGACAGGACTGGAAGGGCAGTAATTTAGACTCAGAGGCTTATAGTATTATTGCCTGCAAAGCCATTCATGGGAAATGATTCCACCCGTCCCCATTCCGCTCCCCCCCGCCCCATACCACTCTCCTTGCTCTGCAATAACAATAACAGAAATGCCTTCAGGAGGCTTTTCTACTCAAAATGCAGGCAAAGGAGCACTTTTCTCCACCACCCCTCTTCTTTCCCTTCTCTTCTCCCTGCACTCGCTTGTCCCCCCTGCCTCTAAGCCTAACTGCTGCTCCCTCCCTTCTCCCCTCCCCCCCCACGGGATAAAAAAATAAAAATAATAATAGGGGTAATAAGAGAGGAGGTAATGGAACGTTCTCCAACTGGGCACATGTCAGAAGCCATTATATGTGGTGCAGATTTGCATAATTCAAGAAGCATCAAATTAAATTTGCATAATTCCTTTGATTACACTTGTTATTAAATGTAAGTGACATTGATTTACAAAATGGCCCAATATAAGGTTAATAGCAAATGTCACCTTCCAGCAGGGTGAATAGGGTGCGTGTGTGGTGGTGGTGGTGACGGAGGAGGGGGAGAGGGGGGCCTGGGGAGGAAGGCGAGCAGACAATTGATTTCTGCTCCTCTCTCCTCCTTAAAGGGCTCAGGTCTCCTTTGCAGAGGAGCCCTCGACTCTCGGAGGGCTGCACTGGGCTGTCATCGAGACACCGTGTCATCAGGACACCCTGCCGAGTGGCATTGGTGCCATGCCTCTGCTGCCTCCTGCTCTGCACCGTGTCACAGCATGGCCACTGAGCCAGTTCCCAATGGGAGCTAGGCTGGGTGGAAGGAGCAGGGGAAGCCTAAAAGTGTCTCTCCCAGGCCCAGGCACGCTTGGTGGGCAGGAAAAGCAGCTTGGATGGCATCTTTGCAGGAAGATCTCACTGAGGCAAGTTTTCTAAAATAGGATGTGAGCTGGATGTGGGCTGTGCCCAGCTGGCAGGACACCCTGTGTGTCTGCGGGGACAGCACTGGGAGGGAGGGAGAGCCATGGTAGGAGCAGTGCCTGAAATGCCAGCTCTGATGGCAGAGATTCCACAGTGAAAACACATTTGTGATTACAGCAAGACCTGTAAGTTACATGAAGAGCTGCTTTCCATAAATGAAAGACTCTGTGCCATACATACAGAGCTGCTGATGATCCAGGCCCATCACCACTGTCCATTTTGCTAACATGGGCCTCAGACCATCTTGAACACTTGCCTTGTGAGTAGATTCCATCTCTGAACGTCTTTTTGCCTCTCTTCATTCTGTGTTTTTCTCCAGAAAGGGCATGTGATTTCATGCAGGGAAGCTGACTGGTAAGTTGTGTGGGCACCTGAGGACTGTAGCGATAAAATAAAGTCATAATATGTGTACCAGAACAGGATGAATATCAGACTTCTAGTCACAAGCAGTTTCAAAGACACACAAACCTAGGCATAACCTGGTTTTGGTTCAGCAGAAAATTTTTTTGCAAATCAAGAGACTGGCTGAAGGGGGAACAGGGACCCACAGCTACCTTTTTGGTTAAACTCTCTCACTCAAGGTGAAAAAGGATGCTTCTTTTGGTGTCTGAGCTCTGTAAACATTGTCTAATAGCATCCAAACAAAATTAGAATTAAATCTATCCCTGAGCCAACTGTCAGAAGGGTTTTTCAGAATGTTTCAAAAGAAGTAGCACTCACTATTTGTAGCAGGAAGGATACGATGATTGGTATAAAATTCCAGGTAGCTGCCATTTACAGCTGATTTTTGAACTCTCTTAAGCCTTCTGAAGCTCTAGTAGTCCATGCCCAGGATGAAATCAGTGCACCCATCTTTCAGATCCCAACATAATCACATGAAGCCAGGTTAATAATCTAGATTATTATCTACTGAATGAGAGACATGAAATGTATTTTACAGGCCTTTGGGCACTCTAAAAGGAAGCTGCAGTATGAACATTTCTAATGCCCTACATAGTGTCCCACATCAGTTGAAGAGCATTGCTTTTCTGCATCCCAAATACCCAATGCTTGCTCCACAGCAGAATTTATTATAACCCTCCTGAACCCAGATTCTCAAAGGTGCCCAGTAGTGCCAAACTTCAGACAGTTGAAGAAAATATCTTTTTGAGGCTAAGCACATTTATAGTGGCTAATGGCTCAGGCCTGGGTTCCATTCCTGTTGTGAGGAAAGAAGATGAAGTGTCTGGGTTTGGTGGACAGACTTAAAAGGGTGAATGGAATACGCAGGACCACTGTGCACACCCCAGATTTCTTGAGAGCATGCAGGAGGTGTCTTTGTGTAGTGTCAAGGGATTGGTCTTTATTTTGAATATTTGTGTCTTCTGAGCAGGTGTTTCCTTCCCTCTGCAAAGCAGCCCTCCCCTGCGGCCTGGTGACAGGCCCCTTAATGCAGAAGACGCAGGTTGTATTCCCAGCCCTGTCAATCCCGTGTTCTCTACTGCATCCCCTCCACACCCGGGCACATCTTGGCTGGTGAGCCTGCAAACTCTTTGGAGTTCTGCTTCAGATCCCTCTCTGTGCTCTCACAGACTGCTCGACACATTGGTTCCCAAGTGTGCGTCTCTTGCTTCCCTTCTGAGGCTGGCAGGGGTGTTTGAGCAGGTCCTGACCCAGACCCTGTCAGGCTGCATCAACCCTTAATGCATCACGTGAAAGCCGGCTGCTGGCAGCACAGGTTTGCAGGGCATTGCAGAGGGGGTTCCTCTGCAAGAGCTCTGTCTTGAAACTCCGTGTCAATCACAGATGGTCCCTGGCCATCATGCCCACTCTGACATGGGGATGCTGACTTGAATGAGGAGAGTGAGAGCCTTGTTTTCACCATGGATTGGTGAAATTTGCTGCCCAGGTTTGGAGGTACGAGGGATCCCAGCCCAGACGTGGCTGGTGCTCACGTGTGCACTTGAATCCTGAGCTATTTTCATGCCAGCATAAGCCCTAACTCTCTCAGGTCAAAGTTGGCATGGGCAGAGGCAGTTAGCACTGGCAGCTGCTCCTGCTGCTTTGCCAGGGGAGAGGGGTCATTTCTTTTCCCTTCCTCTTGCTAGTTTGGCAGCTGCCAGGCTGGTACAGAGCTCCCCGCACCGTCAGAAGGATGGGGAGCCGGGCTGCAGCCTCCGGAAGCTGGCAACAGGCAATCAGGCAGCGGTGAGAGAGCCTCTTATTAAGGGTAACCCTGGCTCTGGCTGACAATTGCTGACATCGTCATATTTAGCACCCGCATGCAGCGAGCCTGAGAGACACTCACGCACTGGGTGAGCCAACTGCAAATTAATCGTCAGTTCATTACTGCTCTGCGCCTTTCATCCTGACAGCAGCCTTTCAAACGTGGATATAATTGGAAGGGTCCATGTGGCAGGAATTTGGTGAGGGCTAGGAGGGAGAGACCTTAGCTCCCCCTCTCCTTTCCTCTCTCTCCCTTTCACAGGCTGAGTTCTGGGAACAAACAGCAAGCTTAGGACAGGCTGATGAAGGAAATTAATCTCTCCTTCCCCTGTATCTTGTCCAAGCCCCCTACATCCCTTGACATACATTGAGATTTTCGTACCAAGAGATCTGTTTGCATCCAGGAGGTTCCCTCAAGCTCTAATTGTCCTCAGCTTGCAAACAAAGTGTACACACTGGTAGGATTGCCTGTGAGAACTTGAATATGTGCATCATTGTTATTGCTGGTGGTGGGTATTTCTGCTATGGTTATTACTGTGCTGCTGGGAGGCCCTGGCTGCACAGGCACAGTGGAAAGTGAATCTGCAGCCAGGAAGGTTTTACAGGAAAGGGCCAAGGCTGAGGAGGAGAGTTTGGAGGAGGGCTGTGGGGAGAGAATTTACTTCTATCATCCTTGGGTATTCATTCTCTGAAAAAAGACACAGACCCTTGGATTTTATTCATTATGGCATGACATGGAGCACCATTCTGTGCCTCAGTTTCCCTGATGGTCAGTGTGATGTGAATATGCTCATCCTTGTGATGGGAGCAGCCACTCCCAGGACACTGTGAAGTTATATCTGCTTCTCTAGAGTGCATGGCAGGAGAAGACTGCTCTGATAAAGCCATGGGGCAGGAAATTACCTCAGGGGTGGACTCCACGGCACTAGGAGTGTGGTGTGGGCTTGAGATTTTGTTCGGCTTTTCACTGACATTAGGAAATGGTATTAAAGGAAAATGTTGATGCAATCCCAATGTCCTGTTTGCCATACTTGAAAACAAAGGGAAGAGGTTCCTCAAAACTCTGGTTTTTTAATAGGAAGCAACACTTGTGAAGTGATGGAGCTGGTGAGGGGCAATCAGGGAAAAAGTCTTTCTTTAGAAACCCCTTTAGAGGGAAACAGCATTGGAGCACTTCTGGGAAATTGTTTTCCTCATTTTTACAACTTTTGCTAGTTGATGTGCAGGCATCTTCCCAATGGCCTGTTCTGGTGGGCCCATCCTCTCCAAGCTCCCTCTGCACAAGGGTCCAGTTCTGCCGTGAGGGATGCAACAGCTGAGGGTCTAAGGAGGGGACCCGGTCTCAGAGATTGGCTGAGGGTCTGTGCTGACCAGGTGCCTACTGGAAAGGACATGGGAAGGGTTAAGCACTTCCAAAACCCGTTTTGTGACTTCCCGAGTTGTGTTAATTTGCTTCCCTCAATGGTCTAAAGGATGAGGCTGTGGTGCTTTTCTAGGAGACAGAGGGAGTCATGCCATGGGGACTCTGGCCCCCCTTCACCGTGTCCCCCCTGCTCCTCCCGTGCAAAAGTTATTGTCGTATTCGGTGGAGTCTCAGGTAGGCAGATGAATGGGAAATGTTCCTCTCCATTACTAGCTGCACTTGACTGGAGTCTCATTACATTACGATGGCGCTTTAGCAGGCGAATGGGCCTTGCGTCTGGGTTCCCAGCACCCCTCATACCTCCCTGATAACGTAAATTACCCTCCGCCTCATTGCCTCAAATGATCAAACATCAAATTGCTAGTAAAAAAAAAAAAAAAAAAAAAAGGAAAAAAGAGAGGAAAAAAGGGAGAGAGGAGGGAAAGGAGAAAAGCTGAACAGAACCATGGGTTGAATCTAGGTGGTTTGTCAGCAGCAAGAGACGAGTCAGTGGCTCTTAAACACTTGCTAAAGATGAAACCATTGAAGGTTCTGAGCACAATAATTTTGCTGACAATAAGTACACCTGTAAAATCCAAACAATGCTTTATAATTCCAAATTACACCAGTCAGGACCTGCTACTTCATTCTTTTGATCCAGGGAGGGGGGACCCACACTTAGCCTGTGTTTCTCCATCAACAGACTTCAGCAAATTCTGAGAGAGACAGAGGCAGAAATATGCGCACAGTACAGATCTGTTGTTGATTTTGTGGTTGAATAATGTGCCAAATCCTCTGACCCCCTTTTATCCCTTGCTTCCTGCCCCCTGATGAATTTTCCAAGCCAGAAGAATAGGTCCAGGATGAACAAAAACAAGAAAGAGGAGAAAAAGAGAGGGAGAGGCATCGGGAGGGGAGGGAACAGAGCAGGTACATGCAGGGCTGGTCGAGTCCAAGCAGAAAAATATGGATCTTGGCAGGGTAACGAGGCGCAGTGGGAAGAGGAGGCTATACGTCTTTTCCCAGTATTTAAACGTGTGCTTAATATGGCGCTCAGTGGAATGGTTAATCTGCTAATGCTGGTAGTGTTTGCTGTAGTACTCAGAGAAATGTTTACTGCAGTATTTCATGGGGATTGTGCTCGGGATGGCACAAAAGGAGGAACCACTCTAGCGTACCAGGAAAATGTTCATTGCAAAATATACTGGAATATTAAGAGGTTTATTTAGTGGCGTACTTAGTATAATATGAAAAGAGTTAAGTACAGGATGTTTTATTAATATTTTTGGGGTGTGGATGAATTTCAGTGCTCAGGAAGGTTATGGAGAAGCAATTCCAGCAAAGGCTGGTTTTATTCATAGATTTATAGATCTTAAGACCATAAAGGATTCTTGGATCAGCTAACCTGACCTTCTGTATAACACAGGTATATACAGTGTGGACATACCTCCTGATTCAGCAAAGCACTTTAAGCACTTGCTTAAATTTAAGTATTTCAGTTGCCCCATGGAAGGCAGAGAAAATAACCCTATTGAATCAATGGGACTATTCATGCTCTTAATGGGAAGTGGGTGTTTAGACATTTGCTGAATTTGGACCACAAGAAGATAATACAGCTAAATGAGTAATTCATAGCCACCCATTTATTCAACTGCTTATGCTTTCTTTTCTGCTTGTGGATTGCTCTGGAGCCAATCGCCATTTCCTGCAATGTATTCATTGTTTGAAGCCATTCACTGAATAATTTCAGTGAAAACTCTTTCTTGATAGCTTGCTCATAAACAGTTCATTGTGAATACAGGAATATATGCACATACATTTTAAGAATGTGTGAGTGCCCGCACTTGTGTGTGTTTGCATTAAATATGTGAACACCCTGGATGTATGTGCACAAATGCAGGGTTGGGATCTTCAGCTACAATAAAAGACACAGTTCCCTGACACTGGTGAGGTTGCACTGACTCTGACCACTTCCCAGTCCCAAGCTGCCTTTGTTTTGAGTGGACTTGTAATGTTTCTGACCTCTGGTTGTGGGCAGTGAATCTTGAAGTCTAAATATTTACCCAGGAAATTTTTAAATGTGTTGTTGTGATTTTTCTCCTCTCCTCTATTCATTACACTCTGGTTTGCAACACATCCCTTACCATAAAGTGATTTGCTGGGAATTTTACAGAAAGTGAAATGGAAGAAGGTACAAAATTAGTTGGAGTGAACTCAGCAAATTCTAACCACAGCCTGTGCCAGGGCCTCCATTCCCTCTATTTGCTCAACTTGTCATTAATCAGCTTGGAATTATTTTGAATGCACTGCATAGGGATTTTCCAAATCAGCCAGGGCATATCTTCTTCAAACAAGTGTGTTTGCAAACTGCTTGTGGCATAGAGTGTGTCAATTAAGTGACATGGCATGTTTTAAATGGGAGCAGAACTGAAGAGCAGGTACTATGAATGAGGCTGGAAGCTTCCTTAGTGGAATTGTGTTTGTGCAGTGGCCAGCTCCAGTTCTCATGGAGACCTTACTGAGCATTATGCATTACAACATGGGAATGATTTGTTTCTGGTACAGGATGCCAAAAAGTCACACTGCTTTTTAGTATTCATTACATTTTCAGAAAATCAAAGGAATTACCATGACATTTAGAAGTAGAATATGAATGTCTATAAATTAAGAACTGAACTTGTCATTTCCTGCATCCAGTTTATTTTTCTATTTTATATTTCCCTTAGCACCAGAGAGGGTTGTGATGGAAACTAGATGTGAGCTGGGCAGTGGCAGCACTGGGACAGTTCATCTAAGTGTGGTTGATCCGTGTGAGATAAGTGAGAGTTTGAGATTTTCCAGCAGTGACATGCAGAGAGCAGGAACACTGAAGACACTGTAGGACACGTGCTGGTGATGCTGCAGAGCTGATGGCATGTTCCACATTCTCCTTTTGGGCTTCCACCAGCTGTGGCATCTGAAATTGCTACTGAATATCCCTATCATTCATTTTCTTTCATTTGTCCAACTGAAAATTAAGAGAGGTTTGGTTTTTCCTGGTTAAACTAAGGTGGGAGTTTTTCAAGATATTCCAGTAAAACAGAAGGACACTGTAATTTTTCCAGCCTCAATGGGATGTGTTTTTACAGACAGCCACTGTCCTTTCTAGAAAAACAGTTGTGTTTCACAATGGGAAGTTATTTCAACACATAAAATCAATTATAATGATTCCTTTTCTAAAATATAAAAGGAAATATTTTGACTTTTCAAAATTACCTCTTCATTTTCTATTCTTCCCTTGTGGGGGATCATTGGCCAAATTCAGCAAGAGCTAGCACAGCTGAGGCAGCTAAAAACACAATTCAATCTGTAGATAAATTTCATTTGGTGAAGTAAAAAGAGAAACTGCAAGTCCTGAGGTTGCTCTCCAAAAAAAGTTTGGTTGTATGGCTGTATCTGAGGTATCTTTAAAACAGAGCATGTGTCCTTCTGCCAATATTTGCATAGCATTCAAAACAACAGGGAGCATTTGGAGCTATTTAATACTGAGGGAATAGGTTGCAAGCATGGGAGGGATGGCATTTGCATGGGCCCTGGCAGAGGT
The DNA here is from genome assembly GCF_015832195.1 of Motacilla alba alba. Lineage (NCBI taxonomy): Eukaryota > Metazoa > Chordata > Aves > Passeriformes > Motacillidae > Motacilla > Motacilla alba. Next base: position 17,189,835 of record NC_052021.1, read on the forward strand.
TTATTTACACTGTGGCTCAGTTGTAGCCCAGTCTGCCTCTATCAATGTAGCTCTCTTTTTAATGAAGGGTTTACAACTTGTACATGCAAAGAGACATTTAGGTGTTAGTTTTGTTTGCCAATAAAGACTGTCCATTAGCTATCTTAATCCTCTGTCTGTCTGAACAGGCTGAATCACAAAAACAAAACCTAGGAAAAAAGAAGGTCCATCTAAAATACTGTTGTAAATGAAAGAAATCCCCTTCTCCTTTTTCTTTTTGGTTTCAGATTGAAATAGCTTGTTTTACTCAAGCTTCTCCTTCTGAAAGTTGATGTCGTTTTACTGAAAAAAATGGAAACTTGTGGCAGAGATTTTGCAAAAGCACTAAACCCATAGACTGCTTTCAATATTTTACACAGAAATTAAAACAATTTCAGGAGCTATTCTAGGCTGGGCTTTCAGCAGGTACAGAGATAAGTGGGACTAGTTTTTGCTTATCCTACTCATAAACTTCCCAACATTATTTTGGATGAAATGCAAAATCAAATTCTGCAAGATGTGATCATTTAGGGTACTGTGGCATATTTTGAAACAGTAGGACTGTTAGTTCCAGCATTTTGGCCAAATTCCAGCCTGGATAATTGCATTCTGCCGGCCTATATTCAAGCCTGCAGTTTGAATGGAAAAAAAATTCAAAACAAAAAAAGAACCTCCCCAAAAAAGAGCTATCATTTCTTCTCCAAGAAATCCTGCTGTGTGATGACCAATGCTTTTCCACCATAGAAGTAGCTGTATTTTGGGAAACATTGCCTATATAATCCTACTTCTTTTGCCCATTGGATAAAAACTGCTGTGGAGATGACCAGTCCCTTTGTGGGAATAAAGCAGCAGAGCTGACCAGGATGGAGCTGTGGTGCTTTATGCCAGCCCTGTCATAACTGCACAACCTTCACTCAGTAAAGCCCAGGTCCTGTGTAAGGGCTGGGTGCCCTGTGATCTGATGGCCTCTTTGTCTTTCCAGTAGCCATGAGCTGGGGGTACTGGGAGGATGCACAGCGAGAGGAGAGGGCAGGCTGGCATCAGATGGGAAGAGCGAGGACTCACCAGCGGGCTTGACCCGTGTCTGTAATTTGTAAAGAGCATTTTTACACCAGATCAATGCTTTCCTCAGCATTTTAATGCACCCCATTGGTGTCCTTAAACTCTAATGATGCAGTCTGTGAGAAGCTGCCATTTATTACCCACAGATGGGGCGATAATTATTGACAAGATTGTAACTAATAATTAAACCCATTTGCTCCTTTAAACAAGTTGGTGTGAATTATTTGCAGGGAGTTCTTTAGCAGGCCTGTGGTCACTCCCGCCGCGCGTGGGGTGATGTGTCCAGGAGCAATCCCACTTCCAGGGAGGAGGGCAGGCTGCTGGCAAACCTGGGCTGCTCAAACCTCTGGCAGAAGTCCTTCGTCTCACCTTCTGTAGTGCCTGTGCTCTCAGCTGTGTTAGCGAGAGGTGAGTGAGCACCACCATGCTCCTCCCAGTCTCCAGGGCGGAGCCTTCTGGATCCCAGCTCCTTCCAGGACTAGCACTGGGGACTCGTACAAGGTCTGCTCAAGGGACTTGGGCCAAACACGGAGCCATGATGGAAAAATGTGTCCATGAGAACTTTTCTGATGCTTTGTCAGAAGCACTTTTCACTCTGATGCTTTGTCAAGAGCACTTTTCTCTTCCTCAACACTCTTTCGCCTGCCCCTTCCGCAAGCTGAGGATCAGTAGTTACACATTGCCTGTTGTTAGGTTTATTATTCCTCAGGTCAAAATCCCATTCCCATCCCAAAGCAAAGATGCTGGAAGGGAAGAAGAAGGATAATTTCTCCACGCTTTTGTTCCTTGGGTGAGCTGAGATTAAAAAAAAAACTGTTTAACCCTCTGTAGTACAGTGTGTTCCCACGGTGCTGAGGACTGCAGCACGAGCTGCTGCCCAGCACCCATGGTGGGGTGGTGAGTACACGTGAAGGAGTGAGCTGGGGGCTCCCGTGGGACCGTGCAGGGGAACAAGCGCTGCCCTGTTCCCCACTGCCAAGGGGTACTGCCCAGAAGAAAATGTGAGCACTCCTTCTCTGCAAACCCAGGCATGGCAGATGTGGGGAGCAGAACAGCCTGTGCTGGCCAGTGTGGAGGCCAGTGGGGACAAGGCAGGGTGAGCAGAGAGCAGCTCTTGCAGCACCACGCTGTTGGGAAGGCAGCCTGGGGGAGCTGCCTTCCCCTGGTGTACATTTAGAGGGAGGGTGTAAATCTAATCTCAGTGCTAGGGTCCATTAGCATTAGAGGGGAGTACTGTCTATGCATTCATTCCGTGCTCTCACCTCTGGATGACAGAGTACCCCCCTCTGTTGTCTGCTTTAGCACAGGGAAAAGGCTGCCCATTAATTCTCCAGTGGCGGTGGATAATGCCATCATAAGTCTTAGGTGCCTATGAATTTTGTGAGCATTTTACAGTAATAAATACCCCACACTTGTGCATATAATTAGTTGTGTATCCCTCGGTTGTTCCATCTGCACTATGATCTATCTGTCCTTTTACAGAGGTGGGCCTGGTTCCTCCCCTTGCACTCCTGCTTTAGTAGTGGTGTGGCATGACCTAGTGGCTGGAACTCAGGACCTGGCAGAGCCATTTCTGTAAAGGGAAGCAGAGATGCCTTTCTGGACTCAGGGATTTATTGTGCTTGAAGTGGAATCCTGAACCGAGAAGCTGAATGCAAAGCAACCAATTTGTCCCTATTAAGTCCCACTATGTCTGTATTATCAGTGCCAACTCAGACCCCCTTCCCACGTACCAGTTTGTGCAAGCGATGAAAAGACTGTAAAAATGTACATCTACAAAAGTTTATCTGCTTATTTGTCTTCAGTATCTTGTGCCTTCCCTTTCTTAAGTGAAAAAGACTATGGAAAGACTAATAGCCTCACATCTAAACATTACAGGATTTTGTCTCCCTTTTTAAAAAACTCCACTAAAGCCTCACACCAGCAGAACTTACTGTGCAAAGGTAAGCAATCACCCTGCTGTCTTAAACCTACTGAAGCCTGGATTCAACAGGCGAGAAAGTCAGGCTTTAGGGCTCCAAATACTGGGTCAGAAAGACTGTGGCCACATGACACAAATGCTGATCTGATGTGAAGCTGATCTGCTAATGCAGATCCTTTCAGGGAGTGCTGACAGGTTAACTTCTGACAGACTCAATGTGCATTTGGTGTTATTTGTCTGTGACTCTGACTTTATACCTTAAAATATCGCCTGTCATCCCCCTGTAGCTTGCAGAAAGCTGAAATAAAATTGAAGCTGGCACAAAAGCTTTGCAATGTGTGCTCTGGCTAACTTGGTAAGATGTGATGCTGCAAGGATGCCTGACCTAGGCCAGGTCTGTGCAGCTGGCTGGCCCCAAACTGCACATCTGGCAGCAGCACCCACCAGAGTACGGCTGAGGCAGCCTCAGCCCCATCAGAGGATGCACACAGTGTTAACTGTAACCATCAGAGAGGCTATTTACATGCTTAAAGTTAATCACAAGCCTTTAGGATCAAGGCTGCAGAGGAAACTAAGAGAAGACACTTGAAGAAACATATGTCAGCTGGGGCTGTGGTCAAGAGCTCACTGAGACTTACACATAACATTTGAGAAAATGAGTCCATTTGTTTCAGAGGCATCCTGAACATTGGCATATAGCAATTCTGTAATGGATCTATTCAACTAGTCCTAAAGCTGAAATATCCTTAACAAATATTTCCTATAATAGCACTTAAAGATGGAGTGCAAGGAGAGAAATTTTAAAACTTTATTGCTGAGTTCCAGTTTTGAGGGCTTTCAAAGTACCAAGGTAATTTTTCTCCAAATTTGGCTCAATATTTAACGAATTGAGTGAGATCAGGAAGTAACCTGAGGTCAACAGTTTTAACCTGAGTTGTTTGTTAAATTGTTGCAGCTCTGCAACAGCAACAAGAACAAGTACATGCTGCATTCAAAGGTAATTCAAACAATCCTTGGAAACTTTATAATAAAATCACTAACTGGGGAGCAAGACTGAAACAATGGAAACAAGGAAGAAACCTTTCTGTGGGAGATGGGAAAAGCTCACAGACCTGGGATCTGGAATCAGAAGAAAAGTCAGATTTCAACCTTAGCTGTAGTGATTAACTACCTTAACTGTAGTAATTGTTAATGAGTGTTCAGCATGAGCCAGGCCAAATTGGCATTTGTAGAGAAGCAAGATGGTGAGGTTGCATCCAACCAGAAGCAGTCCAGAGAAGATGGAAGTAAACCATGTAGTGTGGAAGCAGCAGTGTTCAAAGAATTTCTCAGACGCGTGGCAACCTTCACAGTGGTTGCTGGATCACTGGTGCTAAAGAGAGGTCTTCAGGTATGGTTGGGTGCCAGCTTTGATGAAAAGCAGCTCTTTGCAGCCTCCCTCTTGTCGGAGCCACCTGGACCTCTGGGCCTCCAGGATCTGAGAGTGAACATTGTCCCTCAGGTCACTGCAACAATCGCTCATCGTGGTTTAGCAGGTAGATGTTAATCGGGCTGTCCACATCACCTAGCCCTTTGCAGATCACCAGCAAGGGCTCTCTAGGCCACCGGTGGCACACAGCCCTGTTTCAGAGGCAACGTGCTATAATAATGTATCCCTAACCATGCTTTATACCAATAAGTAGGCTATAACCCTGTCAAGGTGTGCTGGTGACTCTATAAACCATGAGACCTGAATGGTCAATGGTCGAGTGGTTTAAAGCTGTCACCAGAATACTGAGATAGCCTTATAAGCCTTGTGCTGCATGGCTGGGGATACATTATTCACTATAATATATGGTAAGAAATACCTGCACAGGGTCTGAAATGAACTGCTTTAGCCACTAGCCAGCATGGCTAGTGATCAGGGAAATCCGTCAGCATTTTCATGTGCAATGGGAGGCAAAAAGAAACAGACACTGGAGGAGAACTCATTTTCTCTTTGTATAGAAATTGAGTTTGGGGCAGAGGATGCAGGTGAGCAGAACCAAGCATGGCAAAGCCTCTCACCTGCACTTTCTGTCATAGGGGAGCACCCAGGGCTGGTGGCCTTCAGAGCTGTGTGGCTCCCCATGCCTTCACAGCCCTTCTTCTGTTTTGTGGAGAACACAGGAGTACGAGCGCTGTCAGTTCAGCCCTGCTGAGGGAAAGCAAGTGGGAACCTGGTGTGAGGCCCAGCCCGAAGGCAGGAGTGTGAGCAGTGGCCAGAGATGTTGTGAGAAGGACCATGGTCTAGTCATTGGCCAGGAGCCTCTGCTTTCTGTCCTGACTCTACACAGTACCATGAGCACTACAGGGAAAGGTCTAAGAGGCAGCTACATCAGTGGGGGAACAGGTGGGTTGCCCCATCCATACACCAAGCTTGTCTTGGGTAGCCCCAAGAGGCAGGGGATGTAGGCAGCTGCACAAATATGTACATGCAGGCAGATAGTCCCACGGCCAGGACCTGGGGCTCTGAGACGATATCCAGCAATTTTACACCTTCATCCCTCCAGCCACGGCCAGGCTTGGTGTGCATGCGTGTTACTGCAGGGGTGAGGTAGGAGAAGACAAAGGTAAGTTTGGGTGAAATGGGGTGAAGGGATGCCCTAAATCAAATGTCCAGAAAATGAAGAAAGCAATGAGAGCTTTGAAGGGGCTCTGGAGGGGTATGCAGCTAAGCCTCTGTCACCAACAACCTTAGCAAATAAAAGATTGCCCCATCATGGGAGCCTATCCTGCTCCAACCACAGGAGACAAAATCCCTGAGAGCATGCCTGTGTGAGTACCCTTTGGCAGCAGGGGGTGAGGGGGGAGAAACAAGGAGGGCTTGGGGGATTTCATTAGGAGATGGGAGGGGAGGGAGGAAACCTCTCCTCCTGAACAATACATGGAGCTAAAATTGCCTGAAGGGCTTGTCTGGCTTGCTTTATTTATTGCATATGCATATATACGTACATATATACATACAGTTATATATGTATTTTTTCCCCCCGGGCTTTATTGGTCTTTGTCAGGAAAGGACCCAGGGCATCCTTTCCCACTGCAGCAGCTAGGAGACAATAGTGCTGCCCGGGAAGCAGGGAAGAGCCCAGCGATTGATTCCTGGGATCAGTAGCTGGGAGACAGGGCTCTGGGCGGAGGAATCCGGGGGCGCCGAGCACAGGGCTGGCCGCCCCCTCGGCTCACTTGTTATGTTAAGAACCCGTCGGCGGAGCGGAGGCTGTGGGTGCAGGGAGGAGAGAGGGACAGGCTCTGAATGCGGCCGCCCTGGCATCCCTCTGTTCTCCATATGGGTACATTGTCTGTCCCCCTCCCTCTGCACTGCCTCTCCTCTCCCTACTGTGCTCACGTCAAATGTTGGTTTCCCTTTTTTTTTTAAAACCCTCGGAGCAGACAGGGGGTGACAGGCACCAGGAATTTGTGAAGGATGGAAGAGGAGGAGAAACAAGTTTGTGTTTGTTGAGTGGAAGCTGTGTCTGTTTGTCCCCCTCCCCAATGTCCCTCGTGGCTCCCCATCTGGGTTGGACTGTGCCTGGGGATGAGCCGGGTTTGAAGCTGGGGCTCACGAGGCGGCAGGAGACACAGTGCTGGGGAGGGCTCTTCCCAGTGAAGTCTGCCCCATCCCACTCACTGCATCCCAAAACCACAGCCCTCTGTCACACCCTTGTCCCTGGTGGGGTGAGGTACTGCTTCCTACCATCCCTCACCACAGACCAAAAGCCTCATCCAATAAAGGTTTCCCCTGTAACATCCATTTGCCCCATCTTGCCAGTAGGATCAGGTCAGTGGGCTCTCAGGACCAGGGAGGGACTCTATGTCTCCCTTTGTCCAGCTCTGGGCAGGTCCCATAGTTTCTAGTTCTCAATATATTTTGAATCCCAGTTCTTCTAAAACCTGCACTGAATAAGATCTCACTTCAAGCCCATGCTTTTCTGCCCTACCTGATTTCTTTTTTAGCAATTTTTTTTTTAAAGAGCTACCATGCCCCAGAAAATACTTCTTGTTATTACCCACCCAAAATTAGTACAAAATACATTAGAAAGTCTCTTCTCTAATGGTTTTTTATATTTGATGTCAGTTAAGATAAAACTAATGGTGTCAAACAATATAAGGAAGGGGAAGATTAAACAAAATCTATCCTCTGCAAAAACAAAACAATCAATATAACATTATGCTGCTGTAGTGTCTTTCAACTTGCTTTGATTTGTGGATCCCTAGAAAGTCTCTCAAGAAGGCTCTGCAACCCCCTAGAAAATTCACAAGCCCTAACCACTGAAGAGCATTGGTGAAATTGCTTTTTTCACCCTCCTTGCAAGGAGTCCATGTTCTACCAGGAATCTGCAGACCACAGGTTGAAAAATACCACTCTACAGGAAACCAGTTCAAATGTAATTAAGACTGACTAAATAAGGACCAACTGAATATGACACTATTGTTATTGTAATACTCTCAGGTCCATCTTTCTTGGAGAATCTGTTTTGCCATCTCTGGGAATCACACACAGGAGCTTCATCACTCTGGTCCCATCTTGCTGGCTTATCTGCTGCTCATAATATCTAGTTCCTCTGTTCACCACATTAGAAAAATGCAAGCAATTATAGACAGCTGGAAAATTTCTGAACATGTTTTTCTCTTGTAGAAAAAAAGGATTTTGATTCCAGATGTACTCTCCCCTCACCTTCAACAACCATAAAAACAAATTAATGTTCAAACCAACTATTCACTTTTATTTCCTATTTTTGATGCTGCTTTGTGTTGTCTGTTCATTTTGCATCTCTGGCTGAAGTTAAATATTTCTGGACAGGGGAATATCCCTTGTTTTTTAACTCACCTAGTACAAGAAAAATAGGAAAATAGGAATAAAAATAGCTTGATATTTAGGTTACAAAATATTTTAGTTCTGTAGGCCATATGCTGATACTGTCAACGTAACACTCACGAGACCTTGAAGAATTCAAGGTGAGAAGTTTAAACAGCTAAAAAACTACAAAACTTCTTCAGAATTTCCTTTTCATGAAAAGAAAATGGAAATACAGCAGTAGCTATGCTTGAAACTAGATCAGACAGCATTCAGAAATATTGCAAAAAATGTCAAAACAGAAAAGCTGGGTTTTTTCCAAGTTGTTCTACAGATCTTTAGAGATGCTGCTCCATGAAATAACGAGTGGTTCATTCACCAACTCATCAGCTTGGGAAATATATGCAACACAAATTCATTTGTTTCCAGCTAATTGCACTTTCATTTCCTCCTCCCATCGTTGCGAGGCTGCGCAGGCTGGGTTCGAAGCGGTGCTTCCCAGGCTGTGTTTCATGCACCACCCCCTGTACCCAATCCCCACCACAGAGGTACCCAGCCCAGCTAGGAGGCACAGTGCCTTCTTTGCTTGTGACATTCTGGGAAAAAAATATTTGGAACCCACAGTTTTAGAGCAGGAAGGGACTGACAATCAGTCCTCTTATGTTTTATTTCTGGCTCCTGTCATTGGCACGCTGTACAGCTGTACTCAAACAAATGAACTTCTCTACATCTTAGTTACCCTTTCTGTAAAATGAAGGTAATAATATTTATCCAGCTGGGATGCTGCAAGGAGTAATTAATGTGTACAAATCACTGTGAGTTCCTCTAACAAAGTGCAAATTGCATTAGTCCCCACAGAAACTGGTAATAGGTTTGCGTCTTCCTTCACTGAAAGTCTGACCTCAATCCCCTGGGGTAATCTTGAGGAAAAACTCTTCCCACTATTTGTATTATAGCAGCTCATAGGACTCCTCCAGTGCCAGAAGCCCCATCATGCTCAGGGCTGCATGTTCATGCAGTAACACATACCCCACACTCTAAGCCCTGATATGGAAACTGAGGAAAGCCAGGAGAAGGGAAGAATTAACCCCATTTCAAAGGTAAACAAACAAGGCACAGAGAGGAAGCCTTTTCCTGGTAATAAGTACCAATATAAGTCTTTTCGGAAGATTTACCTCACACTGCCTTCCTGACTCAAGCTGAGTTTTCACTTTGTTTTGCTGGACATCAATCTTTCTCATTCTGGTGACAGACCAGACAGATGGCAATGGATGGAGCTCACTTCTTACGGGTGCTCAGAGATAGCACTGTTAGGGCAAGTCAAGGCTTGCAGATGGAGGACATAAAGTGGCCTTGGGGACAGGTGGCCACCGGTCCAGTTCTTCGTCTCATGCTCTTTTGGAGATCTGGATACATTTGATCTTCTAATTTCTTAACACTTTCAGGCATCCTTCTGCTACGGGAAAAGGGAGACCAAGACAATCCAAGAAAGACTGGTAAACTGGTTTTGTAAATCTTTGTGCATAAATATACATTGAAATGTGGATCTCCAACAGCTCTCTCAAGTGCATCACTACTAAACCCCTTCTAATGCCAGTACCCAGATGGGTCAGCAGTCTTTTTCGGTGAAGATACCACTGCTGTTACTTCCCCTGCTCTCTGAAAGGGCCACAGGCATTTGTGGTACAGAAGTCCAACCAGCAAGGGGACCCTCTAATTCCCAGAGGCTACTCACTGGTTTTAGCACCAGGATGCAAGATAAGGAGGTATGGCCCACGTCATCTCACAGCCAATGGCATGAGATGAAGGATAAAACTTGGCATGATCAAACAGCTGGGGACATAAATACAGGATTAAAGGCTCTGGTGATGCAAGTAATTCCCATTTCATGGAATTTAGAGAGCCATGTTGCTGTGCACCGGTAGAAGACCTCACCCTCTAGTGCCATTAAGCCATAGACTCCTTTAGTGGCCAAGCAAACACGTGTTGGAAAGGAGCCACCAAGAGAAAGGGCACCTTCCCCTGGGAGATCCTTCCAGAGCAGCCAGCAGAAGCTGAGAAGGACTTTCCTTCCTCCCCTTTCTTCATCTACCTGCTAAGTGCCCACACTGCACGCCTCGCCGAGCTGGGGTTCCTTCTCCACTGGTCAACCTCTGGCCAGAGAACTGGGAACTATACCCTTTATAGATGGTATCCAAAAAGGCCTTTTTGAACATTGCATGTGCAAGGATGGGAGGAGGAGGGGAGGGGGGTGGGGGAAGAGGAGAGGTATAGACACAGCACTCCTTGGCAGTGATTTATAGACTGGGTCAGGCACAAATTGACTCGTATGCAAGAAATGTAAATGGAATCGAGACTTTTGATGGAGAAGCTCATTTTCAGACTTAAACGCTTTAGATTAAACACACTCACACACAAATGCTGGCGGGGAGGGTGTTTTATATAATTTACATTACAAATCAATTCATTATCCACAGAGGCAGGTTGCACTGATTTTCAAGGATCGGAGATTTGATGAAGAGGATTCATTTCAAGAAATAAACCTTTTAAATTAACCGCAAGATGAGGGAAATTTCTTTATTTAAAAAATGCGCCAGCCCCTTCTTTGTTTCTTTTATTATTATTAATATTATTTTCCATCCGGCTCTGGGTCATTAAGGAGGGTCCAGAAGTCACAGATTGCCTTTCTGAGGGAGGAGAGCTGAGAACTTCGAATGTCACACATTTTGTCTAGCTCCAAACCTTTCATTTCTTGCAACACAATTTCTTACCTGTGGTTGGCTCTACACACCACTGTGTGCTGTGTGCCAGGACTGATTTAACAGGGAATGTCCTCTCCACCTTGAACTTGAGAGGAGAAAAATCCATTGAGAGTGGCTGTGGGAGAATCATGAAAGACAGACTTTCAGCAGCCTCAGAAGAGAAATGCCCCTCAATCTCTGGGTGAAGTCCCTTAAGGCTTTAGCCAGGTGTGGGATTCTGAAAAACCCAGCTATAACAAAGGCACATGGCTTTGTAGGGCAACATTTGAGAAATAGCGGTAAAGAAATGGAACAAAAGGAAACTCCAGAATCAAGTCCTCACATCCCATCCTGCCCTAACAGTGTGCAGATCACAGTGGGCAACAGCCACACTGGAGGCAAAGCAGGAGTGAAAATGATTGAAGGATGTGCAGCACATCCTCTTCTTCCTTGGCCAGGCTGCAACATACCACCTTTGACGAAGACTGTTTCTCACTTCCTAAACCTCCTAATTTGCTCCCTTCTAGTGATTCCTGGCTACAGCTCTCTCATAACTCCCAACAACTACCCCTATAACCTGGCTGCAAACACAGCCTCCCAGTTGCCCAGCATTCTGCCTGGAAGAGAGAGGCAAAGCAAGAGTGCTGGATGGAACACAAGCACGGCCTGTCTTTCCTGAGATTTTTTTTTTTAAGATAAGTTCATATCAAAAACCAAATGGTTGGGCATCTTTCCTAGTTGAACAAAAGTCAATCCTCTAGACAGACAACCACTCACCTGACTGTAGGCAATCACCTCAGTTGTGTATGATGGACCTGGGCCAGAGGCTGGTAACAGGTGATGGCTGGGGATGGGCAGCTTTTGGGTCCTGGAGGTACCTGAATCCCGCAGTGCTCCAGCAAGCCTTGCAAGGGCCCAGTGTGGGCCTTCCTGAAGCCATTCTCCTCACCCGAGGACCCTGGCCACTGTGGGAATGCGTGGCTGGCACACCAGTGTCCCAGGAGGTGAAGAGCAGTGTCTGCCCCACCTGAGAGTCCCAGTGCAGGGCCAGGGGAAGGCAGCAGTACCTGGGCTGGAGGGGACCCAAAACACCAGGGTTAACAACCCTGATCTTGGGGAAAAAAAGGCACAGGATCTTTAATGACCACAAATGGCTAAGACTTTTGCTTCATATCTCTTCCAAAAAGCAATTATGTGCATTTTAGCTGGGGAGCTTTTATTCTCATGCAGATGAGGTAGACAGCACAGTGTCTTCTCCCAAGCACATCCAGACCTGGTCAGTACAAGTGCAGAGAACAACATGAGACATGTTTGACCTTCACAACTTTTCCTTTACAGACCAGCAAGCTAAAACCCTGAAGGAATTTTCCTGAGTGAGTTTGTCCAAAGCAACATTCACCACCTCATTCAATATTTGCCTGCAAAAAAAATGCCAATTATTAAGAGACAGTCCTGGCTGGGCATCAATAGGCAGCCAGGTGTGAGAAGTTGAAGAGAAATACATCTCATTAATGTGGAATTGTTTTTAGGTTAATAATCTTGCGTTAATTTTCCTTTAAAATATTGTCTTTGACCGTTAAACGCTCGCACTGTTATAAAAAGAACGTAATAAATGATCTTGAAGCAAATTCTCCTGCCAAATGTCATAATTTATTTGCATAATTAGCTCTTAATTTTAATTCAATATGCAAATCCACGCTTCCTTTAAATTGCAGCAGCCTGTTTCCCAGCCCTGGCTGCCATGAATTTATTGTGAGGCGGCTGTTTGAAAAGGCAGCTTCACTGCCTTCTGGGGATGGCTGCCTGGGGGAGGGGGTACCCACCGCCAATTCCAGTCACTTTTTGTTTGGGTTTTGTTTTGGTTCGCTTCTTATTAAGTTGGACCCCAGCCTGCTTCAATCCCTGAGCATCCCCATTTTCCTCCCAACAAGTCCTGTTTCTCTTTGTCTTCCTTCTGCATTCTCTCTTTTTTTTTTTTTCTTTTCTTCTTTGGAGAAGACAATGTTGATCCTCTGCGTTCCCATCCCCTTGCACCTCCATGAAAGGCTCTGGCTCAAGGCAGCCTGGCAACTGCTCTGCCTTCCTCCCCTCTTCAGCTCTTCCTCTGCAGCCCTTCCTTGCTGCACAACAGCCCCTTGCTCAACGCCTTTTTCCAGTGCCCTCCTCCTCATGGAGGAAGGTGAGGGGGAAAGGCTTGGCCTCCCTGTGTGGTTTAATCCTCAAGTCCCCACCCATGGCCAGGGCAGCTGCAGATGACCAGAATCCCACCTCACCTCCGTGGCACACTGCGCTGCTCTCCACACCGAGCTTTCTGAGCCACTGGGCTCATGGCAGGGGGCAGCCGTGGCTGTTCCCCTACAGAGTCACGCAGTGGCTGCAGAGCCGGAGGGAGGGCAGGGATGCCCCCCTGCCTTACACCCTCCCTACCCAGCTTCCCTCTGCGATTACTCCGAGCCTCTGCATCCCAGAGGAGAGCGGGAGCACAAGCAGCTCGGGCATCAGGCCACACCCAGGCACCGGGCACAGCTTTCCCAGTGCCCTGGGATATGCAGCCATCTGGCACCAGGCAGCACTCCTGTGATACAAGGAAAATATCCAAATAAAACAGCTTACAGGTTTCTGCTCCTTCCCTCTCTTCCCAATCCAAAACTGAAACAGGAATTTCAGCAACCACCAAGTCCCTCCAGGTAAAGAGAGAGACCTGGGGACAGGTGACTTTGAAAGGAAGGCAGAGAGGTGTTGGAGTGAGAAATCCTGCTCCCCTCTGTCCTCCCATCCAGCTGCCCCAGTTGTGTAATCACACTTGGGAGGGTGAGGAGCACAGGCACTGCTCCTGGCAGTTCTCTCAGGTAGCCATGGAGCCAAGGGAGCCAAACCTCCAGAGGTTTTTAGGCACCTTGCCTCCTTGTCAAAGTGAGGGCTGAGGGTACTGAATGCCTCTGGCTTCTCATCTCAGGATTTGACCCTGGCACAGGGAGCAAGAGGGGCACCCAGAGACTCCTGGCCTTGCATTTCACAGCACGGGGAGAAGACTGGGAGAGTTGCGTGATAGAGCAATGTGACCGGAGTTTTGCACACAGGTTAAGGAATGAAATAAAAGGGACAAATTAGCCTAGGCAATAGAAGATCTTTTTCACTGTGGAAGGACTTGGGGGAGAGGGAGATAATGAAATGTTGCTTCATCAAAGCAGAGGCAGTTTGCAAGCTGCTCTCCCTTGTAACTCTATCGCGTTCACCTCCCAGGACGGACTGCAAGGGCCGGCAGCCCTGCGCTGGTATCGGGTGCCTCCCTCCCCTGGGAGCATGGGGGGGATGCTGGAGCCTGTGCAGAGGGAGGGGCTGGCGGGGCGGAGGGTTTGTTTTGGGGGCTGTAGGAAGGAGAGGGTGTTGGTATCCCATTACAGCCTTAGATCTCTGGAGGGGAAAAGAAAACGGGAAAAAAAACCCCTCAAACTCTAACCACAGGCCTTTGTTAGAAATGCTGTCCGGGAAGGAAGGAAGAAGACAGGAACAGCTCAAATTCAGTCCTTCGATAATTAAAGCTTGCAAAAGAATAAAAGGGGAGGGCAAAAAAATAAATAAAAAGGTCCTTCCCTCCTCCCACCTGCTCCCAAAACAGAGCTGCTGTGACTTCCCCGGGGAACAAAGAGATGTGGTGAGAATGGGCTTTTGCTTGATCCTGCAGTGTCTGGGAGGGAGCAGCAGGACTAACGTGTGGCCCTGCAGATGGGAGCCCCTCATCAAAGCTGGGGAAAAATAGGGGGGAAATGTGTTTTTCTGTTTCACTGATCATCAGAGCGGGACTAGGACTTCCTGATCCGAGGAAAATTTGGAAACTGAAGACAAAAACATTTCCATTCCAAAACTGAGCAGAAAGAAGTCAAACCTTTGTGGTTTTCTGCTAAGCAAAAGAAGAAAATTCAGCCACTGGGCAACCCACAGACCCCTACTACCCTGGTTTGGCTGATCAGAGTATCTTTAAAAATGCATGTAAACCCAGAACAATTTGGGATTTGTTTCTGCAACACAGCAGGGGCCTGGGGTGTTGTATGGGATGGCTCCGAGGACCTCTGTAGGGGGCAGGCAAAAGGGATTGGTGCATGGCACATAAAAGAGTTCCCATTGCCTTCAGCTGAGGATACCCCTTCTTCCTGCACCCACCCGCTTTGCGTCTGGGGATCTCATGTACGTCCCTAGGTTTAGTAACATCTTTGTGTCCAAGAATTTGGGATTTTTCCACTCCCTCTACTGCCTCTATTATTTCTTACAGCTTCAGACTTAAAATAATGGTTTTTCCCAAATGGACTCTGCTAGTTTCCAGATAAGAGTGATGCTGCTGAAGCCTGGGCTGCAAACAAGCTCGTGGAAGTTAAGGCAGAAAGGTGTTACTCACAGTTCCCCCTGTGGCATTGAGCAGTGCATATCAGTCGCTCTTCTCTGCCTCAGTTTCTTCACCTCATAACTGGGGATAATGTGCTCTTGGGGTCTGGGCAGTCTCCTGTAGGAACCAGCTCTTTGCTGACAGGCACTAACAATGTGCAGAGCACTCTTGCCAGTTGTGTGCTTTACCAGGTGCCAGGGCAGCACGGATGCTGCTCTGTCATATGGCACCACACCTCTGTGGCTTTCTGATTCCTTCTCCATTCCCAGGCACAGCTCTGCAATCCCAGCTTTTGCACCTCAAAACCCAAGAGACCGGAACCATCCCACTGTGTGTTGCACATCACAGAGACAGGACACACAGCCAAATACAGGTGGCTGGGAGCCACCATGATCCAAGTGCTGGGCTGCAAGCAGCTCATTGCTCTGCGCTCCTGTTCGCCAGGATGGAGCTTTTTCAAGATAAAGATAAATAAAAACCTTTTATGAGCTCAAGAAATAGAAAACAAAAGTGACACAGGGAGACCATTTGAAAACAGCTGATGTCATGACTTGAGGAGGCTGGTTTTGCAAGGCCAGCATGGCCAGTTTTGCAGTGCTGCTGTGAGGTGACGCCAGCAGACTGCTGCAGGAGCTTGCTTTCTGCCCCTGGCACAGCCCTGCTGGGTGATTTGGGGTTCATGTCTCCATGAGCCTTTCACCTGCTTGGCTTATCTAAATCAGAGCTGTTGGGTGAAGATGATCTCTCACTTGCCCAGGATGGGCTGCAGTGGAATCTGTGTCATCTAGCACCTTGAGGCTCTTTGAGAGTGCAGTGATGGGCAGGATTCCCAAAGCTGATGGAGTTGTGTGCTTTGGTTGCACTCCCTAAACAAGCAGCCTTATGCTCTCAAGCTGTGTACCCACTTCTAGGGAGTAGAAGTGTTTGCATCCTTTAAGGCTAAATGAGAAAAAATACCCCAGATCTCTCTCCCCATCCTGCCTGATCCCCACAGGCCAGCCTGGTGGTTCCCTGGTTCTCAGTGTCCTCCAGGTCTTTGCTCTCAGGGGGCTCAGGACACGAGGCCAATGAAGCATCTGGATTGCCTAGCACGCCTTACTGCTCTGTAATACCTGCCATTCTCCATGGCTGAGTCTGTTTGTGATGCTAGCCATATTCAGGGCTTATACCGCTGCACTTCTCATAGTCCATGCTGCCCTTCTGCAAAATGCTGCCTTCTGTCTTGCCTAGTTAATGGTTAAACTGGTTGCCACCTCCAGCCAAGGCTGGCCCTTTGGCTTCCTCCCTGGCTGGCCTAGCAGGAGGGGGCTGGCAGGACTCCCCACAGCCACCCCAGCTCCCCAGGAGCGTTCCACACAACGCCTGTGGAAGTGTACAAAGTGTCAACCTCAGCGTAGTTTTTAACCTGGAGTGATAGCTTTACTGATTTGCCACTTTACTACTCTTGTTAATGAATTTTTAATCTTCTTAATGACATTAAACACGGAAAGTAATTAAGGAAAACAAGTTTGAAACTGCTGACTTAAACCCTTTATTCAGAACTATTTAATGTAGAATTAATTTGATTTTGCCCATTATTCAAATGAACACATTACCTTCCTGTGCATTGGCCTCTTTTCCTTTTTTTTTCCCCTCTGTGTGTGTGTGTGTGTGTTTTGTTTTATTAAATATATCTTATAATGCTTTGTCCTTTTTGCTTAGAGGTAACCAGAAAGTTCCTCCCTCCCAATGACAGCAAGGGTCAGCCTTTGGTGTCTCTCATGGGTCTTGTAAAGTCTCTTTGCATCAGGAGTTCAGCTGTGTTTGGGAATGGAGGTAGCACGCCTGACGTACCAGGTTGCTACCACCTGCCCGATTAGGAGAGAAACAAGCTTTGCCTCTCCAAGAGATTTGCTGGACTGCATCCCTAGCACAGGATGGCACAGCTACTGCAGGGAGCGAGGCCACCACGGCTCACACCAGACTGCCTGGGCCCTGCAAAGGAGAGAGTCTGATGTGAGCACCTGGGGAAAAGTAGCTGCTCAACTTTGTCTTAAAGTGAAAGAGAGGGGTCCTGTCTTCACTGGCATCATAAGCTAGACCCTTTCTTTCCACCTTTCTTAGATATTTTTGCCTCTGACCCACAAGTACAAAGACAGCACATGTTCACTTGGCATTGCCCCCCAAGCTGACCTTTACTTTCTCCAACCTAGCTACAAACTCTGCTGCCACTTGGAGCCTGAGCATCTGGCCTTGTGCACCTGCTTCCGTTCGGACAAGGATTCAATGGAATGAATCAGTTACATTCCTGCAGTGATTCTGCTGACTTTACTGCACACTGTCTCTCAAATCCTGACTCCAAAATGCTGGGAAACTTTCAACAGTCAGTAAGTTTTCAGCTGCCAGAGGTGTCCGGCTCCGCCCCACAAGCAGCTTCAGTTCTTAAAAAGCTCTACTTGCACCCTGTGAGATTATCACAACCCTTAGGTTCTTCATCTCTATTTCTGCCTGCCCCCATATATTTGGAAGCAGTGGAACCCCTACAAGTACCCTGGATTCAACCTCCAGTCAGTTCAAAATCCAGCTGTGCCCCAGGCAGATGCGGTGTTGATTTGACAGCAGGAGCAGACTAGATTCCACCACCAATTGGGCTGAAAACGGCAACTGGTCCTTGTATCCAGAGGTCACTCATCCTCCTTGCTATCAAGAATCCACTTCTGTCATTCCAATGCGCTGTATAAATAAAGCTGTTTTCTCTGCAGCCACCTGCCTGGCAGAGTAGGTAATGTCAGTGGAGCCACACAGGCTAGTCTGCTTCTGAAACAATGAGAGTTGTCCAAATATTTGTGTGCACAGGAAGGATTACTGGATGACAGAGCCAATTTGGGGCCATAAATCCAGCAGATGTGGTGAGAGTCTCAGCTACAAACAAGTGCAGCAAAAGCACACATCTGAATCTCTCTCTCAGACCTGAATTGGGGAATGTCAAGGTTTTGTACAAAAAACTTCCTGTACCTTTCCCTGAGCAGAAAAAAAAACCTTATTGAGCATTGCAGGGGGAAAAAATACTCAATAAAGCTGCATAGAGCACCCAAGTTCTCCCTTCTTTATGGATCTGTAACACAGTGATTACAGGAGAGCAAGCCCCGAATCTAAAGCTCAGTATCTGTTGGAGCAATGGCTTTGTTTTGTGGGTCAGTGGTGGGCAGCCAGGTCCTTTGTGATGTTTGCTTCTCTTTGCAAAGACACTGATTCAGTGTGCACTGGAAGTAATGACATCCTTTCCCTTGGCTCCAGTACATAACTGGATCATTCCTCAAGCTGGAATATTAAACATGCCGGCAGATTGTCATTAAAACCCTCTTTACTTTATTATGTGTTTTTGCTTCAACAGCCAAAACTGGAGGAAAGAAAGAGAGCAAACAATTTCCCTGCATGCTGGCTGGAAGACAGTCCATGAGCACCGAGCTGACTTTAGCAGGACCTTTACCCAGCAAATGAAACAATGCTGTAGAGCACCACGTGGGATGGGAGCATTGTTTCAGACTGTAAAGGGTCCCACCATGGTACCTGACCTCCTCATAGTCATGACCGCACTTTAATCTGACAACAGATGTCATAATCCCTTTGGGCTTTTTGCAGGCAGCAAACTGAGGCATTGGATAAATGAAATGACATAAAAAAAAATCAGCTGGAGAGGAGAAGAGAGCTCAGGTCCCCAGAGTAGCTGGTGACTGATCTCTCACCTTCAGTCTCTAGTGCTCTTTTATTGACATACCAGAACAAACTCAGCATGTCAGAGCTGGATCCTGAAGCATCACAGTGGTCTCCATGCCCTGCTCAGCACAGACTTGGGGAGCTTGCTGAGGAATGAATACCCAGTTCTCCCCACCTCTTGCCTGTATGACTTAAGGCTTTGCATTAATTGCAAATTATTTTCATGTCATATCTGGCATCCAGCTGCTAACCACCACTTGCCATGCCAGATTATGTGCTAGGTCCTTGGGTGATGGGTCTCTTCTCCATGCCTTCAACATCATGTCTGCTGTTTGCTCTGATTCTTCCATGTCTTGCACACTTCCTCTTTTCCTAGTGGCAGGACAGAAACATGAGGACAGGCATGCAACACGTTGTCACTGTAATGCAAATTGCTCCTCTACACTTAGCAGAGAAGCAGTAGAAAGAGAGGGCCACAGATAACTCTTCCCAGACTCACTGGGCCACCCAGACTGGCTGCCTGTGAGTAAACTGGCCTATCGCCACCACCAAAAGGGGTTTCCAGTACTAGCTGATGGGGAAATCAGCACTGGGGGACAAGCCCAGCCTTGGGAAGGGGAAGGTTTGAGACATGAAGAGGGACAGTGAAAAAGAAGTGGAAAGGAGGAAGGATGGAGAAGAGAAGGGTGAGGGAAAGGTTAGGATTTCAGGTGTCCACATACCCTTCCTGGCACCAGGGGCAGCAGCCTGCTTGCAGGGCTCTGGCCCATGCTCCATTTCCAATTTGGCTTGTTTGAGAGCATAAACCTCCCTCCAGTCTGGGCGCCAATAAAAGAGGCAGCTCTGCAGAGTCTGCACTCCGCTGTGGCAAGCTGCCGACTTTCATTTCTTTTTACTACTGACTTTGTGTGTCTCTCACCCCTTTCTCCCATTCTGGGGACTTTATGGACTGAGACGCAGCATCCACTTTCCCCAGAGCAGGGGCTGGCTCCAGCCCTGGAATTCC
The DNA here is from genome assembly GCF_015832195.1 of Motacilla alba alba. Taxonomy (NCBI): domain Eukaryota; kingdom Metazoa; phylum Chordata; class Aves; order Passeriformes; family Motacillidae; genus Motacilla; species Motacilla alba. The sequence goes on from NC_052021.1 coordinate 17,209,476, forward strand.
AGGAAATTTCCAAGGTTGTCAGCAGCAAGCATCATTGTTGCACCACCCAGCCCTGTGCAAACAGAGGGCTGTGCCCCACCAGCGCAGTCATCCCGTGAAGCTCAAATCCCTGTCACAGACCTGCATGGAGCTTCTGTATCAGAGCCCCTCCTTCTCCTTCCAGAAGGGCATCCACACATCCACATTGCCTATCTCAGCTGCAAGGAGGTACCAAGATGCCAGGGCATCTTGTTCAGCCCTGGTGGGTGTCCAGGGTGTGCAGCTCCACACAGCCAAGGACAGCGGTGCCCCACTGCTCAGTGTCCCACCAGCATCACACAGATCAGCTCCCATCCATAGCTTGTCCGATGTCTGGATGGGCACCACTGCCTTCTCTGGCTGCTGTGCAGTCTGGTCCTTGCCTCCATGCCTTAGTGGAGGTGCCCACTGCTCCCCTCAGCCACTCACAGGTACATGCTCGGAGAGGAAGGCCCGTGTCCATGTGAGAGAGACTGTTACCTCACACGCTGATGACTCTGCAAACTGATTAGTCAATTTAAATGTTTCAAAGAGGAGAAGAACAAATGACAAAGAACAAATGAAAGTGAAGCACAGCCAGGAACAAACCTGGCTGGAAAACAGTACCTTACACACAACTCACCACAGTAGTTCTGCATGCCAAACTGGCAGGCAAAAAGCCAACCATCCCTCTGAACAGAAGTTCTGGCTGAGAAATGTGGGTTTTTCAAAAAGGGTGTCCTTTTTTATAGCACTTTACACCATTCTTTTCATAGAAGGTTCAGTCCCTCCCTGTCTCTGAACAAGCGCTCATTTTCTCAGAAATGTCCATGGAAGAACCATTTCCCAGACACAGGCTTGTGCTTTCGTGCTCCAGTCTTGTACCTTTCCTGCCCCAAAGTCCCACTTCTGCTTTGCTCTGTCCAGCCCAACACAGGGAAGCAGGTCCCAGAGAAAGGACCCAGGATATTGAGAAACATGCAATTTGAGTTTACCTTGTACCAAACAAGTGGCCTACTGACAACCCTCCGTATCCATCCACGTTGGTGCTTTTGATGTCCCAAATGCAGCTGGGCTGACACAGCTCCAGAGCAGAACAGGAGGCAAGAAGATGGTGTTCTTTTCTCATACAGGTTGCAAATTCTGAAGTTAACATTAAGTAGCTTTGCAAATCTTGGCCTCCAGCACCCCTGCTGGCTGCTCCCTCCTCTGCTCAGCAGCACACACGTGGACACACGATTTCTGGCGCATGTGTCCATGATTATTGCACATTTCATTGTGCCCCTATGCACATTTTGTAAAACACACTCCAACATGTACGTGTCCAAATTCCCAAGCTGTTGGGGGTGTTCCGGTCTGATTTTGCCATGCTTGTGGCTGCAGTTCAGGACACACACGTGAAGATGCCCCATGGTGATTCTGTGTATGAACATACATGAGTTGGCTTTTGTCTGTGATATCATGCAATTGGGCCCCAAGCCACACATATCTTATGGCAAAATCACAGCCAAATTTTGATATTTATTTTGTCCCATCTATACCTCTACTGTTTGTGTCTGTGAAAGCATTTTATGAAATCATAAGCCATATCCCATAATATCCACTTCACATATAGTTGGTTTGTGAGTAGGGTGGTTCTTTTTATTTTATTTTTTGCATGGGTACCAGTGAGTACATGAACAGCAGAAGAGGAAGAGAGATCACACTGGGAAACCAAATATCTTGGTATTTGTATTTGTGTTTCTTCTTCATGAGTCTTTCTTTGCCTCAAGGAGCCACTTATGGGGCTGAAATACTGCAAGATCTGGTCTTCTTGTAGTATTCCTACCATCCAGGGAGAGAAACACCCTGAGCAGAACAGATCTTACATTATTTCAGCTTCACAGAGTGCTCCCTGAGGCACCAGCGAGAAACATAAGCACAGCTACAAAGGCACAGAAAACGCTTGCAACACAGATGCAAGTGCTAAATTCCAGGAGTTCCTTCCTCAGAGGAACAAGTGGCCAGACGCTTTGACCACCCTGGCTGGGGCATGCTGCAATGCTCGGGTGGGTGTCCTGCAAGAGGTCTGCTTTGAATCTGGGTAGCAGTATTGAGCCCAATCCAAACTACAGGAACAGGACTGTGAGAGTGTTTGCAAGTTCATGGGCCATGACTGGAAGCAATCACTCTTCCAGGGTGCACAAGAGAGCTGGGCAGAAGCTCCCTGTCATTTACATGCTGCTCTTTCAGCAGCCCCTGGATCCAGAAGGGGACTGCGGTTCGGAGCCATCACACACACATCAAAACCAGCTCACCATGTCTGTCTGTGCCAGCCTCGGGCCCTGAGGGTTCCAAGGTGGCTGGTGCACACCTTAGTTGGAGAGTGCCCTCTCTGATACCCCACAGCAGAGTCCTGCACTGCCAGCCTGAACCTAGACCTCAGGGAGGCAAACAGGAGCTCTAGATTTGCACGGATGGTCTTTAGTGCAGGCCTGCTCATGGCTGGGTGATGGAGCTTATGCTTTTGCAAGGCAAGGATGAATTCATCTTTTCTCTGTTACATGTCCAAAACACTTCCATGTACCTCCATAAAAACCTTTCAGATATGTTACAGGTAGACAATTCATAGAAAAACACTGGCAGGAAACCAAGAATACAGACACAACTCCCAGAAATCTTCACATCTCAGACAGCAATGCCCGCACTGGTGGGGCGTGAGGGCTGCAGCCGCTCCCCTCCTGCCATAAGCATCATTGACTGCAGTTTGCCAAATGGTGTGATTGAGACCATGGACTTACAGGGCAGTTCCCTTCCCTGCATGGGTGGCTCTGGAAATGGTGTAGACAAACCTGCTGTGTTTGACCCTATTTTGTGGAGATGGTTCAGAACGTTGCCTATTCTGCAATAACTAGACACTTTTCGATAGACATAAATATTTTCCAAGTAACATCTTCTGCCTTGTCATAATGTTGGGGAAAATGTTCCTTTGCCCCCTAGAATTACTGATCTCTAGAAATGGATAGAAAAGTAGAAATTTCAGCTTACAGGAAATTCTGTTATTTCTACATTTATTTTCATCATGAAGTGAAATGAAAAATGAAGTGGACAGAATGGGGCAGAACAGAATGTTAATTCTGAAGGAAATTCAATGCAGAGGCATGAAAATAATGTTAAAGTTTCTGTTTTGATAGCATTGAAAAAGCAAAATAGCTTATAAATATAATGAGAAAAGCAAAACCAAATAATCCATTGCATTTTGGGTCAGTTCAAACTTCTGCCAAGAATTCCAGTCAACATTTAACATTTCCAAAAATGGTTCAATTTGGAGGATTCTGCATTTTCCAATGGAATACTGGTTCATCAAAATTCTTTTTTGATCAGCTCTCTTGATTATACTATGCTACTAAAGAGGGATGTTTTCTGCTGCAACCATTTTTTTTCTAGCTGCAGGCATGTAATTTACACTTATATTTCTACTGACTAATACCACATTAAGCATCCTCTTCAAACTGGACTTTCATTATCGGAGATTACATAACAAAAAAAGAAAGCAGCTATAATGGACAAAAACCTGGGGTGTGTGACAGGGGAGCCTGTGATGCTGTGCCCTGCAGGAGGCCTGTGCTGTGCAGCCTGGGGGTGCACACCCACAGGTGTCCCCACAATGCTGCAGCACCACTGTGTCACACATCCCATGGCAGAGCAGCCTGTGCCCCATGAGCTACACACTGGGCTAAGCCTGGAGAACAAACCACTCTTGCTTGTGTTTGAATCAGCTATAGTCAAATGGAAAAGCCATTAAGCTCTGGCACTCTGGTCTTTCTCTTTTTCTCAAATTATTTTGTCTTTCCTTTTTATTGGTTTTTGCTTTTCTTTCTCTCTTTCTCCTTCAAACTCTCTCCTTCTTTCTTCCCCATGATTATGTCTCTTTTTTCCTTAGAATGTCATGGCAGACCTTGCCCTGTCTTCAAGGCTGCATGTTTGCACTTCTCTGGGCTGAGTGATTTTGCATCCTCCTCAGCTAACCGGTCATCACTTCCCCAAAAGTGGGCTTGTTCCTTCCAAGGCCTGGCTTTGGAAATTCCAAATTTCCCCTTCCAGAGGCTCTGGGCTTCAGCACTCCAGCAGGGATGTCATCCTAAACCCACCCTTTGAGTGACACAGTGGGCAGCACCAGCCAGAAGCTCTTCCCACCCGGACACCCTATTCACACAGTATTTCATCAGAAATAAAAAAGACAAGTTAATCTGTTTGGGCTGAAATCAAAGGAAACAATGGGGGTAAAAAAATGGATGGAGAAATGATATTTCTCTCCTCCGGCAAAGGGGCACGTTGGGGGTGGGAAGGAGTGGGGGGGGGGGGGGGGGTGGGTAGAGGGAAGGAAGGTTGCTTTATTTTATTGATTTAAAAAAAAAACACACACATATCCCACAGGCGCCAAAAAGCACAGGGCAATGATTAATGTCCCCTCAGAAAAAGAAATTATATAGAATAAATTAAACTACTGTGGCAGCAAATTGAAAAATAAGGATGTAAATGAGGTTTGAATACTTAATATCTGAGAAGGGGAAGCGAGTCCCAGGCACAGAAAGAATGGTGAGAAATTGTCAGCGACCCAAGGGAAGACAGTCCCTTCCCCTGGCTCAGGAGCCCCTCTGCTCTGGGCAGGAGGCCAGCAGCAGGGAGCCAGCACTGGCAGCAGAGCAGGGTGGGCTCACACCTGGAGATGGAGCCAGCCACACTCAAGCCTGGGATCACACCCAGCAGAGCCTTGCACAAGCATTTTTGCACCACACAAAGACCAAAATTTGGCCCAGCTACTTCAGGTTACCTCATAAGCAGCATTTCATGGTACAGGTCATTCAAGGGAAAGCTAGGGAGCTGCAGGCATTTGCCTGCATTTGCTGCATGACACGCAGCCTTTTCCCTGAAGAAGTGTGAATTGACATCTCCTTGGCATCCAGGTCACCTCCAGGGCAGTGGGGCAGCATATGCCCCTCTGCATTGTGGACAGAGATGTTTGCTATCCAAATGTACACATTTAGTCTGTCCTGGATGCTCACATTGGCAGCAGCCTGGTTAAAAGCTGGAGCATACAGACCTCCTGCTGTGATAAGCCAGCCCAACATCAGCAAAGGTCAGCATGTGCCAGGACTAAGGAAGGGAAATCACATGAGGCAAGTGACAGAAAAGCCATGGCAGACATACTATCCTCACACTGGCCTTGTTTGTATGTAAAACTCCTGGCCACAGCCCTTATTCCCCAGGCTCCTTCAGCTCAGCTTGGCCAGGATGTAAGGGTGATCACATTCAGATTTGCATGCAGGCTGCCATTTGCCATGCAGAGCTGCAGCAGCTCTATTACACACGCTAGCTGTCAGCTTGCATGTCACCCAGTGTGTGGTGTGGTCCCTCTGGATGACACATTAGCAGGTCTGCAGAAATCAAACTTTGGCTCCCATCTCTGGCAATGATTCCTTGGGTCACCACTGTGAAGTCACTTCCACTGCCCCAAACCTAGTGGTGGGACAATATGGTGCAGTGAGATCTGGCACTGGAAAGCATGGAGGAGGTTCATGTTCATGTATCAGGGCTGTGGAGCTGGTGCTGAGTGCTGGGACTGACAAAGGATCTTACAGGAAACCTGTCCTGCTGCTGTGTCCTGCCATATGCAGCTGGCCCTTGAGCTTGTTTGCCATGTTATAGGTGCAAGTGAAAGATCCTGACTAGAGATTAAACACGTTAACATCAAAACAAAACACAAAGCACAAAAATCTTGCCTTGGAGCTCAGTTCTGGGAGTTCACTAGGCAGCAAGTGTTCAATGAAAAGGTTGCTGATATTAAAGACAGAGAAGATATATAGTGGGGTTCTGGGGATACCTTCCCTACACTAGCACTGAAATCTGGGGATATCAGAGCCCTGCTGGGATCCTGCTTCAGGCTAAAGGCTGTATTTTGTCCATCTGCCAATGATGAGAGAGAAAACCTAGTTACTCACAAAAATGGGAGGAAAGAACACTGCCACTCTTGTCCCACTGGAACTGAGCACAGGAGGCTCAGCCCAGGAGCCACCCGTGCAGGAGCCCTGCAGAGCCAGGTGCAGCTTCTGCTCCTGGGACCTTGCTCCTGATCTGGGGTCAGGAGCAGATCTGACTGCAGGAAGGACTTGTCAAGCAGCAGAGAGGGAGAATGACAAGGGGCAGAGTACAGGGGTAGCAGCCCAATGGGGGTGCCTGAGTTTGGGCTGAGGGCTGTAACAGAGCAGAGCACCTTCACCTGCTGTTTCGGCTTAACCTCAGGCACAGCCATTCGTCTGACCCGACGGGAAATTAATATTCCCCAAATTGCCAGAAAGCTGCTCACTCTGGCTTATTTTCTTTCCATCTGGCTGTGGTGGAGGAGAGCCCGTCCTCAGCTTGCTGTTCAGCTGGCTCTTTCTTTTTTATCTCTTGTCTCTCCATCTCTCATTCAGCCCCCTCTATCTCTGCATGTCCTCTCTGCTTCCCTCTGCCAGTGCGGGTAAGTGTGTGTGCGTGTGTGTGTGTGTGCGTGTCCCTCTCTCTTCCCTTCTGTCTTTTTTGTTCATATATATTTAGTATTTATTTACAAGCTTGATTTTTTTCCCTCTGAGTGAAGCCAGGCATGCACAGAAATCCTTAAGATGCTATAAAGCCGCTGAGGTATAAAATGGAAAGTGCTTAGCCTGCCTGTACAGAAATATCTCACTGCGCCGCACTGGAAGCCACCGAAGCTGGGCACTGTAAATCTCACAGAGTTTAGCTTGTTTGTTTACACCATGACGACGATCTAAAGAGAAAATGAGAGACAGCAAGAGGGAGAAGCTCTCGGTTCCCCTGTCAGGCCACAGCACAGATCCCCAAACCATTTATTGGACCTCACGAGCAGGATACCAGGCTGGCAGGGCCTTCCCTGCCCATCTGCAGAGACTGTTCAACAGTGGGAGGGGAAGAGGTGGCCTCTCTGATGTTGTCCTTCTGAGGACATGGGCAAGGCAGTGTCATTTCCCAAGGCCACCCTAAGAGAGACATTATGAGGATGTCCTACTCCCGGGACACAGTGGACTTTCTTACTTCTTACTTGGTCTTTTTGACTGTCCAGCCTTGGTGGCCTTCTGAGACCACCATGAACAGTTACCAAAGGTCTTCCTAAAGACTTAGAAATTATCCTTGCTAGAAGCAAGGGGCCACAGAAAAGCTGAACTTGGAGGAAATAGGCTCAAATTTGGACTCCTTTATTACCTTGCACAAATCAAGGTCCCTCTTCAAAACCTGTCATGCCTGCATTCCTGAAGCATTTCCCTACCACTTCCCTTCCTATCCAGCCCATCTCTATGATAGGGCTCAGGTGAGGACTCCATGCACTAACCTCTGGTAGGGACCTGGCCTTGCTCCCACTGCCTCCAGGCGGGTCCAGCCGTCATTCTGAGGTGCAAGAGTTTCTCAGCATGCCCTGCCATTTGGTGCTGCCCCATAGAGTGACCCACCCACTCTTCTCCCAGGTGGCTGCTCTGGTAGGGAGACTGACAGAGCCGAGTCAGATCTGCATTCCCCCCCTTCAGATAGGAGCTGTGCATGGCCCTGGAGAGCAAATAGCAGGAAACCCCTGTTTCACAGGGCCCCACTCAGATCGTGGAGACCAGCCTTTGGAGCAGCCAAATTTCTTCATGTGTCAGACACAGTGGTCTCCATCTGAGCAAAAGATGGAGCCACAGTAGCATAGAGGAGATAAGATTTGAAAAGGAAAGGAGAAGGAAAGGAAAGACAAAACAGCCTAAAACAGAAATTATAGGAGTTATATATATAGTACAGTAGAAGAAAGACACTGTGGAAAACATGACAGCCTGCAATGATGGCACTGTAAAAACATCTCGTGTTTAAAATACCACCAGGCTGCTACATACTTGCTCTTACATCACATGTGGAGAATTTACCCTGCAATGTTGATGTGACCTGACCCAAACCACACAGGGAGTTTGCTGTGGATCTGGGAGCTGAACTCAGGTCTCCTATGTCCTAGACATCGGCTTCTTTCTAACATGAGGATACAAAAGCCTTGGACACAGAAAAAAATAAAATTATCAGAGATTGTCTCAGGTGTCGGTGGGAAGAGAGAATAGGAAGGAAGGAATCCTACCCTCTCTGTGAGTATCTGCATTGTGCTGAGGGTGCCAGGTCTTCCAGGCTGCCTCCCAGCCTTCTGCCAGCTTCAGTACCACAAGGCATGTCCATGGAAATTCTTGCTGTGCTGTGAGTCTGCAGAGATGAGCTCTGTCCACATACAGGGGTGGAAGAGAAAGTGGGAGCTCAGTGCCTACTTGGCACATTGTCGGATTTGCACCTCTTTCCATGAGCATCCATCGGAAAGATAACTCCATCCATCCTCTTCCCAAAAAACCTGCAAGCATGAAATCTATAGACGAAAGTCGCAGGTGGTTGTTGACTCAAGCTCTTTTGTACCCTGTTATTCCTAAAAGCTGCTATGCTTCCCAGGCAAGGGGAGGAGAAATTGGAGGGAAGTGTAGAAGTCATCGCTTGGGGTGCCAGCCTGCCACTGAGGTGTGCAAAGAGGGTGCAAGAGTGCTCCCTGCAGGAAGATGACTCATTCATGGTGTTATGTTGGGCCAGAGCCACAAGATCTTTTTGCTACTGGGTGCCAGAGAATAGGATCTTGAAGTTCTGCCTTGCAAAGTATATTTGCACTGAGGCACTTTTTGGGCATTTTTTTTTATTTATATGATTATTTTTTAAATATCAATATATTAAATTATATCATTTTTATAAGACCTGTAGAAAAACAATAACTTTGTGCATCCCAATACAACCCCCCTCCTATGGATTCATGCATGTTGGAAAGAACTTTTCACCACTGCAGGAGGAGAAACTGAGTCCTGCCACAAAGATAAAGACCTCACTCACAGTAAGGCTGTATTAGCCTTGAAATCTGTCCTCCATGATCTTTTGCTGAAATCCTTCTTCTATGTTTGTTTTTTTGTTCCTTCCCAAATGGCTTCCTGGCCTCTTCTCTAAGGGGGCATGCCAGGGCCCAGAGTAGGGGTCTCCACAGCGCTCGGAACAGGCCCCCAGACAGCTGCAGTGAAAGGGATGCTGCAATCCTAAATGCCCTGTGCGCTCTACATATTGTGGAAAAAGCTGTTGCATTCATCAATGTCAGATGCAGAGTTTGAATAAATTTGAATGCACTCAAGCGTGCTCCCTGCAGTTTTTTATAATATCACTTTCCAGTTTGAATATTTCACTTACTTTTTTTCAAATTTCTTTTTATCCACCAGTTTCTCCTCCTTTTCATCCTCTCCTCCCTTCCTCTCCTCCTTCCACTCTTACCTCCCTCTCCAGGTTTTTACATTTGCAACCCAAGCAATTGGACAAGGAAGCCATGCTGCAGGCTTCCTCTCAGCAGTGCCCTGGAAAAGGCAGTCACTTCTCACACTGTACCCATGGCTTCCCAGCTGTTGGCCAGTTTGAACACCTTCCTGTGACAGAACAACATCCAGCAGGACACTTTGGCTACAAGAAACAATTAGTTTGCACGGTATCAGTGCAGGATTGGTTTGTAAGGGCCTCACAGGTGGTTCTTGGTTGTCCTGGCTCACTGGATCAGCTCTGTGGGGCTCTGGCTGTGGAAAGGGGACAACATGGTCAAACAGTGTCATGAGCCATCAAAAGGGTCCCAGCCACTCCTGTGTCCTGAAGGCCAGCAGTAGTCACTGAAAAGCAGCAGATCTGCAACTGATCTCCTCCTGCCATTGCATGGTGGTGTCCCAAAGTTGCCCCAAAGCAAACAAGGTGAACTCAATTAATCCTTTCCTTCCTCCTCTTTGCACCTGCCTGGAGTAACCTATCACCCCTTTTGTCTCCCCACACTTCGGTTTGTCCCCTCTGTAATGAGAACCATTTTTGTGTTCACAGACCACCATGTAAGGCAAACTAAACAAAGCTACAAAAAGGTTACCTTGAGCAGCCAAAGAAAAGGAGCTGTTGTTTGTAACCCCGCTTTTGGGCTATGTTTCCATGACTTCTGTACAAGTAGGAGGGGACAAAGAAGACAAATGTCACTCACCATTCTGACCAGGCAGGCAGATCCAAGATGGCCAGCCCTGGCCCAGGACTTTGTCCTTAGGGCAGGAGGTTGAGCTACTGGGGACGGGCAGGGAGAAAGGGCTGATGGCACCATAGAATGAATGGATTCTGCTGCTTGTATTGAGAATTCACTGCTCTCCCTTTTAGTGAAAACTCTATGATCTTGTGACTAACCACTTTCCCCTTTCACTGTTTTTGATTTATATCCCATTACTTCGCCTGTTTGTGCCTTGCAGACATGAATTTTTTCCCTGACATCTCCTATGCAGCAGCCACGTCAAAACCTTTGATAAAATAATAGTGGTAAGACGCTCACATGGCTGTTTTTATGTTTCCAGGGATATAGACATCAATTAAAACTCTTCATACGATCTGATCCGTCGTTATTAAAGGCATTAATACTGGCACGCCCCTCAGATTAGGGGCTGCTCACCGGGCGATGGAGGAAAGCAGGGAACATTGTCTGCATGCATCCCCTCTCTGCTCTGCTCCCACAGGAACCTCACTTGGAGGACAATGAGCACAGGCTGCCGAGGGCACCAGTGCCTGCATGGAGCTGGCTGGGGGTAGGACAGGGCAGTGTTATCCCATGTGCCACCAAAGCACAGCACGGCCCTCCCGCAGCACCACACGGCCCTGAATCACTGACCCCCTCCCAGACTGAAGGTGTCTGAGCTGCCCCAGGGCATGGCCACAGAGGAGAGCTGAGGTTGCAGCCAAGGGGTGCTTGGTGCTGAGCATTCACTTAAGAAAAGGCAAGCTTCAACAATATAAATAAAATGGGGAGGGAGAGTTGAAGCACTGAGAGAACATGTGATTTTTTCCATGGCAACTCATAGAGCATTTCCTCATCAAAGATGTCCAAAAGTTATCAAATACAAGAAACATAACCAGGGGGAAACTGAGGCTGCATGGAGTATATTATTAAATATGCCAATGCTGGTACCTAATTGAAGGAAGAAATGGGCACTGTAGAGGTCAGCCTTTGAAAAATGTCAGTGTCATCACCCAGCATTTCACTTGCTGAGGCAAACCAGAAGGTCTGAATTACAGCTTCCTGCAGTTCTGTCCAGACCCATGTGTGTCCAGCTTTTCTCATTCAACACAGCCCAAAGCAATTCCTGCTGGAGCTGGAAACATTTGGTGTCCCCATCTAACCTTCTCACTGCCTCCCATGGGGGGAAATCTGGATTTGCAGTGAACAGTTTCGGAGGCAGGACCTTTCCCTTTTTCTCCAACATCTCCACTATTCAGAATTTGTGTTCCCTCCTTTTTGACACTTTTATGATACAGCCAAAGACTCCCTTTGCTGATGATGCCTTCCATGATACAGCCAAAGACTCCCTTTGCTGATGATGCCTTCCACAGTGCTGTTAGGAGGCTCTATAAGAACAGCACTCTGTGTTAGGACACCTTCCCTCCATGTGGATTTCCAAATCTTCATTCAGTAAAGCAAGAAGATGTAGGAAATCCTGCTTAATGCATGGTAGCTTACAGGCCACTGCTCTCTATGCTGTATTTACGTTATTTAACTTTTTTTATCTCCTTCTCTTTTTATCATCACTTCCTTTCCATCCTTGTCCATCAGAAGGAGAAAACTGGTCCTTCTGCTTGTCATCTGTAAGAAAAGGCAGTCAATGAATGACAGGTCATGGCCACAGAATAGCTCCTGTTCTCTCCCACTCACACCAGTTACCTTCCTTCTGCCTCCCAGAGGGCCAGGCAAAAGTGGTCAAGAGATGAGGAAGAAAGATGGGGACAATATCTTAGGAGACAACCTCCACCAGCAGTGACAATCCCTCCACACAGGTGCCAAAGCTTTGAGATACACCAGGGCTCAGCAACACTGTGGGCTCTTGGATGGGATGGCTGGATGGCTTTTCTTTCACCTTGTCCAGGCATGGGAGGCTACCAGTGCACCAGGCACTTCCTTAATGGCTCACCAAGCATGATAAAGATGGGGAAAAGTGCCTGGAGTATTGCCTCCCCCAGTTTTGCCCTGGGATGGGAAAGATGTCCATGGGAGGAAAAGCTCCCCTCTCTCATCCAAAAGAAACTCGGGCAATTACCTACTTGCCAGGCACCTTGGCACATCCCAGTGCAGCCAACTCCTGCCCCACCAGTTTGTGCTGTGGGCCTGCAGTTGAGAAGAAATGAAAACCACCCCCCAACACAAGAGACAGCAGGCAGCAGGGGAACAAGGTGTGTGTGCATCCTCCATTTTGGTGTCTCTTTTTAAGCACTGGCTTTCCATTGCCCCAGGGGAGCTGAGGGGAAGCGTGTGTCTCTCAGGCACACAGCAGCCCTGACTGGGTAACGGTGCAGAACGTAAAGTGTTGTCTATTAGGTAGGAGACTGGTTAATACAAAGAGTTGTTGGTAATAACAATGTCCTTTCAGCAGTGACAGAGACAAAGTACCTGCATGTGGCGTGTACCACTGCGTGCAGCAACTGATGGTCACAGGGAAGCTTTGGAGATCATTTGAATTTCACATCCAGGGAGAGTCGGCCTATCATTAAAAAACCCTAATTTCAGTGTCAGGTGGAGTTCCAGGTAATCGATCATGGTGTCAGCTGGCACAGGCTCTCCCTGCCTCCTTGCCTTGCCTCCAAGTCAGCCTTGTTTTTTTCCAATTAAACTTGTTGCTGGGATCCAGAGGGAAGTGCAGGAGCACAGGAAAGGCAGACCACACATCCCCCCTCATTACTGGTGAGGTGGGGGCTGATGGGGCCAGGAAGGTGGGGCTGAGGCTGGTGTGGAATGACTACAGCTGGGGGGTAAGGAAAGGGGATGCCCAGAAAATGATCTTTGCTGCAGCAAGGTGCAAAAGGGACTTGCAGGGAGGGAATCTCAAAACACCACTGCATCTTGGGGAAGGCATTGCATGAGACCCTCCATGCATACAGATGCTGCCAAGCCTCTACAGCCTCCAACATCATCTCTGCCCCTAGCAGTCTTTCCAGCCACCTGAGCCCCTGTGAGTCTTATCCTGCACTCATTGCTCTTGGCCTCTTCATCCCACACACTTCCTCCCTCCTCCTCACGAAGGCATGTCTGGCACCTCCAGCCCTTCTCAGCCATCACCAGACAGCTCTCCAGCGTCCACCCCTTCCCCTCCTGAGTCAGATTCTCTTTAACAGATAGCGTAAGGATCCAGGCTGCTCTCTACAGCATCAGTTACCCGGGCAACATTTTTGGCAAGAGAATTTTTTGGTTACAAAACAACCTTCTTCTTCCCCCAGAAGTCAAATCTGCATGAAGAATTGCCATCAGTAGAAATGTACTCTGTTTTCCATCATATTTAACCCCAGTTTTAAAACTCCTATCTGCAACCAAAGTTGACTGAAGAGGCTTCATACTTCTATGAAAAATACTTCTAAAAGGAGAAAAAATACTTCTAAAATAATGCCAATAAAAACACACTTTAGAAAGCTGAAGGAATCTATTGGAAAAAGAGCTTTTAATTTCTACACACATTCTTCAGGAAATCCCATTGCAACCCTACTATACAGAAATTATATTGAAACTGAAATACTTCTACAGCATTTTCTCAACACCTGCACTAGTTCTGCTTGCAGCTGTGACTGTTTTGTAAGGTTTAGGCGCAGTAACAGAGTCACTATTTATTGCTGCTTTTACCTACAGATCAGAAATATCAGCCCTAAGCATGATCAAGACTCTGTCCCATGCACCTAGTGAAAGACAGCCACTAAACCAAAAGAGGACCAGGACAAACCATCAGGACCAGGCTTATCCTCTGAACTGAGAGGCAGGGCGTGGACTCACATGGAGAATTAGATGCCTTGTTTTATGCAGGACTGAGGTGCATAACCCCAACAGGATGGTTCAGAAGAAAGGGGCTGCAATAGGGTAAGAGATGAGGAATGTGGGATTTGGGGCACAATTGCCCTGATGGACTTCCTGTGCCCAGGGCTTTCATGCTCAAGTGATTTCTAAAGCCACAACAAAGCAGAGGGAGGTGGCTCTGAAGGTCAGTGTGGGGTGAGCCACGTCTCATGGCCAGAGATCAGCAGGGGCCAGCTGAATGGGTCATTCAGGGTTGACCACTGGTGTTTGCAGTGTGAGTTGGAGAGAAAACATAACCTGACCTTGACTGTGGGTGCAGGCAGAACTGAAGAGCAAGCCTTGAGGAAGTCGAAGGTGGAATGGTGCAGACAATCAGGTAAATGGTCTGTTTCTGTGGTGTGAGGACACTGCCCATCTTTGCCCAGCCCCCTCTGATTTATCTGGGCATCCATATGAGAGGGAAAGGTCAAACAGGTCTAACTGCAGAATTGCAGAAATGAGATCTTCTTTTCCAAGAGAGAAGCTGGGCAGTGGGAAAGACATTGCTGTAACGCTTAACCATAAAGCTGGGCAGGGAGCCCAACCACAGAAAGTTGAGGTTAACACCATTCACTGTTGGAACAAAGGTCATTGTGGATCAGGAACATTCAGCCAAGACTGGAAATCTCTCATGCGTAGCAGATTGGCCATCCCATTTATGCCAGTGCTGCAGAGGGACAGTGCACCCAGGGCTGGAGGAGACTTTGCTAAGCTGCAGCTGCATCCTGGACAAGAACCCAGGGAAGAGCCTTGCCTTCCTTCTTCCTGACAGGGATTGCTGGGCACAGGGCCACTTGTGAGCAGCAGAGACCTTCTTGGTCTCTTCACAGTGGATAGAGCTTTCCTCCCAGGCACCCAGTCCTGCCAGGACTTGGGACCACTCTTGATCTCGAGGGATATTGATCAGGAACAGGTCTCCTGCAGCTGACAGTTTTGCCTAGATGGTGACAGTAGCTGCAGTGACCATGTTGAGACACTTCTAAATTCTCAGTCTGGTTAGCCAGACGCTATTTATAACTCAGTTGGTTGCAGAAGGCCTTCAGTGCTGAGTCTGGGCTCACTGCTCTGGATCCCTAGTAACTGTCCCAGACAAAATGTGAGCACAAAAACTAGTATTTCATTTTTGTAGATGAAAGAGACATGAGGAGAAGCATGGCCTGGTTCTTGTCTGTAAGATGTGTTGGTCACTTCTTGCAACTTCTGGGTGTGCTGATCTGCAATTGGAGAAGTTAGTTTCTCATCTGCTGTGGGGTAGAGGGAGCCCTGGCCTGAACTTGGCCAGGTAAGCGTGACAGTCCCAGGCCTGCCTTCTCTGAGATTTGATCCTGGCTTGTCAGAACAATTGGCAGCTGCTGTGGCTCTGCAGGGGTCTGGAGCCACTTGGATCAACATGATGCCCAGAGGAGAGGAGAAATCAATTGCCTTTGCTTCAAGGACACTAAGCAAAGCATAAAGAAACTATGTGCAAACTGAATGGGAGGCATTAGGATATACCTTTGGACAGAGCACAGGCTCCATCAGCAGTCATACTGACTAAGACTGATACATCTGATTTCTCCCTCTCCATCTCCCTCCACCCCTCAGGTGGCTCTTCTGGCTGCCAGCTGAAGGGAAAGAACCATCCCCAATATCTCAGAGAAGAGCTGGCAGTGGCCATGGCTTGCTGAGGTTACCTCTGCAATGCAGGTCCCTGAAGGATAAAGCTTAGTGTCAGGGCCGAGGAACCTGGTTTTGTGTCCTCAGTGGCTCAGAGCTGTGGCAGTGCTGTGTTCCCTAGCCAGGTACACACTGAGGTGTGAAACCCCACTCATCTCCCCACTCCTGCATGGATTCCTGAGATCACACAGAGGTGCAAACTAGGCTCAAGGATCGGGGACTGGAAGGGGGACACTTGCAGTCTGAGGCTGGTTTGCAGCTCAGATGGTGATTGTCTCAGACTGGTCTCAGATTGGGACCGATTGTGGGACCTGGACTGAAGCACCTCATCTTTGGGCTTTGGTTCCCTCCCTCTTCACTAGGTGTATGGCCTACCAGTTCAATTTGCCCTCATGATCTCCTTGGCACTGGGAATGGCTGTCCCTGTAGCCTTGCACAACATCCCAGTTCAGTCCATTTGCTCTGTCAGGAGCTACTGCAGCCGAAACAGCAAAGCTGGAATGTGTAATAATACATAATGGGAGAAGGTGAGGCCAGAGCTGACATTCTCAACTCCTAAACTTACGGTAACAGTGACAAATCTCTCATCATTTGTTCCTCCCTTGCCTGGCACTTTTGCTTCTCTTTAAACAGAGTTTATCATGGTGCAATGGGCTTTTTTCCAAGTTAATGTCTGTCGGCTCCAATTTGTTCAAATGACCTTCGTAGGCTCAGGGGAATTTTAAAAATAAATAAGGAAGGGCTTGCTGGAGTGCTTAGAGGGCTTCACCCGACAGCCAATGATAGAGACACCTCAGAGCCTGCGAGCACCACATTGTCCCAGGACCATGCCAGGGGAAACAGGCTGATTAGGAAAAAATCTTTGGAGCTCCAGGGATGTCTGCATTTTGGAAGAGAGGACAGAGCTGAGCCATAGACACAGGGCTTCTGCTGGTGGGAAAGGGAGCCATGAAGCACTCTCTGAGTCCCCAGAGCAGGCACTTCACTGGGGTGTGGGTTCATATGATAGACCCCAAAGAACCCACAAAGGGTACAGTGCTCTTATCTTTGCTTCTCTCCCAGAAAGACCTTCTCTAATAATCTCTTTTGAGCTCTCATGCTTGAACCCAGGAATCAGGTCCCCTTATCTGGGTTGGTTAGGCTGAGGTTGGTGCTGGGGAATGACCAACTTCATGCTCTGCCTTTACAGGGAGGTGGATATAATCCTCTGTCTCAGCTTTGCCTTCTGGAAAGGCTAAGGCCATTTTGCCAGAATTTACTTCAGCCAGAGTGGGTAAGCTAGGTGGGACTGGGCATTGATATGAGTGTTCAGGAACGGGGCGGGGGGGAATCAACATGTCACTTGAATAAATCTAAAAACATAAGAGAACAGGGAAGGAAACAGTGAGAAGGTCAGAAATAGTCTAAAACAAATCTCCTGGTTCCAGCTAGTGGGGACAGACTTTGCAGGGTTATCCAACCTTCCCAAGCCAGCAAGAAGTACATCAAAATCTGTTTGGCCAAAACCTGAGAGGATGGGAAATCTGGAAGCATTTCACAGGGATGCCCCAACTGGAGCTGGACTGAAACTGCAGCAGGAGCCCAAGAAGATACAGCTAAATCTGTTCCTGCTGGCTTTGTCATTAGCAATGCTGGTAGTGTGGCATGAGCCAGAAGTCCTGTGCATACACAGGCTCACAGAGAGCTGCATGGTATTGTCATGACTCAAAAGTCCTGCTCAAAGTGCTTGAAGGCACACAATGCCCATCCCTGCCTTAGCAAGAGCAACTTAGAGGTTTAGTTTATATTCCTGGACCTGACATTGTCACAGTATGGAAACTCAGGCAAGTCAACATGCATTTGTTTATTTTCTCCCAGTGCATTTGTACAGTGCTCAGCACAATAAGGGTCTTTGTTCTGAGGTGTGCTAGGAAGCAAATGGTAATAATAATAATAATAATAATAATAATAATAATAATAGTGATAATAGTGATAATATGGGCTGAGCTGTTTGGTATTCTTCATCTAAACAGTTCTATACCCAAAACCTTTGAAGAAAAAGAAAGTGGTCATTCGGAGTATCACAACATAAGAACAAGCAGAGTCAACTGAGATTTAAATTAGTGAGACCTGTTTATTGGATTTTCCTCTGATCCTTCTGCACATCTGAACCCTTTCCCATCCTGTGCTGGCAGTGCCTACAGCAGCTCTCCCCACCCAATCTTCACTGGTTTCAGTTCCCGGCCCTTTGCCGTGTTGCTGTGTGGGCTGTGAAGCAGGCTGTGGAAACCAGGAGGCCATCAAGAACTACTGAACATCCATCAGTTGACATTTGAGCATGAACAAAGCATATGATGCATAAAGATCCATTTGGCATGGTAAACATTACTCCATGAAGGCAGAGTTCAATGATAATCAAGGCTTAGAATTAGCATTCTGCCTCCCGGAATGGCACAAAAATCCAGGTCCTTGCAGGCTGTTCTCCAACCCAGTCTTCCCTCCAGACCTTCCCTGAGTCAAAAGAGCTGTGCACAACCCTGAGGACTATGGCTCCAGGGAAGATAAGGAGGATTCAGGCCAAATCTGTAGCTCAGTGTTCACAAGGGTTTGGGGCGATGGGGGGGGGGGGGGGGGGGGGGGGTATTCTTTTGTTTCAGGTAGGTCCATCAGAATACAAAATATCATTATTTTCTTATTCATTCTTCTTAAGCTTGAAAGCTTAAGGCAAGGAACACAGATCAGCTATTATTTCACACATACACCGAAACGCCCACAACCCTAGAAGGGTTTTTTTTGGAGCCAGGAACAGGGCAATGGAAGTGGGTTCCAGCACTTTGTGTTCAGATCCTCCTGATCTAAGGTAAGAACCAGAAACTGGGCCAAAATGAGGGGCTTATTGGCATAGTCAGTGCAAAGAGCCTTGGGGGCTCAGTAATCTCCCTCACATGAATATGTTGGCTTAATGGCTGGACTGTACAGCTTGTGTGGTAGTATGGGATTTTTACTTAGTACATTCCTGCTTTACCAGAATTGCATCTTTAGGACCCAAAATTGAATATACTTGGAATGACAACACACCACAGACTCATAGGACCATATAGGTGGGAAATACCTTTAAGATCGTGGAGTCCAATGTTAAACCTAACACTGCCATGTCCACTGCTAAACTATTTTCCAATTACAAATATGCAAGTATATTTAATTAATATAATATTTAATGTCTGCTGCTCTCCATTTACAATCCTAGATGCATTTTTGATGTGTAAATGAAAGACTGACTTTTGTGTCAGACATTCCAAGGCTGTTAACAAGACTGTCACAGGATTTGTAGATGAGTCCTTAGAACTAAGCTTTGACACTATCCACTTTCTCAGTGTAAAAAAAAAAAAAAAAGTGGATGGAAGAAAAAGAAAAAAAAGTATTGCACTGCTGATTTGTTAAAGAGGGAATTGAACATAAAAACATACAGCAATGTCTGCCTGAGTCTGCAGACAGCCTGGATTGCAGCTGAGAAAGGCACGAGCTGCCTACACCCATCTCAGTATGTCAGTTCTGAATCCTAAAGCTGACACTTTAGAAAGAACGACTCAGATGGCTTTCCTATCTGCAAATTTTTGCGGATGCCTGCAACTCTCTTAATTAGCCCCCAGTCCCAGGTCATTTTCTGCTTCTCTCAAGAAGGCAAAACATTCAACTGTCTTTTCTTCAGCAGCCAAACCAATCCATATCTTTCATGTAACAGATATTTATGTTGCATTCAGAATGAGGGACCATCTCAAAGTGTAGGAATGGCACAGAATAAAGACTTTACCATCAATTTCCATAAGTTTAGGAATCTTGGAATGATTCTACTGTTCATGATTCCCCTTAGTTCATCTCTCCTGGCACATAGATCATGCTGCAGTCCTGCCTGTGTGCCTCCTTTTCCTCAGTAGCAGGGATCACACCATTGTGCAGTTCCTCTCAAACTCAGAACTGCAGCCACTTGGTCAGGAGTGAAAGCTGTGGTCTCACCAAGGGGAGGCACTGCACACTGGGGACGAGGAGGAGGGATTACTGGACATGTTCTGGTGAGCTTTGGAGTGGCTTTCAGCTTTGAAAGGCTAGGACTCCTAGTGGGTTTTTGGTGGGGTGTGTGTATTTTGTTTGGTTTTTGTTTTTTCAACTAATAAGAACAGAGTTTAAAGCCACAAGGATTGCAAACATTTCCGTGTTTCTCGTCATGTTCCCAGGTTCTTGTTTTTCTTGCATTCTGGTAGCAAAAATGAAATAAGATCAACCTGAGTTTCAAAAAACCCCTCCATGAGTGTGCCTACTGCCCTTAGTCTGATAAGGCATGTCCATCTTCAATCCCACCTTTCTTAAGTACCAGATCCAACCAGTGACTGTGTGTCACTGATTCACCACCTCTGACTATGTTCCATACAAATCCATCTGAATGTCCATTCCCACCCACACCTGTCCATCCATCCATCCTAGCCTAGCTGTCTGTCTGTCTCTATGAACTGACTTTCCAGAGTGTTTAATCAGCACAGCAAAGATAGCGGAAAAATCCTTGAGTCATGTGGAGCTCACTAGCTCTGAGAAGCTGATCCTTTCCCAGGCAGCAGCTGGTGGGACATTTATACTGAAAGTCCTCCTCAGTCCTCGTCATCCCCTGTAAGAAGGGGACAGCCCTGCAATGATGAGAGAGGGGCCAGCAGACAGCACCCCACAGCAGGGCTAGGAGTACACAGCAAGACAAACCTCTGTGCCAAGGGTTTTCTCCCTTCGTGCTTGCTCCTGGGGAGCCGATCTGGCAGAGCAAAGTCCACTGCCCTCCCTCTTGTCACCCTTCCTTTCCTCACCAGCAGCCCCCAGCCCGACAGAGAGACCAGGCTGGATGGAGAGCCTTTCTCTCCAGTGTGCCGCACTATGACAGATGATTGACTCGAAACAATATCTAAGGCGATCAGGATAAAGTACCGACCATTTCAAGGCTCAGCAGAATTCAAATTCTAATTAGACTTCTCACCACATTCCAAATAAAAATTGTTCCCCTGATATCCTTTTTGCCTATCAGGTGTCTCTCCCTGATCGCTGGAACAAAACGCATAAAGAAAGTGATTAAAGCCATAACAAAGGCATAAAATTGAAATTATCGCTGGTATCACATCTGGGAGCAGAGTGTGTCACCACACTGCCCCCCTCCCCTCGAAGCGCTCCCTCCCCAAATAGACACACACACATCCCCCCATAGTTCTTGCCTCAAATGTGAGTGATAGGCTGGGGGACAGGGGGCAGAGGGGGATGAGAGAAGGTCTTGTTCCAGGTTGGAAGTCATCCATTCCCATGGCATGGAAAAGCATCTCAGCCCCGACCCCTGGACCCACTGCCTCCAGCCCAAGGCTGTGCTGGTGTAGCAGTGGGTGTAAATTGCTTCACAGCCTCTGGCGCTGCTTTACATCAGCTGAGGATGTAGCCCATATCATCTGCAAATGCAACACATGCAGGCGCCTGAAGCGTACACACCCAGGGAGAGGAAAACACATAAACACAGAGGCCTGCTCACTGCCAGGCGCTCTCTAATGAAGGCACAGACAAACCCTTCTCTGGGGCATACACCCCCTGCGCACACGCACACACACATGCACACGCTCACGCTCAGAGCCAAGCCTCCAGTGCACCACACACATACCAAAAGATTTCTTGTTCCCACTGCTGCCTGTGGTACAGCCAGAAACCCCACCACACACCCCCCACACAAACACAGAGTCTGAGCCTGTTACCTCTTCACTACACACACAGACACAGGGTTATAAATCAACATTCTATCAGATCCTCTCTGTGTTCCCCCAAACATGTATGAAACATACATATAGACTCTAATCTTGAGCACAGCAATCCACAAAAACTGAATATTGCACACCCTAATTCCTACTCCATGTGCCCCCCCAAGCACCTGCAGTCCCAAAACCTATGTGTAGACTGGCTACATATAATCCTTATGCAGCTTATTGCTATTTTATTTTTTTAACAATTTTATCCATTTGCACTGTATCTATATATCCATAATGGCAATTCACACACAGGTGTGTATATATATCCATTTAAAAAAAAGATCTATCACTACTGCACAACCCCCTGCAATGTCGCGTGGCCCCCGACACATGGAGCTCACACACACACACACACACACACACACACACACACACACACACACTCTCACAGGCATGTGCACCTCCTGGCACACTCATTCTCCGTACAGAGGTCACTCTGCCAGCACAACCCTCAGTGGTGCAGATGTGAGCCTGTTCAGACAGAGTAAAAACACACGTGAGGCAGGGAGGGGACAGCCTTGTCCCTCTCCCTCTTTTAGCAGTGATGCAGTGCTGTAGGCTCAAACAACCCCTCTCCTGATGTACAGGAGCTGGGGGGAGCAGGATGCCCCTCAGCCAGGCACCCAGGGGTTCATTTATGGCAGCAGGTGCTGGGCTGTGGTGGTGGACACCCAGAGCCAGGGCTGCCCTTTGCCCCTCCTGGATCTCTGCCCTGCCTCAGCTCAGCTCAGGATGCCCTCAGGAATGGCCCATTTCATTTTTCAGCTGCATGAGAGGCCACTCCAGAAGAGAGTTAAAAAGAGAGAGAGAGTGAGGAAGAAAAAGAAAGGGACCAAAGCGATATAAAATTAAAAGGTAAAAAGCAGGAACGCAAATGGGAGAGAGCTCTTTCAGCTTTCACATTATTAATGACTCTTCAAAAAATCGGCGAGTTTTCCAATCTTCTCCGAGAAGCGCTTGAAGGAGCTCACAGATGAAACTGACCTTCAAAATGTTCTTTGGTCTTTAGTTAAGAAATTCGCTCGCCATTATGGCATCATTAGGGAAACAAGGATAAAATTACTCCATGGTTAATGACCTATAGTATCTCCCCACCAAAATTTGTTTCAGATCTAATAAAACTGTGCTTAACACACTCGGATGAGTTATGAGGACTGTTCTGCAGGGTATTAAAATGTGGAAAATAGATTTTCCGAAGCTGGGGGGACTGGACTTTTCGAATCAGATAGCAGAATGGAATTTTCTGGGCAATAAATTCTTCCATGTCTCAATTTCATCTCGCTCTCGCTCTCTCTCCCTCTCCCTCTCCCTCTCCCTCTCTCTCTCTCTCTCTCTCTCTCTCTCTCTTATGCTCTCTCCCTGAAATGCTAAAGCAACGTGGAAATCTTTAAAGTGCAGAAGCATATATAAACTTTACCCCCAAAACCCCAAAATAGGGCCCCTATCCTTTAATGCTCTTTTGTCTTGCATCTGAAAAGTAGGCACAATCCCTCGTCAGGAGAGGGTTGGTACCATTCACAGAGCCAGTTCAGCTGTGAAGTGTTTTGGTGTTGCAGCGTTGCAGTTTGGACTTTGCATCAGTCCAGGAGGCTGCCAGCATCCCTGCACGGGTGCTGGTGTGCCAGCAGGGAACAGGAGCGGGATGGAAACTATGCAGGGCTGCCCAGGGTGCATGGCCAATCTCTCCCCGCTGCCCCACGTGCCAACCTGAGGCACTGGTGGGAGCATGCAGGGACCACTGCCGGGTGCTTCATTCCTGGGGTGCCCATAGC
The DNA here is from genome assembly GCF_015832195.1 of Motacilla alba alba. Taxonomy (NCBI): domain Eukaryota; kingdom Metazoa; phylum Chordata; class Aves; order Passeriformes; family Motacillidae; genus Motacilla; species Motacilla alba. Next base: position 17,232,647 of record NC_052021.1, read on the forward strand.
TCGTGTCTCACCGAGGAGACAACAGCAGTACCCATGGAGCACACATCTGGGGCGCTCGCACATGTGTTTTGGCCCCAAGGTGACGTGTGCGCTCGTACGGCAACCGGCAAACACATCCTTGCCGGAGCCACAAGCCCCGCTGCCATCACTGCCCACGGGCAGGTCACCGGAGCCCACAGACGGGCAGCTCGGGGCAGAGCAGGGGCCCGTCTCATCTGTCGTTGCCTGAAGCAGGAGCCAGGGACTCCAATGGTGCTTTTAGGTTAGTGAGGGCTAGTTACTGCCGCTGAGAGAGGTGGCTTGCGAGGTAATGGCATTTTGCTCTCTTTAAACTTTAATCTTTCCTATTAATTCCCTGCAACTGGAGAATGTATGAGAGTTAATGTTCCATGAACGTGTTTCTCAGCCGACAGTCTCTTCGAGCTAATTACCTTCAGGTGCTAAATGGAGGGAAATTGCAATCCATTTGGATGTGAAAAAATTTCGCCTTTCCAATCCCCTGTGCAACATTCTTTTTCCTGAGTGTTGCAGAAAGAATGCACTTGGCTTCTTTTTTTTTTTTTAATGTTTTCCTCCCCTCCCTACCCTCACCCTCCTCCCTCCTTCCCCAAAACCCCCATCCTCACCAAGAATCTGTCTTCCCTCAAAGACCTTGGGTTCTCCAGGAGACTCCATGGCAGACTCAGCAGAGGGGAGCATTGTCCTCAACACAATCAAATGGGACAGCACATCAGTCAGGAGGAAGGGGAAAAGTAGGCATATCCATGAAATCCAAACACGTGGTGAAAACATGGAGGGCAAAGTGAGGAAGACAGCAAGACACTTCCTTTGGAGGTCTGAAGTTAAAGTGTATTTACACGCTTAATAACACGCTTATTACAGCCATTTCCCAGTTGTTGAGTTTTGAATACAGAGATAATAGAATTTTACAAGCTACATAAAGCCATTATGCTTTTGGATCCGGGACTGGGGAGGGAGTTCGGTAGAACCCATGGAGAAAAGAAAAGGGAAGGAAATCAAATCCAAATGTGTTCAGACTGGGCCTGGAAGTCAGTGTCTTCACACAGGCTGACAGAGCCCGTCAGAGTATATGTGACCAGGCATAACGGGAGGTTTTGGATGAACATCTCTCCTATCTGGAAACCCCATTGTCTTATGCCCCACAGATGACCACCGGAGATGATGGACATCTCAAATAAAAGCCCTTGGTGATAAGAGGTTCCCTGTTACCCATTCAGCTACCAGAGAGCCAAGACAAGTAGTACCAGACAGATTCACCAGACAAAAAAACCCCAGTGAGAATAGCTACGCTAAATTCAGAGGGTTCTGCGCCATGACTACCACCAGTAGGTTTTGATCTAATCTGTCTTTGGTGTTTATGACAGACTTACTGCAGCATTATCTGAAAGGCTTCATGCAACCTTGCCTCAGAGTCAACCATGGCAATTACCAGGAGCAGAAGTCTTTTCCACAATAACGTAAATATGCTCCAACTGGGAATGGTGTCACTTGAGAAAAATCCTTGGAGCTTTGCTGAACCAGCAAGATGTTCTTGCAAGATCATTCAAATGCCCCATTTTTATGGCTTTCCTCATAGTCCAGATGCCACTGAGAGATAAAGCTAAACCTGCACTTTGTCAGTAGACTGAAATTGAAAACGTTTATCAATCTCTGTAGACTAAAACACTTGCTGAATTCTCCTAGCATCATTTCAGCCATTAGTGACTGAAGGTACAGATGGTTTGCTATTCGTCCCACTGGTTCTCTCCAGAGACGTGTTCACATTGACGTGGGTGCTAGGGAGCTTGTCTACAGACTCCGTCCAAGAAAAGCAGTTCAGAGATATTCTGTCTCTGGACTTTGCTCAGTCTGAATTACCAGCATTGACCAACTGCCTTAGAGACTGTTTTAAACCACCTTTATTGAAACAAGAATAATAGGGCAATAGCAGGTCCAAAGCTTCCAAAGAGTGACAACATTCCAGCACACTGGGAGAACTTGTTTGGAGCTTGGCTCTAATAAAGGTCACTGGTACCTAATGTGTGAGGTAGCAGACTAGGAGGGCAACTTACATCACTGCAAAGATCTTCCAGAGTATCCTGGCCACTGTCCATGTCCGTATCCCCTCTGAAGTGTTTGGCTGAGCCCTATTACTGCAGAATATGAGTATCTCTTAGTCTCAAAGGATTTCCACTGAGACTGACTGCCACCTGTGAAAGACTGAGTGATTTTACTCAGGGCCATCTGAAAGGTGATCACAGAACAGAGTTGTACTAGAATTCTAAAGTATCCTTTCTGCCTGTCAGCCCAGTCACACAAGGGTACATTCCTGTCACCTTCATGTTCAGCCACCCCTCCAGACACCTGTGACACACCTATCCATCTGCCAGCCCCATATACCTGTGCTCTAGTCAAGTCTGCTTCCCACTTTTCAACATCCAGCCCTTTGAACATCCAGACTTCAGCCTTTCTACATGGCTGCTCCATCCATACTGCATTTTATGAGATTTGCAGAGGAAACCAAATAGGTTTATTTAAATTGGAATCTTTCATAAAAGTGGGGCTTCCTCTGGTGGATTACTAAACCCTCAAAACTTTATTGTTTTGGTTTCATGTTTGTTTTTTAATTTTGTGAGGAAGAAGGTGGGGATGGTAGTGAGACTTCACGGGGAGGCAATAATCTCAACAGCACTGTCACAGCATAGTAAGGTTTTTATCATTTTTCATGGCCATGTCTAGGGTTTGCTAGTCAGTATGGCTGAGAGGACTTCACTGGCTACAGCCAATGGGGTATACTTGATGCTTCAGCCTCAGTCAGAATTCAACCACTGGCTGAAGGAGAGGGTTTAAGCCAGCAGCGAGCCCGATCTGTTGCCTTATGCATGCACAGAAGCACACACCGTCATGAGCTGCATAAAATAGTTTTTTAATATACTGTGCTTGGGATGCAGGTGGAAATGGGCTACAAAGGCTTCTCCCTTCCACCTTGACTATCTTTTTACACAAAACTTGACTTTCCTACTCCCGACTCCCTTGTTCCACATTTACTATGTTCTTGCCTTCTTTCCCCTCTTGTTCTCAAACTATATTTTTCTCTACTTGTTCTTCTTTCCTTGTTTTCCTCCTTAATTTCAACTTCTTTTTAAATAAATAAATATATAAATATAAATATATATATATTAAAAAAAAAATATATATATATCTGGAATTAGAAATACTGAAAAACTATTTAATTCCCATAGTGGGCTGATGAGAAGGCAGTAGAATTTTCCTGACTCACACTTGATGCTGACTGTGCTGCAGAAAATGTTGTCTTTTTTCATTGGTTGCTTGCTTTTCAACTTTTCTTTTTTCTTTTAGTTATGCTGCAAGTAGTCTAAAATTGAGGGAGTTTGAAAAAGCAGAGCAATAGCAAATCTTTATTTCCCCTCCTTCTGTCATCCCTATGGCTCTCTGAAGCTAGAAAAGCAACTTCAAATTATAAAGAAGGGAAGAACAAAATTAAACGTCAGACTGCACACACTATTCACTGCACACACACTTGTTAAAAGAACAAAATGGGGAAAATGAAGAGGACAATTAGCATGTTTGGGATGCAAAACCTCATGTGTCTGTATGTATGTCAGTACAGAAAATGTGAAAATAGATTACAGAAAGACTGCTGCTAGGAACTGATGTACATTACTAGTTATGGTTTAAATACTATCTTTTAACTTCCTTAATCTGCTTGAAAACCCCATGGCTAAATCAGTATAAACCTTTCAGACTGTAAGCACAGTTGTACTGGTATCTGTGTACCTAATACCTGTGTAGCTTAATTTCATGCCTACAAGAGAATAAAGTTAAACTGTTTAAAAGCCTATTTGTGTCAGTGTAAATGCTAGAGGGAAACATACTGTGTTTATCCTGCTGCCACAGTTAAAATTTCTTATACAGATAAAACCAAAATAGCACTCGTGACCATCCACTGTTTCTCTCCCTTCCCTTCCCTTCCCTTCCCTTCCCTTCCCTTCCCTTCCCTTCCCTTCCCTTCCCTTCCCTTCCCTTCCCTTCCCTTCCCTTCCCTTCCCTTCCCTTCCCTTCCCTTCCCTTCCCTTCCCTTCCCTTCCCTTCCCTTCCCTTCAGCCCCATTTGTGTCAGCCTTTCCTTCTCTCTAGAAATTCCCAGCAAACATATTTGTGGGGCACCTTGGAACCCATGCTTAAATCTCTCACTAAGGGACAGTTCCATCTCCCTGCAGAGCCCCATGAGGATGGATGAATCCTGAGCCCAGCCTCTCTGCAATGGCAAGTGGGGGCAAGGGGAGAATGGTGTACATCTCACAGTAGCAATGGGACTAATTTTCCTTCCTTCTCAGCTTTTCCTGTTTGCTGCTTTAAGATCAGGAATAAGCCTGAATTTTGTTGAGGAGGAAAAAACAAACAAATGAACAAACAAACAAACAAACAAAAAAAAAGCCAAAACCAAAAAAAAAGCCCATTAAAATTTAGCAAATAGAAGAACAGGTGTTTGTAAGAAATTTACTGTGTGGGAAAAAAGAACCAGGGAGGCTGAAACTGCAGGAAAACAGAGACTACTCTGGGGAATGTGCAATTCTCCATTTAAAAGCTGGACTGCTAGCTCATTTAGTCCCCACACTTGTCCCTCCTGGCTATTTAATTTACAAGCTTTTGGGTGCAGAGGCTACCTGTACTGCTCCAACAGAATTCCTGGGAGGTTTTCACTTGGCTCTTTACAGTTGTCTGGGGCATAAAAAGGAAGCTGCACTTTAACAACACAGGTGAAAAAAATATCAGCTGGATTCAAGGAAAGAGAGATTAAAAGGCTCTGCCAAAGTCATCCTGTTAGACATTGGTACAATTGAGGCATTCTACTTGCCCTGTCCTATATCCTGTATGTGAAGTAAGAGAGTCATGGAGAGACAAAAACAACCTGATAGAATGACAGAAGTAAATAAACCTATCATTTGGAGGACTGGGTATCTGGAACAGCCCAGAAATGTGTGTTCTTTTTGCACCAGCATCAGGTATAAAGCACTGCGACATCCAGGATCAGTTCACCATCAAGTGATTTGCTCATTAATTTCATCTATAAATCATGTTCCTGCTTTTAAAATGGCAAGGGCAATAAAACACACAGTAAAAGGTATGAAAGACACACAGATCCATACGGTGAGGGAAAATGTTTGCAAAAACAACATTCTAGGTATAAAATAAAGATAACTTCCAAAACTGTATGGAGGACATGTACCAATCTCCTAGGGAGAGCAGTCAGGAAGGGATGATCAGTACAGCCATGCAAACTTCATGACCTCAGGGACTTTAGAAGAGGTTGGCAAAATGCATTAAAGGACCACCTAAATCTCATCACTGAACTACAGTCACTTCTGGGGAAAAATTCAGCATCTTACTTACCAGGGGCACTCAGCAATTAAAATTCCTCATTAAGTACTCTGCACCTAAGTATGTCCTGAACTCCGAGCACATGCTTAAATCCTTATCTGTTCAGGAATGGTAGTCCATGACTAATGAAATAAAAATATAATTTACAAATGTTCAGTCCTTCATTGGAAGACTAGAGTTAAACATGTAGCTCTCATACTAATTCTTTCAATATTTAAATGCAAAAGAAACCCCAAAAACATTTTCACTGAAGAAGTGTTAACAGTGATAAGAATAGATGTATTTGTTGTCTCCATGTTAGGATTTACAAAAGCTTTATAGTCATGAAAAATGGAGCTAAGCCTGATGAACAAAATAACAAAATTCTTATTATAATTTACAGGAACACACACACATAAACATGTATCTATCTGTGTATCTGTAATACACAGTGCCTGGTATATAAAAATTTTATTGCCAAATTGAATACCAAATAATAAGTTAAGCTGACAGAAACATAAAGATCTACATTAGATGGCACCCAAAGGAAGGCAGAATTTCCAGTAGGAAATTGCTTGCTACCCCATTGTAATTTGGGGGGAATTTGTAGGATATATGACAATTGCTGGGACATTTTGAAAGTGTGGCTACATGTATCCTCAGGAGATCTGGGTCCTGATAAGGGATGTGGTCTTTCTATTTTCAGGGCATACATCCAAGTTAAACTCAGTTCCAAGTGTCAAGTGGGACACTTCTTTGGCTTCCTAAGAACTCAGCAGAGGAGAAAATAGGTTTCTTGGTGGTTGAGGGGAGAGAAGAGAGAACAATAGGCTGTTTTAGGCATGCTGCTGTAGTGCTGCTTTGTAGCACTACAGAGAAAAGGAACATAAGGCAAGAACCAGCTGTGATGAGGAGCAAGGCTGCAGAAGGCCTCCTCTGCACAGGTCCAGGGTGGCTTTGCTTGGCAGAGCATTCTTCTGCCTCGGGGCTGGGGCTGCCCTCCCCAGGGTGCATCAGCCCACATGGACGTGGTCCAGTGGCTGCCCTCAGACTGCAGGACATGAGGAATTACAGGGACTCAGCTGAGACTTGGATGTCTGGGGACACAAGGGGTTGGAAGCTATACTGGGAGGCAGTTTGGAGAACACCTCCACAGCATTTGAATGGTTTGGCTGATACAGTGGAGCCGTACGGTGGATTACTGGTCTCATGGTTCATGGGAGATGCCAGCTGACTGGGTGCTCACTTCCCTTGGCTTGTCACTCATCTTTAGGTCATTTGGAGTGCAGGAAGTGTCTCCTGTCAGAGGCACCCCTCCTCCCTCAGCAGCCATGCAGCCTGGGGCAACCCATAGCAGTTTCTGCCAGTGGTGCTTCCTTGCCAGCTGGCAGGAGCAACTGATGGGCAGAGACAGCCAGAGAAGCAATCAGAGACAGGTGGCATCACCACAGACACAAGGGACACCTTTCCCAGTGTCCTAGGACACTGTGGCCAGGAGGGGTAAGAAGCTGCTGGTTGGTTGGAGCTGCCCAGCAGCCAGAGGAAACCCTGCAGACAGCAGTGTGCAAAAGACTGTAGGCATAAGCTCCATTGATAGATGTAAGAGCCAGAATAAATCTGATTATGGACAAACCACTGATTGGCCTCACCTGAAAAGATAGTCCTGACATCTCTACTTGTGTAGAGAAAGCAGTGCTTTAGACTGTGTCCGAACCTGGGTTAATCTGATTCTTCCATGGACAGAAATGTTCCATCATAAACTTTGTCTGCCATGTTACTTTGCATAGGCCCCACAACCTCAGAGTGTAACCTGATGGTTTTGCTCAAGGGCCTTCGTTGCTCCTGCCCATTCCTGATGCGTTTCCTACTGACCCCTCCAGAGGTACCTGCAGTGCAGTGCACCTGTGTCTCCAAAGGGAAATACACACATTTCTATGAAAAGGAATCTAGATATGAAGCGTCTCCTTCATCAAAAGGGGAGGATCAAGTCCGATGAGCCTCATGTCAGTCTGTCCTGGACAAGATGCTGAAATCAGCCATGGAACTTGTACTGCCTCTCCATGTAAGTTTTGATGCCTCCCATATTGGACTGAAAGCACTCATGGGGAAGGAACAGCACTTTATTCAAGGGCACAGGGAGATATCCTATAAGGGGGAGATGATGATTAACACCATGAGCAATACAAGGCCCAGGTGCTCTATGCCTTGAACATAAGCTGTTAAAAATGGGCTTTTCTTTCATTCCAGAGGCCAGGAATTTCAAAAATTGTAGAAAACATCTTGTGCTTGTGCTGCCACCTCTGCTTGCAACAGACAGCTCAGGCTGTGAAGACACAGTGCCGAGGTGAGTGAGTGTGTGTGTGTGTGTGTGTGTGCGTGCATGTGCACGCCTCTTGGTGCGATTCCTCCTTCCTTGCCAAAACATCTCCTGCTGTTTATTTATTTATTTCTCTCTGATAACGGAGGGGATCGTGTTTCCGGAAGAGTGCCAGCAGATGATACGAACCCAGGACTGATACTGCCAGCAAACTCATGCCAGCCCTTTCTGCCGGAAAAATTTCATTTTTTCCAGAAGGAAGCCATGAGTGTGAAGCAGAATCCAAATCCGATTTCTCGGCATTTTTTGTTATCGCTCAGCAGCCCACCAGGTGGGGCAATGGAGGGAGCGCACTCAGCTGCAACTCAGTGCCTTAATCCAATTTACAGCTTCTCTTGGAGAGATAATTACAGCCCTGAAACCAGTTAGCACTGTACAAAGAGGCACTCGAACCAAAGCCCCGATCCTGTCTTTCAAATATTCACCTAGAGTGTCAGGGATGCTTTGGAGAGGGAGGGGGGCACTTGAGCTAAGCCACTATGTACGGAGAAGTGTGTACACAACGCCCCTTCCCAGACACGTGTGCCTCACTTGTACACTCACACAGGTTCCCCAAAGACCCACAGGGAGTGACAGTGTGAGACCGCCAGCCCCTGATTCTCCAGCTCTGGACACCATGGCAGCAGGAAGCTGCAAAGCCTTCTCTTCCAAGCACTACTGGCAGATCAAGGGGCAAGATGATGGGAAACCTGAGATGTGGCAGGGGGGTAGCCAAAATGACCAACCCTTCCCCTAGTCATGGACACAGTAACTCTCCCATTAAGGTCATTCCTGCAGCCACCCTGAGGAAGCCAATCCTGTTAAATTTTTCCCCAGTGATCAGTGGTTTAATACTGGTTTAATACAAAGATGCAATGTCTCTTTCCAAAGACATATGGGTGTCTTTGCACCCACGTGCAAAGGGTGCAGCGTCTCACAAGCCCAGCAGGCCACCCCTGCAGGTACTGACTTCCTTGCAGCCCACAGCAGCTGGGCCTGAATTCTGCACAACCTGTTATCCCTCTGCCTGGCCCTCATGCAGCCACTCAGACATGTCCCTAAGCTGCAGGGCTGCAGAGGGATTCCTCATCAGTGATGAGAAGGAGGCTTGGGCACTGTAGCAGGGCAAAAGACATACAAAAGACATACAGGGGCATTTATGCTCCATGCAGACCTCCAAAACCCATCCTTTTCAGCACCACAGCTCATTCTCATCACAAGACACAATGGCTGATGCCTCTGCTGTCACCATCACATCATGGCCTTGAGAAAGAAGACATCTGAGAACCTGACTCAGGTAAAGTCTGTGCAAGTAGATAGCTTTAAGATTTCCTGTCATATTACCGCAATGAGGTATGGGGACATGCAGACAGGCGACACTTGGTGATGGACACATTGGATTCAAACTTGCAAATTATCAAGAAGGAAGCCTGGGGCTTCAGCGGGTTTCCTTAAGCTGCATTAAGTTACTCGTAAACTGTAAATTAAACTCCTCTGGCTTAACAATTTTGACCTTCATCACTCAGGTGTGATTCTGGAAGATCTGTCTTGCAGGTGATTTTCACTCCGATTGGCATAGTCAAGAGAGGAATCCAGCCTTTGGGACTGAAGTATTAAAAAGGAATAGAAAAGACAAAAATATAGATTCTTGCTGGTAGGAATGCCAGCTGACGTAGGAGCAATTTGAGATCAAAACACATGTAAGTAATGCACTGAATATGGAGACCACTCCCTGATGCCTTGGTTCATAGCAGAGACCAAGTTCTTACCACCAGCTGACCAGCTGAAAGTTCTATTCTGGAAACTCCTCCTTTAGGTGTGGGTCTGCCAAATTTCCCAGGAAAGAATCAGCCAATATAGCTGAGACTGCATTTGCCGCAGACTACCAGCTCAGAGGCTGAAGTGGACTTTCCTTCCTTGCCTCATGCAGAACTGAAGGAGTCAGGCTGGCTGCCTGGCAGAACATCTTCTTCCAACAGGCCAGAAAGGCCACAGCAAGTCGGCAGTGACAGAGCTTTCTCTGGTAAAAAACCAACCTTTTTGTTGTTGTTGTTCAAGCTTTCAGTCATAAACAGTGTGTGCTTGGTTGGGATCCAGGTTCAAGCCCTCACTCTTCTACTCCTTTCCTCTGTGTCCTTGGCCAACTCTCTCCACTGAGCATCAGCAGTTGACAGAAGGCACTGTCTCTCTCTGGGTGTGCCTGGGCTGGCAGGCACACTCAGAACTGAGCTCTGAAGCATGGCAGTATGCAGGAGAGGTCGGAATTGGCTGGATTCAAGAGGCATGGCTTATTTGTTCATGTTTAGCCTGGGAAGAATGTATCCAGACACAGAAAGCTGGCACAGGCTGAACCTCTCTCCTTGCAGACCGAGCCCTGGTTAGGGTCTTCTGCAGGGCAAATATGCCTTGATATGGGCTTGTATCTGAATGGATTAACGATGGATGTAACTTTAATTGGAACCTCCTAGCTATTACCTGGACTCTAGGAGTCAAACACATGGAAATGTGTCTCTAGCAGGAAAGGAAGTGACAGAAATCAGATCTCAGAAAGAGACATTCCGTTTAAAAAGTGTTTAGGCTCTGAAGCATTTGCAGAAAAAACTTTATCTTGTAACACAAGCCCATTGTAGGCCTCAGATGAACATCTGTCCTGTATCAGATACTCACACACGGGACAAGTGTATGATTCCCCAGCTATCCTGTTAGGTACTCTGACAGTAGTTGCAATGTGAGGACTATAGATATAATCCATGAGAACAGTTGTTTTTGATTTTCTAGCAGTGCATTAGGATCTAACCCTTCTCTGCTCCTTTTGCATAATATTGTCCAGTAATATGAAACACAGAAGCCCTGCTTTGAACCATCATGTTCTGCCTTTGATTCAGGTCTTTTCAATCAATGCTGTAGCTGTGGTGCTAGGCTTTTCCATTGATTGCTCCCATGGCATTTCTGACCTGCTAGGAATGTGGCAAAAGGGCAGCTGGAGCTTTCCTTCCTGGTAAACCTGGGGCAAAGTGTGGTTCATCTGACACATACCTCTCACAGGGATGACACCCTTTGTGCATGGGATATCCATTTGCTTTTCATAGCACAGCACCATCAGAATCAGTCATTCTCCAGGAGTGTAACAGGACTATCTTACACAGTTGATTTGCTTGTGTAGATACAGGAAAGCACATGGAAATTCCTGTATTTATGAAGTAATTTCATGTGCTTCTCTAATACAGACTCTCTAACATGGGACTCAACTGCCCCATTAGTAAGCTATTATATGGTTCCTTGGGAGGTCTGCAGAGAAATGAAGTATATTGGTCTCAGTAGCTAACTGAGTTGAAATCCATGGATCCCTTCACTTCCTTCCATTTGGCATCTGGGACATTATATCTAACTGTGAGCAGTGGAGAGACCCAGACACTCAAAATCCCCATGCTGACTCTGCCAGGGCTGGAGACGCACCTGCAGGAATTCAAAGCACTGGACCAATGCTGACCCAAAGTAGGCAGCAAGGCATTAACACTCTGCTTCTTAACTCCCCACAGGCTCCGCAATGGATGACTGTACCCACTTCCCCTGTCACAACACTCACTGCACCCCAAACTAGACTGTATTGGGAGAACCCAGGAGACCTTCCAGTTCTACATCATATCATGCCTTGGGAACAACTCTGATCAGTGGTACCTTCTCCTCTGGAAGACACACTATGGACTCTTCAGCTCAGAGATATTTTCCAACTGATAGGTAAAAATAGCCATTAAAGGAGTGCTGGTAAAATCATTAGTATGAAATATGCTTGGGCTTGGGGGTGTTTATTTTTTGGCTTGTTTTTTACATTGCTGGCTGGTTATCTAATCAGTGAAGAACTTAGAGTGTAAGAGGGGCAAGACATCTGTTAGGTGAAGAAGCATATATCCAGTGGCAACCGATCAGGAGGCTGGCTTTAATCATGACATTTTACAAATAACTGCATTTTTTAAATGGTGTCCTACGCTTAACCAAATTCTAGACCTTACTTATCTCAGAATTTCATTATTAGGCCAGCAGTCTTCTGTCAAAATTGTATGCCTGGATCTGTGTAGGCAAATTCAATGTTCTCTGCTGGAACTACACTGCCATTAAAAAGCACAGGGATACAGAACTAGAGATTATTGAAAAAGAACATATGTGAATGAAAACAGGCACCTCTGGTCAACCTGGAGAGAGCATTGAATAGCTCCAATTTGTGACATCATCTTGAAAGCTGTGGTTTATGCAGCCTCAAACTGAGTACCTAATTTTTTAGGGAAACCTCACCTTTTGTTTCTGTTTTGGCTTCGTCTAAATTCAGAAGGCAGCTGCATATACAGACAGAAGAAAAGCTGAGTGCTTATCTGGAGTAAATAGATGAGGATCCCCTGCTCCTAGCAGCCAAGTAAGAGCTGGGAGGGAGGGAGAGCATGACCCTCCCTCATATTTTTTTCACTGGTATAAATGGCAGCCTAAAGGCTGACGGGTATTTTCTTCCCTCTCTCACTGTGGTTGGAATTGGGAATATTCCATGGAGGCTGATGAAGCTGAGTAAAAGCACTGCAGCCAGAGCAGCCGCCAAGCAGCCATCAGGCAAGGCCATGTCAAGACAGAGGGACCTGGAGGTCCCTGTGGGTCCTGACCCCTTCCACCATGTCCAGGCATCTTCCTGTCTCTCTGGCAATAGCACAGGCCCCCCAGGCCTGTTGCCACTGCCGAGCTGTGCAGCTGAAGGGGATGGCACATTGAAGCAATTTGCCAGGCTGCATGACAATTACTGACACAGATGCTCCTGTGTCAATATGGGCTCTTCTCTCCGTTCTGGTTACAGCAATGGGTGTGCCTGGCGGGGACTCCTCTCGGCACAGGCCAGTAGGATTATGGGGCTGGGAAGGGGCCATGACTGCCTGGGCTTTCGAGAGCAGAAGCAGACTCAGAGGTTGTCCCTGCTCGCTCCCCTCTTCCAGTCTTTTTATAAGGATCTTCAGCTGCCTGCCATCCCCACACTCTTCCCTGTCCTCTGCTACCCACATACTGTAGCTTTCTCTCTGCAACATCCCTCCCTTGCTGCCTGTTTGGAGATTAGGGATGAGAGAAAGGGGCACTGTCCAATTCATTTCTGTCAAAGGCTGTACATCCCTCAGTTTCCTCTTGTCTCACCCTGCCTCAGTTGTTCCCTTTGTGACTGGGATATCAGTCATTGCACAAGTGTCAATAAATTACATCCTTCACAGACACAAGAGGTGAGATGGGACAGATTTCAGGAGGGTCAGGACAGGTATAAGGAATTGCAGACAAATCCCTTCATCCTCTGAGCAGTTCTGAGAGTCATCTTCTCCTGCCAACATCAACCAGCCAACCTTTTCAACCAGCATCAAAGTCTATGTGGTTTTGCCTGCCAAAGGCTAAAATGCAGCAAAAACACTCACATCCAATATTCAAATGTCATCAAACTCCATCCAAACGTCATCAAGGTGACATAAAGACCTCAGTCAGACACTATAAATGACACAGACTGTCATCCCCATGTCCTCCTGAATGCCTTGGATGATTCCAAGACCCCTGGGGATGTGGTACCACTAGTTATCAGGTCTGTATGAACAAAAGGGTCCTTCCCTTGGCCGTAGTTTCAGCACTAGGTGGACAAACAAGCAGTCCTGGGCCATTTGCTGCCCAGAGCTGCCTGACCTTGCCTCCGCAGAGAGGCCCAGAGGGGCTGTGTCCAGCAGTGCCAAGCCTATGCCTCAAAGCTGCACGCTTGCCAGTGCCTGTCCCAAGTTTCGACATGGCAGTCAGTGCTGAAGGCTGAGACACAAAGCACTCTGCCAGACTCCACCTAGCACATCTTGAGGTGATTTGAGAGATGGCTGCTTTCAGCTGCTCTTATTTGTTTGCTGTTCCCTGTCTCATGGGAGCGTGTCCCACTGCCCACAAGCTGAAGCAGCTGAGGCCCAGCCAGGTGTTGGCCTCTGCCAGCTCAGCAATGGCAAATGGATCTCCAGGAGAGGGGCAGCTGACCTGCTGAGCTGGAAAAAGGTCGTGTGTGTGACAGACCCACAAAAACAGTGTTTGCTTGTACACACTCCGTAACACCATGCCTTCTCCTCCAGAGAAGGCCACGACTGGCTTCACTCTAGGACAAAACCACCTCAGGATGTACCCTTAGTGTCTTCTGCTCTTTGAGGAGACCAGCAAAGGAGTCCAGCTGCTCCTGCCAATAATGCACAAAACTGAACAGGCCTCCCTCAGCCCCAAATCAGCTTCCTCCTGACCCTTCTCTGATGCAAAAAAAACGGACTGCTCCTTTAAATGTGGTGCATGTTAAAAAAAAAATTGACAAGCTCCCTCACTCTCAAAAGAGTGAGAAATTTTCATTGATTGATTTCTTCATGGCTTCTTAAACAGATAATTAATTCACCGTGAACCTGCGGACACACCGTCGTGAGTCGTTAATATTGTAAATTCACATATACTTCAATAATCGCCTGACCCCCCCGTCACCCCGAAAAACAGATAGCTGTGCAGCAAGGAGGAGGGGAACGGGGGGGGAATCGATTTTCGAAGACATGAAGGGATCACCCAGCAAAGGGAAGCTATTGATTCTCTTTTATAAGACACCGCTATAATATTTATTCTTTTGTAAACAGAATTAACCCAGCATCATGGGTCATTCCTATCGAACAACTTTCCTCACATGTGCACAGCAATGCTGATTGTATCAGATGAGGTAGAAACATCCAAACTGTACCACCCACCCTGGCTCACACCTCAGCATCTGCTCAGCTCCTGCCTGCCGGGTCCTGCCGCCATGGCGCAAACCCAGCTGGCGCAGGGCTGGCACAGCCGGGCTGGGCTGCGCAGGTATGGGCAGCCCAGGGAGCAGCCGCGCTGCTCTCACCAAGTGCTGCTGGCACCGTGGTGGTCTTGGGCTGCCTCGTGCTGGGGGGGAGGTGCCTGGGGGAGCTCCTGCAGCTGGAGCCACAGAGACAGCGCTCATGGTGCATGGCTGAGCTGTGATTCATTCCTACCCACAGCTGCTGATGGAGGAGAGGGAGAATTGTGACACCAAGAGGAACTTCTCTCCATCCCCTAAACCCCTCCCAGTCTGGAGAGGTTTCTATCCTGTAGACTCTCCACAGTCACCCAGAAACCCCTCCAGCAGCAGATGGGGCAGCAATTGGTGTGAGGACTCTATCCCATCCAAGCTCCTCTCTGCCCACCCATGGCAGCGGATGCAGACAAAGGACCCATGAGGAGCATCACACTCCAGAGCCCTGAGGCTCGGTGGCCTCTTGCACAGGGACAGCACAGGGACAAGGAGCAACAGGGCTCCCCTGTTACTGAGGCATGATGTGTTGCTTGTGAGGGGACAACTGCATTTCAACCAAATGAAAGGTCACACCTGAAAGAAGTAAGAGCCTTAATGGCAAAAGTGACAAGCAAAAGCCGTAAGGAGGCTTTGGGATCAAGCATCCCAGGGAAGAGCCAAGAAGTTGTGACCCAGTCAGGGAAGGATCAGTAAATCTTGCCTGGAGCTGTTTTCCTTCCCTGATTTTATCTGCATAAACAGCAAATCACTGTTCCCCATAAGAGACTATTCATACACATTCAAGTCTCTTGAAGATGCATCTTTGTGAGACATAAAAACGTGTTCTGTGTAGATAGAGATGCAAATCTTTGCCTTGGGTACAAACATGCCTGAGGTCTAGAAAAGTCTGGATGCTCTAACTGTGAAAATCCTGGCTGCCCATCAACTCCTGGATTGCCATCTTGTAGCACCATGCAGTCCAAAGCAAAGACAGAAACCTTAACAACACAGGGCTCCCTTGCATTTGCCCCACTAATGTGAAACTGTTTTCCAGCAAGACCTTCCCAAGAACTTCTGGCACGAAAAGTATGATTCAGATGTCACAAAAAACAAAACCACGTCTCGGCCAACGTTTCATGGGCTAACCCCAGATCTACCCATCCTTGAGCCCGCGCGGCCGAGGGGCGCCTGGGGGTTCCCCGGAGGAAGCCCGACCCGCGGGCCAGCGGGGCTGTGGCCGCTTGTTCCCGGGCGGCAGCGCCGGGACGGCCCCGTGCCCGCTCCTGCAGCGGGGAGCCGGACGTGCCGGGCCGCCGGCGCTCCGGCTGGCTTCCCCTCGCCTTCCTCCCGCCCCGGCCGGCGGCCAGGCCGAGCGAGAGCGAGCGCCGAGTTGTGCCCATGGGTTTAGAAGCGGCGGGGGGAGCAGCAGCCCGGGCCGGGCGGCGGCGGCGGGGCAGCGGAAGCCCTAATTAGAAGCGCGGCCGCGGGCAGGCAGGGCTCCATTCAGAGGACGGACAAAGGGAAGGTCTGTGGAGCAGAACCGGCCGGCAGTGAAAGGAGCGCGGAGGGCCCCGCGGCGCCCCTTGCGCGCCGAGGCAGCGCAGCGCCCCGGCCGGAGCGCCGCCTGACCCGGCCGCCCGCAGCACCCGCGCCCCTCACGGCCGAGGGGAGGCCCGGCCGGTGGCCTGGAGGAGGAGAGCGGCAGCGCCAGCCCCCCAGGTCACCTCGCGGCCCTCGCCGCCAAGGCTCCAGCACTCCCCGCCTTTCCACTCCAGCAGCGCCCCTGAATGCGCTAATTAGCCCCCCGAGCCCGCTGCTGGGAAGGGCCACACCGCTCATATGACCGCCACGAGGTGACTCGGGGAGCGTCACCGTGCCCCGGTCCTCCCCGCAGGGCGGGACAGGGCTGAGGGAGGCCGGGGCTGGGTGCCGGTGCCAGCCCCGTGGCACCCCAGTGTGAGGGCACCCCTGGAGCGGCGCTCAGAGCAGGTGCCGGCCCTGCAGGTGGAGGGGGCTGTCAAGGTGATGCTCTGAAAGGCTGTGGGGAGAAATGAACAGGGGGTCCAGAACTTGTCTAAGGACAGCAGTACATCACAATTAATTCAGCGCTCTTTCCAAAACAAAGGCTTTCAACGGATTTCAACATGTTTGCACAATAGTGGACAGAAAAAGCAGTGAAGTGTCATCTCAAGGGGCCCCTCCCTATCTGTTTCCTCCTTGCCTTCCCTGCCCACACATTCAGCACATCTTCAGCACTGTCTCCTTCTCTTCAGATGCTTTCTTGCTACAAATTCACTTTTTGATTTATTTTTACCACGCCACACATGCATTACTACCATGCCACACGTGCTTTACTCTCTACAGACTTCTCAAGGCTCTGCTGTGAGGCGTCCATGACTGTGATGCCGCACATGTTCCCACCTGGGGATACACAGTAAAGGGAAGCTCATGGCTATGGGAGACCTAGTACAGCAGCACACATCAGGAAGCTGCTGCTGGCAAAGGGAAGAGTCCACCCAACTCTGCCTTCTTTCCCCTGGATTTGAACAACATCCAGCTAAAGCCTCAGCAGAGGCCACTCTATCACATGTACAAAAGCAGTTTCTACAAAAAGAGGGAAGAAGTCCACCAGCAATATGTGACCTTAGTGACAGTGGTAGGTTCAGGGAAAAGGCAGGGAAGAGGGAGGTCACACATGAAGACCAAGGCAGGTGGCCGTGTCATGAATTCTTCCCCATCCCTGTCCCACTTGACTCCCCACGCAAGCCCAAAGGTGGTGGCCAGCAGCTTTGTCCTCCCATGGTCTCCATCGTGAACCAGCCGGAACAGAGGGCATCTCAGTGCACACCCACACTTCTGTGTGATACTTTCTCTTTCCCTTCACTTTTGGGATCTGCACCCTAGCAGACCCCAAGATCTCTCACACCCTCAGTGAGTGTGCATTGGTCTCACTCAGCCAACACATACCAGTTAAACCAGACTGACATACAGCCATTTGTCTTGATGGCAACACAGAACAAGCCAAATCACATGATTTATCTGGGTGTGCTATCAAGTTCAAGGATCCGTCAGCTCCAAGACCTTCCCTCATGGTGCTCACTGCCCTCACAGCAGTGTGGTGTCCCTCCCTGGATCTTCAAGCACCCCAAAAACCTGGCAGTAGTCAAAGCCTTTCAGAGGCTCTGACATGCTGGTAAGGAAAAAGCAGTATAGTACAGAGGAGTAAACAGCAGGCAGTAAACCAAGGCCATGGATTAACCAACTTTGATTTTCCTCCCTCTCCCCTCCTCTTCTTTCTCTTTCTAGCTTTCAAGGGTAAGGTCTTCCAGCTGGGGCTGCTTTCTCACCTTCACCCCCCCACATACACCCCCCAAGCCCCAGAGGCCTGCATCGCACCCCAGGACCCTGAGAACAACTGCAAAGAGCCAGGAGGCCTCATACAGAAACCCACCAACCCTAGCGAGAAAGTAATTGCCTCCAAAGCTAGCAGTGCTGGCAGGAGAAGCTGCCTTCAGTACAGCCTTCCCACAATCACACGCGTCACCCAGGTGCACAACATCTTTTGTAAAGGCCCAAGGGACTCAACAGCTCTGTAAGGCCCTAAGAGAAGGGAAATTGCTATCAGAGACTCCTGTCGACTCCATAGCCCACCAAGGAGGCTGCTGGCTTCTACAGGCCATCCCCCATCTGTTGGAATAGCAGGAAGTGTAACGCTAGCAATAAAAAATAAAAAATGCTGGAGTCCAACTGGTGACTGAAGTCTGGTGCCAGGCTCTGCTGCAGAGACATCACAGCTGCTTACAGTGCCTGCTCGGAAAGAGGTGCTCATTAAACATTTGCCTTAGGTTTGTTTTCTCTGTTTGCTAAAAGCAAACATTCACAACAAAGATCTATGACGGAGGGCTGCAAATCAAAAGTTTGATTTAATAAAAACAAATATTACCAGCCATCTGACTCTAGGCTCTTCTTCTTTTGGCTTCTGTTCTTAGCCTTTAGGAGTTATTTTGGAAAGCTTAAGGCCACAGGAACTAGAAGTGATTTTTATTTTCTAATTGAGAACTGTAGATTTTCAACTAAGAGATCGGGTTTTAGAGAAGGCCCCAAGTAACCAATACACTCTTCAGAGCTGGCAAAAGGGGTTTCATGTCACAGAACTACCTCATAATGCAGAAAAGGACTTTTCCAAGGTGCGTATTTTTGGTGGAGTTCCTGCCTTTTTCTCAGCTATGGAAATGCTTTCAGTAGCTGCAGATAACTTTCATGCATGAGCCATGAATACTGGCAGATCAAAGCTGATGACTTGGTCAACAAACTGGACTACTGAAACTCAGAATGCTCATCAATGCCAGGCTGCTCAGAGGAAAGCTCTCATCAGCAGAATCCAAACAGCAGAACTGTGAACAGAATTCAGAAGTACCAACATGCCAATGTTAGCAACACATGAGGTCTCTAGCAGGAGTGGGAAACTCACAGCTGGCAATGCAGGCAGCACCCACCACTTTGCATTATATGGCTCAACAGCACGTGAGCTAACACTGATGCTAGTACCATTCAGCTGCACCTCAAGTAGTTTGAGGAGTTTTTTTGGCAGGTTCCTCTTGTTGTCCTGAAGCACAGTGAGCTCTGGCTGGTTGCAAGACCATCTACTGCCATACTAAGGGCTGAGCCTTCACATGTCCCACTGAAACCATCTCAAGAAGCCTGTGCTCCCCAGGCACCACTGCTGTGCTTGCACCCCACACCAGAGCAGTGCTGTGCAGCATCCATGGAGCATGACATCACCTGCCTGCAGCTCTCCTGGTGGTGCCTCTGCTCCTGGGGGCCCGTCTGTCTCTGAGCCCACCCCTCTCAGCATGGCCAGCACCAAGCCAAGTCTCACCCAGCTCTCTGGGAACCTGAGGGGAAGCTGGTCTCCTTTTGGAGCCACACTGTGAGGCACGGACATGAATTGATCCGTAAATCGCCCCTGATGTTCTCCACTTCTGATTGCTACATTTTTTGTGACAAATTGATAAACTGCATCTCCACTCAGTTAAAGATTTGATCTCGCTCTCTTAATCCGCTATCAATAAGATATTAATCGTGCACCCGACCTGTTCTGTTCCCCGTCTGCCTGCAAATCCAATAATCATTTCAGAATTCACAGCCGAGTGGGGCACTCCCTTCAAACAATTAATTATAGGGGAGTCTCATTTATTTTCCCTGTAACTCTCTTCCCCCCTACCCCTCCCCTGCCTGCCTGTCTGTCTGTCTCCTTCCCCCCTCCCTCCTTCTGCAGCTGAAATTCATGCTCAGCAGAGACAGAAGGTGGGAGTGCAATTTAGACTGGGAGCTGAAGAGGTCCTGCTGAAGTCCCTTCCATTTGCTGCTCCACACAATAGATTAAACCCCACTTTGCCCAGCCCCCATATTTCTCTGAAGGTGAAGGCCAATTTCACTCCAAAGCTAAAAGCCTGAATAATCCCCACTGATTCATAGTCCCTCTAACACCTCTGGCATTTGCTCTGCCAGTGACTTGGAATTTCCACCTCTGGCCGGCCAGGACAGGGTTTATTCATGCCCAGAGCCATGTGCCTCAGGGCAGCTCACATAAGGGACAGTTGGATGAGAAGTCTCTGTGTAGGCCATGAGGATGGGTGAACTGATGACAACTGTGCTTTATCCACATACTCCATTGACATTTTCTAATAACCTTCCACTGCTATCTGAGTGCTTCTTTATTTGGACTTTAGAAATTTAGTTTCTGTCCCTGGTCCAGAGGAGAGCTAAACTTCATGGCCAGATGTGCTCTCAAGCAAGATCTCACTGCACTATTCCTTCCCTGCCCAGCCTCTTCTGGCACTGCATCTCAACAGCCAGCCCATTTCAGATGATGCTGTTAGGAAAATCTGTCTAGGTAATAATTTCTAGCCATAGCATTCATATGAAGGCCAGATACACAAATTAAAGTAGTTTGTGTCGCAAATTTGCTACCACAAGTTCTGGAAACCAAGAACATAGCCCATGGGGAGGTAAAAGGTTGCAAAGAACCACAGAACATGCAAAGTCTTTCATTGTCTGTGCTACAAACACCAAGGAAAAAGTGTAAGTTAAAGTGTCCCTCACTGTCAGAGGACTCACTCCTGAGGTGCATCTTTTGCTTCATCCTCTTTGTCATCCTCCCCCTTTACCTCAAACCCCATGGAGACAGAGGCACTATGACCAGAGATGGGAAGGGTTGGAAGAGAGGAGCCATCACCAGCAATAGCTGCTGTAAGCATTGGCAGGAAGGCCAGAGGAAAGAGCGTCTCTGCTCCTGTGTGGAGACAGGAGCAAGGCTCTGACAAGCTCTTTAAGCTCCCCAGGCTCCAGAAAATGCTGTGCAAAGTGTTTTAGCAACAAAAGTCTTGAGAAGAACAAACACTCTAATCCCTTAATGAGCCGGCTGATCCCCCATCTTGGCTCTGGCTACTCTAAAGAGCCACACGCTCCCCTCCTCCCTGGCCCCCGGCCCCCTTTGGAGCAACCCGCTGTGGCCGCCTCAGAACCGATTCAAGGTGCTCTTCGGGATCCAATCCAATTACTCTGCGTCCTGCTGAGCGGCCCCACAGACAGACTGGCTCTTTCAGGGCAGAGTCTTATGGCCTGTTAATCCTTCCCTCATTAAAAGACCTTGTTCCTCCCTCCTCAGAGATGAAAAAAAAACCCACAAAAAAACCCTCAACCCCACACTGGGAAAAGTTTACGCAAGAGAGCCCCAAAGCGGAGCATGAAAGCTGGCCTGCAAGCTGCGGCCTCTGCCCGCTCCCAGGGGTCACCTCTGCGCCACGCAGGAGTATCTGTGCCTCCTCCTGCCCTCAGACCTGGCTCACCCATGAAGAGGACGGGCAGGCAGCCGTCCCTCACACTGTTCTTGCACTGTGGCTTTATTGGCTTCTCTTTAATGGGCCTGTCATTAAGGCAGGAGGAAGCTGGGTGGGAGGGTTCCCATAAAACCCAGGCTTCAGCTAATGAGCGCAGTACCTGAGGGGAAAGGACGCAGGAGCGGCGGTTGTTGGTCACACAGGGCTGAGCTGGCTGTCAGCGGCCTCACAAGGACAAGGTTCCCTCCTCAATGGGAGAGGAAATGTCAGAGCAGCCCCCTCTGCCATCCACCCCTCTGGTACCACACATGCAGGAGGAACCCAGATCTCTGTCCCAGTGGGTGGCCGTTCCCACACCTGGGAGTTCTCCTCAACATTTAGCTGGAGGGATGAGTCAGAGGTCAGTAAGCTGCAACCACCTCCTAACAAACATGTAATGCTGCTGTGATTTTGCACCCCTCCTGCTTTCTTCTGTTGGAAGCTGCAGTCACAAACCCCAGTGTTCTCCTTCCAGCTGCACATGCTATCTGACCAGCTTGGGTTCAAATCCACCAGTCATACTGTAGATATTGCTGCTGGTACCAGTACTCATTAGCCTGTTGATAGAGTATAACGAAGAGTAGGATCACTCCTCTTCTGAGAGAAGATCCATGTATGTATAAGCCAGGCACTCCCTGCAGCAGGTGACTCCAACTTAACCTATTATTGCACATGGCAAAAAGGAAATATGGTAATGCTAAGAAAATACTTCATAGTCATGTTTTCCAAAATAAATTATAGTTCTGATTGTTACTCTCTGGTAAACTGAATTTACATCCCCACCAGCACACCCCAGTGCAGAATTTCAGTCCCAGATCCCAGGAGTGTTAAAAACATTGCTAAAGATGGAGACAAGCCTAGTAAGTTTGGGTGGAAGATAATAATAAAATGAGAGTTAGGTAGTATGATACGATAACAGCAAGGATTTCTCTCTAAAGATAAGGAAATACAAATGAAGCAGAATAAAATTAATGGAGAAACTCCCTGGCAATGAAACTCCTAGGAATCTTCACTATTTAAAGTCCTAAGAAAATTGCACTGAGGAAAAGGGCTTTAGGGGTGCCAGAAGAGCCTGAGCAGATTTTGCCATACAACACAGAGCTTGGGGAATCACAGTTTTATTCTTGGTTCTGATACCAGTTTGGAGTACAGCCTCACCACATTAAATTCGGCACATGTTCAGAAAATGTTCCCATCCCTCCAACTGCCAACATACAGAAGCCACTTGCCAAATTTAGCACAGCCAGTCAGGCTTTCAGTTAGAGGTAACCTAAGCATCATGATTTCTGGGCTCAGGAGAATGTTAATTCCACGAAGTCTTCTCAAAATGGAGGCAGGCTCGCAATTCACGTGAAAGCTGCTATGGAGGTGGTCAGCCTCCCTCCAGAGCTGCAAGAATTCCTGGCAGACGTAATATGTATGAAAATGAGCCACAAGAATGGAGCAACTAAGCTTTGTGGGGTGAATGGCTCATCCCAGCTTGGGCTAAGCCCGGAACTGGTGAGTCAGGCTCTGCTCTGGCTATGCACTCTATGAAACAAAATACCACAATGGGGCTCAGGATTACAGGTGACTGAGAAGTATTTCAGTGATAACAAAAGGCATGATTAGGTCTTCCTAAAATTTTGTTGTTGCAGGAAATTGCAGCATGGACTTACTAAGCATTTTTTCACAGTAGGTATCTGTTGTTTTTTTCTTATAAGACAGTAAAGGGAAGTGAACATATTAAGTTGAAAGGGACATTTTTCAGTGAGGTTTTGGTTTGAGTTAAGTTTTTGGGAGAAAGAATTAAAAAAACATGCAAATTTCTGACAATTTTTTTCCCTCCTCAGGAAAAAAAAAAATTCCTTACCAGTCTGTCACAGGCCCCAGGGAGGTGAACTGCATGATCTAATTGGGCATTATCTCAGTCTTCTCAAATTTCTCTCTTGTCACACAGTCTGCTTTTTGACCTATGCCAAGAGAAACAACGTTGGCATGCATCCTTTTTGGCTTTGACAGAGCCTTTTTCTGCTCAGCTCTCTTCCACAAATTCTTTCTAGTTATGCCATCTCATCTATTCACTTTACACTTGCACATTTAACACCATAATTACAACACACAAGATTAGAAATCAGACTCACCTTTTCCCACCTAGGGCTGTTTTCTTCTTGTTATTTGTACTCCCTTGCGTAGGACCAATGAATCCCACTTGTTCACTTTTTTGTTAATGGTCAGGTTCATTTTTTTTTTCTTATTGAACCCAGCCATCTGCAGAGAACTACTTTACTCAAGAACTTGGTCTCTGCTCACCGGTTGACTGCTATCAGGTGATAATTCCTCCCCATCTGTTGTTTGAAATTATTTTTTAAATCATTTCTCTGAATGATTCCAACTATCTTGGTCAGCTTTGACTGGATGGAGTGGTTACACACTCCATTTCTTTCCCCATGAATCTTCAGTCCCTTCAAAAGTCAGGTCTTGGGTGACAATCCTGGAATTTTTAGAACAAAACAATTTACTATTAGATCCCACTAAATTTTACTTAAAATAGCTTTGTTCCAAAAATACTCTGACTAGCAAACCTGTCTACTAGAACACCATCAGAAAACACAGACCTAAGAGAAAAATCCCAAGGAAATTTAACTTTTTTTTTTTTTTTGTTGGATAGTACACTAACTGAAAGTGCACTCTGTGTGAAGATTTACTTCATTATAGGCTGAGTTCAGCAATGCTGCTGCAAACGCAGACCTGGTCCTTTGACACCACAGAGAATGCTGAGAGCTTTGGACTCAATCCAGCAAAATATTTAAGCACACAAGCAGCTTAAGAAATTAAGTGCACGGTTAAATATCTAGCTAGATCAGGGCCAAAACATTTGGCATCTCATAGGATTGCTCCATAAAAATGTTCTTCATTTTAAAAAAGCTCATGTTTCATCAAAAATATATTAGGAATTACCAACTTCCTTTTTAGATGCAATTTAACATGGTTATCTAACATAATATCATGCCTTTAAACCTCTTCTCTGGAGACAGTTATTTAGAGGAAGGGTTCTTCTTTTATCATGTCACTCAACTACAACACAAAGTTAATTTCTTGACAAGGTGTCACCAGGGAATCTCCCCTGAAATTGTGACCAGTCTTGGCACATTCCAGCAAGGAAGGAAAGGTGGTTTGAAGGACACAAATATGCAAAGACTTGTAATTTACAAGGGGTATGTTCCAAAACAGTGTTCATAGCAGGACATCAAGGGGCTGGCCCAGATATGGAGGTCAGATACAAGTGTATGAGGCAGACTTGCTCTCTCTTTGTTAAGCAATTACTTGCACTGTGTTTAGCACAGAGTGTGAGATAGGGATCAGAGCCCTCTGTGCTACCTACCAGCATGAACACAGAGTTACTGTCCCACAGACCTTCTGTCCAAATAACCACAGCAAAAACTGGGAGGGGAAACTGTGCTTTGCCAATGGACAGAGCAAAAAGCTTTCCTGTCTCTCTTTCCAGAAGCAGTTACAGGGGCTATTATTGGAGAAGACTACAAGACATCAGCAAGATCTCTTCCTTCACGCTTAAAATACCACTTCACGAGTTTAATGGAGCTGATACATCGTCCACCACATTTTCCTCTGCCCTCTACCACCTTACCAGTCTAGCCCGGTACCTAAGCACTGGGGACACTTGAAGCCCATGGGGGCAGGGAGTTGCATCAGTATCTCCCAGAAGTGATAGGTCAAGAGGAAGTCAAGTCAAGCTAGATGGCTCTTTACTGATCCTCCCTCTTAAGGCCATAAATAGCTCTATCCTCTGTGACCCTCGGCCTCCCACAGCCCTTCCCCACCTCTGCCCCCTCCCCAGCACAGGCTGCTCCTTGCCCTCTGCAGATCATTGTCTCCCTGTTAATTGCTCTGTCTAGGAGGAACAGGTCAGCAACTTCAGGTGAGAGCCAGAGAGAGCTGTTAATAAGTAAATGATAAAAAAAAAAGTTACAGAATGAACTTGTTTCTTTCCAGGACTTGCCTTGCAGTTTGGCAACCACAACTGTCCTGTTGCAAAAGGGCTCTTTTTATCTCTCCTTGACCCAAAATTCTGGCTGTAATGTCAAGCACAAACATGTGACCCATAGCTCCAAAAAGAGTGTGTGTTTGTGTGTATGCACGGGTCTTGCCAGTTTAGAGGCTGCCCTGATGGCCCCAGTGTATCTCCCTGTCTACATTACTAAACAGAACAAAGGGAACAATATGCCCTCAGATCGTTCCTACTGTTTAACTACAGGCTCCCTGGCTGGGGGAAGGTTCTGTCTCTCAGTCACTGCATGGCAACAGCCTGTGACACCAACCAGCCCCACTACACAGTGCAGACCAAACCTCCAGCACCATCCAGCATGCCTTGCACCCCTGGACACCGTTACTTGCCACACCTCGGGGCCGCATCGCCGCATCACGCTCTAATGCTCCTGAGGTGCAGTGTGGCACTTTCCTGTGATGCCCTCTCTCAGCATGAGCCATGCAGTGCCTCACAGGAGCCACGGTGCTGCAGAACCAGCAGTCCCAGCCATTGCTGCTGTCTTTAAGTGTTACAAAACACACGGAACTCATAGGAAACCTCTCAAAAACAAATACAACGTGAGAGATTAAACAATTGGAGTGCACACAAGCCACCAGCTCCATCCCAGAGGAGACATTGCAGGAAGAAACTTCTGATGTTAGGAGACCTGAGAACAGACTTGTTCCCAGCCCTAGAATCAAGCATCAACCAGAGGCCTTAATTTTCCCTGGAAACACTGCCCTGGGCTTGTGCCATCTGGCTTATTGGGCACGATGTGGCTCCTGCCCGTGTCCATGGCGCAACCATTCCTGTTGCTGCCCCTTCCCAGGAGGAGGTGCTTCAGGGTGGTGGCCACACTCTTCTCCACCTTTGTGAGCCTAACCCTGTGGGGTCTCATATTCCTTTGAAACCTGAGTTGTGTTGATGGATATATTTGCTGGGTGCCTCCCGTCTCTCCTGGGCTCAGGCTGCCCTGTCTGGAGGTTCTGTGAGGGAGAGGGGTCTGGAGTTTAAGAGCGTTATTGTTACCGGAGGAAGGAATTTTTGGTCCTATAAATCAGAGGCAGGCAGGAGTAGGGCCAGCATACTTGGGCTGTGTGAACAAACTTCATTTCCTGGGAGACTGGCCTTCAATCACCCTCTTTCATACTCCACTGATCAGAGGTGGACATGAGAGGAGTTCATTAAGGTGGAAGAAAAATAATATAATAGGTCCTCCCCATGCATGCACTATTCCCGACCCCTGGGGGTAGCAAGACATCCCTTCCTTGTGCTAAGATCCAAAACACATACACACACGGAGCCACTCACCCTGAATATGCTGGTATTCCTCTACCTAAGCAAATTTCCTTCTAAAAATGGACACCTCGAACACAGACCAAGGGGTTTTTTTCTGGCTACTTTTCAGATGAACTCAGTTCCACTGTCTGTTGACTCGCTTTGTAATTCTTGGCTGCACTCTGTCGGAGAAGAATCAGGTCCAGCACTTAGGCAAAAGGAATCGACAATTTTCTGAGCAAAACATAACACTCAAAGCTCTCCTTGTTGATTTTGTTTCCTGGCTTTCTGAATGGATTTCTTTTTTTTTTTTTTTTTTTTTTAGGAGATTATCTCTTCTGTTTCTCTTTACCATCCTTCAGCACTACTGGTTTTGATTGGAATCAGGAAAAGGGGCAAGAATGTTAAGTAGGCAAAAATTAGAAAAATAAATACATTTAATGAAAAGAGAAAATATTTTGAGTTAAGGATATGGAGAAACCTCAAAGAGGAAAATTGTTTACAAAAAGTTTTGTGTTTTCATTAACAAATTGTGTGCCAACCTGCTGTAGGGAAACACAGAAAGTAGCTCTAGTAAGGCCCAAGAGACTGAGCTGGTGTCTAACATGGACTGGTGCAGTGGTAGATACCACATGGAATAAAAGCCTTTCAGACTTCTGAGCTTGGCTGGGTTGGTGCCCTCCATTTATATGCTTGTCACAGAAAGCAAAACTGAAAGAAAGACATCATTTATTTTTTTGACCACTCCGAAAACATTTTTCCTTGCAGTTCTTATGTTTATAAGATACAAATACAAACCAGAGCTTGAGCCACAGGACTCAGGAAACTGATACAAGATAAATACTGTTAATTTGGAGATGCTGCCCAGGTATAGCTTCAGGCTCGTGGACAGCTGGTGCTCTCACCTCCTGTGTGACAGAGGCACACAGTGGTTTAGGGAGCTCCTTGAAAGCAGTTTTAATTGTTGTCTAGTTATGCTGCTGGACTCAGCTCCTGGAGAAATTTGTGGTTTTGTCCAGGCAGACAAGGGAGCCCAGGCATTGCCATCCTTGGTTCCAGTGTCTTGCCTCTTTGTCTGTGATGTCTAGAAGGACCAAGTGCAGCAGGAAGTGAGGAGGGGTTTGTGTGAACTGGTCCTGGGAACAGAGGACTCTGGAACATAAAGAGTGCACTGTGGAGCAGGAGCCTCTGCTCACAACCATGACTTCACATGGCAGTGCTGCACGTTCCTCACTTTACCACAGTTCTGCTGTTGACCTTTGTGCACATCCCAGCAGAGGTGGCCAACTGCAGCAGGAGCACTCCTTCAGTTTTTTGCTTGTTAGGGAAAATCCAGAGACCTGCATCTTCTGGCGAAAAAGCAGAAGGTTGGTGAGCTTACAGGGGCTGAGGGATACACTGATTCAGTGAATCCACTGTGAAGATCATACCAAGAAAATTCTTCTTTCTTATGATCTGTTATGGTCTCCAAGGAAGGTAGCAAGGTACATCCACAAGCAGGTGAGCAATCCTGAGCAGTAGCAGACTGCTCCTGGTTTGAGAAGTAGCTCTTCCATTGGTGGGTATAAAATGAATAAGTCCTGGTTAATATCCAGAGGCTGAAGCTGGATGGTGAGGGAAAACAGGTAGTATTTCATCATCCCTGAAAATGTTGGAGGATATTCTCAGAAGATTTCTTGTAGGGACAGTTGCTGCATAGAAAACATAGAACTGTCTGGTACTAACATCTCCTCTAGAGAGAGAGATCAGACAGTTCAGTGGCATTTGATGAATAGTCACTGAAGGATTTTGCGGGCCTCCTGGATGAAAGAGGTTGCTGGAAGACAGGACTATGGTGTGGCTTCTCCACCCTGGTTGTTCATCACCAGAAAGGCTGTTTGCAAACCTGCCTTTTTATTTACTGCATAAAATCTTTCTGAATGGACTTTTTACACTAATATCTAAAACGAAAGTTGTACAGTTGTTAATGGATGTATGCCTCTGTTGGCTTTGAAGGTGCTCAGCATATCTGCATTAAAGAAAAGTTCACTGTGTTTGTTGAAAAGTGCCAGAGAACCAGGATATATTAACTCTAAGCTCTGCTGGACTGAAAAGCAAAGGGGATAGAACAGCTGAGCTAAAAAATCTAAGGCCATCACTGCAGCAGAGAGGAGAGAACAATACGCAATAGTGATAATGCACTGGCTGGGGTCAAAGGACTGTGGCTGGAGACATGCAAGAGTACTGTCAGAACAAAGTATATGTCAGAGGTGTACCCCATACCCAAACACAGCTATATACCCCAGCCCACTCCCACTACATCAGAGCTCTCTGTGGGTCATTAGTGTTTGTTTTAATTTATTTCGCCAATTTTATCGCTGGAAACACACAGTGATTTACAACCTTTCCTGAGTGCACAGATTAATAAGTCTTCTTCTCACTTCCCCTAGAGACAATTAGCACATAGCCATGATGGGAAATGACTGTGAGCAACACACAGGCAATATGCTGTGAGAGCTAGACATTAGGCTGAATTCTGCTTACACACAAGGTCACTTGAAAGCCACTACTCATGCTTTCCTCACCTGGAGAGAAAAGCCACCCCCATCACTGAGCAGAACACACAACAAAATGGACTGAACGACCTCTGGGACACATCTGATCCCAGGGTGCAGTCTGAATGCAGAGTCCTCTGGAAAGCTAGCCAGGAGGAGGCAGAGACCCCAGCCTCCTGCATGTTATGCCACTGATGTTGTGTGCCCTCTTCTGCCTGCCTTTTTGATATGACCCTGCTTTAGGTGGAGGTGAGTCCAGACACTTCTGAGGGTCTCTTCCAATCTGAGCTGTTTTATGACTGTGACATTCTGCTCTCAGCACAACAGGACCCCACGTTGTAACTCAGCCTGGGAAAGAGTTACAGCAACTGCCGTTAAGGATACAGACTTGACTTCAGCTTCAGAAGGCTTTACTATTAGATGAAACAAAAGCAACAGATTAAAAAAAAAAAAAAAAAAAAAAAAAAAAACAAACCACAAAATAATGTGATAATCTTCCTCTTCTCTTTCAGGTTTGTCTGTTGCTTTCTTTCCCAAACCATCACTCTCTCTCACTTCCAGGCAGCTCCCTCCCTGCAAGCACTCTTGCAGACTTGGATTTTAAAACAAGAGCCAAGAGCCCAAACTCATTCTTTCAAAATCAAAGGGGAAAAAGATGGCAAAAATATGCTGAAAATTTTCTCAGTTTTTTTTTTTTAGCTTACTAAAACTTCTTTTCTCCAGTTCTGATAAGTCAACAATACTTGTATTCTTCAAAACAGAAAAAAACCTCAGATTCTGAGAGCAAATATTCAAGAAAATTTTATCAAAAATTTTAGCAAAGTTGCAGTCCTTTTTATCTCCATAGGTAATTTTTAAGTAATCCTTTCCACATTTGTTCTGAAGAAGATAAATGTGGTAAACCCCACTTTACAAGCAGGAAAACTGAGTCACATACAGGTAAAAGCAAATATGGTGCTTCTGCCTCACTGGTGTATCTTTTTTACTGCAGAGTCTCATAATTAGTTACATATTGTGCTCTGATCGACTTGTATAGCTGGGACTGTAAAGGTGTTAATAACCCAATACTTCCACTGCTCTGCTGACCAACTCCTCACCTCACTAAACGGAGTCCACTGGGAAGCTGAGAGACCTTTCAAGTGCCCTGAAGCACCATGTAGGTGGTGCAGAGCTGTGAACACAGGAGTCACCAGAGGTGACAGAGGAGTGTGTTCATCACTGTCCCTCAGCAAAACCCTTGTCTGCATCTGCCTGCTCTCATGCTTTCTTTCTGAGCAGCTCAGTCTTGGTTCTCTCCTGAAACCCTATCTCTGAGCATCTCAGGCTAAACCAGGAAGGTTTGGGAGAGACTCCTGTGGCATTCCAGCAACTCCTTGGAGTTTGCTAGGCTCCTCCATCTCCTTTTCCTTTCCTATGCCCTGGTGAACATGGCCATTGCCCACCAGCACTGTGTGCTCTCTGCCTCCCCAGCAGCTGCAGCTCACAGGTCTTGGGGGACATATCCCCGCAGCAATTGTATGACCTCTTGAATAGCACTGCTGTGATTTTGCTCCCCCATTCAGGTTCCAGTGACAGCATTGTCCTGTAGATTATTCATGGCTTCCATGGGGCTTATTGCCATGGCTGGGCTCATATGAAGGTCTGTAAGGATAGTTTCTAGTGCTTAAAACATCAAGTTTCAAGAGTTCAATTCCTCTTTGCTCAGGCAGAGCCTGTCCTCTCCTGGGAGTGTCTCATCTCATCTCTTTGCTCAGGTTGCCCATGGTTGCTCCCACCCTTGGTCTCCACAGATCCCCTTTTCCCTTCCCAGAGCAGCAGTGAGGCTGAGACAGCAGCAGGATTACAGTGTGTGTTTCTGCAGAAGATGATGGGTCAGAGAGGCCAAGGGGAGCGACTTTTAGGGTGTAACAGTGCTGACTGTATTGCCTTTCCCTCCTCGCTGAACCCAACCCCGCTGATAGACATTAGTGGGTGGGAGGCTGGCTCACTCCAGAGAGCCTTTGACATAAAGGGAGTTTTCACCCCACCTCTTCATCAATCAAAACTTAAACTTATTTGTGCTTATACGCTACTTCTTAAGTAGAGAAAATAAAAACTGGGTTTAGGAGAGTGCAAATATTTAACAATAAAAAAACCACATTAATTTACCCTTTTTCATTTCTACAGAAGGATCCTTAATGGAGTCACATGACTCTTATTCTAAGTGATAAACCACAGGTCATAAAGCACCACTTTATCACTCTGCACAAGCAGTATAAATAACAGCTATTACCCAACCTCACTCCATCTGATAAGCTCAGAGATTTTCTAATATACATTTCTGATTTTTTTAAATAATATTCATGATCATTTCCTCTTGAGCGTTATGAGTCTCTGGCTATGTGGCCCTTGAAACCAGGGCCTGCAAGCCCTTGTACCATCTCCCTGATTTATGGCCATGTTGGTCGGGACTGACGCCCTAATGAAATCTGTGACACTGCATTAATGGGGCTGTTTGTTACCACCAGAGTTCAGCAGCTGGCTGTAGTCTCGGCGCTGTGCTCAGGATGGTACACGCAGAGTCTATAAAACCCACGCAGTGGGCAGCAAACCCACCCTGCTGCCCACACCGTGGCACCAGCGCCAGGGGCTGCCTGGCCGGGCCAGTGAACCCTCGAGGCTGCGGGTAGAAGGTCACGGCTCTGCACCTCCTGCCGCAGCTGCACGAGCACACGCGGTGCGTGACAAGCTCGAGGTCTTCCCCGGGCCCACGGCTACACACACAGACACGTGGCTCTCAAGCGTGTAATTAACACCCAGCCCCCGGTGCGGAGTCACTGAGTCGCACCGGCCCCAGCGACTGTGCGCCATCGGATCACCCACTAACAAGCGCGTGCGCGTGGAGTGTATCTGACACACACCACTTGCAGCCCCGCAGCCTCAGTGCGACGTGTGGGTGAAGAAGCGCTGCCCACACCTCTCCACCATCCTGCACAGCCCTGCCTTCCCTCTGGCTCCAGAGCAAAGCCACAGGCCAGCACCAAACACCGTCCTGCGATGTGAGCGTGCTTCCCCAACGTTTTCCAGTGTGATCTACTTCCATCGACTGAGACATCTAAGTCAAATAGCCACCCAGTTCTCATCAACTCTGATGGCAGTTTGGAGGATGATTCATGTCCTCAGCTCAGAAAAACTGAGCCAGCATGTATGCAACAAAGATCTTGTGTATCCACTGCACAATAAAACATACCTGCAAGACAGTTATTTTAATACCAATATGCCCTGTATAGAGATACATTATCGTGAGCTCAATCTTGGACTTACCACAGCAAGAGAGAGAATTCCAGTTTTCTGTAAGCAGGGAGTGTTGGAACCTCTCCTCGGGCTAAGTAATCACCCTGAAGTTTTTACCACAGGTACATGCTTGAGTATCTAGATCTAAAACAGACTGACTGAAGCAGTTCCTTTTTGTTGCAATCAGCTACCATCAGCATGTGCTTTCTCTTGAGTTTTATTTGCTTCTGTTCATCTTTGTTTCATTTTTCCTTTTTAAAATAATGTAGGAAACAAATGCAAAGATTTATGTTCATGCAATGCAGACTCCTATGCAACAGGAAATAAAAATTGCAAAAGTGAATATTTAGCCTTAATTCTGCCCTGGGGTAAAACTCTGTCAGCTGCTATAACTGTATATTACCTATCAAATAATTCAACACAATATACACTTTCCTCCACCTTAGGTACATACAAAGAAGAGTCTTAGTTCCCGTGTGCTTTATTTTACAATTTTAAATGCAGGACTATTCATTGAACTGAAAGCCTTCTTCAGAAACATTTTGATGTGAAAAATGGCAATGTTATGGAATATACTGTTGTGCCTTTAAAATGCAATGCCTTTTTTCAGGATTGCTTTTGTAGTATTTTTAATAGTGAAAATGGTTTAACAAGAAATCAGGGGTTCGACCAATTCACATCTTCTGGAATTATTAAGCAATTATAAATAATAAAGCACTGAGCTTAAAAATGACGATTTAAAATCAGTAATATTGATATGGCTGAGTTTCATTTATCCTGGAAAGGAAACAGCTTTGACAAGATCATATTTTTTAATAAAATGAGTGTGATATTTTTCTATCAGGTCTCTTTAATTCCAGTATCATAAAAATGTGGTATATCTTTATTGATAGACTTTAGCTGGTGCATTCTCTTCTCTACAGCATATATATGTTAATGATTTTCTCAGCACTGACATACAATATGTTTAACCAGACGATTTTTCCTTTCACTCAGAGTTACTTTTCTGAGCAGTAATTTAGTGGGCAGTTCTCAAATGACAACTCTGAGAAATACACACACCATGTCTTGTTAAAAGTGTATTTTAATGATGTCTTGCTTGACCATGTTTCTTTTTTGTAGAATTGTAAATAATTCCTACTCTTCTTGTGATCTGTAGCTGGAGAGACACAGGACTGGAGGAGACCAGCTATGCAATCAAGTTCAGTGCATTTGCAATCACTTTGCAGCAGGTGTTTAGTCCGAAAGAAACCACAATTCCCTTCCTATGCCACAAACCTCAGAATAACTCAAACCTGCTTGTGCTAAAAAGACATACACACACAAAAAAACCCAAAACCAAAACCCAAAGCCCTTGAGAAAAGTAATAACACATCACAGGAAAACAGCAGAAGATACCTGGAGCCAGAGCATCACCCACTGCTGGGAGCTGCATGGGCAAGGGAGTGTGGTATGTGAATAGGCACAGCTGATCTCAGCACATTGCAAATGTAACTATAGTCAGGCAGTAGATGTGCTCTCTTTAATGATATTACTGAACAGATTACATAAATGAGTGAGAATTTATGTACAGAATTTGCATGTGTTTGCAACTGATCTGAAACTTATAAATACATTTCTGTATTTACACGCACAAGTAAATTAATATTGATTTCCAACCAGAAAGCACCATGAAAATAGCATTCAAGTGCATGTTTCCAGGTGCAAAGTATTTAGCTGGAGAGCAAAGCAAGCAAGGTAGCAATGAGAATAGTGAAAATGTGGATGCAGTTCTGGAAAGAATACCTTTCACTGTTTGTGTTGCAGTGGTGCTGGAGGTTGCAGGCACCCTGGGGATCTCTTGGGCAGAGCACTCTACTGCAAAAGAGCTTCTCCCCAGCATGTGCTAGTGAGACAAGTGCCTCAGTTTAGCAACACGGGTCTAATTCCCTGCCCAGAGAGCTTTATTGGGTGTGCAGCTGAACTCCCTGGGTAGGCCATTGAAGGTTTACAAGCCATTGGCACGAGCTAGCTCTGGGACATTGTGGCTATTGCATGTACCAGTCTGCTCCTGCATTGCTTCATTTTCAAGCCCCTGCATAGCCTCCATCTGCACACCCTCAGCACCCCTGCCCTCCAGGTGCCCTTCCCACTCCCCCAAGCTCCAACACATCTATGCATTCTCCAAAGAGGACTCTCTCCATGACTACTCACATTCCGGGGCCTGTATCCACTCCTTCCCTCATCTCCTAATGCTGCCTCCTACCTTTCCTAGAGCAGGGCCACTGCCCTGGGCAGACATGCTGGGTCCCAAGGCACCATTCCTCATGTCCTCCTGCTGTGCGCCCAGTCCAAACTGAGAATTTTGGGACAGGGCTGTAGAGGGCTGGGGGAAGAGTAGCTGTTGGGACTGTACGAATCAATCTAAACCCTTCTCTTCACCAGAGAAGGCAATTACTTTACCAGGTATTACAATCACATCTCTCTGGATTTGCTTTTGTTTTTTCCTTCTCCTTTCCCTGAAGCTCCTCCTGATGTTTGGTGCATTTTTCTTGGGTATGCTTTGTTGTTTTTGGGTTATTTTGTTGCTATTGTTGCTTGCAGCCACCAGAGAGTTCCCTTCCTCTGGTTAATGGCTCATTAACTAGCTCTCTCCATGCAGGAGTAGGGCCTGGGAAGTGCTGAATTCTGGAAAATCCTCACCAGCAAGGAACCATTTGCCAGCAACAAAATCCTCTTTTCAGAGGGGGCCCTCTGTCATGGGGCAGCAGGGGGAGACAGTCCTGTCTGTGGACAGGAGGGATAGGGACAGAGCCCACGGGAGTATGGGGCACAAACATTGTTGCTGTTTCTTGAAAAAATACACTGGCTCTTGGGAAGAAGGGGGAGAGGAGACAGGAGCTGGATTGTTAGAGGATTCAATGAGCTGTGCCCAATGTATTCGAAAGGTGCTTAAGACAGCCCAAGCTCCTCACCAAACATACACTGCTGTGAGCAGCACAGCAGTGCCCACAGGCTGCAGAGAGGCAGCCCAGCTCCCCCGCCCCTCGCACAGCACACCCCAGAAATGGGCACCCTCCCCCTGCCCCTGCCCCCCCACCACGGCATGGCAAAGGTGTCAAAGCTGCCACCTATGCTCACCTGGTCTAATGACTACCCCAGAAGAGGTGCCCATCTCAAACCCTTCCCCTCCCTCCCATTTGCACCGTTCCAGGTAGAAAATGACTTACAGCTTTAGGTTGTCCCAGTCAAGCAACCCAATGACTGGGCCAGAGAGGAAGTAGAGGATTTTCCATAGATATTAAAAAGAGAATTCAAAGCAAGTCTTGGGATTGACAAGACTAGTGAAACATGTTTTCTGTTATCTTTGTGTCCTGATTCCTTTGTCCTCCCTCCATCACTGTTGTGATGCACTAGATTGTTATTAGCTAGCCGGGGGGATTTAGAGCCCGAAACCCACGGGTTCCTTCACATCACCACTACAATAACTGCAGAGGATGAATTCTCCTCCAGTGCCTCGCATTGCCCCAGGAGGACTCTCAGCTTGCGTGCTGTCACAGCCATGTGCCGTTTGGTCACTAGGCATACAGGGGTGCTTGGCCAGCAGAGAAGATGGAGTAGTCCTGGTGCTGGCACCAATGTGAACCTCGCTTTTTAACCCATCATTAATTTAAACACATCTTGTAGGCATAGAATAGTGGTCTCTGTCCATGTGTCAAGTATGGCTGACACTGACAGGTAGGTTAAACATTATGGAGAGGATTGGGACAAATGACAGACAGTGCAATTGCCTCTGCTGGGTTACCTGAGCTTAAACTTCAAAAAGGTGATAGTTTCATTTCATCAGTGTCAAAAAGTACCCTCACCTGCAGCTGCAGAACAAAGCACAGCTCAGGCTCATGAACATAAGCGATCGGTTTGTCACACTTTAATCAGATAGCTCCCATCAGCAAAACTGCAGAAATCACTTTTCTTGGGGGTCTTGTGGCTCAGCTTCACTGCAAAGATGAATTTTCTTCACCCACAAGGGCTGGCACCTCTGGGCCTTCTGAAATACCCTGGGGCAATCAAAATTGAACCTACTCCCACAGTTGCTCAGCTTGCCAAGCGACATCCACAGGCACAGCAGAGTTGTTAAGATCTTGATGTCACATATGCAGTGACTGTGGCTTTGCTTTTGACCTAGCCCTTTGGCCATAGTCCCAGCAAGGCTGGTCACCTTGTTACAGGGCACTTTTGGCCTGTGTGGTTTGTGGCTGTGTAGGCTCACCTACAGATTACCACACCTCATAAAAGCAACAGTTTCTCACCGTGCATTTTTCAAATACCTCCAAGTTGATCCCAAATGAAGTAGTGATGATGACCACCATTTTAAAGGCAGGGAAACTGAGGTATTGCATGATGCATGACCCAGTGTCTCCCAACAGATTGGTGGCAGGGACCAAAGAGACACACAAGTTCCCTAAATTTCAGCGCAGTGTGCAGGAACTGGATTATCATGTGGACAGTATTCACTGTGTGATGCCCACACTGGTCTCAAGGGAAGCTTTGTAAGACCAGCTTTACACCCAGGGTGGTCTAGGACTTAAGAGTGGCAGGGCAGAAAGGAGACATTCCCTGACAAGCTTTTGCCTCAGAGAAAGACTTGAAAAAAGTTCAGCTCAAGGTCCTTGTGAAAAGAACGCCTGCCGGGCCACCCGCACCGCTCTCTAGCTGCTCCCAAGCAGTGAATTCATCTGGCCAAAGTTCTAGGGAAAGTGAAAAAAAAGTACATATGAGGAGACAGAAGCTAGCCCCATCGACCACTCACACTGTTTGACATTAAAAAGTGCTGACAGCAGAGAGGGAGGAAAGGGATGGACGAAGGGACACTTTCATCTCATGACAGTCTCCTGCCAGCCCCAGCCACTCCGTCTCCCTCTCACCCCCCCTTCTGGCCCCTTGCTTTTCTAGGCATTTTATTAAATAGGGTCACAGCCCGCATTACAGTCCCTCCCACAGCCCTGGCAAAATGAAAACACTCGCCCATCCCCATGACCCCCACCCTCCCAGATCTCCGTCTCCTTCACTGCTTCCCCCCACTCCAGAATGGGTATCTCCACCCCACAGCAACCGTGGCATTTCATAGCCAAACATCAAGGCTAAGGGCTCCAGGGAGGAGGAAGGTCTACCCCTTTTTTGTCCCTCTTACATTAATTATCTCATTTAGTTGAAAGAAAAGTCCAAAAATTGAGCTATACCTTGTCAATTTATGAGGCTGCAGGAGTAATTTATGCCTTGACACAACTTTATTTTGTTCCTTCTTTACACACGCACACATACACACACGCAGATAAACACACACATACATACACTTAAGGAGACACTAAGCTGAATTTATCACATTAAGTACCTGCCTGCTAAAAGGACAGGACTGGACATAATTTACAAGGCAGGACAGGGAGGGGTTCACATGTGGGGGGAAACATTTAGAAGAGTTAATGTTTGAAAGTTGGTCTTTGAAGGCAGGAGGCTCCTCTGGACAGAAAAAGAAAACCTAACTAATTAAAACTGATGTATCAGTTTCAGAAGAAGAATGTGCTGGGAATGAAACTGTGCATGGGCAAAAACAACAGTCAGCCAGGTTAGCCATGACAGTGGAGATACCCCCAGGGAGAAGGCCCTGATTCCAGCGTCAGACCAACAGGGTCTGAGATCTCACTCACTGGGGCAGTAGCCAAAGCCCCCTACTGAAGTTGCTGGTCTGATGCCGGACACAACTTAGGTGCAGAAGCAAATGTGGGTCATCTGTAGGGTTTGAATCATGGCCATGGCATGCCAGCAATGTGACCCACTGAGCTCTGCTTGGAGGAGGAGGGAGGGGACCTTGGGCCACAGATGTGCTGCCGCCGGTTGTTTCTCTAGCAATGAAGCACTGTGGATGGCCAAAGGAGAGGACTTGACTGCCCCAGAATGCTGAAATACTGTGTGAGCCACAAAAAGGAAAGAGGGGGCAGAGGGGTAAGTGGCTGGTCCAAGGCCAGTGCACAACCACAGCTGTGGCCAGCATTCACACCTCCCAGCCTCGCTGTGTCTCGCTCAGTGAGTTCAAGCAGGAACATCCTGGCTTCATCTCTGCATTTTCCATATACCTTCCTGAAGTGTCCTCCTCCCACTTAGGGATACCCAGAGGGCCTCTCCTAGCACCTTCCCCAGTTGTCCAGACCTCTGCAACTGAGGTCTAGGGGGAAGGTGCCTCCAGACACTATCCAGGAAAGGTGAAGTTTGAGTAACTAAGTGTGCTGAGATGAGAAATGTGCAGAGTATCTCAACTGTTGTTTGATTCTCTTTTGTGCATGTGAATTTCCCTAACTTCACAATGCATCTCTGTCTTCCATACAGGAATCTGGGCCATAGAAAACATCCAGTGGCTTGGACCTGGGTCACAATGCGATTAAATCTGTCAGCCAAGTGCCAGGTGAGCCCCCTGCAGCCAGACAGTTCTTCTGCTCCAGGGACCTGTACCTGATGTGGTTGGGCACTGCCTTTAACCCCTCTTCCGCTGCCTTTGCCCAGGCTGGCACACATTGTTTCCTCTGAGTCATACAATTCTATCGCTCCTACAAGCCTCAAATCCTTTAAATTATTAGAAGGAAAGATAAGTATGGGTGTGGCAGAAGGGAGCAAAGAAAAAAAAATAGAAAGAGAGAGAGAGAGAGAGAGAGAATCATACAAGTATTTCAGAAATGTCCCTTACTCAAATGCAGATTCTTTCCAAAATGTGCCTTGATGAAAACTGGTCAATCTGCAAGCGCCCTTTTATAGTGCTGGGTCTGTGCATTAGGCAGAGGCACACCAGACAATAAATAGCCCCTGCTTGTCAGTCCACATGGCAAATTTCAGGAGCCCACTGAAAGAAGCCCCAGAAGGTGATTTGTATGTAAACACAGAACACCCGCTCCCTTCGGTAGGGAAGGTGTTCTTTGTCTCACAGCTTTCCCTGTAGACATCAGCTTGTTTACAAATCTTACAGCAACCCACAGCCGTGGCATTAAACAGGTGAAGAGAATAACGCTTTTTTCTTATTGATCTAGGGTCGGTTTCATTTGTAAGCAAAAGGGCAGCTGTCAATAGACTGCATGATCTAAGGCACCAATCCAGAGAAATCTTAAGCACGTGAGTGCCGGGGAGAAAGGTTGGGATCCAGGGTTGTTGAACTGGGGCCAGGAGCCTAAACCAGGCTTTATTTCACATTGCATCATAATTCTATTGTGTGAATGAGAGGGAAGCATTAATAAATGGGAGGATGGCAGGGGGAGAAGAAGGAAACATGTCTACTTCTTGTCCAGTAATGTTAGCAGTATATTTACAAAACCGAAACAGGACTAATCTTCACTCCTCTGTGCCTCTCAGGGAGCTCTGTCTATGTTGTCTGTTTTGTTTAGATTGTGCACTCTTCATGACAGAGATTATCTGTATTTTGTGTCTTGTAAAGCACTGGGCACTTTTATATAATAATAATAATCCATAAAATGCACAAATAAAAATATCAGAGCCAACAAATGATGTTGCAGAATTGTTTCTGCCTAAAAGGAGCAGCAAAACTCCAGTTAAAAATACCCATGTCTGCCTTGATAATAAAAATGTATGTATGTGATTGTGCATGCACATGCAGATATATAGGTGCATACAGTAGGGAAAAAGAGTCAAGGAAGGAATAAGTTCATCAAATCTGTACATATGTGGCACCTCAGCCTCATGCAAGCTACCCTGGGAGCAATCAAAGCCTTCCAACACTCCGAGGGACTCAGTGGAAGTGTGCAGGATATTAAGAGTGACAAGCCATCCGGACTGCACTATCAGACCAGTAGAGAAGGAAAACTGAAGCAGAGTGTCAGTTTGAATCGTTATTATCCTTGTTCAGGAAACAGCATCGGGCAAAGCAAAGTAGTTGCAGGAAGAAAGGAGGTTGGGACATCTGGGGACTAATCCCCCATCCCCCAGGAATTCTGCACCCATTCAGGTCCTGGAACTAACTGACTTCTGCATCGCTCCCTGTCCTGCCTTTGTTATCTTGAGAAGGGGGGTGACTGCTCCCAGGGTGCTGGGGTGGAAGAGCAAGGGGGCAGATGCATCCCTATGCCCAGGGAAGGGTGTCAGGACAGTGGGAGGAACTGTATGGTGCAGTGGGAGTGTGCAGCACTGGGCAACACCAGGGATGGAGGAGAGGAAGGGAGAGTGGGGAGGGGAAGGCCTATAATCCCCTTGGTAAATCCATGCCTGAACTATAAAAGGATAATCCATGTGCAACCCTGGCCCCACTTATAGGATTTAGCTCTTAGTGTAGAATACTAATATTTGGCTGTTTGTTTACCCCTGTGAACTAATTTGGCAGATTCTTATGATTCTCACAGGGAGAATTTATTTCGATTTTGATATTACTCAAAGCCTTGGGTCCCGGAGTCATAGGATTATATGCAAAGCTCTGAGCAGACTTTTTTAATCCTTTTTCTTAAGAAATAACTATTTGTTGTGGGTGCAGCAAAAAGCTTGAAAGCTGGCCTGCTGTTCCACAACACAATGGCATCAGAAAAGAAGCCACTTGCTAATTCCTTTTTTTTTTTTTTTTTAACATGGTGATTTTTAAGCCAGTTTTGCAACTGTGAAAGGTGAATGGGGATCAAGCCCATGATTTTTGTAGAGTCGTCACAGTCAAGCCAGGCTCTGCTTGTAGATTCATACTGGCTTGGTGAGCTTCAGTGTCCACTTTCCTGCTCCTAACCCAGTGGCACTGCCTTGGGAGAGCAGTATCACAGGAAGAAATTAGATCCTTGGGCTAAAAATAATGTGCAGAGTTTGGGGAAGAAGGAGGCACAGGAAGAAAAGGAGTATGTGTTAGGATCAGGAATTCAGACTTCAATTAAAAATTAACTTTCTAACCTTGGACAATGCAGAGAATGGCTTGAAAATGTGATGCATGCATCCCCTTAACACAGAAAGCCAGTACAAGAATCCCAACTATGTTACTTTTATAATCTTGCTGGTTTGAGGGCTTGCTCTGTGATTTTTGAACAGTTAAAGTTGTCAATACTAGGGGAGAAGTGTCCTTTCTTTAAATGCTAAAACCAGCTCTTGTGGTAAAGAAACAGAAGGAGAACAACAGTTTTCTCTAAATGTATTTGTGGCTGCTCCTCTCCCATTCACTGTCCTGAAAGAAATTAAAAGTTGCAAATGTAATCACAGCTAGGAGCAAGGCAAAACTGGATATGTACTGAAGATTTGACTCTCGATTTATGAAAATATTTATTTTAAATTCTGTGGCCAAGATCATTTCTTCTGAGAAGATTTAAGCACATGCCTGAAGTGGAGTAACTGCAGAGGGAGTCCACCAAATCAGGGCCTTGAGGAGAAAGCTGACAGTAAACCCAAAATTTATTATAAGGAAAAAAAAAATCTCTCCCTCAGTAAAACAAGAAGCAATACCTAAAAAACCCAAACCTTCATAAATCAGGCAAACAAGACTGGCAGATGAGAATCTTATCAGGCAGTGGAAATGAGGCAAAAATAATTCAAATTATTCACACATTTTGAAACTTTGCTGGACTGAGAAGAGAGGGTGAAATCTTGGCGAATAGGAAAACAAGCAATATTTGTGCCTCGCAGTTTAAGCTGGAAACGCGCTAGGTAAAGATCCTAGAAGTCCAAGAGCAGAAAGTTTTTAGAGGATGTATATGCATCATTGGTAGCTGCCTGATTTTCCTCCTCAGATGCTGCTGTGTCTGGCTCTCTTGCACAAGCCCAGCTCCTCGGGCTGCCTCCTTCCCCGAGCCGAGCAGGGAACAAGCTCCCGTTGGGGCGTTTGCTCCCCAGCGTGGCCAGCTCTGCCGTGTGCCGCGGGAAAGACAAGGGGGGCTCGGGCACTCCACAAGCCCTCCGGGAAATCCCACCAGTACCCTGATACCTCCATGTGCCTAAATACACTGATGTGCTATCATTTTACTGCTCACTCAGATGCTGACGGCCAGTTCTAGCTCTGGTTATGACTATTAATAATTAGTTGATAATTATAGAGATTGAGAAAATATCTTTTAGATGAGTGATATTTTCCCAATTTTGTTCCAAAGATAATGTGAAGGAAAACAATGTGTTCATACACATTGAGACAAAGAGAAGGGAAGGTTTGGCTGTCTGATTTTCTAGTGGTCTGGACTCATTTCTATGTCCCCCTCTTTCTGTCTTGGCTTGTATTCTGGTAACAGGATAGAAAAACCCCAAACATTACCCAAAACTGGGGGGAAAACACACTACACCAAGGATCCGAAGGGAACCATTTATTGTGTTTATTAAAAGGATCAAGAGGTGACTTGCTTCCTGTATATAAATTTCTTCCTAGGGAAGAAATGCCAGATACTAAAAAACTCTTTAATCTGCCAGAGGAATCTGTAACAAGAGCCAATGGATAAATGCTGAAGCCAGACAAGTCCAATTAAAAATAAAGTAGTGGACCTTTTTAAATTTTGTTTCACTTTGTCTGAGGAAGTCAGGGTGATTAACCATCAGAGCAGCTGTTACGGGAAGCACTGGAGTTTCCCTTTCTCAACATCTTCGGCTCAAGACTCGTATTCTTTCGGGAAGAAAGTTATTGTATTCAATAAAGGGGTAGCAGGGGGACAATCTCTGGTCTGTGTTATGCAGGCAATCCAGTCAAATCATTGAAAAACGTTTTGTGAGCTTAAACTGAATAAACAACTTAGCACCCCTCAGCTTATTTTTAAGCAGGAGGCTTCTTTTTAAAAAATTGGGGAAGGGAGAATAAAAATCCTCATCAATTGAATAATTTCTCTTATTACAGAAAAGGAAAAAAAAAAGGTGAAAAATCTGTAGAAGCAGAGGGATCTGGAGCAAAAAGGATGCCAGGATCCAGGGCAGAGCAAAGCAGAGGGCTCACTGCTGGTTGGGGCTGGTGGGGTTCTCCCCCAGCACCGCGAGCCTTTGGGGAAGGAGCTGCTCAGGCTCCATGGAGAATCCTCCCTTGCTGATTTCCAGCTGAGCAGCTTTCCACACTCAATGGCTGTCCCTGCTGCTTTCATGCAGGGATGTACTGTAGCTCGGAAGAGAGCGGTTCTGTTTAGATAGCCCCCAATCCTAGCTTTACCTCATCCCTTCCAGCAGAGTCACTGTAATTAAGATTTGTTAAGGTTTGGAAGAAATCTCATTAATCAGATAAGATCTGAACTTTATTTTCTTTTTAAAGACCCAATTTGATCTCTCTTGCTTGTGGTAATTGCTCTCCTCTTCTGACATGGAAATTCATTTTCCAGGCACATAAAACACAATAGATTTCCATTGTCAACAGCAGCAACCCCAGGAGACTTGAAAATATTCCTCCAAAGGCTAAAAAGAGTATTGGGAGCAAATCCAGACACAGGCGGGGAGAGGGAGCATGAGCCAGGGTGCTGTCAGAGAGATTTGGGGCAGAAGAAAGGGGTTTGTATGGCCCAAAAAGGATGAGGGATGCACCAGGGGCAGGAGGGGCAGCAGGACCCCCCCTGTGACCCTCAGTAAGTCAGGCTGAGCTGGCGGGTCCTACCAAAGGACCCTGTACAGAGAGGAGAAAAGTTGTTCCCACTGCTGGTTCCTGACCTGGGTTGGTAAAAGCATCTTTCTCCTGAGTTTATCAGAAACCAGTACTTCAAAGAGCGATCAGAAAAGCCTCCTGGACGGCTGACATTTCACATGAGGCAGCACCAGGATAAATGACACACTGTGAAATATACTCCACCACATCAAATCCTATCCATCAGCAGGATTCCTGGTTTCTAAATGTCAGGTATAGAACAGGAACTCCTCAGGAACATCTGAATCAGAGGGTGGATTCCTTCCCTGCCACCTACTTCCCAGCTCCCCAACTTCTCTTGGCCTCCACCGTGCTTTGGTGGGCTCTGCCTTCCCATCCAGGCCAAACCCAGGCAGCCAGGTGCTGCTGCCAAGCTAGGAGATGTGTATGGATAAGGCACACCCCCTGAACAGGGCTGGGTGTACAGGTAGCACTTCTCACCTGGGAGACTGCAGTCCTCAGGAGAGACAGCACAGGGCACCTGGCAGCCCACTGCCAAATCCTTCAGCTGGGGCACAGCATGTCAGCCCAGTGTGTGCCCATCAAAACTGGCATCACCATTTTCCCCCTGCCCAGGGCCCTGTACCCTGCCACCCCTCTGTCACGCTGGTACCCCCAGCCCATGCCCTGCTGCTT
Organism: Motacilla alba alba; assembly: GCF_015832195.1. Classification (NCBI taxonomy): domain Eukaryota; kingdom Metazoa; phylum Chordata; class Aves; order Passeriformes; family Motacillidae; genus Motacilla; species Motacilla alba. The sequence continues at coordinate 17,277,399 of NC_052021.1, forward strand.
GCACCACCCTATCCCTGAGTTTGACCTGGACCAGGAGGGGCTGAGCCCCAGGTGCACACTGAGACCAGTGGCTACAAGCAGCCTCCCTTGTCGTGAACTCTCAAAGTGAGGATAAAGCTGAGCCACAGTTTTCCAGTACTTTGAGGGGGCCACACAATCCTGCAGCAGCACCAGTCCCTGTCACAGCTCAGCCTGGCCACCTTCCGGAGATGCTGAAACTTCGGTGGAGCAGACAGAGACAGAAACCACTACCAGGCACATTGTGGGCTCCCAGAAATGGGCAGTCCTGAGCAGCTGGCCCACAAGGATGGCTGTGGGTGACCAGGGTGGCCAGAGCAGGGAGAGTCCCCTGCGCTGCTGGCCACGTGGAGGCAGAGACTGGGCACGGTGAGTGCATGCAGAGGTACTAATAGAGACCTAGGGCAAGCATCCCAGCCCTGCCTGCCTCTCTCATTCTCTTTGCAGAGAGAATCTGCAAACATATTAATCTCATCTCACACACAAACCCTCCGTCCTGATCCCAGAATCCATATATTAGGAGATTTACATAAATTACCAGCTATCAATAGGGCACATGAGGTGCAGGGGCTGAGAGCCAGCACCCTTGCCAAGAATACAGTACAAGAGGATTGGAAAGAAGGGAATGGGAGGGGGCTGCAGAGGAGGGCTAGGAGCACAGATCTGGTGAGCAGAGGTCTGGAGTGGCAGTGTCTGGCTGTGCTCTCTGGATCTCGGAGTCACACACTGCAGCCACTGTATGGCTTGGCTGCAGTGGTAGGTACATAACTAGCAGGGGGAAAGGTATGATCTCTTCACAGCACTGCCTTGCTTTATTCGAGAGAGCTCACCTTAGCCACTGGCATCCCTAGGTCTCAGGAGCATTGGGAGCCAGAGCTGTGTGGCTCACTGCAGAATTCAGCAGAATTCCCTCGTTTCCACCTGAGGGGCTTTTCCTCTGCCGAGAGAGGAGGGGGGTGTGAGTTCAGCCACTGACCATACCACCTGGCCAGAGTCAGGATGCTCCCTCCTTAGATGCGCTGAAAACAGCAGTCAGGCTTCTCTGAGCCCTGAGAAATACAGGTGATGCTTGGTGAGCATTGTGAGAGCCACGTACAGAGCCCTGGCATGCAGGTGCAAAGAAAACCACCAAAACAGATTTCCTTCCAATGTGTTTCCCAGGACAGACCTCCTTTGCACAGGGGGTGATGGCCAAGCATAGGGCAGACTCAGAAGTGCACCAACTGACACGAGGGCGAGGACACAGCCGTGTAATGCTGTGCATTTCTAGATCCATCCCCTTGGCATATGCCTGAGGCACAGCCCCATTCCCATGACCCGAAGTCTCAGACCCTGAGCAAGCCTGGGGCGAGCCCTGGTTCCAAGAGACGAGTCCTTCCTTCTCTAGACAGGCAGCGTGCTTGACCTGTTCCACAGAGTCTTCTGAGCGTCCCAGGCAGCGGTCCCGGCCCCCCCTGCCTGTGAAGAGCCCCGAGTCGGGGTCCCTTTTGTCACCAGCGCGGCCAGCTCGGGCTGAGCCCGCTTCTCCCGCAGTGTTCTGCTGCCCTCGTGGGTCCAGAGCGCTCATTGCAGCCCCGCACCCGCGCCGGCCCGCGGCTCCCTCGCCGCGCCTGCCCTGCAGAGAGCCAAGGCACAGGCTGTTCCCTTCCCTGCCAGGAGGAAGAGCAAGGCGGAAAAGGCGTGCGGCTCCCCGTTTTGCGTCTGGACCGAGGGAGGTGGGACGGGGAGCACCGAGAGGGGCCCCGGGACCCAGTCCCAATCCTGCTGGTGGTGTAAAAAACGGTGCGCAACAAGAACCCCCCGCTCCGGCAACAGTGATCGCAGTAGTTAAAGCAACACCTTTTCGGAAGGGGCACCACGTGTCATCTGTCCCTCCACCTTTCCTGTGGGCAGGCAGACATCACAGCTGAGGCCAGTGTACCCACAGGCTGCGGGGCTGTTCCACAGCTGTGAGTACAGAGAGGTCCTGGAAGCTTCTTCCAAGCTGAGGTGAGGTACAGCCCAGTGTTATTTCCAGTGCAGAGAAAGATAGAAAAGTAGCCAGTGGGGCAAAAAAAAAAAAAAAAAAAAAAAAAAAAAAAAAGCAATGCAAGCCATGGAAAACAGGTCTGGATTTGATGATTTGATTTATCTGCTAGAAAATCAGATTAAACAGGGCAGATTTTGTCTTTTGTTTTATGATAGTGGGGCAGGGGGGATGGAATAAGGAAAACGGGAGTAACCAAAATTAGTGTTCATATATACCAAAATTAGAGTTCACATAAACAAGATCTCCTGGCAGTGTGACTAGAGTACACACAGACCTCAGCAGGTTTGGTTTCTGTTGGTATATGACAACATATGTGGCACAATGAAAATACGACTTGCACCATATGCTTGTACTTGTACAGCATCTAGCACAGCAGACAGCATCCTTCCTAATGCCAGTGTTCAGTGTAGGCGCCTGGTCTCACGTACATCCCTAGAAACTCTAGGTATGGTCGAGAAGAGGAGTGTTCAACCCAGGTCTAGCAGATAGGTTCCAAACTGAGGCTAAAACTGCATTCAGATTCATGCCTGGTGTATCTGACACGAGGGCTCTGTGTCAGGGGAGAAGATTTCCATGGCAAAAATGCTCCTAAGGTATCTCAGCTCAGAATTGGGTTTTTGACCCTCCTGACGGCTCAGCCTGAAGCCCCTGCAGCCCCTCGGCAGGCCGGGAGCATCGCGGCTGGCCGGCGGGCGCGGCGCGGTGCCCGCGGCAGCCCCGGGAGCGCCGCACGGAGCGCGGGCTCCACGCCGTGGCCGCGCCCGGCAGCGCCCGGCAGCCCCGGCCGGCGCTGCTTGCTCTCCCCCTGCGCTTACTTCAGACACCTTCATCAACACCGTTGTCCCCGAATTAGATCACAGTCCAGACACTTCAAAACCCGGCCCCTTTGGGTCTGAGCTCTCCTCTTCCGGACGCACAGGCTGGCTCTCTATTTATTCACTAATCGATTATTTGTCTGCCTTGAAGCACTTGAAAAACATTGCCACTGTCAGATCCCGCGGCTTTCATTTTCCACCACAGCCACCCCCTGTCACTGTAACCCTCACCCAGGGCCATAACATGGGAATTTGCCCACCCACCGCTGCTTTTATGTAGTCCCAGTGTGAATGGGCTCTTGCAGACACATCCAGCATCAGGTAGATACACTTTGTCCAGTGCCTGGAAATGGCTGGACGGTGTTTGTCTGGCTGTGCCTTGGGTGCAAGACCAGTATCTGACAGGACCTTTCCAAGGCAACATCTAATAAACCAGCAACCACCATCCAGTCTCTTGGATGCAGGAGGCAATCCCAGCATCAGCAGGCATCAGCATCAGCTCTGTCCTGCTGGGAAAGGAGTGAGGGAGTCTGACAGCTGTACAGCAACTGCCAGAGGTGCAGCAATGCCTTGGCCACACCAAGAGAGAGCTCATCACAGCTGCTTCTGAGGAGTGGAGTCCTCCCTCACAGACCTGGAGAGTCACTTTGGGAAAGGCAGGTTGTCATCATAGCATCAGAGACTGCAAGTATGGAAAAGGCAGCAGCTGGCCTGATGGCAAATTCTACTGCAGGACAGGCCAGGCCAACCAGCAGGGTCTAGCTGCTGATCAGCAAAGGCAGCTGCAGCCCAAATAAACCAAAAATCAGCACAGCAGCTGGAGCAGCACTCAGAGGTCAAACACAGCTTAAGTATTGGGGGCCAGGCGAGTGTGACCCTTTCCATACAAGTTTCAGATGCTGACAGAGAAAAAAAGAACCTACAGTAAATGCAGACAAATTTCAGTCAGAAATGGGATTCAGTGATGGGTTTTATATGAAGTGATGGGAGCCTTTCACCTCTGCAGCAAAGTCTTCAGAGCAAACAGTAGATTTTCTGTCCCAGTGCCTTCAAACCCTGACAGAAGCCCCTTTGGGAAGGAGGGGTTTAGACAAAAGAAACAAGGAGAATTCCCTCAGTTATGCACTAGCTTACACCAAGTGACTGAACAGCTGCTTTCTGACTTAGAAATCTCTCCCTGGCTGTGCTTGAGCAGCATAGCTCTTTCAGGTGTGACAGGCAGACCTGCCTCAAATACCATAGCTTCCATGTGGGTGGGGACAATGGGACAAGTGACTCAGATGGTTTCATAATCTGTCATAGCAATAGCCAGCACATGCACTCTATCAACCCTACCATCTCCAGTTTGCCTGTTGAGCATCAAACCACCTGCTACAGCAAGCAAGTGCAGTTTGCCGAGGAGCATTTTTCTGTTCTTGACCTGTGTAAAGGGCACCACCATCAGTTGCCTGTTTCAGAGAAGTGTTTGAGTCACAGGAACAGTGGAGGTGACTGTACCTACTCAAAGAGAGCAGTCTTCTGGTTCAGTGTCTCTCACACAACTGCTCATGGACTTTCTCCGCTCCTGGGGTCATAAGACAGAAGGCAGATCCATGTGTCATCCTTCAAAGGACCTTCACCAGGGTGACAGCAGCTGTACTGTAATCCCTGAGCACAGAAGCAGCTGCCAATGCAGGTAGGACCTTCAGGGTCAGGGCAGATACCAGCTGTCCACTGGGAACCATAAAGCCCTCCCTCTCTTAGTGTTCCTCAGAAGCACCTCCCCTTGTAAGCAGCTCAGCAAAGGCTCTCCCAACTAAGCCCACATTTTCCCAGCAATTCCCTGAGGAAACTGCTACACATCAGCTCACAAGTGCAGGGTCCTGCCTCAGCCTGTAGTTCATTTGCTCATGCTGAAGGGCAGTTCCATGACTGAGAGCTCACCTAGAAGCCTCCTCTGATGCCAGAGACCTCTATACTAGGCCAAGGCATGCCTCAGGCAAACACACCATAATAAATACTTCCAAGAAAATCCAGCCATCACACATTTACTTCCATCTGCACTGGAATCCGCTCAACCCTGGACCACAGCTCTGTTTCCTTCATGCAGAGGCTTCATGCCTGATCTGACCCCAGGGCAGGATGAGTGAAATTACCTCTGATGCATCTGAAATCCATCTGAAGCAGACACTAACCAGAGTGGGGAGCTTTGAGCAGTCTACAGGTCCTGAGGATGAGGTTTCATCTAGCACCATGCATGCAAGGTTCACAAGAGGATTTATGGGTGGACAGAGAAGAGGGCAGAGAGTAGCAGGGACTAATGATACCGGTGTACCCAGAAAGGGAAAGCCTTACTGTTCTTTAGTCCTGCCCTTTGCCATGGAAATTGGGCGTTACATCTCCACCCAAAAGCTGGCAGACATGATCCTCTCTCTCAGCTGGCAGGAGGTAGGAGCTGCTGTTCTCAGCAGAAAGCTGATGTAGGTAGGTAGGTAAAGACTTTGTTGCTCTGGACACCACAGGTACATGGTCCAGGAGACCTCTGCCTCCAGATCCATGTGCAGACTGATGACATCAAGCTGGCAAAGGACAAGGATTAGTAACCCCATTTTTTGTCTGAGGGAAGAAGACTCAAACCCACTGGGTTTAGTGCTGCAGGAGCATGGAAATACCCAGACAAAATAGGAAGCTGGCAAGAAGTGACAGCCCATAGGTAATAAAGCAGAGAGTAACAGGCAGGGAGCTGTTCAAGCAAATGCAGAGCCTTTGAAAAGGGACAAGTCTTGAGAAGAACTTCACATTCAAAACTGACCACAGCAGAGAGCTTTGTGAGTTTCCTGGACACTCTTTGGAGGGCTGGCTTCATCCGATTGTTATAAAGACAGGGGAATTCTGTAGGTAAATGTATCTATACTCAGTAGTGTTAGACATGCCTCATCAGCTTGATTTCCTAGTTGTACGACTTCCCTATGGTACTTATGTATCAGAAAGAACAAGAATGCTTATAGATGTAAACACCACAACTGCCTAAACCAGCAGGTGACACAGGGCAAGAAATACAAGCTTTTTTTCTAATATATCACGTTTAAAGAGATAAGATTAAAAGCAAGAATTTCTTAAATGGATAAAAATATATACTGAAAATAAACTTTATTTAATAACAATTCATTAAAAGCTTCTCCCACCATTATTTTCACCAATTTTATACAGAGTTGAATATGCAAGTGAGGTTGTCTTACCAAAATCCAGCCCTAGGCAGTCTGCTAGATGAAGCCATCACATGCCTGCCTGTAATCTCACCAAAGTTACACTTTGTTAATGATCCAGGTACTCGGGTCTCCATTTCCAGGATCAAATACAAGAAAAGGCATGTTCTCATGGTTGTATTTGAACCAGTGTCTGAAAATTTAAGAACCCGTGCACAGACCTGAAGAGAACCTACTGCTCTACTTGCGTAAGCTTTGGGCCCCACTGGGTTCCTTGAATTCCTGGAAAACAGACACTTATGGCCAAGAAACACTGATTTTGTTTATTTTTATTTCACTTGGGCAGATCTTATTCACAGGTTAGTTTGAGAAGATTTCTCCCCAGAGAGCATTGGAATCTGCCAGGTTTTGCTGGGCCAAACTGCCAATATCCTTGGTTTTCCTAGCTGGTGCCCTCTTTACTCTTTCTGAAGCTGTTCTCCCATTAACTGCTGTCTAATTTTGTCTCCCAGATCCAGGACCTCAGGGCAGTCAGTAGAGCCACCAAAGCTATATTCCTCCTAGTATTCAAGCTACTTTTCTATGTCCTTTGGGAAAGGTTCTTTTCTCTCCCTACTCGCAGGTAACTTTTTTCCTGTCAGAAAAAGGGGAGTCAGCATATGGCAAGAAAAGAAAAACACCTTTCTGGTACTCCTGTCACTCAGGAAAAAATCATTTCACATGCTGGAATGTTCCTTGTAAGTGGTGGTATCAAAGCAACAGGTTTGGAGACAGACACCTTGCTCAGGCAGTGAATCCCATGGTTTTAGATGTGCAAGATCCAAGTGCAGTTCCAGTAGATGGCAGAGCTCATTGGCAAGGCGCAAAATAGTTGCCCTGAGGGAGGATTTGGGCTGCTGTGTTTTCTGCAGTAGCTGGAAAGGTGCTGTCCTGGGCAGCATAAGCAGATGGAGCCTGAAGGCACAGGAGATGAACAAGACCCGGCTCTCCCTTTCTGGGAGGCCAAGGCAGCCACTGACCTGCAGTGCCTTCACAGCTCCCAACCTGAGCCAGGCCTGATCCACCTCGCCCATCAGTTCTGCCTCATTGACCACACACCACCTCTTCCAAATGCTGCTGTAAACAGCAGGCTCTTGGAGGGGGCTGGAAGGTGGCAATGGTAAGGTTCATGAGCCACCTCCTGGCTCTCTCCTCTCCAAGCACAGCCACGTTGCCATGTGGAGGAAACCTTTGGCAGCTGTTTTGTGCTGGGAGACAGGGCTTGTTGAGCTTGGCTGAGTAATCCCAGCCACTCCTGTCACTGCAGCTGCATGCATCCTTGTTCTCCCAACCCAAGGATCGCTGCCTCGCTGAATCACCCCATTAAATTGCTAATATCTTATTGTTCTTTAAGATTTTGAAACTTGCTGCGAAACGTTTACAGATAATTTTTTTTTGCCTGCAGTCACTGTGCCTAATGCCCAGTCATTGAGTGCCATATGTGTTTATATGCACTGCAATTTTCCACTTGATTACATTTTACCACAAACACTTTCATCCACTCCGCAAAGACAGCAGCAACACATCCATAATGTTCAGAGCAGCCCAGACAGACAGAGCTCAGACACAAATGTCTCCACTGGATGGACACTGCAAAATGTGAGATTCTTAAAACCAACTGACCCAGTCTCAAATTCTGAAGTCTCCAAGGGCACAAACACCTCAGTCACCTAACAGAATGTGCAAAGTTAACGTCATGCTCCAGCTTTCCCACTAAGCACCAGGTGCTGCTTGTAAGTCTGGAACAGCTACACAACATGGACATGCTTGCCAATAACCAAGGATATCTCAGATTTTCCAGGAGACAGAGGATGACCCAGACTGCTATAAGGTTGATTAGCACCTGAACCTGAAAAAAATCCATTGGGACAGCAACAGCACAGCATGCAGCACAGACAAGTTCTGAAATTAGATGCTGAACCCTGAAAAGTGAAGGCAAGTTCTCATTCAGTCTTCAACTAACTGGACATCATCCAGCTTGTCCATTTTGGGGGATTTCAGCTCCTGATGGCTACACCTTCCCATTTGCAACTAGGCAAGTCACCTTGTCACCTCAAATGGCACAAAGCATCCTGGCCAGAAGGTCAACCTCTACCTGGGGACAGGGGTCCCCTTAACTCTACCTGGCTCAGGGCCACAGCAGTGCTGGTGCAACTAGGTCAGTCTTCCAGGAGAGGAGAGGCAACATGATCTACACAGCAACATTGGCATCTCCGTGTGAGCTTGTTCTTTTCACCAGTTTAGCACAGCAGAGAGCAGAGACTGCTAGCTCAGCTGCAGCAGTGAGCCAAGCCTCAATACTGTGCTAATGTGGCAATAGTGCTTTTGCTTCTACAGTCCTTGCCCTGCGATGTCCCACCCTCTCCACTGCCTGGTGTGGACACTCACTGTGGGGAAGTGGCAAACATCTGCCATGTAATGATCAACTGCTCTCATTCCATTACCATCCACCTGAGCTGGCATTGCTGACCAGCTCTGCAGACAGACATAAGACTAATTTGGTGAGGAAGCTCTTCGTGACTCTGGAGACCAAAGAAAGTAGCCTACAACACCCACAAAAGATTTTACATAGAGAAATAGAATAACCTGATACTTCCCTTCCATCCTGGGTTATCTGGGATAACCTCTGCCTTCAGATCTATGTTCTGCCTTCAGACTGTTTCTTGTGTTATGCCCAAGAAAGAAATGTTACTACCTCTTACTGGATGCAAACTGTCCAGGGACAGGCCAGTTTGCATGTCTGCTGCTAATGAACATCCTTGACTGAACTCATGGGAGCAAACATTACCACCCTACACAGAAGAAGAGGCACTAAAGCTGCTAGTGGTCACTAGTCAGGCAGCCCAAAGCCAGTGCTCCTCACCCTGGACCCATGAGCACAAGTGTGCAGAAAACAAGGCAAATGAGCGAGTCTAGCTGCCAAGAAGGGCCACCACTGCTCTACCAAGCATTTACAGCCTCTCTTTCAACAACACTGATTAGCCCCACCAGCACAAAATCAATATTTACTTGAGAGAAATTCTGGTTGAGAGAAACCCAGCAGTGACCCTGGCAGAGGCCAGTCCCCAGACATGGGGCAGCATGCCTGTCAGAGGGAGCACACACTGCCTGCTGGAAAGTGCCTGTTAACTCCTCTTTTGTTTGAGACTTCCTACCTTCCAGACATCTGATGCAGTCAGCCCTCAAGGGGCACAGGCGTTTATTCCAGATGAGTTCATTGCCCTCCCTTGGGGCTCAGGTTGTATGAGTTTTTAGGTCTGTACCTAAAAGGCAACTTTTTTGAGGAGAAAACAAACAACAAGAGGTGCAGGAGTGAGATTGTGTTTTTTTCCTCAGCTGCTTCACTGAACCCATTCAGCCTGCTGCTAAAACTCCCATCCCTTTCATGTAGGGCAAGAACTCAAGCTCACATGGCAAATAGTAAGAGGATCTGAGCTTCCTAGACTCAGTTAGGAACTATCATCTGCCTGGCTGCATCTCACAGATGAGAAGTTGCATTGAGCTTTGGGGTTTGGCCCTGTGTTGTTTCCTCCCTCCCACTGCAAAATGTGGCGACTTCAAAGCACAGCTTATTCTGTCCACCACACTCCTTGGTCTAATAGAGTTGGAACAGTCTCATGCTAGAGCCTTTTATCTGGGATGAGCCTATTAACTCTCTTCTAGGCTCAACTCAAGGCTTATTTACTTGTTTAATGCGCGAGACCAGAGAGGATCCCTTGAGTCACTGTATTCAGTCTCCCACCTTATGATACTTGGCCACCTTGTCTCAGATCTTTACATCACATTCCATCTGACCTCTAGCACATCACCTACAACTTCTTTCTCTCCTTCACAACCTCTTCTGTAAATGTTAGTTACAATCCATTGCCCCGCTCAAAGGGTCCCTAGACATCCCCAGAGCCCCTAAGAAGAATGGTTATTATTACCTCTCATTCCCACTGTGGAGGATATCAGCTATCATCCATGAGAGGGAAAAGAATAATTCTATATGTACAGCATTCCTCAGTTCCACGCTGATGGGACAGTGGGTACTGTAAAGCTTGATAACAGCAGATGATAAAATCCTTTTGGGAACATCACGCATCTGATGTACCCCATTTTCATTCTAGTTAGGTGACAGGGCATTTGCAAGAGCAGGTACTGTGGCCCAAGAGCTTCTCGGGCTGCAGGCGAATGGAGGGCATCTTTGTGACAGCATGACAAGTCCAGGTGAACCGTGACAGAGACTCAGAAGCAACTTCCTTCCTGCACATGACAAAAGGGAGTTTCCCAGGAATACTTCCACATCCATCTGCAAAATCATCCCCATTCTTTTTCACTTGATGATCTCAGCCTGCTCTTCTTTCTATTCTTACAGCTTTTCCCTCCAGCCACTCTGCTGGAGACTGATATTTTCCTGAGAAGCCAGATTTCTTCTCAACTGCCTTTGCACTGAAACCAAGATTTGAAGGGGAGCCTCAGGAGAGGGAGGGAGCAAAGTATGACACATTCAAGCTATAGTGAAATGACATATTCATCACAGCTAATGGGGGCCCACATGGCACTCCAACTGGATGCTGCCCCACTGCCCATTTCCTGGCTGGCTCTGCTGGAGTTTCCCCTCTGCTCCCCTCTCCAGGTTTCTGACAGTGTCACTCCAAGCGAAGTGGCTGATCTGATTGGCGAGAGAACACGAAGGGTGGCAGAGAAGGTGCTCACAGACATTTCTTGGCTGCCTCAAGGAAATAAAGGCCATCACTGAGCCTGTCAAAATGATTAATCGCTTACAGAGAATGAGGGGGAGGAGGGAGAGGGAGGGAAAAGGAACGGGAGGAAGGAGAAGAGAAAGACAGATGGGATGGGGAGAGCTATAAACAAATAGCAAAAGCAGGAGACACAGGTTTGCTTCTGTGCTGGGGAGGAATTGGAAGCAAGAGGCCCCAGGCTGTGCTCGGAGTGAACTGGTGGCAGATGAATGGGTCCTTCACAGCCCCCAGTTCCACTTGGAGATTTGTTCCTCAGGTGTGCACCACTCCCAAACACAGGCTCCAAGTGCACTAAGGCCTGCTCCACCAGAGCAGTGTCAGACCTGACAGCACAAGTAACATGGTCCTGTGACACCCCAGTTCTACAAATCTCTGCAGTTCCTGTCAGCTGACAGACCAGAAGCTTATTACCTCAAATGCCAAGCAAGGCCTTGCCTCCAGCTCCACAGCCTGTAGTGGCTGGCATTTGACCCAAATACCCACCAGCACCAGTAATTCTTTGCTGCCAGAAGGATTGTAACCCAATGAAACACAGATGGTTGGGAGCAGCTTCTGAATATCAGAGGTTCTGGCAAGGGAACTTGCAGCAAAATCAGCCCATTGCTGATGGTACTAATCTCTTCCACAGAAACTACCCGCTTGGATGCTATTATCACCCCATGTGCCCTCTCTGTGCATACAGGGACTGTCCTTTTATAGAAGCTAACGATTTGACCTCACCCCTTTAGCTGCTTTCAGCTGAGCTCGAGCCCCCACACAGCTCACTGCACGAGGCTAGTACTGCTTAAGCAGCTCAAGGGGCACAGAGCATGCAGCAGATCTTGTAACACAGATTACATACACACAGGAGAGCCTCCCTTCCTGGCTTCCCAAGAGGTTAAGTCACATCCAAAGGTCCTCCCCATCAAGGCATTCAATCCTGACTATTCATGAAAAAAAACCCACAGCTGACACTGAGACAAAAGTTACACTTGTGCTCCTGCCATCCAGTAGAGTGACATTTCTTACAGAAAGGGCAATGCCCTGCCATGTCAAAGTCTGAGATTGCTCAGGGTTTGCTGCAAGTTTGTTAAGTGAATTCTGACCCCACTACCTACTAAACCACAACCTACCTTCCCGCTCTACAAAGAGCATGAGGTGCACTCCAAATGTAAACACACATTTAAAGTGTTGCTGTAAATGAGGACAGCCTTCCTCTTGTGTTCAAGAGGGAATAAAAGTCACTACCTGACATATCTTCCCATCCTAAGCAATGTGACCAGTGATTCTCCTAACTGCTGTCATGATGAGTTCTGGATGAAAAACCCTGTTCGATCCTGTCCTGAGATCCTGTTTTCTCTTTCATTTGAGTTCCTGTGGTGAACACTAGCCATGGGAAGAGGCTGAAAATCCAATCTGCTATCATTTGTCTGAGCTCAGAGCCAGCTGGGAATGAGACAACATGGCTTCAGCTCTCCCCTTTTGTTCTGGTTTAGGGCAAATTTGGGAGAAAATCTCTAAAGGGGCTCCTCTAGAATGCAGATTCAAGCAAGCTCCTCCCTCAACTGGTCTGGGAAAATAGTTCCTTGGAGAAAAGTGGAAAAAACTGTTTATTTAACAGGCAAAGCATTCACCAGCACAAAAATGAACAATATTAAACAACAAAACCTCTTGCTGCTCGGAAGAGATGACAAATTCAGAAAGTTCTCTTTGTGGGTCGCTTAGCTTGGTTCACTCAGTCTGTTATCAGTCCCTGCCGTGCTGGAATGCAGCATCCTGGGCCAGGTGGGCCACAGGTGTGAGCTCCTGCTGTTTTACCTTTGTATCTGCTTTGATTCCCAGTCACAGCAAGAATAATCACCCCGATGGAGACCTTCACCTCAAGTAAATGACCCAGCCTTGCAAAGACAGGAACTGCCACTGAAATCAATGGATCCAGTAAGCTTCAGTCTTCAGATGAACCAACCAAGATTGTATGCCCCGCAAATGGTCTGTCATGCCCCCTCCCAGGTTTGAGCCGTTGATTTAATCAGAGGCAATGCCTCTTCATGCAAACTATCCCAAAGTGTTTAACCTGACAAGACCATGAATGACAGCTGTAGGAAAACCAGGTAACATGGATTCCATAGGTACGATAATTTGGTCAAAGCCGACAAAACCCAAACAAAAGCATATAGTGGATTGTGCACTACTGGATGATGAGGCAAGACAGCAAATGACAGACACAGAGAAGTCACCACTGCCTTCTTTTCTTTACCTGTCATGCAGTCCATCAGGTTTTTTCTCACTCTTGTAGAAAATGACATTATCAGGAAAAGAGCCTGAAACTTGCTTTCATGTTGCCTATCCTAAGGTTTCTGTATGCTAGTCAAGGCCCCTGCCTGCTCTCTTCCATACCACAAACTGCATGCAAGATGTGGAGAAAGAAGACAGAAAATTTAAGACCTTGTTCCTGTGGTTTTTGCTGTCAGTTTGTGGCCAGGCATTGAGAAGTGCAAGTTATCAGTGGGGGATGGACTGGTCTCCCAGATATGCTCTCTCCCTTACTAAGTAGGACTAGAAGGATTTTGCCACGCTGCCTTCCTCCCCAAGCTTTCCAAGCCAGACAAAACCCTCTTTGCTACTCTGTACCTAGGCAGAGATGGCTCTGTGGAGCAACAGGAGCACTTAGTTATGCATCTTGTGGACTTCACGGTGGCTCTAGTGGCTGCCTCTATTGTTTGTGGGATATTCTCCCCCCCTTCCCTCCTTCTAACAAAGATTCTGATTAATGATCGCTCATTCCTAATTGTCAAATTTCTTTTCCTTCATCCTGTGTCTAATCACCAGTGACAGAAGCCATTACGCAAATGAGAGCAGACGACTTCCCACAACTGTTCTCGTTGGTAAAAGCCTTGTAATTTAAAGCTCTGATTTGTAGAGGAAAGCTGCGTTTCCCCAAGGCGTCCGGGCATCTGTTCCACTTACACTCCAAGAGCCTCGACTTCCGCTCCCTCCCCCCACAATTAGTCCTCTGCTTGCAACAAATATTTGACTTTTCGAGGCAGTAATTAGAACTTACTTTGCATGTGTTTGTCACAGTAACAGCATCTTCCCCCTTCCATCTAGGCAGTAGCAATGCAGAGAAGTGCCCAGGGAAGATCGTGGCTTCAGGGCTTCCAAGGATATTGATGTGAGAGGTACTTTCTGTTCCAAAACAGGAACAGAAGATGAAGACCAGAAGCAAGAGTGCAAGGAAGCTTCTCACACACACGAGGCAGAAATGCATTTCTAAAAGTGTAGAAACACATGAGCAAAGGCAATACCTCTGCTGCAATTGCTGCTCTGCTTCCAGGGCTGAGACCATGCATTAACAAAGGCCTGCCAGGAGATTGCTGAGACCCTGAGAGCACTACCCCCATTCCAGGGCTTTAAAGCACAGTTGGCTGTGTTCAAGGTCAGCTTGGTCATTGATAAGAGCTGTTGCAAACAAAAGAAGTCTCTGCCCAGGGCTGCCCCGCTCTCTCTCAAGAGCTGCTTTGATGCCAAGGGTGACCCCTTGCCCCCAGCTGAGTTAGACTGCACTGCAGCTGTGCCTGGTACCTCCTCAGCCCAGGCCTGATCCTCACCTCTTGGCTTTGCCTTGGACCTGATGTATCACTCCAAATTTCCCTAAGCTGAGCATGACCCTGATCAACAAGGGGGTGAACAAGTGAATCAGTTCAAAAACCCATGTTCTTCTCTCACAGGAAAGATTCTGCAGCTATGATTTACAAGGATTAAGACTTCTCCTCAGAAGAATCCCACTTTTTAAGGAGCAGGGAAATGAGGAGGGAAAAAAAAGGGAGAAGAAAGGTATTAAGGAACCTAAGTTAATAAAATAAAACAAGAAAAAGACAGTAAGTACAAGTGAAAAATCTTGGCCTCTGACCTATTTTCAAATTACACAGTTCTCATCCCTAAGTTTCCTCTGCTCTTTGCACATTTCTGAGCTTTGTGATGCCACCTGTACATTACCCAAGGGGCAATGCAGAGCTGAAAGGATCAGACACAGCAGATCACAAAGTTCAGTAGAACACAAGCAAGGGTGTTCAGAGATGATGACCCCAGCAGGCAGAGCAGGGAAGGATGAGCACCCACAGTAAGACTTCCTGCACTTGGCTTTCCTACTCCCTTCACATTCACCCTGTCCCCCAAAGGTGTGAGGAAAGAGCCATTTGCAGTGGCCAGGCTGAGTCTTCTTTCTCTCCCACAACACCAACACCCCTCGCCTACTATTCAACTCTTCCCTATTTTACTACATCTTAGCCATTTGTTCAGAATTAGTCAACATTTCACCAATGGTTAGATTTCAAGATTGCTGTAGAGTTAATATTACTGTAACACAACTTCTGTTTACTAGATAGAGAGGGCTCCATCTCCCAAGGCTGCTAACATACAGCACAGGTACACACAGGAAGCTTCCCCCCAAAATCTCCAGGACAATTAATTGAGATCATCAGGCCTGCTTGTGTAGTTTGCTCCATCATCCAGAGTATGGTGACACCATTCAGGTCAGCAGGGAGGGGAATTTTTCCCTTCCCACCAACATTTCTTGTTGACAGGGTACAAGCACACCATCTTATTCCCAGCTTTCCTTTCAGGCTTCTGGAAGTAGTATGGAGAAAGTTGTGAAGACACATAATAATGCAATTGGTCTTGCTGATTTGAAGGCAGTTCTGGAGACCAACAGCCTTCACCAGTGAAGAACACAAGTGGAGTTGTCAGACTGAAAGGCAGCTTTAGACACACATGTCCTTATAGAGCTCTTCTACATAGCCATTCACAAAATAAAAGCCACACCATTCTGTTGTTCAACATTGGTTGTATTTAAGAACTACACTTCAGAAGGTACCATGTGTTTGTCACACCCCACCCCCTGCACACACACCCCTAGCAGAGAACACACAGCTTCCCAATACCATGGCAAGGGGCATTGAAAGCACAAGGTGAAAAGGGAAGGGGGAGGGAGTCAGTCCATCAGTGCATTGTAAATGAGCTTTCACAAAGTCAAGTGCAGCAAAACCTGTTCAGACACTTTTTAAAAGTTAGACCTTTGGCAAATAAAAGAAAAAAAAGGATCCTAAAAGTTCTGTAAGTACCATTCTCTCTCCACATGGGATATGAACTCCCACCCTGAGCTTCAAGAGTTGATGGTGTCTAACAAGCAGTACTGAAGACTACCATGTGCTGAATAAATAGCACAGAAACAGGATTTAATTTGAGCATCTTTCAACAAAGGGCATGTGCCCAAGGTTCCTGGGAAGGCCTTGATTTTGGCCAGTCAGAAGGTTCTTCCCCAGTTGTCCAAAGGCTAAGCATTGATGAGCATCCAGCTGAGTGACCATCGTCTGGATCTAACCACAGCTCTGGAGAGCCTGCAACATGGCAGTCAGACTACTCAGTGACACACATTTCTTGAACAAGGACCCTGTAGCTGCCAATTAAACTTCATTTATTCTGACCAGTAAAGCAGCCAGAAAACTTGCCTCAGGACCTCCTGTTTGAGAAGCCTTTCACTTTTGTGAAAGACAAGCCCACTGCAAGTGGTGCATGAACTGTTCCAGCAAAAGATGGGATCTGAGACCAAAGATGGAGCACCTCTCAAGTAGCATGTTACACTTTTATCAGAACCCACATCAGAACAAGCCCAGCACAACAGGGAAAACACTGGGAAGTCTCAACAAAAGAAATTCTACACTTTCTGGGATGAGATATGTGGGCTGTGAAAGAGCTTCTCCCACCTCTAGCTTTTGGAACCCATTACAACCGCATCAAAAGTACAAGACCTTTGCACCACTCCCCAAACCAGGGACAGCAGTGCAGCACACCTCAGGGAATAAAAAGCCAGCTTCCACATGAGCTTAAGGCTTCTGCATGGAAGAGAAGAAGGAGGAAAGCAAAGTTATTATTCAGAGTGATTACTGTGGACTCAAACAGAGGCTTATCTGGCTCCTGTGCTCTGGTCTCATCACTTCCCAGCCTGCCATGTCAAGTCCCGGAACACAAAAAGGATCAAGATAAACTTAATCACATTTAAACAAAAAGCCCTGAACTCTTTCACATGACTGTACAAGGAAGAGAACCACACACTGGCATGGATTTAACTGATGGACAGGAGCCACACAAAATCACACAAACAGGCGCACCTGTGTGCAGCCACACACACTTGAGTTCTTGGAGTTTCGGTAAAAAGGGCACTTTCCTGTGTTAGTCTCAGGAGCCAGCACCCTGCTGGGGAGAAGTGAGGCTCTGTACCTATCTGACACTGTGTTTTGACAGCTGAGCTCAGCATCCCTTGGAAATGTAATTTAAAAATGTGGCTTAATCATTCAAGACTCGGAGAGTGCCCTGGCATTTATGCATCTCCCTTCATAATGCTACATCCCCTTTTAACCATACTGCAGCTTCAAAAGAGTAGGAGAGAAGCCTTCACTCCCCAGAAAAAGCTGTCAGAAAGGAGATTTATCTAGACTTATACAAGACAGATGTTATTTGGATAGCATGGGATTTGGTGCTCACACACTAGATAAATTCATTCTGATCTCTACCCTGTACTACATCCAAAGCATAGATGTCTTAGGTTGAAGGAACTGAATCATTTGTCCTGTTGCTCAATACACACAAGCCATCTCACGTGTTCATTTCCATTAATACAAAAAGGTGCCAGAGTTGAGCAGGGACAGGTCCTCTAACAACAGAGGACTGTGAAACCTAACATTTCCCACCTTATATCCACTGCCACCACCAACACACAAACCCAGCCAAGAGGTCCAAATCCCGTGAGGCTGAGGAAACAATATTGCTCCTGGTTATCCTCCAAGCTCTTCTTCATATGCCTGAAAATCCTGAAGTAATACATCCAAGTGCCAGAAGCCATGCTCCTTGTTTTGGCAAACAGGGCAGAGGGAAGAAAATAAACAAGTTAGTGAGCATGAATCCAGCTTCCAGTAAGTGCAGACTCTTTCTTGGGAGGTTCAGTTAGATGAGAGTGGAGGATGAATAGGGTACTAATGGTTTTGCAGTTCCAGTAGCCCCTTAATTGTAGTGGGGCCAGGATAGGCCAGGAAACCCATCAGTCTGTTAAGTGCTGCGTGCAATACTAGCGCTCAGTATCTTCCATTGCTTGTGAACAAAGCAGCTCCAACATCAGCCAGGGGCACCAGGCATTAGTCATACCGGCCCTTAATCATCATATTCAACAAGGGACCCACCTGTTCAAAGCAAAAACAGGTCATTAGCCTGGACAGTTACACAGAAATGGCAGTGCAGAGCCTGCTCCCTCTGCATCACAGAGCCCAAGATACACCTAATCACTTTCAAAGTATTTTCTAGAAAAACACTGGGGCACACACAAACACATTCTTAAAACACCCGACCAAAACTGCACAGTTCTCTGTCAACACGTGACTTCAGGCAACACCGAAACATTCCATCCAGAGTGGAAACATGCCCGAAACATTTTCACTTCCCACCTAACCTTTGTGATTTCTAAGTAGATGCCATTAAAGGGAATCAATAGTGTCCACGGGTTGCTTTTTTCAGGGAGAGAAGGAACATTCTCACTCATTGAATCCTCTCTGGTTGCTGGGGTCAGTAAGAGGTGGTGATACAACTGATGATTTTGCTAAGGTTTTTTTTTTTTCAGTCAGGACCACTCCCACATCTCAGGACTGCCTAATCATGGAGGGAACTTCAGAATGCCATGACAGTAAAATAATCTCAGGGGAGAAGCTAAAGAGGAGTTTCTGCACACTGGTAAGGATTACAGACCATGAAAGCATTTTTACCCTTGACCTGCATTTCCACTTACAGATGATCAGATCTTCAAAAGCATACTCTTAGTACCTCAGTCTTTTTAGACTTAGTACCTCAGGGTTTTGGGTTTTTTTTGCTATACCAGATAGTTAAGACTGCAAAGAATTCAGAGATAAGCAAGAGACATGTTAAAGATGAAGCACATGACTTAATAGAGGAGATTTCTGTAATTTAAGAGACTTGGATTCAACAAGTGAAACAGTTTCAATTTATTTTTGCAAATAATGGGTATCATTGCTGCACAGTAGACTAAGGAGTTTTTGGGAAAAACACTTTCCTGGAAGTGCCCAAAGTCAAAGTACACTTTTTCCCACATACAAGAACAACTACTTCATTGTTTGTAGTGGCCCTTCCCAGAATTATAATTTTAAGAGCTTGCATTTTTGTAAGCAAATGACCTTCTGAAGACTGCAGGAAGAATCAGCAAAAGAGAAATCCTGCTTTCTCCCACCCTCACTGTGGCATCTAGAGAGCCAAGTAGCTGCCATCTCAAGTTTTGCCTTAACTATTTCAACAGCGGTGACCACATGGTTTTTCCATACCTCTTGGGGATTTCCTAAGGCTTCTCCCAGCATCTTCTCAATGTTCCTCATTATCGCCACTTTCTGATGAGCCTTTAAGGGATACTCAATTCTCTTTGGAGTTGGGGCACCCTGAAATATCAAAAAGAGCTTATTTGCATGCTTCCTGTATTGGCAGCTTATTCCACTGTACCCCAGTCACCCAGTCCTTCACACACACAACTCTGAAGAGGAAAAAGTAAAGGACTTGGTGCCACGAAGTTCTCATATTGACAATGTGTGCCAATACATCTCTACCTGAAAAAAATCATCTGAGATGGAGTTATCCAAGCTGTGCTTGTACTCACCTTGTACCAGAAGTTCACAGTGATGGTAATCCCCCCATTCAGGAGAGACTCAATGTGGTGCCACCTGCATGGAAATCACATAAAAAAAAAAGAAAAGAAACTATTGCTGTAGCTTATAGTGAAACACCATGGATGATGAGTTCAGACAGCACTAGACAAGCCTGGCCCTATACCTCCTGCATCAAGACCTCAAAACTTCTGGAAAGCTCTCCTTATTTAAATATATATCCTTTTCTCACACACTAGTGAGTACATATACAATTAAAGTGGTGTCAGGGAAAATTACTATATCCATCCAACAGACAGGAATTAGAAGCATACTGGCCCAAGATATCACAGAAAATATCACAGTTGCTGGAGAAGTAAAAGCAAAATACTCTTAAGAACCAACCCAACAATAAGAAGAAAACATTTTAAACCTCTGTTTTTTATCACAGCGCAGTCCTGCCTGCCATCCTTCTTACCAGTACATAGGTATGTACAGCACATCCCCAGGACCCACCACCGTCTCGTAGCCAACCACATTCCGGAAGTTTGGAAACTTCTCATAGTCGGGATTGTCAAAGTCCACCTAACAGGAGAAAACATTAAGAAACTCAGAAGAATTCCCTGCAATGACAGTCCTCATTATTGGCTCTCAGTGTCAAATCATGCTGGTGTTCCTTACATGGCTTTTACATTTCCATTTGTATCTTAACTTTATTGTGAGGTCCTGCAGTACCCTCCAAGTACCATACAGGTAGGAATCTTGCAATTTGTCTGTCAACAAATCTGCGTTTGACCAAATTATAAATGAAACAGAACAGAGAAGATAGCAACTGCAGACTCATTGTGTATCAGTAAGAAGGTTTTTATGGCCTAGCACTTGCGAGTCAGAACAAGAGACAAACAGAAAACCACCAATGCATTCCCCACTTAACAAAAGTGAACAGAGGTTTTGCAAAAGCTCAGTAAGTGTTTTGCAACTTTAACTCCAGTGCAGCTTACTCCCACCTAGCATCTTTACAAATGCCCATTTTTGGCATGGAACAGAGAACAGATCTGCTGCTCTCACCTGGCTCTGTCTGTCACATGGATGGTGCACAGGATAAGGGTAGAGGCATTCAAACTGATCAGGAGGAAACAGGATACACCTCTTGTAACCCTTAATCTGAGCAAAGAAGTTCTGTTGCTCGTCATAATGAGCTGGTGTCACATTCCCTACACAGAGAGAAAAGAAAATCAAGACACTCTCAGCTATGAAAGAGATGCAAGTTATATTCCTTGCTGAAGACAGAAAATATACTCCCACATCTTCAGAAACTAAACAAGGAAAATGACAACAGGAATGTTACAAACACAAACGCCCTATCATCAGCCTTTATTGAGGAGCTGCTACTCCACTTAATTTCCATTCTAAATCCATACTCAGCAACTTATGCTCTACACGATTAGGATGTCCAGCTTGTTCCAATGAACAGCAGATGCTGAATGTTGATAGGAAACTTCTTCATAAAACACTTTGTTTAAATGACAAGTTGTGGAACAGACTGTCAAAGATTATTAGTCTAGAAAAAAGGAGCTCAGTGGTCGGATTTGAAAAAAGTCCCAGAAGTTTTTCAAGAAAACAAGCAAACAATCTCTGTCAATGGAGCTCCCAACAGCACCCGCACAAGTCTGATTAACAGTGCTTGACTGTTGCCACTAGATCTTAATTTTATCAAATATTCAAATACAGAGGGCTGTTTTGTATGCCTCACAACTGTTTTTCAGGTGGTTTGCCAATTCAGATATTACTCTCTTGGCCTGCAAGAATTTAAGATAACAGTTAGCCCCATAACTTCATTAAATAGATCATACAATCACATGCTGCTCTGAAGACATTCCTTTTCCCAGCATGTGCTGTTTCAAGACCATTCCTTGGTTCTTGTGCTAACCTGTTAATAGGATTTTAGTGATTTTATGGCCTGTAAGGAAGTGTTGGTCCACTGATTTTATATTATGTTCTCTCAGCTAGTAAAACAAGTGGCAAAGACAAACTACTGTAGGTTGAGTATGACTTGGTGCAAAGAGGAAAAACCCATCCAAGTCATGCAATTGAACAATTATAATTGGATATGTTGGCCACATTGATTATAGGCTCTCCCACTTCACAGAACGTTGTACATTTCTTCCCCAGTTATTGAGATTACTTTCTAAAAGAATGTTCTCCTTGTCAACAGCCTAGTGGTACCTCTGTCTTCTAAGGCACCTGCCTCTAAGTCAGGCTCCACATGAATTTGGAATTCTATTCTATCCAAATACTTTTAGAATTTACCCATCTTCACGTTTCCCACTGTCCTCTAGCATTTCAAGGAAAAACAAACAAACAAACAAACAACAACAAAAAAACAACAACAAAAAAACCCCAGGTCTTAATCAAAAGAGAATTCCTCCTCACAGTGTAATAGTTCAAATAAGAAAAAAGGCTTCACGAAATAATCAGATTTCCTCCTAGGCAGACATTGGACATACTCAGAAAAGCCCAGAAGTCTAAGACTGTTCAGGTTGCAAACCCTTCTGCATTTTGAATCTGCAGGCTTCGAGCTTTTTAAATCTACAGTGCCTGAAGCATGCAAACAGTAAACAGATCCCAGGATATGATTAGCAGTTACTAGAAACACAGTCCCACCAGCATCACACAGAGCCTTTCCATGAGCACATGACATTCAGGCATTCACAGTACATCCCTGGCAAAATACAGACTGTCCCATTCCTTGTTTCCTCTTTATAACCCAAGTTAAGGTGTGACAACAGTCTCCTCCCAGCACAAAGCTTTACACTACCTCTTCTGAAGGAACACACAGATCTAGGGGAAAATCCATTTGAAAGACCATCTGGAACTGAAATACAGAACTGCTGATGCAATCTTCTCCCTTTCTCCTTCAGTCTGAGGAAGCTATTTACCTTCCATGCCAATAAGAAGCAAGTTAGAAGTCAGTTGACCCCAGCCTCGTTTCCCTTGCTGCTTGTTAATCCAGTTCCAATTGAAGCCAAGGAAATCCACTACAATCTTCCTTCCAACTGTGTCATTCAACGTTTGCTGTAGATACAGCCTGAATTGTCCAAGAGAGAAAGCAGAAATCAAGTATTAAACTTTGTCATGAGCACAGACATACTCTGTCTCTTCAGAAAGATTTCAAAACAGAGAAGTACTTCCTAGAGATTCTGTTCTATCACTACACAGCTTGAACACCTGTGGAAGAAAACAGTTTCAAAAAGTCTACATACTTTGCTGTAAGGTTTCCCAGTACACAAGAGAACAGATCTTGGTTCAACTTGAACAATTACAAGGGAAAAACATAATTTTAAGGAAGAACAACCCTCTTGCAGGGCAGGAGGAGGAAACTCTAAACAGACTGGCCATTATCAAATACAAATATATTCACATCTAATCCCTAGATGAATGCCACCCCTCTAACTCACCTGCAATATCAGTTACCTCTTCTAGCAGAACTACATGAGGGAAAAAGAGGGCTCAGGAGATCCTGCACAGTTCAGTACAAAGTTACGTAAAGCCATTTAGACATAGAGGATCAGAGGAATCTAACATCTGTACCAACAATCACAGCATTACAGACTGCTGTCTGCAATGCTGGAAGAAAACACATTTTTAAGAGCAAGGATTGATTTCTCTCTTGGAAAAAGCACACCCAAAGCTGAGAAAGAAAAGAAAGGCACAGATGACAAGTGGGCAGTGCTGCTCTCAATTAGGCATCTGTAACTCCTTTTAGAAGGCTGTGACTGAAAACACTAAGGGTTTAAGTACAGCTGCTGCCAGTTATATTCCATGTCCAGCTGAATCCTCTCAGTGACCTACAGCTCTGTTAGTGGCACGGGCCATCACCCCCAGTACACAGCACGTGCACAGCCTGGCCTCGTGCTCCCCAAAGAGGGTTAGCTCCAGCTGCCTTGGGATTCTGTGGGAAAGCCTGAATGCCACAGCCTATACCTTTACATCAGACAACAAGCTCTTTAACAATACCACAGTCTGCAAAAAAAAAAAGTGAAGCTTAATTCTTTCTCTATACAAACCCTGCCTCACACAGAGGAGGAAAAAAATAAATTCCCACGGCCAGTGTGAACAGTTTGTTTGGTATGACTTTTCTAATAAGGTAACGAGGCTGCTGTCAACTAGAAGCCCTGCAGGAAAATCAGGATTATTAACAAGAAACAAATAAAAATTCCAAAAAGTTCAGGACACTTTAATCATCAACACCCACTGAAGAGAAACTTTGCTCCTACTTAGGTCTGAAGAAACAGAGAAACCTCCACACTCCACTTATCACTTACCTCTCAGCACTCCCTTTTTGTTTTATTTCTTTGAGTCTGTCCACAAACTCAGCAAACTTCATTTCTTCCCTACTTGACTTGGGTTTGAAGTTCTTAAAATTGGCCATTTTTTTCTCATCATAGTACAAAAACTTGTGTGTGCTGGCACTATACACTGAGAAGTCCCCATTGCCAATGTTTTCCTGGAGGTAGTCCAGGTCCCATTTCAGAGCAGGATAAACCAGATTTGTATCTGTCAGCACCACTGGCTCCTGCAGAGAAACAGAAAGTTTATTGATTCAAAGATCTCTCGGACTTAAGAACAAACACATGCATTATTGCACCCACAAAAACTTGCTTTCAAAATGGGGAATTGCAAAAGGCATTTGAAGTAATCATATACCTTGTTCTGGGGAGAAAACCAAGCAAGACGTGATAAGAAATTTTAAGAAAGTGGTGGCCTGGGGCTACAGTAAGCTCCAGGTAGCAATGGGACGACAGATTGCACTATCTACTTAGCCAATCTCTATCAGCAAGGTTAGACAAACACTAGCTGGCAACACTTCTGGGCCTGCTTGGTGCTGCCACGTAGCCAGGAGACACACTAGATTCTGGCTGGTCACCTCCAGCCTCAGCTGTGAAGGGGTAAGTGCCAGCAAAAAGATCCCTCTGAATCCAGAAACACAACTCATTTCTTTTCTCAGAGGAATGCAAATAACCATCAAAAAACTGACCCTCCCTTCTCCAGCAAAAAAAGAACCTTTACAAACGGAAGACAAAGGGCATCGCCTATCTCCTCACCTACCAGCAGTAAGCAAGCTAACCAGGACAGCACTGTGTTCCCAAGCTGTGCATACACAACTCCTTGCAGACTTTCCTTAAGAAACCCAACCACCAAAGCTACCAGAAGGAGACTGAGCTGCTACAGAGCCAATACGAGAGCCACCACTGCAAAGGAACCTTCACATCTGTGGTCGCTGGCACCTAGAAAACAATCAATACGTGCCATGGGGTTCACACAACGTTCCCACAACTTCCGTGCCGACAACAAAGGGCTTAAAACAAACATTTCCTGCGAATTTCACAACTCAGTGCCGTAGCACCGAAGAAAAATGTCCACTACAGCAGAGATGAACGGGACAGCGGCTAGAACAGAGCCCGCGCGGTACCCAGGACGGACAGGGCCGGGATGAGGAGGTGACTGCGCCCTCACCTCGTTCTCGATGAGCTCCTCGGCGCGGGGGTCGCTGTGGCTGAGCCGCGGGATGGGCCGCGTCTCGAAGGAGTAGCGGCGGAACTGGGAGTCGCTCCAGCCGGGCCCTGCCGCCACCGCCGGGCCCTCCCGGCAACCCGCGGCGGCCGCCGAGGAGGAGCAGGAGGAAGAAGAAGAGGAGGAGGAGGAGGAGGAGGAAGAAGAAGAAGAAGAGGAAGAGGAAGAGGAGGAGGAGGAGGACGAGGCCGCCGCCATCGCCGCCTCCACCGGAGAACCCGTCCCCAGGAAGCCGGAAGCGGAAGCTGCGCACCCATGGCAACGCCGGAAGCGGAGGGCAGGGGACCATGGAGAGGGAGGGCGGGAGAGAGAGAGGCGCTGCGGCGGCGGCAGCGCCCCCGCGCGGGCGGAGGCTGCAGGGGCTCCTCTGCGCTTGGCCTGGGCCCCTGTGCGAGGCTCGGGGAGCCCGGCGGGCGCTGGGAGCGCAGGCGGCAGGAGCCGCCGCGGAAAACAGAGAGGATCGGCTCTGCAGCCTCCTGGCCGGGCCCCTGCCGCCCCGCGGGCCTTCAGCCGGCAGCCCCCTCCCCTGAAAGGCGGCAAGCGCTGCGCTCGGGCATTCCCATCGCCCAAGGAAACAGCGCGGCCCGCTGCCTCTGACCGGCCTCGGGAAATGCTCTGCGGAGCTCTGCGCCTGCAAACGAGCTCCTTAATTAGCACTTGCTACAAAAAGAAAAAAAAATAAAATTTGGATTTGGCTTTTAATCTGCAGACAGCAAGAATGATGATCGCTGTTTCCCAAAAATGCGCGCCACATTAGGCATCAGCTCTGGAGAAGATTTTGGTCTCTGCCATACAGTGGTTTCCATCTTACAGTAGCTGGTATTTGTTCTGCCTGTACAGAACTTTGCCTTCATGAGAATAATGCCATTTCCCTTTGTCCTTCCAAAAGTTATTAATATACTTAGTTGCAGGGAAAATGATTGTCCTCTCACATTTTAAATCTACAGCATTTCTGCTGCACGGGTTAACAACATTTTTTACAGTGTATTTCCAAATATTTTTGGATGCTTAGGAAACTTGAAACTCAGCCGTGGAAAACTCAAACATAATTCAGAAAATAAATAGCCAGTGGTGAAGAGCTGATGTAAGAAGTAGCTGACCACAATCCAAGCCAGCAGTGAGGCCTGAGACCAAGTCAGTGGGAACCAAGGTCCCCACGTCCAGTGCCATCCCCATACTGCTGTCCCCACAGCTCTGTGGGCTCAGAGGTGGGACAGGACCAAATGCTGCTCCATGGAAAACAGCAGAAGCATCTGCACTGGAAGGTTGGGCTCTGAATTAGTAACTTTATTAGATAACTGGGTAACTTCACTGCAGACTCGTTGTAAGAGAGTTGGCTGAGTTAAGATACCATCCCTAAAATGACATCTGTAGGCCTTTCTTTGGGATAAGTGAAAGGATCCTGTTCTTTATCTGCAATAAAGCCCCCATCTCAGGCGTACTGTGTCTCAGATATAGTTTTGTGGTTCATCACTATCTTCATTCAATTCTTAGATTTAAAATTAATGTTGTTATTAGAAGGAATGGCTTTAATGACAAACTGTCTGTGATAGTTTTTGAGCTGCAAAGCTTTATAATGTAAATCGTTATAGAGACATTACCCATTATGGCTGATGTGAATAACCGAAGGAAAATGAGTTCAAGTACCACAGAGTTTACATAATGAAGTAAACTGCAAAATCCTTAATGCTCGTATTGATTTTATTTACAATAATACATTGCTTACATTTGAAGAATCACACTGCTAAATTAACGTGCCATTTCTGCCGTCCACCTTCCTCTGGCTCCATAGAGATAAGATGATTAGATTTGGGTATTGACTTTAATAATATTGATACTGATACAAAGAAGGCGATTTGCATAACGCCGCCGGGCACGGCATCGATCCGACTGAGCATCGATCCGGCGCTCCGCAGGAGCTCCCCGCGTCTGGAAGGCAGTTCCCGCCATACATTCCCGCTGCCCCGCTTCAGACGGTGACAGACAAACCGAAATATCGCACCGCTGCCTTTTCCGCCCATTGACCTGGCGTCAGTACCGCCGATGGGCTGCTGCTCGCGGTCGATGGGCTGGGGCCCGCGGCCGATGGGCTAGGGCCCGCGGCCGATGGGCTGCGGCTCTCGGTCGATGGGCTGCGGCTCTCGGTCGATGGGCTGGGGCCCGCGGCCGATGGGCTGCGGCTCTCGGTCGATGGGCTGGGGCCCGCGGCCGATGGGCTGCGGCTCTCGGTCGATGGGCTGGGGCCCGCGGCCGATGGGCTGCGGCTCTCGGTCGATGGGCTGGGGCCCGCGGCCGATGGGCTGCGGCTCTCGGTCGATGCGCTGGGGCCCGCGGCCGATGGGCTGCTGCCCCGGCGGGCCGGCCCCGGCACCGAGCCCCGGGCGGCCGCGCCCCTGGCCCCGCCCCCGAGCGCTGGCCCCGCCCCGTTCCCGTGCCTCGCGCGGCCGCGCCTGCGCGCTGGGGGTGATGGCGGCGGGCGCTCTCCGCGGTGTCCTCTGGCCCCGGGCGGCCGCCGGGCTCCGGGCGGCCCGGGCCGCCTTGGCGGCGCCTTCGGGGGCACGGGCCGGTGAGCGGGGAGGCGGAGGCTGGAGCGAGAGGCCAGCGGCGGGGTCGGGGTGTCTGGGGTGACGGGCCGGTGGTTCTGGGGTCGGGGCGGGAGGGCGGCGCGACCTCTCCGGCCCGGCTGCGGCTGGCGGCGGCGCCCGCGCCCACTCTGCCGCGTTCCTCTCCCGCAGCCTCGGAGATGTCCAAGGACATGATGCCTGGGCCGTATCCGCGGACTCCGGAGGAGCGGGCGGCCGCTGCGAAGAAGTACAACATGCGGGTGGAGGACTATCAGCCCTACCCCGACAACGGCTTGGGGTGAGCTGCGTGGTGCCGTGGTTCCGGGCCGGGACCCGTAGCTCCTGGCTTTGTGGGGGCGTGCTGTAGGCTCGTGGCTCCTGGTGAATGCCTGCCTTTGCTGTACTGTGAGCTTAGAGCTTTGAAGACACTTCAGTGTTTAAAAATAGGAACGAACGGAGTGAGTTAGAGGCTTGTGTGAATAAAACACGAGAGACTTCGTGAGAGAAACTTGAGAGACTTCATATGCTGTTGTACTGCAAGGCTAAGTGGGATGAACTGAAAGTCATGTCTAGAATAAAGGTTTCAGGCGATGTTTAAATGTTGGGGAGTACTTTGACATGTGCCAAGACAACTAAGTTTCCAAATTTTGGTTAAGCTTGCGTTTCATCTAGTAGAGCCCAGTAAGGCCAGTTTGGGGAATGCCATTTGTTACGGTGACTGGTGTCAAGGTAATTATTGTCGTGCTAGTTGTTTTAATGCATTTCAAAAATCTGTATGCATAAAAGCTATAAAAACAAAGTAGTATTTAATTCTGTTTCCTCAGGCCTGTCTTATACTATCTCTTACAAATTATATCTAAATTAGTACAGATTTCTTTATGTTTGGTCTTTTGTTTGTTTCTCATAGGTATGGTGACTATCCCATGCTCCCTAATAAGTCTCAATATGAGAGAGACCCCTGGTACCAGTGGGACCAGCCAGACGTGAGGCACAACTGGGGAGAGCCGGTAGGAACACCAGTTCCACTTCTCAAGCTGCTCACCAATGCTTCTGCTACTAAATTCTAACATGCACCTCTTGTTAGTGCTTTCTGGTGAATCCTTTGTGTAATTTCCTCACCAGTGCTGGTGTGTGTTGCCTGTGCAAGCAGGGACAGTCAGTTCAAGGCAAAGTTAGGCTTTGGCCATCTGGGTAAATACTGTAAAAGTACTGAGGACAGTTAACTTACTACATATGAGAAGGGAGACTTAACTTTCCCTCAGGAGTAATTTTATTTGCCTGATATGATACCCTTTTATATGCCTTTTATTTGCCAGTATGAGAGCCTGGTTCAGAATTGTTTAGCAAAGAAGCCACTGTTTGAATAAAGTCCTTTTAGTGCAATGGAAGTAGCTACTGCTGCTTTATTACTCCAGGGCTTTTTTGAGGTAGACTGCAAAAAAGGATGCTCTCTCTAAAGGAAGTTTGCAACATGTCCTTAAGATAAATGTGAATAGTTCATTTATGTTAACTTTGAACTTGAAAATATAAGTTACTCTAATTCCTTGCAGGAGTAGCTCTTTTCCTAGTGCATGCTCTTTCTGTGAATGACTGCAATCTGACTGCAGTTACTGAGCTTGGTAATTGACTCGTGATCTCTTTACTAAAAGCAAGAGTTCATCTAAGTGCATGTGCTTAATATATCATAGTAGAACCATGTCAGAGCATTTCAACATGTGTACCACAGCTAAGTGCATGTTGTAGTGACTGTAAAAGCACATGAAAAAAACCCATGTTGATTCTGTGTTGTTCTGGTGCTTGCTGCAGGAAGGCTTGTGTGCAAGCCTAGCACATAGTGTTGGCAATCAGGAGCAAAAAGGGCTATACTGGTGTTTTCCAGGTGTCACTAGATGCCTCTTTAGGCAGCTTTGATTTCTGCTCATTCTGGCTCTGGGCTTGATAGGAAATGGCTCTGGGAGAACTAGAGCTGGGAATCTGGAAGCAGTACTTGAGCTGCAAATTAATAAGTTCCCTGCATTTATTAATGTGAAAGGCGACTATAGGCAGAACATGCCTATAGTCAGAGACTTTCCTATTTGTAGTTCAGGGCATTAGCTTGCTACCAGCCTTGCTCTTGTCCTGGAGTAACAGCAGGTTGTCTCCCTGTTTTGAGGGACCAGCTTCCAAGTGTCAGGTAGTTGCTTCTTTGTTTGAAATAGCACTACTTCTGTTTGGGTATGTGACTGAGCTTCCATTAATGAGGGTTCCAGTTTATACCATGCCTTTCCAGTGGTCCTGGGGAGCAAAGCCGAGGTGGAATGATTATGCATAGAAATAAAAGCTGCTGCTATCCTATGTTTAAGTATGTGGTGTGGTATAAGCGTAGGATGAAATGTAGGGTCTTTTGAGTTCTACTGTAAGCAGCAATTTGTTGTGACCATAGGTGAACAATATACCTCCTCTGTGGCTTTATCTCTACATTTGAGGTGGAGATGGAAGAGCTTCTTGCAGTTTTGTGAATGCTGTGATGTGCCGCTTCCCTTGAGAGAAGTGGCTTGACCACTGTTGGTAAATGTGCAATTGTTTTCCTTTGTTCTTTAGATGCACTGGGATTTTGACATGTACGTTCGGAACCGGGTTGATACATCCCCCACTGTCGTTCCCTGGCACACCATGAGCAAACACTTCCTTCTGTTTTTGAGCACAATGCTGATCATGTTTGGTCTTGGACAGATCTACCCATCCTACAGGCCCGTGGTAAGTGAAACCTGAGGGTAAAGGGAGAAAATTTAGCTGTGTTTCTTGTCATTGCCAATGCCAACAAGAGTGGTTTTGCTGAAGATGAGTGATGAGTGTGAATGCAAAACTGCTGCTGGCAGTGGATGGGCCAAGGGATGTCCTGTGGCCTCATCTAGCCTGAGTTGTTCTCTTGACTGGCCTGGCTCAGCTCACAGATGCTGCTTCATAGTGTGCAGTTCCTGTTCACAGGGAACTAATTTGGACTATGCTTCTTAGAGTATCCCATCCTTGGTCTAGGTATTCTCCTTCCCTGTGTGTGCATCTGCTCAAGTGAGATGCTTTAACTCTCCTCTTGCCCTGTGTTTTTAATTATATCTCATGAGCTGTATCATTTGGGAAATGCACTCTTGAAAAATGTGCCCGAATTACACAAGCAGCTTTTGCAATGTATTATCCTCATGCTGTGAGATAAAATGTTGATAAAG
Source organism: Motacilla alba alba (assembly GCF_015832195.1). NCBI lineage: Eukaryota > Metazoa > Chordata > Aves > Passeriformes > Motacillidae > Motacilla > Motacilla alba. Next base: position 17,308,240 of record NC_052021.1, read on the forward strand.
ATTAAAAGCAAGGCCGCCTTGATGTTTCTGTTTAAAAAAATCATTTATGCAAGGAATCCCTTATTTCTGAATTTACTTTCCTCATACTCTAATGTTCTAGCTGAAGCACTTAAGAAATAGAAATTTAGGTCATAAATTACAAGCCTTCATTTGGGTGGGGGTGGGATGGGATGAGACATTTTCCTCTTTCCCCTTAATTTGCTTGGTGAATGTGGTGAATTTGCCACTCTTTGTCTCTCCTTGTAGGGACCGAAGCAATATCCCTTCAATGACCTGTATCTGGAGAGAGGAGGAGACCCCAATAAAAAGCCACCAGCGGTGATACACTATGAAATTTGAAAGTTGTTCAAGTGCTACATTTCCATCAGTTCTGCTGGGGAAGAAATCTTGTCTAGTGTTCACTGGCATATGTTAACACTTGTTCTTCAATGTTCAGCTGCTAACTGCAGTGAAATATATCAATGACACCTACTGTACTAGTTGTCTTCTGTTGGTGTGAGACGGCTGAATTATGGCTAATGAAATGGAGTGACCTTTGCCATTTTTCTAAATGGGATAGTATCTATGGGGCAAAATTATGAGTGCAGACCTAGGACTGCTGGTCATTTATGTATCTTGTGCCCAAACATTCCTCACTTGTGCCTGTTTATGTGGGCAATACTGCCTGTAACCCAGACATTTAATGTAGGTGCTGCTGGGAGTTGAACTGGAGTGTCACTGTATACTGTAAAGTGACAGGCAGAAACAGATTGGCAAGTGCCAGTCCTTGGGAGTCTTGTACTGTGTCTGCCTTTACTGGGAGTTGACTTTGATCTCTTCCAGGTCTAGATGCCTTCTCAAGTGAAGTTTGCATAAGCAGTAGGAAGCACTTGTGAGGCACTGAGCCTTGCAGTGTGTAGCTTGAAGCTGACAGCAGAGCTGTGTGGACAGCAGCAGTATGAAAAGGCTAATGAGCAAGTTCAGCTCTGGCCAGATCTGCTTTGATACAAGTGCCCATAGTTGTTCCTCTGTGGCCTGAGTTCATCCACCTGGCCTGGAGTTACATCTGACTCATGACATCTGCCTGTTTTGCTGCAAACCACTGGTCTTGAACCTCCTATAGTTTCAGCAACAGTTTGCTTGGGAAAGTTATACATACAGTTATATTAAACTCCTAAATTTGTCCAGCTCCACTCTAACATAAGGGTTTTTTTCCTCGTGTTGCTGGAGGAGACAGTACCTTTAGTACTAATTTACAGTGAATCTTCTCTCAACTCTGCCCTGCTATGCCTTAACCCCACTGTTTATTTGCAGGAGGGGTTGATCATAGAGGATGAAGGCTTGGGCTGCTCTAGGTGCTTCCCATAAACTGGGTGCTGTGCTCTGCTCTCAGCACCCTGTCTCAGCTCATAGTTTTGTGCTTTAAGAGAAGCAGGTATATAAAAGACAGTGATGCACGGTTTTTCCATCTGTACAGATTTTAAACCCCAAATTCCAAAGATACTGTCAGCTTGGTTTTTGCGTAGGGGTTTTTATAAGGATTTATGTTAAAGGAAATTATGGGATTGAATGCTAGGACATAGTTTTATTTGCACCTAAATATTTGTAACTCCTTTGGAGGTGCTGAACAATCAATGTTCCTCATAGCTTTTGTTAGCTGTCACCTTCTCTTTTCATTACAGAAATGCTCGCTTTTAAATTATAGTCAATGATGTTTTATCTCAGAAGGGTTTTCAAGTGTTTTTTATGAGCTGTGGGGACCTTAAAACTGAATTCTGTTTTGCAGGGCAAAACACTCCTTAGGGATACTTGAGTCGACAATTACCATTCCACAGCACTGTATAAAATGTTATGAGAGTTGTAAGAGTCTTCAAGTAAAATGAAGGTGGTCAGAGCAGTAGTAGGAGCTTTGGTGTGTGTGATAGGGTAGCGCTTGCATTGAGGCAGGACTAGGCCCATCCAGCTGTGTGCAGTGTTCCAGTGCTGTTTGCTGCTGCCCGCTTTGGGGACTTCCCATCCCAGTTTGTTCTAAACAGTAGCTTAATTATGGTTTTCATCCATGGGGATGGCATAATGGGTTGGGCAGATATGGTTCAGAAATCCTAAAAAATGGAGTTTGTAATGTAGGCAAATTTTTTCTTAAAGCAGGAGAGATGTGAGGGAAGAAGGCCTGGGTCCTTCTGCATATTGTTTCCTGGCAATTAAAATACTTCTAGAAAAATACATTCCTTTCCTTTCTGCACGCCCTCAGGATGCATTACATGTGCAGCTAAGGCAAAGTTCTGATAGAGGTATGGCAGCCGCAGCAGAGCCCGGCTCCAGCAGTGGTGTCCTTGGCCTCCGGCGTGCACCGTCCGGTCCCGATGGACGGAGCCGATTCGGGTACCCCACACGGGGTGAAGGAGCCCGGCAGCGCCGGGCCGGGCCGGGCGGGCGGAGGAGCGGGGCGGCTTCCGGGCCGCTCGGCGCAGGCGCGGTGGGGCGGGGCGGGCGCCGCTCGGGGCTCCCCGCGGCCACCGTCGGAGCGCCGGGCTGCGGGAGCGAGCGGCGCGGGAGGCACGGCAGCCAGCCGGTAAGGGCCGCCCGCCCCCCGACCCGGCCCGGCCCCGCCCCGCGCCCCTCGGACACGAGCCGGGGCTGGCCCTGCCCCGCCGCGCCCCTGTCCCCCCAGCCCAGGGGCGCTGCGCTGCCCTGCCCGTCTCGATCGAGACTCCGCTCCCAGGTCCCGTGGCCCCGTCCTTGCCCCGGGTGCCTCGGCTCCTCTCTCCCGTCTCTCCTCCGCCCGCCGGCTGGCGGGGAGCGGCCGGGGCTCTCAGCTGTGTGCCCTGGGCCGCGGAGAGGCCTCTGGCGTAGCCCGGAGCCTGTGTCTGACACCCGTGTCCGAGGTCAACGCTTTCCTCCTAGACGCTTGCTCTTTCTCACCATCCCACGGGGTAATGCTGTTGTGCAGACACACTTGAGACGTGTGTGCACTGCCATCTGAGCAGCGCCGTGCAATGGGCAGCAGCTTCTGAAACTGCGCAGAGCACAAGAAGTTTCTTTATATACCATTGGAGCTGTCATGGAGGAATGTGCTGAGCCCTGCCCTGCCACAACCCCACCTTGCACACACCAGTGATTAGCTGAGATTAGCTGTGTGTCTCTGCCCTCTGTAATCGGGGTTTATAATAAGCACATACGAGAACAGCCTGGCTGTGGGGTGCTGGGGAGCTGCGGAAGGAGCATGTCATGTCAGAACAGTGCAAATGGAAGGGGCAGAACAGAGATTTTAAATCAATGCTGTGACGTGGAAACTCTCGGGACAGTTTGTGTCTTAACTGTTGTGTCATGTCTGGGGGATGTTTTTCAGGTCTTAGGGTGTCTGCTTGTCACCCGGGTGACCTTGGACTAATCTTTTTTGTTCTGCCCAAGTTTCACTTTTTAGCTAGGAGTGGGGAGATCAGCCTATCAGGTCCTTTGTGTGCAGTGCTGAAGTCCAATATCAATAGGAACAGAGAGGAATGGTTGTGTGTCCAGTGGCAGGAGGAGGACTGGGAAAGTCAGTGGGAGGGGATTTCTGATTGACAGTATTTGGGTGGTGCAAGAGAGATAACGCCTCACTAGAGTGCTATGAGGGATAATTATTATGACAGCTTTGAGGGTTAATTAGCTCATACAACAACCATGGTCTTATTATAGTGTACTGTAAAGCCATAAGTATTTCAGGTTAGCAAAGGTGAGAAATTTTTGCTTCTGTCAGCATTGTTTGCATGGTCTAATGTGATTTGGGAATTTTCACTGTTTAGCTGCATGCTCTGTATTTCTCAGCGGTGAGGTGTGCTCTGACCTGTCAGGTTTTGCTTTGTTACCCTTTAAGGTTTGTGCAGGAAGCCATGTCTAAGGAAAGCTGTGGGGAATTGCTGCTTCTGTCCACTCCCTTTGGGGCTGAGATTCATTAATATCTTAGATCTGTAATCGGATGGATGGCTGTGGAAGAAGGGTGAGGAATTGTCATGATTAATTAATTAGAAGTCCTGAGAAAAGTATGAGCTTTCTTGGAAGTCTTAGATGCTATTTGGAGAGATGACAGCAGGTGGCAACCTCTCCCTAAAAATTCTACTGAGGAAGAGTTCAATACTTGCAAATTTTTCTCAGGCAGCCAGAAGATTTTGCTGAAGAAGGGGTTTTTCCTTCTTTAAGGATTATGGTTCCTCTCCTGGATACAGATATTCATAGGGTATAGAAGGATCACTTCTCTAAAAGTAAGACTCAAATCAGGCTTTTTTTTTTCCCTTTCAAACTCAGAGCTCACTGACTTCAGGAGAGGGTGCTGCTGTATCTCTGCAGATTCTCAGCTGCAGTGGAGCTGAACTGCTCAGACGTTCCTAAGAGACAGTGTGAGATACTGTGATCTTTTAGCTTCTTATGCATCCCCTGTGGGCCTTCTGAAGTCTGTTGGAACCACTGCTGGTTTGCCTTTAGGGCCAGGGACACAGTGAACCTCTTCAGTACCTATGAACCAGCAGTTCTACAGTTGTTCTGTTGACATTGAGCCACTCTAAATGGAGTGTTGTTTGCTTTCCTCCATTTGGGTGGGTTACCATGACCAAGACACTTTACCTTCACATTCTGTCCTGACTTAATTTTGTGAAAAGAGAACAGTAATGATGCAGTAACTGACTTTATTATGTAAAATGCTCTATTGACAAGAAAAGCCAAACAATTGATCAATACTGTTCTGCACAATTTTTGCAGCTTATCTTTATTTGCACATTAAATGTAAATTATTTCAGCCATGTAGTCCATCCAGCACAGAGGTAAGGAGGGGGAGCTTGTACCATTTACCCAACTAAGTTTGTGATAGTTGTATTCTTCACTGATTCCTTACCAGTAGGGAAGAGATCTCTTGGCCATTGTCTATTAATGTTTGCAGGGAAGTTGCCTTCTCAAAAGCCAAGAAGCAGTGAGACCTGAGTGTACAGCCAGCTCCTACAACTGGTAGATTGTAACTGGAGGAGGAGGAGGCAAGAAGGGGACTGGTGAGGAGCATGCCAGCTGTCCTGTCCCCCATGGTGGTGGAGTCAGCTAGAGCCTTGTGCAATATCTTCTTGTTGCTAGAAGATTCACCTAAGTTCTGCTGCCATTTTCACTCGCCTCTGCCAATGAAGGGAGAAGACCTGGACAGGGTTTCTGCAGTAGTATGGGAGGCATGAGTAGGTACTGGAACATCTTCAGAGATGCACCACAGAGAGAGTGTGGTAGACCCCTAACGAGTACCCCACAAAGTGTGTACTGGAAGATTGGAAAGTAAGCTTTAGAGATTTATTATGGTAGTGAGGAGATGACCTTTCCATCTCTAATCGGAGGGGGCATGAAGAAATACTTGCACTTTTTTTATTGTACAAGAATTCTGTTCAGATTCTGTTGGGCCTTAACTAAGTTGGGGTAAGCTTGATGGGCGAATTGGCACATCAAGCAGTTGGCAGTTTGAGCTTGGGGAGATACTGCTGAGGCTAATGCTAAAAAGCATTAAATAGGTTCTAGTCAATCAGCATATCCTCCTAATAGTGCGTGGGAGAGAGAGAGAGGATCTCCTTAACTTTCTGACTCGTGAGGCAGAAGAAACCTTAAAAAGAGGTGTAGAATTATTAACTGGGAGGTCCAAGCCCAAGAAGTAATGCTGACCAAACTTCCCCCTTGTGTCGGCCCCAGGAGGCCACAGTTTCTTATGAGCCCTGCATCTGAACAGAGAGCCATGTGATACAGGTTGTGGTTTACACAAACAGTGTCAAGTAACCAGGAGAGGTTAATCACAGCAAACTGACAAGATGCAGGGGGTTTTGCTGTGCTGCCTGCTGATGGTTTTACTTTATTCACCATGATATCATCTAAGCATACAGTTCTGTTTAGCTAGAGTTAAAAGGCTGCAGTGCAGCCAAGCTTGAAAAGTTAGGCACTGCTCATGAGAGTGACCCCACTAGCCTGTGAATGTCCACACATCATTTGTGATGCTTAGAAGGCCTGTTTATGGTCAGGGATGGAACTCAGGGTGCTTTCTCTTTAGTAAGAATGGGATCCTATCAAAACAATAATTATTTGTATTGTAGTCAGTTGTCTTTATATTCAGTTTTGCAGCCTCCCACCTGTCTGCTGTTGATGTTTGATTTTCAGTTAACCTGCCACATTGTTGCCCAGCTAATCCCTCTCCAAAGACATGGGGAAATTTGGTTCCTGTTTTACAGGTGTCACTCAATCTATCCTGAGTAAATAAAGAGTTGCTGTCAGTGCTGAGATTGAAACCCTGTAGTTATTTGTGGATTACTTCTTCTCACCTTCTGCCATTTGCTGGCTTGAAGAGAAAGTCAAATGATTTTTTTTTTCCCTTTTGCGTTTTGGAGGAGCAAGAACAAAGTACATTAACTGAATTGGCACACGATAGCATTGCACTTTGTTTTCTGTTGCCACGTCACTTTTCTGCTTGGATTTTAGCCTGTCCTGAGATTCCTTCTGCTCCCTTTTTGCTTTTGTATATACTGACATTTGCTTGTTTGAGAGCAACTAGTGCTAGATCAAAATACATTTGTTTAAATTAATTTCTGCAGCTAATTTAAACCAGCCTGCAGTGAAGACTTGAGTATGTTAATTTAGATCCCTTGCTTTTTTCTGAAACTCTCCTGTAATTGGGACATATCAAAAAGAGAGCTATATATAAAAGAAAATCTGGGGTCAGACAGTGGAATTTTGAGGGAGGGGGGTTGGGGAGGTTTAATGAATTCTTAAATATCCTGATTTATTCCAGTATTCGCTGCCTCAGGAAGTAGCAATTAACGTCACTCTTTTGAGAGCAGTGTGTTCTCATCGTGTTTCTGATGTGAATATTTTCACATCAACTGTGTCTCTCTCTTCTAAACTCTGTGTGAAATTTCTTTCAGAGTCTAGAAAATGAAGCTAAAAGAAATTGAGCGAACAGCTGTCCAGGCATGGAGTCCAGCAAACAACCACCCTATTTACCTAGCAACAGGTAAAGTTCTTCACAATTTGTGAATATTAGAGTACGAATCACAGAAAAAAATTATGTAGAGTTGTATGGGTTTTAGCTTTCAACAGTTTCCACCTTGATAGTGTCTGGAAAACTTACAAGCAATATACCAAAAACATTACAGCTTTTATGCTTTTTTAAAGTAACTGGTAGAGAATTACTTCTGTGCCCAACAGTGACATTTCAAATATGATTGATTTTTCAAAGGTTGAATACATGATTTTTTTGATTTCCAATTAAGACTCCAACACTGCTTGATGTTCTGCATTACACATGGCCTGTGCCTGTGGGGGAAAAAAAGTTAATTCAAGCAATGTTTGTTTAAGGTCATTTGAAGTTGTCTGTCTTCAGTCATAATCACATAGCTTGACAATCAAATACTATAAACCTCTTCTCCCTAAAGTTGCCTGTTTTTGTTAAAATTCCATTTTCAGTACTTTTGCAAGACTTTAAATTTTATTTCGTTGATTTTATTACTTAATATCTATTCTTATAGTAATTTTATTTCCTGAAGCAGAAAGTGAGCCTGTTCACTGAGTTGGCAGAGTTTGTCTGTGTGGAGCTGACAGCTCTGGTTGTTTTGTTGGGTTTGCACGGGAGGGCTTTGGTAGCTGGAGTGGCTCCTGTAAGAAGCTGCCAGGAGCTCCCGCCGTGTCTGCTGGTGCTGGTGCCAGCCGCCTTCCAGACAGACCCACTGCTGTCCCAGGGCCAGCCTGGCAGTGGGAGTGCCTCTGAGGTAACACAGTTAACGAGAGGGAGAAAAAATGCCATGTATAACTGAAGCACAAGAGAGGAGGGAGGATATGGGAGAGAAGCAATGCTGCAGTCACCGAGGTCCATGCAGAAGGATGGGCTGGAGATGTTTTAGGTGCCAGAGCAGAGATTCCCCTGCAGCCCCTGGTGAAGACCTTAGTGAGGCAGGCTCTCACCCCCACAGCCCATGGAGGTCCATGGTGGAACAGATACCCAGCTACAATCCACCATGCTGGAGCAGGTGGATGCCAAAGGATGCTGTGGCCCTGTGGAAAGCCCACACTGGACAGGCTCTTGGTAGGGCCTGTGGCCCCATGGAGAGAGGAGCCCATGCTGGAGCAGGTTGCTGGCAGGACGTGTGACCCTATGGAGGACTGAGGTTGGAGCAATCTGTTCTGAAAGACTACCCCATGGAGGGGACCCACACTGGATTAGTTTGTGAAGAGATGCAGCCTCTGGGAAGGATTTGTATTGGGGAAGTTTGCAGAGAACGAGGCCAGGGTTTTGACTGAACCAAAGGTCGTGGCTTTAGTTTGCTTTAGATCAGGAGCTGTGTGGTTTCATAAATTGTACTGCTTTTTAATAGTCCTTTGGGCACTTTCCATGCTGTAAGCATCCCTGTGGTAACTAGGGGACAGTTTGCCTGGCAGTGCCCCACTAGGCAATGTTAAATCAACTTGTAGCTTTTATTCCATAAGAATAAGGAGAAAGAAGGAAGCTACCAATTTGTTACTGTCTTTGGGTTGTTGAGGCATGTTTAGTTGGTTACAGTTGAAGAACTTATTCTGTAGAGTAGGTTTACAAGGTCTGATTAAGACATATCATGATTGAGGAGCAGTATCCAGAAGTACTTGGGATCATAATTGTTGCTGGATTTCATTATGTCAGTGCCTTTGTATTTTAGAGAAGAACTTGATAATATCAAAAGCCATAGTTGCTTGGAGGAGGGTGCATGAGTTGCACCTCTCCCAAGAAAGAAAGTTATCTGTGTAACAGTAATGTTGGTGACCAGAATTTCCTGAAGAAATTTTCATTTCTTTCAAAGTCTTTGTCATAATTGTTGATTCTTTTTTCTGAGTTGTTCAGAGATGTCCTCTTTTGAACTGTTGCAACACCAAGGCTGTGTTGATTATGAAGAATAGGTTTTCAGTGCCTTACTCTTTTTGTACCTCATGCCTTTGATAAAAATGCCCACTTGTGTTGCCCTTGTACTTCTGCTAGGAACATCTGCCCAACAACTGGATGCATCCTTCAGTACAAATGCCACCTTGGAAATATTTGAGGTTGACTTCAGGGATCCCTCCCTGGATATGAAGCAGAAAGGAGCACTTCCTGCCTCAAACAGGTACTAGAGGCTCATACTGATGTATCAATCAATGAAAATGAAAAGGGTTTTCTGATGCAAGAAAGGAGAGCAGGAGATGTTTACAGCATATAAAGTGATCCTTTGAATCAATTGACCTCTCTTCAAAAATGGAACATTTTTGTTGATAGAGACCATATTGGGTGTAAAAGTAGAGCAGGTGGACTATTAGAGAAATCTGAAATTACTTGTGTGGTAGTCAGTCAGTAGAGACATTATGTATAATGTGAATTTGCTGGGACTAACAGTTTGTCCTGAAGACACTATAGAGAGAGCGAAACTTACTTTCCAGCTATTTAAAACAAGATGATTTCTTAGGCTTATCAGTGTAGGGATTTCTTAGGCTTATCAGTGTAGGTGACATCTGCCCCCAGTGTAAAACGCAGCCTGGATTTCTAGCTAGCAGATTTTAAAGGGCGTAAACATATTTTTCAGATAACAGCTCTGGAAATGAAGGCACATAGATCTCTTAACTAATTTTCAGTAAAGTGTAGGCTAGAGGATTTCACCCACCAAATCCCATGTGAGGTCCTAAAAGTTTTAAACAAACAACATAACAGTCAAAAAAATAGAGACAAGCTCTGCCTTTTTAAATTCCCTTGAAAAGTCGTTGGAAGGGAGCTTATTTCTTTTTTTGCACGCAAGAGCCACAGTCCTCTTAAAGGGGAGACGATTGTTTAAAGTGCAGACTTGATGGATATGTTTGGTAGGTTTAAACAGGGATGTGAGTTTTGGTAATGCAGAGGGTGTCTTGATTTCCACCAAACATCATGGCCTATGCCAGCTTTATTTCCTTCTGGTTTTAGGTTTCATAAGCTGATCTGGGGGAACTTTGGAAATGGGTCTGCAGAGTCCTCTGGAGTGCTCCTTGGTGGGGGGGATAACGGAGTCCTGACGATGTACAGCGTGCAGCGTGTCCTGGCTTCGAAGGGCGACCCTGTCATTGCGCAGACAGAGAAGCATTCAGGTCCTGTTCGAGCCCTGGACTTCAACCCTTTCCAGGTGTGTAACGTTAAGGTACCGAAGGAAAGTTAATCTCCATGTTAGAAAATACATTCCTTTGTGTATAGATTCATAAATAAATGGACAAGTTTTAACTTACGAGGCACAGTAGTTGTCCGATAAGGCTGGTTTGAGACTCAGATTTGGATTCTTTTCACAGCTTTGCCTCTGAATTCTCCTGTGACCTTGTTCAAATCACTTACCTCTCTATAAAAACATGTCTTGTAATATTGTTACATGTCAAACCATTGTCCTTTTAAAATTAAAACTTTTATTTTTTTATTTGTTCAGTTGGTGTTTAATTCAGTGGGGCTCTGATCACAGAGGACTGTAACATAAATGAGAAGTGAACAGAACATGTTTCTTGTGGTAGCACAAAGGCAAATGGAAAATTGTCTGCAGTCAGTTGTGAGAAACTTGCATCTTCTCAGAAGGAATGTCCTTGATGCCAGGCAAAGGCTCATCTGGCCAGAGACGATGGCTTCAAGGCCTGTGGCAGAATTTCATCATGGTTTACAGCAGCCATCTGCACAAAACAGACAAATTTTAAATTTGTCTCTACTCTGCCACAGTGGATGGCACGGGGGCCAGAGATGTGCTTATAATCCAGTTAGTATCTTTATGCATGCTAGTGGCTATGAAATAAAGCTCTCATCTCACTATAGAAGATTTTGGGGTTTTTGCTTCCATTTATTTTTAAGAAATCTGTGAGCAGCAATCTCAGCTGAGCATTTCCTTTTTTTTTCTACAGAATAATCTCTTGGCTTCTGGAGCCAATGATTCTGAAATTTTCATCTGGGACTTGAATAATTTCAGTGTGCCTATGACTCCGGGGACTAAATCACAGGTAAATGAGTTTTCCTCTGGGCAATACTCGTGCAGTTTTGTATCTCAGTAGGCAAGACAAAAAGATGTGTGTGGAGACATCCTAGCCTAGTCAGTCAGTCTGTGAAAGGGGAATGACTTTGAAGTCTGTCAGGAGAGAGTTGAATCAGAAGAGACTGATTGGTTTCATTCTTGGGGGTGGAAGAAGTGTTGTAAAGGCAGGGGAGGTAGACTGGCAAGCTCTGGAAGGATGCACTTTGCATGGATGGGTAAGCTCTTTGTTGATTTGAATCAAGTAACTGACCAGTTTATCTTGTGATCCAGCTGGGGCATGTGTGATGGATTAGGAAGGTTTATTGGACCTTTTCTGAGGAATGAATTTATTTCAGGCTTCAGCTGAGGCTTTTCATATCTCATGAAAGTCATATCCCTCGCAGAGCCAGTGAGCCATTAAATGCATCTTGGCTATTGCTCCCAGATAATATTTCCCGAGTTTGAAGAAGAAGTAGTTTTTGATCTTCTGATGCTTATTATATTATTCAGGGCAATCAACTCCTGAAAGTAGAAAAATCATAGTAAACTTCAGTAAAAGCAAGCCAGGTTTTTCCTCCAGTAAGTCTCCTGTTTGTTTCTTTGTCTATCTCCTGCATTGCAGTAGATACAATAACAGCAATTAGTCATGAATAGTTCATTGTTTTCCATCTCACTGCACTCCTGAAATGTTGCAGAAGGTCATCTTTCCATTTAAGTTCATCTGAGAAGTTGGGGTAGAAACATATAGGTGTGCTTAGCTGCAGTTCTCTCTAGAGTGATTTATAACACATTTGGCCAATGAAGAATCCAGTGCCTGTTCCTCAAATGCAGAGGTACTTTTCCAGGTGACATTCTGCTATAGAATTTTACTGTCCACTGTACTCTGAGTAAAGGGCTTTCCCTAGTCTTTCTGGTTAGCGCTGCTGATATTTCCAGTTAGTTGATCAGCAGTTGAAGAGAGGAATCTATGTATCATCAAATCCCTAATCCCTCAGTTAAACTATTGACAGATTCCTGTGAGTGTTCCCTCAGCTTGGGAATAATGGATGTGTGGCCTTTCCTGTCTTGGCAGCCCCATGAAGACATCAGTGTGGTGTCCTGGAATCGGCAGGTGCAGCATATCCTGTCCTCCGCTCACCCCAGCGGCAAGGCTGTGGTTTGGGACCTCAGGAAGAATGAGCCCATCATCAAAGTCAGTGACCACAGCAACAGAGTGAGTGGAGAAAAGACTGCGTTTTTAGCTAGCTTACAACATGCCACATGGGATTACAAAGCAGTGGCACAGACTCTTGGGACAAGTGGTTTTATTCTAGGAGCTGTTGGAACTCGTTCTCTTGGAGACATAGCATCAAAGCACCTCTTTTTCTTCTTTTGTGAATGAAATGGAGAAACAAGGCCCCTTACTGTTCTTAAAATTCATGCACACTTGCATTCAGTTTCTGTGTTCACAACTCATTTATGAGAAGCCCCCAACTTTCTTCCTAGGTCAGCTTTGGACATTGACTTCTATGTGGTTAGTGTTTTGTTTTTTTTGGGTTTTTTTTTTGCTGCGAAGAGACGGTAGAAATGCTTGCTGCCTGGAACAAGACATTACTGGACTTGGTTTATGTCAAGCATTCTAGGCGAGTTCAGTACAGAATGACACGGCTTTGGCCCATTCGTGCTATTGCCAACTTGCATTGCTGAATTTTCAGCCTGTGCTATTTTTGTCCCTAGATGCATTGCTCAGGAATGGCCTGGCACCCAGAAGTTGCAACCCAGCTAGTCCTTTCCTCTGAGGATGACCGTTTGCCAGTGATCCAAATATGGGACTTACGCTTTGCTACCTCTCCTCTCAGCCAGCTGGAAGGGCACACGAGGTGAGGACTTGCATGTTGTGTTGCATCTTTTCAAGACCAACAGCTGGGAGACTGGACTTAGGGGAACTATTATTTTCTCCTGGGCCTGCTTTCTTTCCCAGATGAATCTGGTTGAAGGTAGAGATGAGAACTTGCATTTCTGAGCCAAGGTGCTGGTGCATGGTGCTTTCTTAGTGACTGGATGGCAGAACAAACTATACAGGAAATATGACTGATTTCTTTCTGATCTGTTTTAGGGGAGTTCTGTCTGTTTCTTGGTGCCAGGCTGACCCTGAACTGCTGTTGAGTAGTGCCAAAGACAACCGGATCTTGTGCTGGAACCCAAGTTTGGGGGAGGTATGTAACCACAGCTATCAGTACACGTGGTCTGCTTTATATTGTGTACTACTTTGCTCTGTGTGTCCTTCCCTTTATCCTTGTGGAGTGCCAATGTTATTCCCTCAAGCATGTCTTATGCACTCTTTCTGAAGTGAATGAGTGTGGTCCATATCCAGACTGAAATAGGATTTTGCTGATACGTCTTTGTCTGGAGGTCAGAGAGGGAAGAAAACTTTAAGTTAAAATTTAGTTTCAACTATTTATGATTACTCTTGCTATGCTAATACTTTAGTGTTCTCTCTTTCCATGTGTTTCTTTTTTTTCCTTCTCCTAGAGTAGTAAGTTCATTTGGGAGGAAATTTGAAGGAGACCAAAGAGCGTATGTTAAAGAGGGTCACTGAGAAGGGAACAGTGTAGTTAAACAATGCGTGTAAACTTTATTTATACTAAAATGGTTTCACATGTATGTGCTTATCTACTCATGCATCTCAGAATTACCATAGGTATATTTAGGTTTCACCTGAATTAAAGTGGTTTAATTTATGGTTTAAAAAGATGTTTAAAAAGATGTTTAAAATTTTTTTATGCACACCCATTCATTCAGTGCGGAGATCCTGGATAAAACTGAACTTTGGACAATGCAGTTGATCTTGATGATGGCATTGGGAAAGTGCTCTAGCAATACTGAGCAAAGTCTGGATGGGAGCCCCAGGCTAGATTAATTTCATGGGACAATGTCACTCAGCTGGCCACTTTTGCCTTGGAGACAAGGAAAAAAATGAATCTGTTTTCCTAAAATGCATGCAATGCTGCTTTTGTACTTGCATGGGATTTGATGCTCACTTCATCTAGATCTCTAGTGGTTAGAAGAGATTCAGACTCTGAAACGTGCCTGATGTCTAATTTTTACAAAAATACTTTCACTGTCTTTTAGTGGAAAACTTAAAAAAAATTACTGTGACTGAAATGCATGCTGCTGTAGATTTGCGGAGTCCAAGTTCAAATTAGACTTTTATGTATAAACTACGTTAGGGAGCTCTTTTTGACTTGGTACCAGTGAGCAGCAAATTTTCAAGTGAAAAATTGGGAAGCTTTGCAGAATTAATACAGTTATGCAGAATGGCTGATCTTGTAAGTTTGAGGGAAGTATTGGTTTCTTTGGGTTTGGGGGATGTTTGATTTCTTGGGATTTGTTTGTTAGTTTTTCTGTTTGGCAATCTAGATTTTAATATAAGCAAATGATATTAATTTGCTTCTATCTGGAAAACACAGATCACGTTCCTGCAGAAAATGAAGATGTGATTGTCTATCCTTTGTTTCTGTAAACCATAAAGGAAATATGTTCATTTTACAAATGAGAGGTTTAAAGTCAAGGCTGTGTTAGTGAGTTGCCCAACATCAGGCAGGAAGTCTGTGAATCGAACTTTGGCTTTTTGAATGCTGAACCATAAACTTGTTGGCTGCAATGCCCTTCATAGTTCATGTGCAGCTATTACATTCCTCTCTTCTTGTTCTATTTTTTCTTTTCTTTAGGCTCTTTATTTTCCTTGCCACATTTGTTACTCCACACTATTCTTTCTGTTTATGTGTTCTTGCTCATGACACATTCTTGCCTCTTGACTTCTGGTTTTATTTTGGACTCAAGGTGCTGTAATTTGGTTGCAGATGCACCCTTCGAGAAGCAAAAATAATAGATTTGTATGCAATGGTGACATGTAAATAAAGTGACAGGCTTGCTGTGGGCAAGTAATTTGGGGAAAGCAGGAGGCTATTTGTGTTGTGCTTCTGTCTTCTCTCTTTCTGTGATAGGTGGTGTATGAGTTGCCTATTCGGAGTCAGTGGTGCTTTGATGTCCAGTGGTGTCCCAGGAATCCTTCAGTCTTCTCTGCTGCCACTTTTGATGGGTGGATCAACATTTATTCTGTTATGGGTGGGAACTTAGAAGCTCAACAGAAGACACAGGCTGACAAGGTAAAGTCCTGTGACCGTATTAGACCTTGACAGACTGGCAGTTTCTCTCGTGACTGCTCAGAGTGGTGGGAACACATGTGTGTAACAGGGTCACTTTTAAGCGATGCAATCTGTCCCACACACCTGGACCTATGGCTGTATGGTGTGGGAACCAGAGGCTACCTGTGGGGGGGTTTAATAATCCCACCAGATCCCAAAGAGACCACACTGGCTCTGACAAGGTGTGTAAAGAAAACCAAGAGCAAGCACAGTTGTGACGTTAAGATACATTTTATTGTTGTTTCTATTAGACTAAAAATAAGGCAGTGCACAAGCTTTTCTTGTCATTAGGTTAACATTAAATACATTGATACTAATTGATAGGATATGTTATTCTTCATTAGTTTAGAAGTTAATTTTATAAAGTGGCTTATAAACCACTATTAGCAATTTTCCTCAAGTCTTTTGACTGCAACTTTAAGCATGTTAATATTTTTGATACTGAAACCCATTACTTAGCCAATGAATAGATGAACAATTTATGAACAGATTAAATGTCACTACTGTCTAAAATTTTAGTTTTAATCTGGTGTCTAGTCTTTTAATTCCCTCCCTCTGTCCCAGCCAACAAATGCCTTACAATACAGGTTTTAAGAGAATACATATGAACTGGCTTAAGTGTTATTTATATAGTCATTTACAGCTGACTGAGTTCAGTTTCATAGGATTTGCAAGAGACAGAAAATACTTTATCAAGCAACAGCTGCAGGAGATTAAGGATTTATTTAACCCATGGAGAATTTTCTTTCTCTGCATTCTTCATGTGTATGCACCGCACTTCCACTGTTCAAAATTGGGGAACAGTAGTGTTGAATAATTCCTGAATAAATTGAATATCAAGTAAGAACACAAGCAGGAGATAATGACAGTTATGGTGACAGGGAATTTGTGACCAAGAGGTCTTTCTCTTATGAATTCAGTAGTCTCAGGACAGAAACTATTGCAGACCTGGTTATGTTATTTCTTTAAGGTTTAGGGTGTTTGATCTGTTGGATATAAGCTGTTCTTCAAGAACTATTCTTTCTTTGGAATTGGTTTTCTCTGAAGAAAGACAAGCACTGCTTGTGATTCTAAGATTTGGCAATCTTAGCTTGATCAGCCTGAGGTTGCTTGCTTTTGGGTATGCTGGTTTTGAATTATAAAGCTATTCCCTATGGTCCAGTCAAACTTGAACAGGATTATCTTTAGCAAACAACAAATCTATGCCAACAATGTTAAAAATGAAAAATGCTTGTGAACAGCATTGTATGTATGTTTACTGACTCCCTAAATGTAAGAAATCTGGCTCAGGGGCCACTTCTGTCACTCTCTTGTCTAGACAAGAAAATTTTATTTCATCAGTCTCATCAAAGCCAAAAAAGCTTGAGACAGTCCTTGAAACTAACCCGTTTGAAAAACTCCAGCAACAAAAAGGGAGATTGAATTCCTTTGTGAGAAAAACAAGAAATAAGTTGGACAACTTTTGACCATATGTTGTCATTATCTTGCATAAAACAAGTAATTTTGCAACTTCTCTGTTTGAGCTGGGTGCTAGGCCTAGCAGTGCTTTTTTAGGAAATTTGCATCTTGCTAAGGAAAAACTACTTGAAAATCTCTTAGGGTAAAACTTCCTTGAGAAAGGATTGCTGGAACTGTTTTGACATGCCATTTCTCTTGCATAGGGACTCGGTGGTATTCCAGAAGGAGGTGCTGTACTTGCCTCATTTTTCATGCTTACTCCATACAGAGAGGAATTGAATTATATTTTCTTCCTATTTCCATCTGATTCTAGATCTCTTCCTCCTTCAACAATCTGGATCCCTTTGGCACAGGACAGAGCCTTCCTCCTCTGCAGGTGCCAGAGCAAGTAACTCAGACCACCTTGATTCCACCATTAAAAAAACCACCCAAGTGGATTCGGAGACCTGTGGGGGTTTCATTTGCAGTAAGTGAACGGAGCTGACAATGCAATAGATATGTTGTCTTGTGACACAATCCTTTGTTTTGACTGAAGAAACCTGTATCTTCCTGTTGCTAGTTGTTTTAATGCCTGTTTAAGGTGCATTGTAGTGTCCCATGAAGTGAAGTTTGTTTACTCTCAATATTCAGATATATTTTCAACAACAGAGAGTCCTGTAGTGGAGAATGGGAGATTATAAGTACAAGTTAATATAAGAAAAATTTGTAAAAGCTATCCTTGAAAGCTAGCATGCATTCCCATTCTCCTCTGTCTCTCTCTTTCCTATCCAGGCATTTAATTTTCCTCACATCTTTGCTCCTAAATTGGATGGCTGAATTGGATTTTTAGCCTGTTGCTTGATTTGTTCTTTGTCTGTCTAGTGCCTGCTCTTCACCTGATAGTTTTTATCATTGCAGTCTGCCTCTCCATGTAACAAAGGAACTAACAGTTCTGTTCAAGGGTACTTTTTCCTCTGTGCCTCTCTGGCACTTGCAATTGGCTAGGCTTGATTGGATATGCACAAGTGTCAAGTTTATCAGTGTTCAGTTCAGCTGAAGGGCTAGTAATGAGAGCTCCCTCAGTGTTCATACCATCCATGCACACTGAGCTCTTGGGTTCCTTGTGGTCACTGCTGGAACTTGGGTCTGTCTTGCTAAATGAAGAACTGAGTAGCTTTTACCTTTGTGTATAAGAATACTTACTGTGTCTCCCTCTGTCATTCTCAGTTTGGAGGAAAACTGATTACCTTTGGTCTAACCAAAGCTCCTGGACAGCAAATGCAGCAGACTTATCCACACCAGGTGTTCATCAGTCAAGTCACTACTGAAACTGAATTCCTACTCCGATCCAAAGAGCTGCAGATGGCCTTGCAGTCAGGGAACCTCCTTGATTACTGCCAGGGCAAGATCCAGACAGCCAAGTTCCCATTTGATGAGAACCTTTGGAACTTCTTGAAGGTAGGATGGCTGTGGTGAAATACAGAGGTCAATTCTTCTATGGTCCTGGGGTGGAATGTGGTCCTCTCTAACCCTTTATGTTCCTGTTCTTTAAAATATAAATTGGAATTGAATGAATATACTTCTTATTTTTCTAAAGAAAGTTTAGGTCTTGGAGGTTGTCTTGTATTTCATTAGGAGTGATCTTTTCAGTGAACTTGTCTGGGCTTCCTGAAACAGGATCTTTTCAACTCAACACACTGCCAAGCTATATCTGCCTGCAACCTGTGGAGCTGTACATTATTATTTTTCAAGGTGAAGTCCAAATGGACAATGAGATACACCAGAACAAAGGAGAGAGCTGTGGTGGCATGAGGACTGACTAGCCTTCATGGACAATTTGGTAGCATGAGAGTTTGGTAATAAGAAGAGGTCGTCCTTCTGAAGAGGCAGGGCTTAGTCTTGACAGTGGTTTACAGACACTTGTTGCAGACTGTGTGGAGGGCAAAATATTGAGATATTTGCCACAGTATTATATTTGTGTGGGGAATCTTGAACGGGATGGCCAGCTGTTTTATCTAGGTGGTGAAAGTGGTCTCCATTGCAACAATGCCTTCAGTTGCATTAAATGGGACACATCAAACTGTCATTTTGAGTCTCTTTTTATAACCCATCTGGTGTGTGGTCCTGAGAGACCACTCCAGCACATAAAGGATATATTACAATATTACAGTTGATTGTCTTAAACTACAAACTAGGCTTCTGTACAAAAGTGTCCTGCAGCACCATTCCTGCTTCTGCAGGAACAGTTTCTGAAATGTTTACACGTATCTGTAAACATTTACTGTTTACATGTACAGTTTGATCATTTGTGTAGAAAAAGCAGCATGGGACTTAACTGAGACAGACAGATTCTCATTGCAGAATGTAAATCATGCATTAAAGCATATAAATAGTGCCTATCAATTAGGCTCCGTGCAGCCTTTGGGAATTTTTGGGAGTGTCTGAAATCCTCACCCAAGGAGCTTCTGTAACAGTTAACTAATTCTTGTGAATTGGCTAGCAATTCAGGCGACCACCTTGTCTCAGTTTCATCCAGATTCAAATCAGTCAGTTTTCTCTGTGAAGAGATGAGCTTGGCAATTCCTTGATTATCCAGAAAATTAATGACCAAGTACACTAGGTATGGATACAGTCGTGGTCTGGATACACAGTTGTATCTCAGTTGTAACTGTGGCATACTTGAGTTTTGCCCTTTTATCACGATTATAACTTAAATTCCATACATCTTTCCACGGTAGTTTTTAGGTGGACTTTTCATAGTTCAATTCTTTATCTATAAACTGAGCTCTAAACTTTGCTGCTGCCAGAAGCAGCTAACTGTTATCAGTGTGTAGATGTCTATGATATTACATATTTTTTGTCTTTTTAATATCTATTGGGACTCAGGTGAATTTGGAGCAGGAGTCCAGGACTAAACTTCTCAAGCTGCTGGGCTACAGTAAAGAGGATCTGCAAAAAAAGGTAAGGGGTATTTCCAATAGATAGAAACCTTTACAGGACTAAAGCTGCTGCAGGAGGGTTGCAGGGTCCTACTGGAACTGAGCAAGTGATCTCACAGCACACAAATGACCAAAGTGTGTGAAATTTCAGCTGGGAGTCACATGAAGTATATCCCACTAAAAAGCAAATGCAAGCACTTGTAACGGTGTAGCCAAAGGGGTCTTGAGCCCAGTTATCTTGCTTTGTGTTGTTGGTGCACTGGGAAATGTTCAACAACAGTGCAGTTGTGAGAGCTTCTTTTAGCGTTCAGCTCTCTGCATCTCAGGGGATTCTTCAACCAGGAAGAAGGTGACAGGTGGAGACAGTCTGGCATAGTACTGATGGATAATGTTCTGAAAAGGATAAATAGTCACTGATAGGCAGCCAGCCAGGAATAGGGTGAGGTGGAAGTTTTCAAACAGGTGAAAGAGTTGGGGGAATTGTGTCTGGGGCTTGCCAGTCTCTTGGTAGTTTTGCTGTCCAGTTGCTTGCTTTGCTTTACTCTCTGTGTGTGTCTGTTACTTTCCTAGATTGCCTCATGTTTGAGTAATGGGATCCCAGATAAACAGCCCCTTCCTGAGGCAGGTGATACAAATGCTGCACCAGATCAGGTATGTCCTGTACATCTTGCCAGCATTGGAGAGCAGAGGAGGGCAGAATGAACTGGAAGGCCTAATTCCACCCACAGCTTGTTGGGCTTGATGCCTGCATTGTAGAGGGCAGTTCACAGGCCTATCAAACCCTCACAGGGTCAGACTAAATGATAATAACTTTCTCTTCTGGCTTTAAAACTAACCAGTGAACAGTGAAGGACTCCTGGCTATTATTCCTGCAAGAAGGTTTGCTTCACCTGTGTTGATTTCTTCAGTGGTAGAATTAGCCTCACCCCCGCTTAACTTAAGGCTACTGTTCTGGATTTCCTCTGTGAAGCTTCTGCTGTGGTATTTCTTTCTTTTTCACCTCTATCCTCTGAAATGTATTTTCACATAATTTGGCATGTCCATCTTCAGATGCCTTCCAAGGCCTGGTTCACTGTAAACTTTTCTCCTCTGAGGTATCTAAAACTTATATCCTCTGATTAGTAATCACCTTCACAAGCCTCAAACATGGGCTGAGATATTCTAGGAGTAGCAATTGTGTCCTGATTTCAGTAAAGCACCATGCATGGCTGTGATCCAGCCTGTTATTTACAGATTTTATTTGTTCTTGTCTCTCTTCCATCCAAAATAGTTCAGCTTGCTCAAGGGCTGACAGTTGAGTTGATGAATGCTGCCCAGCAGTGCTGTTGGCATTGCATGTCTTGCACCATCAGTGTCCTAGGCTTTGCCAATTGCAGCACTGCTCTTGCTGCTTCCCTTGTGAAACTGTGCAGATTGATTGCACAGTGACAGGAGTTTCCAAATTGAAATTAGATTTATATGAGCATGCACAACCAAATGGAGAGCAGCCCCATCCCACCCTGTAATCCACTAAACTGTTTTGTGTAGAATATGTGTGTGCTGTGAATTAAAAAAGCTCTTGCACTTTTTGCACAGCTTTTGATGAATTCCAGCGATGATGTAGCTGCTGTTTCTTCCTCTTCAGCCTTTTTTGATAACCTCATCCCACAGAATATGAGCACATTGGAGATTCCAGTCACAGAAGGTATGTTACATAAAGAGTGTTTCTACCCTCTTAGGAAAAGGGGAGAGGAGGGAAAACCAGTCTATTCAGAGAGACCAGGAAGAATCTAGTTCACTCCAGCAGGTGGATACCTTTAAAACATATGACCCCTTCAAGTGTTATGCAGCATATCACATTGAGCATAGAAATACTTCTTTCAGATGAGAGACCCATTAAAAATTTAGAAGAATCTTCTAGATGATGGAAGACCTAGAGTCAATTCAGTGGGTTTTTTTGAGTTTACAAATTTTCTTTTAGGTGGGCTTTTAGCTGTTACTGCTTTTTACTGCCTGCTCCTTAAAACAAGCATCATCAGTGCATCTGACTGATGACTCTTTGGGTTGACTCTTCTTCTCACCTCTGTAGATACAGATGGACTCATCAGCCAAGCCCTTTTGTTGGGGAATTTTGAGGGTGCAGTGGAGCTGTGCATGCGAGCAGAGCGCTTTGCTGATGCCATCATCTTAGCTATAGCTGGTGGGGATAACCTCCTAAAGGAAACCCAGAAGCGCTACTTTGCCAAGCGGAAAACAAATCTCTCCATGGTAAGTGATGGTTTTGTGTACACACTGAGCAGGGGAAGGTGTGCACTGTCTTGCCAAATGTTTCTCTGAATATATGTGGAAATGCTTTTTCTTCAGTGAAGGAAGTAGAATATTAGCAGAATCTGTTCATCTCCTATTGCATTTACTCTAATATCTTGGTAGTTTTATGACAATTTTACATAGTATGTCTGTGTTCTCTATTCCTTTTTTTTTGGTAATGGTTTCTGTTTCAGCTTCTCATGCTTGTAACCTGTAGTGCATACTGCCCCTTTACAGCTCAACTAGGAAGCTCCTAGCTTATTAATTTACAAACGGGAAATGTAACAGAGCTTGGGATATCTTAACCCTGTGCTCCCAGTCATTGATACCAGCTGCTCTGAACAAGATATGTGTTAGATCTTGTCTAGTGTGGCTGTTTCCATATTCTTTTAAGTGCTTTGTTGGGCTTTTTTACTTTCCTTAGAGGCATCAGGTTCCAATTATTGTTAACATAGGGATGCTGAGATTGTTGGACCTTAATGTACAGTGAGGTACTCTCTGCATGGTGGAAAGCATGTTCGAAAGTGAGCTGTTGCTTAGACTGTCAGCTTATCTTTTTCTTCAGTGACTGACAGGCCTTCTGCTTCCCTTACAGCTGCTTTCCTCCATTGTGCAGCAGAAGTGGCAAGATATTGTTTGCACTTGTGATCTACAGAGCTGGAAGGAGGCACTGGCCATCTTGTTAACATACTCAAAGCACGAAGACTACACTCAGCTCTGTGGTATGCAGTGTACTCTGTTTTGATACTATTTCCCTTGCAGAGCGTACCTCTGCACTGCTTATGGACAAAAGTGGATAGAGTTCAGAAAAGGAAGCACTTCTTACTCATTACCGCTATCTGGAACTTAAATAAGTGTGGAGTGTTGAGTTAGGAGAATGATAGGTGTACACTGTAGCTGAGAATCATGGTGTAAAATTGTGTATGTGGGTATGTTCTGTGACCTCTAGAAGTAGCATGGAAAAAAACCAGGATAGATGCTATCCCTTGGCTGAGACATGAAGAGGACGATTTTTATTCTGTAGAGAAGGGTATTTACTTTACAGTAAAAGGTCCAGTGGGCTTCATTCACCTAAAACAGGTTTCAGCACCCTACTATTGCCTGGAGATTCCCACACTTCTTTTGGAAATTAAAAGAAGTGTTGGATTTTTTCACTGAATTAATCTGTCATTTCTTTTTTTTATGTGTTTGGGCAGACATAAAAATTGGCAGATGTTTAAAAGTGTTTTTTTTCAACCAGGTGTGCTTTGGGTTTCCTTCCCATTTCTCTGTTATCCAGCAGTTATGCAGTGGAGCTGGTGAAGGGTCTAAATCCCATATCTTATGAGGAGCAGCTGAGAGAACTGGGATTGTTTAGCATGGAGAAAAGAAGGATTGGAGTGACTTTACTGCTCTCTATAACTACCCAAAAGGAGGTTGTACTTCTCCAAAATAGCAAGTGATAGGAGAAGAAGAAACAGCCTCAAGTTGCACCAGGCGAAGTTTAAATTGGGCATTAGGAAAACCACCTACACTCAATGGGTTGTCAAGCATTAGGACAGGCTGCCCAGGGAAGTGGTGGAGTCACCATCCCTAGAGTTATTTAAAAAACAAGTATATGTGGCACTTAAAATCTTGGTTTAGTGGGACTTGGCAGTGCTAGGTTTATAGTTAGACTAAATCTTAATGTTCTTTCCTGATCTAAATTATTCTATGATTCTAATTAGGTGCAGATTAAAAGCACTGGGGTCAATGAGCTCTTCCAGAGGAGAGTGTATTAAATGTTGTCTGCATCTCTTCCTCTCTAGACATGCTGGGTGCCCGCCTGGAGTCAGAGGGAGATGCAGCCCTGTCCAATGATGCCTGCCTCTGCTATATCTCATCAGGCAATGTGGAGAGGCTGGTGGAATGCTGGGTAAAAAACCACGAGACTTCATCACCACTTGCTCTCCAGGTACAGGTGCTATGATGTTGGTTTGACTCCTCTTTAGGCCAGTCTGGTAGCCCTGAACTGTTTGCCTTTTTCCATCAGGGTATCTGGCTTCCAGCAGGCAGTTTGTACTCACCCAGGTATCTCCTTGTAGCCTGGGTTATGGGCCTACTTTGAAAGGAGGTTTGCACTCTGGATCAGTCAGGGTTTGTGTGCTTACACTGCACATAAATCCAGCCATGAACAGGAGTTACAGCCTACTTGCCTCTCTTACATACTGATGTCACCTCTGAGCTTCCTTTTGGTCAGGGAAGTTTGAGCTATACCTTTTTTTTACTGGTAGTAGCCTGGGATGCATTTGCTGCTGTGCTTGTCATGTATAACTTAATGCTGCAGTTATCTGGCTGTACCTTCAGAACAGCCTTAGCAAAATAAAATGAAGTCTGGATCATGATATTCCCACTGCAAGTAGGATGATCACATATGGGAAGTCACACCTTGGAGATAAATCAGGACTTCTAAGTCAATGTTGTTGCCTACCTCTCTTCATTCCTATTGGTTATTTCACAGAATAATCTGAGTTGAAATGGACCCGTATGGGGATTGAACCCACAACCTTGGTATTACCAGCACCATGCTCTGACCAACGGAGTTAATCTCAGTAATCTGCTACACTTAAACCAGTCCTGGCTAAGTGACTAAGCCCTGTTGTGTATGTCACTTGCTAGAATGAGCTAGACAAGTTTATTTGATATCTGCAGATAATGCCCTCTGCTGCAGAGTTCCCTGGTTTTGTAATCCTACTACTGAGTAAAAGTAATAAAAAGGCATCTTCAGCACTCCTGGTTATTTCTGAAACTGGCCTCCTCCCAGTTGCCAGATATCAGCATGTATCATTCTCCAGCTGTAAGCACTGCTTTCATTCCTGGGAGTTGAAGGAGTTTTGAGTAACTGAAACCCTTCTGGTCCTTTTGCCAGCAGTAGTAGTTTTTGCTAATGAATTTCTCTTGATATGGTTTTAAGCCTTCCTCTTCCAAGTTGATCACCTATAACAATAGTAGCTTCCTAGTAAAATGATCACAGTTGATTAGAACAATCTTGTGGCTTCTGATTTTCTTTTTTTCCCTTACTATTAAAGGAGCAATGTCAGGATTTGCTTCCTGGTTCCTGGTTTTCTCCAAGTGCATCCGAGGAAATGGTCATTAGTGACAGTATTTGGTGCAAAGGGGAGTAACTTCTGTCCACATTGGCCCTGATGTCAACTGAAAGTGGGGAGAGCCATCTAGTATTGTCTCAGCATGAGTTGGGCCAGTAAAACTAGTCAGAATCTGAGTAGTCTTATTTCTTCCTTCCCCCTGTATTATTCAGGATCTTATAGAGAAGGTGATGGTGCTGAGCAGGTCCATTGAGATGCTCCGAGGCACCGCAGGACCAGCACCAGGCCCTGTCTTGGCAGAACGAATCACCCAGTATGCCAATCTCCTGGCATCACAAGGATGCTTGGCAGCTGCAATGAATTACCTACCCAGCAGCTCTAAAGAGGTGAGTGAGCAGCAAGCTGTTGTGGGAAAGAGTGGTATGGGGGGAGATTGTATGAGGGAGAGCTGGGATTTTGCCATGCATCGGGACTTAAAGTTTCACCTTAGTTATGCTAACTTGAGAATAGAGGGGGAGGGGGGAATGTATTCCAGGATATGGGTTTTGTCTTTATTTGCATTTTCTTTGTAGTGCCTTTGATTCAAAGAAAAGGGAAGAGTTTTAGAACTGTAAAATGGTTGATGGAGAACAACACTGGGAAGCAGCTTGCCAGGGAAGCTGCCTCTCTTCTTGAAACTAGCTTGTAGAGGATGGGAATGAGGAGGTCACCTGGCAGTTTGAAATAAATCCATCTAGTGCCTAAATGTGGGTAGGGATTGGGGAGGGAATATTATAAAGACTGGGGGAAGGATTAGGGAGACTTCATCTGCCTGATAGTGTGGCAGGTGATGTCTCAGATTGTCATTTACCATTTGTTGAGGTTTTTTTTCCTGGTGGCTGTTGGGGACATGGTTAGTTTTGCAGTCTGATTCATAGTGCTTTAGGTCAGGGTCTGCTTTGAATGCCTCCCCAGCATTTCTCATCTGGGGTTTTCAAAGTGCTTCTTCTAAAGCATAGTTTGTTTCAGCTCCTGATTGAACAGCTCCGAGACCGTCTCTTTCATGCTCAAGGAGAGAGTGTGGGTGATCAGCAGCCACCCCCTTTTCCCTACGCTCGTGTCAATGTAGGGGTCATTAAACCCGCAGCAGCCAAGGGTGGTTCCATCCTTGAAGGAGCAGCCCACAAAGCCGGTCCCAGACATCCAGAGAAGGTATGCCCTAAACTCAGGTGTTCGTGGCTTGGGAAGAGGGAGGAAGGCTACTGGGTTGTGGAAGGCATAAGAAGTAATATGAGATGACATAAACTGACAACACTGAGGAGCTCCTCGTTGATGTCCTTCACTGGAGCAAACGCAAGCTCTGTGACAATCCAGAAGTAAGCTGTCTGGCGTATTTTCACAAAGCTCTGTCCTACATGGAGTCCCCAGAGGAGTGTAGTGATCCACTGAGATCTTAAATCTTAGGGTGAAAGAGGCTGGGGTCATTTTCCTATGCTCATCTCACCCTGATATCTTAGTAAAATTACTGTAGTATGGCTTCATGGCTTCATCTCAGCTCTTGCACAAGAAGACTGTTCACAGAGTTTTGCTTCCAACCTCTATTATTCCATTATTGTTCCTTCATTATTTCCTCCTGGTTGGGCTTCCAGGAAATAATTTTATGGGAATTTGCTCCTGAGGACTAATGCTTTTGAGAGCTGGAGAATACTCTGAAGAGTGTGGTGCTCATCATGTTGAGCAAGTTACATGGTGGGAAAGGCCTTTGATCAAGTGCATCAAGGGCACCAACAGCAGCAGCAGCTTCTGTTGCCTGAGAAGTGACAGGGATAGAAATTGCATCTGCTAGTATTGTGTATGCATGTGACTCTGTTGGCCATTTGCAAGTTCTTTATTTTTTCATTGCAGCCCAACTATCCGTCATCGTTTCCCCCTTCAGCACCATCTCAGCCTTCAGTGCCTTCCCTCTTCACACCTCAGCCAGTGCCAGCGATGCCTGTGACACCTCACCACGTTGCCCCTCCCCAAGCCAGCACGGGTCCACAAACAAGTGTCTATTCCAGAGGGCACCCATATCCACAGTACAACTTGGGCTTGAATCCAGCAACTGTCTCAGGGCCAGGTAAGCATTGTTTGATTATTGTGCCCATTTCTAGGTTTTCTGAGACTAAAGCCTTCAGTGTGGGTGGCTGCTCTAGTTTTTTCCTCACAGGCCTATTGTACTGACAAAGAGCAAGTCAGCTCTCTGAGGCTTCTCAGTGCTTCTGACAGATGTAGTTGTAGTAACTGTAGTAACTGCATGTGTGCTGACACTGAGCATATATCGGGGTAGAAAAGCCACAGCTGGCTTGGTGGCAGTTTCATTGATGTAGCCTGGGCTAGGGAGGCATGGATATTAAAAGATATGGCTTGAAGAAGGGAAGGCTTATTACCGAGAAGCATAGTGTCATGAGTAGTTGGCCCATGAAACAAGTGATGCTGATACACTCACTCTCTTTGTTGTCTGTAGCTGTGTCGCAGTCTCAGCCATTTGGACCAGTGGGAGTCAGACCTGTTGGTCCTGCTCCTTTCTCCAGCCAGCCCTCTCTGCCAGGACAGTTGATGCCCATGACATCTCCTGGTGTTCCACCACCCAGACCTGCCCTCTTCACTCCAGCCTCAGCCCCATCATCTCAGCTTCCTGCCTCCTGTCCTCTCCCTGTGGCAAGCCAATCTCCTCTAGACTTCTCTTCAGCACCTTTTAACTGCCCCATGAACATGGGTTATCCTCAGGGAGGTCCTGGAGCTCCATCTGCTAAACCACTGCCAGCAGCCATTCCTCCTCCCCCCACAGGTAAGTACTGCTTGTGTGACTTTTGTGTCCAGGACGAGCCTGGGTGGGGTTTGTAGTGTGTCATGGATGTGGATCTTCTGGTCTGGTCTGTCTCCATAAAGACTGGATGTGGTGTTGAGGCAGACCTTACAGGCAGAGAGTGCTGAGTCTTGCTGTGGTGGTGGAACACAACAATGGTGACTGTTTCCATCTGCCTGCTCAGTTGTTCTGTCTCCCAGGTTGTGGTTGCAAGATGATGTCTTTTCAGGTCCTCAGTGTGCCCTGAATAGTCATCTACTCCAAAGGCATCTGCTCTGATGGAAAGGGTGGTGGTTCCCATGGAACGCCTGTTGGAAGGTTTGCTCATCTCACCCTTGCTTATGCAACTTACATGAGAAGTGTATTTGAAATGGTGGGAGAGCTTCCCTATCTATGAGATACTCCTTATTTACCTTCAGGACTAAATTCCTCTGTCTGCTGGGCTCCAGGGCTACCATTTTCTTCCTGTTGTCATAAAAGGCTTGTCTGGGAATCACTTCTGGATTCCTCTCTGCAGTGTTTTAGACCCCTGTGGGTCTATAGTTTGAATCCAGTCTATCGTGTGAAGTCCTTGCTAGCATGATGAATACAAAGAGTGTTGGACCTAGTTCCCCATGGATGGGCATGCCTTCTATTTCCCAGAATATCTGGTGTTTATTAATTCTCTGTTTGCTGTCTCAAGTGACAGGCTGTGGAGATCCCTAACAACAAGGCTGACAATCCATAGATTTTTGAGCAGATGCTTCTCCGAGCCACACGTATGCTGCGAGTGAAGGAACTGAGGCTATGATGTTTGCCTTCACCTGAAATCCTTTGCTGACCTGTGTTTATCCAAAGATAGCAAATCCCACTGTGTGAAGTCTGTGGGGACTATACACCAAAGGCTCTAAGCTACAGCTGGACAAAAAAATCATTCCTGGAAAGCTTTTTGGCATATAGTCCAGTGAAATTACTCACTGAATTAAAGCTGTTGGTGATTATGCCTTTTCCACCCTGCCTTGATTTTCAGGTTTCTTCCCTTGGCTAGATCCCCACACGGATCATGCAGGTAGTACCCAGAGAAACCTCCAGACCTGTGGGGCAGGCAATGTTGCTGCTTCCAGCGAAATGCATGTTTTGATGTGTGTGCACGTGTGCATGCTCACTGCTGTTTGTTGTTCCCTTGCATGCCTGGGGAGCTGTACAGGTGGGGTAGGGAACATACCTGTCCTGAGGACTAGTAAGTGACAGCTGGGGATACTGGAAGTGAAATAAAAGTACTATGCTATTACTCATGACTTTGATACAGAAAATAAGGTCTCCTGCTTCTTCCTTCTCTATTTCCCTCCAGTTCTGGAGGTATTAGACCATTTTCAGTCTCTGTCTTTTTAGGCAGTTGCTGGGCCAACAGGACAGGGAAGCAGTTTTCTGTCTGCTTGCTTCTCTAGGTGAGGAACAGGCCAGTGGTTGTAATTCATCTCTCCCAGCCTTGTGCATGGTTTTGCTAGTGCTTTCTTCCTGTGTTTTGCAAGAGGTGGAGTCCCAGCAGAAGCAGTGGTGGAGTAGAGCTTCCCAAGCAGAATTTGGGGGCTCTCTTCCAAGGGGAACTGGAAATCCCTTTTGGCTTTAGTTAAAGGGTGAGGTTTGGCTTTGAATCTTAGTTTGACTGTGGGGGAAAATTTGGACCCAAGGGGTTTTCTGACTGATACTTTGTTCTGATTTCTCTCCTTGGTATTCATTGGTGTTGGCAGGTAGTCATACTCTAATCTACATTGTCAGTGGGGTATGGCTCAATGTCTTTGTGGTCTGTTCTGATTGCTGCTCTTTGGCAGGACCATCTACCAGGCACAAATATCACAGCTTCATTTAGGAAGTCCAAGTACTTATAGGTGCTTACATCCCCAAGCAGTCTGGCTGCATGGAGTTGGACTCCAGAGACGGAGTTGTCCCTTCAGCAGAGAAACAAAATACCTCCATTTCTCCCTGTTAAGGGAAGATGATTCCACGGCAAGGATTTCAAGCACTTCTTTAGGCTGAAGAACCCCTTCAGGAATTCACTACTGAGAAATTCCCTTCTCCTGGGCAGCATTTGCCCCCAGTTTTAATGGCAATGGTTCAGCAGTGGTTGAATACTTGGTTCAGCAGTGGAAACTGGCTTCCTTGAGAGTGCTTTCTTGCCTGCTATTAGTGTTCTGGTTTTGATTTGTATTTTTCTTAATCTGAAAAAGGACTGTAAAATCACTCAATCTGACTGGCCAAAATTACTTGCTCTGGACATTACTGAACATAGTATCTGCAGCTCGTGAACATTATTACTAACACAATGAACAGACACCTCCACTTGCAGAAATCCCAAGTTCCTGAGAGTGTCAGGGACAGGGAGAAGGACAGCAACATGTTGGCTCATCTCCTTTCTGGCCAGGATAATCCCTGATTCCAGCCTCTGATGGTCTTGTGTTTTCTAGGACAGGCATTGCTGGAGGCTGCTGCCATGGGGCACTCCTTTCAGGGATGGTGAGAAATCCTATTTCACAAGTAGCATAGGAAAGATAGCATTTCACCCCAGCAAAATGCACCAGGGTCTGTTGTCTCTCATGTCTGATGATTAAATGCCTGGCTTAAAGGGTATAATTTAAATAGCTGTTTCCAGTGAGGATACAGAGTGCCACTGGGTTGGAATAGTGCCAAGGACTGCTGGGCCACCAACTCTGTGGGGGCCAGCGGAGTTCTAGGGCACAGAATCCCCAAGCTAGAAATAGGTGCCAACTTAATTAAACTTCTGATCCAAACTCATCAGAGAGCGAGTCTTGAAATCATGGGAAAAGGGAGGGCAAAAAGAGGCTGCCAGGATTTTAATAATAAAGGTAATTAAAGTAATGAAGCACCTTTTGCATCTTTCTCCTGTGATTTTTAAAGCTCAGTTCAGGATCAGTAGCTCATTAAGTGTGGCTCTGAGCTCCAGCAATTCTCATATTCCCCCTTAGAATTCTTTTGTTTCTCACAGATTATTCCTGTCTCATGGGCTTGAGGTTATTAATACTGGGGTTTTGTCTAAAGATGCAGGTACCTTTACAGGACAGCAGCAGACAAGGTAGTTGCAATTCGACCTTAGCAGAATGAAGAGTGGACACAAGTCTTTTGATGTCATGTTGTCTGATGGATTTTAAATTATCTGGAGTGAGGTTAGAGTACCACAGAAGCATCTGCTGAGACACCCTTCTGCTTCCAAAGCATTTACTGGCTAAGTCTATTCCCTTCTATTTGGCAGTGAGCAAATTTTGCTAAGCTTTGGTTCTGAACATGATTTTGGAAGGGAACCCACCCCTAAATATTTCTGCCTTTATCAGAACAGCCTGTATTGCTTTGGACTGCCACCATGAGCATTCCTGTGCGTACTGGTGAGAAGCTTTCTCACATACAGCATGGCTCTTGCTGTGTTGCCACAGTGCCACATTCTCTGGAGAACCCCAAGAACTTCCTGAAATGTGAGCTGCACACTTATGCGGGTCCCCACCAAGGTTCAGGCCTGACTCTGAGGCTGACTTCTGCAGCTTATACAGAATCCAGAAAGCGTCAGGTAGTTAAAAAAAAGTTTCCTATGTGGGAGCGGGTGTGTGCCAGTTCAGTCTGATCAGACATCACCTCATTAAGGCTGTGCACACACTAGGATACTAAGAATGGAATTAAGAAAGGGAAGGGGAAACAAGAGCATCTCATGGGCCTGTGAGCTGGGTTTGAATTTCCTCAGCTGAAACACCTTTAGACAAAGGTGCAATGACTAGGGAAATGGAGCAAAAGGGCCTTCTCCTGAAGGAAGTTCTAAACCATGCATGAATTGTTGCTGCAGCCAGCTTCTCACAGTCTGAAGTTTGTGTCTTGTCCTCTGTCCTGGCAGCTCAGGAATCTTGGAGTGATCCCTCTACTGGAAGAGGAGGCCTTCAGAAGAAAAAGGTACGTTTTCAGCTACAATATGTGTTGGTTGTCTTTTAGCCGGGGAGTTCCATGTGACAGATACATCCCTATAAATGCTCGCTGTCAAACTCGGCAGGCCTCTATCCCTGCACACGTCTGCACTGCATGCATGGCTAGGACTGGAGTCTAAGCAATCTTGACTCTTTGCCATCCAAAGTCACATGCTGTTCTGCAGGGTGGCTGTTTTGTAATATGGTTATCAGCTCTAATGTTGCCTCCTCTGTCAGTACTTCCCAGGCTGCCTACAATAATTTGTTGTTAAAAATACAGATTTAATCTTATGCCTTTGCCTACACAATTTTTTTGATAGTGGCTGAGGAGGTCACATTCTCTTCACACCTGACAGCTAGGGGCAGCATTTTCCCTCAGAACAGTGAGACTAACAGTGATTTTCCTCAGATGCTGATACCAAATGTTAAGGCACTTGTGCTGAGGAAGCTGGGACAGGTGTAGCTGTGAGCTGCCTGCTGTGTTGGTCCTGCAGCTCTCTGCCTTGTCGTGATTGCACTGGAGGGCCTGTGAGCTGAGCTCTTCTGCAACAAATGCTCTCAGTACCCCGTTTCTATCACTGGTGCCTGCTGGCAGGTGTGATGAGAAGCATCTTTGGCATCCTTCCCACCCCCCACCCCTCTTCTTTAGCTTGGAACAGACTTCTCGCCCTTTTTTTCTGGCAGCATAGCTGGGAACCTGCTTCAGGCTGTGCTCACTACAACAGGATTAGCCTCTTGTTAAAGCCATCTCCTTTTGATCTAGCCCTGTTGGAAAGAATCTGTCATGACTCTCTGGCTTAGCAGGGGCATGATGAAGTGTTTGCAAGAGGAATCTCCCCCCATGTCATGGGATTTTCCCCAATACGTGCTCAGTTGGACACTTTACTGCTGCTAATCTCTACATTCAGGACTCGTGCCGTTGCAGAGACCAAGCGGCTTTCTGAGGACCAGTGCTCTCAGGGGTAACGGATCTGTTTGATTGAGTAATTCCAGAGGGGTTTTCTTGCTGTCGCTTCGACTGTTCATCTAGGATGGAAGAGGAAGGGCCCTATTCTCTGAGTCAGGGGGCTGAAAGAACAGGGATGTGTTCTTTCATCATCTTGAGAACTGGAGACTCTTCAAGTTAGAAAGGATGTTGAATTTTTCTGTGGAGAAGCAACCAACCCTTATTCCTTGGACTTGGTTTTCTTGATTTTTTTTTCTTTGCTTTCTTTGCTGACAGTTACCTGAGAAATTTACTCCTCTGGCCCCCATCACAGCTCCAGTAATGGGCGTGCCTGCTGAACCCCAAGGGATCCATCCTCAGCTATCCAGGTTGCAAGAATCTGGCCAGTCACCCCCAGGAGCACCCAAGGAAGGCAGCCTACAGGTACCAGGGAAAGTGGGGCATTTCCCAGCCACCAGCACCTTGTCAATTAGAAAAACAATTCAGCTTTTGAGGTTCTTACTACTTGGCAGCTGCAGAGGGCTTATGCTGCTCCCTGGCCCCTACAAGGGATCCCTGCTGAGCATTAGAGGAATTGTCAGGTTGGAAAAATGACACCTGGGTATGGGTGGGAGAGAGCAAGGGAGACCAGGCAGGCTGTCAGCCTGCTGGGAGTTGAGAATCCACAGAGGCCTGGAGCTGTATCACAGTCTGAAGATAACCTAACTCTGTGCTTCCAGATATTCTCTGGGTTTGTGAAGGGGTGAAATTCTTCCTGTTCTTGAGGTTGAAGAGAAGAATCTACCTGCTCTGGCCTTGCATGCTCCTGTTGCATTGATTCAGCTGCATTTTTTTTCTGTCAGTATCACCAGCTACCTGGGGAAAGCATTGAGAGGAAGGAGCTGCCCCCTGAGCACCAGGCTTTGAAGGCTGCATTTGAAGGCTTGGTGCAACGCTGCTCAGCTGTTGCCACTGATCCAGTAAGTCCTCCCTTCTCTGATTATGGACTTTTTTCCCCTTATAGATGTTTGACTGGTGCTTCCTTCTTTTGGTTGGGTAAAAAAGGAAAAGTCTTG
The DNA here is from genome assembly GCF_015832195.1 of Motacilla alba alba. Taxonomy (NCBI): domain Eukaryota; kingdom Metazoa; phylum Chordata; class Aves; order Passeriformes; family Motacillidae; genus Motacilla; species Motacilla alba. Next base: position 17,341,896 of record NC_052021.1, read on the forward strand.
TCCCTATAACCAAGTTAATGTCCAGTAAGTCCTCCCTTCCTTTAGGCTGCAGGATTGTTCATCTTTGAGAACTGAGATGCATTCTCTAACTTTTATCCCATGCTTCTCATTGCCTTCTTGAAGCAATGATTCTGTCCTCCTGGCTCTTTCTTTTAAGGAAAGTAAATTTACCCAGCTAATTCAGTTTCACTGGCTTGATCTGCAGATAGTTCCTGCAGAGCTAGTATTACCAGCTATCTTTAGACCTTAGAGGGAAAGGCTGAGATATCCCAGGTGGAAGAGAAAGCCAAACAATCTTTGTGTCCAAGTAAATGTAATTTCTCCACCCTGGTTCCTGAAAGGCTATTGGCACATGTCACATTGGGTCAATATGTCAGGCCAGACTGAAGCAGTCTGACATATTTCTGGAAGCAGAAAAACAGTGTTTGCACATTGTGTTAGGTTGCTAAGTCTTCCCAGGGCTTAAGGCCACTAAGAAGCCTTCCAGAATACCTCTGCTTGATAGGTGTTATGATGAATACTGAGCCCAGACTGCTATGCCAGAGTCAGGCAATTTGAGCAGCATCCTCAGTGTGTTTGCTCTGTGCTTTCTGAGAGTGCAGCATAGCAATTTCTGCAGCATAATCTAAAGGTTCCCTCTATGGACAGAAAGGCCTGTTGGTTTGGGCTTAAGCACTTAGGTGTGGTTGAATAGCTGGCTCTGTACAGCAGTGCAGGGTACCTGAACTCCTGTGGCTTCCAGGCCTATTCCAGCAGTGCCCAGAGCCAGGCATTTGTGTTCATGGAATAAGTTACCTGTGAGTGGATTATTCAAGATGTGGTTAATGAGGTCAGTCTCATCAGAGCTTCAGTACTCACATCACACATTTTCTGTGGTGGTTACCTAGAGTGGGAAGGATATTCCCTCTTTTCCCTAAGGAAACCAGGAAGAAGCTCTTTCTTGGGCCAGTCAGGGTGAGGCTGGCCATGAACACCCCATGGGTCAGGTAGTGGATGTTTCTCATACTTTGGAAGTCGTCAGTCTGTCCTGTGGTCTGCAAGTACTGGCAGAAGGGAGGAATGCCTAGGCTGGGAGATGGGAAGAGGGGCAGTCCATCTTTCTGCATTGGGGAGAGAATGTGTATATGTGTACATGTATGTATATGTGCAGAGTGGGGGCATGGCTGTCAGAGGCTGAGATGCAGCTGAATGGTAGGGTGCTGTGGAAACACAGAGGAAGGGAGGGACTGAATGAGAGCACTTTGGCTCTGGAGAGGTGGCTTTGAAGCTCTGGCAGACAAGCAATACCTATTTTGCTTCAGAAAACGCGAAGGAAGCTGGAGGACGCGCTGCAGCGGCTGGAGTGTTTGTACGAGAAGCTGCGCGAGCAGGCGGTAAGTAGATGCCACCATTCCTTGTGTCCTGCTGGGTCCCTGAGCACACCTTGGCACGGGGTTGTGGGTCTTGGTGTCTGTACCAGTGTACTGGCACATATTCTCTGGGAAGACAAGGGGAGTGCCAAACCTTGTAATGACCATTAATCCAGCCTGCCTTGTATCTTCTTTCTTAACTTTGGCCAGACATAGTGTAAGAAGTTGAGGAGGTATCTGAAAGGTGCTTTTACCCTTCGAGAAGTATACTTCCACATAGATCCTGGATGGGAAGGGGCAATTGGGAGTAGTTAAGTGTGAACATAGTGTAGCTAGCTTAGAAAACTCTGAAGGTGATGATGCCAGTTGCTGATGCCAGCTGGCAGTTGTAGTCTGGGAAAGCAAGGGGAGAAGCAGCTATCCTTCCTGCCAGTGCTTGACTGTATAGGTGCTGTTTGGTGAAGATGAAGTGGAGAACAGTAATGAAGGGTGTGGAGGGAGAGACCTGTGTTATATCACAGAACATGCTGACTCATTTCTTCTCCCTCTCCACAGCTCTCTCCAACCATCCTCATGGGTCTCCACGAAATTGCCCGATGCATTGAGGCTAAGAACTACCCACAGGGTCTCCTGGTTCACACCCAAGTTGTGAGCAGCAGCAGTTTCAGTGAGGTGTCTGGTTTCATGCCCATCCTGAAAGTCCTCATGACCATAGCAGGCAAGCTGAATGTGTAAAGTGTGGAGCAGCTGGAACAGTGCACACCAGGAGCTGGTGGACTGCCTCACCTGTTGATGTGCTGCAGGTTGTGGACTCTCCTTCTGACTCTGGAGAAATAGGTCTGTGCCAGTGCCTGGAACTGTGCTAAGCCAGCACGCCTGGCCCCATCCACTTTCCAGACAGCCCACACTTTCCAGACTGGTGCCTGCAGCTCCTGGAGACTATTTTTCCTCTCTTCTTTCTTACTAGTCTGAGGCCACTTTTCAGCCCAGGGATCTCAATTTCAGGCTGTCCAGGTTGCACAGAGGTCCTTCTTCTTCCCTATATCTCCAGCACAAAAGGGGAAAATCTTTCCCTTCTAGGCTGACATTGCTTTGTATTTTTCAGGAAACAAACAGGGCTGGTACCTGCAGCACCACCACAGAAGAGCCTCAAGCTCTATTCCCTGCTGCAGAGTAAACTTCCTGAGTGGTAGCTGGGCTGCCTTGGGAACCTAGGCTGGTGTGTCCTCACTCTGCTGGGCTGCAGCAAGGATCTCTCCTGGCTCCTTCCTTCTCTTCATTCTCATCCTTGACTCAGCCTTTCACCCCTCTGCACCCATATTGTGCTGCAGCTGGAACTAACTACTACTAGTCTGCTGTAGGCCAGCTTTGGTTCTCTTTCTTCTTCACCCAGCTCTCCAGTCAAAGTCAAGTCTCCTGTTTACCCTCTATGCACCTTCCTTTATATCTTTACCCCATCATCTGCAGGCTCAAGCCCATAATGTTTCAGATCCAGGGATGATTTCCCTTTCCAGTTCCTGTGACTCTCCCATTCAGGAATGTTGGCAGGTTGTGCTCTGTGCGCTTCTCCCTGGAGCCAGTCACGTCCTGTCCTGGAGCTAAAAGCTGCCCTTTCTGGCTCCTGGCCTTTTTCATTTCTTTTACTTTAGCACAGCTGGACTTTTACCTACTGGTATTATCTAAAGGCTTCATACTTCAGGTTTTTCAGATGGCCTAGGGACTTTAGGAGCAGCAAGGATTGTTTAAGTCCCATAAAGATTTCCCTTGAGCTACCCTGACCAGCCCAGACTTGAGCAGGGAGGGACAGCTCATTGCTACAGATATGGTGCATTCATACTACCTACAGATACATGCAAAGGTGGTTCCAAGGGCCCATTGGCACTATGGTGGTAGGAATATGCTGCAGGAGGTGATCTTGTCAGGACTTGAAGATATGGATTGTGCTGACACTTGTCATCACTGTGGCAATTCCTCTGGAAGTAGATGAATGAAGCATATCTGTCCTGAGGAAGAAGTCTGGGAAGGTAGATGGGATTTTTGGGCACGTCTTTGTGTTTATTTCCTTCTCTTCCTCCCTCCTTGCCTGCTCTCTCAACATCCTTCTTACTAACCAGGCAGCATAATCATTGATCCATAGCTGAGAGCAAGGCTTATTCCCAAGATTTGGATGCAGCCAGCCCCTATTTGCTCTGCTTGCTGCTTGAGTGATAATGCTATCATGGGCCTGCGGTTCAGTGACGTACATGAATCAACCTAGTCTACCATGAGACTTAGGAGGGAGAAGAATTAGAGAAGGGAGAAAGAGGACATGTCCCATTCACTCCTTTCCAGGTCGAAGTGCCTCCTTGTTGCTGCTGTGTTGTTTCTATTGCTGTGGTTTGATGCACTGAGAAATTACAGAACAGTGAAATAAAAGCTGTGGTTTGTGATGCTTTTTTTCATAGGCCTGTTACCTCTGGCTGCATGGGACTTCTTCAGTCTGCATGGCCACCCACAGAGGGGGCAATTGAGAACTGTATGGGGCAAACCAGATTTTGGGCTCTGCTGCTATGGACATCCATCCCGGTGTGGTGAGGCCTCAGGCCTTACGCACTCCCTAAGGCTGCAGGGTCAGAGCACTGATCTTCTCCAGATCACCTGCGTCAGTTGTGACTGTTCGTCTACATCAGGCATAAGAAAGCCCCAGACTCAGGTTCTCTTGGGGAATCTCAGCAGTGTTTGAGATTTGGCACTTGACATCAAGAGTTGGAAGTATGTGAGTAAGTAAACAGAGAGCCCTTGATGGCATTGTCTCCCATTGCAAATAAATGTTACACCACTGAAGCCATGCAGCCTGAACTAGGATAAGGATGGACCTGTGTGGAAATTTATATCCTTGAATTGTCAGTTCTTATCATTAGTTAATAACTTAAGAATCTGTTGGCTGATTTCATTTAATCTTTTAAGGAGGTAAGAAGGGCTGAATTGAAATATAGTACTAAGATAAAGGTGGGGGAATCAAACTTCTTTCTTACAAAAGAAAGAAATTCTGGGGTTTTTTTCTGTCAGCTAGCTAGTATGTATGTACAACCCTGCCAGTCATGAAACTCTGAAATATGAAGGACTGTATTACATGGCCCAAGGTTGGAGGACTTCGAAGGAAGCAAAGGCTTGGAAAGATTGTTTGAATGGTGAAAATTTGAAGGGCTGTTGCTGAGAAGGGCCCAGGGTTTCTGAGAGTTGTGGGTGTTAGGGACACACCACATGCATTCAAGGAAAATAAGCTTTTGTAGCTCTGCTGCTGGCAGAGGCAAACACCCAGTGTGAAGGAGTCTTGAAGAGCTTTTGGTCTGGAGCAGTTAGCAAACAGCCTGGCCTAACTGCTGTCCCCCCAGCAGGGACAAGCATAGCTGATTTTCAAAGGTAACACTGGTGCAGCATCAGAATGGTGTTATCACACAGGTAGCCCAGGTGGCATACATTTGCTTAATGAGTGTATAAGGGAAGTCCCAGCTTTCTGAGATCACTTAACAAGCCTGGCATTTCTTAGATTCTGCCTTTTTGGATTCAGTTATGGTACCCTTTGCAGTCCAGCCCTTTGCTCTCTTTAACTCAGGCCACTTCTACTGCTGAGAAATAAGCACAGATTTTCCACGTATCTCTCAGATACATATGACATTAGCTCCCTCCAGCACACATAGCAATTGGTACCCAGTACTTGTGGAGAGACTGGCTGTTTATCCTGCCTTTGATGTGTGAGTCCTTCCCACCTGCCCCTCTGTTGCTCTGTTTTGCTTCATGTTTACCCCTGTAAGCACCATCCCTGAGGCTTTATTCTTTGAAAGCAAGCAGAGGGGGAAGTGAGGTGACTCGCTTGAAAGTCTTGGAGAGGTTTGTGGCAGAGGCCTGTCTCTGCAGCCCTGGTGTAGTATATTACCCTTCAAACCCCACTGGAAAGTGCTCCTCCTTTTATACACCATCTCTGCTGGCTGGCAGTATCCCAGTCTGTGGGCAGTGAGCATTGCCCCCTCCCGTGTGGGCACATGGCTTCACAGCACCCGGGCACCCGAGAAAGCATTTCGGTTGGGTGAGAAGGCCTTTGGGTTGACAAAGAATATGGGGGGAAGGGGGCAGCAGGAAAGGATCCCTGGGTGCAGAAAACAGAGCTCTAATCCTGTGGCAGATAACATCATGTCTGCAGGCTAGGCTTGTGTGTGTTTGGGGGAGCTGGAGGGGCAGAGATTGTTAGGCAGTATTTGTTTGTAAAGCCACTTGCTCTGAAGATAATGCTTGCACTAACTTCTATTGAGGGAGCAGTGTGAGTCCCCACAAAGTCCTTTCCCAAAGTGTCTTTGAAGCCAAGAACCCATTGAAAGGAAGAAAGGCCAAGAGAGGGGATTAGTTTGTTCAGCAGCTGTGAATTTCAGTGGGAGGCTGATGAACTCCAAAGTCTTTGTTGAGATGTTTTTTGTAAGGAGCCCTGCTGGAGGGAGAGACCCACACCGGGGCCGCGGCCTTAGACAAGAAGGAATCTGAAGCGGCGGGGAGCTGTAAACGGGCCACAAGGACTTTTCCCAAACACTTTTCGGAAAAGGTGTTGTAAAGAGATCGGAGGGGGATTAGCATGTGAAATGACACTTTCCATTGACTCCACTGAGGGGAGGGGAAAAGGGCTGGCTGGCTGATTTATTAGCATTTTGTTCCCTTCTCTATTCTGCTCCCCCAGCAGCCCCCCCTCCGCTGTCTCCCCTCCTCCCGAGCCCTCTAAAGAGGCTCGGATTGGAAAAGGGAGCGGGGGGCTGCCTGTTTGTGTGTCATCTGGGCGAAGGTGACCACCTGGGAAGCTGAATGTAAATATTTCTCCTCTGAGGAATGCGCCTTCATTAAACCGAAATGAATACATGGAAGCATCCAATCCTTCCCACAATGGCAGCAGGGCCTTTACCGCTGCGGGCTCCGTGCGCCGGGAGGGGGGGCCCGCTGCTGAGGTCAGCACATTCTGCAGCTGCGGCGTCGCCGTTTCCCCAGCGGAAGCAGCGCGGGGCGGTGGGGCTCTCGCTGAGGCGCCCCGCATGTCCCCTGGGCCAGCAGCCGCCACCGCGCCAGCCGGGGCTGTGCCACGGCCTTCGCGGGCAGCAGTGTCAGCAGGGGAGGGATGGAGGACGAATGGGACGAAGAGGGAAGCGGCTTCTGCAGCTTTTCCAGCTGACTGTGGAGCGGCGAGAGCCAGAAGGAAAAGGGAGGCCCATGCTGGACCTTTCCCTGGTGGTCGAGAGGCTCTTGCTTCCTCTTTCCTGGCCAACCACATAGGGACATAGGGGAACTGTGGCTGGGGATGCAAGAGACCTTGGGCAGGGTCACTGTGCTAGTAAAAACTTCTGTGCAAACAGTGGTGGTTTGTGTGTGAAGTGGAAGTGTTTCAGTTTTCCCTGAGAATGGGCCAAGGTTTCTTGCAATTTCTGAAAGGCCAAGATTCTTGCTTGACAGGAATGCTCTTGCTCTGATGAGACCCTAGGCCCAAATTCCTGCTCCCTGTGAGGTAGTTCTAGGATCAAGGGACTAATTGATAATGAAGAGACAAATGCAGGCTGCTGAGTGTCTTTAATATATCAGCTATGTAATGGGCAACTGGGCCCTGCCTGCCCCTCTCCCACCCCATTTCTTCCTGGCAGTTGCATGCATCCTCAGGCAAGCTCAGGAGGGAGCACATCCTTTCCCCTCATGGTAGGGGCTGAGGTTGTGCTGGCTGGAACTGGTTAGGTCTTCCTGGGCTCAGATGGATAAGCAATGTGTTTTAGTCTCTAGGACACTTCAAATTTCTACATACACATGCAAAATGGGACGAAAGAACACCCAGCCACTTAGACACAACAGCATTTTACAAGCACTTGGCTACTGATTTATTGCATTGGCTATTGGTTTACAAATATTGGCTACAAGATGGGTCTAATGGCCAGGAACAGCTCTGCTGGCTTCTTGTCTGGCTAAAGGACACTTCAAACAGCAGAGTAGATGATCTTATCGCAGCACAGGGGCAGATTGCTCTGTTGGTGCAGTGAGCTTCCCCAAGTCCTGCAGCTGGCAGCTTCTTACCTCCCTCCCCTAGCCTCAGCAAGGGAACAGAGATGCACCAACCAAATCTTCCTGCTGCTTGCTTAGCCTATAGAATATATACAATAAGTGGTAGAGGAAAAACTGTTATGTATACATCACAGTAACTGTGCAATAAATTAAACTTCAAAGTGCTTCACTTTCCTATTTACACCACCATTAAATAGTAACTGACATTATTTTCTCAGACTAGGAAGAAGTATTTAGTTAGTTAGCTGACAGGGTGTAAGAGTGCTTGGCAAGTACACCAGGACATGGGGAGTAGGCTCAGCTTGGCAGCTCCTCTCTGGGAGTGATTTGGGAAGAAGGAGGTAGTGGAGAAGTGTGAGGGCATCTTTATGGCATCAGTCAGGGGCTTTGATAGGAATGCTAGCCTAAAAAGGGAGACCAGACCTAGAGACTTGGAAGACACAGAGAAAGCATGTAAAAATCAAGGGATGGGACCCCTATTTTGAACAGCTGTGTAATGGGCAGGTCAAGCAGCAGTTTTGATCTTGCTGCTGCCATTTCAAATGCAAAGCACTGGAGAGCTTAGCAAAGCTGTCAAAGGGTGGGAAGCAAAGCTGTGGGGTCCCTGGAGGCTGGCTTGCTGAGAAAGGAGCTGCATGTCTTTTGTATTTCCTCATAGTGTAGGCCTGAGGCAATTACTGTTTTAGTACCTCTATTTTTTAAAAGCCTCTTCTCATTTACAGATTACTGATCTGAGTTGCCCAATTGTTGGTGCCAATTTTCCTTGTACTTTTCATCTCACTTACTCAAAAGCCCAGAGCAGGTGCTTGTTTGGGGAACAGACCAGCTCAAAACCACAGGAGCCACCAAGGCCTCCTGTGTTTTCAGAGATAATGCCATAGCCACTGGATAGAGTGACACTGAGTTGAAGGGACAGTTTTGTTTTGTGAACACTTGAAGGTGTCCCCAGAAGACATTACCCACTGCACTAATGCCCTGTATGGGCAAGGCCTGAGCTCTCATACAAGGCTCTTTTGCCTTGCCCAAGCCCCGGTAAGGCAGCAGTGGGAATGAGACAAAACTATGCCAAACAGAAATGGTGCCAGGAGCTGATGGGAAGGGCAGGAGAGGAGAGGGGCAGACAGAACTGTGGAGGAGCAGAAGCAAGTTAGAGCTTTCTCTTGAGCTTGCGGCTGGCTCCGCCACCTCCGCTCCGCTCCCGCTTCTCCTTGCGGACACAGAAGTACTTGGTGACCCGTTTGCGGCACTGCTCGCAGCGCACAGCACAGCACCAGTGGAACTTGCAGTTGCAGCTGGACACCATCTCGGCTCGCCTCTCCTCCACCGCCAGCCCGCAGTCCCCGCACAGCCGCCGGCAGCTCCGCTTCTCCCACTTGCTGAGCGCCTTGCCCCTCTTCAGGCACTCCCTGCCCTCTGTGCCCAGCAGCCCCAGGGTCTTGTTCTCCAGGCAGTAGTCAGGAGAGTCTTCCAAATGGACCAGTTCCTTCTTGGAGATGGAACTAAAGGTCTCAGCAATGGCACCCCGGCTGGCAGCGCTGTTCCCTGCTCCCTGCAGCAAGTCCACCTTCAGGGCTTTGTGGTACCTCTCCTTGAGGTAAGTGCCCACCTCCCGAAACTCAGGCAACTGCAGCCAGCAGGTCTGGGTCGTGCAGCTCCCTGACACACCATGGCATTTGCAAGTCCGCTTCATGGTCCCTTTCACTGCCTACAGGGTGAGCAGAGAGAGAGGTTCAAGAATACAACCCCAGAAGGGCCGTTTCTGTGCTGCAGTGCATGCAGGACCATGGCTCCAGGCCTGTGGAGGAGTTTGGCATCAATTCTCCCTGCACAGTAGTCTTGAAGCTCACAGATTTGCTTTTCCACAGTGCTCCCCTCCTTGAACTGGGAGAAGGAGGACTGCAGAAAGTCATTAACACTGTAACACAGAAGCTTTGCCACCTTAGAGCAGATACCATTGTACTGCTGCCATCCCCCCAGGAAGTTGTTTCTTCAGGACATGTGTTTTTAGCCACATCAAATTGTGACTCTCCACAGTGAATGTTCAGAGCCAATTTGGTATGCACTGTCAGCTCTGGAGGGAGAGAGGCGCTCACCTTTCTACCTGCCTCATTGTTATGCAGGTTCATAGCAGCTCTGGCATCTTGTCCAGTCTCCAGGGCATCCACAAACTGCTTGGAAATAGCTTCCCCAAAGCCCACATTATCGCTGCAGCCTCCCCACAGCCAGCCTTGTCCCCCTAAGAAAGGAGATGAGATGCGTGCTGTCAAAGAACCAGAACAGGTTTCAGAAGCGATGGGAGGGAATGGAGGCTGTGGGGTAAATCCAGCCTTTCACCACACAGTACTCCCAGATTCCCTCCCATTGAGTTCATGGCATTTCTCCTGAGGCCTCGATTGTAGGTGGCTCAGGCAGGCAGCAGAGGGGTATGTCCTGTACAGCAAACACAGGGCTTTCCAGGCTTTCTATAGAGCAGGATTTAAAAGCTGTCAGTTACCATGCATTAGCAGACATGCAGATAAGCCTTTGGGTCTCTAATCACTTCTCAAATCCTGACTTCAGCTGGTTCAGAGTGACTTGCAGGGACAGCATCTTGCTAACTTGGATTAACAAACTGGTGAAGGTATCCTGGTCAGAGGCAGCAGATCCCCCTCTGCCTAGAACAGCCCAAACCTTGCACACGTGCATCAAGGAGGCCGTGGTTTTGGCACACCCAGAATTCTGAGATGATGTTTGGCATCTTAGAAGGGTCTGGTTTTCTAGTTACCATCAAGAAACAAGGGAGTCAGCAAAGAATTGTGAAATTACACAAAAATATGTGGAAGGTACTTTTCCCAGCTGAGTGGGAGCTGAGTGGGATTGGAAAAACATTGTGCAGGTTTTTTCCTCCTAGAGAAAGATGCCAAATTTCAAATGAAGATTTGAAATCTGGAACATTCTGACCCTGACGTGCCACATTGGTACGTCTTGGGAGTTGCGGTTTAATGGCCTTGTTCCTCTCTGGAAAGGCCTGGCCCTCACCTGGACTTCCCCAGGGCATCGTGATCCACTCTCCCAGGGTGAGACAGGAGTGTTTCATGGGAGGTGGGTAATTGCAGCAGATGATGCAGTCCAAATCAAGAACTGGGACTGAAGGAAGGAGGAAAACCTTTCACCAGCTTGGATTCAGTCCAATAGCTGAATTGAATCATGCTGTTTTGGTCAAACCCAAAAATTCCCTGTGCCTTACAAGGTTTTAATTCCACGATGGAAAGTTTTTATTAAAAACAGATATATTTGGGGGAAAGGAAATGTAGCATGACTAACTTGATTTTCCAGAGAAGATAGAATTTGATGTGTTGTTGCCCAAAAGTCTTGCTCTATGGGAGAGAGGCATTCCCAAACTTTGGACAACTATCCAGTAGTGGCTGTTGTCAAAACAATCGGCCAGTAAAGTAAATTACTAAATACTGGACACTCCAGAGGAGTTTGTCATAAAGTGACACATACTGACTGCCTAGTGTGGCTGGGAAGGGCATGGCTTTTAAAAGATTTTGATAATTTGAAATTTGACCTCTTTCTATTTAAAACAAAATCCCTAAATGTCAGTGTTTCTGTGAAAGCTGAGCAGAGAGCTGGAGTGGTGCAGCCTGGAGTTCCCCACCAGGGGTGCTTGGTGGCTGAGGGCCTGGATATCACTGCCATGTGGAGGGTGTGATGGCTGTGTGCACCCACAGTGATTTTCCTGGTTGTGCTCCTGTGTGCCTGTCATGCTGACAAGTGCTAGAGAGATTTATGAATGCCACCCTGCTTTTTCTCATGATCATTCTTCTGTGGGGCCAACCTGGTCCTGCAGACCCTGGGAACCCTGAGGTCCCTGACCTGTGCTGCTATACCAAGAACATTTATGTGCATGGCAACAGATCCACTCCTCTGTCTGTATGATATAGTCATTCTCTCCAGCAGCCTAAATAGAGTTTTTTATTTGAATCAGGGAAACTGCAACCCCTTCTACTTTCCTGCTCATTTAGAAAGTAATGGAAAGCATCAAGAGCTTGGCTGGTGTAAGCTGGAGGTGGCTCCATTAGCTTCCACAGAGCTACTTTGGTTTGAACCAGGGAAAGCTTTTCTCTGAGCATTATTCCCTGGTGTGGGGACCAGGATGGGGAGGTGTTTCTGCAGGCCTCAGTGGAGGCGACAAGAGCTTCTCCTGCCGCCTGGGACAAGTGAAGGGCAGCAGCTCATCCCTCCTTACCCAGCTGTCCATTGCGGGAGTCGTCACAGCCACAGTTGTCAAAATCCCCCAGGCTGCAGTTCCGGGTCAGCGTGTACATGACACCCGCAGAGCTGATGGCGTGGACAAAGGCTGTTTCTCGGTTTGCTGTCAAGGGGGAATACAAAGAGAGTGGATGTGCAAAAGATTTCATTGCAGGACCAGAGTTAGAAATTGTTCCTACTGTGCACAGGACATCTGCAGTGGGGAAGACTTTGTGGGGTGAAGAGGCCCTACATCTCAGATTAGCTTAGTTTGGGCTTCAACTGCATGATGATAGAAGCTCCCAAATATGTTCCAGACTGACTCATGTAGTTTGAAAGGGTGCAGAGGAGATAGTACCTGGCTGTCCTTGTGGGAGCTCAACAGTGGTGATATAGCACAGACTGCCAATGTTCCCCACTTCTCACTAACACACCCCAACAGGAAGGGCTCCTCTTGAAGTATCAAAGAGCTCCTTCCCCACAGTCCCCTCAAGCTGTACCTTCTGCTGTAAGGGCTCGGAGCAGTGCCATACCTACCCACTAGGATCAGTCTGGGAATCATCAGCTGGCTTCACTGAGCCTTTGGCTTTCCTTTAATACCAGCAAGGTGTGGATCTGAGCAGATAACCTTGACAGGAATGGTTCTGGGACCTGCTTCTGGTCTCAGAGTGGGCCTTGTGCTGCAATTGTCGACTCAAGGCCCCGCTTTGAAACCTTTGTCCACCTCTGCTGGGGTCTGGTCTCTTGTCTGCTGCTAGTCCCACCAGAGGCCTGAGGCTCTCCTCCACACCCAGGTCCTGCTTTTAGAGGGTAGGTATGAGCATCAAACATAGGTCTAGAGGGCCAGATATGCACTGAAATATTTCCTGGGACCTGCAAATAGGTAGGGAATAGGATACAGTGACAATGACCACAGCCCCATGCCCTACAGTGGCCCAGGTCAGGGGTACTGGATTTCTGCCTAGGGTGATTCTGACATCTGGAAGATGTAGGAAGACTTTTGTCCTGTCTCTTGGCCACAGCACAGCCACTGATGAACTTTCCTGCTCCCTTTAGCCTTATCCCTCTGCTTGCTCCCCAGGCAGCCTGTGCTGGTTCTCAGCCTCCCTGGGATACCCTGGGACACCATCTAGGCATGGTGTCCAGCAGGCCAAGTGCAGGTCAGGGGGATGCATCCTTATGGGAAGACAGTTGTGTAAAGTTTGGTCCTGTGCCAATTGGGGTTCAGCAGGTCCATGGGTAAGGCTGGCATTGCAAGGAGGCCTTGGAGCTAGATCCCACTGTATCTGGGAGCTGATAGGTGAAGAGGTCTCCTGGGGAGATCCCTCTGGGGGATTCCTGGAAGAGGCACTTCCCAGGTGAGAATGGGGAAGAAAAGGAGGCACTTGGGAAGGGGGGCATGGGCTCTAACCTGTAGCAAGGGGGTCCCAGTAGCGGTATCCAATACTTTCCTTACCACTGCGCAGCCCACCGTGGCTGGAGAGCTGCAGTGCCCTCTCCGGGCAGTTCCAGCGGTCCCAGGCGAACTGGAACTTGCACTCCTCGATGCCGCTCTGCGCCCCCGCCGCCACACTGCTGGAGTAGATGAGATAGGCCTAGGAGCAGAGCCGGGGGTCAGCACGGGGACAATGCATCTTTTCAACTGAAAGTAACCTGTGTGCCATCTTACAAAACTACAGAGCTCAGAAGGTCTCCCTGGCCTGGCTTCCCTGGGAAGCTCACCACCACCAGCAGCACACCCATTTCCTGCTGAGCTGGGTCAGAGCCTGAGTCTCCTGTGGGAGAAAGCTCAGGTCTTGGCTGTTAGCCACATTAGGAAATGTGTCAGCCAACCTCTGCCATGGGGAACCCCTTATCTCTCCACCTTGAGAGGAAACAGAGCTTTCTGCTCAGATCAGGGAGCTCCAGGCTAGCAGATGCCTCAACCTGCCTTCTTCTTCACCACAGCCCATTTAGGAGAGCTAGTGCTTTGGGGCAAGGTTGCTCCACCAGTGTATTGGGAGCTAGATGGGCTTGGAGGTGTTCCTGGGGAATAGCCAGAACCAAATCCGGGTAAATTTTAAATTTTACAACTGGTCCTGGCTAAGAAAAAAAGCCTCTGAAAGAGGAGCACAAGGATGTGAGGGGTCAAAAATATGGAACAAAGTCCTGGCAATTCTAATTGTGCTCCTTGAGGAAGTATGTTTTACAGAGCCCACTGAAAATACTTTCCAGGTGGATCAGTGTGGGCCCTGATGCCAACCTGATCCTCAGGAAGCAATAGATGTCAAGTGAGAACCTTGGCTGGTGTTAATAGACAAATCTCCAGAATCTGGCCCCAACCAGCTTAAAAGAACCCTAGGTCAGCATTACTCAGAGCTTATACAGCCCAAGGAGCTCACAAGTTCCTGGCCTTTCTCTTTGCCTTATTGCTGAAAACCTGGGGGTGAGGGGAGCTCTGGCCAAGGCTGAGTGGAGAGGAGTGGGAAGGAGGAGCCCCTCTCTCTCTCTCCTTCCCTCTCTGGGTTTAGTGGAATCAGGGACAGAGATCAAAGGGATTTCTCTTACCTTGGGGCCCGTCATCAGGAAATTATTCACTGACCTGGAAGATAGAGACAGTGTCAGCAGGGAGGGGGTGATGGTGGAGGGGCCTGGGGAATGCCAGGCATCCCAGGGCTCTCCTCTCATTCCCCCACAGTCTGCCTGTCTCCTGGCTCCAGGCACCTCTGGTCTCTCCCCCATGTCCCTGTGCTTCTCCCTAAGGGACAGGACAGTGCTGTCCCCTTCTGCCCACCCTGCTCCCCTCAGTCAGGCTGTACTGGGCTGCAGTTCCTTCACTGCTCCCTCCTTTTGCTTTCCTCTGCTCAGCTACCCTTTGTAACAATCTACCCCTTATTTAGCTTTCTGGTTCCCCATGCCTTGCTTTTTACCTACTTGACTAAACTCAGGGTAGCATTTCTCCCAGCCTCAGGAGAGGGACCATGCTGAGGGAAGGAGGGCATCACACCACTGCTCCTTTGCAATATGAGTCCAGATGCATCTCTCCACATCACAATCCCTTGTTTTCCTGTGGTGCCATGTCTTACTGCCCACACTCTCCTCTTGGTCAGGTTATGGTGATGGCTGAGCACAAATATACCTGCCCTTCCCATCCTCCTGGACACTGTGCAGGGGACCCTGGGGGTTTGGGGTGGGTGGGCGGTCCTAGACAAAACTAAGCTTTCTGCTGTTCCCACTGAAGGTGTGGAGAGATCATCTCCAAGAGTCAGGCAGTGTGGCTTGTCTCCAACACTGTCCCTATGGCCTTGCAGAATGGATGCTGTCTGCTCTGAGTCTTTCACCAGTAAGAAAGATTGTTTGTGTCCAAATGGTCAGTCAGCGTTGGGACTTCATATGGTGCAGTGACCACCTGCAGAATTTGGAGAATGGCTGGGTGAATCCTGCTTAGCTGCATCATGGCAGAAAGGACTGGCACTTTGAAAAAGCCCAAAAACCAACTTGAAATATCCAAAGTCAGAAATGAAGTAAGAAAAGAGAGAGTCTCCTAAAAATACCTAATTCCACTCTCTCTAGGTTTATAAAATAACACTCATCACTATTTCTGGTGAGTCTGTGGTACATTTTCCCTGCTGGAACTCAGCACTTCAGAGAAATGGGTGACTGCGGTTATCACCCAGAGAGGACACTGGGGCCAGAGAGGTGGAATGAGTGGATTGAGATCTTGCTGTGAGTGAGTGAGTGGGAAAATGACAGAGCATGTGCTGTTAGAAACTTGGTTCTTCAGCTTCTTCTTGAGATTATGTTCTGCTTAAAATGAGCCACAAGTATTCCCTCATAAAGGAGAGAAAGATACTGTCTTTTTGTGCTACAAATCCAGCACAGACACTGTGGGCACATCCCAGGGTGGGCTCAAGCACAGTCAGAGGCAGGCAATGCCGTCCAAAGCTGAGGGTCAAAGTGCAGCCCTGCCATAGACACAGGGACAGGATTGGTCCCCAGACATCAGACACGTGAGAGATTGAGAGAGAGTGCTGTCCTGCTCTGGAAAACCACTTCTGCAGTTAGCAAGCCCACTTCACCTCCACCAGAACTTCACCCACGGAGATCCTTTCCAAAGTACACCACAAAAAGAGGTCTCATTACTTTAGTTTGGTCAAAATCACAAGAAACCTGATCTTTGCTGTTACAGTTTAGAGTTAGGAGAATGAGTTTGCAACATTTCATTCTGGCAAGTCTAACTTTCTTTTGTTTTGATTTGGTTTTTGTGGGTTTTTTGGTGAAAATGTGTTGATATTGATGAAGCTTTCTTTGGGAAAGTTTCCCCTGGGTCAAAACAGGAATAGGCTGTGAGAACGGGAGATTCTTTCCCTTTGTTCCAGGCTTGGGATTCAGACCCGGCTGTGCTCCAGCCCCCATGGGTACTTTAGCACAAAGTCGATGGTTGTTTTGCAGAGGAATTTTCCTTTGGAAGCTGCTTCTGCATTGTACAGCTAATTAAATATTTCCTGGGACTTGGAGAGACGGCATCTGTAGCCGAGTGATTAGAGCATCGGGTGACCTGAATCACACAGGGCCATGAACCTGGGGCTAATCAGACTGTGTAAGCTCCATGGGTCCCCATCCTAACGCAACTGGGTAGCAGCATGAACAAGTCATTTTTCCATCTGGTTTCCCTTCTGTCCATTGCCTTGACCTTAAGTGTTTTGCTATGGGGACCACACTCAGGATGGTGTCAGTGTGAATCTGGGCCCCTGGTAGCAGCTGTGAGAAAACTCTGGTAAAATGCTCCTGTGCAGGCAAGAGCTAGAAAATTGCAAGTCCTCTCTTATCTTGTTTTTGTCACCAAAAGAAGAGATATACCCTATCTGCATTGTTTCCCACGTGGATAGGAAAACCCAAATTCACAGTGTATAGAAGGGATTTGCCTCAAACCCTTGGATTAGGAATATCTGAAAAATTGCAAGGACGGCTTTAGGAGGAGGACAGTAATCCACAATATCAGTTTACAACAAACCAGCCTGTTAGCAGGAGTCAATTGACATGACTGCATTGAAGCAGAGGATCTGTTCCTTCCAGTATAAACTACAAGGTCCACAAAAAGGCCAAGTTCAGGATATGCCAATTCTCCATCTGCAGCTGAGCAAATGATACAGTAGCAATTTCCCAGCAGGATATTCTAAACAGTTTATAAAGTCAGGAAGACTGAAGGCGCTTTTCTTGAGCTCTCAGATCAACAGGCAGGCAGGCTGGGTTTGTAGGACTTAGACAAGTAAAGGATTCACAAAGTTTCAAGTGTTTTGTGCACTTGACATCCCAACATTTAACTCTTGCAGCTTCAGGTGGGTTCAGGAGAGGGGAAGATGAGACTATCATATGGCTAGAGGCTGGCTGAAATTTTTCTTACTTGTGTTGAGGGGGAAGGAAAGATAGGAATGGAGACACAATCTGTGTGCTTTTCTTTGCTCTTATAATTTAGCTAAGAAAAATGCATCTCCATTCTGTATATAGTCTCCAGTAAAGGCAGAGAGCAATTAAACCACTACTTACACAGATGTAGTACAATAGTGACAGTGTCTCTAGAATCATCTCTGTGCTGCAAATAGGAATCGCTACCAAAAGCTCTCTTCATTGTTTTCTCTGTAGTGTGATTTTTATAAAGAAATTATGTATTTCTACTAAATTTTCATTCCATTGTAAAGGAAAGCAGAATATAATACTAAACTAAGTAAGTAGTTGTATTCATGGCTGGTGCTAACCAGCCCAAATTCTATGACATTGGTGATTTTTTTGTATCACACACATGAAAAGAGACACTTTAGGTAATTTCTCTTCTCTGAGAAAGCTCTGGGAGTTTCTAGCTGTGTAAACCCCTTTCCCTCCATCTTCAGTCTCCAGGACAGCATTACACAGACTGAAGCAGAGCAGGCTCATAACTGAGGGGGTAGAGGGAGGACACCCCCGAGTTCCTCTGCCCCCTCCCCAGGCTGTGCAGGGCCCTGGCCGGGGCACACTGCTTCCCTCAGCACAACTCTATGTCTCCAGGTAAAAAGTAAATCTAGGGCAAGAGATTTTCATTGGATCCAATATTAGAAAATTATCTCAAAGCTAGTGAAAATCTTCAGCAGGAGTTTTCTATCATAGTTTTATTGAATCTGAAAGCAAAGAACCCTGCCAAGCAGCTGTCCCATTATATTTTACTCATATCAAATACTAATAAGCCTCTGATAATTCTGTTTCAGTTACAACTTTAACCAATAACATCACACTCATCAGTTTAGCATCACACTCCTCAGTTTAATATGCCCTGAGAGCCTTATCTAATCTCTCATTACAATATTTGTCTGATACTTTACCACCCACTCAGGCTACTGTGCTGCTGATTCTGCTCTTTAGACAATTATAAAGCTGGATTTACATCTTCACTGTCATTATTGTAAAGAGAGAAAATTGATAGAATTTCCTTTTGGATATGAGTTTTGTTCTCAATACGAGCTCCCCGAGGTTATTAGAAAATCAGGGAGGCTGGAAACCACAAGCAGTCCCACAGCTGAAGTGTAAAAAATACATTTAGGAGAAAACTACTGAGTTAGAGATCTTTATGTTATTCCCACAGGAGAGGAGACTGGGCAGCAACTCAATAACATTTGGAACTTTGCTTATTTTTTCTTCATTTTTCTCTATTTTGTTATATTTATTTTGAAGATTTTGTTCCTAAATGCAGCCCTGACATTTTGATCACCTAGAAATAATACATTGGTTGAATGGTCCGTTAAAAGTAAAAGCTAATCCACATGCAAAGAAGAGAAGTGGCCACATATGTATATATATTTTTGTTGTTGTTGTTGTTGTTTTATATTGTTGTTTTTGTTGTTGTTCTATATTGCTCCCCCACCATGTTCCCACTCCCAATTCCTGTGATTAAATCACAGGGAAAAAATAATGTGTTTTAAGCCATTGGATCAGATAGAGAAAACCAGCACAAATTTCAAGCAGAATTATTGTATGATTCCCACAAATTTGTCTTTTTTCTCCTCAAAAGTTAAGGGAGAGTGTCTGCAAAATTATGATTTCAAATAAAGGTTGCAATTTTCCTTTCTCTATGGAACTCTTGACCTATGAGCAACGTGCAGAGAGAAGCAGGGTTGTCTTGATCTATAAACTTTTCTCTTAGATAAAAAATGCTGAGAGATAGGGAATTTAAACATCCATCTTTGGACTGAAAATGTCTTGGATTTCCATATTTAGCTCTAATTTGTGTGCTGAAATTTCTCTGCTTTGAACTGTTTCTTTAAAATGTTGGGTTTTTTTCTTTTAATATATTCTAAACCTGTTTTTATTGAGGAAAGCAAGACACAGACATAGGAAGAGCAGAAAAATAACAATAAAATTAGCATGAGCTCTTGCCTAGCCTTTCTGTAGAACATACATATTACCCTTGTTCCAGAAGGGAGGTTTGTCTTGAGTTTGCTGCTTTATAGTATTTAGACATATACAAATTGTTGCGTATTCTTTTAATTAAAGGAATAGAAAATCTCTGAAAGAACATAAATTTCACTTCCAGACTAACAGGAATGAGTTCCCATTTACTATTTAGTTTCTCTTTTTGTAGTTTTGATTTTTCCATCCATGGTAATAACCCTAGAGATCTGCTATGGAGAAGGCAGGGCATTTTAGTAATTGAATGGTAAGAGACTTTCCTTGCCATTAGAGATAAGTCTGTAACCGACTGAGCTGATTCCCCAGGGCATCACAGCAATTGAGAAAAAAGTTTGGGTATTCAGTAAAAATCACATAGGAAAAATACCTGCAGAGACCATTTCCCTTTGGGAATGGGACTGATATATCCCACAAGGAATGATACAAGATTTGATGCACGCATAATCTCTTTCTGTTCACCCCTAAAGGACTTTTTTGGGATATAAATATAACACCGCCCTCAGGACAAAGCAAGAGATCCACAGGAGATGGCCACAGATTTGTGTGCAGCAGAACTATCTGATGGGACTCAGGTAGTTGGAAACCAAGCTGTAGCAGCTGCCGTAGCAAAAGCAGCTCCCCAGGAAACCCTACTACATGAATTTCAGACCAGTAATTCTGCCCCTATGTGTGCCAAGGAGCTGGACTCTCAGGCTGCTCATCCAGAGTGACACTGCTATGGATCTAACTCACCCCTGCGGGCTCTGAGCCCTTAATCACGGACTGTCCTCTTTGGGGAGCGTGAGAGGAGCCCCACTCGCTTTAATTAAGACAAGAGACAAGCTGACTGGGAGCCTTTGGAAAAACAGAAGTCTCTGGCTCTTCCGTTGGGTTATCTTCCCACTTGAAAGTGAGGGGCTACGTCTCAGCGTCCACTCTCCCCTATTTTATCCCAGCTTACAATCTGGCCCCTAGTTATTTTTGGGAGGTGCAGGGAAAAAGGACTTTCATAGAGCTAACCTCTCTGCCAATTAGTGTGTAGGGACTTGGTTAAATATCTGATTCCATTAAAGAACAGAACTGAACTAAGTGAGAAAGAGGAGACATTTAGGAAGGTGAAGAGGAATTTCCTTAGGGTATCTGGGAAGAGCACCCACCTGTGACACAGACTGTGATGCTCTTGATACTCACCAGGCATAGCAGGACTGGAAGAAGGGAGTGAGGAAGAAGATGCCCAGATAAGGGTCCATGTGAAATATAAAATCCAAATAAAGAGGGAGAAAGGAGATCCTAAAAAAACCCCAAACTTGGGTACCACCACCACCACCAGAGAAAAGAAAAAAAAAAACCCAAAAAACAACAAGCACAACTAATTTAGGGAAGGGATGGAGTTATTTTCCACCCGGCAGTCCTGGTGTGATGAAGAGGCGGATGCCTCCTGAATCCCACCTTCTGCAAAGGATAACCAATCCTAAAGTAAGAGCTAAAGGGGGCTGGTGAAATGGAGCCGCAGAACTTCCTAAGAAGAGATTATCTACTTAATTAAAGATTTTTTTTTCCCCTAAGTCCTTCAGCCAATCAGGACTCAAGTGCCAGAGAGAGATTGAGCTGATGAAAAGAACACCCCAGGTTCCTCGAAGACAAATGCACCACGAAAGGGATAAGAGGGAGGGAAAAGGGGGGGAAAAGAAAAAAAAAAAGAAAAAAAAAAAAAGAAAGAGAGGGATAAAGAAAGAGACAGCAAATCCCTTAAAGTAATCAATCTCCACCAGCACTGCCCTGGCTTTCCATTCCTGGCAAAGGCAAACGGAAGGGGCTGCTTTTGAAGTGTCTTCTCCTCCTGCCTTGGAGACACCACTGAGCTGGGGTGCACTGAATAGTCTGGGGTGGGGGGATTGGGCTCAGGCTGTCTACATCTGCTGCTTGGGTCACAGATATGAGATCATTGTCTCTGCCTCAGTCTCCCCCAGAAGTTTAAGGAGGATCAGGGCCAGTTCCTACTTCCATCTGCTTCTCTTTCATCATGGTGACCTGCTCTTTCTTCCCACCTCCTGTTTGCATCAGGCCATCCTCACCCCAGGAGAAAAGCCTCTGACTAAACCTTCCTATTCCCCCTTAATTTTCTGCTTTTGGCATTTCCTATAGTCTATGGGAGAGGGTCTGGAAGGGTTAGCAGTCTCTCGCTAAGGGCTTATCCCCGGCCAACAGCTGCTGGAGCTACTTAGAAGCGCATCCAGTCTGTGGCAGCTGGCCACATGGGACATTCCAGTTACTGTCACAGCACCCACCATAGATACCCTGACTAGCCCTAAATCAACATGACCAGTTGTATCACCATGTCCCAAAGCCATAGGAAGAGCTTCTCCACACTACGCAATTGAATTTTGTGCTGTGGACATGATCAGGCAAAACATGGGCTGAGACCAGTCAAACTCATTTCATCCAGGCACAGCTACCAAGCAGAAGTGCTGGACCCAGGCAGGATTTGAAGAGGACTGAGACCCTGTGGCTGAGCCATCAGGCAGGGCTGGTGGCAGGTTGAGCTTTGCTTGGGGACGCTTCAGGTGGACCAAAGTCCCTCCTGGGTTACAGAGTCTCAGGAAAGGAAAGCTGCTCAGCAGAGATTTGCTCTCTGATGGATTTTGGCTGTCTCACACTGAGCCCAGCTGTGCTGAAGTCAGGGAGCCCTGGCCAGGCACAGCATGCAGGACACTGCTGGCAAAACACTACCTTTGCCCAGAGCACTGCCTGTCCAGCCAGGACACTCCCTCACCCCAAGGGTGGCTGGGCAGTTTCTGGGCACCTAGAGAAGAAAATACAGGTGGCAGCAATTTATCCCAGGGCCAGCTGTGTCCCCAGCTGTGTCGCATTACAGCAAGGCTGATGGTATTTGCACTCATTAAAGTCCCAGATCCTGGAGCCCAGAGCATTTTAAAAACTAAGGTGTTATGTATGCTGAGAAAAAGCTTGAGAATTTGTCTAGTAGAAGATAAAACCCCAAAAACTGAAAGATGAGGGAAATGAGCCCTTTGTTTATTCTTAAATTATTTTTTGATAATACAGTTTTTAATTAATAATTATATTGAAACAAAATTTCAATGCTGTGATGTTTAGCACAGTTTTATGGTTTTGGTGGTCTAATTCAAGTAGTGGAGGTGGCTGTGCTCCCCCTCCCAGGCTGTCCTGGACTCAGTGTAGAGAACAGCTGCAGAGGCTGATGCTGCCTCAGGGGAGCTGAGGGTCTGCCAAGGGGCTCAGTCCCACTGGGAAGCACTGGTGAGATGCAGGAGATGCCACCATCCTGCATTTGGCATCTATTTCTGATGGTAGAAAGGGGAAGAATTTTCAGTTGTGTCTTGTAAGTCTCCAGCTGTCTGTTTCAGGATTCTTGAGGTGGAGTTTTCACATTTCTCAGGCCAGCAGCAATGGCATTTTGAAATCATGCAACACTTCAGACATTTCTTGACCAATTGGAAAGACACCATTGGGTTCACTGGGGTGAGCTGTTTTTGTTACTCCATGACAACTTAAGTAAGAAGATTACAAAAAGTAGGAAAAAAATAATAGTAGGTGGATCTAAAATAAACAGATGCAATTAATTGTTTTTATTAACTGTTGCAAGAGGCACACAGGCCTTTCTCCAAGCTCACAGAAGCACCAACAGCTTTGGAAACAGCCTCCTCTGCCAACATCTAATTCCAATTAAATGCAATACTCACTTTCCTGGAAACAAGCCTGTTTTTCAAACCAAAGAAGCTGGAGGCAAAGTCTGAAACAAAACTGTCCCAAACATGTTTCAAAGTATTTAATTACAATTCTCAAAAGTTATTAAAAAGATTCTATGAAGCGCTATCTAAATAAATGAGATGCAAAATTGTTTATCACGTTCCTCATATTTTGTTGTTGTTACTGACAAAAGCTCTGTAAATTTACTAAATGGATGCAGAGAGAAGTAAAACACATTTTATGGCCAGAACAGGTACCTTACCCCACTTGACCCACTGGCCAATACAGATCTCTTCTGACCTTTGCACTGAGTGTGTGCTGTGTGTTTGACTAGTTGTTCATTTCTCAGAATGGCAGGCAGGGCTTGAGGACAACAGCAGATAGAGAACCTGCCACCATCTGCAGTAATTACTTCCAGTTTATTAAAAAAAAAAAAAGGAAAAAAAAAAAAAAAAAAAAAAAAAACCCCACAAAACAAAAAAAAATTACCAAATTTTAATATAATATGTCTAAATTTAATTTCCAGAGTACAGAGAAAATTTTAACTATCCTAAAAGAACTTGTACAAGTTATCACAAAAGTCAGAGAAAAAGTGAAAAATAAAGCCTTTAACGCTCCTGCTTCCTTCCATCCCAGTACCAATGCAACGGATGGATTTGAAAAAAGAGGTTAAGAAGTGGGGGTAATAATTCCAAGTCTGGCTCACAGATATCTCAAAAGTTTCTTGGTGCCAGTGCAAAGTGCCCAAAGAACAGATTTGTTAAAACAAAATGGGCATTAAAAACGTAAAGAAAGAATTTGACATTTCTTCCGTTAAAAGATATGTAAAAGGTATGAGATCAAAATGAAAGGAAAATAATCCTATCTAGGCAACACACAGAATTCAAACCTGAAAGGGCTGAAATAGTCTCAGGAAGGTCCAGCTTCCAGTGCAGTAAGTGAATTTAAATTGTTTTGACTGTAGCTTTGCCTTTTGGACCAGCTAAATGCATCTTTAATAGTGCCTAAAGTCTGTCAAAACATCCACCAGTACCCCAAGAAGGAGTATGTGCTGCTCACAGTCCTGTACTGAGCATGCCCTGTGATAGTCTGCTTCTTCAGTCAAGTGGCTCCAGAAACAAAGCCAAATACAGGCTGGGGAAATGCAATAGCTTCCATGACAGCAACAAACATGCAATGGAAGCAAACGTGGAATTTTTAGCATTTTGGCTATGAAAAGGCAAGAAATGTGCTGGTGTGCCCAGAAGCCTCTCTGTTTATTTTTGTGTTTAGCTGTATCAGTCTGAGATTGTGCCATTAAAGACAGTATTGACACACCAGAAGATGCCAACAGTGGTGCGACCTCTTTGCTGTAAGGTTGATTTTGTAACCTAGCACTGTTCCCCCACGCTGTTCTGTGCATGGGTGACGCACACAGAGCAGCCTCCTGTGAGGTCTGCTTGTGCTTTACCGGTACTGAGAGTATCCTCACATTTGTACGTTCTCTGTAAGGTTCGTGCAGGGACAGCTCAGTGGATCCTTGTCCACTGCAGTGAACTGTGGGGACAGGACACATCCATCATACATCATAGGAAGTGACTTGACCTGAGGAACCCAAGAAAAATCTACTTGGGAGCTGCTTAAACAGGCCCACTGTTGCACTGGAGACATGCATTTTCTTTCCTTTTCAGGCTCTCGCTGCTCCCTTCAATATTATTATTATTGGGAATACTTGTAAACAAAACTACATTTTGAACTGTAAGAATGAAGAATTAAAAAGACTGCTCAGTGACATGCTTCAAACTTCTTTAGCTGAAACTGTTTGCAAGCACTGCAAGAGCTCTAAATAACTCCAGCTAACTTACAACTGGATCTCCTTCACCCAAATCAGTTTGTTTGGCTCTAGTGCAGAAAGACTGCCTGGTTTGGAGCCCCTTTTGTGAGGCTGACAGGAGGAGGTTTAGCTGAGGGATTTGTCCAACCCTGTGATTTTTTCATCTCTGATTTGCTATGCAGTCTAATGACTGTGCAGCTCTGGGTTACCCTGTAATTTGTCCCTCTGACGAGCCAGCCTGCCATGTCAAAGCCAGCAGATGGTGCTCCCAGCTTGGGCTGTGGCTGGGCTGCGGCTCAGCACTCCTGTGGAAGAGGATCCCTGGATTGCAGGGGTGCAGGGAAATGCTGCTCTTCTAGACACAGCCATGTCCAGCACAGACAACAGGCTATGCACAAGATCCAAGCCTAAAAATTCTCCTTTCCTCCTCCCTGTTTCTCCAAACCAAGTACCTTGAGGCCTCAGAGTAGGTAAAGTCCAAAGATGACTCTGACTGGTTGTGTCATGGCAGTGGTGTGGAGCTGCTGGTGGCTGTGCCCACAGCTGGAGGTCACAGCAGGGCCACGGTGCAGCTGCCACCTGTGCACTGCAGCACACTTTCCACAGCCAGCCCCTGTGGTGGCCAATGAGACCCCTACCAACCCCTGGCCATAGCTCAGGGTTGAGCAGATGCTCCCTAACTCTCAGCAAGAAGGTGGCTGTAAGGCTGTCTGCAGTATGCACAGATCTGTGTCCACACTTTTTCACTGATGTGCCCCTTAATGGGTCGTGGGACAAGCCCCAAGGTCAGGGATCAGCAAATGTGGCTCAGCTTTTTGCCCCACAACAGCAATGAAAACTGCACTGGGGTAAGTCCAGTGAGGTCCTTCCTCTTTGCCTACAGCTGACTATCATGACTAACCTTCTGCATTTATCTGGAATGAGTCAGACCTGTAAAATCATGAGACCAGCTTGAAAATAATACACACTGCGAGCTATTTGTGTCCAAGTCTTTAATGTACTCTTGGGGCTTGTTTCCTCTGGAAATGGCAGAGCTGGGAACATGCTGTTCTCTCGTAAAAAAAGGCAAGCTAGGCTCCAGGCAATTGAACTTTCCAATGAACACCCAATGTCAAAAGGCTTGCCAGAAATTTTGGGGGTAGTGACACTGAGCAGGCATATAGGCCCTCTCTGTGTTGAGGAAAACTTGCTGAGTGTGGGTCCGGGCTGTTTGCCTGAGAGATCTCACACCTTCAGTGTTTGTACATTAAAATACTGGGTCCTTTTTGCTCTGTCCTTGGCCAAGGACTCTTCTTGGCCTTGCGTGTAATACTTGTTGCTACTCTTCACACTGGGAGTGGCTGCATTTTAGTGGTGAACATCAGATCAGCCCATGGGGTGCGGTGGCTCCCAGTGAGCTGTAAGGAAAGCTGAATCATTTTCCCATAAAACCCATGGTGCAGGATCTGGGTCCAGCTTCAGCGTTCCCCAGTGCCATCTGCATTGACTAGGACTATTTCTTTTGTCAGACTAGTCAGCCAGCCCCAATAAATGGTGATGATGATGATGAGCTTGGAGGCTGAATCAGGCAGCCAAGATGAAGAAACAGCTCCAAGATGGTCAGGATAAACTGGCACCACAAAATCTATCACCAGTTCTTTGCAAATGTCATTGCTGACAAAGCCACTATCAGGCTTTCCATTACAATCTTAAACACGAAGCATTTTTAATGATGGTTGTTGGAAAAGTGTTACAGACAGACTGTTATTGGACAACTCGCACCCCTTTTATAAGTGTCCCGAGAAAGAGGCATAAACAATAAAGGATCACTTTTGTTTGCCTGTTTGGAAGGAGCCCTTTGGCTTTCATACTGCCAGCCTGGACAAGGTTTCACCACTGATGTGGGCCACCACAAACAGGCGTTTTATTGAAGCACAACACTCTCTGAAGGAGATGTTTCTTTTCCCATCTAAAATGAACCAGATATTTCAGTTATAACTTAAGAGCATGGTCTGTGTCCTAATCTAGATTTTCCCTGAGTCCTAAAAACCACAGATGCAGAGAGTGAAGGAAAGAGAATTGTGGCTAGAAATAATAAGCTTTTTTTGAGTGCCACTGTTGAATCACAGGTAAGAGGGCTCTGTGCTGTCAGGTGCTGCTGAGGGGAGTCAATATATGGTGACAAACTTTTGGCTTTGTTTATTTGTCACAACTGACAGCAGTCAAGCCTACTTTGTAGAAATCTTTTACAAAGTCATTGTTATCTCACCCCTATGACTGCAGCATCCCAGGACATGAGCTACTGAAACCCCTCAGTATACTTATGAAGTGTCAGCTGTTGACTAGAGGCTGGTAACTGAGGCATGACATAGATAATGACTTGCCCAGACTCAGGCAGCCAAATGGTGTCTCATATGGTACATCTGAGCTGAAAACAAACAAGGATATAGATTGTTAATAGTGAGAAGAGGGAGCTGAGGGTGCCCACACAACCAATTGCTGCTCAGAAGGAGGGTACCCTATAGCAGAAGATGCAAGAACATCCTGGCTTCTGGCCAGAGGTTGCTGTGAGCTGAGACCCCAGTACACTGGGATGGCACTGCCTCAAGAGTACAAGAAGATCCTGTATGAAGTCAGCTTTTCCCAAACACTGGAATTTATATGGGGACCTGTATCTGGTGTCAGAATGAAAATCAACATCAAAGTTTGCACTGGTTTCACATTAACATATGCAAAGTAGGAATGAGCCCTACTTTGTGGAGGACAAAGCATTCCTTGCCATGAGAGAAAGAGGAAAAAAACATCAACCACGACATTAGAAGACAATATTAATATAGTTTCTTTATACAAATGTTCATATTTATCCATCACAGGGTGGTATTTTTTTGGAATAATGTACTTTACGTAGCTTTATCCTTACCCATTGCCAATGTGAAAGACGAGCTAACTCCCAGACTCTCTGTTGTCAGATTGCAGTACCTGTTTGGAGACAGAGTCTAGCCTCTCCTCATTTTTGAGAAATATGGCAACATAATTCAGACTTCATGCCGTCTGGGTGACCGAAGGGGAATCTAATTCAGACACATTGTGCCTGCAGTTCCCTGACCGACTCCAGGGTGGCGATGCTGTCTCAGCTCTTACTCCAGCTAAGAATGCCCATTGTGCACTTTGAGAAGGGATTTTTTATTAGCACCACTGGGTGTGCTGAAAAATGATTGCATATGGCAGGAGTCATTCTTACAACCACGGTCTGCCTGTTTTTGCTACATCTGAAGCCTTGCATGTAGCTGCTGCAACAGCCCTTACCTGCCCATGGATTGTAACCAGAGGAAGAACAGAGTGTCCTAAGAAATTACGCATGTCTTGTTTCTGGGATGCTTTTTATTATGAGTATTTACAGATGGTGTCAGTCATTGGTAGTTGGTCATGCTAAGAGGAGATAACAGATCCCACCCATCTCAGCCTTTGATCATGGATAAATTATTCCTCTTTCACATGCCTCAGTCTCTCTCCCCATTCAAATGTCTGTTTAGACTCTAAGCTTTTGGAGACAGTGGGTGTGTCATAGCGTGGAGATACAGATTGTAGTACTGATACTGTACAGCACCCGGAACAATGGAGACCTTGATCCTGATGGCAGCCTTCACTCATTATCTTAATAAAGTATCCGAGTCTATATTTGAAACAATTTATCTGAACAATCCTTTGGCCATACTGACTTCAGATCAGACACATGATAAGTGACAGAGGAAACTGTGTATGTAAAACGATTTTATGTCCTTGAAATGACTGAAGATATAAATTTTGCAGTAGGAGTGGAGGTGGGTGCCCTCCAAGTGGCAGCGCTGCACCTCAGACACAATGTATGTGCCATTTCCACTGCCTGCTTGAAGCTTCCTTCTGAGTAGGGAAAAGAAATTAACTCCAAGTCTTGGATCCCAAAGGGCAATTTTGTAGCAATTGTGGCTCTCTGCAGGGAGCAGCTCCTTAGAGAGCTGAGTACTAACTGGCAGCAGAGAAGGAACTGGTTCCTCCGTTACAAGAGAAAACTCTTCCCATCTGAAGAGGGAGCAAAAATGCAGGTTTGAGGAGACTGGACCCTCCAGCCCTCCAGTCCCTTTTCCATTTTTAAGTACATGCTAGAAACACCACGGGAGATAGAAAGCATCAATTCTTAAGGAAAACTCCCTTTTGACTAAAAAAAATCTCACAAATGACATTTTAATGGGGAGGTTTTGAGCATAAGGAGTGTGAGGACCATTAATAGTGTTTCACCATCATTAAGAGAGTGAAGTTTCCATCTTGTGTGGCAGAAGAGCCAGTGTGCAGATCCACAGTGTACCTCACTTCCAAGGGTATGTCTTCCAGCTTTGCTGGGCTGCAAGGAGCAGATCTGTGTGCAGCCTCTACCAGAGAGTTTATTTCACTGGTGTACTACTACCTCTCTTAACCAAGACATCAGTCAGTCATTCAAAAGACCTGGTGGTGCTTCATTAGGCCAGTTTGGTGCCTTATGTGTCTCCTCCACCCCAGCTCAATAGACACATATCCACACTGCACAGGATCCTCCTGGCAACACTAGGCATACCAAAGCAACAGTGAACCTCTGTTCCTCATTAGCCAGCCACTTTCTAATCCAAGCCTTGCTATTTTTAACCTGTTCAGATTTCTTCACTCCTTTATTAGATAAATAATGTGGCAATCTCTCAAATGTCTGGCCAAAGGCAAAGCAGTTTGCAGTCATTTCTGGCCCTACTGCCAGAAATCAAATGGCATCTTGCTTGCTAAGCTGACCCCAGTAACAGGTTCTCCTCTCAAAGGAAGCATCTGGATATCAGGACTCTGTCAGCATTTCCACTAAACTAGGGGTCTCTTTCCCCTTCTCTCCCAAAACAACTGCATTAATGATGTAGTAGAGGAGAATTCAGCAGCATCCTGCCATGTTCACCATCTTCCCAAACACCAAAGGAGCTTATGTGCCTCAAGGGAGGTTGTAGGACCTCCAAAAATTCACTCAGTCATCTGAGATTTCTGCCCTTGATGTCACAACAAATGGGAACAGTGTCCAGTGCCCTGTCCTCTTGTGACCTTACCCGCAGTGTGCCCTAGATGTGATACCTCTCATTGAGACCTGAGTGACTCTTCTGGCTTGGACCACCAGCAGACACAGCTGGGGCTTCATCTGAGGTGTGTCAAAGCACACACATTCAAATTGTGCTAAGCCCTATAATAACAGGGAGAAGGTGGCCCCAAATATGTTGTTTGTAGCATCAGCTAAATGCTAATTTGGAGCTGCTTTTCCTCCCACTTTGCTGGGCTATCTTGACAGAACAAAAGCCAGAATTCCTGAGGAACTAGCAATTACTAACCACCAAGATTCCAAGGGCAAAACTCAGAAAACATATTAAAAAAACAAAAACAAACAAAAACCAAAACAACAACAACAACAAAAAAACCAACAACAAAACAAAGTCATAAAAATCTCTGGTTTCTGAAAAATAAAGAGTCTCTCCCCTCTGAAAACTCTGCTTCACACTGTCTTTGGTAGGATTTCCAAAATCACCTGTATATAAAAGCCTTGGGCTGGGTGTCCTTTATGCAAGGCTAAGATGGTGGCTCATTCTCTTATGGTCAGTCAAATATGTTAAGTTTCTTTCAGGCCTAGTTAGGGGCTCAGCCTGTGCATTTTAGTGTTTTTACTGAAAGT
Source organism: Motacilla alba alba (assembly GCF_015832195.1). Classification (NCBI taxonomy): domain Eukaryota; kingdom Metazoa; phylum Chordata; class Aves; order Passeriformes; family Motacillidae; genus Motacilla; species Motacilla alba. The sequence goes on from NC_052021.1 coordinate 17,372,158, forward strand.
AGCACAAGGTGGAAACTACTCTGCTGAAAAAAAGTAGACTGACCCCCACTGAACCTTAGTTATGCCCTATCCCTCCTTTCAGGCAGGGCGATTTCTAGGGAATAGAGGGCAGCTGAGCAGTTGGACTTTCCTATAAAAGAAGACTATGGGGGTAGAAATTCTGGAAGACTGGGGGATGTGGGTATGTAGGGAATTGATGATATGTGCTAGGGAAAGGGTGGGTTGCAGCAAAACTGCAATGCAGGTTTGGAGATTAAGCCTCAGAGGTTTAGGGCATTGTGTAAGGCTGGTAAAGCAGTGCTAGAGAAAAGGGGAAACAGATGAATTTGCATACTACATATTATAACTGGTATTGGGGAGGGGAAGGGGAGCAAAGCAATGCATGGTCTGTTCTCAGGGAGGGAAGCATACTTGACTGAGTAGAGACCTATCTTTTTTAATTCCCCCTTATTTCTACCTCTTTTCTGTAATTAGGTGTGCTCTGGATAGTGTAAAGGAAACTTTACCACTCTGATACTGGGAGCCTGAAGCAACCCTGAGCCCACAGAGCCTGTAAATGTTTCTGAGAGTTCAGGGTCTCCTGCTGTTGCAGAAAGCAGTGCCCTTGTCCCTAGCCTTACATGCAATGAAGGCTTGTGAAAGTCTCTCTTCTGATGGTATGGCAGTCTGACCTCCCATGTGGCCTTTCTCTACTTATTGTTAGGATATCATAAGGGTCTAGAAGTTTATTAATTACTTCTGGGGACAGAGCTACTATTTTAAGTGCCTTTGTTCCCTCTTCCAGAGGCACAGGAAAGCTATGGCTTTGAGGTCTCTGAACATCTTAATAGTTCATAGGTAATCTCTTCCCTATGCCAGAGCAGGTCTGCCGTGGGATCTCTTTAGGTAAGCCAGGAGTATTTCTCAGCTGATGACCTCTCAGATACTGGGGTGGAGGGGCAGAGCTCCAGGAAGTGCCATCGGAGGTGCTGGACATTGAGGCCATCCTTGGATGAGGTCTGTCACCGACCTGCTGTCTTGGTTGGGTGATGTCATCCCTAGTGAAGGTTGGTGTGCTGGCAGTGTCTGGTCAGGACATTTCACTGAAGTAACCCCTTGTTCCTCACATGTCAGAGAGTGTGGAGGTGCATCAAACAGCCATTTGCCTGGCACCACTCTTATCTGAGGGTCACCGTTCTCAGGTTTCTGTGCTCAGCCAAATATTTGGCAACTCCCTGGCACTTGTAGCCAAACAGAAAATCTGGCACTTGTGTTAGTGTGACCATGTCCCTGCAGGATTTGACAGAAACTGGTCTGAGGTAAAATGAGAGCCGGTCTTCAAACAGTGTCCATTGGGACCCCTACTAGATCTGAACAGCTATCATATCTCTGATATCTGAAAAGCAGGTATTAAGCTGAAAGGCTACCAGTGCCTATACTCCTGCTCTTTCATCACTAGGCAAAAAAACAGTTTGCAAATATTTTTATTGCTTACTGATGTGGATTTTTTAAAAATGCTTTTGGGCCTCCAATTGACTTTTTCCTTCATTTGCAAAAAGATCTTAATCAAGATTGCAGAATCAAATAGGCTGTGGATGGTTCAAACCCAACTGCTCTGCCAAGCCTCTGGCCATATAGGATTGGTCCAGTTATTCCTTTAATGGGTGCAGCAGGATCACAGGCTGCAGCAGGGGTTTGTTGCATAGGGCTAGGTGCAGAGGGATTACTACTTCTTGTGAAGAAGGAACAGGAAGATATGGAAGAGGTTGCTCAGCTGATCAGTGGCAGAGTGGGAATAAGCTCCAGTTCATATTTAATGCATCAGGGGGGAAAATCCACATTTTAAAAATTCTCATTAGACTTTACAGGGGTAAAGGGGAGTGGGAAATTTCTGCCCTATTGATGGAGAAGCTGACATGCTCACCTTGTTGCATACAGAGCCAGACCAGAGACACTTCTCTGAGGGGAAGGAATGGATGTAACTGGGGTTTAACTTGAGTAGGTGTATAAATTACCTCATACAGATTCCCTTGCTCTGTAATTAATTTAAGTTCTAAAGTGATGGGATTTAATCTTAGTGTTCTTGCTGGCTCCCCTCTGGCATTTCTGGCAAAATAGCCTTGGAGAACTCTCATTTGATACCCTAAGGCTTTCTAAATGCCACGAGAGGTGACTTCTGTTTAGGTTGCTGGCAGCAGCAGTAGGGAAGCTTTAGCGGGCCCTGGAGCCATGCCATCAGCTGCCATATTTGCCATACATGGGGAGAGGCAAAGGCATGTTGCATTCTGCAGCTGAGAGGCTTCTGCTAGAAGTGTGGGGATTTGACAATGTTTTGGCACTGGTAGACAGGAAATTAGTTCCTCTAGCTCTACAGGTGCTTACAGCCCAAAGGCTTTCCTTAAAATCTGAGGCAGAAGTGGAAGTAACAAAGCTAAGCAAAGTTTTCAGGACTTTCTCAGCAGGACAGATATTACCCATTTCACACAGATGAAAGCGATTAGAGGAAAAAGGAAATCAAGAATTGAGAACACTGAGTGAGTAAAACTTCATTACTAATGTCATTAAAGCATAGCTGAGCCAGCTCATTTTCCCTGTTCTTCGATCACACACTATTTGGCTTCTTTCACTTGAGCACAAGTGAAAAATCCAACAGCTACAGGCAATGTGTAGGCTCAGGAGGTCCCACAGCCTGGGGGGCCTTTTTTTGCCCTCAAAATGAGGTGCTGGGCACAAATGCAAACATTTCATTATCTGCCCATGCAGGCAGGTGACAGTGGGAAGTCAGCTGCTGATTGCAAATGTTTGCTGACCACAGCTTGCCAGGTCCAGCTGCCAGCACCCAGAAAGCTCTCAAAGCCAGAACCTCATCAGTGATGACAATGGTGGGGGAGGGGAAACACTGGAAAAACTCTGTTGCGTGTCTTAATAAATCATAAAGTTGCTGATATCAGTGTGCTGGTACTGAAGGAGTTACTGGAGGCAATAAGCTTATCAAGCAGGAAGTTTTGCTTGAATGGCTGGGCATGAGCTAGCATGGTGTTCCTGCACGCTTGGAGGTCAGGTGTGCATGAGGGATTTCAGTGATCAGGCTGAAACTGCACCAGAAAATCTGGAAGGAAATTTCATCTGTCAGAGGTTTTGGTTTTTTTCTTTAGTTTAATCACTCTTGTCATGTTTTGGACAGATAGTTTTGAATATATAACCTAGTGGCAAGAGACTGCATTTGATTCTCAGCTTTGCCATGGACACTCTGAGCTGCCTCTTGCAAAGAAGCTCTGTGCCTGTGTTTGTAGATGGGGATTTTGCCTCTTGGGTTATAAACTCTCTCTGGGGAGGAGCTGCAAGATTGTGTGATCTGCTCAAACCTTTCAGTACTTACATGGAAGGAGTGCTTCACAGAAGGTGAGGTAGTTATTGGTAGTTATTAAAAATAGAGGTCCAGATATAATCTGGCTGTTCTTCAATAGCATCTTCAAAGCATCTGCTGCTGGCTGTGGTTAGTCAGAGGATACCTTTGGTCTGACACAATAAAGCTAGTTTTGTTGCAATAGGTAGTCAAGCAACCTCACATTCTTTTTATAGATGGAAAAATCTGTCTGTTGCTTAATTGGAGGTACACACTTCAGAGCCCTGGAGAGATGAGAATGCAGATTACCTGGAGGCGGATTAAAAGGGAGGCTTATTAAGATAAATTGTCCGGGGTCTCATTTATTTGCAGCACTGTGACTTCCAACACTTGTAACTTTTCTGCTTTAGAAGTGATGAGTTTGCACAGACTCTCTGGACATCTGTGGAAGCCACAAGGCATGTGGAGAAGCTTTAGTAAAACAGCAGACTCAAGCAATGCCCATGTCTGCAGAGTGACTAAGTGGCAGAGTTGGTCTGGCAGTTCATGGTCCCCAGCCATGCATTGAAGCATGAAGGGAAGACAACATGTGGGTGATGGAGCAGAAAGCACTTAACTGCTTCTTACATGGGACCTTCTCCTTTTGGGCAGATCTTGCCCTTACAGACAGGCATGTGGTTCCTGTCAAGTCCCTCCACAGGGCTAAATTTGACTGAATTTCCTACAGTATATTTCTGGGGGAGGAACATGTTCCCCACAGCCACCAATTCTCTCTGGCAAACAGTAGCATGTGTTTCACTGGGCTTTCCACATGGTTTGTTTCCTCAGAGAAGCTGTCCTGTGCTAGCACCGTCTGTCCTAGCTGGATCTGCAGGTGCTACCATGAAGAATTATGCGTGTCACACTCTCTTCAACATGTTTTTCCCAAACAGGTAGTATAAGGTCCTATTTTCTTTGATATGGAATACTCTTGGGGGAAAACTCAGATTACAGCTGCTATTTCCTAAAATATCTTTTATTCATCAGCTGCTGTTAATAAAATCAAGGTGTTATTAGTAAAGCAGATAGCTCTTCACAGAACACATCACTCATTCATGGTAACTCGTTAGTGGGAGCAGCCATTAGAAGGCCAATCCCCATGTGAAGCAGAAGGTCATCCTGACTCACCACTGCCTTCTGGGCAGGTCTTTAGAAATTCCTTCAGAGGGCACTTTGTTTCACCACCGGCATACATAACTCTGTATTCTTAATCTGTGTCGAGCAGCTGCTGCCCTCCTGGGTGTGATCCAAGTTATACAACCTGTTGCAGGTTCTAATGTGTGCTGGCAGCCTGGTAGAGCATTAAACGCTGGTGGTCTAAGTTTATAATTTCTTGCAAATTCATGAGGATTCGTTATCTCTGAAGCTTATCAGCCCCTAGGAAACTTTCACATAATATCTTTTAGCATATATCTGTCTTGACTTCATCCTGTGATATTTCTTGGTAACTATTTCCCCATCTGAATCTATAGAAGCATACAAACTTGTACCAAGGGGGCTTCTATGATACCAGGAGGTAGTATTTAACTGGGGTGGTGGTGGAGCATGTATGTCCTCTGCAGAATATGTGGTACTGTGGCCTAAGGTGGGCTCAAATTCATTTGGAATAAGCCGGATGGATACCAGCACTTGGGCTCACTGATGCTGTCATCTTCCCATGAAGTTGACATTTACCTACTCCAACTGGTTTAAGAGCCTGTATGTGACACGTAGAAAGACTCTGCCACAGCTCCTCTTCATGTTTTGCAGGCTGGTTGGGGTTCCCCTGGTGTTCCAGCTCTCTCATACATGGAGTGATGACCTCCTCTGACAGCCACATTGTAATGCCCAGCATGGTGAAGAGCAGAGTTCCCTGCAGACCCTAGAAGGCTTAGGGAGGAGCAGTGTAATTGCATAGCCCCCAGTAAATACCCATTTACATCTCTGCCCTATGTGGGAACTTACCAGAGCAGGATGGCCCAAGCTCTCAAACCAGGAGGGAGCTCTGTGGGATCCCAGCCATATGGCAAACAGTGCTGGTTACTCATGAATAGGTTTGTTTGGAGCTTTCCTATTCATGTGGTTAATGAGACAGTCTGCTCCTTTAGCAGGTCTCAGTCTGGCTCCTTTTTGAGCAGCACTGGCTTACACTGGTGCCTTTGCTAGTGCTCCTGGTTGACTTTCTGTGGTCTTGCCCAGATGAGTCTTGGTCTTCTGCTGCTGAAAGAAAAAACCTTATTCCTGGCTGCACAGAAAGCATCTCCAAAGAAGTCTGAGCTGTACATGGTGTAGATATGGCCAGCCTGAATGTAAAGCCAGCAGCTAGCCTGGAGAAAGGAGTATTACCATCTTGGGTGCCCACAGTGAGGGAAAAGGGTAAGTGCTCTGACATTCTTCCTAAATCCAGCCTTGCCTTTTCACCTCCCTGGAGTCTGGCCCTCTGAAGAGGCTCCTGCCCTTAAAAGCCAAAATGGATGGGAATAAGGGTTGGGTTAAAGGAGCACTGAGATGGAGAAGTTTGAGGGTTCCTGATCACCATTACATGGGCCCTTCCCTACTGCAGGATCCCTCAGATCATGCTCCCCATCTTACCCAGAGGGCTGGCTTTCAGTGCAACTGCAGCAGACCCAGTGGATCTGATCTATCAGCAGCCTGATCCTCTGATCCACATTACAGCCAGCAGCAGGGCAGCCAGGATGCATGGGGGAATCTGACTACTGTAACCAGGGAAACAGGAGTGGTGGGCTTTTCAGGAGGAACCAAAATGGAGAAACATTCCGAACTAGTAAATTCATTCACCACATAGCACAGTGAAGAAAACGGAGAGGGTTGTGCTGCTGTGTGTGACAGCTGATTGTGTAGCTATTCCCTGTGATGGGGGAGGTGAAGTTGGCAGGTGTGCAGGTTAGCATACATCCCATGTCTTTCCCTTGCTGGCATTTTCTGTTAGTTTTCAACAACATTCAGAAGTCCCACACACAATTATAAATTTAAAACATGTGGTAGCTTGTGTATCGTATGATAAAAAGTATAAACCAGCAGGAAAGTGTGAAAAGGCCATACTGACATGTCAGTGAAGCAGTCACCAGCTGTGGATTTAAGTGCTAAGTGAAGTGCTACAGGTTGTTTCACAAAGCGAAGTTTTTTACCTAGCTTACTACAGAGCTGTCATTTGGGAAATCAGAGGCACGTGCAGCCCTTCTTGACAGACCACGCTCTGCATTGACTTCACTGGGGGTTTGAAGTACCAAGTGCCTTCTCTTCTTTATTTATTTGTCACTGTCATAGACATCCTGCCAGCCGCAGCAACTGAAACATTGGTTACCGGTCATGCCCTTAACTGGAATTAGCTCCCACCCACTTCTCCCTGCCGGTTCAGTCAAACAGCTCTTTGGCAGCCCGGTTATTTCTCAGCCTCTGCTGCTGGTTTCTCTGCAATGGTACTCTTGTGATTGCTATCTTGCAGTAAGAACATTTTTGTATCAGTGTCCCTATCTCCCCCAACAGGAAGAGCTGCCTAACCCTGTCCTCTAAGCCACGGAAAAGCTATTTACAAATACACCAGGAAGGAGGCACTTCTTCAGTCGTTATAAATCTGAGCTTTTACTGGGAGGTGCTTTATCTATGCCAACTAGTCTACAGTGCCTCTGTACTCTATACTGAGGATGAGGGTAATTATTTTAAGCTAACTCACTTTCTAAGCAGACTGTTCTCTTTTACTGCTGCACTGTGGCCTCCTCATGACCAGGAATCAGTTCTTTCTCTGCAGTAGTCTCCTCACAGAATGGAACTGAGTGCATTTAATAAGCTAATGTGTTCTGAAGTGGGGCTTGCGTTAAAGATGCAATACCTGATCACAGAGTGATCTTATAAATATTTACTATTTTATATGCCTGGAGCAGTCTTATGCATTTAAACATCGACAGTGAACAGCAAGCACATTTATAAGGATGTGTGTGGTACCACCCTTGTGCTAGAGCTGATGTCATGAGGCCAGGAAAGCTCTCTGCCCTATCTCTTGGGCACCAGAAGAGGCCGGAGGCCATTGGCACTGACACCATACACTGTGCCCAGGCAAACATTTGGGTTGGAAATGTCTGTATGTGCTGGCCACATGGGAAGGAGGTGTATCTTGAGGGTGCAACTAAAGGGCAAAGAGGCTGAGCTTAGAGCTTTCCTGTGCCCCAGCTCAGTGGCTCTACTGCTGTGTGGCAGAGCAGCACTGGGCAGGAGATGCAAAAGTGTTTCTCCAGCCAAACAGAAATCTATCCCAGCACAGCCCAGCTGAATGCAGTAGCACTGCAGCTGACTGAAAGTAACTCACCAGGACAGGGGGAACTCAGCTAAGGGGTTATTGACAAAGATGTGTCAGGCAATTAGTGATCCTTGCAGTATGTCCCGTACCTGCTCAGATAGAAGGAGCTGACAATAAGAATGCTGTTAAGAAATTAAATGTGTCCAGTTCTCATGGCAGAAGCATTTATTATCAGTCTGTGTTGTTCTGTTAGCTCAAGGCATCCAGATAAGGATGAGAGCATAGAACAAGCTAGGAGAGATGTGCCTCAACCCATCAATCATTCTAAAGCATTATGTATTTAAATGTGCAATTGGAACTGATTTGAGTCTCTTGAGAAAAAAACCCTGTGCATGTATCTCCTAGGATAAGGAGGTTTAGTTTCACTGTTTCAGTGTCTTTCATTGCACAGGAGTTTTGTTATGGCAAGGGTTTCCGTAGTAGCAAATGATGGGACACTGTGCTCTGGTTTTCCTCAAAGACTGAGGGATGGCCTGAGGACCTGCCTTGTGAACTTCAGAGAAACAGGAATGACTGAACTCTAAGTAAAGCAGGTAAGATGGAAGGTTTCTATGACAGCTCTTTGTCTTAAAAAAACCCTAACCATGCTCTGGCCTCCCTGTGCTGGATGTGGAATATGAAGACTGTTGTCCACAGAGGACAGCAGAAAATCTGGGAAGGAGGAAAGCAGAATTTTCCCAGTTCCTGGAGGATTAAGACACCTGCACATCATTACATAGGAAGTCAACAGCAGAGTGGGAACCAAATAAATTCACTAGTAGTGATTCAGACTAGAGGCTGGCCCAGCCTATATAAAACTGCATCATCCTTCTGACTGGATAAATTCCACTGAGAGAGCCACCTGCCAGCAGAAAATGTGGTCATCATAATTGAAACACTGTTTGAAACCAGAAGGAGAAAAAAGATGTTATGGACATTTTGGAATTTCCTGGTTTGAGTATTTTCAAAATTAAGTGCTTCTAGATGTTGTTTGGAAAAGACTCTTCAGCTGTATTTGTGCAAAGGTGGTGATCTTATATTCTATTACGTGGAACAGAAGGAGTCAAATCAAAGACAAAGGAAAGCAAACACTTAAGGCTGAAACTGCCTCATGAGCAATCAACCACACAAGAAAGCTGAGAGCTTTTTGTCTGTTTTCAGATAAATCCAAAAAAATTTTGTAAATTTTTCCTTCAATTTTTCACTTTCCTGAATCCAAATTAAAGCTAGTTGTGAAACAAAAATCTCCCTTTTTGATGCTTCTCTATTATAACCTCTTATGCTCTGCCAGCATAGGACTCAGCTTAACTGGCATTGGAGAGACTAGAGACAAAGAAAAAAAATCTCAGAAACACGGAAAATAAATACTACACAAATATTAAAACAAAGCTACTGCATTGTTACTTGCAGTTCTAGAGACTTATTTCCTGAAAACTCTCATGTCTGCAGTATCTTCCACAGCATCAGTGCCAGTATGTTATGTAGTCATTAGTCCAAAGAATATATTCATTTATGAGTCTGAGATGGCTTTGTTAGTCAGGAGTGGCAAACTCAGTTATGAGCCTCTTTCCCAAAGATGCAGTATTTATTATGTGCCATCAAACAGCTTGATAATTTGATGGCTGGCCTTCTTAGAGGCTTGGAGCGCTCAAACAAAGCCTGGGGAAGAGACCTGGAAGATCTGGAAGGGATGATGAGGAGGAATGGGAGTGCTGCCTCCAAAGCTGGGTGGGATCATGGGATCCACAGTGATTCCAGCCCTCTGTGTCCCCATGCTGTAACAGGGGCTGTCATGAAAGCAAAATTTAGAGCAGGGTAACTACTGGCAACTGCTCCTGATCCCGCTGTACATGCCTGACATGTCATTTTTTCCATCAGTGGCAGCCAGAGAGGCTGTTTAGGAGAGCCTGCAAGCTGTCTGAGGCTGTTCCAGGTCTGCTCCACTCAGATCTGTGTCTATTAACCTTTTGTGTGTGTCAGAGGGCACATCTTTGCTTTTACCATCTGGTTATGGACCTTGTTTGCTGTGAGTCTCCCTAAAGCATTGGTGAACCTGTTGATGCTGTGGAAATTGGAAACAATTTCCAGAAGTTAATCATCCCCAGTAGGACAAAAACTAATTATGCTTGTATGCCAAGCGCATTTCAAATTTCCAGTAATTCTTGGGGCATTTTAAAATTCTTTAGCTTCAAATAAGGAAGCTTAGTCATAGGCCAAAGCCACCAAGATGCCTCAGATGGCATGTTTCTCACTCTAGGCACTCAGAGTTGAGCTTAGAGTTGAGGGCACTCCTCATTAATATCCAGGTGTGGAACTCATTGTACCAAACTCATGATCTAAAAGACAGGCATCCAAAAACTAATCCGGGCATCCGTATATAGAAGTTATGGATGCACCACCAGCAGATGATTCACCCTTTTCTAAAACAGGTATCTCAGATTGCTGCTGTGAGTCACTGTGAGCACCACCTCCGTGTCTCCCCTGACTAGAGGGTGCTTATTTAACCAAAGTGGATTTCACACATGTTTAAAACTGCTGAAGTTAATTGAAACCTGTCCCCACCATCTTTGCCCTGTGAAAAGAGACACATGATCTCTGAGTCATCTTGAAAGACTTTTGGCTGAAGGGGGACAGTGGACAGGTGAGTGAAGAGCAGCCTGATGTTCTGCACCTGCTTGAGGTGAGAAAACGTCTTGACCTCAGTCACAGTTGTAGCCATTCAAGGCTTTTAAAATAATTATCTTGGTTTTCTAATGATGCACTTACCAGTGACCACCCAAGAACAACGTATCCAAACAGAATTTCTTTGGGATTCAGGATTGGGCCAAATCTATTTTAGTTGATAATATGGTAGTAAAATGTATGATATTTGAATCACCAGTATGTCATTAGGCAACTCAAAAAGACAAGGAAGAAGAGAAATATTATGATTGGGTCTCTTCCTGTTTCTGAACATTAAAAGTCACATGGCAGGGGTTACCAGAATTATGTGATTAGCTTAGAAATTTTTAATTTTATATAACTGTGCAAATGTGACAGAATGTTAAGACTTCTCTGTAGATGAAGGAACACGTAATTAGGATGATTTTGTCAAAATGACAACTTTACTTAGCATATAAGGTGCCTGAAGGTCATAGGTATTTTCAAAAGGGATAAGCATTTTTTTTCTGTTTGAAAGACCAGAGTTTTGTAAAAAGCTATTTTAGGAGAACTGAAGAAAAAAAAAAAAAAAGTAAAACAAACAGCTGTGTTTGTTACAAAGCCAAAGTGGCATGTAAGAGCTGTCGTCACTGTGTTCTCTGTTATGAAATACTATTTGTTCTGCAAAGTGTTGTATCTTTCCATGTAGTTTAAAAAGAAATACAAGACACAATTTTACAAGGGTTTTGTTTTCAGTTAAGAATTAACTGAATAAAAGTGAGGATTTGCTTGTTTTCATGTAATGCCAACTCTCAAAATACAGTTACAAAATTACCAGATTGTAACACAGTTAACATTTATAGGCATGAAAAACGTACTTTTAAGCCTCTCTTCCAAATCGAAGTATTCTGCTTTATGAGTGATACTTTTGTGATATTTATATATGTATATATAGGTCTGTATTTGAGCGTGACTACATGCGTCCGCACGCGTACTGAATTACAATGGTTTGCCTTCCGGATTTTTTTTCTACTGTCTTTTTAAAGCTAAAACCGGAGCCCATTTTTAAACACGACTTGAAGTGCTCGCATTTCCCACGACTCCAGCATCTGGCGCTTTTTTGAGAAAGTCTAGCGAGGGGCAGGGGCGGGCCGGGCTGGAGCTGGCAGCGGGGCCGGGGCAGGCGGGAGCGGGGCCGGGCCGGGCGGCGGGGCGGGATTGGCCCGGCGCGGTCAGGCGCCGTGGGCTGTTGCACACAGGCGGCTCCGGGCCCCGGTGACCGGCAGTAACCCCGGGGAAGCCCAGCCCACCGCGGGTGTTTCCCCCGATCCCGGCCCTGCACCGTCAGCTGGCCCTGGCCGCGCCCGGCCTCCCCCGCCTACGAGGGCGCCTGCCTGCGCCGGGGCCTGCGCCGCCCCCTCAGCGCTGCCGGGCCGCGGGACGAGAGCTGCCGCTGAGGGGGGCTGGGCTGAGGCCATTGGCCGTTCAGCACACGCCGCTCCATGCATCCCTCTGCTCTGCAGGGCTGCTGTGGTGCCATCGCCTCCACGCGCTCTCCTGGGACTTTGTTCCCTCTTTCCGAAAGTCCCCACGGGCTTGTGGGGCCCGCATGGAGGGCCAGCAGCAGCTGGTGCTTTCTCACTGCGGTTGGAGCGCATGGCTCGGAGCAGAGCTGGTACCCAGTCCTGCTCCTGGGCAGCTCCTGGGAGGATTGCTGCCCTCCCTGGGGCACTCTCCCTAGGGCACCCTCCCTGGTCCTGCTCCCAGGGCCCTGGGCTGGACAGACTGGATTCTTCACAGCTGTGTTCACTGCATCCCACCCCTGGGGAGTGAGTGGATTGCAGCTGGAACCTGGTTTCTCCTAAGGAGCACGTTGGCATCTTCTGATATTGTGTTCGGAGCAGAAAGATGCAGCAAACTCTCCTCTGATAGCCTGCAGCCCTCCCTGCTCTCCCTCCCTTGGGTCTGAACAAGCAGGCACTTGTTTGCCTGCTCTCTCCCAACCCAGCAGAGCTGGCTTGTACATTAACTCTTCCTTTCCCTCTCCTTCTCTGCTGGGTGAGAGATTTTCAGAGGAGCAAAGTTGGGGTGCACTGGAATTGCAACCCAAATGTGCAGATTAACTAGGAAACCAGGAATGATCATGCATGAAATACTTCCAGGCAATGACCTAAAATGCTGAGCTGGCACTGCTGAAGGGCTTGATACTGTAGGAAAACATATTTTGGGCAGGGGATTTAATAACAGTCTTTGACGAAGAGGGAGAGGTTGCGATTGGAGTTGCACTCATGAAATCCAGACAGAGGGGTCATTAACTTTATTTTTAGGCTTGGCTGAATATCAGTTTTGAAGACTTGCCTTCTCTGTTTCACTTGTTTTAGGAGGGGCTGTGCTGTCACAGCTGGGATCAAAAGTGCACCAGATTACCAGAAGCACCTCTCTGTCATTTCCAGGGACATGGTGCTGTGACCAGCTGATGAGCAGGAGCATTTGCTTTGCTTTTTTCTACAGCTCAAGGCAGCCATATGTCAGATTGGTTGGGCTGGTCACATACCTCCAGGTGGAAGAACACAGCTGCTGGAAGAGCCTCAACCGTCTGTCTCAGTAACTCTCTTTTCACCCCCCTGCTCCAATTTGCAGTGTGCTGGCTCTGGCCTTCCCACTCAAAGGGCTTTCCAGCAGCAGTAGCTGCAGCTGGAAACCAAAGCGTGGGCCTGTTTTTCCAAGGGATTCGGCATGCCCATCTGCAAGGGTCTGGCAGTGCCAGGAAGCATGGGCTGGACCAGGGGTCCCAGTGTGCTGCAGGTGGCAAAGATGCCACAAACAAGACCATGCCCTCTGCCTGCCTGTGCACGGAGCAAGCTGGTGCCATGTGGAGATGGCCTTACTCGCCAGTATGACCACAAGGCGTTTGGGTGGGGGTGCAGGGAAGCTACTGTCAATTAAAGGGATACTTGGTATGGAGATTTCCCCCTTTTCTTTTCACTTCCCTCCAGCTGCAGAAGGGGTGGGGACAAGCAGGGACACTCACTGCTGCATGAGGAAAATTCCCCTGCTGAGGCTGAGGAACCCGCCTGACGGGCGGTGGCTGCCGGTATTACGTGTTGTGCCGCATGTGTATCCGCCAGCCACAAGGCCCTGGCAAGGGGCCCCGGCTGGAATTAACCTGCAGTAACCCCAGGCACAGGGGCAGCCTCGGCGGGGTGTGCCTGCCTGGCCTGCGCTGGAGTATGAAAGCCATTATAATCCACTCATTCATGATGCTTAAAGAGCCAGAGGCGTTTTTCCCCTGGTTCTCTTGGAAGAGAGAAGGGTTTGGAAGCAGTAAGGCACAGCATTCCCGTCCTGATGGAATATCTCGTGCTTTACCAAGCCCTGCCCACCATGTCATCAGTCCAACAAGTTTTAAAGTAACATTTATCATTTTTATTATGAACAAATAAAATTTCAGATCAGCACAACCAGACGTCTGTTTCCATATTAGTAGAAATTATTTCAAAAAGGTTTGTTTTTTTTTCCAGTACACAAAACAGAGATACTACTATGCAGAAATCCCTAAGCTGTGAAAAATTGTATCCTACTCACATTTCAACAGTGACAGAGCTTAGACAATGTGCAGATTCAACTTTCCAATCCTTCCCTGAACACTCAACACTTAAGACTTCTGCTCTTCACAATACCAGCAGGGCTGGGAACGGTTTTGGAAAACAAACTAGTCCATGCTTCTGCCAGCAGCGGTGTGTGTGGTTCGTACTGTTCCTTCCTGTGCTCGGCTGGTCGGCAGCGAGCCTCACCCACACCTCTGGGAGGCAGGGTATAACGTCCTGTTACAGATAGGGAAACTGAGGCACAGAGTGTTTTTAAATGACTTTGTCCCAAATCACGCAGCGAGTGAGTTGGTGAGCTGGGAACGGGTCCCAGCTGCTTCAGCCATGAGGTCCCACTGCTGCTTTTTCTGCTTCCACCTTTCACAGACTCATTTAAGCTAAACATACAGACGATGCGTCCAGGACACAAACATGCCACCAAAAATATATATATATTTATAGGTATATATATATATATATATATATCTCAAACAAAGTTCTACTTAAAGTGTTCTATCTGTTTCTTAATCTAACAAAAATTCTAACTCAAATACATTCAAAATCACCTGCACCCACAGTTCAATGTAGGCAATTAAATAATTAAGAAACCCCTTGAATGTTCATGACTCAGAAAAAAAAAAAAAACGGCAAATAGCTGTCAATACTTCTATGTATATTAAAGAAAGATTTAAGGCACCCAGAGATATTTGCCAATCTACCTTTAAAGTGACTGGGCAAACACCAGGACTGTTTGGTTACTGCTCCTCAACTTCCACTCTCATTCCAGATTCTGGACCTGAATCAGCACTTGAAATTTGAAAGGAACCCTTGATGTCAAGCCCAGCTTCTCTGCTGAGAGGATGTGAAATACTGCTGCATTTCATAGCATGCATCTCTACTGTAGAGTATGTCACAGTACACCTTTAGGGCACCAGGAGCAAGGAAATCATTCTTCCCTTCTCCCCTCCCCTCACCCCTTTCAAATTACTGGCTGGAGCAAATTCATCCTCTCTGGGGACTTCCATGAGTTCAGAGGGGTTTACACTAGAGCAAAGTCAGCCCACAATTACAGAGCTAACAGTGTTTCTCTTTTTTTGCAGGTCTTTTTGGTTTTTTTTCAAATGGTAGGATACAGCTCTAGCCACAACTCCCTTTGCTCCAGCCAGCACCCAGGCAGTCAACAGCCTCAGAGCAGTAAGGACACTGTCTCCTGAAACCAGGAGCTCAAGGACTCTCTTCTCCATTTGTCCTTGTTCCTTTTGGCTGGAGACCACATCACTCCTAATGGCTCAAAAACTCAAAGGGTCCCATTGCTGAGCAAAAACAAGGTCATGGTGGTGGCAGGGAGGGGAAGGTGAGGAGACAGACTCATTTTCCGAGTAACAAGCTTGTTCTTGTTAAGGAGAACATCACAGAGCTATCCTGGCTCCTGGCGAGTTTCACTGCAGCAGGAGGAAGCAAAGCTGCCGACACTCGCTCCCGTGAAGCTTCCCTGGCTGCGACGTGGCAGAGCTGAGGTGAGGAAGTTGGCATCTGCACTGTCTCTGCCTTCCCTGGCCTGCCTGAATAAAGGAGACGCTGCAAACCCCACTCCAATATCACTTTGTTCCAGCTACCTCTTGTGCTTTCCTCCAGCTCCGATTGATGCATTGAAGCAACAAAAACAGTACTATTGCTACAACTAATAACAATAATAGTAATAAAATGAATAATAACTAGGAGAATTAAGGGGGAAAAAGCACGTTCAGCTCAGTGAGGGGCATGATGCCGTAACATCCAGAATGTAACCGACTGCCTGAATTCAAAATGGTCTCTGCAACTTGCAGGAAACAACACCCACACGGACTCTTTCCCCAGCGCCCTCCAGCTGCATGCCCACATCGGCTCAGTGATGTAACTGACCTTTCTGCAGGCTCAGCCGCCCTCGCTGCCTGTCTCACTGGCAAAGGAGCAAAGTGGTGAGATGGCTCGCCGAGGGGGCTGGGAGGCAAGCTAAGGGACTAACAAGGAGCTGGTTTTGCCTCTCCTTCCCACTTTCTCTGGGCAGCAGGGAATGGCAAACCAACACAGCAGACCCTGGGCAAGAAAGCACAGAGGTAGCTCACGCTGGTGGCAGTGTCTCACCTCGAGGTCTCAACTTCCTCGAGCCCCCTGTACCACCTGGCCCCACATTGATGTTTCTCAGGCACTTGTTGAGTGGAGCCCCCGAGGATGAAAATACCTGGTCCTGCAGACACCTTCACTCCTCCCTACACCTCCAGGTGCTCCCTTGTCCTGTCTCTGTGCTCAGCAAAGATGTGGATCTGCCTGCCACCCAGAAGGGACCCTGTTTTTCCAGCACATAAAGCAGCTTAGCTCAGAGGTGGAGCTTTGGTTTACATCCTTCTCCTCCTCTCCATTTTGGCAAAGTCCTATTTGCCAGCAAAAATCTCAGTGGTGGAGGTGAACAAAACTCACTATGGGCTGGTCCTGCCCCTTGGCAGCCAGTGGCACACCCTTCCATCTGTCCTCCTCCTCACTGTGGCTCTCTAAAACAGCTGTGGAGCTCAGAGTCATGCTCCGCCTTCAGTCCCTCATGGCACAGAGGGCAGTGCAAGGAGGGAGGCTGTGACACCAGAGGGAGTGCAAATTAAGGCCACCAGCACTCCCTCTCCCAGTGCCCACTGCTGTTACTGCATCCCCTGGCCAGTGGTAGACCTGGGGTTCTGAGAGAGTCTGGGCACTCCTCTCCCCAGCCAGAGTGGCTGCATGGTGAGGAGCAGTGGAGAACACTTCCCAAGAGACATCTTGGAAAGAAACAACTCTTCTTTCTGATGGCAAGAGCAAGGGATGGGGCTGCTTTTCCCAGGCAGAGCAGTTTAGCCATGTCATGTCCGTCAGCAGCCCTTGAGAAAAGAGAAGGGACAGTGGCAGAAACTTTGGGGGGAAGGTAGTGGGGAGAGGATCACTGACTTTGGCTCAACTCTCCATCTGGCTGGTTCAGGCTTCCCTTAACTACATAGTACATAGCCAACTGCAATGGGCCTCCCCAGGCCACTTCCTACCAGCTTCTCTTCCAGGTAGAGACTGGGAAAATGTAAAGCAGGAGACAGGTTAGAGAGGCTGGAGAGGAAAACAAAAAGGGAAGGGAGAGGAGGGAAAGAGTGGCCTTGTGTTATAACAGCAGACTCCTAGATCTTAAATACATCACGCAAAATGCAGCGTGGGACGGGGGCGTTAAAACTCATTATCATTATCTTAAGCAAACTGGTAGCATTATTCAGTAGTTAGTTAACAGAACATTAAACTTTTGTCCAGCGTGTCTGGAGGGGGTGAGAAGGGAGAAAGGGAGAAAAAAGGAGGAAGGAGAGGTGTGGATGTGTGTGTGAAATTGAGCAGGAACTCAGCCACTCTTGTGACTTCCATCTCCAGTCCGCATTTTCCGAGCCAGGATGACCTCCTTGGAGACCTTCTTGCGATCACTGGCCAGCCCCAGGAGGCACATGAGGTCAATGAAGGCTGTGGTTAAGTTGAAGCGCCAGCCAAACTCACTGGTGGAGTAGTCATAGGGGAAGGTGTGGTGGTAGTTGTGGAAGCCTTCTCCTGAAAAACATGACCAGGGAGAGGATGTTGCAGAGCTCTAGGAGATAGACCCTTTATCTTGACCCAAAGCACCATATTCTTGTAATGGGCTCTGGATTGAGTCCAGGTTCCTCTCTCCTCTCAGCCCAATTTCATCCTTCTGCAATGTACCCCATCTCATTTGGGCATGACCCAGCATGCCAGGGCTGAGACAATGACAATCACAGAGGATTTCTGGTGCTTTAGAGGAAAATAAGCATATGTCAAGGAACAGTGAAAGGCCCTGGTTCCCCAGCTGCACCAAAAAAACCAGAGGATTCCTAATAGTTTTCCTCTCCCACCACAAAAAATCTTCTAGTATTAATTCAGCTACCAGCTAGACCAGCAGCAAGCCTCCAACAAACCAGGCTAATCAATACTATTGTTGTACTAATGTCAAATCCAAAGGACATTTCCAGATGGGGAAAAAAGCACACACTAAGCAGACACTTTTACTAAGCAATCTACACCAGTCAGCCACTATCTGTTCTGGACACTGCCAACATTGGCTTCAGTTCTCACCCCTTCAAAGACACTGCCTCGACTCCTGCTCCTACCCCTGAACCTCTGTAGTTCAAATCCCTCTCTACTAACATTCCACAAGCAGATCCTTTGATGGTGGAAATCAGTGGAGCCCCACTGAGGTACAGTGGTGCAAAACAGATGAGGATTTAGGCAGGGGAAAACAGATGAGAGCATATGCTGATCCTGGGATGTACTTAACTAGATCTCCAAAATTTCAGTAAAAAACTTGAAAGCATCTATCTTGTCTTACCCTCAAGTACCCCCAAAATCACCAACTGTCCTGAGAACATGTCAAAATGTGAATCTGCTGGTTTTCAAGTTGACAAATCTCAGAGAGATATCCAGTGACAGCAGCACACGTTTTTCAGTCTAGTGAACGTGGCAGAGAGACCTCTGAACAGGGTAAATAAAATATTGCCATTGAGATAAGAAGGTGCTAAGTGTAGCAGAGTCCTTTCCAGCCTGGAAAGAGTCTGATGGGAGCTGATAACCCCACTGCCCTTATGTACTCACTGGCCAACACAGGAAACACCCTCAGATGCAAAGGCTGAAAGGTGCAGGGGAAATAGGGACACCTGATTGATAGAAATTCCTAGAAGCAGTTGCAGCCCCAAGAGGCAGTCCCTGTTCTACAGCCCCCCTGCAGCAAAGACACATATGTTGAACATACCTAGGGCCCCCAGGCTGACCAAGGGGTTCTCCCGTGGGTTGATGTTCTGGTCATACGGCCGGTTGCCAAACATGTGAGCAGCGCTGTTCACTAGCCAAGTGGCATTGAGCCCTATGGTGTAGCGCAGGATGGCCGGAATGAAGAAGCTGATGATGATGGATTCATCCCAGAAGTACCAGGGCACTACAGCTGGCAGTGTGAAGCACAGCAACACCACTGAAGGCTTGTAGTATCTGGAAAGGAAGGGACCGGGAGGAAGGTGTTCAGTGGCAGAGGCAGGACAGGAAGGACTGATTCAGTCCTCCATCTGAAGGACTCATGCTCAGCTACACAGGGAAAATCAAGTGCAGAAATGCCTCACTCCTGAGCCTTGTATCTTTTGCTCTGGATGTGCAGAAGCTATGCCTGGAGATTCCCAAGTCCTATCATCAGGCAAGAGACTCAGACTAAATCCTGCTCTCCTCACATCTGCACAAAGCAATACTCCTATCACCGTGGGGGTGAGTGAGAGTCCAGACACTCAGACACCCAGAAAAGCCGCTGCTTTTGGCTTTATCTGTCCTTTGCTTCTCAGCTACACTGGTCCCCATAAAGGCAACCCCATGCTTCCAGAGTCCCACAGATGGTCCTTTCTCTGGCTTTGGCCCGGTGCTGCAACTCCTCCTTGCAGACTTGGCTCTGCCTACAAATACACCCCGTCAACAAGTGCAAGCAAGTGGCACAGATGACCATGTGGGCTCTCTCACATTAGAAGAATGGGAATAGAGGAAGGTGAACCACTCTGATGACCCACAAGAAAAGTCAGTCTGGACTGTACTAGGAACTTCCTGACTTAGGCTGGTTACTGTATGGGTTAAGTCCCACATCCCTGCAGCCCGTGCAATAGGCTCACCTGCTCAGGGTCCTACTATAGCTCCAGATGGGTGAGAGATACCCTACCCAAGAGGCACCAGTGAATCAAGACTGTTCTTCCTAGTTACTGCCCCTCTCACATCTCCATTTTCAACCCTTCTCTCACCATCCTGTTTCCAGAAGACTGAGGGAAGAGGGGTACACACATGGCCTGGTAGGTGTACAATTTCCAAGGATGTCTCAGAGGCACCTGTGTGTGGGCTCTGGGCCAGCCAAAGCAGCAGCTGGGCTGTGGGGTGAGCAGGTGTGGAGGGGCTTTGTGGTGGGAAGCTCAGCCTGCTGCTGGCAAGATGCTGCAGAGTAGGCAGGCGAGAGAAGGGTGTGGGAGGGCTAGAGGTAGCACTGGATTCTAAACATTTCCCATTTCCATAGGAGAGGAACAGCTCATTTCTCACAGTTCATCTCACAGCAAAGCCTTGGGCATGCTGGAAGGTCGCATTTCTCCCATGATGCCCTCAATCCTCTCATATTCCATCGAAGCCATTTGAGTTCCCAGCCCATTTGTCTCTGCTCCATTCCCCATGGCTCCCCACTACTCACCTGCGCTGGAACATCACCACTTTGTCAGCCTTGATGTCACTCAGGTCCAGCTTCTGTCCCTTCTCGATGACATCGGGGTGCTTGCGCACGAGCAGCCAGCCGATGTGGGAGAAGAAGAAGCCCCGCATGGCGTTGTGTGGGTCTGCATCTGTTTCGGAGAACTTGTGATGGACACGGTGGTCCCGGACCCACTCGTAGATGTCATTCTGCAAGTCAGCAGGAGTGAAAACTTAGGGTCAGGGCTGGAGACGTTCCCTTCAAATTACAAAATGGCCTGAAATGCTTAAATACTTAAATCCTATTGACCTGAACTTGTATCAGTGGCATTATGTCTCATTAGGGTTTGGGGTTTCTGGACTTAAAACAGAGGTTGACTTTTGGCTGCACCTCCCCAATTTTTTGGGAAGCAGCTCCAGGGGTGCCTCCTTGCTGCTCTTTGATTGGCCAACTCTGGGCTGGGGGGGGAGGGCGTGCTGTGCCACACCCATGGCGCTGCAGGCTCTGATTGGTCAGCCTGTGCCCCGCCCCTGCAGCAGCCACTCTCATTGGCTGGCTGGTGCCTCCTCTCCTATGCTCGGCTCCTGTCCCATCCCTGTCCCCATCCCCATCCCTGCACAGTGCCAGCCGGGGCTGACCTGCCCCTTCCCTCTACCTGACATTTCCCATAGGTCACTCTGCCTTGCTTGTCCTGGGATTGCCTAATCAGATGTTTAACTTCGGTGGGAGCAAGGCTTTTTTAATTTTTTTTTTCCATTGGAAATCAAACAGTCTTAAAATTAAGGTCCCTTTTTAGAAGGAGAACAAACACACCATTTCAATGACATTTCTCAAAAATACCTCTCTTCATCCCCATTACTGTTCCATTTAAGCAGCAAAATCAATACTGTTTGGAAAATGTCAACGCTTTTATCATTTGTATTATGAAATGATTGCTTTGGCTGGTTTTAAGAATAGATTTTCATAAGCCTGTGATCATTTCTTTGTATCCAAATTTCCATGAGCTTAAAGCCATGTATTACACCATCCTAGAAAACATGAAATAGAGATCTAACCATGGCTCTATTACCTGTATTACACAAGAGGCTCCTTAATCTCCTGCATACCCAGGACTTTTCCTGAAAACACTTTGAAGATAGGGAAATGGCATAACCATCCCTATTTCCTGCCTTGAAAGACTAAGGGACTTGTCCACACAGGGAGCTTGTAACAGAGGCACAACTCCTCAAGTCCTTTTCAAGTATTGTAACCACTCCTCCTTTACCTGAGATAAAATGATTTACCTGCAGGCCATTCAAGAAGGCAATGAGAGACAGGGACCAGGGTTAAAGTGTTGTTTGTTTCCTAATAGTGGAAACTGCTGCCTTCCTTCCAACCAAACATCTCCAAGTATCAGCAACCCTTGCTGACTGTGGCCAGAGCTTGATCACTCAGTATTCCCCCAGAAGAGGGTGGCCCAGCTGCCCTCCCTATCTAAGTAAGCAGAGAAACTCAACCAGTACCTATGCTGGAAAAGTTTCACCAGTGACCCAAAGTCTCTTTCACATCCCAGACCCTACACAGCACCATGTAACATGAGAAAGCCCAGTCTGAAAGTTGACAGACAACTTCGGCTTGCACATATGGGAAGGTTTTCCCTGTCTTGCTGGAGGCAGGAGGCACAAATTTGGAAAGAGACCGTGTAATGCAGCTGGATCATGGTATGACTTCATCCACCACATCCTGTCTACAGACAAAATCAGGAGTCTCAAACCTGAAAAATCTGTATCTTGACCCAGACTTTAGCTCATTATCTTTTTTACAGGTCTTATTTTGGGCCCACCTCTAACTGCAACCCTGACTGAAAATCATGACTTTCTGAGAAGAGCAAGCAAAGCCAAGGAGAATGTCTTCTTCCTCGGCAGTTTCCAGCTACAGGCTGTAGCCATGAGACCTTCTGTTGTGCTGCAGCTGACAGGTCTTGCAGGTGGAAAAGCCTGTTAGAGGCAGAATTCACAAATTCTCTGAAATTACAAGTCACAGGTCTCTGAGCAACCAACAGGCATTTTCTGGAGGACCTAAGATAAGACAGTCCATAAACTTTCGTGATCTTAAAAGTTCCTGATCTCCTCTGCTGCCACTAATAGGAATAAGATAAATTCAACACAAATCTTCTCTTGATCTCACTGAAAGTAAGTACTAAAAAAAAAAATCCATGGAGAATAGTATCGAATTTTCAGTAAAACTTTGGATTAGTTCCTATTGAAGCTGAAATATCTGTCTGTCTCTCATCTTTGTCTATTCCTATCCCCTACAGCAATAGCTCAGCAAATTCTTTCCCCCTCTGCCCTATAACCCTGTGAAAGATGGTCTTTGTACAGGACTAGCTAATACACAGCAACCCATCCTGTTGCCTCGCTGAGTGCTGGACCACTGGCTGGTCCTCCCCTTCCTCATCAAAGATGGCTGTTTGGTACTATCACAGAAGAAGAAATTCAATGATGTTTTAAAAAGTCTTTCAAGGCTTAAAAAACCTTACTCTGTTTTGATTACATGTGAAAAAAAAGTAATATCCTCTGGAGAATTACTTAAGAGCACAGTACTGATACTCTTGTGTTCACCTTTTTATAGCAGAAAGTGCTGCATTCTGACACCTTCCTGAGTGCTTCCCACAGACAAGCAACCCTTCAGTACTGTTGGAGGATGGAGTGTTGTTAGCAGCAAGCCTGAGAGGATTTATTTTTCTGTGCCATAGCAATCTGGGTTTTCACTCTGACTTCTACAGATTTGCAGTTTTGTTTGTTTTGGGGACTGTGAAGTACTCTCACAGTAGTTAGGCAATATCCTGAGGTTAGGGCCCTTTGAGAGGTGAAGCAATCTCCCAGGGTGCTTAACAGTGCTTGCAGTCACTTGTGCCACTCTGAATGGTCCCAACCCTTCTCTCCTTAAAATATCACTGACCTGGGACAACTCTCTGGAAGCCAGTGGAGTGATTTGTAACATGATTAGTCCTAAATATCACTCTTCTGAACAAGAGAAACATTCCCTAAATCTCAACAAGTTCTTGGTCTTTATGAATACATCCTGTAGAATTCTACATCCTTGGCTTTGCAGATGTCTTCTCCTTTATCAGCCACACAGCAAAAGGAGAGTGAGGCAACACCAGGAGAACACTTAACACTTCCACACCTCTTTCATGGGACCTGGTGCAAGCACAGGGAGACCACACCTTAAGAGAAAGGTACATTCCTGCTTCAGAGAGATTTCTTACCCCTGGTTTCGGCCTGTTGTCCTCTCAACACTGGGTTTGTCTCAGAGTCAACCTCTGATGGGACAAGGTAAAGACAACGAGACAGACTCTAGCACTGCAGTGTTAGATGGAAAGGGCCGTCTTTTTCCTAACAAGAGGTAGTAGGAGAGAGGAACCTCTTCATCAGATTGTGTCCCATATCTGAGACAGGGATTCATGGGAACACTTCCTTCTGAGGACCAGTGGCACACTGAGGAAGTGCTTACCTGGAAGGCCATGGAGTTGGCAATAGTCAGGAAGATGCGCAGGGGCAGTGTGGCTTTGTAGGAGCGATGACTCCAGAGGCGGTGAGATCCAGCTGTGATCCCCAGAGCACTCACCACGAAACACAGAAGAGCTACAAAGGAAAAGAAGGTGTTTGAGCAATTGGAGCAAAGCTTCAGGCAGAGTAACACAAAGGTGGGCCTTCCCCCAAAGCTGTATAATCAAGAGAGGAATCCATGGAGAGCAGACTGGGGCAATAAAACTCAATGTGAGATTGCCCAAGCTACCACAGGCCTCCTAGGCAATGTGGGACAAATCAATTCAGTTCTTCATCTCTAACAAGGAAGGAGGCTCCCCCTTAGAAGACTCACAAGGGTTGGTTCTTCAGCATTATGCCATCTGTCATAGTGCAGAGTAGTCAAAATTGTATAAACTGGCTGCTTTCATAAAGCACTGTGGTAAAAGCCCTGCAGTCCACCAGGGAACAGCTTCTCCCTTTCCTTCCACCCTGAATAAGCCAGGCTCTTGATTTCCTATCTCACCAATCCCCACTAAATCTCTTTTGCTTATTTTCACACAGTGATGGTAGGTAATCTTAGCATTCTTGAGGGGGACAACTCAAGCCCAGGGTTAGGCTTTTCTTCTGCTCCCTTTCTCAGCAGAAGCTGGCTAAAAAAAGATCTAACCCATCCTCCCACTGAAGCCTGGGCTTCACCTTCAGCTCTAGCACTGGTTTAAAATCTCCCAAGAGGCTACTGTTCCTAGGGTCTTTTTGATCCCTCCCTCTGCTGAACTCCTGCATCTTTCATGTAAGGAAACCCTAGGCTAATGATTCATTGCAAATTTGCCCATGACAGAGGCAGATGTTGCTGGGCCCCTCTGAGCTTTGAGGCTGCTTCATGTGTTCCCTCTTCACGCAGGGCAAAAGGAATTCCTTGCCCCTTTGGCATCTAGTGAAAAACCACATCCCTCTCCCAATACATCATGAGTTCATATTTGCCCTGGTTTGTGTGCCTGTTTGCCCTCCTGGGAATTCTGGAAATTAACCTCAGCTCCAGCATCTGATCCTAAAACTGAAATAGAGAAAAGATCCCAAGAGTTTCATAGCAGCATTACACTAGGAAAGTAGGGTAAGAAGAAAATTGGTTCTGCAAATTAACTCTTCCTCTAGAAAGAAGGGTCAGGAAGTTTGGCAGAAAGAGAACATTCAACAGCTGGTTTGCTTTGCAAGCTCAGACACAAAGAGGGAAGGGTGCACACCTGTGAACGGGTCAACTGATCCACCTCTAGTCCTCTGGGGGAAGCAATGCCTTCTTACCAATCCCCCAGGGCAAACTTTCCTGGTATAAATTTGCACATTTCAGCCAATTGTATCAATCATGAAAAGAGTTCCTTATTCCTTCATGTAAGTCCATGGACAGGAATTGCTGGTAGTATGCTTGATGTTCAGCCATTCAGTCCAGCCAAATGGCTCTAATCAAGTTTATCTTGAATCCAGAAAACCAGATACTCTGACAGAAACTTGTCTGGAATCAGACCTGAGACCTGTGCCAGGCATGGCCTGGTTCTTTAATTCAAAATAATACAGGCTTTATTTCCAGTCATCTCCTGCTTTGTCTTCCTTCTGTCACCTCCTTTTTGTTTTTCCACATTCCCAGCCTCTTATCCTCTAAAAGCCTGTCTTGGCTGATTTAACATCATCTTCTGGCCCCTTAAACTTGCATGAACCCTTCTCACTTCCATCCCACTGCACAAGAGTGACCTTCCCTGTCTGTTGATCTGACCGGATTCCCCATCTTCATCTTCTCCCTTGGTTCCCCTGCCTGCTGCTGAATGCAGCACAAGCCTTGGACCAGCACAACTCTGCCTTGTGTCTCCCAGCACCTTGGCAGTGTTTCAGAAGAGCCAAGCATGCAAATACAGCAGGATCCAGCCTTTGCAAGAGACAACGGAGCTGAACAAAGCTCACCAAGCTTTCCAACACAGACAATTATACAGACAATTCTTAGAATTTGCCCATGGATATCCCTGTTGGGAAAAGATGACACCAGCAGCAATGACATTATCAGCAAGCACAGGGAATCACAAAAGAGATGTGATGGGGACACCAACAGACTCCAAACCCAGACAATCCAGTATCTGTTTTTGCGTATCCTTTCCTGGAAGCTTTTGTAAAAAATTTGGAAAAGTACCCACTGCTTTTGGGTGCCCCAGCAAAGAACAGACTCAGCCTCCATCTAAAGCCCATGAACCTCAGCAGCTCATGCTGACTTCTCTTGGACTCGCATCCCAGGTCACTACAATGGCCATAACTCTCTAATCCTGTGCTGCCTGGCCTCATGCCCGTATACAGAAGCTGTAGTTTATCTAAGGGGCCGACACTTTCTGTGGGAAAGCAACTGATTCTCAGTCTCTATGCATTCATGGCACCAGCCCCACAGAAAGCCAAACCCTACCTGGAGACAATTAGATCCATCAGCCATATCTAAGAGTTTATGTCACAGTGACAGGATATGCACAATGATTGAAATCCTTCTGGAATACAGAAGAATCCAGCAACCTTATGATTCAGAGAGTTCACCCTCACAAATGATGATCATTGCATAGTCAGGGAATCAGCATCTCACAGGGAAGAAGAAAAACTCCTCCAAGATCATCCACTAAGAATTCAATTGGAAAGAGAGTAGAGAAGGTGAAACAAAGTAGCACAGATTTTCACACCTGCCCTGTGATGCTGCCCCAAACTGAAGGATTTAGGGACTCCATCAGCTGAGGATTCAAAGTCATCTTCCATGCTGTGCTTTGAACCACACAAGATTCAAAAGATTTGCAACTCACAGGTGATATTCCCAGTGACCCATTCAAATGGAATACAAAGAATTATGACCATTGGCAGTAATAAGCACTCAATGCTCCAAAAATTAAACAGAAAACATTCCGCATTCAGTCATAGCTATGACTCATTAGGCTTTACCTCTTTAGGGCCCAGATTCAGACCCAAGCTATGATGAGAAACCAGGAATGTGCTGAAAGCATTGCCACCTGCAGTGAACACCAAGGATGTTTACATGTAAAGAGGTGCTCCTGATCCAACAGGTGTCCTCAGGCTTTTGCTCAGTGCAGGACTGTTCCCTCCTTGCTGCCCAGTCCCTGTTAGCCAGGTAAGTCCTGTGACTCTCAGGAGAAAGATACCAGGGGCAATGAAATTTACAGGCTGCATAAAGGGAACAGTGTTTAGGAGGAGCAATAGGATCTGCTGTCACTGAAACCTAACTTCCCTGCCACACTCAGAGAAGCACACCACCTGCTACTTAAGCCTGGAGGGAACACTAAGTGGTAAGGTATTGCCAGCTGTAGTCTTGATGGGAAAGTAAAAACAACCACTGTAAACACTTTGCTGGTCATATCTCTAGGGGTAGTATTGGCTGAGATTTTCTGACTGTCAGAATTGCCTAAATTACCCAGCAAGGTTCACCTTGGTCCAAAGATAATACAGCAACAACAAAATACAGTATCTACCCATGCTTCTAGAGCCTCTGGCACTGCAGGGAACTGAGGTGTTGACAGAGCACCATGTCGAGAGGAACCATTCCTCTTTACAGACACTGCTGTTGAGGCCAACAGGAGCTAACACAATTACTGTCACTCTGCTGCATCCAAGGGCTAAAAGGACTACCCACAAATCATGTTTCCAGCGAGGACATCTTGTCTTTTTAGACTCAGTCTCTGTACCATTTGGCAAATGACGTAAAATATGCCCATGATCCTTGAAAAAACTAAGCAAGACTTTGAGAAGTGCAGTGGAGAAGACAATAAATAAAAGGGGAGCTGACTAGAAAGCCAGTGCTGGACAGGCTCGGAGAGCTCTTGTGATGGTGAGCTCTCACCTGATCAACAACCCGAGCTCATTCTGGGAAGCTCTGTACCAGAAAGAGATCAGGGGATACAATGCACACAGCAATGCAGAACAGCAAACAATGATGAAGGCAGGGCTGGGGAGCTTGAGAGACAAAGAGGAATCAGCACATAGAGAAATGAAAACAAAAGAGGACAGTCACCAATATAACTGGTTTCAAAGGGACAGGAACATCAAGGAGACGGTGGCCTGGATGAAGTGGGTACAAGCAATGGATAAATTATAGAAGGTAGATGAGCTACCAGGCCCCACAGCTGTCTGCAACACAACAGACAACACCTGGGACCATGCTAATTTTATATTATATATACACAACCTAAGGAAGAAATTATCTGAAAAACAAAGAAAGAAACAAGCAAAAATTCCATCAGCTCCAGAACTACCACTGCTAGAGCTGGGCTGCCATGAGCCAATGGTGTAGTGCCAGGGGCAACCCAAGTCTCTGCTGCACTATCCTTGTGTGTACCATGTGAACTGTAGTCCTCTCCTTGCTACCAGAGGGTGATGGGAAAAAACAGCAAGTCACTGATATGACAGGTGCCTTGTATATGCCAAATAAAGGTATGAGCTGAGAAAAGGGCAATGCAAGGAGCAAGAAGCCTTGTGCTGAGAAGGCAGACATGTGGAGGATCAGAGTATTCCAGTTCCGGTGAGTGCTGGAGAAGAATGGACTATAAGGGAACTGTAACTTGGCTGTAAGGTGCCACGAACAGTGGTCCTTTCCCAGAACAGGAGTGTAGGACAGGGAGCTTGTGGAGCTATTCCAGCTTTGGTAAGGCCAGATAGATCTTCAGCCAGTCCAGAACAGTGCAGTTCCCCCAAACATCATGTCCTTCTCCCATTCCCAGAACACATCACTCCAGAATCCACCACGGAATCTTGCAGTGCCTCACAGTGGCAGGAGAGCAACTGGCACTTCACATCAGAGTTGACAGAGCAAGGAGAGCAGGAAAGATTGACATCAGATAAAAAGCAAAGCAGATTCCTGGGAGGTGCCATGAGATGCTATACAGACATCCTAAAGAGGTGCATGGTTGCAAAGACACTGCCTCAGAGACCATTTTGGGGTAGGGTGGGGTTCAGCAAAATGCAAAACAGCATTAACTTTCTGGATAAAGATGATCAAGCCCCCTTAGGTATCTCAAGGGCACTCAAAGGAGAAGGGCTGGATGGATTTGGAAATCATGGAGCATATCAGCAGCTTGAAATGAAATCAGTAAATTCAACTCACTTTTTTTCCTTCTCCTTGCCCCAACATCCTGAGGTTACCTGACTGGAATTGGAGGACCCAGGCTGTCAGCTCAGTGAGTGAGAGAAGCCAGCAGTCTTTGCTTAGCCTCCAGCCCAGGGATGGGACACACAGAACAGGACCAAGAGCCCTGAAATGCTCCCCCAACATCATGCTGAGGCTGCATGTTCTGCCCAGCTCTGACAGGCCAGGGGAATGTACAGCCTGTCAGGTTTTCACAAGGGAAAGGCCCAGCAAAGTCTTCTTTCACAACATCACCCTGAAAGGCCACGCTGGCTGCACAAGGGAACACATCAAGGCCTCTGCTTTTGCAGATGCTGTAGCCATTCTCTGGCTGTTGCCTGCACTTAAGTTCATCCCCCAGACCTCTGCCTGTGAGAGGCTGATAAGGTTACAGAGGAAGAGTCAGCCTGGCCATCCAGGAAGCCATCTCCTTCCCGGTTCAGCGGTGATACTTGTTGCACACAGCCAGCAGGAAGACAGACTTTGAGAGAGTGATAGACCAGGTGGATCGCCCCAGGGCCCATCCATAGCCGGGCTGACTAGGAAGCAGGAGCACTACTGAACCCAAAAGCCACCCCCGCAGACCTCAATCTAGGCAGCTGCTTTTTGTTTCAGGATGTTCTGTTTCACAGGGAGGCAGGGGCTGGATGCAATCTCTCGACCTCCCTACTGGGAGCCATTTGGTTTCTGGACTCCTCCAGGGGTCCACACAAAGGCTCCTGGAAAGCAAAGCTCTCCTGCAGAGTGGGCCCTGGGCCCAGCTGTCTTTCAAGCAGTCAGAGGAGAAGTTTGGTTCCTACCCAGGGTAAGATCTCTGAGAAAGCAGAGCTTTGCCTAGCTACCTTCTGCTGGGTTGTGCTTTCCACTGGAATTTGCTGCCTGGAGAGATGCTTATTTATTTTCTCAAAGTCGTCAGGCTTAGTTCCGGGACGACAGCGGCTAATCTGTGCTTTTTTAAGAATGATAGAAGAGCTGAGCTTCAGACTTAATTCTTGACTTTTATCTTCAGCACAACTGTATTTTGTCTCTTTTCCCTCATACACACATTGAGGCTCTGTGGGATTTACATTTCCCTGGTAAGGACAGGAATGGTTCTCATGTCTGGGCAGCAGTCTCATGCCAAGCAGTGCTCTGTACCTTGCCTCCTCAAAAACCCACGAAGGTGCTTTTGCTAGCATCTTTCTTACTAACTTTCTGGCACTGTCACAGTACTCTATCACACAGTTTTTGTGCTTCACCCCAGAAGAAGCTACACATTCAGGATATTTCCAATCCTAAAGCCTGTGAATCAAGTTTGTTCTTTGAGCAGACAAGCCAAATCCCTGCCAAATCTTTCCCTCTCGTGTATGACCTTATAAGAGACACTAGCAAGTCCTTCCACAGCTTGCTACAAATCTGGCTGAAGAGCTGCTTCTAGAAGCCCCCTGCTTCTTTCTCTCTCATCCCCAAGTCTGTGGGCCTGGAGGGAAAAAAACCCCAAACCCCACCCAACAGATTTGGGGGTTGCAGATGCCAAGAAACAGATAAGAGAAATGTGCTTACCCCAGGCCAGTGTCTGGATCTTTGCAGAAGGTATCAGCGTCAGCGCAAACAGGGCCCCTAGGTGCAGCAGGCTCATGAGGATGATATTCCTCCAGACGTATCGCAGCGGGGGCTTGGGGCCCTCTTTCTCCTGGTAGGTCTCATCAAAGATATCGTCTATCATGCCCCGGTCTCCTGCCAAGTCCTCATGATTGAGTAAGTCCTTCTCCATGACGGCATTTCCATTCCTGGTCACCCGGGAGGTGACTGTGCCACCAGCAGTGGTGCTGGAGGTGGAGGAGAACTCCTTGAAGAGGTAGCAATGGATATTTTCAAGAAAGGAAAGAAGGGAAAACAAAATAAGAAGTTGGTGGTTATCAATTCAAGAAATAGAAACACATGCATCTAGGCTGGCAGTGTAAAGATTCACAGCCTGTAGTTTCCCTGGAAGGCTCTATTCTTTCAGCTGAGCCCTTGGCACAAAGAAAAGCCTGCTCTGGCCACATGGAGTCATGGCCTGAGAGGATGGGGACATGATCTTTCTGGAGAGGAGGTGAATGGTAGGTAGGGTGCCAAAAGTAAAGAAAAATACTTGAAAGCCAGTCTCTTTTCCACCAGTGGCTTTGGTGAGACCGTTTGCAGACTGCAAGGATTTTTATTTTCGTTCAGTTTGATTAGTGGATGTTTTTAGGTGGGTTTGTTGTCTAGGCTTGTGCACAAGTGGACAACAATAAAGGAAATCTTGTGAATGAACAAAGAGGTGGGAAAGAAATAAGGTCTGAAACACAGTTTTATAATAAATCAATGGGCTAATTCTGAAATCCTACTTATTTGTCATCCCACCTGGGATCACAGGGGAACATCAGGAAGATCCACAGAGGGATTACTCTGGGGTGCCTCCTTATCTTGCCTGCCTCTCCTTCCAAGATGGGATGTGGCAAGACCAACATGCTTGAAGATCAGTGGATGGAGGCAATCAGGTGAGGTACTTCTAGTTAGAACTGCAGCTACTTATCCTGCGCCTGCTGCTAAGACTCTTATCCCTCTCTCATTTCCCACCCACAGGCAAACTGAGGCAAGGGAAGACAATCCTCTGATCTATGGCCACCAGCATGTAGAGAGGAAGTTTTAAGCGGCAAAGTTGGCTCCGCTTGGCTCCTGGCTCCCTTCTGTAACTGTGACACAACATTCCCTCAGAACATGCTTGTTTGCCCTGGCTGAGTGACAGCCTGCCCGATCAGGCATGCATGACAAAAGGAGCAGGCAGGACTGACCCTAATGAGACAGGTCACTGAAGCCTGAATCACCGATTTCCATCTCCATCCAGACAGCCTGTGCTTGCTGGTACTCGCAGCCCTTTGTCAGCCCCAAGCGCCCCAAGTGCCCGACGCGGCCAACCCCGGGGGTGGCAAGCATATGGGCTGCAAGTGGTGTGTCCCACACACATCACCCCATCCCCTGCCCCCTGGGACACATCCAGACTGCTGCCTCCGTGGGTGAAGGGGCACTAAAGGTCAGCCAGCAGGAACAGGAGAGCTGACACTGCGGGAGGGAGCACGGTCAAGCTGGGAAAACTCCTTTCCCAATAGAAATCTCTCCTGAATTAGCAGCAGATTCCCACTCAGGTGTTCAGGTTTTATAAAAGACCACCATCCTGCCATGGCCTAGTTTCTTGAGGGAGGCATTAAAATCAGGCCAGGCAGCTTACGTGGCCACCCCAACTCCTCCCTTTCCCAAGGGTTGAAACTAGAGGGTTACAGACATACCTTCCGATGGGGAGGAGCTGGCAAGGCTGACAGATTCCCCACATTTGGGAAGTAAAATGATCTCTACAGAGGAGCGCTTTTAATTTTTCCTTGGGGAATCAAAGGTTTGAAAGGAAAAAAACTGGACACAAAGTATCCTGCTGCCTTCACTGCACGCAGGCAAGCTGCTGAGCTTGGGACTGGCTCTTCTGCATCCTGGCTATAGGCTGTCTCTGCCTGCTTTCCTAGTTAATGTTCTGAGGATATGATACTCTCATCTGCTAGAGAATTTAGAGGTATTCCCCACACCAAAAGAGCCATGAAAAATGGCTTCTAATCCAGAGATTAGGCAAGGAGAAGTCCTGCCTGTTCCCAAGTGTTAGATATTCTCATCTAGCATTTTGGCAGAAAGGTACAATTTTCTTTCTTGGCTGCAAGACAATCTACCAAAAAGACCCAAGACTTGTCTATGCAGGAAAAATTCCCAGCAGTGATTGGTGGTATAATTAGACAGGTAACACACCCCATATGGACATGCTGTTTCCAGAGTAAGAATGTGGGGCTGGAGTTGCATTTTTCTCCTCCAAGATAGTTTATGTCACTGTCAAAGTTACACAGGGGCAGAGGAGGAGGAGGAGGAGGGAAAGTGTAAAGAAAACAGCAGAGAGGAAAAAATCTCTTCTGGAGTTGTAGTAGCCACATGAGGAATTTTACCAGCATACCTATGCTGCTGGAATTACACTGATATAATCAGGCTGGTCATTTCTCACATGTAAACTAACCTCGAACAAAAGGGCTATAAAGTAGCTGTGAAACAGCTCCACCATTACAGACTTGGTGAGAGGAGCATGGGGGGAAGAGGGAGGGAGGGAGGTAGAAATGGGGGAAATGAGGAAAGAAAGAGGATTTTTATCCCCTTATGACCATAGTGGCTCCTACCGAGGAAAATGGGATGGAGATTGATCTGGAGTCTAGGGCTGAGTGAGGGAAGAGGCCAGCTAAATAATTTTCATTAGCTTTCCCTTATTTCTGAATGACTTTGCAGCTCTCATCTGCAGAACAGATGTGTTTCCCCACCTACACCCCCACCTCCCCAGCACTGAACATGCCATAGGTGATCCTGGCATCCAGCCAGCTTATACAACCAACTGCAGCTCAAAGGCTCCTGCACCGGGCACAGTGTATGGGCCCCAGGGCACTGAATCTCGGGTCCGGTATATTTGAATATGCCCAGCATGACCCAGGGACAGGATTCTTTCCAGTTTCCAGGATATGACCCAAAATACATGCCAAAACCATGAAACATGGCTTGAACACACTGCCTTTGACATCTATTTTGGGAGAGGAGAAAAGTAAAGTTCTTTACATCACAGATTCCCTGGAAGGTCATGGCACCTGCACAAAAGCACCAAGGGAGACCCTGGATGCTGGTGACATGAAAAGAGCAGGGGTGTGATTTACATCCACTTCTAGGCATTGGCAGAGGGGGGAAGGATGAGAAGGTGAGAGCACAAACACTAGAATCAAGCGCCTGCCTCCTCCCCTTGGGCAAAGGGTGGCTGCCAGAAGGGTCAAAAATAAAAATTAAAATCTTTAAAAATCCAACAGCTCCGCATGTCTTACTGAAGTCAGGTTATTATTCAGACCTTCTTATGCCAAAAATGGGCAGTCTCCCTATTGTATGCTTGCTGGGCTCAAGCAATGCAGACACAGTCATTCATTTCATCTGGGCAGCCGGCTTTCACCTTGCGTCTGTCCTAGAGACGCTTCCTGCTGCAGTATCTGGTTTTAAAACACTGCGAGTAAAACCCCTTTCTTATCAAAAATAAAATGAATTAAGAATTTTTTTTAAATCCCAGTCTGAGTATTATCAAAAAACTTATGACTTCTTGGCACAAATGATCTTCTTGAATAGTCCTTCATACTATTCAAGCACCCAGCATGTTTCGATGGGTGTTTTCAAAATAACGCTGTATTTTATGCTCGAAGATCACCTCAAAGGCGGATGTCTCCGCTTCATCCGTGGGCTCCCCACCAGGCTCGGGTGATGTTTTAAGTTACCACTGAACCCCTTCGCCTCACCGGCTGCGAAGCGGCGCGGAGAGGACACAGGCACGCACGTGTGAATACGTGTGTGTGTGCACGCACAGACACGCGTGGATGCCCGCACCTTCTTCCCCAGCACAGCAGCAGCGCAGCGCCGTCGGAGCCGCGGACATGAAGGAGGAAGGGGCGAGGGGAAGACAAAGCACCCGCACCCCGGGGCCCCGCTTACCTCCTCTTGCAGCAAGTGCGCAGGCATGGGGCGGCCCTGTCTCTGCTCCTCGGCGGCGGTACGCGGGCGCGCAGGTTCCCGGCTCCGGCGAGAGGCTGGCTCTGGTCGGCTCCTCGCTCGGCGAGCTCTGCGGCTCGCGGAGGCGGGTGCGGAGGTATTTAAGGGGGGCTGCTTGCTCGGAAGCTGGCGGGGCCGGGCTCTGCGCGCCCCGGCCTCCCGGTGACCCCCTGCCCGCGGCTGGGATGCGCGGGGTCAGCGCGGAGGGCGGCGAATCGCGGCGGGGGCCCGGCTCTCGACGTAGCCGGGGGGAGAGGCGGGGCGGAGCGGGCAGGGGGGCGGGAGGAAGGAAGGATGCTGAGGAAGAGGAGGATGACGAGGGCCAGGCTCTCTCATGATGCCTGGCTGCTTTTTTCTTTTTTTTTTCCTTCCTTTTTTTTTTTTTTTTCCCCCTCCCTCCCCCTTGCGAGCTGATTGGTTGCGGGAAATTTGGTGCCACCTCGGCTTGCCCTCGCCATTGGCTGCCCGCAATCTGCTGTTCGCTCCCCGCGGCGCGCACCCTGAGCGCCCCGCTGCGCGCACTGCTCCGCGCACGGTCCCGCGCCCGCCGGGGCGCGCCGGGGCTGCTGCGGTCCCCCCAGAGCCCTTCCGCCGCCGCGAGGGCTGCCCCTCACGAAATAAGGGGTTCCGGAGGGGTGAGGGATGTCAGGGAGCCCCGTCCCCCTTCCCCAGCTGGATGTGGGTTGCGGCGGGGGAAGAAGGGGATTCAGCGTGAAACATCTGCTCTGTACTGGGGATCTGTCTGGGGCGCAATCTGCACGTGTATGCGTGTATAGAAACCACACATTTCTGCAAAGAAAAGCGCCCCACAACGTACATCCAGATAAGCATGTATGTCTGTGTAAATGTTCATCACGATATGCGCAAATAGTTTGGAAACTGTTGGCTGTAACATTTTAAAAAGAATCCTGTCTGTTGTCCCCAGAAAACAGTGCCTTCAGCAGAGGATGGAAAGAAAAAGTAGTAGCTCAGTTTACTATTTGCTATTTGCATCAGCTATTTTCCTTAACAACCTTCCTGCTAGCCGGTAATGCCAGCAATATCCAGCATCTATCCAAAATCCAAGATCTGTCCGAAATTCAAACTCTATCCCACAGAGACCTTCACCAGTAAAAGTGAAAACCAGGGTCCTTACAAATCAAACCTTTTCGGTGGCAGAGCCCGGAGGCAGCTCTCCTAACTCCACCGTGTGGTCACCGTGCCAGGCACCTCGGTCATTTAGCACCAAGGCTTAGGGTGCCCTAATGCCATCACCCTGGCCAGGACCTCTTGTAGCTCCTTCCCCTACTCAATAGTGTGTCCCGTGTTCAGTTTCTGTCCCCTGCTGACACATGACATGAGTCACTTTGGGAGTGGAGCAGGGACGGGAAAAACCAAAAGTGTGCCCATATCCTCTGACATATATTCTGTCTGGAGCTCTCCTGCAGTGATGGAGCTGACCACACGAGGTGCGGACAGACAACCAAGATCAGAGTCCATCCCTGGGCTGATCCTGCTCAGACATATCGTGGCTTATTCAGTGGCAGCCGTCAAAAGTGAGTTGCATTGTAATCACTGGAAGGGAAAAGTGACAATGAAAAATAAAAGTAGCCCATTGGTTCTCCAGATTTAGAGGTGTCCAGCAAATGGGAAAATATATCCCTGCTTTTTCATTTCACGATGATGGATGAAGAGGTCTGTGAGGAGTATGTGTTTAAATTTGATATTAGGATCTTGAGTCATGCCTACCTTTTGAGACACAGTATTTAAACAGAGAGCCCAAATCAGAAGATGTTCCTGGATGGTGAAAGCGGACATGACTCAGGGAGGGACTTTCAACTGTCTATTTTAAGACTCTCCACTAAATGTTTTGTTAACAACACTGAAGAGAAATTATGTTTGAATTAAAGATTCTACCTATTTTCTATGTGAGTGCTGAAAGAACTACAAACTGAGCTGAAAACTACCCCAAGGACACCTGACTCCTGCTATTTCCAGGAAAGAAAACCAGAAAATAAATAAATTTCAAAAAAAGAAGATGGAACTTGATGATTTTAAAGAGGTACTCTCCAGCTCATAACAGATGGAGAAAATAATCTTAATATCATGAACCAGGGGCAGACCTAGAATTGCTTCTGGTGGGTGGCAGTGAGACTTGGAGAATTCAAGGTTTTCAGTTTTGCAGATACTCAGACCCACCAGAGCCCTTTCCTTTTCCACAGGTTTCTTTCCTCAGACATGGAGTATAACTATGAGGCATTATACAGGGCAGCTAGACTTTTGCCGTCTAAAATCAACAACACGTTTGGCTGCTCCCTCACAACATGAATAAGTTTTCTGCATATTCCCCTGCCCAGTTAGTCTGGGGGGTGACCGTCACAATTTTTTTGTTGCATAGAGAGAAAGATGGATCTTGACCATCACTGGGGCTGTGCTCACCTGGCAGGTTTCAAGTGTTCTGTGCCAGGGGCAGTCCTGAGAAACGCCCTGCACAGCTTGGCCAACTTCTCCAGCTGCCATTTTCATCACCTTTGAAACACGTTAATGCTCCTGAATGTGTCCACAAGGTTCAGGCATTGACACCTTGGTGAGGAAGTGGAGAGTGTGCAGAGAGGTTTGCTTTTCCAGTGCTTGGACTGCCACAGATCTGGCCTTGCTGTCGAAAAGCTTTTTGGCCCTATGTGGGCTGGAGGCTTGGCCATGCTGTGCCAGCCAGGCTCCCTCCTGTGGAGAGCTGCTGGCCATGCCAGTGGCCTGCACCCTGCACACCCCTGGCCCTACCACCCGGCCCTGCCCATCTGAGTCCCAGCTGCAGACTTTGGTCTCAGCTCTGTTGCTCAAAGGCTTGAGACAAAAGGGGGATCACTGGGCAGCCCAGGTGGGAAAACAGAAATGTTTATATAAGCACAGCAATACAGCTAAAATCAGGCTTTTCCCACTCTAGTTTGTATCTCTCCAGACAGGTTTTTCCCTCTTTCCAGGGAGAACTTCCCAGCTGAGCCCTCAGCAGAATTACATTTCTCGTGGTGTACACCAACACTGCTTCACAAAGATTTGGCTTCAGCCACTGTCCTCAGGAAACTGATTCAATTTTTCTGCATCTGGTGACTGCTGCCCAGGGTCATAGTCTTTCATAAAAGAGCTGATGCAATGCCAGGGCCATGGTGCATGGCAGCAATGAGCAGAGCCGTGCCATGGGCAGCACAGGCCATGAACTTCAGCACTGGATTTCTTTAGAAATACATGGTCTAATGTAAGGCTGTTTCCACCTTCCTAGGACCTCCCCACAGATTCATGACTCAGCTGAGGTACTGGGCTAGTGAAAAATTCTTGCAGAATTCTTTTTGTCAGAGGGTCTCACATTTTTTCATCAAGACTGGGGACAACGAGGCACAAACCAGCAGTGAGGTTTGCCACAAGACAGTATCAGTGAGCAGACACTTTAAGAGAAAGAACTGTCACATTCCTGTCCTGGGATGCACTAACCACCCTGGTTTTGCTACCACAGTGCCAGAATGCAGATAAAAACATCAAAACTAAGCTAAAGTTATTTGACTATAACACATTAACACATTCCTTCCTAGTCTCCCCCTGCCCCCTCCCCCCCCCCCCAAAAAAAAAAAGCTTTTCCATTTAGCAGTAAGTTTTGCAAGGGGATTTCATCTATTTCTTCTGGTGTTGACATCTTGGAAATTTTATTGGATCTCCTCAGTTACCCCCCCAAAACTGTTGAAAAAGCCATGTACACAGAAATGCTTGCTGCAAGGTTTGTTTAATGTTGTTTATTTATCTTCTTTAACAACATTCCCTGTCTCCCACTTTGTCTTCTATTTCACAGCTGGAAGTTGAAACAAGAAGAGGGGACTCAAGTAATGAGGGAATAAGCTGAAAACTGGGGAAAGAAATGAACTCTATGCCAAAAATAAAGGCTTGCAAAAATCAGTTTCCTGAAGAAGTATGAAGCAATTCCAGCTTTAGAGCTTTTTCTGGAGATAGGAGAATCATGCTGTGGGTGTGGGTGCCATGGGTACTCCATTCAAAGAGCAGTGCTGGGGTGGCTTTCCATCCTTTCACCAATGCTTTCTGTCCTCCTAACTCTCATAAAGAATCTGCTCTTCAAAGGTGTTGAGCCCACTCTGCAGTGCAGATGGACACTGGCATCATTCACCACTGCTGCCAGCAGTCTCTTAGGTTAATGGTGTCTCTGGTTTTGACAAGCTGACTTTTGGGCACAGTTATGTGTTGCAGAGAAATAGGGTAGGGGACCATGGCTGCAGAATGAGTTGGGACAGGACCTGGCTCAGACGACAAGAGTTCAGATTTAATGCCTGCTTGAAGGATGATGGCAGCTGCAGGTCTTTCAGGGTTGTGTGTTTCAGGAGTTCAGGTGCCAGGGATCAGATGCCAGCTCGTGGGATCACCACCCTTGTTTGATGTTGTTTTCTCCCCATGCTTTCTTTTGGAAGGTGGTGATTCTTTGTTATATTTTCACACACTCTTCCTTGTCCAGGAGAGGTAGCAAATGGCTTTAATATTTGAAGTGGAAAGATAGGAATTGTTTAGTCACCTGCTCCAGACACAGTGACTTGAGGAGCCTGGTATCATGGCATTTACCAAAAGTGCTATTTACGTTTACAAGAACTGGCAGCATCCTGGTCACTTGGCTTGCTTTCTATCATGTTACCCCCACCACACACACACACACACACACCTTAAAACATCAACTGTTGCTCTATAAATTCAATGGTTTCCACAAATTCCTGAAGATCCCCTGCTCCATCCTCACTCTTCAAGCATGGCTAAGCTCAGTATGGGTTACCTGGGCTCCTCAGGTGGGAGCACCCAGATGAGTAGCAATGGCCAAACCCCCAGCTGCCTTTGAAAAGGCAAGGGCTGAAAGAAGAAGCTGATGCTTACCTGGCCACCCTGCTGATGCTGAGTGGGAAATGTGGGGTTAAGGGGAGTCAATAAAGTAGCTGAAATCACTCCTGTCTCATTGCCAGGGTTAGAAGGGAATGCAAATGTAACTGGGGTGATGGCCATGGCTCCAGGCTATGGCCAGGATGGCTAAATTCCCTGCCATTGATGAGAGAATAAGCTGTCAAGATAATCTTATCAACATCAAGAAGTAGCCTGATAACATGCTGATGACTGGGATAGGGTGCTTATCTCTGCACTTTGCTCCATCCATTGCGGTCTGACTCAATGCCACACACCCTGCCCACCCTCCTCCCCTCCCGTTACCCCAAGCAGGCTTTGCTCCCAGTCCTCGGGCTGCCAGCAGCAAGAACCCAGCCGGTATTGTCTAAACAGGGCCATACAATGGGCAGCATTGTTGATACTGGATTTTTGCCCTCATTGAAGATGACCTCACAGCCCACCCCTTGGCCACTTCAGCCAGCCCCTCGGGACTGTGAGGCTGTCTTTTGAACTCGGGTAAATAAATTGGGAGAGGAGGGGGAGAAAGGGATGGGGACCAGAGGAACACAGCGGTCTTTGTGTTGCCACCCTCTCTTCAGCACTGGTGCTCTCTGGTGTCCTTCTACCCACATCAGATATGGCAGGCCAGGTGCCAAGGAGCCGCATGCCGAGCGCCCATCCCCACCCTGCGCTCGCTGGGCAGCGGCACCTCTGCACTTCTGCAGCCTCCCTTCTTCAGCGTGCTCGGCTCATCTCAGCTGGCCTGTCTCCTCCTCCAGGCCTTCCGTGCCTTCTTCCCCACATCTGCAGCCTACATGTCCTGCCCCTCTCTTCAGGCTGTGACCGTCCTCCTAGGAAGCCCATCCCCTGCTGCCAGCACCGTGGGAGTGCCGAGCAGGGATGTGCAGGAATGCCACCTCCTGGTGGCAGATCTTCTGACCCAGCTGAGGTGGCGTGGGCAGTGCCACAGTGTCCCGTGCTCCATGGTGTCAGCCCGGCTCAGATGCACCTCACACGTCCACGATACCCGCTTGCGTCTGCAGGCGGATCTCCACCCGTGTGGGAAGAGAGGTGATGCTGCGTGGCTGTAAGCGTGAGCCCTGGGGACACATTGCCACATAGCACAGGGGGAAATTGCAGCACCGGGGAATGGTGAGGGCGCATCCAAGGTCAGTTTGCAGCTGCCTCTTGGGCAGAGCACAGTGTCCCATGCCACTGTTTATCCTGTTTGTGTGCGTGCTCTGCATCATTGCTTTTTGCCCTGTCTCCTTGCTGCAACAGCAGCCTGACCTTTTGGCGACCGTCCCAACATTTAGGAGAACAAAAATAGTTCACCAAAGTTAAAAATAACCTGGGGTCTAAAGATTTGGGAGACATCTCCCTTACATACTTGCTGGCTGAATCTCAGATATTCATTTTTATCCTGGAGAGGTTTCTGATAGACTCCTGTTAGGGGAAGCAGGCATACCTTGGCAGGAGACACTGGTGGGGTTGCCCTGAGAATGCACACATGCTGCTGGGATAAGAAGCAGGAAGGACAAAGGAGAAACTTGCTGGACACTCAACCCAATTCTCCCTACTCTGGGCTTATCAATGGCACACAGATGAAAACCTCTAAGATGGGGTGTGCCTCTCCCTGTCTGCTGCTTCCAACTTTGTCTATATCCATACCTCAGTTGCTTTTAAAGTGAATTTTTTCTTTCCTCTTGGACAACAGGACTAGAGCAGAGAGCTTTGTACTCCAGAAGCCAGCATTGCTTTTCCTCTTTTCACTCTCTGCTTATCCCAGTAAAGAGCTATATACTGTCAGCAGCATTTTATTGGTTTTGGGATTTTTTTTTTTTTTTGCCTACAGGGATGGTGCTCCTGTCTTTGTCTACATCCATTTGCAACTGAAAATCCTTCAGGATTCCCCTCTGAGCACAGTGCCTCCCCGACCGTGGTGTATAGGCTGCAGCAGTGTGCATGGCTGGCCCAGTAAAGGACATTTTGAGTCCTTAAGGAGAAACATCTTACAAGCTGTTATGTTTCTGCCCAGCAAAAGGTCCTACAAGCTGTTAGGTTTCTCGCCAGGAACATTTTTAGGTTTCCTTGCTTGCTCTTTTACTTGCCTGCCTGGTTTTGCTGCCATTTCAGGTCTTTAAAGAACTTGTCTACCCTGTCTCCTCTAAAGAATGGAGCTGAAAATACTCTTGCCTTTCCATGTCTACCTCCTCACTTAAAGTAAAGGGCTGCAGACTTCTGGGTTCCTGTTAGTTTTGGTGGGTAAAATGTCCCATATTAACCTGGTGTTTGTGTTTGGAGTGTTAATAGAGAGAAAGTTCTGTTGCAAGTGTAAAAGGAATCCTGAGCAGGTAACACTGAGGGGACCCTGCAGCCCGAGCAGATGATAATCTGCTCTTAGCTACTTCTGTTACCTTTTTAAA
Organism: Motacilla alba alba; assembly: GCF_015832195.1. NCBI lineage: Eukaryota > Metazoa > Chordata > Aves > Passeriformes > Motacillidae > Motacilla > Motacilla alba. The sequence continues at coordinate 17,413,850 of NC_052021.1, forward strand.
GCATCCTCATTTTGTCTCTATAATCTTGTGACAATACTAATGCAGCAGTTTCATTCAAAATGTCAGTCTACAAAGTCTGGTCCTCATGGCACTGGAGAGGTGAGCAGATGATTGATCACCACACATATTCACTCATTCACACAGCAGGCATTTGGTATGTACTGGGAGTTGTGTGTTTTCCTTTGTCTGAGCTGTGTTTGAGAGGATCATGTTTGCAGATGATTTAGGTATAAACTTCAAGAACAACCAATATTGGCATGAAAATTACTTCAACCTTCTCTAATTTATGATGCTAGGTGATTTTATTCCTGATTCTTCAAGAAAAAAAAAGCAAGGTAGCAGAAGTAGCAAGTAGCAGAATTTTATGGCTTTTGGTATAGAGTTACATGACATTATCACCACTGTTATCCTCCTAATTTTACCTAGATGAAGATGGTTGGGGAGGTTTTGGGAAACTGGGCTAAGAGCCCCCACTTTCAGTCTGAGGGTTGCTGGAACAACTCTGAGATCCATAGGTGCAGTACAGCTACTTTGAATTTCCCTGCTGATACACGTGAAGAAAGACCAAACTTCTTCCTCCTGTAGACTGTACTAGACTAGGAAGAGTAGAAAATGTGTTGGAGGCCACCCTGCTTAGATTTCCAATAAGATCTTGGCAAATGGGATACATGGACTGAACTAAATAATAATAGGATGCAATTCACTAGACAAGTACAAAGTTCTAGTTTGAGGTCAAGAGTCAACTATCCAAACCTGCACTGGGAGAGTAACTTGGCGAGACAGGAGTTCTGCAGATGAGAGTCTGTGGACAACAGTGGAGCCTGTGCTCACAATGCCACACTACAAGCAGGGAGAACTGTAGGTGTACAAATAGTGGCATACGACAGACACAGGGAGTGACTGTCTGGTTCTGCTTGGCACTGGGGACACCCAAGGCCTGAGGGTTTTCTTTGTTTGTCCACTGTGCCAGTTTGCTTTTTAAATAGCCTGCTGACTCGGTGGTGTGCCTTGGGAATAACAACTCTGGAAAAGGATTTGCATGTAAAGATTAGCAACTCTAAAACTTGAAGAGCCTCCCTGAACAGTAAAAATATCACAGAGGGAGAATCCAGACAGAATCCTTTACTGCCTGTCCTGCAGCAGCAAAGTTTTGGTTTCAGATGTGATACTCAGCTGTACTGCTTTGGGGGATAAATGCCTGTCAGGATGGTAGCTCTCAAACCCCTATCAAGAGACTGCAATGTGTCCTGCCCAATGATGTCCCCACCTGATCACAGCTTCTGTAATAGGCTGAGAGCACCCCACAGATACTCCAGGATCCCAGCTAACATGCCTGAATGCTGAGATAGAATGAGTCTGGAAAGCACTGGAATACAGATAGGAGCTAACTGGTGTGCAAACACACAATGTTGCCAGAGATTGGTTTGGCCCCAACTCCTTCTTAACCTCTTCTTTCTCAATCAGTCAAGTATATCCTTTAAAAAACTGGCTAAATCAGGTGATTGGCTCATCCCTGAATATCAATCACATGCAGCACCTAATCCCAAAACTGATGACAGAATCTTGGTGTTCAAATGGCCACCTAAGCCTGTCCCATCTTGTCTTTCTACCTATAAAATATGAACTTCATGGATTATTTGGAATTACATGGTGAGGAATAAGGAGAGAAAAATAAGTACTGTGCAGCATGGGACTGTGCAGGTTGAATGGATATAATTGCATTGCAGACAAATAATTTTCATCTAAACAATGATTTGGTTACAGAAAAACAGAGAATCATTTGCAGCTCCTGAGGAATCTGCTTCTCTGGTCTCTAGCCAGGACTTGGCCAGCACCTTTCCCCAGAAGAACAGTGAAGTGAGCTCAGGACGTGCTGAGGTAAAACTAGAGCAGCTCTTTAGTGTCCAGAGGATTCCTGTCTTGGTTTCCAAAGATTTCAGGATTCCTTCTTTTGCCTTTCCTCCCTGGGGCTCACAGCTGGATCTCAGGAGGTGCCAGGCCTTCAGATGCAGGGACCCTGCCCTTCTTCTGGTGCTGCTGGATGTATCACAAACTTTTCTTTTGCCCCTGGGAATAGGGTATCTCCTCTTCAGCATGTGCCAAGGTGAGCCTTAGCCATAGACTATGGGAAAAACAACATCAAAATGTCAACTGCTGACACTTGACAGCTGCTAGAGGAGGGGGAGAGGGATACTTCTGCAGCAGGTATCAGAGATGCCTGAAGTTTTGCCCTGGATAACCCTGATTTCAGTATCTTTCATTGCTGAAGTTTGCTTCAGGCATGACAGGAACAGGCAGGGTGAGTTCCCCATCCAGGATTGAGTTACATGACAGTTAACCAGTGCTGAGGATTTACGTTTGAACTGCTAATCCAGTTTTATACCCCCAGCCCCACCCTTTGGACTTTTCCTAAATTATTCTATGTGGGATATCGGCATTGCCTGCCCCTGCCAGAGGCCCTGAGAGGTGGAAGTATTCCTAAAGTCAACATGTAATGATTAAACTGCAAAGAGCCTGGCAACTTTCAGCAGATGGCTGCGGTATGTCTTCCATAGCATATGTCTGCCACTCGTGCTGTAGCTTGTGCATGATATGCACGGATCAATAATCAGCTAGAGAAAGTTTTCCCAGGTGGAATAAACTGCACTCCCTTCATCCCAAACACCTGCACTGGCCCTCTGGTGGGATTGGTTGATAGCTGAGCGCTCTGCTGAGCATTTAAAGAAGCCTGGCTGCCTTGCTCCTGGCTGTAGGATATTGCTGCTGCTTTGTCCTGGTAAGGACAGGCTGGGTCTTGTTGAGGCTGTGCTGGCTCTGCCCATGTTGTCCTTGTTAAGCGGGGTGACAGGCAGTAATTGACTGAGTTTGAGAAAGAACAAGCCCAATGTGGTATGGAAGGGGAGTGCTGGTGGAATTGGGATTTCAAGCGTTTGTGGCTGCTGGGGAATGTAGTTCCAGGCAGAAGAGACACCCAAAGTCAAAGAGCCCCTGAGGAGGGGGCACTGCCGGCAGGGGGGCCCAGCTGCACGAAGGGCACAAGACGGGCGTGTCCCGGGGCTGCGCTGCCTGCCCCGGGAGGCCTGTGGCACCGGAGGCCTGTGGCACCAGCGGAGGGGCGTGCGGCCACCGCCGCGCCGGGAGGGCACCCGCTGGCCCATGCGCTCGGCAGCGGGCACCGGGCACCGGGCCTGGAGAGGGAGCGCATCGGGGGCACTGAGGGGCGCTGAGGGGCGATGAGGGGCGCTGAGGGCCGCGGGGCGGAAGGCCGGGCGCGCTGGAGCACGCCTGCGGCCGCGCGCGGCGCGGGGCGGAGCGCTGCCGCCACCTGGCGGCCGGGGCCGAGCGGGGCCAGGCCCGGCCCGGGCGCTCCGCGGGGCGGCGGCGGCGGCAGGAGCGGGAGGCTGCGGGGCATCCTTGGAGCGTCCCGCGGCGCTCAGCTGAAGAATTTCACCCCAGCTGAGACGGGCGCACGTGTCTGAGGTGGGCTGGACTGCCATCGCTGAGAGATATGAACCCCATCCTCGTGGGATTCCTCCAAAAAGGCAGAAAAGATCAATGATGCTCCAAGTGAGCTCTTCCAAACAGGACGACCCTGTGCCAGTTTGTAGCCGTGTGCTAAGCACTGCCCAGTAAACCTAGGTGGCCACAATAGTGAGCTGAAGTACTTTACTAAACTCATAAGCATATAACTGAGGAGTAGATGAAAAGCACTGAAGTATAAATAATAGCTAATGAAACCAAACAATATTTCAGGCAAGATTTACTGTGAATAAACTGAAAAAACCCCCCAGAGGTATTACCTACACTTCAGAAATTAAATGCTTCAAAAAGTGCTGGTGCATTTAAAAGTGGGAACACCAGCAGGCACACAAATTCCAGAGGAGGGAAACATTCCACAGCAGTGACCTTTTTACTAGTCTCCCATTATATGAATTATGCTATTCCATCAGAAAGTTGGATGTAGCACTGTCATTCTCCATTATGCTTGCTCCTGTTAACAAAGCTGATGGAAACGGCAACCTCATCTCTCGCGCCTGATGCATCCTGCTATTTTTTTCCCCAATGTGTTAATGCAACATGTATTAATGCAACATTCCCCAAAAATCTAGAGGGATCAGCATTCCTTCTTTCCATTGCACTTATTCAACACAAGTCTGCAGCTTGCTGTGCTCACAGAGGTATTATACAGAGACTCTCCTGCATCTGGCAGGTAGCTGGGTTGGGGAAGAAATCTTTGGTCTGAGTCCTGTTTTGTCCTTGTAGGGACAGTGGCAGGTGTTTGTTGCTTGTGATATGCCACGGGACACAGACTGTGTGTGTCCCTCTTCTTGCTGGCTGTTAAAAATCTGGGTAAAAAGAGCAGCCTGTATCCAAACACCCTGGTACTGACAGCAGCCCAGCTCATGAGAAGTGACTCCTTGAGCCCCTTGATGGAAGTTCCCTGACTTGTGACAAGTGTGGGTCACCTCTGGGAGTAAACTGTGGGTTGGTTGCCACCCTGGAGCTGGTTTCGTTGCACAGGAGGAAATACCTATTGTTTTGAAGCTGGTCCTCCTGAGGCGCTTCTGTTTTTTAGGCGTGGTGCTCAGCTGGGCTTTCATCACTGCCCACGGTGTGTCAAACACAGACTTTCTCCCAGCAGTGCCAGTTGGCCCAGACAGTTCCTAGGAGCTCAGAGCGTGTCTGCTGCACGTGTGTGTGGTAACATGCCCACACATGGATCTGCACAGCTGCACAAATCGCAGTGAAGTCTCGAGAAAACAGCACCCTGCAGAGTGACAGTAAATGTTCTTTGTAATCAAAATTGTATTTAGAGATCAAGAACATTTAGGTCTGTGTTCTAAAAAGAGGAAAAATCAACATTACCTTGTCGAGGACCTGATAACCTCACCCTATACCTGCTTCTTTCTGCTCAGGTGGAGTTGCACATGCACAGTTCCTGTGAATTTGCAGCCAGCCAGTGAAGTCCCCACTGAAGGCCACTGCACGGGTACATGAAAGTAAGAGAGCTCTCCAATGTGTTAGGAAATGTGTAAGTGTTAGTAAATATGTCTTTGTACAGATGTTTATGAAAACTTACTGCTAAGTTGTACATCATGGTAACAAGTTTTTATAGGTCAATTTCAACCTGTCCTTAGCTAAAATGTCATTCACTCTCTCTTAACCTTCTCCTCCTCAGGCAGATTTATCTTGACAGATCGAAGACATGTAGGGTTGCTTACTGAAACAGTTCTTATATCTTCGTCTGCAGAAAGCACCTTTAGTGCTGGTTCCTCAACAAGTCTCTCATGAGATGGTTGGATTCTCTAACCTCTGAACACAACTAGAAAAAAGGAATGGTATTATTAAAATGTAGATAATATCCACCTGTTTGATGCAAAAAAAAAAAAAAGATATCAACAGAGAAGACTTCATTTAAATGAAAAGTAATGAAAACACATGAACATTAATACACTGTGATGGGAAATTTTTCAAAATGTCTCATAAACAGTTTACTCAACACCAAGGTACTGCACTTGGAAGTCTGTTTTGTTTTTTTTTTTTTATTTCTGATGTTTAACAGTTGATTAGTGCTGTCACCACCACTTTCCCTTTCCCTATTCTTGTTGCAATCCACAGAGATAACAACTATCTCTAGCTCTGTTTATGTTGCCTGGAAGTGGGAACCAAATGCTTGTGTTGATGAGAACCTGCTGAAAATGGATTATTGCCAAGAGAATTAACATAGCACCCTAAGTAAGAAAACAGGAACCGGGATATAGAATTGTTTATGCATGGTTGTGTCTCTTTGTTTGTTTTAGTTGCAGTGAAGAGTGACTACAGAATACTGTGTACTGCTAAACTTATATAAAAGATTTCTCAAGAACAAGGCATCTGTAAAACTTTTAACCTCAGTGATGATGATTAGGCTCCTGGAAGAAAACGAAAAGAATTGTTCAAAATCTGTGCCAAAACAGATTCTGTTATAGAGCTGGATACTTCTCTCCTGGTCCTCTACCAGCTCTATTCAGCACAGAAAGTTGGACCCAGTAACTGCTGTCCCAGCATCACCTCTAGCTGGTGAAAACGTCCCCACCAGGGCCACTTCAGCAGTGGCTGGTGAGCTCCTGGACAGCCTGACCTCTTGGGTTTGGTGAGTAGACTCATCTTCAGTCCCAACAAGAGACTGCTCTTACTAACTGATAGGACCTGTTTCTAACCATGACAACTAAACGCTCTGTAGCTCTAATTCAGTGTTTGAGGGTGCTTTTTGGGGGAGAATTTATGAACTCTCTGGTGCTCTCTTCTCTTTAAACAAAGGAATTTAGTGTGGGATATTGTTTAAGGGTCTGGCACACTGACAGAAAAACTTCAGTGGCTGTGGTACTTTGTCATGCTGAATCCTGTTGTGATAGTGGTTTCTGGTTTTAGAAACAGTCTTCCCTGGGTATCTCTGAAAGGTTTCTTCTAGGCCTGCTGAAAAATGGATCTCAACAAAGAGGGGAAAAAATAATGGAGAAGAGAAAATCTGTTGGCTGGTTTTCACAAGAATGAAAGTTTGTTGAATAAGGCCCAAGACACTGTAAGGAAAAGAGAGGTGAGGTAAGTGCTCACAGATGCTACCAGACATATGCTGTTCCTTAGCCAGGGAATACTGCTGCTCCACACAGGCTTACATCAAACACCACAGAGAGCATAGCAGAGTGATCTATGAGGTCCTAAAGTCTGCATCATATTCTCCCCCAGCTGACACATCTCCTATCATTCAAGTTTACTGGCTGAAAAGGAGCTTTTTAGACCCACATAAATTGAGTCACCTCATGCTGCCTGTAAAGCGTTGCATCTGTTTCCTTAATTATAGAGTGCTCTTGGTTCTGCCTTGTGTTAGGCTCTTCAAAATCAGGTGACACAGACATGACCTGTCTTCTGGGCTAGGTGGGTGACTTGGTCTTTCAATACAGGACAACGCCACCCCTTTCACCACCTGCTCTGTGCCCCAGCCTCTGAGAAGGCAGATCTGCACTGTACCTGGCTCCTAAAGGATGGGGTGGGATGTGCTGTGCCACAGGCAGCAAGAGCTGCACTGTGAAAAAGCCCACCTCCCCCCAAAGCAGCAGCTCCACACGTAAGTCGTGCTACTTGTGCATGGGCAGGGGTATCTGCTGTCCCAGGAGGGCAACTGGATGGCTGGCTCTGGCAGGTGGCCTTTCACTGAGGCCTCCCTCCTTAGATTGCTGCTGCCTGGGAGCTCTGCAGATGCTTCCCATCCACTGAACCTGCTGATTCCATGCCACTGCTTTCATCTGGCAAGGGAGTAATAAAACACAACAGGCCCTAATGATACCAAATTCAGTCAAAGGATCCAACCCAGACCTCCAGTGACTTTCCAGCCACTAAGGCTGCCCTCTTAGTGTCCTGTGCCAAGTTAGGTCTTGTCTCACTGTTGTTCAAGCAGCTGCTTAGTGACACACTCTTAGGTGACATCTAGGGGACATCTCTGCATATCCTAGCTGGCTTGGCAACATCACCTGTATGGACATCAGAGTCCAAAAAACATCCTTATTTGGGCCTACAGGTGTGAGAGTCATGTTGCTTCCTTGGGTAATGCCAGAAAAATAGTAACCCTCAGTACCCTTGGAGAAGCACCTCTTCTGAATTATATATTCAGACCTGAGGAAGGACCAGGCTGAGGCTACATATTCTTTTATAGTCTCATCACCAAGACAAGTGTGTTGTCCTGGGGTTAAGCTCTGGGACCCCTCAGGGTACAGTCACAGACCTGCAGGACCTGTGGTGCCTGGCACGGCTAGTGGCCAGTGGCAAGGTGGATGCAGCAAGTCCCAGCCACTGTTATTGCCAGTTTTGCCTGTTTGTTATTTTGATGGGGTTTTGGTTTGTTAGGGTTTGGTTTTGGTTTGGGTTTTTTTTGTTTGTTTTGGGGTGGGGTTTCTTTTTGCTTGTTTGGGTTTTTTGCTTGGTTTTGTTTGTTTGTTTGTTTGTTGGGTTTTTTTGCTGTTTGTTTGTGGGTTTTCTTGTGGTGGTGGTGGTTTTTGTTGGTTTTGTTTCTATTTTTTTTTTTTTTTTTTTTAATCGGGCTTGCCTCAGGGCTGGCAGGTACTGCAGGGCTTGCGGAAATACCGCAAAAGCAGGAGATTATTCCACCCCCTGGTTTCCAAAACGACCACTGCAGTTACTCCCGTGTTTCACCCCTGCTTTTACAATCAGCAAGGAAGAGGATGCTGTGCCGCTGCCCGCCTCGGCGCTGCCGCTCGGGGAGCTTCTGCTCTTTGGCCCTGCCAGTGCAAGGGCGAGTCCTGCAGCCCCGAGCGGAGCTGCCGCCCGGCCCCGCTTCCCACGGATGCCCTGGCACTGGCCCTGGCCCTGGCCCTGGCACTGGCCCTGGCACTGGCCCTGGCCCTGGCCCTGGCACTGGCCCTGGCCCTGGCACTGGCCCTGGCCCTGGCCCTGGCCCTGGCACTGGCACCGACCCGGCTGCAGCGCTCCAGCCCCTCCGCCCCGCAGGGCCGCTCCTCGCAGCCTCCTCTTCTCGCGGCGGCATCGGGGTCTGTCGTTGCCGCTGTGAAGCAGAGAAGGACTCCTGGACTTGCCGGTGTTCCCAGGGCGACTGGGATAATAGGGCTGACGGTGGTTCCTAACGAGGGGTAGTGCCACCCCTCTGATCGGTGTCACCAGCTGAGCCGATATAAAAGAAAGAGAGGATGCTTACTCTCTGTGGGGAGCTGCTGGTGTGCCCTCTCCTGGCTGCTGAGGCAGACAAGCTGTTTGGCACTGAGCTCTGCTAACTTTTAATTCCAGTCTGGGCAGGCAATCGTCACAATTCCAGCTAAAAAGTATTTCTGCTGTCAGTCGGTAGTCATGAATTTGTCTCACCTAAACAACAAAGCTGAGAGCCACTTTAAAGTATCAGAGGTGCATGAGCTGGAGACAGTGGGGAAGAAAGCTTGGGACAATCCTGTTTACAATGGCTCTCCCTCTACCTCCTTGAAAATTCAAACCATCTACAACCCCAAGTCTGTCCTGGAGAATCCGTATGAGAATTTTGAAGAGGTTGGGGATCCACTGCCCTACCAGGAAGAACAGAGCAAAGCTGTGAATGGGAAGACAAGTCCTTTCCTCAAGTGCTGCTTCTACATCTTCAGAGGCATCCGAGGTAAATCTCTATCTCATTAGAAGGGACTTATTAGCCCTCAGAACAATGGTGAGGGGAGGAAGAGAAGGGATGCAGAAGGCAGAAACCTCATAGTGTCTGTGTAGCCCAGGGACCTGTTCAACATGCAGTAGCATTACTCCAGAGATCATCTTTGGCTGACCTGAAAGGAGCATCCTCGTTCTGTTTGCCTTGCTATAGCTTCATAGTCTGTCCTGTTACCTTTACTACAAGGTAAGAGACTTAGTGGGTCTCATGCTCAAGGTCATGCAGTGAATCTGTTGGCAGAGCTTGGGTGCTCTAAAACCCCAGGAGCCATCACTGTGGTGGTGAGGCTATTCTGTCTTTGTGTGCATGTTCTGGATAGAATGGTACTGGCCCCTGTGCTACAGTAACATAACTGACAGATCTATCTGCCAGAGAAAATCTAGCACTGTCAGGACTGAAATGTAGGGGATTAAAGCAATGTATCAAATAATGTTTTGTTTGAAGATAGCTGAAAGTGGTGCTGTTACCAGTTTAAAAGACAAAGGGGAATGAAATATTATGTAGGCTTATTCAGAGGCAAACAAAACCCTGGGGGCAAGATAAGTCTCCTGTCAGAATACAGTCCTGGCTAAGGGCACTATTTGAACAGTTTCTTATAGAAGGCATAAAATCCCAATATTTTAAAAACAGGAAAGATAAAGCAAAGGGAAAAAAAAAAAAAAGTCTTGCCAATGTGTCTTTTTTTTTCCTCATCTGGAAGGCAACAACCTTTCTCAGAGCCATACCCTCTAACAGTAAGAGTGGGTGAATAACAGTATAGCTTGGTCCTGAATCGCACAGCCCCTCTATGATCAATGCTTTTGTCATTCCCATTACCATTAATTCACATGGAATTCAGAGCAGAGGCTTTAGAGATTTCTCCTGGCCAAGGAACAGTGCTGAGTGGGTTTGGTAGCTAATTACAGGTTACTCTTAGGCAGTGTATAATTTACCTGGTTTATTCTGAAATGGTTTCTTCTAGGCATTGTTTGAGACTTAAAATGGAAAAGCATATCCATACTTTAACATCAAATTTCCATTTGTAAGCTGTCAGAGTTGAATTTGGAGCATGCAAATGATGGTAACTGTCAAGATACTACATCATTTTCTTCTTCTGACTGTTGCAGCAGTGTGTCCTGACACTAAGGGTGGTAAATAGGGCTGTAGGAAATACCACAGCTGGGAATCCAAAGGCCAGTGCAGACAGACCAAAGGTCTCTTTGAGCCTCACAGAAGTGGGGATGTTTTCCTTGAAGAATTTGCTTCCTTCCTTTGCATCTTTACTAGGTGCTCATCATTTTTCATTGCCTCTCCATTGCTGACTTTTCCCTTTCCATTTAATCACCTTGGTGTCTCACATGGAAAATAGAAGTAATACATATAAGTTAGTTAGACAATGAGAATTTTCGAGGTTAGTACATGTAAGTTAGTTAGACAATGAGAGTTTGAGAGGTTGGGTTTTTTGCTTAAAAACCATTTCCTTGGATTACATGTCCATAACTAGTGGTAATAGTTGGATTATTAAGATTTTTTTTCTTGTCATTAGTTGCTGTGCTGGGTTAGTAGTGAGTAGCTGCTGCACCTAGTGCCACTGCTCAGGACTGTTCCTCTCTAAGCAGTGTCCAAGCAACTCTGTGTCCTGGTTCCTGCCTGTCTCCTGCCACCTCTGCTGGTTCATGGCCAGCCCATGGGCACACTTGGCTGGGTATCTGGGTGTATGGTGGCTGATGAGGAATACCCAGCTTCCCACTGCCTTTGGAAGAGGATCTCCAGCTGTACCTCAGACCGTGAGCTAGTCACTCACCTGGGTCACAAGTCTGGTTTAAAAGCACACTCAGAAGATAATGCAGGTGTTGCTAGTAATTCTTATCAGTCACTTGTCACTATCAGGGAGGTGAGATTTACAAATGGATTGCATTCATAGCCTATTTTCTAGATTCTGTTCTTTTTTCTTTGCTCGGCCACGTGAGTGTTGGATGGTCATTCAAGGTGCCATAAGGAAGACTGGATATCTTCTAGCCTTGAGTTCTTCTACTCCAAATGTCATGTCCAAAATAGTTGCACTCCCAAGGGGGTAGGTGGTGCCAAAGGAGACACAGATGGGGACATGCTTCATGTATGAGGTGATAATTTCCCTGGCACATTTCCTAAAGACATAGCTGAAAATAAACCTCAGCTGATACAGTATTACAACTGCTGCATGCAATCTGGAAGGACTGGAGCAGCCTCATGGTCTTCCAGGTATCATTTTGGGCAAGAGTCTGAACCAAGTTCTCAAGGATATTTGAGTCTCCTTGAATTTAGGTGTTCCTGAGTACACTTCTCATAGTAAAGAAGGTCTGTGCATTTGCTCCAAACATATGGATAGTAGAGGTTCCCTGCTCATGGAAAAAACCCCAAACAAACCTGTTAAAAGACTGTCGTGTAGTCATATCTAAGGATGAAGGTAGTCATTTAAAAGCGACCTGAAGAGATGGGGCAAATTGTTTCCCCATGTTTTTGTCCATTGTGAAGATTCCTGTATATCACATGATACTTTCTATTCCACAGGAGTTAGTCCAGATCATCTCCAGGCTGTAATTTCTGTTGCTGGTCTGGATTGTCCAGAACAGGCCACTGGTTTGTCTGCCCAGATGTGATGGCAGATGCTGCAGCATCACTATGGTCATTATGGTAGTTAATGTTGCAGAAAACTCTCTAATCTCTTGAGATGCCAAAGAGCTATCAAAATGACAGGATAAATGCACACAGACCACTAGTACACTTTTGCTTACTCCAGACAAAAAAAGAAGTTTGTCATCTGCCAGAGATGACTTCAAATGTGGGGCCTTTGATCAGCTTTGATCCTGGTTTGCAGGAAGATGGTTGTTGCATCCTTCTGGGGATAGGAATCAGGGCTGAGCTCTCTAGGAGCTGCAGAAAGCAGCAAGACTATGGCAATTATTGACAAGGCTTTCATCACTAGGCTTTCAATTGAAAGTTCTTATGCCTTTCAACTTCAGGAGCATTCCAGAAATCACAACAGAAAGCCATTACAAAAAGAACAAACAAATACGCTAATGGTATTAGGTGGTTCATCAAACACAAAATATCAAGGCTCCTTTTAAAGGAAGTATTTCTCTCTTAGTGATTGACACTGGTGACATTTAATGAGTTGTGTGAAGAAATAGGATCTTTAGCTGGTGCAATTGGTGTATTGGATTCAGCTAAGCTCCATTGTTAGATGTCCTGAAGATAATTTAGCTCTAAATGTTGTGCTGAAAATACTGAGTTGGGTTATTTGCTTGAGTTTTATGACTAAGAAGAAAACTGCAAGAGTTTTTAGGTAAGCAAGAGATGAATATTTGGGACCTAATGGTTCAGTATACACTAAAAGGAGTAATAATTGTAAAGTTAACACCAGATGCAGTTCTGCAGTGGAAGACCTCTCAGAAGGTCAGCTGTTGGCATGACCATGGGTGATTGAGATGAAATACTATGGTTTCAAGAGCATTTGTGACAAAGACTGAACTTCTGCAAAGAGTAAGCTGAAACGCAGTCAGGAAAAGATCAGGCTATAATGAACAGAAAACAGAGGAAACATAAAATTAAATAGTGATTTAGCAAAATAAAAAGTCAGTATATTTCAGTGTTAGCTACAAATCTTTTATTCATGCCAGAAGGGTTCTTCTTAGGAGTATGAAGTGGCTTGGCCTTGAAAAGCCACAAAACTTCGACTCCCAACAGCGCTTTCTTTGGAACAGGACTACAGCTCCTCACATGGCCCTGGAGAATGGCCATGGAAAACTCTACAGTTCCTTCTTTATACCCAACAGGTCTCTGGGGCACTACACTGACTGAGAACACAGCTGAAAACAGGGAGCTGTACGTGAAGACCACCCTGCGAGAGCTGCTGGTCTATGTTATGTTCTTGGTGGACATCTGTCTCTGTAAGTAGCTGTCATATCTCATAGGCACCGTTTCTGTGTGCAGCGTGAGGGGTATAATGTGAGATTTTATTACTAGTCTTCTTTGCTGTGCTGTAAATGTTACATTTATTGTATGGGTGCTCACAGCAGCAAGAAGTTGTCATTAACCTACAGAAGTGATGCTGCGCAGAGAAGTAAAATTACTGACCAATGCTAACTGATGCTGGTTAGACTTAAGCAGTATTTTCTAATTGGCATTATCAGTTCTAGTCACTGATTCCACAGTCCTAGGAGAATCTGCCCAAGGTCTTTTCTCAGTTTCACAGCAAATGTTCAACTCCCGGAGAGCAGCTCTAGAAAATTCCTGGTAGCAAAGACAGTTCAGGGAGATTTTCCCCTCTGAGACTGGATGGGTGGCTGAAGTGATAAAGCAGGTGGCAGCTCACCCTGTTGTTCTTGAGTGAATGTAATGTGTCCCTGTACTGAATGGTAATGCTAATATGGACTTTGTGTCAGTAGGACAATAGCTGTTTGGTTTTGCAAAGGTTCATTCGTTATCACAAGTGAGCACCTGTGGCATGGGACAGTGAAGAGGGTTATATTTCATGGACCCAACAGCAGGAGAGACGGACAGACAATACCACCCTAGTTACTATCATGCTGGTCCAGGGAGACAGTTCTTCAGTCACTCTTCCTAAAGAACCAAGACGCGCACACAGATGTACACATTGTCGCACACAGACGTACATGTTGTCACACACTGACTCATCCAGAAGGTGTGGGGGGTTGTGTCTTGAATGTCAGGTGCTTTATTTTCGTGGTGTCCTTTCAAGAGTGGGACATATTCTTAGTGATCACCAGGTGGGATGTTTTTCTGAAGGAAGGAGCACTGCAGAGTTGAAACAACATGTTTGTGGAAGTTAGAGCCAGCTCCTCTTGGGGTTTCTTGGTAGATGAAAACTTACCTGGAGCTTTTCACTTGGGAAAATAGGGTGGTCTTTGTGCCTTCTTGACTTCACATCAGAAATTCAAAATATACTCCATATATTCACAGACTTTGTTCTGAGAAATAAAATTTCCCTCAGAAATTCTCTCTGGGAACAAAAACTGTTATCCAGAATGTTCAGTTGTATCCTCCAATGGTTTTCTCTTACTACTTAACTCTTACTTTCGGTCAGTCTGACTATTTAAACTCTGCAACACAGAACAGGTAAGTTTGTAAATGCCTAAGAAAGCAGAAAACCCTAAGATTTATTCTCCTGTACCTTGTTCAGCTTACCTGTGAAAATATAAGGTACATAGAAAGTGAATATACAATTACAGTTATATCAGGTGCCAATATTCAGGTATAAGAAAGGACCCTCCTCTTGTTCTCTTAGTGACATATGGAATGACAAGTTCCAATGCCTATTACTACACCAAAGTGATGTCTGAGCTCTTCCTGCAGACCTCTACAGATGGTCGGATCTCCTTCCAATCCATCGGCAGCATGGCTGACTTCTGGGTGGTGAGTACAAATCTGGCCTGCCATGGGGAGTCCTGAAACTCAGCTAGACTGGGATATTCAGTTCCCTCTAAAGTACTATCTAGTGATTTCAGCAAGACATTTTGCTGCCACAAGCTTTTGCCAGCTACTAGCAATAGTCACAATAACATTTTCATGCAAAATGTTAACTGATTTAAAGTATACTTTATCCCTGAGCACTGTGTCCAGAATACTGGCTAGGCTAAGTTTTGTGTGTGCCCAGAAGAGTCCATTTCCCAGTAAAACAGGCAGGACATAACAAAATAAATTTGGTGATACAAGCATCAGCTCATTGCACAGATAGGAAAAACTGGCCTAGAGAAGCCAAGGGATTTACTTCAGGTTTTCTTGTGACACAAGTGGCTTTGAATCCTAGAGTTTGATGTCTTCAAGCTGGTGACTTAGTAATAGCCTATGTCTGTTTTCATGGCATTTTGAGAACATCAAAATTAACCTGCCTGCAATTCATGCCTGGGCTTGTCTAATCTATAGATTCTTTAGGAAGAAGCTGGATTAAAATTAGCAGTGACTTTGATAAAAGAGAATAAAGGGGACAAACATATGGGGTCTAACATATTTCTGTCAAAGAACGGGTGAAAGAACAACAAGAGCCTCAGTGAAGGCCATTGAGTTATTGCAACCCCTTATCTCTGACAGCCAGAAGTTATTTGTCAATTAGAGTTGCCTTCTTCTGTCATATTAAAACACTCCAGCAAACAATAGCCCCATTGTTTCTCCACCACTGTCTCCAGGACACTGGCACATGCACTTTTCATCATTCACAACTTGTGCCAAGGCAATTCCTTGAGACTTGTGCTGACTGAAGTAGAAGACACAATGAGACTTCTAGGGCTTTTGTCTTTTCATTAGCCACAAAGGTGCCACAGACACATTACAGGCCTGTGAGAAAGCAATGCTGCCCAGCCTCTCTCCTCTACCACTAGCCCTGGTCTTTCCTCTTCTTAACATACAGGCAACACAAACTTCTGCTGCTTTCCATCTTGGGGACTGGAGAGGGGTGGGTCAGGTCTCACTACCTCAATCCCAGAATAAGAAAATTTCTCTGATGTGTGAGCTACAAAGGAGTTGTTCTCCTTTTCCTTCTTTGCAGTATGCACAAGGTCCCCTGCTGGATAACCTGTACTGGACAAAGTGGTACAACAATGAGTCCCTGGCGGCACACAGCACCCAGTCACACATCTATTACGAGAACCTGCTGCTGGGTGTCCCACGCATGAGACAACTGAAGGTGAAGAACAACTCCTGTGTGGTCCACGATGACTTCAAGGAGGAAATCTCAGGCTGCTATGATGTGTACTCTGAAGACAAGGAGGAAAGGGTTTCCTTTGGGCTCATCAATGGAACAGCGTAAGTACATCTAATCCAAATTAGTCTCTTCTAATTCAGATAAGAACTGCTGAGCTACAGGATGCCGGGGGTGAGTTTCTCACATAAGGCTGGAATTACCCTTGCAGTCAGAGGCAGAGAGTCCTTTTTGTCTATCAATAATGTCTAGTGTCTCTTTGTGGGAAAGCATAACAGAATGAGTTTCCAGGCTGGGAAAGCCATGAAAAAATCCAGTGTGAATATAGGAAGAAATTGTTGCCTATTTTTAAGAGAGTGAGGATAAATAAAGACCTTCAGGGCCAGATCCATCCAATGGCAAGCTGGCATTTAGCTGGCAAGTTTCTATTTGCTTTCCTCTGGGATTTCAGGAGCCAGAGAAAAGGAGTGCATCCCCTTCATCTTGACAACCTGTTTCTCTATAATAATGAGAGGTAGCTACAGTTTAATATCTCTGCTCACTGCATGGATCTTGATCCATGAATGAGAAGCTATTACTCATTAGGAAATACAAGCACAAGAGCATTCTAAGCAGATGGTTGTGTGTGATGTGGTAGAAGGTAAGAGAGTAGATCTTGAGAATAACCCCCATGAAAACAAGACTGATATAGCCAACAAACCTCAGCATTTTCCCTCCATAGTATTGCAAATCATGCTGTGTCACTGCTGGGAAGTACAAAACCAGAAAACAACCATAATGGTTTATTAGTATTATGTAGGGTCAGATCAGGAGTAGGAATTAAGTGCCAATTCTTCAATTGAAAACTGCTCTGCCCCTCGAAGATATAATTTTTCCAGGGCACAAGGCCATATTCAAGCCTGGGCAGGTGGAGCCTTTCTTTGTGCCTTGTCTGTTGCAGGTGGAGGTACCATTCTGAGGAGGAGCTGGGTGGTTCATCTCACTGGGGAAGACTAACCAGTTACAGTGGGGGAGGATACTACATAGACCTCAAGATGACCAGAGAAGAGAGTGCTGAAGCCCTGCAGGTCCTGAAGGAGAAACTGTGGCTGGATCGGGGAACACGAGTTGTCTTTATTGATTTCTCTGTGTATAATGCAAATATCAATCTGTTCTGTGTTCTGAGGTAAGCTGAGTCCTGACAAAAATTCTTCAGCATCTTGCATCTTCCTCAATGCCTCAATTTGTTTCTTAAAATGTAAATATTTTATTATGGTCCACCAGTGGGTGGTGACCACCCCCCTACTACTATTGAGTGATGTCAGTAGAAATTGTATGGTTTAGTGAGAAGTCCTGGTCTTCCTGAAATAACAAGTCACACTTCTTGTCACCTTTCACCCTTTTCTATCACAGGCAGTGAAGCAGCAGAGATATGGCTGCATAAACGCACATACAACGCTTCCACTCATGGTCTGGTGGATAACTTGTGCTCAAGTTTGATTCCTCTCAAAATTATCTCTGAGCTTCCATCCCCTACTTTGAAATTGTTTCCTTGTCCCCTTCAAGGTTAGTGGTTGAGTTTCCAGCCACTGGTGGTGCCATTCCCTCCTGGCAAATCCGGACAGTGAAGCTCATACGATATGTCAGCACATGGGACTTCTTCGTTGTTGCCTGTGAAATTGTATTCTGTGTCTTCATCTTCTACTATGTGGTGGAAGAGGCTTTGGAGCTCCGTATCCACAAGTTTAAGTACTTCACCAGCATCTGGAACATTCTAGATGTGGTTGTCATTCTGGTGAGGATCCTTGCACACTTTTTTGGGGGAGGAATGGCAGAGATGTGTAAGAGCCAAAATAAATGAAGGAAAGTGGAAATTAGTCTAGATAAGACAAGAACAGGCACATGTTTTGCTCTAATACTAAAATGAACAGCAGAGTAAATGGACACATGCTCTTGTGTTTGGAAGAACTGCTAGGAGAAAATTCTTAGAGATGCCCAAGAGACTGTGAAGTCAGGGTATCATTCAGCACATCAAGACCATATTTTCATAGCCCACCACTAGACTGCAGCTCTGAAGTGGGACTGCAATGAGTTCTGTGACATTTTAACTTCCATGGAAAGCATAGGAACAGTGATTACTGCAGACTACTCCTCTTCCTCTTTGCAGCTCTCCATTGTTGCCATTGGGTTTCACATCTTTCGCACCACTGAGGTGAACAGGCTGCTGGGAGAGTTGCTGGAACACCCCAACACCTACGCAGACTTTGAATTCCTGGCATTCTGGCAGACTCAGTACAACAATATGAATGCAGTCAATTTGTTTTTTGCCTGGATCAAGGTAATGTGGGGGATCTGGGAGGTGCCAGGTCTCTAGTCAGGCCTCTCCTTCTGGATAGCTTAAGTGTTGTCTCTTCCATGCCTCTGAGTAAATGAGTGTAACAGCTATAGAACAGAGAAATTTCCTTGAAGTCATATGCTCTGTTTTGCAGTAAATCTGGGCAATTTTTCACCCTTCATTCTGAGGTCAGTTATTTAGGGATAACAGTCAGAGATATGAGTTCAGACACTGAGGTGTAAAAATTATTTTAGAAAATGCTGAGTACCATGTGACTTTGTCCATCTTATACTATTTTGGTATTCTTGAGGATAATCTGCAAACCATGTTTTTTTTTTCGTGATGATCACTCAGGAGCTGGAAATGACTCATCTGTTGACATGGACTCTGCATTTCAGCTAAAGCATCTTGGCGTGGCTGAAAGCCATCAAGGGGCTCCTCATCAGCCTTAAGAGATTTGGCCTCCTAGCAGTCCCTGTTTATATTTTCCTTTGACAAAGGGAACAAAGTCATATGTTTATGAACCCAGAGAAGGATGGTGGCACACCTGGGAAAAATGTCCTGAAGACTAAGCCAGCATTCCCTAGCCACCTTTCTCTTCAGTACTTTGGTCCTGTAGTGAACCTCTTGTCTTAGTAAGCATGTGCGTACATGAGAGAGACTGACCTAGCTGATGGTTTGGTCTAACTTTGTCCCCATTCTTCCATCCTGCAGATATTCAAGTACATTAGCTTTAACAAAACAATGACCCAGCTCTCCTCCACGCTGGCACGTTGTGCCAAGGACATCCTGGGCTTTGCCATAATGTTCTTCATTGTCTTCTTTGCCTATGCCCAGCTGGGTTACCTTCTTTTTGGGACACAAGTGGAAAACTTCAGTACCTTTGTTAAATGCATGTAAGTTAGTAGCATGTTTCCATAATTTTATCAAAATAATTTAAAGTGCTTTCCATTCTTCCCCCCAGTTGCAAATCTCAATGACAATCAGACACCTGTTGTATCTCATTGTAATAAAGCTACAATAGTTACTAAGTTGCTCACAGCCCTCTGGTTGTGACTGACATCTTCATGGGCAAAATAACACAATAAGAAAACTGAGGGCTACAGGCACATTTCTGTTTGTCTGGTGTTTGTCAGTAAGGACAAGAGATATGGTGGATATTGGTAAGGATATCTATTTCCATAGAAGTCCCACAGATACTGATCAATATATCTGAGATGGTGGATGAGCACACATAGAAGGGAGTGTTGGGGAAGTGAGTTAAAATCCCACCTCAGACAATCCTGCAGTCCATGGGCCTGCTCAAGTAATGTGTGATGTTAATGGAGGTATCTGCTACAGCAATGGTTTTCAGCTTGTGTCCCACAGACCTCTGGGCATCCAGGTCCTGCCTTTGAAGGGTCTAGAAGAGAAAACAGAGATAAGGAAGCTTAGGATCAGTACACTTAAACGTCCATCATTATAGGGGCTATGAACCACAAAAGGTTGAAGAGCACTATCCAGTTCTAATGTCCCTCCAGAGTCTCACAAACTTTCTTGCAAGAGATGGCTTTGTTGAGTCAAAAGCCTTTAATCAGGAAAAATTCAGGTTGTTTTGTTATTGACTCCTATTTATACCAAAACACACTTTAGACAACCTGAATTTGTGTGGAAACCATGTTTTATTTTCCTCTTGCTCTAACCACATCAGCTCGCTTCACCTCTGAAATACTATGGATGCATTTAACTTGCCACTCTGGAGTGACTTAGACCCTGCTCTGGTTTGTGCTTGTGCCCATCTGGGCTGCAGGGAGGTTCAGGTTCGCCTCAGAACTGTTTGTGTGTGCCTTTGTGTGACCCTGTGCTCTTTCCTTCCCCCAGTTTCACCCAGTTTCGGATCATTCTTGGTGATTTTGACTACAATTCCATTGACAATGCCAACAGGGTCCTTGGGCCTCTTTACTTTGTCACCTATGTGTTCTTTGTTTTCTTTGTGCTTCTGGTAAGCAACAAAGTCCTCCTTGTCCCTGTATTGAAAGTAGTGTTTGAGAGACCCCTCCTGACAATCCTTGGGTGAGGTGCAAATGCTTAGAAAAGGAGTTTCAGTTACAATAGCTTTGCAGTGCAAATAGACCACAGTAGGCAAAGACGTGTTACTACAATTGGGGATTTGATTATTAGGGTGATTAAGGGCCAACATCTGTTAAGGTGAAAACTGAAACTGACTGGCTTCCTAGGCAATGGTTGCAGAGGAATGCTCATATTAACCAGGCAAAAACCCCAGTGCCAGAAGTCCATATGTAACCTAAGATTTTGCAAGAGAAACTGCCAAAGGTAGTAATTGAGGTGGGAAAAAATGTACTTTCACCCACTGCTTTAACTGCAAAAACTTTAGAAAATAATGGTGTGGCTGAAGTAGGCCTTTTCTTGACCCTCTTTAATTTGCCCAAGAGATATCCCATAGGGAAACAACTCCTTGTTTAACGAAGTCTTGCACATCTGTGCCTGCTTCTTGCTGCTTCAGCTGCTGGAGCAGGCAAGATGTCTCATGCATATTCATCTCACTTCTTCTCCTTTTCCTAGAACATGTTTCTGGCTATCATCAATGACACCTACTCAGAAGTCAAGGAGGAGCTTTCGAGCCAGAAGGATGAGCTGCAGCTCTCTGACATCTTGAAGCAGGTGATGAATAGTGAAATCTTGCTACTTTCTAGCTAAATCATGAAGCATTTTTGGAAGTCCCTGATGTAAGTGGAATTTACTAGAGAGAAACAGTGGTTGCCAACTCCAGATCCCCCTTCTTTGTGTGCGCAAGAGTCACAATTCCTTTCTGGGATAAATCAAGCTCCCAGACCCTTTGGCAATGGGAAGATGAGAAAGCAGGAATTGGGTGAAGCCTGTTACTTGATGTAGTGTTTCTGAGAGACTTTTCTTCCCAGTATGGTCTCTTAGACAAAGCTCTTTCAGTCCTTCATAAAATGTACTTTGATTGATAACACGGCAAGTCCTGCTGTGCTCAGTTGAGCCTGTTACAGTGGCACAATTCTAGCAGGTTAGATCTGTCTTTCCCATGGGCAAATTCCAGAAAAGTTCCTGGAAGGTCACATATCTGCTGTGGGACCAATATTCTCAAGGAATAGTATTTGAGACATTACCTTAAACAGCTGATGTGTTGGGAAATCAGACAAAGGAAGAACTGGGGTGAGAAAAGCAGAGGGTTAGCGTGCTAGTGTCACTCTGAAGGTGTGATTCTAGTTTGGAGATGAGGCTCATACAGCAGTGCTTTATTTTCTGCTCGTGGAAAGCTTGAAAACTCCTGCTATTACTTAGCATATGCTCACCTGTATTGCACTGCCCACTCTGCTCTGCTTTTCACTGTTCTGTGTGCATGATTCTGTGTCTGTGTCTTCGGTCACAGAGCTACCACCGGACACTCACGAGGCTGAAGCTGAAGAAGGAGCGGATTTCTGATGTGCAGAAAGCCCTGCAGAGTGGAACAAAACAACTAGACTTTGAAGACTTCAAGAACAGCTTGAAGGAGTAAGTGAGTCAGTTTGAGGGATGTTAACTTAGTCCTTTCTCTTAGTAATACAGGTAATTTAAATTTTCTGCTTTTCAAGACAAGGAGAGCAATTAGCTTAGATCTGGGCAATTTAAGATGGAAAAAAATTATTTCCTCAAATGTTTAATTTCCTGTTCTAAATAAGTTTGTGTAACTACCTCTTGCCCATTAAGGATGTTTAGGTTTATCACGGGCAGGAGGAATCAATACACTGATTTCAAAATTCCCACTCTGTTACAGCTTAACAGTATGATTCTATGCTTTGAGCTTTCTCTTTCTATTCTTTTGCAGACTGGGCCATGCAGACCATGAGATCACAGCAGCTTTCACCAGATTTGACAAAGATGGCAACCACATCCTTGATGAAGAGGAGCAACAGCAGATGAAGCGTGACCTAGAGGCAAAAAGGGTAAAAAAAAGGGGCAAGGAAAAAAATCTTCTGTTTGGCAGACATCACTGCAAAGTGGCCTCAGGAATCTTTGGGTTTACAGTATAAACTAAGCAGGCAACTAAAATATAGTTCCGACTCTACCTGCACGCAGCTGAGTGTATTGTTGCCTGTGAAGCTCTGTGTCACTGACAGTAAAGCCAACCACAGAGTTAGTATCCATATTTGCAGGAGTTTCTTTGTTTTCTAGGTTGCTCTGAATACAGAGATTGAAAATCTGGGGAAATCCTTTGGTGACAACAACCTGGATGAGAATCTGACCTACATGGAAGCAAGGAATAACCACGCCAATAAGGCCACCTGGGTCTCCAAAGAAGAGTTCCAAGTGTATGTTTAGCAGTATGTCAGTAGTTTAAATACCCTGCAAATGAGAGGTCCAATTTCCTGCCACTTCCTTCCCTGATGTAACCCTTTACAGTGGTGCTGAGCAGTTTCAGTAAGATCTTCTCCCTTTTATCTTGCACATGTGTAAATAAGCAGGTCAGGAGATAACTGGGACTGTTCTAGTAATGTAGTTTACTTGTTCCTGTAAAAGATTGAGTTAAGAAATTTTGCTTTCTGCCTCTTGAATAGCCTCTGTCATCTAGCCACAGCCAATATGCTGTCATGTTTCAGGTCAGAAGATGGCCCAAATAACTGGGCCAGGGAAAGCTGATACCTTTACAGAAGGTCCTGTAGCAATAAATATCCTTGATTTATATCCTAGTTGGCCTTTATCCTTCAGGTCCAAGAATAACACTTGGCTATTTCCTCCATAGGAAGAGCACAGGATAAACACAGCAAAGTGAATCAGTATATCTTGATTGTGCTGCTGAGAAACACTGAGCAAACCACATAGGGCCATATCAAAGGCAGGTGCAATATTTAATAATGGAATTATGCTGTGTCTAGGCTGGGACCCATCCTAAGCAGAACCACTGATTACAGATGAAAACACAGTGTAGCAGGGAGTTATGTCACCAGTAGGTGACATAATCAGTGATCTGGGAGCATTCACTTCTATTTGAGGTCCCTGGGAGATGTCTGTAGCAAATCCCTTTATTCATCACAAGAAAAAGCTTACAAATGTTCTCCATGTCTCCCTCAGCCTCCTGCATCGTGTGCTGCAGCTGGAACAGTCTATAAACAGCATTGGCTCCAAGATTGATGCAGTGGTGAGCAAGCTTGATGTGCCAGAAAGAAAAGAGCTGAAGAGGAAGGATCTGTTGGGCAAACCACAGGGTGATCTTAGCAAGGTTGGTAGCCCTCCACCATGCATTTGAACCAGCTTCAGATCAGGTGACTAGCTCTGCTGGGAGAAAGGGCCTGGTATCCTCTTTGCTTTTCTAATCTTCATTGACTTAAGATAAAAAGGCTTGGGCAGGGTGTATGATCAATCCTTTTCTGTTTAAGCAAAATGACATAAAGCATCTTGTTTTCATATCCCCACAGTTAATCCTAATACCTTTAAACACATCTTCTGTCTCCTTTGAGGCCAACCTCAGACCTGTGGCAGTGGATAAAATTTGCCTGTCTTCAGTTGCCTTCTAGCTGTTCATCCTCAGACATTAAAATGACCAAAGTGTCCTTTCCAGCAAGAGCAGCTCATGGCTGTCATGGACTGTGATCTTAACATCTTGCCTGTGGATTATTTATCATACGTGTGGTGGAAGATTGGCCAACTGTGTGCTTATAGCATATCACTGCAGAATTGTGACTTTTGCCAAAGAGTGCCCATATTGAGTCAATCAGTGTATTTTGGATCTTCACCTTTAATGTCAAAGGCATTAAGGCTTGTGTCACTACTCCATTGTTTTGTGGCGTCAATAATGAGACTAGCCAAACAGCACAAAGTGACCTAGCAGAGTCAGAAAGAAGTCTCCCTTTTGCAGAGTAGTCTTATGATCCCTTTGCATCTGAAAGAGTGTTTTGGGAGGTCCTACTCATGTGAACATGCCCAAAATCTTATGCAAGTGTTTGTTTGCAGATTTGCTATGCCACAGCATTTCTGTGAAAGTGCTCATAAAGGATGAAAAGGGATTAATCTCCTTGTTTGTCTAAAGCTTGAATGTGCATTCATCAGGATATAGCATCAGTGTATTGGATCTTTAATAGACAGGCAGGCTTGTTCCAATTTCTGAGAGAATGTGGGAAGATATTTTAGTATCATGCACACCTTGCCTCTCTTCTACAGTGTTGCTAGACTTCTTGGTAGCTTGCTGACATTGCAGGTCACACTTTCTTCTTGTTCACAGGAGGAAGAAGCCAGTCAGGAAGAGCTGCACCCCCAGAGCCTAGACCAGCTGGGAAAAGGAGCAGAAAGTTGGATGATGGAACACATACAGAGAAACAACCTGAGTGGCAACTCTTCCGGAAATGGGGTCTATCATATCTTGCCCAAATCAAGTGTGCTGGGGTCTCAGGCGCCCAAGAACCTCTAGCCAGTCTGATGTGTACTTCTCTAGCAGTGCTCAACAGCCCCGTGCTCCCAGTCTGGCTGCCATGGTACCAAGTCACTGTCAGTTGTTCCCCCACTATTAGGATAATCTAGAGAGCTGTTGCTCTCAGACAGACGCCACTGTTGCCAGCAATTCTTAATGTGAAAAATCAGGGATGTTCTTCTCCAGTGTAACGATGTATCATGTCACAGAGCTAGAACTTCTGTCCCCCTTCACCTTCTCTGCTGTACCCGTATCTCAGGAAGAGGTGAAATTTGGCACTAGGTGATGTATTAGGTTTCTGCCTCTGAACCGGCTGGCCCAACATTGTTTATCTAGCCTTCCCCAAAAAGTAGGGACCCCAGAACTCTGACTGTTTGTGTCCAGATAGGCATATTGCAACTTGTTCCCAACACACTATGGTCTGCAGGAGAAAGATATGGCTGTCGTGTAAAGAAAGCAGAATATATTCACCAGTGGGAAATGGGAAGAAGAAATGTAGTTGTTTCTACCTGGTTACAGCCAGTTTTGTTCCGTTGTAGTTTGTTTCCAGATTACCTTGGTAACCCTCTCTGTACCTTAGATTCAGGTGTTGAGGAAAGAGGTTACTAGTGCTTAACTCTGGATAACTACAATAAGAGTTGACACCAGTGTAATTGGAGAAGGTCTGAAATATTCTAAAATGAGAAGCAGTTGGTGGAGTACTAGGTGTGAGTGTTAGGGAACAAATTTCTGGTTATATGATTTCTAACATAGCTGTTGACACTAAGAAATCTGTCATTTATTTTCACACTCCTTCAATTGCATCTCAAGGTTCTTGCACCTTGCAAACTAGCACCCCATTTATGAAGTTTGATGCTTCTTGTTTTTGTCAAGGAAACAAATTTGCAGTTATGGGTGCTGACACCATTTGCATTGAAAAATATTGTGAAAATGAGTGTCAGGTTTTTTACCAGTTTTTTTACCACATGCAAAATACTTCTTTTCCAAGCATTTTTCTGTTTGCTGAGGCTTCTCTTTCCTTGTAATTGGTGCAGGCTACTGCTGCTGTTACAGGGCCATTGTAAATATATGTCAAATACCTTCATGACTGATATTCTGCAATAGTTAACCTCAAACAGGCTCTGTAGGCTTAAAGCCAATAGAAATGTGAGCTGTACCAGACCACTGCTAACAGTTCTCATTAGTGCTACGCTGTTTAGTGTGTTGTGCAGTGACAGGTTTAGTGGGGATCTTGTGCAGGGCCATCTTGTATTGCCACCATTTTAAGATGGATATGTCACTGCATTCTGGGGAAAGCCTCTTTGGCAGTGTCAGGATGAGCCCTGTCCTCAGATGGCCCAGGTTTCAGGGCTGCCACAGCCTCAAGACAGTCTTGGTAAATTGAAGCAGACTGACATTCAACTACAAGAGCCCAGCAGGAGCTATGAGAAGGAGCTTGTTGGCCAGCCCACAGGGAGCTTAGATTTCAAACAGCAGCTGTGGACACAGGAACTGCAGGGTCTCATGACTCAATTCCCATCATCAACTGGTCCTGCTGTTGGGGATGAGACTTATCTGTGAGATATTGCCATGGTTCTTCACTCCCAGTTCCACTGAATTCAGAATTGAGCAAAACATCTTACTTTCAGCTTTCTGCCTAAAACCAGAACAATGGTGTTGCTTACTTCCTTCTCCTCTCTGCATTGAAGCTATTATGTTATTCAGAAGAAAACAGCCTGTCAGGAGAACTTCCTAAAATAGGCTTTTTTCCCCCTCCAAATTTTAATTAAGCAGAAAATTCACATGCTAAACTGTGATTGAACAGAGGAGCTATGTGCTCTATAATGGGCTCAAATAGAGCACACAGCCCTTTGTAGTAAATTCATCAGGTCTTCTGTGTTTTGAAAGGCACAGAGGAAGATTCTTACAAATTAATTTGTAAGACCTTGTTTTAGATCCGGGTTCAAGAGCAGACTATAAGTACCAAGGCACAATTGCAAAGCAAAAAAAAAAAAAAGGCTGTTCTTTTGAAGTCTCTGAAAGTGTCTGCCTTTTCCATGGACTCAAATTACTGGATGAGATTCTGAGTCTGTATTACTGCACAGATATCAAATGCTTGGGATGCTGATCTTTTAGGAACTAAGTCTGGCACTTTGGGAGAGATCCAAGCAGCAGTTGTCTTCTTCAGGTGGCTGAACGTGTGCTAGTAGCCAGTGTAAGATATGATGCTGGCTGAGGCTGAGCTTCCTAACCTAGAAATAACTGCTGTGAGGGTAACAGGATCCTGAAATCAGGTTCTGCTGAGAAAATGAAGGTAAAACTTATTATCTATAAAGCTTGGTTTTACAAAGCCTCAGATTTCTCACAAGGGAGAGTGTTGTTTAGCTGCTGTGTTCAACAGAGAAGGTGACTCAGAACCTCCGTTTCTGCATTGCCCAGTGGTTTTTTTTCTGTTCCCCTTCTAAGCTGTGCCAAACCCCAAGACCAGCCCCACAGATAACATGCCACAGAGGCAGGGGTGCTGCAGCCACAGCAGCACAGTGTAAGAGCCCTGCCTGTCACTACACACCAGAAGATAACCTTCACCTCCCCGCTCCTTTTTGACAGGGACTTCCATAACTATCAGGGAAGGCAGGTGAAGTGCAGAGGTGTGGCAGCTGGACTCAGATCTCTGGGACAGTGACCAAGAGCATCAGACAACCAGCTCCCAAGCACTGAGGAGCAAATTGTAATGCTCACATGCAGTGTTTCTTCATGCCTCGAATTTGGGAAGCTGGTTTTCCCCTGCAAAGAAAGGACACGGGAGTCTCCATAGGCCACTGCAGCTGTGAGAGATGTCTGCCTCTCGCTCTGCCTGTCTCTGGTAAATGCAGGAGACTCTAGCCCAGCTTGCCAGAGCTCTTCCTTTCTATCTGGCAAGGGCAGCCTGGCAACTTCCTCTCCCTTGGACTTGGGGGACAGCAGTCAGTGTGCCATATTGAGGAGCCCTAAACCAGCTCTGGCTGTGGTCAGACAAGAACTGCAGGCTATAGTGGTCTCCCAGGTCAGCTCTTTTCCCCCTTCCTGGCAGAAAGACCACTTCCCCCTGTGGTGTGATTTGAGTAGTGCTAGTGCTTCTCAGTGTAAAACAACTTCTGTTACTGGCATGTGCCTGCATGAATCTCATATTTCTTGTACATTTTTATGCCACTGTCTGTTCTTTGTCCATGCTGTCATGTATATGATGTGTCCTAGAGTAAGGAAGGAACTTACTTGTCCCCAGTATTTGCTTTTGTGCAATTGTCAACTGTGTTTTCAAGCTGGTTGAAAAATAAAAATAACATCAATACACCAAATGGTAAATTCATACACCTTTTGTTTTCAAATATGTGTTGTCAGGCCTCCCGTCAGGAGCCGATATTACTTAGACAATACATGTCTGATGGGTAAAGTAAAGTATTCGTTCCTCAAAAAAAGGTGCATGGTTGTGTTTTGTTTCAATCTGTAGAGGGTAGCCTTCCAAACTGCACTGTGCCAGCTGTGCCTTGAAGTGGTTAAAATCTTTGGGAAGAGGTTTGGAAAAGCATAAAGTGCTTTGAAGAGGTATCAGCTGTTATCACTGTTATTTATGTTGGCACTAGCAGTGGATGTAGTCTGAAGCCCACTCTGGCAGATGTTTCGTGTGCTCCTGATGCAGAGCCAAGGGGGAAGGAAGAGGTGTCCTAGCCATGAATTCAAACTACAGGCAAGGCAGAGAGAGATTCATGGATGTGTGCAGGGAAGGGCATGGCAGTGATGTCTGAGAGGAGGTTCAGACATTGGCCATAAGCAGCCCCAACCAGCTGTGGCCATGAGCATGGAAAGCTCCTGGTCATGTCTCTCCAAGAACATCATGCCAATAGTCTTAACAATGAGCAAGCCTAACTTTTCATGTTTAAAAGGAGCACATAAATCCTCCAACCCCCTACAAATACAGCCAAGCTTTTAGTTACCTTATCAGCCTGTTTTGGTTTACCAGTAGATGTCAGTCAGCACTACTCACAACTCTTTGCACCTACAGTCTCTTCTCTTCCATTTTCAATGGACAGAAATAAATCTGTCATTTGTTTTACTGAAAGAAACTGAGATACAGAAACATTCCCTTCGTGGTGACAGAGAAAAGACAGAGGCAGAATCCATGGATTCCAACAGGTAATTTATGATACTAGACCTTCACACTTCAGGACTTGTTGCAAGCTTTATCTATCTCAGGCAGGTTATAATTCTCCCTACAAGCTGTAAAAAGGGTTTGTACACGTTTTGCTCATTTTTTTCAGTCTTGTGAAAAGCTCTTAATGAGTGCTATTGTTAGCCTGGAGCTGCTGCTAGTCTTTTGCACCGAAGATTGTTAGCTGGAGGCTGCCCTGCCCCTGTATGTTTTAGGGACACACCCTAGCAGGAGTCCTTACAAAGAGAAGAGCAACATCAGGGAACAACTATCAGTATTCAAAGTTTATCAGCAACTAATGAAAAGGGGACTGAGTAGCCAGCACCTGATGCTCTAGCTGATTAGAAGCCCAGATGATGTGCCATCCTTTTGCTGGTCACACAAACCCTAATTCCAGGTCTCCGAACATGAAAGCAAGGAGCATGGGAGTGGAGAGCAGTAAAAGGAGGAGGAATTTCAGTGAGTGCCAGGTCCCCATCCCCAGGCACAGAGGTTAAGAGATATGATAACGTTAATGGGCCAGGTTTTGGAGAAACGTGACCAGGAGCTCTCCAATAAAAGGCCTATGGCCCTTTTTTAGAGGTGGCAAATGCCAGGCGTAGCTCATTGCCAGCCAGCCATGCTGTACACATGCCAGGCACTCAGTCAGATGACAGAGGGGTGCCAGCCCCGCCGGGTGCGGTGAGATAAAGCCCTGGCTGAAGAGTGCTGAAGGAGGAGTGCAAAAGTTCAGTTGACAAAACAATGGCTGTTCAGCCATGGGTCCCCAGCCTGAATCTGCCAGCTTTGATGAGGTGTGCCATAGCAAGTTACCAAGAGAGCCTGTGTGCATGGCAGTAACAGGGCTCTACCGCACAGGATGTCCAAACAGCTCTGGATGGTGCTGTTTCCTGGCCACTGCCGTCCCCAGAAGACACCAATCGTTACTCTGATGGTACACTCACTTCTAGGTGCAGCCTAAGAAACAGCCACTCAGAGCAAGATGCAAAGTGAGAACTTGAAGCTGGCTTTGCTTGTGCTGCCTGAGAAGGGACTGGGAAGCCATCCCAAGTGATCATTTCCATTGGCTGTGAGTCCCCGTGGGGTCCCCTTCTGCAAAAAAGCATCAGAAATAATAATAAAGGGCAAGCTCAGAGAGACAAACTCCACATCCATGCACACACACACCTGCAGACATATTGCTGTAATATTGGAAACCACCTAGGTTGTTCAGACATGTTTGGAGTTCACTAAGAGAGCAGGCTTTGAAGCACAAGCAAAGGCTTCTGGGACCGACAAAAAGAACAGACCTTCTTCTCAGTTTCCTACAACTGAGAAGTGTTAGAGTAACAAGAGATGGTAGGCTTTCTGAATCCTTTCAGGAATACTGCCTCTTCTGCCTCAAAGGGTTTTATTCTGTTCAGGCCCAGAAGAGGCCATGCCACCAGCAGGCATTCTTTCCCATGAAGAGAATGGGATGACCTTATTGTAAAACAGAACAGATTGTACTTGCTTCTGTTCTTTTACCAAATACTCATGAGGAAGGAGAGATGTGCCCAAAAGAACTGTTCAGCATTTGGGCACGAGGACCCATGTCCTGGGGCTGTGGTCAGGGTCCTTGTCATGACACAGAACAAGGAACATCAGATAGAGACCTGTCATGTCTCCTCCATCCTTAGCCTGATGACCACGGGTTGTTTATGAATATGTCTTTTCACCTGCTTTAGGAGATGACAGTGATCAATTTCTTGCCCTGTCCCTCTTCTGTGAGTCATTAAGATTTACTCATTGCCCCTTCTCTCCCACTCTGAGTGCCTGGAGGAGCTACCCCTAGATATGCTGCTGTCCTGGTGAGAAGCCAAGCTCAGTGTCATCAACACTTGCCAGGCTGGGTATTCTACACCCAGACTCTCATTTACTCTCGATTCACACCTACTTTGGCATTTCTGTTGTGACTCTACCCACCCCGGGTTCCCTCTGCCCCTTTAGAGTGCACTTGTCATCTCCACTTACACAACCATTTCCAACGTAGGAGAGAAAAATTTAGGCTGGAGAGGAGCAGAGCAACACAGTCAGAAAACCTGAGCTGCCCTGGCCAAGACAAACTCCAGGCAGTGGCTTTACTGAAAAAGCCAAATGAGGAGATGAGTTGGAACATAGTGGAACATAACCAGAGAGGTCAGATGGAAGGTGAGTACAAAGAACTCTGGCATAAGTAGCCTAGGAGTGTTCTGCTTTTTCCTGTGGCATTACTGGGCGAGTTGTGCAACCAAGTGCTTCCTTCTCTTTGTTCTCCTCTTTGTTACTGCCATCATCTTCAAGACAAAAATCCAAACATTTAGTCTGGCTTTCTGTTTTGAGTTATCTTTGACAGCACTTGCTACCTGATGATTCCCTGTTTTTCTTCCTCAGTTTACTTGTTTATAAATGTGATTTTCCTGCAGTCTGCATCAGAGAAGGGGACAGCTGCGATTTCTGAACCTTTACACTTCTTCTTTCACCTCCTGTGATGCTCTGCCCTGTGTCATGGCACAGTAGTTCTCTGTCAAGGTCATAGAGCACCAGTGGGCCTCTAGGAAGGCACAAAAGAAGGGAAGAGTTATGGATGAGACAGAGCTACTTTTCTATCTCTCCTTCTCCAGAATGCAAGGTGTTTGCTATAATGATATCTCACACTCTTACAGTTGTGTACAGTCCCTTGGGGGAAGAATACTCTGCAACTCTGGGTGTGCAGCACTTACTGCAAAAAAAAAAAAAAATCTGAATGTGTTCATGGCTGCCACAAGAAATCCTAATGGCAGCAGCTCAGGCCTTGGGAGTGGATAAAAGTTCAACAGTTTTTAGGAATGTGGCATAGGGCAGCCTGGACTTTGCTCCTGAGGAAGGAGGTGAAACACCTACGTAACAATGTGTATGTCAACATTCATGTCTAGCAAAGGAACTTGTCGGAACCCAGGATTCTCCTCTGGGTGTCCTGGATGGCCAGAGCCGCTGGCAGGGGGCTCTGAGACCCTGGCATGCAGCCAAAGACACACGTGGGGTTTTGATCTTAGCCCATGGAGCAAATTACTAACTCTGTATGAAGAATTACAAGCCACACACACAAAAGTTTAGATAGCATAGTAGAAGTAGTCACGAAGTAAAGGGTAGAATTTCTGAGTGCTGTACAGGGGGGTTTTAAGCCTTGTACGCAGGGGTCCAGGTTTTGTACATGGGGGTCAGGAGTTCTAAGATGGAGGGACTTGGGTGTGCCCTGTCCTCTTTCTTTCTCCTTCCTAACCTCCATGTCTTTGGTGGTGTTGGCACTCACAGATTGGTTTAGAGTAGAAAGTCACCATTCAATATAGATAGTAGGTATTGGAGAAAAAGCATAAACATGTAGTACGTAATATATGATATAAAAGATGGCACCAGCCCCTGGGAGGGCAGAGAGTGTGCCTTTGTCTGAGCTGCTGAACGGGCCACAGCAGTTCAGGGAGAAGAATCTTGTAGATAACCAACAATAAACAACCTTGAGAACAGACAACAGAAGACTACTGAGTCTTTCTTCGAAGGCACGGGTTGGAGGAGGGACTTTTCCATCTTTCGGGGTCATCCCAATCCGGGGGTGAAACCCCACATCTGGCGTCCCTGGGTGGGCACGACTGAAGCAAAGATATAAAACCATCAGACGACCTCCAAACCCAATCTGGAAAGAAGGCACACTCCGAAGTTCCAGAGAGAGAGAGCAGAGAGCCCGGAACAAAAACATCACCAAGACAAAATCACCTCGAGAGCAGCCCGGAGAGGAAGAAAACCAGAGATGTACGTCTGGAATTCCTCGCCTGAAAAACTGCTGGACAGGGACCAGGACCATCTCCGGACCGACCTTGCGTTGATTCAGCTCTTGGTGAGAACAGTCAAAACTAAGAACATGGGGAAAGCATATTCCCAGGAACAACTCAGGGAGATTAATGGACATCTTTATCATTTAGCAACAGGGAAAGAAAACAAGGCCTTGAAACTTTTGGTTCCAGAGAGAGTAATGCGGGAGGAAATTTCGCGGAGTGCCGCGGGGGTACCTTTTATCAGCAGGCAGTAGAAATGACTCCCAGTCGGGGGGGGGATACCTCCTTGCCATCCGCAAGAGAGGGAATTGTCTAGCCATCCGCAGACGGGGTTTACTGTTATGAAATTAGGAGGAACAGAACTGACTCTCACCAAAAGGTGGGGGGGGGGGATCGTTATCACCTTCAGGACTTACAGGGTGCCCAGGCACACCTCTTCCAGTTGCGGGAAAGCGCGGCTTGAAGGACTGGGATTTTGCCTTCTTTGTGGCTTGTTCCCCAGAACTGCAGCCTGTGACAGAGGCGACGGCAGGATGGGGGGCAGAGAGATTGCAGGACGGGAGAAGGAGCTGCTTTTCGGCGGCTGGCACAGAACCCATGCCGAGGTGGCACCGGTCAGCCGGCAGCCCGGGGGACCCGCACAGGCGGCCGCGGGGGTTGCGGAGGCTGGCGGGGGGGCCACACCGGCAGCGGGGGCGCGGCGGTGGCAGCAGCTGCAGCCGCGGCGGCGGCGGCGGCGGCGGCGGCGCGCGCATGCGCAGTGCCGGCGGCAGGAGAGGCAGCGGCGGCGGGAAGCTCGGACGCGGCGGTTGCGCGTTCCCAGGGTGCCGTGACGCGCTCCATGCTGAGAGCCCGCGCGGCCGCGGACACGGCCGCCCGACAGGCGGGGGGGGCCGCTCCCGCATTGCAGCAGTGCCGCTGGCAGGACTGAGCTCATGAGACTGAGCAGAGATCCGCGGAGATGCTCGTCTCGGAGCGGCAGCGCCAGTGCGCGCGCGCGTGTCGGTGGAGCGAAACCCTACCTGGTCGGGGAGGGGCAGCTCGCATGTTGTAGACACGAAACGGGCACAGACGGGACAGGAATCGTGCGTTCGGTTGTGGACGTTGGCACGGAGCCAGGGGAGGCGGATCCCAGTGGACAGCAGAGCAGGGCACAGGCAGAGACGGGACAAGGTCAGGGCGGAGATGTCCTTCAAGGCACCGCTCTGTCAGAGTTGCTAGGCAACCACAGCAGCCAAAATTCCAGGCAGGTTTTTGGGGAAAAACAGGTCTGGAAACTTTTCCAAGGGCAGGATGAGAAGCTTCTGAGAATTTTCACAGTGCTTTATCCAGTTTTTCAACAGGATCAACTCCAGAAAAAAAAAAAGCAGCAAATGTTATATGGGGCAATTGGTTCAGTTCTTCCACAGGCAGGTTCCACAGAAGTGATGGCAACAGCATTTGCCAGAGGACCATGATTCAGATGCAGAAGACATGGACAATGCCACAAGTGCAGAGCTCTATGTTGCAGTCAAACAAAGTTTTTTAAGGGTTGAATTTCTAAATAGGTATTTTCATATCAGTCATTTCTTGGGATTTTATTGTTTTTCTACTGTGAAAAATGCTTCCTAGGGAAACAAAACATCATGTAAAGAGTCTGTGGGGCCATCAGCTGATTTCCCAATGGTTCAGAGTTCTAGGAACTGTTGGTATTGAGTTTGTAACCTTTGTTATTTTTAATTTTTATAAGTAATAATGATAAATAATGATGGTTGTTGATGTTATATGAATGCTTTAAAAAGATTGTTTTGTGATAAGAATTATTGTTAAGGTATTGTATTGTTAAGGTATTGTTAAGGTATTGTATTTACAGCCGGCTTTCATGTCTTTGTGTGATAATTTTTTATCTTTTTTGTGATCATCTGCAAGACACATGTCTTTTCAGGATCCTGTTTTTTGATTTCTTAACTACTCACATGTTTTTTGGGTTTTTCTATCCAGATTGCCAGTCTCATGGTTTTTTTTCAGTCATTATTACAGAGGTACTTCAGCAGAGAATTCAGTTGTAACATTAAGTTCTTAGGTTTTTGAGTTTCAATATTGTATTAGGTAATGAGTCTTTCATGCAGCTGCACTTCTTTCACTCTCAGTGTCCAGATCCAGGTTCACAATCCTGACTGTGATGAAGTTCATATCTCTGAAGAAGAGGTTTGTTGTATTTGAAGAATCCCTATCATGTTATCTCATGGTGTGAAAGATTTCTAATCCTAAGGTTTCTTATTCATAACTGTTGTTTTTAAGAGTCTTGTTTTAGAATGTGTTAAGTGATACTCACCAATTAGAGTTCGAGCTGTGGCCAAGCTTTAGCTCTACTTGGTGGAGTGATTGACAATCAACCCAGAAGTTTTCTGCATCAAAAAGTATTCAAGTCCTTTTGACTTGGAATTTGACCATATATGACAGCTGAGCTGGTTTTGAAAGGAAGCTTGGAGAAACATGAATCCGGACATGATTTCTTCAATCTTCTGTTGTTTTAAGGTTCATCAGCTGTTGCAGACTCTGGGATGACAGTCTAATGTTGTGGTACTTGATAATTGTGTGATTTCACACGTGTTATTGATAGTCTGTATTATTTGGTTGATTTCTAATTACTGTTGTATTGCATTTCTCTATGCAATTTTGCAAAACAGAACAGATCAAGGTTTCATTTTCACATCAAGACCTATTCTTCATCTCTGGGATTTTGAGAGGATCCTCCAGTCCCTGCGGGGACGTGGATTTGTTTGTGTTTTAACAGGTACAAAGTACAGGTGGATTTCAGTGAAGAATGTGAAACTCTATCAAGTGCAAGAAAACGCTGAGCATTCAACAAGCAGAGAAGAAGACACACAGATGTGGACTGCACAGAGATTCCAACCATTGTGCTTCACCAGTCCACAGAAGATTGCAGACTTTGGGTTTCTGCATGGGTGTGGGAATCAGTGATATTGTAGAAAATTTGTTAGATGATAGTTTTACATTTTGATAAGGCTTGTAATTCTTCTGCTCATTCAGCCATGCATTCTTCAGTGCATGTGGCAGGCCATGAATAAGGCTGCCAAAGATGTGCTTTTGGTGCAAAGAGAAGGGGGAGATGTCGGAACCCAGGATTCTCCTCTGGGTGTCCTGGATGGCCAGAGCCGCTGGCAGGGGGCTCTGAGACCCTGGCATGCAGCCAAAGACACACGTGGGGTTTTGATCTTAGCCCATGGAGCAAATTACTAACTCTGTATGAAGAATTACAAGCCACACACACAAAAGTTTAGATAGCATAGTAGAAGTAGTCACGAAGTAAAGGGTAGAATTTCTGAGTGCTGTACAGGGGGGTTTTAAGCCTTGTACGCAGGGGTCCAGGTTTTGTACATGGGGGTCAGGAGTTCTAAGATGGAGGGACTTGGGTGTGCCCTGTCCTCTTTCTTTCTCCTTCCTAACCTCCATGTCTTTGGTGGTGTTGGCACTCACAGATTGGTTTAGAGTAGAAAGTCACCATTCAATATAGATAGTAGGTATTGGAGAAAAAGCATAAACATGTAGTACGTAATATATGATATAAAAGATGGCACCAGCCCCTGGGAGGGCAGAGAGTGTGCCTTTGTCTGAGCTGCTGAACGGGCCACAGCAGTTCAGGGAGAAGAATCTTGTAGATAACCAACAATAAACAACCTTGAGAACAGACAACAGAAGACTACTGAGTCTTTCTTCGAAGGCACGGGTTGGAGGAGGGACTTTTCCATCTTTCGGGGTCATCCCAATCCGGGGGTGAAACCCCACAGGAACTGACCTCTGCAGAGCTGAGTTGGGACAGATAAAAAACACTTTAATCCTGTTAGCCTCCTGCAGGCACTGAGGCCCTCAAAAGGGAAGCAGAAGGATGGAGTGCCCATTCCAGACTCACAAAAAGCAAGACAAACTGTACTTGAAGGAGTCCTGCACAGGAGCTTGGGTTGAGAGTGGGAGAAAATTGTACTGGGGATTGTATGTTGTGGCCTCAGTGCTTGGTGCACTTTTTGGTCTGAAGTCCTAGGCCTTGTCCTAAAGGCTTGAAAATAGTATAGGGGCAGTCATGACTGATGTCTCTCTCAGACCTTCTTGGCTAGAGAGGACATGGGAACTTTCTTTCTCCTTAGCAGGCTCCTGAACACATTACTAACAGCAGTGAGTAAGAGTGATAAAAATCTCAGCACATTTATGATGTCATCTTTTTAACTCCTGAAGAACTGTCATGGTGGTTTAGATGCACTAGGCACTTTATCCATGACATCCTTAGCTGATTACTTGCTTTACCAGATAATACTTAATTCTGTTGGTCCTATAGTTCAATTATTCATGATTTCTGTCAGAATGAAACCCATGATATCCCAGTGTAGTGTATTAGTTAAATACTGATTTCCTTTACTCTTAGAATTGCTTGAACCCTTTCTTATCTTTAACCAATTCAGGATTTAGTGCTACTATGAATTCAGATAATAGACTAAATGATTAACAAAACTTGACAGAGTCAGATTTCTTCTACATAATCTGCAAGTCTTGCAAAAGTCAACTTCCCCAAGGCAAGCAACACTTTAACCAAGTAAGGGAGGCTAGTCAGCACTAGCTTTGACATGATGAGCAATCAGGGTGGAAAAAGCACAATGAGTTTTTTTTTGTGCCTAGAGTGCTAAATTTGTAGATGCACCAGATTCAGTACATGTGTACACATCTGTACAGGGTGTGTCTTTTGGAGTGGTTTACTGGAGCTTCTGGAAAAGAAGAGCCCAGAAAGTATCACTCAAGCACCATGTCTGATATTGCTATCTTCTGCATTGATCTCAGAGCTGCTTTTATACAGTGAGCATTGGGATCTGCTTATTGATGCATTCTGTAGAGAAGGGAATAGTAATAATCATCATACATTTCCTCCTGGACATATTTCTCATGCACTCTCTTGCTGCTTCTAGTTCCTGAAATATTCTATGAGCTTTATGAAATTCTGCATTAGGTAGGAATAAAAAACACCCTGGATCCTCAGGTCAGTGAGAGCAGCATGCTAAAGAAAGCAGTGGAGAAGCAGCAGGACTCCTCAAAGCCTCACTTTCTGCCACATCCCTTCCTCCGTGCCTGGGATGGTATCATGGTCCCTCCTACTCTGCAGCCTTGTAGTGGCAGCCAAATCAGAGGCTCAAGGCTGCAGGAGCTAAGGAGAAAGAGCAAAGATCTCAAACCTGTGCTAAAACCTTCATGAGATCTGAAACATGACTCAGGCTGTTCTTTCCTTGCTATAACAATACATCAGTTCAAAGGTTGTAGCATTATTTGTTTAATGTCCCTCAGTAGATGCACAAGGGCATTGTAGCTTGGTGCTTTCTAGGGCTTTGCACTGGGCTAATACTTTTGGTGTCTTTCTGTGAAGACCACATCCTTTAATCTGCAGTAAAGCCTGACAGTTTACAGGGCAAATGTCCCTCTCAGTGGATGAGGAGCACAAAACAGTTCTGGCATACCCACCAGCCTATAGAGTGGTGAGCAAGAGAGAAGTACAGTAACATCAGGCTTGTTGTCAGTATTTGTCTTAAATAACTATAGCTCTGGCCACTGTTTTCTACCCCTGTACTGGCAGATACCTCCCTCAGCAACAGTATGAGCTAGATTAACTGGATTAGTGACATGAGACAGCTGAAAAATAATCCTAATTGTGGTGGAAGATGAAATAGGCTCTCCTTGAAGAAACCCAGAAGACTGCTGCTTGACGAATGGGCTAGAGAAAAGCCAGAGCCTCCAGCCAGACCCTGTGTTTGGCAGATTTAGGTCCTCCCAATATCTGGGGTCTCTGCTTATTTCTTTGTCATTGGGATGAGTTTAGGCACAGGGGACAGAGAAGTGGATTTTCCATTCCATGAAGTGTGGGAGGAGCAGTGCTGTTTCCCAAAATGACCAGTATGAAGGCACCTACTGCCTTTGAGGAGCAGATGTGCAACTGAAGCTATCAAAAATAACCTGAACTTTTTAATTGTGCTCCTTGAGTGAGCTGTTCTCCTGCATCACTGTGCAGGCACTATGTGGAGCAGCAAGTTCATGACTCAGAAAATGCTCACCTTTGCTCCCAAGCACACAGGCTCTGTTTGTCTCACTTTACAGGCACATGACAAGAGAAGTTGCCTCTGCAGCTTGTTGAGGGGTAGTGAGTATTTGGGATTGAAATATTTTTGGAGACAGAGATGTTCATGTTTGGTGAAACACTAGGGCAAAAGTCTTCAGTGTAGGCAGATTTTCCCCAAAAGAGGAAGTTAAATCACATAGGAAACATGAACTCAAGTCCACTTCTGACCCATAGAGTGACTGAAGATAGCATTCAGCAAGTCTATGGCAAAACCTGCTCTTCTGAGACATCTCTAGGGCTATTTCATAGCCCCATAAACCCACCTGCTGACTCCTGTCAGCCCTGCAGAGCAATGCAGCTTCATAGGTTGTGGCTGTCTTTTGCCTAATGCATCAATAGCATTGAGTGTATCAGCATACCCAGAGGAGGCAGGTGTTGGAAAAGGGAGAGGTGAGCCTTTGGAGTTTTCATTATTATTGTTGATTGGATAGATAGATGTCGATTTTACCCTAGTTGAGCCTTAAATTGATCTAGCAAAAAGGTGTACTTAGAAAAAAAAGCAATGCTGAACAGAGCTGCAGAGGGCAGTCAAACTGGAGGCAATTAAAATGACTCGACAGCTTTGCCATAAATTGTATTTGTAAACCATAAAATTGGGCTTTTCCTGCATTCACAATATCAAGGAACCTGGGGAGACATAGCTTATTTGTAAAGACAATAGTGCTTGAGAATGGGAACACAAGAAGGCTTGACCACAAACCGAAGGAAATCCGATATTCCTGATTTCACAGGTTCCCCTAGCTGGGAGCACATGGCAGCACGGAGAGGCAACCTGATGGACGACGGTTCATCCCAGCAGGCTGTCCTGACCCGCTCTGGGCCCACCAAGGAGCACAGTGCCACGGAAGGGGTGAGATCGGAGCGGGAGTGTCACCCCGGGAAGGGCTGCTAGGGCGGCCAGTGGCCCCAGCTGACCCGGCTGGACTGGACCCGTGCCCCGGGGGTGATGACCTTTCCAGGAGGTGGGAGGGCAGGAGGGAGAGCGGGCGCTGCCTCCCGCTCCCGGTCTGTCCCTCCGTGCCGGGGTGCGCAGGGGCCGCGCGCATTTCACGGGGCTCCTCGAGTCCGCCGCGCGCCTCGGGGGTTCCCAGGAGCGAACACCGCGGCTTTGCCCCGCTGCTCTCCCCGCCCCGGGAAGGCGGGCTGACAGCGCCGGCAGCCCGCGGCACCCCGGCACTCGGGGGCTGCTCCGCGCCGCCGCCCCGGGCCCAGCGCCGCCGGCGGGGGCAGCGCTCCCGCAGCGCGGCCCTCACGCAGCCGGGCTCGGCCCCGCGCGGCGCCGGCACCGCCCCGGGGGTCGCGCCGCCCGCGGAGCGGGGCTCCATCACCGCCGCCTTCGCCCGCGACCGGCGGGGTTTGCGTGCCACCGCCGGCACTCCCCGCCGCCGCTTTATGTAACCCGCCGCTCGGACTCGCTTATAAAACGCCGCCAAGGCAGAGCCGCCGCCACTCCGAGCGCCGCGGCAGCCGCGAGGTAACGGCGCGGGCCGGGCCGGGCCGGGGCGGGGGGCGGCCGAGCAGCGCTCCTGGCGGGGCCGGGGCTGCGCCGCGGGCGGGCTCGGGCTGGGGGAGGAGAGCGCAGCGCGGTCGGCCGGGTCGGGTCCTGGCTCCGGTTTAGTGGCGAAACCGGCCCGCGGGACGTGGGTGGGAGACACAGAGGCGCTGCCGTGAGGCGCTGCTGCAGCCCGAGCCTACCTGTAGCCTCTGCTAGGCTATTCTCGTCCTCGTGCCGTCCGTGCCCACATCCGCTTGCCAGTGCTAATCGGTAGCTTTACAAAAACCTGCATGAAAGGGTGTACAGTGAACTAAACCGCAGAACCTAGCCAGGACAGATACAAGAAAAATGTTCGAAAGTCTAACAAGGTCTTTGTCCCTAGTGTCACTGTCATCCTGTTGGGGTTTTTTCCTCATCCTCCATCTGTTGTGCAACCTTTCAACTGTATAAGCCATCTCTTGCTGATGTAACCAGCATATCGTGTGTGTTTCCCATAAGCAAGTGTTTCCCAGGAGTGACTACCCTTAGAGTTCAGTATGGGTTCGAACTAAACAACCCTTCCTTTGCTCCTGATTTTTATTTTACTTATACAGGAGAAAACTTATGCAACTTGTTGAGCTTTCAGTGATAGGAAGAGGCAGAGAGGAAAGGACAATTCCCATTCCTTTAAGCCTGGCTTTAGTAGCTCCAGTTTCCTAATAGGGTGACCATCTCTCTCTCCTTGAGAAATCTACTACTGCTGTAGTGGCGGTTTTACTAGTTATGACCCTCTCAGTCCTGTGAGGAAAGAAGTGCAGATGTAGGGAAAGGGGTGGTTGGTGGGATACTTCTACCTTCACACAAAATTCAAGGAACTAGCAATGGGTGTGTTTGTGGACAGGTCTTTCTCCTTGCTCTTTTAACCTGATGAGCACCTTGGCTTTCCCCAGCATCCCAGTAATTTTTAGCATGTGTAATTGTTATTTTAATCACATTGATATCTCTGAAACAGACTTGTGCAGCAAACAGGATGCATGAGACTGGCCTTCATTTTTGTAAACACAAACATTTTTCTTGCTGAGGTTCTTTATATGGATTCATTAATAGGTTTTCTTCGCTGACTTTGTTGGGGAGTAGGGGGATAAGCATGTTATAACTGAAGAAGGCAAGCGTAAGTCTCTCCAAGTGGTAATAGTTTTCATTAGTAGTACCGACTGTGTTGCAAAAGATGATGACCATCATAGGTAGGCTTGGTTTTGCCTCATTAAATGCCTTTTGAGCAAGCATTATTTACTTCAAGAACATACTTTTTGTCCTTAAAGGTTAGTTCTAAATCTGTGGGTTTCCATGCCTTTGGGGACTGACTACTGGATGTCTTCTGGTGCGGATGTCCCATCCTTTGGGAAACTTGGCATGTGTACCGATTGCTGTGGTGTGCATGAGCTTGCTCTTCCAAGGCACTTTCTAGAGAAATCTTTGTTCATGTCTCCTTCCCTGTGTGTTTCTGTGTTCTTCATCTCAACAGATGGGAACTGCTCAAAACAGCAGTGACCTGCATGCAGTCGAGCTTGGCCTGTGTAACAAGAACGTGATGTCGGACGCGTTCGATCACAGCATTATTTCTGTTGGAGAAGAGGAAGGAGCGGGCAATTTCCAACGTTCTGTTCCAACACAAGAGTCTCTCCGATCTCCTCGTGGCTCTGTTGTGAGTTTCCATAACATCCAGTACTCCGTTAAGCAGTCCAGTGGATTCCTTTGTAAACGGAAAATCGTGGAAAAGAAGATCCTTCATAATGTTAAGTAAGTGTTTGCTTAAATTAAATACTAGATGGTAGGAATTAATCTGCTGCTGTGAACCAGTGACCTTGTGCCACCTTCCAGATCCAGCTCTGCTGGTACAGAAATGACTGCCCTCCTGCCAGTCAGCAGTTCATGTAAGCACTTTGATTTGCTTTTAGGCAAAATAGCTGGGATATAGCTGAAGCAGTTTCAGTTATTGATCTGAGCAAATTAGGACCAAACTCGTGTGAACTCTTCTGCCAGAAGATCTGAGGGTTCCGTTAACTATGGTTCAAGGTGCAGTCAGAGGAAATGAGCAACAGAGAGTAGTTGTTGCTTCTTTTCAAGACCCTGCTGAGCAGGGAAGACACTTAATTTCTGTTTTACGTAGACTGCTTTTTATGTCCAGTTCTCATTCTGTTCTGACTGGCAGTCTGGGACAAAAAGGAAAAATGCTTATTTATTTCAGATTTAAGAAGTTTTAAATCTCTGAGGTTTTTCTTTCAATAGCATTTTGTTCACATCTTTCATCTACTGAAATCTGCATATGGGTGGATGTTCTTATTTGTTAACAACTCTTTCCTTCTTCCAGTGGCATTATGAAACCAGGCTTGAATGCTATCCTGGGGCCAACAGGGAGTGGGAAATCTTCGTGAGTACCTTCTGCTGCTTTAAATGGACAGTCAGCTGTTCAAAGTATATTTGGGATTCTGAGGGTTAGAGGAGATGTGAGGTATCTGCACGCTTAGACCTTTGCATGCCTTTGAGAAATCTGGTGATGCAGCTTGACCTCCTGCCTCTCTGTCAGCTTTGCTGAAGTTCTTGCACCATGACTGTGTCACACGCTTCATCTGCTCCGTTGGTGCTCCTTATTAATGCAGTCATCTTTGGTGGTGGCCTGAGTTAAGATACCAGGCAGAACTGGGGTGTTCAGAGCTCAGATGTACAGGCTCTGTTCTGACTGGTAATGGGGTGGGGCTGGGGCACAAGCTCCCCTGGGGCATGGAAGATGTCACTCCCTCTGAACTCTGCAGCAAGATTTCCTTGAAGCTGCTAGGCCAGACCCTTCTGTGATGTCTGACAGTAGTATGGTGTAATGCAGTTTGTAGGATGCTCTGGATCCTTACTTCAACTTGCTGTGGCCTGCTGGTGAGGATGAACAGATTCTTGAGTTGTTTGGATGAAGGCACAGAGAAATGCCACGTAGACTGTTTCCATTGAGTGCTAATGCTGGTTTCTCTCCTGTGATAAGGGAGCTCTTTGTCACTCTCTGACTTTAAGAGTGTCAAACACTCGGAAATATG
Organism: Motacilla alba alba; assembly: GCF_015832195.1. Taxonomy (NCBI): domain Eukaryota; kingdom Metazoa; phylum Chordata; class Aves; order Passeriformes; family Motacillidae; genus Motacilla; species Motacilla alba. The sequence goes on from NC_052021.1 coordinate 17,457,127, forward strand.
GCCAGGGTTCACACAGGCCTGTCTTTGTGGTGACCATTGATCTTCTTTTCTAAGGAGACTGCTGGTTAATCAACTTGCTTTCGAGAGCAGCACTTCATCAGGGCAGTTTACTTATCTGGCAGACAGGCTGGCCTCTGCACTGGCAGTAAGGAGAATCCAGTGATACGTTAAAAAAAAAATTACTTTCTAGAATTAATCTTAACTCTTGTCTTGTTTACACCCATATGGATTAATTTCCTTGAGATAAGAGGAGTTAGTTCAGTGCTCCCCTGGCTGGAGAGCAGCCTGCAACGACTCAGCAGGGTGCTTTTGTCTCTGTGCATTTGAGGTTATCTGTAAATACACAGACCAAATTTATGTCTGTAGGGGGTTGACTGTTGTGAATTGTGAGCGTCTGTACACTGCCATACTGCTGTGGCACACCGTGTGCTGGAAAATCCTGGATGTACACCAGACTTTCTGTACAAAGAGCTAAAGCTTGCAGAGTAGGGGAAGCCCCTTCCTGTGCCCTCTGGTTTGCAGCACACTGTGAGCGGGCTGTAACTCAGTCCTGGCTGGTGGTACATAACCAGTCAAGGGTAAAAGCAGCGGTTATTGCAAAGCCTAATGCCTGGTGTTTGTCTGAAGTCTCCTAGATGTGCTGGCTGCCAGAAAGGACCCAGCAGGTCTGTCTGGAGAAGTGCTTATAGATGGCATCCCACAACCTCCAAATTTCAAGTGCATCTCAGGATATGTTGTGCAGGTAAGTAACTGCCTTCCTGGAGGCCTGGGAGACCTTGGGATGGAAGACCACATATGATGAGGAAGCATCAACGACTAGTTTGGATAATTTTCAGTGATCCCTACAGAGCCTAATTTGATAACTCAGCTGTTACAGTTTTTAGTTTTAATCTGGGATATGGAATATAAGATCAAACTGTTACTCCGGCCTAGTCAAGAACAGAGGTGTGTCTTCCCCACAGCCACAGGGATGCCCAAATTGCTGGGCTACTGTGACTTGGCCTTTGGGCTCTGCCCTGAAGTGCTAGCAAAGATTTTTTAAAAAGGGAGGAAAAAAACCATGACACCCAAAATCTCTTGTTGTTAAACTCAGAAGCAGTTCTAGCTGGCAGAAGAACCTTCAAACTATCAGACAATAATTCTAGGAAATAAATAGATCCCTGCTGTTCTTCCTCTGATTCTAGCTGGCTGTGACAGAGGTTCATTCCACTCAGAGACAGGAAAAGCCAGCTGAATCTACGGAAGTGGGTGGAGGCCTGGACCAATAATAGACCCTCAAAGCCCTGGGGAGCTTGGGGAGAAGGGGATTCTTGGCAGTTGTATGAGCAGCCAAATCTGGAAACTATCCAGGGCTCTGACTGCAGGCAGATGTGACACAGGCAGCTGAAAGCTGCCAGCTGGGGGGCTGTGCAGGATCCATGGGATGAGACTGGTGCTAAATCTTGATACTGCAGGTCAGAGATTCCCAAATCCCCAGTGGCTGATGAAAAGCCAGTAAGTTTCTCACAAGTGGTCCCAGTTTGAGACATTTGTCTCTCAAATGTCCAAAGCAACCAAACATAATTTAAAAATGATAAGCAACTTAGTGAAACTTTAAATGGTCTCTCCCTCTTCCCATCCCATGCAGTATTCCCTGGATCAATAAAGATGGACTGAAAACTATGAAGAACACTTAAGTCCTAAATACATAATTATAGGATCATTTTTATGCAGATAAGCTTATAGGCATGCTATGTCATATGTTATCCCTATAAAACTGCCATTTCATGCTGAGAGTGAAGGTATAATGCCACTGTTGGTTATGTTTGGTATTAAGCTTAAATTCACAGTTTAGTTTCCAGTGTAGTGACCCAGCAGTTCTATTGGTGGATCTGAGAGTGGAGAATGGGAGGCTGGGGTCAGAGACTGCAGGGTTGTGGGAAGGGAAGGTTTGAAATGCCTAAACCATCTTTGGCAGCAAAGCAGCACATTCTTGTCTTCCTCTGTTAGCTCCAGTGCCAAACATGGTTGACTGGCATATCATGTGTACTAGTGATGTACTACATTTGATGTGGGCAGAGTCCCAAAGCAGGCAAGAATCTGCTGCCCTGCAGCTTAGGAAATGTCTTCCAAAGATGGCTGATTTAACAGCCATGTTTCTTAGCAGCTACCCAGTGTTGCAGCCCTTTTCTCATCATACTGTAGGATACAGAATTGGTACAAATACCAAAGTGGGTGTGATTGAGACACATGGAGCTCTAAATGGACCTGATGACAAATCTCTTATTTGGCTCATGGTTGTTGCAGGTTGCTGTAGGCTGCCCAGGTCTGTCAGCTGGATAGATTTGATTCTCCCTTAAAGTGCATGTGACTGTTGAAGCTTTTGTAACCCTTAGAATAAAAGTTTAGGTCCAAGAGTTGTACATAGCTGAAACATGGCAGGAGCATCTTGGTGCAATATTCTTGCTTCTCTGAGAAACTGCTGCCATTGAGGAGCTGGGGAAGGGTCCTTGTTGGCGGCTGAACTCAGCAGGTGCTCTGGTCCACGATGAGGTATGGCTTGTAACTGGGAACAGAGCTGACCAGGGTGGTTCCCTGAGTCACTAGCAATGTCCTTTGGCTCCAACTGGACTGACAGAAGTTTAACTCTACAAAATCACTATCTGCTCTGCCTCTCTTTGGCTTGTAAGAAAAATGCACATGCAATACACAGCAGCACTATCTGCACTTGAACTTCTCAGCCTGAAAGTAGGCTGAGGGGGTGCTTGGTTTAAGCTGTGGAGCCTGCAGAGCTATAGTCTTCCCTTGACTGCTACTGAAGGACTTTGAATTTCATGTCATGTAAAATTTGAAGGAGGAGTTGTCCTTCAGTCTGGGTTCCACTGTGGTACACAAACAACTTATCCAGTAACTGCCACTAAGGGACTCCTGTGCCCACTCAGCAGCTGAGGAGTCTTTCCAGCTGTCCATTTGTACTTTCAGGATGATGTTGTTATGGGCACGATGACGGTGAGGGAGAACCTGCAATTCTCTGCTGCGCTGCGACTCCCCAGCTCCATCAGCATTAAAGAGAAGGAAGAGCGAGTCACCCAGATAATCAATGAGCTGGGATTAAGCAAAGTGGCAGATGCTAAGGTGAGCAGCAAGAACACCTTTTTCTCGCTTTTCTCTACTACCTCTGGAAATTGAACGACTTGTCTCTGGGCAGTATGGTGTGTGTAGTGCAGTTACAGGAAGCCAAACAGGAACCTGACTAAACCATATTGCATGCAAGAAATCAGTCTCCAGCTCAGGAGGGAGCTTGGAGAGAGGTATTTGTATTTGCTTCTAAAAGGGGAAGATTTTGGACTATGTCCAGCATGTTGTATAAATTCAGAAGGGAAAGAGTCGCTTAGTCATTGCATCTTGGAAAGTTGTTCACTCACTTCCTGGCTTTGTGGAATAAGACAAGAAAATTGTTTTCTTATTTTTGAAAGCTCTGAGGGATGGAAAAGTTCTGTGTAGAGCTTAACAGGCAAGCTACCAAAAAAAGGCATCCCCGTACACCAATGGCCCCTCTGAATACTGTCATCCCACTCTGTCTCTTCCTTGTCAGTGTCATCCTTGTTCCCTGAAGTCATAAGGCACCTGGTACCTCTGAAAGTCAGGCTTAGCATACTGCTACACAGTCCCTCACACTGAGTCAAGCTCACCTGCTATTGGTCCTAGAGTTCATTAAAGGGACTCTGAAAGTGAAAATGGCTGCTAGGTGTGGAAAGCCCACAACTCCAGAGCATGTACTGACTGGGTCGTGTTGCAAATATCTGATTTCTTCTGCATGCAGGTAGGAACTGAATTGATCCGGGGAGTGTCTGGAGGGGAACGGAAGAGAACCAACATTGGGATGGAGCTCATCACAGAGCCACCAGTCCTTTTTCTGGATGAACCAACAACTGGCCTTGATGCCAGCACAGCCAATGCAGTCCTCATCCTTTTGAAGAAGTAAGAGTCAATTCTTCAGTGTGTTGCAATTTGCTTGTCAACTCATTAGTAAAAAAAGGAATGTTCTTATGACTGAGTAGTTCTAGTGCTCCTTTAAAAAACAAAAACATAAAAACTAGACAAATATACTCAGAAGTAGTGGTAAATTATTTGTTTGGGTCTCTTCCAAAGCCCTTTTAAGCTTATGGGAATCTTTCCACAGCAAGCATTGGATTGGAGCCCAAAAAGCAGTTGTAGCTTGGACAGCTTCCCTTTGCCGCAACAAAGGGTGGACTGGAAGGTCAGGCCTTGTAGTCATAATTTCTTGGCCTTCCATTTGAGTCTATTACCCAACAACAGTCTTGAACTCAGATAAAATTTCACCTGCAAATTTACCCTGAGTGTCCTGTGTTTTGGAGATGAGGTGTCTTCTGACAATTAGAATGAAGTTACATGCAGGGAGGATGAAAGAAGGTTATTTAATGAGAATGACTTTATAATCCTGCTCCAGGTTTTGTGGCATGTTGTCTGGTTTTGCTTGTGGGGGTTGCTTTGGTCTGGGGTTTGTGGATTTAAGTCTTTGATCATCAGGGGTCCTTGTTGGGCATCAGTGCTAAAGCACTTAAAAGAGCATCTGACAGACTTCAAGGAAAACTTGGTTTGAATTTTCTTTAGAATAAATCTTCAGCAGAAGAGGTAAGAGAAATCTCAGCTGGCCAGACCTCCACAGCCTGATAAGTATCACCTGGTACTGCCATTGAGCACAGTAGACTGTTCCAATTAGTCAGGTTGACATCTGGTATAAAAAACACATAAGGAGGGTTTATACACAGCTGTGGCCTCGGGCTTTGCTAGCTACAGACAACATCATACTTTGGCTACCTGGGCTGCAGTGATGGTCTCCTATAATGATGGGTGCTGTCTTGCAGCATCTGATACAGTGACAGAGAAGGGAGAGAAGGTTTTTCTGGGTCAAGACCCTGAGAAGTTGCCAAGTATTTGTCTTGGATTTTGATACTTGGGGTTTGCCTTCCTGAAATTCAAAGTGTGATGTACTTAAGAGATGTTTTGTTTCTATGTCAGGCTCTCAAGAAGAGGGCGAACCATCATATTTTCCATCCATCAGCCCCGTTATTCCATATTCAAGCTGTTTGACAGTCTGACATTACTGGCTTCAGGAAAGGTGCTGTATCATGGTCCTGCAAAACACGCCCTGGAGTACTTCAGTTCTATTGGTAAGTCTTCCATGCCAAGAGCAAAAGCAACTGGCTCACGAGTTAAATCTGTGTGTAGATTCTTGTCCTAGCATGAGCTAACATGCCCTTGCTTTTCTATCACTGGGATGTTAGAAACTCTACACATACAGTCTAAGCGGTGTTATGTTAGAACAGGAAAAAGACAGAATGAGAAACCTGAAAATTTTCAGACAAGACAGTATGGTTCTGTCTTGCTTTTGTTTTGCCTTGCATGAGGACAAAACACAAAAATCACTTGGATATGTATAACCATGATGTCCAACAGACAAGATAATGCTTGTAGTTGTACCAGGCCTCGGTGGCAGATCCAGTGGTTTTTGAACCACAGCCTGCAGATTGGCAGCGTTCTGTACAGATTGATCCAAAAAAATGCTCTAGACTGAATGCAAGTGGGCAACCAAGAGGACAGAATTAGGGTGTCTTCAGATGGGTTAATAGTTGCACTGTTGGGTGGCTGCCCTCTCTTCAAGTAAGCAGGGTGAGGATGTCTGACTATAATGAACAGAGAATGTGGAGTGGACTTCCAGTCTTTAGATGCAGCCATGGACACATTAGATTGTAAGCTTTCCCTGGCTTTTTAACAGAGTGCTTTAACCAATGTCAGTACTTCTGCTCCTCCTCTTAGTAGCCCACTTCCTTTCTCTCAGGGAAGCTGTAGAAGTGTCTTTGGGTTTGTTTGTTTTTAATTTCCTCCTTGTCCCATACTTAGAACTGTATTATAAAAAGCTGCTCTTGAACAGCCCATCCTCATCCTTGTGACCAGGGAAACACCAACAAGAGTTGAACCTCTGGAAGAAATATCTGAGGCTGTAGAGCAGACATCCAGGAACCTCTGCTGAGGAACTGTGTGTCTTTCAGAGTGGAATGCGGTTGAACAGCAATGGGAAGGAGGCAAGAGTTGTCCATACTGAGCTGTGGTAGAAACAAGTTGGAGATTCCTCCTCACCTGAAATCAGTGAATAAGCAGCTTTGAAGCTCTTTAGATACCCCAGATTCACCATCTCCTAAATCCTGTCCATCTACTGCTGTAAAGTAACACTTATGAAAAGTAGTGAAGTTTTCTGATAACAGGGAAAAGTGGTATAGTATTAGACCTGACCTTCTGAGGTGTGCCCTGTGCAATGAAACATGTTGCATGTGTAGTTTTGTTTTAATTTGTTTTGTTTTTTTCTTTTTAAGGATATGAATGTGAGCCCTTCAATAATCCAGCTGACTTCTTCCTTGATGTCATAAATGGTGATTCCACTGCTGTGGCAGCAAGCAAGGAAGATCATGGACCTGTGAACACAGGAAAAGGTAAATTGCAAAGGAGAAATTCACTGCTGGCTAGTGTAGAAGGGAAATTGTATGTGGTGATGGCAAGCTTTTATTCTCTGGGTTTCCTTGAGTCTAAGGGCATTTAATTATCTTTTCATTGTTCCTACTAATAGATATACTTTGTTTTGGGCTTCTTTAAAGAGATCAGAAAACTTTTTTAATGGATTTTTTTCACTTCAGTCATATAGGAGAGCAATGACAAATACCAAAAATTTAAAAAAAGCCTGTGAGGGAAAGACTGGAAAAACTAGAACTGCTTAATCTCAAGAGGTAGCTGATAGGTTTTCAGTCACGTAAGAGGCTGCTGCAGAAAAGACTAGGTAGATAGGCTAAGGAGTGTTGGATTTACAGGAGAGTGAAAGAGATTGGAACTGTTAGAGAACAAATTCTCTACCAATATAATGAGTGAAATGTTTAGAAATACTTGCTTGGGGATCATGTAGTACATCATTGACTGAAGGACTATAAGGGAACAGATCTGGTAAAGCAGTTTCACAGCAGTTCACATCACCGAAGTGATGTGAATCAGAGCAAACACTGATTTTTCCCAAATTCAATGAAACAAAGGTTTTGTCGTGCCATGTTACAAGAATATGACCATTTTGTGCCAGAAAGAATGGGCAGATTAGCTAAGTTGAATTAAAAATGTAGGAAAAACCTCTCACTCAAGCTAATCTCTTACACTCAGGGCTAAGGTCTGAACAGCTCAAATTCTCTGGGCATTTCTGCCTTTTTTTTCAGCCTCCAGAATTGCTGAGCTTATTGATGGGCCATATCTGAAGGTCAGGTTCATAGGGAATCACAAGCCATATCTTCTTTTTCTCACTCAGAAGCGAGCAGTGAAAATGGAGTGACAGAAGACAACGTGGATAGCAGTGTGGTAGATGTGCTGCACCAGAAATATCTCAGCTCGAGCCTGTATCAGAGCACAAAGGAAGCACTGGGGAAAGTGGAGCTTAGACGGGGAAGCAAGCAGAGACTATCCAAGCAGGAGCATGAGATCACCTATGCAAATGGATTCTTCACTCAGCTGTACTGGGTGTCCAAGCGTTCCCTGAAAAATCTCATCAGGAACCCACAGGCCTCCATTGCACAAGTAGGTAACAATTGCTAAAAGTCTCAAACTCTTGCTGCTCTCAGTCTCATAATCTGCAGTGTGTAGGGCAGAACATGTTTTCAAAGGCAGTTCGAGAAACAGAAAAGTCCTGTGCCACTGCCGTGTAAGTGGAGTGAGATGCTCAGCTACCTTTGTGGCCTTTGGAAAAAATCTCAAGTTTAGTTTAGCATAAGAATTACTGCACTGAAGATTGGGGTGTGGGGGAAAGTGCGCCATTCTCTGGGTCACATAGGGATCTTCTAGGGTGATATTAATTTTGTGCCTCACTTTAAAACTTAAACATGGTTATTCTATAAGCATGTTTCTACTAAACTCTCCTCGCCAAAGAACCAAGTAGAAAAGTGAAGAGGATAAAATCTGAAAAACTGTCATAAGGATTTTAATTGAGCGTGTCACAGGTATACATTGCCTCACAAGAGCAAGGCTTTAGGCACATGTGAATCTTAAGCCCTATATATGACTTAATAATGTTAGTTCCTAATTTTTTTTACTGACCTGAAGGATTTCCTTCTACCTTTCTTCTTTCCTCTTCCAGATTGCAGTGACCGTAATTCTAGCCTTGGTTGTGGGTGCTATCTTTTTTGGTGTAAAACTGGACCGAAGTGGCATTCAGAATCGGTAAGATGGAAAAGCTTTGCGCATTTTTCTATCTGCAGCAGACAGGTTTGAGGCAGAGGGAAGGAAGGCCTTGGAATCCACTTGAAGTACAAAGTGGGGTTGGGGTCACAAGTCTCAATGCACTGCAGCATGGAATTGCCAGGGGTCCTAAAGGGGCCACAGTTCTGTCAGGCTTGCACATAAGTACAAAGGAGATGTAAAAAGGAAGATAAAGGATACAGCTAAGATTTACAGTAGCAATTAAATATCCCCATTCTATGGACAGAGAAAAGCACTGACTTGATGGTATGATGATGTCTGAGGCTGCTAGTGTTTGATCTGGTTGTTCCTTCACTTTTCCACTGTTCTGTTTTGCCTTCTAGGGTTGGATCCTTGTTTTTTGTCACTACAAACCAGTGTTTTTCCAGTGTTTCTGCAATTGAGCTATTCATCAGAGACAAGAAACTATTTGTGTAAGTAGTAAGGCACTTGGACTGTCTCATACCCTGGAATGAGATGGGGCAGTGTCTTACACACTGAACAAAATTATTACCACCAAAGACTTGATTGCTCCCTTGTAACATCAGATTTTAATAGTAATGCTAAGTGAGTCTGTAGAGCAGGGAGCTGAAATGCTAAGAGCTGGGAGAAGGAGGAAATACTTTGACTTGCTTGCTGTGTGACATCTTACTGTTTTTCCTACCCACTTTCAGTAACAGCTGGTTTTGAGGTCTGTGTGTGAATCCTGCAGACGGTGAATCCTTCCTGCCCCCTTTTTCACAAGGGCTGACACACAGTCTTGCAGTGGTCCTAAAGTGGCAAGACTGTGCGAAAATGAAGGGAGAGTTCCTGGAAAAACTTTGCAAGGGATGAAGGGGGCTGCTGTCTGGCTTACAAGAGCTTGTTAATAATCAAGCGCATCTCTGTATTTAGAGGGATGTGCTTGATTATTAAATTGTTGTTATAAGTAATTAATATATAATTAAATATAGTTATTTACTTATAATATTATTTATAATATCTTTATATATATATACACACACATATAGATATATGTGTATGTTTTTGTATGTGTATATACTTATGCAAATGCATGTAGATACAGTATACACACATGTATACACATATATATGTTGAAAGTGTAGTTTGGAGGTGCCTCCAGCTCATGCAATAGCAGAGCAAGAGACAGATCCTATGCAGTGAAGTGGAATCTGGAGATTTATGCCTGGAATGTACATGTCCACCCACAGGCTGCTCAGAGCAGCTTGATATTGTCCCTAACAGCTGCTCAGGAATGAAATTCCCCCACACTGCCATTTCTTGCTAGTCTGCCATGTTTGCCAGTGTAGTTTACCAGCTGTGTCAATGGGGATTTAGGCCCCTCACTGTTAAAGCATCTTTTCATGAGCTCCATTAAGCAGCAAAACAATCATAATGACATTTAATAGCCCTGAACTGCAGGTGAGTTGATGTCCCAAAGGTGTTTTCCTATTGTTGGATATCATTCCCTGGAGGCATCTGTGTGAGTTAGCAGTGGATGAAGTGTTCCTCCAATTTATAGAAGTCTAATGCTTGCCCGTGCTCTTGTATTAAGGATCTTTTTCTTTGAAAAGAGACTTAGGAGATTTTTATGGTATTTTACTTAGCAGTCACAGTGTTTCATTCACTTTCCTTGGTGTGCTGTCTGTTTGACTGCAGGGTCTGAGAGACAGATCGGCCCTTACTTCATAGAGTGTCAGTGACAGCACACAGAATATAAGCAATTTGCCTAGAGAAGAGTCAGTGGTAGAAAGAGCAGAAAACAAATCAGCATAAATCAAACACACACTCTGAGCCTGCTTCCTAGAGAACCTCTAAATCTGTACAACTCCCCTCCTTCCTGTCCTCGCAGCCATCAGTATACCAGTGGATATTACCGTGTGTCTGCCTACTTCCTGGCCTTGATGATAGGAGATCTGCTGCCCATGAGAACTACTCCAGCCATCATATTCTCATGCATCAGTTACTGGATGATTGGTAAAGAATTGATGCTTTCATTGAACCTGTTGTCTTCCAACATTTATAACCTAGCCAGATTCCTGTATCTATAACGTACTGCTACTTGAACCTTCAGCTAATTTAAGTGCTTCGGAGGACTCTGGGGCAGGGGCAGAGACACCAGCAATCTAACACAGGGAACTGCCTGGCAACGTCTTTTGGTAATGCTCTTTAGGCCTTTGAAGCATGCATAGTTCCTGCCAACTCCAGATTCGGTCTTCCTGATTTGCCTGTCTTGTATAGGAATCCAAGGGTGCCTCTCTGAATTCATCATGTGATTGTTTACTGGACTCTTACCTTTCTGCTTTTTGACAGGATACCAAGCTGTTGCAGGGCGGTTCTTCTTCTTCATGCTGACCCTGATACTGGTGTCCTACACTGCCACCGCCATGTCCCTGGCTATCAGTGCTGGGATGGATGTGGTGGCTGTGGCCAATCTGCTCATCACCATTTGTTTTGTCCTGATGCTTGTAAGTATGCTAGGGGGTGTGTGCTCCTTTGGTGGAGGGGAGGGAAGAGCTGAGACCAGCTGAGAGGACTGGCTTGAGCTAACCCTAGGCAGGCTAAAATATCCATAGTCCAGTGGCATGTTAGCCTCATGCTTGTGATTTCATTGTCACTGTAGTCAAAGATATACGTCTGCCAGCTTGCAGTCTAAGGGTTGGGTGCAATTCAGTAGTTGTGATGCCACCAGAACTTTCCCAACAGTGCGCCCCAAACATGCGTTGCTTTTTTTAAAATTAAATTGTCCTTACAAAGATTGATTTTAAAAAATACTGCATTTCCAGTATTAGAAATCTTAAGTGATCAACTAGATCATTTAAAAGGAAAAAGCCTTTAAATAAACTTTAGATATGTTGATTTTTTTATTAATTTTTGCTGTCCAAGTGGCATAAAAGGCACAAACCCTCTCTTTTTTTAAAATTCAATAATACCCTGGGGTTCAAGAAATTACTTCAATACTCATCCCCAAAGATTTTTTAAGGAAGAGAACAAGAAAGAGAGAAAGGATTTTTGACTACTTGGAGATGAGAGCTGTGAGTTCTTTTTCAAAGAGGTGATGCTGGTGAAGTGTCTTGACTATGAAACCTACAAAGTTAGTTATTTCTTGTTAGATGATTCCTGGTCACTGTCTGTGTACATACTCTGAGCCAGAGTACAGTACATCCCTTATTCTTTGATTTGCAATCTAAGCTGCTTTTGCAATAAGCCAAGTGATAGTGCACTGCTTCAACTGCTCGCTGTGGGTGAGAAGTGTGCATGTGTAGTGAAGGGCAGCTGATGTACCTTGAGTTAAGTTACAGTGTATAAGGAGTGACACCTGCATGTCCTCAAAGTCAGTGGGGTAAGCACAAGATCACTTGTGATGAAGCAGAGGCTGAAGTGTCATGTTTAGCTATGAAGACCATTTGTGATAAGAAGTAAAAGCAAATCCTTTTCCAGATGAGAGAAAGCATGGATAAAAGATGTAGGACAGAGACAAAGACTGAAATAATAACAGCTCATAAGGCTCCCCATTTTTCTTTTTTTTGATTCTCCACTTTCTCATCTCTCCAGTCTCTCATCTCTTTCTCATTTCTCTTCTCTTCTCTTCTTTAGCTTCTGCCTAGCTCTACCATAGGATAGTCCTCCTGAGTAAGAAGTTGTGATCATGCTTCTTATCTCACATGTGGATGTAGAAAACCTTTCTGACCTCTTTGCAAGCAGTTCAGCTGAAGTACTCGGGTGTGCTGTTGGGCCAGCAGTGTGAGAGTGCTGAAAGGCTCCAACTCATGTCTGTGGGTACAGGGATGACAGCGGTGATAGGTCCATCAATCCCAGTGGACCTCTGCTGGGAACTGCAGCATCTGTGCAGGAATGGTATTATTTGCAGTAAACAGAGTTTGTGACTCGTCAATCTCTTGTGTTTTATTTCAGATCTTTTCCGGCCTCTTAGTGAACCTCCCTTCAGTAATGGGCTGGCTGAACTGGCTCAAGTACTTCAGCATCCCCCGATACGGCCTCACTGTGAGTAGAAAGTAGCATTGGTCTCCTCTGAGTAATGTAGCCACACTGCTGCTTCCTGGTAAGGTTTTGAATATAAAGTATGAAGTTCTCTTAAAAGCCAGATTTGGTTTGTTTCGTTGCATGAACATGGTTAAAAAAAAAAAAAAAAATCAGCCAGCCTCAAAAAGGAAGCGAAATTTAGAACTCTGTGTGAGAGCTGGAAGTCTCAGGGACTGAACAAACATTTTGTGCAATGGAATTAGTGCTGCTTGGACAGCAGCAGAGCAAGCTGTCCAGTCAGGCACTAATTCCTAGCCTGAATAGTTGATCCCTGTGGTTTAGAATAAAATCAAATATTGTCCAGCCTCTGCAGACACTACTGTATGGGTGGCCAGTCTGGGGCCAATGACTTTCCAACTGGTTAAAGGATTTACTATAGCGCATGAGTGTCTCAGTCTTCAGCATGGCTTCCTCGAAAATGAAATTTGACTTTTCTGAATACTAAAGAGCTGGGGTACCAGAAATCCAAGGGTGCAGCTGCTTGAAACACAGTAAATAGAGTAGGTCACAGGTGGAAGTTGTGTTTCCATCTCCTGTTTGCATCCTTGCCAAGCCTCTTTGGAAGGAATACTGTCCTACTTCAAATAACAGTAACTGGAATGAATGCTGGAGCTGGTGCAGGGGGGGAGATGTGTGAGACCTCATTGTTTGGGTATCACTGAGATGGTTTATCAGTGTTACTCAACGTGGAAGTGTCCTCTGAGATAGCAGTGAGTGCAGGATGCCAGTGCTGGGGAATCTCTCACCTCTTGCTTTGGCTGACTTTGCCGTGCCTTCGGTGTGGTGATGCTGGGGTATCTGCATGCAGCCACATGATTTTCTGGATCAGTAGATTGACCCAGGTGAATGTGGATGAACAGGAACTTGCAGCTGGCAAGACAGAAACCCATAAGTAACTTTGAAGCCAAGGCCTGGGACACGAAACCGCCTTGCATGTAGAGCTTGGAGCAGTTGCTAAGAAAGGCAGTGTCTAAGAGCTTGAAAATAAAAAAGAACATGAACATATGATTCCAAGAATGGTGGTATGTGAATTCTAATAATCCAAGTTCCTTTGAAATGTTTCAGTTTTAACAGCCCAAACCATGAACTCTGCAAAAATCTTGTGTCTTCCTCTTTCCCTAGGCTCTTCAGGTGAATGAGTACAGAGATCTCTACTTCTGTGGTGAGAAGAATTCAAATGCTACAGAGTTAGTGGGAGACACAGGCAGCTGTCCCCCCTATATTTCAGAAGAACTGTAAGTAACTCATGGTGGTTCTGGGCCTGAATTGTGATTACTTGCTTAAAGGGAAGTCTGGCTCTGTCAAATATTTGTATAATCAAAGAATAACTACTTAAAAGCCAGTCTCAACATGTCCCAAAGTAATGTATTTTAGGATTATACAGTAAAACTCCATAATTACCCAAGAGTGAAGTAGGGATGAAACTTTACTTGTAAAGATAGGCAGATGAGCTATATTGTTTTGTATTTGATAACCTAGCCCTGATTGATCAGTTTTCCTAAACAAATACAGGGTAATTTAATAATGGAAATGCAGTGTGTGGACAGCTACAGAGTTGCTGGAAAGCAGTAGACCTGTCATCAGAAACATCCTCACCCACAGAACTTTTTAATATTAACCTTCCTGCAGATACAGAGAGAGCCAAGGTATCTCTCTCACAGTGCTCCATTTTGCCCCATTTGAAATGCTCTTGGCTATTCATTCTTTAGGCTGTAGCAGTGCAACTATTTTGTGATTTGTACTAGAAAGATGGCAGGCTGGATATTTTGCAGGGAACAGTGCTAGAGTACTGTTTCCATGGCTTTTGGACTTCCAGTGATTGTTGAGGGGAAGCTAATGCTTCTGTACTTACCGTGGTTTAAGATGGTTCTGAGGCTTCCTCATAAATTGCCAGTTATCTATAAAGAACAATTAGGTTGCTACTGAAAAATTATGAGAACTAGAGATATAGATTTGTCCCTTGAGTTTTATTTGGTGATGGATTCTCTATTTCTATCACCTGTTTTGCAGAGTTGAGGGTAGAAGGATCTTTGTGAAACAGGAATGAAAATAATTACCTGAAAATGTGTGCTACATAGTAATATGAACTTGTGCCCCATGCTTTTCTGCAGGTGTTCTGGTGAAGCATACCTGTGCAGCCAAGGAATTGCCCCTACCAGCTGGGCAATGTGGGAAAACATAGTGGCTCTCTTCTGCATGACTGTCATCTTCCTTATCATTGCCTATGCAAAACTCCGGTTCATGAGGAAGTTCACGTAGACTCCTCTGTTGCCTTGCCCTGCAGCTTCTCAGGTGTTAAAAGTGCAAAGCTTGTTAGGGCCTACTGGAGATTGCCAAAATGTTTCAGCTGACTTTACTGGACTTCAGATGGGAAGCCTGTTCCCCTGTTTCTGGAGCATGATCTCCACAGGATTGTGGGTTTTAAGAAGAAATGCATTAATGTACATTGCGTAAGTGATTTTTCCTAAGAAAATACAATTCTCATAATTCCTTAGGTACATATCCAACTTTATATTGTAAACCATTATTATTCTGTGGCCAGCTTATACACAAAATAATCCATTGAACATGTGAGCTTCTCCATCACAAAACATGGAAGGTGATGATGGCATTTATACAATGATATGTTGTCCTTTGTTAGTGCTTGTCACATCTGAGGAGAGACAGAGACCATTCACAATGCCTTGGAGAAGCATTTGAGTGAAGAATGTAAAGTCAGTACAGAGACCAAGCACTCATTACCAGGAAAGAACAGTTGTACTTGTAGTAGCTTCTCAGTGGAAGCTACTTCCAGAAACAACTTTAGCTTCATTAAAAACTAAATAGAAGTGGTGTTAGACATCTCACCAAAGAAGAGAAATATGTACTGTTGTACTGCAGAGAAAAAGAAACCAAAAAATCTCCCCCGCCACCCAAACAGCAAGAAATATATTTACTACTTTAAAGGAGGAGAGGGAATGCTCCTTTTCTTTATTACTTTCTAAATAAAAATTTGTATACTTACTACTGGCAGAAGTTTTTCTCAACAGAATCAGTTCTTAGCTGCATTATCTGTATATAGTGCTACTTACACTATGGACTGAAAAAAAATCTATGTAGATACGGCTGTGGCAACTACAGCAACATGTACTACAGTCCCCACAGGACAGACTATCGTGCTGCTGCTTGTCTCCCGACCACCTTGCCAGCAGCAGAAGAGATGCTTTTAAATCGCATTAAGACCTGCGGATGTAAGCGGTTCAGCTAAGCCAAAGGAAAACATCCTCAAACACAGGACTGAAGAGTTTGCCTGTGAAGGGCGGGCTGGCAGCAGCCCCTGAGCCGGGCGTGCGGTGTGAGAGTCCTGCCGGTGCTCTTGCAATGAGCGGTCCGGTTGCGGTGGGAAGGGGGAAATGAGCGCACTGACGGCGCAGCCGCATCGAGCACATACCAGGCGCTCTCGGTTCGGCTTCACTGCTTTTAACGGCTGGGGCAAAGTAACCTCGTACCACGTTTTGCACCTCAATATTTGCGTCTTTCCTGCAGCCGCGTCCCCGCAGTGCCGGCACACCGCACACCTGCCGTGGCCGCCCCTCAGGGGCGGAGGCTCCGGGGCTCCTCCTTGCGCGGGCCGCGGGGCGGGCCCGGGCCTGGCGCGGCCCGGAGGAGGCGGCTCCGGGCCGTGGGAGCGGCTCTGTGCCCATGGCGGCCGCGGCGGAGGGGCCGCCCGAGGCCGGCGCGCAGCCCGCCAAGCGTAAGGGGCCGGGGCTGGGGCTGGGACTGGGACTGGGACTGGGGCTGGGACTGGGGCTGGGCCCGGGCTCAGCGTCGCGGTGCGGGGCTGGGCCCGGCCTGGGGAGGCCGCAACGCGGGAAAGAGCTCCCGGCGAGCCCACGGCCTGGCGGGTGCCGGCCGGGCCGGGCCATACGCCTTCTGCCACCGCTGCTGCTGCCCTGGGGACCGGCCGGGTCCTGCCCCTGCCGGCGCTTCGGTCGGAGGGAGCCGCGGGCCTCGGGCAGCCTTCGTGTGCGAGCCGGCAAGCGCTGCCGACGGGGGAAGGAGCGGCCTGCCGGCTTGGGGAAGAGGTGCCGGGCTGCTCCGGGGAGGGGCCGAACAAGGGCAGAGTGTGGGAAAAGCGGCGATTGCCGCTTTCCGCAGGTGGGGATCTGTTGTAGCCCATATGAAGCCGACTAGGGCAGCTGTGCTTCTTTTCCGAATCAGTGACTAGAAATAAACAGCAGCACCGTGCACAGCCGCTCAGAAGTTCTCCCCAGATTGCTTTGCTCTTTAGGCACGAGGGGGACTAATACTTGTCAGTGCTGTCAGGCCGGGTGCCTGTCTCTTGAATGCTCCCTATTACTTGGAAATAGTGTTGGTGCTACTTCGAAGAAGCTGCCGTGGTTTGTTACCTCTTAACACTGTAAAGTGTAAAGAAGGCAACGTACATGGAAAATAGCTGTAGGCAGCTCGAAGGGGGAAAAAATGGGGCCATGTAATCTTTCTGTTGTGCTTCCCGACTTGCTATAGTTTGCCTTAACCCTGTAATGTCTTTACTCTTGAGTAGAGGATCCTGCTATTGAAACTGCAGAGGAAGCTAAGGAGCCAGCGGAAGCAGATATCAATGAACTCTGCAAAGACATGTTCAGCAAAATGGCCACTTACTTGACAGGTGAACTGACAGGTAAGGCACTGCAATACTGACGTGCAAGTTCTTTCTTTTCACTTTGTTTGAAAGAAATCTGTTGGATAGTTTGTCTAAACTGTAATTATTTAGATCACATCTGGTAAGACTGGCTGTCCAAATTTGGCACATTGCTAGGCTGCTAACAACACTGAGATTAGTTACAAAACTTAATGAAGTCCCAGAATAGTACAAATATTTCTCAGAACAATTCAGTGTGATATCAGCAGCTTAAAAATAATTCTTTTTCGTCTCAAAGAAGTTTGTACATGGAAAGTCAATCTAACAAAAGCATCTAGGTTAAGGCAGAGTAGGAGGGAGGCTCTACAGAGAGTGGAGTAATTTTTTTCTTGAGAGCAAGGATCATATATGTTTTCCAACATTTATGCTTTAGAATAAACTGCTGTGCAAAATTAACTGGAGTAAAGTAAACTGTTCACCAAGTTAATGCGTAGCATAGGCTCTAATTTTGAAAGCACTCTGATTTGCAGACTGGAAGGATATATGGTACAAATTACCAGTCTGGATTTGTCCTATCAGTTTTGTAAACATAAGTGTCTAACTGACAGAGTTAAGAATAGAAATATGAGGCCTTAGTAATTTTTTTCCAAAAAAATTTAGAAGTAAATTCATCAGTGCAGTTGATTTTTGGAATTCACAAAATGTCGTCTTTTTGTAGAGTGAGTACTAATAACCTGTATTGCCATCTAAACTGCTGTGCTTCATTTGGCTGTTGGATTGAAATCTCTTGTCCTTTTGAAGAGTCTGCGCACAACTCAAACCACATCACATTTAATTAAAATATACTTTATATTTTTTTAAGCCACCAGTGAAGACTACAAACTGTTGGAAAACATGAATAAGCTGACTAGCTTGAAGTACTTAGAAATGAAAGATATTGCTATAAACATCAGTAGAAATCTGAAGGATTTAAACCAAAAATGTAAGTACACCAAATAAGGTAGGGGTATCATAAATGGCACACTTGTTTGAGAAATAAAGCATCTTAGAGTCAGAAGGTTCACACTCCATTAGTGCTGAAGGAAATAAAACTCATCGATACAGACGTGCTGCTATGCAGTGCCAGTCTTGTATATTTCTTAACAGCTTTAGACTCTGTAGACTACTGTAAGAGAAAATACATCTGAATTTGTATCCTGGTTTACCCCAGCCTCTGGATCTGATAGGAATAACACTTCTTTTAATTCATGGTCTCTTGTTACTTGTGTTAGAGACTAGACAGTACTCTTAAACATTTAATATTTTCCTGGAACATGGCTGTCAGAGTTACCACTTAATTGTGGGGCGGGAGAGGGCACCTTTTGAACTGTCCCATCTGAAGAATGTAATAAGAAATTCTTGTGTTTCAAGTGTGAACTATTTCTTGGAAGTGCATTACTGAGAATTGACAGATAAAATTTTTATGCTTTTTTAAGATGCTGATCTTCAGCCATATCTGGAACAGATAGACCTAATTGAGGAACAGGTTGCAGCTCTGGAGCAGGCAGCTTATAAACTGGATGCATATTCCAAAAAACTTGGTAACTATTGTCCTCCACTGTTAAGAGCCAGCAGCATAGTGTCTTGCAAGAGGATTTAAAAAGAATGAAAAAAAGTAAACTCTGTTTTGTTTAACAAATCTGAGGTGCAGAGTTGCCTATGCTGCTTTTGAGCACAAACACTGTGTGTGAAGTGATAAGCATAGGGGAAAGATTCATGTAATGAGTTATGTTATGGTGGACTAGTACACGTGTTGTTAACTACTGCTCATTAATGAGGCTTGATTTCGTTTTTGTGGTAGGCACTGACTTATAATTTAAAGACTGATGTTTAACCTTGCAAATTGAGGGATTCATAATGTTCCACCAGTGACCCAAGCCCTCTTGGCTTAAATTAATATTATTGTCTGACTTAAGCACCAGGTTCTTAAAAAATTATTGTACAATTATATCTGCCTAAATGCATTAGAAAAAAAGAATCCTGAATGATACAGTAAATTAGTTTACAGGATGCAAAGCTTTTACCTACCCAGTACTAAAATTCTGTTTTTCCTTCTGCAGAAGCCAAGTACAAAAAACTGGAGAAACGATGAAATTACAGTAGTCTGTAAGCTGGAGTTGGGCAGTGAATCGGACTGATCCCTGGTTTTGCTTAACAGCAATTCTGTATGTTGGCAAGGATTTGGTTTACTGCTGACATGGAGACTGGGACTTTTTTCAGCTGTTGATAGGC
Organism: Motacilla alba alba; assembly: GCF_015832195.1. NCBI lineage: Eukaryota > Metazoa > Chordata > Aves > Passeriformes > Motacillidae > Motacilla > Motacilla alba. Next base: position 17,476,328 of record NC_052021.1, read on the forward strand.
TGTATTCAGGCTTAAGGCTGAATAATATTTTCTTCTTCTCAAGGGGTACTGTTGACTCAGTTCTGCAATGAAAAGTAGAAGCCTGTCTTTAACTCATGTCGATATTGGCTATATGTGTGTTAGTCCTGTTTCCCACATGAAATACTCGCTCTAGGGAAAGTCTTCCATAAACTGTAAAGACATTTTCCCTTAGTAGCAGCAGGACCTAAGCTACAATTTTTCCTTCATTGAGCTCTGTGATGGGAAGATACCTGGACCTTTGGACTTAATGGGTGGGATATTGAAAACACTTCATTTTGGTGTCCCCTTTTATCTGTTTGAAATAGAGAGCCAAATTTACAATAAACTTGATGCGTATATTTCTCTGGAGTCTCAAGTTCTGTTGGAAAGATTATACAGGCTGTTTTTTTATTTTTTTCAAAGGGGTCTGTTAATAAAGACAAACTCCTTGAAGCTACTAGGGATGATAGAAGAACATGTGTTTTAAACTCTTCATAAAGTATTCCTGCAATTATATTCTTAGACTGTCTGGACCTCTGGTGAAGTTTCAAGACATATTACTTTATCACATGCTCAGTTGACTTAGCAGACCCTTTCTCTACTTCACCAGTGAATTTTGATCCTAGTGTTTTTTGAAATGACATGCCTGCCACAAAATTCTACTTCTCTACTAGGTTAACAGTGTTCCAAATTGCTGATTTGGCAGAGCCCTTTTTACTGAACAGTTATTCGTCCTACTCCAAGGATATTTTTTCTATACCTATTGACCAGTAATTCAAGCTGGCTTTTGAGTGAGTTGCAGTTGAAGACAGTACAAGTATTGTATGTAGGAAGGAAGTGGTTCAAACTTAGAGTGTTTAAAAGAATGTCTAGTCAGGTGCTAGTGTGATAAAGATCATCATGCTGTCAGGCTGTGTACAGCCACTGTTTAGTCAGGATGGACACTTTTCCCAAGTGCTCTTTAAAAAGAGTGAAGCAGATGATTTTGAGAGCCTTCACCATCACTTTGAAAATCCTGGGTTTGAAATAGAAAAAGCATTTCTGTGCTCATGTTTTGCTGATCTGCATTGGTTGCCTCCTTCTCAGCATGAAGGAAGATAACTGGAATAAGAAAGCTGCTCCCTCATTTGTTTTGGATATTTTAGTCATGGCACAGCTAAAGAGGAAGTACAGCACTTTCTTCTTTTTGTCTGGTGAGAGAATTTATTTCTTTGATTCTGTGGAATTTGTGGCTTTTTGCCTCTGCAGTACCATGCTAGTAATGCATAGTATATCTAGCTTATTGATCTTTGAAAGGAAGCAAGTTCAGTCTATTTCACATAAACAGTTAATGGCATTGTGGTAATATTACAATTCTGTCTTTTCCCACATAATATAGATTAAGCTCTCTGTCTTCACTGTAATCACAATATATTATACATTGATGGGAATGTAATCAAGACAGGAAATGCCAGCCATTGATCTGTACATATATGCTTGGCAAGTCATATAAACTATTTATTATTTTTTCCTGATTGCAACATTGCTGTAGTGGTCTTTATTTACTTCATAAAATACTGGGAAAATGCAAGCTGGCATTCGTCTAGGAGAAGGTATGGGGAGGGATGCTGCTACTATTTAATTTGTCCTTTTTCTCCCCAGTGAACAGCTCTGTAACCACAGCTGGGGTTCTGATGGGTCCCATAGGGTCAGTGCAGCTTTATCCCAAATTGGGAATGGATGTTTGTAGATCATTAACCAGCTCATTCTTCAAGCCATAGCACATTTCATATGAGTGAAATGAAGCAGCCAGATGTGTACAGGACTTGAAAGAGATTTTGGAGTATAATGGACACTATGTGGACACTGTTTTTTCACTAAAAGATGTTCTGGAATATCAGAAAAACAACAATTCAGTATACTACTTCTTTATTTTGCAGTATAAATTGTAATTTCACAAACCTCATTGTAATCACAGAGGATAAACCATCTGCCCAGTCATTGATAAACTCTGTCCCCACCACAGTAGACAGTAAGTATTGGGTCACAAATACAATAGATCATCATTATCTACCACAAAAAAAACCGCCTGTTTTATGTTTGCCTTTACAAATAGATTACAAACAAACTGAAAGTACAGAAAGAGGTATTTGAAGCAGAGTTTGTAAAAACCCTGGAGTACAAGCATCTATTCCTGCTGGAACCCCTCCGGTGATAGGGAAAGCAGCAGCAGGGCTCTCAGAGAACTTGTGCAGACAGCCTGACATGTCAGGAGCCAGAAAGGAACCACAGCTGGGTGAGGTAGATGCAGAGAAGAATCTCTAATTTTGCACAGGGAATTCCCTGTGTGGAATCACACAACTTCCCTGTGTGATTGCCTGCTCTTTAGAGCTGGCTGTGGGGATTATGAAAGCACCATGCAATTTTCTAAGCACTCTTGTCTCCATAAAGTATCTACCAAATGGTCTGAGTATTTCATTCTCAACAGTCTGGGAAATGACTGTCATTCAGCCGGAGCACTCATGATTGAGGGAGCTGGAAACTCTTCACTTGGCTATCGTGGAACAAGAGACACCTCATAGTCGTGGAACAAAAGACACCTCATAGTCTCGGGGCATATTTGCCAGACTGGTGATGACTGGGCTAATGTCAATGTCTTTGTGATCCACAACAGGCTTCAAAGTAAAGTTCTGCAGGATGGATGTTAAAAATATGAATATTTCCATCCGGGCCAGACCTTCTCCTGCACAGATGCGTTTTCCTACAACCAAAAAGGAAAAAAAAAAAAAAAACAAAACGAAAGAGGTCACAGTGGAGTATTTTGCTGATAACTGATTTTAGCCTCAGTTCCATGAAAATTCAGGCATCTCAGAATGCACAGGCAGCACTGCAGTATTTTGGGGAAGTATGAATGAAACTAGGAACTAAAGGTCTAGAACAATGAGAGTACTCGGTGTGTGAAGGCAGTTTGAAAGCACTGGTTGCTCAAGTTCTGCTGCTGTTTCATGGTTTGAGAGACAAGTTGTATGACTGAGTTCTACTTCATACACATCTTGTAGAAGGCATTGGAGGAGTTCTTGTGTTTGCTGAAAAAGGAAGTCAGCTGGAACTGTAGTGCAGGGGTTAGGGCTTCCCAGAAGTGGCTCTAGCAGATGTCACCTGACATCGTTGTACAGACAATGGTGATGGAGCTATGAAATCTTCAGAGAGATTTCAGGAGAGGATGGTCTAGGATCTAAAATAGCAAGAGGTCTTACCTGTAGAAAATGGCATGAAGTAGTCACTCTTTTTAAAGGTACCATTTGCATTCAGGAAATGTCCTGGGTCAAATTTTTCTGGATTTGGAAATTCCTTGCTATCATGTAGGACAGAACTCAGCATAGGGAATATCAGAGTGTCCTGAATTAACAAGAAAGAAAGGTATAATGGGGATATGTTAAAGCAAGGAGGCACTAAGAAGTTCCCAGAGCTAAACAGAAAGGTAGTCAAAGTTTAACCAGTTTTAAGTGAACATTTAATGCATGAAAATATATGCCATTGGTATGGCAAAGATGGTTTTAGTGAATTTTAATAAAGAGTCTGTTTAGAGTATTTAATATTGCTTCCAAATAAATTACAACTTACACTGATGTGAAAAAAAAGCCCCAGAAATATCTCCCTCTTCATACAGAGGATGCAACAGTATTTTTTTTTTCTTCTAATTCAAGGGATTGGATTCAATAACTTCCAGAATCCCCTTCCAAAAAGAAATTAAATTCAGTATCACATTTCAATGCTTTTGAAAAGAAATACAAAGAACAAAACTTATCATTGTTTTCAAGAGATTACGACCTTTCTGAGACAGTATAACAGACCTTGGGGATAAAATAGTCTCTGAACTTGGTGTCTCTAATTACAGCATGTGGGACATTAATAGGAAGGAAATCAATGTATCTCTGGACTTCGTGGATCACAGCATCTGTAAAGGGCATCTGGCTCCGATCCGACATGCGAGGGCTTCGGTCCCGGCCAATCACGGAATCAATCTCCTTTTGCATTTTTTCTGTTGAGAAATCAGTCAATGTTGAATGAAGAAGTCTCCCATCTGTTTGCCTGAACCTCTCTCCATGTTTACAACAAAATATGCTTTTAGCGCGCCAGGAATATATGATTATACTCAGTACTGACATCTGCTTCTCGTGAAGACAACTAAGGCATACACATTTCCACACTGCAAAAACATACTTCCTTAGTCAGAAGACTGTTGCCACATGTAGTAGTGACAGGAATTGTCCAAACTGATCCCACAACCTATTAAAAAGTTTTAAACTATTTATTTCCATTACCTACTATCTCTGGGTATTTATGGAGAATCAGAATTGCAAATCTCAGTGTGATGCTTGTGGTCCCAGTTCCTGCAAGGAACAAGTCGAGTGTGGTTCTGCTCAAGGTCTCAACGGTGAATTTTGAGTCATCATTCCCTTTCTCCTGCAGGAAGATTTAGCAGAAGGTTTTGAATGACAAACCCAAGAAGTTTGCTTAAAAAGAAAAATCCTGTACCCATAAAGTAAGTTTATCTTTAGAAAGAACATCTAATGTTCTTTCAAAAATACAACACTCTCCAGAACACCAGCATTTATGGTAGGTTTACTAAATAATATTATTATATGGAAGGAGCATTGAGTTATATTAACCAGATTGGTCTTCAGCTTTCATCACTTTGGCTCATGCTATTAATTCTGTGTTTAAAAATCCTTGATAAGAAAATAGAGAGGATAAAATGAAGTCAGTGAAGAGCAAGTTCCCCTCTGTATTTGCAAAAACCCAATGCCCCATCACAAGTAAAAGATCTGAATCAAGTAGTGATTTCCATATAATCCAATAAATCTCTGCTCTTACAGTACCTGTTCCATTTTATTAAGAAAAGCATCAATAAAATCTCGAGGACAAGTGGGATCCAGGGTTTTCTGGTGTTCCATTACGATATCTGTTGTAAATTTATCAACTTTTTCAAAATTTTTTATCAGTCGTTGATGAGGTCCAGGTATATAATCCATGACAGTTGGGAAGAAATTATATAGCTGTAAAAATAGAGGGATGAAAAAGCACATTCTGATTAATGTGGATATACTAAAATGTTCCCCTGATTGTAACTATGAAAATGGGGGAGTTAAACTGTTTTGGAACAGTAGGTCTTTCTTACTTAGGATTTTATGGCCATTTACTTTATGATTTCACTACATTCAGAGATTTGAATATTATAACAACTAACAAATATATTAAATAAACCAGACACACCTGTGTTTGTATAGAGGCCTGGAGCCTGTTGTTTTCCTCTATCCAATCAATTAAAGCTAGAAAATTCTTGTCCTCATAGTCAAACCGATCCCCAAAGACGATGGAGCAGATGATGTTTGAAACAGCGTGGATTAGGAAACCGCTAGGGTTCAGGGGTTGCTCTGCAACAGCCACCAAAAAGAGATATCTTGCTTTCAGTATTTCATGGATCAACCCCTCCTCTGACACTACAAGGTAGTTTCACATTCTCTGGAAATCCAGATTTTGCACTCCTTTGAAAGGATGGTGAAGGGCCTACCAACTTATTCTTGAAGTGAAATAATTTCACTCTTATAGTGGTTTAACTATCTCTTTCTGTCTTGTTTTTAGCAGAACCCTGGTCTGAGTGCCTTAGTTGCTCTTCAGCTAGCACATGCCTGTCTATCTTACAGACTGTTTATTAGAAACAGCATAAACATTCCCACAAAATCCCAATGAAACCATGGGGACTTTGCCTGAACCATGTCTTTAGGTTATTGCATTCTCCTTATTGACTTTATTAGTGAAACCTCAGTTATATAACCCTCTCCTTGGAGTTCAAATGCCTGTGATCAAAGTCTAGTATCAAAGTCTAGTTTTGGTAGTACAGCTGCATGACTCCTGTGCAGAGAATTATGATGTAAGCAAAAAAGCAAGATTAGACCCGAGAAAGAAAGGAAAGCTAATTACAGATGGTGATAGGGTGCTTCTCAAGGGTTCAAGATGAGAAACAATAACATGAAAAGGTATAAAATCCTGAAAGAAAACTGCAGAGTGAGAAAATGTCAACTTGGTAGCAGACTATTCCAAGGAGCAACAGAATCAGTTCTCTGCCTGACTGGTGGCTCCATGGCCATTGAAGACTCAGTGGACATTTCAGAGGTGGTGAGTATATTAATGCTGAATGTAGAAGACATTAGTCATAGCTACTTCTTAATTACATTAAGGGTAAATAATGGATTTATACTTTTTGGTTGTATATATCTTGCTTGTAAAACCTTTTAATACACAGTAAAAGATGCTGCAACAAGGTGAGCCAGAGTTAGAAGCTTGCTTAAGGGCATAAGAAATATAGTATTACTGTAATAGTCAAAAGATAAAAGGAAGGCAGGTGAGAGTGTTTTCTCTGATTTATAAAACAAATGTTTATCTGAGATGCCAGATTGAATTTTCTAGTGGTTCATGGAAAACAGTAATGCTTAATCATTCTTTTAGATCGATCTGCTTTTCCCCCCTTGCAGAATAGGCACACATTGAGGGCTGGCAATGAAAAGGGTGGCTGGTGCTGTGCCACCCTCAGGGGACACATTTAGAAGTAACACTGACATTTATTACTGGAAAACACATTTACAGGTTGAAACCAAGTGTGTAAGGTTATACCCTGCCCTTAGAAGTAGCTCATATACCTGTTCCCATTGCACAGCCCCATCAATACTGGGATCTATTGTCTAGTGTTCAGATGGACCCAACCCCAAATATGGGCAAATGAGTTCTCTGGTCACCTACTTCTTCCAGATCTGTTTACATAGAGTTGCAGGAGACAAGGTGAAGAAGAGTATACTTGTTCACTTGACAGCATCCAGCACTGTCTCCATGGCTGAATTCCATCAAAGCCTTGGCTCTGTGGCAAAGCCATTCCTTTTGCCCCTTCCTGTTTTGTTCCTCAAGCAGAATAGGTTAAAAGGTGCTTTCCAAGCCTCTCTCTCCTACTGTTATCCTCCCTACTGTCACAATGCCTTTGATTGACCCACTGATAACTTTGCCTATAGAAGCAGGGAGCAGAAACAGCAGCCATACACCCACTCCTTGGGTCATAGATTTTGTGAAGCAGCCCTACACCCCTCATTGTCCAATTGCAGATATGCACAGGGTCTCAACAGGCACAAAGTCCTTATCATACCATGTGTGTTCTTGAGCCTCTCCACCAGAAAATGAGCTTCCTCCTGGATTCGCTCCTCAATGCCCTTTTTCCCCATCCCAAAGTCCCGCAGGGTGGTGAGTGCAAATCGTCTCAGCTGCTTCCAGGTCTCCCCGTTGCTCGTCACAATGCCTGACACAGGGAGGAAAAATAGACCTTCATGATGAAACAGGTTTTTTTTCCCTTTAATGGGAACTACATAGTAAGTACTCAGCATGCAAAGACACCTCTCTGTGGAGTTACACTGCAGTTGCTATCTGCCCAAAACCATAACTTCTCTGCAATTCCGAAGGTGAAAAATTTGATCCATGTGTCACAGCCCTTGAATAAAACTCACTTTATTCCCAGGATAAGAAAAACTATGTTACAAAGTAAGTAAGAAGTAACACTGAATTGGTCTTGGACACCAGGACTTTGCACTAACATAACCCTGTGGCCCTTACTGGGTCAGCCTATATTATCTTATCCATCTTGTTGTGCTGTGGACTTTCCTTTTGCTGGTTCCTTAGCTGTGTCTATATTCAGAATATTTTCAGAAATGGGAGAATGAATGTTAGACCTTAGAAGCACATTTAAGGTACAAAATTTTAGCCAGAGCTTGAAGCATGCTGGAAATAAAAAGGCACTTGTTGAAGCCATCCTGGGACTTTAAATAGTTCTCCAGGGGATCAGTTTACTCAAGGGTCCAAGTAATGAGCTGGGTTTTTTGCCTTTAATTGCTAATTTGTCTGTGTAAAAGCAGCAAATGAAATCTACCATGTCCCCCTGCACTGCCCTCTCAGCTGTGTTTCTGAAGCTCTGAAAGCATCTGTTTTGCATGCTGGCATTACGAAGAATGTACCTGTGCCTTGGAAGAGTTTTTTAATCAGTGGTAGAGTGCCTCTTCCACTGAAGTCATCTCCTTGATCAACCAGAGCTTCTTTTACAGCATCATAGCCATACAGCACCACAACCTTTTGTGGGCCCAAATGTACTGTGAAGACAGGACCATACTTCTCACTGAGCTGTAGGAAAGGTGAGCACAAAGAGCAACATGGCAACATCAATGATAAGCATATGACATTTGCAGCAAAGAGGTCTGAGAGGTGATGTGTCATTGCCCCAACACTGTTGAGACATGATATTGATTAGCAACAGCGCAGAGATCTTTCAATTATGAGTTACAGTTGACGGAATCATACAAGAAATAGGGAATATGAATAAAAATGGCAAGTATCCAGTCCAAATCTGAGAAAAGAAAATAGCCATTCACAGGTCTGGCAAAAAATTTCAGAATACCTTTGTGCAGGGCATAGTGGATAACAATTTACATGAGCTCTAAAATCAGTTATATACACAACATGGAAGCAAATGCCTAAAGGGTTTTTGACCACAAACTGTGAAACTATCTCTCAAAGGGGTATTTTTGCCATATGAGTGACATCAGTCAGGGGAGGGAATGGACAGCACAGGAGGTGAATACCTCCAAACACTTTTACTTCAATTTCTGCACTTGCTACTTCCACTCCCAGGAGATCCTACACATCTGCTAGGGAGCAGAGGTAGCAAAATGGAGCAGGGCTCTCCCCGCAAAAAGTTCCAGGCTGTGTTGCCAGCATGGTGAGGAATTGAGCACAGGAAGATTATACTGCTGCAGCATCAATGCCTTGGTTGCAAATCCACTGCAAATTGTAGTACTGTGGTACAAATTGTGAGGTCAGCACGTAACTCATTTCACTATGGCCATTGCCAATTTATAGACTGACTTACAATATATGGACATATAGATATATCTATATATACACACCTGTAATATATAGACTTAGAAATACAATAGATTATTGTGATTATATATAGACTTAATAAGCATGTATATCTGGGAAACCTTTTGTTTCTGTTTAACATTTGGTCAATGCAAGTTAAGCTTGTGAATTTAGCAGAACGACAGGACTGGACTTCGTTTTATACGCCATGAAGACAACATAGGAAAGAATAAGACAGTCCCTTACCTCTTTCATGCTTTCAGGCAAATTCCATGGGTTTATCTGGAGCAGGTTTCCAACAAAGGGGAATGCAGTGGGACCAGGAGGCTCCTTCCCTTTTTGAGATCTGCTTCTCCATGTGGCAAAGAGAAGGCATGAGATGCATACCAGCAAGAAAATAGTGGTCACTCCCAGGGCCTCCATGGTGGGCTGAGGAAGAGAAGTCAAGTGTCAGAAAAGCCTGGTGCTGGACGTGTAAATCCATGCTTTTTTATATGCTGTAGTGCCAAAGCACATGATTGAAATTAGCCAATAGTGCCTTGCCATTCCTTTTGAGATATGAGTTTACTTATTAATCTGCTAATGATAAGAATGAATTTTACTAAAGCTGACTTTGTGAGTTATGTAATAGTCCTAAAGCAATGGTAATTAAGACCTCACAAAGCCCTGACAGGGAAACAAGTAAACAAGGGATGAGAACATGTGTAGAGACCAGAAGATGGTAAAAACTGTAGCTTAAGAAGGGAAATGGAAGTATTAGTGTAATTAAAAAAGAAATAGCTTTCATAGCTTTCATTACCTTAGGAAATCTCTGTGTAATAAGAAAGAGACATGACATTACTCTAAAGTAATTCTGAATGAGAATCTGCAGAAAAAGATTGGTTATCTCTGTTTATCTCTGATCTGTGAAACTGGTGCTCAAAGACAACGCAGTGGATAATGCTGGCAAGAAAAATGAAGTGTGTCGAACACTTACAGAATATTCTGAGTTGGAAGGGACCAAAAAGGATCATGTAGTCCAACTCCAAAATGCATGGCCCCAACAGGGTTCAAATACACAACCTTGACATTATTAGCACCATGCTCTATCCCGGTTAAGCTATGAATATGAGTTCTCTGTAGCAAAATCTCTCTGGACAGTTCTGTTTGAAACAGCTTTCTCTTTTTTAGTCTCCCTCCTCCCCCTTCCACCTTCCCCTCTGGTTTTGGGAAGCTTTGTGTGTTACAGCCCCAGATCCCTAGCAGGGGAGAGAAATCCTCAATGCTATGCTCCCTGGGTAGGTCTTGCCCCACAGAAGAGCCCTCACCTATCACCCCACAGGCTCTGGTCACACTCTGACCACTCTCCTGCTCTTTTCTTCAGACACCTGGGTTTCTGTAAAGCACCTACTGACAACGGATGAGCATCAAATTGGTGTCAGTGTCCTCTGGCACTGACTGTTTCTCTTTACACACTAGGGAGGGAGCTCATCCAGATTTTCAGACAACTAATGTCAGAATAGGGGTATCCCAACCAAACAACCATGTCAGGGACCATTTCAGTCAGAGAAACAGGCTCTGCCACCTGCCAAGACTCTTCCCACCCCATTCCTTCATTTGACACATAGGCAAAATGATACTGACCCCTTAGATGCTGTGATGCTGGAAGGATGTGTTAAAAGGCATGTAATCTTACATATCCTATATATAAGAATACATATCCTATACATAAGAATATACATGTATCTTAATCTCTTCTGTGTCTCCCTGATAATGGTAATGGAAAGCAATTTTTCTTCCTGCATGAACTCGCTGGCTCCAGCGAGTCCACATTTGTTCAATTAGTTTTTGAGTGTTCATGTCTGGCAAAAAATAGACAGACATACTGTAAACACCACACTTTGTTCTCTACTGAATTGTCAAAATGTGGTTTAAGGATGGGTAGATTTTATCTTTAGCCCAGTTAGCTGAGTACTAGCAGATTCTATAACAGTGAGGAAAGAAACATATCCAGCTTAAATTTAGATATTAAAAAGGTGGGTGTACAAATATCTCACCTTTTAGTGGGGAAATACTGATACTTCCAGAGAACAGGACATCTCACTTTGCTTATGAGCTTATTTTTGTGAAATGAGTCAGTCACTGAAGAAGTTTGTTTTCCCTGACTACAAAGAAGAGCTCTGGAGACATACAGATTTACATGTCTGTCTGCTAAAGATCTGTTTTGAGGCAGATGACTCTAATTCACTGCTCATTTCTCCTGGTTCTAATGGGGTTTTTTTATCAGCAACAAATTCTGCAAATTCTAGTACAATGGGCATTACTCTGAATACTGCACACCAGGGTATTTAAAACCAGAAGTGGGCAGATGAGTGAAATTGAAAGGAACCTTCTAGGCTTTGGAGGGATGATTGTATTGCTGAAAACAGTCAGTTTTATTGTCATCAAGGAAAAACTCTAGTTGATTGCTTTTTCTTTTCCTTTGCTTTTGTAGATAAAGGGCCTTGCATTCCTCTATTGGCAGCCCTGAGGGTGAACAACTGCTGTGAAGCCTAATGCACTGGAAAAGCAGAGCTTTGCTTGCAGCATCATCCCACATCCGGACATGGCTTTTTTATTATTTATCTAATTACTCACATAATCCCCAAAGGGTTTCAAAATGGTGTTGGGAATAAAGCCAGAGCCGCTTGGAGGGATCCATGAGTTTAACTGGGAAGAGATTTAACTGCCAAAGGTCTTGGGTCACCTCTGATGACAGAAATACAGGGATGATTTGAGTGTGAAAGGCTATTTGAGTATGAAGGGTTTATCTGGGTCTGAAAGACCCATCCTGATATAGTTCACATTCACAGGAAGCACCTAAGAGACTCTGTTTTCTTCCAAGCTTTCTTCCCAGTGTGGTAGGAAAGCAGATGCTGGAGCTTCTGATGTTGTTACAAATTGGCACCATTCTCCAGCTCCACCTGTGAATTCAAGCTCAAATTGACAGGGTGGGATGCTGCTGTATGAAGCAGTATTTCAAATTCCAGGCCTTCCTTAGAATGCCTTCTGGAAGCTGTTGCTTTGCTGGGTCTGCCTAGCGGCATGCATGGGCCAGCTCCTAGGACTCCATCCTGTGTTTACCCCTAGCCTTTAATCTGGGACCTGCACTTAATCAACTTGCTTCTGTTGTCCTTCAGATTAGGTCTGTGAGAAAACAGACACCTTTTTCTCCCCAGAACAGCCCCTTCAAGTGTATTCACAGCCTGCTCAGGCATACTGGACCTGGCTCCCTCGCAGCTGTGGTGCCGTGACTCAGATTTGTGACAGTGGAGAGGACACAGAAGTGCTTTAGCTACTGCTGAGCAATGCTTGCACTGCACTGAGGCTTTCTTGGTTGCTCCCTCTGTCCCCAGCCCAAGTAGCAGGCTGGGGATAGCAAGGGATTGGGAGTGGACACTGCTTGGACAACCAACCCAAAGTGACCTAAGAGATAATCCGTGTCTAACATCGTGCTCAGCTATGAGAACTGGGGAATTGTCTCTCCAATGCAGCCATTGTTCAGAGACTGTGTGATCATGAGCCTTTTGGTGGTGAGTCTTTGCATCACTTGTTTATTTTTTTCCTTCTCTTTGTTTAACTGTCTTTATCTTGACCAGGACATTTTTATCATTTTTGTTTTTCCAGGTCTAGAGAGAAATCTAGAGCTTGCACAGTGGAAAGCTGGATACAGACTATTTGCTAGCGTCTGTTCCCTGGCATCCAGGCACAAATCAATGTAGCAACTTTTGGTATTTGTTCCTTTCTAGATTTTCAAATAGGCCAAAGGAGGTGGCTTTACACACATTACACCCTTGGGCTGTGGAACACAATTTTTCAAGATGTATGTGTCCAAAGAGTAACCAGGCCAATTCATGGGATCAAAATCCATTGATGGTACTCAAATACAAAGATACCACTGATAGCTCAGGAATCACTGGAGACTGAAGCAGTCTGAAAGAATATTCCTCTGTGGTAGCCACGTTTGGTTTTGTTCTTTTCCTTGGGAACTAATTTTTAACCTAATGTTGGAGTTGGACAGAATTCTGGGCTGCCTTGACTATTGTCATGATCCAGCACATCCATCCTTGGGTTCCTGTTTCCTCACATTAAAATGTGACATTCCACTAAACATTTCCATTGAGATGGTTTAACCCCAGCTGACAACTGAGCACCACACAGCCACTTACTCACTATCCCAGCAGGATAGCGGGGGAGAGAACTGAAGCACTACAAGTGAGAAACTCACGTGTTGACTTAAGAACATTTTAATAATTGAAATAAATAATGATGATGATGATGATGATGATGATGGTGATGATGATGATGATGATGATGATGATGATGATGAGGAAATTATAAAAATTAAACTCAAGAAAGACGAGTAATGGAAACTAAAAATAATTGCTCGCTGCCAACCAGTTGATGCCCAGTCACTGCTGAGCAGTGGCCCCCAGCCTATTTCTCTCTAGTTTATGCAGTGAGCATGTTGCCATATGTATGAAATATCCCTTTGAACAGTTGGGATCAGCTGTCCCAGCTGTGTCTACTCACAACTTCTTGTGCTAACCCAACCTATTTGCTGACTGGGTGGTAGGAAAATTAGAAAATACCTTGAGGCTGTGCAAACACTGCTCAAAAATCACTAAAACATGCCTGAATTATTAACACTGTTTCCAGCACAAATCCAAAACATGGCCCCATACCAGCTACTATGGAGAAAATGAACTCTATCCATCCAAAAGCAGGACAGCAAGTTGGCAGAGTAGCCTGTGGAAATCATCTTGCCTGTTTTGCTGTGAATAGCAACATCTTCCCTACTAAACTTTTACTGCTTTCAGACAGACTTTCCTTAGCGCCATGTAGAAAATACAATATCAACCTCTGCCTTATTTCTGGCAGTAATTTGACAAAGAATCTGCTATGGTCAGCAAGTTTTAAGGTTCAATGATATCTTCAGTATTCAACAATTTAAGTAACATCCATATTTGTAAAATGCTACAAGTTGTACTAGAGATAAGATACAAACCACATCATTTGTTTTCAGATCACAGAAATTACTTTTGACCAGCTAGATAAAAAACTTGGTTAAATATTTATGTATGAACTCACTAGACCCAAAACATAACTCAGCTGAAAAAGGATGAAGTCAATGAAGTTCATTGCGATGAAGTCAATGAAGTTCATTGCGATGAAGTCCTTCGCAATACGTGACAAACTGCTTTTTAGTAATCAGAAGGGCAAGGAAATGAAGCTCATAAAAGCCTTTCCCCTGGACCTGTACTGTGACTCCACCAACAGTGTCACTATGTTGCTGCTATACCCCATCATCTCTCAGTGAGGTGCTTAGTTCTAGACATGGACAGCATAAAGAAAGAGCAGGCACTTCCCCAAGTCAGGCAAAAAAAGAGTCAGGAAATGGGAAAAGTCAGTCAGGTGCTATACACAGTAAAAAGAGGCACAGAAGTGAAGGCTGGCAGTTTCAAAGAGGGTGTCTGAGCTTAGCAGATTTCCTGAGAGTGCTGCTCTCAGGTAGACCTGCAGGTAGAACCACTGTGGTGTACGGCAGGTCATCCAAAAGGTCTGTGCTCTGGGAGACAAAGAAGCAAAGGGACAACATTATCAGCTGTCCCCAGCTGCAACACCGTCATCACGGGGCAGAGTGCCCACCGTGCCTTTCCAAAGGCTGACCAGGGAATCTGCAGAACAAACAAGGTTTGAGCACAGAACTGCTCAAACTCGAGCTAGGGCCTTAACTAGAGGCATTCTGCAACTTTATAAAATTACTTATCATCATCACAAAAAATCATGGAAGCATATAATTTGCTGGCAGTCTGTATGCTCTGAAAACAGTGCAAATCATAAAGAAAAATGATGACAGAAAACTCACCAAATAATTTAAAATTCAAGAAGAATTCAGTAAACATCAAGTAACAAAAACTTTGTTAACATTTCATGATATCAAATAACTATGGTCACAAGGGAAACAGATGATAAATCAGGCATTTAAAACACAAAAAAAGCAGTAACTGATGCTGACACCAAGTGATAAAATGTGTGCCTTCATCCTGCCTTTCAGTCCTGCCAGAGACAGATGCACAGAGGTAGCAGAGTGGCTTGAGAACATGAAGGAGGAAATGAAAGAAGCACAACAACCCCAAGAAGTGACCCCAACAAAGGGCCCATGTAAAGACTCTCCTGCTTCAGGTGTCATCCCTGTCTCCCTCAAGTGTGAAAGTGGCTGTTCCCCGCTCCCAACCACTGCCTTCTCCTACACATATCACCTCCTCTGGAAATAGTGATGCCTAATGCATTCTCTCTCATGAACATGAAAGATGCCCCCTGTCATTTTTCATTTTTTTTGGAATAGTGAAAGAGGAGCACATTAACTATGATTTATTTCCCCACTTAAGAGCTGTGAAGTATATGATAATTCAATGAAAAATTGTCAGAAAAAACATCTGGGTAGGTACCTCTTCCTTCTTTCTCTGTGACTGTCAGATAAAATTATTAATTGAAGTAAATATCCCAGTAGGACTATGGCAAAAGATTCAGAGTGATCCATATGTGGTACTGCACAAAACATTTTCTTAGTATTCAACAGCTCAGATGACATAGCTGCTAAAAGCAAAACAAACATTGCACAGCTTATCTAGTATTTCACAAGGACTTGGCACGAAGGATATTTGATTTATCAGTGCAAATAAGTTGGTTAAATGTTTCTTAATGAACTCAGTTAATCCAGGCATTACCTGAAAGGTTCCATCATCAGACTTTGTAACTAGGTTTCACTGAAAATTAACTTCTGTGACCTCCTTCAGTGTTCCCTTACCTTTTTCATTGCACCTGTCTTGTAAGGTACATTGACTCATTAGACTAAGAGCTATTAAGGATGGATTATTATTTATTACTTGATCCAGGTGTAACTACCTACCTGGGGTAGATCATGTGATGGCAAAGGCCTGCCTAGGCAGAAAATCATCAGTTCAACCCCTAAAAGTAGGTCCTGAACTTTGAATGTCTCACAGGCTGTGTACTTGGAGGCCAAAGAAAAGAGAAGACTCTATGCAAAACATGAGCCCAGAAAGCCAGCAGGAGGGAGAGATACTGGTAGGTGCCCTGGCACGGGGTCCCATTTCATTCCATAGAAGGACACTGTGCTACTGGAAAGAAAGGGATGTACAAAGATCAAGGAGGCACTTCTGAGGTGCTTCCCCTTCTGCCCCTAAAGGGAAATATATCCTGGCTAGTAGAAAGAGCAGTTGAAAGTAACAAACAAATTTAAATGAGACAAAGCATATATTTATAAAAATATATACAGCTAGCTGGATAGTGTATAGCCATGGTATATCAATTTAAAAAGGATTCTAAATTACTTGCTTCAGCCATTGTTTTTTTAATTTAATTTTTTATTGATATATAAGGAAATTTGAACCTACTAGAATCATGTATATATAGTCTCACTCTGTGGTATGATAATATTATAAGTTCCTTATGTCTGTGGGCTGGGTTAAGTAAATTTGGGGGGGGATCAAAAAGGTAATTACTTTGTTTATATGCTGCTTCTCTCACCTCTCCTTTTTCCTCTTAACTCTCCAAGGGAAAAAAAAATATACGAGCCTTCTCTTGTAGTTCAAAAAATTAAATAACAGGCTCCACAATCAATGGGACATTCCTTTGCTACTTTTCTACTGCTGGCTGGCTTATCCCAAGTCCAGGGAGGAGTTCACACTGTCAAGGATAAACAAAGTGATTTCTCTAGATGGCTGATAAGCAAGTTTTGTGCTGGAGAAGGTGAGGTGCTGCAAATGTGCTGCTTCCTCAGCTGCTCTCTGGATCCTCCTTCTTTCCATGCCTGTGGCCAGGCACGTTATGTGCCTCAGTGATGACAACGTGCTGTACAACAAATGGCCATGTGCAATGTGATTGCCCCAGTGAGGGAGGGCATATGGGCCACATCTGACACACCTGAGCCAGCAGCACTGGGATGTGCACAGCCTGCAGATCGGCTACAGAAATTTGGACAAACCTGGCTGATCATTTAGAGCTTGTGCTGGAAGTCATATACTCCTTGACAGAGCTATTCTACCAAGAGATTGATCATGTTGTGCCCCAAGAAGCTGGCTGTCTGCACAGGTGTTTTAACACCTGAGATCAAGACTTCTTTTCTATGTCACAGGCTGCTCCTGAAAGGAGCATGTCAGACAGCAATTTCTCCTTTAGGCTGATTCTCAGTGCTGCCATCTAATGCAAGACAAGTCTCCCTTTCAGCCGAAGAATTGCACCTTTAATCTCACGAACGAACCATTTAATCCCACTACGAGTTACACAGCTGAAATTCTTGCTACAGCCCCTCTCTCAGTCTTCTCCTTGTCCCCAGGTAGGACTGTGCCTGGAGGAGTGAGGAAAGCCTTGTTCTCTTTCTCAAACGCCACCTTTTGACTCTTTCACTGCCAATACAGAGTCTGTTGCAAGCGGCCAGAAGTGTGTGCCACATTCCCAACTCATGCCACGTTCCCAGCCACTGCCAGACAGCCTTTAGCACAGATGGAGCCTTGGTCTGGCCCAGGGTTGGTGCCTGGCTCTTTTACACTTCCACATGCATTTCCAGCTGTGTATTGCTGTACAATTGAGGATGTTATTAATGACAGAGTTGATAAAGTGGGGGAACAGAATTTTATCTCTTCATCAGGAGTAAATACTGTTTTTTTAGCCCAGTTTTCATCCAAATCCACCAGAAATTCTAAAAAAAAATCCCCAAACCAAAAGACAGTCACACACACACACACACACACACACACATATACTCTCCCAAAGCCTCCAAAACCCAAACCAAGTGTTTGTTATCACAATTATGTTTCAGCAGAAAATTGCCTATTTTTATTCCTAAAGGTCATGTGCTGATATATTAACATTAAAAGTGCTATTTGAAAGTGAACAAAAACAAAATCCTTGCAGTATGGCTGCAGAGGCTGTTTATAGGTAGTGGCTGGGTTCCTGCCCACCACTGAAGTGTTCTCCTGGCCAGAAGAGAAAAAGTGTCATTAGTAACATACCACTGAAAGGCTGGTAGATGACCTATGGCAAAAAAACCCCAATCCCTAAAAAGACAACCACCAACCCAACACAAAACAAAACAAACAATACCTCCATAATCCCAACACAAAGCAAAGAAAACCAAACCAAACCAAACCAAACCAAACCAAACCAAACCAAACCAAACCAAACCAAACCAAACCAAACCAAACCAAACCAAACCAAACCATGACTGGGCGAAGACTTGTTAACTGGTACTATCTTATTTTGAGAAATGAACATTTTCTGCTGCTTGGCTGGTTTGTTAATAACTTCTGATCAGAATAGCAGGATGCAGGAGAGAGGATATCCTGTTGCTGTTCAGTCCCACAGGTGTTTTGAGATCCCACTGGCCTCTCCTGGCTGGTACTGGCCATGCTGGAATTTTCATAGGCAATGAATCAGAGATTTGCAGAGGTCCATCAGCTTGGGGTTTTCCATCTTTGTTTTATTAAAGACAGTTAATGGCAGCATTACTATACCATCCAGTCTCCCTGAAAGCATCTGGGCTCCTATTTATGCCTCAAATTCATAAACCATCTCTTCCCACTTGTCTTGCTGGGAGGAGTAAAGATCACTTCTTTCCAACAGCTGGGCTTGAGGGGGATTGCAGGGTCTAAAATGTTGCCAGAAGCTTGTGGAAGATCAGGGTCTAACTCTAAAACCATGTGGTAAATGTGGCTGAAGGGTTCCTCCTCTCGCCACTGCTGCTCAGCTCCTTGGAATGCTCCTTGGAATGCACACAGAGCAGCCACTACCACGGAACACTTCATGCAAAGAGCTACAGCTACACAGTGATTTCCCTACTCAAGGATGGACTTAGCAGCGGGAAGGCTCCAAAGTTAAGTCTCATTCCTCTGTCCACCTAGAAGGATCCTCTTGTACCTTCCTGTCTGGGACCCCAGCTCAAGAAATGACAAATGCGGACACCAGGTAATAAATCTAAAAAAGTCTCAGTATGAGAATGGACTCTTTACTCCAACACACTGATATAAATATGCAAAAATTCAATTCAGAAGAAACACTTTGGATTAACATGTGAATGAATAAGAGCAGAAATATCCAGTAATGCCTTCATCATCTTCAAAAAGACCTCTCTACAATATGATAACTGGTTTTAAACCTTGGCCTAGCAGGCTCCTGGGAAAGGAAAGGCCATGATCCAGTTCTGATATGATTATGAAAGTCAAATAAGTATAGAGGATGCCCACAAGCTGAAAATCATTCTGCTGTGGAGTTACACAATGAGTATTCCTTTTCTGAGCTTTCCATCTCTGCTTTCAGAGATAAGATAATTGACCTTTCTCTCCCTGCTTTGCTCTGACCACTCCTTTTGCAAAGGGTCTGGACAAACACAGACATTATAAAATGAGGAAATTTAAACTTGGTGTTTCCCCATAATCTCTTGTTTCTGCCACCACACACACTGATGCTTGGGCACTTGTTGCTATCAAAAGATGCACAAAGAGAGTGGCAGAAGATTTCAGTTGCAAAATTCTGGAGATGAAGGTAGAGACAGAGATGAGGGACTGACTGGTTGGTGACATGATGTGCCTGAGAGCACTCCTCCAGCCACAGAGCTTGTGGGAGCCCCAAAGGCCCCACACTGATACCTCACAGCCACATTGCTGCTGTGGGAGAGCCTGTACCATCATGGGGCTCTCCTTGTACCACCTGGCTCCAGAAACTGCTGCTCTGCTGTTTCTGCTGTGGTGAGAAAGGAAGAGAGTCTTCTGTGTGGTTTTAGCTGGATGAAGTGCTGGGACAACTTCAGCAAATGTCATCAACATATTTTATGATCTCAGATAATGGAACCTGTTGACTATTCATCAAAAAAAAAAATACTATATCCACCCAAGGCATGGGAGTGGTGTCTACACAAAATGACTGAGTATTTTTATACTGATAACCTCTGGGTGAGGGGCACAGTCAACAGCAGTCAGTCATGTAAAGCCATGACTGTGTGATTAAAACTAGAAAAATCACTGTACCAGGGGAATGTCAGACATGTCCAGGTGAAAACATAAGCTCCTGGGAAATCTGAATCTGAGCTCAGTGCTGATTCCAAAGGAAAGCAGACCAGCAGGGGTCACTAGGGACAACTGCACAAATTGCTGAGGTGTAAAGAAGTGGGACCTTAGTGCTCTCAGAAGTAAAACTCTATCAAAGAGTAAAATCCCATCTCCATGCTTACACATACTCTCTTCGAAATCCTGCAGGGAGATGCCGGAGCACTCTGCTTACCAGGTGGGAAATATTAACAGTGTTGGCAAAGAACAAAAAAATATTTCTAAAAAATATTACTGCAGTCGAGCAGCAGCAGAGGGCACCAGTGACAAGAACATCTGACTGCTTCAGAGTCCAGAGCCAGGGCCGTCCCCACAACCCCATACAAGCTGGATGCTGACCCATGGGCATAGGCGTCCAAATAGTTGCTCCTAATTTATCCCTCATTGCTCTTTATCAGTCTTCAGATTTTAAAATAAAGTGTGCTTAACTGTCTACCAGTGCCAAGTCATACATGACTCTTGCAAAAGTCTCCAGTGACTCGTTCAGAGCAATATTTCACCAAAAAGGACAAGCTCCCTCCTCCTCTCTGTGGCGCTCCCATTTCCGGCACAGCATGTGCCGAAGGTAAAGGAAATGTGAACAGGGAAGTTTAGCTCATGCAGTGAGGTTGCACTGCATGTTTCTGAAAGCAGCTGAAGCCTTCAGACAACAACCTGCTTGTGACACCTTTTATTCTTGTTTTCATATATTTTTATTATTCTTGTATTTATATACTATTCAAGAAGCAACTGGACAGTGTTCTCATGCGTGTGGCGTGACTCACAGGGCTGTTCTGTGCAGGGCCAGGACTTGGACTCAGTGAGCCTTGTGGCTTCCTAGCAACTCAGGATATTCTATGATACTATGATTCACATAATTTCGAGGTCTTTCAGGAACTGATTTCACAAGATGTCAGTGTTTATAAAGTCTTGAATTCTTTGTGTTGACCCATCACATGTGGTCCCACTGAGTCTCCTTTGGCAGTTTTCCACACACTGGGTCAAATGCTGAAGAACAGATTCCCCTTTCATGATTGGTAACACCTGTTCTGGGAGATTTTTCACATAAACAGAGCCAAGAACCTTCATCCAGAACTCATCCAAACTGTGGGTGAACTGCTAGCTTATTTCCAAACTTACTTTATGGATCTCCACCTCTATAATTCCCATAAACCTTATGGAAAGACATTTTGTCATTAGCTGCTTTGATCAATTTGTACATCTCAATATGATCCACTACTTCAGCAAAGCCTCAGACCTGTCTGTGGATGACCCAAATGCAGCTCAAATCTTCTCTGACCCTGCTCTCTTCAGACCCTCTGCTTCCAGTACCTGGATTTTGCAAAGCCTCCTACTATTACTACATCTGTTGATTTCCTTTTGAGACACAAGTACTATTAAGAAAGTTTTCTTTCCAGAAACATTTCTCATCCATGCTTTAAGAACTATTAATATCTTTGCTGTAAAGTTATCCCTGCAAAAGAAAAGGAGAAGAATCTAAACTAACTAAATCTTGGCCATGCTTATTGATTATTTCTACTCGCTTCCATCTATGCAGCCAGAAGTACCAGTACCCCCCCTTTTAAATAATGTAGCTCTCATTAGCCTTTGAGATCTAATGATGCCAGAAAAATAATGTTTCAGCAGCATAACTCCTGGGAGGGAGAAGGTTTCCAGATGGCCTTCTATTCCCCAAACTAGAAAAACCTGCTGTGAAATGCTGCTGCTGAAACAGCTTGAATACACTGACACAACCCAGGCTTAAATAGGATTCCAGTGGTGTAAATCCATTGCTTTTAGGTTAAAATGTAAAAAAACCAAAACCAACCAAACCATTTTTCTTCATGCCAAAATTGCATCTGATTTTGTGCAGTCCACTATGAAGTCTGTTAATGGGTATGTTTACGTTGGGTCAAATGCAGTGGCCAAGTGAAAATCAGGCAACACAAACTTCCTACAAACACAGGAGGGTAGGAAGTGTGCCTCTGACCTATTGTTTCCACAGGGCCAGGCAAACCAGATCTGCTTGTTTTAGGCCTGACCAAACACAGCTCTTCTACCATTTGAAGCTCAGTGGTGACTTGGCAAGCACCCGACAAAGCTAGACTTTACCCAAACATTTACCCAAACATTTTGTGATACCTGATCATCAGCATATCAGCCTGGCTTTGTCACCGTGCATGTCTGCTAATCAGTAAACATGTCATCAGACAGATTATCCTACAATTATTGGGATAGTGGTTAATGCTGATTGTTGATAACTGTTGAAGATTGATGGCTGCTAACCATTAGTAGATACAAGTGGCAGCAGACAGTGCCACAGATCACTGCTCTCAAGAACATGCAAAAAAGATATTTATAAAGTTGGCAAATCTGAAAAGTTGCCAACCAGCTTTGGCAACGACCCCTATAATATTTTCCTCACAGATGAGTGAGAACTGGCTTATTATGTCCTGTATCTTGTCTAGATTTGACCCTAGAACCAGAAAAAAAATAAAGGTTGGAGTCTTTATTTGACACTGCCTGAGGGCAGAAATAGAGTTCCCCTTGCTGTCATGACTGCAGCATCTTTGAGACAAATGGTATGGCTCAACTTATTGGTGTAATGAAACAAAACATCCATCTGAGAGCAGAAGGCTGTAACCAAAGCACACTGCATTATAAAGTATCTACAGCCATTTAAATGAGATGAGAATCATCCAGTGCTTTAGCTGCCCCAGAGACAGGGGCTCTTACACTGCTGTACTTCCCACAGAGGTGACTCTCTTCCAACTCAAACTACTCTTTGATTCTACAGTAACTCAGCTATGTAATTAGAGATTGAGCCTAATCATAAAGTACTGGATTTTAAACAGTGGAAATCCAAAGTTAAAAGGCTGCTGGATATACAGTATGTTGAATTTGAAGCTTGATAGGGACCTACAGAAGTCCAGGTTCCCACTCAACTCTTAGAAGGAAATAGTTGAACAACTCAATATTTCTTTCACTCCCTGAAGGTATTGTCCACTGCTTGCATATGTGCAAAGAGGAAATTTGTTCAGTAACACAAACAATTTGCTGTGTGGTTTGTGACAAAAATCTACAGAAAAACTGCAGATACACAGCTGCAAGCATGAGGAAATGCAGCCTATGAAATAATGACTGAAATAGCCATTTAATCATCATTGTCATCTGCCCACACGCTGTGCACACAGTGGTAACAGATAAGAGGTTTAAAGTAAGTCTTACAGCAAAAGACCCAGGAAATTATTCAGTTTATCAAAAGAAAGGGGAAGCATGTCGTAGGGAACATGGTCAGAGGAGGATTTTCAGTCACACAAAGCTGCTGCAAGAAGCATGCCATCTGTTGCAAGATGAAGCTAGAATGCACACTGAACTAGAAACACAGCATTTATCTTTCACAGCATGAGGGATTCACCAATGAGACAAGTGTCTCAAGCACCAGGGTGAATCATGTTTTGGTACATTGTGAGTGGATGTGTTCACAGATGATTCCTAGATCAAGCACCCCTGTATTGAATTTGAAGAGGGAAATGCTTCAGGGAATCCAAATGCCTGTGTTATGGTGAGATCAGTCTAAGCAATCAAACCCACATCTTCTGGCCATAAAAACCCATGACTCAGGTAACCTCTAAATGTTCCAGCCACACCAGATTGTGCAATATTTATGCCTTTTTATAGTATAAATAAAGCAAACCATGCCCTGGTGATACTATCTCAGTGTGTGCAATTTCTTCCAGGATACTATGCTGCTATTAGTGTAGCAGGAAAGGACAGTTGCTGGTTGAAGCTTGCTAGTTAGAAATACTTCTTTGGGGGTTTATTTTATGTTGTGCTCAACACACAACAACAGAGCAAGTAATTCTGAGCAACCAAGCCTGAACGTGTTGTCCACTCTCTAGAAGGATGAAACTAGCATGCTTTAGATACACAGCTTTGTCACAGTCTCTCTGTAAAGGAAGAATCTCAAATCAGAGCTGATCTACTGAATTTCATTGCTCTTGTTCCATTTCCCCACATGTAAAATGGGAATTGATAGGAAAAGGGTAGCTTACTTCATATGGGATGACCAAGAAACTTGAGGGCTTTGTTTTCGGGGCAGTGAGAACCACATTATTGCAAGGTATTGTTTGGGGGTTGGGAAAGAGACAATCCTACAAAAAGTAGTTTATAAAGTTAAATTCACTCTGCAAAAGGAGGAAAGCAGGTTCAGAGATGCTGGAAGGACTTCCTGGAAGTAGTTCAATCTTTCAGCCAGTTGAGAATCACTGCAACTGATTTTCCAGCACAGGAGACTGAGCTGAAGAGCCAGGCTACATTCCCTTGGATTGGCCAGTAGCAGCAGCCACCCAGCCAAGACACGAACTACTGGCTGTCAAGCCCTGGTAGAGCTGGGGCAATGCACATCCAGCTCTAATGTCTGCCACAAGCTGAGTGCACGACCCACTTCAGAGAGAGCTGATACTTTCATTTCCACCTAGGAGGGAACCTGCAAGTGGGTACTGTACCTTTGTACCACGACTTTAGGAGACAGCTCTGAGCAAGTCGTGGCTAAAGATAGGGGGAGGGAACCCATTGCCTGTGCACGGGAAGGTGACTTTCTGAGAGATGGAGACAAACTGAAAAGGGAGCTGAGAGTACACCCAGGTTCCCTGGAAGAGTAAGCACTTTACTATTTGTAGGTACCTGCTTCTTTTCTGGTGCCAGTATTAGTTTTAACATCTTTACCTCTTTCCACAGCCCTTCCTGCCATTGAATCAGATGCTAATGCCAGTTTTCAAAGCTATGCATTTAATTTCCCAAACCTCCCACCAACTGTACTTGTACCCCAGGTCCACAGGCTACGGCAGAGTGCACAGATGTGAGAGAACATCCACCAGTCTCCTTCCATATTTTGTTTTCTAAAAAATACTTGACTATGCAAGTCATTAACAAATGAAAACTGAAGCCAGAGGACATTCTCTGTATGTAGTAGAAGGACAAATGTTGGAGCTAGCATGCTGGATATATTGCCTCAGCTTGTTGCATTTAAGTTGCACTTTTCTGTTTTTGAGGCAGTGGGCTCACAAGTTGTCTCTGCTTCTTTGGTCCTATTCCATGTTGCTTTACTCTGCTTCTACACTCATCAGTTCTCATGGGCTGCAGTGAGAAGATGATGCATAAATCCTAAGTGTACTACTCAATAATAGGAATGGTTTTACCTTCCATATTTTTCTCGAAGTCTTTGGTTGGGGGGAAAAAAACAGGAATCAGTCTGCTGTAAATGTTCTAAAATCAGTTTTCACACCTGTTTCATATGAAAGGATGTATATTTTAGTAGAGCTATTTTCCAAATTCCACATGAATGATAGAAATAACTGTATTTCTCAATGACATAAGCTTAATTTCTCTACACAGCACATTTTGTTTATTCCTACAAGGTTTTTGAGGCATATAGCATTAGATGCTGAATTAGGAAACAGAAGTTAGATGTTCAGTTTTGTTTTATTAGTACAAGAAACTTTCTTATCTATTGAGAAAACACACTTCAGATCAAGTACAAGGAACAAATTCTCAGAAAAATAAACCCAAATTCTAATCAGCAAAACCACAACTTAAATTTCACAAACCTCAATTTTGTTTTTTTTTTTTTCAGTGGCTTTCTCAACTTTTACCAGAGCCCAAGTGTTTGAGCATAAACACCTCTAAACAAAATAGACAAAACTCAGTGCTTTATAACTAAGATGGAACATGCCAGTTATGCTTAATTGGCCAGATCTTAAGATTCCTCTTAGAAGCTGTCAATTAAGCCTTCTCCACAAATTTTTCCATTATGCAAAGTAGCCTCTTCATTCCCCACAAAACAGAAGAAACTGTCCACAAACCCCACAGCCTCAGCTATGAAACAAACTGAGCATGAGTGCTGCTAGGTCTGTACTTGCTGACACTGCCTTAAGTAGAACGTTTGTCCCTACATGTGAATGACATCAAACTCTGCCGGCAGAGGCTAAAACAAACCTTCCTAGTTTTATGTAGAAAATACTTAGGTATAAGAAGGTACAAAATTTTCATCTCCTATGAGATGTCATTTCACATGAACTTGGTAAGAAAGCAATAAAACCGCATCAGCTATGTCAAAAAAATTTCCTGCTTTTATTTTCATCCTGATTAGGATATTCATGATGGTAGGGAAAATACTTCACATTAATCAGATTCAAAACAATGCTTAAACTTTAAATGTTATATTTTTTTATGTCACCGGTGTCACCTATTAAAAACAGGAAGGATTTAAAAATGTGACTTGCTTATTGCTCATGATACTATTTCCATTGCATAAGTGAAATCTGTGATCACACTGTTTTGACAAGGAGAGGGAAAGATAACATGTCTGTTTAGAAACATGTCTATTGATTCGAAGATTAGTTTAAAAATCCTGGAAAAATAACAAATTGTAACAAATTTGACCCAGAGGGTTGTCAGTTAGATTTTGTTTGCAAGATTGGTCATAACCAAATTTATTTTGAAAGTTCAAAGAGACTTAAGCAAGCTCTGATGGAGAGGGTGGATTTCTTATCCATTTCTTAAAAGCTAATTGAAGAAGCATACAACAGAAAAACATCATTAGCTTTACAGGCCTTCAAACTCTCCTGGTGCTCTATATGCTCAAACATAGAGTGCTCAAACAGCAACACTGTTGGGAATACGATCTGGGGAAAGGTAGTAGTAAGGAAGCTTCTTGTTCTTGTTGCGCTCCGTGATGGTGCTGACAATCTCATCCAAATTCTTGCGGAATTTTGCCATAGCCTCCTTCACTGGCTTCTCCACGAAGTGTTCATCTGGGTACATGCCCAGAAACAGCTGATTAAAAAACACCAAGAAACCACACTTTGAGAAAGCAAAGGCAATTCGTTTTCAATATTATGCCATTTGGCAGAACACCACAGAGCCTCTCCTCACCAATGCTTCTATTAAAATAGTATTATCAACACTTAAGCTAGCCTACACCTTCCCTCTATTGCTGGCTTCTTTTTCTATCCCTGTATCTTTCTGTGGTCCTGGTTCAGGTGTCTACATGGCACTCCTTGACCTAAAGAGACCTTATCCACTGAAAATTTTGCACTTTTATTCAGGCCAGTGGTCAGTCAGACGAGCTTCCTATGCCAGATCTCTGTATAGCCACGCAAAGATTTATGCTGCTAGAAAAAAGGATAGCATTAGAGGGGAATTCACAGCCAGAGGTTTAAAAGGAAAATGATTACTTCATTCAGTGACAGTGGAAGGTTCTGTTGACTTTCTGTTGACTCTGTCCTTCAGAGTTCAATACGACAGTTGTTTTAGTCAGCTTGGACTCTAAGGGTGGTCTGAAAAGTGCACTGCCAATATGGCATTGCTTTGGGCACTTTGGGAACTATTTCCCATAGTACAAGCTTCTCTGCTAGTACTGCTTTCTTCTTACAGAGAAACTGAATTTAAAGTACCCTCTGTCCATCATCTTCTATTTAAGGATTTCAAAACACATTCTCCAGAGCCCTTGTGTGAAACAACCAGGTACCTACAACCTCATTTTACATGAGGGAAATGGCAACAGACCATTTAGCCATGCATGGCTTTATATGCCTGCAAAGCCTTCTGTAGGCTTGTTTTGTTTTCACTTCTCACCTGCCAGGCACAAGCCACAGCTGAAGTGCACATGGCACTGGAGCAGATTTTCCAAAGGAACAGGACATGGGGACTCAGCACTGCAGTAACTTCTTCCCAAGAACTGCAGAGACAACCCTAATGGCTCTGCAGTCCTCTGCCTCCCACATCAGCATCCTTTTTAAGCAATGCCATGCTCAAGCTTAAAAACTTTGATTATAGCTGAGACAGCCTAGGAGTAAAAACACAACTTCTTTCTCAGAGCTGTTTTGCATCTGGCAGAACACAGGCAAACCCACAGCACTGACACATCTCCACAGAAAGGTGAAAATGGCCAAGTCAAGCACAGGGCAGCACCACAGTTTCATGGGTCTGTGCAGTCTTGCCATGGCCCTCATGGTCTCACATCTCCAGCACCTAGAGCAGGGAGGCTGACTTACTTCTTTGTCCTGGAATTGGCTCAAGGCCCAGACAGCTCCCAGATGCCAACAAGAACGTCCCCTGTCTGGCAGACTCTCCACAATTTGCTCGATGGTGACCGTGCCCTTTTCTGTTGGAGGAGGGCAGCGCATTGTTGGTGGGGCGTTGGGAATCCAGGAGCACCAGTCATACTGCACAAAGAGCAAGAGACCACAGTGAAAACCTGCAGTGGCTGGTGCTTGGGAACACACCAAAGAAAATCAGGAGTTTGCCAACAGGGAGTTTGCTTTTGTAATAGGAGCCCCTCAGAAAGAGAAGATGCTAATGTCAGGGAAGTTCTAGAGAAGGCCTAGAGGTGACAAGGAAGTCCCGACTGTTTTGCTCAGGAACTCACAAGAGAGAGAGTCGGGTAATCTAAATGGGAGAATTTATTCTGCTAACCACAGGCATGTGCCACACTGCCCAAATTCAGCAGACTGGCTAAGGCCTTAAATATTCTATTAAACAAAATTCCCTTCTGATAATCTGAGGTGATCGCCTTCACTCCAGCTTCTCTTTTATGCTGAATTTCCTCCAAGAACATGTCCACAGTGAATGCCCATGTGGTCAGATACTAACAGAGATAAAGCATGCTGGTTCATCAAGAAATATGAAATATGGCACACAGATATGGCCATGGGGAGCAGCAGACTGGGAACTCATAGTCACTTCTGGCCGGGTTCAGTGCAGTGAGATGCTGATGTCTCATTTTGCCTCAGGTATGACCCTGAGTTTTGCCACCATCTAAGATGCTGCAGTTACCAGAACCCTTTCTTTCCCAAGCACTTTTTCATTACCTTCATACATAACCCCTGCTCTGCCTGAGGGGAAGTGCACAGCCACCTCCTCCTCCTCCTCCACTCAGCCCTCTCTGCCTTTTGGTTCCATGGCTGAAGATCCTTTTACTGATGGGCTGCATATCCTCTGTATGCCAAATTAAGAGATGGTTTCTTGGTGGTACTTGAACAGACAGGATTTTCTGAGGGGGGCATTGGGAGTTGTCTCAATCAGTTGTAAAGATAAGTTAGAAGGGAACAGTTGCAGAGGTCCCTGATCATGGTCATGTCACAGCAATAGTGTGAGTTCATTAGACACCAGGTTCCAGACCTTCTCCAGGGCTCCTGAGCTGCAGGGGTGGAGAGGATGGTCAGCACAAAAAGTGATGTAGGGTATTTGGGAATAACCACCATAAGAAAGATGGTCTCTCTACTTATCTCTGAGATGATATCTCAGAGACCACCTATGCCTGAAGTGAGAAAATGCAAAAGAAAAAAAAAAGCTCATAAAATCATAGAATATCTCAAGTTGGAAGGGACCTGTAAGGATCATCTAGCCCAGCTCCCTGATCCTTGCAGAACTACCTAAAACTAAACCATCAGACTAAGAGCATCATTCAAATGCTCCTTGAACTCTGACAGGCTTGGAACTGTGACCACTTCCCTGGGGAGCCTGCTCCAGTGACTGACCACCCACTCAGTGAAAAAGCTCTGCAACTGACCAAGTGATTTGCTTCTGGCTCTTAAATCTGCTTTCCAAAATGCCTTGATGTTGAAAGAAACAGCATTTGAAAGGCAGGTTGTTACTATAGATTCAGGGCAGATATATGTCAGTCAAGGCAGGCAGGGATAACACACGTTATCAGTATGTGACACATCAAACATCATAGAGGAAGCTCAAAGTTGCCACTTGGTTTGGAAATGCAAGAAATGAGCAGCACTGCCATTTAAATGCTTAAAAAAATATTCCTGTAATAAAATCAACAAAACTAAAATATATGAGTTAGAACCCCTAATCTGATCTTTGGTACATATGTAGGACTTGAAATGCCCTTCTCAGCTTCCAAATTACTTCAGTTTCCACAGACTTCACAGGGATTTGTAGATGGCTCTGCAGTTATTTTGACCAGAAAAAAAAAGTAATGAAATTCTGTACATCTACTAAAAAATGCTTCTCAGACCCTGCCCTGGTAGATGTACCTCCCAGACCAGAAAGAAGAACAGTCCTCCCACAAGTTCCTACCTGACCAAAATTCACAGCTGCATGTTGAGCCGATGTAGTGAACATGATCACTGTGAGATATTCTGCTAGTGTCTCTCGTGTCCTGATCATCTTAGGGAACCCTAAATGAGGGAGAAGAAAAGCTTGACCCAGCAATGAAGTAACCCTGCCACCCAGCAGTAATCAAAAACCACGGGTTAGAGGGCCATGCAGCAGTCTCTGAAGAGCAGGGCATTCTATGAGTCTTGCTGTGTGGTCTAACAGGAGATCCTCACCTCTCTGTGCCTTGGCTGTACAGTGTAAAAACAGCCTTGCTTCATACAAGTCTGTGAGGCATCACCACTGCTTACCAAGTATATGGTGTTCCATAAGGGAAAGAAAAAGTATAATTATGCCTTCAAAAACCAGTGTCCCTGTCCTACCTACCCTGCAGCAAGGAACTCCCGGAGTCCCCAGGGCAGGGACCTCAGGTGCTCCATTTTTCTTCAGTCTGCAGTGCGAGCAGGGAAGGTTCATGCCAAGGAGGAAGCGACCATGTGCTTGTATTTATAAAGGTCTGAGGCTCAGCAATCAAGTGTATTGCAAGAAAGAGTGCAGGGAGAGTTGATTTGCTGAAATGGGAAGTGAGGAAATGAGAACTTCTGAAAAACAAACAACAGAATGAGGAACAGAAATAGTTGCATTAAGCTGTCTCTGAAGGAGAATAATCAGAGTTATATAAAGAAAAAATAGAATAGTCAGGGACTAGGGAAATATTTTGCAACCGAAGCAACCCCAGCCCTGTATCACTCCTGTCCTCACTAAATCACAGGCCTGTGCTGTACCCCTGTCCCAGCCCACTGGTCCCATATACCCACAGACAGGGGCAAGCTGCCCCTGCCCAGGCTGCCTGTGCCAGCTGCTTCATATCTCCAACACCAACCTGATACAGAACTCAGCCTGCAAGAGGGAAGAGGTAGCTCTGGCCAGCCACCAAGCCCGAAGAGGAGAGGATGCTCCATCCTCTCCTATGTCCTGCTATTCTAAGTACACTGTGCTCATCTTTAAAGGAGTTTGGCATTCTCCCAGTCACAGCAGTCCTCCCAGGGAAGAAACAGGTGCCACAGCCTCCCTCATTTAGCCTCCTCCCATTCTTTAAAGAGCCTGCCAAATCTCCATTCTCTATGATACAACCCTTGGAGCAGCAGCAGTGCAGAAAGACATGCTACAAGCCTGGTAATTTTCCCATCTGTAGTGGCAGTCCTCCCACCAGTGGTGCTTGTAGCATCCCACCCCAGCTGGAGCTCTGGAAGGCTCAGTACTTGTCTCATATCATGATGCTTAGGTCAAGCATGAAGTCCTTACCAGGAGGAACAACATTTCTGAGCTATTGCTAAGAGACAGCTAGACAAACAAAAATGCACCTTTGTTTGTCCAGGCTGATAAAACCCAGAAGCTTTCTATCCACCAGAACATAATGATTGGAAACATCACACCTTTGCCTGGACATCTGGCACTCCAATGTGTGCATGCAACACCAGAGCCATCTGCTCTAGGTCACTGGCCAACAGGTGTTGACAGATTTAAATCAGACAGGACAATAGGAAGAATCCCCAGCCACCTCTATAAATTCCTGAAAAACTGCTTGGAAAAAATGTGTGTGGAAGAGAAAAGCAACATGTTTAGGGAACAGCAGGGGAGTATTTACTGAGGTGGGCAAATTGAGCCACGTTGTGGATGAGAGCTGCCATGGCCAAGTAATGGTTTGCAAGAAAAGAGAAGTAGTGAGAAGAGACAGAGCAAAGGAAAATATTTCTTGGAAATTATGAGTATCTGCTCTTGAAGAGAGTAGAATAGTTCAGTGATGACACAAATGCTGAACAAATGTGAAATGCAGCAACATACTCCTCGGAGGTTATTGCATGTTCTTATTTAGTGTGAGGTTTGAAGGAGAGGATTCAAGGGGCCTCACTGCTCCTTGATGTCTCTCAGTCTGCCTGGTGGCTGTAACACACACAGACACGGCCCCTAATGCTTACAGCATGAGCAGGCAAAATCAAAGGACCTGTCCCCTGTGCAGACAGATTACACGAGCTGCTCAAGCTCATTATGAGAATCTGTGTCAAAGGAAGGAGCCGTCTCCTGAGAGATGGCCTGAGCCAGGGTCTCACCATAAAACCCAACTTCTTCAGCCCAAGAAGAGAGCAGGTCTCTGACTTTTGCTGTGCGCTCAGCACTGCTGTCAGCAGGGACTGGACAAGCTGCAGACCTGGCTGAGCCATCACACCTTACCTGAGGCTTTCACACCCCTCATTCCATAGACGTAAATGTCTTTGACAAAGGCCTGCAGCTCCACATCCTCACACACCACCTCGTCGCTCTCATAGTAGATGTGAATTACATCCTCTGCAAAACTGCAGACAGGAACAAACAAACCAACAAAATTAAAGGAGAATGCAAGTCTGCCACTCCAGAAGATGTTCTTCTGACCTTGCAGATGCTACACAGGGAAAGAGAAAAGGGCAAGAGAAGGTCTCAAAACCCTTCTATCTCCTTCCTACAAGTAGGGGGAATTATCAGAGGCAACTTAAATTCATTTAGGACTGCAGCATCACTTCTTCCCCCCCAAAAAAAGATCCTGGACCACACTGCAACCCCTGAAAAATCCCACGCACTTAATTCTCTTATTTGAGGCTTTGCTCCTGCACAGACCTCTGTCATCACA
This sequence comes from Motacilla alba alba, assembly GCF_015832195.1. Taxonomy (NCBI): domain Eukaryota; kingdom Metazoa; phylum Chordata; class Aves; order Passeriformes; family Motacillidae; genus Motacilla; species Motacilla alba. Next base: position 17,509,160 of record NC_052021.1, read on the forward strand.
TCTCCATCTTTTCCTCACTCCATAGAGACTCCCTCTTGCATATCCACATGGCTCCCACACTAGGCAGTGGGGTTCCCAGACTGTGATACCAGTACCATTCCCTGTATGTGGGACACTCCAAAGCTGCTCCTGAATGCTTAGAGTTGACCCCTCCCATTTGGTATCCTTTTTGTGAAATACTTAAGTGGCCCAGGAAACTTCTCCTGGGAAGAAGAGGTCTAGAGCTATTTCCCATGCCCACTGTTCACAGCAGACACCTTCCTGTTCAGTTCCTCCTCTCAAGATGCCTCTTCCTATGAAAGCTTCCCAGGCTAGCTCACCTCTGAAAGAAAGGCTCTTAAAACACTAAGATAACACAAGTAGTTTTAAAAGCAGTGAAAATAGGAAATCCTGATTTCCTGAAGAGCTGCAGTTCATGACTGAGTGAATGACTGGTTAATGGAGCTGTGCTGAGATATTCTGTTAGCTCTGCAGGTACCTCCCTAATTCTCTTGCTAAATATTTTGACAACAACCCACAGGGTGAAACACTTGACTGTAGAAGCTGACTGAAGAATTGTTACCCAACAGAGATTTATCCCTTAATAAAATATAAACTTATACATTTTATAAATTTATTGCAATTCGGAGACTTTTACAAATCTATCAATGCTCCTATCAGCCAATCAAGAGTTGTCATTGAGGGAGACAAGTAACGGAATAAACACCAAAAGTTTAAGTAATTTTAGCTTCCAGAGGAAATTAAAGGAAAACAGAAACTTTGCAAGATGCAGAGAGAAAGCTGCTCTCCATGCATTCTGTCTCCATGCACTTGGCACTGGTGCCAGGTGATACAGGAAGGGGATCCTCCTCTCAAAAAATGGCAGTATTTCAGACCCCCTTCCATACAAATAGAAGTTAGTATATGGAGTGTGGGTGAGACCTTTTGGGCTGAAATATCTTTGGGTCAGTGTATCTATCTGCAGTTAGATCAGAAACAGGAAGAGAACTAGAGGACTTTACAAATTTGCTATGTGAGACTCATGGTTTTTGTGGGAACAGCCTTATCAGCTTTCTTAGGTGTAGGTCATCTACAACATGTGAAGAATGCTGGGAATAGAAATTATTTCATCAAAAAAATGAAGACTGATACCCCTGCAGAGTGTAGGAGATTCCTGGGGAGCAGACACATGCATGACCATGGGTTCATGGGTCAGGATCTCACACACTCAGAAGGGTACTGCCCACTACATCTATAAACCAAATGATTCACAGCTCTCAGCCAAGCTTGAGGTAGTGTAACATCACCCTCCAGCAAGGTCAACACCCACAAACAGCCAAACTGAATGGAGTGACTAAGTATTACCTGGTATTTGAAAGGCAGATCTCAATCCACAAAGAAAATATAGGAAAGAGTAGGGGGACAAAAAAAAATGGACTACATGAAGAAAACAACCACAGTGAAGCAACAACTTCCTTTTCTCTCAAATGAGCACTCACAATTGCAGGAAGCATTACAAGATAAGCCCTTGTAAAAGCAAAGAGAAAACAACAGTAGACAAAGATTTCCCCAGAACTTCCAACATTATCCTTGCATCATAAAACTCCTACTTTGTGGACACAAAAGATCTGATTTTCAATGATCATGCTTTTCAAAAGTCATGTGATCAGAAACAGCTGCATATTTGGTAAGCAATTTATGCCATACAAAAATATGTTGTTTGTTAAATTAAATGCCACTGCAGAATAAAATCCATATAAATCATTCAAGGCAGTGTTTCAGATCTGAAAAGGAGCCATGAGTGTGTGGTTGAGCAGCCTTGCAGTACCTCTCCTTACTCAGAATTGCTGCCGCTCCTGATCAAACTCAGACTTTGAAATTTTAAGGCATTTTAAGAAAGATTTTGTTCCAACCAGTTTATACCTAATTTACTGAGTTTCAAAAGAGAGCCATCATGGAAGCCAAGCTTATATTTTCAGTCCACAAGAACTTTGATGAGCTCACGTGGCTGGCTCAGAGAACTGAGTCCTCTCTTCGCTTGTGCATAGCTATAAAAAAGAATAACTAAATTCCTTTTGCAGGCTAAATTTGACTCACTAAATTTCTGTGAAATTTTGTAGAAGAGTACATACTTGTAAAGGGTCCTCTGAAATACAGAATGCAAGGAAACAGCACTGAAAATAACAGGAATTACCAGTCTTTCAAGAGTGTGTGAGTGACTAAATATTTTTCCTCAGATAAGAGATACTGGATGGAAAAGGCACTATGTGACTAACCAATCCAGATATTGTTTACAAGATTCCATGAAGATCAAACTGAGGAGGAACAAAAAATAAGTCTGTGTCTCTGTGACTTTATTAGCCAATATCTAGAACGATGGTCTTTTACCTCTTTATAGCCTCCCAGACCTTAATGCCATCATCCCGGTAATAGTAGTAGGGGATATCCTCTTTGCTGTCCATTCCTTTAGCTTTGATCTCCTCAGGGAAGCAGAGAGAACTATAAGTCAGATCCTTCATTGCTTTCTGCACCATTTGTACATGTCCTCCTCCACCCGTAGCATTTGCCTGCAGGAAGAACAGCAAGATGGGAACAGTAGGAGATTATGTTCCCTTTGTGCCAAGATTGGCTTTACAAATTTCTGGGAGATAGGATACAGAATGCTGGTGAATCTGTTTTTCAAGGAGAAAACCACATCTCCACACAAAGCACCAAACTGCAGAGGTTTACTGGAACTGTGCATTTTGACTTTAGGGATTTCACACCTCTTCCATGAATCACTGTTAATATCCACATTTGCACCATAGGTACTGCTTATACTGGAATACACTAATAAAGTACAGCAACATCAAAGCATGGTACTCCCTGCAGCCCTATGCTCCAGTACCAGTGCATGTGTGAAGGAAGGCAGCCCTGAGTGTGTTAGAAGAGGGCTTAAGTTAAACTACCAGTGCTGTTACAGAGTAGTTTAGGAGCAAGTTTTTAGGGATGCAGGCTTCCCTTAGTCACACTGGAAATAATGCCAGGAGATCAATCCTGCTGGATTGAGACTAATGAGGAGTAGCCAGGGTTTCAGTATATGCTACATTTGAAAAACACAGCATGTCCACAACAGACAGCACTGCAAAACTCTTCAGATAATCACTGTGCAAGAGTTCCCAAAAGGTGCTTTTCTAGCATATGATATGGTGTTGTAGTTGTTGCGACCTTACATTTACTGTCCTCTGGCTGGTTGTTCATCTGCATTGTAACCAACAAATTCTGCAATTCCAGATGCTTGCTGGCAGGTCTTACCCACACACTCATCCCACATGCACGGGGTATGGACATGACACTTCTGTTTAAAGGGATGCAAAATGGAGTATAGACAACAAGGAAATGTGTCTGGATTTAACCTCTCTATTCTGCTTGGGTGAAAAACTCTGAAGCAAGTAAGCTATTTTTGGCCTGGTGCCAGTGGTGTAATGAGGACAGAGGTGTCCTGAAACACAGGCTCCCTCTTTGAAAGGGCTTCTGAAGCCTCCCCAAACTTCATAGTAGCCTCCCAGAATGTTGTCACAGGGACTGCTGTGTGCCAAGCTGTTGCAGTTCCTAGATGTGGCATTCCATTTCTCCCAGGGAGCTTGGTGTCACCTGTGAACTTATTGAGGATGCATGCCAGCCCTCACCCAAGCCATTGATAAAGGTATGACATACAGCTATGTTTCAGTGACTCAGATGAAGCTGAGCTTCAGTCCTAGCAGGTCTGCTGCTTATGGCAACTCAAGAAGACAGTCTGGAATCCAAACACACTCTTTGTGGTCTTAGAAATCTGTCTTACCTATGTGTCTTTCTGTGATGAAGACTTCCATTTGCAATCACAAATCCCTTTGCTCCCAGATTAATAACTGAGTATGTAAAAGAAGTTGGGGGCTTAACTATGTGGATACATATGCAGGAATTTATGTGCACTCCTATATTATAACTCAAAGGCACATCAGCAATGAGCAAGATACTGACTGACATTGGCCAGTTCTGATTTGGCTACTTAGAGGTAAAAGAGAACATCTTTAGCACAACAAGGCATCAGTTCTGTGTGCCTGTTTCTCAGGTGTCATTAGTTATGTTTGCCCCTTAATAGAAAGGTCAGGGAACAAAGCAAAATGTGATGATTACAGGATATGTACATATGGAACCATGAAGAGCAAAGAACCATGGATAAGGATGAACTGACATGGACAATGAAGATTCACAAGGAGTTTACCCACCTTGTCAAAAAGGCCACATTCACAGATAAGCTGTTCTCGGGCTTTGGTATTGATGGCTATTGTGAACCGCATATGCGGCACCAAGAGCTGTGAAATGGAACAAACAATGAGAGAAGGAAAATTCTCAATTTGAATTCAACAGCAGCCAGATGTAAAGGTTGAAGTCCTGGTGGTTTAGCTGTACCTTATCTTGCAGGGCAGCCAGTTAAACTATTTCAGCTGAATGATCACCAGAACTTCCTTGTGGTTTGTCCAACTGATGTGATAACCACCCCACCCCACCCCACATACACCCTCCCTTCCTGCAAGAACTAACCTTGAAGAGGGGATGTACAGCAGGCAGCTGCCGGAACATAGCTATGCTGAACACCTCTGAGACTAAGTGTGTCCGTAAGAGGTGGGTCACTGTCTGGTGGATGTGAAAATCAGACGAGCGGACCCAAATTTTAGCTAGCAGCCAGTCATATGTGGCATCTGAAGGAAGGAAGATGGGATTGTCTGGTCCAGGCTTTTGACCAAGCTGAAAGATATAAAAAGAACATGAAACCCCAAGTCCTTCATGTTTAAAATGAGACAACAAACAGTGTGACCTTCTAAAGACCCTGACAGCAAGCCCACCTGGATTGCAATGGGTACAATTTTTTTCTCCAGATTCTTATACAGCAGACAGATGGGTGCAGCCAAGTACTGTATTGTGCATGGGTCTGTTTTATTGGCATCCACACCATCAAGCAGCTCATAGTCCACAATGAAAATGTTGCCTTGCTGTGGGAAAAGGAAAAACAACCAAAAAAAAAAGAGAAGCATGATGTGTTTTAATGATATGCAAGCAACTTGGAACAAAGGAATGGGAAGTCTTGGCCAGAGACTGACATGAGCCTGGTGGTTACAAACTACCCGTGGCCTGTCTTTGCTCATGGCAGCTCAAGAACGATGCCATTGAGACAGCAAGAACCATTGCACAAACTACCTGACTTGTATCTGCAGAGTCTGGCAGTGAGCCTTTCAGCAAAGAGCATCTACGTATTTGGTACTCATGCAGTGACACTCAAGCAAGTTTCACCCTGCCAGCTGAAGAGAATCCTGTGTTAATTGCACAAACAAAAGCAAGGCACCACCCTTGTCAACCCTTCTTCAGCATGTTAGTCGGAAAGGGCCTGCCAGGAAAGGAAGAGGCACCTTTCCCCTCTGAGGCATTCAGTCAATCCCTAACCTTTCAAGAAAACCAGTGACAAAGGACTGTTCATCTCCAGGTTACAGCTCTTCCACTGGACCTGGAGACAGGCATGGCCTGCAGCTGCAGGACAGCAGGAGAAAAGCCAACAGGAGCACTGCCAGTCTGCAGGGACAAACAGCTTTGCCATGACCTATCACACATCCTGAAGAAAGGAGATGTGGCTGAAGGCAGTAAGAACAGACTCTGGAGATTAGAGGATGTGAGAAGGAACAGGTGGAGCTGAGCCTGACCCAGAGCCATACCTTCACTTCCTCCTCCAGGGTCAGGTTCCTCTCCAGACTGCATTCGACCATATCCATGGTCACAGGCAGCTTCTTGGGTATCTCTGTGCATCTCCGGATCAGCACAGGATTGCATCCATTCAGGAACTGGTAGCCAAACATAAAATCTTCCCTCCAGTGTTGCATCACATATTCTAAAGGAAAAGCAAGCCTACAGCATCAATATCTGTGCAGCATCAATACCTACTGCATTGTAGGATTCCTCCTTTCCCCCTCACCTTTTTGTTATACCGGACTGCCACTTTGAATACAGAAAGCAGCAAGAAAAGGATTCAAAATGTGACAGTCTTAGGAAATATCACTGAAGTAAAATGGAAAATTTAATTCTTGCTTCTCACACTTAAATTAAATTAAGAATTAAATTGATGATAATTTGTTTATCCACGTATAGAAAAAATGAGGATTAAAATATTTCACTTTTATGAAGAATACTCTCTTCATCTGTAAACCAACTTCTCAGGTCTTCAATGAAATTTTTTAATTCCCCTCTTAAAATTCACAGGGCATGCAGTACAGAGGGATAAGTTCAAAAGCAGGTGGAACAAGCAGGAGAAGGAAAATGCACATCAATGTGTGTAGGGAAAGAACAGCAGTGGCTGGAGCAGTTCTTTTAGGCTAGAGCTGGGCGAGGGAAATTTGGGGGAGGGTTTGGACTCTGACTCAGTAAAACTCCTCATTTGTTGTTTTGCTTGTTTGACTTGTTTTCCCTCTATTTATTTTTCAATTGCTGATATAAACCCAGATTAACATCTCAATAAAGTTCTAGTTTTGAATACTCCATCTCTTTATTATTACATATGTAGTACTACTGGATATTTTCCATTGTTGCAGAGTTCTGTTTCGTAATGTCACGTTGTCACTTCAGTAAATATGAAAAATCCCATTTTTCCCAGGGGAAAAATGAAGGTAGTGAAGTTTTCCACCACTGGCTAGTTTTAAACAAGGAGGAGCATTTTCTGAAAGCAACTAATTTTTCTAAAAAGTGTAAAAATATTAAAAATATAGGCCCCAAGGGAATGCAGTGATAATTTTAAAAAAGTTTTAAAACCCACAATGCTTTTTAATAAAGCAGAAAAAAGTTAAGTTTATATAAAATGACATTTACATTATCTCCACCAACTGCCTAATGAGTCTGGTGCTGGATCTGAAGTCTACATCAAGAAAAAAATTACTCAGCACCTTGGACAGAAGCTGCATGACTAAAAAATGCCTTGAACCACCTTCTTCTTGTTTCTGCCAAGGCCTGCAAAAAGCAAATTGAGATTTGTGTTAACATAACTGAGACCGATGCTTAATGTTTAAATGTCACAGAATTGGAGCCTTCCTCGTGAGTATGGAAATGTTATCAATGAAATTAATTGTAGATCCTATCTAATTCTTGTGTTAAAAGAACTTTAGGAAGCAATCTTATTAAATGTAAAAAATTGCTGTAATTATTTTTTAATACTTCTGCCACCTTGTGTGCTTGGGTTTATACCCAAGAAAAGCATAATTGCTCTTATTTCTGTGAATTGATCCCTAGGCAGCCTGAAAAAGAGTAAAACTTCAGAGAATACAGTTTATTTATTGGAGAGCAGAAGAGCAGGTCAGCCACATCCATCCTAATCAGATGATCAAACAAGACAACTACTTAGTCACTCTATGACGCAAACATGAGCAAATGCTGATAAACTCACCAGAGATTGTGTTGCTGATTCTGACAAAAATCCTCTCAAAATCTGCAAAATCACTCCAGGAAGACTGGAACATGTGCATGAAACGGTTGACATAAAGATTTTCCATCCTAAAAAAAAACCCAAACCAAAACATATCTTGAAAAAATAATCTCCAGCTTTCTCAATATGCATTCCTATTATTTTCAATATTTTTATATATCTAAACACAATAAACTTTAGTGGAATGTGGGAGTAGCCGCCCTACAGAATTAATATTGCAGGCTGTACCTTTACACACCAGGCTGAAAGGCACATCAAGAGCCCAACTTCTGCTATTGCACTTACAGAACTCCACTCTAGAATTGTTCTCAGCAGCCTACAGCGGCAGTGCTTTAGCACCTATAAAAACTGTAGTCAGAAAAGCTAGTGCTTCACACACACATTGTCAGTGGTTAACATCAGCTAAGAGTGCTGAGGGCACTGCTAACACCAATACAGAAAGTGGTATGGTGACACAAAGAGACTCAGGGAGGTGCACAAAGTCAGAAGATAACCCAGGATCAGGCAGCCACTATTCCTAAAAAGAACGACAGGTACTGTAAGTATCTACAGGACAAAGGCCAGACTGGATCCCAAAAGTGTGAGGCCTGAGTTTTTGAGAGCTTTCTATTTATTTGAGCTGCTGGATAAACTTGATGCTCACATCTAACCTCAGAAACCAAGGCTCTTAGTTGCACACATCACATGAACACAGCAGGCTGGGAGCCAGAAATGTCTGACTTCATCTGCTAATTCAGCAAATACAGCACAGCCGAGCAAGTTCCCTTTATAAGAAATGGCGAGTCCTAAATTAGTGCATAAATGCGAAACTGCTGTTATTAGATGGAAATCATTTACTTTGACTAGAAAGCAAATAATGAACTTGAAAAAGAAAGTTGGCTTCCCACTTACACTTCAATCACACAAACAAAAGCACACACAGCATAGGAAGATATGCAGGGCAGACAGCAAAGTAAAAAAAGTCACAGTGCTGCACAAAAGCCTCCCAAAAAGATTTTGAGGAGAATCCCAGGAGGCTAGATTTATAATCAGCAAACATATAGAAAAGACTGGATCAGAACTGGCTGGAGAGGATGAAAAGCCTGGAGAAACAGCCAGTGGCTTTCTGGAAGGAGGGCTCTACACCAACATGACCACAATGCAGACAAAACAAAGGAGCTGCTTCTGCACTAAGCCCAGATGGGGTGCATGTACAATGGGCTGCTTCTGCTGCTACAGATGGCAGTCAAGGGTAAGAGGTGCCTGGAGGCATGTTTGGAAGTAAAAGTCACCCAGTTGTCTATGCTGGAACAGATGATGGTGTCTCCAGAGGTCTTCTCACACCCAACAGGGACACAGAATCACTGTACAAAAACTTCCACAGGACTCAGGAAACAAAAATATGTTTTTCTCAAGAAATCAAGTACTTGGAAGTCTCTGGCACACACTAGAAACCAGAGCAAGGAAAAAAAGTCAGAGTTGCTTGTAGAACTTAATCTGCCCAAATGCAACACTGGTCCAAAATAGCTACACAAGCCTGCATTTCTGGCACAGAATCCAGGCTCAGAGTTTCCATTTGCTAGATAGTGTAGGTCACGTCAGCACCAGGCAACTTCAGGATTATCTCCACCTACACACAATTAATCCTTTAAACTTACAGAGTTGTCCATTGCCAAGAGCATAAAGAATATCTGAGATGTATCTCCCTCTAAGATCCTTTTCACACGTCCCAAGAAAAAGGGCTTTCCCCTCCCCTATTCCACGACTTCTTTTGTCTCATATAACTCTCCCAGCTCTCACATATTCCCTTCAAAGTTCTCCTTGCCCACTGATACACTTTGCATTTGGGTTTCAGACATACCTCTCTGTCTTCCTTCCTACTGCACTCAAACTGAAGACAAGCCCCATGCCTTCCCCCATGTTTCTCACTCCATTCCTGCAATTATTCCAAGCTCCCAAAGCACATCAGGATAGCTAGATAAGGGCTATCAAATTCTTCTCCAAAGATTTTGACAATTCACTTGACCAGAAACATAGGTCTAGATTTTTCAGCTAAATGTGCCAGACAGGAAGCATTGCCATTGCTTAGAAAAATCTGTTTTGTGTCATACCAGTTATCCAGAATGGCTGGCTGTCAGCAACACAGTTTCAGGTTCCTATTTCATGGGGAGGGCCCCTTACAGCCAATGACAAAGATAGATGCCCCTGCAGTCTGTTGAGTCACTTCCAAGTTTCACTTGGCAGTGACTCAGGCCCTCTGACAACATGCCACAGCCTGGCAGGATGGGATTGCTGGAAGGGGAATGCAGCCTCCAAACTGCTTATGTCTCCTAATGGAAAACCTCTCATCTCTGGCATTCAGGTGCTGCTGCTCCTGCATCACTCAGATCTTCTATATGAGCTGGGAAACAGCTGCTTTGCCCTGGCTAACATCCTGATTTGACTCTGCGTTGGTAGCGGAATTCAGCTGCATAAATGAATAAATAAAATACCCAGAATGCTCTGACATGTAAGGACCAGTCTTGTCTCTTGTCAGACTATTCCACCACCTGATAGAATGGTGGCATATCTGAGACAGTGTTGTATGACCTGGGCATTTGAGACAGCACAGAAGGGGACTCAGGGGTCAGAGAGGTCCCATCTGCCTCACTGACACTGTGCTATTCCAGAGCTCTGCAGGATTGATTATTCAGGCTCATCCAATGGCCATCCAATGTTTTCCTCAATGGCATGATATGTGCAAGTGGGTGGACAGTAACTCGGCTGCCCCATGCAGATTACACTCAGGGGTGGATAACGGATGAGCTACTCGGAAGAGATTTTCTCCAGCAGGATGTCAAGGGTGCATTGGTAAAGATCTTTGTGTATGCCACCAGAAGACTAAGTTATCACCAACAGTCAGAGAAGAAAGATATCTCCAGGGGGCAATGCTGAGAACTGAGGGAAAAGCTCAAGCTCAGGTGCCTGTAGTCCTGCTGATGTTTTCCACCAGTGTTCACCAGTGCCTCCATCTGCCTGCAGCCAAAACCATGGCTAACAAGAATGCAGAGGCTTAGTCAGTTCCCAGTGTGAAAAACATAAATATTGATAACTAAAAAATAAAATAACAAATCCATTAAATTCCTACTTTCATGCTTTGAATGGCTGCTGATCCAGCACTTGAAGAAAATAATCCAATTCTGAGATTCAATGAAACCTAGAAGGTGGTCAGATCCTTACCCTGCCCCAAAAGAGACTCTGCAGACTCCTGAAGTTCCACAGACACTTACGCTTTCGTGTAGTTCAGAATGAAGTCAATTCCCTTCTCATTGTCAAACTGGATGTCTCGAGGCAGTTCACTGTGAGAATGGGCATCGATGCTCAGGGGAAAGCCTGGATGCCACTCCTTCCAGCTGAGAAAATAAGAGAGGTTTGATTAACCATAAAATCTTATCAGCATGGGAGCTGTGCCCTTACCTCTACTGTTTTGATGCCTCACTGCTATAAAAGAATTTTGTGTCAGACTCACTTAGGCCAAAATAAGTGATTTACTCCACATCAATACCTACCAGTACCCCACAGAATCCTGAACCAGACTGGAGGGCATCTACTTGGCCACCTACCTTCACAAAGATTGAAGTAGCTTAATATCTGTGATATTTCTACACACTTGCCACATTTGGTTGAAACTGGCAGTGGCTTCAAATGTATTATGAGGGGAGGGAAGAGAGAGACAGCTGCCCAATGCATGCTCATTCTAGGGACTACACTTCTGCAGAACTGAGATACAGCAGCCAAAACTACACAGGCATGTATTTAGATTCCTTCAAAAGGCCCTCTCCAGGAGTCTTAATTCAACTGTTCAACCTCCTAGTGGTCATGGTACACATTCATTGCCCCATTTTTATTTCAAAACAAGTGAATGGTAAAGAATACTGTTTCAATGGTATTTCCAAACTGCCTGCCACATGCAGACTGCACTGGGTATTATCAGCTATGCATCAGAATTTTAAGTAGCTATTTCCCTGAGATTACAAATGGTTTTGCCTTCCTTCTTGCATATGTAAATAAAATTTTGAGGCACACCTCTTTCTGAACCATATTTCCCTCTGCTCTATTTCCTGTAATTTGTAGGGAACAGCCTGTCTTGTTCAAATGAAATAAACAACACATACACCAAACCTCAATCCATCCGTTCTGAATAGACCCTTTGCCCTGACCCCTACTCTCCCAATAAAGAGATATAAATGCAAGAAACATTTTTGTTATTTTAACAGAGCACATCTCTAACAAAAGGCAATGTCTAATGCCTTCTGGAGTTAACCTCTGAGAAAAGACAGAATTTTCTCATCATGCCACTGACTAGGGAAAAATGTCTATGGCAGCATAATATATATGTGATATATATGTATAAAAACATATGTATGTGTACATATATATATATGTGAAACATATATGTATAGTATACATATGTGAGATTTTTACATATCACAACTGTGTTCTGTTAGTACATTCCAGTTCACTCAAACAGGGCCAGTTTTTTACTGCACCCTGGTGCAGGAAACAACTCAAGCTAGCTTGGTGCAGCAGCCAAAAAGCTCCAGGAAAAGCTGACATGTTCAGATCATGTTCTAAAACTGTAGCACTGCTTGTAATAGGCAAATGAAATATGCCTTCAAATCTTCCTTGAAGATTTTCTTTGAAAGCACAGTTGTGTGCCAGAGGGCCCACACAGAGGCTGTATCACTGAATTCCCATGGAAGTCTTCCAGATTGGCTCATCTGAGGTACAAGTATCCATAATGCCACTTGCATCACTGTACAATGAATTCCATCTAAGTAAGAACCAGCTATGACCAACATGGTAGCTCAGGCTTTCTCTTATCCAGCAGCTGAGTAATTAGAGGCATGTGGTAATGTGAATATAGTCTGCCAAACTCTGACCTGATGAGGACAGACCCTGGAGCAGTGGGAAACTCACCGGTACATTTTCTGACGGGATTCGAGCTCTTTGCGCCTGTGCTGCTTGAGAATCTGAGTCTTGTCATCTCGGGGGAGCTTTGCTGTCAACAGGGAAAAGACACAGGGTTATGAGGTTCCTCCACCTATCACTGCCCAGGTGTTGAGAAGGACAGCAAAGTTTTCAAACCTTCAAACTTCTGATCTATACCTTTACAAAGTTTCTGCAGGAAATGCTTACATGATTCAATTTAGTACTTTTGAGTGGACATACAGGTCCTTAGAGAATCTGTGGAAGAAGACAAGATCCTGACTTGGTGCTTCCAAGGGAAAATAAGCTTAAACTAGGAATATCTGTCTCAACTGTATATAACCTTGGATTTCTAATGTACACATTTGCTGTACATATCTAGTGTCAAATGGTCTGAAGAGAGTCTTGGGAACTAATTTTACAGTTCAGGATCTAGGGGACTTTCCATCAATAAGAGAAAGCACAACATTATTCCAGATCATCTTCTCTGCTAAAAGACATGTGCAGGAAACATCTCCAAGCTTCTCCCCTTGAGCAATGTTCTCCCCTGCCAGCTTGGGGCAATAATCACATCTTCCAGTCATGAGAACAGAAAGTAAAAACAATGAGACTTCAGTTCCAGACATTTTGCTCCTCTGACCATGAATTCAATATAACATTAAATAACACAGAGACTTCCTTAGTGATCAAAGGAAGGGCAAGGTACGAGACTCACTTTACATACACAAATGTGGAGGCAGATAAAACCAGTAGGAGTTTCATGACAAAAGCTGTTTGGGGTTGGGGCTGGAAATATCAGAGATAATGCAGCTGATAACGTACATGTCTAATGGTTTCCAAGTGGTTGTGTCCAAGTTACCAAGAAAGTTTCACTTGTTCTTGTCCTTTCCCTCACCGTACTCAGAAAGCCACACAAAGCTGCCTTCCATGGAAGTTGTTATCAAGCAAATTATGGAAAAGGGAAAGGACAAAAATAAACTGACACATAGTTGTTATTATAGGACAAAAGACTTAAACCACAAAATGGCCCAGCCAGGAGTGACCAAAAATGTAAGGGGAATATAAACATTCATTTCCTACCACCTCACACTTGTTGCAGCTGTTTTCAAGCACTCATGTTGCAGAACACTACCGTTGCCAACCTCACCCAGGTTCCAGAGAGAGGAACAAGCAAACATCAGCAAAAAATGTCTGCCCAAACCCTGGTCACAGCAAGTAGGTGTCAGAGACACTTAAAAACACCTTTCTTAGTTGGTCACCATTACTTGGAGCAGTCAAATCCATCACCCTGCCTTGTCCTGGATTTGACAGCATGCAAAGAGAATGAATGTTAAGTAAGCTGCCGTTTCAGTTTGCACCTGCTGAGCAACTTTGGGACTTTATTTCATTCTCATGAAAACAAGACAATTTACAGGCAATTAATCACAGGCCACTTAGGAGCTTAGAATGAAACAAACACTAATTCTAATTAGATCAAAAGGGCTTTCAGCAATGGGGATGTGGTGTAGTAAAAATTTTGGCATTAAGGTCAACCTTCAAATTCAAGACCAGTGTAACAAGCCAGTGTTAGGACTCTTCCTTGTATGTGCTTCCCAAAACATCCAACCCAACTGCCAGTGCCTAGCCCAACAAGCTGCTCAGAAAGCATTCCTAGTAGGGAAAGCCCACTCTCTAGGATGCAGCAGGGGACTGGCAGAGAGTCTTCATCGAAGGGAGAAGATTGGGAAGTATGTGGAGAAATGGGAAGGAGAGATAGAAGAATTCCAGGTGTTCTGCAGGAAATCTGGTTTCTGATAGTTCTCACCTCTTCCATCTCGAAGGACCACCTCCTTTTCATCTGTAATCCAGCGGTAACATGGGAACTCCAGATAGTCACCCACTGGTGTTTTAACAGTGATATACTTAAGGTACCAGTCATCCTGGTACCAGTATTTTCGTTTCTCAATTTTTATTAGCTGTATTTCTCCAAGGTCTTCTTCAACAGTCACATCATAGGAGTCAACCTGCAGAGCAGAATACAGCCAGTGATCCACTGCATATGCAGAAAGCACCACCAGCACCACCCAGGCATACCTAGTCTTTCCTCACACAGCTTTCCAGCTTCTGGTGGGTGAAAAAAGGAAGTCTCATTAATGGACTGCAGTGCAACAGAAAGATGAAAAACAAGAACAATAACATGCAAAACACTTCAGAAATGGAGAAACATTTTTGGATGCAACCTAAAAACAGTATTACTCCTTGAAATGTGTGCAAGTCTTAGAAAAATGCGCAGGCCAATGAAACCATTCACTCCTCTCCTAGCAAGAGCTGAAGGAGGTACTGCTAGGGCACATCTACTCATGCAACTGGAGTGGAAAGATGTTAAAGAGATTAGAACATTGAACTAGGAATTTAAAGACCTTTGTGTGTTAGTTGTGTGTGCTTCAGTCTAAGGACAGTATCCAGATCACCTAAATCCACTTCGTCTTTTGCTTTCTGGTCTTCTTCGGTTCTCCCTTTTTAAAATGAGGACAATGGTACATTTTATGTTTATATAGCTAAAATTTGGACAATTACACATTTTATGTTTGTAAGGCTCAGATGTACAAAGGAATTTAAGTACAATGTTACACCCAGAGATATGTATACATAAGATTTAAATTAAAGAGCAATATGAATCGGATCCAAGGAGTTGGTAGAAATGTCACATTGATAGCCAGCTTTCAAAAGAAACTCATTCCTCTGGTAACAGCCTACATGCCTATATTACCAGAGCCCTAAAGTAGTTACTGTTGGTGTAATGCAAGAAGGACATGCAATTAAGCTAAATGATCCTGGAGGGTTTTAATCTTTTTATGAACATCACAATTCCAATTTTAATGGCAGTTCTGAAAGGGAGGGCTCCCTCCTGGTACCTCACACAGCTTCTGCTGCCTCCAAGCCAGCACTGCCACAGGCTCACCTCAGATGACAATTTTGCTAATAGAGTAAAGGTGTGCCAGGTTACAGAGAATGGGAAAGGTGCAGGTAAGAACTGACAGTTGGCTGCTCAAGGTTTCTATGCCGTTTGTTGTATGAGGTCCCTTGATAAACACCAGGGTGGCTGTGCAGTGAACCAGAGATACAAAGGGCTTTTATACAGTTTGAGGGCAGAGTGAGTGAACAGAAGTAGTGAAGACTATTGCACTGTCCAAACTCCTGTACCACAATGTTCAAGCAATTTAATCTCATGCAAAACCTGAGTCTCTTTTTGAGGAGAGATTCCTACTGACCATTCTTATATTGGATAAAGGATGGCACAGACAACTCCTCTTTGTATAAGCATAAAGCTCTAAGTGCAAAGAGCTGTATTTCCTATCTGGAAATACATGTTAGTATTTTTCTTTCAACAAAAGAAAAAGCATATGAAAGGGGAACAGGAAGGAAATAGAGAACTGAGGGATACCATAAACTTTGAAATTACTCAGCACCAGAGGAATTTACTCAAAAGACACTATGCAAAGAAAAGAAACTAGGACTTTCAACATTGCCTGTGTCCAGGGCTTGAAGTAAGTCAGAAAAACTACAACTGAGCTACCATTGTGCAAATTCCTTCATGGTTTTCCACATATTTTTCCCTCAGTCGACATTTGCCATGCAAATCTCCTACTCGGATCTGGCCCATGCCCTCTTTAATCACATATAGTAATATGCCAAATTTGCAATAATGCAAATGAAGACATTATGAGGATAACGGAACTACAGAGCCTGGCCCAACATTTAGGGAAAAAACTCCCAAACCTGGAAAGCAGACAACTTAAAAATAATGCTGCAAAATGCTGCTCATCCACTAAAAACTGATATTTGTTTTAGAAAAGGATTAACAAATTAATTGCTTTGCAGAAAAAAATATAAAGATGGTATTGAAAAAAACACTAAAGGCAGAACTGTGAAAACAATTGCTACATTTTGCAAACCAACCAAACTCAAAGTCTTCTGGCCTTCTTTGGTTTTAGTTTTCTGGTTCTGTACTGGTATTTTTCTTTCCTTTCCTTCTTTCTTGCTCAACATATTATTCAGACACAGTGTTTTGCGCACAATGTAACCTGAACAGGTGCCTGGAAAAAGATGCTGCATTCCCCAAGAAAACATCCTCAAACCCAAAATGTAGCACATTGTACTGCAAGTGTCCAGTGAGCCAGACACTTTACAGAACACAGACTTACTCTGTGGTCCACAATAAATACATGCTGACTGCTGCTAACACCCCCACCCTCTGTTGCTCCCTCACCTCGTGGATATATCTCTGCTTCTGCTGGATCTGGTCCCACAGCAGGTGCCCCATGGTTGGGGGAGACACTGCTGGTGGGCAGACACTGAATGCTCCCAGCATGGCATTTTCTCCCTGTGACAGCATCCAGCCCAACTGAATGCTCAGAGTACTGGCAGGCTCTCCATCAGAGCCACCTGAAACCCTCTTTTGCAGCCCAGGAATAAGAGCAAACTGCCGGGTCAGTAAAACCCTGGTGGTGATCTCCTGAGCTGGGCAGGGCTCAGCCCTCCTGGGAGAGCGCCCTAACCCTAAGTTTGCAGGACAGTCTGAGGTCTCCTTCAACCTCTCCTGCTGACATTGTTCAGTTTTGCCTAAAGTATGTGACTATTCAGCAGATAAGAGAGAAACAATGACCGGATGTCCACTGGGGAGATTCAGGTAACAAGGTCCTAAGCTAATGAATGTTTAATCATGAAATAAAATTAACTTCAGTAGCAGTGGCTGGCAAATATCTGGGGGACCACAACCACACACACCATCAACACCTACTCAAAATGCTGACTTCTGTTAAGTGTATCCATGATGTTTAGCACAGAAGAGACCATGGACCTAATTCAGGCTGTGAACCACATGGCTGAAAAAACACACCTCAAGGCAAAGCAGCACCATGACACTGAAGACTCACTTGTACATGTGGTGCGAGGTCTAATTTCCAAACTTCTGAATATCTTTTTATAACTTTGAAAGTTGTTTCTATCTCATCAGACCTTCTAGAAACTGTGCAATTTGTTTCCAGGTAAAATACACATTTTGGAAAGGGGGGAAAAAAAAGTGTATTATTTCCAGAGTGGACAATAAGCAAATAAATAAGTGCCATTCTAAACCAATGCACAGAGTATAAGCAATTACATTTGGATAGTTGAAACATGGTGATAGGACCACAGAGAGGACAGGGCACAGCTAACAGCAGAAATCTGGGCTATGAAGAAGAGCATAGCTGATAGCCCAACCACAACTTCATTCTCAGACATTCATGCTGTTTTTCAGCTTTCATCGACGTTGCCCTACACATTTTTCTTGGCAGGCATTGTAATTCCCACTAGATGCTCTTACCCCTTTGTTTAATTCTTTGGAGATAACTGGGCTCTGACTATTAGTAATACTGACTCCAAACACCACCTATCAAGAGGAAACACTCTAATTTTTTTTTAGGATTTGTAAAGGAAGTGCGAGGAGATCCAAAAGCCCATCCTAAGTCAGAACCAAAGAGCCCCATCTTTCCTGAGGTCTGACTGACCGCAGGGGCTAACTCCTAGGGCAGGGATGCGGATGACGGGCGGCCGGGGAGGGCAGCGGGCACCCCAGCCTCGGCGTCCCGCTGCGGAGCACCGGCACAGGGAGACAAGCGCTAAAAGAGAGCCCAGCCCTGCCCAGCCCCTCGGGCGGCCGGCCGGGGGGCGGCCGAGGTGCCGCTGCTGCGGCCGCAGCGGCCGCGGATGGCGGGCCGGGGCACGGCGGGCACAGGCGGCGGATGGTGCCGCGGGACTCACCGCGCCGCGCTCGAAGTCGTTGTAGAAGGGCTTGTCCAGGAGGTGCCTCTCGCTGCAGCCGTCCGTGCCCTGCAGGGTCAGGTACACGTAGTCGTCGGTGCCCGCGAACCACTGGGTGCCCGTGGCCACCGTGACGGTGTAGGACGGCATGGTCCCCGCGGCGCGGCTCGCTCGCCACGGCCCCACCGCGGCTGCTGAGCCGCGCTCCTGCCTTCGCCCGGACCCTGCCCAGCGCCGCCGCCTCCCCCGCCGCCGCACGGGGCGGCTCGGCGCTGCCCGCCCCTTCCCCGGCCCGGCACACCTACCCATCCCGCCTCGGCCGCGCTGCGCCTCCGGCCCGCCGCCTGCCCGGCACAGCGCCCCTCACCCGCAATTCCAGCCCTGCCCCGGCACAGCGCCCCTCACCCGCAATTCCAGCCCTGCCCCGCACCCTGCCCCGGCACAGCGCCCCTCACCCGCAATTCCAGCCCTGCCCCGGCACAGCGCCCCTCACCCGCAATTCCAGCCCTGCCCCGCACCCTGCGCTCAGTCCGTGCACCTGCCCTCCCGCTGTGCACCAGCTCCACGGCAGCACGATTTACACAGCCCTCCACACTCTACTTTCCTTTTGATAACCTTCCACAGTTTCACAACTCTACACAGCATCCAGAGCTCTCGGCTCTGCAGCACAGTGCTCCACACAGTATTCCTGATCCTGCCAGGCACAGCTCAAGTCGACACAGCCCCGTGTGCCTCACCACCTCTACATTCACAGGATTTCATCTTAAACTGCTCTGCACTCTGTAACCTCACCTCCTAACCCCCCCAGTGTGCAGGCACACATACCCTTCTGTGTGCTCCTTACACTCACACTACACTGACACAACACACTACACACTGCAGATATCCCACTCTTCATCATCCAAAGTGACTCACTCTGTCATAGCACCAAAGAATCGTTAAGCTTGGAAAAGACCTTTAGGATGATCAAGTCCACTCAAATTCATCATTAAACCATGTCCTTAAGTGCCATAACCACATGCTTTTTTAACACTCCCAGGGTTGGTGACTCACACCATACTGCACCCTCATTCTATACACTAAATCTGCAAATCTGTGTACTGCTCACACTTTCCTCAGGGCTGGACCCCTGTATGGGCCCATGCTTTATTCCCTGTATTCCTCTGAGCTTTTGAAACACCCTGCTGTCTTGGTATTACTGTGTGTAACACCAAATGCCAGCATGTCTGCAGATCAGAACTGTACATAACAACCAGTTCCCCATTTACAGAAAGCCCTCTGAACATCCCATTTCATACTCCCTGAGTACACCAAGCACCTGCTACCATTAAGATGCTGGCATTATGAACAGAAGAGCTGTCTGTGCTTCCTCCAGACTCCAACTTGCCCAGAGAAATAAAGCCATAGCAGTGACACTGCACACTTGGCACTTCGACACCAGGACCACTAAGATTGTTCTCGAGTATTTAATCAAGCAAACTAATACTACATGGTGCCAACCCTGTTATCTCACTGATAATCTTCCTCTGTGCTGCTGTAGCAGCAGCTGCATGATACTGTGCTGAGAGGAGCTGAGCTGTGCTTTTGCTCATCTGTGTCCTTTCATCATTGCTCTGTGACCAAACCCAGCTCTGCATTTCTTTGTGGTCAGGCACTTGGCCTAGCTGGTCTCTGGCTCTTGTGAATCTTTACTGATGGATATGCACAACAAGCTAAACTAAAACCACCTCAGGAGTGCTTTACTTGTGGTACAGTTAGAGCTGAAGTTCTGTGCTGGATTAATTAGCGTATGATGGTAACTAACCAAATCATACTTTGGTAGCACTTTCAGTATGAGGCGCTCTGCCCACAGGTGAGGCAGCAACCTTCAAATACAGAGGAAGTGAGCAATTAAAGCCAACTAAAGTTGGAAGTTGTTGCTGGTTGTGCCTGCCTCTGTTCTGGCAAGTCCAGTTGCAAAGCGCCTTGTGCCCATGGGACTGCTGAGCACATCACGAGATATGCTTATGGACTCTGCTTCAGCTTCCCAAGACAGGCTGTAGCCTGTCCTATGTTTTAAGATATTTACATGTTGTGCTTACACACCAATGGGGACAACAGGGACAGCCTGTGCTGCCCTTGAAATGATCCTGTTTTTCTTTTGCAGAGGCATGAAGATACTGGGCTCTGCTCACCCAGAAGAGGCAGGGAAGGTCTCCTATGTCTCTTCAGGTCAAGAAGTAACTTAAGCATTTTTGGTATTGTGACTTAGATTTCAAGGCTCTCCCACATTCAGGACATGCTTTTATAGACATAGAAAATATTCAAAAGTACTCAGCAATAATTTCTAGTCTGCTGCTACTGTTTAAGTAACAAACAGAAGTGCAAAATGGCCAACTGTTGCATGACCCACCTGAGGTAGTTGCAGAATCCCAGCCTGGAGATCTGACTTCTCCTCCTGAGATTTAAGCAGCAAGGGATCCTTGCTACTGCACTTTGATCACTTCCATTGACAGTGTTACCACACAGAAGCACACCATAGTCCCAGTAAGATCTTCCTTCCTTTCCCCTTCCCTTTACATAAGATTTCGAAGAACTCACAGTTCCATTTCATTTTTGCCCAAGAGCTGTTAGTCTTAAAAGTTTCTAAATTTAGGTTCACAGCCTTCATTGAAAGATATCTGAAACCCTTCTAACATATCAAGTGCTTCAGAAACAGATTTGTCATACCTAAGGCCCCTTTCTAGACACCTTCATTTTCACTGCAAATATGGAACAAAGTGGTGTTCAAATCTTGATCAGCGGGTTTCCACATTTCTTTGCATTTCAGCTCTGATGCAGCATTTGAACACAATTCGATTCCCCTGAGTGATGAGTTTTGTTTTCACACAGTTTGAGGCTCTTCTGCACAAAGATTGACTGTGACCCTCCCTATAGTGTTACAACTCCTCTTACAAACTCATTAAAAAATACTAGATAAGCTCAGTCCTGTACAGGAAAATTGTAGGAATGCATTTGCTCTGTCTCACCAGCCTGTTCACAGCTATGTCTCTTTTAAAGTCTGTTCTTTTAGCACTTCTCACTTTTAGCATGAGGTCCACATTCAAAAGGTTATTGACAATTTTTACTTTTGGCATAATTTCAAACACTTTGTCAAAATCCTGCCAGACAAAATGCAGGATACACAAAAGCCAAACCCAGACATTTTATCCAGAGAGTACATTACCTCACTCATAAGGTGACCCTCACTGTACTGTCACTACCAGCTTACCCCCTCTCAACCCTTTCCCTGGGGAAGCAGGAATTGTTCCCTGCACCACCTGTGCACAAACACCTGGCTCCTCTCTTGGAGAGGGTTTCACTAAGGCAGCAGGATCTGTGCAGCCACATGCAGGCAGCTGGGAAACCAGGACCTTAAAATGTGAGCAGCTGCTGTTCCTGGTCTGGCTCAATGTTAGTGTGGGGCAGGACAGCTGCCTGCAAGGCCACATCTACTCTGCCAGAGATTTGCTGCTCCTTACTCACAGCTCCCCTTTGCCTAAACATCCCTCAGATTTACTACACGGAAACTCACAGCAGAAGTCAGCTGTTGTCCCTCTTTACCTTTGTGCGGTGCCAGTGAAAAACAAGGTTGTTCTGGGAAGATGCCATGTATCTTACAGCCCTCCTGAGGTTACCGGCAGTTGGGGTAGGCAGATGGCCCTCCTGAGAGATGTTAATAAGGACTGGGAGCAGGGAGGAATGATACAATGCCGCAATTAACAAATGACAGAGAGGAGCAGCAGAGCCTACAGAAGTTCCCAATCTACATAAATAATCTAAGGGGCATGAGCTTAATAGCTGAGAACATATGCATGTTAATTGCATATTACGCTGCCAGAATGGGGAGAAAAAACCCTCCTTGTTCATAGAACTGCCTCTGTCCTACCTCAGTGCCCAGAAAGGAACTCTATAAAGCTCAGCACAGTGTCCTTGCTGTGCCATCCAGGCAGTGGCAATTCTGGCACCAGTTGACTCTCACAGCCCCCAACAGGGCTGCTATATCAACACTTAATACAGTATCTTTATACCTTTTCTGCAAGGGACCATCCACACTGCAAGAGGCTGACAGTCTCTCTATCCCCATGAACTTCCTACCCTCTTTAAGGACTGGTGTACCTTGGATCCTTCATCCCAGTTAACATGATGTTAGGACACTTCTCTCAGCCCAGAGGACCATGGGATCTGGAACTGCCTGACCTCATCACTTCCCCTCAATGTGCAGATCCTCTCCTTCCTCTGCTGATGTAGCTGTGCAGCTACACTTAAGGAGAGGAGGGAGGCAGACATAAAGCAATGTGCTTTCAGGTTTCCCCTCCCCAAACCATTGCTCGAGGCTGTGCAGGTAATAGTGCTAAAGAGGAGGGGAGAGCAAAGGCATGGGACACGTTGAGCCACAGACGAGGCAGACACAAGGAATACAGCTGCATTAGTGGCTGCTCTTTAGGTATCATTTTGTGCTGCGCATATTTGACAACTGCAAAATTAGAACAGCAGTAGAGACTGAAAACTGCTGCAAAATTCCTAAGCCCAGGAAGCAAAGGTAGAGTCCTGATAGAGGCTTGTGCAACATCAGGCAGGTTCAAATTAATCCTTGAAATAATACCTCTAACTTCTATCACAGCTTGATTTGTCTAGGACTGCAAGAAGGCTGCTCAATAGAAAGGTTTAATTTAATTTACGTCTGATTTCTCTGGTGTACATCAATTGCTTATATGTGACCATGAATTTAACATAATCCTGAAAGCAGTTATGGGATAAAATAAACCATCAACTTGCTGGCATAAGGAAATACTGGTTTAGATATTCCCACTATTAGAATCAGTTCTTTTTTTAATACAGCACTTTCAAAGCAAGAAAGTAAACATGAGAGCAAAATAAGTGGCAAGCACAGCTCTAGAGAGACCTCAGTTTATCTGTAGGAAGAAGACAATGGTACTTGGTGAGTTTTTTTGGGATGCTCAGGAGTAAAGTAGATATCATGTAGGACACACTATCCAAGACAGCTGTGCTCTCACAGCTGGGATCAAGTCACCAGCCCGAGACATTTTCTGTCCTCTCCCAACCACAAGGATAACTGTTTCCCATGACAAAGGAACCTGCTGTCCCAGCACCAGACCCTACAGCTCTAACAGTGGTGCATTCTCCTAAGCCTGCTTGGCCTGCCTTGTTTGCAGGTGGCCTTTGAGACAGTATCAGAACAACCCAGCACAGCATGGCAGTGCCAGCAAAATTCACTGGGAGATTTGTTTTAGCAAAGTCTAAAAATGCAAAGAATTGCAAGCCTGATTCCTTGAAGGTTCAGGATTTAATGAGCACACCCTGAGTGAACTTCTCCCCCACCCCCTGCTCTGTACAGCCTTCTGTTGTTTTATTTAGTTATTTCAAACCCTCCTCTGATGTTAAAGCCTTTGAGACAACTTCATTTATCTCCCTAATACTCTCAAAGTCTACTCTCTATTTTCAGATCTCAGTTCCTCTGACACATTCTGGCCTTTTCCTAGAATGCACTTTAAAGAGTATTCCTAAAGTTTGCCATCAATCGACCCTGCCTGAGTAATATTACATTTCTAATTATTCTACCCTGTATAATGCACTGAATTTGCTTCCTATTTCCTTTGTCCAGGGCTCTTTTGATTTCTTTTTTTTTTTTTTCCCAAAAACCCCAAAAACTCCTCTGCCTCCTTTTTCCATCTAGCCAAGATGAACTGAGTTTTCCTTTGTTCCATTCTTGTTCTATATTGAGATATTCTTGCCTGATTTTATGTTATACATCCATCCCAAGGCAGTAAAAAATCATCATCTTCTGCTGTATTGTGGTACACAATACAGTGCCAAAATGTCAGAGAGCATCCTACACATCAGAGACTGGAGCCTAGAGGATTTACAGGAAGAGCTGGGATCACAGGGGGACATAGACCTTTATTTGCAGTGTCGCTTCTGGGTGCTTCTATGGTCATTCCTACCAACCACACATTGTCTGCAGTTTGGTACATCCTAGCGCAACCCTCACAGCCAGCCTGGCCAGAGGCAAGTGAGGAAGGGGGCAAGAGGAAGGAAATTTGGGTTGCACAAGTAGACTGAAAAGAGAAGGACAAGCACAGCATGAGGTGGATAAGGGACAGGGAAATCTGGAATGGAGGGGCAGCTGACAGGAGGCTGGTCCACAGGGTGGCTGTGGGAAGTGGGATGGGAGGTGTCCTGCAGCAGTGCAGGCACGAGCCAGGCTTTTGAGAGAGGACTTGGTTTTCAGAATCAGCAGCTGGAGTTGCATCTTCTGACACCTTTATAGACTCCACAGGGCACTCATGGACCTTGCAAAATGCTTCCTTTCTGCTTCCCTTCTGCTTCCCAACTACCTCCTTCTGCCCTGCTCCAAGAAAAAAAGTCATGCTGGTCCTGCCAGCCAGTAACTACTCACCAGCCAGCTCCATTTCCTGGGGACCAGATGAAAAAATCCTCTTCCTGGAGTCACAACTGTGCCATATGCTGCTGAGCCAATGCTGTTCTGTGCCTCAGAGATGGACACACTTCACACAGTGACAGTAATACTCTTTCAGATGAAAATACAGTTTACAAGAGGAAGTAAGTTAATTCATAATTAACTCGAGATGCCTGAGCCCAAGACAAGGAACACTTTTTAACTGGCAGCCAGATGGCTTTGTGGGCTCTGTTCCTTAAACCATTTATCAGCTTTTCATCTCAGAGACTGCCAGTCAAACAGCAGGCCCTGAAAATTATCCTACCACCTCTCTGGGAGGGTATTTTTGTATAGAGGTCTTGTTGGATTTCCAAACTTTATGTAAGTAGCTTAATTTACTACAGCCAGACTTTCTTTACTAAGGGAATGTAGGACAGAGACTTCTGCTTTGCATGGAAGACACCTCTTCAGGGTTGCAGCTTTAAGATTTCCTTCTCTTCCTTACCTAAAGGAAAATGAAAAGTTTTTCTTTGAGCCCCCTTGTGTCTGTTACAGACACAACTCTCCACGTCTTTGCTCTTTGGTGTGTATGCCTTTGTAACAAGCTCTCTCACAGCCCTGCAGTCTCCTTGACCTACTGTTGCTAGAAACATATTCTACTGGAACTACTAAAGATTTCCTCTTCTGTACACAAAATTAATACTCTTCCTAGAGGAAAATCATAGCAATGAGCATCTTCTGCTGTGCACCTCTACACAGATGCATGTGAAAATGCTGACTTCAGATATGAAGCATTTGATGCCCCATGCAGTGTTGATTCCAGAAAGTCAGATTTTAAGGCCCATGGAAATTTCTCTCCCCACCTCCTTCATGGCAGAAGCCAGAAACTTCTCCCCATGATTCCTGCATTTGAGGCCAAAGGACCTGCAATCAAAGGAGTTGCCCAATTATTCCAATGGTTACAATGCCTTTATCATTACGGATCATTTTATCATCAAATTGTCACGGGATGCTACTCTGCACTGCTCTGCTACACTGAAGAGCCATCAAGTTCTGTTTTTGATCATCTTACTCAATTTTTCTCTCCATGCTTTTTCAAACGAAATGGATACTATAAGGGGTTGGGTTTTTCTGTTTTTTTATAGAAACACTTTATTGCTGCAGTCAATAACCCTGTGTATCACACACAAATAACCAATTACAGTTTAAGAAACTAAAAATAATTCTGCAAGTGGTAATACTGAGAAAACGAACATACATGAAAGGATACAAAACTATACATTAAGTTACTAGAAATTTAATAACTAAAAAATTCTGCAGAAATATGAAGTGTCTTGTATAAACGTTATACAACACATGCCAGTGTAAAGTTCTTCAACATTATACAATTACCTATCTACAAATGTTTTACCTAAATACAAGATTAGCTGCAATTTTTAAACAGTTATCTTCTATACAAAGACAAGTGCTTTCAGTACTTCATTGGAATATACAGACACCGCAATATGTCAAAACTAAAAAATAATCACAAAATAAAAGGTCCCACTTAGAAATTTTCTTAGTGTATCTAATACAACACTAAGGAAATCCAGCCAGCAATATCCTTGCTTTTGTATTTACCCTTTTTGACCCATATCTGAGAGGGACCCAACCCAGAGTCACTGACCTCCCCCCTTTCATTGCTGGCCAGTCTCCAGAGCAGACCACACCAGAAATCCGTATCTTAACACGCATCAGCTTTAGGAGAAATTTGGACCTGGTTCCTACTTTGCAATAGATACATATTCTGCCACACACAGGGCAGAAGCAACCAGCTCCTGTGCATGGTGATATCCATGCATCACTTCCAAGGTTTCCCACGAGAGGCAGGCCGAGCAGCCCCCTTCCTTACAGCACCAAGTGGGCCTCGTGCTCTGATCAGTACAGAGGCTTGGCTTGAACAGAGTTATGACTGCTTGCCAGGAACTCCCAGGTACAGCACAGAGGCCCAGTACTTCTCTAACTGCTCGCAGGCTCATTCAGACTTCACTGAATGCCTCCTTGCTGAAGCAAAGCCCATCTCAGTGACACTCAACCAGAGGGAACTGTCCCAGGGTCTGGCCATCTCTTTTTAAACACCACTCTCACTCCCAAAACACAGGCTTACAGTTGAAAAAAGTCCTGAGAATCCACAGGAATTTAGTATCTCATCAGCTCTTAAACAGGATCAACCTTCTGCAGCACACACCTATATTTCTAACATCATGCATGTTCATGACCTGGCAGATTCATCAAATGTGACACAGCAGGGGAATTTTCTTGGCCCAGATGGTGTCTTTTTGGACAGGAGTGCTGTCAATAGAATGGGGTCGATTATCTGGGGTATTGGACATGTCAGCAAAGGCTCTGGCAGTCTGGGGAAGGGACTGTAGCACATGGCATTAAGCCTATGCTCTCTCCTACTTAAATTCTGGTCTCAGGAAAGTCTCACGGTAACCCAAGCTAACATTGGCCAAGGTACAAGGACCAGGCTTTTATTTCAGTCATTTCAAAAGCTGCCAGAAGGAAGTACTAGAAAGCCTGATCTAACAGGGGGTGATTGCTCCCCTTACTGACATCTGAATGGAAAGGACAGAGCTCACCTGAGCTGGCATCAGTGCCTCACAGCTGGAAGCTGAAAAAAGTCAACAATATCTTCTTGAGGAGAAAGAAGAGAAAAGCACCATTCAGCCTTCTCAAACATTTGATGGCACCATGCAGAAGCAGAGAACTGCATCTCCAGAAGCCCACCATTAACACCAAGCAAGAATCAGCATGAGAAATGTCACCAGAATAAATGAAACCCCCTGACAGATGGATCTCTTCTGCAGCTTTTCCTGGTATGAGCATTCCTAAGCAGTATAAAGAGTTTAAATAATAGGCCTTAATTTTCATTCCAAAAAGAACTGTTGGGAGAGGGAATTGTTAGCAGCAACACTGGCTAAAACATTTTCATTCACAAGTATTTTTCCCCGGGTGATTTTGCTGGAGAAGATTTTTCTTTACAAGTTAAGATACTCAGGGGCACAGCAGAAACCTTCAGTACCCTGAATACACTGAACAACACCTGGAACATTCCACATGCAGCTTCCAAAACACTGAATGAGATTTTGCAATGTTTCACCTAGAATCATGTACAACAGTGACTGAAGCAGAACCGGCAAGTTACAGTGTGCTGTATCTATCGGCCATGTCAGAACATTGCTCACACCTCAGAGCTGCTCAGGTGAGCTGGAGAACAGCCAGGTTTCACACAGGACTTGGCCATCTTCATTGCATCGGCCGTGTCAGAACACTGCTCACACCCCAGAGCTGCTCAGGTGAGCTGTTTCAGGACTTGTCCATCTTCATTGCATGCGTGTCAGAACACCTCAGAGCTGCTCAGGTGAGCTGGAGTTTCACACAGCATTGCATCGGCCGTGTTTCACCCCAGAGCTGCTCAGGTGAGCTGGGGAACAGCCAGGTTTCACACAGGACTTGTCCATCTTCATTGCATCGGCCGTGTCAGAACACTGCTCACACCCCAGAGCTGCTCAGGTGAGCTGGGGAACAGCCAGGTTTCACACAGGACTTGTCCATCTTCGTTTCACCCGCCGGCTGCAGACGGGATGAGCACGTGCACAGCATCGCTCGGCAGCTGATCCTGTGCACCTCGCAGCTGTAACGTGAGCATCTCACAGACAGGCAGGCCTGTGCACTTGGGCATTTCAGAAGGACATCATGAAGGTGTGCATGACCTTATACTTAACCCACCTGAGTTTATCTAGTGAATCTTTCACAGAACAAAACAGAAAACAAAACGAGACAGTGTATTATCTGGGTTCTCAAAATAGAAGAGGATCACCCACAGCAGAGTTCAGGAAAGGTCTTGAGTAATTGCACTTTGAATTATGGCAGGCACAGGCAACAAACTCTGCATGTGTATGGTCACAAAGACTGCCCCAATACTAGCAGGGAATGCAGGGTTTATCTGCCTGTATCACTTAAGCATGGGACATCCTGACAGCTAGTACAGTACACAAATCCATGCCAGTGCAGCTTTACCAGGACTGCCCAGAGGTCTGGATGTTTTAACACATCTCAAGAACAAGGTACCACATTGTTCATGAAGATCACAGACAGTAAGCTTCAAGCATGAAGTGACAGAGGCACACGTGCTTTTCCTCTAACAGCTTCTAGAAACCACTGGGATAAGTGTTCTCTTACCAGAGTCCCTTCTCTGCCTTCTATTAAAATATTGATTTAGAAATAAATTAATATTACATTTTAAGGAAAAAATCCCTGATCTCTTACTGTTATATTTTAAGAAGTCTTAAAGCAGCTGCTTTTACTACGAAAAACTGTACCCAAAGTTGTACTTCAAAAATACTAAGTGAAACTTGAACTAGAGCTAAGAATTTAGTTCACTATCTCAACAAGTAAACAGAAACTTTTACCTGAGAAGTCCAGGCAACTCCTACTAAAACCAGCCATATTATCATCATTGACTTGACAGAGATTTAGACAGGGCTCAGGTAGGGAAAGTCAGCTTTCAAATGCAGATGCCTCATGTGCTGACTTTTCATGGGGCTTCGTTTCTGCTCTAGTCACACTGAGACTTTGGTTAAATGAGGGCTTAAAGCTGGACAGTGGTGCAGTGAAACAGACTGGACAAACAAATCAACTGCAGACACCCCAGGCTTTGGGCAACTAAAAGCCTTGCAAACAGATTTTAAAGCTGTCCCTCTCTTTGCATGAAAGCTGACTGATTAAAAAGCCAGTCCTAAATTCAAAAGCACAGATATATACTATTCTCTGACCACACAGTGCATCACATCAAGCAGGTGTTTTTAAATTTATCCACTTAATGTGATATTTACTTCCTAGACTT
Organism: Motacilla alba alba; assembly: GCF_015832195.1. Taxonomy (NCBI): domain Eukaryota; kingdom Metazoa; phylum Chordata; class Aves; order Passeriformes; family Motacillidae; genus Motacilla; species Motacilla alba. The sequence continues at coordinate 17,538,674 of NC_052021.1, forward strand.
GTATGTCAGCATCTCCTCTGACAACATCAAATTCTTGGGTAATTCACACATGACACAGCACTAAAGAAAGAAAACCAGTTTCAGCTGTATTGACTAAGTTTCCTTTTTTTCTGTAACAGCTCACATTTTTATCAATACAGCAACAAACCCTTTGCCAATGGTTTGGTATGAAAGCTACTTCAGGTATATATGCACAGGTATGTTGAGGGTCTGACCTGTTGGGAAAAAAAAAATCAAAACCAATCCCCAAAACAGAACACTGAAACCACTGAAAACAAACATTGTACACATCCACTACTCCTCATACACAAGTCACAAGTGCAATATCCTTTGAAGAAAATTGCTCCTCAAAGGAAACCCAAAGAGGCAGAATTTTTTAGTGTTACGTTTAGTAAGATAATGTGGGCATGTGTGGGAAATCACAGACTGAAATTTAAATTTTTTTTTTCATAAGGCAAGAGGTTTATGTTTCAGAAGAATAGATGGGGTAAAGAATTAAGAAATGTTTCAAAAATGACACATTCTTTCAAGTTTCATTCTCATTTGACATACATATCACAAAATAAAGATTTTAAAAGTGCTATATGCTTTGTAAGTCTCATCGCAATATGTAAAGCAAAATTTTACACCTGCTGCTTGAGACACAATGTTAGTGGCAGTGTTAGTGGTAGATTAGACTCCCTCTCCTTTCTCTCACTGTCTGGGACAACCTCCTTCATCTCACATAAAGAACACACCAACCAACCAACCCCACACTACACATCCTCCAGAATGACTTGAGAATCATGTTCCAAAGTAACAGACTCCATGAAGTTGGTGACAGCTCGCTAGCGACTTCCTTAATACCAAACCCAAGGCTCATTCTACCCTGTGAATACCTCATCCTATGGCTCTTTAATCAGCCAGTATGAGACACAAAATGTTGAGAGGTATGCCACCATGATGACATTGACAGATATGCCTAAGGGATTTAAAAAAATTTCAACAAAAAAACAAATGTAAAAAATTCATCCGCTAGCCCTCAGCTGTTTGCTGATGTTAAAAAGGTAGAGCAGTTTGCAGTAAACAAATGATATTCAAATCTTCAAGGACATATGGAAATACCCCTTCCAGCTAGCAATCAGACATGAAGGATTTCTGCAGCACAGTCTTCTGGCTCTGTGTAATGTGAAGAGTTTGTGTCTGAATGGTGAACTCCAAACATTTCTTTACTTTCGAAGTTTGGCTCCATTAGTGCAGGTTTTTCAAAAATATTCTTTTTGCTAGTTTCTGGACAGTTTTGTACATATATTACTCGGTTATAAGCTTTAAGTCTCTTCCACAGCTGTACGTACACCTTGCATTGTACATACATGAACAGAAGTCCTCCAGTGAAACCAATGGCCACAACTACCAGCTTAGTCCAAAATGGCCACTCTAGAATACCTGGAAGTAAAAAAATAAAAAGAAGAATTAAATTCATCTCAGAAATTGCCAGTCAAACAGCAGGCCCTGGAAATTATCCTATCACCTCTCCAGGAGGGTATTCTTATATAGAGGTCTTGTTGGGTTTCCAAACTTTATGTAAGTAGCTTAATTTACTACAGCCAAACCTTCTTAAGCTGGACTAAACTGGATCTTTCAAAAATGTACTGTAAGGAAACTGTCACAGAGTTTGGGTCATGCCAGCTATTCTTATTTTGCAATTTTTCCTGTCTGGCTTTTTTTTTTCCTCTTCGAGTCAAACACACAGACTTCTGCTTCACGTATCACATTCTTCCCCACCAGAGAAAAAAACAAAACAACTGATTTTCTGTGTCTGAGCCTTGATGCAGTACAATCACAGAGCCAAGGCAACCACCAGTAATATGCTTAGGTCCTTTTACACCTGTTTTTAAACAAAGACTGGATCAAATTATGAAAGGGATTCTATGGCATGGTTTCCTCTTCATAGCAGAGACTCAACTCAGTGACCCAACAAGTCTGTTCCACTCTGTGATCACACAGCACATGGAGACATAAAGGAATGATTGTTACCATATAGCTTGACATGTTTGTTATGCAGACGAGGAAAAAAAAACATGTTTGTTTCCTCGTTATGCAGACGAGGAAAATTTTATCTGCATCCACTCAGTAACTTGTACCTGAACTAGAGCATCTCCCCTGACACAAAACTGCGAGTGCTGGAGAAGCATGCTGAAGCATTCCAAGCTTACCCTCTGTCCTTAAAAACTACCACCATCGCTTTTTGCCTAAATTTGTCTAGCTTGAACATTTAGACAGTGGATCTTGTTACATTTCTATCAACCACTTTTAAATTAAAAACTATTCATTTTATACATATTCTGCTTACATAAGTCCTGTATTCATCCAGCCTCTTTAAAATAAGTGCCATCACAAGATGGATATGAAACTATGCTGAATCAAGCATTATCAGGTTTTTCAGAGAATAAAATCATAACTTTCCAACTCTTCGGAGTTTTAACCAAGATACAAGACTGGTGTTGCTTTGGAAATGCACGGTAGTGAGGGAGGATATTAAAGGGAGGATACAGCAGTGAGGGAGGATACTAAAATATTTAGTGCCAAAATACAAAGGGCATTGCAGCCCTACTACTGATGAAATCCCACTTGTGATTCATGTCTGACCCTCTGATTCAAAGGTGAGCTATCGATGCTGTCTGTAGGCAGTGACAGCAGAGGCTTGCGCCTGTGTGGACATGAATATATATCTACACACACTTCCTGCATCCCTCAGCTCATTACAGCACTCCATGGACTTAGAATCCAAATGAAAGAAGGAAAGAAAGCATTGTAATACATACCAAATATTCACAACATTCCTCCTAGTTATGTTCATCTAATATATTTACAGGAAAAAATAACCTGGAGATGATAAATCTCTGAAAACATATAATTTTCATTATCATATGGAAACCATACACTTTAGAAAGGCCAATAATGTTCACTATTCATGGAAGAAATGGGGCTGGATGGAACAGAAACTAAAAGATTTCATTGAAAGCAGCTTCCTGACTGAAGTTGTGAACAATGCAACTATAGCCTAAATGAGAAATGAGAGGATGACTTTTTAATTTCAAGTGATTCTGCTCTGAAGAGACTGTAACAGCTCTGTGTATTTACAGGTTTATCGGTGCTCAACCACCTTGCCAAAGGGCACTGTTCAATCACGGGCAGAACATTTTCCAGCTGCACGTCTAGTTGGCATGCAGTGCTCTGTAAGCAAGGACATCTTACCTTCTAACAGCTTCCATCCATTCTATCCCCACCTTAAGGCTCAGCTGCCTGAGGAAGAGTTTCGTGACAGCTGCAAATCTGCAGCCCAGCATACCTGAGCAACACATTTCAGCTTGGTATGTTTACTGCTGACATACTAAAGAAAACCTTCTATTCAAGAAGTTAAGGTACCTGTGCACTGGGGTGGCAGCCCTTGATAAAACTGCAAGTATCTTATGTCAGTTGTGCAAATTGGAGTCCTAATATTCAACTTGAATTTCTTCTGCTTCAAGTGCAATCACTCGTAAAAGTTTCCCCAGCCTAACACGGCTCTCACTGATGACTAACCCACCCCACAGATGACTGGGTGGAAAGAAAACCCTGTTGATTTACCTCATAGATTTGAACTTAGGTTCCTCTTACTTCTTCTCTTTTTAAAAACTGTTCCAGTTTTGCCCAGTTTAAAGGTAGTCATAGCAGCAAACAAATGCTTATATCCTTATCTGCAAATTTAGACCTAAATTTGCTGAGGCAGTGCAACTTTGTGTCTGGCAACAGTGGATTAGCTCTCATATCCATGCATTTCACAACTGCTAAATTGACCTGAAATAGATTTTAAAAGTACCCACAGATTAATTCACTGGTTAATTTACTAATTTAACTAAGTAATTTTAGAACTGTGCTTTTAAACCAACCCAACACCAGGGTAAAGCTGACTAGTTTAAGTTTAACACTTATGTTCCACATCCTCTTTGCAATCAGGATAAATAATTATTCCAAGAGAATAAGTGTGAAGATAAGCAAGTAACATACCGGTAGTTTGTCCCTGTTTAATCTCTTCAGCAGTCCTGTCTATCAGGACATAGAGAGACCACACAACGCAGGTGATGGCAATGATATGGAATGTTACAGAGCACATGATCTTCCTCCTCTCGCTGGCTGTCATCTGCAGCTTCTCCCACTGGCAAGAAACCAGGAACCAGAGCAAGAGATTAGGAGTTTATTGTAGTTACTAGAGAGTATGAAAAGAGAACATTGATAAGAACAAAAGACAGGCAGGAGACCAGTTTCCTCCTAACAGGGATTCTAAAAGTCAGATGGCATCATTGCTTTGGTCACAGCAGTGTGTGATGGCTGGCAGCTCACCCTGCTGTGACAGGAGCCATCCTGCTGCCAGAGGGGACTCAGTGCTCACTCCCACCCGGCGCCTCAGGACAATGTCATCACACCCTGCTTACCCACACAGGGGCAGCTCCAGCACAGAGGGCCCCAAGCAGGGCTGCTCCTTCCTGGGTTCCCCACTCGGCAGCAGGTACCCACAGCTGCAGCTGAGCATCTCCAGTGAGACTGGGTACCCTTGCTCAGGGAGGCATTCAACAGAACAATGGAAGTGACACAGGATTTCACTGACCAGGGTGTGTAAAGACACCTCATGGTGAGCTCTCAGAGTCCCATGGCTGTTCAGCTCTCACCTCCTGCCTCTGGGGGTTTCATTCAATCTCCACTTGTATTTAACACCACTTATAGCAGCGACACTCACACTTTATTTTCAGTGTTTCAAGTGCACTTAAATACATATGCCCTAAGAATATACAGAATGGGGGAGACAGCTTTTCTAAGTGAGAGGATGCAGCAAATTAAATCCCCAGACCTGCATCTATCAATAATGCTTATATAGCCCAAAACAAAACCACAACATCAGGCCTATGTACCTTCAGAAAGATACAAGGAAACCAGAAAAATGAAAATTATTATAGATGCTTATAATATGCCAGACATACCTGGGACACCCAGAAGCTGTGTTTAAAATTTCTTTTCTGTAATTTTGCCTATGTATATGAGGAAAGTTTTTGCATGTGGGACACACATCCCTCAGCATATCTGCTTGGAAGAGAGTTATGACAGGCTTTTCTCACACTTTCACAAAATACATGACATATAAACATCTCATGCACAAAAAGGTGCATTTGATACCTCATAGAAAAAATTGTAGAAAAAGAGGACTTCAAAAAGGAGGCATAATGTGGAAGGGGGTGGGGATGACCTGAATGGTATGATTGAAATCATCCATTATGTTGAATTATTGCTTCCACTGCTACAAAAATGAGAATGGTTGAAACATGAGACAGAGACTTTGTGATCATCTCTGTGCTGACAACAGACACATCTCTTTGTCCAGCCCAAGCCACACTTCCAGTTATATGGGCATCCAAACCTCATCATGGCAAAAGAATTGAGTACTTCCAGGAATTATATGCTAGACTTGTTGTACTAGAAAGCTGCATTTTTCAATCATTTTAGAAAAAGATTGGACAAAACATTCCCTTTGCATGTTGCAAATAGAAAATCGCTTTTGCTTCTATAAAAAAGTGTTGCCTTTTTACAGAATGTACAAATTAATCAAATTATTTTGCCAAAAAAACCCATGTTAAATCTATTTGCAAATGCTTTTGCAGAGCCAGGAGGACCTGTGCTTTGACTAATTTACAGTTCTCTTTTCTGTTCCACAGCTTGGGCTCCTCTGCTGGACAATACCTCCTGTGAACTGCTGGCTCCACAGTCACAAAACCAGCTTGCACCACCTCACTGCTTCAAGAGAGATGACTGCAAAGCAAAACAGAAAATATTCTGCAAATTGCACACTAGCCCAGAGAGGAAACTCAAATCTGTATTATTCTGTATTATGCTGTATTATTCTGATGACACAGCATGTGCCATTTCCCACTTAAAATAGTCAGCAGTTCTGGACTTTTCAAGCGTTCTTAAAACAAACAACAATAAAAAAAGCCCAGGAGAAAAATTAGATATAATGTCTCTTTTTTTCAAAATGAAAATTGAATTCAAAAAGAGAATTGAAATTTTGAAATTAAGCATCTCTCTTTTGTCTGCCCGTGTCTTCATTTGAGCCATGACACATTTTGTTCTCACTCTCTTCCCTTAGTAACTTAAAGTGTTTGAACAGCCCAATGCTTCAATACAACTTTAAGATGCCAAGGTAGTTTAATTCCATTTCTACCCTACAGACAAGAAGAAGCCCTATTATTTGTCCCATCCTGATCATACTCACCACTTCCAGGCTGTTTTCTCCTGACTGAAAGGCTACCATAAGGGCTGAGTTGAAGATACAGAGGCATCTTAGCTTTTTGCTGCAGTTGAACCTCTAAAAGGACTCTTTATATGTATTTGAGAGGCAAACTCCTTCTATTTATGGCTCTATCCCTACCTTCTGGCAACTTGTCTGCTTCCCACAGATGACCTGTTCAGATATAACTAATGATGTTGAGTGACTCATTTCTGAAGGTGCACATTATTTTTTTTTTCCACAGGGAACAAATATTCAGAAAATGTTCACCACCCACTTCAGGCAGCGTGAGCACAGAAAAAAACAAGCAGTCAACTGACAACTATAGCAACTTTTCTTTGGATTCTCTAGTGTAATTTCTTTCCTGTCCTACTGTTGGGCTGTGCAAAGTATTGTCTGTGCAGACAACAGAGCTTATGATGACCAATTCTGCAGCTCAGAAACAACTACACTCTGTGCCAAGGGGCTATGAAGCAAAAATCTGCATTTTTAGAAGGCAATGATCCACCACAGTCATAAGCAAAGGACATCCTCTCCACTGGACATGCTAAGCTCTACACTTTGCAGACAGTACACGTCTCTGAAAAAAATAAGAAGTGTTTGAAATCTGCTCTATTTTCTGTTAGAAGTCACTTCTAGGATTTGGACACGTTCTCATAACAGTTTTTGAATAGCTGCAGTCCAAAATTCTCACCCTACATGATTTAGGCTCATCATAACTGAATTTAATGTTTCTCATTTATTCTAGTTCCAGACTGAGGTCATCGTTATTAACCTCTTCCACTTTGTTAGATATGGCAAGATTTGTCTGTGCTAAGAATACCAGTGACTTCCATCTCAAAATCCTGATGTCAGGACAACTGACATTGAAAGCTCACAGGATGGGGGAGAACAAAATGAGGATAGAAGCACAAAACTGATCTTAGCATCTATACTTTAAGTCACCAGATTTATGAAAGTCACTTATTTATTAAACAAAAATACAGGTTGTAGTCATTCACAGCCTAAGAAAAGGTAAAAATGAAAACACATTTAACAGGGAACCACCTTCTACTTCTACTTACAATGTATTATTTTCACTAAGTTTGATCCTTTAAAGAGAAAAGGAAAGCTACAAATTTTAGCCAAATTACATCCAAGAAGTGTGATTTAAAGTAAATTTAATGGAAAACCCTTGTATTTTGAAGAGAATATAAAAGCCATGTGGATCTTAGAGCTACAAACTAAAACAGCTAATAGTAATACAAAGTTCCCCATTAAAAAAAAATACTGGTAACTGTAAAGTTTTGTGCTCTAAAATCTAAAGAAAAAAAGCAGATTGTTGCATGGACATATATATTTACACATATACACACAGAAAACTGCTGAGCTGTAACAGCTGTTATCAGAGCTGGATTCCAGTGATGTTTATTTTGCCAGGGTGAGTGTTAATTCAAATCCTTCTATACCTATACAAGACTGACCAGACTTACTAAGGAGCCACAAAACCATTAATAAACACATGGTGGGTGCTGCAGGCTCATGGGCACAGCCTGTTCCAGAGTGGATCTCTGTTTAACAAAGCATGTTCTTGGGGAAGCAGGTCCTGTGCCTACCTTTCTCAAAGGCTTCAGTTTTGTCTCCATGATGAACTCATACTTGCACAGTTCACAGCATCGCGTATCCGAGCTCTTGATCCATTGCTGCAGGCAGGCCTGGTGCACAAAGTGAAGGCTGCCCGTACAGTGACAGGGGGTAATCAAAGGGCTCTCATCATCTCCTTCACAGTGACATATCCTGGATCAGAAGCAAAGCTGCTCATTAGGAGAAGAGGAAGCAGAAAGGATGTGGAAAAGCCATGTAATATTTGTGATCACACAGGATGTTCACTGAGGATCCCGAGACATATAAATCAAAGGAATGTGTTCCACAAAGGAGCTAAAACTAAACAACTCAATTGCTGCACAAGCACATACACAGGCACAAAATAACTAAGCACAGACACAGATGACTAGACAGCTGCTTTCTCACAGATGATGCACACACATACAGCCTGACAGAAATGCAGTACCTGAAAGAAAAAAGAGAGCAAGCAATGACAATGTTTCACCCAGACCAATAGCACTTAACTGCAAATTGCATTTAAACAGATCAGACAGCACTTCCCAAGACAAAATATGCACAGAGAGGTACAGCTACTCATATACTACGGTCTGAAATAGAAGATAAAAAAAAATCCAATACCAATGGTGAAACAGTCCACCCCAGGATCATGAACAACTAGTTTAGACAGCCTGGATTTTACACAAGTGATTAATTCCAATGCAAATTCCTAAGAGACAGATTCACAGTGCAAAACTACAGTACTGAATCTGAACCCCAAAACACTTTATATGGTTTTGCTTCTCCAAATCTGACTTAGCAAGAGTTGCTAAGGAAGCATCAGCTCTGCAAAATTCCCTGTTTTTCTCACAGCCTAACTGTGCAAACAGCAAAGACATCTGATAAAGACTTACTATCAGCTGCTGACTGGTTTGATTGATTTCCAGATTCAATTTATACACAACCCCTGGTTAGCATCAAGCATTGTGAAGTCATTCTAACCATGTGGAAGAGGTCATGAATTGAAAGGGGGCTGGTGAGGAGCTTAGGGAATGAATACAAGTTACTAAGCATATGTGAAGTAAATTCTGGCCTGCTGCCATCCCTGTCTATTACTGAAACCTCATACTGATGTGTAGCATCTTGCCTCTTGTGACCTTGCTGATAGCTGGCAAGTGGAAATAAAGGCGTGGGTGGATTACAACAGCATCTTGATGGTAAGCCAGTACAGAACTAGATATGGTGGTAATGAGGGGGGAAATCAAATAATATTGGAAAATAATAACAAAGGCAGCTTTAGGAAGTGCTGTTAAGGAGGAGAAAGACTAGAATAATAAAATGCTAGGTAGAGAGAGAGATTAAACATTTGCTCCTGAACTTGATGACTCTTGCTCCTCTAGCACATTTCTGATGTGGGACAGGGCAGACCAGCAGACAAGTCACCATAAAGACAGTCCAGATCTTGTTGTTCCTGACACCTGTGCACGTGATTAATCCTCTGTAACTGGAATAAGGACACCCATCATTTTTGAACCTCACACTATGGACATCACACAGCCCTACCACTAACAGTCAGCACTCAGATACCCTTTGAACAAGACAACCAGGAAGCCTGTAACAAATAAAAAAGTGTGGTGGGATACAAACTGCTGAGGAGAAAAAAATCTAAAGCTACATTGATCTAATCTCCCAAGCAATTTTCAAGCAGTCTATTTTCCTCCTGATTCCCCCGCTCTGACCAAACTAGCAGTGGTGTCAGGACAACACATTGCTCATTAAAAGCTAAGACGTTTTCAGCTTGACCTTTATGATGCGTAGCTGTGACTCTCATAGTATTCCCAGTTTGGGCACTCATAAAATATCTCAGAACCCCAAACCTGAAATAAATTTTAGGAGAATTTATTTGACTCCAAAGGAAGTTATTTTGCTTAGTAGCCTTGTTAAGTGCATCAGAGGGGTGCAGGACCGCAGAGAGAAGGCTGCATGCTTCAAATCACACATACTGTATTAGCAAGGTGACATGGTAAAAGAAGAGACAGAAAACACACAAAGGCAGGGCAAAGCAGAACAGTCACCACCGCACATGGGAGGGTTAAAAAGGTAGGTGGTTCTCTGGTAAACCAACCTGCAGGTATCCCCCGATGCAGACACAGGGGACAGAGGGGGTAACTTTTCTGAGAGGGGGGAAGGGCAGTCAAGGTCACTGTCCTTCTCAACTGAACAGAGTGGTGCCTGCTGCTCTTTTGGTTTGAGTTTCACTGAGGTGCTGTCCTCAAAGACGTCATCATCTCCCATATCATCAGAGCAGAAGTCTGTGCTTTCCACCAGCATGCTGGAGGATTTGTCAGCTTGGAAGTGACTGGAATAGCTCTCCAGTTCGTGAAATTTATGCAGGCTGCTGATGCTGGAGGTGTGGGAGAAGGAAAAAAGGTAACGCAACAGTTTTTTGCTCCTTGAGGAGTCATGGTCCACCTTGTCCTCCAGCAGGGGGATATGTACAGCGCTGTGGTTCTCTGCTCCTCCCGATGCACTTGAGTAGTTGGAAAGGGAAGGGATATAGGAGTGCTTAGAATTGCTAAAAGAAAGAGGCCTGAGATTCAGCGGTTTCCTCTCTTTAAGATGAAATTTGTTAATCCTTAAACACTGCTCTTGATTCAGGGTCAGTTTGCCTTCTGAGCGTGTTCGCTCCACATAATCAAAGCACTCGCTGGTGCTCTGCGCCTTCTGGTCCACGTCATTGAGGGACTTGGAGAATTTCAGGGTGCGGGTGGGCTTTACACTCTTAGCAGACCTGAGTGCCTGGCCCCGATCCTGCCCACGGGAGTTTCTCTTTGCTGCACGTAATGTGTCCTGACAGATTACTGTCACAGTGACCCCTTGTGTCAGAGGGCTCTGGCAGTGCGGATTTTTCAAGACAACAGCAGACTGCACTGGACTGTGATGACAACACTCAGAAAACACTGCACTGGAACTGCATGCAGAATAGTGGAATAAAAGCACAGAAAGTAAAAAAAAACAAAAAACAATTAAAAAAGAGAACATGTATAATTAAAAGTGAAGAAACGAGAATTACAGCTAGTGTGGGAATGGCAAACATAGCAGAGCCAAACAGTCAATAGGATTTAATAAAGCAGTGTTAGACAGCAGTCGAGTCAAACAAATGGGATGCTTCAAGTGGGAACCCCGCATCGCTTACTTCCCCATGGACATGCTTTTTCAGTTTTGTTTTTCCCTAATTCGAACCTTGTCTGAGCCTCACTGTAGGCATGCAAATGGCACATTTTACCTGCAGATGTCCTGGTTGGATGGTGTAACAGAAGTCCGAGAGAAGCTATGAGGGGCAGAGACAGAGGTTGGACTTCCAGCCTGCAGTGAAATTAAAACAAACAAACAAAAACACCCTCATGTCAGGAGTCAGTATGCAGAGCAATCACCTTCAGGGTGAAACACAGCATACAGAGTCAGATATCACTCTACAGCAGATACTCAAGGGCTAATTGTAAGAAAGTGACTTTACTGTTAAATGCGAGAAAGGTCACATAGTCTCATCCCTGGAGAAGTAGTGATCAGAACAGAAATGTTTTACCCCAAGGTCAAATGCAGACATCTCTGGAGTGGAACCTGCCAGCTGTCAAACATTGCACAGAACAATAGCTCAGGAAATGAGCAATGCTACAGTAATTAGAATAATTAGATGGAAGTGTGTGTATAAACTAGTTGGAATGTAGCTACCATGTAATAACTAATCCTTCCTCCAACAATGATGGCAAGAGATTAGAGGCTTGGGGTTTTCTTCACAAAATAGAACCGGCAGTAACTCAGTAACTCAAACACAACCTGAGGACTTATATTCCTTACTAGCATATGCACATGAACACCATCTGCCAACCCAGACCATTCCCTGAAGTACTTAGTACTTACTCCCTTGTACTTTTTGAGGCCTTTTGTCCTGCTCTTACTTGAACAGGATCTTCCATCCTGGAAGATCCATACTGGAGAGGAGGTGTGGCAGCAGTCATATTTGTAAGTCGCAACAAGAGCATAGTGAGAAATAGAATAACTGAAGAATTAAGAATTAGCTGAACTAACTCAAAAACATAAAGTGAAGCTCTTGGCACATTTAACACTTAATAGACAAATCTGAACTCAATGTGCTAAGAATGAGCATTGTCTCAGCTTTAACTCCACTGGCTGTTATTAATGACCTTTTCTGCTGCTGCATCCTGCACGTCACTTTGACAAACTTCTGAACTCTTCCTGGAGATTTTTGCGGGAAGGAGACCTGCATTAATAACCTCATAACAGGTTATTTTAAACCTGGGGCTCCCATGTTCCACAGCTGCTGGTCAGGCTGCACTGCTCACCCACTGCTGCAAAACACTGTTTGCACTTCAAAATTCAAACAAAGCTTCACATCTCTTTTGATCTGCACAGCAAAGCCTGAAACCCAGGAAAGAACAATGCAGTCAGCAGAACAACAGAAATGTCATCTCCATACTGGGCTGCACAGAAACCAGCAGTGCCAGCAGAGACCTGGGTCAGGCAACTGCAGACAGCCAGACCAGGGAGACCTCAGGTGATAAAAGGTGTGCTACCACAGAAGCATGCTGTGTCCAGCCCTGTGCTTCAGCTTCAGACACCAGCAGTTATCACTGCTTTGATCATGCTGCAACACACACTGTATGTGTCTTGGGACTTGTCAATTCTATACTTAATTTATTAAAAGCCCCTATTGTATATTTAAACAAGGCTGCCACAGGCTTTTATACTGTCATACCAAACCAAAGTCCCTTGTCACACGTTATATTCTTTATTTCTTCATGAGAGAAGATACATACACATGCTACTTTATAAATACAGATAAAACAATCACCTCCCTTGTCACAGAACTCATCTTTTAAGGTCTTATTTCTCTAGTCAACAGCACTATAGACAGCAATGTATCTGCCCTCACATTAGGACGCCTCAGGTGCACAGACACTGAAAAAACAGGTATTCATTTACAGCTGGGTCTGCAGGAATCAAAAGCAAGACTCAGACACACACCTCTTAACCCTTAGTAAGACAGTGTAACTTATTTCCCATCCTACCCAAAGCTGGGTACATGTATAGAATAAAACCCAGTAGAATAATCTTGGGCCAGAAAGCAAACTGAGCTATGTAATGACAGTGACAAAACAAAGACAAAGATCAATTACTGGCTTTATCCAGGAAACTACAGTTCTTTACATTTTACACCACTTGCACATGCTAATTATACATGCTAATTATGCAGTGATGTGAATTCAGGTACTTGTTGGAAATTTGTTCTCTCTTTGATGCTTAACCTCTCCTAAAAGCAAGTACACCTGACTTCATATCCTATCTTTTATAAGGGTTTGTGCAGTAACTTTTTTTAAACTCAAAGTCTGACAACTTAATGAAAGATCTGACACTAATTTACTGATAAACTGTTTACCTCTGCAAATTAATAAAACTAAAATAATGAAATAGTTTAAAAGACATATTGAACAATCTTCTAAAAGCAAATTATTAAACCAATAAAACAGCAAGTTGCATTCTGCCATGGAGACACAGCTATACATATTGTTGGAAGTGAAGTCATAAATCAATTAATAAATGTGTCTCAGGTTTTATGTTATGGGCAAATCACAAAGAATGAATCCAATCTCTCAGCTGCTTCAGTTTAGCAATGAATTTTTCTAAAAAAGGATAGCAGAATGTATGATGTGACAGTCTAATAGAAGATGACTAGAATCAATGATCCAAAATTTCCCTTCCAAAACCATGTTACTGGTCTCTTGATCCAATTGTCTGGTACCAAGAGTGTTAAAAGTCTTGCCACTTGGGAAATCAAAAGGCTGGGACAAAAAAGAAATTATGGAATTTCATTTGCATTTCAAGCTTAGTATTCTGTTTCTAGATGCCAGTACTGTTCAGAGTGGCTTACAGAAACTCAGTATCTGAGGCACATTTCCTTTCCCCCCATCTTTCTGCTTCAGAATAAAAGATACTTTTCTCTATTTTCATACATAATGAAAGTGCAACCAAACTATGAACAGAAGTTAACACATTTAGATAGGCACCACAAAAATGAACAACAAATCACTGGAGGAAGTTATGCCCCACACTTGGTTCAAACGAGCTGTGGCTACCACCAAAAGCCATGGTACAATGAGCCTCCAATGACTCTGTGTCCTCCTTTCATCCCATGCTCTTTGCCCATTAAACTTTACAGAGTTCCGCTGCAACTCGGAGTAGGACAGTGAGGTGAGGTAAAAACCATTGCTTTAATGCCAGTCACTTCCCTAGGAACGCCAGTCAGTGACAGCAATGAGACTCTGACAGTAAAGCACAACTCCCTGACAAGAGCACAGTAAAACGCCAAAAAAAGCTGCCCAAAGCCTAAGTACCAAGTTCTGCTGCATCTAGAAGCAGGGTTACACATCACTGCTGCTGGCCAGTCCTTCCAGCTCACCTGGGTCTACTGACTCAGATACAGCAGCTTTCAGGCTGAGGTGCCACAGAAAAGAAGAAATACATGCAGCCTCAGGACAGAACACAGCGAAGAAGTGGCGGTGATGGGTGAATGAAACAGGCAGGTCCAGCTATCTTTGAGCTCTGATGCTGCTCCCACACACGGCTCAGCTCTGAAGAGGCTGGGAAAATAAGCAGTCAAAGCCTTTCCACTCTGTACCTTTTGGTACACCCCACCCTTACTGCCCAGCAGCAGCCTCCCAGGTTGCAGCACCTTTGGCCAAACTGGAAATTTATAATGGCAATAGCAGCAGTTGGTTTTACAGCACTCCTTCTCATAGGAGGTTTCTGCCACGTTCATTTGTGACATGTAGCCTAAGCCTTAACAGCCTGAATTTGACCCTTCTAACCCCATAATCACTTGCTGAAACTCTGTGGACTGTCATGCCCTTCGCATGGAGGAACATCACCTCCAGTGACAAGCCTTGGAGCCATGTGCTTGTGAGTTACTCTGTACTGCCTGACTGGGTGCCTAAAATAGCTCAGTACTAAAGGTCAATAGTTAGTTAATTGTGTATATTGACATTCCTATCTAATGCAATTCACTGAGGTCACAGCACGGCCTTCTGCACTGGTACTCTGAAAATCACAGCAATTTTGAAGGTAACAATTCCTGGGATTCCCACAGTTCTCTGAAGGGTTGCCCTCAGGAGCATATACATTTTTTAATATGCATATATGCAGGTGTCCATGCATATATATACACGTATATGTTCTCATTCTGCCTCCACATGAACAGTGTTATCTATTGGTAAGACAACTCAGCCTTTTCTTATCACATACTTTTGATTACATGCTGCACACCAAATCCCAAAAAAACCCACCATGCCTAAGAAAATAAAGGCATCTTTGAAGTGAGCCATAGTGAACGTGCCATTGGCTCGGGTACACTTCAAGATAACCTGCTCATCTGAGATGACCCTTCTGGGTATAGCTGCTATTGTCCCTCTCTAGGCTGTACTTCAGTAACAGCAATTAAATCTCATTTTAACGAACAGGGCCTGTCACATCCTAAAAACTTTCAATTATTCATTGAGGGTAAAAAATTATTCATTGAAGGTAAAAAAATTAGAAACAAGTCCTGTAAAATTTTTCAACTGATTGGAAGTCTGAAGGAAACAAACAAAGGTTTTCCCCCACACATGCAAACTTTGTCATTTCTAGGTGCCACAGGATTAGGAATAATACTGTGATGCTGCTACTTATGCTACAAAAACATCCAGAAGTTTGAGCTAAGGATCTAGAACTAACATATGAAGAACTATGCCCATTTAATAATAGAACACAACTCTTTTGTGCAGACGAAGAGTGAAAAGAAGCTCAATTTTAAGTCTTATTGTGAGGAAATTCAGAACAAGGAGCTTCAGGCAAATACAAATTTAGCAATAAAGCAAGGAGCAAAACACTCCTCAACCCAAATTTCAACCTGGCATTTTGATTACAGGCTTGCCTTTATTTTACGTGCTCTTGAGTACTTTCAGCAAGTACTGTGTTCCACGTATGTTGGCTGACAGCTCTTGCTAGAGTGCACTGCAGTTGCACAGTCTCTGAAGTTCATCTGTGGAGCAGATGCCAAAGGAGGCCTCCAGCGGTGCCAGCACGCCAGGGCAGCAGTGCAACGAGACCAAGCTGGACAAACCTGCCACCTGAGATAGGCAGAACAGGCCACCTATGGACAGACTGGGGGATGTGACGGGCAGACAGCCCTGCTGACAGACTGGTTTTGAAAGCTTTTGTACCAACATGGCAGGATCAATCACCAGCAACTTCTGATCTTCTCCAGTAAGTTCTCCCTACCAGATTCATGCCATATTGACTTCCAGTGCATATTAAAATCAAGTGTCTTTAGAGAGGGTTAAGATAAATTATTAAAATGGAGAGTGGTTAAAAAACTGCAGAGGAGATATGGGAAAGAGGCATCTGAAAATTTCAGGATGATCAATCCCACCATGTAATTTTGGAAACAATTTGATAGGAACCAGCAGTCAGCTGCTGGAAGAACTTTCTTCCATATTTTATATAATGTATATGACTATAATTAAAATTATGTCTAGCAACTAGAAGCAAAGCTAAAGTCAGCTTTCCCTTATTATTTCTAAAGAAATCTAAAGGAGGATTCTGTCAGGAACTTTTCTCTAGAGATTCCAGTGCTAAAGATACTAGAGAAAGGAGGCTATCTATCCCTTCAAAACTTCCCCAAGAATAATACAACCTGCCTATAGCACAGGATTAATTTTGACTAAACCCAGTAACAGCTACACAGTTCTGGAGGGAGAAGAAAAAAGTATTTATGGCTTTTTGTCTTTAAAAATCCTCCTCAAAATACCTTGATTGGACTCAGGGAACAAAAGAGAAAAGGAAACCCTTGCAGGTTCCTCCTTAATGGGGTGCCCTCATACCTATATGTAGAAAGAATCCAGCCCCAGGAGAGGGAATTTATCACAGCACAGGGAGACTATCACATTCCTTACAAACATGACTGCACTGTGCTCCAGCATGAGATTACTTGCTCTTGTACCTGGGGAAAGAGTTTACTTTCATCTTCACTATACAATTTTCCACGTCTTTTCCTTCCCCAGTAACTCAGTAGAAGAGTTTTTAAAGCAGCTTGTACTTCCCTAGCCCCAGGCTCACGTACCTGAACAGAACATGTCTCAGAAACAGTTTTTTCAGTAAGCCTTGGTCATCTGAAATACTACAGGATAGCTAAGTTCTGCAGCTGAAAAACCTGGACTACTTTTCTACAGACAAATGCTCACTGAATCCATTAAAGCTTCAGGCAACAGTGGACGTGTGTATTCATATGCTTTTCTAAATCTGTTCCAAGCTGATGAACAGCCTAAGTGGATTTTAAATTTCATAGCAAGCTTAGGCTACCACTTTGTGTCTGCACTGGCTGCTATTCAGCCTAAGAATAATCTAATACTTTACAGCATGCTTCTGCTCAAAAGATAAAACTATACAGGCCTTCAGAAAAGACAAAGCATTTACATTTTTAAGGAGTTCACTTTTGATTCCTTTGCTGTGATCCCAGTGTTAGCATTTTCAAAGTTTATCCCTTGGAGGGCCATGAAAATAAGACTACAAAGTGCTTCCCCTTTACATTAGAATCAACCTTTCAAAGCAATCAGATGACAAGAACAACACACAGATGACCTGAAGGTATTTCCAGACATCACATCATCAGTTTCAGGATATACCAGATATTTTAAAGGTAAACAATACCACTAATTTGAGAATAATTATTTAGAGACCAGCTTTGTAAGTGACCTCATTTCATCTGCTTGTAAGCACAATTCCTTTATCTATGAACTGAGGGCATGAATTACCACTACTGTGAAAATCCCACTTTTAGCTGCTCCCAGTGACTAGCTGTGTGTTAGGGTCAATTTCTTTTATATTTAGAGGATGAAGCTTCTATAAAGCTTAATTATTTCTCCATGGGGCTTGAATGATGAAGGCGCTTCGCAGCAATCAGTGGCTGCTTGGAAAAAATGCTGGCTTAGGGTAAACAGCTGAGCTGTGGATCTGGGCTGTATTCCCTTGTGCCAACTGGGGTTGTTTCAATCAGCATCAGCGCTGTTTATGTGTCTGAACAGGACAAGATGGGGAAAATGGGCTGTGTTCAAGTCCCATGACTAATCAATTAAATCCGCCTTCAATGTTGTTTTTTTAATATAAAAACAAATATAAAATATTTCAGAAATTTAAATGTTTCATGTGTAGCAGATTGAGAAGGAGTGTTTGAAATATATATACTGAAAAAGCAAAGAAGGGCCTGGAGGAATGCCACATCCCCCAGCGTGCAACATACTGCACACAGCCTAATGACACCATATGAAGATCCTCCTACATCTTATTCCCTGCTCCTTTTTCTGCTCCTTCTGGCCTCCATCCCTAGCCAAGCATTCAGGTGATTGCTTTTTCTTGGCTTGGCCACATGTACTAGCATCTCTTCTGCCTCTCTTTGCATCTGCCTCTTGGAGAACTGCCTTTTTGCCCCTTTCTCCTGAGGGACAGCTCCACCTGGCCCTGACACTGGGGGGGGTCTACATTCAGAGAGGTCCTGCTACCTCTACCAGCTGATTTCATTTTCAGTAGCACCATCTGTCTGCCTCCTTCCCTGATCACTTTAAGCCCATGGGCATTGCTTTCCTTGGTCACAATAAGTAACACAGCATCCTCTCTTGGCTAAAGGCTGAGTTCTGACTCAATCCTTTCCACTCAAATTGCACTGTGCAACTGAGAGCAGTGGAAAGATACACAGTAATAATCACAGCAGGTTCATAATGACATATCAGCACCAGTAAGGCTTTGATTCCAGTGTCAGCGCCAAGAATTTGTAGCACATTTGCTATGTTGTTGTGCTGTAAGCTAGATTTGGGTGGAAAAACAATGGCTGAAAAAGTAATGCAGAAAGCACGACCATTATTTCTGTACACACAGACACACATACACACACACACACACACACACACACACACACACACACACACACTTCAACACATCTGGAAAAGTAGCATGTAATTGATTTAACCTAATTTTGGTTAAAAAGCTCCTTTTAAAATGGTGTTGGATCAACAAGTCTTGTGGATTTCAGAAAAGGCTATACAGGCAGCCAAGCATTTCCATACTTGAAATGTGTACCCAATCTGCCTTATTGGCCAAGTTGCTATGGTATTCTGAATAAAAAAATAGTTCCTTTCCTATTAAAACTTACAACTAAAGAAAAATTTTCCATGTACTGAAGCTTCCATGCAGCATTCCACTGCTACAATGATTTGTCATTTGAAATTGCATGCAACAGCCAGAACACCTGTCAAACACAAAATAATTGTTGCAGTTTAGCACTGAACTGCCTGGATGCACAAGGCAGCACTCAGACAGGCAAGCAAGTCAGGGGCTGACTTCACTGATGGGGCTTTCACCCCCTGCCCTTGTTTGAACTTATCTCCAGAGTGGAGAAGGTGCACAGAATGGATCAGGCAGAGGTGACACAGGAGCAGTAAGAACATCAACGCCTCTGGGAAACTCACTTTACAATCAAAAAGTCTCCTCCATTAAACTGGCAAGACTGACTTTTGACTCCCTCAAGAACTTTAGCTTTTGCAACACACAGCAGTCATGTTGAACATTTCAGCACTTCAAGATGAATGTAAATATTGATGTCTTGCTTGCCAGCACTCCCAGGGAGAGCTTTGCTAGAGTGCAAGGTCCTTCCCACTGCACTGCCACACTACCAGTTCTTGATAAATTAAGAATAAACTGTGCAGATTCATATGGGTACCAAAGTGCTGCCGCCGAAAGGTTTGTGCTGGTTTGAGACAGTCTGGGAATAGTACAATGATACTTAATGGCAAAACTACTATCTCTGCTGAACAAAACCTGAAAATCCAATTAAAGATCCCTAAGAAGATAAGAACCAGGGTAAAAAGGCACAAACACAGTCCCGTTTTAGAAAAACCTACATAACTATTTATACTCACGATACAGTTTTTATTTCAAAACCCCTTATATGAATGGACATTTTCTGATGCCAAATGCAAAATGATCTCTTATCAATCCATGATAACAACACCTACAGCTTGGTCAATACCTTGTGCACCAAGCAGTTGCCATGCTCACTGTTTAGGACACCCAGTAATCCTGTCTTTTGGCACCAAAGTGAAAGTTGTCTGTGCCCATATAAAGTATGTATTATGTGCAGACAATATCTCCTCTGCTGCAGATAGTCATGAACAGTTTCCTAGACCCAGAAGTACTCACAATGCTTATTATGTTGCAGCCATAACTGATTCAGTTTTTCATTAAAAGTAACTACAAGCAGCCACTTAAAACTGCGGCAACAAAGAGCTGAAGCTTATACACCCCATGAAAAGTACTGTTCAATCAGCACAGCTAATAGAAAATCTTATGTACAATGCAGAAGTAGGGTATGTATTGCAATAATTATCTTGGACAGAAGATACCTTTTTCCTAATGGCATAACAAAGCAATTATGCTTTGGATGTGCCCACTGGCTATGATGAAGAGGGACTAGAAGGGGTGGAGCATCCTGCTTGCCTTACATGACCAGGCTCTGTAAAATCAAACATTTAAAAATACTTACACAGTCATGTCCCGATAATAAGCTCATGGTATTTAAAAATAATTTGGTGTTGAAGTAACTAGAGAATAACATTTAACCACATATCCTACACATATTATGGGATGCACGGCAATACATATCTTACATAGCTTTATCTTACAAAACAACAAACCTGAGTGATGTTTTTGGAGCCACTTTCCCTACAAGATAAGATCTCAGGCATCTGTCATCTATCTTGCTCCTATCAAGCTAAGGAGGCTGGCAGTGTGAAAGAGAAAACCTACTGTAGCTTCTATTTCGTTTGACCTGTAAAGAGAGTCTGCAAAACACCAGAGTTCTAATGTTTCAGGAGTGACTGTCAACGACAGGCATAAAAAGCATTTTCTACTGGTCACATCATCACATGTATCACCCAATTTTGAAATGAAAGAAATCCCAGTATCCCCAAGTTTATCAAAACTGAGTTACATCGAGCAACATACCTTTGAGATGTTACTAGAGCGGCTCACGGAATGCCCCAAAGCCTTCTCATTCTGAAAGAGCAAGAACAGGATCACTGCAGCAACAAGTCACAGTTATGAAACTACTTAAAAGTTGGCATTAGAAATCAAATTCCATGGAGACAGTCTTACAGCTGGGGCTTTTAAGGATGTTGCTTCTATTGACATCAGCCTGATTTACAATAATCACTGAATTGCTTTGTCTGTTTAACAAGATATTACCTTGCAGAAAATCGCATAGGCAACCATGTACAAACTGACAAATACTAAAACAGTTATTTCTTTTCTCTGAGGGTAGTGTAAAGGCCTTTACTCAGATGACATCTATTTTGGAAAGGATACCTCTCAGTATCACAAAGACCTGCTTCATCTACATTTAAAGGCAAACATCCAACCACTAAAGCTGAAAGCTCTTGCTTAATGAAAAATAAAAATGTCACAGTGATGTCTAGAAACAGTTGTGAATAACCACATGCATGTCACTTCAGGATTCAGGGCAGAATTACGGAGGAACTTCCTTTAAATACAGAACTTGGAATTAAACTGGAAATATCATATAAGATGGAAATGTGGAAGCTGCAATTTTCAAAACTGAACTTAGTGATGACTGTATCTGTTATTCACTTTTCAGTGTGCAGACCCTGACATATAAGGATGACAATCTTATCTCCTTCAAAAATTAACTGTAGGTTTCAGCAAGATACTTCATCCTTTAAAGATACCTGGTTTCTGAACATCAGTTCACTGTAACTGTTACTGGACTCATTTGCTTCACTTGGAAGAGCCTAGAAATTGCTTTGCAAAAGCTTTTCTGAATAAAATTCAATGAAAAATACTTTTTCCTAAACAAGTACTACAAACAGAGCAAGCCGTAACATTCAGTTATGGATCTACATTCCTCTGAAGTTTGTAAAGCTGGGATGCAATAGGTTTGAGATTTACACCCTCCGACAAAAGAGCAAAGTTAGCACTTTTTCCTCTGGGCTCTGTGCTATGTCAGGGCTCCTAGAAGTGCATCTTTTTGCTTGGGATTTTAGGAAACAAACTCTTCCACATTGATTCCTGAAGAGAATTAGACCTAACAGAGACACTTTTGATTGACAACACCCTCTTCTAGTCTTCTGGGCAGTGACTGAGCAGACAGAAATTGAGATCAGAAGCCCTACATCTGTAACAAACAGGGACATGAAAATTCCCCACCAGTCGACTGCTGTTAGTCCTAGGTCAGCACACTGGTCTCAGACCTCCTGCCTATAGTTTGCTTCAATTCAAGTGACCCTTCAGTGACTAAAGCCCACATGAAGTCAGCCTGTCTCGCTGAGCATTCAGATGCTACACCCAAACTTTTGACATCCCTGTGCTCCCAGATACTTCTTCCTACAGTGCATCCTCCACAGCAACATCAAAGCTTTTTGATGAGAAGAAATAAGTCATAAAGGCAGAAAACTTCAGCATGTGCTTACAAAAGCAGGGTGTCCCTTTCTCACACCACCAGCTGCCTTTCAACACAGTCCGGGGCACTCTGTCAGTTGACAGATAAAAACTGCATTTCCTTCATTAAAAACATCAGGAAGCAAATAGAGTGTTCTGAAATTTCCTGTAGGGATCCAAGTACCTCGAAGACAGTCAAAAAATATTTCTGAAGAAAAAGGGGAAAAGTGGTTAGGGAGCACCACCTGCTAGTTTTAAGCAACTGCCAAAATAAAAATCAGTGAGTATCGGAATGCCAGATTTGTACACTGCAAGAATGAGTTTGATTTTTGAGAGGACTATGAGCTTTTGTTACATAGATAACAGTATTCCTGGAACACAAACAAACACACAAAGACCCTCAAAAATATGGACATAATGATTATGCAAAGACTAATGTTGGACAGGACTACTGCCAGAACCAGTATGCTAAGAACTAGCTCCAATCATAAGGGACAGCCTAGCTGATTCCATCAAAGGCACTGTAACCATAGCAACAGGGCAAAAAAAAAAAGTTCACTGAAGCTACAGGAGACAGGAGGAAGAAAAAAGGGGGCAGGAACATGTTCTCAAGCTATGACGAAAAGAGACCAACAGAAGTTGGCAAGCACAAAGACTTGCCACTGCCTGTGTGTGAGGTGTGGGGGAAGCAGACTGTGCTTGGCCTTCTAGGGATGTGTGGGAAGCAAACAGAGCGAGGCTACATGCAACAAGGGAAAATGATAGCGGAGAGTGAAACCCTTGGGTGAGAAGCCTCCCTGAGGCAAGACAGGTGACAGTCTCAAATCCAGCCCTAGGTGTCAAGGATGAAATTAAGCAGAGCAGAGGTTTCTTCATGTTAACTCAATGCCCCCCACCAAAACTCCTGTCTAGCTGAAGAAGATGCTTGCAAGGGAGCATGACTGAACTTACACAGGCGCCTGCATTGAAAAGGATGTGCTAAAATTCAATAAGCACCACAGGCTGGAAGACAAGACCTGTATTTGCACAACACAGCAGATGATGCAGAGTAAACAGACTTTTAGCTGCTGCCACAGAAACTTGTCTCTCTGCCTCTGCTCCCAGAAGTGATTTTATCTGATAGATGCCAGGAGCCTCCAAGAGACAGATGCACATTTTATCTTTATTCATCTACTGCTGGAAACATACCTATCAGAGATTTCAGGCAGCAGATAACTGCAAACAATTGGTTTTGTTATTGAAAAAGTGACCATTTTAAAACAAAACTACAATCTTGAAAAGTATTCCCGTAAGAGCTACAGAATGCATGCACACATATATTTAGGAATCTGATATTCCTAATGGACTCCTAAGCACCTAAGTGCTTTTTAACATCTCTGTTTCTTAGCCACACAAAGCAGGTACATCTATAACATCAACAGGAAATTCACTATGCTAGATTTTAATAGCAGACACAATTAATGAGGAACAGAAACAATAAACAGATAAAAACTATTTAAAAGGCAAACAAACAAATCTCACTTTTCACTCCATATCCATCACCAGTACATTAATCCTGGGATCTTTTAGAATGATGCACAAATTAACACTGACAAGGGAGTGGCAAGGCTAAACTTTCATGGTACTATCACTCTCAAGAAATAAAAACCTTCAGAGACTATTTCTAGTATGTTCCCACTGCACAGTTAAGACACATTCTGGTTGGTAATCAGAGCTCCAAACAAGCTCTCCTTCCCTCATGAAAGCAACAAGACAAAAGCAACATCTGCAAGCAAGGACCCTACAATTATCACCAGTTAAAGTAAGTGTCACTCTCTTGTAGCAATTCAGTTTTTCTGTATGGAATAATGGGAATCCTGCCTTTTGAAGGCATCCTCCTCAACTAGAACCACCTGGCGGGTGTAAAAAACAAACAAACAAACCCCACCCAGACAGGAAAAAATTCTAAGTGCAGCTTGTCACTCCTCCTGAACCATTCACTGGCAGCTGTTGCTCTGAGGTCCCCAGCAGCTAGTGTGGCTCTAGAAAAATGACAGAAAACCAGAAAAATTGCTACCCAGTCTTCTGGACGCACTTGCTTGCAATTGCCAGAATCCTGCTCCCAGCTTTCCTTTTTCTCCCTTCCCCTTGAATTTGCTCCCAACTGTGAGTGACAGAGCTGCCTTCTTCCTTCAGCAGTTGCTTCAGCTCACATCTGCCTTTCTTCAGGGCTCTACAACTTGCCCTCTCCGTCTTGCCTGGCTCGTTTTCCCTTCTGCCACCATTCCTCAGCTGCATGACATCTCTCAAGGCCTTTTCAGTTCAGATATCTAGAAGACAGTAACTCCCTTCTGTCCTTCCTTTTGCCTCAGTCTTTCATATATTCAGCATTTCAAGTTATTTTACCCTTGCTTCCCTACCCTAATGTATCCATTTTCCACCAAGCACAACAGTTACACAACTCACACAGCCAAACCTAGAATTCCTGTGAATCCCAATACCTCTCTCCTACCACGAGAGCCGCAGCTGCTCTTGTCCACTTAAAACACCATTGCATCAAACTGACCTTTCTCCAAACTTAGCTGTAGATGCTGATGTTACTACAGCATCAGCAAGTGGGCGCCTGAAAGAAATACAACTTAAATATCTTGGCCAGATGAAAGGTAAACAATATATCAGTAAAATAATTTGGTTTTGTATTTCCAACAGTCTGGTTTCTAGTCATTAAGGCAGGTAAATAGAAGACAACAGAGGAAGCAGTTTCATAGCTTGTGCAACCACCTTCTGGTTACAACTGTGACTACACACCTAAATCCAGTTAAGAATGATCAATGCTAAACCCATCTTTTATCTCTGCTCATATACCTGCAGAAGAAACTGCAAGCCAGATCCCAAGGGGTTAGCAGGATGACTTTTATTCTCTTTCCATCTGGGAAAGGAGGACAGAGGGCACCAGAGGATGTGAAGACAGTTCTCCTGGCTTTGCCAGTTTGGTCCTTGGACTACAAGAGAGGTACAATGCTTGGATTCTTTCTTGCCTCCAGCCAGATGGTGGATAAGGTGAGAATAGCATAAGGTGAGAATAGCATTCTCTTCAAGAAGGCCCTCTTCTCCATGGCTTTGTTCAACCTACCATTTTTCTGGGTTTTGCATTGCTTTGCTTTACTTCCAAAGACTCTGCTAAGTGCCTCCTGTCATGGATAATCTGCACCTCCAGCTGCTATTTCAAAATGGACATCTGACCTCCATCTCCCTTCTTTAACCAGCTGAGCTAGAAGATGATATATATTTTTTCCTCTTGATGACTAAAGACTGCCTCACCTCGAAGCACAAATTTTTATTTCTGTACAAGACCACCAGTCTGGTACATTTCCCTAAAAATGTATCAATTTGCACACTTTTTACATGCATGTGCCATGGGCCCAATTTCAAACAAAGAAAGTAGACTACAAAGTTCGGCACCCAACATGTTTTGCCAATGTTCTTATCTTGCTGTTGCCAGACAACCTGCCTTAAATCGATGCACAACTTTATGTGATGCAACACAAAAAAATGAATCCTTCCCTCAGGGAACAAATTATATGAACTACAAAAGACGTGATCCAAAAATACACACCTTTCTTGATAATGGAAGCAGTACACATTAAGCTTACAGCGAAAATGCCATTTCAAACAATTTTATGTATTTAACAGCAGAAAGAAAGAGACAGGCGCTGAGGAAGTCTGCAATTATAAACACATTAAAAGGAATAACATTCTATCTTTTACAAAGTAATTGCATTTAGTGCAACTGCTGGAATTCTCATGGTACACTAAACATGTCAATATGCAAAATCAATTGACTATTTTAAACATTCACCGATTAAAAAACCCTCTAGGCAACTGGTAACTTGGAATTTCTCAAGCTGCCAGCAGACAGGAGGAAGCCTGCATCCTGGAGAGCCTCTGAGAAGAGCTGGCCTTTCCAGCCCATGTCGGCAGGGCCCTGCAGGTGTCGGACCATGTTTTGGCACCTGCTCCTTGGGCAGCTGCAACTTGGGCCTGACACACGGGTCTGGATCACTGCCTCTGCTCATCTAACATGGTCCACAAAGCTGCTTTTATCTTCAACTCATACCACCAAAGTATACTGCTGAAACAGTGAATTAATCTCCTAGCCAAGCTTACAAAGGTCTCCTGAATCTAAAACCAGATTCAGAACGACACTAGAAAGCTGTCTATTGCCCAAAGAAAGCTTGATACTTCAAGTAGTTTCTACTGCTCAAGGATTTGACCTTCTTTTCCTCCCTTTACATCATAATGTAACATGATTGCTTATTAACCTATTTCTGACTGCATGGATCATAAGGGCAAACAATGTTCCCTAGAGAAATTAGAGAAATCACTTCCCAAATGATGCTGGGAAAGTGCTCAGGGTATTTTTGTTACCATTTAACATGATATGGCTGAAAGCACATGACAAAAGAACTCTTGAAAGAGCACTTGTAGATATTATACCTATTTAGCAATATCTCATCAGTACAGACCAGCTTGCTTTTTCCTGAAATTTTATCTTTGCATTTTTATTAGTGCAGTCAGCAAAACATTCTGCCTGAAGCATTTCAGTGTTGAACGATCTCAAAAATTAAGGCAAATGATCAACTAGGGCCTACAGATGCCATTAAACTCACTGAGCCAAACACTGGTTAGAGTGAGATCCTTGTAAAACTCTAAATTGTGATATTCTAGAGAGTTTTATTCACATTACATTTCTAGCAACATTTGTTTGTAAATTCAGACAACTCACTACAAATAGTGTCTAAGAAAAGCAACATATTCAGCCATCCTTAAAGAAAACACTGCTCCGGGAAACAATATTATTCACACCTACGGGAAAAGGTACTTTTTATTTAAAAGATAGAGCATTTGAACTGCAGAATGAGAATATTTTAAAGCATAAATGTGCTAATAAAATTTTTATTAAATGACTCTTCAGAGTTCCTGACTAATTATCCAGGAAATTCCAAACATGTTGACTGACTATATACCACAAAAAACTTAAAGAACATGCATGTGTGAATGCCCACATTTATATACTTTTACGCTTTTTTAATTAAAAAAAATCCACTCCCCTGCTCCTCTTAGAAAAAACCTTACAAAACTAGAGAAAGCACATATACAGCCATCTACCTTCTCTTTCCCCAAAACTCACACCCTGATACCAGAAACAAAAGGCAAAAAACTCTTGAGATGTAGCAGGCTACCCTAACCAGTAACCCAAGAGCATTTTATATCATTTTGTCAAGAAAGCAGAGTTGGTCTCACACAGGGCCTCTCCTGATGCTATGGGATGCAGCCAACTAGTATGAGTCCAGAGTGGGCTATCTGGGACGAGGGAGAAGGTCACTCCTGGGCACAGAATCATTCATGGGCACCCACTGGTGTTCTGCACTGTTTGGTGCAGCGAACATTTAAAGTCACTGCACTCCACAGTACAGTGCACGGCAAGAACCT
Organism: Motacilla alba alba; assembly: GCF_015832195.1. Lineage (NCBI taxonomy): Eukaryota > Metazoa > Chordata > Aves > Passeriformes > Motacillidae > Motacilla > Motacilla alba. The sequence continues at coordinate 17,566,581 of NC_052021.1, forward strand.
GGTAATGCAGGGCTTTGAAACACCTGGCTGCACCCCCCGCCTCCTATGCCACTGTTAACCACAGCCTCCCACAGCCTGCCTCAGCAGGACATTTTCTGCATTTGTGAATTTCAGGGCTTCCTGCAAAAATTCAGAGCTGAAGAAGCCAAGGTATGGTATGTCCTGCTTTTACACGTCTGTCTGTCAGGGCCATTCTGCTTGCTCACAGTTGTGTGTGAACAACAGTGACTCAAGATGGTCATTTCTCACTGACCAAGAAATCCTGTGATTGGGACAGTGCTAGAGGCTGCAAAAGCACACAGGATTTAACACACTCTAAATGTGCTTCCTGCCATCTGGGCACACTGCTGGCTCAAAGACTCTGACTGAGTCACTACCAACACCCTGACCGGAAAAAATGTATTTCAGTAGCTACAAGTGGTAATAGGTAGTTTTAAAAACACTAATTTACCTTAAGGTATGAGAAACAGAGATGAAAAAACTGCACTAAGAGTCAGCTAGAAAAACATGCTTGCCTTTGCACATGGAAATCTACATTTACTACACAATCAGCTGGGAGAAGCAGGAACACATCTTGAAGAACCCCTGTGCAGGAAGGGACAGCTGTGCAGTGCTTACACTGTGCAACGCTGAAGCCCATGAAGCCATGTTGGCTAAATTAAGCAGGGATGATCCAGCACAGCAGGGCCATCAACTTGCAGGCCAGCACACAGAAAAAGAAAAAAAGAGACTTTTCTTGAGCAGGTGGTGTGGATACAGAGTATGGTGCCTGAAGCTGGAAAGGGGATGCTCCATGTGGGCAGCCTCAAAACCGAAAAACCTAGAAGACAGCAGAAGACTGTCTGAGGCAACTGGATGGGAGACTTACAAAACCTACCAGCTGAAGAGAAGAAGCCTTCCAGGAGAGCACTGCCCTTCACCCATTTGGGAAACTCAGCACACACACTGTCTAATAAGGAGGGCTGAGGCTTCTGTGTGTCTGAATGAGCCAAATGCCAGCAGCTGCGTAAGAACTAAATTTACCACTACAGTCCCAGGAACGCCTGCATTTTCTGCTAAAATAAAATCTCTGGGCCATTAGCCTATTGAAACAGAAGCTTTTCCACTTAACTGAAGACATTTACTCATTCTCTTTCTGCAACTCTTATGCTCCAGTTCCAGTGAAATCCTGCTCGATCTCAGAGCTTTTTATGGAAACACACACGCATCAGCTCAAAAGTACTGATATTATGCAAGTAGGATTAAGCAATTCACTTCTTTGGGCTCCTCTGTCTCACTCATTTATTCCTATGAAAGAGAAAAGGAACTGCAGCTGTGGAGTGTGCTGGCTGGCCTACTGGGGACAGTGCTGCATTCCTGCACTGACACAGCATTTTGTAAAGTTTACTTCTCAAGAGCAAAGGGTTATAACTAAGCCTCATACTCACATTAAATCTCCTGCTCTTTATTTATCTGAAGCTTTGAGTGAGGACTTTTTTTGTCACAGGAAATTGCATCAAAGTTATCAGGAAAAGTGTATTAACTCATACAAGTTGACTTTTGTCAAATTGCCTTTAAATTGACCCCCACCAAAGCTAGATTTTAAAAATTCAGTTTCCATCTTTTCTATGCTCACTGCTCTACACATTCATTATCTGCAGAAATCACACTAGCAATCTGTGAAATCTACAGCTGGTTTAGAAAACAATACATATTATTAAAACACATAATTTTGTATTTTTGAATTAACTTCTAAAACATCACAAAGAACCACTGAATAATTAAAGGCCTTTTTGCACACTTGCTGCAAACATATATAATCATACCTTTAAGGGAGGTTGTTTTCTCTTGGCCTTTACACCTCTAATTGAGTGAAAAGCTGAAACAATGAAAGAGGGGCTTAACCAGTGGTACTAGAATCCAGCAGAGAAGATTCCCTTTGAGGGTAGGATCCTCAGTTTGCAAGCTTTTCTACCTGGACCGTCACACCAACCACATGCTTACCGATCTTTTTACAACAAAGTTCTGATCCAGAACTGAAACTTCTCAGTCCACACATCCCCTGCCCCAAAAACCTATTTCTGATTCCTCTTAGTTTTAAAAACAAAAAAAATAAAATTACCCCTGAACATAAGTACCATCCTTCCAGTTTGAAATGACTGCTGAAGTATCTTCCTGGAAATTGAAGAAAAGTAACTACCACTTTGGAAATCCATTTTTCTTAAAAGCCAAATCCCAGCAAGCAATATTGCTTATCTGGACATTACAAAATGGAAAAAAAAAACTCTCTTAGATTTTAAAGGGGTCCTTCAGAAGGCATCCAGCAAGAAAAGAAAAAATATGCAAAGCATTCTCTAAAAGACAAACCAGGTGATTTGGCACAACAAGCACTGTGGGAAAAGACAGGAGCACAGGGGGAAGGAATAGATGCTGCTGAGCTGCATCTTGCAAGTGCAGGCAGTGAGAGTGATCAGACAGAACCATGGGATAAGGATGCAACCTGCATGAACAACTGGACTGTGCTCTGAAATACAGAGACTTAAATGTACAAAGACTCAAACCAGAACATTGTGGCCCACATTCGCACTCCGCTATATTTAAAATTCACAGTTTTTGTGCTTCAATACAAAGTTACCAAACATGAGTGAGATTGATGCAAATTTGCAAAGAAAAGCTAAGGGTTAGAGAAGTTTATAATATTTTGCATTTTAACTCTTTGCTTCCCTTTCACCATTCCTTACACATATGTGCTTTGCTTTGAGGAAGTCACAAATGCCACTGTGTTTTCACAGGCATCCAGGAGGAAATTCATAGATAAGATTAAATGATTCTTTAGGTCCAGTCTGGCAAGACCTGAGACTGGTGAGCAGGGATTCCTACAACAGAACAAGCATCATGAACAATGGGAATCACCCAAAGGAAAATGCCATTTACAATTGACCAAAAGGTTAACAGTTCACCCTGCAGTTATGAGAGTTTCCTATTACCCTTACAGTTCAAGTTTGAATAATCCTCCAAAGAGGAAGATAGAGGTATTTAACTATCAGGTCTGGAGAAAGTCTATGGGTCTTTGGACATATTCCCTATAGGCTTCCCCTGTTTAATGTGTAGAAATGAAGAAAACATGTCATCTCCAGTGAAAAGTTGCTGGGACAAACCTCTTCCAGTCACTTAAAACTCCAAGCTTTAGAATCTCAAAGTAGTGAAATAGGCAGTCTCATCCTGCAGCTAAGAACAAAGTAGCATAACAGAGAGGTAAGTAATAAAAGCAAGAGTTCAAAGGAACAAGTGGCCAATTTTCTACAGAGATGCTAAGAAAAGCTGATAAGTTTTCTTGAAAGGTTCCTTAACACCATCTGCTGCTAGTACCCAAAATAACAGAATGAATGACATAAAAAAGAGGATGTAAAACTGGAAGAACCTCTCTTAGTACATTGAAGTATTTGGGTAACACCCACATTATCACTGAAAATCAGGCTGTACTACAGGATTGAAACTTCAGTGCACATGCTTTCTTATATAGCACCTTTCCTCCAAAACAGTATTCCCCCTCCACAGGAAATGCTGCAGTTGTTCAGTGTTGAACAGCACTAGGGAGCAGCTCAAGACAAGAGCAGAACAAGATGATACGTGTTAAAGAGACATGATGAGGCCAGTTTGCAATTTACAGCCTCTTTCAATACACATGCCTGGAGTTTGATATCAGTATCCTGAAGCAGGCAAATGTGGCAGTTACTTGGCAGAAGAGAAACCTGAGGCACAAGGAAGTTATGCTGCCCTGAGTGAAATTCACCCCTGTTTGTACTACTGCTGTGTGCGGTGTTGCTCAGTGTCACAGCCAGCAGCTGTGTCCTGTTACAGGCACGTGGCTGAACAGGCTGAACAGCGTGTGTGGTTTGCACAGGACAAGTTTCATGTACACTGAAACCATGCCAAAGCAAGGAGAACACGAGCGAGAGCTCTTCCCTCCATTCTTCTTGGTTGTAGAATGTAAATCTCCAAGCTGGATCTTGTCAGGGCATTGATTTTCACATGGAGTCTCAGACTTTAGGATCTGCTTTAAGAGCTGTCTCCCAGAACCCACCACCTGGCAAAACACTGACTACTTCTTAGCAACTGCTTCCTTTAAGTCAGTGATGCATTTCATTCCACCAATCTCCTTTCACTCCTGAAATTTTTTTATTTGTCCCCACCACTTGTAAATTTAATCTCAAATTATAATTGCGCTTCCCTGGCTGTATAAAGACCTTTAGTTCTCTAAGCATGTGGTCCATGAGCATGCAGAAGGTGCTCCACAACGTCCTCATTCCCCCATACAAGGAAGCAAGGAAACTGAGGGTGATGCAAACTGGTATATGTTTAAAGATGCCTAATTTTTTTATTTTGTTTTAGGGTTTTTGTTTGTTTGTTTTGTGGTGGAGTTTTGTTTGCCTTTTTTTTGGTTGTTGTTGTTTCTTTTTTTTTTTTTCTTTTTTTTTTTGGAAGTGAGGCCTCCACAGCATAAGAAATCTACAAGCTTGTCCAAAAAAGTTAGGCTTCCTCTAGGTGCTTGGATATTTAGGTTTTTCCTTTGAATCACTCAGAAACCCTGCTGCCAGTGCTCCCAAGCACATAGGCATAACTGGAGCATAGCAGTGTAACTGAAGTAAGAGGATTACATTTCAGGAGGGGCATGTTTTGGTGCAAGACTAGAGGCTTATGGAGATTAAAAAACACTTTGCTTCTCAAAGTGACAGGGTGAAACCAGCAAAGCCCACAGAAACACTGCCTATAAGTAAGCGTTGCTTCATATCCTTCAGCAGCAGATGCAGTGAGGAGAACAGCGAATGAACCAGTTAACACACCAAGTGCACCTTCAGCCACCATCACTGTCCCCAGCATCACCTAAACCCACATCACACCTGCACTTTGTGTCTCCTTGTGCCTTTTATCACTCTTGACTCTTCTTAAGATATTGCTCTTCCCATATGAACCTGCCTTTTTCTCCTGTCTTTCTACTGCTATCTATATTGTCTTTCTCTGTGTCTTTCCCCACCCCTACAATAACTTGGAAATATTTTTTAATTCAATGCAAGAAATGGAATTTGGGATGTTATACAAAGAAGGATGACTTCCATATGAAGAATCTAGAACGGATAAAAATATAGTCATCTTCATAAAATCTAACCCTGGGTGCAAAGGGGAACTCCTGTAAGCTTTAGAAAATAGGATTGCAATAATTTCTAAATCCAGAAGGATATTTCTCTGCTAGCTAACACTCCTCGGAAGTGGAGCATTAGATTTGGCTTCCAGTTCAACATATCCTTCGAACAAATACTTACAGATAATGTGGTTTTATTCCCTGAAAGATATGGAGTCAATCTTACTACACAAGTTACAAGTACTGGAGTGCCTAGAACGAATGGAACATTCTGTCTGGATATAATTAAAAATCAGAATACTGTGCCAAATTCAACTGATATTTTCAAGAAAGAAGAGAATTCAGGAGCAGGGCTGTGTACTGCTGAGCAATACAACACATGGCAAAAGGCTGGAACTGATTCAGAAATCTTATAACCCAATACAAGAAAAGGTAACTACAGCAATCAAGAAAAGGCATTAAGAGGAAAGGATACTGGTGTAAAAACAGGAGGTTTTAATGGAGTAGAAAGACTGTGAGGCGTATTTATGTCAAACGCATTAAAATGCATACATAGACATACACATATATATTACAACAAAAAATCTCACAAACTACATTTTGTTTTCATTTAATGGAAAGAATCTGCACTAGATGGGATCAAATCAAGGGCTACAATTAACTAAGACAAAGAAACCCTCTCAAAAGAGAAATCCTTCAAGTGTCACCTCAATTTTAAAGACAAGGTAGTTGATTTTATTTGTACCACAGTTAACAACAAAGAAGAAAAGCTAGGCTAACCACTGAGGAATGGCTAAGGAACGAGGAGGTGCACTTTCTGTAGTCAGACCTTCATGACCTTGGACACTAAACCTTCCCAAAGCTCAGCTGAAAAGAATGGGACAGAGTCAGAGATCACCTCTGAAAAGTGCTGACAGGTAAAAGTGGTTCATATCTAAAAATGGTAAAGAAGAAGACAACTTGCAAAAATGATGGCATAACAATGAGCAGATTCTCTTCCCACTGCTGATCAGGAGCTCATGTTTCCTCCTTGTTAAATTCACACTTCTTGCTATTGCAGATGCTCTGTTTTCATCTCAGATGTATCTGCGTTCACTCTTCTTCTCCCTTCAGTGAAAAGCATGTTAACATCTTCCCTGGAGTCAGACATGTGAGAAGGCTTCTACTTGTGCTTCTGCAAATCAAAAGCAGCTGCTACATGGCATGGCATGGCAGAAGTAAAAACTCTTCTAGATAAAAAGCAGAAGAGCAAGAAAGGGAAAGGAGGACAGAGCAAGTAATAAGCAATATAATCAGCAATAAAACTGAGGAAGAAAAAAACAAAAATAGATAATCTTCCTCCCCCCCAATTGTTTGTTTTGCTTTGTTTTTCTAAGGATGTCTCTTACGTTTCTTTTTTGAATTTCAGATGAGATATGTAGGTCTTCAGATGAGAGACAATTTGCACAAACCATTAATGGTTTGAAGCATTACGAAAAACTAGACTGAAGAGTCTGATGCACAAGCTTTTTCATGGGCTAGGGGAGAGACTATCAGAGAGCATAGGAGAATGCAGAGTCCCTTTCCAATTGTACCCACCCAAGGAATATTTTTGTCCCTGTTGTACTTTACTTGACTTTGAGATAAATGGGCTGCAGAAATGAGACTGTTAAAACATCCATCCTACACCTGCTGCATCTCAGAAATCCTTTCATAGAAGAACCTCAGCTCCCACCACTAAGTTTCTTCTAGTTGTCATCTGCCATAATGTTATTATAATTTTGTAGGATAACAAAGTTTTTTGATCAAGTTTCTTGATCAAAAGACTGAAATAAAAGACAAAAATCTGCATTTGGGCCAGATTATCACTGCATTTACCTAGCTTGATTTTCCAATATGAATTTGACCTCTGTTCTGTTTGTTTTTTAAAAAGATTGCCTTTCTTGAATTATCACATACATTGTCCTAAGCCTGTTCCTCTCCACATAGGATAGCTATGTACTTTATGCCAGGTAACCAGGAGATAGTCTCAATCTTACCACTAAAAGGGCTTTGCTCCAGTACAGCTGAGGAAGGCAGGTTTCTTGTAGTGAGTTACATTTCTCATTATCCATAACACTATAGTTTATTAGGAGGAGTTGTGTCCTTTTATTTTTAAACCACACTGTGTAGATTAAGGCAACCCTACTGAGAAATTGGCTTGGTCCCGGTACCACTCTTCAACTCTTCTTTACATTTAATACAGCATTTTTGCAGAAGGGAAAATGCTCAATGCCTAATTAAGAGCTCTGATAGGTTGTAATTTGTTTAAATGCCACAGGTATGTACTGAAAACAATGGTTCAAAATACCAACACAAAACTCCCCACCTTGCACAGCCAGGGAAAGTCTGCCAATCAAAATAAGTTTTATGGACAGAGATAAGTTTTTTCTTTTTTTCTTTTGCCTGTCTACTGTGTGTTTGCCATTTAAATACAGGAATTTTGGTAAATCATGAGCCTTCAAAGCACATCTTAGGCTTACAGCTCTCCTACCCTTGTAGCCATTAAGAAAAATCGTGACAAAATGTTTTTCAATTGTGAAAATGCTTTCAGTTGAAAAGCTGATGTGGCAATGATGATGTATTGTCTTCACAACTTGTCACCAAAGTTCACTACTTTAAGGCTGATGAAAAACAACAGGGACAGTTACAAACGCTGTCCCTTAGAAACCAGCAGCTCCCAAGCTTTATACACAAATCTGTTTCAGGGATGCCGACTGCAGCTAAGCTCGTGGCTCTTAATTTAAGAGCTTCTGTCTAACTGTAATAACTATACCAGACTGCAGCACAGATGACCACTGAATCAACTCCTATTCTGACCCTTAATTGTAACCTGGGAAATGAGAAACCAACAGAAGTCAGGAGACTAATTTCACTTGAAACAAGGGGTACTTTGAAGAAGAACAACATGCAGTCAGTATTCTCACAAAGACTAGGGTGGATGCAGGGCCACAATTATGGGAGAGGGAAGAAGTATTAAAGAAGAAGTAAAATAGCAGAAGCAGAGTTCCTGAACAATGCAGACAGAAAACACAGGGATTATTAGTCTAACCAAGATGGCCCAGCCTGGATTTGAAAGTAGAGCTGGTGCCTCAAATAGCCTAAGGTATTACATCTGGTTCTTCAAACTAATCTGACCCCTTTGAGACAGGCAAATCCTTCCTTGGGGAAGAGTGTTGTTACATTTCAACATCCTAATATTAACTACTGACTGTCAATTGAGATTAAATAAGTACCCCAGCAAGTCATAAAACACTAATTTTCCATTAGACAGCAAAAGAGAAACTGAAGACAAGTGACAGCAACAAAATTAGTAGTTAATAGAAACCAGATGGAATGGTAAAAACTGCTCAACTATTAACTTAATATCAAGAGAAAGAAGTAACAGTGTGTAGTAACCACAGAATGCCTGAATATGGAGACCAACCAATCAAGTCAGCATAAGGGAGCTTAAACTCATTGGTTTTGAGATCGCTTCCTGTTACACTAGGCTAAGCTGGGAACTTAACATTAAATTAGAAAAAAGGGAAAAGAGGTTCCCAGACAAGAGAAACACAAAAAGCCATGTTAGCAGCATCTCAGCTGCCCATCAGACGGTGCAGAAACCAATCTCTGGAAGAACATTTTCTCCCAACATGCTCCTGCTACCTCTCTTTTGAACTGCCAAATTGTACCACTGAAGAGCTTCAAATTCCCTTAAAAAAAAATAAAAAAAGTCATGCATCTCCACAGTCTTTGCTAGGACGTAGTCCAAGGACAGTCTAGGAACGTGCCAGTTCATCACCAAATTGCCACTTGAAGCATTACTGGCTCTAGTACTCAGAATCCAAACTGTTTATCACCTTTTAAGCATTGACAAATCAATTTCAGTGAGCTCTTATACACAAAAAAACCCAAACCTCCATTACTCAAGTTTCAAAATTATGAAATTAGCTTAAAATTTACAAAACAAGTGCATGCATCCCCAGTCACAGAACCTGAGTATACCAAAATACATGATAAAAACAAGTCTGCAGCACTGCCGGGTAATGGCAACAGAGGAAGCAAATCTTAAAAATACACATTTCAAGCATTATTTAAAATTTGAGTAAGATTAAAAAAACCAAGAAACCTTTATCCACATTATTTTTCCTTTCAGTTACGTGCAGGACAGACACATGGGAATGTTCAATGCAGAGATCACAAAATTATAATTTCTTTTAACATACTCATTGTTTTGGTACCACTATTTAGATTTTGCTTTTGAATGTGTTGCATCTCAGAAAGAACTAACAGTATGCTTTATTTGGTGGTTTTCTTGAGTTTTTCTTTTTGTTTTGTTTTTTCCTGGAGGGGTGGGGATGATGATTTGGTTTTCTTTTCTGGGTTTTGTGTGGTTTTGGAGGTTTGGGGTTGGTTTGTTTGGGTTTTTTTTTATGGTTTTTTTTTTTTCTTTACTGGGACTGAAATTCAAGGGGGCTTTCTTCCACCAAATGAGGCTGCCATTCAGAGAGGCAAGGCTGCCTGATGTTATCACCCAGCCAACAGGCTGAAGTCAATGTGTCCTTTGCCAAAAGGCATAATAGAAAAAAAATAAAGGACCAGACAAGGGGGAAGGGTGTAGTGTTGAAATAATCTAAGTAGTCTTTCCTGAATTGCTTAACTGAAGAAATGGGAAAAGCACCCCCTTGCAGTGCTCTTCTACATAACCTCACCTTCTCCAAGCCAATAATGTCTTTGGAGTGCATACTATGTTTTTAAGCACTTCTGAACAACATTACAGTACCCTTCTGGTGTCTGCAGTACATAGAAAAAAAGAGACCTTGGAAGAAACAGCACTGGTGGATATGTTTTGTCCAGCTGTAAGATGCAAGGCTTGAGTTGAGCTGTTCAGATATCCTCACAGCTAGACTCATAAAGAAAGCACTCGAATGAAAAATTCCTGCCAAGCAGGAAACAAAGTTCAGGGCAAGGGTATTTTAATTCATTTCAAGAAGGGCAGCACCCAATCAGACTTAATAGAGTCTGAAGTGATACTGGCAGAGAGAATTGCTACCTCCTTCAAACCCACTCTGGAACTCTCTTGTGAAAAACTAAATCAGTGAGAGTAAAAGACGACATGAAGTTCACAGGTTCTGCTCCCAGGAGAAACAATAGAACTTTACAACATCAGTCTTCAGAGACCTACTTTTCTTTAGCCAATCTGACCCTCTAAAGTTTACTTTCTGAGACGACTGGCAGAAGCATTGATTGTTTGACAGCTTGTTCTTGATTATCTCTGTTTAAGCCACAGAAGGTTCCCACACATTTTGTAACAGCCACCAAGCAAATACATTCAGCAGCACTAAAGAGCACTTAGCTGTTACAGGGTGAGCTTGCAATTAAGGTAATAAAGTAACACCAGGAAAGCTCCCAATCACTGGCTTTGTCTTTCATTCAAGTATAGCAGACAGATTATAGAATCTAAGAATCATTAAGGTTGGAAGAGACCTTTAAAATCATCAAGTCCAACCATCCACCCAGCACTTCCACTGTAACTCCTAAACCACTAAACCACATCACCCAGCACCAGATCCAGATGCCTCTTAAACTCCTCTGGGTTGGTGACTCCAGAACATTCCTGGGCAACTTATTCCAATGCCTGACCATCCTAACAGTGAAGAAATTTTTTCTCATATTTAATCTGAATCTCCTATCTCATCTTTAGGCCATTTCCTCTTGTCCTCTCTGAAGGCAGAGCAGAAGAGACCAGCCCCCACTTCACTGTAACCTCCCTTCAGGCACTTGTAGAGAGTGATGAGGTCCCGCTGGAGCCTCCTCTTCTCAAGTCTAAACAAACCCAGCTGCCTCACCCATTCCAGTAAGACAAGTTTTCTAAACCTTTCACAAGCCTTGCTGTCCTTCTCTGGACACACTCCAGCACCTCAATGTCCCTTTTGAAGTGAGAGGCGCAAAACTGAAGGCAGTACTCGAGGTGAGGCCTCACCAGAGCTGAGTACAGGGGGATGATCACTGCCCGTGGTCCTGCTGGCCCCACTATTCTTCATATTGGTCAAGATGCCAATGACCCTCTTGGCCATCTGGACCCACTGCTGGCTCATATTCATCTGGCTGTCAACCAGCACCCCCAATCCTTTTCTACAAAACTGCTCTCAAGCCACTCCTCCCTCAGCCTGTAGAGCTGCATGGAAAAGGGATGTTGCTAACAAAGAAACATGGATTCCAAGACACAGTACAAAAGAGTATTTTTAGGAAATGCAACCATAAGAAAGAAATAAGTAACTTTAGTAACAAGTGGAAAGAATCTGTAAGTGAAAGCAATGAATCTAGATGAAGTGAAATTTAACAAAAATTAATCCCAATGTCAAAACCACATCAAGTAGAGACATGAAAGGGAAAAAGAGCAAGTCACAAAAAGACATCAAAAAGCAGAGGAGGTGGGAAGAACAGCATAATATGAAATTCTCTCTGTTCTTTACAGATTTATGAATGTTAAAGATCATACAGAAAAAGTTTCTTCTTTTTTTTTTTAATGTCTCTCTTGTTTTTCTCAGTAACTCAATGCAATAGTAACTTATCAAAGTTTTAGCTCTGCTTTGTAACTGACTGAACTGTCTATTGACAATTGCCTGTTTTTGACCTCCTCCAAATGTTCTTCTAAGGTCATCATGCAGGGGCAGGGTTTCCCCACTGAGGCTGGCCCATATCTATTGCAGCTGACAAGACTCCTGTGCTTCCAAAATCCTTTGTAGTCCTTTGACATAACTCACAATGAAGGAGTTAAGTAGCATGCAAAGTGTTATTAACAAATACAGAAGGTACAACTAGGTAGCTGCAACATTTGTGGCCATGCTGCACATGACAGAGACAATTCTCTGTCACTCATCACAAAAGCCTTGCCTATTTGTGCCATCTTCTAATATATTTGGGAGGCACTATTATATGGGAGATGGTATGCCAACTTTGACATGCCACATAATTACATGCCTCCTTTTTTACTACTCCCTAAGCATCTCCTGTTAAACACTGCCACAAGGTGCTTTAGTCCAACCTGGTACAGCAGTTCCTAAGTTCTCTATTCTAGCTATGGTCTTAACTTTGTTGACAACTTTAGTACTTTGGTTATCATGAGTGTAAGGGGCTCTTTGGGTCTTTGAGTCAGTTCTCTGGATTAATCAGCATTATGAGATATGCATTTAGTGCTGAAGGGTTCAAGAATACATTATCTTCTACTCCCATACAGGAGATGATTCTCTCCAGAAACTGAATTTAGATCTTAGTAAAAAAATCAGCAAATCAGAAAAACAACAATACATGACAGGAAGAGAAAATAAATGCCACTAGTACCTCAAATAACTGCAGTGCAGAGATGCAGTCAGATAAAAGTATCTTAGGATGACACTATAAAAATGCAAAATATAACCGAATTCCCCAGATCCCAGACTGCAATTGTTGCTGTTCCTTCCTTCCTGACCTCCATTTTCTCAGTGCTTTCAAGCTGCCAGCCTTCACTAGCTTCACACAAGCTCCTCCAGGAGCACAGGAATGTCACAGTGTCTAGATTTCTCTGCAAAATCCAGTGCAGAGGTGGTCTGACTTGGAGAGATTTAACTGGCCTATCCGTACTCACAATTTTATATCTCAGTCCAAGGTCTGAGGTCATCAGCATCAATAGGCCAACATTTACAAATGGTGTTGAAATGCCTTTCTGTTAGCTTTAAGCTCAGATGTTGTGTGTGTCTGCAATCATCTCACTTCAGGATTGCTCTCTAAACACTGCTGAAGGTCAAATACATGACCAGGTAGGGCCAAAGCAAAACTGAAATGAATATCATTTACTATATGCAAGACATCAAAATGCTACTTTACCTCCAGTCTGTTCACTTGCTGTTACTTTAATAAGAATGCACAAATAAACTGGACCAAACCTGAGCTGTGCCAAGACAGCACATCACTCAGCCAAGACTTGCTCAGAGAGAAGCAGCTGCAGCTTGGCACATCTCTGCACTAATGTGCTCATTCAGCTCTTAGACTGGGCCTGTCTGTATTGACAGTCATGTCCTGACTCACTGAAGTTGCAGTCAATAAAGGAAGATGCACATGGTTGCCTGCTATCCCTCTGAATCTACCAAACCCTACACAGGTCACATCCCTACTGTATTTCTTCCCATTCCCAGGAGGGAAGAAATATACAACAGCACTTCAGTTGTTTCTGCTCAGATATCAGAGCATCCTGTACCTTTTGGACAATGAGATGTGGAAGTCTGGGGAGGTGTGATGGGGGGAACAGTGTCCCTCCTTTTACTGACCCTCTCTTATCACCAGTGGCCAAGACATGCCCATGATGAAGAGGCCAAACCCATTACAGTGCTGAGGCTGAAGCACAAGGAGATGATGGCACCTCTTTGCCCTCCTCCACCAGACCCAGGTGCAGAGATCTCCCGTCTGGCATGCTGCCATCCTCAAGGAGGTGCAGAGGACCCTCCCTTATGCAGCCCCACCACTTTCTCCTCCCAGCCACACCCATGGGAGAAAGGCACTCACTGTCATCCCCTGCTGCTGGCAAAAGAGGGAGTCTTCCCTGTTTTCTGTTACTTTTCCCAAGGATATCACAGATGGATTTAATTTAAATGCTATTACAACATGATGCTGCCTTTACATCACCTAACTAATAACTCCTCTCCCATTCACTGCTTTAAGACCAATATGAGCATACTCTTCATTTCAGTTTGTGACATTTCTTGCTGCTGTTAAATAGGGAATATTTTAATTGTATTTCTGATTCTTCCATTAGAAGCCTTTATATTCCATTACAAAGAGACTGAGGTAGGAGATGAAACTGGTAAGGAGTTTTATCAAATAAGTCTCAGCCGTGCTGGTTGCCACAGCCTGAATAGAGGGTATGTTGTTTCCTCTTCTGGTTTGATTCCAGCTCTTCACAGTGATCTTCAGAAAAAGAACAAAAATTTGCCCTTTTCTTCCTTATTTATTACCTTTTTTTAAAATGTTCAGTACAATCTCTCATCTTCCTGTATCTCTAAGTAATGCCTGAAGTGTTCTGTTCAGTCAAAATATTTTTCTCACTCTTAGCTGATAGCACAAATCTTAGGTAAATTTGGAAAATATTTTAATCCAGAACAACTCTCAGACATGTGAAAGTTTACCATCATTGTTACAATGTCTGAATTTTTAAAAATTGTAAAAAATCAGAATAAAACTTCTCTTTCCAAGACTGAGATTTTATGATCAACAGTTCATCCATATAATTTTATGAACATAGTCCATCCAGGTCTCTCATATTTCAGCTTCTTTCTTGTATTTCAGCTTCTTGAAGATTTTGAGGAACTTCTGAAGCATGGGCATAAGCCCAACCACTTTTATATGACACATCAAATATGACACTTTCACCTGGGCCCAAAGTGGTTTAAGCCAGGGTGAACATGTTTGAGTCCTCTCTGTGCAAACCATGCTGTAATTGTGGCTTTGTGCTACAGCGATAGTATTAGACAGCATTTGATCATAAAAAAGAATTCATAAAATCAGTTGAGTGGAGGCTGAGTACAGACGAAATTTGAGAGCAGACAGATGCAAAAGAACACATGTAGACACTTTTAGAAAATCTAATTTAAAATTATTAATATAATACACAAGCAAGTGCAGAAATAACTCTTGCTTCCCCATATCCTGATGACTAGACAAGGTAACTCCAGACTCTAGGAGTAACTGAGCTGCAGAACAGTAAAATACACTTTATTGTTAAAAAACCTTTAAGTTACATAATTGTGAATACATCTCCACTGACTTCAGTCAATTAACTGAAAGCACAGGACCTTTTAAGTCTAATAAAATCAGATAAATAATTCTGCTAGCCAGCTTCCATGAAACAAGGATCTTACACATTGAAATGTCATACACTCAGTTGTAAGAGAATATGAGACTGCCAGCTCTCTATCTTATGGCAAATATTGAAGCATCTGCAAAATTCAAGTAGGAGAGCAATTCTCAGTGTATGCACAGCATATAAACTTGAAGTACTTTCACACAAAGTCAAAACAAGCTTTTAAAGTTTTAGAGTCAACATTTCAAGTTATTTAGGACTACCAAAAGCATACATGTGTCCCCCTACCAAAGCCACAGACTGATAATGTGTAGGACAAGATCCTGTAACTCCCAACCATTAAAAGGCACAAAAGAAATGTCACTAAATAACATTCTTGTGTACGTGCAAATTTTATTTAGGGGATCATGTCATCTTGGAAGACAACATATTGGCAGTCAGCATACATTTAAGCTCCACCAAAAACATGTGACCATTAATCTCCCGGAGGATTTCACATAAAGCTGACAATTTTTGCTTCAACCGGCAATGTTTATTTCCTAAATCCTTGACTGGACTTCAAGCTATCATTTTGAAAAAAAACAACTCATCTGCACAGCAAAGCACCATTTTGTCCTGGTTGTCTAGCAGTGACTCTTGATCTTTGCACTGTCAAGTTTATCAGCCCACTAAAATAAATAAATAAACAAATAGATCGTAAATGCCAATCTCCCCAAAGCTCCAGCAGATCCCCAAGAGGCAGAACACAAACCCGCACAGCGCAGCTCGCAGCCAGAAGCGGCACCCACACACACACACACAAGCACATTCCAGACAAACAAAGCGCATAACATTTGAACATTCTTGCCAAATGAGATTATGTGTTTGTGTACCTCCTTCTCACACACATGCACAAACCCACACATTACACAGCAAATAATGCTCACAGAACAGAACAAAGACCCTTTGTTATTGTTCCATAAGGTTTTGCAAAAGCCCCTTCTTTGTCTAAAACTGTATTAACAGTATTGCTAGAGCCTTAATAATTTAAACATACAAAGCTTGCAAAGACAGACTATGGATTTCTTTTAGAGTAACTGGTAACATTAGAAAATGCAGATATGCTTTGAGAACAGAAGCTCCTATTTACAAGCGTCTTTATTCAGCAAATTTTAAAAAGTAGCAAATATTGCAGCCATTCAAACACAGACCCTCTGAAAGGACACACTGGAGCTAAGGCTTAGCACATCCAGCTGTGTTTTAACAGAATCTCTTAAGGTTACCGTACCCCCAAAGTGAAGTGCTAAATAACCAATAAAATCAAAAAGCTACCTTAAAGAAAAACAACTCAAAACCTTCCAAAAACCAGCAAGTTGTCTCCTTGTTTTTAAACCCCAGCACCTTTGGAAGAATGTCAGTGTGAATGAAGGAAACATGTAAAAGAAAATATTGCATCTTCATAGTTAGAACTGAACAAAGTATGACACTTAAAGGGATCATTCAGGTAGGAACCTAAGGAGGAACCTCTCCAGCAGCCTCCCTTGACAGGGGCTGCCCTGACACACATTTATCCTGCAGCAACCCTCTGCTGACAAGACATTCTCCTACCTGAAGCTTCATTTTCCAGCATGAATGCACGTGTGTATCCTCAGTGCAGCTTTTCCTGGTTGCATGACTCCTGTTCTTCAGACTAAAGAGACAGAGGGGTTTAAGCAGAGCTGCAGTCTGCCCTACATTTGGTTGCAGATGAATAGAAAGAGTTGGTGCAGTACTTGCCTGGGCTTGTTTAAGTCGCCTAAATATAAATACTAGTGTAGCTTAAACTAGACTAACTACTTCCTCCAGCTGATTACAGTGAAAAGAGCTTGTGATGAATAATGCATGAGAGCTCCTATGAACATGCTCCATTCCTTGCAGCAGCTGATGTCCACCTCTCTCTGCTTCCCCAAAGCAATCCTTAGCAATTTTTGTGCTATGAAGCATAACAATTCTCCAAATGTCCAAAGAGCAAGGAGGGTGACCCTTTCAGATCCATTTTCTTTCCTCATTAGTCAAACAGAGCTAGTGATTTTTTTTTTCTTTAATAGAAGTGTACACAGCTACAAATCAAAGGCGGCATGATAAGCACAGAATCATGTCTCTGGGACAACATAACTCTTGTAAATTCAGTTGCTTAGTAATTAGTTTTTCTTAAGGGCTGTGATGCAAGAGAAGCTGTGTAAAGATGAACACTGAAGACAGCAAAAGAATGTGACAGACCAGAAAATAATGCTGTACAAAGAAGGAGGAAAAAAATGCTTACTGCAACTTGTGAGTTCAGTTGACTGTTTACAGAAAAAAAAATGTTCAGGAGTACTTAGGGGGTACTCCTAATAAGGGGGATTAATAAGGGGGATAAGTTCACATGTTTATTCTCTTAAGCAAAAAATTTTGCTGTGTCAGTAAAATGTTTCAAGCCAGCTACAAAAACAATTTTCAGGTCTTCCAAAGAGTGAAAAAACAGAAGAGTAATTTGCAGGTAATTTATTTAAAAACACAGTTATTGCAATAGGCAAAAGTTACTTTTAGATTCAGGTCTATTTCTCAGAATTATTTTGTTTCAATTCCGTTGTTAGATACACATCACCTTATTCGGCATTCCTGTATCAGTTACCCACTGCAATCCGAGTGACACTGCTGCCCAAACACAACTGACAAGGCTCTCAAAAGCCATTAGTTTCCTGTAAAGAAAATGTGGCTTGTCAGTCTCCCAAGCAACAAGAGTTAGGGCCAGAGGAAATGGCCTGAAATTGCACCAGAGGAGGTTTAGATTGGCTGTTTGGAAAAATTTGTCACCAAAAGGGTTGTTAAGTGTTGGAACAGGCTGCCCAGGGAGTGATTGAGTCACCATTCCTGGAGGTATTTAAAAGATATAGTGCTCAGGGCTGTGTTTTAGCTTAGACTTGGAAGTGTTAATCACTAGACACAATGATACTGAGGTCTTTTCCAGCCTAAATGATTCTGTGATTTACAGTGAGAGTTCATGCAGCTTCCTAAATTCTGAACCATGGCTCTTCAGTTTGGGCATAACTTAATTCTCTAGACAGCTCTGAAATCACATTGTCTCAGGTCACATCAAAACTGAAGAGACAGTTCCTGCTTTCTACCTCCAATTCACACAAAAGATTAAAGAGAGAAGATGAAGATAACAGAGACTAGAAACAGAAAGGTATATTCGATAAAAATTAGAGTCATCTGAAGCTCAGTTATGACTGCTTGTTACTTTGCAAGGACTCCTCTTTCACCTTTGCTGAAGGTGGTCCTCCTGCATGGATCAAAGCTCATAAACTTACCAAACTTATGTCTCTCTAGATGACATTATCCAGACAGTTACATTTACTGTTGTGCTTTGCTGTGTTACCCCGTGACCTCAGGAATGTGATACACACACCACAAGGCACAGAAGAGGATTTACCTTTCCATCAACTGCACTTTTTTTTTTACAGATCAACTCCATCTTTTAACCCTCATCAGTTCTTGCCACATCCACTTTTAAACTGAAGTTTTCAGAGGACTGCACCCCATTCAAAATGCAGTTTCACCACAAAGTTACATGGTACAAATCTGATGAAAAAGATCACTGTGAAAATACCTCATTTCTCATGTTCTTCCTCTTACTCAAGGTCAAGGATAACACCCTGAACTAGACAGACCTTTTGTCTCATCCAACACAGCTGGTCCCATATCCTGTGCACTCTGTAACTCACTGTTTCTCCCTCCCCCGCTCACAGAATACTTTTAAAAAAGAAAAACTCCAATGCAAAATCATATCCACCATAAGCATTATCAGCTCTTGGCTGATATACCAAAGGCTATGGAAACACTTCACTTACCAATATCTACAGATAAACAAACCTCAAGGAGGCAAAATATCTTAAAATTTACAAACTGAGGCCTTAATGTCTTCCTTCAGCCTCCTCCATTATGATTTAAACAAGAAGCTTCCAGAGAATTAAAAGGGTTTAGTTTGGTGAGAAGGCAGGGGCTCTGCATAAATCCAGCCTTGTACACCAGGTAAGCAATCAGGCTGCACATGACAGATGCAGAATTACTTTATAGAGAGAGCTTCTGTCTCTGCAAAGGAAGCTAAAAGGGCTACATCTTGTTAGCAATCAAACTTCTGCCTTAGCTGAACTTGGGCTGCTGTGGATTCACTACCCAGATGTTTACTTTCATATCTGGAAGATAGTGTTGAATTCTGAGAACTTTTTTTCAAAGGGTCTAAGTCTGAGGGTAATGGCATGATTTGCTGGAGGGGAGGGGGAAAATCATGCCATAAATACACATTTCTAAGGCTTCTATAAAGGGAAGCATGTTATCTAAGCTCAGTTAAAAATTTCACATAGCCCTTTGGAAATATACCCTTCTCCTCTTAGTACTTCAGGAGGTAGAAGAGAAATACGGTGTAATTACGATCTGCACCAGTGTTACACCAGTGAACTCTCAGCAGAAGTATGGGTGCACATGGCCCAGGGTACTGCCCCCATGACACCAGGTGTTACGTCTAAATTCCCGGGAGAAGCAAACCAGAACACAAACAGATGAGCATGACCGTAATGAAACACAATTTATTATTGCATACCATTTCTTAGACCATTCTCTCCGCTGCATATTCAACTTAAAATGTAACAAGAGAATTAAAGCCTGTCTGCCTTCTAAAGAGGATGCTTCACAGAGATTTACCTAAAAAAAAAAAAGTTTTCCTAAGTTTTTACAGAATAATGAGCTCAACCAGTTTTTGAATTCATCCATTCATTTGACATCATGGGATTTGCACTAAAAAACTGCTTGTCCATTTACAGACATCCACTCCTATACAAAACTTCCAGTTTCTATGTATCAGAACTTCAGGAAAAAAAAAACACATTGGAAACAAGAATATTGAAAGTCTAAAGCCATGTGGCAAATAACTCTGAAGTGATTTGAGTTAATGGATTTTTTAAAGGGACGTGCCACATATGACTACTTAGAGTTAACATACTCTTGAGTCTTGCATCCCAAAATAAAGCAAGCTGCCGCTTGGGTTTTTTTCTCAAATACTGCGATCTAACCAATGTGTTAAGTCTTATGTTTGTGAAGCTAAAAAGAGCAGTTTAAAAATTAAAGGCATTCAGCCAGACAGCTTTATATTTCATTTAATATGAACAACATTTTGTAGCATTCTCCTGCATGCCTGAATAATCATGTTGCCAGTGTGAAAGGAAGAGATGCAGGAAAGGCCTCGCCACAGCAAGAACACTGCTTAGCAAAATCATCTTTCATTCATGTGCACTTATTGGGTGAAACTAGAAATAATGCGTGTAGAGCAAACTCACAGACGTATCACTTCATTACATGCTTATGCTAGGGGCCAAGCTGAATAATTTTGGTTAAGTATTTAGCTACTGGCTGGCCAGTTAATTTTACAGTCAAATTTTGTACAGTCTATTTAGTTTCTCCCATTTTTAAATAACTGCAACCTCCTGGGGAAATTCTCTACTAGACCATCTGCTCGTTTCCTATAAATCCTCCTTTCAGACCTTACACAAATTTCTGAGCTGCCAATCAGAACTTCTTTGATGTCTGAGTGAACAAAACCCCAACTATTCTGAATTAAAACCTGCACTACAAAGAGATTAGTTATCCCTGATCAGTAAAATAAGAGCAGCGAAGCGGGTCAGCTCTCTGCAGCACACCTCAAGCAGCAGATGCACTCTTGGTGGATGAGCACTTTTGGTCCTTCCCTGGCCACAGGACAGTCACGAGCCAGGGGCAATTCACCTCACATTTCCAGCTTGTTAGTCTCTCTGGAGTTTCTGTGCGTCCAAGCACCTTGTTTGCTAACATCTCAGCTGGTACTGCCCAGGAACAGCTGATGGATGTTTCCCAGGCCTAAGCTTAAAGGAGGGTTGAAGGAAGGGAGAACCAACTTGAATGGCAAAAAGTGTACTGGGGAAAGATAAGCTTAAGGAGATGTTAAATACCAGGCAGTGTTTCCTGTCTGTGCGTTCCCATTGTCATGCTTGTGCAAGCACTGCTCTGCTCTCCTCTGGCTTGTGAAACACTGCAGGCTGTGCGGATCCAACGATACACCAGATATTTTCCAAACAAACAAGGCTGAAAGGAGTTTCAGCAATCAGGAACACTCTGAACAAGCTAATGGACTTTGATCCTGCAGATGTTTCTCCAAGTGCATGTGAACTCCACAGTAGAAAAAAGTAGTGAAGATTTTATAGCTGTTTTTAATTAAATTAGTGCCAGTCTCCAAACTGTACCAAGTGTTAACAAATTCCACATAAGAACTCTTCCAACGCATGCTTCTACGGAAAAGGCAGAAAGACAGCAGCGCCTGTTGGTAGGAGCTGACTTTTGTTGATGCCGGTGTCTAACTCAAATACTGCAACAGGCAATTCACAATGCTGCAAAGCAATTAAGAGCTGCTTACCCAAGTACTGTGGGTGTTAATAATGCAACTATAAAACAAGAGTGGGGTATAGCAGTAGAGCCTGAAGAATTTTTCAAAAAAGTGTTAAAAGACTGACTACAGAAAAAATCAAAACAAAACCCACCAAAAATCCAAATCCACAAAAACCAATTCAGACTATCAAAAACTGGATGGTTGAACATGAAATGAAATGGCCAAGCAAGTAAGGGGCATATGGGGCATGGTAAGGCTTTTATTTCCCCTCACATGTACATTTTTGACTCTGTTTTGCTTTTTGGCCCCATAAAATAGAACGGAGTTCAGACCAGTGCACCGCACACAAGTTCTCCCCAACAAAAACTGCACAGGCAGGAACTAGTTAGGTTACTTTCATGAACATTTGAGAAATCTAGGAGAAAAAAAGTAAAAACCAGAACTTTGCTATGAAGAGGAACTGTATGAGCTTCCTCAAAAGTCTCTTCAAAAAATCCCCAAAACAACAATGAAAAACCAAAAACCACCACAAAAAAACCTCACCCCAAAAAACAACCCATCAGATTCAAAAATCACAACAGCTAAAACCTATCCAGATATGCAAGAAGAATTCACCAGAAGGAAGACAACAGGCACAGGGTCAAGGCTCTGCATTAAAAACCCCCAAAAATTCTGGTTATAAACCAGAACATCAGATTTGACATAACATCAGAAATTTCTGTCCTAATGACCACTGAAAACCAGAAAGGCTATCAAAATGGGTTGATCTCATCTGCCTTCCTTCACTCTGCAATCCAGAGACTTGGGTGTGCCCCAGGTTTACCACAGGTAGGCAGAGAGAAGTCAGTGTTAAAAACAGGACTTAACAATGTACTTCTTGTGCTCCAGTTGGGTACTCCTCCATCATTCTTGGGACAGATGGCATAGGAGCACCAGAGCCTGCCACCGAGTTCCTGGTGGGATATGTGTGAGCAGTGAGACCAGAGGGAACATCTTCTTGAAATTTCATTCTGTAAATGAAACTCTCATACCTGGGCACATTACCCACTCTTGAAATTCTCCCCACTAACTCTTGCAGAAGAAACATCCCTTACAGCAGCTGTGCTCAGGATGTGCCTGGGAGGAAGTGCTGCCTTATTGCAATCAGGCTCACCCCATCTGTTGGGTGGGGCTTTTTTGCCAGTCTGTTGTCTCCTATTAATATTTTCCTAAAGGTCTGTTTCAGCTCAGTAGAACTCCCACCTTTACTATGTCTGATATAGAGGAGTTTTTCCTTCCATTTCTCTTCTCAAATGTTTCCATCTAAAAATGGAACAAATGATACTGATATAAAACATGTTCCATTGGTGAAGATCTGACTGATGACAGATTTGATGTTGGCCTTCTCAAATTAAGACATCCCTGCTGTTTCCACAAGATTGGTGCTAAGGCAGGCATCAGTCAATATTTTCAATAATAATATGGAAATTAATTTTTAAAAACCAGCATAGGATATATATAACTCTGCCAGTTATATATACAGGTGACACAAAGCTTAGCAGGCTGATGAGGCTTACAGACATTTCAGACACAGAGCATGTGAAACTGATTTGGGGAAAAAAACCCACAGTACTAAAACTGCCTTTTATTTTTACTGAAGTCACACAGGCTGCAATTGCAAATTACGTGGGTTTCAGCCTACAAAGCAGAAGTGCAGTAGAGGATTAGCTGTAGAAAGCTGTAGAGAAATGACAAGTGAAAATGAGAACCTGAATGGGCTTTGAGAACAGGATCAATGCCATTCACCCCTGCATTACAGCAAGCAGAGTTTTCAGTTTTCCCTCTGAACTGCCAAGGTAGCATCGAAGAACTGAGTGAGGAAAAAACTGGAAAGCCACTGAAACCCTACTAGCAAGAGCAGCACAGCATGCCTTGTAATTCAGACACTTGCTTTTCCAGTGTCCCAACATTTACTTTCAAACAGGAGAGGCCCCAAGAGGATACCTTTCCATCCCTCATTCCCCCTGCCCCATTTACAATGCTGAAGGAAACACCCTATTGGGTGAGACTCCAGAATTTTATCTGTAAGTTTTTAGATAAAGTGAATTACCTCACTTGTTATCACAACACACAGGTCCAAAAGCAGAATTTAAGAGACTGTTTCAATTACTCAAGAAAGAGTTGCTAGCAACTAGCAGGCAAAGCACTTCTGTGCACTGTGATGGTGGCTGGCATGGAAACAAACTAAGACAGAAGCTTTACCCTTCATCTTCAAATCAAAGCTGGAAGCTGCTTCCAAATACCATGAGTTACAGATTCAACGTACAGGGGTAGCTACATGCAACATAACACAGGTAATTCCAAGTCAGATGTGGCCAACCCTGCTGGCCTTCAGTGTCACAAACTTCAAAGGAATCATTAAAATAAAACAAGCCATTTTCAACGAAACGGTTTTGGGGGTGGGAGGTGCTACTTTTATATTGACTCTAGCTAGGAATTAGGACAATCAACCCTTTATTACCAGTGTCTAAAAATTACATGTAAATCTATATATAGATATATCTATAACACAGACACAGAATAAGTAGATTGGAAGAGACCTTCAAGATCACCGAGTCCAACCCATGTCCTAACACCTCAACTAAAACATGGCACCAAATACCATATCCAGTCTCTTTTTAAACACATCCAGGGATGGTGACTCCACCACCTCCCTGGGCAGACCATTCCAGTACTTTATCACTCTAATATCCAACCTATATTTCCCTTGGCACAGCTTAAGACTGTGTCCTCTGGTTCTGTCAGCTGCTGCCTGGAGAAAGAGACCAACCCCCACCTGGCTCTAACCACCTTTCAGGAAGTTGCAGAGTGGTAAGATCACCCCTGAGTCTCCTTTTCTCCAGGCTGAACATCCCCAGCTCCCTCAGTGGTTCCTCACAGGGTTTGTGTTCCCAGTCCCTCTCCAGCCTCGCTGCCTCCTCTGGATGCGCTCAAGCGTCTCAACGCCCTTCCCAAAGTGAGGGGTCAGAGCTGGACTCAAGGTGTGACCTCACCAGTGCTGAGTACAGGGGGAGAATGTACGTATATACATACAGGTATGTATATTCTGATTGGCATATTAAAAACATAAAAAAATAGGTGTTTTGTTTAAATCTTTAATTTTTACTCCAACATGCCTGTTCCCCTTCGGCATGAACTTCATCACTGTATAGTGGTACTGATTTTTTTGCTTGCTGATTTGGAGCAATTATAACCCAAAGAGTCAAGTTTTTTATATTAATCACAGAAGAGAACCAGATCAGTCCTATTCCCCGCTCTAAGAGAGAAGATACCTTTTCTTAGATTAAGCACAAATCAGCACTGGCAGTAGCCAGTGGTCCTAATTTGCTAATGTTCCTGTGAACTAATGCTTCCCTTATCACTACTTCACTTAAAATGGCTATGGTTTAAAGTTCACAGGTATGCAGTAGCTGTGCTTTACTTCTCCTAGATAGCCCAACCGTGGAGGACAAAAACAGAAACCCCTCTATTTAGGGGTCACTACCACCAATCTGCCTGTGGATGTTGCAGTAACTCCAGTGTCTCTGGAGCACCTGAAGCTTGTTAGCAGCCACAGAGGATCTCACATTCCAGTCTTTCATGCAGAATGAAGTTGTTTAACTGTTAGAGTTAACCAGCTCAGAGAAATTAAGATGCAAAAACTAGCAAATGTTTCACTTTATTGCATACAAGGCTGCCTTGCAATCTTTACCCAAATAATGTGATTTCAGCCATCAAAGTAACAGTAAACATACCTTAGAATACTAGAGGGAAACCAAGCCCAAACAACTCTTTTGTATTCTTTGGGATCAATCAAAAGTTTTCACTGTTATTATGAATAAAAACTGAAGCAAGAAAGTACCACACAAGCCACAGTCTGAGGTAAACACACCTTGTTTCAACCTGAACAACCTATTACCCACTTCCTCTTGCATAGCCATGAATACCTCTACATCTGTGAGACCTACAACAGTGATTTTCCAAGGTGTAAGTACCAAAGAGTAGGACATACAATTACCCTCCAATGCTGTGAGGCACATTGGAAATCCATGACTCCAAATCCAGCTTTGATATAGACCTCAGTAGGTTACACAAAAAATTTAGATGTACACCCCATTTCATTACTTTAAGGTCTCTAAAAAACCGAAGCATAAGACGCAAGCTTATTACTAAAAATGTTCTAATCTTTAAAATACACCAAAAATTCCTTCCACACTCATAGAATCTGAGTATATGAATATCTGTGTTAAACACACCAACTTCCAATTACCCTGACAAATTCACAACATGTGTGAAAAGCAGTTGGTGACACAGCCCCAGATTCCTGCCTCCAGGAACACCAGAAATGCTGCACCCTTAAAGAAAATGGTGGAAACATGCAGTGCTCACTTAGCACAGGGGTGAAGTCAAATGCTGCAGACTCAAGGACAACCCTCTCCCTGACACTAACAGCCACCTGTAGTCCAGGTGCACAAGGAATCAAATGTGGTCTACATTCAAGTAAATGAAAAAATTATAAACAGGCCACTTTCACTCATTGTCATCAACACCAAAGTAGTGCTTATTTACAGGAAGAGAGGACTGGGCTGTAAATAAACTTAAACCTTGACAAATAGGTGAATTCTGCATCTTCCTTTGTTTTTGGAATTCAATTCTTGACTCCTAAAAAATGAAATTCTGAATTTCAACCACTGGCCTCACAGAATACACATGTGGGCTTGCTCAGTAATAAAAGTATGCTTTGACTTGTGGCTGTCATATGAAAATCTCCGTAAGAAATTTCCTAAAACAGGAGCTATTTCTTCTGCCAAAGAGAAGCATGTTTAGTAGCAGATGAGAGACCATCACTCCTGGGACCAAGAGAAGCTAAATTAATCCCAAAGGTGGATTTTGTTTCTAGGTGTGAGGACTATTGACTCAGAAGGTTGTACTCCTAACAGCTTAGATTTCAGCAAAGCAGAGAGCAGCAACTTCTGAAAAACAACTTCCCCTGGCCTGTCAAGAATTATTCATGCGTGGCATAAAGGCCATGTAGAATTAACTAAGTTCAAGGTGCAAATCTATATACAATTTTGTTGAAGTTTTAACTATAAACCACTGGGGTGCAGGGTTTAAGGGGAATCAGCAGCTTAAAACTAGACACAGTTTTAAAATTCCCTGAGGTTCAAGTACCTTAAGGCTAGTACACCATGCCTCCCTGGCAGAATTGTTAGCCTTCCTTCTTCTCTCAAAACAACCCAAAACAAAACACCCTAAAAAACCACCCCAAACCCAACCTACTCTATTTTACCAGGCAAAGAAACACATCTGTCTGAAAGATCAAATCAACAAAGTCATTCCTTATGCATCACTGCATGAGGCAAAACATCCTACGGGAGGAAAAACCATCTGTACTTCTGGGGTGTCTCATTTACAGAAATTACACGTAATGAACGATGAACTTTAAAAATCAGTTTGCAGGAATCTGACAGCCTCACTTGAAAGAAACAACATAGCCAGCGGATGATGAAAATCACTGCACACTACAATCAAGTCTTGACTAATGTCTTTGTGGAGCTGTGGTGATTTCATCAACACAGGTATTTATATGCACATATACATCACTGTAGGATCATGACTGACACACACATCCCATTAGAAGGCAAACAAACAAGCATGCTTCTGCCAGGGAAGAAGAAAAAAAACCTCCAAAGTCACGAGCTCCCATCTAGGGCTCCCTTTATGGAAAGCTGTTGCACATTAACATACACCAGAAACATTAACAGACCTGCAAAACACCACCAAAGCATACATGACTATCATGTAATTAAACTGCATCAGCACTTTTGGAATACAATATTTTCTGAAGAATGACTCTCAGCTTAATTAAGTGAGCTGCTAATAAAAGCCAGACAGATTTTGTTAATATCGGAGAGGTGGTTTAAAATTCAGGTTAATGCAACTGCTAGAGATCATAATCATTAACTCTAAGTTTCTGGTCTTGAGACATCAAAGTAAGGAGTTCACATGCAATAAGCAAAGCCAAAACAGAGACTGTAAACAAATGAGTGATTATAAGCAAACTGCAAAATCTGAAACTGCCAAAGCTTCTTCTCTAAGGAATCACTACCTAAAACTCTGCTGCTGTATCTACTACTGTTAGTTTTCATAATGTTTACTGAATTTTTAAAAGAAAGAGTTTTCTCTTTTCCCTCAAAATCCTTTCAGAAACCACTTCCCACACTTTTCCTTTTGTAATTCATCTCCACTCAGCAGCCATCTGCTCCTTTCCTCACACACACATGCTGTACACACTCCAAAACAAACACAATGCAGAATCAAACAGCGTGATCTGACTTTTTTGTTAGGACTGCTCAAGCAGGAGCAGCTCCCTCCCATCCCATCCCCTCCCTCCCACTTCCTGTCTCCTCTCTTCCCCTTTCACTGGGGTTTGCTGGGAAGCAGCATGTGCTAGCTTCCAAGAATAAGGCTTGAGAGGACCAGCTTCTCACTCTGCACTCAAGCAGAGTAAGAGCAGAGGAAATTGAAGAAAGTCACAACATTTTGCATGTTCACCATGGTCGAGATCGAGCAATGCTCACCACCAGGAGGAAGACCCCTCTGCTCTCCACATACCCCATGCCCACCATGCTCTGCAGCAGAGCTTTGGGCCATGAGCACAAGTGTCTGCAGGCTGGGACTCTGGCAAAGCAGACATCTCAAAGGACCTAGTGACAAAGACTTCCAGCTGTTCAGCTTTTATCCATACACCCAAAGTCCTTTAGAAGGCTAGTCAGCAGTGCCAGCCAGCCCTCTTTCACAGATGAGAGTCAGGACAGCACAAGAACCCAAAGGATTTGCCCAATGCCATCTAACAGGGTGGTAAAACAAAAACAAATCCCAAATTACAGACCTGGTTTAATTCAGGCCTGGCTTCACACTGTGTGCTTCTTGACATATTCCAGGTACCACACCAATGGCAAGGTAAGTCGTGCTCTTGCCAGGAACACATGGGACAGTAGATGAAAGCCCTTAAGCTGGCAAGAGGCAGGAACAGTGGAAAGTGTAACTTTTTCTGAGAAATGCTTTATGATCCATGGATAAACAGCTGAAGTAAAAACCAAGATTTGAATTGTCAGGAAAGGTCTTCACAATTCCCACCCACTCAGAGTCTTTGCCTACAAGAAGTACAGCAGGAGATGTACATTCTGCTTCTCACAGAAGAGATAAAGAATTCTCAGACAAAAATCCTTCCATAGCTAGCCAGTTTTGATACAAAGCAAACTTCAGAAAGGAAAAAAAAATACCAGGTCCTGTGTTAATATATGACATAGCTACACATAAACACACAAATCACAGTCCAAAAAATAAAAGGGGTAAAATTCACAAAGGATTTAGAGCCTGGTTGCTTAATGAATGATTTAGTTTAATGGGCAAGCAAAACCAAACACACCCACAGAGAGCCTTACAAAGCCTGAGTATCTGGACCAAATTCAGCCACTCAGAGACCACATTCACAGCTCAAAGTCCAAAAAGTGAATGGAGAAAGTCAGAGTGCTTCTGTACCTTAAAAACCGCTCTCAAAGTGTCACTCGAGATTCAACATAAAGCACACATCTTTACCTTGAGAATACTGATATATGACTACAAACTCTTGCAAATGCATCAACTGCTTTTTTCCCCCCTAAGTCCTGCTTTTCCAGTAAGACGTGGCTTATTTGAATCAATAGGCTATAGTGCCTTTCCTGTTACAGGATACAGGAGATCATTACAAAGGCAGAACTTTATGAAGATGCTTCACAATGTGCTTCTCTCACCATAACTTCATCCACACAAATTAGGCACTCGGTATCTTCCAGATGACAGCTTTGAGAAGTACCTGGAGATGTCAGGGACAATCACAGCATCTCTGCTGAGCAGCAATACTACACAGCACTTAGAAAACAAGAGCAGTGAGCAGAAGGGAGTTTCAGCCGATCAACTGGAATCAGCAAGTGTAAATCTGACTAGAACATTGATCTGCATCTGTGATAAATGCTGTGCGATCTTTGATGACAGCTCGGCATTGATTCTCAGGTTGAGGCTATTGAGAAGAAACAATACTGTGCCCAAAAATGACTTGCATCAACGTCTCATGATGTCTCATTCCATCACTGATACCACCCATCCCTGATCTGCTTATGAGATCTGCAGAGATCACAGCACCAGAGGCCATGGCTGGTGCACATTTTTAAAAAAGTGGTGAAAAGCTATTGCTGAGGGAGCTTCACTCACTGCAGAAACACTAACAACTTGCAGCAGACACCAGTCTGCTTCAGTGAGGAAGGCAGAAAGCCCTCAAAAAGACAATGATATAACAAAACAAACGCAGAACACCACATCAATCACATGCCAGCATCATTTCCTTGTTTCCCATGAATTCCTGAGAGCTGTTTGCTTTTGCATGCACTAGGAAACACTGCTGCCAGCATACTGCCCACCAAACAGGGGAAGGGGGTTGTGGCTTCTCACACACAACAGAGTGACTCTCCCTTAAATCAGGTAAGCACGAAGCTATTCCTAGTGAAGGGTAAGAAGCTAATGATAGTTATTAATAGCCCTTAAAGCTACCAGTTCATCTGAGTTAAATGCAAGAGTAGTAATCCCTTTATGACCTTCCTTATTTTACTAGGGAAATGGACAAAGTTTCATTAAATACTGCTGCTAACCTCAGATTTCAACTATTTAAATGTTGTAAATTACATTAACCTGAATCTATCAGGCTCTTATGTATACATATCACTGAGGACATAGACCAGAAATGGTAGACAAAAACCTTTCCTCTTAACACTTCCTCAAATTCAATAGGATTTTTGCCACAGTCTTCCACAGGTATTGAGTCTACAATTTAATCTGTCATGAGGCATGCCTAGATATTATACACCACTCAGTATAAGAAACTGGATTGTAAAGGTGGTAGGGATTTTTTGCCGTTCTTCAATTAGTCACAAAACAGTAATCCAGAAAATTTCCTCTTGTAGCAAGAAAAACTAGAATAAAACCATCTCAACAGAAAATAGGCATTTTGAAACTAAAATCTGATTTAAAATATGACAAGGATAATCTAGAAATTCTTTTTGTCTTTCATCCCATCTCCCCTTTCCTATATTCTTTAAATATGAGCAAAACTCAGTCTTGCCCAGTGTGTCTTGACTGCATCCAAGAGTTAACAGGACTCTGACTATAAAGTATCCTTGACCACCCTAACTGATGCAATATGAAAATTTAACTGGATTGGTCAAAGTCAGCACATTAACAAATTGATTGCCCTCCAGCTCATTGTAAGATCCACCATTAAAGGTTAACACCAGAAGCAGGAGTGAGGAAGGGAGTGTAAGAGCCAGGTTCATGTGCATAGAGAGCAGCCACAGTGTAGTACAGCTGACAGCTCACCCAGAGTTCCAGCTGTTCCAGCTGTAGTTTTGGCAGAATGCAGGACACCTGGGGATGAATGAATATGCTGATAGAGACAGGAAGGACAAGACTTGGGAAACACAAAGTGTTTCCAAGTTAGCCTAATCTATTGCTTGCATGGTCCTACTTCCTCTTCAACACTGCACATATTTAAACAAGTATTCTGTTCTGTTTCTAATGTGCCAAGGCTTGAAAATACAACAGAAACCCAGCAAGGGGAACAATAATCAACATTTCAACTAGTTACCATGAAGGAAACACGGGATATTTGTTAACACAAAGTCACTGTGCTGGAAATTAAAAACATGTTTAGAAGAAGAGTTGAGACTCTCACTTGAGCCCACTGCATGGTTAGAGGCACAAGTTGTTCTGATCTGCCTCCTAATCTGCATCGCCCCAGAGCAGAGTAGTAAATTCACAGCACTGCCCTGCATTTGACAAGGGAGCTGTGTCACTCTCAGCACATAGTTACTATATGGGAGAGCACCAAAGGGAGGAAACAGCAGAGCCCTCTTACCCAGGGAGCTGCCCAGACAGTAACTGTGTGACGGGTGGGAAGGGACAGATTCAAGCAGACTCAAGACAAGGTGCTTTATGGATTTAGAGCATCTCCTCTGTGATAGCCACTTCTCGCCTAGTTCTGGCAACCAAAGGCAGCAGTGTGCCAGCCTAATTAATTACTGGTTTAAGAATCTGAAGGGCTAGAATCCGTTTTCAGATGTTATTAAGGAAAAGACTCAAAACAGCCAGTATTAGACCAGTTTATTTCTCCTGGTGACTTTGATAGGTGCAATCTGGACAGCTGTCAGGTGAGATGGGTAATCAGAGCAAATTATCTCAACACATCAGAAATTACTCTTTTACCTTACTCAAAGTTAGTGTTGGTGAATCCCTTCCTGTAAACATGACAGGGCCTTTCTAGTCCCTCATACAAAAACACCACCGTATATGTAATCAGCACACCTCAGAGTTAACCACTGCTGAGCAGTCCACAAAGCAAGCCCTGCAGCTGTACCATAATGTGAATGTTCTCCTGATGCCATTTTTCGTTGAAGCTACAAAACCACAAGGACATTTCTGTGGAACTGACAGATAGTACAAGATCAATGCAGTACAGTGTACACTAAAGCACAATGCACATTAAAGTTTTTGGGCTAGATCAGACACAGCCCAGATAAATAAGGCTGACATGTGAAGACTAGACATAGTCTAGTCTTCTTCACATGCTATTACAAACTGTTAAGTAGTGTATTGATTGGATTTTACTGGATTTATAATCAGTAGATAATACAGATACTTTTGCATTAGCACCACACCAAGACCTCAGACTGATTCCACTCACACACATACTCCCAAAGGAAGAATACAAATCATACTGCATAAACCAGTATGGCATGGATACCTATGGGTGTGTACAGCCTTCCTTGTGATATTCCAGTCACTTGGAAATACAGCACAGCTACTACATGCTACTAAGAGCAAAGAAAAACAGGATGCATGGCTACATATAGGGGTTCACATTACATACAATTTTTCTTTAAATACACCTGTAACAGCTTCTACAAATATGGTATTAGAGCCATCATCCAAATCCCTATCTGCTTTGAATTCTTATGCAAAATAGATGGCTGTAGCTTGCATTTTGCAGAAGTTACTCAACAACAATCTCCAGAATTTTGCAGCCAGCTGCTTTAAAATAGCAAACACAAAAATAAGAAGATGATTTGCTAGCATTTGTCCTCACTAAAAGCAGCAGTAATGCAAGGAGTTGGGGCTTTGGAATAGAATCAGGCCTGATTTGGTAACCCCTATCATTTTATACTTAGGTAACTTCCAGTGAAAATCAAACATATCTGACAGTACCTGTTCCTCTTTTTCTTTGGTCTTGCTCCTGGAGACTCTGGAAGAGGTAACATCCTGAGCTGGAATGACAGAGATTTGATGCAGTGGCATGTTCATCACACCGCCTTGTTTGGTCCTATCATTTACAGGAAGGAGGCTTGAACGCAGTGCTCATTCTGTGCCATTGTAAGGCCTTGCAACTAAAAAATAAAAATATTAGATGATGTTAAAGTAGCTTGAAATGCAGTAATTTCTAAACCAAAGCTATGCCATCCACTGGACCAAGATATATGTTTTATTTTCTCTGGATTCTGGTGCCCTTGTTGGTTGAGAAGAGACACAGAAATTTTAAAGAATTTTAATTAGACAGGTCACAGCACAATTAATGCAAAATGAACAAAAATTCTCAACCAGTTCTGAAAGCATTCTAAGAGCAGAGCTAGAGGGCAGGGATCGTGCTTGAGTTTGCTTGGATAGGGAGAAAGAGGAAGTGCAGCTCTCCAAGCTGAGCATGCTACCTGGAGGTGCAGGGAACAAAGCTCATACAGGTAAATTTCCTAAACTGCCAACCCCCCATACTGGATCAAACTGCCTCAGGAGTCATCCTAAAAAAAACTGAATGCTGCAGCTTTGGCTAAAAACAGACAAAAGCCTGCATTTGGCTCTTGTCATTCATATAAACCTGTACCAGTTGAAAGATGCATCACATGAGCTGTTCCTTTCCTAAGACTATTAGAGATTAATATAATCAAAATCCCTCACTAGGGATTGTGAATTCACTGGATGGACTACACACTTTATCCTTCTACTAATGTAACAGGGAAGCATTACACATAGGAAAGATAGTGATAGACATAAATTAGCCAAAACTGGAAATGCTAATCTGAAAGGCAGGCATAATTAACCATAACTTTTATTAGATAAGTGAAGTTACAATAAATAAAAAGCTTTTTGAAACATGTGATATCATGGAGTGTTTATTTGGAATGTAATTTGCCATAAATGAGACACAATCAATTGTGTTTAAAGAACAGATTAGAAAGGAATTAACACAGCAGGGACTATATTAAACAGGGTAACTGAATGAAGCACTGTTCTTCTGTTTCCATAACATACCAACTTTTTGTTTGTCTGGTTCTGAATCTAAAAAAGCAGAAAACAGACTAGATAAATGCCCTATGTATTATGTTGTTTAATAATTTGGAAGTAGTATAGCTTAGCACTTAGTGCATACCCTTAATTTATACTGCACACATTTTTTATTTAACATTTAATTGGAAGCTTTGAAGATAGAACCAGACCATTCAGAACATTTCGTGGAATCAAAAACCTAAAAAGCTTGGCTTATTTCCACTAGACTCCACAGGAATACTGCAGTGGCATAAAATGAAAACAGGATCAACTATTTTGACTGGTTTTGATTAA
Organism: Motacilla alba alba; assembly: GCF_015832195.1. Lineage (NCBI taxonomy): Eukaryota > Metazoa > Chordata > Aves > Passeriformes > Motacillidae > Motacilla > Motacilla alba. The sequence continues at coordinate 17,600,667 of NC_052021.1, forward strand.
ACAATAGGGGAAAAAAATTAAGTTCCAAGGTGCTTTATATGGAGAAAGACAGTTCACTATTCTCTTTTCACTGAGGGGGAAAGAATTATCAAAGGTTGTAGAGAAAATCATGAACAAAACCAAAAATGTAAGCAAGGCCTGCTGCATCCCAATCACACACTCCATCTGCTGCATGATGCTGTTTGCCCGTTCGAGCGCTCAGCCAAGTTCAAGAGCTTTACTGACACGTGGGCAGGATTTGTATTACTCCCATGGAGGCCAAGACAGCATCATAAAGCACGCATGAGAGCTTTAAAGGCAACGCCTCCGTAACTTTCAGGCATCACTTAATTTAAAAGTAAAATATATCAGTGTGCATAAACTAGCAACAAGGACACTTCCTTACTGGAGGACAAATGGAAACATGAGATTTACCAGCATTATTGAATCCCAACACAAAGAGAAAACACAGAACCTCCTCAGATCCTCCCCACACCTGCTTAGTTACATCCTCTAAAAGAGCCAAGCCAGAGGGAATATAAACATGAGCTGAGATGGGATTATCAAACCACAATAAACAGGGCAGGAAGGGAAGATATTTTCTCAAGAAAACACAGAGAAAGGAAACCCAGAGCACATTAAGCTTCAATGAAAATATGCCAGGTAATATGTTCTGTACTATTGCCAGTGATAATGGAGTAAAAGTGAAGGAGTTCTGCTCTGTCTCCCCTTGAAAAGGGTTCTGGGCTTGCAGGCAAGGACAAGTTATGACCATAAAGAGAACACGGAAAATTATTGTAAAACACAGTTAACCCTCTATGATGATGGCAAACAAGTCAAACCAGTTTTTTTTTTTTTTTGCAGGTATTTCAAGGACAGCCTGTGTTAGAATTTGTTGAAAGAGCTCAAACAGTAGATATAATCCAACTGTGTATTCAAAGATGATGTGAAACAGCCCTCCTCTGGTAAAGAAGCCTGGCAGACGCTCTAATAAAGCCTGCCTTTGTTCAAGAGTGGCTTAGAGAAAGCTGTAAACTAAACCCAGATGCCACCCTGTCGCATCCCCAAACTGCTGGGTCCCTAATAACGCACACAACTCAAATTCTGTCTGTATCAACCCAAAGCACTTTAACTCCACAGTGCCAATTAAAGGATAAAGTTACGTGAATGAACAGACCATCTGCAGCACTGAGTACAAACAGACAAGCATGCCAGTGCCACTCAAAGCGAGTTATGACAGGTTCCACAGGATATCTCACAGCTAAATTAATTCCACGTCCCACCTGATTCAAAAGTGAGGAGTTTGGCACCTGCAAAGTAGGATCCAAACTTGAAGCACATCAAATTGGGGGCCTGAGAAAAAGGAAGAAGTGCTAAGGCAATGAGACTGCTCCTAGATAGTCCCTTCTGTTCAGGATTCCAGTTAGATGTTCAGGCCCTACCTCACACAAAATAAGAATTCCTCATGACTACAGCATCTCCATCCAACAGCAGAGTACACTTGCCCAGGAGGTGGCAGGTAGGGGCTCAGCTTCCTCCTTCACTGTGTTTTATTTGGTTCATAACTTCCTGCAAAGCTGGCTGGGGCACATGGGAATGCCAAGACAGAGGACAGCTTGAAGCTCAGTTGTTACTCTTATCTGTAGCCATACTGGTTCCTAAAAGATGGACTCCAGCCATACTGCCATTGCAGAGAGTCTTCAGAAATAAATGCCACTTCAAAAGACAAGAGGTCAAAATCCTGGCTGCAGAGCCCCCAGATGATCTTAGCTCACTGAAGCTAAGATTTCACCCACCCAGGTAGTCCAGTTTTGCTTTCTCCAGGATAGGCAAAAAAAGTAACTAAAAATGCCTGCAGACACCCGGAACCACACCCCCTACGTCCTCATTACCTTGCTAGAACCACAAAGCTGCAGCAAAATCAGCCAGATTCAGAGAACACAGGACAGAGTTACTCAAGGTAGCTGAGAAGTACAAAAGGAAGGAAAAGCATGCACATGACTTGGGCCTGGTGGCTGGGGCATTCCCTTGAACAGTACATCTGACAGAAGCAGAAAATTAGGTTCTTCTGGGTTATCAGCAGGAAGCGCTTGGTGTTAAGGAAACCTTCCAGTCTGACCGTTCACATGACTCTGGCAGTTGCACTCCCAACACCACAGACTTTCACTGCTGGGACTGAAGCCCCTTCAAAGCAGGAGGCTCCTACGAGCCCATGAGACCCCTGCTTGACTCCCTGCACACCCCACTCACACAGTAAGACCAGGTTTCCTTACTGGTTCGTCCCCAGGTTTCCCATGGCAGCGTCTCAGATGGCTTGTTCCACAAACCAATTTATTCACAGTGCAGTAACACAAACAGCCTGAGCTGGTGCCTCCAAGGAGTACCCCCAACAAAGGACCCCTGGGCTTTTATCCCATCACAGTCTACCTGCATACAAATCTCACTCTTCGTCCTGAGTCCCCCGCTCCTGTGCCGTGTCTCCCAGCGTCCATTCACCCACCTCACTGGCACCATTCATCTTCATGCCCTTTGATGTCCAAGAGGTTGGCAATTCATGGCCTCTCGTCTCAGGCTCCCACCCAGAGCTCAATCTGCGTCTTGTGAACTGAACTACCTGCACCAGACGTATCCCTCAACAATGAGAAGGAACAACAATAACAACAGGAAACTTCAGTATAACAGAAGTAGGTGGAAACCACCTGGAATTCCCTCTTTAATCATCTACCCTGTCAAGACCTCAATTTCCCAAGTGACAGCAAGAATGTGAGATGAACCAAATGATCTGTAACTTGCTGGATTGTTAGAAGGTCAAGTGTCATTGGAAGAATGCAGATGGAAATGCTTCCTCACCTGCCCCCTACTGCAGCCCTCTGCCCATTACATGTTCCAAAACAAAGGCTAAACTACTCTTTGCCAAAGATTCACAGCTGGAATGGGGCAAGTAAGCACAAATCATGATTTCCTGTCTGTGGTTTGGTACCTACCAGAGTCTATGAACATGCTATCTGAACAGCAGATTCTCTCAGGTCATCTATACTTCAGAAAGTCCACCATAATCCCTTGCTACACAGGGTATGCTGGGAAACTTCAACAGAAGCTCTGGTGCTACAGTGGCAATGGCTGCGTATGTACACAGGCCTTACCAAAAAATATGCATCCCGAGGATGCATGTAAGTTTGTACAAATGCTTTGTATTACTCAGAAGGGGTAAAAATACACCAGTCAAATAGGTCAATTGCTTTCCTGTTTAAAGTACAATAGGTATTCTGGATTAAAATAATATGTCTTTATATGCATGAAAGATATGCCCTGGAACCTGTGGCAGAAGGAAGATGATAGTCACTAACAGAAGGGAATTGGAAAGAATTTCACCTGTGAGCTGTTCTGGTCTGCCCCAAGGTTTCTTAACTTCTCTCCAACTGCCCTAGCCCACAGTAGTGATGGTAAGCAGCATCACCTATGCCAGTGCTCTAACAATCTGTAGCAGGGTGGACGGGTTAAAAATAAAGCAACAGATCACTGATGTCCACATAATACAGACACTGAAGTACCATCCACTGCTGTGACAATCCTGCCATGGGATAAATCAATCTGTAGACTGCAGGGCACCTGCCAGATGCAGGCTGAAAATTCTACTCTGAGACTTTGTGGATTGCTGCCATGCAGCCTGGTCTTCTGAAACTCCCCCTCTAGCAGCACAAAGCCAGACCAACACAAGAAGAAATGGAAAGTCTCTGAAGAAATTTGCTGCTAGATGGTGTAACATCTTCATCAGCTGGCTTATTTGTTCATAATAAGACTTAAAACAATCCATTAATGCAGATTTGGAATCTTTTTCTGCTGGAGGTCTTGATGTGAAATCTCAAAGCTCTATTTAAAATCGCCTTTGGTTTTGTGTTTTTGTCATTGTTCTGAAGGTAAGAGAAGCCCTCATCCAGTGACTTTCGTAAATTCCTGTGTGCATCCTAACTTTTTCTAGCTTCTTTGACATTTCAGACGGATATAGCTTATGTCTACTTTCTGTAGACATTTTCCATATTTGCAAATATTTCCAATCCTTTCAGCTTGTGCTGGCTCCAGTTTGAAGCTTTTATTTATTTCATTTTGAGCTTGTTCGGACTCTTCCCCTACTAATGTATGTTATGTAATGCTCTTCTAGAGATGACAGATGTGCATTTTCAAAAAGAGGATCCTGCATCTGCGTTTCATTTTAGTTTACTGCAGCTTAATCAGTACTTTGTTAACAGCAGTATTTAAGAGATGTTATCAAGCCTCATGTGCTTCACATGCATTTGTTAACTTGACAAACAAATCTAATCAAGAGAGCTTAAGGGAGAGGAACTAACACTTCCTTTCCTGCAGTACCTTTCACATTTCACTTCCAATGTTGTACTAACCCTGAAAACAACCCTTGTATTCAGACCAGGCAGATATAATTCTGGATTATTGCTATTTACAGCTCTGAGTCTGCCCATGTCTCTTGCACTGTTTACTTACCGTTTAGCTTAGCTGTAACTTCTCCCTTTATTATCTCAGTTCCTCCTTTCCTCCACCAGCTAGTGCCCCCAAACTAATCAGCTTCAAGACTTTAAGTTCAAATATCTTTTTAAATCATGCTATTGAGTAGTTGAAATAAAAAGAAAGACTTAGAAAGGGGACAACAGAAATATACAGGTGTAGACTACACATAACCCACAGAGAAACAGAGGTATCTGCCAGCTCTGGCTAAGTCCTCTCCAAAAAAGAATACAGTTATTTTTACAAATATAATACAATAATTCCCCTACCTGCTCCATTGAATTCCCAAATCTATTTGCATAAAAGGGTGCCACTCACTCTCTTGCCTCAATGATCCCCATTTCTCCTCACCCCTTCACATTAAAGACATCTTGCTTCTGAATAGAGCAAGTCTAGCACATGAATCCCACTCACAGCAAGCTGTGAGTCTTTACAGCTTTGCTGCAAGCAGGACATTACATCACAGCCTGTTTGGGGCTTGCCTTATCACTTTCAGCCATGATCCCATCAACTCCCAGCATGAGTAGAGACTGGCTTCCTGAGAAATTAATGGCCCTCTCCAGAAAAAGCATTCTTCCCTCCACTTTGGCACTGAAGCCACCTTGCAGATCAAAAATTAGGATGTCTTTGTCACACAACTTTTATTTTTTCTAAAAGATATGAAGACTTGCTTCGTTACGATACTCATTGCCAGAGAAGAACATGCCACAGTACTATGCCCATTCCTACAGTTTCTGAGAAAAGCTGTCTTTCCCTCTTCACTACATGTCCAAAAGTAATGCACAGCAGTAACCTAGATGGATTCCAATGTGAACACAGGTTTGGGACTGGTCCACCAAGACTGCTGCAGGTGGTTGACTGCAATTGCAGATCATCCTGCAATCAGCACAGAAGGGTCCACAGCACAGCTACTGAATACAAAAACACTCCCTTCACCCCTACTCATGTGCAAACGCCAAAACTCACAAAACTATGACATGCCTCAGAAAGACAGCAAGGGATATCGGGGACAAGGAAACACCCCAGACCTCCAGAATAACTGCAAATCTATGGGGAAAAAAGCCCACACGATCACTGGGATTTGGCAAAGCGCTCCATGTGACAATTAATATTTTTAAAAAGAAAATGTAATGAAGATTACAATCCAGTGGAAGAAGAGACCTACTAATACATGTATAGACCAGAGAGAGGGATTTGCACCAATTACCTGCAGGTGAATTTCTATTCTAGTACACAAATCCACATGATAAAATGTAACACCTATAGATAATTTATGATCCTTTCCCATTCTCTATTATAATCCTTTTGGTGTTCATAAAACTCTAAATCAGTTCTGAAATCCAAGGAAAAATTGCTCTGCATTTTTATATTCAAAGTTAAAGATTATTAAAAAATGCATACACTTACATTGAAGACAACAAAAGCCTGGGTTTCTCAAACATTATAAATATTTACAATGCAAGACAGTGATGAAACAGAACAATCCCACCATTGTTCAGTGAGGACATTGCTCACATTCTATATTGTACAGAGATAACAACAATGTATTTTTGGGAAAATTCTGTGCTACATCACTTATTTTCTATTACAGCAGAGACGAACAGTTGTAAAATCCATTTACAAACAACAGGTTAGAATCAACATTCTTCACTGTTGTTTAACTGCTACCAGGCAAACCACTCCTCTTAAGGCAGAGTAAAAAGAATATACTATTGATTATATAATTCGGTGTTTTGAAGAAATGTGAAATCATTCCTTCTTTGTCTTTGGGTGAGTAAGAAATTTCCAAAGCCATGCACATAAGAAAGTATTTCTTTTGAATGATTTATGATTTAAATGTCAGGTAGCTCTTTATTTATAGGTTTAAGTTACAACATGTTTTTGCTGTGGAAGCTTTAATAAAATCTACATTTCTGGATCACTATGACAAGCCTTTAAACTCTGAAGAAACACCTATGAACCACATTCTTTAGGACTTGCCCAAAGCAATTGGAGAGCCTAAAACCAGAGTCTGCAGAAGTTCAAATGCAGAGTAAAAAGAACAATGTACCAAACATCTTGTACCTGATTCCTCTGCTAACTTGCATGGCACAGATGAGTTTGATTTCAACAATAAATTCTCACATTTTAAAGTAACCTGATTTCTGATGCCAAACTCACTACCAGAAGTCATTTTCAATCCCTAAAATTTAAAAATTCCAAATACCTGTTAAATACAGGGAAATACCACGAGTCATTAAAGTACAACAGACTTCAGTGAGAACTTTTTATTGGGGAATACACTCAGGCATAGTAAGTTTCCTTAAAGGCTTTATATTTCTATCTTTATCCATTCTGATACCTTCTCTGTACATTTGCTATGTCCAAGAATCATCTGTGCAAAGGCAACGTGCGAAGGACCGATACTGTGACCTGCATGAGAACTTGTCCTCCAGGCAGAACAACGTGCTGGGACAGTAGAGGTCACACCTCACTGACATTGTTGCCCATCTTTATTTCAAGTACCACAAATACAGAGATGTGCTCACTGGCTGTGGTTCAAGAAGGCAAATCATTGGAGTTCTTTGGTTTGGCCACTTCCGTGCAATGGAAGGATAACAGTACTTCCACTTCCAGGCTGTTCCAGCCACAGAGACAGCTTTTGTGGGGTGGTATTGTTCCTTACCATGGCAATGTACAGTACCTGGCACAACCAAGCACACAGACTGAAGTGCTACAGTAAGACAAGCAATAGCAGCACTACACATCTGAGTCACTCTCTCAGGTTCACACCTGCATTGTCACCAAAAATTGCCAGATCTTGATTTGAGAAAGTTGCTCGGCAGACGAACATGGTATTTCTCATTGACTTCAACATGAAAACTATGCCTGTAGTTCAGGAATCTCTGTATCATAGCATCATCATTAAAAAGTAATGCTGTATAAAGCCCACAGACAGAGCCCATGTCTGTGAACTGAACTAAATCCCTTCCAGTGCCAGAACAAGACAGCCTCTTCCAGCTGCAACCTTATCATGGGATTTTCTGGGTGGTTAAAAAGGCTGCATGTGTCTGTCATATTTTAAGTGTTCCTGGTGTAGTTTAAAGGCCAGGCAACTGATTCCAGATGGCTGATGAACAGTCACACCCCAGCTCCCTGTGCCAGAGCTGACACCAGCGCAGCACCCGCACCGTTTCCCTTCATGAGGGTGTTATTTCACACCAGCCTGCCGGCACGTGTGCGCTGGTTCTGACCATCCTTCCCCCACAAAAGTGCTCTGTGCCACCCAAAAAGGAGAGACTGGCATTACTGAAACCCACAGACAAGGCATTCCTTACCACAGTCTATAAAGGGCCATTCATCCCCACTGTACCTAAAATAGCCACTGGATGCAATCATGAGATGAATACGTGACTGTGGATTCTTTCAAATCACTGCCTTCTTGCACAGACAAGGAAACAGTGTCCAGCAGTTGCATCCTCACCCGTTGTCCTTGTTCTCAATTCAGCAATCAAGTGTTGACCCTTTCTGTCCCACCCAGTATTAGTCCCTTCATTTCTAAAAGCATTTAGAAGTTTAGAGATTTTATGAGAAATTTAGAGAAACAGCACAAAACTCCACCAATCCATTTCTATGCACTTGCAAGAGCTGTATAGAATCCTATTAAAGCAAACCCATCACAGCTTTCTATCACCAGAATTACAGCAGTAAAGTCTAGCTATCATCCACTAGCTGCTCACTGCCAGCCAAACACAGCCAGCTGCAGAAAGCTACTGAGACAGAGTGAAGTACCCAGGTAGAGAAAAATGGTGCTTACTAGTGAGAAACACTGAGAACTGCACAGGTCTCTTTCTTGCTGCTGGAGAAGAGGCACCTTGCAGTGCCCTTCTGACCTACTCTTAAATTATTGCTTTGAAACACATGCTGGAATAGAAACTGGTAATCTCCAAGTGTCTAGTAAGGGAGAGGGGAGGCCCAAGCCATCCAACAGCAAAATTCTGTGGGACAAAAAGGTGGTTTTGAAGGAATCTGGTAATAACTGGAGCAATACAAGGGAGTGGATACTGGGATGCTGTTGCATATCTACAAGGCAGTAAAAGAAGCTGCTATATAAAGTTCTCCAAAAAGGGAAATAAAATTCAGGAGCAGGGCCACATCACTCATGCCAATTGACACGTCACATTCTTCAACCCAATCACATTTAGAAGTGGCTTTTCTGTCTTTTCCCCTGGTACATGGTCTTTGCTTTAAATTAGTTTAAGCAGGAGCTGGTGAGATGAGCCAAGTGTGCTAAACAAGGCCGATGCAACTCTGGTGCATATGAACACTACTGAAAAACCTGAAACACTCATGAAGAAACAGTAGTTTTTCTCAGGTATCTATTGAAATTGAAAGCTACAAGAAAAAAAAATTTATTAAGCTAAAATGACATTAGTCCTTGTAGAAAATCTACTGCTGGAGAAAGAGGCAAGTATTGAACCTGTTGAATTTTACATAAACAGCACCCTTCACTGCAGAGGGGAAAACCCACACAATTCCACCCTACTCTCCTCCATGTTTTCCAGGACCCATATCTGCTGACTTTCTGGTTTCCTTCTCTAAGTAGCTACAATTACGATAATATTCAGGGACATTTGCTCTCCCAAAGAGCAGATGAAAAATAACTACAAATAATTTGAACATCTATTGAATTAGGCTAATGGAGAGATAATGATGTATTTCTCTATTAATCATTTTAAATGGCAAGTGCAAGTTTGTTTTTTCTTTCTCAATTGAAAAAAGGAAAACTACCTCCTATTCCCAATGCAACAGATGTTACAAAGTCAAGACAAAAATCTTCTGCTCACTTAGAACAGTTGGCTTGTTCAATTCTAGATAGTCCCATCTTTAGCACAGGCTCCCACACATGGGCTGTACAGCACATCAAGATGTTCACAAGGTATATAAAGACTAAAGAAGTCTTCTGCTATTTCTGAAGTGACAGGAACCCACAAGTGACCAAAACACTGCTGCTTTCCTCTTAGAGGACCCAATCATTCCCTTCAGTCTCTGGGATTTATAGGAAGCAGCACTGTGCCTAGGAACAGGCATGGTCCCCTCTGCGTCACAAGTGACCTTGTGCCTGGCACGGTGCTTCTCCACTGGCTATGCTCTCTCTGAAAGAGGCATAAAGCCTTGAGCTCGGAGGAAGTTACACTCCCTGTTTTTCAGGGACACATGCTAGTCAGTGAATGACATTACCTGGCAACATTACCATTATCTTACAAAGAAATAATCTGGTACGAGCTCACATCCCCTGCATTTCCTGCAGAGTTATCCGAAGTTTCACATCTCAGCAACCCAGCTGATCTCTCACTGCCTCATTACAAACAACAGAAGTCAGCTTAAGAAAAGAAATCGAGGAGTGGCTAAAAAGTATTCAGATCCCAATCTCAGGAGATGTGAAATACCTCACCTGAAAAGGCTCCCTCTTCCTTGCTGTGCTGCTTCTGCAGCAAAGCCACACAGCTGTCTTAAAATGCTCAACCTAACAGCTTCAAGCAGGAAACAACAACGTGACACACATAACAACCTAATCCATGAGCACAGAAAGGACTTCTGGGGTAGGTGTGGGTTTTTTTTTTAAAGGAAAAATAAAATCTCTAGGAAGCGGTTGCCCACCAAAGAGGGCATCTTCTCAGCCTAAAAAAGGCACTGCTGGAAAAAGTGCACCCTACAGCATTTAGCTAGGGCAAAGGCTCAGCATAAATGCACAGCAAAGTTACTACCATCAATGTCAGAACAGCTGGCCTCCCCTTAAAATTAACCTCCCCAAACACTGATTCTTTCCAGACTTTCCAGACTGGCAAAACCACTTCAGTCTCCGATCTTGTCCTATACGCAGTTTATGAATTAGAAGACTTCTCTAATTAGAGATCACCAGTGCAATTAGAAGGTAGATTATTTTTAGCAATTGTCTGATTGAGCTGGAGCTGCACTCAGTTGCAAATTAGTTACTGCTTCTTCTAAGACTACATTTACAAATTTCCAATACAACATTTAGTATCTCTTCAAAAGCCATCATCTACCAGCAAAGACGAAGCAGCTATCATACACCCAAGAAAGTACTTAACATCTTCAAGTTTCTCACTCAAAGCCTACAAAAAATGGCAAGGAAAGATGAAGAAATCTGGAAAGGCAGAGTCATCTTCACACACCAGCGGTGAAGGCATTTGCAAGCTGGAGTAACCCATCCCTCTGGAAGCTGTCATGCTGGAGTGGCATCTTTTCTAGAAGGAGTTGTAGAAGGCCCAGAGATAGCATAACAAGCCATTTTATTGCTCTCCAAGTTAAAGCATGACTTAGCCTGCTAATGATTTTCTTCTCTTTTTTGGCACTCTACCACAAAGGAAGAAACAGAGGCCACAGAAGAAAGGCTTGGCTCAGAAACTTGACAACTGTCCTTGACTCAGAGGGGTGGCTGGACACAGGAAATATACAGCATCTCAGAAAAGCAGGCCTGTGCTGCAGTATGTCCATGTTACTGGCCTTGGTGGGATGCACTGTGTATAGTCAAGTTGCTTTCCACTCCCATGCCCTGCTGACAAGAATTACTTTCAGACTTGAAACCCAACAGTTTCATCATCTTATTAAATTCCTAATTCCTGGCTCAGATGTCTCTCATATGCATTAGTTAGATTACATCAACCACAAAGACCTGCCAATGAGCCACACAGGATACAGCTCAACAGCAATCGCTCAGAGATTGGATCATCAGCTCTCTGAGTTTGTCTTCCTTCATTCATAGAGGCAGCAACACAAACTATGTGACAAGGGATAAGCGTATGCTTTGTAGTGTCACTTGGAAAGGGAGATAACACCAGAGCATCAGGATGCAACCGGAAAACATACCTTCCTTGAGCAGAGCATCTACCCTGAAGCAGAACCATCCCTGCAGCCTCCTCCCACAATCCCTGCATGAGGCATAGACAGTAGAGACAGGCTAAGCCAAACCCATGCAGGTCTTACAGAGCAGAGAGCCTTAATACAGCAGCTAATGAGGACTTGGAAAGGCAGCTGACAAACAGCCAACCAGCACGATGTCTGCAGGGCATCACAGCCCTACCAAGTCTCTGCAAAACACCTAGAGCTCTGCATAGTGAGAACATGCCAACTAAAAAACTTCCCAGTAGGCAAAGATCGATGAGACAGACTGAACACGTGTCCAAGCTGACAAGTAGAGCTCAAGTAGACAGAAAGCAAACAATCATAGCAAATACCTAACAAGACACAACGAAAGATCACAGCCAAGAATAAAATGCATGAGGTATCTAATTCCCTCTCTTTATAAGGAACTGATCCTGCATTCTTTACTCTCAGGCTGCTGGACCACATGATGCTATGCTTGCCAGGGTATCACTAACAAAGGAAAGTGAGTGAGAAATTGTATCTTGAATCACACATGTTCAACTGCAACTGAGCTGGGATCCTTGCCTTGTGGTTGGAGAAGCTGATACCAACACCACCAGTAAATAAAAGCCTAGGTCTGGGGCAGATACAAATGCTCCAGGGTCCCCAAAACACCACTCACCATGGGAGATCCTGGGAAGAAAAACACCACCAGAAGACTGCAAAGCATATGTTAGACTCACCCTACTGCATTTGGTATGTAGGTATACATAGGAGATGCTTCCACACTTCACTAGCAGCATCTCAAATGCAGCCTTACTGAGCAGGGGTAAAATGCAAGGAGCATTTAGGCAGACTTAGTATGAGGCACAGGGCTCTGGCAGGGCCATCTCCTGCTGCTCTGAAGCTGCAGTTCTAACTATCACTTGCACACTGCCTCACTAGAAACAAAGCCACACATTTCATTTAAGAAAGTAATCAGACGGATTAGGAAAGGTCAAAGAATAATAATTTTGAACTTCTTGCCATTTGGAAATTACAACAGTGTTGCAAGTTTTCCATGATTTGCCTTGAAAACATCATAGGGCAGTTTTCCTATACTTCCAGGATGGCACATAAAAAGATATTCGTCTCTAAAAGGTCTCAGGAACTGCAGAGCTCTGCACGTGTACTATAGCAGGACTCTTTTTCATACCCTGCCAAAGCATGCAGCAGCTCACACAGAACAATACGCAGACCTTTCAAGCCTTGCAATTTTGCAATGATTGGTGAGAACTTCTGCAACATCAGAAATACTCAGTCTGAGCAGCCTCAGGATGAGTTATCCTCCTCTGTCAGGTCTGACCCTAAGATGAAGAGTGCAAAATAGCTGAACATCACTGTCAAAATAATCACAGAAACAACATACATGCCCCACACAAAGGAACTGCTAAGAGGCAATATACAGTTTTCATACCCCAAAAGAAGATACTTCAAGGCTTCAATAAGAAAACACTGCATAAGAACACCAATGTGTTTAGAAGGCTGAAATCTGATCTTGTTTTTATCGGCTTCTGCTTTATTATGCTGAGAGCTAAGTTAAAATTCCCTTCCATATTTTAATCAAACCTGCTACTGTTTTTTGCCAATTCCCAAGATCAAGCCAGCCTGACAAGAATAATGTAATTTTACAAGGGTATCTCTCCTCCCTCCGCCCCCTTAGTTTTCAGACATTAATTTTGTGAAGAGTCTGCTGCACCATGCCAGCTCTAATTTGGTAACAATACTTTAAATTTCTCCTAAGCTTTCAGAAGGCTTTGCAGTGGAAGAAGGCCATTCCACAGCAGAAGGATTAGCACAGTGTGAGATCCTGCATTTGGTCTCCTGTGGCTGTAGGTTTCATAGGGCCCACTCATCCATGTGGCCTAGCTTATGTTTAGAAAGTGCCATCTCCAAGGGCTTTGGCACAGGGCGAGGCTGCAGTTCCCAGCTGTGACACTGCAATTTATACTCCATTCTTTCTGCAACATCTAAAGTTCCAGCAATTAGTGACATTTAGCCAACAGGTTCAGAAGTTACTGGCAGTGTGATTGCATAAGCCCACTTACCCTTAGAGAACAGGTTAAAAAATTTAAATAAAAATCCAAGAACCTTACAAATATCACGATACAGGTGACAACTGAGCTACAGGAAACTAAGGTGTGCATAGGTGAAGTAACTGAAACTGGAAAACAGGCCAGAAGCAGGAAAAAAGACTCAGATTTCATGTCTCTCACAAAAACCCCCTTTTTAGCTGCAAGAGAACTTCTTTTTAAAGCTAAGCAGATTTTTTTTCTTCTCATTGAAACAAGACAGCATTTAGTTCAGTATGCATTTATCATGTCTGGTGAAAAAAATCCTTTCCTCTAGAGATCACTTGCGATGTCAAAGAGCAGCAAATCTTCAGCCCACTTGCTTTTGTGGATTATATGCATGCACATACATACACATATAGACCCATTTTACAGAAGCAGTTTCATTGTAAATCAATGGTCACAGATTACACTAGAGAAAAAACACTGACAACAACTGTCCTTCCTAGTCCTGGCACTTTCAGCTCAGATTTGGCAGGCAAGCTCAAGATGATTATTCTAAAAGCTCTAACAATAATCACAGTTAAAAGGACATTTTGAATGCAGAACTGCAAGGGGAACTCACGCCATTTACTAGAAGGGAACGAAAAATCAAAGCCTACTGTCAACTTCAGAAAGAGTCAGACTGCTCCCATGAGTGTTTTCTTCTCTGTCATCACCTATGGTAAACTATTACCTCATGCTCTTCGCATTCCTCTGGTATGCCAGACTTCACCACGCTTATGCATGATGAACCAAAAAGCCACTGCCAACTTTCACTTTCTATCTACTGTAGCAGAGTTCATCATGCTGTTAAATGCAAGTCCCTTAAGAGTGGTTTGCTGAAGGAGGCCACAAAAAATATGCAAGGAGACAGAACTACAGTCAGATAGGGCAAGCAGTGTCATTTGCAAGAATTTATTGCTATAATGTGGCCCACGTTATGAAACCATGGCAGAGCCCTGTATTGCATCACTTCCTGTTCTCTAATCCATCAATCTTCCCATAAATATTTATATGCACATAGACAAAAAAAAAATACATAAACGGAAATATACCACATTTTTCCATTAGCCTTTCTCTTCTGACTGATGCATTCGTAGTTACAAGAAATTATAACAAGGATTGGCATAGTAGTGAATCACCCCCAATAGCACACTGTGCTTTTACAACTAGAAATAGAGGGATCAGAGAGATTAATCCTCTGTCCTGGATGAGACAAGGAGCCAGTGACAGGGAAAGCAAATATAAATAGGCAGAGAAGGCTTTGTCTTCCTACAGCTCCCACTGGTGTTGAGGGAGTCTCTTCAATAAAGAAATGCTTTAGGGGACCTTTATGGATGACATTAAACAAAGACATCCCTTTTGTAAATCCTGCAGTAATTTGGAGACGAAGTGTTCCCACCAATAATCCCGTGACATCCCCTTCCCTCTCCCAGGAAAGTAAAGGCCAGGTCCACTACCAAGAGAAGCGCTTACAGTAGAAGATCTGACTGAAAACTTCCTCAATATTTAACTGGTGCTACAGGGCAGGTTTTTCAGAGTCAATTTGTTGCTTCCTTCAGTTAATGGTACTCAAGTAGTTCTCTAGAGGTTCTCTAGAGCCAGTTTCTAGTTTCAGTCCAAGGAGTCATGGCAATGTATGGACCCCCACACATGGGTGTGGTGTGCCCATGGCATTTCTTGTGTAATGAGAAAGCAGAACTTCAAACTCAACTCTAGCAACAAGAAAAGAAGCACAACTCCCTTCCTCAAGCTGCAAAATGGCACAGAGTTATTAGCAGTAAGTCTGAGTGACAAATTATTCTGGTCATTAGAATCAACAGATCAGACCCAGGGGAAGCCTAGCTATTTATTCAGAAGCATTGGAGTTTTTTTCCCCCACAGATACTCTTCCTTGCAGGCCCAGTACACACACTGAAGAGGAACCAATAAGCTTTTTAAAAAATGAAGAACATTTGAGAGGAAGAGAGTCAGAAAGGATTAGTATACTTTTCAAAAAATGAGCAACTTTATGTGTAAACTTGAACCCTATTCTTTTTTTTTTCTTCTTTTTTGCTTTGTCACCTTCTAGCTTTCTTTCTCTCCCCTATTAACCAATTGACCCTTTGATTCAGTCTTCCCTAATGAGAGAAGTTTCTCATCCTGTGTTGAGGACATGACAGAAGTCAAACTACCAGCTTAGGAAAGAACAGCTGACAACATTTTTATTCCTCTTCATGAACCTCTTATCTGGATGGTGAACACACGATCTTACTGAAGCCATGACCAAGCTGAGAGACAAACTCCGTCTTAGCTGAGGTAGCAGTGACCTGTTAAATGACATTCTTAAGTTCAATGCCTGTTTTCCCAAGGAGAAACTCTGGCGCTGTTGTTCATCTGCAGCCTCACCTGCAAAAAGGACTGGTGACGTGTTCTGTCCTGATGCCCTTTGAAAGGCAGATATCAAGGCACTCCCAACTGATACATAGGATTTACCTATCCCCAAAATATACAATATTTATATTCCATATGAATTTTGGCTACGTATTTTGCAAGGTTTACAGCTGGGATCCTTAAATGAGTCTCCAGGGATAAAGTGCTCATCTGCTGCCTTTATTTCACATAACTATGGAAAATCTCAGCCACACTTTCTAGAACCTTTCACTGTTTTCCACCCATGACATGTATACATATTACACATAGGTAATATATGTATATTTTAACTAAAATTTCCAACACTGTTTTCAGTTGAGGCAAATCAACCACGACATTCTGCCAGGTCAAATTCAAGATTTGCTACTAAGCCACTCCACCTTGCCTGCAGGTACCAAATGTTGAGCTCCAGAGTGGCACTCATTTTACAAGGCAGAGAAGTTTAATAGTCATCTACAAACACCTTGGATCTAGATCAGCCCAAACATGATAACTAGCAGGACATACAATAAAGGCCAGCCTTCCTTCTTGGTCCCTTGGGAAAAGGAATTGCAAGCACTAGAAACTGCTGATGGTTGACAGCTCTTGCTGTTGGTGAACTGCCTGTCTGGTGATGAGTTACATTTAAGAGTAACAAAGCTCTTAAAGCATACCTTTAATTGCAAAAAGGCCAGGCTTCCAAGGGCTCTTGTCCATTTACCTACCCCAGAATCAATAAACAAACACTATGTAATCAATTATTTGGTTTTTTAATGCTTCACATGAATGTGGATACCTTGATAAATCCCACAGAAACACTGTGGGAAGCAGTGTCAAATAATCTGGTTTAGAAATTATGAGTTCTTTTGGGAAGTTTTCAGTAAAATCCAAACAGAACTAGTAAAACTGACCCTATCTCAGCGAGAGCATTTCAACAATCTAGAGCTGTGAAAATTCACAGTGAACAAAGCCCACCCAGCAAGCGTAATGCCAGCTCTGCTATGTTACATCAAGCTGCCACCAGATCTTTGCAGTCATTCCACAAGTCAGCAAAACAGAAGTCCCAGCAAACCCTGCATGAGCTCTGCATCACTATAGAAATTAATACAGCGAATTAGATGTGTGATCTACATGGTTCACACAGCTCCTACAGCAGCCAGCACTAGATGCTCCCAAGAAAGAACTGGCAGTAAACTGATAACTCGTCCCCCAGGAAGATTTCCCCTCTCTAATACCTTTGCCCTTATTCCCTCATGAAGGGAAGTTTTTCCCAGACTTCAAGTTTTTCACTCTTTATAGCCTTCTACAGCTTTGCTAGTCACTATTTGTCTGCCACACACAGACACAGTCCAAGCACAAGGTTGTTCAGGGTTCCTGGAAGTTCCTTCTTTCAATGCCTGTTAATTTTTTATGGTCCATCTAGTGGCTCTTCAAGAATGCTAGTTAAACACTTCTACAGCATCAAGAGTTCCTTATATTTTTTGGGGGAGGGTGGAAGGGCAGAGCAAGAGCAAAACAAAACAAAAAACAATTAGGAAAAAAATAGAAAATACCTCATTCCTATTTTCATTTTTTCCTGGCAGATAGCCATGCACACTCTATTATTCACACTTTCTGAAGCTAGCTATCAGTCAGGCCGACTAGGGCTGACTAAGGTATAGGCAGAAAAGATCCATAGCAGGAGACTGCTTTTTCTTATGCAGCAGGATCAATTCAGGGCTTGTAACAACCACCTTTAACTCCTTCCTTGAGCAGCATTATTACTGGAAGTTGTCGTATTCCTGCAGTGTCCTGCCTTCCCCACTGATGTCAGTGTTTGGAAGAGCAGTAAGGAAATCAGTTGGTACATTGCCTAAAGTGCCTGTGACAGCCTCAGCAGCTGGCAAGTCCTTTCACCCTTGAACATGTGAGAGTCGCTTGTCCAAAATGTTGGATCTAAAATAACAGAAGTTTAAATAAAAAAACAACCAACCAAACAAAACAAAACAAACTCATCCTGAAAATACAGAAAGCTCATCCACCATGGTGAATTAATATATCCTCAGAACAGCTAAGACTGTGCAAAAGCAGCCTGGGAACAGGTGTATTTTCTAGCACTAGACCTCACCTGAGCATCTCCAACAATTCTCACCCCATATTCACACTGAGACACGAAAAGCATGCAGCTTTTCTTCCAATGTGACACCCCAAAACAGAGAATCACTTCTTTTTAACTATTTTATCTCTATAAGCAGAACTTCTGGCTAGGGCTAGCTGAAATCCAAGTAAAAAAAAAAAAAAAAGTAAAATCAAAAGAACAACAGAAAACCCAACACCTAACAACGAATATTCAGTGAACTGTTAATTTCTTAAGTTTACATTAGACCTAAGTCACACTAAGTTCCCAGCAAAAGGGCAGTTGTTCAGACTTCCACAGTCGTACCATTTTCAGCAACCACAGCAGAATCAAGTCTCACTTTCTCCGAGCAGCTACAAGGTTGCTCTGAGGAGAGTCTGGCACCAAACAGTTTGGGCTACAGCTGAGAAGCCGCTAACACCCCCAGCAGGTATTATTCCGGGTGCTAGGGCATACCCTTGAGCCAGGAACGTTGACGTTTCCAGCAATCCTGGTCCTCAGGCAGGCTTAGGAGAACTCTGCATGAGTAGAAATTGATCAATGTTGACAGATTCCAAACAAAATGTCTTAGGTCTAATAAATAAAGTGTTTCTCAAATAAAACTTTTCTCTGAAAATGTTTGACTAAGGCTATTGCTAGATCAATCTCAGCCTCATCTGACACTACTCCAAACCAATTTTAGAAGCACGAATTCATAAAGACTGCTCCGCTTCAGCTGAAGTGTTACTGTCAGACCGACTCTCTCCCACCCCCATCTTCCTTCCAGAATCTCTTTCCACCTCCACTCAAGCGCCAGCTAAATTGTCCCTTCTATGTTTATGCTGCTGGGTTATTTCACAGATTTGCGATGCTTAGAAATAGACCAGTCCTTTGGCCACTGCAGAACTAAGCCGTGTGCCCTCTTGCGCTGCAGTTTGAGACCAACTGATCTGGCACTGGCACACTGTAATTCTCGCTTTGCTTGCACTTTCAGCGTACTAAAATGAGGCGAAGTTAAAGTGTTACAGTTTGGAACAACTCGAGCATTACTCTGCCTGCCAACTAGCTCCAAAAAGCATGAAGGAATTCTGACTATTCTTTAGTCTGCCGTGAAACTTCACGATTCCTTACGAACACGTTGCTGCCAGCACACCTTGTGCGCTGTTTTCCCTCTGGCGTATCTGTTCCACGTCGCTCACGGAACGCCAATTCGCGTCCTCCTCCTAACGGGACACCTGGTGCAAACACGGTCCCTTTCCCACAGCGGATCCGCTCTCGGTTTCCCCGCAGCAACACTAATGCTCCCAGCGCCAGCAGCAGCAGCTGAGGCTGTGCAGACAAAGACGGCGGAGGTGGGAAAGCCTCTTACCAGGGAATTAGGTGCCGCTTCCCCAGCTCCGACGGAGGAGCAGCCCCGAACGCCCCACGCAGAGCGCCCGCCCCACGGTGCCCCCCTGCCCGGCCACCGCGGCGCTGCGCGGACCCGCGGGGAGCCGGGCCGGGCCCGCCGCCTGCCGCTCGCCCAGAGCCGCCTCACCTGCCGGACGCTGCGGGGCGAGCCGCTGCCGGCGAGGCCGGGACGAGCGGCGGCCGCGGGGCAGCGACCCCGGGGCCGCGGCCCCGCACCGGCCCGCCCCGGGCCCGGCCTCGCTGCCCGGCCTCGCGGCGCCGGAGGGGCGCCGGACCCGGCTCGGCCCCCGCAGAGGAAGCGGCGGCTGCCCGCGGCCAGGGCGGCGGCCGAGCCTACCTTGGTGGTGCCCCGCACAGGGCCCGGGCCGGCGGCTCCTCCTCCGGCCGCGGCGGCTGCTGCTGCCCATGCCCGGGGCCAGGAGGCGGCGGGCCGCGGGGCCGGGAGGCTCCTGCGAGGCCGGTCTCCCCCAGCTCTTCCCCGGCTCCTGTTTACCGCGGCTCCCCGGGCCGGGCTGCCTGTCAGCGCGCCGCCCCGCCCCGGCCCGCCCCCGCCGCCATGGCCCGGAGCCGCACGGGCAGGCGAGGCGGGCGCTCCGCGGCGGGACGCGGCTGTCCCGGCGCCCGATCGCCTCCCGCTGGAGCCTCCCCCGGCGCGCTCGGGCTGGCGGCGCTGCAGCCCCGCTCCCCCCGGGAACGCGCTCCGGGCACCTGCGCGGGGGGACGGGCGGGGGCGGGACCGGCGGGGACCGGGAGGCGACAGTGGGCAGCGGAGCGAGTGCGGTCCGGCTGTCCCGAGCTCAGCCTCAGCCCTGCCTCCCGCAGCCGCAGGCGGGGATGCTGCTCTCACTATGGCTCGGCGTAAAACGGCTCGCGCTTTAGTACGTAGAATAAAGCATCTTAACTTCCTAGGGTGCCATTTAACTTTTTAAAAATGCTTGTGTGTCGAAAGCCTGAAGATGGCTTCTAGCCATCGTCGTAAGGTGTTTTGTATTCATCGCTCACCTGCACGTCTTGATTTATCAGCAAAAAATATGTCAACAAAAAGCTTCGAGTTTGCCCCATACCGATATCTGGGTGCCATGCTCTGTTGCTATTTTACACTTTTGTTATGCAAGCAGGATACTTTAACCTCTTCTTCCCAAATACACCTCTTTCCTGAAATATGCTGGAATAGGTGGACTATACTATTGAGGTGAATTTTACAGGAGGAAAAAGCAAAGTGAGTTTTCCGAGAATAAGTCAAGGGAGAGTTTTCTGTGTTCAGACATGATGTCTATCCCACTTGGGAATAAGTGAAAAAGAACAGGAAAACAGGCAGCTTCACTGAACAGTTTCTGTCTGTGAAGCACAGACAAGAAAGCAGATATTATTTGAAGAATAAAACAGAAAACAAAGAAACCTCCTCAAGACATGAGAATTCATTCACTAAAGCTAAGTTGAATTTTTCGTCTTCTGAATCTGCACTTTTTCACAATAATTTACAGGGCTCCAGGGAGACTATATTTACCCACCAAAAACAGTGCAAAAAACATAAAATGAGTATGGTAACCCCTTCTCATGCAGAGATCACCCTGCACAGAAAAATGACATATTACATCAGGTTTGCAGAGCACAGAGAAGCTGGGCTGAAATACTCTCATTACATTGCAGAGTTAGTACCCAGCACCCCCATGTAGTGAAGGTGGGAGAAGCACCACCCAGGGTGTGTGTTCCTGAGAAGAGGAGAGTGTGTAGAACTCCAATTTAGTCCTATGTAGATTGAAGTGAAGCAACTTAGATTGTATCCCTTCATAAAATAGAGTATGGAAACATGCATATGTGATGATAACCATTGTCCTCTTGATAGGCAGTATAGGTTTGTAAAGAGAACCAGTACCGCTGGCTTGAGGCCACTGGGATTTCTCAAGGGAGGCTTTTCCCTTCCTTCATGCTCTCAATCCATTTTGTTGTGGGGTTTGTTTGCCTTTTTAAACATTTTTCGGTTTAGGATTGTATTCCACTTTGGGAACAGCATAGCTCACGACTGAGTGCTGTGTGCCAGACTAGGAAAAGGGCCTGTAGACACAACTGGAATAAAAGTAGATATTATTCAGAAAAAATGGTTGCACAAAATAGGTTTTCCAGGCAAAGCAGAATAACTAAGGATTAGGCCTGAAATGAAAGAATCCGCAATAAACCACTTTGCAGATCTAAGCTTTCCCTGTGTTTTGCAATTAGTACTCCATGGTCTCTGTTTCCCCAGAAAGCTTGTCTAGTATTTTAACACATTGTTGTTCTTGGCTTAAAGTCTCAGCAGCAGCCTCCTGAATACAGGACTGCAGAACTGAGACTGAAGCATCAATACTGAAGGACAAGCACTAGTGTGGAATATCCTGAATGTCTCACAGCCCTCAGCAGAAAATACAAACCTAAGCTGTTGCAAATGTTCCCCCCTCAAACTTGCAGCTAATTTTAAAAATAGGAAAGAATGAACAAGCTTAAGCTAAAGGCCATTAGTCAAATGGAAATATTAAATTCTTCAGCTAGTGTTGCTGTTTGAAACCTGAGTAGAAGATACAAGGTTTTAAAAAATTACGGGAACAGAACAGAACAGTTCAATTTTGCTAATTGAATAGCTCTGGCTCAGAGTTACAGAAAAAACATAGATTGGGAATGTGTGCCTAGAAATGCACGTCACACTTAGCTGAAGAACTGATTGATCTGCAGAGAGAGGTGCCCTGATGCCCTGCACATGAGATCTGGACTGTGAGCACACACATGGCCTTACTTGCCATCAACAATTAACACAATTTTATTGAATTTATTTTAAAAGGCAAAACAAAATTACCTCTAGGCCCAGGAGACTCCAATCCTCTCTAGAAGCAGCACAGATCTAGCATATGGTTATAAATCTATGCTTTTTAGAAATACTTTTACTCCTTTTAGCACAAAGACCTGGAAAGTGGTATGGGGCAGAAACCCTGAATAGTAACAACTGTTGTATAACTGTGTCCTTTTTGGTCCTTAGTTATTACAATACATACAGTAGTTATGTGGAAAAGCATAATTCATTTTTCCCAGATAATTATAAATGATCTTTTTAGTCTACAGTGTTGATTTGAGCACCTGCATGTCTCCATAGCAACTCCACAATATTTCAGGGATTACTTTGTAATTCCACTGTGTTTTGGATCTAGTTTTTCTCCAAGCCAGCTCATTTCCTCTAGTTCCTTCAAGCTGCATATTCTGAGCTGTGTGTTCTCCCATCTGTTCACTCTCCTATATGCACATTACTGGCCAAAATAAAGCGGTATTTCTCCAGAAGTTCTCTGATGACCTTGTGTTTTACTGAAGGTGAGCCGAGGGTTCATTCCTTCCTGTGCTGCTGTTCTGCTGGTTTCTGCCTGTGCTAGGTGAATAAAACAGATTCTGGTAGGACAAGGGAAAAGTGGAGTCATTAGGGAAGGTGAACAGAACTGATGGGAATTCAAGTAGAAAGACAAAAGGAAATACAAATAAAGTTTACATCCTTCCTGACTGATTAAGGAATCAGCTTTTATCGGAAAGGCACCAGATTTCTAAGGTTAAATCACATTTAACAAAAATGCTGCCAGAGCACCAAGAAGATGATTTTGGAGACATCTTAACAAATGTTTTTTCAAAGTGCCTGAAATTTATCAAACTTTCTTCAGTCTCAGATGCAGGATATAAATCAGTACTATTGTAAGTACATGTTACCAAAACCTGGCCTTTGAAAATCACTATGATGATTTGGAACCCATCTAAGGGCCAGAGAGGCATGAGCCATTGAAGTCTCATGTGGAAAAGAGCAGGAGAAAAGGGCATTCCTGCCTGCAAAGCAAACCGTAGCCTCTCTCCCAGTGCAGTGCTGGAAGATGCACTGTGGATGCAGCAGACAGTGGCTGTAGCCAGCCTTAATGCAGCAGGTTTAATCTGGCATGGTGTGTGACAAACAGGCCTAAGACAACACACCCCAGCAGACTTCAGCAACTCTTCAGCAGTCATGTGAAGGTGCCTTTAAAGACTGAAGAGACTGGATTCAGCTTTGAATCTGTCTCAGAGCAGAGAAGCTTTCGAAGTAATAAAGCCTAACCCAGGCCTCAAAAACACTATCCTCTTTAAAAGCTTTCCGAGCCTCAAAACTAAAAGTTGGCAAAAACAACAAACTGACCTTTTGAGGTGATTTGTCTAGGTAAAACTAATCAGCTGGGTATGGGTGAACTGGCTCGAGAAAAATCCAATCCGTAATGTTAAGGTATCACACTCGATTAAAGCTTATAACTCTGCAAGTCATTGTCATTTAGTATCCAAATGTAAAAAGAGCAGAAAGTACATTGGCCCTTTCTTTGTATCCCAGTCAATTTAATACTTATTCAAGGCAGGATATTCACTACTAGAAAAAAAGTGAAGCTCAGGGACAGAAGTAATGCTTCTCCAGAAGTCAGGTGGTAGTGCAACTGGGTCTAGGGCTCACCATCTTCTTCCCCTGCTTTGGAAAAGAGAGAAAAAAATAAAGCTTTCTCCTGTACCGACAAGAATTTGGAAAAAGGATCTGGCCAGTTTGCTTCACTTTCACATTTGTTACTCGTACCATTAAGGAATGTATAGAAAGTACATCCCATACCCAAATATGCAGAGAAGGAATGACATTTTCTGAGCCTACCTCTTAGCAGCCGATACTCAGCTCTGGCTCTCCCACTGCAATTAACAGATTGCATGCGACCAACATGCAGATGTGGTAAAGGTATAAAAATAGGCAGCCTGGTTCTGTGTAACAAACCCCACACATTATCTTCCTCAGCAGCACAGCTATTGGGCTAAACTCAGCCACACGTTCCCCTTACAGTGCTTTCCTGCGTTCCTCCTCATACAAATGATGTTTACATCCTGTCCAGACTAGATGAAGATTAACAATCCTAAGCATTTCTGTGGGACCTCCTTGGAAGAACCCTGGGCATATTTCACCTGGTATTGTTTTAATCACAGTTTTAGAGGCTTCCATTGTAACAGTGCCTTGAGCAGCTTATAGCTATACACACAATACAAGAAAATATGAATCAGAGAACTGCAGATGACAAAGTATAATGTAAAATTAGAGGAGATTTGGAGGACAGTAAGCATAATTAAGGCTCTGTAATTGTAAAGATGGTGAATTGCTACCATAAAGAAGATGAGTAAGAGGGGATGTGATTCAAAGACAGAATATACTGAATATTTGGGAGACAGGGTTCTCTCTTTCTCATAACACTTGACCAAATGAATTTCAATTTAAAAATGGTAGGAAATTCAAAACTGCAGTGCAAGAAGATTCCTTTCACATTACACATATAAATAAGTGAAACTATGAATCTATCAAGATTCAAAAATAGTTTTAGATCTTTATGGACCTCCAAATTAATATACTGTATGCTAAGATAGCAAGTCACAATTCAGACTAGTATAGGACACAGGATCCAGTGTCCTGTTCCTGAATACTTGGTTAGGGAATTTTTGCACCTTCTGAAGTACCTGTTACCTCCTATTCCCAGAGACAGATGGGAGTTGGATGGATCTCAGGCTAATCCAGTCTATTTTGGTGAGTCTTATGTCTCCCCAAAACAAACTACCTTGATTGCTGTCAAGACAGGAGATGCTAAGAAGAAATCCTGTCACTCAACTCTCAGTCTCAAGACCATGTTTAAAACCAAAGGTATTTCATTATATATCTGTGTTGTAACTTTGCATCAGCCAGTGCAGGCTTTTAGCAAATAAGGCCCATTACGGGCAACGGTTCCAGCTTAAGTACTTAAGTACAAGATTCAAGCAAAATAAATCTAAGTCCCATTAGCTCAAGTAAAAAAAAAAAAACAAAAAAACTGTCTGCACATTAAGTTTATGAATAGAAGGAAGAGAGAAAAGATTATTCACTTTTTAAAAAATAATATGCATTTGCTAAAAAAAACCCTCACACAGAGAGAAAGAAGAGAGGGTATTTTGAAACTCCAAATTTTTCCTTTTAGAAAACTTCAGTGTTTTCATTTCCTGCTCATTAACACACTTAATCCTATACCACGTAAATAATACTATTTTTGCAATTAGGTAGTGTTTTGGATTTCTAGTGCTGGGCAGAACACCTAATTTCAGCAATAATTCACCATCCAGATGTGATGAGAATATAATTCTTATGGAGCTATATATAGACTTCCTATATATATGGTACATAGTAATCACTCTTTCTGAAGATTGGATAAAAAGGATTGAAACATCCCTAAAGTGTGGTTTAGAAATAAATTTCTGCCACTGATAAATTTCTGCCACTTTTGGCAGAAGTAAAGCTTTTTGAATTGCAAGGCTAGGCAAGACAATAAGGAGTGGTCCCTTGAGCAGTTACTGGCATACATTCCTCACATACCACTGAATTTATACTTTCATATCCTCAATTCTGTATCCATAAGAAAAAGACAGCAACACTTGTCTTTTTAAAGTATGAAATTACGGGGCCATGCTGTATTTTTACCAGACATATCTGATAAACATAGCTAAACATACCATCCAACATGGCTTGGCTAACAGACACCTCTGAAATCCACCCTTGCAGGGTTAGTGGGAAGGAAGAGAGGAGGGCTGTCTAGTCTTCAATACATTAAGATTATGTAATAAAATGTATCATGAAACTGAACACACAAAAAAGTTTTTGAGGTACTCTTTCATTCTGATTTTCTAAAACCCTTTGGAATTAGGAAAAGCAATGTACGCTATTGCTGATCTCCTCAGATCTGTTCAGAGTGGGCTGAGTAAGGGTCATAACAACTAAACACACTTTTTCTTTTGTAAATCTGGTTATTGGACAAACCCAAAACTTTTTGCCATTTTTGAATGCCTCTGTTGCCCCCTGGTGTTGCTTCTCTGCAGCTTCACACACAAAGCGAATGAAAGAGAAATCCAGCAAAATCTGCCACAATGTCCCTGTGTAGAAGTTATGGATTCGCTTCCAGATGCGGTTCTCAGCTACATAAATGTTCTCATGTAAGCAGCTGTGGCTCAGTGCTAATGCAGATACCAGAAAAACTGTCAAATGCATCTCAAGATGAACCTGATTTACATAAAGATTGGAAAAATGTGACCCAATGCAAATGCTGCAGGTGGAAGCAACTCCTTACAGGCAGCAGCAATGCCAAATCCACAATTTACATCTAAAAGCTGGTGCCCCATTATGAAACCTGGAAATACTTGAAAAGAAAGTAAAGTGCATAATGCATTTTATGCAAAAAAAAAAAAAAAAAAATTAAAACTTCATTTTGCATTTTGTAATATGAACTAACAGTTCTGGCCTTGTCTACAACTGAAGACTGTGAGCAGAAGGCATCACTGCAATTACATCCCAGGGGACTGCAAACTGAATAGACAGAAATTGCAAGCAGACAGATTTTTATCACCATGGGCTTCTAGAGATTCCAGAGAAAGGAAGTATTTAATGCAAGATCTAAAACCATTTCTGACATCTCTGTGGTGCATATCAGTTTGACACAAGAATCCTGGAGATCATTCAACAACAGACCAGCCTGGTTTTGCCTCACACATAAAAGAAACAAGCAAAAAAAAA
Source organism: Motacilla alba alba (assembly GCF_015832195.1). Classification (NCBI taxonomy): domain Eukaryota; kingdom Metazoa; phylum Chordata; class Aves; order Passeriformes; family Motacillidae; genus Motacilla; species Motacilla alba. The sequence continues at coordinate 17,627,602 of NC_052021.1, forward strand.
AGGCAGGAAGGTATAGAAGAGCACACACCAAAGTAACTGTTCAACTTCCAGTATGTAAACTCTTTATAATACAACAATCTAATTACATGAACACAGAAAAGCTAAACATTTGTGTTCAGCAGATGCACAGCAACATGGTACACTAATACTCAAACCCCAAATCATTTATGTAAGTTTACACAGTAAACGGTAATTAATCCATAGCAGAAACTAACACAGGACTTGGCAAAAGCCAATAGCATCTGAATTAACGACTGAAACAGTTGGTTTCAAATTAAAGTTATCTTGATTTGAAACAGTTAATTTCAGTTGATTTGAAACAGTTAATTTCAAATTAAAGTTCTCTTGTGGCTGTACTAGAGGTTGGAAATTAATGCCTGTAACACTTCATGGGAACAAAACCAGTGGAGTTCTGAACAAGTATCTGTATTAAGTATAATTAAAATGAGGGATAATAAAAATTATGAGAAGCTATACACAGGGAAATTAGATTATTAGTGCATTGCATATTCTAAAAAAGCATTGTTGTGCACTTCATGATACATATGCAGAAAGTCAAAACTGAGATGTGAAGTCTGAAGTGGACTACACAAAATGAAATTCCTCCAAAGATGAGATTCTTCAAGTTACTTCTCCCTCTTTCAGTGATCATCTTTCTTCTTTTTTCATCCACCCTTTGGCTGTCATTCTTATAAAGCTGCTACCCTTTGACTGGAAGGCAGCACAGATCATTTTAATACCACAACCAAATAAGTAACTGAGGACTTTGACAAGACAGGGACATGACATTTGATTGCCTAGTTTGAATGTGGGAGTATTTATTTTGTTTTGGTGGTTTGTTGTAGGATTTTTATTAATTACTTAACACTGGAACACTTCATGCAACTCATGCTTATAAAAATATTTCACAAGCATTAAGGGAATGAAAGAAGAAAGTCTGTCAGCAGGTATATTCCTCCAAAAGCAGTTTCTCTAGAGGCTACATAATCATTAGAAGCCTCTCACACATTTACTGAACTTCTGTTATACTGTATCAGCTGGAGGGGATAAAGGTTAATACAGGCCATTTGTTGTGCATCCCTTTTGCCTTTGCTAGCACACCTATAAGACTTCAGGAGGTTTATTTAAAGCACACAGTGTTGGTCACACTATTCCTAATGAAGCTGGTGGGAATTCCTCCCACCACCTTCAGTACAAACAGATATGAGCTAGTTCGTGCAAACAAAGAAACAAAAAAGAAGAAAAAAAAAAGAAAAAAAAATACAAAATAAATATACCCTCCCGACAGAGCCCAGCTTTTAATTTAGGAACACACTATAAGAGGGAAGTTATTTTGTGCACTTATGACAGCATAAACAAGAATAAAATTTAATATTTATTAGAATTTCTTCCAGTAACAGCATTCAACATCTTAACAAAGCAAGTTGTGAAGTCTTAAAAAAATCTAGGATTACAAAAAAGTTAAAATAAGTTGTTTCTTATATTTAATGGCAACAAACAGGGAACCTTCTATTTAAAAACAAACTTGTCATATAAACAGCATTATTTTAAGAAAATGTGATTAAGATGATATGTAATTTTCAGAATGGACACACAATGTACAAATAGCAATCAGAATAAAACAGAGGGGTGGAACACACTATCCCCTTAAAATCTCAAAACAGGCTGTTTGAAGAAAGGGGAGGGAGGAGGATCTTTCTAGTGAAATAACTTAGAAGATACCACACAATGGACAAAAACAAGAGTACAGAAGACATTACGTGACACCCTCATTACAACACCCCCTCAACTCTGGTTATACAGTAAAGTTAGTAAAGTGCATCTTTAAAGACTTGTCTAGTGAAATAGCTTTTCCAAATATAAAACACAACACGTGCAGTAACAGTTAAATCGTAGTGTAAGTTTTCAGAAACTAATTGTTAACCTTTCATTCACGCAAGAAGAAAAGTTTTATCTGCAGTAGTGTTCACATTATTCCTCGATGCATCCTCATGTGCTTTTGTAACTTGGCAAATCTTTAAATACGGAGCATGGCAAAATTATGCAGTTTAAGCAAGTGCTTCTCTCAATTCAATACAATTCTTCAACAGCAGAGTGGCCACATGCAGCACAACATGTCAAATTTTGGGAAGCTTTGGTGCACTAATGATGGGGTTGGTCTCCTGTAAATACCTCCGTCCTGCACTCTTGTAGTCGTAGGTGCAAGTGTGAGTCTCTGCATAGCGGTGTGTTGCACAGAAGTTGTTTCCACATCTGAAGAATCAAGAATATTACAAGTTACAAGCTTTTAGAAGCTTTTAATGCTGTGACATGCTGGGACCCATTTTGTTTAATCATGTCTTAGATGACAGAGCTGTTTGAATTGTTACCATCCTTGACTGAAAACACTAGCTGATGGGCTACGCAGAATGACATTTTTCACACAATGTTTCAGTTTTGACCCAACAGTCTCTTCAGCTGAGAAGCTAAGCAAGATCAGTACTCCAGGAACCAGGTAGTAAGGAGTCAAATACACTTATAAATTAAGAATGAGGAGCTTTGTTTTGCTTTCTTTTTTAAGGACCTCACACAATATTAGTTGGTAGAATTCAGAGGACAAAACCATGGACAGTAATTCCCTCAGGTGAAATCCACATAATGCATTTCAATTCAAAACCACAACATCACTCAGACAATCAAAACAGTTGTTTTCAGCTCAATTCTGTATGGCATAAACTCAAATTAGCCATTTAAGATTAATAAATACAGATTTAGTCAGCTGTTAAGATATCAGACAAACTGCAGGGAACATAACTTCCTGGAGGACTTCAACAGGGTTCATCTACCCAGTATCAGTTGCAATTTTGATGAGTTAAGATCAGAATTTTTACTTCAAACTTGACAGTTCTGCAGCTAAGAGTCTTACCAGGAGAAAAGTGTACTTTGGATGTTGTATATGATCTGGAAAAGTGCTTTATCTGGAGACCCATACTGGTGTCCTGTTGCCTGATTATTTGATAGAGATGCTTCTTGAAAGTAAAACACTGACACCACCCAAAATCAGAATTCTGTTGAAATGGATTAAGCATTACCCATCAAACTCACTATTACACTATATTCCCCTATTTATTTATCTGTCTGGGTTCATAATGAACTCTACAGCTATTCCTGAGGCTTTGTGTGCCTGGAAATAAATTTGCTTTTCTTTCATTCTTGGTCCCATAGTCATAACTTTTCTCATATGACTGTATTCTCTATTTGGTTTACCCTGCTTTCTAGTAAAAGGTCCTATGGTTCCTCCTTTTGAAACCAAAACAAATGCTATTCTTGGAGATGAGCCATTACCCCCTTAATTTTTAACCTTAAGTAAGCTGCTTAGTTACTTTTAGAAGAGCTTGCAGCTATTTGCTCATCAGGAAGGTGAGCAGTGTCCAAAACTGTTTCGAAATCAGAGACTGAAGAGTCAGTAAGGAGGCAATTCTCATCCTGAAATTCTCTATATGATTCCCCAGTGGCAGAAGTTCTTTTTCATTTTCTTGTTGTTGGCATGAACCAAGATCAGCTCCAAATGCAGCCCGCACAGTGCAGCAGTTCCCAACCTTGACTAGCTTGTAAGAAACAATACTAATAAAAAATATCTTGGGGGGGAAAAATACTTTTGGGGAAAACTAAGATTAACAGATAGAGCTGGTTTTTTTCCCTGTGTTTTTTTTTGTTGTCATTGTTGAGTGTTTTTTTTTTTTTTTTTGTCTGTTTGGAGGTTAGTTTTGTTTGTCTAGGGATTTTTTGTTGTTTTTTTTACAAGACCACAACCAATTTTTTTCTTTTTATAAGACCACAAGCAAGCACCAGGTCTCACAGTGCTGTCCAGAAGTAATGATTTGGGGAACCCGCACTCTGGTGTCCTGTGTCTGAGATGCTCTAAATGCTCAAAGGTAACTGAAGTCTTGCAAAAAGCAGAGCACACATCAAAGATTTGTTGAATACAAATTTGTATAAATTCACAAACTGTGAAGATGTGCTGCAATAGGGAGAAATCAGAGGGACATTGCTGAGAAACTATACCTAATTTGCTTTTTCCTCAAGTTGTTAATGGTATCATAATGGATGAGAAACTGCAGAATGTGTATCTGTAGCAAGTTCTCCTCCCACCAGTATAAAGTGTTTTTTGTTATCTTGTTCATTTCCTGATATCTTCCATTCTGTTACCTTCTATTTCTTGACCTTCCTGGAAGAACATACACCTCAAGAGCAGAAGAGGGGCAACATTCCTGAGTTCTAATTCCTGCAGTTTTGATGAACTGAGAATTGCAAATTTTGAAGGTTACCTTTTGGTTTGCTATGCTTAAAGGAATACCATGCAGCAAAGAAAACTTTTTGGTTGACTCAGCTATCAATTTTAAGTAACAGCTGGTTATATACTCAGCCTACCTGCACTCATAGCTGGTTGCCAATCCAGTTTTCTTGCCACAAAGAAAGCAGTGCTTTGAAATTTTCTTTTTTGCTTGAATTAAGCCATTCACAGGTGGAAGATGGGTTGCTTCACCTACTTTCAGAAGTAGAAAGACAGCAAAGATGTTTTAACTTATTCACAAACTAGTTAAATGTTATCTTTTGAAATGCAGATTTATTTTGCATTTCTTAGGATACTTCAAGTAGGAACCCCAAAGCCTAAAAGGAGAGGGGAAAAATAAACCCTGAAAGTCAAAACAGGAAACACACTTCAAGCCTATGAACACCCCTGGAAAAGGCATCACAATGTGCAGAACTGTTATTTTCAACACCCCTTAAAAGTTCATGTAAGCAAGAAGTTACAGAAGAAATCAAGAAACACATCTCTTAATGGTCTTCCCAGGTGTAAAATGAACACAGAATGTCACTGGAAAAGCACTGTGCACAGTGGCTTTACAAACAATCAAGTGGACACTCCAGTACCTAGCATCCAATATATGCAGTACACTGGTTTGCCAAATAAGTACTGCAACATGTTAAAATCTTGCTGGTACTCCATAATTGTAAGAAAAGTATAGTATTATACTACAGGCCGCTACTTAGCTACAATAGGCACTTTGCAGATATTTGTAAAATTTCTACAATTAAAAATTTATTTTTACTTTTTGCCATGTAATTCTTGGCTGCTGCTTCATTAACTGGAGATCATGTAAAGAAAAGGCTTCTTCTCCTTTCTTCTTCTGCTCCCTTCCCTCTGTGGAAGTTCTTTCTCTACAACTTGCCTAAGCATATTTCCCATATCTGGATCAGTAAAGTGAGCAATGCAGGCTCTCAAACCTTCTTTCAGTGTTTCTACTGCTATATTGTCAGGATGTTCCCAAAAAGTTATCTCATGAATTCTCAAGTATTTTTTGTCCAGCACGTCTTTAATCCCAACAGTCATTTCCTAGTTGAAATGCAGAAGACTACACTCAATAGTAGCACCAGGCAGTCACTACACATCACAGTCATCACTACCAACCACTCCCACCCCATTCCTCTTTAGCACTGAAATTTCCAGGCAGCACTTGTCCACGCTAACAATTTCTTCATCTAAAAGCACACTATTTCAGAAGCACTGGTTAGCCTAGTTTGTGAAAGAGACAGAGCTTGAGGACAGTTGCCCTGTGGACCTACTTCAACAGAAAAAAAATACACCTGTCTTCACATTTACATCCCTACAGCAACTACAGCGAAAAGTGATCTGTCCTTCGGCCAGTTGTAACAGATCATTACCACATCTCTCTCAAGAGCCTGCACGATATGACCACACTAACTCATATCTGGCATTTTTTGGAAAATACACTTTTGTCCAACGAAAGATTCACCAGAGGAGTGTCTTGTTCACAGTCCTATCCAAAGTGACTCAGGTGTTAGCAGGCTTCCCCATATGCAGACCTCTGGAGCAGCAAAGGACAGACCTGTTTACTGACTGCCAAGTCAAAGCTGCACCCACAGCTGTGAAACAACGGCACAACCCACTCTTTTAGCAGCTTTTGCTCCAACATCACAATTGCATAATATTTTCTGTTGCAGCTGCTATTTGAACTTCTATTGTCTAGCTCATTTTCTACACCTGGATCTGCAATACATACCTACCTCTTTCTAAGGTCATACAGAAGGAAAAGAAAAATTGCTAAATGCAAGTCAAAGATACATAGAAGAAAATCAAAATGCGCTGATAATTCTTAGCTCACTGTCTTAAGAGCTTTAAAAGCATTAATTTAGACAATTCCTTTCCTCCCAATAGAATTAATCACATAAGTACTTAAAATCTATGCATAACACATCCTTTTTCAGTAGATGACAAACATTAAGCACTCCACAGTTACCAAGGCTAGGGTGGAAAGAATGACAAGCACAAAAACCAGTAAAATATCTGCACTATATCAGTGTTCTGCAGCATCCATGCCCTTATTGCTTCCTCCCCACTTTTTTTGTACTAAAGACAATGCTACTGATAAATTTGGCTCTGATTTTAATAGACTCAGAATTATTGAGAGAACTGATAATCTGGAAACTTCAGCACAGAAACTCCCATTTAGATTTACAGATGATGTGCAGGACTCACGAAGTATTAGAAAAGCTAAAGAAGAGTTGCAGTTATGATCGATCTAAGATCTGGATCCAATCTGCTTGTTTAAAAATTGCTTAAAATATTAAAAGATTAACCATGCTATCGAAGTGTAATACAGGAAGGACTCCAGAAGCCAAATGCCTTACAAAGATAAATTATTTTTGTCCTCTCTAGGTGTGATGTATCAGGAAAGATTAAAGAGTCATCTTTAATTATATGTTACTTACCTACTCTTTTCCCTACAGCTGCCATACTTCCATTCATTCCAAGCCCATGCGCAGACTAAAAAAAAAAAATGTCCACAAGGAAATTACTAGCAGATGGAAATTAAATGGAAAAGTAGGTAGTCTGGTATCAGCTTATTTGATATCAATATTTTATCAATCTACCCATGAAGAGTCCAAGACAACTTCTGCACACATAGTTACAATTCTGTAACATAAAGCCTTACTCTCAATGGCTATTTAATAAATCTCCCCACACTTCAAAATACACCGAAACAACAAAGTGCATTAGAGAGCAGAAGCCTGGCACATATAGTGCCAGCCATTGGGCATACTTTGGAATAAATGACAATTAGTGAGCAGCAGAAGCCAGATGATGCTTCTAACACACACACACACGCATAACTCTATCATTACAGTAACTCGTAATTTCAGTTGTGAACTGAACAAGCACTTTAATCTTAATGAAAAAATACTTCTAGGACCTGTTTAGATAAACAGGCTGTTTAGATACCATCAGCCATTCAGAAAACAGTTTAAGACAATCCGGGATTTAAATACACCTCCCACAGTCCATCTGCCTCTCCTGACAAGACACAAACACACACAGAGTAGTTTTGTAACATCAGTATCACAAAACCAGGAAAACTGATTTCTTTGGATGTGTGCATACTCACTAGAATATATTCAGCAGCTTCATTTGGAGGTGTAGTTTTCCTAAAGCTTTCTTCCTGAAAATGCTGCAGGCTTGTAGGTAGTGCAATACCAGAAGTCCGAAACCTGTCAGTCCCACAGGAACTCTGTAAACTTTCCCTGTTTGTGCTTCGGGCCAGCGAAGCCAGAAATCCTAAGTTACTTACAGAACTCGCAGGTTCTTTGGATGCCTTGCTAGCCACATCTGTGATGTCCCTAGCCTCTGCTTTAGAAATTACATCAGGTCTTTTGCCAAGTGACTCTACTTTCACACTACAAAATCTAGTGGTCCTAGGAAAAGAGGAGTCTGCTATACTGCGTACTTCCAACGATCGAAGCACATTTGGGGAGGCCGTGGATCTCAAGTTACCAGCCTCAAAGCATCTGGGCTGTGCTTGTGGTTTCACAGTACTGTGATGTGCCACTTGTGCTGAATACCGAAGGGGAGACAAAAGCAGATTTTTCTGAGGACTTAATTCATGAGTACTGAGAAGACCAGTCTCCATTGCTGCAGTGCTCAGCACTTTGCCAATAGGTTTTCTATGCTGCTCTACAACCTTAGAATCTTTGTCTCCATCAGGCAGTTCAAGCTCTGGGTTCACCTTTCTTATGTCATATATCTCACTACACTGTTCAGCAGTGCTTCCTTCTGTTAAAAAAGTAAAAGCATCTGGTTCAGGTAGATGCTCTTCTTCTCTTCCATATAGTTCCACGTTCGCTAGATTTGGAAACAAAACCGCATCCTCCTCACTCGCTGAGGTCACATTTTCAGGTGCTTTTTCTGAATTTGCAGGCAGGGATGAAACAGGAGTCATAATACTATTTGTAGGTAGCTTTGCATTTTCTAGTTCAACACGAGATATTTTCGGTGGTAACCTGATGCTATTGACTGGCTGAGACCAAGAGCTCCTCTGCCAAGTGTCATCTTCCTCAAGGAAATGATTAGCTGTGGCTGGCATTGTTCTACCAGCAGTGGCCAAAGTAGCCAGTGCTGAAAGTGCATTTTGGGGAGATTCCGACTGATGCAAATTCCCAGGAGGAGGTAGGCACGACTGTCCGATGTGGGGCAGCACTCTGAGAAAGCGGTGACGGGCAGCAGCCACCGAGCCACTCGATGGTCGAGGAGTCATGGGAGGGCGAGGCTTCACCTTGACAGTTTTCTTAGGCTATTAAAAAAAAAAAAAAGCCCAAGCAAAATCAAAAATCGCATTTCTAACAACAATTAGTATTTGAATTCCAGTTGCACTCGAAAGACCTGACTGAAAATATATTCTGAGGAATTCAGACAGTGTAAGGCCAGATCATTCTTTCTACTCCCTCATATGTTACTAGCCATCAAGACTTCACCCCAACATCTGAGTAATAAAATCAAAGATTATAATCAGGAAATATTTTCAATAAATAGGTGATATATCAGAGAAATAGAAAAAGGAAACCAGAATGCCATTAAAGTTATCCAGAGGAGATTCAGGTCTCAAACACAACAAAAAATGTAAGGAAGTATAATCTCTTCATTTTACATCTGGGTAACCTAGTCACATGTGAGCACCAGTTTAATGTTTTATTTTCAAGATAATATCATTCCCATATTTCACTCTATAGGCTTTTCAGTTACAGTGTATCTAATGAAATTTCATTTTAAGGGAAACATTGACTTTTATCAGAGCAGTACTGCAAAACAATGTTACTTAAAGTATTGGAAGAAAAAAACCCAAACAAAAAAACCCAAAAAACCCACCCACCTACCCAAAAAATCTACCCTTGCAAATAAATCCAGGACTAGTAATCAATTCTTTGAATGAAGGCAGGTAGGTCCAAGGAATGCCAATGCCCCTCAGCAGAATGTTTACACAATAGTATTTACATAAATAATAGCTGAGAAATCATCTACCCATGGTAACTTGACTTCTCAATATGGCAGAGTATCTGATCTACTTTTTAGAAAAGGGAGCACAAGGAAAGCCCATGCCATTTTACGACAGAAAAATTGAAATCACAATATCACCTTTTTACTCAGATTCATGTTCTCCATCTTTGCCTTGAGCAGTTTCATTTTGTTCATAGTAATTGAATTCTCAATAATCTGTTGGCCAGAAGGTGATGCCTCTGTCTCATCTTCATCATCAGCATAAAAATTATAAACTGAACCACCGCTGAAAATAAAAGAAAGGTTGTATTCACCCTCTAATGAACTAATTTAATTACATTTTCAATGCAGAGTATTCTCACAACTAGGAAGTCATATCCGTAGTTGATCTGTTGACAAAACATTATGTAAAACTGTATGCAAAGATATTTCAAATCCATTTATCCACATAAGCATCCCTTATTAGGGCAAAGTGATGTCGCTGAAATCTGTACATAGCCACGCTTCTGGGAAGTTGTTATAGCATATACAGTTGGTTCACACTCACTATATATTTTCCCCACAGAGGGGATATCCAGTTCCACAAATGTCTCCTGAAGATATGGCCAAAGCTGTTAAGTGTGTGACTCAGACAACAAGCTGATCAGTTTTCCAATTAACCAGACACTGGCATGGAAGGAAAAGTCCAAATTTCTATCCATCCTGAGGGGTGTTCTCACCATAAATGGAAATGGAGGGGTCACCCATGTGGATGTGATATTCTATTTCTCCTTTTCAAAATAAAAAACAAAAAAGAAAAAAAAAAGAAAAAAAAGAAAAAAAAAGATCAGTTTAGGTTTCCAAAGATTCCAAAGAGTCTCATATTTGGAAAAAAAATAGATTAGAATTGCTAGTCCCAAGTCAAAATATTTTAAATCAGTAATCACTCGAAGTTTATAGCATGACATTTCCTTCTTCCATTCTGCATTCTAACAGAATGCTAAACCTCAAGGTTTGAAAAATCAGCATCTAACTTGTTCTTCCTATGAAGCAATGAAGCACTATCAGTAATACATTCAACATTTGACAGTGAAATGAAAGAACCATTAGGACTGTCCAATTCATTACAAATGGATGCATTTTCATCACTGTAGGTAGAACATTTTAAAGAGTGTTTTAGTTCTTCCATTACACTGTCAGCATCTAGAAATCATGACAATCAGGCAATTCCCCTAATTCCCCTGTGTTCATACAAATGTCTTAGTACAGTTAGCTTAAGTTTATACTCTCCAAAAGAGATCAAGGAAGAACTAAAAGTCATGTGGAAGTCAGTACCAAAAGGAAAATATCACTAATTAGAGCTGGCATCTTACCTGATTCTTAGAAATACTCTGCTGCCTTTAGAGCCAGCATTTTTTGCACTGACTCTCCAAATCCAGTTCCTAAAACGTAACAAAATTCCAAAAGCAGCACAGCTTGGAGACAGTGTGAAGAGCCAGATAGCAGCAAATTTAAACCAAGAGTCAGCAAAATAGACCAGACATTTCTTACCAAAAACCTGGGCAATTCCATATGGGCACAGTCAGCATATATCTTACATATACATATTTCTCCTGGTAAAAACCCAACACTAAAAAAAAAAAATTTCAAAATTGTATCTTTACAAAAGTTTACATCACCAAGTCAAAAGAATTTGTTGAAAGTCCCTGCTAGGTAAGGAGAGAAAGCAAAGTGGTATGTCTCATGTTTGGTTGGTTTTTGACTTTTTTTTTTAATGCAAAAATAATTGTTATCTTTTTGCTCCATTTTCTGAGAAATAGAGGCCAAAAACACACACCAAAAAAAAAGAGTGACAAAAGGATTTTTTGTTTGCTTTCATGTGATTTTAAGATTACAGAAGTTTGACAGGGAGTTTTGATATGATATTTTCAGCCTATTTTACAATGAGTACATTTTATATTTACTTGGTCCATAGGTGTCAACATTCCTGAGCTCTTCCTTGTAAAATGCATGTCTCAAAAATTATTAGCTTGCTGAAACTCTTTTGGCATTAGTGTCTGCCAGTCCTCCACCACAGCTTCAATGCTCTTCTAACCCAGAGACAATGATCACTGTATGCATTTACACTTTTGTCAAGTTTTAACCAGTAACTCAAGCACAGATGAAATAAAACTATCTGGGAGAACTATGAAAACCGAGACCAAAACCAATGTCTCATTTCTAAATTTCAGTCAAATTCTGCTCCAGGTATCAGCAATGTGAAAAAGGATGATAAAATGTTTAGTCACTAATATACCCACACATATGAACACACCTGTCAGTATGGAAAACTAGTAGTTTTCAATAGTATTCAGAGTGACCAACAGCTTAGCTTTATAAAGATCAAACAAAAAGGTCTGATTTGCTTCCATTCTCTCCTCCCTTTGCTACTTTTTCCATTTCCCACAGTCTTACCCAGCCATGGTAACAAACTCAAGAATTAGGATTTCCTTCCCCTACAAATTACTATCTGCCTTACTAGAAAAACTAAAAGGTGAACTCCCATAGAAAGGACAGAAAAACAGAAACAACTCAAGCTGAATGTTTTCAACTCAGGTGGCTTCCAATGCAACTGGTTCACTTGACCAGCACCAGCAAATTTCTTAAGACCAATGTATTTGACTTTCCTATGTGCTGCTGTGCTTTGAAAGGTTTATCCAGGCATCCTGCAAGAGCCAAATGAGTGTGGTTTATTCTTCCCATTTGCAATGTTTAGCCCATCTCAGTAAAATTGCTAGTAAATCTGTACATTAGGATTACCCCATGGAAAAGTGCAAAAGCTTTCAGACCACTGTCTACTCTAGTTTTAAGTGGGAAAAAAAATGAACACACACACACAAAAATTTGAACATGTAGGCAGACACCAGAGAGCCCATTCTACTGAAAAATGAAATTTCAAGCTCCTTATGAAAACTCCTTGCACTAACTCACAGTATAGCATCCACAGTCCCAGCTTTGTGAGTGGGTTTTGATGTTCACTGGAGCCAGATGTTAAATAGGAACAAAGTGGTAACAGCAAGAACAAGAACTACACCAGTCTGCTCATCTTTCCAGAAGTGTATCTAGCCCAGTGCCTACCCAGCCCGGTTTCCAGTTCTTAACCAATTATGCTTTTTTAAACCTATTTCAAATCATACCATATGTGGCTATTTACTGAAAGAGTACAGAGGCTGAAAGATAAAATCACAGATATAAAACATTTTTATCTTTTATCTTTCTTGTATATCAAGCATGAGGTCTTTCTACTCTGTATAACAATGTGGGAATTCAGCTTTGGTATTTCTTTCTGTCGGTGGTTTTTAAGTATGGATGTCTTACAGAAATGTTTAAGAGTAGTATCACTCTGAATTCAAACTATACAAACCCAGCACAAAGCTCTTGCTTTTCCTTTGCAAAAAGAAACAAGAATAGTCACTTAAAGCCGCTTGAGCCTTAGCCTTGGAGAAAACACAGCTAGTTCCCAGAAAAAGGACTCCTTTCCTCACAGCTGTACAAATATTAAGTTCTTGAGCAGATAAAAGTACCTACACAAAAGCTGCAGTATGAAGATAGAATGCAATAGTTTTTAATAGGTATCCATCTTGATAGTTTTAGGAAAAAGACTACCAAACCGTTTACTACAATTACAATGTAGTAGGTAAAGTGATACACCTGTCCTGATGATAAGATCACTGAATTCTGACAGCAATTGACACAAGCTTGGTACCTCAAGAGTAGCTAACCTGAGGCCTAATTATATCCAAAATCTGGCTGTACTGGTGATTACTATTTTTCTGACTAATCACTTAATCAAGTCACACCCATAGGAAAAAAATTATTATGTGAACAGCAAAATTTATACAAAACTAAACAAATGCCTTAAGATGTTAGACAAAGTGCTTAACAGAAGTTTTTAATATCTAATAAAATACTGATTTGACTCTCCTGCTACATATTCCTTTTCAGAAAGGGCTGGAATGTTGAGAATTGCCTGAAGTATGAAGTCAGTTTTATCTCACTATATTAATGCACACAGTGATAAGAGAACCATCAGCACAACCAGTGACCACAAAGCACTACTGTGCTGTTAAGACAGTTACAACAATTTAATAGCGCTTAGGGAAAAATTCTTTCAATATGCCAGATACTCTTCTCATAAAACCAACAAATACAGCTGAAAATTACACAGCAACCTACTTTTGAAGAATAATACAAAGATTAAAACCAACTTTACCTCAAAGATTCAGACAGGGGTGTTAAAGTGCCATCGCCCCGGTCAACCACACGGAAGAAATTCAAGCGATCTCCTTCGCGATACACTAAGAAGGTAACTTGTTTGTTGGACGGCCCTTTCTCCCAGATCTTGTCTCTAGCAGGATCCATGTATTCAGCCATTTCCCTGATAGGATCTTTTACAGGAACTAAAAAGATAAAAAACCCAAAATAAACCCAAAGCATTATTATTGTTCTTTTGATCACCTCTGAGAGCTCAGCTCAGTTTATAATAGGAATTCCCAACCTAGAAGACATGCTGAGTTTCTTCCCAATTTTCCCCAAGAAAATGATCAAGGGAATTTTTTCATTTTCACTCCTATACATAGCCAAGTTTATCATCTGACTGTAGCAACGCCTGATTCTTATTACCATATTTTAAAAATTATTTGTATAATGACATTCCAGGATAATTTTTTCTTCAAGGGAAGAATTACTGATTTTGTGACTTGACAATTCTGAACACACAAATATACTCAATTTAAGAGTAAACAAAGTGCACTTGATATGCTAAGAGAAGATGGGGAAAAAAATCCTCTCATTTTTGTGAAGTATTTTTCCAATTCATTTGGAACTGAAGCCTCATTTTCTAAAATGCTTACCTAAGAGAAGCTCTTTATAGTTATAAAACTTTGCATGAAAACCACTATCTTTAACTTCCTTAACACCTACCTCTTCTGGTGTTAACAGGTCCACCTCGCATAGCTAGAACCAACTTCAGAGTGCAGCCTTCTGAAATGCTGTAAATAACAACAAATAAATTTTTATAGCATTTTCTGTTGTTCATGCTAACAATTACTCAGAAATATAATTTTATTCTATACTTACTTATAATCATCCAAACAATAGTCATCCTTCAGTTCCATATTATTCCAAATTAAGTGCTGCTGAGAGACAGGAATACCTAAACAAAAGAAACAAACAAATGACTTAAGGCTTGGCAAGAAGACTTCTGGGGAGTTTTGATTTTTGAAGAGTGTGGGACTGATTGACTGAAACTGGATCACAGGAGAAAGAAGAGAAGAAGCAGGACAAGGACAGCCACTTGAGCAGTCTTCAGCCATGGCATCCAACCTCCATATAGTTATTAAAACCAAAGATTTTCAGAAGGCTCTAGCTCACACACGAAGTTCAACCTTTTGGCTCAGCAGAGAGTGTGCAGAAGTGTTCAACTGCTTCAGGCTTACTGAATACTCGCTTCTTCCAGTCATCAGATAAGGAAGGTTTTTTCCTGTTATCTGAACTTCTAAATTTTATGTCTACTGATGGGAAAAAGAGGATAAAACTCTACCTACAAAACTGCTGAATAATTTAATCACAGACTGGTATTCTGTATTACTCACAGTACAGACATGATCACATTAAGGTGACTGGTGCCAGCTCTATTACAGCAGCGAGAAGTGCAAATCTGTTCTTATCCCTGCTTGGTTTGGGACCTCATAGTTTAGTACCATAGCAGTTAATTAAACTTCACCCTACAAACACTTTTGTTTCATTCTGGGTGTTTTTTCAAGCCATCAGAATGTTATTACTAATATCCAGTAATACTCACTTTCAACTCAAGTTCTGGGATGATTTGGCTATTTTTTGTTAAAAGAAAGTAAGCATACTGGATATTTGTCCTTATCAAAAATCTGCATTCTATACAAATAGAATCCAAACTCCACACAGTTTGCCTGCATAGTCAACTCAGTTAGATACAGATGTATCTGTATCTAACACATTAAAGATAACAAGCAAAAGCTGATCCAACTTGAGGTCTTCACACATTTTTACTGGAATGCTACCATGTTCCGAATTTGGGATAGAACAAAAATGAAAACAGTTACAAAAGGATGAGACATCTCAGAACACCAAAAAAAAAACCAACAAAAAAACCCCAAAAAAACCCCACATACCAACCAACAACAACAAAAAAACAAACCAAGCAAGCAAACAAAAAAAACCACAAAAAAACTTCCCTTCACCATCAAAAGGAAGTTGTTTAATTTGTCTAGTGAAACCCAGGTAATTAAGATCTCACTGTGCATTCATGACAAATGTTAATTAAAATCTGTATCTACAGAGATCAAGAACGACTTTTCAAAAAGTTCACTATTTCTCATACTAAGAAACAAAATCTATAAATGTCTTTTTCCTAAAGGTTACATTAAAATAATCTTATCCCACATTTTTATTCATTGCATGTTCAGATACGTAAAAGGAAATGCAAGTGGCAGTGCTACACTTTAGGGAAGTAAGACTTCCCTAAATACATCTGGCAGGAAAGGAACACAAAAATCAGAGTCTTTCAGATAGTTCCCAAAAACATCTAAGCTTTTGAAGGCTTGTGAGAATGCTCAGCAAGCTGTGGCAGGGATCAGAAAAGTAGTCCCTTACTAGGCAGAGGAAGGGCACAAAGCTCCTAATACCCATCAATGGCAAGGAAGAAGAGGGGATCAAAGTCCAAGCAGAATTAACAGGCAAGTAGGAGACACCCCTGTTCAGAAGGGGGAGCCCACTTTGGAGGAACTGTCATTGTTTTTCTTTAGGCTTTGCAGAAGATGACAATCTCCTCTTCTCACCATAGCTCATATCCAGATCTTCCCTGTTCTGACCAGTCTACACAACTTTACTCCCGCTGGCTGCATTTAACAGGACTCTTATACCCTCTGAAATCCACAGGACATTAATAAGAAGAATATGCTCATACAGTAGACGGACATAATTGCTACTACACTGCCGGCTATATAGTAGCTGGTTATTGGTTACGTTTCAAGTCAGCAGTGTAAGCAAAAGAACGAGCTGGCAATAGCCAGTGAGTCTCCATTAAAGTTTTTTGTGTTGTTTTGCACTCTTCTGATTACAAACAATCTGATTACTGTCTGCATTTGTTATGGTTTCAGCAGTCTCCAAGGAGCAATTTCCAATTACTTTGATAAACTGAGAGAGCATTTGTTAAAAAGGCTGGCTTGCAGCTGGCAGTACTGGAGTGAAACATGGTTTTGCTCATTCAACAATGACAATGTATTTTTGATGAAATGAACAGATGAAAAGAGGATACTCTGCTGTAACTGGAAACAGACATCTTTATTACTTACTCCCTTTTATACTGCTTTCTTAGAATTCTGTATTTATACACTGAGGAAATAGTATGTGCTATATAGCTTCAGAGGTAGCAAAATATTCATCAGCTGTCCCTTTTCTGGATCATAGTAAGGATTTCTTGAGACATTTGCACATGAAATTATCATGTACAACTGCCAACAATAATGAGAACTGTGAGACACCCATCCACTATACCCCCACCCTAAGCAGCACATGATAGTATCACTAGCCTGCCCCAAATCAGTACTGAGAGGTAAGCAAGCAATAAGCTATATCTCAATGCTCAGATGGAAATGAGCTGACCAGCAGATGCTACAGGAGGACAGAAGAGTCTGCAGACTACCTATTGAAATGGCACTGACAATGTGACCTACTAAAACAGGGGAAGGAGAGAAGCAGCTACCCTATACTGTCTCTGAATCAGCATATCACATGCGGCCTTCAGCTTCCCTCCCTTACTCTTCTTTTAGGCATGCTAAGTAGGTTCACCACAGAAACTGATATTATCAAGTCTAATACAGGGAAAAAAAATCCCTGTAGATTTCAGAAAAAAAACCTTGATTTTATGTTGTGGGTATAAAGTTCCTATGTTTAAAAATGCCACTGTCAAAATTCACACTGCACTTATCTTTCAATCAATGTTGAAATTGGTGGAGCCGGGGCTGACAGTCTTATTTCCCTCACAAACTGGCTACATTAGTAAGAGGTGCAAAAGCCCACAACTTACATTGGCAGGACCATTTTCCTAATTGTTAAACCTCCCAGCTTTCACTTGAATGACAGCAACTATGGCAGCATAAATGGAGTGAGTACTGACCTACTCTTTGTTGAAGGGACTGACTAAGAACAGACTAAAGACAGCAAATCATCAGTAAATGAATGGAGGCCAACAAAATTTCCTGACAAAGGTGACCTTACTTTACAGCTTCCAGGTTCTGCTCTGGGCAGCCATTTGCTATGAGCAGTCTTGCACTCACAGAAATGTTTACCCAGCTCACACAAGGCACAAGCTTAGAAATGTTTCATGAACCTCTCTATCAGCACAGTAAACAGGCAAGTCATAAAGCAAATAGAAGATGTAGGAGAAAAGTAGGAAACAGAAAAAAAGCAGGACTGGTTCCGTTAAAAATTCATGACACTTGTGCAATCCACTTACTCCAGTCCTGGCACAGCTATTTTCTCTAATGCAAATAGTAACAAATGTCATTATGACATACTCTGAATTCACAGAATACTGAAAGAAATTACAACATCCATATGAAGTCTGCTTGACATTCTTCTAGCTCCTTTTATTTAACGTGAAGCTGCTGTACACAGGCAGCAAAATAATGACAGCAAAAAGACCAAAGAAAAATAACAACTCACATGATGAACTGAGTACACACATACACAACAAAATTACTGCTGCATCTGTCGTTCCCTGCTGAACACAAGGGAACACCTACTGAACACTGAAATCAAGATGTGCTCTGAAAGCTAGTTCTCTTTTCCCCCTTTACAATAATACAGGAAAAAGAGAACATCTAAATTTTCATCTAACAAGGTCGATGTTTCCAGGTACATAGACCATAAAATTCAGTTGCAAGTACTCATCTAACAAGCCATGACCAAGCTGGTTTTTATTTTAAAGCTAACTATGTAAATAAATGCCCTAATACTCTATACTGAAGAATTTAAATATAATTCCTGCAAGCTAACAACAATAATACCACCACTACCACTACCAAATCCAAAGCCCACCTCCTCCCTTGAGACTCAATCCTGTCTTTCCCAACAAACATGCTTACAGGTATTATCTATGGTTCTTTAACAGATTAATTAACCACTACTACAAATACGCTACCCGAATGCTCCGTCTATAAAACATTGCAATAACTGGTGTTTCTGAATGAATACTAAACTCTGCCCAGCCCAGCAGCTACAAGGACTTGTGCAATGGAGAAAGCAAAGAGAACTCAGTTAAAAAACCCTATTACTTCCTCTTTCAATGAATTGCTGATTTTTTTCAAGAACTACCCATGTTAAAGCTCAGTCTTTCATGCCACCTTGAAATTCAGATACCATCCTATCCATGTCCATCAACACTGATTAACAAATGAAGCCAATGGAGTAGGTAGCACTGCTAGCAGCACTGTGTGTGTTTCCAGCAGAGACAAAGGGAGCTATTTCTTACCAGGTGAACCCTTTTAAAGGGCTCAGTCAGTGAATCTGAGACTTGGAGTGATTTACCCCTGGGGCTCCAAAGTCAACACTGTAACAAACCTCCTGATTACTTCACATAGGACATATTTGAGGACAAATGCTTGTATATGATATGCTCTAACACAATCACACATCACATCAGATATGCTATAATCACACATCAGATATGCTATAACTTCAATTTATGAGTAGAAGACTTGCACTGAAATTTCAGATGCGTTCGAACCCGTAAGTTTTATGTATATTCTTTACTGAAAACACATAGCTGGAAACATGGAGCTCTTTCTTAGTAAGGTACCAATGTCTAGTACAGCTGTCTAAACAAAGCCTTTCCATATGAGATCACTAGCAGGCATCAAGAATGACAAATGCTATCTGAAGTAGAAAAAATTCCTAACATGCCATACATATTATGCTTTTTTATTACAGTGAAGACAGTCTACAGCTATTGATTTTTAATACATTGAAAACAGTCTACAGCTGTTGACAAATATCAATTTTACTTGTTTTCATTTTATTATTAGCCTCTTACAATTATAGGCATTGATAATATTTCAACAATTTGTTAACTTCTGACACAATTCTAGATTTTTTTTTCTTGGAGCTTTCATGTCTCAGCTCATTTTTTCAAAACATCTCTTTTTTTTTTTTTTTTTTGCTTATATACTATTGTCCCCAACATCCAAATGTAGAAAATATGCATAACTAGGGACCTCATGTAGTCTTCCAGCACTGTAGGAGGCATTCTCCAACCAGAAGTGCAGCTTAAATGAGAGAGATTAACATCCCATGAAAGCTGACACAATACAGTAATAAAAAGTGAAAACCAGCAGCAGAAACAGGAACAGATGTAAGCTTTCTCCTTCCCATGCTAAATCACAACAAAATTACTTCTGAATCTTTGCTCCATCTGGGTGATTTACTGCTCGAACTTGTGCACCATAATAGGAACTTTGTCACTGAAAAATTGTTAATTATTATTTTACAGGAAATAGCAACTCCAAATACAACATAAAATTAATTTGTCATTGTGTATCTGTTTCATCCACATGTAACTGATCAATCTGTTCTCACTCTGCTTCCCACAAATCATTAATCAGAACAGTACAAATATTTTAACTCTGCTATGAAGTATCAAAGTATTTCAACTGACTGCTGACAATTCAGTGATAAGCACCAGTGAACTCATCTTCCATGTTTAATGAAATTTACTTATTATTAATTCTATACAGCAGGCAGCCAAGCCATAATTACTTTACCATCCTATGAACTACAACATGCAAACAAAATTCCAGATAAGCACGATTATAACTTCATTACTGAGCTGTTCTTCTAATAAGAAATGAGGATACTTTTGTAAACTGTAGGTATAACTGAGGATGGTCATTCACAGTCTCACCTTTTGGACTACAAGGAATTCAAATCCCTCTTCCTCACACATCCCACTGATCTCTTAATGCTCCATTGATACTGCCCAGATAGCCTGCCGCCTTCTGTTCTCTACTGCCTATGGTACCCTTTAATTCACTGTTAGTCAGTGCTCTACCCATGTCTCCTATATTCAACTGAAGGTAGGAAAACCCCTGTCCTTTTCTTGTTTCACTTCGAGCCTCCAGGAGCATCCTGACACATTCTCTGACTTGTGATTAATTACAGCCTTGTCCACAGCAAACAAAAGCCCACCCACAGAGCTGCACTGCTGTACCTACACGGATGTGAGATCCGGTCATCTGCACAGTGGAGCTTCTGCTGTGTGCATCTCACCAGTAAAGAGTCCCCTCTGCTGTTGCAATGCTTGTGTGTTTTAAGACTTGTGCCAGCTGTCTGGGTTTTTTTCCATCCACCAGAGCAGATTTCCATAAGAGGAGGAGAGTATCTTATATTCCAGTCAACAGCATTGTATTACATCTCCCAGAGGATGGGTTCCACACAGACAGAAGGATGAAAAACACATACAGCTATACTAGGGAAGGAGAGGATCCCTTTTCTTGAAATTAGCAACTCTGATACTCTCAGCTTCTACAGCTGTACAGTTCTTTAACCCTTCCAAAGTGAAAAAGATAGAGGATGCAATACTTAGACTACGAATACATAAATATTTCAAATCACATTCTCTCATGCAAGGTCATCTTCACCACAGAGGAAAAGAGGTAAGAGGGACAAACCTACACTTATTCTTCTCGCATAAGCATCAGGACTGGCCTCATAACTTAAAGGAGATTTTCACTTTGCAAAACGTGTCAAGTTTATCACTTTAAGACAAAGCATTGCTCAGCCAGATGTCTACCAGCAAAAGATCACTCACCTCAACAAAATTCAAATAAGTAACTTAAAGCTGCCTTTGGGATTTGCCTGCACTGCAGTTGCTCTTGTGACTGCAGCATCATAAAAAACCCATAAACTGACTAACCTAATCAGCAACAAACATAGCAAATCTAAAGTATGCTCAGTTATGATATACATATATTGCATGGCTCAAATTTATAATGTCGCTAGTTAACAAACAACCTGGGTCAGAGAATCCACAGACTTTTTACAATTAACCTTAATAATTGTACGTAAAAAAAAAAACCCAACCAACCCACCAGAAGAGCAAACATACCAACTGCAGTGAAGCCTAAGCCATGAACTTAGAGAAAACAGAAAGAACAGAAAATCAACTCAACTTCAATTAAACCTAAGCACCTAGTTTTTATACATATTGCTAAACATGACATTTAAGTTTTCTGGTTTGATTTTAGAAATTATGCTTTTTAAAACAGGATTTCTTCTAAAGTGATAAAGTTTACACTGAAATAAGAGAGAATAGTACCTTCCAGTCTTTGAATTTTAGCTTTCACAGAAATAACTGTTTCAAAGGGGGAAACTCGCAGTTCAAAGCAGGTTCCTGTAAGCGTTTCAATGAAGAGCTCCATAGTTTCATAGAAAGGAAGTTTGTAGTGAAATGGTCCCATATTATCTTTATTAAAAAAAGGAGGCTCTTTCTTGTTGGCCATTAGAACGGATTTACAACTTCCTTGTAAGAAGATCTGTCAGGAAACTACATTCCACTTCTAGCCAAGGCAGCTTTGAAGACACGTGTAGTGAATTGCTGTTCATCTTTAGGATTTTTCACCTATAAAGCAAACAAATATAGTTCTGACAACATCTAAAGGTAACTGCTAAAGAGAATTCAAATTTATTCTGTGTAAAATGGATGTTAAGAACCATGAAGTTATTACCTAGGTAGGGCAAGATAACCTCAAATTATATTACCAACGTTGTAGTTTTAGGGCTCTAGTTCCAGTCAGCATTCCAGACGCAACCTACTACCTTTGTTATTTCTGTTTCCGCAAGCGACATGACAACCAGACGCCCAATGCCTCCTGACAAGAGCTGAGCCCTCCGCAGTGTCAGAGCTAGAGCAGAACTCCAGAAAGGCGTAAGAACAGGGACTGCTCCGGGCTTAGGAAAGGCAGTTGGAGGCGGCAGCTCAGCCGTGCTGCCGCCAGCGGCTTCCATCGCCGCAGCGGAGCAGGGCCGGACCCCGGCAGCCGAGCGGAGCGCCCGCGAACAAAGGACGGCGAGCAGCTGCCTCGTCCCCGCCGCGCCTCGGGGCGGCCTCGCATCCCGGGCTGGCCGCGGGCCCCGCCACCACTGTCCCGGCCCCGCTTCCTCCCGGGACGCGCGCCTCGCCAGTGCGGCCGGGCCCGGGGCGCTTCCAGCGCGGCCCCCTGCCCCGCCGCCCTCGGCGCTGCCGCCGCAGGGTCGCCACAGGAGCGGCGCTCCAGAGGGCCCGGAACCCGCCGAGCGAAGGTGGGGTCTCACCTCACCTGCCACCGCCGGGCCCGCTCGGGGGGAGGCACGGTTCCTCTCCCCCGCGCCGCCCCGCCCGCCGCAGCTGCCGGAGCCGGCCGGGCCCGGCGGGACGCTCGCACCGGGAGCGCAGCCGGAGCCGCCGGGGGCACGACTGGGAGGAGCCGCCCGGCAGCCCCCGCGCTGCCCCGCCCTGTGACAGCTGCTCCCGCGGGCCAATAGGACGGCCGCTCTCACGAACCTCGGCCAATCAGCGCCCGCAGGGGGCGGGGCTCGCGGCGCCTGAGGGGCGGGCGCCCGCCGGGCCGCTTGTTGTGGTCGTTAAGACGCGGGGCGGCAGCGCGTGCGCAGAGAAGGGCCCGGACCCTCTTCCCCATGGCCGGGAGGTTGAAGGCCGGGCTGGATGGGGATTCGGGCAGCCCGCTCCGGCGGGAGATTACGCTGCTCAGGGCCGGGGGGGAACGGGATGGGCTTTCAGGCCCCTTCCGCCCCAAATCGCCCCGTGAGTCTGTGCAACGGCCCCAGCGCTGCCGGTGGACACGTGATAGAGGCGGCGGCCGCGCTGCTTCCTGGGACACGGAGTGCGGCGGGGCCGGGGAGGCGGCCAGCGCAGGGCAAGGCTAAGGTGGCTCCGGCGGCCTTTGCTCAGGGCCGACCCGCAGAGTCAGCAGCGAGACCTTGCGCTCCGGCCGAGAGGCCCCCAGGCGTTGCCGGTGTGTCGGAGCGCAGCGCTGGGCCCGGGCGGCAGGGGCCGCCCCGCTGTTCCCAGCCAGGACACGAACATGACCCCCTGACAGGGCCAGGCACTGCTCTGGGGCACCTTCACTGAAGGCCAGCGCTCGATTGTACTCCCATTTCAGCGTGACGTGGGCTAGGGCAAGCTCCAGAAGCAGCAGGCCCGCGAATGATCACAGGCTAGAGAAAACAAGCTCATCCTATTAGCAGGTGCTAATTAGATTAACCACTTTACTTTCCATTTAGGTTTTAAAATACGCAAGACCTACCCTGACTCACTGTTAGGTTTCAGGCGCAGTTAAAACTGTGACTTTTGAGAAGGACGTAGCAGGTTGGGGAACCTGTCAGAGCTTCTGGGTGCTGTAACACTGACCCTTCAGCTCTGCCCTTCCAGAAGCATGCAGCTGTGATTTAACAAATTTGCAGAAAAACCCAAAAAAAAACAAACCAAAAAACCAGATGTGAAAAGCAAAATACAAAAAGCCCCCAAATCACCAAAAAACCAACCCAACCCAAAACCAAACCCTCTAGCCAAAACCCAGTTCAAAATACCACCTTCTCAGACCAAGCCCTCCCAGAAGTTACGTGCCTAGACGTCATTTTACTATGTGAAGAGAGACAAGGAAAGGCACACTCTCCATCTGCCAGTTTAGAAAGACTACGTGGGAACAAAGATTCTGATCTACATCATAGAAACTTGCACTATGAAGAGCTTTTCTCTGCTGAGCTTTCACATGAAAGTTTAAGAAACACTAAGGCAGGAGCTTTTTTTTTTTTCCTACTCCAAGAGCTTTTAGCCCTCAGGGTTCTTAGGTTGTGAACAGCCCTCTCTGCAATATTAATATAAGTTATTAATGTAAGGGCCAAGAAGAAAGATGCAGAAAAGAAACAGAAGAATTCACCATCTTTGTCATCATATCTCTGAAGTCCTTCTATGCACAGAAGAAAGGAGTAAAGAAGCAGTCCAAATCACATATGAGGCATATGCAGCAGATGTAATGCCTATAAATAAAGTTCAAGTGCTTTCACTGCAGACACCCATTTGCAAATAGCCCCCACACTCTTTTTCAAGCTGCTACTCTCAGCTTACCCCCCACTTAACATGAATCATTGCCAGGCCCACCTATGGTGCAAATCAATACATCATGTTTCTCCTTTATCTCTTCCAACCTTTCCTTCTGCTTTACCCTCATTAGTGCTAGATGTTTCAGCTGTACTATTTACTGTGCCTGATAAAGGAAATTCAACTTGAGAAACAAGAGACTGAAGCAGATGTCTCAGAATCGGGGCTGCAGTGCAAGTGGGAGTTGATCTCAAAGAAGTCCTCTGAGCACATGCTTTAAATTCACAGCAGAACAGTCTTAAAGAGTCTGAGATAAAGTAGTCACTATCATAAAAGCAGTGAATCTAGTCAGAATTGCAGGCAGTCACTTGTACAATAAAATAAGCATTTGATCCTCCTGCATGTATGCTTGTGTGCATGCAGGAGAGCAAGTGTCTACCGCTGGGTATCAAGTATGGTTAATGGCATCTGTTTCAGAAGGGAATCTAGAAAATACAGGAAGCAAGGTTAGACCAAATACATGCCACAGTTAGAGGGATTCCAGAGCAGCAACTTCCTCTATACAGCTTACACTGTGTTATGGAGGAGAAGGGAAAGCAGACCTTTAGGCACAAAAGAGTCTTTCCATAGAATATGTGCAGAGGTTTGTCAGCCTGGAAGTGACCAAGCGTGCTCTGTACAGATGGAGTTTGTGAAAAACATTTATTTGCAAAACTCTGGCAGCTCCATGCAGGTGAAAATTCTCATTTAATGGCCTACAACTTGAACAGAAGAGACTGTTAGGCTTCTGTTGTCTTCATGGACCACTCGGTGCTCATTTGTAACACACTCTGCCTGGCAAAGTAGCATTAACTTGTTATTTTTACAACCCACATTAGCTGCCTATATGAAATTCCTCATTAGAGCTGGTGTCAGGTCCTGCTCTGAGATTTCCGAACTGCTTCATTGTGTAAGAGAAGCTGTACCTGGTACTGAGCCCAGCCTTACCCTCCCACTAGCTCAGTAGGTGGCAGCTGACCAAGACAAGGCACAGTAATGGTTTTGGTAGCTTTCAAGTCATGATGCACACATTCTAAGCAAGAAGTAAAGAGGAAAGTAAGACGTGCAGACGGATCAAGTTTAACAGACTTCATTTACTATTTATCAATTATTTTATCTACAGATCTGTTCAATAAAACTATATATAATAGATTACTTCATTGCAAGTATTGCACAGGCTGTATTCATCTGGGCACCATGGAAACATGATAGCAGGAGGTTACTGTATTTTTTAAAAAATATATAATTTAGCAGAATAAGACCAGCACAAGAGAATACTAACCATTTTAAATGGGTAATCTCATTTAAATATCCATGTCCATTTCATTCCAGTTCTACTGAATTAGAGAATCTAGAGTATTAGTACTGGACAGGGCTAAGGAAGGCTGCTTCTCTGCAACACATCCTCTTGACTACTGGCCTCCAAAGGCATTCAGCGGGTCATCAAATGTGTTCAGGATCTTGCTTTCAGATTTTGCTTCTGAGGCTGGTTGGGAAGATCTGGTTTTAGGAGTAGGTATCTTGACTTGGCTGCTAGAGAAGATATCATCTAAAGAGGAGAACAAAAAATAGATTTTAATGAGAAGTGACTACTAAACAGAAGCAACATTGTACACAAGAGACTCCATCACACAGCAGTGACTGCCAAGGACATTCTGTGATAAACAAATGCTTTCCTGCTACTTGCAATTCTGGATGCATTTGTTAGGACATATGTGGGAGCTGTTAGCTGTTAAGATTTTTTTTTTTCTTAGTAGACAGTATAATACTTGTATTTTATAACATGTTCAGGCTCTCATAAGCATTTGTAAAGTACTAATAAATTAAAGCTCCACAATAAATTCTATCATGCAAGTGCCAGATAACATCCCTCTTATCTAGAACATTAGTGTCTGAGGAACCTGAGAAATCCGAGAGGTGTGATGTTGTTGCTAAAGAAAATCCAAAGAAAAAAAGATGGTAGTTGCTAGCAACTACTGTGGTGATATTCACTAACCATGAGTCTAATCTACAGCACAGTAAGAACATAATATAAGTCCCCTGAGAACAGACTATCCTGATAATATTAAAAAAGTCTGTCTACAGTCTTCAATCAAGGTCTTCCACCACCTTCCTCAATACAAGCATATCTGTTGTGAATAACTAGGATCACAAAGTAGAAAAATATCACACTGCCATTAAGGCAGAGGACAATAATATGTAGAAATGAAATCATCCAACACAGCCTGTGTCAGCTGTCATGCTCACAGTCCTGCAGTTCTTGCTGTGGCCAGAACTGCCTGTGTTTAGGACTGTGCTCATGAAGGAGATGAAGCTGCTACCATACACATGTGGAGGGGTTAGTGTGAGGTTTCCTGAGTGCATCTCATACTCTAAACTAAGAAATTTAGGATACTCAGATTATGCAGTTGGAGAATAAAACCAAAAAATTACAAGCCTTGGATACGAGGATCACTAGTGATTCACAAGGCCAGTGTAAATAGCACATAACTGGTCTTGAATCCCTGTTAAGAAAATATGGGTGTTATATAGAGGTTAATATACAGCCACTGAGTCTAGCTGGTCAGAGCATTGTTCTAATAACACCAAAGTTGTGCATTTGATCTCCATATGGGCCATTCATGTAAGAGTCAGACTTGATGATCCTTGTGGGTCCCTTCCAACTCAGAATATTCTGTGAATTACTAGCTCAGGGTATAAAAACTAGTATTTCAGTCTTCAGCACATAGCCTAACCTTGAGCAGAGGCCAAGCACAATGTGGTCTATCAAAATGTGTTTCCCTGTCTCTTCTCACTACTTCCAATTCAGCATGTGTCTGCTACTGTGCTGATCACAGGGATTACACAGGAATAATCCAGGACCACATTTCAGCACAAGAGCAGTTTAGAAAGGCAGCAAAACAGAGTAATCCCCTACTGGCATCACTCCAAAGCAAGAAGCTATTACATGGATTAGCTTTACAGCAGAGGGGAAGTACAGAGACTGCCATAAGCAGTAGAGGTATCACTCCTATTTTTTACAAAGAGGCTTAAAGAATACAAAAATTTTGCCCAGGGAAAACAGTATTTGTCAGAGTGCAAGAAGGCTCAGTGACCATTTTGAATGTAGGCAGAGGTGACATCAGCTATAAGGTGATTAAGGACTCTAGTGACTGAAAGGTGTGGTAGAACAAAAGAAAACAGCCTGCAGCCTTCATCTCCTCTCAAACTGCAGCTGAAATTTACTGTTTCATTTTCAGCAGGAAGGTTCACCTAAGACAACAACGTACAGCGCTGTAAAAGTGCTACCACAGTCACTTAAGCCAGCCCGTAACGTGAAACATCGGTAAGTGCCAGTTCCACAACTCTGCTGCAGAACATCCTCATCTTCAGGCATCTCCCTGCACTCCTGCTGGTGTTCTGGAGCTCCATGGGCACTAAGGAGCTGCATACCTATGGCTGTACCACTGAGCAGTCACCCCTCAACAGGAAGATGAAGTCCATGAGATGCGGGTGCTTTAGGTGCAATAGGCATCAAGATCAGCTGTGACATCAAACACAAAGCTCTAGAACCAGAGTTGACGTCAAAAGTGGAAGTACAAACAACAGGTTCTGTTGTGGGTAATTTTCAAGTGGCACTCTACAACTGTTTTTTTCAACATTCAGTTCAGTTCAGATTTTTCTGTTGAATATTTGGAAGGGGTAACTGCTTGGCAAATTCTTTTACTTACTATAGATTACATGAAAAAACGTAAATTATTTTAATAAGATTTTTTACAAAAATCATCCAGTATGTGTTTCAAATACCTTCCTCACAAGGAAAGTATTTATTTTTTATATCAATCAAGAAGATTTTGAAATCTCAAGATGCTCATTCTTCAGCAAGTTTTCTAGCACATTTACAGACTTCAGCCATCAGGCTAGAGTGCTTAGCAGTAGTCCAAGTAAAACAGTGGTAAGTCAGGTTCAATTTGAGTAAGTCAGAGGGAATGAAGACTTGACAAGAACCAAAGCTAGAGAAGAAATTTTGTCTTAGGAAAGAAATACATGGAATCTCAAAGAGCTGTGAACATGAAGAGCCTGAGAACAGGTAGAGCTGAAAATCACGTTACTTTCAGTATCTCTGCTGATGGAGAAGAAAGGAGCAGGCTTTGTGCATCATTTCACATTACTACTTGCTGTTTTTCCAACAAATTTTACATAGCAATCATTTGGTTTCAGGTGTAGTATCTGTAAATTGTCCTGGGTACATGAATGTAAACAAGAGCTTATGTGTTCCAAGGTAGTTAATACAATAGTGAAGGTGGGATGGACAGAGATGCTAGTTTGTTCATATCAGTGACTCATCTGAAAGTACAACACAAAAAGCTGTGCAAATTGAAATATGGAATCTGTCTCAGAGCCATAACAATGTGAGATGAGTCTCTTAGAAACCTGTCTGGAGTAATTCCCTCCAGGAATTAAACTTTTTCTCACAACAATTTTATCCTCTCTCCTAAACTACTTTAATGCCATGCTAGTTCTACAAATCTAGAAAGTTCTCAGCCAAGGTTAAAATCCAAAGATGACCAGAGATTTCAGAGAAGTTGAAAATTAAAAGAAAGCAGAAGGTCCTAAAGCATCTTAGATGAATGCAACTCAGGACAATATTACAAGACTAGTAGCAATATTTTGCTTATACATACACTTACCCATATCATCGTCAAATATGGATTTTTGTTCCACCTTCTTCTTGGTCTTCTTTTCTTTTGGTTTTGCAGTTAGATCCGCAAAAATATCAATGTTATCATCAAACAGGTTTGTCTCTGGCATTTTCTCTTTCATTTTGGTCACTGGCTTAATTGCCTCAGTAGCAAATATATCATCCTTGGAGAAAAACAGAGAAAGATCTCATCAATCCACAACACACTTCAAGAGAATAGTCCAGTTATCTGTACACAGCAGCTGTGATGTTTAGAACACTTGGGTTTCCTGGGCTTATCAGACAAAGGTTGAACTCAGCAATCTGAGACATCTTTGCCAACCTAACTAGCAAGAAGTCTGAGACCCTTTTCCTCATGAGGGACTTGGCAGAGGTGCCTTAGTAGTGGATGGTACACAGGTCAGGTACAGCTCACAGAGGCCTGTATCAAGTGCCCAGCCCACCAATTTTATTCCTTTTTTTCAAGTGCATTCAGTGCATGCCAGCTCTGTGTTAAGACTCAGTCTTTTAAACTACTGCTGCTAGTTAGGGGCTGAACAACCAAAAAGTTTCTATATCCCAGCAGTGGAGAAGAATTGAGAGCTTACTTCACTCCCTTATCCTGCACACTCCATCCTATTCAGTAGCCTCCATTAAGTCCAAATTAGAGGGATATGGATCTGGGGAACAAAAAACAACATGGCAGGTTCAGCCATTACCTCAAAGATATCTTGGGCAGCAGGGTCAACTGCTTGGTGGACAGCAGATTTTAACTCCTTTCTTCCAGTTTTTTGAGAGGTGAAGAGAGAATCTTCCTCTTCCTCCAAAAAAGGTATAGGGCTGCTTTTTGTTGAAGACTTTTGTTGTACAGGCTGGAAGAGATCATTGCTGTCCTGATCACCCAGATCAGGCTTTTTCTCCCTGCCCTTTATGGGTTTGTTGGCCATACTGTCTGGCATTCCCTCCTTCAGCTTTGGTTGTGCAGCTGGTCTGGATGTTGAGCTGCTTGCAAAAAGGTCTTCAGATTCAAACAGATCATCCCCATTTTCTGTGGATTCTGGAGGAAGGAGTTTGTTTGTCCCAGCAGACAAAACACTGCTGTGAGCTGGGAGTGACAGGCTAGAGAGAAAGCCATTTTCCTTGGCCTCTGCTTCAGCAGCAAGAGGCTCCTTTATGTTCTCTACTGCTGACATCTGTTTCGGTAGAGAGAATTGTGACTCTTTAGTAGTGTCCATGTCCTCGCTCACTCCAGCCTCTTGGGCAGCCAGACGGCGTGCCATTCTGCTAGGGGGCCTGCGCTTCCCTGGAACCCTGATCCTGGTCTGCAAGGAAGGAGGAAAAGCAAGGCAGGGTCATACATAAGGAAAAAGTACCACAGCACATTCAAGCTTGGAGTAGTTTGGAGAAAGATTTAGAAATATAACCCAGGATTTCTGATTTGCTGCCCTTAGTCATTCCACAGCACTGGAACTGGTGTACAAAAGCAATAGCACTCACAGACAGTCACAACAGGTCAGCAAGCCACTCTAGCCCCTTGGCTTGAGGTAATACCTTAGTCAGCCTGTTATCTTGCTAATTTGGGGCTTTTACAGTGCAGTTCAAGCCATGACTAACTGTATTTTCCATGCAATTTTGTTTTATGTACAGCCTATTGCAGTTAATGGATGCTTTTAAGGAAGCCCCCTGCAAGTTTCCATTACAGTCTCTCCCCTATCCCACATACAGGAGTATTTACATGGCTAGGAAATGGATCACTACAATTTCTTCTTCCCTTTTGTTAATTGTTTCACGCA
Source organism: Motacilla alba alba (assembly GCF_015832195.1). Lineage (NCBI taxonomy): Eukaryota > Metazoa > Chordata > Aves > Passeriformes > Motacillidae > Motacilla > Motacilla alba. The sequence continues at coordinate 17,658,576 of NC_052021.1, forward strand.
CTGTTCTTTGAAAGGGCAAGCAGAATGCTGGGCAGGTTGCTTTGTTCCAGCTGCTGGAAAAAAGTACATTTGACTGGATATATTTACACTCAAACTTGAAAGGTTGAAGAAGCAATGATATGCCAAAATTACAGCATCTAATCTGAACCACAAAAAGCATTCACTGTATAGTTACCAAGATGCTTCTTCTCAGATTACTTCTGTAAAAAACATGCATCATCACTACACTAAAATCAACATTCAAGGTTGATAATATGCAGCTACAGGCAGTCTATTATTTGCAGGCCTACCTATTTAAAAGTATCACAATAGAGAGCTTTGTCTGTTGGAACACGCTGCTATTGGAAACAATTATGCCTACATAGTAATGCACCAGGCTGATGTACTAGCTTCAAACCCATCTGTCACTAAGGGGTCATGTCAGCCGTGGTTGCTGGTGGCTGCTGCCTCTCTGCTACTCATCTAGTCATGAACAGCCTCATTAGCATTATAGGAAGAAAGAATCAAAGTTAAGATTTTAACTTATCTTAAACTGCTGCTCTCAGGAAACCCCACAGACTTATAAATTCATTGGAACCTAGATGAAATCTTAACTACATGGCTGACACTTCAATTTTTTTAAAGAACCACTAAGTCTTTAATTAGAATATGCCTTTTGCAGTCCATAAAGTAGAAAGTATGAGTGAAAAACAAGTGAGTCAGAAGGCAGAGATTTGCCACGTCAAAAGCTGTAACACTTCTTTTTGCTTTCCTTTGTGTGAAAACAAAAGCTTTCCTTGAAAAAGAATTGAGAGTTACAGTTCAGGACACCGTGACATTTTTATCCACAGAGGAGTTAAAGGTCAACCTACAGCAGTGATGTGTTCTGGATAGCTTGTCAAAGCAGCTGCCTGTAACCTGTTTTATGGTTAGCCTAGCAAGATGTCTTTTTAATATTTTTTTTTGGTTGGTGTCTCCTGGGATAGGACAAGATGTTATGCTAACATACCTTCAACTAATAGGGAAATCCAGTATTTGGAAAAGGTACTCATGTACTTTAAAATGCACCAGGTATATGCATAATCCCCTCACTGAGCTAAGTATAGGTGCTAAGCTAGACTTTCTCTTCAGTGATCCACGGAAGTGAGAAGGGATTAGATTTTCACACTCCCATTTAGATTCAGATAAACCACTCTGTTAGCAAAACTTGCATACCAAAACAAACTCCTGCACGAGGACAGACTGTGTTTTTAATCCCTCTTCCTCTTATCCTAAATACCAAGGTTACCTTATTGGCGTTGTGCAAGGTGTCTGCTTGCATGGGCTGATCAAAGCTTACGCCCAGCTCTTCATTGCTTCCTGCAGCAGAGAAGGCTTCGCTGTTCTGCACCTCCTTGGGCTCATGTAATGGAGTGTCCAGCACTGGTAAGGGGGACTTGACATTGGAAACCTTAGGCATTGCACCGGGTAGTAAGGCTGAAGGGTTAATAGCTAAGTTAGCCTACAAAACAGGGACAACAAAAACATACACACACACAGAGATCAAATTACTACTGCTCCAGAGCAGGCATGGCCCCAAAGAAGCAGCAAGAACTAGTGCATCTCAGTATTCCAAGTTCTACTTCTAAAGTACCTGGCTTTTCTCAGACCTAAGAACTTCTGTGACTCCCACAGCTCTGTCTCACTAAAACTGTGGAGTGGGCAACACTATTATTCTGTGTAAGACCTTCAGGAACAGCAGGGTCAAGTTATGCCAGATCAAACACGTATGTAGCTCAATATTCTGTCTGAGGAGACAATGGTTCTGACTTTGAATGATACTGTGATATGGACAGTTATTAGTCATTTTGTGTCAGAAGAGGGACATAACTATAGTCCCCTAATAGTCTATAAATATACTTAATAGTGCTAAGAACAATAGCAGTTCAAAGAGGCGCCCACCCTCTGCCCCCTCAACAGGAGTAAATAGTGCTGCTTAGAGTCAGGACTGAAACAGAAGGAGGAAATAATATTAAACATGCAATACAGAAAAAGCAATCAAAAATATGCCATCTGAAAAAAATAATAATGCTGCAAGAATAAGGTAAGGAAGCAATAAGATTTTGGTTCAGGGAAAGCTATCAGTGAAGCAAGGAAGATTTTCTTTTTTTTTTTTTTTGAAAGTTAAAAGTGCTAGTAAAGTTAATTACTTGTAGCTTTCCAATCCGAGATGAAGGCTCTTTGGTTTTAATGGGAACAGGACCTGTAGATTTCTGCACAAAATTACATTGGATTAAACAAGTTGACAAGTTGTTATCAACCAGACCATAATTTTCATTTTAATACATGTATAGAAAGCAGCTAATTGCTTACCAATTTCTTCTGAAGATACCTTGTTATCATCACCTCCTACCTTTAGAGCTATAGTCACTAAGTTTTCAGTTTCAGCTTCCCACATGCCATGGCCCCATCTTCATTACATTTCATTCACTTGTCCTTCTACCCAATATTATACTTTGCCACAGTAACTGAACAACATCCATCTTCTCCAGGTCACTGCCACCACTAGGACAGCAAGTTTAGCTGTCCTTAGGCAGGACAGCTACCTTCTCTCTCCTTGCTTATTCTGTCCCCTAAAATCCTCTGAAGCCATATGGCCACACAATGATCTAACTTTTCTCTTTGTGACTGGCTGTAACAGGGCTACAGGCTTCAATGAAGCCCACATGGAAGCCAAGAGAACTTCAAAATTGTTCCACTCAGACTTCAAGGAAAACAGCTTCAGAGAAGTGAGTGTTCCTCTAAAAAAACCCAGGCCAGTAGTGCTAGAAAGAAAACTAGGCTAATAGAGCAAGAACAACTGTTTGGTCTGAAGACTTGGGTCAATTCTAGGACTCAAGGAATGAATCAAATCAGCTAAGGTGCACTTCCCAGGGCTTGCTCTCCGTAAGTTTGCAGTCTGCATGGTTCTGTGAGCTAGGTAATACTGCTGTTGGTATGACTGGGCAGTCAGAGCTCCTTCAGCTAGGTTTAAGTAACTGAGACTTTGCAAGAGTTACGACACTAGTTTGAAGGGCTCAAGAGAATGACAGAGGAATCCTAGCATCTGAGGAGATTGTTCTCTACTTAATTTCATGTAGTGTTCAGCTCAACCTCAGACAGGCTGAAACCATTCCTACAGCAGGCTGTCAGTAGCTACAAAAACCAGGAAGATGAGCCTTGTTTTAGACTTCAAGGAAAACTTTACAAAAAGGGAAGACATGCTAATTACTAGCCCTACAGGCATGCTCTGTCTTCTTCAGCTCAGGGGAGAAAAAGCAACTCCCACTCCCTACTACAAAAAGCTAATCTTGCACACATGAAAATCCATCAAGCAGCTCTGGTGAGACCAGAACTCTGGTCCAGATCACCTCTCCCAGAGACTCTTGATTCTGCAAGATTAAGGGCAGGAGTCTTGTTTACTCATTGCAGAGACTCCAAGATAGGAGTCTCAACTGACACACATTTGTGCTGCATGTCCTGATCTCCTTTCTGAGAAAGGCTACCTTTAAAGACCACATTCACCCCAACAGACACTGGCACTTCAGAGAAGAAGAAACAACTCATTTTCAGTACAACTGGACCTAGGGTGTAGCTCTTCACTGCCACTTCACTATGTAAAGTGAAATGTGTGTGTGCAATGAATAAAACACCAATAACATTTAAACTTCTTGCTACTAACGGTGCACCTGCTGATAAGCAGAGAAGTCACACATTGCCGTCTGGCAGCCAGTGAATCCAGGCATTACTTTTCATCTTTCCAAGACACTTAAACCAGGATGATACATCTCCTTTTTCTTTGCATTCTGTTCAAGGCACAAGATTTAAGTACTTGCCTCTGTAGTTGCTGCCTTCAGAGTCTGATCTTGCTTGGCACTTAAAGCATTTTCTAGGTTACTGCTCACTGAGGCAGGGCCAACACTGGTCTGAAGAGTTTTCTTCTCAGCCATTTTCTGAAAGCATTATGGGCACAAGTCAACATGAATGGGGTAAAAAGCATGGTGTGCAGATCCAAAAAAAAACCAAACCGACCCAAAACTCCACAAGAACACAAGCAAAAATCTTTAAAATCTTGCTTTGAACTGAACTGACAACTGAACAAAACACATCCTTTGATCCTGCTGTGCATAGCTGTATTTGGTTTGCCAGGAGCCCACCACATTGGAGCAGGTCTCTTGGTAGGACTTGTGAACCTGTGGGGGATTCCATGTCGGCACAGGCTATGCCTAAATGACTGCACCCCATGGAAGAGTGACCCTGTGGGATGGACTTAGGCTGGGGAAGTTCATGGAGAACTGTCTCCTGTGGGAAGGACCTTATTCTGGACCAGGGTAAGGAATCTCCTCACTGAGCAGTGGCAGAAACAAGGTGTGATGAACTGACCTAAACTCCCATTTCCCATATCCCATATCCCTGCACTGGGGGGGAGGAGGTAGAGCTGGGAAGGAGAGACAGATGGGAGAAAGGTGTTTTAAGGTCATATTTTACTTCTCATTATTCCACTCCAATTTTGCTAGAAATAAATTCAATTAATATCTCCAATTCAAATCTGTTTTGCCTGTGTCAATATTTTGTGAGTGATCTCTCCCAGTCCTTATCTTAACTCATTTATAGGAAATATAACTTCGTTATATTTTTTCTCCCCTGTCCAGCTGCAGAGGGAGTGAGGAAAGGGCTTTGGTGAGTGTCTGGCATCTTGCCAAGCTCAGCTGACTACAACAATAGGCATTGACTTACGGCTCTGCAAAGCAAGGGCCTTCCATTCCTCCATTCCTTTAGTCTACCTCAACCTTTGCTGTCTATGCTAACAATTATTAATGAGAGTTTCAATAAACTTTCAAATGCATACATATTTCCCCATGAACAAAACAGCAGAGGAAATAAAAGCACAATGCTAGCTAAGGAACTGTGCTATTTTTATATTTTATGGAGCAACCAGGCTCCATATATAGTCTCCCAAGCACTAATTACTTAAGACCACTCTGTCCAGAGACCTCAAAGAAACTGTTTTCAGGAACTATTGCCAGTTTTCCAGCCTAACTTCCAGCTACAGACATGAATATAGACTAAAGTAAAAGTTAGTTTCAATTTAATTAAGATAACTGTATTTAAAAGTAGCAGTTTAAAATGTATGTTAGGACTTTGACCTGTAACATAGTCTAGTTCATTACTGCACCTACTCGCCCTTTAAAAGCAATTGGGCAACCATGAGGATTTTAACACTCATTACCTGAGATCAAACCAACCTGCAGAAACTTGAATTACACAACTCTCAGAGCACAGCTCATCAGTTATGCATAAAGCACAAGGAAGTAATATTAGCAAGTTAAGCAATTAAACAAAACAAACTCTACTACACTGATTTCTGCTCAGGAGTGCTCTCTTACACCTAAGCCAGTCCCAGGTGTACACAAAAGTAAATAGAATCCAATTATTCCATCCCAGCATTGGGAGACCCAAGGCATCTGTTTGCTCCTGATGCCTTCAGGGTCACAATGACCATTTCTGTTCCCTCAAAAAGATTTGAAAAGTCACTTAATTTCTTGTGGGTATACAAATGGTATACAGAAACAGGTACCGGAATGTTTGTTTTAGCAGTACTGAAGAGATCATCCTCATCATCATCCCCAAAAAGCCCTCCTCCAGGTGATGGCTTCAGGATACGGCTTGCAGACTAAAGAAACAAAAGATAAAGAAAAGATGTGTCACAGACCCAAAGCACATCTCTTTCAGCCTATGATGCCAGAATATAACTGACATTAGCATTTGGCCCTCCCTGGAAATCAGTGACTTCTAAGTTGTGTCCAAACAAGGAACATCAGTACACTGAACACTTCAAAGACTGTTTTTAAACAGGAGGTTCAGAGGAGGGCTTTGAACTCACCATTGACTTCTTGGGGCTGGCAAAGAGGTCAACATCTGGGTCATTGTCCTTCTGAAGTTTGTGACTGAAGAGAAGCTCTTCATCTTGAAAGACCCCAGTGCTTTTGGGCCCAGTACTTTTCTCAGAAGCCTGGAAGGAGAGGAGAAAGGTCCACAAAGTGAGAAACGCCTTCTCCTTCTGTGAGGAGGTTATTTGCCTCATGAGAAGGCAGGTTACAATTCCCCTGAGGCTACACTACAGCCCTCTACTGGTAACAAAAATACAACTTTAACTGCTGGTTATGTTTTATTTTCACCAAATTTGCAAAACTTACAATGTAAATATTTGTATTTACAGTACACTTTAATGAGAAGACATTCACCACAATATCTCTGTCTGCTGATCTAAGATCCAGCTGCTACTGTTGACTTTAAAGCTTCCTTCAAAAGGAAAACAAAAAGTTTTCAGTATATTATCATGATGGTACAGTAAGGTTTATATTCCAGTAAGACTTTTATGCCTCAAAAATTTCAGCTAAGGATGCAGGACATAGTAGTGAAAGGAAGAGAATCTCTTGGTTACCTTCCTAAGTGACATTTTCAAAGAATAAAAAAATAGAATTTTTTTTTAACAAAAGGCCTGTAAAGCTATTATTGTTGCTAGACTCCCTGTTCCTCTCCTGTGAAAGCAAGCAAACACCCACATGGAAGAACAGAACATACTGCCTTTGGCAAGAACTTGTACTTTCACAGCTGCTGCCGTGGGGAAGACTGCAGTTCCACGTTATCACCCTGTGAGTCCTCCATTACCTGGCAAAGTAATCAGTACCAGCTCCAGCACCAAAAACAATGCCCGTGTATGATCCTGGGCATTGCAGGCACCCAGGTGCAAAGGCAAAGGCCCCACTCAAATGTCCAGGTAAAGGCCCATATCTGTGTTTCACCACTCATCTGATTTTATTAAAACAGCTCAAATTAAAGGATGCCTCTTCAGAGCATGACTGGATGTCCAGTACTATGACACCAGACACAAAATCCAGGTGGCAAGAGTGGTCATCATAAGAATAAAGCCTGATTCTACCCACTCCTATTAAAGTCTCCAGGAACCCCAAAGGGCTGCCTAAATTTAATTTCCAGTACACCACTTTTCATCCATACACCCTCTCCTATGATTTTTACTACTGTAATTTCTTTATTACAGTCTCAGTCTCTCTCTGCACCAGCTTTAATTTCATATCAAAAGCCAGGTCACATTTTTAGAGCACTAGAGCTGCTGTTTATGCCCAGATATGTGAAAACCTAATGCACATCAAGAACTATCCACACACAAAACATATTAAGTTGAAATAAGGCAGAAAAGTAGTTGCACCTTTCAGATTTGCCTATCAAAAAGGTTAAGTTTGTAAATTACCATTCTGATTTTTGCATTTCAGCACCTTAATCACTTTGTGACTACTATATGCTGACAGATGAGAACTTTGAAGGAAAGATTTGAATAGCTTTCTATTTTTCCAAATTCATAAGACAGATGTGACTTCTTTCAATCATCTCCCAGTGTGCTCCCCACAAAAAACCAAATACAGTATTCATTCACAAGTAGTAAACAAGGGCCCAAGCTAACAATCCATTTTAACTCAGAAGCTGCTCTAAACAGTGATTTTTCTCCAAGAGTCATCTACTTCATTAGGTTCCAAGGGCTTTTGAGTGAAGTGTACATGGCTTTTAGGACTGGCAGCTTACTTTACAAGGTGACACTAAGATGACAAAACCTGGTGGTACACTGTCTTATATAGTATATATATATATACCTTTTGACACTACTTTCAACTTACAGAAAAAAATTCAGTACATTTGCATCAAGTAGAAACAAGAATACTGCCATGGATTCAAGGATATTGCTGCTGAAAATTCCAAGTGCACCTCTTGATGGTACACACTATATTAGAAAAGCCAGACTAATAATATGGTAGCTGGAAACTTTTAAAAAAAAGAACACAAATACTTGAAAAACAGAAGTAAACACAGAATTAAGATAATTACTGCTGAACCTAAGTCTGAAGGCATATACCAAGCAAGCAAACTGTAACAATATAAAAAAAAAAAGGGATAAACCACAAGGCTTAAAACTCCACATGCTTTTACTTCGTGTCTTTGACCTTGAGGAGTAACTGAAGAGGCAGTTCTATAAATCAAAAATCAAGTAGCTGCACCGAAACATCTGTATAGAAATGTACACAAAACCTTGCCTAGAAAAGCAGAGATGGAAATACCATTTTCCAGTGTTCAAGAACATCCTGACACTCACCACACCAACTCCTTTCTGTGCATTTTTTATGCCATTATCATCTTCCAGTCTCTCATCTTCTTCCTCCTCAAATAAGCTTAACACTTTCTTAGCTTGGCTTTTCACATCTTGCTCCAGAGCTGGTGGTGATGTTGCAAACAAATCTGAATTGTCAGCTGGCTCTGAAGATATTACTGTAAAAGGCTCCATCAAAGAAAAAAAAAAAGTAACACATCAGCCTGTTATTTACTTCAGGTTTGCCCAAAAACCCTGCTAAGTGTTCTTGGTTAAATACCACCAGTGGTCATAGTTCTGCAACCATTACCAAGCAGGCAAGTGTATTCAACTAATTTTTCCCAAGCAGAGAGAATATCAATATGCAGGTTACCAAGAGACAGTTCATAAAGAAAAGAACACACCTTTCAGCTCTGAAAGGTAGACAAATTTCCTCCTGTACCCTACCCCATGGCACTATTGATAAGCAGCTTCCTGTGTAAGGTTTTCTCTTCATCTCTATGTCAGGTTGCATGTGCACCGCAAGGCTGCACTAATCAGCTTTGCCACTGTCTCTGAGTTACCTAGCTCATACCACTTGGGATACTTTAGAGTGAACAGCACTACCAGAACCTTAAATGTGCTCAGGAAAAGTGTGAAGAGTAAGAACTACAATGGAAATTCATCAGCTGGAAATTCCTCAACAATCACTCAGTAAGACTATGCCCAAGATCAGTTCTGCTGAAGCCTCTGCAGTAATGCACTCAATACTCATCAATACTGTTCTGTAACAGTATTGCCCAGCAGAAATTCACAATCCTGAAGGCCACAATAACACTCATCACTTTATAAATCATCACACATTACAGTGAAACAAAGTTACTGAGCTTGAAGAAAAATCTATATATTAATATAGGCTATGTTTTAAGGGAAAGCTTTGTCCATGCAAGTGAAGATTATCCAAACCCACTCCGGAGGGAAAACAGAAACAGATTCTGCCAACCTCCTTCCCCCCAGAAAAACCCAATCCCTCTCAAAAACATTAGTTAGGAAACAACTTTTAAATGCCATATAATCAATTTGCTGTTTGACTGACAAGTGATTTTGTTAAATGGAGACAGAGGAACTCTTTCCCCCAATCCAGAAAAATATTTCTGTGCCAGAGCAGCACTGTTTGATTGTGTTTTTTTTTTAACTAAATCTTTACCAAACTTCAGACTAATGTAAGAAAATCCCTCACTTTTTCCTTTGTTTGCTGCCCAGCAACATCTGTTCCTCTCGGCACAGGAGCTGGTCTAGGCTTTTCTGAATACCACAATGTATCTTCTACCTGGTTAGACTTCACTGGTTCATCTGGCAGATCTTCCTTTTTATCCTTTTCTTCTTCATTAAAGGTAGGTGGTGCTTGTGCTGGTTTTACTTTCTCCTGCAAAATTAGGAGAATGCTGGTGACACAGAATTGGTGGTTATATATAAAAAGTGTATGCTGCTGTGGGATAGCAGAGTCTCAGTTCTCCTACTGCAGAGGTCTAGGACACTGGCACCATACTTGACTTCTCCTGTTTTCCTCGCATGGGACATTCTGGTTTGTGACTTTTAATTTCCAGTATTATGAGTTTTTTAATCTGGCTGAAGAGTGCTAGGAAGTGCATGCACAGGAATCCCCACTACAGATACAGCTCTATTAATCCCTTGCATCTCATACTCTCAATTCCAAAGCACAGCCAGACAGGCAGTACATCATAGGCTAAGCTTGTAAGACAGAGGATGGCATGAGCATACAACAGGGAGGGCCAGTAAGAAGCCTGTTTACACATCTCAATCATCTTGGGTAGGGTAACACAAAAGGTTAACCCTGGTACTGAGTCAGCAGTAAGCTGTTTGTTCCTTTTAGTGTTATTTAATGGTTGAGAGCTTTCAGAACATCCTTAGAAGAGCTTTTAGCATTAACCAAACAAATTTAGGGTAAGTGGTCAAGAAAATTTTGAAGTCTCTATTAGGCTAATAGTAGTAAGAGTGTACATGTAAGAGTTCAGTCTTCCCTGCTCCTATTCCCAATTTGCTAGAGTTACCATTGTGTAAAATGAGTTAGACTTATATTCAGTATCTAACAGCTATGATAGACTGTAAAATAACTAAATGGTCCATGTTAGTTTTAAAGGAATGGGGAGTTACCACTGCAGCCTTAGCAGCTGAAGGGAGTAGCGTCGATTGGGAGCTGAAGAATGAGTCTCCATTAATATCATCATCTTCAAATAACAATGATGGCTTCTGTGGCTTTCTTTGGCTGCAGTGAGAGAGGGAAGAAAGTGGGAGATTCAGTGGCCATGCACTCCATCAGTTTAAAAGTACCACTTAGGACCATCATGTGCAGCAAGTGTTCCCAGATACAGCACTAGGCTTCCTCATTGTTCCAATAATTCTAACACACTCTTTCTTGTCTACAAAGCTTTCTGCAGAAGTAGAAATAAAAACAGTCAAGAGGATTTTATTTCACTGGCATAGAAATGGAAAGGCCAGTTCAGTGGTGGCATGGAGAATGACCCACCACAGCTACAAAAGAGCCCAGCACTGTCCCTTCCTACTCACACGCCCCTACTTCCTCCTCAGCAACAGTACCAGGAGCCAACACTTGCAATATGCCCAGGTCCATCTGGTTTAGAAAGGGCTGCTGGGCTGTTCTGAATAAATGCCTCCCCACTCCCCTCCCAGGACTGTCACCTCTCTTTAGTGATTGCAAATAAATCCTCCTCATCCTCTTCCTCAAAGAGGCTTGTTGTCTTCACATCTTTAGCCTGACTGACAGTGCTAGCTGGTTTTGCAGGGTCTTCTTTTCGGCCATCCTCAGAAGGAAGTTTCGCTGGCTTGGAGACATTCCAATGTTCCTTAAAAAGAAGGAACAAGTTTTCTTTTGTCTTGGTCAAAGCCACTTTGCAATCTTCTTTATAAGGAACACTTTGTCATCTTGGCTGTCCTTTCATCTCTCTACTAGTTTACTTAGCTGCCTGCATTTTAGCCACTGTAATGTGACATTACTCAGGCTTTGCAAAGGTCCTGGTCACCTTTTGGCACACAATATTAATCCAGCAAAATACAGAACACACATTTTGTTACAGCTGCTCTTGACAGCCGAGGTCAGTGTCAACTGCAGTGTCACAAGAGTAGGGTCACTCAGTAGAACCTGATTGGAGCCACTTAAATAGTTAGCAAGTTTGATGTATGGGAAAACACAAGAAAAAAGAGAAAAAAATCCACCACATATAGACCCAAGACACCTTTACTAGAGTGCTCAATGCTGCACTTAGTTCCTTCACAGCAGCTCTCCCCCAGGCATCCACCATTTATTCAAACCTACACACTGAACAAGATACTTCTGCCTTGTTTGTTTTGCTATTCCCTGCATTTCAAGTGGTTTCCCCAGTTTCCCACCTTTGTTTGTCCCCTTTGTGAAAGGGATTACAGGCATGACAAAGTTTGAACTTGGTTTATTCTACATTGAGATAAAAATGCATCTAAAGATATTACTGTTGCCTACTAAACAAGCAATTACAGGACAAGTAATGAAGTCTATGCAACAGAGTAATTTTGAGAGGTAGGAGGACTAAGAAGAGTCTGGGTCCTATTCATATGAGCTAATTCAGAGGTTTCCAGACAAGTTTTTAATTTTTAAGTTTTTTATTTACTTTAGCGTCTCTGGCTTTCATTTTAGATGGAGGACAATACCTAGCCCATCCCAAGAAGAGGGCTGCTCTATGGGAAGCCTAATTATTTATGTATCATTTTCCCATCCCTAGATTTAAAAAAGCAAAACAGCCAAACAAAGAAAAAAACCACCAAAACTTAAGCAAATAAAAATTCCAATAAACAAAACCACATACAAAAGAAATCTACCTCAAAACAAAGAAAACCTCAACACATATCTATCTAGAACTGCTAAACTTTCCTTACAGAATTTAAAGCAGTAAGAACAAACTTATTTTTCCCTTTTAGTATTTTTAAGTCAGATTTGCTGGCAACAGTCTTCATTTCCTATCAAACCTTCCATGAATTACATTGAAAATACTGATTTTCTCTTCCACATGACTTCTATTACCTAAATCCTGTGAAAATTTGGATCAAGGATCAGCCTCCTTAGCTGCAAACAAGTCAAGGGATTGGGGTAGGCATGGCATGGGGATGCAGCAGAGTTGGTCTGTGGTTCCCTTCTCAAAAGTTTTATGCTTTGCTCAGCATAAAGCCCAGTAAACACTTTCAACCAAATCTCACTCCTCAGTACCTCCTCATCACTGCTGAATAATAAGCTGGAAGCTTTCTTGAGAGGCCCTGACTGTTTTGCTCTCACTTCGGGGGTCTTTTCCTGGTGCTTCTTGGCAGGTGCCACACCAAAGAGATCCTTAAAACAAAATAAAATATAGTATTATAAAAAAAATCAAAAGCCAAAGCCACAATGAAAAGCTCATCGAGAAATCATCGGTACGTAAGATGCTGTGCCATCCACTTCTCATGTAAGTAGGATACAGAAATGGTGTTTTCTGAAGATAATTTCACGCTTAACACCATAGTCTGTTACAAGGAATCCTAAACATGCAGCATTTGATAGACCAGAAGCCTGTTAGCACATAGCCTGGTTCTGGCTCACAGATTCTCCACCACAAGATGTGACAAGCAGCCAAAAACCACCACTCAGCAATTCTGTAGCACAGCAGCCAACACAATGGGGCACTCTCTCTAACCTGTATAATGAAATGGAGAATGAATCCTATTGTGAAGACAGGCATTAAGTGAGCTGAACAACTCCACTGGATAAAAAGATTTAAAAAGCATACCCTAATTCAAACTTTTTTAAGGTCTCTTGCACAAACTTGTGTTCTGACCTCTATTTCCATACTAGCAGTCATGATTCTTACACACTGAAGAGTGAGAAAAAAGGAATTCAACAGCCATGACAAGAGAAGCAAGAAGTCAACCATGTGACAGACACCACAGGTTTAGCATAAGACAGCTTCTTGAAGCTCATATTTGTTCTACTGTTCAGTGTTCTCTAGTCCTATCAGTTAGAGGGATAATATAATCCTTCATGTTTAGGTCCAGAGGTGAAATGCACTGACTGCAAACTACTTAAAAGACCTTGAGAACTTGCAAGACTCCCCACTCCCACTCTTCTCCAAAGTGCTGTCCACATGCTCAGAACTGCAGCACAATGCAAGAGCAATTCAGTGCTCCATTTGCAAGCCCAGTGTTGTAAATGTCTCAGTATTTCCTGCTGCATTTCCAACAGCCTGTGCAGGTGGGCTCCCCCACACAGGCAGTATCAGGAAGTGGTACTTACCTCTTCATCATCATCAAACAAGGAAAGTGGAGCTTTTGTCATGGACTTGCTGGTGGGGAGAGATGTAGCTTTGGACTTCACAGGTTTACTTGATGAAAACAAATCCTGTGCAAACCAAAGAAATGTCACTTTGCAAAGCAAGGCCATATGTTTAAGAACTCTAAAGGGGACATTCGTGTTTTTCCTTATGAAAAAAGATGTTTAGAATGTCTATGAAGTAGTAGATGCCTTATCTGATGCACCAATCACTTCCAACTCCACAGGGATTTTCCTCATCTTTGCAGTTTAATTGCTAGCTGAAAGCCAAAATGAAACATCTGTAGTCTTTAATAATTCTTACTCTTAATTAGCTGCACCTTCCTGTCTTCAGGCTTTTAATTTATGCCTGTGTGTACCACTAATGCTTAACTCCCTGAAGACAGGGAAAACAATCAGATTTCACTCCTGGAGCAAGAAGGAGGAACTTTCAGAACAGCTGGGAGTACGTGCATGTATGTCAGATTTCCCAATCCTACAAAATGCATAAAGAGTCCCCAGATACAAGTGGACTGAAGTCAGGATGACTGAGATGCCAAGGATTTCTGCAGGGATTTACTCAAAGAAATACTCACCTCAGCATCCTCCTCATCAGAGAAAAGGCCCCTCTGTTTTCTTGGAGGTGTTTCAGACAAAGGCTTTAAGTCCTCACCTGAAGATGGTTGATTCTTTAGGACAAAAAAAGACTGCATCAGCACCCATTTAGATTCAGCAAGGGCTGGCACATCTATGACACATTTTTTTGCAGTAGCCAGGAGGCAGGGGCAGGACTCAGAAGTTATTTTATACCACCTCATGTCATTGCTGGGGACAGGGGGAAGGGAGTCCCTTCCAGGGAGAAGCTCTCTGAGTCAGCTCAGCACGGCAGAGGCAGCAGAATCATTTGCCTCTTTTTTGTACCTTCTGTCATCAGTATGCCTGCTGTTGCTGTTTGCTCTCTTATCTCATTGCTGTTTCAAGTAAATTGGTTTTATCTCAATCCCTGATCTTTACCTTTTGCGCCTCCAATTCCCCTCTTTAGTCCTCCCAGGGAGAGAGGGATGGTTGGAGTGGGGGCACTAAACTGGGAAGTACCTTTCCTAAACCATGACAGATCCCTGCTAAGAGGCATGGTGATGGCAAAATCCCAGCAGCTGAAGAGACAGAACCCAAGCTTGTCACTTGTGGGCTAAAGTCCAAAACTCATGTGCTATGCTCAGATGACTTGCAGGTCTTACCACAGGCCTCCTCTCTGCCACACCATCCTTCTCAGCAGAAGAATGTATGCAGCAACTCATGCCAGGCCTTGGAAGCTGAAGGAAAATGTTTCTTTTAACAAGCTGTGTTTCATAAAGGATAAGGGCAGTTTGTGCCAGCCATCATTTCCTGCATTATCACAGCACAGCCCCAGCCTGCCACCAGCTATATTGCCATTAAACTCAGAATGATCCCAGACCCAAGCACTACTGTCATAAAGCTGGGAATATAAAACAGGCCTCTCTTCCTGACTGAGCAGGAGGGGTGCTGCTGAATCAGTTCTCATCCTCTCCCCTAGGAAAGTCCAGTGCCGTGAGATCCCTCTCACTGCTCCTGCTTCACTGACCATGGATACTCTTGCACTGCAACAGAAATAGAAGCTGGCTTTGGCCCCGTGCTCAGGAGCTTCTCATAGGACAACATGGAGAAGGTGCTACAGCAATTTGCATTAGACATCCCCAGCACTGTACTTCTCAGTCCAGAGGGGAGCAGAGTCACCGCAGCTAATTACGTTCAAATACTCATTGGACAGAAGGTATAAAATGAGTATATACAGTATCTACTATAGAAACAAAGAGCATTACTACTTTCCTCAAGGCACTGTTCTGAAAGTAGAGTGGATATTAGGAGGTTCTCCTAACTCTCTCACATATATATGCAGGTGCTCAGTATCATGTTCACAGCTTTCTACAACTTAGAGGAATTTTCAGCTGAAAACCAGTTTTCTAAACACCCCAAGTTTTGTAAATGCTTGGGTAGAACTGTGACACCCACCCTCCTCTCCCATAATACACACAAGCTCTGGGTTACCAGTTAAGCTGCTGTCAGTGGCTGGTGTAAGAGCAGACAGTTTCTGCAGCACAAAACTGACACCAAAGGTTTGTAACTCAGGCTGGTTTCATTTCAGCCATGAAATTCATAAACATTTTTTACTATTAGAGGCTTCTCATTTTGCTCTCATTTCAATCCTGCCTTAATAAGATTCTTTTAATCACTGCCCACACAAATAAAAGCCCCAAATAAACCCCAAGTTTAAAAGACAAAAGGCATTTAAGGAGCACTGAAGCACTAAATTATGGAAGACTGTAGGAACCTAGTCCTATTTCATAAATATGTCACTTTTATAGTGTTGTGTATGGAAAGACTGCTTCAACTGCACTAGAAACTTTCCCTAAAACCTCAGCTAAACAATCCATCTATATGCCATTACCTTTTTTTCCACAATTGCCTCCCTATGGCTTTCCATTTCTTTAGTTGTGCCAGCAACCACAGAAGAAATGGCAGGTTTCTCCTTGAATAAATCACCTTCATCATCATCATCAAATAGGTCAGCTGTAGACTTGACTACATAAAGAGACAAAACCAACAGGGAATGATGAATACAGAACAAGAGAAGATAAGAGAGTCTCAAAAGATACCATACTGTTTAACGATGACCAACATCAGGAGTCTTTGAGAGAAAAACCAGACAAGCTCCCAAAGTGAAACACCACTTACCTGAAAGCACTGGTGACAGAATATGCAGTGAAGCAGCTCAGCCAACTGGCACCTCTAAAGGCAGTGTTTTGTATTGGCTTAGCACAGGCCTAGACTCTACTAATAGGGAATGCTGGGCACAAAGATTCAAGGCTATGTGAATAAAGCCTGTACCAATTCCCTGATGCAAGTCTAGATACTGCTCTAGTGGTAGAAGGAGCATCATTAGAGAGAAGTCAGGGAGAGCATGTACAAAAAAAAAGAGCATGTACAAACCAGCCCCATGTCACTCTGATTAAAAGAAATACCAATGACAAAAAACCCTCTACAACAGAACACCAAAAATCAACCAAAACTACAACCCCTCAAAACCCAAGCAGAAGTCACAGTGATAATTTTGATGATCTTCAGTGTTTAATCTTTCACCACAAATGTTTAGACGTACCTGGATCTGGAGGCTTTTTAGTTGCTTCCACAAAGAAATCATCATCATCATCATTATCAAATAGAACAACCTTCCCAGGTTGTTTAGGAGTTTTTTCTGTGCTCCGTGCTGCAGATTTCTTGTCTTTTCCTCCAATTACAGTGGAACTTAACACATCACTTCCTCCTGCAAGTGAGATGGGAGCAGAATAAAAATCAAAATAACATTTCCAGAGTTACCGAAAAGCTGAATTTGTGCCACAGTAAGTCACATCAGGTACAGTTTCCATCTCAGCAACTTTTAAGGCGCTCCTGCAACAGTGCCACATCAAAAGCATTAGCTAGACACATTCTGATAAAGCCAAGTCACAGACAGCCCCTCACTCTCACTGCAGCCACTTCTTCCTCAAACCTGCTCATCTTCCCTAGGAACAGCAGCCAGGCTCTGTGTTGAAGCTAGAAGACTCAGTAGTCCCATACTGCTGCCCCTGTGGACTTCCCAAACCAGAATCCCACTCTACTAACTAGTACACCACACCACTGTGGCCCAGTGAAGCAGTAGTGTGCTTGGGGAGAGGGAGGGACAGGTGACCGAGTTCTTCCCAGGAGGCACGCTGGCCATGCGAGCCCCGTGCTGCGAGGCTGGCTTTGGCCGCGAGATCCCTGCGCACGCCAGCTACGGCGGTGATGGACTAGAGCCAGCCAGGGCAACTGCTCCTTCTGCCTCTGTGTGGAAATGCCCAGCCTCAGTGCTGTGTGCGTGACCATCTGAGACTCCTAATGGTCTCAGCCTGTCTTTTGGCTTCTCATGTGTAGATGCTTGGAAACGAGACAGAGGTAGGGAGATACTTGAATGAAAGTATGGCAGAAAGCAGAACAATTGCTATTTGGTTAAGTCAGCAGACTGCATAAATTTTGATCAGCAGCAGGTTCTTATTAAAAGAAAAGTGTATTATGTAATTATGAAGTGCCTCAGGACTGACAGGAATACAGCCACAACATTCGGTTATTTATTAAAGATTACTGAGTTCCTAAACAAACTGTTCACTGGAATAGCAAAGGAGCCTCAATCTTGGCTTTTCTTTGGTGACTTAAGCCTGTCAACAAGTTATTGAGAGGGAGCAACTAAAGATTAAACTCACTGCTTATACAACAGTACCTCCAAGAAAGAAGAAAGGATAAAAAAAATCCCACACATCAATCTGCTGTTTTCAACTCCGCTACTGAGTTTTACAATTACGTAGAAGTTCCATTGTTGACATATATCTTTGACCCTGGAGTGAAAAGTCTGTATTTGTGTACTTCCTACTCTAAAAATTATGCTGACTGAGGTCGCAGTTAATGAAGCCAGTCTTAAAACAGACCTTTATTAAGAAAGGCCAAAACTTAAAATTCAGGTACCTCAATCAAGTGAAGAGCCTGCACCCTGACAGCAATCTTTGTCAGTAAATTCAAAAACAACTGGTGAACTGTTTCTTTTCATTGATCAGCTTGGATTCTGATAAGAAACAGAGATCTTAGTACAATTCTTTTTTACATTTAGCTCCAAGTTACAGATCTGGTTCTATCCCCATGTATGCAGATCCTCCTAATCAAAACCAGAAAAACAAGACTGGTCTTAACATAGGAACTTGATGTTTCAACTGTTTTTCTGCTAATCCACGGAAATATGATCAGATGTGAAAGATCAAAATGCAGTTCCTTCTCAGGCTACAGGTGGAAGCTGTGACTGCATGCACAGCAGAATTAAGCTGCATAATATCAGTTGAAGTGACACATTCTTAAAAGTTCAGAGCACAACACTTGAAGCTGACAGTTGCTAATATCTGCCATCAGTGACACCTACCTTCAGAGCTCCTCCAGAATCTTTGATTATCCATAAAACATGCTGCAGTTTAGGCTTAGCATGGTAGAAGCATCTGTATTTGTCATTAAGCATATGATCAAGCAATGCAGTGCTGCTGCATTTGGATAGTTTTTTTCTTTAAAACCTCGGCAGTAGGTTTTAAAGAAAAGAGCATTTTGTGCATGAAGCAATTGGCTATTGAATAAATCATACCTGGAAACAGAAATACTGCACCTGCAGGAACTTTCTTTAAGGACTTTGTAGAGGATGCTGAAATCATAGGAAGTACAATACAAATGGATGCACTTATTTTACGCTGTCAAAGCCTTCAGAACTTTACCACAGAAACAAGAATTCAAGAAGTTGTCTGAGCTGCTTTTTATTTCTTAACAGCTCAGAACTCTTTACACATTCTCCTTGAACTTCTGGGCTTTTGCAAATATATGTAACAGTCTATTTTTTTCCATTTAAACTCCACCGAACAGCTGCAATACACTGAAGCTTATAAACGCATTACAAGTTTACATACAGCATTATTTACAACACATTCACACACTCAAAACCACTTCAATACAATACATTCAAAACAAAATGGCTTAGTCTCCCAACACATATCTGAAAATTCATCAAATACAGTGCTTCAGTAAAAGCTCTGCAATACAGAATGTGTGCTCAGAGTCCTTAAGGATATGCACCTAGTGGGAAACTCATGTGAATTAATCTGCAAGAAGAAATCTCTGCTCCCCTCAAACCCACAACCGGATCCTGCAAAGTACACTTGAGAAGCAGGAGCCCAGCACATGCAGAGAGCTCGGCCAACAGCAGTAAGGACATCCTTTCAGCTCTACAAGAGTAGGTGTGTGTAACACATCATAGTGAACAAACACACATAAAATTCAACACAGCTCTTCTCTATTAACACTGGTTGGGAGAAGAGACTTGCTCTGTAATCGCTACACCAGGCTTTCTAGTTTGGGAACAAACAGTTTAGCTGCTAGCAGTAATAAATCACAGCACAGACAAGACTACAGGAGGCAACTGTTGGTTCTTACCTTCACTTACGGGTGCTTGCTCCTCTCTCTCTTTTGATTCTTCTCCTTTTGGTGCTTCAGCAAAAAGATCACTCTGCTCATAGATGAAAATGCAAAGGGGGGGAAGTGGTGAATTTGTTTTTGTAGGAAATTACAGATGCGGATTTTTCCATATTGAACGTTCACTTCTGAGCCAAGACAGAGGAGGTAATCACCACGCCCTTCTCAAAAGGATGTCTGCAAATACAGACTTAAATCTAGGCACTAAAGTGTTAACTTGAGTGTATATATTCAGAAAAGCAGCACTCTTCTAAAATTTAATTTACTGATCACTAGTCTGTCTGCTGAAGAGAAGGAATGACCTTTTATTTGCACATCTTCAAGGACTTACACTAATTAATCTACAGCTGGTTAGGTCCTGATTATACCCTTCTAAGCTTTCCTACTGAAGTTTATACAGTAAGGTTTGAGGGAAAAATTCAGGTCAGGGCAAGCATAAAAATACTCCTGAACTTAATGTGGATAAAACATACATGCAGGGAAATACATTCCAGCTCAAAAACATTGCAGGACACTCCCACAGTTGTTCCTGTGTTCAGGTTGCATTGCCCTGTACCAACCTCCAACAATCACAGCCTGGATTTCCAGGAAACCTCCAGATTTTTTGAGTACTGACCACTTAATTTCTTGAAAGCCTCCCTCTTATGCAAATCGGGTATTAAAGGTTGACTACCTGGAGACTCAAAATGCATGATCTTTGTATAAAACTCTAGAAAGAAGACAAAACACTTCAGAAAGAGCATGGGAGCACAGGGGTGTGGCAGAGGTGTCAGTGATCAATTGCCATTGCTCAGTTATTATTTGCCTGTTGTCCTGCTGTGTCTGCCTGCTGGTATAGCACAGCCTCCTCCTCCAATGCACAAGTAAAGTGAAGCTAAGTCACCCTTCAGAGAGGATTAACTTTAGGTAACAGAAAACCAAGCCCAGGTGTATGCAGGCAGGCAACAATCACAGACAGATCTGCTTGGCTGTCCTGTGTCTACACAAATGAGGAAAGTAGTCTGAGTAATAAGTTCACCAAGAGGTAACTGGCGATGGCTTCATTCAAATTTGTACTCACACAAAGCTGCCTTGCACTATCGGATTATTTTTCTTAATATCTGCAGTATTCTCACCTCTTCATCATCAAAGAGGCCGGTTCCACCACTGAAGAGGCCACCCCTTGAACCAAACGGTGTGAAGTCCTCATCAGTCAATTTAGGAGGCTTGAAGATGTCATCATCTTCATCTAGAAAGTACAAGAGACATGAGCTTTGGTCAGACTGATCAAGTTTCAGGAAATGGAATTAGAGACAACCAAAATAAAAACTGCTTTGTTTCCATCTGCTCTCATAAACATGACACAGAGAGAAGCTGCTGAAGACAGCTTGGGTTGTGCAGTTGCTGCAGAAGGCCACATTAAAGGAAGAACTCTCACTAAGCGTGTTTCCAGCCTTGTTTACATGCACATCACAATCTAGATCTGTTTACACATTCACCTTGAAGGATGCTCACTGATATCCCACCCAGCTTCTATAGCAAAAGTCACGATGTCTTAAGTGTTATCGTACAATCCAGCCCAAAATTCAAAAGCAAGAGAGGAGGATATCCTACCATCCGATGGAACTCTAACTTCCTTCTTCTCTTTTGGGGTTTTCCTTGTTTTGGTCTCTGATGACAGGGCTTTAAGAAGAAAGTTTCAATGAAAAACTAGTCCACCTTTACTTACAGTCTAAGATCAATCTATGGCAAAAAAGAACCTAAAAAAATAACAAACCAAACTGACCTCTGTGGTTTCATATGAATCAGCCTAATGAATCAATTGTATGAAATACAGTTTCTAAAACTAATACTTAAAATTGTAATAGAATCATTCTGTCAGACACTAGGGGTTCAATACAATGGTCTACGTGCAGACTAGTGTCACCTGAGATGTCAGAAAGCAACACAGCTTTGCACAGGTTCCACGCTTCTGCAGAACTCTAAGCATCTCAACTGGCTCCAGATTTATTATTGTCTTCATTCAGCAACCAAAAGCAAAGCTAGAGTTTTATCTCCTCTAGCCTTATAAGGTTACTTCAGTGACTGGAAGATTTCCCTGTAACTGAACAGGTTAAGTTGGTAGGTTTTATACTCTTGATATCAACAGACCTAGTTTGTTTGAACTGTGCAAGAACACACACACAGCTCTTGTCTGCTCCTCTTCTCAATATTACAGGTCAACAGCAGCCTCCCAAGCACTTTCCAGCTCAACTTCAGCTAGCTATTTTTCACTGCTGCTTTGCTGCAAGACTAAATACTTGAGACATCTCTGCCTTTGAAAGCAACACAAAAGTAAATGCATTATTTAGCCTAACATATCTTAAGTGACAGTAGCAAGGAAAACTTCCTCAAAACACTATATTTAAGCCACAAAGAAAACAAACAATTTGCACCACATGAAAACACCAATCTACTGCTTGAGGTATTTCCTACTGTAGAGCTCACAGAAAGACTACAGTGACCAGTGGCTTCCACAAACTTGCCTGAAACAGGAGAAAGCACATGTGGTCAAACAAGCAGAGGGAGAATCAGATTGGAAAGAAAACATTTCCAATATTGTGTGTTTTGAGAGTGACCTGTCTCACCTGAAAGCAATGTCTTTCACACTAAAACTCAGTGAATTCCAATTCAGTCCTCTGAGTTATGGGCAAAGAATTACTCAGAGCACAAAATAGGGTCTGCAATTCCTCTTGTCATGCTTATACCCAATACATTTTCACATGATAGACCTGTGTAACTTCATGTATTGTTACCCACAATCTCCTGTCCCACACTTTCACAAGTCCCCCATTACTGCACAAACACTTTTCAAAACTTGGGAGATAACTCACATGAACACTCTTCATCCTGCCTGACTGGCACTTCTCCTTTGATTCGGGCTGCCAACTCATCGGCAAATGATGTTGGCCTCTTCTTTTTCTGAGCAGCAGGGACAAATAACAGCAGATCCAGTTAGCAACTTGATGCAATTGCAATTATAAATACTGTATTCTATAGCCTAACTTGTACAGTATCTTGTCTAGACTGCCTGAAGTCCTCAGAAGAAGCAATACAGCTTTCTGTTAAGAAAGCAGTGATTAGGAAAGCATCAAGAATAAAAAAATCCTCAGAATTTCTAGTTTTGATGAACACATAGTTTTTAATGTCACCTTGCTTGGTAAGCAGGAGAAACAAAAGGCTTTTACCTCACAAAAATGCAACAATTAATTTCTTAACATTCTTGAAAGACAGCTTTGATACTTTCTTTAGGTGTGAGAATCCGAGTTTAAAGGGGTAACACCTGAACAATCATGTTAAAAGACTACTGAGGATTTTTGGATGCACTTCCTACAGGATTCCATTCCAGGTACTTGAGAGCTACCATTATAATCCCTCTAAGGACAGATTTTTTGTACAGGATGTCAGATCTCCCACTCCAGGAAAGCAGCAAATACTCACAGGCTTTGTGCTTTCATCTAAGTCTCCATCCTCGTCCTCCTCTTTATCAGAGTCAAAGAGATCACAGCCATCATCATCGTCTTCATCACTCATCTGGGCTATCCTCTAAAAAACAATTAATATCCTGTTCACATACAAAACAAGCACAAGACTACATCTGCTTAGATAAAATATTCAAATCAAACTTACAGAAATTTGGCACTTACAGCAAATTTGGAGTACTTCAAAGCTTTTGAAAGGTAAGGAAGAAGTGCTTCTAGCTGAAGACCTGGTATTTAGTCTTAACCATGAACACTGTGTTAAGTATTCCTTAGTGTCCCTTGATCAACTAGTAAAAAATTGTATCATCTTGCTCTGTCCTTAGGGTGCACAGCAGAATGAGAGACATTACATGCTCACATCCTGGTTTCAGCCACATCAATAAGAGGGTGAAAAAGATGAAGTGAACTGGAAGAGAGCTGGGGGTTGGCACAGGCAAGTGTCCAGAACTGAACTAAATCACCAACAACCCAAAGATACTTGCTCATCTTAAAATACATCAGGCATACAAAGCTACCCTATGAAGGTCAGCTTAAAATAACATTTGAGTGTTTTTGCAACACTGTTTTATTAGTAAGTAGATTAAATAAGGGTTGCTTTTAGCAACATTGCTCTTTCAGCATTAAATCATGCCAGATTGAGGATCCCCACCTAAAAGTCTTTTGCAGTGGCACATCTAAATATGGATAAGATTCCTTCTTCTAAAACCAATTACTGAAGTCAGGCTTGAATTTTACCATCTCAAAATTTCTCATTCATTATCCAAATGGATATACTGTTCAAATATTTAGTACTGTTCACACCTTTGATTCCATGTGATACTCAAACTTATTGTTCCTTGCCTCCTGCCCAGCAAGATTAGATTTTTAATTATAAAACAAATGAACCAACAGAAGCCTAGTTTTCCTGGGGTAGATTCTTTGAACTCTCATGCCTCCCAAGTTATTCCTGAGGAAAACATACCAGGCAATGCCATCCCACATAGGCTCTGACAGCTTGCAAGCATGTCTTTAAGCCCAACCCAGGCTCATTTTCAGAACATGGTGCCATCTGCCCAAGACCTTCCCATAAAAAAGTTATAAAAATCAGGCCTCACAAAGTTGCTAACCAACTGTCTAGAGCTCTCATCTCCTCTTTCATGCATGCTCACTGTATCACAAATATGAAGTCTGGCAGGTATGCACCAGAGTGTTTAACCGTACCGTCTTTTGGTCATCTTCACTAGGGTTTCCAAATTCATCATCTGATTCCTGTAACATAAGAGACCCAGAGACAAGAATCACACTTTATTTCGTCCAATGGTTAAAGGAGAGGGCTCAGAAACTCCGAACTTGCTGAAGTTTGAACATTCAGATCTCCTCAACATGATCTGACCAAGAAATTGTTCCCCCACTGCTGACCATCTTTACGACAGGGGCTCACTAGAAAGTCACTAACTCAGCAAAGACAGCAGGCTCCATTGTGACTGCATCCAAGTAACTCAAGAGGGATTTCATTTTAAGTTAGCAAAGATACCAAAAGCAAACACCTCAGGAAAAAGGGATTGCTTCTGTAGCACAGTTACAAAGCAGAGACATCCCAGCCAAAGCAGGCAAAGCATATCAGAAACTGATATTCCATTGCAGCAGATTTATGAGGCTAAGCCTGGAGGTGCATTACTCAAAGCTTTAAACTTGTTCCTGTCAGTCTCCGTCCCATTCTTTGTAACTGTAATTTACAACAGATTTGTTCTCCATAAATGCAATTCTTTATAAGAATCTGATTTGCTTCACAAAATTAAATTAGAGTGGAATAAAGCACTTCAGTTTGAAGTATTCTACTTTAATAACAGCTAGAGTCAATACCACATAAATGTTCCTCTGGAAAGCTGCAGAGGAAACCACTGCATAAGAACAATAACAAAGTATATTTATCCCAACCAACACAGGGAAAAAACCTCGTGCAGTATTATCTTGAGAGCCAACTTTAAAAAGCAAGGTAGTTAATGGCCTCACATGCAAGGAATGCTTGTGCAAAACAGCTGGCACTTGCCACTTACCTCCTCATCCTTCTCTTCACTGTCAATTACACTTCCACGATCGCTATCTACTGATCCTTCTAATTTAAATGGAAACAAAAAAGTTAACATCAGACACAGAACAATGTAGTCACCATTTAAGCCACCTAAAGACTCGGAAGAAAACCAAAATTAAGGTGGGTAGAGTGTGGTTTGAAAGAGCTTCGAAAGCTGATGAAATTTTAATACTTTGCATTTCTAATACACAAAGCACAAGCAATTGAGAAGTTACTGCTTTGTATACTGGAAATGTTACAGCACGATGAACATTTTTTTCCTCAGCTAATTACAGCCTGCATCTAACCATGCAAGAACAGTACACAGGATAACCAAAGCAGTGATTTAAAACAGTGAAAAATCTTGGATTGGGAACTAATTACTTGCATAGAAATAAAAGGTCATGCCAGCACATACCTTCACTAGAGAGATCTCCAAGGCCAACATCATCCTGTTCCATAAACTGCTGAGAGCCAATCAAGTAAGGTAAAGGTCTGTCAATATAGAGATCCTGGAAAGAGACAACATCAGATCTTTCTGACATCTTTGAACATCCCTACATGGCTGACAAAGACAGCAGTCTTACATCCCTTGTTTAAACTCAAGGAAGATACAAGCTTGTTAAGAGTCCCACCAAACATATGCTTCAAGTCAACATACAACTGGGTGGGCTAGCTGAGGTTTATTTCCCTCAACACTGTCAAACAAAGTGGCTACTTCTATTTGTGTAGTCCCAACTTGTTTTCTGCATGCCATAGAACAGAAGAATATCCTTGCAAAGACCTACAGCCATGAGTCTTATCCCAAAACCTGGACCTTGGATTTTTAATTACTGGGATGGTAAAAGCAACCTATAAAGACATGGTTTGTACCTAAAAAGCACAAAATTTTTACATCCTACTCCCACACAGAATTGAGGCTTCCCCTTCGAAGTTCACTCCATTAAACTAACTTCCTTTAGGATGCCATACCTTAATGCTAACCTAACTGCAAGACAGGCAGGTTACAAAAGGAGTAGCCCAGCAGAAAGCACTTCTTCAGATGCAGTCATCAAACCCTCTTTTTAGGTAACAGGTTTAGGTACCATCAGTTTTACACTAAGGCAGTAATACAGCTGACAGAAGCAAAGAGCAAGTCCAAGAAAGGAAAACAAACCCAGCAAGAACAGGTCCCTGTACCTTTGGCTCAAGTATCAGTTCCACTCTTTCATTACTTTCTTCTTCTTCTGAGTCAGAGTTCCCTGCTTTGATGTCTAGCTGTTCAAATGCACTGTCCAGAACTTGCAACCCATAATTCACTGCTTCTTGAATTTTAGGGATTAGATCAGCTTCTTTCTGTTCCCGTGTCTTTTCCTTTAGTAACAGAAAAAAACACATGCTCATTGCGTTTTACTTAAGACTCAATCTTACCACAACACACATACAAAATATTAATTTCAAATCAGCACAATGAAAGCTTTTTCACTAGGTGCATTAGAAGGACAATCAGATTTTTTTTTGTTCAACTCAATTCATTTTCATCACTCCAGAAACAGAGATGTTCTAAACATCCACACAAACGCAGTATTGTTTTACTTGTGCTCCTAAACATTATGGGGACATTTATGGTATAATACATCTAGATTGTAATATACATACATACACATATATACATATAAATATAGGAGTACTTATTCTAGGAATTATTTCAGTCAGATTCTGCTTCCCCAATTTACTACCTGTGAGTCCAGTAAGGCTGCCCAAGGCCTTCTTGCTGAAAAAACATGCATAACCCCTTGAAAAATCCATGCATAAGTCTTGTCTGCTGGATACAGTACTGAGCTTGGGGAGGCCCTAACAGATGATCACACACTGTAGTAGCCTCCAATATCACTGTCAACTTTATGACTGAGTGACACACACTATCCAACAGAGAGACCTCAAGGAGAAAGGAAGGAGTTTGGTTTGTGAGCTGTAAATGTAAGCTAAGCAAGTTTGAAAATGAGAAGGTAGACAATGGCTGCAAACATACTGATAGCACTCAAGGCAGCTGAAGTTAACTACCTGCTCTGTTTTGTCTCCAACATCAGCTTTGGGAATAGGCTCTTCCACCTCTTCATCATATACTCTCTGAAAAGTCAAGCAAAATTAATTAATGTAAGAACTAAAGGGGCTAAACCATGGGTACAACCACAAAGTACACTGTTAATATGTAATTAATTACACATTAGTTCATTACACATTAAAAAAAAGGAAGCCATGGATGATACCAAGTACCTTCATGCATTGGTACTGAAGGTACCATTGGCAGCCTCTCAATGCAATTGAGGTAATTCAAGTCTGCTAACAGACTAACCTGAACATGATAAAAAATGCACTGTTTAAACATTCCCAACATAAAGCTGTTCTAGACAACTTCAGAGTGAAACCTAGAGTTTACTTAGAGGCTGTCTACTTTCTTTTAGTTTGCTGTTATTTCGTAGCTTTCCTTCCATGCTCACAGAGAAGGTCCAAAACAACCCTCAACCTTCAGTTTATTCTGATGATCCCTCACATCCAGCACTCTTTTATAGGAACAGCTACAAGGAGAAAAAGGGGAATAAAAGATCTCCATGAAACCTAAATCCAAATCTCAAACACAGGTGTAGTTATCCCCTGGGAAGAGACAGATCTCACTAACTAAAACGAGAATCAGAAATGAAGACCTATTTCTGTGCACCTTAATTTGGGAACAGCTGTAAGCACATGAGAATTAAGACATTTGGTACAAACTGTTCTCAGCAGAATGATGATGCTGAACAGCCAAGCTAGGTCAGAAAAGACACTGCAGCACTGAAAAAACCCACCACCACCAAAAACCCCCAGAATACAAATCCAGTTTTCCATCTTTTCCTCTGCCACCTTCCAATAATAATGCCATGATGAGACACATATGGCCTGAAATAATGCCGATCAAAACAGAACACTTGATAAAACTCAGTGCTAAAAACCTTCCAAAAATCTGAAATACTATTAAAGCTCTCCATCTTAATTAGACACATACTTCTAGTGATACGATGTTGCAACAGGCTTTCAAGTCTAGCTTTATCTTCCAAAATAGAGATATCTATAAAGTGGCAACATTAACCAGAAAATATGCTTATCATGACCACAAGACAGGGACAACTTCCTGCAGGCCAACACCTTTAATACTGAATGCTTTTAGAGTAAAATAACACCATTAAGCAAATTTACAGCATTGTATAACATTCCTCATATTGAGACAGGTAAGTGCAGACAAATACTACATTCCTGCAACTTGTGAAGATAAAGCAAGAAATCCCAGAATTCCCAACTCATTTATAGTTCTAAAACCAAAATTCTGATCTCCTAGTCATGTATTAGCAAGGAAGGAAGGTATTACTGAAAAGGCAAAGGGAACCCGCCAGTATTGGATAGTGCATCATTCACAAGGGAATTAGGATATCTCTTAACAAAACGCAATTAAAAGTCATTTCATCCCTAAATCAGTATCAGACTTGTCAGAAAGCTAAATCACTCCTACATTAAGAGACAATGACAATGTTTGAAGTACAGGTTTGATGTTGTACTAGAAAACACTCACATTCTCTATGAACTGCGTGTTGGACAACATAAGAAAGTCATTGAAGACATTATGAAGGCGGCAGTCTGTAGCTTTTGTTTCACTGATCAATCCGTCCACCTGTTTTTTGATTTCGTGTGTCCTGGAAATGGTTTGCTGTGAGAATTCTTGTAGAAAACGCAGAAGCTGTTGACAACAACAAAAGAAAGCAATAGTCAGCATCCAACTGTTTTTCCTTTTGGCACCGTTTGTAAGACAGCCAGAACTGATCGTACACTTCAAATGAGGACCAAAGCACACGCACATCACACTGAAACGCTCCCGCGCACACACACAGGACCAAGTCTCAGACACTTCGTTCTGCATCTCCGTTCGAGCCAACCCATTATTTCAGTTTCCCTGCCCGGACCGGAGGCTTAAAGCAACGAGAGAGCCGCCGGGCCCGGGGGCTGCGCTCTACCCGCGGCAGGCCCGCCTCGATACCCCCGGCCAGCGGGCGGCAGCACCGCCCCGCACACGGCCCCGAGCCCCGGGGAGGCCGCGGCCCGCGCACTGCTCCGGTGCCGGGCTTAGGCCCGGTCCCGGCCGCACCGCTCACCCCGGCGTCCGAGGCCAAG
Source organism: Motacilla alba alba (assembly GCF_015832195.1). Classification (NCBI taxonomy): domain Eukaryota; kingdom Metazoa; phylum Chordata; class Aves; order Passeriformes; family Motacillidae; genus Motacilla; species Motacilla alba. Next base: position 17,687,879 of record NC_052021.1, read on the forward strand.
GACCAGCTCTGGCTGCTCTTACGGATCTCGTCCAGCGACCAGGGCCGCTCCCACACCGGCGCGGGCTCCGCCGCGTCCCCGTTCATCTGCGGGAGAAGGACAGTGAGCAGCGGGGCCGCCGGTGCCGCTCCCGGCCCAGCCCGGCCCGGCCCGGCCCGGCCCGGTGCCGCCGCTCACCCTGGGCTGGCGCCGCCGCTGCCGCGGTCAGCTGAGCGCCGTCACGTGACCCGCCCCTCCCGCGCCGCACGGCCGGCAGGGGGAGCCACGCGCCTGGGCGGAGCCACCGCGTCCCGTCCCGCCGCGTCCCCTCCTATCCCATCCCCTCCTATCCCGTCCCCTCCTATCCCATCCCCTCCTCTCCCCTCCCACCGCGTCCCCTCCTATCCCATCCCCTCCCCTCCCACCGCGTCCCCTCCTATCCCATCCCCTCCCCTCCCACCGCGTCCCGTCCCGTCCCGTCCTGTCCCCTCCCACCCCGCTGCGTTCCCTCCTATCCCATCCCATCCCATCCCATCCCATCCCATCCCATCCCATCCCATCCCATCCCATCCCATCCCATCCCATCCCATCCCATCCCATCCCATCCCATCCCATCCCATCCCATCCCATCCCATCCCATCCCATCCCATCCCATCCATCCCCTCCCCTCCCCTCCCACCGCGTCCCCTCCTATCCCATCCCCTCCCATCCCACCGCATCTCCTCTCATCCCGTCCCCTCCCGTCCCCCCGCATCCCCTCCGTCCCCGTCCGTCCCGTCCCACCCTGCCCGCGGGAATCCCGCGGCGGGAGGCGGCTCCGGCTGCCGCAGCTGTGTCCCGGCTCTGACCCCCATCCCGGCAGTCAGGACGGGACGCGCCCTGCGGGGGACACGAGCGGAGCATAGTGGAGCGGGCAGCAGGGTCTGCCGCACAGTATTCCCCGCTGGAGCGCTGCACCGGCCTCTGCTGATGCCTAGGCTTACGAGTAAATAGGGACCCTTTCCTCCTATTTTTCTTACTGAAGTAAGTGCAAGGCTTGCCCTGAGCCAAGTAAAATCTCCTTAGTTTTAAAACTATGAGCCTTAATAAACCCGTGCCAGAATTCCAGGATCTGCTAGAAGAAAACACTCTGACATGAACAAATAATACAGTGCAAATCGCCAAACTGGAATTCAATTATCCCTAGGCCTTTTGAGGTTAAACACCCCCCACTAGCTTCCCCTTTTAATTTTTTTCCAATGGATTAAAAAGCCTTGTCATACCACTGTATTTCATATGGTCTTTATTACAAGTGAATTCCCGAGAAAGGAAGTGACAATAAAATAACCTGTTCTTCCAGGTGGTGACTGAATAATCCAGTGACATTATCAGACCTTTACATTAGCACATGGAGTTTATTTATTTATTACACTTGATACCGCTCATGAGGAACCAGGGCACTGATTGATCTTACTTGGGTTCTCAAATAAGAAAAAAAATGCAAGATCTCCAAGTTCTTATATATTGATCTAATGGCTACATTCAGATACTGGAAATACATGGCTAGGTAAGGGACACAGAAACTTCTAAAAGCAAAGTATCATAATATTCCTTTCAACTCTATTTTTCTCTTATTCTGTGACAAGACACCATTGATGAACTGGCTCAGACCTTCAAACCTAGTAGAATTTAAAGAATTTTAATATAATGATAATAAAACAGGAACTAACAAAGGACAAGTAGAAAAATACTAGCCTAGCCTAGTTTCACTTAAATATAAACATAAATATAAAATTACTCTCATAGCCTTTTAGTGTTTTGCTGTAGTTTCTTCCTCCACAACATTCTATCAACCAGAAAAGTTTGCCTGTAATTACTTTCCATATTCACTGACATGTGAGTCCTCTTTGTTGATAATGCAAAGCTCTACTTCCACAGAAATTTGTGCATTATAAAACATGAGATCTGTGTGCTCTTTGTGCACTGATACTGCAAAATGTCGTGTCTTAGCATTGGGCAGCTTCAGGTCTGGGGGTCTTGCAGGTCAGTTTTCATAAAAAACTCAGCATGACAGCTACATAGAACCTGAATACTTCCTAGAGGAAGCTGTTTATTTGTTATACACCAGCCTCTGAACCAAGAGGACTATGAATGGCAGAACAAAAATCTGCCTTCTAGGAGTCCTGTCCTAAACATCACAGACAGGGTTACAAAAAGCAATTCACCCTAAAGGCCCTTTTAGAGAAAAATTTAGACAGGTTCCATTTAAAGTTTAGAGAAAAACAGCAAGAAAAATCACTGAGGGAATCCTGCTGTTCCCCTCAGAACTCTCTAAATGACTATGTGACATAAAGGTATTAAAAATCACATATGTCATCAGGGACTAACCTGCAGATTAAGAATCAGAACATATAAGACCGTAGAGGGCTGAGGTCTCTGACAGCCATGGAGCCATGCCTTAGCACTTGGTTAAACTCACAAATATTTACAAGGTAAAGAGAATATCACCGTGTTTTCCCAATAGCTAACAGAAAGTAAACATGTCTTTATAACCTTAGAACAGGATGCAAACATAAAAAAAAGTCAAATTACAATTAAAAGTTAAGCTTCTGCATTCCATGGGAAAGAACCACAATACAATTTGTGCATTGTTCTTTATTTCCCTGGCCACTCCTTGCTCTCCTGTTGTGTAGTGCTGTATGTCTTGGTATAGAGGCAGAGAGATGTGGTTGTTCAAGCCCTGCAATTTCCAGAATTCCTCATTCTCCATGAGATAGTCCCAGCACCTGCATTATCTGCAGGCTGCAAAAAGTCTTGGGGGTGACAAGCGATGTTAGGGCTTGAAGATGCCTCCGACTCTGGTGTACAGTGTTGAAAGGAGTATCTATAGCTAGAAGTACATGTGCTGTCACTGGACCAGCACAGGAGTCTGAAATCTCCAGAGGAACTTCCCCCTCTGCTTGGTGTTCATTGCTGGTTAATGCAGTGACAGAATACACTGCTTGCCTACTAGGGTATTTATTCATTTCAGAGAATTCAAAATCAGGTTCCCTATAAATAATTAATTATAACTCCAAAGAAATAAGCAACCATGATTACCCATGTCACCTAAAAAGACCTTGCTATTTTGGTTCAAATTATTTACTGCAATAAGCTGTGCAAGCAGTAAAAAAAATAAAAAATAAAAAAATAGCCAGTCTGATAAATTCAGTTGAGGTAACTAGAAATTAAGGGAGAAAAGCTAAACCCACAGCACAACAGCTAACCCTATAAATGAACCTGGACTCGGACACATGACTTCACTGGTTCATGGTTTGATCTTTCTTTGATCTGGAAAGTTCATGACTGGTGGTAAAATCATGGGCTCGGAGAACAGGCATTATTACTCTGGAGATCCTTGGTGAGGTGCAGGAATACCTACTATGTCAGGAATAGGGAAACTTGACTTCTGTGTAGTCTCTGGTTTCTGAATTCCTCTTGGTCATGAGCTGTGAAACTTGAAATCTCTGACACACTTAAAGGAGTCACCCAAAATCATGCATCAAGTCAGCATCAAAATGAAGAAATTTTAAAAAGTCCTGAATCACAATCCCATGGTTTTCTCCTTCGGTGTTTTGTAAAACTTTGAAACTCATAGGACTGATGAAGTAGTACTACCCTCCCACTTTTGTAAACATCTCAAGAAAATAAAGTTCTCATATTAATTGAGGTATCATAGTTGATAAAGCAAGACAGAGCCAGGATGGCTGTGAATTTGTGTTCCAGGTTAGACCCAGCAAAGCCTTTCACCAAGTATGTGCTTGAGAACAAAGAGTGGCTCCACTACAGACAATGGAACTCTCCAGAGGGCTCAAACTAAGGATATACATTAGTGCTTTGCTTGATCCAAGCCCTAAGATCTAGTTTGAAGGCTACAGAAGTTAAAGGGAGTTTTCCAGCTTTCTTCAAGTGGGTTCAAACCTATTTAATCTAAAGATTGTGTTTCCAACATATTGGAGGTTTAGTTATCTGCATGACTAAATGTGCAAATATTTATCTGCATGATGTATGTAAGTTCCATGGAATCAGGAGTGAACTTCACAAGAATCTTGTTCTCTCACTGACAATTAATCCACCACGAGGACTCTAGCTTTTTTGATGGAAAGTAAGAACACCAAATCATAGAATGGTTTGGGTTGAAAGGCATCTTAAAGATCATCTAGTTCCAACCTCTGGCCTTTGGCAGGGACACCTTCCACTAGGTCAGGTTGTTCAAAGCTCCATCCAGCCAGGCCTTAAACTCTTCCAGGGATGGGGTATCCACAAGTTCTCTGGGCAACCTGTGCCGGTGCCTGACCACGCTCACAGTATAGAATTTCTTCACAATAGCAATTCTAAACATGACCTCTTTCACTTTAGAATCATAGCCACTTGTCCTGTCACTGCCCTCCTCATCTTTCCTATAATTCTCTGTTCAGAACTCTGTATGCTCTGGTGAAATTAGTGCAGTGCTATGGAAAAAACTATCCTTCAAAAAAACTGTATTGAAAAGAGGAATTCACTGGAGATGTAACCAGATCTAAGACTTTAGGAAGGGACTAAATTCTTTTAAAGCAAGATCTGTGTATCCTCAGGCAGGAGGTAGAAAGGCACCCAGAAGTGTCAGTCTGCAGCAGACAGCCTGCAGCACAGCTGGCAGGGCCCCAGCATCTTTGGAAAGAAATCATTGGCAGAAGAATAAGGTGTTGTGCCTAACAAGCACCTTGAAAGCAAAACCAGTCTTGCTTTGAGGTCTCTATCAAAAAAAACCACAAAAGAACTGACACAAAATTTCCTGTTCAGCCCAGGGTGACCTGGTGGCAGCAAAGCCATCACACAGCAGATGAAAGGATGGGAATGATTTTAGAGCGGTACAAGACGTAGGATGGTGCACATCACCCATGATTTCTCTACATTTATATGAAAGCCTTATATCAAGAGATACATAATCATCACTGATAGAGTTTGCAAATGATACTTAATGTGCCAAATAATAAATAAGTCTGGTCATCTTAATGGTGAAAGAAACTGTGCTTATTAGTTCATGCTTTAGATAGTTTTTCGGGTTTTTTTACAATTTGGAGGAATAAGATTTTTTAACATCCTGTAAAGCATAAAATTTGTATTAACAACAGTACCCCTGAGAAGAATTTGAGGTGGAAAGCAAGTGTCTTCTATCTAGAACAATAAGGTTCAGCTTAAGACAGCTGATGAGGAGCCTGGACAGATATACAGGAAAGGCATTATGTCCTTCATACTATCTGAGGTTGTTCCCACAACACTTACATGCTTTTATACCTTGTTTTATATTCAGATTTGAAATGAGATACTGTCAGGTTGGAGACTGTGCAGAAATGGGTGGCAGGAATGAAAATAAATTTGTGCCACAGAACTGAAGATGAAAACTGCTGCACTCAGCTGAGAAAGGTTGACTCAACCCACTCTAAGCTGACTCAACAGACTCTAAACATGGACAAGATGAAGAGCTGGATGATAAAGTACGGTTATCTACCATGCCAGAAGCAAAGGAAGAGAAAGGATATTTATTGATTTTTTCAATGAAAACATGACTATCATTAAATTGAAATTTTAAAATGTAGTGATTATATCAGAAAAAAAAACCCCAAAAGCCAGGTGTTTGGTCAGACAATTTAATGCTTAGGAGCTTTTCATCAATTATGTCTTTCTTACTAATGAATTATCAAACCTGCACAGACTTCAGCTTAAACATTTCCTCCAGGGGGCTCAGGGAATTCTGCTGTGCTGTACTTTAATTTCTTTTGCTCCTGCTGAATGCTTTGGGTCAAATTAGTTATTATTAGTATGCAGCAATACATAGTGCACAGGAAAAATTACACCTTTTTTTTTTTTTCCACCATTGAAAAGCATATAACTCTGTATTTAATTTACTCTAAAAAAAAAAATCCCAAATGATTCAGCTTATTTTTTCAGTGTCTAAAGCTCATCATCATAGGCTAAATTTCCTGTAGCCGATAAGACTCCCACAGGAATGAGTTTCAAATTGCTAAGCAGCAACTGCAATGAAGTATTTTGAATGTAGGTAGGGCCGCAGGTGGATAGTTCTTTCTGAAAAGAGGTTGTAGGAACAAGAGAAAGCAGAGTACTTGATTTGCACTCTGAAGTTTATCACTTCTTGGGAAAGTGCACATTTAAATTCAGGTCAAAGCCAGAACAGTTCCACAGGAGTAACAGCAGGGTTTTGATTTGAGAGGAATTTTTTACTTTGGTGGAGGAGAAAGAGATGCTGTGATGCGATCCAGCTTCAGCTAAGCTCTCAGTGTTCAGAGCTTTGATTCTGGTAGTGGCCAAGCACCTTTGTTATCTTTCAGTGCACACCACAGCACTAACAGAGAGAATGCAAAGATCTGGCAAAAGCTCCATTTGCTCTTAACACCTGATGCACTACTCTGCATGTTCCAGCCCTCTGACAGCAGACAGGATTTTGCATGCATTTCTGCCCCACCTAAACATCACCTAGCTGGATAATGCTGTCTGCAGCTTGGCTATCAATATTTGTTTTCCATCAGAAAGGCATTTTTTCTAATCGTAATTCTTCCAAGGAATACAAAGTTCTGGACTCAGCAATTTACCCAGGTCGGTGCTCTACAAAACCAAACATTTTCTGGTCGCCAGCTGGAAAAATTCCAGGGATTTCTTTGGATATTACAAAATAACTGCATTTGCATTGAGCAGGCTTTTCCCCCTCCACCTAGACTTGTTATTGCACAACATAAAGGCAGCATAAAATATTTGCTCTCTGATTCCACACAAAGAACTTCAGCTTTCTCAGGAAACGTAGAGCTCTTTGGAAGCCTGGTGTTCCACAATGGTAAGTCAAAGGTTTAGATTAGTTTGGGTTTTTTGTAATGGGGATACAGATTGGTATTTGCTTTAAAAGCTGTGCTCACATAATCCCAAAGGTACAGACATCAAGAAGCAGCTTTGATGAGCATCTCAGGAATGGCATAGGTTCTACAGAGGAGGCAGTAGTGTCTATAATATATGTTGTTTCATAAACAGGGGAGAAATTACCATTTGCTTCTTTCTCTCTACAGAAGAGCTTTCTGCCTTTCCTTGTTGCAATGGGCACCATGGTGACCCTAGGTGATGCAGGCTGCTTTACTGTACGTCAGGATCCAGGGAGGCCCTACAGAGGTAGAAACAAGGAAGATCCTCTGACCTGATCGCTCTGTGGTAACTTGGCTCTCTGTGGAGCTGCCAGGAAGAGCTCCAAATACAAGGGAGGGGGAAGACATTGGAAAAACACAAACAGGGGCCTCCAGCAACAAGTTGCTAAATGTAGGGGGAAACAAAGTCTTCCCCTGGGCTGCGTGTGGTTGCAGCAATATCATTGCAATTGGTGACAGGTTGCTAGTGCTATTCCAGCACATGGAGCTCATTGAGGAGTTGAAAGAGTAAAAACCAATTCCTTGTACTTTACTATTGCCTGGAACTACATTTTTAGAAAAGTTGAAATAATTTTTAAACTCCTCTGCATTTAGGTGGCGGCTTAAAGAACCTGTTCTGTTTTGCTGCTGTCTTACGCAGGCTGTATGATGAATGGAAAACTGTATCCCTTTGGAAAAATTGAGAGGACAGAAGATTGCTACAAATGCAGCTGCACGAAAAATGAAATGGAATGCTGTTCCAAGCAAGTTTGAACTTCTTGGTACCATCATTACCTGTAGGATGTCCACAGCTTTCCATTGCTGGGGTTAGATGGGTTTGTAAGGGCACAGGAGAGCTTTTTCTCACCCATGCCACAGAGCTAGTGAAAGCTCTCAAGATAACATTTGTTTTCTCTTTGCCTCTGACAGCTTTCATAGTCGTGCTTCCTACGACAAAGAGAAATGTAAGGTTGTTATTGACAAGAAGCGCTGTGACTATGATGTGGTGATGAAGGATGACCCCTCAAAGAGATGTGTTAGCTATTCTCGCGTGGGCTAACACCTGCTCCAAGCCTTTCTGCACTGTGGAATTCCTCACCTTTCTACACATGCTTTGCCATCACGGAGAAGCACGATGACATGGGAAACTCTCATAAAACAGAGCACTTCAGTAGCTGCCTTCTAACCTCCTAAGTGCTGTAATTCAGCTTACAAGATGCATAATCAGATAGAGTGCCTCATTTCTGTCATTACTGCATTTGTTAACTACAATAAATTGAGATGAAACATCCATAAATACTTCATATTGATGTTTTGTTTTTTGCAGTGACATGGGGAAATGCCACCTTGTTTGACAAAGAAATGTGTTTGGCTCTCTACTCTGACATGCTGTGCGCCAGTACCCTGGCCCAAGTCACTGCCATGCTTTACAGGTCCTCATCTAGCCAGGTGTCAAAATCCATTATCATTTTGAAGTGGTGCACTATGTGGGACATGCTGTGCAATGGCTCCTATTCAGCGTGCACAGCTTTTGGGTAACGCCTGTGCTGCTAAAACAATAGAAGAATAAATGTGGATGAGAGATTGTTGTCCTCTTTCTCCCATTTTTCTCCTTATTTTCATCAATGCCATCACCCAACATTGGCAGTGACTCTTCATGTCCATTGCCCACTCTGACCAGACCTGAAGTTTAAAGCAATGTTAAATTTTAAACTCTGGAACTCTGAGTTGTCCTCTGCCAAGCCCTGATCCTGAAAGTCTGCACACACTGTGCTGCTTTAGTGGCTCTCGTCCACTTTGAAAAAGAGATCTGGATCAGCCCCTGGGGACGTGCTTCCTCACGGCAGCTGAGCTTGAGGTACTAATAGTGCAGATGCCTTCGGTCCCTTCAGTATGACAGTTCCCCACATCCACAGGGGAATGAAGTTCAGCTTCAAAGCAGGGCTTGGAAATCAAATTTCCCACCTGGCAATGTCTAGTGTCCTAAATCTGCCCACATATATGAGACCAGACAACAAAACCCTGCTAAATGCTGCTTCTACATGTAGCTCTCTCCTTCGGAATTGGATATTAAAAAGCCTGTAGTTCACAACAGTCTGTAGTCCACTGTTCCATGGTTTGAAAAGAAACACACCTTCCAGAACAAGTGGATTATTTGATGAAGTTCCATGATCACAACAAATCTGCTGTCTTGTAATAGTATGAGGTTAGACACAGCCAAGCATTCTTAGTGCAGGGATGCTCATTTGGCCCCAAATCAAGAGTCAATCTACATTTATTCAGCAGGGGTGTTTGCTTCACAAGACAATCTATCTCAGCCTCTGTGAGCCATTATTAAAATCAGAAAGATTTAATGGGGTGTATTTTCTCTGGCTTTGGTGATTTGCTTATGAACTTTAAAGGTTTCTAAGACCTGCAAGTATCGTACCTTGGTTTGGGGAAGAAATCCACGTATTTTGCAGGCACTGGTATGACATACTTGACCTTCTGAAGTTCTCTGTGCTGCAGGCTGGATATCAGCCTGCATAGCTCTGTGTTTCTGTACAACTGGTTCCTGTAAAGATGAAAAAGGTGAGGGGCCAGAATAAAGACTCAGCTCAGCTTTTTCCAGAACAGACATTCACATTTGCCTTTTTAAAATCTTGACGGATTCCATCCTATCATTCCTCTAAATGGAGCACGTGAAAACAAACCTTCTCACGTTGCTCAACATTCTAAACTATGTTTTGCCTCAAAGGGTTTTGTGTTCTGCAGGAGAGGAACAGTTTTGAAACTTGTCCTGAATGACTTTTCCGGTTTTATGCTACTTCATGTCAAAATTACACAGAACACAGCCTCAGCCTTTGTTATCTTTCAGTGCACACCGCAGCACTAACAGAGAGAATGCAAAGATCTGGCAAAAGCTCCATTTGCTCTTAACACCTGATGCACTACTCAGCATGTTCCAGCCCTCTGACAGCAGACAGGATTTTGCATGCATTTCTGCCCCACCTAAACATCACCTAGCTGGATAATGCTGTCTGCAGCTTGGCTATCAATATTTGTTTTCCATCAGAAAGGCATTTTTTCTAATCATAATTCTTCCAAGGAATACAAAGTTCTGGACTCAGCAATTTACCCAGGTCGGTGCTCTACAAAACCAAACATTTTCTGGTCGCCAGCTGGAAAAATTCCAGAGATTTCTTTGGATATTACAAAATAACTGCATTTGCATTGAGCAGACTTTTCCCCTTCCACCTAGACTTGTTATTACACAACATAAAGGCAGCATAAAATATTTGCTCTCTGATTCCACACAAAGAACTTCAGCTTTCTCAGGAAACGTAGAGCTCTTTGGAAGCCAGGTGTTCCACAATGGTAAGTCAAAGGTTTAGATTGGTTTGGGGTTTTTTGTAATGGGGATACAGATAGGTATTTGCTTTAAAACTGCAAAAGGTGAGTATTTTAAGAGAATCATCAAGTTACACATTTTAAATGTGGCTAGATTGTATTTCAAACCTGTAAGATGCAAAGACAGGAAGACACGTCTGTGAAGATTACTGTGAGTTTTGTTCTTTGCATTGGAATTCTTTGCAAGAAACTGTACAGTCTTTCACTGCTGTTATCCTTTCCTCAGAAATGTTTGTGACAACATTGAGAGTTTTGCAAACATTCAGGACCAGGCTTTTAAAACTTGTAAATGTCAAGTTTAAAATATACCATTTTTCAGAAAGAAAAAAAAGTGTGTATATTTTGTCCATGTATTTTTTCAGTTCTTCATTTTGATCCCTCAAACTGTGTCCTGTTCCAGCTTTTCAAGCTTCCAAAGGTGTTTGCAGAATCTAAATCAACAGTTAGGTAATGATAAATAGACCAACAATGTCCTGTGGCCTGGTTCTCCTGTGATTTGTGCTCACGTAATCCCGAAGGTACAGACATGAAGAAGCAGCCTTAATGAGCATCTCAGGAATGGCATAGGTTCTACAGAGGAGGCAGTAGTGTCTATAATATATGTTGATTCATAAACAGGGGAGAAATTATCATTTGCTTCTTTCTGTGTTTAAGCTTTATTGCCAAGTTTCTCTAACTTAGCTGACAAATCCCTTGCTTGTTGCAGCATAAAGCACCTTCATATACCTTATTGAACACCAGAGACTTCCCCTTATGTTTGTCTTTAGTTTCAGTGGAAGGTCTTAAATTCTGATCTTTAGAGAGATGAGCATGCCCAAGCTCATGTGACTGGCATTTCCAGGAGTAGCATGATTGGGAAAATACTGGAGGGGAAAATTGATAAAATATTAACAGAAGACAGCACAACACATGAAGGATTTTTGCATTTTCTATAATGACATGAGTGACATGGCATGGAGTATCTGTGTTGTTGCAAACACCTTACCCAGGCAGCATGGAATAGCATACTTTAGGAGTTTCAGTCTTTCCCTTTATCTTCTTTCATTCTGGCTATGGTGCTCAGCGTGGTAACTGTCTCTGTTCTAGCCTAAAGCCTCAGGAACTCCACATCACAGAACCACAATAAAAATGAAGCACTACCCCCTTCCTAGACCACTCCATAAATCTTCCTCTTCCTTGCTTTCACTATATCTTAAATGTCCATCCCATAACAAAGGAGGAAATCAAGGATTAAAATATCAAGTTTTTTCCACAGTAGACAGAGGAGTTTCTCATTCGCTCACCTGCTGCCTGAGCCTCAGAGCCTTTCAATGTCTTATGGCATTGTGATTCAAGAAGCCAAGCCTCTCACTACTACTGTAAACCCAGTTTCAAGCAGCAACAGTCTCAGTAATATCTTCCAAAGTTCAGAACAGTAACTTGGAAAGGTCTACTAATTTCAAATCCTTTCCTTTTAGTCTGCAAGTGCTCTCAAGAAAAATTAAATAACTTCCTCCATTGCTTCTCAGTCTGTGGCTTTTCCAAAACTTTTCCTTTATGTTATTCAGCTGGAGCAACCCATAAAAATAAACCTGTGCTCTCTCCTGCTTCTCTAGTCCTCTACTCCAGTAAAACAATCATTACGAAGTCATGCAGACTTTTTCAAAAAATGTTCTGGATGATCAGCAGGTTCCAGGGGCTGTATCTGAAGGCCTCTTACAGATGCCTAGCTGTTGCCCCCACAAGACAAAAGGAGGTGTGCCCTGTGTCAAGTCCCAACCAGTGTCTGCATGGTTTGACAAGATGGCTCAGGTCATGCAAAGAACAATGTACAGCACTTGAATTTTGCCCAGAGACACACATTTATCACTTTCTTCCCTGACCAGCCACCTGTATCAAAAACCTACTGGAATAGATTTAGATCTGAGATCTCCTCTCCATTGCAAAATATGAAGCAACTGCTGTACCCAGAGGCGAAGCAATGCGATGCTCAACAAAGATTTGCTAGAGAAATAGCTAAAGCTGATTCAAAGGCAATAAATAAAGCACTGACAACAGCTTGGCAGGGCTTTTAAGTTAATAATACTACTGAAGTTTTGTGTGATTTTTAGAGACTGTATTTTGGCAGGGAGTGATGCTGCTGACATGGTAATATCAAGCCATTTTGTATCTTCCCACCTAAATGAAAAATGCAGGGAAATATCTGAAGTGTACCTTTCCACTATTTTCACATACACATAAAGTTATTTCTAATTTTGATTCAGGTTCAGTGACAGCTTTTGGAAACAGAACTAATCAATGTGGATTAAAATGCATGGCATCAGCTCTGGCTTTCTTTTACAGAAGAGCTTCCTGCCTTTCCTTGTTGCAATGGGCATCATGGTGACCCTGGCTGATGCATACTGCTGGAGTAAAATTCACAAGGCAGGGGAGGCGGAAGATGGTAAGAAACAAGGAAGATCCTCTGACCTGATCGCTCTGTGGTAACTTGGCTCTCTATGGAGCTGCCAGGAAGGGCTCCAAATACAAGGGAGGGGGAAGACATTGGAAAAACACAGACAGGGGCCTCCAGCAGCAAGTTGCTAAATGTAGGGGGAAAACAAAGTTTTCCCCTGGGCTGCGTGTGGTTGCAGCAATATCATTGCAATTGGTGACAGGTTGCTACTGCTATTCCAGCACATGGAGCTCATTCAGGAGATGACAGCTCCTTTAGGTGGAGGCTTAAAGAACCTATTCTGTTTTGCTGCTGTCTTATGCAGGCTGTATGATCAATGGAAAACTGTATCCCTTTGGACACATTGAGAGGACAGAAGATTGCTACAGATGTAACTGCAGCGAAGGTGGAGTGAATTGCTGTTCCCTGTAAGTTTGAACTCCTTGGTACCATCATTGCCTGTAGGATGACCACAGGTGGGGATAGATGGATTTGTAAGGGCACAGGAGAGCCGTTTCCCACCCATGCCACAGAGCTAGTGAAAGCCACATAGAGCTCTTGATTGTTTGGATCCTTAGCTGTGTTTGCCTTTCCTCATTTTCTGCTGACTGGGGCTGGACACAAGCCTTTCCAGGCACATCCAGATGGTGGTTGCCTTTAATCTTTAAGGAACTTGTGAACCCCTCTTTCACTGCAGTTGTCTTTCATTAGCTGAGAAAGTGGGGGTAGGAGACTTAAGTGAAGTTTCCCTAAAGAGCTTATGGTGATCTGAATCTCTTTCCTGAAGTGCTTTTCTCCAGTGAATATGCTAAATGTAGAATGACAGGGCTCTGCTCTGAAGTATTTCTCCAGCATTCTCCTTTCCACTTCCTGCTTCCTCAAAAGCCCAATATACCTCAATGGTGATCTTTGTCTTTATTTAGGTGGCACAGTCTATCAGGGAGCAGCCACCACATCCTATGCAAACTGGAAATAATGAAAAATTAAAGGAAAAAAAGAGAAAAGATGCTAAGCCCATGTTTATGCCACTGCAGAGTGCTGTGATGGAAATGCTTTTGCTAGTGCTGAGCATCGTGGAACATCTTCACAGGGCACTGCACAGGGCATCATTTGAGGCTCTGGAAGCTGCAGCTGTGTGCTGCTCAAGCTAGCTCAGCTGCCCTTAGCCATAGTTTGGCCTCTGTCACTCAGGAGTAGGTCAAGCTACAATCACTGAAGTATTGAACCTTTTATGGTTCTCAAGCTAACATTTGTTTTCTATTTGCCTCTGACAGCTTTCGTACTCCTGTTTCTTTTGACAAAAAGAAATGTAAAGTTGTTTTCAACAAGAAGAGCTGTGACTATGATGTGGTGGAGAAGGCAGACCCCTCAAAGCACTGTTTTGTCTATTCTCGCGTGGGCTAACACCTGCTGCAAACCCTTCTGCACTGTGGAATTCCTCACCTTCCTACAGATGCTTTGCCATCACGGAGAAGCACGATGACATGGGAAACTCTCATAAAACAGAGCACTTCAGTAGCTGCCTTCTAACCTCCTAAGTGCTGTAATTCAGCTTACAAGATGCATAATCAGATAGAGTGCCTCATTTCTGTCATTACTGCATTTGTTAACTACAATAAATTGAGATGAAACATCCATAAATACTTCATATTGATGTTTTGTTTTTTGCAGTGACATGGGGAAATGCCACCTTGTTTGACAAAGAAATGTGTTTGGCTCTCTACTCTGACATGCTGTGCGCCAGTACCCTGGCCCAAGCCACTGTCATGCTTTACAGGTCCTCATCTAGCCAGGTGTCAAAATCCATTATCATTTTGAAGTGGTGCACTATGTGGGACATGCTGTGCAATGGCTCCTATTCAGCGTGCACAGCTTTTGGGTAACGCCTGTGCTGCTAAAACACTAGAAGAATAAATGTGGATGAGAGATTGTTGTCCTCTTTCTCCCATTTTTCTCCTTATTTTCATCAATGCCATCACCCAACAGTGGCAGTGACTCTTCATGTCCATTGCCCACTCTGACCAGACCTGAAGTTTAAAGCAATGTTAAATTTTAAACTCTGGAACTCTGAGTTGTCCTCTGCCAAGCCCTGATCCTGAAAGTCTGCGCACACTGTGCTGCTTTAGTGGCTCTCGTCCACTTTGAAAAAGAGATCTGGATCAGCCCCTGGGGACGTGCTTCCTTACGGCAGCTGAGCTTGAGGTACTAATAGTGCAGATGCCTTCGGTCCCTTCAGTATGACAGTTCCCCACATCCACAGGGGAATGAAGTTCAGCTTCAAAGCAGGGCTTGGAAATCAAATTTCCCACCTGGCAATGTCTAGTGTCCTAAATCTGCCCACATATATGAGACCAGACAACAAAACCCTGCTAAATGCTGCTTCTACATGTAGCTCTCTCCTTCGGAATTGGATATTAAAAAGCCACAACAGTCTGTAGTCCACTGTTCCATGGTTTGAAAAGAAACACACCTTCCAGAACAAGTGGATTATTTGTTGAAGTTCCATGATCACAACAAATCTGCTGTCTTGTAATAGTATGAGGTTAGACACAGCCGAGCATTCTTAGTGCAGGGATGCTCATTTGGCCCCAAATCAAGAGTCAATCTACATTTATTCAGCAGGGGTGTTTCCTTCACAAGACAATCTGTCTCAAGCTCTGTGAGCCATTATTAAAATCAGAAAGATTTAATGGGGTGTATTTTCTCTGGCTTTGGTGATTTGCTTATGAACTTTAAAGGTTTCTAAGACCTGCAAGTATCGTACCTTGGTTTGGGGAAGAAATCCAAGTATTTTGCAGGCACTGGTATGACATACTTGACCTTCTGAAGTTCTCTGTGCTGCAGGCTGGATATCAGCCTGCATAGCTCTGTGTTTCTGTACAACTGGTTCCTGTAAAGATGAAAAAGGTGAGGGGCCAGAATAAAGACTCAGCTCAGCTTTTTCCAGAACAGACATTCACATTTGCCTTTTTAAAATCTTGACGGATTCCATCCTATCATTCCTCTAAATGGAGCACGTGAAAACAAACCTTCTCACGTTGCTCAACATTGTAAACTAAGTTTTGCCCCAAAGGGTTTTGTGTTCTGCAGGAGAGGAACAGTTTTGAAACTTGTCCTGAATGACTTTTCCGGTTTTATGCTACTTCATGTCAAAATTACACAGAACACAGCCTCAGCTGATGCACCTGAAGGAATGTTCTTGCTTAGAGCAACAACAGCCACAGCTTCTAAGGGAAGTTGGATTTGGAGCATGGAGATCAAAGACTTCCTACCTAAGTAGCTCACAGAACTGCGTCTTGAGAAAATATGGTTTTCAGAATTTATGGGTATATTAAAATTTTATTTACAAAAATAAACAATTTAATTAATAACAAACCTTGGATTTTCCTAATGGATTACTTTTTAATTTGAAGCACTTAGAAGTGCAGACATCAAGATTAATATTCAGCTTGTTGTAGCCTGGAACTGTGCCATGTGACGTTGAAGTATTTCAGAATTCCAAATTTTTTCTCTAGCAAAGCATTGCAAATGAAATAAGGATATATTTCTCCTAAAATTTATGAAAATTAGTTTATTACCTTATGCCTTATTTTGGTGGAAGAGAAAGAGATGCTGTGATGTGATCCAGCTTCAGCTAAGCTCTCAGTGTTCAGAGGCTTTGATTCTGGTAGTGGCCAAGCACCTTTGTTATCTTTCAGTGCACACCGCAGCACTAACAGAGAGAATGCAAAGATCTGGCAAAAGCTCCATTTGCTCTTAACACCTGATGCACTACTCTGCATGTTCCAGCCCTCTGACAGCAGACAGGATTTTGCATGCATTTCTGCCCCACCTAAACATCACCTAGCTGGATAATGCTGTCTGCAGCTTGGCTATCAATATTTGTTTTCCATCAGAAAGGCATTTTTTCTAATCGTAATTCTTCCAAGGAATACAAAGTTCTGGACTCAGCAATTTACCCAGGTCGGTGCTCTACAAAACCAAACATTTTCTGGTCGCCAGCTGGAAAAATTCCAGGGATTTCTTTGGATATTACAAAATAACTGCATTTGCATTGAGCAGACTTTTCCCCCTCCACCTAGACTTGTTATTACACAACATAAAGGCAGCATAAAATATTTGCTCTCTGATTCCACACAAAGAACTTCAGCTTTCTCAGGAAACGTAGAGCTCTTTGGAAGCCTGGTGTTCCACAATGGTAAGTCAAAGGTTTAGATTGGTTTGGGTTTTTTGTAATGGGGATACAGATTGGTATTTGCTTTAAAACTGCAAAAGGAGAGTATTTTAAGAGAATCATCTAGTTACATATTTTAAATGTGGCTAGATTGTATTTCAAACCTGTAAGATGCAAAGACAGGAAGACACGTCTGTGAAGATTACTGTGAGTTTTGTTCTTTGTATTGGAATTCTTTGCAAGAAACTGTACAGTCCTTCACTGCTGTTATCCTTTCCTCAGAAATGTTTGTGACAACATTGAGAGTTTTGCAAACATTCAGGACCAGGCTTTTAAAACTTGTAAATGTCAAGTTTAAAATATACCATTTTTCAGAAAGAAAAAAAAGTGTGTATATTTTGTCCATGTATTTTTTCAGTTCTTCATTTTGATCCCTCAAACTGTGTCCTGTTCCAGCTTTTCAAGCTTCCAAAGGTGTTTGCAGAATCTAAATCAACAGTTAGGTAATGATAAATAGACCAACAATGTCCTATGGCCTGGTTCTCCTGTGATTTGTGCTCACAGGAAGGTAATCCCGAAGGTACAGACATGAAGAAGTACCTTTGATGAGCATCTCAGGAATGGCATAGGTTCTACAGAGGAGAACCTATGGAGTGTCTATAGTATATGTTTGTGTCTATAGTATAGGATTAGTGTCTATATTATATGTTGATTCATAAACAGGGGAGAAATTACCATTTGCTTCTTTCTCTCTACAGAAGAGCTTTCTGCCTTTCCTTGTTGCAGTGGGCACCATGGTGACTCTGGCTGATGCAGAGTGCTTTGTTGAACTTCAGGCTCCAGGGAGGCCCTACAGAGGTAGAAACAAGGAAGATCCTCTGACCTGATCGCTCTGTGGTAACTTGGCTCTCTGTGGAGCTGCCAGGAAGAGCTCCAAATACAAGGGAGGGGGAAGACATTGGAAAAACACAAATAGGGGCCACCAGCAACAAGTTGCTAAATGTAGGGGGAAAACAAAGTCTTCCCCTGGGCTGCGTGTGGTTGCAGCAATATCATTGCAATTGGTGACAGGTTGCTACTGCTATTCCAGCACATGGAGCTCATTGAGGAGTTGAAAGAGTAAAAACCAATTCCTTGTACTTTACTATTGCCTGGAACTACATTTTTAGAAAAGTTGAAATAATTTTTAAACTCCTCTGCATTTAGGTGGAGGCTTAAAGAACCTGTTCTGTTTTGCTGCTGTCTTATGCAGGCTGTATGATGAATGGAAAACTGTATCCCTTTGGATACATTGAGAGGACAGAAGATTGCTACAAATGCAGCTGCTGGGAAGGTGGAATGCGATGCTGTTCCCTGTAAGTTTGAACTCCTTGGTACCATCATTGCCTGTAGGATGACCACAGGTGGGGATAGATGGATTTGTAAGGGCACAGGAGAGCCGTTTCCCACCCATGCCACAGAGCTAGTGAAAGCCACATAGAGCTCTTGATTGTTTGGATCCTTAGCTGTGTTTGCCTTTCCTCATTTTCTGCTGACTGGGGGTGGACACAAGCCTTTCCAGGCACATCCAGATGGTGCTTGCCTTTAATCTTTAAGGAACTTGTGAACCCCTCTTTCACTGCAGTTGTCTTTCATTAGCTGAGAAAGTGGGGGTAGGAGACTTAAGTGATGTTTCCCTAAAGAGCTTATGGTGATCTGAATCTCTTTCCTGAATTGCTTTTCTCCTGTGAATATGCTAAATGTAGAATGACAGGGCTCTGCTCTGAAGTATTTCTCCAGCATTCTCCTTTCCACCTCCTGCTTCCTCAAAAGCCCAAAATACCTCAATGGTGATCTTTGTCTTTATTTAGGAGGCACAGTCTATCAGGGAGCAGCCACCACATCCTATACAAACTGGAAATAATGAAAAATTAAAGGAAAAAAAGAGAAAATATGCTAAGCCCATGCTTATGTCAATGCAGAGTGCTGTGCTGGAAATGCTTTTGCTAGTGCTGAGCATCCTGGAACAGTGCAGTGCACAGGGCATCATTTGAGGCTCTGGCAGCTGCAGCTGTGTGCTGCTCAAGCTCGCTTAGCTGCCCTTAGCCATAGTTTGGCCTCTGTCACTCAGGAGTAGTTCAAGCTGTAATCACTGAAGTATTGAACCTTTTATTGTTCTCAAAACATATGTTTTCTATTTGCCTCTGACAGCTTTCGTACTCCTGTTTCTTTTGACAAAAAGAAATGTAAAGTTGTTTTCAACAAGAAGCGCTGTGAGTATAATGTGATGGATAGGGACCCCTCAAATCCATGTTCTTTCTTTTCTGCTGTGGGCTAACACCTGTATTCATGTTCTTAATATTAGTTGTTAAGAATTTGTATTTTAGGTGATTTATAGATGTTTACTTAACTTTTAAATTAAGTAGGATTTCATTCTACTAGTTTGCTTTGTTCAACCTGTATTTATTTATTTTGAAATTAGAGCCTTATTACCTGTAAGGTCCCAAGAGTTTCTGTAGAATCTGGGTGATGAAGATGACTTTCTTAGTGCAAGAAGATTTTTTATTTGCTGACAGAATCAGTAAATGTGTGAATGAATGACAAAAAGAAAGAAATCTAACACAGGCTTTGAATCTCATGAGAATATATTCTTTATGGTTCTGGGACTGGGAAGAACCAGCGTATTTGTGTGATTAGCACATCCTTCCAGAAGTTATCTGTGGGTGGGGAAGCCCATCTTCCTCTGCAAGGCCACCTCCTCTGCCACTTGTACTTGAAGCAGAATCTGAACAACTCAGCACAAACAAGATCTGACACTGGAGAAGAAAGAAAATGAATTCTGATGGGTTTACCAGGCCAAGGAAATGTTGAGACTTGTCTCGTAGGCTCCAGAGAATAAACTATGTTCACTGAGACCCAGAAATTGCATATAAATGTTTTAAAAAAGGTATTTTTTTAGTCTCAATGTGTAATTGTACTGGTTTTTCTATTACTAGAGTAGCTGCCAATACTGACACTTCCTTTTTTCCCCCCTCTAAATAAAAAATAATTTCGCAGTGAAGCTCAGGAGTCTTTAATCTCCCTTGCTCAGAGCTGGGAAATGCTCAAGAACATTGTCACAGGTAATTTTTACTGGTTTGGGATTTTTTTTTTCGTAAGATTATCCATCTGCAGGAAAGCAGGCTAATACATCACTCATCCTCTGTTTTGATTTTTTTTAATTATTTACTCACCACCAAAAATTAGTGAAATTTGTAGGGCAGAAAGAGAGAGGTACTAATTCTGTTTTCTGTCCTTCACAGAAATGAGACTAAAGAAAAACTTGTTGAATTTTGGTAACTTCCTCAGAAATCCCATCACAACTTCCTCTCCTAATGAGAAATATTTTTGTGTTGGTAAAACACTGGAGAATAAGTTTTTCCTAGTTTTATATCCACAGGTTATACCATACAAAAGCTCCTTAGAAACAACCCATTATTGTCAGAGTAAGTCCAAATTTCAGATTCTAAAGATGTTATAGAACTCAAATTCAATCTGTTGACACCTATACGATCAGAGAATCATGGCAATACCACACATGTATTTAATCTGCAGCATATTTTACATTTTAAGGCTTTCAAAAATAAAATGCTAGCTGTCACTTTATGAAAAAAATTACATGGAATTTCTTGAGTTTTCTACCCTTTTTCAGGTGGCCAATCCTTTTTGCTTTCTCAAAGAGGGAGAAAGCAATTCTCCCAGCCCCGGTTTGCTCTCAGAAAGTGACACATTACTTTCAAGAAGTATTCCAAGACATTGTGGGGGTTTTACAGCAGGGTCTCCTGGGCTTACTGCTTCACACCACTGCATAGTGCATACTGTCATTCCAAACTAAACAGCCCAAGTAGACTTCTGGTGAAAGCTGCCAGAGATGCAAGTCACAAAATCTCTCATGGTGTTCTGTTCTAGTTCCTGCCTATCTCAATCAGACAGGAAGAGTGCAGGGCGAGAAATGGCAGGAAGCAGGATTTTACACATTACAGGGGAAAACAGCAAAGAAAAAAGAGAAGAGGTCCCAAAAGCCAAGATATCCTTTGGATTTGGCCGAAGAATTCTGTGGTTGCTCTCCCCATCCCAGTCTGTTCTGAGACCTGCAGCAATAACTTCCAACCACGGCATTCAGTGTTCATGGAATCAGTAACTAACAGGTTTTTAAAATGGAAAAAAGCTCATGCTCTCTAAATAGAACTGAAATATAGTGGGGATATACACCAAAATAACTGAATGTCCCCAGAAATTACTCCAAAGGATGCTGAACTGCATAACTGTGTGATAAATTGGGCAGGAGATATTTCTCCTTTCTAATGCCTTTATGAATAAGAAATCAGCTGCCTGGGGAGAACCGGCACGCGTGCGGAGGAGGAGGATGATTGCAGCTTTGTCTGCTGGTATGCAGGCAGAGCTGGGGATTCTTTTCCTCCCAGGAACATCGGAAAATCCTAATAAGCGTGATATTCGAGGTCCTGTTCCTAGCTGGCATCCTTAGGGTGAGGGGTAAAAAGGATCTTAACAGACACTGGATTCAGTCGCTCGCCTTTAGACATTACTTAGATCCCTTAATTCCATGTTGGCTCGTTGTTTTAGGGTTTTTTTTGTAGGATTTGATATGGTGTTTACACCTTTGCATGCTGGTCTTTCACATTTTCATGTCAGCTCCGATTTCACCTTTTCCGTCCCCGGTGTCATCTCCGAATGAAAGAGGGATTTTTAGCCATCAACAGGTAATTAGAGAAAAACCATTAACAGCAGGTGATTACAACATGAAATTATTTACAACAAATAGTTAAAACTCCAACTTAGCAGCAATTTTACTATGCAACCTTTTTAAAAGAAATGAACACCTTTTTCTACTCATAACAACTGTTGGTATGAAATTGAAGTCAAGCCTTTCATTTTGTGCTCGCATGGGCAGCTTGTGTTCAAGATGAAAGAGTAGATAGATAATTTGCTATCACCTGGAGGACCAAAGGCATGCTCCCAATGCCAGCGTGGCCAGAGCAGTGTCCACTGTTGCACCATGTAGGTTCCACAAAAGCAGAGGCACTAGTGGACAGAGCTCCAGCAATGCTCCAAACTGCCACCCTTCCTGTAGCTAATTCCTTAAGTCACGGCTCCACGGAAAGTCTTTTTCACACATATATGGTTTTCATTTGATTAATCAGCTGCAGGGTCAAGATAACTGGCTGTGTTTGGAATCACTGTGGGTTTTCTTATTTATGGAATAAACTTTTCTGTCATTTTTCTAGTTCACTGAAGACTTCTAAGACTTTTTTTTTACTACCTGTCTTGAGACAGAAGGCAGAAGTGCAGGATATTTACCTTTTCCCATAAGCTGGAGATACCTTTTTTTTCTGAATCTGCCACTTGTATTCATTTTGATTTACTGCCTCTAGACTTTTGTTCTTGCTGGTACAGTACCTGTGCCCATCTCCCTCAGTTCTACCCACACTTCAGAGATAGAGGTTGCCTCATTGCAAGCATGGCCTGGTATTTGTGATTGGCCCTTTAGATCTTTTTGTCTGTCCCTATGTCCCTTGCTTACCACTGATCCTTTGTCCTGGGATCATGATCTGAATGGATTTTCCAGGCTGGCTGAGAAATTATCACATGTTTTAAAAATGCATTTGCACCATGATAAAAAATTATGTGTTTCTCATCCCACTGAAACTGCATTGAATTAAAAATGATATTGCACTCATGGATGGGGACTTGGCTACACATGGAAGAAGGCGGGTGTGTTCAGATCAGAGAAGAAATTATATTATTGTCTCAATCTTGGGTCTCACATGTTGAATTGAGGTCTCAATTCAAGTTTCTGCCCTGCCATCTGTTACCTGGGACAAATCACTCACACTGCCTGTGTACCTTGCTATAAAATTTATACAATTCTTTGGTAATTCCTGTCCTGAGAGAGATCTGAGGGCCTAGGCTTTGAGATTTGTGGATATATGAACTTCAGACTTAAGAAAAGTGTCCCCACCAAGATAAAACTTCCTTCTAGCACCTTTACAATATGTTCTTGTGTAAACAGTGCACTGTGTATTTTAGTGTTTGCATGTGCCTTTCCTTAACACAGTTATCCTTTCTCACACACAAATGTGACAGACTTTAATAAAGTAAAACCAATGTACATTATACATAGCATTGTCAGTTCAATGTCAAGAAGAGTAAAATCATGTTTACTTATGATCTGTGAGCTGAAATGCCTCATGCTTCCTCTTGTTCTTCCCCTCTCAATAGCGGTGATGGGTCCTGCACTTACTCTCCCACACAGAAATCTCACATTCTGGATCCCTCTCGACAATGTGAGAGTGGTACTGAAATGCTGGCCTAAGAAACAAAGTTCTCAGACTGCTTTCATTTTAGCACACCTCTTCTAGCTTTGAGTTGTCCATAGATATTATCTGGATTATTGGGCTGTTTTAATAACATGCTGTATTTCTCTCTCTGTTGATTGCCTTGCACTAAAACACACAAGAAAAAAATGAGTTTGCCATCTTGCATTACTCGGATTATCTCTGTTGTTATCAGTGAGATGTAACCAGAAACTCCAGCTGAAGAAGGACTAGAGTAAAATAGCAAGGTAAATCTTCAAGAAAGTCTCCAAGACTTCTCTCTGCCTTAGGAAGAAAGAGGATACTCTATCCATCAGAATAAGTGGAAAGGAGGAACAGAAGTGGGCAGAGCAATGAAATTCTTTGAATGTTTTTAGTAAGAAATTAAGCAGCTGGGAAGCCAACATAAGATTTCCACAGAGCTACATCTGTTAAACAAACCTGTTCCCCACCCATGCAAGGCACCTATCATCCTGTACATGAACAACATGAGGAAATGTGTTGTTATGTGGGTCACAAATGACCCAGGTAATCAATACATGAACAGACTATCCTCATAGAGTTTGCTGCTGTCAGTGTTTTCAGCACCACAGCATTTTACTGGGTTCATCTGAATTCACAGATCATGCAAAAAGGCTTCTTCATTGTCCCTTAACACTGCTCAGGCTTAGGCATGCCACTCTCTGCTGTGGTCCAAAGAAAACTGTTTGCAAGTTCCCTCCATAGCTTGCATAACTCTTTGCATAGCTTGCATCTAGAAAACAAGGGAAGCTCCTGCACTGGGAGCAGCTGGGCAGTCTGGAAGGCTGGGAAAGAAAATACACCAGCATGTTGGTTGGATGTTTAGTTTTTTCAGAGTTGAGCAACAAGCACATCCTTTGTCACTCAACACCAACCCAGAAAGTTGTCTTTTCTTTCATTTTGGCTGTAACAAATTCCACACGTTTCACTCCAGTACACCTACATCACAAATTTCCATGTGACTGATAATTTTTATTCACACACAGAACTGCTGCAGGGTGCCTGAGAAGCAAAATATTGCATGCTAAGTACATTACACCCAAGAAGAAAAAAAATTAAATAGCTCAGTATTTTTAACAGAATAAATGCAGTGCAATTTGATGGTCCTTTTTATTCCAAAATATCATGGGACATTTGGTCCAGTTCACCTTTGAGGACATGGAGGAGCCAATACCTTGAGCAGGATTCTATGCTACTTGCCACAGTATTGTCAGCCTAGAGGAAATTGTTACTTCTCAATACCTGAAGGTTACAAAGAGCCAGCATGAAAAGCTAGGGCACATCCTTAGATATCTCACAGGTGTTCATCAATTAGGTCAGGCAGCACAGGAGCAGGATGTGAGAAGGGAGGCTGTGAACTCTCTCCATCTTGACTGCAACCAGCACAAAAGACAGCTTTGGCCTAGGATCAGGGTGTAATACTTCACTACCCTACTGTGCCTTTCCCCCTCTCCTTTAACTGGAAAATGAAACTGATCTGAAACACCGACAGTATCCCAAACCACAATGCTGTTCAATTGGCTTCATACATATTTCTGAAAGATTCAAAGGGGATATGTGGACTATTGATTTCAATAAAGAAATTCCCAGGGCTGACATGTCCACTGATTAGGAGTCAAGGGTATGGTAGTTCTCCATTTCAGGGCCCGGTGTAAATCAGCACTGCCAAGTCTAACTTACTCTGGACAGGCTGATTGTCACAGCTTCATCAAGCACCTGCAAGCACTTCACCTATTTTCTGTCATCCTGAACAGTGATAGTCTAGTAACTGAAGAAAAACAATTTACCCAACTTACTGAGTTGGAAGCCAACTAAGATGTCACTAGAAGGAGTGGTCTCACAGTGACCTGTATTGCACTAATTCTGGCCTTCTCTCATGGACTTCCTGAGCTACCTTTCAATTCTGGAGTTTGAGTAGAAGATGTGGAGTAGCCAACCCATCTGGAGTTCAGCCTCTCCTCCCAAAACCACACAAGAAGTCACCACAATTATGCAGTCAGAGTAATTAGCTGCAGAGTATTGCAAACTGTGCAGCTCTGGTAATAAGGGATAAACTTCATCACCAAGAAGAGCCACAAAGTTTGAAATACTTGAAGCTCATAGGTAAAAGCTAAGCAAAAGGGGACCATAGTGGACCTCTTTGCTATCAAATTACTGTCCTTGGAAAGTGTGTCTGCCCCTGACATATCCAGCCTCTGCAGAAAAGGAACAGTTTCTCACTGGCTACAAGAATTAAAAAATAAAATATATAATGCCTCTTTCTTCATAGAGGACCTGAGCATATGGATCTCCTACATGATGGAAAACTGAAGAAGGAGGAAAATGGTTATCTAGGACCCATGTTTTAAACCCTAGGTGGTTGAAACTAGGCATGCAATTTTGTTGTGATTGACAACCATCATGTCTCTAATGGTTTTCTCAGGGCAAGTGCTAATATTCCTTCTAGGCTTGAAAAGTGCTTCCTGTAACTGCCTCCCAACTCCGGTGTGGCACAAAAGCCACGCCTATTTCTCCAGTGTCTGTTAGAACAAACCTTTCTTCCTGTGTGTAAATGCCTTATCTTAATGTCCACCCCATGAAGTCATTCTGCAGAAACTTCATTGGTGCCAGACATGCATGGTCAGTTTGCTCAAGGGCTCTTATCACAAATTCCCTCTCTATATAAGGTCTCTGAGAAGATGAGCTTTGTACAGGCCATCTCCCTTCTGGAAGTCTCATAATTCTGCAAGAATGGTGAGTCCTTACATCTTGTACTGTAAAAGACCATGGTATGTTGCTATAGATTTTAAAGGAGTTTCTGTTGGATTTATCTCAGTACTTGGCATATTAAGAAACTTGGACAATGTATAAATTCTGTGTTATGAGAGCAAGAGGCAAAGAGAGGGAAAGGCAGGTAAGAACTTGGGGTGAAAAGTCTGGATAATATCTGAACACTTCTTTGAACTCAAAAAAAGGTATCTTGATTTTTACTCCTTTGTCACTCTGTTGCAGTTTTGTGGGTTTTAACCTCTCTTCTGCAAAATGAAGCACTAAATTTGCCTCCTCTCATCTCTCAGTAGTGACTTCTTTTTATAAGTGACCAGTCCTATTCTGTCTGAAACGACACACTTACATACAGTATGTGTATGTGATTGTTTCTTCCTGGTCTACCAGGAACAAACTTTTCTTCTCTTACCCTTCAAACATTTCAAACTAATATTGAAACTTCAGCTGAATTTTCAGGGAAAAAACCCTCACTAACAAAGTCACAGAATATAGAATTACCTAGGTTGTAAGTGACACCTGCAAGTAAGGCACAGGGCCAAGACCTGAGTGTTTAACTTCAGCTAAAGTTATTTCACTTGTTCCTAATCTTTCAATATTAGGGTGAAACATTCTCTAGTTCTACAGACTGCAGTAAAGAAGTTTTTGCAACTGTGAAAAAACAGTTGGTGACCAACTATAGATACTAGACCTATAGATAAAAGATACCAGATAGATATATAGATACCAGACCTATAGATAAAAGAAGGACTAGAAAATTTAAGGGGTAATGGAAAGGAATAGAACACGCATTTTTCACAAACAGTAGCTGGGTCTAGCAGTCAATGCTTGATCTTAACAACATGGAAAGACAGAAATTTTTTCCCCTCCCATGTGATGTTCTGCCTCTGCTTCTTTAAAATGGTTCCGTATTCCTATAAGTGTGCTAAAGTGCCTAAACTGCAAAAGACAATTGGATTTTAATTTGAAACCACAATGTATTTTCCTGTTATTTATCATCAAGACATCTTAATAGTTCTGAAGGATTGATGTGAATTCTGTTTTCTTGTTCAGAACACCATCTTGGCCTGCCTTCTCGCTCTTGCCATCAGCATGCCACTGTCTGATGCTTCTTGTTTCTTTATGCCATTCAAGCCAGGGATGTCTAATGGTGTGGTTGTAGGTAAGAAGTCAGCAACCCTCAACTTGACAGACATAATCAGAATCATTGCTTGATTTGTCCATTCTGTGCAAGTCATCACAATTTAGAAATAAGTGGAAACAGTGGAGAGGAATCAAAGGGAAATGGGAGGGAAATGGGAGGGAAATGGGAGGGAAATGGGGTATGGAGGGTAATATAATATAATATAATATAATATAATATAATATAACATAACATAACATAACATAACATAACATAACATAACATAATATAATATAATATAATATAATATATGTTATTAAAAGAGCAAGTTATCTGGGGAGATTCACACAGACCAAATTACTAATAATATTTTTCCAGGGAAGTAGCACAGTTTTAGTTTACTCATCTGCATGAAGTAGTAAGTCATATTTTTACCATGGATCACATCTAGAAATCAGAGAAGGGAGAAGTGTAAGTGTTTGTAGTCAGTATGAAACAGGAAACAGATTTACAGGTATTCAGCACCATGCAATTTACTCATGTCTTGTTTTATATCCCTAAACAAATTCCTAAAAGCAGAATGACTGCATCCCTTCAGTCTGAATCTGCCCTTTCTGAACACAGCTAGTCTGTCAGTCTACAGATGAGTGGAGCTGCAGGATAAAAGTTCCCAAAAGAGAAGCATGCTATTTTTTGGACGCAACAGGAGTTGATGTGTGCCAATATGCAAAAAACCCACACACCTCAAAGTGGTCTAAAATATAGCTTTACCTGGGAAAGCTGGTGCTACTACTTGAAGAAATGAGTTAACATCACCAAAGAAAAGAACATTCATAGGCAAAGACACAGCCTAGAAGCCCCACCACTCTCTTTTGTTCTGTTCTCATAAAATTCTGCTTTCCAGATCAGTTATTTAGGAGGCCTATGATCTATTCTGTGACTGTTGGATAGGAACTTTACATCCAACATTTGCTTTCTTCCTGTAGATGAGGACTGGGAAAAGTTTTTTGACCAGATGTAGTCTTGCTTTAAAGGAGAAGTCAACAAGAGGTGTTGTTAATAGGAAAGTCAAAGCCTTTTTTAATTCTAGCCAGGTCTGTATCTAGTTGTCTTTCTGCTGGGTTCTTCAAATTCCATACTTGAAGATGAACTGCACCAGGAAACCCCATGCTGTTAAGAACCTCAGGAGACAGAAGGACACAGGTCTCTCTTCTCCGTGCATTGGGTAGCACACCCTGGTCTGTTGTTTGGCAGATAGGGATGTTAATGCAAAAAAGCCAGCAAAGATCCCCCCCATTTTGTACATCCAACAGTTGTTAGTGCAATGGGTCTGACACTGAAGGCTGCTCATACTCTACATTTTCAGGCTGCCTTGACGAAGAAGGAAAGGTCCATGAATTTGGTTCCAGCTGGAGGACCGAGAACTGTGATGATTGCTCCTGTTCCAAGACTGGAATTGGCTGCTGCACTAGGTGAGTTCAGAGCAGCAGTGGGGTTTTTTCTCAGCTGCCATGATACAGCACAAACCTCCTTTGCACAGGAGCTCCTGAGAAATAACAATAATCTTTCTTCCACTCACTTCCTATGACAAAGATATGCATTAATCCAACACCATCCTCACTGAACATGCAAGAAATTCCTCTGAAAAAATAGAGGTTGTGTTTAACAAATAATTCTTGATTTAAAATAAAAAGAGAATTTAATTTTTCTCAGGGCTAAAACATCAGGCAAGTTATTGATTCAAGAGCGAACACTCTAAGAAATTTCTATTGATCCTAGTCCAGATCTTCCCAAAGCCACACATTGCCTCACTTTCCTCTGAAAAGCAGGTCAAGGTACCTTGGCTGTAATTTTTACCATAGTGATACCCAACCACTCATGCAGTATTAGTTCCATACCATGGATGAAGAGAAGAAGCAGTGATATTGGAATAGCAAATAAGCACAATAAACATCCTTTGGGTGTAGACCAGAAAAACTACAACTCTCCCTTCATCCTGCTTACACAGCAGTCTAAGTAACATTTGAGCTAGGACTTTTGTGCAAGTTTCCTTTTCTGCTCCCAAAAGTCTCCTCAGTATAGCCTCTTCATATCAAAGGGGCAGATATCACCTGAAGTGGAAGCTACTTATTTCTTGGTTTCATTACCTCTTTTTCTTTTCCCAACCACAGCTATATGAGACCAGTCGACTATGATGAAGAGAAATGTGAAAGCATTTTCAACAAGGAGACTTGCTCTTATAAAGTAGTGGAGAAAGATGATCACTCCAAAGAATGCCCAGTCCATTCATGGGTGGGGTAACAGAAGAATAGTGGATTGGGGGAATATTTCCTTTTATTGTTCTGATGGTTCTCTCACAAATGCAACACTTAAAACACTTAAAATGCAACTGTTAAGTGAAATCTACTCATGAATCCCAACATATAATGAAACTGAGTATCTACTCACAAAAATCTCTCTTGGTTTCTCTGCCTTATGCTTCACCATGAACAAAGAACAACCTGTTCCTTCCTAGAGGTCAGACATTAAAGGTGACATTTTAAAGTATCCTCAGTAGCTGCTAATGAGTGTTCTTCTCTGGTCATGTTTCAGTGCCAAGGAGCATATTCTGTAATCTGTGCACACCTCTATCTTAAAGCTAAAATAAAATCAAATAAAGCATCAGAAATTCATGTGACTTATTTTCTTCTTTAAGGATGAAAACCAAAATAATTAAAATTCCAAACACCATGGGAAAAAAATGAAAAGCTACTTGAGAATCTTTCTGAATGCTCTGTTTTCTATAACATCTTACATGATTAACTTTTGTTCTCTATGGCTTCCTGGAGACCAACCTATGGACTGCAAGATCCATCAGCTGCCCAGTGCTATTCTTCCATTACACTGAGAGCATAGAAGACCCAATCATCAGCCTGAGCTCTGAGTGAAAGAAAGGGTCCTTTATTCAGGTTAACCCTTAAAAAATGAAAGGTTTTTAACTGGGCTATGGGCAGCATTGTAGCTGCATGGAGTGACTGGGCCCAGATAGGGAAGCAGCTCAGCAAATTTGCAAACAGTAACTGAGAGGGAAACACTTACTGTATGAGCTCTCCTTTGGGGCACAGCTTCATAATCTTTATAGCACGTTTATTAAATTTCCACAAGGGACTATGAGCATCCTACATCTCCAGGTTCTATTTGTCCACAACAGAAAGTGTGTCAATACTTCATAAGCTCATCATTTCAAATTATGGAATGAGCATATACCTCATGAGCGGTGCCCAGTCTGCAGGGGAAAGGCAAACCTCAGCTTGTATTGGCTTTAACTTCATGATTCACCAGATGATCTCCAGAGGTCACTTTGAATCCTAGCAGTTCTGTGATTGTATCCACATTCAGTGACAGTGCTGGGAGACACAGTCCCACTGCAGCTGGGCAGTGAACCTGTTTACCACCTTTGCAAGCTTGTTCTTAGATAAAGTACAATTGAAGGCATTTTCTAATGACACCATGCCTAGCACAGACTCCAGCACTTCAGGGTTGAGGCTAGAGGACTTGAAAATTATTTCTGAGAAACTACTGGTGCATTGAAACTGTAGGGTTACTCTTCCTAATTTTCACCAGAGGAGGTGACACAGAAAGGGGAGCAGTGTGGAGAGAGAGAGATGTTTTACCAGGGAAGGCAGTGATAAGTCAAGCGGCAAAGGTTTTAAAATAAAAGAGGCTACATTCAGATTAGACACAAGGGACAAACTCTTTAATATGGGGATAGTGAGACACTGGAACAGGTTGCTCAGAGAACTTGCAGATGCACCATCCTTGGAAGTGTTTTAGGCCAGGTTGGACAAGGCTTTGAGAAACCGGGTTTAGTGGAAGGTGTCCTTGCTCTTAACAGGAGGGTTGGACTAATTGACCTCTAAAGATCTCTTCCAGTCCAAACCATTCTTTAGATATCCTGTCTGCAACAGACTTCCAGATGCAGTTGTAAGGCAAGCCTATAGAGAGCACCAAGTCATAACTAAGTTGTGACCAAATATTTACTTTCCTTTTTTAAGGCTGACTAGACATATACACCCAAATTCCAGAAAAGCCAACCTGAAGCAGCACTCCTACACAATCCAGAGCTATTTAATCACATTTTAAATCCACCCAAGCACCTTTCTCCACCATCTGCCAAATCCTCTTAAATGTGGATCTACCCTGTTTGCTATGACAAAATAGGAAAGGTTCGTTTCTTGCCTAACCCAAAACAGCTCACAGAGCACTCTGCTCTCTTCTTGTCTGCTCCAAGTTTCAACATGGAAACAGATGATTTTACCTATTGCATCTAGTTTTGGAGCACCAGAAGCACAGCAGGGACCTGGATCCCTTCTGTAGCAAGGAGTCTAGCTATGGGAAGACAACAAAACCCTCAAATCTGGAAAAAACAGAAACAGAGCATACAAAACTCTGCTTTGAACTTCCCACTTTTGCCAAGTTATATTTTGCCTTGGTATTTCTCTACTTCAGCATTCACAGCTACAGTCCCATATAAAGAATACATCCCTCAGCCTCAAAACATTTAGATCATAACACCACTAGGTTCATGTAGTGGAAAGAGAATACTCACAGGAAAGTTTCCTCCACTATCCTGTCAGGTTACAGCTTTGGGAGGCTCTGCAGAACCTTGAGGGTCAAAACCCAGGTAGAGCAGGACTGGTTGTGTCCTCTCGTACCCCAAATTTCCCTTTCATCTCCTGAAAGTGCACAGCTTTCCTGCAAGAAGGAGAGGCAGTTTTGGATAGCTGTCCCTCCTCGTCCACGAAGTCTTTTTAAGGCAAGTCTTTTAAATATTGGAAAGGTACTCTTGTCCTAGAAATGAAATCTAGTGCTTAACCTACCAAAGCTTTTAAATCAAACACTAGACAACACATATACATCTGATGCAAGTTTTCCTATTGAACAATGCTTATCACCTGAAGCTTAATAGCTTTGTACCCATTCATATTTTGTGTCCAATAAGATTTTTGCCCCAATCTTAAAATAACAATCCAACTTAAACAAGGGAAGTGCATATCTCATTTACATTATGCATACCAAGGAAGCCATAGATTTTCAGTTCACATTCTGCTCTGTGCCAGTTTTAAAATCTCAGATAAATTCAATTCATGAGAATTTTGCTTGTTCACTTTGCTCTTAGTTAACTCTTCTGTTGGTATACAGGAAAGTTTGCATTAGCACCTTTTCAAAGCCTGACGGTTTCTGCTAGAATCTAATGTTGTGTGCATGTTTCCTTGGGTCAAGCTGTGGTTTATTTAAGGGTGAAACTGATTGGAATTTATTTGCTTTATGACAGGTATATACATGAAACTGTAGAACACACAAGTCATATGACCAATCTAAAATACACAGCAAGCCTGGGTTACTTTAACCTTCTTCCCCATACTCAAAATTCTGTTTTCCCATTTTATTTATTGCAGGAGGTCTCAAGCACTGACCCATGCTCTTTACACTTCCCCAAGGTTTCAGTGCTTTTGCACAGCCAGTGCTTCCAGTAGATCTCCATTAAGGACTGCTGATAAACTGCAGTGTGCTTTTTGCAAATGTAAAAGCATCAGGAAATCAATCTTGAATCGTCTGCACAGAAGGAAGACAGTATCACCCAGCACAAGTGGTGCCCAGACTGCTGCTGCAGCACCCCTAATAAGTAGCAAACCATCTTCTCACTGAAAAAGGCCATGTCACTTAGGTAGTAGTTTTAGGGAAAATATTAAATTTCATTTGATTTCCCAAGAGCTGCATGAGCATTAGGTGTAGGGTCCTGCTAATGACTCACTCCCATGAGTTTAGCTAAAAAAGGAGTCAGCCAGTTGTCAGAGCCAGCAGGATTATCAGTTTCCCTTATTAACCTCTCTAAAACAGATTGACATGAACCATTTTGAAGTCAGGTCAGATTTATTTTTGTGCTTTAACCCAATTTTGAGGCCCACCATAGTGTTTAGTACTTAAGCAATACATTGATGTAGTTTTGAAACACAGGGTAAAGCAATAGACATCCAGCAGCTCATGTCTAAAGCCACTAAAGTCTTTCAAAGAAATGTTTTCTGTGTGGGCAAGTTGTAATAAAATTATAGAGTTGGCCATATTCAGAGCCTTGGTGACATGGAGCCACCCCTCTGATCCGTGGGGAATCACAGAGCCCGGTCCCTCCAGCTCCAGGCCTCTCCTCAGAAAACACAGGATCCTTCTAATTGTCAAAATCTTCCCAGGGCAGAATTGCCTCTTTGGCTGGGCTCTGAGACCCTGTTTTAGCCAAACCACTACATGATTAGACCAGTTTACTTTGGCGACTGCCCTGACAGATGCAGGAGCAAGACAAACAGGGAAAGGAGGTGCTGGATGTTCCTCTCATTGCTTCACAGAACTCAAGCAGGGGAGGCACATTAACTGTTGCTGTTCCCCCACAAGCCAGTAAAGGAAGTTGTTTGACCTAAGTCAGTGTGTCTAGACCTGGGCTTTGAGCACTTCCAGCACAACAGAGCCCAAGAGAGAAGGTACAGAGGGAAAGCAGCGAATCAACATAGTCACTGTTCTCGAGGTACTCAGCCTTCCCAGCCATCACCTAGGCTGAGAGAACTCATCCTTCCCTTGAAAGAGGATCTGTGCTTAACATTGCAGCCCCAGAAGACAACTTCATTTACAACTGCACAACGGAGAATCCTCTCTCCTCCTTGTTTTAATCATTTGACATGGAAAACCTTGTTTGTCTCAAGAGGAAATGTCCAAGGAGGTCAGCAAGAAGATGAACAGAGTCAGGTTCAGCCTCTTCTCTCCTCCAGATCCCACAGACAATTCACTCAATGTTTCAGGCTTCCATAAGCATTTGGGGTTTCTTATTCTCAATTCATCCAAGATGCTTTAAGCTGCCTTTTTTTTCCCTTTTTTTTTCTTTTTTTTAGGACACAGTGCACACAGAGCCCTTTAGTGTACACTTCAGTCTGGATGTAGAGCTAACAGGCACCTCTGTAAGAAATAGCCTGTCACACTTCAGTTTCCTATATTATGTGCATATTTTATACATATAAATGTGTTTGCCTTTGTGAGAAAGAGCAAAAATTATATTAAATTAATACAGTTATTTCTCTTCAAGGAGAGAAGGATAACTAACTAATTAAAAATAATTTTAAGTAAGAGAATAATTTGGAACCCACCATGCTCTTCAAGTCAGAATTGCTTATTACATTTTCCTGCAATTATATTCTTATTTGAGATATTGTCCACTTTAACATTTATTTCTCTTCAAGACACAGCACAACATTTGTCAAGAATTATAGCAGGGACAGAGAAGAGGTGAGTCTGGCCTCTTGCTATACCAGACCCTAATCAATTGGTTTCAATTAAAATAAAACCAAATTCACAGTAATATAAGAGCTTTGTTATGTTTTCACCTTGTTGCCTTTGCTAACAAGTTACTTTGAGCAGATAATTCCTGTCAAAGACAAATTAATTTATTTAAAGACTACCAGAAAAAGAGTATTTCCTCAAAGCACTTCATTAGACACCACAACTGTTTCCTGCTGCAGAACTGCACACAGAGAGCACGATCTACCAAAATCATAAGGTTAACACAAAACTTGACAGCTGTACTGCAAAGCTAAAAGCAAAGTACAACAGAAGCTCTAAAGTTTCTTGCTAAGTTCATACAAACAAATAGAGAGTTATTCAGATCTGCTGTCACAACAAACAGTGGCCACATCCTCCACAACTGTTACTTGACTCCAGATCCCTCAGGAGACCACACTTGTTCTGCCATTTCCCCTTCTGTCCCAAAACCACTTTCAGTGCAGCTTTGTTTCCTCTAGCTGTTTGTCAATCAGTGGAAGCTAACGAGTTCAGGCATACCAATCAAGTGCCTAATTAAAGCCAGGTGTGCCAAAAGAGCCATGCTAATGGAATTAATGCACTCATTAGGCTGGGAATGCTCTGGCAACTTTTGAAACTTGTTATGTCTATGCTCCAATTCAGTACAGCACTGAATCCCTGCAGCCCTAATGTGCCACACTGATATGTGCTAATTCTTCTGGCCGGTTCTGAGAGGCAGCCTCACATACTGTGTGTGTTTAACAGTCTAATGTCACAAAGAGCTGGACACCTATGGTAAGAAATGTATTGAAGGAAAGGTCCTCATTTTACTATTGCAGAAACAACACTACCTTTGGTGTCTGATTCCTGCTGTGTTCGAGGCAGGACATGCATACAGTGAAATAAAACTGGAACTTTTTCTTTCTTTGCCTTCTTCAGTCCTCAGCATTGCTTCTGGACTGAGACAATACACATCTCATCTCATTTTTGCTGCCAAAATTGTGCTACGTGGTCATGCTGATCTGCCTCTAGTCCCCAGGGCTGACTTTGCTTCAACAGCTGAGAGATAACATAACAGCTAGTTCCTGCTAAGTATGGACATAATGTGTCTTGTATAAAATAATAGAAAATATAATAAATCAGGCTGAGAACAGTGGACTTTCCACATCACTGCACTGTATGAATCACCTGTCCTGTACCTCCTCACAGCAGGTCAGTTGAACAATAGTGTCCTTTCCCCACTGGTCCTTGGTGGCCTGCCAGTTCTGGAGGCACTGCTTTCTGGTGGTCAGATTTCTCCTCTGACACCAGTGCTGATGCAGAGCGGCCAGTGTATCTGCTGGAATTTCTTCTGATTTACACCAGCACAATGGAGTTCAAGATGCCAAAATATGCCAGTGCACAAAATGAGCCTTTGCAAGACTTTTTGAGGTGCCACCTTCTGATTGATGATCGGAACAGGTTAGAGCGTCCATTGGGAGCACATTTACATCGCCTCGCTTTGCACTGAGCATTGTTTCCTCACTGTATATAAACAGACACTACTCTTCATTATTATATGGGAGCAGCCCATGCAAGTATGGTGAGTTACCAGCTTTTTGTGTGTGTGTGTGTCTGTAATATTTTTACACTGGAAGTATTTTTGTATTTGATTTTTTTTTTGTAATAGTAGGACTCATCTGTAACTCTGTGCTAGACCTCTGAAAAAAAACAACCCTTAATTATAAAAAAAATTTCTTGTTTTCTTTCTAGAAATTCTTGCTTGTTTTTTGCTTGATCCTTCTCTTCTCAAGAACTCTGTGTGTTCCTGCTCGCTGTTACCTTAGACCAGCCAGAAAATATGGTAAGAATGGCAAATATATTATACGTCCCTGAAACATCAATTCAGAGATTCAAAGGGTTTTTTTCTTAGAAATGTTGAAATAGCATAACAAGCTCTTTGCTGAGGAATGATCCAAACAGTTACTTACTCAGGAATCAACCCACCCAGAGGTATCTCTGGACTGAGAGATTCAATAATTACACTCTGGGCTGATGTATGACTGAGGTACTTTCCTACGTGGGAAAAACCCATGTACTTTTAAGCAGCATTGATTAATCTGAAGGGGGCACCTGACACTAAAATCAAAGCAAAGACAACACAGCTGTTGTTTAAATTGCTTTTAGTAGTGCAAGTTGAAATATAGTAAGAAGTGGGGAGGAGGAAGGAATGAGAAAATAAAATCAAATCTGTGTGTTGAATATAAGGGCATAAATATCCCCCTGTAGCCATAAGCTAAGGTGTTTTTCAGATCCATTGCTACAGCAGAATAACATGCACCTGGCATGTGGTTGCTACATTTGGTCATGCTGTGTCATACACTCATGCACACCGCAGGAGCAAGGACAGGGTAACTTTTGGGAAAGCACAGAGTTAGGCTCTTCCCTGGTGTGATTCTACAGAAATCAGTGCTTTGATTTCCACAAACATAATCCCGTGGCCTACATCTGCTGATTTACTGACTATTATTTTCTGGTGTGTACATTCAGGGTGCCTTTCAGACAGAAACCTCTATGTTTTTGGTGCGGTGTGGAAGAATGAAGATTGTTTCCAGTGCAGGTGTAAGATGGGTGCAATGACTTGCTGCAGCTTGTAAGTTTACCCAAATTATTGTTTGTTTATTCAGAAACTGGTTGAAATATTCAGACTTCAAAACCCTCATTGAAAGCATGTACTGAAATTTCATACTCATGAGAGCAAAACTCCTTTTCCTGTTTCCTAGTTAGCTCTAATCATGACCAGCAGAATAATCAGTCAGTCACACAGACTTTTTGGGGAAGAAACAATGAAACACAGGGTGTTTCTAGTGCATAGCTCTTATCACCTGGTCCTTCTTTTGATTCATACATTAACTGGGTGTGTGCTTCCCTTTAGCCTCTGTTTCTTTGCTCCTTCTGTTCACCAGCTTGTCTCCAGATACCTAAACACCCCACAGCACATGAACCTGTGGGTTTCTATAGCTCTGCACCAAATCACTGACCTGCCTGCAAGCATCTACTCAGATATTCTAACATCCTTGCCATGCTGTCAAGACCCCCAGTTTCCTCCTTATCAAAACAGGACATACATGCTGATAATTTGCTTTCTTGTGTGTTTCT
This sequence comes from Motacilla alba alba, assembly GCF_015832195.1. Classification (NCBI taxonomy): domain Eukaryota; kingdom Metazoa; phylum Chordata; class Aves; order Passeriformes; family Motacillidae; genus Motacilla; species Motacilla alba. Next base: position 17,725,458 of record NC_052021.1, read on the forward strand.
GTCTATGGATGGCAGTGACTCATCAAGAAGAATTGTGTCTTCCTGAGTGGTGATGTGAACTGATTATCTCCCCAGAAGACTAGAAAAATCCTTCTTTTAATGGGAGGGAGAAAGAGTCCCATAAATGATCCGTGAGGAAGATTACAATCCAAGGAACTTTTGGAGGGAAATATTGCCAGCTTTTCTCAGCCATAAGAGGGAGGGAGGTTGCCTGTGCTGAGAAGAGGCCCAGCTGGGAGTCATTCATGCTGAGATGATTCAGCACTCTGTAAATTGTTTTTATTATCAAGAAAGTTTTAGTTTGAATGGGGAAGACAGAAGTAATCCGTATTTTGCCTTTGTGTGGGAATTTATACTAATCCCTAACAGAATGACCAGTGAGAACTGCATTTAAACAAGAGAAACGTTGGGAAATCACTTCATCTGTTAACAGCCACAATCTGGGCTCTGTATTCCTCCTGTCATAACCCATAGTACTTATTATGTATATCCACAGGCCGAGTCAATCCATGGCTGCTCCAGGATGGCTGTAGCTCAGTGAGTATCCTTCTCAAACCGTGCCTCAGCTGCTGATTTTCTCTTTGTCTTTCTCGATGACAGGGTTGTAGTCCCCAAGAAGTATGATAGGGTGAACTGTGTTGGCCTATTCCACAAGAAAAGCTGTTCCATCCGAGTGGTGAAAAAGACTAATCCTGAGATAAGTTGCAAAGTCTACAATGGAGTTGGATAAGACCACAGGATGTATTTCTCCTCTTCGACACCTACCCCAGAAGCTGAATACACTCTGGATCTCTCCTTTGGAAGAAAGCAGCAAGCAGCATGTCTTCAAGGGAAATGAGCTTGCCTCATGCCTTTCACAGCTCTAATTGTGCCATATCTATCTCATTTCTGATGCTAGGTGGTTTGTCTTACACACATTTGTAACCAAACGTTATCATGGGCTTTTCTCCTATTGGGATCTAGAGTTAAATACATTTTCACATACATCAAACCACTCTAGTCACTGATTGGTCTCCTTGAAAACAGAAGAATTCATGGTGTCTATAAATGTTTGTCAACCTAATTATTGATTTGGAAATCATCTAGCTTTTAAAGTAACAGGTATTATATAAGTTGTTGCCAGACACACGGACTCATTATGCTATTACACTTATTGACATTCCCCCAGTAACCTGTGTGCTAGAAAAATGGGATGAAACAAACCAGAAAAACAGCCCCTTGAAAGCCTCCCCTCACCTTGGTGCCTTGTGTAGGTCAATCCATTAATGCAGATGCACAAGGGAACATATTCTCCAGGAGATAACTGGTACATTACAAAAATGGCAATCCCATGCCTTAGAGTCCAACATACTGCAAAGAGGTGCCATATAAATAGCTCTGTAGCCTTCCATACCAGGGTAGAATTTCCTGCAATAATCTTGTTTGGATCAAAGTCCACTGATGAACAACCCCATGAAAGCTGTTTTTATAGGAAACCTAGACTATAAATCATGTTTAGCCTGTGGACTTCAGGCATTACACTGTGCCTGGTGCAAAGTCCATAAAAGTAGTTAATATGAGAAATATCCTATAAAATCTATTTATACAATATTAAGAGCAATTATAAAAAGAGTGCTGTACAGCTTAAAAGGCCCAGACAAATAATTTGAGTGTGTTCAGTTTATTCAACACTGACATCATAGTGCTTTTCCTCATCTGCCTGTCCTCTACCTTCCTGAAGTGTATTACAATTAAATATTTCATCTGATGCAAACAACAACTTCTTTCCATATCTGCTGTGGAAAACCACAATCACATGGTCTATTTAAAGTGTGGTGCTGAAAACATACAAGTAGAAAACCTGCACATAATAAGGAAAACAGCTTACCAATTATCAGAAAATCCCATCTATGTCAGTCAATAAGAAATTGATTGATGATTCCAGAAAGAAGACAAAACGTGAAATACAATTTATCTTTTAGAATTTTTTGGGGCTCATGGTCAGTTGGAACAAGAAGCAGCTCCCTTTGATGGTATCCCCCTGTGCTATCTTGGGACCAATGCCATGGACATCCCTGTATCTGGCTATGACCAGTCTAGGAGGAACAGACATCAGAGAGGCCCTCACTTCTCTACTTGAGGAGGATGAATCAGAGGATTTAATCCAGTTATATATAAATAAATAAATAAATAAATATTTGTGTATCTATATGTGTACCTCTGTACCTATTTGTGTACCTCTATGGAGGTAGATGTAGATACAGATGTATATACAAGGGGTTATGCTATCTGCTTCCTAAATGCTGGATTCATTTATAAGGGCCTGTCTGGGGACCCCTGAGTAACAGGCCTACTTTTCTGCACATCATTTATGCAGTTCAGAAATAGTCCTGTACAGATACTTCAGTTTCATAGCTCCCCCCATGGAATGAAGGTTATGAACAAATTCAGGATGGCTGATAATGATTGAAATAGCAATTCTGCTTCAGAAAGAGGTAGAGATTCTCACAAAATGAAGCCAAACCAAATTTCGTGAAATATCTACAAGGAGGCCATGTAGCCCGGATAAACTTAGCATACACCTGGACTATGTCCTGTTCCATGGTACATTTTCTCCACATGCTTTTGTCATCAAGTGCCTAGTACTATTCTTTATGGATATTGTTTGCTCACTGTTTAGCAGTGCCAGAGAGAGCAGGACTCCAGATGCTGGAACACAATTAGATTTGCTAAATGTACTGTAGCAGAATTGGCCTCTGAAATTTCATGCTCAGAGGAAAGGAGACATAGTATCAGGGCTCCAGCAAGGAAGGCTGGTATGGCTGAAGATCTGACACAGGAATGCTGGAGGAGACCCTCAAAGCATCCAGAGTGCAGCTAATCCCACTGCTGTGACAATCCTGTCACTGCAGGGAAACGCTCGATTGCAGCCAGTGTTGGTTGGTAGAGGCCTTGCTGTCACCATAACCACTTGCAGGAAGGAGTTATTTGGCCAGAGCAGAGAGGACTATTTCTTCATGCACCCGTAACTCCTTGAAAGGCATTGTCTCCATGGAGTCCAGCTGTTTTTGTAACCAGCTGCAGAGCAAGCAGGACAGTTCTCCAGTGCCTTCTGATAACAGGAGAATGTGCTATGGGTGGAGAATGGGAACAAGGCTTCTTATTGCTCTCTGAGAGCTAAGACAGCCCCATGCCATGTCAGCTACAGTTTCCTTGCCTCATCCCCTATCAACAACAAATGGGACTGGTCCATTGACAGCACTTAACTAGCAATAGTTGGGACTACAGTACTTCCATATCGCTTCCAATGTGGAATTTCCATTATTATGCACACCCATACAAATATTCTTGTTCATTTCTGAAGACTTAATGGGCTGGGATCCTCTCAGAGATTCTACGGACTACTGTTCAGTAGTTCCCACTGGGAAGTGAACCATGTCCAGATACAAACCAGCCAGCTCAAGTACCAGAACCTCTTTCAGTGAGGTGCTGAGTCCAGACTCACGTGAGGAAGTTTGCATTGGCATCTTTGTCTTGCTGCTGCTGTTCTCACTCCAGGGTAACTGCAGCATTGTTCCCTCTGTGCTGCAGTCTGGACAGCTGCTCTCGGCAGCTCCAGCCTCATTGCACCGCTTCCACTCAGTGGCTGCTGATGCATGTAAGTCCCAGATCCATGAATGTCTGCAGGGTTGGAATGACCCAAGTGCTGCTCTCATATCAGCTCATTAATAGTGAGCATTTTCATCCTGCAGTTTGGATACAATGTGGAAAGAACATATGTGTAACAGGACTCTAATGCAGCCCCATTCACCTCACCAAAATGGCCAGGATCTGGCTAGAGAAGCTAGCCATCCTAAAAATCTGTCAAGTCCCAGATGACATAGCAAGATCCTGGGGGCTAAGTCATTTCCTGATCCCTGGGCAGCAGAGCCCTGAGCAGTGTTTCAGGAGCCATGATACAGCTGTTCTCTACTGACTTTAAGAAGAGAGCAGATGTTTATTTGCTAGCTTGCAATCTCTGCCCAAATGTCTGAATTGAGAGAATAAAAGTGGCCCAATGGATCTTTAAATGTTTGGAAGGTGTGAAGGCAAAGCTGGCTAAGGAATGCTGCAGCTGAAGGGAACAGAAGAACAGCTTCACAAATCCAAATATCCCTCAGGAAAAGGCCTGTCTGTTTCCTAATGGTTTTCCTCCCCTTTCTTTAATGCTTTGAACAGCAGTACAAATAAACATACGATAAATAAATTAAGGAAGAAACAGAAGGGTACAAGCCAGCCAAATAAATAATTTCAGCTTCTCTGTCTCCAGTAAGATAGGAAGAATCTTCTACTTCCTGCAAAGCTGGCCAGAAGCTCAAGATCTGTGTGGGCTGATGCTTTCTCATGCCGAGCACAGCCCACATGTGCTTTTCCATCAGCAGACTGGAAAGCTCGTCTCCTTCAGGGGTGCCTGGGTGAAGGGGAAATGCTGGGATATGGGGTGCTGGTTCAAGCTAGTTGGTTAATAAAGCCTCTGAAAAGGAGGCTGGGAAAAAAAAAAAAAGTAACAGAAAATAGGAGGCAGCTCAAGAAACCCCTGATTTAAAAATCATCAACTGTGGACAGCTGTCCAGCTTACACCGTTCTTTATATATATTCCAGTTCTGCGCATCTCTGCACAGTAAGATAAGAGACATACCAAAATACCTTATATCCCTACTTCTTCGTTGCTTATATCTCTAATGATGAAAGCTGTCTGCTAAGCTCTTGAAGTAGATCACACCTGTAATAGCTGTTACCAGAAAAAATGAAAGAAAATGTACAGTATAAATGAAAAACTGTTTTCAATTTTAGTTTAGTTCACATGAACTTGCACTTATTTTGATATTGAATTCTATTTCTCTTAACATACTACATGCCTGCAAATAAAGATACCTTTTTGCTACCACTGCTTATCACAACTAAGAAAGGCTCCAGAACAGTATTAGCCACTGGACTAATTATGTAGCTGACCATAGCTGAAAACTATTTTTATATAAAGACCAAAATTAGGTTATTCTGGTATAGCTGTTGGAAATATTCTGTTTGTGTATTTTCCTAGTGCAAGAGAAAAATTTGCAACTCTGATTTCTACCTTGGTTTTTGATGAGAAAGACATGGGAAAAAAAATCACAGAAATCTGGCACTTCTGCAACCCCCTTTCCCCCCTTTATTTCCACCTTTCTCAGAGCTCTTTCATTTCTGAGTTCTTTTCCTGAGAACAAGGGGGTCTCTTCCCCCTTCACAATCTTAAGTACCTTAGTGTGAACCCTTCTAAAAGAAAATTTCAACTTTTCAATTAAAATTTCAAAATTTCAATTTCAATCTGTCTGTGATGGAATGGAAAATCTGAGAAAACTGCTACTGGCCTGTTAACTATGAGGCAAAATTTTCTTTGGAGCTCTACAGAAATCTTGCCTCAGCAAGGAGGATTAGGCTCTATGTCTGTATTTTGTCTCTTTGTTTTCACTTGAGATCACACTCGTACAGCATGGGGGCATGCTGTACTTCAGATACTTCACAGCTCTTTTCTGAAGTTGTTATTCCTCCCAAGTATCCCTAGAATTTGTATATTTATACAACAGCAGAGGGAGCCAGAACTTCAAAGTCAGACCATAATCATAGGGCAGAATTCATTGGCTAAGTTGAAGGGAGGGAAGGACAGAGGGCGGGATAGAGAGGGGCAGAGGGAGAGAGATGCCATCCAAATTACCTACAGAACGACCAGCAGAGCTTCTCTCCTGGATTGCAAGGACACAAAAGGTCTTACTTCACTCTCACATTTCTGCTTTCTTCCAGAACAGAAATGCGCACCAACAGCAGAGATTCTCTCCACCAGTAACTGGTAAGAATTTTCTAAATTATCTATTTCAGAGTGTCAAGAGCTCACATCTCTTTATTAAAGTTATCACCTGTTATTGCTAAAAAAGCAGATGACTATGTTTGATTAATGAAGACTGTTTGACTTGTCATGAAAGGCCCAACTCTTGTATCTACTGAGCAAAGCTTTGCAACATTTTGGGGTGCAAGAGGGAGGTGGCAGCTTCTTAGGGGCCTTTGCAGTTCAGTGTGCTCCCTGCCACCCTGTGATGTGACAGAAAGAACCTTCCTGGGTGCCTCTGGTCACTGGAAAATACTTTTTATCTTCTAGTCCCTGAGATTTCTTGGTCCTCATACAACCAATGCAGCTTCAGACAGGATACAACACATCACTCTCCAGATATCATGGCTGACTGTCTGCTAAGGCTCCCATTGCAATGTTTTATAGATTCACCACGTCCTTTGGTAAAGATCATCTTTGTAAAATGTATTTTTTTTTCTCTTGGGTAGCAAACATGTCATAAAGGCCATTACTCTTAAAAAATCAGGGGCTAACTACCATTCTCCAGTCTGCTGATTTGCTATTCACATTTTACCTTCGTGAGCTGGCTCCATTATCTTTGGTAAGGTTGCTATGAATTTAACCAGAAAATAAAAAGTTGGAGTAAATGCTTTTGTAAAACTTCCCTGCTTTCTACAGGATCAGAGAAGATTAACCCATAAGAATTTAATAAGCTTCAAAAGGTTTCCCTCAGAAAACATGCAGATGTGAGAGGGGGAAAAAGAATTCCCTAACCTTGATATTCATGCCACCCCTTATGTTATAGACTTGTAACATGTTAATATACACAAGTTTTTCTATACCCTAATTATGCAGGTTCTAGAAATTTTTTCCTATATAGCTTTTTCAACTAAGATAGTTTCTCCCAATATTTTTGCAATACAAAGCTAAAAAGAGGTGAAGAGTCCATCATTAACTTTCGCTGTAGTGGATCCCTTATGGATTTAACACTGTTGTGGGATGTCTGTGCAAACTCAGTGACATGTTTCCTCTTCTGGTTAAGAGTTGCTTTCCTGGGAAGCTGTAATAATAGCCAAGTGATTTTTAACTTTTCTTTAGTATGTAAGGCTAAACAGGCTAAATCTGCTTTACTGGGATGATGTCATTGGCAGCCAAAGGGGGATACCACTGTCAGTCAGTCCCCCTACCATAATTAATATCTGTAATGTAAATTCTGCCATTGTGTTGAACTGTTCCATTGCTCCTTTTTTATTTTTTCCTAGCAGACAACAGGCAGCTTTACTCCCAGTAATTGCTGTAACTCTTTAAATAAGTGATACAATCACCACGTGTCTTTAGGAATTACTTCTCTCAGAATGTCTTCTGGACTGAAAGCCAGTTGTCTGAGCAACTAGTTAGGCTCTGGGGTAGATAAGCAAGTGCTTCTAAGTACCAGATAATGAAGCCAGACACTGCAAACATGTTTTTTTCTTTGACTAATGTCTGATGTAGAAATTGACTTTCACTGTCCATCACAACTATGGAGAATGTTATTTGATTACAGGCAGTGGATGATCATGATCAGCTTTGCAAAAATGACCCACCCTTTTCCAGTGGGTACATAGAAGCCAGCATCTGTAGCAGCCCCCTGCTTTATCCTGTCTCCAGGAAAAATGTTTTTATAGGGGTTTTCATAGGATGTCTTTGAGTCCAGAGATCTCTCAAAAGAGCAATCATGCATTAAGTGCTTGAAGCCACTTATGGTCTAGCAATCTCCTTGAAACCCACTGAGGGTTTCATTTTCTCCCTGACTCATTTCTGCAGAATTCCCTTTCCTTTGAGGAATTTTTCTGGATAATGCCCTGGGGCAAGACTTTTGAGGTGACAAGTGATAATTTGGTTTCTTTTTTTTTTTGAGACAAGCTGAGTGGCATTTGTTACTTAAGGAGGCTGTGCTGTTCACCAAGACAGACCCTTCAAACTTTGCCTGCTCTTCTGTCTTGCTTCCAACACAAATAGAAGAGTGATAAATGTCTACAAAAGATGTATGTGGGGAATTGAACTTACACTAAGATTAATTCTGAAAGCTCGTTGTCTTCTTCCTTCTGTATCCTGTTAATTTGCTGCAGACTTTTGTGACACTTGCTTTTTAGAGAAGCTGTCTCATGCTGCATTAACTAGAGAAGAAACTCTCATGAACATCTTAGTTTTTGTTACTGAACTCTTTCCCAACATTCATTAAGAGTCTGAACAGAATTCCTCTTTCTTCTTTAAAGATAAATGAGAAAAAAACAAGCAAAAATCTCTCTCCCTCAACAAACCGATTTAGAAGATATACTTCTTAGTCCTACAAGCCAAGTAAATATTGCTTCATTTTCTGGGGAAAAAAAAGCTGTTTTTTCTTAGATCATAATCTCATTGGTATGTTTTCTGGAGTAATTAGAAACCTTCAATACAATGAGGGGACTAACTAACACCCCTTTTCCCACTGCACTGGTGATTCACTGTATTAGCTCACCTTTGATTCAAATGTCTAAACAGAATATGCACACATTGCTTTGTACTGGCTCTTGGTTTAGAATAAACTGAATGGCAACCAAACACCTTGAAAGCCAAACACATCACTTGGGAGTGACTACCCTTGAGGATCCGCCACCCAAGGATACCATAATAGGATGCATAAGTGTAAGGTCACAGCAATAATTATTTTTCTGTTTTTCTGGGTCTGCTTTTTACATTACGGTTGCTGGAGCAAGAGTTAGAGAGCACTACAGACATAGGAAATCTATGCATTGACTTTTCCCAAGACGTCAGGTTGGCAGGTGGTTTAAAGCACCTCATGGTGCATCACAGGTTCCCTTGAGACACTGGACAACTCATGTCCCATCTCCCTTTCACGGTCTCCTTATCTGTGATAAGAGGGTGATAATTCCTTTTTTACCTCCGGGCAGTACCGTGAGAGTGAATGCCCAGGAAGTGCCTGCCATTCAACTGGTGTGGGATACCACAGAATGCAAGGTGATGAAAGAGAGGGAGCTCCTAACCCAAGAACACACATTGCAGAGATGCTCTTCATCCCCACCACACCTACCATCAGTGACCAACACACAGCCACACAATCTTTGCTATTTCTCTTGGAAATGTGCTCCGTAAACCTGTGGGAACTGGCTTCTGCTTTTCAGGTGGCTCCACCACTTTCTTTTTTTTCCCTTCAGCATTATTAGTTCTCACTGTTGCACTAGCGTGTCCAAAAGTGTCTGGGACCCTTGAGAGAGCTTGCTCTGTGGACACAGATGTTTGTAATAACTGCGCATATTTTCATATTTTTCAAGCAACAAAAGAGAACCATGTGTTTGTTGTTGAGGATACTGTAGCTAAGGACGTGAGGCTGGGATCGTAGTAAAAAGCTCACGTGTTTTGTTTACTGCAAAATCTGTTTGTCCTGTCCAAATGCCAGGACTTATCTCTTCTGACTGGTACAAAATAATATTGCAGGCTGCCCATCCCTTGGCTCTGTTTTGTTTGCAGTATCTCCACTGGCCAGCAATCATTAAAAACAAGGAATGTTTGAAGGTTTTCATTCTATATCATTTTTTGCACTGAAACAGACCACCATACACTCCCCATGTACACATGGAATCCATACATCACTTTTGCTGCTTGTTTTTCTTCCAGAAAGTGTATCAATCTGTTCACATGGATTGAGCAACAACACAAAAAATGAGTGGACAGAAGGAGTTACACCTATATCCTCAATTTGGAAAATTTTCTTTGCCCCTCTTATTTAAGATTTAAACTACTGAGGAAATGAAAGACTATGAGAAAGAAAGGGCTACTATATTTTGTCTTGACTGCCTCGGATGGATATGGATAGATGATAGACAGATAAAGAGAGATAGATTTATATAAATCAACAGGTCCAGCAAAGTACAAAAGAATTTACTGTACATGTTTATTTTTGCTGATGAAGCAGAACAATGATCCCAAACCATCCTTTTATTTACTGCACACTATTGCTTTCTTTAGTTCCTGAGAGGCAACATCTCTAGAAAACAATAAAATTCATAATGGGAAAGACAAGGCAAAGAAAATGATAGGATAGTGGGTGCTTTTTGCACTGTGCTGGTTGTCTTTAGGCATGCAGTTGCTCAGCAATAAATGCTACTCAATTGAAGTGATAAGCTCACCATACCATGTTACTTATGCATTCATACCATAATCAGTTGTTTTTTACTGAATCTCAGACATTTTTCACCACCCCACAAACTTGTTTGAGTGATGTTTAATCATTGAGGAAAGTGTCATGCAGTGGTTAAATAGGGTCATTCCCCGAGTATTTATTTACTTTTCATACTACAAGCCCTTGAACCGCACGAAACTAGGAATCAAGCCTCTGGCCTGATGAGAACTCCCAGCAGAGTCAGATTTTTTTTTCTTTGATTCCTGGACACAGAGGATTTGGACTCGAGGGTCAGGATTATAAAGCAGCCTTTTCTATGGCTCACAGGAGTCATCTGGGAGAGTCAGGCAGTCCTGTGACTGAGATTTCCAAAAGTATGCAGCACCAATTAACTCCATGGGTTCGGCTCCTTGAATCCCACTGAAAGTCCCAGCTCATGGCTTGCAGTAGTGAGTTTGAAGCAGACCTATCTGTCTGTACAGGAACATTATCTAGCAGATCGAACATGCTTTTACAACAAATTTGTAAAAAAAAAAGAAAAAAGCAAAATTATGCTGAGGGAGAATCAATAAAAGTCTTCCCAGAAGGAATTATAAGACACTATCAAAATCACTCACTCTTAAAGCCAAAATCAGGGAACTGGACTGTATTTCTGATAAACCCTGTCATGGTCACTTTAGGGGAGATATCAATGCTTTGTGGGCACTGGAGTTCATCTGGAATGAGGAAGCAAGAAATTTGGACTGCAGTTCCCATGACCTATCACAGCTGTGTAGAAGCTGAAATATGTTGAAATTATTTTGAATTATTTTAGACTTTTTAAAAATTTTCCCATGATATCCCTCCAGAGAATGAGCCTGAATTTTTGCATGGTGATTGTCTTGCACAAATGTGAGTTCTGGCTGCAATTACAAATGAATTTCACAGAAGATATTTTAATGTTGGCTTTGTGCATCTAATATGCCTTGCTTTGCACATTGACATTTAGCACAACTAAGGTAAATGCAGCCTCACAATGTCCTCTGCCCAGTTTTGAATCAGAACCTTGCAAAACCATAATTGCACACAATTTTACCCTGGGTGGGTTTTGATCCAATTTTCTTGTATCACCACTCTACTGTATTAGTGATGTTCAAGATACTGCACTGCGTGAAATAATGAAGTTAAGATGTTCTTAAATCCATGGGACAACCTCACAATGAATAAACATGGTCATAATTCAATAGAGTTGTACACACTTTCATACCACAGTGTAGCAAAGGGCTCCATTTTATGATCTAATAAACTGTGTAAGAGGGAGCTGCAGAATATACACAAAATCCCTGGCATTTGCTTCCCTGTCTCCCTCCTTACCCTTTTGACTAATTTCTTGCAGCATAACTAAACATATTTTTTCTTTTCCTTTCCTTTGCAGATATTACCCGGACCTTCCACAGCCAGACAGAACAGATATAACGCTTTTAGGCTGGCTCCAGAAGACTCAGACTGTGTTTGACTACCACCCTTTTGCATAAATATTTTGGGATTCAAGATGAATAAGACAAGGGCTGTTAATGATGTTTTTCATTTCCTGATCAACAAGAACTGGAGCTCAAGCCGAAGCTTTCCTATGAACCTTTCTAATCAGTGCATGAACATCACCGACCTTACTGTCTTTCTGGCCACCTCCTACAGCTTGGAGACTGTTCTGGGCATCGTGGGAAACATCTGTCTGATTGCTGTCATTGCCAGGCAGAAGGAAAAGGCAAATGTCACCAATATCCTAATTTCCAACTTAATAATTTCAGACTTGTTTATGTGTCTTGTCTGCCTGCCTTTCACCGTTGTTTACACCATGATGGACTACTGGATATTTGGAGAAGTCATGTGCAAAATGACCTCTTTCACTCAGTGCACAACTGTGACAGTGTCAATCCTTTCCCTTGTCCTTATTGCTCTGGAAAGACACCAGCTCATCATAAACCCGACTGGCTGGAGGCCAAACACCTCGCAAGCCTACCTAGGAATTGGAGTGATTTGGACTTTAGCATGTCTCATGTCCCTACCCTTTTTGACCACATCCATCTTGTCTAATGAGTTGTATGAGCAGCTCTCACACTTCATGAATTTTTCCACTGATAAGGCAATATGTATCAACTCGTGGCCTTCTGAGCAGCACAAACTTATCTACACTACCATTTTACTGCTCTTGCAATACTGCATCCCTCTGTTCTTCATTATCCTTTGCTACCTGCGAATCTACTTGCGGCTGCAGAAGAGAAAGGACATGTTTGAGAAGAGTGAGTACAGCAACCGAGCAGTCCAGCTGAGAAGGATAAACATCTTGCTAGCATCCATGGTTGCTGCTTTTGCTGTTTGCTGGCTACCACTGCATGTTTTCAACACCATCGTGGACTGGAATTACAAAATCATTTCGCCTTGCCACCACAACCTGATCTTCTCATTGTGCCACCTGGTAGCTATGGCTTCTACCTGTGTCAACCCTGTTATCTATGGTTTCCTAAACAGCAACTTCAAAAAAGAGGTGAAGTCACTGATTCTAAGCTGCCAGCATAATTCAGTAACTGCCTCAATGGAAGAATATGATCATTTGCCTTTATCCACCATGCAGACTGAAATTTCCAAGGGGTCACTGATGTTGAACTGCAGGCACAATTCTATCTAAACATTTCAGAAGGGTGCACTAACACCCCACACCACCTGTGGGTATATAAAGCAACTGGTGATGCCACAGCTGGGATGTGAACAGGAAGCCATCACTACCTGTTTTTTGAAAGAACAAGCAGAGTAATGTTGTAAATGTTCACAGTTGCTGCTGTGGTGCACAAGCTTTTCGTGTCACTGAGGCGGTACGGACACTGAGGAGACTGGGCTGATGTAAAGCAGCTGCTCTAAGATCAGTGACTAAGCTGTGCCTGCACAGAGGCTGGCATGGGTTTATTGGCAAAACTCGTAGCTCTACCATGGCTGCCTGAGCAAACCAGATTTCCAGTTTCATCACTGCAGGCTGCCAAAAGTTGTGTGGGAGAAGACTCTTGCAGTTTTCCAGTATTAGTAAGATTTTTATGCACAGCTGACACACCAGTGGAACGGAGATATGTAAATATCATTTTTTTTACCACCTCTCACAGCCCATTAAGTAACAGTAATCTTTCAGATCTTCACATAAAACAATTGCCTGTTTCTATGAAACTTCACTCTCTGCCATGGGCTTGAGAATAGTCATTGCAAGTAGGGACAAGGAACAATGACCCTGGTATGTAAAGAAGACAGTCACTTATGAAGGATGGCAGCAAATGAGAATGTTATTTGATGGATTAAACTCAAAATGCATTGAGATGATACTGAGAACTGTTTTTAAGCACATGAAAACCAGTTGTAGATCTACATGGACATGAGTCAGTTCCTGCTGCTGTCAATCACCAAGCTCTGCAATCCTACAGTTTCATGTCATGATGGTACAAGATGGCCAGATTACAGGAGTTCTTCCAGGACTTGGTAGCAACATGACGTTCTGCTTCAGCATCTTCTTGGTACTTTAATTTCAAAGTATCTAATTCAGAAGGTCAGAATGAGCATGAAAACCTGTTTGTGGAAATCACGTGTTTCCAGAGTGGCTACACTTCCAAAGAAATAAGCATATGCATGGAGAATTTGAGTTTTCTTAAAAAATAAAGCCTGATGTCAGATATCAGTCCCACTCACTGGGACTGGCATCAGCAGCACAGGTGAAGCTTAAATTCCAAAAAATCAAAAGAAGGTCAATGAAAATACATGGGTGGAATCCAGGTCAGGCTGAAGCCAAGTCACATAGGTAGTACTGTCAATTGCTCTAGTAAAATGAAGGTCATATTTTTTCACAACTGTGTTATTTGTAGCCTTTGTTCATGAAACCTACAAACTATAAATTCTTTTTAACCTCTGGAGCCAGAGAAATTGCTCAGTGACTACTGAGAAACCGAGGCATGCCCAAGAAGGCCATACTGAGGTACAGATTTAAAAAAAACAAAACAGGTAGCAAGCATAAAAAGGAGACCAACCAGTTCAATGCTAATGAAATATTGAAGCATATTCTGTCCTGATTTCCCAAACTAACCTTAGCAGAAGACCAGACTGGATGGTCAGCTGAGGTAATTTCTGACATGAATTGTGCTTTGATAAGCAGTGATTACTTGTTGCAGTCAATAAGTTTGCATGGAGCTGAAGATATCAAGTGTATAGTTATGAAAGCAACTAGAAATTCCCTAGCTGGCAGATCTCTGATCAGACAAATTGGTATAAAGACAGGTGAGGAAAAGTCTTCTTGCCATGCTGTGAACTGACAGGAATATGGATGCTGAGCAGAGTATCCAAGGACAAGAGCTAACCCCTATGTTAGAAGGCAGCAAGAGCTATCATATCCCCAGCTGGCAGAAATAAAAGGTAACCTCTTGCCATGAGCTGGGTGCACAGATTTCAGTGGTAAAGCTTGAAGTTTGGCCTTGAATTCTTGTGTGCAGAATCTTCTGGCAGAAGCTTTTTTGATGCAGTCACCCCTGTAATTCTGGCCAGAAACTGTATATCTTAGTAAGAGACTTAATGTGTGATAACCTTTTCTATCTTCCTCAAGTACGTGGCAAGACATTTTTGCTTTTTTCAAATGGATTCCAGCTTTATTTTATTTTCTTTTTTACTTGCTATGCTATGCTGAGAAGTTGTTTCTCTTGTTTAGTTTGCATGCAATGTGATTTCTAGACTGGACATCGAGTCTACTAGAAACACAGAACAAGAGGACTCTTACATTAGCTGCATCTTAAAATTTGCTGCTGTAGCCAAAACCACCACAGGATGCTGAGTAGCACAAAATATAGCAGCTCCTCCTAATCAGTGTGAGTTATATCAAAACTGTGCTGTATTATTCCAGGGCTTAAATACTGTATCAACTTTGTCATTGTTTTGCATTTAGAATCAATTTAAGTAATTGAGTAATTCTGCCTGTTTTTTGCACTTGTTAGAATTCCAGCATTTAGCTAGCCAAGGTGTCTGCAAAGCTATTGTAAGAATACTCTGCTAAACACAAACACGGAAAATTACCTGATACATGGTCTTAGGTATATAACTTTTCAAGCATCAGTGTCTGAAATGGAAACACATTTAGCATTTGTACTTCCATGAACCTGTCCTTGTCACTTTGTCACTAGCTCTAAATGAAAACTTTTGGTAAAGTGCTTACAGTATGGCAGAGACCTGCCACTAGAGCTATGCACTGGCATTGTGCATCAGATCTGAATTCTTCCTGCAAAGGGTAGAAATGTGAGCAAGATCTGACACTGTTTAACTGTAATTCATGTGGCCATTTGTTTCCATGAACACAAGTAGATACATAAAGCAAGCAGATCCAACTTTACAATAACACAGACAAACACGAACGGATGTTATCTTCCTCTCGTGATTAAGCAAAGTGTCAACTTTGGAGTCAACTACTGTTTATTGCTAACTGACTTTGGACTGGATAAACTACAGGATTTAAACACTAAAAGCCACCAAACTGCACCCATACATCTAACTGCAAAAATGCAGATCCTCAGAACTCCCAGCCAGCTGCAGTCTATCCATCTACTTACTATCCTGAGATACATTGTTTTCAACTCTAAAATTTCCTAAGTAACTAAATAAACTTTAAAGAAAACACAGAAAAATAAATATATCTAGGTACCAAAGGACTGAATATGTACAGGAAAGGTGCCTGTACCAATTCTTCATTCTGTGCATACACCAAGGCTTATGCTGCTGTGCACAAATGCAGTAGAGGATAATACCCTGTAAGTTTTAAAAAACTTCTGTAGCAACTGTTCCCTGTTCCCTCTGAAGACAAGGTCACAAGGCTGGGTGAAATTATGCCTGCATAGTTGAAAGAGCCATTTTATTTGTCACTTTGAGGCTTTATGCAGCCAAGGGCGGCTAGGTTTCTTTGGTCCCAGCAGAAGGTAACAGAACAGAAATAGCTTGCATACCTCTTATCTATCTGTAAATAAGAGATACTGTTATTGTGTAAGAAGCATTGAGCATTTTTGTGTTCATTGTATACAGTGATGGTTTTGGGTATACTCTTTAAAGTTCTGCTACTGAGTCACAAAAGCAATGATGGAGAAATAGGCAGGAGTGGTGCAAATCATGAGTTCCTACAATTTTAAGACCTTACAGTGCCTTTTTTAATAAAAGGTTTTCATAATCTTGCCTCTTGTGACACATTATAAGAAGACAGCAAGGTTTTCAGAGCAAGAGAACAACTTATTCTGTGATATAAATAGCACACTACAGGGAATCTTAGAATAACAAATAAAGTAATATTGTCTGTGTCACTTCTCTGTGCCTGCTTCTGTAAAATGATGTAATACTCTTCATAACATAAAATATGTAAGATGTAGTCTTCAACTAGTGTTTATCAAGAGAAAAAAAGTGTATGGTGTAATAAGAGCCACTGATGTGTGAAGGATAAATAATTTGACACATTTTTCCAAAGGACAATGGTGCAGTGCAGCTGACAATGGAGGACAGGCAAGTACAAAAATTCAACATGGAACATTGGAATATTCTGATGCCAGAACTCAAATCTGGCAGACTTTTCCGATTACACAAGAAGCTGGGTCCTGTAAGGCACAGTGTCCTGAACCAGAACCACAGCCAGAAAGTAACTGACACTGCTGGGATGAAAACCAATGTGGGATATCTAACAAAATTTTACTGAACTTCATAAAATGCTTTGACTGGGTTAAAAGTATGGGTAAATTTCTCTGACTGGGTTACCTGGCTTGACAGAAAGCAAACCAAGGCACTAGAAATGACTGCAGATTGAGCTATAACCAGGTTGGTTTACACTTGCACACACAAGGGAAGAGTGCAATGGCAGTGTCCGCCTGCCTGGACTGGTGGCGTGTGGCATGAGCTGCCACAGGGGCTGGCAGCAATGCTGTGGCAGCCATCAGTCACATCTGCAGCGTTTGCTGTTTGTTTGCTGTGTGCAAACACAGAGGACACACACATCTGAGGACTGACACTTGGTGAGAGATTATTGTGAAATAAGATGTCATACCCTGAGGACCACTTCAGAGATCCTTTTCCTTTTGCGTTGACCAAAGTGTCTTCTCACAAGATCACCTGGCATTTCATTTTACAGGCCATTCTCTTCGAGTTTCTTATCGATCAAACACTGGCCTGATTTTCATAAGAGTATTGATTTCAATGTAAATTGTTGCTGCTTAGCATGGTGTGTCATCTGGGTTTATATTGTATGAGCATCAAAATCCACAGAGCTTTTATGCTCTTCCCTCCCTTTCTCAGTTTGCTCTATAAAGTCACTTATTTGAACTCAGGAAGTCATAAGTAGAATAAGCCTGAGATTTATACTTCTGTACTATGCCTTTCCTGCCAGACAATGCTCATTAGGCCTTAGTCAGAATTGTTTTGTTGTCCTTCCAATAAATGCTTATATGAAGCCCAGTAGCAGCACAGAGATTTTATGATGGAAACCTGTGTTGAAATTTAATTCCAGAAATGTCTATATTTTGTTTTTTTCTTTATAGACCTTTAGTTGATGACACCCTCCATCCCTTTGTAAAAGAATACTCAGTTAAATAGTGCTGTAGCATTCATCACATATAATAGGAAGTATTTAGTTCAATAGAAATTGCAACACAGATTACCAGATATAATACTAAAAAAATAGCCATGATGCACATGAAATGATGGCATAATAGTGATATGAATAAAAGTTAAAAAAAGTACCTTTAGAGGAATATCACAAGATGCAGACTGACAGTAGAAAGATGGATTTTCAGTCAGAAGGTATGCTAACGGAGAACATGGAACTTGCACTGTAACTCTCTAAAATAGGACTAGGTTTTGTTCTGTCCTTTGAATATAGTAACTTCATGATTTATTGTGTCCCTTATCCAGTCTATGGGAAAATGAATCCTCCCTGTTGGGAACTAGCGGGCAAATACTACTTCATCCTTCGTAAGTATTTGTCTTGATTCCATCTGTATAAGGTTGCATGTAAAATGCACTTGTCCAATGCCATGCCTTAATTAAGCTAATTGATTCACTGAGCATTGATTCATCGGGTTAATAGGCTGACTTAATGACTAAAATTAATTACATGCACCATATATTTCTTTATATTAAAGATAGATTGTAGAAAAGTTCCCGATGCCCTAAAGACCAATATAACCACTTTCTGAAAGACCTTGCATTCACAGCAGAGAGCTGAAAACCACAGGAAAGTTATGGTCTTCTCAACATGTATGTTAAGCTCGAAGGAATTTACACAATCAAGCAAAGACTTTTGTTTAAACTCACAAATACGTAGACTGCTCCAGGAGCATAACGCACATGTACCCCCAGGGCTATGTTTTGGGAAGGCTCCCAGGCTATAAAAATAGCAGAAGCTGTCTGGCACTGTGGTAAAGGTTTTTAAAGCTGGTGAAATGAACTAATGCCATGGGTCCCATTTAAAATTCAGCGTGTGCTGAAATCCATCAGGGAAACGCAGCCGCACGGTGCCACGTTGCGCAATGTCCTTTCATAATAACCCATATTTCCACAAGCCCCACGCGGCGTGTGACACAACACAGGCATGCACAGCCTTCCACCAGGCAAGCTCATCTCCTTGAGCAGACAAAAACAGCCTTCTGTTAAACCTACAAACTGCTAATACAGTTCCTCTGCCTCAGAAGGAGTCTATCAAAGGTAGCTCTTGAGAGGATGAATATGTTTTCCATGCACAGCAAGGAAAAGCTTCATGGCATTGTAGTTGCATTCAGTATCTGGGTGAGTTGCTTACAGACACTCCTAAATAAGGGAGTATCTTATTGTTTGTGGGGAGGAAGCAGGGAATTGCTTGGCTGGAACAAAAGGAAGCGTTCTACCTGTATTTAGAGCAACAGGCAAAGTATTTGCGAACAGACCCCTGATCCAGCTCATGCATTTGCACTGCAAAATGAATATATTACATTACAGATTTGCAAAGGTTAAGGTTTAACTGAGGACAATTTGAGGTTTTGTGCTTCATAACGTTTTCACTGATCAGTTTTCCACAAACCACAATTGGTTAGAACTACTATATGCACAGCATTCCAGGATTAAAATATACATAAGATCTGTGGTAAACACACAGTTTCTCAGGATCTGGGCCTTGGCACAAATGTACACAGTGCATTTTAAAAATAGGTCCTCAAGAAAATTGATTTTTTATTTTGAAAAATTTCAAACAAACAACTAACAAGGACAAAAAAATCCCTCATTCTGCAAACAGGTTGAATGTGGTAAAAAAAATTGTTTACTTCAAATTATGTGAGGAGTAAGAGTGCTTTGGTGTTAAATTTTCTACTGTGCAGTACTTCCTAGGTCAACACATTACTTTCACTAGAAAGAACAAAAAGGAAGAGTAATGATAAACACTGCAAAGCACACATGAGTGCACTGCTGTGACTGGTAAATGTGGCAGTTCTGAGCTGCTGATAGCTTCTCTTTCGTTTAATAAGAAGGAACGTGTCTTTGTTTCAACCAGCTTAACTCAGTATCAATTTTTATAAATAGAATTCACCTGAAAGAGATACTCTCTCTCTGAGCACACAGAGAGAGTATTTGAGCTTAAAGGACAGGTTTAAGACATTAACCATAACCCTCTTGTATCTAGGAGATCATGCAAAGTCTTTATTAGTTTTTTTTAGACTTGGAAACAAATCAATTGATGCTGTTGCTATGATTCAGCCATCAGCTTGACTGGCTGCATTCACTTTTGTCTGTATAGTCTGTTATTAAAGGTAGGGAATGAAAAGAACCACTCTGGTGCTTATTTTAAGCATACTTATCAGCAGCAATCTCCTATTTTATACTAAGAGCAAACACTGTTTAATATATCCTTTTATAACTAAATACAAATTACTAAGGGGTATGGGGTCAATACGTGGTACCAGCTTCCAGGAACATCCATTCTTTATCAAACTTTTTTTTTTTAAATAGCATTTATAATATCTATTCAGGAAAACACTGTCAACTGTTTTAATAGAGGTTTACAAATCACTGCTTTGTTAGGAAAGAATGTCTGTGTTGCATCCTCTGTTAATATGCTTCAATTGTAAATAACTGCCAGCAGCAGTTATCTCCTACAATAAACTCCAGGCCTTCCAGTGCCATGAGGAGAGGCAGAAATTAAGTGTAGGCAACTACTCTTAATTTCCACCTACAGGAGCACATGAGCTTGGACACCACTGGATGTTTTCCTGCATGCCACGGGGACATGCAGGGATATTCACACACACTCACAGTGCACACACAGCCCCAGACCTGCTCTTTGCCACACCAGACAGTAGGGATGTGCAGATAACTAACTTCTGAGAACAGAATACATTAACAAATTATGTAGGTGCACGCCTTACCTTTCTACTTCAGAGCCCTGAAGACACAGGCTGATAATTTTGCTCACTATGCGTGCTACAAATACAACGTGCTGCTGCTGCAGAAGCAGTCCAGGGAGGTGAGGAGGGGCCTTACACACACTGCCCATACATCAGCTGCTCAGCAGTCCTGTCAGGGAAGGGCATGGCCTTGCCCAAGCTGCTGCTGGACACCTGATGGAGCAGGGCTTTGGGAGGCACAGGCTGGGCATTCTGCAGGCAGCAGCAGGGACTGCAAAGGTGCATGGCTCATCAGTGGTGACAAAACCAAGAGTATTCACACATGGTCAGAGCAGGATTTCAGAGGGACCAGGGAAGTGACACAAAGCAGAGGTCTAAGGTTAGGCAGAGATTTGAGGATCCTTTTTTGGAGTGTAGGTGCCCAAGGTCCATCTAAATCTAATATTTAATTCAGCCCCAAGGTGACGTGCTAAAGTCACACAGGGAGCTTGTATCTGAGCAGTTGTTGAACCCAATCCTACACCAGCACAATAATCAATAATCCATTTCCACCTTTACCATACCTAAATCTCTGAAAACTGCAGCTCCAGCATGTTCAATCTAGAACAGACTCAGGGGTAAGAGCACTAGAAAGGAGATGGGGATGTACAAGGTGACCTGAATAAGTATGGGCAGTCACACAACTGGAACAATTAAAATGATTCCCCTTCTTGGGGAGTAACTTGATTTTATAATTAACTTAGTTTGAATGAGTTTATTTCTTGCAGGTTCTGTAGTACTGATGAACCATCCAGTCCCTGAGGAACACCAACCTGTGCAGAACTTGATAGATATGTTTTCATGCAGTTTTAATTCTTATTTGGTTAACCATTAGACCTCCTCAGTTGCACCTAAAGAAAGCAAAGGTTCTGTATGCTCTGTCTCCATAAGAAGAGCATCCAAAATGTACAGCGAGCTGAAGACACAGGTCTGATTTTTTCAGTTAGTTAACATCAGAAAACATATAGTCCTGCTTTCTGCAAGAGACAGCATAAGTCAGAGTGCAGTCATAATGATGGATCCAGGCATCATGCTGGTCTCTTCTGAGCTTTCCCCCCACTCACTTGTTCATCATCCTGTGGGCTGTGACAGTACAGCCCAGCAGAGCTGGGAATTGCATAGCTGAACTGACTTGCATTTAAAAATAAGACTTAAAAAAAAATTAAAACCATGGTTTGTTATTTTTAACTTTGTCTTATCATTGATCCAGTTAATGCAGTGACCCTATAAAGAATTTTATCATCACAAATAAAGAGACACTGGCTTTACACATGGAAAAAAAGCAGGGGGGATGTTTGGGACTGGAATTTCTTAGATGAGCTTTACCACCAAAGTCAACATTCTGCCTAACTAAACCCACAGTGTCTGCATTTGTACTTTACCTACACTGAGGGGACTGTTATCAGAAACGTCACAGAAACACAGAGCAGCTGAAGAGGGAAGGGACCTCTTGATGCTACCTTGTCCAACCCCTGAGTTCAAGCAGGGTTGCCACAAGCAAGATACTCAGGACTATGGATGGGGAGTTTAATATCTGCATGGATGGAAATTCCATCACTGCCCTGTCCAACTTTGTTCCAGTGCTGCCACCGTGCACAGGCAAATTGTATTGCTGCTTCATCTCACTGTCTTCAGCTAAAATCTTCAGCACATGAAAACCAGCAGCAATTGCATGTCTGCAGAAATTGCAATGGGATGTGACTGGTTTGCACCTCCTGAAAGTCTGTCCAGTACTTAGCTTTCTTTCAGTCCAAGTTTTTAACTAGTATTTGATATTGAAAATTCAGCCCTCGTTTAGCTGCTGGCTCATACTGCCCATATAGGATCACACTAACTTGCTGACAACTGTGGAGTTTTAAATTTTATTACCAAAAATACTGCCTTTGAACTTATTGAAATTTAGACCTAACTTGCATGATTCTGTTTCCTTAAAACAGTAGATTTTGTTTGGTGGAGGTATCTCATTGGACAGTGCTGAATGTATAACCACAATGATACTAACTCAAAAACCTAAGACAGAACGATTTTTTTTTCTACTAAAATATGAATAAAACACCTCAATGACCAACAGCTTTATTAGGAATGTCTGTTTGAGCAACTCTCCTTTCAAAACCTGTTAATTGTTGCTTTATTTCATATCCTTGCAAATGCTTTCAAGATTAATATCTGGCAGCATTTTCCATTCTGCCATTTATATCTGGAAGATTTTTTTTCCTGTTGGGTACAATATGAAGTTCATGGGTTTCATTTGCTGGAGTATTCTGGTATGAGGAGGTGGCAGCCAATAGAGGGAGTGAAGGTCATGTCTGATACTTTCACAACAGAAGGACTGTGCTTGTCTTGCGTTACTTTGAGGAAATATCTCTCCAGCTCCTTGACAAATGGACTGGACACATTAGACCAGCAAAACACCAGGTTATCTTTTCTTTTGATGGGATCCTATTTTTTAAAAGCAATTTTTTTCCTAAACTGCCCTGTTTAGATAGTACTAATAACATTAAGCTAAATTGGTTCCTTGGGAGATGTCCCAATTAAAAGGCTATCCTAATTAAGCACATCCTGATTAAGCAAAAGATCCTATAATTATAATAAGAGCATGTAATAAAAACTGGCCCATGATTCTGCTCCGACAGAAAGCATTTTGCAAGCCTTATTTACAGGAACCACTTTATCCAGTATTGAAACACAACCACCTCTTGGGTGAAATGCAACATCTGTTTAACCATGTGAAGTAGAACTAGACAGGCTTTCAGAGCAGGAAAATGAAAAATTCTGCCCCTTACTGACAATGCAGACAATGTTATGACAAAGCAGAAGGTACTTAGTATATAATTTGGATGAAGTATTTTGACTGATCTTAGCAGAATTGCTGCAGTATTTACAATTGCTTCCCATTATCAGACGTTCACCGAAGAGGGTGTTTTATAGAAGATTCTAACAAATATTTAAGCTCCATACTAAATGGAGGAAAAGTACCCCACAATGAACTTTTGCCTTCTAAGTTCTGAAAAAAGAATCTCATTTCTATAATGCCACAATGAAATTTTTATCAACTTAAAATACCAAGGAGAGTGCAGAAAAAGAAGGCAAATAGAGTCTGGTAGAAGTACTAGTGTGAAAAGTCAGTTTTCTCCAACGAGCTGTAAAGCTGAGCTCCTGACCCTGTGTAGTTATTGTGAATGTATGGCATGTTTCTTGAGCACTACTGTGCCAGAGGGAATTCTGATTGTGTGTTTTGGATGCTGTTCATGCTCCAGCTTGCCTAATTGTATTCGTCTGGCTTAGTTCCTCTCTAGATCACCCTGGAGTAGGACAACCTCATTATTTTTAGTTTGTCCTACACAGCACCGTAGAGAAGATGTTGAGTAATTCTCAGTAAGTAATAAGAGTTGAATAAAAAATATAAAATATATATATTTACTTATTAAAATTACCCTTTTTTGGCCTCCTAATGAGAAAAGAGCAGAAACAAGGAATTAACATGAAACTCATACCCCTAAGTGTCAGCTGACAATAACTGAATGAACATAAATGTTAGCAGTCATCAGCACAAGGTGAATTATCACTGACCATTATCCACCACAAACCATTATTCCAGAGAGTACATAAAACCACTCCCTACCTCTTTCCTCATTGTCCTGCTGTTGTTGTGTTTGAGCATTTGAGGGGTATAGAGAGGGTACATATATGTTATTAATAATTCAATATTAGTTCAATATTGTGGGGATGTAGAGTTTTAAGCTAGACACCATAACATTGAGGAGCAGAATCTGGTCCTTGCATGAACTCAGGAGTATGTATAATGTAAGTGCACAAGCTGCACTGAGGCACTGCTCTCCACAGTATCAAGAGAGATGCCCTTCTATGATACTTCTGAGGCACATTTTAAAACACAGTAGTGCCCTTTGAAGAAACCAAGGGTTGCTGGTGCTGCTGGAGGATGATGACAGTGTTGTTCTCTCAGTTGTGGGCTCCCACCACAAGTCTGTTCTCAGAAGTGCAAATGCAACCTGAGGACGTGTTGTAGAGCAACGTAATTGCAATTACTGCCAAGAGTGACTCTCTACAAGGATGTAAGGCAGAGCACAGAGATCCACATTGAGGAAATATCTACAGAAACCAGCACAGGCTGCAAAGTAAGATTACTAGGATCAGAGAAACAGCCAGTCTATTTACCAAAAATGATTAAAAGAGCTTCACTGTTCAGGATGCAATTGACATTTGTACCTGCATCAGGCAAATTAAATTAGAAAGCAAAGCAGTTGAGGTAAAAGGGCAGTGTTAAAACAAAAAACAAGCTAAGTCTGGACTTGAAACTGAAAGGCTTTTATTGAGGTGCCTTCTAACCATGTTAACATTTCAGAATAAAAGCCTGTTTAGCCAGTAAACAAACTTACCTGATTCTGTAGCAGATGATAGAAGTAGACCAGCTCTTTAAGTCCTGTGCTCTGCTGCCAGGTAGTTGTGATATCTGACTGACTGCTGCAATCTCAATTCCAGCTTTGCTTGAAGTCTCCTTCCTTTATTTCAGCCTCCAAGTCACTAACTCTCCATGCCTTAATATGTTCTTCAATGACATATTACAAAGAAAAAATGAACACATTTGCAGAAGCTAAATGCAGGCAAGATTCCCCAGGATATCTCTAGCCTAGGCTAAGGAACTAACATGTCTTCAAGCTGCTCACAACAGCTGCTTCCTATTCCCTCCAGGTGAAAGCAAAATTTTTTTCTTTTAAAATAGAAATACACCTTGATGTTTCCACATCACAAGATGAATAATTCTATAAGTAACAAATGTCTCAATATAGGGTACTAAAAATACCCCAAACCAACCTAAACAAAACAAAAATAAAACAAAACAACCAAAAAAACCCCCAAAACCCAAAAAACCAACAACCAAACAAAAAAAAAACCCAAACCAAACCCTAATCAAAAGAACATTAACAACACATTAAAGAACTTGTAGTTAGATCTCCAACAGTAACAACACCATGGGGAAATGCACTTCAGTAGCTAAGGTTAAGCTAGTTTCTATGTGGCAGCAATCCCTGCTTCTTTTCTTATCTAATCTTCCCAAATAACTAACTTGTCAGCCTCATGTCCAGTTCCTTAAATAAGAAAAAACCAAAGACAAGTCACCCTCCCTACCATCCCTAAATCAGTTTCCTAAGATAGAATTACACAAAGTTGCATTATTCCCCGGCTTGATGCCTCAGGTGGTGATTTTATACCCAGGTGTCCACAATAAACTGCAATCAGTGTTCTTGAAAAGCTACTTTCGGTGCAACATGGTGCAATATTTTGCAAGCAGTAATAAAACCTTGTAACAGTCCTGAGTGTAGGGCAAAGGTTATGACAGATGAAGTGGAGCTACCCCAGCAGGGAAGGCTGGAAGAATGTTTTATTTAAAAAAGCCTATTTCCAGGCAGCAAGGACTTGCCCAGCCTAAGGGAATTAACATCTGGTTAAATTAAAAGCAGAAGTTCAGCTGCTCTAAAGCAGCAGAGCACCATCAGAGTCAATGAAACAGGGTTCCCTTGTGCAAACTCTGCCAATTCATTATCGTGGGGGAAGCTGGACCAAAGGTCCATCCCCATCCAGGTCTCAGCAATTTTGAACCATCCTGAAGTCCACGTAGCAGGTCATTTCATTGTTCATTTCACTGAGGCATTCTGAACTGTGAGCTCAGGCACCAACAAGCAGGTTGTTTTTCTACAAACAGCAAGTGCATCTGTGTTACAAATGACCCTTGTTCTGTCAAAATTGTGGTCTTTTCCTTTACTGTTTTGCTCAGATTTTAATTGCTAAGTGATTCCATGACTGCTGAGAATTTTGTCCTTAACTCAGGATCTCATTTTCAAAGGAACCTCATAATTTGAAATTAACCTTAAGAATGCTGTCCACTAATCAGGTGAATCTGCTGGTTTTTTTCTCCAAACAGTGTTTTGTCTCACAGTATGAAGGTCAAAGTATTGTCCTATCAATAGCACTCTTGTAGGACAGACAAAAGGTATCATTTTCATTATTACACTAAAAAAAAGTAATGCCTGTTTTCTTTAACAGGCCTTTTGTGAAATTGTTGGAGCTTCATAATTTGAGGCAAATTTGCCTTCCTGCTTCATTCACCTTTGGAAAATTGGACCCTGTTGCTCCTGCTGCTGTGACAGAAATGTTATTATTGCAGTGGTTGTCTCGGGAAGGGGCATGAAACACTAGAAGAAACCTTGTGTCTGAATTGTGACCTCAGCCTGCAGGAACTAAGCTTTCTATTTTTTTTCAGTGAGCTGGGTTCAGACTCTGGGAGGCCTGGTGCTAAGCCAGGTGGTAAAGCTTTGTTTGTGTTCACGGTTCTGCTCTTCTCCTCATGGAGACTGAGTGACTGTGTGCTGCTTATTTTAACTGTCTTCAGCCTGTTCCACCTCTTGGGTCATCTCTGTGGATCATCTCTGCTGGGAGGGGCGCACACAGAGTACATACAGAGACATACAGAGGTTATGATCCGGTCCCAGTTTGTATGTCACCAGTATCGCCAATCTCACCACTGCAGCTCTAAGACACCCTTAATCAGTGTTAAAAAAAGTGTTAAAAAAGCCTTCTGGTATCCCTAGGTAACAGCAACATCTTCTGATCACACAGGCTGTGTCAGAGCAGTGTCAGAGCAGTGTCAGAGCAGAAGGAGAAGCAGACTTCACACTGCATAACCATCCAGCCTCTGCCCTAAACAATGGCTCAGCTCTCAGAGCATGGTCAACTACAAAGTGGAAAAACACTTCTAGGACTGTGTCTTCATATTCACATGCAAATCCTTTAGGCTTTTCAAAGTTCAGATCTGGTGTTGCATATAGGGCAGGCAAAACAGAGACTATAAGAAAAAGCAGGACCAGTGATCTGCCAGGGTTTGCAATGGGAGGTCCAACTGTGTCCCTTCAAAATGCTGTGATTCAGCATCTACTTCTGTCCATTTACTATGACAAGCACCTGATACATGTACATTTATTTATTAGAGGTGCTTAGCTTCTACAACTCTTATTAAAGTCAGTGGGAGAAGAAAGTTTTGTGCAGCTCTCTGCTCCAGCCATAGGCGGTGATCTCAAGAACATGTTAACTGCACCCCAGAAACCCAAGAGAATTGTGACAAAATCCATGGTGCTCAGTCCTAACATTGAATCTGTCCAGACAAATCATCTACCAGGACTGGAGTCCAGACTATGTTAATAAATGCTTCTAAAGGGAGCTGTTTCTGGGGTAAGGTTTCTGTTCCCATCACACACGACATCAAGGTCTCACTGATAGCTGCATGCTAAAATTATCAAGAAACAGAAGTGTGTTTTCTTCAACTGGGTTATTCTAGAAGCAAATGGGTAATATTTTAAGAACTACATTGCAAGTTCAGTCTTGACCCCTGGGATTATTTAGCCTTAAGCCTGGATGTAATAACTTCACCCCGTCTTCAAGACAGAAATGTTATGCTTGGAAAGACATTGGTCTCAGCACAAATTTTTTAAAACTTCACAATATAATGATCATCAGATGAGGGAAGTGTCATAACAAGTGTTATAACAAGGATTAGTGGGACAATGTCCTTCATTAAACTGACTCACAAACAAGTGTTTTAAAAAATAATTTTGGCTGCTCTTTAAAAGGCTGCTGGCTGTTGCAAAGTAGGACCTGTGCTGGTGTCAAATTCCAAGTTTCTTGGCTCACAACTCACAAAACTTCCAGTCTGTATGCAGACATGTAACTATTTAACAGGTAGTGGAAGGGAGAGCTTGCAGGTTATTTGTTACATTCCCACCTCATCAGGTAGCTTCATACGTCAGGTCCTTACAAGTCACCTTTGCACAGGAGGAAAAAGGTAAGCACAACTAAATTTATTTATACACTATATGCAAATCCCTGAAAAGCATTGGTTACAAATACAGATGGTTTGGAGTTATGTGAGACAGTCAAAACATCAAAACTCAGTTCCCAGGGAGCAACAAGCATCAAGAGCTGGTTCCAAGTAGACTGAAAGGTAAATTCTCTGTCCAATGGGGTGGCAGGTTCCTTTAGAGCTCAAACATCATTGCTTGTTTCAGGGAGCATCAAAAACCAAACCAAACTGTACCACATAGTGAATCTTGCCCTGTATATTGTATAAAAATTATTTACCTTCCAGCAGAGCAGATTTGGTGCCTGTCACAATCTCCAGCTCTAGGAAGAGAGAATTTCAGCTTACAGAGAGCACAGAGAGCAAAGGGACAGCTCAAACTTCCACTTTTCTGACATTGCTGCTGCTCTTACTCAGAATGGGGCACAGACACACACCCTTTCTTGGTCACTTTGACACTCATGTCACCTCAGGCCACTGAGGTGGCCGGATGAAAGTGGTTTGAGACTATAGATATTTACCTGGATCCACAGTAAGAGGGAAATACATTTGTTAGAGCATCAGCCTTGGATCCAGTAATTTTGTTTCTTGCAGGATCGCAGTTTTACCGTGTGACAACAGGCAGTCAAGTCCTGCTGTAGGGATTAGCAATAGGCTCTGTATTCACTCAGTTCTATACTCAAAAACAGAGGTGAAATGTAGCAGGATTTTACACACACAAGGAATTATTCAGATACCACAATAAAGATGGTGCGTAAATATCTTCCAAGCAAGGTGTGTTTTTTCTGCATGATTATCATAATGACATCCAAAACTCACTGCACCAGATTTATGTATCAGCAAGACACAAACACAAGATGCCTTTCAAGCACTGTGACATTCCCTTCCTGCAGATGGCTGGAAATGTTCTTAGATACAATATTTGCAATTAGCTTGCTGATGAAATTAGTGCTCTGAAATGGTTAGTTTTATAGATGCCCCTGTTACTCCCTCTCTGGATATTACTGCTTTCACCTCTTTGAGACCTTGGCTGAGAGCACTTTCTTAGGACTGCAAAATTGAGAGTGCAGGTCAGAGAAAAGATATAGCCCAGCACAAGCAGTGAGAAGACGTGGAGTTGTCAGGTGAGTGATTGGTCTGGGGCTCTGATGAACTGCATCCTAATCCCTGCTGTTCCACTGCTGACCCTGAACTGGTCACTCCCCAGTGTTTCTGCTTCAGTAAAATGAGGTACTACTCACTGCCTGTGGCAGAGGACATGCTGTGGGAGAGCTCAGAGTCACCACTATTCCCAGTGGTCAGTTCTGGTACATCCTTTTTTAAGCATGAGTAATCACCACTCCTCACATGTGCTGCCCTCCTGCTCTTGTTTTACCAGCAAGATTGTTTGGCACATGTGAGCAGAACCTTTAGGAAAAATCCCTCCAACTGCTGTTCCTGAATTTCCCTGGAGATCTGTTGAGGTGCACACACTGCTGAGGACACCTGTCCCTTGCTTGTTGACTGGAAGCACATCAGTGATGGGAAGGATGTATCAGTAATAAAAGGACTTCACAGGTGATATCAGGGGTCTCGGGGGGATCCCATACATTCAGGGCACTGTTGTTTCGACCTAGTTTGCCACTGTTCATTGCTTTGTGCCACTGAGATGTGAGCGAGCAAAGTTTCTTCCATAGGAAGCAAGGAGGAAATTGATATTTTGATGAAGTTTCTACTCTCTTTGCACCAAAGCCCAGCAATGTCTCAGGCTGGTTTTCACCTTTCATGGGCAATCAAGTAATTTGCTCATAACAAACAGCTGCTCATCTGAAAGAGGACTGGCATGAATCATAGCGGAGGCATGAATCAAAGAGGACTGGCATGAAAAGCTCATGCTCATTTCTGAGCACTGCATTATGCCCTGATTAATTGGCAGTGGCTTATGGCTCTATCAATAGGACACGCTCCCTGGAAGAATGACACATTTCTGGGAAATCCTCAACAGACCCAAGCACGTATTATTGATGAGCTAGGAGAAAATCATCTGTGTATTTTTACAAACCCAAGCTTTAAATCAGTTTTGCTGAAAGGCCTGTCAGTCTTTTTGATTATGTTTCCCTCTGAAATAAATTTCCCCTGAGGCAAAATCTTTAGTTATGGCACAAGCCTGCAGCTTTGGAGCCCTGTACTCCCTCCTTGGTTCTGAGTCAGATACGTGGTGCCCACAGCACCACGGAGATCGATTTTAACTGTATGCCTGAAGAGAGTGACGACTCTTTAATGAGTCTCACCAAAAAATGAAAAGCATTCAACTGCTGCCAACTATCTTGGCTGTCCAGTAGTGCTCCCTCATCCCTGCAGTATTTGCAGACCTACTTTGGAGAACTTTTCCATCTTCTCCTGTTTCCTGCAGGGGTATTATCTGTGCTTGCGAGGATTCAATTAATGCCATTGATGTGGAATGTTGTTCCATTCATCACTGGCCACAGCATCTAATGAATAGGATAATCTAATTCTCCCCAAATAAATATGACACCAAATTAAAAGGGTTCATAAACAGCCTCCAAAACAAGTGAGTTTGTTTCAATTTATTGCCTTTTAAATTGCACTGGATCCCTCAAGTACCAACCTAGCTATAAACAAACCAGTGACTGA
Source organism: Motacilla alba alba (assembly GCF_015832195.1). Lineage (NCBI taxonomy): Eukaryota > Metazoa > Chordata > Aves > Passeriformes > Motacillidae > Motacilla > Motacilla alba. The sequence continues at coordinate 17,756,396 of NC_052021.1, forward strand.
GTCTGAGAGTTTATTATCACTAATGTTTGTCTTTATTTATACTAGATTTGAGTGTTAGTATTAGCTGGAGAACAGAAAAAGGAAGGTCATCCAAATGCCACAGTTTTTAGTCACAATTTTCCTAAACTAGTGAGAGAGCTTTAAGGAACAATGTATTCTAGACAATAATTTCTGCTATGTTTACTGTCACTGAAACATTCAACAAAGCAGTTATGACCTATCATTAGAACCATGCAAAAAGTTCACCAGGAAACCAGAAAAAAGTTGCAATGCCTAGTGGCTGTTGTAAAAAGACACTACTCACCCTATCTTCCACCAAAACGCCAAAGCCACAGTGCTAAGTTTTTGTCTGATATATTTTTTTGGGAGCCAGCTGTTAGAAAATATATTACATATGTAAAAACAGATGATCTTGTCAAGTTCTTCTCTGAAGGTAGCCTGGTTTTCAGTATCCTGCCTTCTCTGAGCATTCTTTCCAGACTGGCAGGAAAGGAGACCATCAGTGTGGTTGTTTTTATAGGATGATTTAGATGAAAGAGAAAGAATCTATAGACTTACTGTGGTGCTTAAAAAGTACATCATATTGGCTTGCCAGTTTAGCCGTAGACCATACCTGGTGCTTCAGAAGAACCCCATCTTGTGCTTTACTGCTTGAAAATTCTATTTATTTAACAGCTGCCAAAATGGATTTTAAATATTTTCCTGAAATTAATCAATTTAGCCTCATTACAGACAGTCCCATGAAGTAAAGATATATCTATGCGTGGCTTTTACACTTAGCACATTACTCAGGGCAACACAGCTGTGGCTTAGAAATCCAGAGCTATCGTGTCTACAAAACAGAAAACTGTCTTGTGCAGGGCTTTTCTTTCAGTCCCAGAAGGGGACAAGTAGTGAGGAACAAGTGAACTTACCACAGAATCACAGAATTATTTGGAAGGGACCTTTAAAGGCCATCCAGTCCAGCCCCCTTGCAATGAGCAGGGACATCTTCTGCCAGATCAGGTTGCTCAGAGCCCCATCCAACCTGAATCTTCCCAGGGATGGGACATCCAACACCTCTCTGGGCAACCTGGGCGGCTATTTCAGTTCTGGCATGGCTAGAAATGGACAACAGCTGTAGCTGTACTTTTCCTATTTCTTGTTGGAACCTTTGGGGATCCATTTAAACTCAGAAATTAGACCCCCAACACTGACCTCTTCTGTTAGAGAAGATTGCTAGTGACATTTAAAGCAATGACTCTCCCCTCCTTTTTTAAAAACATCAGCCTTTATTCTGGCTAAAATAACAAGGGACCTTTCAGCTCAGTGGCTAAACTGAGGAGCTGAGGGGAAAACTGTGGTTCTCTGGCTTCAACTAAAATAGAAATTCAGGAGATATTTCAGAAAGTAAAAATTATGTTCTCAAGCAAACTGAATATTAAAATTTTCCCCTCCAAAATGTCATGTTTAAGCTTCAGATTAATGAAACCTTTCCATAATTGTTTTTTAGCTTGAATCAGCTTTAAAAATAAAGTTGCCATTTTAAAATCAATAGATGTAAATATTGACTTTCATTTCCCCCTGTTTTTCTGCCTGACATCAATTGATAAGATCAGTTAAATTTCATTTATGTCCACCAAATGTCTTTCTTTTCTGTGAATATAGTACTGCCAGTAATATTTTGTCCAGTGCTGACTGTGACTCTATGCTTCCCTAGACCATTGCTACACATGACTCAGTTCCTGTTTGTACTGTAATTCAATTTCAGAGCTCACTGCCATCTATAATTCCAAAGAGCATTTTCAGCTGAAATCCTAAATTGAATTACAGATTCATATTGCATTGCTCACTATTTATTAATAATATTGTGCCTACAACATATCCTGTTCTTCATTACCACAGAAAGAACAGTACTGGTTCCTCTGTGTGATCCAGAGCTATTTATTCCTCCAAATGTTAGGTTTCTGCATGTACAGAACCTACAGACATCTGTGTTTCTTTTGCAATAAGTACTTTTATCTAGCCAGAAGTGCAGAAAAGGTTTCTCAGGACTATACTTGGATGTATCACATGGCTTTATCTCACAGAAAATTATCACCATAAGTATTTCTTTGCAACTGGAAGAATGCAAAGTATTATGGGACGAAGTTCCTGTGAACTCTGAACTCCCATACAGTGACACTCTAAAGTGTTGGGCACATACCTTTCAGTCAGAAATGCCAGCTCTAAGCCTCCAACAAGTCCAAGGCATGATACTGACACACCATGGCTAACTGAGATTTGTAACAGGAAATGTTGGGGAAACAGAAACACAGCTTGAACAAGTAATACTTCCTTCCAAACAGACAGGAGCCCAGGTCCTCAGGATTGGCTCTTTCTGTCTTCTCAAAGGACAGTCAGATGCAACCCCCAAATTATTAATTATTTTCTGCAGCCTAACATAAAGGTTTTAGTGAACAACAAAAACTACTGGCAATTTCTTGGAATGTCAGGGATGAGTTCTTTGGGTTCAAATGTATGGCACCAGAAGACTGAACTATAATTACTTACAAGACCAGTAAGGTTTGCAGTGACGAGAGAGATGGGGAATTGGAGCGACCTTGTTTGCATGTGGTCTGAGGAGAAGAGCTTGCTGCACGGTGTCAAACCAAACATTTCTTGGTGCTGCAGCATCCCAGGCATGGGGATGTTCTGCAGTTATTGACCCCAGACACTAAAGAAGAGGAGAGTCTTTGGAGTCAGCTCAGGCATTTGGGTTCAGGGCAGAAGTTGAAGGAAAGACTGACAGGTCTTTGGCATACTCCCATCTTAGTATCTTACAATTTGCTGCTATCTTCCCAGCAAAGGAGATTCCACACAGTAATCCCTAAGGAAGGCATATATTTTATTATCAGATGGCCACCTTGCCAGAAAAACAGGCTGCTTCAAGATAGCCAGCCAATAAGCCATGACACTAGGAGACTTCATTATCCCATCTGGATATCTGTGGCAAGCAGTATTTAATAACTGCATTGTACATTAATATATCAACACTAATTTACCATTAGTTTATTAATTTAAGAATAAAAAATAATCATCAGTTTCCATTCAGGAGGGCTCCCATCTGCCCAGCAGTGAGGGTGCTCTGCCCTTGAGCCTCCCTTCAGCCCACCTCAGAATGAACAGTGGAGCCAGCCATGGTAGCACAGCCCACACGGGCCACACACGGTGCTGTCCCATGCTTTGGCAGCCCCACGCTGAGCTCTCAGAGCAGGGCTGCCTGGGCAGCCTCAAAGATGCCCCAGTGTCAGCCCTGGTGCCTCAGGCAAGGCTCTGGCCCGGCCCCAGCCCAGCCCCGCTCCACAGCTACAGCAGCCAGGCTTCCCTCTGTGAGCTGCTGAGCAAACCGCAGGGGAAAAGGAAGACTGAACCTCTTTCTCAGATTATTTCCTGCCCTTGAAACACTTTCCTTAACATGAGGAGATGGTAAAGAGATCTCCCACTTTGCCTGACTAAGATATCTGCTATTCTCTTCTTCCACTTCCTGACAGGAACAACGTTCTTTTAACCTCAGTTTGAACACTTAAACATATTTTATCCAAAAATTACTCCAAACTGTTGCGAAATAGAAGCGAAGCCAATCCAAGCTTTTCTTCTTCTCTCCAGAAGTCACAGTGATGACACACCTCTTAAGAAGCAGGGCCTTTGCTTGCCTCCTGGCTTTCAGGTCACATCTGCTCTGGGTTTCTGGGAGAATTAAGCAAGACTAAATGAGGCCAGCTTTCTCTGGAACAGAAACTCTCAGGGGTTAAACATGAAGTATGTGTGTTAGCATCCTGTCTGGAACAGACTTCTGTTAGTTTTCCAGGTCTCAGGAACAGAGCTAACAGTTGGAGACAGCTATTCCTTGGTACACCTGGATGTGAGCTGAGCTGAGAGCTGAGGTACCCACACCCCCCGAGGCTGCAGCACAGCTCCTGCTCTGCGTGCTGCATTAGAGGACACGGGGCAGCCACCCAGGGAACACAGCTAGTGTTAGTGCTGTCCCTGGAGACTCCCTGCACATGAGTCTTTCTGGAGCACAGGAGGAAGAAAAAGGCTGAAAATAGGCAGCAGAAGGCCTGCACCAGTCCTGAGCATTTTTTACATTGCCCCTGTTACTTTTTCCTTGCCAAGCTTTTATCTTGGTTTTTGTGCAATAAAATCACGTTAATAAAACTGTGGATGAATAGAAAGGCCCTAAGTCAATATTTGCACTTAGAAAAGACTGGTTAGAACAGCTTAGGAATTGATCCTGATTTATTAAAGCACCTGTTCACCCAGGGAACATTTTAGCAGCAATCAATACGTAATTAAATCTTCATTGATGTTTTACAATTGTTTTGTTTCCCAGCAATTACAGTGATAGAATCAACTTCCCCTGGTTGTTCCTCTTTCCAGCTTTACTACTGATCTCTTGTGAGCATTCTGGCAACTCACTTTACATCTCCCAAGCTGTTATTAATAAACTGGGATCACAATCACAGTGAAACAGCTCTAATCCACACCCACCGCGTTAAGCACAGGCCAACAAGAAAAGCCAACCTCTGACCTGAGTAACGTGATAACAATAACAACGACGGGAGCTCTGGGGCGATACGAACACAAACGTTTTAGTGAAATCATCACACAACTCTCAACTAAAATACGCTTGAAGAGCTGAGCTTTCATTAGGCTTCTCTAGTCAGATTTTAGGTCCCTCAAAGCTGGGATTGCTTTTCACTTGCTGCATGTCCAGCTCCAGGAAACAGAGATGCTGTGGGTGCAGCAGCGTAAATCACTCCTGTTCCCTGCTCAGGCTGACACAAATTCCCATTTGGGCTTTCCAAAATAATACCCCAAAGACACCAGAATGGGTCACATTTTCAGTAACACCTCCTCACACGACTCTGGCCGGAGGAGTGCCTCGCTGCAGAGCCTGTAGCCGTGCCGAGGGCTGTGGGCTGAGAGCCCCGGAGCTGTCTGCCCAGGGGACAGGGGACGCAGCCCCCCGTGTCAGCGTCTGCGGCGGCTGGGAGAGGGCGAACGGGGCAGGGGGCAAATCCCGCCCCTTCCTCTTGGCTCCCGCGGAGGCCGTGCCCGGGCTGCCCCGGCATGCTCGAGATGCACGGGATGCTCGGGGTGCCCGGGATGCTCAGGGATGCCCCGGCATGCTCGGGCTGCCCGGGATGCCCCGGCATGCTCGGGGTGCCCGGGATGCTCAGGGATGTCCCAGGATGCTCGGGCTGCCCCGGGATGCTCGGGCTGCCCGGTGCCGCCGCCGGTCCCCCAGCAGAGGGGGGTGTAAGCGCGGCTCTCGCCGCGGCCGCAGCCCCCGCACGGCACTCGCAAGCCCCAACAGACTCAAAAAAACCCAAACCAAAGCGAAACGGGGAAACCCGATTATCGGTGTCATTTAGAACAGCGACTGTGAAAAACCAAGTGGGAGGAGTAGAAGGGACATGCGAGCCCCCGTCCCTTGGTGCCCACAGCTGGCCCATGTCCCTCACAAACTGAGAGAAGAACCCCCCACCTTGATGCTCAGCCAGAGACCAGGTGAGAAACTGGGATATCACTGAAAAGACAAGCACTTAAAGGGGAAGGACTGAAACCTCCTCTTCTTCGTGTTCACTTGAGGTGTGTTGATACCCTGACCCCAGGACCTTGTCTGTGTCCTGGACTCACCAAGACCTCTTGAACTTGCCACTCTCATGGCACTGACTCCTGCTAATCTCAGCAGTGCAAGGAAGGGAGCACTCCTCAGCCAAATAGTTCACCCACTTGATCAGAAAAGCTCCTTTACTGAAAACACATTCACTGAAAGCCTTTTTGTAACTACACATTTGGTGGATTGCTTTAAGCGTGGAGAACCAGTGGTCAAGGCAGACCTGAACTTCTCAAACTTCTCAGACTGTTCTCTCTGTATCGCTGTCCACATTTGGGGCTTCACTCAGCACCCTGGTGGTGCAGCCATGGGGGCTGGAGGCAATTTTGGAGGGAGCCCACTGACTGCTGAGAAGTTATTGTGACACTAGAAGCAGGAACAGGTTTGCTCCCATGGGCAGGGTACCCTGTGTCACCAAAACCAAATAATCTATGCCAGTTTTGATTGGTCTGACATTGACGTGGGGACCTGAACTTTCTTCTTTTCCCCAACAGACAAGCAAGGAGGAAATTAGGCACACAGCCTTCAACTTTCACATGCTTGCAGCAGCCAACTTGGCTCTGCCATTCACTGCTCCTTTGGGAGCTCCCTGTGAAGTTATCCAGATAAGGCTGCTAAACTACTGCCTCTGGCACTAAGTTCTCTGTTCTGACCCATGTCCTAAATCCTCATTAATATCTGGGACTCCTTCCAGACCCATCCTTCAAGCACCAAACAGCCCCGCTCTACCAGCTGGTCCTGGTGAAATCAGCACGGCTTCAGGGCAGCCCAGGCTTTGTAGGGTTGTTCAGACTTGTGAAACAGCTATAGAGGGTTTAAAAGAACCTTTAATTCCATGCCAAAGTGCCATCCTTCACCATGAGTTAAAATAGAAGGAAAACTGCAAAGAACAAAATGGAAACAAGAAATTAACCTTCCCCCTTGTGTTTGAAAAACTGTTTGGGAAGTGAATAGCATTCAGTGTGTAATGGGCATCCACATCCTTCAGAGAGCTTTGGATATCTCAGCCATTAATTTGATCTTCTTTCCCCCCCACTTGGATCAATGGAAAGATTTTCTACAAGTACATTTTCAGACCCTTGTTCACTGTTAATCTTCTCTCTGTATCCTTTTCAACATCCTCCTAGAGTCCGTCAGTCACTGCCACAGAGATTGATCAAGGCTGTCTTGTAATCGCCGCTGGTATCCTCCTGACAGGAGAAAATATTAAACAACAGGTGAGTATGAAATTCCTCTGCACACTCCAAGTGCTGACGTTGTCAGTCTGTGGAATATGCCCACACAGGAAAAGGACTTTGGAAAGAGCAAGTCAGACTTCAGCAGAGTTGCTGCCAGCTGACACACCATCAAAAGCAAACGGAGAAATGGGGCTTGTAGCTACCACCTGAAATAACATTCATCAAGTCCAGCTTTTTCCTTTGGAATGCAGGTGAGAAATTGATTAAGGTTACATCCCACAGAGCAGCACAAAGTCAGCACAAATGACAGCAAGCAAACGTGTTGTGTTCAGATTTTGTGTCCCTGGGTATTTATGTAGCACCTCTTCCCTACAGGAAGGGAAAAGGCAGTTATATAGTTAGCCCTGACACATGGCATTTTTTAAAAAGCCACAAATGTAGTCATTTTGGTCTAGAAGCACTACACAAAATATTCACTAGGTAAAGAAAATTTCCTCCCTTTGAATGTTTTGTGGCGACAGGTGTAAAGCTAGTTCCACTTCTCAGAAGGAATGAATATTCTGTACAGATCCTTGAAGACTGATCATTAATCAACATGACAGACACTGACAGTGTCAATTATAAGAAGGGCCCTACATTACAGAACCAGACTTCCCATAGGGACTGCTAAGGACAGGGCTTTTGTGCCATTTGCACAGGGGCAGAGGAATGTCCCGAAGTCCTGGGGACAAATGGTAAAAACCAGCATTTCAGCAGTAACAGGGGAGGCACATTCACTCAGAGCTGAAACTCAAATGCTACAATAAGCCTTGACAAGGTTCAGTTTCAGAACCTATCTCATCACAGTGTAGACCAGGCTTTCACATGGGATAAGGCAGCAAAACCCTCAAACAACAGGAAAAGGAAAATGAACAAAATACCCCAGCATTATTTTGACACATATGGATGGCACTGGCTTGAGGTAGTTAAGGATGGCAGAGAGAGAGAGGTGAAAATGGCACAGCAGTGTGGGATAGGTATAACAGGAATGATTAATTTAATTTAGATTCATCTAGAATGTCCTGCAGTGCATGGAAACAGACTGGTCCATGAAAACCCTAGTGCAGTGTCTTCTTGGGTTTGCTTTGTCCAAGTCAGCTACAGAGAACATATGGTCTGACTCACCTTTCAGACATGGGTGTCTCTCAAGGACATGGCTGTTAACAGGCCCAGTGAAGGAGAGCCAAGACCATAGCAGAAATTAAATTGTTACTGCAAACAACCATGGAAGCATCCCACAGTGCTGGAAAGATTAGGAATACATGCAGTGGCTGAGAACATCATATCAAGATTCTGCTTACCAAAATCATACTGGAGAGAGACTTTCCTGCAATGCGCTTGAATTCAGGCTTTATAAGATTTAGGTCAACTTCACTTTGAGAAACAAGCACCCTTATCAGAGTCCCATCATCGGTGCCAGCCCCCTGGAACAACAGATACAGCAGTCTGTGATGCTACTGGGTGTTCAAAGGATGAGTTGTCCAGGGCAGGAAGAGTCAGCTTTCAAACACCACTTGGAACCTCTTCTGTGGAACATCTGCATCTCTTTCTGGAGGGCTCACCCTCACACCCTTCCCAGGGGCCACTGCCAACACCACAAGCCCACCATGGAGTTGTGCACAAGTTTTGCACATGTCAAATGCAAAAGCAAACATGCTACAGAGGTGGGAGCTGCCACTGAATACAGGCTGCCCCTCTGCAGAATCACCCAGGCAGTGTTTGGCTTCAACCAATACTGTTTAATCACTCACAGAAAATTAAGATTACGCCGATAACAAAACTGTTATCTCAGCTTTCCAAAAGGTTTGGAGAGCTGACATCTTGTATGTACAAGTTAATATTACAGAGGCACAGTCTGCAAATACCTTATGTGCCCCATTTGAAACTCATTTTATACTGCCATTGAGAGAATTGCTTCCTGAAAAGAAAATACTGTGTTCCAGTCTATTCAAATGGAAGGCAAGTCTTCACCATAAACAACCTCCCAGAAAAGCCTCTTTTGTCTGTGTTCCAGAAAGTGGGGCTGGGCTTCTTGCAGACTCTTAAGCCAGAAAAGCCAGACTCCTTTGTTATCTTGAGTTTAAAGGGTACTGTTCTACTCAAGGTGTTTGAAAAGATTCTGCTATTACTTGCAACAATTGCACTAAACCTTGGCTCTCCTAGTTTGAATTGGTGGAAGCCAGGTTACAAGTTAAGTCCATATGAAAACCAGTGTGTTGCAATGAAGAGTCTTACCTTTAAAGCATTGTACAGCCTCTCTGCAAAGTAGCAATGGATGTTCCTGGTGCATTTCACTAGGCATACAAAAAAGCTCAGTAAGAATCAATGGTAATTCCAGCCCAGGGCAGGAGGTGACTGAGATCCTCCATGCTTCCCATTAATTCAGTGTGCTCCTGGAATCTGAGTTTATCTTATCCAGGAGGTAACCCTTACTTCATACCAGACACCTTTATACAGCAGATCCATCTAATATAAGTCAACTGCTGCAGAAGAAAAGGCAGCAGACTCTGACAAAGCAAAGGGAAAGGTCACCACTTACCAATAGCCAGCATGGCATCCTCAAGTGAACCACGAGTTTCACTCTTGATAGAGTCTTCTATGCTCTTACCAGCCAGTTTCTGGTATTCTTCAAACACTGTTTGAAACACAAAGAACTTAATTTTTTACCAAGTAACCCTCAAGGCCTTTTGTGCCCAATATTTACAGGCATTACTTGTGTGGCAATATGAACACAGATCCTGCAAAAACAATGGCCACATTTGCACTGGCTTCAGGAGGCTTCAGTCAACATCAGAAATCAGCTACAAAGATGGATGTTAACATTTACAAAAAGCCAAGGCATTCATGGTTCTTAATTCCCTGACTTCAGGTAATTTCTGTCGCCTCAAGTTTATGTGGAAATCTGACTCTTCATCACTGACTTTAACCACAGAAATAAAGCAGACAACAAAGTTAGGCACACCTTTGGTCTTGTGGTTGTTGATGTCATTAGTTTCAGGAGCCAAAATAAAATCAACTTAAAAGTAGGACTGTGCAGTTCACAGCCAATGGACTTTAAAATTATGACAACACCATTTGGGGAAACTTATTATTTCAACCACAATTTAAAATAAAAACAACTGAGAAAAGATGAGCAAAATACAGCTGCAGATTCCAAGATATTTGAGTTCCCACAGTAACAAATGCTCAGCAACAGGGTCATTGCTTGCCTAATACACTTTGGATACTCCAAGGCTCAGAAACACAGATTATCTGTTTTTATTCCTATCTTTCCAGGACTAACAAAGAAGAAAAACTGCTATGTAATGCCATAGCACAGAAGAAACTGCTTCGTGCCACAGTAGGTTCAAAAGACTGGCTGCATTATCGCAACAAGATGAAATTCAATTCTTAAAGACAGATACAGACAAACACTATAGAGACCACCTATTTTTGTTTGTCTTGTTTACTTTTTAAATGAGCTTGGGAGATTGAATTTGAAACACAAGGGGGAGCTGGCTTCCAGGGCATAGAAACAGCAGCAGAGGCCCTCAGCTTAGAAAAAGCTCAGGCATATCTAATTTATCTCCAGTTAAATGTATCAGTTTAGGTCCACTTGATTCACACAGTACTTGATATGCTTAGATTCAGCCAACATAACAAAATCTGTTATGCCTCAAAAGCATTGAGATAACAAGGTTTGATCTCTGCTGCATGGACAGTGAGGAGCTGAGGTCTCAGCTGGAGCAGGACTTGTGTCTTCCCTCCCAGCAGCCTCTGATGCCCTCAAAAGGACCTGGGGCAGAAATGCAGCTGCACCCTGTGATTCTCCAGCACCGAATAACCAGCTATTTTTGTAGTGATTTTTTTTCCCCAAAGGAACCCACATCCAAGGGGATGTATCTGTTCACCACATGCTCCTACTCAGGGCAGTACTTAGTCACTCCTTGGATTATAAAAACAACTACCCAGTTATCACCACTGTACAGGGACTCCTGGAAAAGCCACTTGATTTTCAGCAGAACTAAATCTTCATAATCTTTCACAAAATCTGCTGGCAGCTTTTGGTTTTTTGGGTGACCATGAATTAGAAAACAGACTCAGGTACTTATTTCTCACCACCCATGTCTCTCATCTACAGCCTCGCCTCTTCTTCTTGGCTAGGGTGATTTCTGATTTTGGAGGCTTGGGAGTGTAGTGATGGTATTGTGGGCTCTGCTCCATACCTTTCATTAGGTGTGTGGCACTCCTTTTGCACAAGATGGTGATGAACTGTATCTCATCAGTGCCCCGTATCTTCTCTCCAGCAGCATAGAGAGTCTGTAATTTAGCACACAGTTATTGGTGAGCTGTTCTGTGTGTGCAGCTGGTCAAGGAACAGAGTTTGGCTGAAGGCATGGCTGGGGTAAAGGGGTTTGGAGTAACCCAAACCACCATGTGAGCCAGAGTCTTCTAGAACGGCTGGTTATGAAAACCTTTCTGTCTTGTAGACAAATGGAACATCCACTATCTCCATCCTTTCTACCCCTCCTGCAGCAGATGGAACAGCCAACAACACACTTGAGGTTTCCTCCCTTTTCTCTGCTCTTCCACTCCACCATACCCATATCAAAAGCAGATGAGCCAAAGCCCAGGCCTCATCACTCCCCTTTGGAAAGGCAGAACTCAGTAATGCAGGCAAAATTGAAAAACCTCGTTACTTAAAGATAACCCCACCCCAAATTATTGTGACTCCAACCCTCTGCTGACACTGAAGCACTCTGAAACTCAAGAAAGTGGGAATGCAGGCATATCAGTGATCTCAGGTATTTGAGAGTACCTCTGCATCCTGAAGAGCCAGGGCTGTGTCCACATAGAGGGTGGCATTGTCCCTCTCACCCTATGAGCAGAAAAAGAAGGGTAACAATTATGTCTCATGAAGATTTTTCCATAAATAAGGATGAGAGCATTCATTCTGATCAAAGATCAATTATCCTCTCACCTATCTATTTCTACAGAGTACTCAAGCACAAATGCTAAGTCCTTCACTGAAAGGTGCTGCAATCAGTCATATGAAGCAGAGTAAAAAATTGCTCAGTTATTCTGCTACCAGGCATGAAAATTCCAAAAATGTGCTAGGGTAAATGCACTCAGCATTGAGGGCACAGACCCTGGAAAAGTGATGAATCCTAGTGGAGTGGCACTGTTTTTTAAGACCCTTGTAGAGTACAGTGGCTTTACACACATGTGAAAGTGAGGTGCCTCTGCAGGAGGGCTGGCTGTAAGTTCCCAGCTCTCTGACTGCTGCTGAGGGAGAGAGATTTCCCTGCTTCAGTCACATCACAGCTGAAACAGATCCAATCCAAGTGACAGGGGTGTCTCTGCAGTTTATCTGGTGTTCATGACTGTACTGGCTCTCCTATTGCACGTCTTCTCCAAAAAGGAAGAGTAAAATGTGAAGACCTTTATACCCTCATTTCTCTTCCCAAGCATTACCTGCAGAAGGCAAACCAGAATCTGCTCTAAGTAGCCGCTCGTTTCCGATTTTATGTCTTGTTCCAGATCAGAACCGTAATCTACCCAAGGGAAAGAGAAGGACAAGGGAAGGATCTGTTATTTATTTAGGTGATACAGTCAAGACATTACCAGTAACCCAAGCCCACACAATAGCCTGACACTGGGCAAGAGGGTCATCAAGGAAAAAACAGGGGCTGAGAGCAGCTCACACCCTCTGTGATGAGGGTCAGCATTTGCATCCAGCTGGGTCACTAGCTCCCCTGATGTCCAAGAAATAAACCCAGAGCTAATTTTAGAGGTATAGCTGAAGGGATTAACAAGATAAAATATTTACAAATATGTATTTGATAAATTCCCATCTATTTAATGGGGAGGAAGGCCAAGTGCACACCTATAGTTTTGTCTATGTTCTGACAATACTCTGTACCCAAATGGAACCAAATTTGTAATTTGCTGACCATTGGCTGCAGCTGGATGAAGACCTAGAAAGGGATTTTCAAATTCTCCCAGCATAGCCATGTTCTATTTGCCAGCTGAGAACAGAGTTTATTGCTTTAAGAGTTAAATGCTTTTAGAAAAGCCATTTTCTTGCTGACAGAGCTAGCTGGTAACTCCTGTTGAGCTCTGACCACAGAAATCTGAGCCCCAGGCACTTACCTTCTTTGTACGCCTTGATTATCTCCTTGATCTGCGCTTTTGTCCGAGATGCCAGGATCTCTATGATAACACTTTCCCTTGTTCCCACACCCTATAATAGAAAACACAGTGGAGAAATAAAGGCGGAGAACCTAGTCATGGAGGTGATTTACTGCTAGAGGTGAAGGGAGGAGTTAGATGGCAGCAAAGTCAGGCTGTTTGCTGAGCTGTAAGAAACCATCGTGATGAAAGATGGAGACACAAAACACATTTGGGTTGAACACTGTTTCTTTACCAAGGTGCCTAATTTGTAAAGGATGATTTTATGTAAACCTACATTTCCTCAATGCTTTTCTGGAGTCAGACCTTTGACAATAGACAGCATTAAAGGAATACAGGGACACCAGTGCTTGGCATCAGTCCATCTTTATATGATTTTAACAGACCATTCTGCATCTGAAACTTGTAAAGATACATTACCAATAGGTAGGATCCCAGCCGACCCCAGCCTGGCCCTTGCACCACCACTCCTTGATTCCTTAAAGGTTTCATGGCTCAGCTGGGGCAGCAGGTTTGGGTGTGAATTCAGTTTTGTTGTTGCCTTCCCAGGCTCTATGAGTCAGGTATGTACAGAAACTTTCTTATAGCCATAAATAAGCAGCATTTCCCCCCGAAAATTAATAATACAATTAAGTATTTCTCAAAGGCTACTGCTAATAACAAACTTAACCATGTAACAGTCCAGTTATTAACACTTGCACAATTGCGGAAAATTAGCACTGTATTTGTGCTACTACTTAAATATCAGCATGCAATTTGCTTACCTTCATGGCATCATAGAGCTCCTTGGCATCATACTTGAATGGGGAGTACATGAGAGCTACAATGAGCCTCTCAAAGTTGCCACTCAATTCAGACTTCAGGCTTTCAATCAGATCCTGTCAAATGTGCATCATTACATGGTTACATAAACAGACTTACAGGGTCATTTTGATGCACATGCTGCTTCCATCCCCATGGCCCAAGTAATGAAGGTGAATGACAGCATTGTTGATAGTTCATTAAAAAAGGTCCTGAGACTGAAAAAGGCACCTAACTCCAAAATGGGGTTTGTCTAGGTGCTGACACATTCCCTGTTTTCTTGATATTGGGGCTTTCTCAATAATTAATTCTGCAGCAAATCTTCCTCCACCCTGCTTAACTCACTGAGCAGAGCCAGGTAGCTGAAGGCCTTGCACTGAGCAAGGGTGTAGCTTCAGAGAGATTCCCAAAGCCTGCATATAAACTTGCACCCAGGATATTTACAGAATCAGGACTGCAGTCTGCTTGAAGATACACTTCAAACTTCCCTTTCACTATAATGCAGGTTTTCCTAGAATATGACTGTCTCTGTTTTAGTGGGATGCAAGCACTCTATTTATTCATTGTTCCAAACCCACCACCCCCATATTTGCTTCCTTTTCTTAGGCTTTTGCATGGCAGTCCCCTTTCCAGGAAGGCTCACTGTAGGGCTGAGGGTATACAGTCTGCTGGTAAAAAGATTTTCCCAATAAAAGTAAGATTTTGTCAAAAAACCAAAGAGAGACAAAGGAAAACATAGCTGTTGATAACCACGGAATTTCCAAACAAGGGTAATTAAATAAGTCTTTAACTTGAACTTTTTTGACATTTAAGAAGGTCTGAAACAAACCAATATTTTACTCAACATGTCAATTAGACCAGTATAAATTTTCATTACAGCTTCAAATCAATAAGAAGCTTAACTTCAAATTAAGACTGATTTTTAAAAAGTATTTCTGGTCAAAATGCATTTTTAAAAAAATGAATCTTTAGGAGAAAAACATTTTTCCTGGTCAAACATTAATTTTACACATTCATCACAGGCCTTATAAATAGATATTATTCTACTTATTTGCAGAAAACCTGCATGTAGTTTGCATCATGCTTTCAGAAAGAAGCGTACGCCCATTTACTACATCCTGCATGCAATAAACCAGTGATTGAATATGGCTTTGTTTTGGTAGAACCTTTCCAAACTGTGCTTTGAAGGATTTGGCAATCTCTTGACGCTGCAGATTGCTCCTCTTGGTTAGGACATCAATTATAGCTTGTTCATCAGTCCCTGTGGAAAGCAACAATAAATCATAAATACACAGAATAAGCTGAGACTTGTTCAAAATCCCAATCTGAATATTCAGACAACCTTGTCTGGATCATCGCCTTTGTGTAGAAGTTTAAGTACATACTGAGGAAACTTTAATATTAGTTTTTCACAGTAAAAAAGTGGTGATATCTCTGGATGAAAATTTCCTAAGGAATTGATTTCAATTTAGCAATTATAAGAACATAGAATTTACTTATGTGGTTTGAGTCAACTCACCCAGCCCTTTCATGGCCTTGTACAGAGTCTGAGCATCAGGTGCAGCGTTAAAATTTAAAGCACCTGCCACGGACCTGCCCTCTGCTTCACTCTGAAAGCAGAAGAAAAATACATGACTTTCCACCACTGCTTTTCATCAGCTGGAGAAAAAGTATTTGAAAAGTAAATTAATGATATTTATTGCCTCTACATGGTGAAGTCACAGAAAATAGGAGAGACTGGCCAGAAGTTTCTCAGCAGAGCAAAAAGAGAACACAAGTTTCTCCAAATAGAACACAAGTTTCCTGTTCCCACCTGCCTGTACCAGCCTTTGCTGCTGGCAGGAACATGAAGTGCAAAGCATGGCTGACAGTGTTGCAAGTGTTGTGAGGTCAGGCAGTCTGGCAGAAAAAGCACAGACTGTAATAGACTGGACTTTCCTATTCACCCCTTAATTACAGTCCTTCATAGCATGGATGCTCTTGTACCATACTGCATTTCTCAGTGGGTTAGTGCAGGGTAGTTTTTAGACAGCTTTTTGAATTCCTGAAATTATGTTGTTCTCACAGACCATTTTTTAAAGCAGCTTCTGCTGCACTTCTGCACAGCTGGTTTCAAGAAGGGAGCATCTCCACTGGAAGGATTTGGGCCAAAAGACTACTTTGAAGGAAGAGATCCATCTGGAGGAGTGCAGGTTTCATGTTCTTCCCTGTACCAAGAATCAGATACAACTATACAAGAATCCTCCTCCTAACAAACCCCTGGGGTGCTGACAGTATCGTCCCAGGGCATAAAAGACACACTGAGACTTATTTTAGTCCCCACAAGGTAGTAGGGCCATCAACCAGAACCCAGGCAAAATTTAACAAAGCTGGTAGTCAAGGAACGGGCTTGAATATATTGCCACATCTATCACAAGCTGGTCCTGTCAATAGGGGGATTATGTGGGTGGGAAGGCATGAAGAGTCATCATCACTTTTTTACAATAACAGACACAATTTTTTCCTTCCCAGAAACAAGGATATTTAAATTGGAAACGACTATATTCTCATAAATTTGCCTTTAGAGGCGGGATTAATATTAAACTAATGGCAGCAGTATGACCTGATAAATATTTTAATGGGGATGGCTTCACAGTGAGATAAAAATCAGAGATTACAGAACAGAAGGGAGCATTAGGGTTGTCCCACCTGACTTACATAACATGGACCACCAAGTGCTGCTCATCAGCCTCCTGCTATGATGCAAATCCCTTCTGCTCTTACTTCCCATGTGAAAGAGAACCAGTGGATACAGCTGGCACGTTTGCATGGAGCAGTGACAATGAGAAGTACTGAGGGAGGCAGTGTGTTCAGCAGTCAGCAAGACTTGGAAAAGTTTGCTTTACAGCCAGCACAGAGACACCCCTGCACCACCACACCTTGCTTCCAGCAGAAAGAGCAGCTGTGAAGCAAATGGAGTCAACAGGAAACTTCACAAGAGACGCAGCTTTGAATCCAAATGGTCACTGAGCAGCGAGTTTAAGGCTGAGGAGAAGCTGTCACTGCAGAAGAAAGCAGTGACAGAGCCAACAGTTTGTCATTGGCCTAGAAGCATTTGGCTGAGCCGGGAGGACCATTTCAAGTATTCCTTTTCTAGCCCTCTGCCAAGATGGCCAGCACCACCACAGCTTCCCTGGGCAGCGGGTTAGACTCATCCATCTGAGTTTGCTTTGAAAAGGATGGTCAGTCTTCTGCAGGTGCGTGCAAGGGCCCTGTGAATAAACTCCCAAACATTCTGGACCCATGCCTGGTGACTCAGTGAAAGAGGGAGTACAAAGCTGAGCTTTCATTTGGAGGCAGTGGAAACAAATTAAACAATGATCTTTTTTGGTAGTAATTCCGATAAACAGTTACGGCCCTTCCTGGCTCGAGTAGCACATTTGTGACTCACTCATGCACCTCATTCTCTGTGCATATGGCTGCTGCAGCACAAGTACAATTGCACCAGCTTTTCAGAGAACCCCTGTTCACTTTGGTGTTGTTTCCCAGCTGAATTAATCCTAACTGAACTCCCTAACTGGAACTACTCAAGGTGTTTGTGCTTATGTAAATATAAATAATTGGCATGAAAGCAGCAGAAGCTGTGTGCCTTACAGCTGATGCTGTGAAAAGTTTTACCTATAAATGAAAGGAAGAAGGAATAAAAGTTTTACTACCACAATATTTTCAAATCTAAATGATAGGCTTTTTTTAAAAGTTGGAATCTAGGGACAGGTTGGGTTACTCTTTGCATTTTGTTCAGTCAATATTTTCTAAGAAAGGTTTCAAATGTTTTCATTCCTTTTGCTTTTGAACTGTATTTTTTAATGAAGGGTTTAGAAAACCAAAGTTTTTCCCCATCCTTCTTTGGACATCTCATTTTCTTCTCATGTCTCTACCCCCTACAATACCAACTGGTATGGGATCACTGGAGTTTAAAGGCTTTTCTCCTTCTTTTCTCATTCTAATTTAAAAAATTTTTCCAACTTGGGGGTAGAAGAGACTAGATCATCCAAAAGGAAAAAAAAATGAAATGAGAGCAAGCTCAAGAAAAGCATCTATTTTATTATACCAACCTTCCAAAGGAAACAGGGAGGCAGAGAAAACTCAGAAGGAAGATTAAAATTTTAATATTTCTGGGGAAACAAATATTTTGAGACCTGGGAGTAAACCTAGCCTCCCACAGAAGCTGATGGGGCAGCTGCCATGGCTGGCACATCACCAGGGCTACCTGCTCTCTGGTCTGAGCCAGACCCCAGGTGCTGCCTCAGCACACCCCATGAGCTTCCCCCCATCCTGCCACATTCCTCTCAAAGCCACAAGCATTTACAAGACAACATACACAGCATTTCTGGCTCCTGGCAAAGAGACAGGCTGTTCAAGACACATTATTGTTGCAATATTAAAAACCCACCAAAGATACACATTGTGGCTTGACCATATCTTTCTCTGTGACCACAGCCTGCCAGAACATCAGGGCACCGAAAATGGGGACAGGCCAGTGCCCTGAACTCACTGCCACAGGACAAGGGAGCAGACAAGGAGCCCACAGCTTGCAGACTTCAGCTGTGTAACCTTGGTACCATCTGCCCATGAACACAGGGAGATAAACACCCCCTGCACCTCTCTCAACTAAGGATACAGATAGGACCTCTTCCTATAGCCAGCAGTCATATCAGCACCCTCCTGCATCAATGTTTTTGAAGTGCTGAATGCTATTTTACAGCCAGAAAAACTGTAAAAAGGTCTTGCTGATTTTTA
Source organism: Motacilla alba alba (assembly GCF_015832195.1). NCBI lineage: Eukaryota > Metazoa > Chordata > Aves > Passeriformes > Motacillidae > Motacilla > Motacilla alba. The sequence goes on from NC_052021.1 coordinate 17,775,008, forward strand.
AAGGAAACACTTCATTCCCTCACAGTGCCTGATACAACTTAAAAGTTACCTTATGATTGTGCCAAAAAACCCTCAGAGTGTCAGTATATCCTCTACTTACCCAGGCCTTCCACCATGCCATTGCAGTGTCAGTAGTGTTACCTGGGTCTGTTGGTGAGAAAATCACACATATCACACCTCAAATTTTGGAATCTCAGATTTAAAGGGAGGCATAGGGAGGAGAGGAAGAAACAGAAGTTCTTTTCAATAAACTTACCACAAGAAAAATGGAATAACTGTACTCCTCTGGAGGCTCGTTCCCTCTGGAAGCCGCAGAATGTAACTGGCCTCTCAGGCACACGCAGGTATAAAGCATCCTTATCTACAAATTCCATGGGGCAACACCCTCCTGCATGGCTCAACCTGTTTTTCACATATGATCTCACAGGGAGAGATCAAGTTGCTTAATAAACGAGGCTTCCCTTGTGAGGAGACCTAAATTCAACCTTGTTGACTCATTGTAATTTTTCCACTGCTTCTCCCAATACACGCCCTTCCCTGCTGACATTTTGGCCTCTGGCACAGATACAACATACAAATTACAACCAGGTAATTTCTTAGCATGAAAGAGAGTAGATGAATTCGGCTCTAACTGAATAAGCCATTCACTTTTACTGACTCTTTCTATCTCTGCTAATCTGGAACACTGCCAAACAGCACTCTAGAAATATAACATACCTTCCTCTACCTCCCTTCAAAAACTTACTGAAAAAAACTCAAAGCCAAACAACCAAAAATTTCCAACCCAAACAAACCACATACCCAGCCAAACTCCACATCATCCATGTCCTATACCTTACAGTGTAGCCCCATAAAGCATCAGAATGTACAGAGACTTAGGAGGCTCCCCATCCCACACCATGACTTCCACAGCATGAGTCACAAATGTTCTCTAGGGTAACGTGGGATCAACACATTTAAGGCTAACAAGTTTGAGTAATGACAAACCCAACTAAGTGTCATAGGGCTTGCAGTAGCTGCTGTGACATGTTAAGGTTCAGGAGCTGAATGCAAAACTTCTCGTTTCTCAAAAGAAAAAGAACCGAGTTGAACAGCTTCTCGTACTTTAATTTGGTGAGATGTTTCTGTGAAATCATCTGAAATACCTTATGGCTGTAGCAATATTTTCCTGTCTAGACTTTTGTCAGAATCTCCCCATGCCAGCATTTATTTATTTATTTGCAGTGGAAAGCTGCCCTGATGGAAACATTCCCACCAGCTGTATCTTAACACTTGCCAAATAGGAGCTTTGTGCCCTCCACATTTACAGGCCCACGTGGGATGCTGGGTAAACACCAAACTATGGGTCTCTTCTTTTTCCCTCCCACACACTGCTATTTCACTTAACTCAGCAAGGCCCCTGATGGCCTGGGAAGTTGCCCTGGCTGTTCCCAAGAGAATGAGCTAGGACAGCCTCCAGCACATCCATCATATGGCGAGGGCAGGTTGGGAAGGAGGAATGGCATTGCCCTTGGTATAACAAACGTGCTGCTGGGTCTGCACTGGCTTTGTTCCCAGTCACAGGTGAGAGGCAGGCTGGCCAACAGCACACTGCAAGGAGAGCTCATGAGTAGTCCTTCAGTCCTCCTGCTCCAGGAGTGGCAAAGTGCCTTTGCATGCAAGGTGCATCTGCTTTTTCTGCATGCCAGTGTGTGCTGCCTACATACACATTTCCCTCTGTTGGGATAGAATTGGTCAGCTTGCCATGGAGATTAGCTTTCTTGAGGACTCCAAAGACAAAGAAACCCTTCTAGGCAGAAAAATCACCTTCTAGGCAGAAAATCACCGAGTTACAGCAAACAGCCATAGGGCACATAGGGCAGCAGAGACCAAACCAGACAGCAAATGGGAATAAGTCCAAGGGGTCATTCTTGCATCATAAACAAAAAAGGGACAAAGCAGGGGATTTTAATGCATAGAAACACTGGCCAGGTTCTAATCAATATGGACAGGCTAGGAAAGGTTTGGAGAGCCTGAAATATGCTGCAAGACTCAGAGCAAGGCTGCACAGACTTAATATAGACCAGAGCAGTCAGCACTCACAGGCTAGTGGAGCAGAAGGCAGTCCAGTACCCCTTTTGCTTGTGCAAATATAGTTACCCTGAGCAGTTCTTGTCCCCCCCTTAGCACTTGTGCTGTGTGAGAGAGCTTATCTGTGGTTCATGGACTTTACTACTGTGTACCAGAGACACAACAGCTGTTGCAGCACCAGTAAGCAACACAAGGCACAGCCTCACACACAGCTCAGTGATTACCCTCAGGAACATGCAGCTCTTTAGAAAAGGGGCAGAAGGTGATGCATGGACTCTCCCAAGCTCAACTTTTTCACCTTGGCACTGTCCCCCAGCCCAGGGGGCCATACCTCCATTTCAGGTACTAATCTGTTTTGGAAAGTGAACCCCAAATGCACAAACCAGACTGTCCAGAAACTCTGCTCAACATAGTATTAAAGTGGGTAGAATTTGTCTCACCCAGTGACTGTACTTGTACTGCAGTGCACTGTGGTATCCCACAAAATGCAGCCTATCTCTGATCTATCTGCAGGAGGAATGCCTGGGCAGTGGGTTAGTCATGCCATGGCTGCAGACACCCACAGTGTGTCAGTGCAGTGACTCTTTCTCAGGCCTCACCCACCGGCCTCCTCCAGGATTTCAGGGTCCCTGCACCTGCTGATACACCCAGCACAGCCATCAGCCAGCAAGAGTGTCCAGCAACCTCCAGCAGAACAGCATCTATAATCAGCTTTGGGTTTGCATTTTTAAGCCATTTAGTCCAAATCAATTTTCAGCCAGACAAAATGCAGCAGGGATCAGTTCACTTAGCTTTTCTTGACTCCGCCCTGGGACTTTCCAAGCTTGAATCACTGACATGGGAGCTGCCCCTGATATGTACTCAGCCAGCACAAAGGGAATAGAAATCACAAGCAGGATTTTTAACAAAAAGGTACCAATAGCCTTAGAAAGATGCATGACTGACATCACTTTAAGAAGCTTTTACTGCCCATTAATCTCAGGCATGTTTGTTATAGGCTGAATGACAGTGGCATAAAGGATGCTCTAATTTAGATTGAGGATGACTGAAGTCTTCTGGGGTATAGAGGCAGCCCCCTTTTCCATCTATGAGTTTGTGAAGTCTGGCCCTATGCCTGGAAAGTTTCAGGCCAAGAGCTGACTTCTTTGGAACATGAAAGCCTGTGGAAACCAGGTTCTCAAATGCTCAGCAATTTCCTTTCATGGCTTTCACTTCTAATAAAATCTTCTCAAGACTAACAAAACAGCACAGTCCATTGAGAATTTCATCCCAAAGTATGCATGTTTTTGATTTTTTTCAGCCAGGAACTTGGAAATCAAGTGGAATCATTGAGGAAAAGGCAGACCAAACACAGAGATATACCGCTGGGCAAAGCAATATTACTATAACCATATAACATAAGTACTTAAATTTGAAGAAGACCAACCCCTTTAGACCAACAGGAGAGGGGTATTCTGCTACAAGGCTACAAAATTAATACCTTTCTCCAACCCTGTAGAACTGGAGCTCTGATGAGGACTCAGTTCAGCAAACATCAGAATTGTTTTTGTTAATGTGTAAAAGAAATGACCAAACTCACACAGTTCTGTGCTTTCCAGCTCTGAACATTACCCTCATACAAGTCTTTTGGCTTTACACCCATTACTAACAGCACCTGGCTCTACCTTCCAGGGTCACAGCCCAGCCCCTTGCTGCAGCAGCTGCCATGCCTGCAGACAGGCTCACACTCTCACCGTGAAACCATAGGAGTTTCATCCTGCAGGTTTTAAGCCATTGTGTAAACAAGAGCAGAGACCAGGCACTACCTTCTGCTGCTCCATTTCCCTACCCCTACCACCCCCCTGCCTCCATTTCTTCCTGTTTATCACTCTTAATCACCTCACCTGAATTCAGATCTCTAAATGGAGAGCTGTGTAAATTTGCCAGCAAGCCTATCCAAACAAAGTTATTGTCTGTTTATGAATGAGGTGTCAGCTGGGTGGGGAAAAGGGTCAGATGGGGAAGGCAGCAGTTTAGAGCAAGGAGAGCACCTGTAATGCAAAAATAAAGTTCCTAAAGCTCTGCCAAAATTGTACCACTTGTCAGCTCACTGCTCACCCTGCCATTTCTTCTGGTGCCTTTGAACCATGCTCCACAGTGAAAATGACCCCAAAATAGGTTTATTTCCATTTGAAAATCATGATCACAATTTAATTTTTGAAGTTGCACTGCAAGCAGCTATGAGCCAAGCACAAGAGAAATTTCATATTGGATGTTGTGGGGCATGTTCAATTACAGAAGGAACAAAAGGGTAAAAACTCAGGGCTTGATTCTCCTCAGCACCTCAGTGTCAGGGGTGCCTGTGCCTGTCTCTGCCCAGAGGTTAGTGAAGGGTGTGCACTTTGCTTTTCCCAGCAGCTTTGCTGCCCAGGGACACTCTGCTGCAGGTGGGAGAGGTGGGGCGAGGCACCAACACTTGCTCTGCTCTGGCACTGACTCTGGCTGAGCATTTTTCTGCTCATTCCTTTCTTAGCTAGTGCTGGTGCCAAGGAATTCCTCCCAGTTGCTCTAACAACCATTCCCCACACAAAGCAGACAATTTCTGTACTTGTTTAACCCCAAAGGCCAACAAAGAAAGCACCCTCTGAATCAAAATGGTCAGAGGCAGCTCACTTGGCTCTGATGGGGACATGACAGGTGCCAGGGCTCACATGCCAGCAGAGGGTGGTAGGCAGCATCCAGCAAGAGTTTGAATACTTGGCTGTGAAGTATTTTGTGCATGTACCGATCTGCCTCTATGAGAATTGTTTTTTGTGTGCTTCTTGATGGAAAAAGTGCAGGTGTTTGTACACAATTAAATGCAGTCCTGCTGTTTGAAATGACCCTGATGGAGGCAGACTCACACAGAGCAACCTAAGAGAAAAGCAAAAAAGAAAAATTTGCTCACATCCCTGGATGTACTCAAGTCCAGCTGTTTGTAGCAAGGCAGCAACATACACTTCTCTGCTTGGAGTCTCCCAGTTATTTATGTCAGAGCTGCACAGCATCCATGGCCTTTTGGTTGATTTTGATTCCCTTCCCACTGCTGTAGAATTGCAGTGACCCCACTCAAGTCAGCGTGCTCGTGCCAGTCACACAGGTAACACTGCAACGGGTACCCAGATCTCCCTTGGAGGATGTAGAAAAGGCATCTTAAAATCTTTCCAAAGGAAAACAAAACAAAGAGACATGAAGTATTGCTTCCCTGTCCTGGGGCCATGGCTGCTGGGGCCAGGCCTGGCAGAGAGGCATCATGCACTTTGCTTGGCTGCAAACACATTGGCAGGCTGGTTTTACTCTTATTTCCTGCTGCTAATTTAGAGTTGCTCCTGAACTACCAAAAGTACTGGAATGCCAAACACGAGTCATGTGCTTGGCCAGAATCAGGAGCCTCTCCAGCCTCTTGCCTCTGCCCCAGGGGTTGCTGCAAAGGCACCCAGACAGGAAAGCTGGCAGCTGCTAACTCTGAGAGCAGCCACCATACCTACAATTGCTGAAAGTGCCTGGCCAGGAGGGCTGAGCTGTAGTGTTCCAACAGCCAGAGCTGGGCTCTGTCCTCGCAAGAAGGGAAACTGAGGCACAAATGGAGGGGAGAGAAATAGCCATAATAACTTGATTGGCCTGCACTAGCCTCACTGGAGGGAAGGAAAGGCACTCCACAAAAACAACTGTGCAGAGTTTGTGAACCCTGAGGTGCTCCACTAACCCCTCAGAGCCCCTGTTGGCACAAGCAGGCTGCAGCTCCGGCCCATGGGGAGCAGACAAGCACCGCCCCTGCATGGCTCAGGAAAAGGAGAATACGTTCATGAGGGATGCAAAACCTCAGCCTCCAGACAGAACTTCTAGGAGACCACGGCAGAGACTTCCTGAGACCACCTGGGAAGCATCCTGCCTTCTCTGCCCAGGGTGATGCTGGGTCCAGCTGGACTGGGTTAGAGGCAGGGCGGCTCCTTTGCTCCTGTGTATGGCCCAGAGGGAATTGATATATTTCATATTTTCCTTTGCGAGTTACTTAAGCAATACAAACAATTAATATTGGCAGAAACAGAGAGAGAGAGAGCTGGGAAATACCAGAGCCTGCAGAGTTACAGTTTCTCCCTGCCCACTTCTTTCCATAGAGAAGAGTAAGTGCTTCAAGGCACAAGTAGTCCCTGGCCATACCTGCCAGCCTGGGAAGAGACAGACCCCATCAGGGTCTCTCTCACTGTCCTGGCAGATAGGACACTGTCACTCCTGCTGTCTCAGATACAGGCTGTTTGCATTCCTGGAGCAGGAGTTTTCTGGTGAGCTATTGCAGAGCCAAGTCTACCATTGTGATGATGGCTTTCAAGGGTTTTTGGCTACTTTCTGAAGGCACTTGGCTGCTGAGGACATTGCAGCATTTCCCAGTTGGAAACAACTGATGTGTTGAAATCCCTTTATCACTGATGATCGAAACATACCTTACAGAGATGCACCAGAAATCCAGGAAAAAAACCAAAACAAAAATAACAACAACAAAAAAAGCTGAACTAGGACAAACCTCTACCCCGGGGCACATTCAATGAAAACTAAGATATTCTTGATACAAAAGGAAAGAGAGGCACAAAGCAGGAACAGTTGTGTTTTTGAAGAGATTGAGCTGCCACATATGCTTGCCATATTTTTCCTTTAGCTTTGATTGGCCAAATGTCTTTGACGATGAAGGGGAACCTTGAGACTCCTGTTTCCACCTCAAAACATCTTTCTATGTACTGAAAAAACCAGAGACTATTTGAGGGCACTAAGTATTTTACCCTAACAGTGCGTAAGGCATGACCAGTAAGGCAAGAATTGCTGTATTTGGTACCCTGTGGCAGACACATGGGTGTTCATTGCATGACTATGGCTTGGCAGCTGTGTTCCTGTGTTCACTGGGAAAACTTATGTTCTGAATCTTTTCCCTCTGCCATGAGAGGGAAAAGTGTACACTCTAAGTGTGAGGTGTCCTGGGTCACAGGACTAGGGTGGTTCTGCAGGGCTCCTATTTCTACCCTGAAGAAACAGACAGTCTGAGCTCCAGAATCGTGGCCCAGAGGCTCAGCAAGGTGCAGGACATCAGCGTGGATGAAGGGCAAGGCAGCTGCTCCATGGCAGGGAGAGGCTGGTGTGATGAGAGCTCACTTCAGTGAGTGACCTCTGTGGCTGAGACACAGATGGGCTTATCTAAGGACCTTCAGTGAAGTATTGACCCATGCAATCATGCATTTCTGAAAGCTTAAAAGGAAACATTTCTCCATCTATGTCACAGGCAAAAGCTTCCAGCAGGAAAGCTTTCTTTTAGAGAACTTTTTCATATCATACATAACCTCACAGTTCAAGTCAGAAACCAGTGATGTTACCTGGCCAGGAAACTCCAGTGCAGCCTCCTGTGCAGTGAAAAGGAAGGTCCTCTGATGCGCAGCAAAAGGGGAAATTTGTCACAGAAACAGATGAAACTTGAGATGAGTGCTATCCCAAAGGGCAAAGCACATTCACAGAGCAAAGACCAGACAACTTCCAGCATGGACAACATGCTCTGCCTGTGGTTTCTCAAGGAATGAGAGGAGAGGGGAAAAGAGCATTTTTTCCATTCCTGGCTCAGGTTGCTGAAGCCAAAAAAATTCTTGTTGCTGACTTTCATGCAGACAGATAGGGCAGAGGCTGGTGTATGTGAACATATAAATGCCACTCCTGAGACTGTGAAGTACATTTGATGAAAGATTCTAAATCAGCACTAGAGGCTATTTATAGGAGATTCTATAACCAAAGACCTGGATCTGCACATTCCCAGTCTCTGGAAAGTTCAGGTCAAATCTGAATTTTGTTGTCTCAGGCATGTGTAAACCTAAGCAGCCACAGCTGCAGCCAATGTAGGGTTTTGTTAATGCAGAATAAAAACGCCCAGAGTCTTGGCTGCAGAACCACTTTTGTTTATCTGATCTCTTCCAAGAGCCCAAGCCTGCTTTTTGAGTAAGAAGCAGATGGAAGAACAAAAAAGAGCGAAGGCCACAAAACCATACTGGGTGACTATTGTCTTGCCAGCTTGGGGCACAGAGTGAGAGCAAGCCAGGCTTTTTGTCAGAGCCCCTGCCTCCATGAGGGAACAGCACAGCTCCAGCCTGAGGATTTCAATTCCCATTAGCAGCACAGGCAGCTGGAGCTGCCCAGAGGGCACCACGCAGCTCCCACCTGCTTTGCTGCAATGAGTTCACGGGCCTACCAGAGCCCCAAAATTTGGTGCCCACCGTTTTCTGCTGATGAGGCTCACACGTGCTCAGGGGATTATGTGTGTGCAAAGACCAGCTTCCTTTCCCCTTGCACACAGGGCTGTGGCTGCCATGCTGGGCACACTGAGTGCAGACCACAGCTCAGCAGCTTTGCAGCAGCCTTGACTACCCATAATTGCAGCCTGCCTGTGCTGGAGATTTTTGTGGCCTCCCCCTGTTGACTTTCTTGCCTGCCTTATGTCCACCAGCCCTCCACCCCCACTCCTCAGTGGGGCTGGAACTGATACAGAGGAAACATTAGAAGCAGGGAAGGACTGAAATCTGTAGTTCTGTCTGAAGCCTGGTGACTCCAGTGTTTTCAGAAGTGTAGGATTTCCCATGGAATTACTCTTTATTAAAGTCTTGAGCTCTGGCATTTTGTCTTGCGTGGATTTTACCTTATGTCTGTATGTTCTGTGACTCCTCTTTAAGATAGCAACGATTATTGGCTCTGCCCCATGTGTTAATAAATGTCTGAACCCTGAGTCCAGATCAATTTACTCAGCATTTCTACCTGGTTTCAAAAAACAATGGCTTACCTTTGAGTTAGACAAAGATCAAAATTCTCAGCCTAGAAACATGAAACTGAGGCACAAAACATACTCTTGTCTCTAATTAAATTAGTAGCGGGTAGTAATTCTGACAGCCCAACTCCACATTCTTCTCCTGACCATTAGGTGGCTGAGCTGATTAGAAAGAAGATATAGAGAAGATTATGGCCTCTTAAAATGACCCTGCAATAAAATTCTTTGTAGTGTTTAACCAGTAAGCACTTTTATTGTTGATTCTGAAGCCATTAAGACTACATTATGTTGGATTATAAGATTTTGGCTACATCTCCCACATTTGCATGCAGGCATTACATTTGCAAGGTTTTCTCAGAAAAACAGAGCACGTGCCTAAAATGCATGAAGTTACATGATTATAACATGGAAGCAGCATGTCAGTTACAGAAACTTGCACCACATGTACCAGTAACAACCCCACACCCCCATGTAAAGCTTCTTTATCCCTCCAAAATCTTACTGCTTCCTCTGTCCCACATCTCCGTGCCCCAGCTGTGGATCAGCCCACATCCCCGCTGTTTCTGAAAACACTACATCTTTCTAAACAAACAAAAAATTAAAAAAATGAGTACAGTACATTTTACCCCCATAAAAACTAAAATATTTCCTAAAACATTTTTCCCTCACAACCCTTCTCCTCATCTCCCAAATTAAAAATCTATCGCAATCTACACATTTGTTCAAGCACTGTTATATGCTAGGAATTTCTATTGCATTATTTAAAGGTATATCAGTAACAAACTTCTAAAAAAACTAGGATGACCCAAAAATTCCCCTTGTCCCAAAACTACAGAGAACTGAAAATGCTATACTGCATTATCACACTTGCATGCATGTATCCTGAGCCACCTCTATTTATTCACCTTGAGCCCCTTTTAATAAATAACTGTCCAGCAGTAACATCCAGAAGTGTGCTGTCTCCTCCAAATTAAACTCTATATTTACAGAAGTAGGGCTGTCTTCTCAGTGAAATGTTTCTTAAAAAAACAAAAACAAAACAACCAAGCAAACCACAAAAAAACCCAAAAAAAACCCAAAACAAAGTAACAACAATAAAAACAGCAAATGATTAAAGAGAGAAGCATATTACTGATCGTATTGTCTGAAGACCAACAGGACTAAAAAGCATTAGGAGCACCAGGTGCACATGCATTTGAACTGGTACAGTTCATGAAATAATGTCATTCATTGTTATGCTTGCTCTTTCACATGAGAAGCTGATTATTTCCCTTTTTTTTTTCTCTTTTTCTATTTAGGACCGTCTGGTCTGCAGGCTACTCTCACAGATGGCAACACATGCACTGAGCTTGAAAAATGGCCATAAACATGCTTTGATCAATGTGGTTCTGTATCAGGTTTAAACACACTGAATTTCTCTCCCTGCTGCTTTGCACCTTGTGTCATTTCACATCTGTACTAAGTGTGAGACCAAGGTCTCCTGAATCCACATTTTCCTCTAGGATTTGGGGAAGCATAGATATTCACTTCTTACAAGTTAAGAAAGTTAAATGGTGCTATATACTGGAAAATACAGGGGAATCATTCCCACATGAGAACATTTCTTAGCAGTGTAACTACTGTAATCACAACTGGCACATACAAGAATGCCAAAACAAACATTGAAACAACAGTCCCATTAGAGGGATTTTGTCCCTTCCTTTATTTTCAGACATTTCTCAGCTGATGGACACCAGTATTACTGCCTTGATTTCAGTTGGTCTATTTTGATTTATACCTGGTAAGGATCAAGCTCAACAGATGATAAAATAGCAACTACTTTCTCCTGCTGTTACAGTGCCTGAGATCACTGCAAATGGGTACATTTCTGTACAACCAAAAGGCCTTTCTGTAGCCAGTGCAGCATATTCACTGCTCCCGCCTTTGCAGAGAAAATTCAGTTAAAGGCAAAAAAGTTCACTTTCCCTTTCTGCTTTACCAGCAAACTAAATCTGCAGTGCACCTGTCACAGAGGCTGCAGCCAAAACTTGAGTTACACACCAAATGCTTAATTTTTTTTTACAGTGAGAATGCAGGAAACTCCATTTATGCCAAATCTAATTCTCAAATCCATGGTGGTTCCTGCTTTATCATACATGAATCCATTCACCTGGGATTTGGCAAAGCATAGGCTGTTCCTATTCCTGCTGCACTTGAAAGTTGTGAAGAATTGTTAGTATGTGTTTGCAAGACTGTCTATTCCAATAGCATAGACCAATATTCTCCTCAACTGCAAACAAGAGGCATTTGGATGTGTGACTGTGAGAAGCCCTGCCTAAGCCAACAGCTCCACTGTCACTGGTAGGGAGTCAAATTCCATCAACATTGACATGAGGGCAAATTGCCAACTCTACTCACCTCTCCCAAGATCTCTACAGGTGCAAGACAAGACAAAATCTGTCTCCCAGGCTTTTTCATTAGCTAAAGTTAACTCTGGACCCACCAAGTCACTGCTTCAATCTCACTGCTGCCTGCTGGTAAGAGACTTGGCATCTACAGAGCAGTGATCTGTTAAAGCCCCACAAGAAGTTAAAGCTCTAATGCTCTGCTTTGTCCTGGCATGGGTATCAGTTTTATTGTCCTCTGCCATTTCAATTTCTAGTTAGCATTTGCTGGCTAATTATTCTCACACAACCAACGTGAGAAGCTGTTAGGTTCACTGTACATGCACATTACAAATGGTCTTAGACCCAGCAAGGTTATTGTAGGGTTTCCATATTACCAGTATAATGGCCATCAATGATCTCTGCTTGTGAAGCATCTTCCCCCACCCTTCCTCCTGCCCTCTCACTGCAGTCATCCGGTTCCTTTCATTGGGGTAAAAACAGAGTTTCACCAGAACTGCAGTGGAAAATAGGACTTGTTTTAGTTCCACCTTTCAGCTGAAACAAACAGAGATAGGTGATGACTCTGTGTCACACTGGCTGCAAAAGGCCTTCCTATTCATAGGAGTGCAACTCTCAAGCAATTTTTGTAGAGCAAGAGAAACCAAACAAAACCTGCACAGTTCCCACACATAAGCACAGGCACTCACACACACACATACTCTATTTCCCCCTCCAAACAGAAATCCATTCTTGTGAACCAAATTATGCAGTCCCTATTCAAGTGTCTAAAAAGAATGAGGATAGGGTTGAGTGCATCCCAATTCTCCTTTCTGATCACAATGAAGTTACAGGTCAGCAAAATACCTGGGCATAAGGAAGTTTCTCTTGACCTGCAGGACATTTTAATACACGCAGAAGTGCTTTGCTGGCTCTGGCCTAAATTAGAACAGCTCCAAGGCCAGCTGGCACTCACGACCATAATTCCACTACCTGCACCAATATACATGAGGTAAGAGCTAAGCTCAAGAGAGCAGAGCAGTGCAAGAGGAGAAAGAGGCTCTGTGGTTCTTCTGAGTCATGTTTGACAGCCTCAGCTGCATACACACGGCATGTCACAGTGATCAGCGTAGACTGATGAGAGCTTGGTGGTGTTCTGCGAGTGGGCCTTCCACTGGAAACATTAAGCTTGATTTCTCTTTGTGCCGTACAACTTTATATGCCTGTAACAACTGCACAAAAAGGTCTTAAATCTGGAGCAACTGCACGTTACAGTTAGTGTTTTATCTTAGACTTATGTGCCAATAACTACCGTGATGTGTTACACACCCACACACAGATGGAGAAATAGGTATATGCTGTGTCATAATGCAACATATCATTATTTCTACAACTATCCTAAAAACATACCAGTGCCAAAGCAGACCAGCATAGGTTTCCTCTCCAATACAATAGGTAGTAGTGGAGAAAAAAGCAAGCTCAGGTGTTATTTTGATTCACTAGGGAATGCTCTGGGCACAACCCACTCAGGTATTGCTTAGTGAACACTAATAATGGGCTGGCCCACAGTCCCGCGTCAAAAATTCCCACCTCTGTGTGGGCGCTCACATCGCCTCCTGATGACACCCAGAATTGAGGGCATGGGAGAGCAGCCAAGCATGTAAAACAGGGATAAAAGCTCATACTCACTCTTCACACCATGCCTCTCAGCCACAGGTAGACTGCAGGATTACATATTAGTGGGATCTGAACTGCCTAAAGAAAGAGCTGCTCAAAGAGGAATTTAAGTTTTAATCACAAAAGGATCAAATTCTTCTTGGCAGTCAGATCAAAAAGAAATTTATCCAATCAAATAGCAATAGGATCAGTCCCTCAATACTGCTGATATAAATAACATTCTGTTTACTTACTACAGCATCTACGCTCAAATTCCGTGTATGTTTGCTTCCTTTTGGACTACTCTTTCTGTAAATGAAAACTAAACAACAAGCCAAAATATTTTTCTCCAAATTCCTCTGAACTTTGGACAAATATGGACTCAAGTCTTGTACAAAATCTGGATTTCTAGATAGAGTACCTCACCTTCAGTTGTTATCCTATGCAACCACGTCTAAACATATGCAGAGATGGCAGGCTCAAAACTGAATTTTTCCAGGGGGAAAAATATATCCCTCTTCTATGATAGATCATTGAGCTAGATTATTGGCACATAGTCTTAAGTTACCTCATTACTGTTATAGGCCTCTTAAAATTTCCATGGAAATTCCACCTGCAGAACCAAAGGCAGAAAGTCATCTTTGCAATTGTTGATCCATATTAACATCTGGATGCAGTACTGTTGGGAAAAAAGAGCAAATTCCTCAATGAACTATGTTGAACCAACTTGTAGGCGGCAGCTATGAAAGCCCCTGATGCACGAGTACCGGCTAAAGTTATTAATGAATGATCTGACACACCAAGTCAGACAACTGTCCTATCTAAATTGATCTTTAAAAGTATACACACAAAAGCTGCTACTGTATCTAGATGATCATTTTGGTTTGTTTCTATGCCCCATAGCTCTGAATCGTTCCACTGAATGTTTACTCAGCATGTGTGGTATAAATATATTCATACAATAAAATTGACACTTGGCAATATTTTTTCCCTTTTTTTTTTTCTTTCTTTTTGCTGACCAGCAACAAATTCTGATATCTTTAACTGTAAACCAATACTCAATAAATATGCTGTGTTCAGCAAAGAGACATGTTGTGTCGATCAGGTTTTGCTGCACTCTAAGCCATGGGCTGTGGGGGTGGGCGTGAAGGAGGAGGTCCAGGAGGGGCTCGGGATGGAGGTGGTCCAGGAGGTGGCTGCCTGGAAGGAGGCTGCAGAGACACAGGAGAGGAAGGATTCCTTGGAGCATTGTTGAGGAGAGCGTTGTCGCGCAATGGCAGCTTTGGCGGTGGGCTGTAAGGGGCAGAGGTCCCATCCGACTTCACACGGGTGAAGTTTATGCATCTTCCCTAGAGGTGAAGAAAAAATCATTATTAAAAAGCAGGTACTTTGACTCATCAGTAGCTTGTCAAAGGTACTATAAGCAGAGAGGTCAGGCTACATTTCCTCCAGTATCATTGACTGGGTCCTAGAAGTTACATTCAAACCATGCTGAATTAAAGCTCGTACTTTCCTTGATTTTCACAGCTACTGCCTGTAGAAAACAGCCTAGGACTGGCTTAAACCAAAAGGGACCACACTGAGACTGTGCTCACATGTGCTCTCTGCTGCACTACACGCCTAGAGCTGCACAACATGCCTAAAGCAACAGCTTCACCCAAGTCATGCCTGCCTTGGGGGGATCCCTGACTGCAAAGCTGTGCTTGAAAAAAACTCATACAAGATTATATCAGAGCAATGACATTAACAAAGACAATCCATAGCTCTCATTTTCAAAGTGATCCTAGCCTGGCTGATGTCTGTGCTTTAAACATTACACTGGGATAGTACACGTGTCTTCTGTGCTCCAGTGTAGATGTGGCTCCCCTCAGAAACACCAACGAGGTGTGGGACTTGCACAGGGGGCTCTCCCATGAGTGTGTTTTCAGGATGGATGCACGATGCAGACAGGCAGCACCTGATGGGAACACTGTATGTGGAAATTTTAAAACAGGAGTAGCTTGGATTTTAAAAAAAAGCAAGCACTGGGGATGTCCTAGTCAACTAGGGGCTAAATGCAAATATGTCAGGGTTTCCTTTAGCAAAATAAAGCTTTGCCAAGGCTCCCACTAACCAAGTTCCAGACAGGAAGAGAGAGAGAGAGAGAGACAGACCCTAAAGACCACCTAGCCTCTCCTGTGGGAAGCAGCCAGAGGCTCCTAAGTAATGCAAAAGCTACATGGCAAGTTCAGTGAGGCACCTCAGATAGGCTGGAATCAACAAACTAAATTCAGCTCGAGGTTATGACAACATGCCCTGAGCAAATTCAGGGGAAGGATTCCAAATATAGAAAACTTATCTCAAAGCAGCTGTAGATCATGATCCTCCCCAGCTACCAATGGCTGTGGCAGCAGGAATACAAAAACCCACATCAGTCACAGATTCTCTTGGCTCAGTGCTGCCTGGCACGAGAAAACTCTGAAGGTGTTTAGAGAGCAAGCTGAGTTTCTGTGGCAAACTCACAAATCACAATTTCCTCAGGAAACGAGGCAAACATAATTAGGGCAGAACCACAACTGTTTTGTTGAGTGACTTCCAATGCCTGCACCTTTGTTCATGAAAACTATTTCTTTAGAGAGAGGGGAATCACTTAAGTCTATGGCTTCCCTGAAGAAAGGCAAGCAGCGTTTCAAAAGAAGCTTGTGTAAGCTCCAGAGCTCAGAAAATGATTTTACAAATGCATGAAAACCCAAAGGGTTAAGTACCCTACCACTTACTTGAACTGAATGGCTCTGGGCTTCCAGAGCTCAGCTGTAGACACGAGTTGCTTGAATGGGCATGTTGTTGCCTGCACATGAGACACACTCAGTAGTTCTCTGTCACAGCTTTCACCATCACAATTCACCACTACACTTAAGCAACAGTATCAGTGAATAGGATAAAATTCTCTTCCTAAAAATCCAGGCTTGCTATGCCAGACTTTGGTTATGAACCAGGTTCATGGCAATACTATACTGGGGCCAGGGCGTTTGCATGGAGGCAAAAGGCAAAAGCCAAGGTCTTTGTTACTTCTGCAAAGATAAACCATTGGATCAAAAAAGCCAAGTAAACACTTTGCTCTGCTCCATCACAGAACTCAAGCCCTCATCAGCATTGCAGCAAGCAACCATTCTTGCCCGGTATTTGTCTTCTGCTGTGCTCCCCTGTATTCAGAGCCCACTTGGAAATTCAGCAGTATTTACTGACATGCAATGAATTTTACAGATATATTTAACAGCTGTACATTAAATTAATTTTAGAAAACTCAGCCTTGATATTTATAAAGTTATGAATTTAGAGCAGCTAAATAATCACTCAGGATGAAAGAGAAAAAAAAAAACCAAAAAAGAAAAAAGATTAGAGGTGCTCAGATGAGATGTACCATATGGGCAGGGAAAATTTAGGACAGAACAATCTCCCTCATAGTAAATGCAAAGCTACAAACCCAACACTAGTGCTTTTGCCTACAAGCCTTTCCTGCCCCTCTGTTGTGTCTCTCTCACAAACATCAATTCCAAATATATTCATAGTCTATAATCAAAGGGGATCCCATAAATCTGTTTGCATTACTTTCACTTCAGTTAAAGTGATAGGCGACGTCAAACTGCTGCCAGTTTCTGCCACACTCACTGATTTGTCAGACAGATGGGTAATTTAAAGGCCATGCGCCGCATTGTGTCATGAAAAATACGGTTGAGTTGGGAGAGTCTGACAGATAGAGGCTTGGATGATCGATGTATGTATTGTGACACTTCCTCACAAAAGATTATCAGTGTTAGCCTACAATCTCATATATCAAAGACTTCTGGTGAATACTGGAGCAAATCCTCCTGAGCACTTCAAGCAGCCATTGATAAAATGGGGCCAAATTCTAAGCCAGTGTTAGGATTAACAGCTGAAAAGGGAAAGGGAAGAACAAATGATAATAAATCATAAGTGATAGCTTGGATTTATCAAGTGTATTTTGTCAAAGGATTTCTAGGTTGAAGAATTAAGCCCTCCACACATCACAGTCTCCTTATAACAGAGTGCCTCTGTTATTCTACCTAGCATGCACATCCCTCTGGGGTTAGTTTATTAAAAAAAATCTGCTATGTTTCTCAAATAAACATGCTAACCACAGGATTTGTAATATTCTCTGCTTGAAATAATTAAGTTATTTCCTTTCCAAAGGCATATAAAGGCTTTTAAACCCTGGGAACACAGACAGAAATTAAGTATCCTGCATACTTATCTCTGCTCTTCCTGCACAGAGGATTAACAGGGATTAGGAAGCCACCACCACTTTAGTAGTGGTAATGGTATATATTTTTCCAGAAGCATGGAATACACTAAGTGTTTCAGGGACGGTGTCAGGGCTGTAAGGTGCAGCAATACCAGGATGGTCTCAGGCACCACAGCTGTCGGGAGCTGCTTTGTTGTGTTCCAGGAGGCAGATGATGTGTGTGACCCCAGCCCTGGCTGGCTGGGCCCCGCTCCGACGGCGCGACCCACACCGCGTACGGCCATTCAGGCACCAACCGAAGGTCAGCAACGTGCCATATGGAGCTACGCCCTTGCTGCAGCTCACATCTGCACCCTCTTCCTAATGCACAATTATTTTGCCTCCCCATATGTCCATCCACTTGTTAGGCTCTTGTTATGCTGCTTGCCAAATTGGCTTTTCAAAAAGTACAAATACTGAAGCAGTGGGATCCGCCCTCGTCCTGACTCCAGCTTTTATCCCAGTGTAACAATCACATGTGCAATTCAGGCACTTTGTACTTCTAGGCAAAGTCTCCTCGACCACCTAGGATGTGTTATTGTGTGTGGTTTAAGGGGGGGAGGAAGGGAGGAGCCTCCTGAAAGCCACCGCCTCATGTTGCTGGGCTATCTTCATCACAGCACTCACTACATCATTCCCCAGCACTCATTTGCCCAAAATCTTTAGCTACTACTCAGCAAGTTTTCAATTCACAGAAATGACTGTTAAAAGAATCCAGGCAATTCAAAGAGTGCCATGGGGAAGTCTGTTCACCCATGATACTAGCAGCACTTCAGCAAAAAGAATTTTAAAAATCCAGGCCATCTGCCAGAGCTGTCCCTTTTCTCTCTTCATTTTAATACAGGCATTGGTGTTTAACAAAAATCAAATCCAGTTTCATCTCTGTGCATGTCAGTATTCCTGTACACAAAAGTATGCCTGTTTCTTATTTTCAGCTACATTAGTTGACCTAATAAAAGACATCCTTCCTGTTATAAATTTTGCTTGATTTTCCATTCCCTCTTGGTTTGGCTTACAGAGTCCGAGTGCTGCAATTTGGATTTGAAGAGGTGGGTATCTGACTGAAAAAGAGTTAGCTTCACTTAGTTTACTAAATTTTCTTATCTTTGATCTTTTAAAAAATATGATACTTGCATTTTAGAATGGATTAAAATGAAATAAATTCTTTAAAGTTTGAGCGTGGCCATTTGAAACACTAGACTACCAAATTAAAAATGAAGTTGCTCCCAGTAAGGAAGTACTAAATTATTATTTATTATTTTTATAATTTTCTTATAATTTTAAAGTATTTATTAATAATTTAATTTAATTATTTTAATAATTAATAATAATTATTTATTATAAGTGTTATTTAGGATGCTGAAATCCAAAATGAACGTAATTTCCTTGGGCTCTCTCTCCAGTTTTGCTATCTATGTTTATCTGTGGGATGAACCTGCCAGCTTGCTATGGACCTGTTTATCAGCATGTGGCTTCACTTCCTAAATATCTCTCAATAGTTCAGTATAAAAATGTAGCTCTAAATCTCAAAAGAATAGGTTCAGATTTTATGCTACTCACAAAACCACAAGAGGGAGCATATACAAAAAGTCATGATCACTTTAGCTAAGTGAAGGCTTTGATCCACAGACCCAGAAAACACAGAGATAAACACACTTAAAGATCAGTGACTTTTGGAAAAATTGAATTTTGTCAAAATTAGGGACTACCCCCTCTTCTAATGAAGAACAAGAGTGTTCTAGCAGAAACGCCTACATAGAATATCCTAAACCAGCCAGTACGGGAAACCATTTAGCAAAACCCATTTAGTAAATCCATTTATCAGAGGTAGATTATGGGTACAACACCTGTACAGTGAAAGAGATGAAGCAAGGTGGTACAGAGTTCCCAATATTTGAGTTCCCTGGACAAGTGTCAGGATTAGCAGCTGGCTCCTCAGGATCTGTGAGCATCAGCCTTTGCCAAAAGCTTCCTCACACTGCACTGCTTCACGCTGACTGTGCACTCAACATGTCATGGCTCATTAAAACCTTCATGGATTCCCTGGGAATTGCACTGATTACCCTGCAGCAGACAGGCTAGAAATTAGTGAGCTGCTGAAACAGTGTGTCACATAAAACCCAGGGCAGCCTGGTTTTCAGGCACATACAAGTAACTTTTACTAACTCCTGCTCTTACATTTGGGACTCAGGTATCATTTCTGTGTTGAAATGTAAAGTATTGGAATCTCTGGCACTTCCCATATCACCACTTAGGTGACTGATCACACTTTCAGGTTAATAAATATGTGATTCATAATTGTTTTCTTATTATATTATTTCATTATTGAATTATAATAATCAAAATTAATTATATGGTGGTTATTTCATGAATAATTAACAATTATTTTATAAAATTGTCATTAATTTTTATATGAAGCCATTTTAAGTTATCAGGGCTCAAATCAAAACATTAAATATCATCAAGTTAAAATATTTGCTTGCATGATAACCTGACTCTCATACATATATTCCAGATTAATAAGTCCTCTCTTGTACATAACAAGTTTCTGGGAAGCTATTTGGCAGCTCAGGACTGACACCTACAATGATGGTAATCCAAAACTATGAAGAGATAAGAGAAAATGGGGTTGACTGAAGAGAAGAGGGTTTTGAAAGTAAGGTCCAGTAAAGTGGCAGTGTCCAGCAATGAGAATGTAATTACTTCCTTTTGTGTTGCTTTTAAAAAGAAAAATAAGTTCAGCCCATTATTTTCCCAGTGTATTATCTGGCCTCTTCCTAAGGAAGCTCCTATCACTTTTTCTCCTTCCCTTCTCTGATGGAGTTATTGCAGGGGAGGGAAATCACTGCACTGTGGGGTTGTGAATCACTCACCCTAATAGTGAGGACCCTGTAATGCCCTTAGGCACATCAGATAAACTCAAATAGAAAATTACAAAATGAAAATGCAAATGCACGAGGATGATTCTAGCAGCAGCAAACTCTGTTTACAGCTGGTGATGCTACAAGAGGTGTAACCTACTGGGCTCACCCAAAGTTCTGCTCATTGCAAAAGGAATTAGCCTGAGCTTTAAGATGTGGGAGATAACCCAACTTTAAACAGGATACCTATCCTGACCCAGGAAGGGGCAGTGATATTTAAAAGCAGCTGAGGCACATGTGAATCCTTCACAAAGTCCACAAAAACTATCTTATAATTAAATAGCTGATTTTTCTCCTTTTAGCAACCAAACTAAAGCACCCACAAACCCTGGCTCACTGGAGCAGCACCATGGAGAAAAGTAATCCCTGCCTCACAAACTCTGACTCCCAAGTCCCAAACAATGAGATCCTGCACATGGGCCAGGAGCTGAGCACATGGTGACAGTGACACACAGCTCAGCAATTCCTTGGGCTACTGACGCATTCAGGACAAAACCTATTGTCTTGGCCCAGGCATGGCCGACATTGCTGCCCAAAAAGCTCAGACAAGATCCCCGAGCCCCTCTCATAGAGGCGAAGTGGCACCAGCCTTGTTTGTAAATAAGCTGGGAGAAAAAAAAAAAAATCCTTCAAAGTCCAGTATGTCCTCAGACACCCTGGTTGTGGGGGCCAAATAGCTGAGAAGATAGGGTTTATGGGGTGGGGAAGGGATGAGAGAGAGCAGGAGCTCTTCTTTTGACACTAAATGTGTGATAATCCCATCCAGGGATCCCCCAGGGACCAAGGGAGGTCGGCTGCCAGGACAAACTCACAAACAGACCCATGGCATGTATTACACATAACAGCGGCAATAAAAGTCATCTTTCAGTTCACTTGCTGGCCCAAGGAAAATTCAACAACAACCAAAAGTCTTACTTTTTCAGGTAAAACAAGCATGTCAAAATAAGTTGAATTTAGGCTTGAAACATGTGTTGTGAACTTCAAATCATCTTTGAGTTTCAGACAGAAAAGGTGTTCCAAAACAAAAATTGAAAATATTGAAACTTTTTCAAGGGTATATTTTCAACTTCAGCTAATTCTACTAACATGAAAAAACATTTACAGACCATCTAAAGGAAAAGTTTTAAATCAAAATAAAGACAGTAATAGGGAAACTGTGTTCAGTTCTACCAGACAATTAAAACAGGAGCTGTTTTGCAGTAAGATTAATAGCTGCACTATCCCAGGCTACTGTAGTTTCTTTTATCAGAATACTGAGAGTTTTCCCAGACACACATCTGCAGACACTGGTCCCCAATTCACAGTCACAGCTGTGCACAGCACTGCTTGAAACAAGGGATGGGTCTGCTGGGAGCAGTCTGTTCAGTTAGGTTGAAAACCAGTGCAGGAATACACTGAAGACAAGGGGGCTACTTCCAATTTACCACTGGAGAAAATGGACAGTGATGAGGAATCTGAGGGAGAAAGGGCTCAGCCAGGGAAATCAGACCTTCAAACTAGGACCAGTACCCTTCAGCAAAATAAACTTTGCTGAACATAAACCCACCATCCAGCTCTCTCATGCCTGATACCACTTTTTCAGCTTAGGCACACAAGGAAAAGAGACATGAAGAGCCCATCCCAGTACTGAAGACAGGGCTATTCAAATCATATACATCACACTCCATTCAGCAAGAAATTGCATGCTGCTTCCAGCCGTGCCTCAGCAAAGAAATGCAGCAATGGGCTACAGACATCTCCTGAAAGAATGGCCAGAGTCACAAGATATCTTGCAGGAATGCACAAAACATCACATGTCTTGGACCTTGCTGAGGCTGTGGCTGAGCTAATGCACAGTGCAGATCCATAACAAAGCCTGTTGGTTCTGAGCCCTAAAAAAGCAGAAGTGACAAAGGGAATAGAAGAGTAACACTGGACATAACCAAAGTCAAGGTCTATCAGGTACACCTTACATTCAGTATGAATCTCAAAGTATGACCAGACCAAATCCCACCCAAACCTCAGAAAAAAATCTTAACCTAAACCTGGACTCACATGTGATTTACTGCCTTCCTCTTTCCTGACAGCTTTTATGGATGAGGGTCCCAGAGTAGAGGAAGTGAGGAGAGCCACCGTCAGGTCATGTCATCTACTCAAGGTTATACAGGGGGAAAAAAAATGGTATTTACAAGTTGAGGACTTGTGACTCACATCCCTTGTTTTGACCACAGCACCACACATTTCCACACTTGAATGCTGACCAGACTAAAATGTGGTTCAAGAAAAAAAAACACAACAGTGGTTGCTTTGCAAAAGATTTTCCTCTTTGCTTTGGTGCTTTAGGGAAGAGGACTTTGCATTTGTCCATCTCCTAGAATGGGGAGGGCTTTGGAGCACAGCAACAAAAGAAACAAACACTTGCTGGGTGCAACAGCCTCAGCCTTGAGGTATTGGTGGCTTGCTGGGAGTAGCAAATTAGGCCAGGAAGGACCATAACTGATCTTGCTCAAACTGCAATTAAGTGTCATCATGCTTTCCTGAGTGAATTATTTGACTGTCTCTCAAGAGCAAGCTGGGATTATTGTGTACACAATGTTATTCACCTGGCTAGGGTACAGAATAATGATGGAAAATCAGAGATTCTGGGTGGAAATGGTTATTATTTTTCCTTGCCTCAGCCAAAAATGTAAGATCCTGGCCCACCATCCAGACAGGCTGCTTCTTTGTGTAGAGTCTGGAAACAGACACAACTATCACCAATGCTTCTCTGTGTAACTGGCCCTTAAATGGTTCTACTGCTACCTAGAGCAAGTAGATGGTAAATCACAGTTCTCAGCTTCCCCTGTGCTTATCTCACATGGATTTTCTTCTTCTGAGATGGGACTCATACAGTTCATTATCAGTGCTGGCACATTGACAAAGCACACAAAATCTCTTCTCCTTCAAAAGCTCTGGTGTTAAATTGAATGGCAGGTAGTCTTTGGACACAACTACCTCACTCTAAGAATGAACACACTAGAAAAGCAACTCAAGTACCAAAGTCCTGACATGGACCTCTCTGTCCCATTTCAGGTATGCTAGAAACCTAACACTATACAAATAGATCCCTGCCATGTTTTCCCTGTGCAGCTATTAAGTACCCCCTGTGCATCTTGCAGTTGCTCTTTTTCATTGCCAGCTCTCTCCTAGGAACTCTATTACATACCCTGCTCTCACTTCAGCAGAATCAGTGGCCTGTCTCCCAGAAGTAGAAAAACCCCAAATACACCTCCTCTCATTTTTCAAAGCTCAACTCAGAGTGCCTGGCCACCACCATTGCAAGAAGGGACTCTGCTCTTGTTAGGCCTCACTGCAAAGTGTCTGTATATCCCACTCCTTAATAAGCCAATGGAGACTGAGCTATCTGCCTGGGCAATTAAATTCCCTAGAAGAAATCTGTAAAGGAGGGGGAAAGTAGGGATTTATTCACATGCCAAAAGAAAACCCCAAAACAACCAACCTGAACAACTTTTAAATTTTGCAGAAACCCCAGAGTTGCCACAGAAAGCACAAGACAGTTGCAGTCCTGTTGTTCCTGTCTGAGGATAAAACTGGCATATAAAGCTGGAATGTTCAAAGCAAGATTAGGTTCATCTCAAGGCCTAACATACATAGATCTAAGCTCTTCTAGCTGTCTAGTGACTTTTTGTTACTTGTATAGTGGGAGACTGGGATTTGGTTTTTTTTTCTGGTACCACAACACAAATCACAATAGTTTCTACAAGAACAGAGACATCTGGAACTACAGCTCCTCTGAGGAAAGTAAAAAGGCAATACATTTTGAATTTTAGTTATTCTGTACAATAATTTTAGTGTGAATAATAGTATGAATACATCCTCTGACACAGTATTTTTTATTTCTGCAGTTCAAACTATCAGAAGGTCACGGCATTACACATTCTGCATAATTACTAGAAGTATGCAATGTAAGCAGAGAGCTAACGAAGGCTGGGAGGTTACTTTCTGCAGTGTTACCCAACTCAAAGACAATGAGGTATGCACAGCTCCCAGCAAATCAACTGAAACAGTCAGATGATGTTCAGCATTGATCCAAGGGTGCTGCTGAGAAACAAATAAACACATTGGCTGCAACATACCTGTCCATGTGCAAACTGTGGATCTCTACACACAGTCCTAGTAAGGAATGGCGTGTGCATTTGTGCACTTTTCCTCTCAAAAGAGAGTACTGCCCTGTTCCTGTCCTGCTACGGCCCAAGACAGCCTCCAGGCTTCAAGTCAGGCCCTTGGACACGCTGCAGGATTGTGAAGCATCAGTGAAGTGATGCCTGGAAAACTGGGATACCTCAAGAGCTTGCTCCCCCATGCAGACATGTCAGAGTTGCAGGTAATGACGATTTAAGTCACCAGGCCTTATCCCAAAGACATGTTCCCTATAAAAAAGCCCCAAGAATCAGACCCGATGAAGCTATTCCTTTATCATAAATATCAGAAAAATAGAAAAGTGACACATATGTTTTAAGACTAGCAGAAGAGTCCCCTCTCTACCTAACAGAGTCCGTCTATTAAGTGCTCAAAGTACCACTAGGAGCATGGTCTCAGCCTCCTAGAATTTACTCTTCACCTCAGTTATTCACTGTACAACTGCAGCACAACAGAGGTGAAGTAACTTATGTAATCTACAGCCAATGCCTTAACCACGAGGCCGATCCTTCCTCACCCTGTTGTGTGCCAAGTAACACCAGCCCTGGGACTTGCACTCATTCTTCACAAGAGCCTCTTGTTCCTGAGCATGCCTCTGGCTGCCAAAGACATGGACAGACCACTGGTTTGACCTGGGTGCAGACAGGCAGCATCCATCCCCAAAGTCTGTGAATTCTTCTTCCACAACAGAAATAACACAATCCTGGCACAAGTGAGGGGTAATGCAGTATATGGGCTTCTTGTAGGACAGGAAATTCATTAGTCACTGATTACATGTTTCCTGCTGCAGCTCTCAACATGTCCTGGGAACTGTGCATTAGGACATTGGTCCCACACCACAGAAAGGGAGATTTTTTCCCCCATGTAGGGGGGGGGGAATTCCTGCAAAAGCAGGAATAAATCTTAGAGATGCCTATGTCCTTTAAAAAAAGAAGAAATAGTAGCAAAATAGGAGCTAAATGTGTCACGTTTTCATTGAAAGTGACAAAGTGAGATCACATACTGTGGCAGGCAATGTCCTCATCCGTTTAATTTTTCAGCAGCTTATGAAGGTGAAAAGCAAAGGGAGAAAAACCCTAGGACCAGGTTTTTTTTCCTGATGACTACAGTCTGCAGGAGCTCAGTGCTGCTTTTCCAGCCCCCCCTGTAGCTCTGCCAGTTGTTATATGGGTGATTACAACACCTCTCCAAGCAAGAGGCAGGGAAGCCTATTAAAAGCCATTACTGGGTCTTGAAGAGAAGTAATTAGAGTAAGCTCCAAATAGCACCAGTACGTGGGCAGCCTCCGTGGCGTGACAGGTGGGTGCTGCCAGCACCATGGGCTGCATTCAAGCTGCTGACCACCTGTAAGCAGCAGTTAGAGAGTAATTATTAGTCATTAATAATCCATAAGCTTGGTGTCCCATGATTCATCTAAGGAGTCCCAAATGCCTGGCAGAACACTAAACCTCACAGCTGTAAGGAAGGTAAATACTGTGTTCTTGAGATTATTTTGTTAGGAAAACTAAGGCACAGATGTCATTACAAAACTTGAGGGTAATCAGACCTTCTGAGCTTTAACAAACCTATGAGATTAAGAGTGATCACTCTGAAAGGGATGCACAGAATAAGGAACCCACACGCTCCTCATTTCAAAGACTGCTGTTTAAAATTCCAGCTTCTCTGCCTTGTTCCAAGTCACACCGTAGCTCAAGGGTGAGAACTTGGAAGGATCCAGAAGTTCTGACTTCTAAAATGACCAGCAGCTCCATGACCATAGTTTGTGACATTTTTGGCTGCACAGCAGCCTTTTAATCTCAGTTTTATGGAACAGAAAAGGCAGAAAAGCTCTCAGAGTTTTATACAGCAGCCTGCTTCTAGTCCTGTTCCCCAGGAAAGGGTTTACATGTACAAACCACAGGGTAGTAGTACTAAGGCATTGCTTTTTTCTAAGTCCTAGGGGTATACAAGGGGATGGTGACAGCAAAACCCAGTCTACACTCCCTGTTGCAGCTACAAAATTTTTAGGGAAAATAATGAGATCACGTTTTAAGTCTTTAAAGTAAATGATCAATTCTGCCTGAGGGGAAAAATGTTGGGTTTTTAGTCAAGGACTTTGGTAAACCGAGCCTCTAAGAATTTCCTGCATCAGTATGTGCTGAGAGGCAAAATGGAATGGAATTGCTGAAAGCAGCAGCTAGCAGACCATTGGAAAGCACCTCCCCTTCCTCTCTGCATACACTTGGGCTTTCAGTGTTTATCTGCTGCCATTGGGAACAGCCCACTTCTGAACCATGAGGCCAAGGGGGAAGAGCTTCAAACTCACCTTTTGCAGAGGCTATTGACAACCTGCCCTGCCAGCTACTGGGGTTTGTTTATATGAAATATTTCAAGATAGCCAGACACTAATATTTCCCAAACTCCAACCTTCACAGCAGCTGCTGCAAGCTCAGGACACCAACACAGTGATGGGAAAGTCTTCAAGGAAATCTGAACACCTTGAGTAACACAGAGCCCAGTCAGGCCATGTGGACACTGACATACTCCTGTGGCTGGATGAGCAGGGTCCCCACCTCAGAGCTGTCAGTCACTTTCTTGGGCCAGAAGAGTGACTGCTGGTCCTCTAAGACAGATTTCTGAGTAAGGGTGGGAAGAAAGCCTAGCTCTGAGGGATCCACTACTACAGCAGTAGCACAAATGCCTACAAAGGCTTCACCTTTGTACATTCCAGCAAGGCAGAAGGCCCAGCAACCCACCACAGAGCCACAAGTCCTTTTATATCATTTCACTCCTCTGCTGATGCTGTCTGAGATCTCAGCAAAACTCCATGCCACAAATAACAGCCTAGCTGCTAATGATGGGGTAGAGCTAAGTGTGTTTATCCCTTGTTGTCCCATCCTGGTGCAACAGAAATTCCTGCTAGAGGTGACCTGAGGAAGTCAAGCGAGAGGCATCCTCTGACCCTTCACTGAGGTACTTGCCAAACTAAAAAACTTCAGTGCTGGTGCTATGATATGATCTTGAATGGAGACCAAGAGGAGGAGCTGTCTGTAAGAGCCAAGCAAAACACTGTGGGCACACAGGAGAAGAAGGAGCACTGGAGCTCGTGCCTGCATGGTTTTCTTTAAATAGGCAGTTCCAAAAAGCTCCTGTGATTTTCACATGGATTAATACAGACTTATTAATACAATCCTGCCCAATACTGATGAATCATACATCCTAAGATCCATTTCTTGATAAGTTCATGGAAGACATGAGCCAGGGCTGGGGAACTCTCAGAGCTTCAGCCAGCTCTGCAGCAAGGCCATAGCCTGGAGCATGATGCTAGCAGCAGCTCAGGTCCTGCAGTGTGAGAGGAACAGGCTGAGGAGGCTGGGGACCAGCCTACTGCTCCCAAAGACAGGTCTGCAGGGAATCAGTCTGTCTCATCAAGGGGAAGGGCATGCAAACATGAACTGAGAGAGGAAATGAGGAAGAAACCACAGAAGGAAATGGAAGGCAATGTCTAGGGCAGGAGACCAAGCAGGGTACAGGTAAGGAAAAGAGCAGGATGGGGAATGGCAACAGGACCACGATGAAGGAAGAAAACTCGATGGATGGACAGCTATGAAATGACCTTAAAGTTAAAAAATGGTGCACTTAGAACCCACCAAGAACTCTTTCCCTGTTCCCTCACCCCAGTCCCTCAAAACCATGCAAACCAAAGCAACCTCTCGCTCCAAGATCACCACACAGTCTCTGGCCTGTGGATGGCAGAGCCTGGAAGAACACCATCTCCCCAGCCCCACACTAAATGCTCTGCCTGCTGCCAGCACAGCTGGCCAAGGAGTGACCTTGTCCTGCCTGGGCTGGGCCAGAGCTGTGCCCTTGCTCCTGGGCTGCCAGAGCTCCTGCTGCTCCCTCCCAGCACTGAGCTGATCTCCCAGTTCTTCAGCCACCGTGATGAGTGTGCACATGGGTGTGCTCACATTTACTGATCTGCACATACAGGTGGATTTATACTCATCCCCCAGCAAAAACCCAGCTACAAGGAGTCAGTTATCCACTGAGAGACTGCCACTAGAGACATTACTCAAAGAATAAATAATAAACTTGTTCCTTTCTGTGCTAGTTCTCTCCATGAAATACAAGCCTGTGATATCTTTTTTTTTTTTTTTTAAACAGCAAAAGGCTGTCTAGTTACATTCTTGTTTCACTTTCAATATTCTTCAGCCTTAGTTAATTTCACAGGCCAGGGAACAGAGACGATTCTATGATTCCACTGGATCTGGCTCAATAGGATTCTTTCCACCCTATTTCCCAAATGTACGTTTGATTTTTCTTATGTTATCCCTGATACAATAATCCTTCAGCTTGATGTTTGACATTGCCTCTTTTCAGCCCCTTCTTCTCCCAACAGCAGGGCTGGAAGGCAAGGAACTGAGGATCCCTGTTCTGAGCCAGCCCCCTGCATGTTTCTTGACCACACTGGCTAACAGAGGCTCTGTTGTGCTCTGCACTGATAGAAATGTCCCAGCCAAGGGAGTGAAAGGCAGAGGATAGATTCATATTATACAATGTTAGTGCTATCAAAATACAGCTGGACCTAAAGAGCCTATTCAGAAGCTCTAGATCGTGCTTAAAAAGTAAATAAGGCGTCTCAAGCACAGCTGCCTTGAAAATGCAGCTTAGTGAAACATTTAGGACCATTTTACAAAGCAGTAT
Source organism: Motacilla alba alba (assembly GCF_015832195.1). Taxonomy (NCBI): domain Eukaryota; kingdom Metazoa; phylum Chordata; class Aves; order Passeriformes; family Motacillidae; genus Motacilla; species Motacilla alba. The sequence goes on from NC_052021.1 coordinate 17,803,970, forward strand.
AAGAAGCTGGGTTTGTTCACTTGGTTTCCTTATGTGCCAAAAGAAAAATGGAAGAGATTAAACTTTAAATACTGATGCAGCATGTTTGGTTAGTGACTAGACAAATGGCATAATATTTTGCCAAAAGCAAGAGACATGCAACTTACTGCCCTAGCCGATGCAAATTAGAGCTACTTTTAAAGTCTGTCATTAGGTGTGAAAGCTACCCAGGCAAACAAGCCTGGGCATCTGCACCAGTCCTATCCCCAAAAAAGCACTTTAGGGACCCTATGGCTGTAACTCTATAATCCCCTCAGCTGAGAGCCAGGGTGATGAAATGTATGGACTCTGCCCACAAGGGAAAGAGAGATGCTGTTGTGTTCCCTTCATTCTCAAGTTACAAAGAGACATTGCAGAAAGCAAAACCTTGATGGTGAAACAGCTCAAAGCAGCAGCATTCAATTCTTAGGGAGTTGTCCCCTCAGAATAACAAAATAGAGACAACCATAAGAGTTGCCAGGCTCACATAAACTGTGAGAGCTCTGAACTAAGCTGTCCCAGTGGCCCAGGGACAGTACACAGACATCTCTGTGGCTCTGAAAAGCACAAACTCCCTGCTGCCTCCCAGGAGGAGTCAACTCCTGACCTACTTTTAGCCAACAGATTTCACCAAGGCAGGACATACTCCTTGCCTATGTGTAGGAGATGACTGAGAAATGTGTCTGCACACAATTCAACCCCAACTTGTCCTCCATTAACCTTGCTATGACTTGTTTTTTCATCTGCTGTACAGTTCATATTTCTCAATAATCATTGAACTCCATTATTAAATCCAAGAAACATTGAAAATGTTTTGTTTTTAGCTTTAGGGAAATGTGAAAAGAGACAAGCTTATGAAAATAAAAAAGATGGGCTGATTGTGAGGGAAGAGCACTGCTGCTACTACCACAGGAGTGATACCAGTGCATTTGAGATGCCTTACCTTATCCCCTGGCTGTGGTCTCATGAGAGAGACTTGGTCATAGCCTCGTCGAACCAAAGCCCACAGTGCATCAAGTTTACCCTGCAATTAATAAAAAAGATACAAGATAAGAAATGTGGTAAAACCAGCATGAGATTAAACAACAGGTGGGTTGGTACAGCTTTTCTGCACTAAGTTGTCTCCACACTCTGGTCCTGTACCCTGGCCTCTGTACACTTTATCTGGACAACCAGAAGAACCCCAGCGGGGCAATACCAAATATGCAGTGGGGATGAGAGTAGATTAATGTGAACAACTCCCTTAAGAGGCAGAATTAGACAGGTGTTACTTTAAAGCACTAATCTTACTTTAAGTGTTACAAAAGGCAGAACAAAAGTACAATGCAGATGGGAAGAGAACTGAAGCATGGATAAACAGCCAGAAAAATACCTGCCTAGGCAGGCTTTAAAATTCAGAGATGCTTTCCAGAAACATTCAAGCACTGTTTAACTGATCTGTGAGTAAGCAGGGGAGGGGGGAACTCATCCCACAGAGCACTGTTTTGGGGCATGGCTATAGATTCCTGGGATGAGCAGGGTATGCTGCACCCTTGACTGTGCTAGCCCTCCAGCTTCCTTCTCTGCAAGCAGAGATAACAGCTCTTCCCTGTCTTTAGGGTTGTGTGAGGATACATACATTAAAAGACATTGAAACACCAGATATTATAATGACATGGGAGAATTGAGAGTGAAACTATGGGGAGACTGACTGACTTGCCCAAAAACCAAACACAACTGTCTTGTGGTTGAACTAAGGGGAAACAGATCTGGATCCTAACCCAAGCCCTTAGCCACAATGCAGTCAAAGCAAGGACAGTGCCCTTTATCTGATCCTTTTCTATGCTGCCTTGAGATGGCAGAAAACAGCATCTGCCCTCCCCCTAAGGCTCAAGGGATCTGCTGTTGCACCCTAGGCAAGAGTACCTGAAAAGACAGTGTGAGCTGAGGAAAGAAAGATCTCTGCTCACGCCCTCTGCTCTTCTCAAAAAATTATGGCAACACAGTGCCAAGTGAAATACACATTCCAAAACTAGGCAACGGTGAGGATTAATGGCCACTTTTCTAAATAGGCTCTCTCAGCTCTGCTAAGAAAGTGGGATACAGTACCTTACGTGACACAAGAGACTTGCTAAAATGGAGGGTCAGACACATTACCTTGATTGGAGTGTACCATTTTCGCTGGGAAGGTGGTTTTCTCACATGGGGCTTCTTTGGCTTGGGTTCCCATGGCTCATACTCCTGTTCTGGCAACTTAATAATAGCATTCTTGGGTTTCTCCAATTTTGCTCCTTCCTCTGTTGACCCCTTGTCTCCCCATCGCACCTGATGGCAGGAGAGTACACTGTAAGGAGACACTTCAGCAGTCCCCACCAGCAGGTGGTTTCCACAGATATTAATCTAGTTCCCATCAGATGACCAGAATTAAGTCACATTTATGAAAGCATCAAACTCCTACCATAATCAGTAATACACATTTAAGAATAAAACAGTCTCATTCAAAAACTGCTGGAACTACCAGCCTTTGCACATTCCAGCAATCTAAGGTGTTGTGGGAATTCACAGCATCTGGGGCAGATGAGAATCATGAAGGTTGGTAAGAGCCCTAAGATGATTGAGTTAACCCAGCACCACTAAACCATATCTCAAGTGCCATGTCCGCACACCTTTTCAACACTTCCAGGGATGGTGATTCCATCACTTCCCCAGACAGCCTGCTCCAACTCCTAATCACCCTTTCAGTGAAGAAATTTTTCGCAGTATCTAATATCTTAATATCTGATTTTGTTGTCTGACTTAGCTCAAGCAGAAAAGTGACTCTGCATTCAAGAACAATATATGATCCATCATGTCACAGTCAGCCTACATTCTCAGCATCAAGGATAAAATTCTTCGAAGGAAAATGGTTAAGGATATTAAGATGCAATACTTCATCTGCAGTCTTACAGGAAGTTGCTGAGAAGCCTCCCCTTTCACAGAAACCAGGCACTGCACAGTCAGCATCCTCAAATATAAAACCAGTGTAGTTTTGCCTGAATTTCTTCTGACAAGAGAACTGGTTGCAACCACACCAAAGGGTTTGACTCACAAGATTAAAACTTCTTTTGGTGCTTATCTCATTTCTAAACCTGCAAATTTTCTCTGGCTCTTAATGCTAGATTAATTTAATTATTCATGCAAATGATAGCGGCTTGATGCCTGCCTTGGACAGCAGGTGCAAATTAGGTACACAAGCCCTGATTAAATCCCGGTCTCTGGTCCTCTTCAAAAATCACATGAAAACACAGTGAACAATTTTCAACTCAATGTGCTGGGGTTTATAACACTAAAGAATAAGCCAAATACCTCCATTCTCTTAATCCCACCAACACCTCGACCTCCATAATAAGACGCATCCACGGTTGGCCACTTCTTCTTTGGCAATCCATCTTCATCATCTGAGTCCTGTGGGAAAGACAGGGAGATTTAATTCCTGCTCTCACATAAAAAGCATAAACTGTGGAAAACAGCTGAACATCCTGTGGTCCAATCCTTGGATATCTGGCTTTGTATATTATGCTTATTTGCTGACAAAAACCAAGAAAGTCTCTTGTCTCTGCAGCTGCAATTTTAACTAGGGAAGCCAAAGAGGATTGCCTATCCCTCTGTCCAGGCTGCTTTTATTTAATTAAATATGCATTGAGCTCCAAAATCTCAAATTATTTGTAAGGAAAAGCAAAGTATAGATGAATTGTACATATACCGGCTTGCCACTGCGCTATGCAGAAAATGCAGTGATGAGTTAGCCTAGAGAAAGAATTTTTTAATTGCACTTTTAGAACTTAATGTCACCTAATAGAGGGGGAAAAAGTGACCACTGTTGAGTTTTCTAACATGTGCATCATGATGGAAAATAACTGAGATTTGAACAGGACCCAGCAGAGTCACATACTCTCACCCCACTAGTATGGTGAAACTAAACTCAGGTCAGGGTCACTGACTTACTGTCCCCAAAAGTGCTAAATACAATCCTGCCTCACACAGCTCAAAACCTAAATGGACAAAGGCTAAATGTCCTTCCAGAGGTCACTCTGCAGAAGAGCCACAGCCAGGGCAGGCTTTGTCTCTCCTCCTGTAGCAAAGCCACAAAAATGTGGCCTTTGCTGTCCTTTTTTAGCAGCTGCCAGACTGTTACTTACTACCAATCTGGGCTAAACTCCTGCTGAGAACAATGGCAGCTTTACTGGAGGAGGGACAGCTGTCAGCACTGCTTCAGAAGCAGATATTTGCTTACACGCCTGTTTGATGCACAGCAAAATACCATAGGAACTGCTGGCCTGTGGATTTTTGAGCTATGCAACCATTTTCACCCTGGACCAAAGCAGTTTTGCTGTACGCATATAAAGAGGCCAGAAGGCAGAAATAACTGTCCTGACCCAGAGCACTTCCTCTCACAGCCTTTAAGGTGTCATTAAGACACCTACAGGGCTGACATTCCTGGGCAGCAGGGCACACTACAGTGGCTGCAGGCAGTGCCACTGCTCAAAAATAGCACACTTACAGGCTCTGGAGGAGGTGGTGGAGGTGGCTCCTTGATCACCTGCAATAAACAAATAATGGAGAAATCTGAGACAATGGTAGGGTTCATCCTTCTCAATACTATGTCCTCCCTGCTTTCTTGGCCGTGTCACAAATGAGTCATTCTGCTTCATGCCCCCACATTCAATCCTCTCATTAGCCCCATTGAAAATGAACCCAGATGAGATGAAAAATACCATATAATTACCAAGTTAGGGCAAAGATATTATCTCAGAATCCGCAGCTCCTCTGAATAAATTAAAGAAACCCCAACCAACAAAATGCAAAAAAAACCCCTATCTCTTGTCTTTAAAGAGGACCCTAACAGCTTGTGCACACATTAGTAAATCAATTCCATTACACTTTTATGCAGTAGGTTTCAAAGCTGGTCTAAAGAAGGTCTTGATCCCTACAGAAACTTAAGTCACATCCATGAGCTTACTCAAAATTCTCATTCAATGTAAAAATCATATAGGCCTTGAAACAATCAAAAACCCAGATGAGAGTAACTTCAACATGCAGTTTAAGTAAATTGTTGAATCAGGGCTTTACAAATGTGGCAATTTTTTGAAACAAGGTTAACCACCCACTCCAACACTTTAACTCTGTGCTTTGGCAGAGAATAGATGAAACCAAGTCAATTGAATAAAAAACCCCCCTGTACTTACCACTGTGCAGCAAAGGGGCCAAAACCACCACAGAAGAGCCAGAGCCAGCAGCAGAAAGAGAATCAGAAGAGCAATGAAGAGGATGGTTCCAGTCAGCTGCAAACAAGATGATTATTTCTGAGTTATTTTTGTATGTCTCAAATAAGGCAGGAGTCCTGAAGTTACACATTTAGAGTCAGCTTTCCCTCACGACAAGATCTCAGGTAGACTGTGCAGTCAATCACTATTATCATTAGGATCACATCAGTGTCTGTGGTCACAAAACCAGGGAAGCATCTCCTCTTTGCAGCTTACAGCCCACTAGATTCAAGAAGGTTAAACTTGTATACAGCCCATTCTGGACAAGTCCCTTACTACTGTCAGAATGACATTGCAAGCTACATGACCACAGACCCTCAGTGCAGAGTAACCTTTCCTTCTAGAGATGCAGAATATGCAAACGCTGATACTCAAAGAATGGAAATACTGGAGCTCAGACCTTATGGGTACCTGTTCACATGTCAATATCATAGAACAGAGCACAACTTGCTCAGTGCATCAGCTCCCAAGCCTGCCTGTGCTGCCCCTTGACTCAAACTACTCACACAACCTTAGCCTAGGTGATTATGCAAATCAGTCAGTAATGCTGTTGGTTCTTGGTATGCTTCTTAGAGCTGCTTTGACTATTTTAAAATCAGATACTGTAATCATTAATTTAAGCATTTCTGATTCTTATATCCACTGATCTCTCTGCAGAGAACAGTGAGACTCTGGGGATGCAGAGCTAAGAATCTATACCTTCAAAATCAAAGTAAAATTTTCTTTAAAATTACTAGAAACAGAAAAAAACCCTAAACAAACAAACCCCAAAAAACCAAACCAAAACAACAACAACAACAAAACACCAAAAAACCCCCCAAACAAAAAAAAAAATCAAGTTTTAACACTTGAAATTAACTTTTCAGAGGAACAGAGAATTGCAGCTCTGATTTTTCTGTGTAAATCTTGATGATCTTTTGCACCTGGAGCATTTAATGTTAGTGCATTCAGAAGAGATATTAATTCTCTGTTGCTCTGATGACTATAGGAATCAGGTTTTCATATGCTGCTTACTTCCTGCAGAACATACAGAGCACATGGCTTTTGGGAAGTAAACATTTGTTTCACATGGGCAGTGGCATGCTGAGACATGCCCTATCCTTGGACTGTACTGGGTCCTGGAATGATATTAACTTTAGCTCTGATGTTAAAGCCATTTTTAAAATAATTTTTAATATACACTGGAAAAAGAAACCTCTTCAATGGTAGACTTCCAAAATTGGAGAAGAGGTTCAATTGACCAGCAACAGAGATATCAGGGAACAGGAAAAACTTCACAGGAAACTAGAGGAAAGCCTGGGGCTAGGAAGATGTGAAAAGAGCTTGAAGAAAGGTCTGTCAATCAGGCTGAGGAAAGAGGAACTGGCTAGAGAGGAAGCTGTAAGAGATTTTCAAAGGATAGGTGGAAGGAGAAAGGGAAAGAAGGCAAATTCTAAAAGTGATTTCTATATGATAAAGTCTATGAGATTCACCTTATTAGATCTGAAACTTGCTGAATTTCCATGATACCAGAAACTGATGCTTAGCCCCTTCTTACAACAGGGATTTCCTTCACTGTTCTAAGTGCATTTCTTTTCCCCTCAGGCAATGAAAAGGCAGAGGGTGGAAAGCACCAGCTGGTAAGAGCTTTGCAAAGTCTGGGTGAGATCCTGGATGACCGACTTAGGCTGTACCTAGCTCTCTCTCAGGCCAATTCCTAGAGCTGTCAGGACTGACACCTTCAATATGGGACTAACAGAAATACAGCTCCTACCCCATGCTTTTAAACAGGTAACCCAGTATCCCATATCTGAGTCACAGAATTGCCATCCCTACACTGCTCTGTGGCTTTTTGTTAGCAATGCAACAAACCCACCTGTTTTAGGATATGCTGTTTGGCTCACCTCCATTTGGCCAGGGAGCAGCTGGATTGCTCCAAAATGTGCCAGACTCCCTGCTCAAACAAGTCCTGTTAGAGGACACAGTACCCAGTTGCAGTCCAGTGCTAAGCCCCCCTCTCTGTCCCTCCCACGGCCCCATGTACAACTAATGCATCTGGAAAGCAGATACTTGAAGAGAAATGAATTCTCAGTAAAGTCAGTTTGCTGAAAAGGGTGAGTAAAAATCACGCATAACTCTATGAAATATTGCTGCACTCCTTCAAAACAAATCCAAGCACAGAAGCAATGCAGTACCACTGCTACTATTACTCCAAACACACATTACCTCCTTGTTTTGTAGCCTTTGTTTCCAGGCATCGCTTTTCCCGTGCTAACTGCACATATAAATTGCTGAGACATTTGCCAGCAGTAGCTCAGGAGCTGCTGGCAGCAAGAAGCTAAAGAGTCTTCTTTTAATGATTTTAATGATACAAAGCTCCATAGTGAAGCTGGACTTTGAAAAGAAAATAGCAGACTTCATGCAGCTGAACAGAAATAAGCACGAGGATCACACGGAGGCTTTTGGATTATAGTGAAGATACTTACTGTACAGAAAAGACAGAAGGACCAGCTGGGGAGGAGAGCTGAGCAGGCCAGCTGACTGCCACCCACAGAAAAGGAAACAGGAGGGGAAAGGAAATGGAGGGAGTCTCTAAAACGAGAAGAGTGAAATGCATGAAATTAAGACAAAGTTGGAAACTGAACTGCCAACCTCCCTGCTTATGGGACAGAACAGGAGCGAGACAGTATTTTTCTATCAGCTGCAAATCAGGCTTCCTGCCTCCTTCACATTCAATCTGCAAGAGGCTGGTCAAAACATGTCAGATTGACATGACTGGAGATTGGATTCCTCTTTTTATCCTAAGGCTACCAAAAGAAAAAGCTTCCTCCATCCATGCTCTGGCCTTTAGGAACCCTGGTTAGGGTTGACACTTCAGTCTTAATCAGAAATAGATTACAAATGGGTAGCTAAATGCATCAGTTAACACTCATGTTTCACTGCAGAGTTGAAAGGTATCTGAGGTAAAAGAGTGGAATTAAATGTGAAAATATCAGTCCTCAGTATGGAAAATTTGGAAGAAAGTTTTAGCAAAATAGAAATAATCCCATAAAGAAACAAACACATCTTTGTTGTATTATGTCTCTAAAACCCAGACTGTTCCAGCATTCTGGTGTGATATTTCCCACCCTCATTGCTGCAAAAATCAGAAAATTAGATGTACAAGTTCCAGCCACCTCTATCTGCATTCCTGCCCTCCTGTTCTCCAGCTGTCAAAATGGCCAACAATGATTACAAACCAATATGACAGCATTTGGCATAGGCTATAAAAGTCCTTTTGACACTAATAATAACGATACAAACTGCTATCAGGTACTTCAGCCAACTTGGTTTAGAATGCAAGCGCAAGGTCACATATTTAATTACTGTACTTGCTCACACCAGCTGTGGGCACTGCCTGTTTTTACCCTAAGGCAAGGAAGACAACTCTTTATCTATTAGTCAGTTTCCTAGTTATGTTTCTTTGATTCTAAAAATCAAATTTTGATAAAGGATCACTTCCAGCTGTTTGCCCCTGACGCTCTACCTGGTCTTTTTGACCACATGATGCAGGACAGACATCACTGTCCAGTCTCTCTGTGGCCTTTCCAGATACAAGTCCTAACAGTTGTGCCTTTTAACCCCAGATTCCATCAGGGACTCCAAGGCTCAACAGAGTGTTGCTCCCTGATGCTCCTTCAGTTGTTTTCTCAGGTCTCCTTCTGTTAAGATCCTAGTTTTGAGGATCTCTCTCCTGGGGTAGGAATGGGCAGGGTGCCTCTTATTCTAATTTTTTACTCAGAAAATCTATTCTGATCTATCCACCATCAATAACAATTGACCTTAAGTAGCCCTGGTTATTTTCCCAAGAGCTGCTGGGATCAGTCAGCAGCGGTGACGCAGAAGCTGCAGAGAGGTCAGGCTCACTCAAGGAGCCTTGCCTGAAGAACAACCATTTCTTTCCAAGGTCTCATGGTTCCTCTGTCAAGCTCCATTGGAGTTACTTACACAATGTGTGCTGGTGATGCTGACAGAGCTGGAGATGAACGTTAGCCCGTTGTTCATGCTGACTTGTAGGAAAACCACCCTAGAGCACAAACCAGATATGTTTATTTTTAGTGTCATCTTTACACCCATTGTTACCTTTATTCTGTCTCTGTTTTAACCACTGGTTTATGAGCATGCAAGGATAGTGGGTGCTGTTGAGTCAGGGCATTTTCACGGCCTTAGGCACTTACCTGTACTTGCCTCCCTGCTTACCCAGGAGTCAACCTTTCTGTGTTACCTTAGTTGAGCTGGGACATATGCTTTTTATTAAAAAACCCCATCCCACCTGGGGCAAAGGGCACCAGAACAGTGAGTCATAACGGAATGCCTCAGACAATAGCAATACTACTGTACATAGCACAAGAAACTTTAAGACTTTTTTATTTATTTAAAGAAACTCTTCTGTGAATGAATCAGAATGTGTTCTTTTGTATCCAAGGAAATCCAGAACACCTGCACTGAGATCAAAAAGGGTCAAAACACTGAAATGCCAGTGAAATCTTCCCTAGCCATTCTCCAATATCAGAGAAAGGGCCCAGGGGAGGAAAAAAATTTAAAGTAATAATAAAAAAAAAAAAAAGACAAAACCCCACCAAATTAATTTCCTTCACCTACAAATACAAAAAGCAAGGGAGGCATTCACCCATAGCGCCAGTACAGTATTTAAGCACCCACAAGATCACCTAGGGAAAAGGGTGTGCCATGTCTCCCAGAAGTCTACAGGATTAAAAAGGCTGAAAAATATCAACACTAGACACAGCAGAGCAAAATACAGGAAGCAACTGATACAATAACAACAAAGGAATTCAAATCAAGCATCTTCTTTCCATCAAAATTAAAGGTCTGTCTTGAATTTAATTACCTTTTGGTCTGAAACAACAGGATATAGGAAGAGAGGAGGAATCACCATTCTGTGATTGTATGACATTGGGCCATGGTTCCAGAAGAACTTTGGTTAAACTGTGCTGAAGACCCAACATTAAATAGAGCTATGCTGGCTCATATAGGAAAGGATTTGGCACAAAGGAGATGGCTGCAATATGACACACACACACAAATTCATGACATCTTCACCCAAAATTCCACCCTCTCGACACATGCTGGAATGCAATACTCACTGTCCAGCGTCTTCTATCACTGGAGCAGGGCAAAGTAAGTATGTATCATGAACAAAAGTTGGCTTTTCATCTGAAAGGAAATTAATATAACTCTCAGGGATGAAAAAAACAACTTTTTTCAAGCAGGCCACCCCTTTGGGAAGTGCTGACACCTACGACAGCCACAGATGAACTCAATATATTGGCAAGTACCCATACTCCCCAGTGGTGCTGATTACAAATCCAAGTACTAGAATAACCATTCATGTTGATGCCAATATGATGCCATCAGGCTAGAGATACTACAGCTAAGAATTGGACATTTATCTCTGTTCCTGACAGCAGTGATCAGCCATTTGGAATTCAGCTTTGAGCAGTATTCATCACGTCTACCTGAAAATTACGTGCAACCTCTACTCATACTAAATAGTCCAACCCCTAAAGTTACTCAAAAGTTTAGGGCTCAGTTTTTGTCTACCTATGTTCAAATACACACAGAAGAGAATCCAAGGCTGCACTGTATGAGCCCAAGAAAAAGGAATGAGAGGGATGGGGTGGAGCTGAAATGGAAAAATACTGGGGGGGAAAAAACCAAACCCAAGAAATGATTGGTCATTTACAGGAAACAGGCAGAGAGGGGCCACGACTGATGTTATCATGAGGATCTGCTCTGCACTAGCTGCTTCTCCTGGACCCAACCTCCTCTCTGTGGCAGCATCATCTGTAAACTGCCCACGTTTATAAGGGTTTGGTGCAGGCAGGGTCAAACAAACACACACCTCTTCCCACCTCCTTGCATTCCACTGCTCCACGATTCAGCAGTGTTAATCCTGCCACTTTCAAAAGTCACATCCAGAAAGCCTAGTCCTGTGAATACAGACAGGAGGCCCAGCAGTAATCCTGCCCTGCCACTCCACCAAAAGTGTGTAAGCTGAGTACAAGAGCAGACACACCATTCCAGTGACCATAGCTTAGCTCTGAGTGTCCAGCAAACAACTGTGCTGCCAGCCTGGAGAAAGAGTGTTCTACAAGAGTCAAACCCAAGGGAATAAAGGGCTGATAAAGGTTGCCATCTTATTTATACTTTTCAGGCTTGTTTACTCTTTATGTAGGAAAAAAATTAACTCAAGCAACAACTGATGTAAGAGTTGTTCCTTCATGCTTCACCCCCTTCAAGCACATCTGAAGACAGAACTCATTTCCCTTCCATGCAGAGATAAGGGCATGGAAATCAGTGAGATGTTTTAGGGAGGGAAAAAAAGGCATCACAGATCAGCATTTCATCACAACATCTGCTGCAGACTTAACCCAAGGAAAACAGCATGGATTTGGAATGGAATTAGAGTAGTTTTCCTGTGCACTTCCAAGCCCAGGTGAGCACTCACTGTGTGAAGCCCAGTCAAGGTGCTAATGATTGGGGTCAGGGAAGAAAAAGCAAAAAGTCTGTCTAACTGATAAACCACAAAAACCAAATCCTGGTTAAAGCATATCTGTAAGTGGAATAAAAGCAAGACCACCAGAGCTGTTTGACTGCAGCATCAGCATAGACAACTGGGATGGGAGATGAAGGAGCAATTCATGTATTCCTTCTTGTAAGTTAATTCACTGCTTGGGAAGGCACCAGTCTGGCCACAACAGCATATGAAAGCCTCTACTGTGCTCAGGCCACAAGGGCAGCATATATGAAATAGGAGCAGAGCTCCTCTCCCCGCACCATATTTCACTCTGCCCGACACACATGGCTTCTCAGGAATGAGAGAGGACTGCTGAGAAACTGGACACTCCATCTTTTTTGGCCATTCAGTCCTTTGCCTGGCTGATGAGACAGCAAACCAAAGATCCTGTTCAGCACAGTAATGACAGGGGGTTTCCATGTTACACAGCCACTGTGATGGGACCAGCAACTGGTGTCACAGAGGAGCAGAGCATGCCTGGGAGGCCTGGCTTTATGGCAGTTATCTCCTAAACTGGTGACTAAAAACTCTGAAACGCCACCAGGGGATCAAGATAGCAATATTTCTTTTTAGTGCTGAGAGATAAGGGAATAGGAAGCAATTTTATGTTTCCATCTTAAAACTGGATTTCCAGTCCTCTCTTGCTGCATGCAGCACCCACGTACATCACTACAACAGTGCTAAGGGTCACTGTACAGCAGCATGTCCTGAGTAAGTGCTCACTACACAATGCCCACAGGTCACTGCATTGCACAAGGATGAATTTCAAACTTCTTTTAAGTGCACACCTCTACCCCAGCTCCCTCTCACATCTGCTGCAAGGACTCCCCTTAACATGGATGAGAACTGGCCTGTGAGGTGACACAGCCCCAGGGGTCACTGCAATCCTCCAGCCTGCAAACTTACTGATAGTAAGGCTGTCATTGAGCTTGAAGCTGCAGAGCACCTGGTCGATATTTCTTGCATGATAAAAGCCGTTGCCTCTTACCACAACTTGAAAGGATTCTGTAAGCAAAAATATAGAATATTTATGATTCATTTATGAGAAATAACTCAAATACAGCTTTTCTGTTCAGAGTGACCCAAATTAAAACGTGACAGTTGCTCTTTTCTGCCCTGTGCCTGAAATAAAACATCCACGCAGACCCTCCCTCTATTCAGCAGCAATGTCCAAGAGTGCTACAGGGACCTTAGTGCTTCAGAGTCTTCCCTTTGTCTCAAGTCAGCTCCCACAAGTGTAAAACACAACTGCAATGCCTTAAAGGTGCCACAGTAAAACTAAGTATGACTTGACTGATGTCATCTCATGGTTCCTCCATGGCTTTTGGGATAGACACCTTTGCTAACCACCTGTACCAGTCCTTCCTCCTAATCTTCATGGCACATGGCACCAGGCTTTCAGCAGCTCTGTTCAGGAAGATGCTGACAGACAGAACTCCCCTCCTAAACCTCCTGTGACTCAAAGCTCTAACAGCACAACAGTCTGCTGTTCTTCCCTCCCTTTTACTATGCACAGGTGAAGCCCAACACAGTAGAAGTCCCCTTTCTGCTAGGGTGAGCCTGAATTGCCAAACTAGGCACAAGATGCACCAGAAAGGGACATGGCAAGGGAAACTTCCCTCTTGACACAAAAAGCCACAGTGACCACAGAGATAAGATCTTTAATGCAGTCAGGTGGAGAGACAGTTACAATTTTGTTTTGTCCCCAGCACACTTTTGAAACTCCCTTTGACACTGCACACCAGCTGACAGCCGAGATTGCTGGCACACAACAAGGGAAAGCACTGAAGTTGCTCTTTCACGCATGAATTTCCTACTTTAAACAAATCCTCCACCGGGCTCTCACACCAGCCTCTGAGCAGCATTTGAGATCAGCCCAATATAAGGGGTATAACAGAACAACACAGGAATATTTAATCTTCAAGCTTAACGTTGAAAAATTATGAAAAAATTACATAGTACTTCATTGGTAGTGAGTAAAACCATGTACAGGTCTACATGCATCATCATTTATACTTTGATGAACATAACTAAAAAGGAGAACAAAAAAATGTTGGTAGGATTGAGGAGAGCTGTACATGATTTTTAGTGATATAAGATTTGGCTTTTAGCAATATTCCATAGAAGGCACTCCCATGTCATTTGTATGCTTTCGAGGAAGGATTCATTATTGGATCACACTACAAGAGGCGCAAAGGTGGCTGAAATACATTCAGCCTCATCTGCCTGCACCTCTTTATCAAGCTACTGCAAGGCAAGCTAACACAAAGACATGGAATGTTTTACTTTTCTGTACAAACAGCTTGTTTTTGTCAAAAACACTCATTCATTGCCATTACCACTGTATTGAGATCTAAAGCAGGTGAATTGGACTGGGGCATTCACAAATTACAGTCATACACTGGAAGACAAAAGTCACAAGGTAAATGGGAATCAAAGAGGGTATTTTGGGAGGAGAAAAAGAAAGTATCTACCTGAGTGCATTTTGAAATGAAACATGTGCTTAGGTACTTTGCCAAAGAAAAATGATAACATTTGAGATCTCAATGAGCACACCAAGAGCCAAATACACAAATCCAGCATCAATATTTGGCCTCTTTTTATTGGGAAGAGTTTTACATCCTGGTTCTCACTGGGGGTAATGAGCATTTCTTTAAACAAATGAAAATGTACTGTAGGGCAGATTCATCTGCTTCTTACTCCAATAAGAATCATGAGTTACTCTTAGTCAGATTTGTGCCTTGAGCCATTCCACATCTCACCCAGCTGCTATACTGAGAATTATGAACATCCCTTTTTTTGCCAGCAGAGCTGAGAGTCATGACCAGTCCTGAGGGCAACTGGGCCTCTGCCCACCTGCCAGGACTACCTCTGTGGGACCACACACTGGCAGACTTGCTTGTAACCAACCCACTTCACAGGGGCTTGAACACCCAGCCAAGATGATAATTTTTTCCCATCTCAATTCTATAATTTCAAAGAAGCTTGCTGAAACAAAATTGAGCTTAAATTTTTCTTCCACATCTCATGAATTAATGGCCTTAAAGGGCAGCAATCACAAAAGCTTAACTGGTGGTTGTTTCAGGGGCTTTAAAAAGATGCCGCAAGTAAGAAAATTTCAACACAAGACATCCAAGGTAAAAGCTACATCTAGAAGTTTAGTCTTGTCAGGACAATTTATCTCTCCTGCCGCTCTTTTCACTGTGACTGCCACTCTGCACAGTCAGGTGTGAACAAGTGATTGGGTAGTAACCTGTCCACCAACACAAGCTGAAAATATACCAGGGAGTTGTAAACAGCTGGTCCTGGGTTTGCTGCTGCTGTTCAGCAGCCTGCCCCCTCGGTTGCTCGGCAGCATTAACGTGTTCTGGGTGATGCTCTGTTGAAATGGCTAATTCCATTTAATTTTGCGCCCTGGTTCTGGCTGCGTCCTTTTCTTCCTTAGTTACTGTCAGATCATGGATTGCAGCTTTTGACAAGACAGCGAAGGGAAAAAGGTCAGCACTGAAACAACCGGGCGGTGCTGGCAGCGAGATGGTAGGTTGGAGCTGGTGTGCGCTGGCTGGGCTGTCGGCTCCGCTTCTCTGCCTCTGATGAGAAGCTGACTGCTTGCATCCACACCTGGTACTTGATGTGGCCACTAGGATGCCACATCCAACAAAACCTTTCAATCACATCTGCGTACCATAAGCATAATCAAAGCAATGATGCTGTCAAACGGGATACGAGGCACCTCTGATTCTGCACTGATAGCCTGTTTACAGGCTGCATGTCTTGGTCACTTTGAATCAGAGGCAACAGGAAGGACCCAACTACACTGCTCCACATTGGGGACAGTGAATTTGCAGGGTCAAAAAGCATTAAACATCAGATAGCTGTCACCATATGACGAGATCAATCTGTAACTGGATTTGCCAGATAGCTTCATCACAGAAAGCCAGAATCCCAACTGGAACTGTCATTGTTCCATTAGCATTTCACTGAACCTCTAGCAAGTCAAAAATGAAGCCAAGATCACCAGCAATCACCAACACAGTAAGTAACTATGAGAACACTTACAAGGAGTAGCTCAGACCCTGCTTTAAGCCCTGATCATAACTTGTTTTCACTGAGTCACACAAAACCCTCACAGCAAATCATAAAAATTTTTAGCAGAGCTAAATAAAGGCTAAACCAACTATCACCTCCTCACTCAGATAAGTTTCATATAAAAAGCCTGGACAGACACACATTTCAAGGCTGTAAATAGACAAGCATCTTTGCTTGAGAATGTGATAATATATTGCACTCTCTCCAAAGGTCCATTATTCTTCAATCATAATTTTAAAATGAAAAATTATATTATGTATTTAAACAAATAAACACTCCTAAGCTAAATGAGGAGGAATAGTGAATTTCTAGAAAAGGTTCTGTTCTAATTTTCAGCCAGTGGGTACATACACCATGGAAGTGTATATATATGTTGATGCAGGTTTCAGTGGCTATAGATCTTGACACAATACATTATCAGTAATTACCTAAATTTAAAATGCATAAAAATTCTGACATTAATGCAAAAAAAAAATAGTGAAGTAAAGTCCAAATGAAGCACATTAAAAAAATAAACCACATTATACACAGAGTAGCACTATAACTGTTCGGTGAACTGAACTCAAGATCTGGATTCACACTACCAGGAAAAAGTTGTTTATTCCCAGGATATTCCTTCCAGGAGACAGTGGTGCACACAGCTATACAGATGAATCTCCAGCTATGCTGAAGTAAGTGGGATAATAAAGGATAATAAATCTAAGCACAAATGTAAATATTTGTAGCCTCCTGCTGTAAAACCTCTTGCAGGAGGTAAGTTCAGCTGTGGCTTGTGGGATAATGATAAATTCTATTGCAGGCCTGATTTTTAGTGCTCAAGGCTTTAATACTTTAAATACCACGGTATACAAACAGTGTACATCATGTGGAGCTGCAGCTTTGGCTTCCTCCTTTTCAAGCTCTCTGCTGCTACAAATAAACCTTCAAGCACGTGGAGACTGGGCAGCCAAGCTTCAACATGTGCCAGCCCTTGCTTGGTCAACAGGGACAGAGCAAACCTCAGAATTCACATGAAAGAAGTGCCGAAACCTTGCAGAATCAGCAGCACTACCCAGAAACTGATTCTCCCCAATTTATATTGGTCTTGTTTGAAAGCCACAAAGACAATGAAAAATGCTACAGATCCAAGTAAGGTAACAATATTGAGTTTTTTTTTTTTTTTTTAACCTCATAAAAATGGGGCAAACTATTTTTTAAGTGTACTACTGGAACTTTAATCACATTTGTCAAACTTTTTACCTAGCAAGCTTAGCAAAAAATGAAGTGATTTGAACACATTATCATTTGGAAAAAAAAAAATCTTTTTTTTGCTGAAATATATTACTTTTGTGGAAATAAATTTTTTCTTGAGAATTTATTTTCTCAAATATGCTACAAAACTATTTTCAATGTTCCATTTGAAAAATATTGTTTCCAGTTCAACTTTCCCTTATTCTTACCATTGTCCCAAACAGTTTAAAGAATACTAAAATCCCTCCTATTGGAATAATCACATTTTTATGTAGCTAAAGCCCTTTTTGTTGAACAGGATGGCTTGTAATAAGTTTTACACAACAAATTGTCAGGAATACAATAACTCAGCAAAAATATTAAAGTATTATTATGAAATAAAAAGCTTTAAATGTCAAAGCTTTAAAACTGTTTTCTACTAAACTCCACAATATTTTTCAAAGTAAAATCATTGCTTTGAATTTTCTACAGATGAGATTTTACATCTAGTCCACAATAATATGCTTAGGAATAATTCAAGAGACACAACAATGTTTCATGTTAAGTTGAAATATTCAGAGTAAGATCATATTGTGATTGACATGTGGAAATGAAGAGTGAACGATTTTTCTTCTGGGATACTAAATTTTTCCTGAGTTTCATATTTTATCTGTTTTCAAGGTCAGCTTTCATGCATCATTGCCATTTTTTATGTGCTCCTTTTTACAGTGTATAAGGAAATGAACACAAGACACTAACACTAGATCTAAATAACCATGCTGAAAAACTGTACCTTCCAGCAAACTTATGGTGTCACTCTTACTCTGCTGCAATAGCCTCTAAAGTAGAAAAAACTCAACAAGAGAATTGCTAACATAAACCAGAACAAATCCAAGTTAAATATACAAGACATGAAAGGCATGAAATTATCAACAACTCCTCTGGGTATCCTTCATGTTTACCATAAAGAATAATGGTTCTTTCAAATAAGTAAAGCATTAGCATTTTGGAAAACATAAGAGGTATCTTGGCCTATGCAGTAAATTATATTTGGTTCAATAAACCTTAAATTTCTGTATACGTTTTGCAAAGTCTTGTTCTAACTGCTGACAAGTCCCAGCAGATGCCAAGAATGCAATCTTTCCAGAAATTTGCAAGATATTGCTTTTAGGCCCTGAAACACCTCTGTCAATCTGGCTTTACTTTTCTTGTCTCTCCCTCTCTGATTTTTTAAAACATGGCATCCTCAATTGCTCAGTTTTGTTGCCTCTGTCAGCTCTCCAAGCTAGTTCTCAGCCACAGTAGCTACATGTTTATTGTCAGAATGCTTTCCTCAAGGTGAGAAGGAACGTGTAGGGCTTTAGCCATGGCCTGAGAGGATGCCCTAACACATCCACAGGCTTCAGCTCCAGTACCACATTAGGTAGTTACTGACATTTCATCAGTGTCATTCATTTGCCTTAACACACTGCTCTTGTGGAAACTTACCTCCTGCACAAACACTGGATGGTTCAGCTGCCAGGATCTCAATGCAAGACTTCTTCAGAATCTGAAAGATTTAGATAAGGGCATTTTTGGTAACCATTTTAATCTATGCTTTATTAATGCAGGGAAGGGCGCACTTTACTGTGTTTTAGAACATCCAACTTACTGAATCAATGGTTCCTCTTAGGGCATAAAAGCCTCCTTTAACTGGAAAAACATGATCGATGCTGTCAGCAATCGTTGACAGCTGCAAAGAAAGACAATCATAAATCATGAGGAAAACAAAATTACAGTGAACAAAACTGGGCCCTTTCATACTTGCTAACAGACATCACAGTGACACGAAATGATTTATGCCCCAAGTGATTAAATAAATGCCTTCCTCTGATGCTGTTCCTTGTGCAATAGTATAACAGAAAAACACAAGAGAAAACAAGCAAGTTACCTGAGTTTCATTGAAATCTTTCACTCCAACACAATAAACAATAGCTCCAAAGCTTCTGGCTCTGTTGGCCTAAAAACCCAAGAAGTGCCATTAAGTGCAAGCCGTATAATCACTGCAGTCAGCAGTAAATGTGTACAGGTATTGGAGTTTTAGATGACATAAATTAGTTTGGATGAAGTTAGAACTGACTTACTTCTTGTTCTGCATAATAAAACTGAGCGTCTTGCAACTCGCCATCCGTCAGGGCAATGATCACACTGGCGGTCCGAACTCCTGCATGGAGGACAGTCAACAACAGATTGCACACACATGGCACAAGATTCAGCAATGGAAAAAACGACTGGAGTGAGGCAATCCTTTTTACTGACAAATAAATACAAACCCCTCAGGCCAGACTCTCAGCCTGGTCTGTATGGACTTGGTGAGGCACCAGCTGAAGGCCAGATGCAAGGCCCGCAACGAGCCAAAACCTGAGCACCAAAACCTGAGCACCACAAGCATCACTGCAGGGGGAGTGCTGCTCTGACAATGTCCACACACTAGCTTTTCTGTTCTGAATAAAACAGAGCAGCTACCAAGATTACAGACACGTGGAGAACTGACAAAATGGGTTCGCAGAGAAGGAGAAGTTTTCCTCTCTTCTCTTGACAAACTTGTCTCTACATAAACATTGCCCAGAGACTGTGGTACTTCTGCAAAAGGATCTTTCCTGCCATTCTACCTTTCCCTCCAGCAGGCTCTGAAAGAGCAACCCCACTGAACATAGCATGAAATGGGCTTCTACAGGAAGTCCTACAGCTCTCAAGCAACAAGAACTTCCAGTGAAATTCATAGGAATTCTGAGCATGTGAAAAACTCAAGATCAGGTTAATTAGGAAAAAAATCATGTATTGTGATATAACACTTCATATCCCATCTAAACTTAAGTGAAAAGGTTGCATAGACTGCAGAGATGTATATATGTAATGCAGTATAGAATACAATGCTACCTAGAGAAATGCAACTAGTTAACACAATTAAACCAAATTAACATGCAAACTATGGTTCAACCAACCATTCTGAGTCCATAGTTGTTAAGCAAAGTAACAAATACCTGTTACTTTCAGACAAGTATTTGTTATTTTCTCAAAATAATCTGTTACAATTTCAAGTGTCTTCCTCCATACTGTCTGAAATTACAGACTGATTAGTTCTGACAGGTTTCTTATGCTATGTCGTCCTTCCCATGTCACGTCAGACACAGACATAAAACTTAAAAAAAATGACCTGCAACTTGGGGGAAAAAATAGCTTGGATTCCCCCCCCTTTTTTTTTCTCTTTTTCTTTGTGCCCAGTACCCTTGAAAGATGCTGAAAAAAAAATGGAGATCTTGTTTTGTTTTCTTCTCAATGCTTGTTTCTTCCCTGGTAAAATCCAGATCTCATCTACTCTTTTTCCTTCCTAATTCAATTTACAGAATACTTGATTAGTTCTTAGGCATATGCTATGAGGCAGAATTTATTTCAGTGGGACACTTCGGAACTCCTGATTTTACTGGCAGAAATGCTGCAACACTGTGCAGAGCTGCTGCTCCTACACTCACAGCCTATTTTAACAAAAAGGCACTGACCTGCTCCTCCATCTTCCTAAGAGATCATGAGTCCACAAATGAGAACAACCTCACACCAGGGTATGAACTAAGCAAGTCTTGGTAACTAACTAGGTCTTCTTTTGGCACAAACAAAAACCATAAATACACTTTCCTCTCAAAATTTAGTCAAAATGCACATTTTAGCAACTCAGAATCTGAACACAAATCATTCACACTGATGCAAAACTCTCATTCACACTAATGAGAACAAGGATGTGGGACCACAAAGCAGAGAGGGCTGAGTGCATCAGGATAGAAAGGACCAGGAAAATGTGGGAATTCCTGTCTGCTGGGTGCAAGATGGGCAGTTCTGGCTGCTATGTTTGGTCTGCATCCTGCAATGGTCAGATCTGGGATCATACTGGTCCTCTCTGATCTCAATAAACCATGAATCACCCGTTTAGGAGTAGGGCTGCAGTCAAAATGGAATGTGGTGTTGCATAACACCCCTCCTTCTCCAGTACTTCTGTCAGCGGGTTTACTGCAGGTCACAAAAAGAACCGTAACCCCTGTCTCTGTCAATGCAGACATTAACATGAACACTGCACAGCACATACCTCCATAGGTCTCATGGTAAATCTGCTCATTTGCCTGCAATGAAGTGGAGAACATGGTTAGCTCATAAAAATACCAGCAGCAAAGTTTCTATGTGTAAAGCAAAAAAAGTAGGTACTGTGATGTGTACCCTTTTAAATCCTTCATGCATGAACGTGTCTCCTCCAGGCAATTCTTCCTTAAGAATGTCGAGCCCTCGTCTTATGGCTTCCCTTTGGATTAAAAAAAACAAACACAAATAAACAAAAACAAACCAACAAACAAACAAAAACAACCCAGGAGAACATTTTATTAGAAGTTTTTTTTTTCTTTTGTTGAGATACTCCTGTACCACAGCTAGATTATGCAGGCTGTCAATCAATTGCACAGGGTGCATACACATCAGCTGGAACACTGGCTGAACCAAGATTTTTTTCAAATTCCACAATTTATCACCCAAACACTCATGGGGGCACAAAACCAGACACAGGGTACAGCATTAGGGTAACACATGTTAAAAATGGAATTCTGCCCCTGCTCCCTCATTCTCAGCCAGGATAAGATTGAATTAAATCCAATGCCAGATATTAAACTTTAACAAACTGCAGAACAAAACAGAGTTTAAAAGCTTATGACCCTGTCACAAAACTGGGACAAATTAAATCTCTGTATTGAATCAGTCATCAGGACAGTCTGGATTAGGATTTTTCCATTTTAAAGAGAGGGGCCAAAAGATAAGAAAACAGGATGGGAATGAGGAGAATTTCCTATCCTAGACCAGGGACTCATCAGCCTTCCTGGGGCATAGATTATTCCTGGACACATAAGCACTTGCATGTCATGACTCCTGTTGCATAGCTTCTTACTCTCCAAATACCTATTAACCAAAAAGATTGTTCAGGGACATTAATAATTTAATTTAACTGACCACCAAAGACCCTGATTCTTGACAAGGTTTTTCATTATATTAATGGAACACAAGGCACAAATATTCAACAGATAAGACATAGGCAGTTCAAACATCAGCACCAGATGCCATGAGGCCTTTAAGAGAATCATGAGAACCTTTCTAAACTCCATTTTGCAACTAGGTATTTTAGATGGCACAACCACAATTACAGAGAATACAGGAGGCTATATGAGATGAAGGTAAAAATCAGGAGCTTGGATAGGGGATGTCCTTAGTGCAAAAAGCACATTTTTACCCTTTTGAAGTATAAAATGAGCTGAAAAGGCACACTGTGATCCATACAGAGAACAGGATTTTAGGACAGAGAACACTCTAATACCATGCTCAACATACTGAACTTTCAACCTTGCAAAAAGAAAATTCACCCAGAGGAAAGTAAGCAAGTTTGAGCTCTGCCACCAAGATACATGATGGAGACCTGAAATAAAGCTCAGGGGAGCCAGTAGAAATGCAAGAGCCTTGCAGGTTATTTGGCTTAGGATGAGTCCCTGGAATAAAAAGTTGAAGGAGTAGTTTTTCTTTCTGCTCCAGAGTTCACATTATTTATAGGGTGCCCTGTTCTATTGAGGCCCTCTCACACAGACAGCAGCAGCAAAAGTGAAGGCTTCAAGCTGAAATGAAAGAAAACACTTAGAAACACCCAAATGACAGGGATTTGTATGTATAGATAAAATGAAACAAACCAAAAAAATAACCTTCTGGGGGGAGGGGGTTTTTGTGTTGGAGCTGTTTTCAGTGGTGGTTTGGGGGTTTTTATTAATTTGCTTTTTAAAGAAAGAAAATTTGATTGTGAATCTGGCAACCAGAATCTTGCTCTACTTTTTTTTCTTACAAAGACTGTCACTTGGCTTTGCAAACCACAGGCAGTCCAGGAGAGGAGTGCCACAGCCTGGTGAGGTCCTGCTCCAGCACTGGGGACAACCAGCTGCTGGTGTAAAGGTCAGGGCTTTGAGTCCCTTCCAAGGGCACTGGGGATCTCTCATACACTCCTCTGCTCACCAATTCAGTGTCTGACATCTCTTCCACAAAAGCTGTCCTTATTTGGGTAGCTGGGGATAGCAAGTATGTACCTGGATCCTCAACTGGAAATGCAATTTCTCTCTGAAATACTACAGTAAAGAACAGAGAGCCCAGTGCTACCTTCCTCTAACAAAGCTGAAAAGAAAACTGAAACGGGACACCCAAAGGCCTTCTAAACCTTCCTCCAGTTGGGAATGGAGGAGAGGATTTCAGTTGGTTCCACACAAGGACCAAGACAGACCCCCAAACTCTGGGTGTGGGGCCACGTGCTGTGTGAGAGAAGGGACAGAGGGTATTTCTGGAGGAGTGCAGTGGGAAGTACTTGCCTGTTCTCTGTTAGCTTCATGATTGTAGTGCCTCGTGAAGAGAAAACAATGAAAGACATCCGTAACATTGGACTGAAAGAGAAGAACAGGCCAGATCCACGTCACGCTTGTTACTTCAGCAGAAATTCATTTGCTAATAACCACTAAACAAACAAATAAATCATGTACAGGAAATTAAAGTATCATTTTAAAAAACCTTTACCTTATGAATTTCTCAGCTAGGCTTTCCACAAAGGAGTAAATCTCAGTCCAATGATTTTTGACACTTCCAGATCTGCAGACAAAACATAACTGATTACATAAAGCTTTCTTTGCAGTGAAATTCCTTGTTCCACTTTGAATTTTAAGCTTGGCCTACTCCAGAGGTGGTTAGGGACACAAATTACATAGAGCTGTGTTCAAAGCTGTAATAAGAACCATGATGACAAAACCCACTGACTCCAAGACAAGCAGTAAGAGATCTGAAATGGTTTACCATAAAATTTTGAAACAAACTCAGTAATCCTTCCATTTGCTTTTGCTCCTTTTATAGCATAAAATATAAATATTTTCTTTTAGTTAATTAATTTATTTGACTTCATTAAGTTATCTGCAATCAGATGATTTGCTTTCCTAGAGCACAGCTCTGCCCTTGCACCACACAGAAAATCTTGACTGATCTTCTATTCTCCTAGAATGCTTGGGAGAAAGTTTCCATGAATTACTGTTTGTTTCAAAAGAGAAAGCAGTACTCTTGCCTAATTTGCTGGAGTAATGTTCTGGGCAGCCAAGCTCTGGCTCCATTATGGATTTCTTGTGAAAACTTGGACAACTTAGTTACATGCAGAAGACTTACACATCCATGCTGCCACTTCCATTATATAAAACTACATTACTGGCACTCCCTGGCTTTTTTCTGCCAAGTCTAAGCAGGGACCCCCACAGTCTGATGGGACTGAGACCTCAAACAGAGCCTTGCACACAGCAACCCTCCAGTAAATTATCCATTTCTACCATGTTGATCTATACCATACACTTTCAAGACATTAAAAAGGCTACAAAGCATGAAAGTCGATGGTTTTTAAAGCTCTCTCTAGGACTGTGGTGTATGAAAGAATGACCCATTTGCTTTCCTTGCTTGCTGAACTCATCTATCAGGTGTCTCAGGCAGATAAAAATAAAGATAAACAAAACAATGGCACACACATAAAATCACAGGGACTTTGATGCAGAACTGAAAAAAAAGTTCTGAAATTCAACTACTATAAAGCAGTAGGATTCCTCTAACTGCTGTTAGGCATTTTTCTGTGTAAACATGAGAAATAAAATTACATTTTACAATTCCATTATACTATGGGTTTTCCAAGTGATCTTATGCCAGTTCCTGCTGCCCTTGTATGTCAGGCACAGAAGCCCATGTGTGCAATGCAGGATGGCACTGCCTGCCCTGCAGCACTGCTGGTGGAGTGGAGAAGGGCAAAGATAAAGGGACAAGGACCAAAGGAGCCTCCTGAAGTACATAAGCTAGAATAAATTGGCTTGTGTAACCCTGTGCTTCCATGCTGCTCTTCTGGAGAACTGGTGATTCATTCACAGAACAAACTGGTTATCAAAGAGTGAAGAAATTTCCAGGCAGCAAGGGAGGGCAGTGAAACACTGGGGACTTCTCAAGCCACAGCTCTGGATCCTCTGCAGTCCCCAGTTTGTATGTGCTACACAACAACAGGCCTATCATTTGTGAACAGCACCAATGAAAGGTGCTGGCACTGATACCAAATTAACCCCATCAACACCTATAGCTCTCCTGGATTTTTATTAAAGCCCCACGCTAAATCTCTAAATGTGATGAAGTCAAAGATTCCTTGAATCTATCCAAGATACATCTACAGCTCCCAAACTTCTTTAAAACTCTTCCCACCCCCCCACCCCCCGAAGGTGACACTTTCAATTTCATTCCGAGCTTGCCATCTGACTTCAATTCAACTCCTGAAGTCTTCAATGAAGTCAATTCCCCTCACAGAATAACCATAGTTTCTTACTTGGAAAAGACTGACCTACTTTACATGAACTATCAAATTTCTACAGCCAGCTGCAGAGTCACTGATGCAATCCAGAAAAAAAAGTAGGAGCAAATTTTCTTTCAAATTGCAACAAACCAACATTTCCAGTACCTTCTTAGGACTGTCAGAATTACTTCTTTTTCTTCCCTTTTCTTTTTTTTTCCCTTGGAAAGGGTACAGTCAGCAAGAGAATTGACTGTAATAAATCAGTAGGTGCCCATCCCTGAAAAGCTAGGGAGGTCTGTGTCATGGATTAGTCCTCATAGGAAGCATACTGGGCTCTCAGAGTGCCCAGCTCTACATCACAGAGCTGCAGCCCTGCAGAGCAGAGTTACTTCAGCACAGCAGTGGGTATCCCTCACCCCTATGAGGAATTCTGCACCCACATGTTGCTTACTGGCTGGGAAGTGTCACAAGTGTCCCAATCTATCAACAGAGAAAAGTCAAGGCCAGACAAAAATACTAGCAAGAAAATGTTAGTTTCAAAATCCCATAGAGGGAGTACCAGTGAAGTGGTCAGCATTTAATCACTTTCCACACTCCTCCAAGCCCAGGTGTCACCTCCCACTGCAAATGCTCCCAAAATGCCATCAATGCCAGTCATGTCAAACTCCTCATGAACACCAGGGGAAGTGGCCTGGCTTAGAGAAGAACCTGATTTCCCCTCCCTCTCACCCAAGCTTCCCTCTAAATATCCATGTTTGTAAAGGACTTTATTTCGCCATCTCATATGTGTATGTATATATGTATATGTGTGTGTATATATATATAACATATATACACACACACATTTTGGAGGCTTTGTGGGTCTGGACTGATAGTTTTGTCTGTTGTCCCAGAGGCCTGACCTCATACCACCAGCAAGGGCAGATTTAAAGGCAGATTAAACAAAAAATTACAACAATAAATTATTTTTGCTAAATTATATAGTAAGTTGTCAAATGTCATCAAATGTGAGTTCCACCACCAACAAACAGAACTGCCCTACACTATTGAAAATCCTGAGCCATTTCACTGCCTTTGGAACATCATCTTCCACACTGCAGAATCACTTATTATCAGCATAAACTAACTTGCTTCCCTTTGTGGCTGGAGCAGACCAGGAGAAGAAATGAAGCCCGTCAAAGACCAGCACTGTGCACAAAAAGTACTGGGGAATGACCCACACTCATCAGCATCTGGGACAAGCCATGGGGGAAGTGACACAGACAGGGAATCTTATGTATCCTGTTGTGGAGGTTTGTACCAGTTGGTCCACCACAACAGCACTGCGGCTGTCTGCACTGTGTTGCAGCCAGATGCATCTTGCAGGCTCCCACCTCTGAGATTTCCTGCTTTCAGCCATCAGCTACCTGGTTCAGTCCCTCACATCAACCAAAGGCTGCCGCCACCCTGCCAGAGCCTGGCCCTCCTCCCTGCACTTTCCCTGCTGAGGAAGCCCAGCCAGCCTCATGCTCTCTGCAAAGCAGTGGGGCATCACAGGAGCTCTGGGGATAGTGACCCATAGCTGACCAGCAGTTTGTGCACCTTTCAAAGCGAAGTGGGATGGTGAGGCTTTAGCCCTCAAAAGTGACATAATTCTCATGGTGAAGGAAAGTACACAGCAATAAACAGCTGCTGTGGCCAGCTGGAATGTTCCAGAAAGGATCTTAGAGCCTGTTTCTGCTGCTGCTTTCACTGGAGTAAGCATGGAGTGGGACCAGAGAAGTAGCAAAATTTCCCCAGGTTTATACCTATGCAACTGGGACCAGAATTCAGCCCAAGTGAAGTTAAGAAAAAACCTCACAGAAGCCATTTGCCTTGAGCATGCTCCCTGCTCCAGAAGCTCTGTTCCCATCGCACACAAGACAAAGACAAAAGTCAGCAAACCACAACACAGGAAAAAATGTCCTCCGGGCCACATCAGGACTGGGCTCGGAGGAGCAGCTGCTGCTGCAGCTCCTGCTGCTGCTGTTTTCCTTAGTTTTATATTGCTACTGCTGGATGGGAGGGGAAAAGAGGAGGTCAGTGAGTATTTCTGGGGGTGGAAGGAAGTGATGTGATTCCAAGGCTTGATTCCACTACTGCCAACTTTGGAGTGATTCCTTCTGGTTTAGCAGAGCTCTGTGTCAGCATAAAAACCCTGAGCATGTTAGAACTGTGCCTACCCAATCTGGAGTATTTCACTGATGTTTGTGGAGACAAAGAGCCAAGATAGGGTGGAAACTTTGTCTTCTTTCCTAACAGACTCCCAGCAGCAGGGGAAACTGGAGCCTGGAGAAATAAAGCAGCATAATTCTGGCATAAGGGGTGCCACTCTCAGCGCAGCCACTTCAGCAGGCAAACAGCAGGAGGGCCAGTTGAGTCTGTCCTAGAGCACATGTGTTCCACAGCCACTGCTGAATGCACTGTCAGGAGCCCATATGGATCCACCCAGGGCAATATACAGCAGTCACCTGGCTTTGCAGCGAAAGTTAAAACCCCAACACTACCCAAACAGTAAATATTTTTATTACCAAATGTACACAGAGAAGGCAGCAGGACCCAGAGCCTTTCATCCCTGCTGAAAGTGACGGTGTGAAACCCCTTGAAAGCACAGAGCTGCCCCTTGTCCTGTTCCACACACACCCCATGCACACTTGCCTCCATTACAGATTAGCTGAAGGCAGCAATTCCAGACACCCTGGAGCAAGTAAAAGAGACATTATTACTAAAACCCAGGTTTAGTCTGAATATGGTGTCAGGGGAATACAAGACCTCTTAAGTTTGTATAGTCCCTGTAAGTCTCTACCTCCTTGAGCTAATGGTGGCCCTGTACATAGTCCATTGCTCACAAATGTGACACTGTTGTTGTTTGGAGGGCTCTTTGTGGTCACAACCACATTGTACAACAGAATTCTTGCACATGGCTAATAATGGCTCTGCAATAAAAGCAAACCCTGGGGCACTGAGTTTGTTGTGGTTTCAGACACGCATGCCCGAGTGTTCATCCACCCCTCTGCTCCCTTCTGAGCCACCAGAGCATTCAAAGTGACAAGAATCCTCCTCTCCCAAACAATGCATGTTCTATGCAGGAAGGGACCCTGACTGGGTGATTCATCCAGGCAAGGAAGGACTAGTTTCCATCATCTGCTCCAGAGGCAATTAGAAACACAGGCAGAGACAGCCATTCTGAGACAGTCCTTGCTTCAGAGTACTTGTAACATGAATGGACAAGACAAGGGCTGGAATGGGGAGGGGAAGATGCTGAGCAGTGGCTGCAAAATGGGTTTTAATCCTTGGCCAGCATCTGAGTACAGGACCCAAACTACTTGAATCCAAAAGACTTCATGACCAAACCCATTAATTTCGTTTTTGTCCTACGGATAAAGCCTGCAGCAATATGACAGATTTGTATGAAATCATGCCTCAAACAAAACAGTGCCCTTTGATCCTACAGTCATCTATCTCATTCACAAATCCTATCCACCTGGTGTCTTGCTAAGCCCCTCACCAACAGGGCACAAAGTGAAATTCAGAAGCCGTGCTCACACTGCATTCAACCACTTCAGATCTCCCCGAAAAGCTCCAGGGATGCTCTGAGCAGCATCAGGGCAAGAAGCCCCACTCTGAGCATCCTGGTACTCTTCAGCACAACACAGGGAGCAAAGCAGGGCACACAATCCCAGCCTTGATGCAACTCTCTTAAAAAGGTGCAAATGATAGAAAGGGCCAGGGATATGCAACTCTTGAGCTGTTCATAGGTCACAGGAGTCAATTCATTTTTACATTTGAGATTAGAAGATTCAGTTCTACTACACCTCATACAAATTCACAGTTTACAACATTGAATTTGGC
This sequence comes from Motacilla alba alba, assembly GCF_015832195.1. Lineage (NCBI taxonomy): Eukaryota > Metazoa > Chordata > Aves > Passeriformes > Motacillidae > Motacilla > Motacilla alba. The sequence continues at coordinate 17,833,389 of NC_052021.1, forward strand.
CTGCAAGCCCAGACAAAAGTAATGAAATTCTCAATCACTGAACACATAAATAAAATCCTAGGTCAGTGGGAATCTCACGGTTTACTTCCTTGGCTCAAGCCCCAAATAAATCAGATTTAGTTACATGCATAAATAGACTGCAAATGACAAGCTGCCATGGTTTTTTCTTCCTGTTAACTGTACATGTTTTATGTCAAATAATCATTACCCATTAGCTTTGCCTTGTGTTTCATAAAGATTTTTTTTCTTGGACTAAAGGAAGGAGAATTGGTTTTCCTGAGCATTTCTTTTTTCCTGACAGAAGTCAGAGCTGGCAGAAAAATATCAGACAAAGTACAAACAAATAAAACCTGGTTCAAATAACATACGTATGTCTGACAGAGAATAAAAATTTGCCTTGGAACATTCCAAGCAATTATACCTGGTTGAAAGCAAATCATAGCACTGCTGCAATAAAACCACAACAAAGAAAGATGCAAGTCAAAATACCAGCAGATTACATTTTGAAAACAATAAAAAAATATTGCTTACAGGCAGCTGGAGATTATGAGAGGTGTCATGTAGATGATGTGGTCAAGTTATAAGCGAGGAAGTCAGACAGAAAAGGAGTAAGACAGATAACCACTTTTAAATACGCACACAGAAATCAGTGCTATCAAAGAACAAAGCTGATACTTTTGTTCAGACAGCAACTCCTCTCAGCTGACCTGCATCAGGTTCTACATCTTACAATGAACTGAAGTCTGACTGCAGTAGGTAGATATTGTTACCTAGAGGAAACAGAGTTCAGCAATGGTTTAAAAGTCACTCAATACCAACTTTTCAGATGTATTTAAGGTAGGTAATAGAACACGTATTCATTTTTTGCCAGCAGTCTGATTGTCCAACCACAACAATATTGTTTAGCCACTCGTCCCCTCCCCACACACTTTAGGTGCTGCAAAATCAGCACCCAGAATGGCAGTGGACTCAGAGCATGGAGAGAAGCTGCAGAAGTTCCCACAGGTCCAGCTCCATCCTAATAACCTTAGGCTGGGACTACACGAGGCAGGAAAAAAAGCACAGGGCTGCAATGAGACCCTAAGGCAAAAAATATTTGCTCTCACTAGTACTTATAATTCATGACTGCTAAATTCATTCAAATCATTGGCAAGGAAATCACTGGGGGGGGAAATAATGTGTTTACCAAATGCTATTTGTTTGCATTAAATGCAGTATATTGTGAAAAAAACAACATATGTGGAGATCAGCAACTCCCTCTAGTTGTCTTAAAATTATAGGTGACCTTAAATAGCAGCTCCTGAAATGCTTTTGTTCTGAAAGCTTTTGGCAAATCAGGAAGGATCAACCTGTTTCCCTCCTGACACTTCCCACAGCCTCTGCCTTTTCAATGGCAAGCTGAGAAGGGGTACACAGACCCAAAAAACAAAATCAGGAAGGATATTGGAGGGTAGCAAATTCCCATCTAACCAGAAGTTGTGCTCTTCCTTAACAGTGACATTCACCTCTGGAGCAAGGCTTACCAAATTGAAAGAGAGGCAGCTGCAAAATTAATTGCAAGTGAGAGACTGGGCACACTTTACTGATGTCTGTATCAAAGTTGCTGGTGACATGGATGCTCTTGGGAGCACAGGAGACAAAGTAAAATTGATGTGAAAGGCAATATGGTTGTGGGCCTAAAGAGACACTACACAAAAGTTCAGGGGGAAGATGAGGACTGAAGAAAATGTCTCCAAGCCAAGCTCCCCAATATAACAGTTACGATCCAAGAAAACCAGCCAAGACTATACCAATACATTACCACTGCCATGATCTGTGCTGTAGAAAAAGGAAACATTTTCCCAAGTCTGCACAGCTCATTTTTCCTCAAAATCCAAACAACTTTTAGCAAACATCCCAAATAGGAAAAATAAAAAAACACTTCTGTCTTTCTCACAGTCAAAAATAACCAAGAAATTGTTTCATATTTGGTAAATTATAACACAGATAGCTCGGCAGTTCAGACTTGACTTGTCAAGCATTGCCAGCAGCAGATATCTATGCTCAGTATAACTCCTTACTTTAAAAGGGTTTCTATTTGTTGCATTAATAAACAATCATAATGACGCTACCAGGCATTGTTATAATTAAGAAACACTAGAGGTCAGTCATTCTTTCTTCTCATCAAGTGCAACTCAATATGATTACAAACAACAGCTGGATGTTAACAGCAAGGCAGGATGAAAGGGAGTTATTTACATTCTCAAGCACAAGTATGTCTCTACAAGACTTGATGGTCAAGCAATCAAATCCCTAACAGGGCCTGTCCTCCACAGTTTGGGATGGGACAGAAACAAGTCCTTTGTGCACTGGGACAACCTAAGCAAATGGAGCAACAAAAGCAAGTGAGAACTACTCAACAATCCATTATGTCTGGCTTAAAAGCTTAAGAACTTTTTTACATTGTTTAAAGGTAAAACTGAGAACTTTGCTATCACAAGTGACTTCATCTTACTGCATGCCATGGGAGAAGTGGGTGTGCCAACTGCAATGTATACTGCCTTACTTCATGCAGGGAATGACTTTGTTGCAAACAAAAGAATTTTTCCTGCTTTGTTATGATATTTTAGTCTTCCACTATGCCTCCAAACAAGCTCAGGCCTGCACAACTCATAAAGTACAAGATTCATTCAGAGCAAGATTGCAGACTCTAGGCAGCCGCCTCTGCAGCCAGCAAATGTGCTGTTCTCCCAGCTTCAAGAGATTTCCTCTTTTGAACATCCCCAGAGACAGGGAAGTCCTAATGTAGCTCTGGCATGATCAGCCAATCCTAAGGAGGATGATGGCTGGTCTCCCTCCCACACATGCTGCTTTTCCCTTTCACTATGCCAGCTTTTTGGGCCATCTAAGGTTTAGTGGCACTGCCCTGATCTTGCTTATCCTAGGGAGTTAACATGAAGGACTGCAGTCAAACTCAGGAAGAGAAGAACTACAAGAAAACAGCATGTTTCTTTTTTTCTAATTGGCAGCACATATATTATACCAATAACTTCACCAGAAGATGATCTTTTCCATCTGATGGTTGTTGCCTGCAGGATTAAATCCTCACAGACTTTGCCTGGCAGAATGAAAAGGAAAAATCATGCCCCAATAAAGTCATTGCAGTAAGACACACTGCATAAGGAGAAAGGTTTGTTGTCTTCTTCCAGATTTCCTCCTACAGATCTTTCTATTGGAAAGCAAAGCAAAACAGACTTAAAGTCATTTTGGTTCAGCCAGGCTGATTTTAGAGACAGGAGCTGTCATTCAGCTCACTACAGGGTCACAGGATTAAAGCCTGTTATTTTCCCACAACCAATACTTCAATACCAGTGTTAGACAGCTAAGACTGAATGCCTCCAACTCCAGACTGGCAGGGCACCAAGAGAGAGAGGCAATCCCCAAGCCATAGGGGTATACTTCATGGTATATATGGCTGGGTTTTTCTGGGGTTTCTCTCACTTGAAATTACAGACAGAATTCTTCACAGATGTATGTCAGTATGGATCCAATTCTAAAAGAAAAAAAAAAAATAGTTCACTGCATTTACAGATTTACCAGATGCTTCTGACTGGCTTCCTACCTTCTCCCTACCTGAAATACCCTGACTGTCCTCAACACTAATGAATTCTCAATACTACCTGGAGTTCCTTCCTGATGAACTGTCCCAAGACTCAGGGTGCATCCACTAAATCAGTCCTCCCCGCTTCCATAAAGCTCCTTGTGTTGTGCCAGATGTCACAGAATACAGCTGGGATAAATACAGCCTCAGCCAGAACAGGACCTATGGCTCCCAAGATCTGGCACTCTAATATTACCCATATGGATTGTAATGCAATCTCATTGAGACCAAAAGCAGCTTGGCCACCTCATTGTTACAGACTTGATGGGAGCAGGGATAGATTCGAAAACCACTCAGGGGCCCAAGTAACTCTTAACACAGCTTTTACCAAAGGAGAACTCTTTGGTGTAACTCTCAAAGCTCATAAAGATTCAGTTTGCAATTGAAGCTGAAGAGAATTTTCCCACTGGAACCCAAATGCATGACATTTTACTTCAACCATGATCAGGTCCAGTTTCCAGTGGACCACTGCACTGTAGTGAATGGACAGCACCTGAAACAAAATGAAAGACCTGTGGCTTGCAAAAAGAAAATACATTATTTCAGGTCCAGAGTACTAGACAGGAACTTGCTTAGATGATCAACTTCCTACTGTTTGAAGATCAGGATCGCTGAGCAAATTGCTCTCTTCTCTGCTTTTATCTCCTTGAATACAGTATGAATAGGAAGAGCAAAGCCAAAAAAGGGCTTTCTGAAAATACTGATTAAAAAAAAATAAATATATATACATACACACACACACACACGTATTCTGAAATGTAGCATGGGGCACAGTGGAGATTGCTAGGGGTACTCAATGTCATTGTAACAAAGGAATTGTACTACAGAAGACAGAAGAGCCATACTGCTATCACCAACACTCATTTTTACAGGGATTTCAGCGTGGGAACTGGGCATAACAACAGTGCCAATCACTTCTAGGAAACCTGGCAGGAATGAATTTGAGAACACTAGCCCCCCACAGAGCCCTTTCTAGACACAAAGGTTACTTCAGGAACAAGTTCTAAGCAAAAGGAAAAAAAACCAAAACAAACAAAACCAAACAATGACCACATGGTGTATTAGTTTATCTTTTAGAAAGGCAGAGTGCCTTTGATCTTCAGCTTCTTTTGCTCTAAAACCAGAATCACTATTTAATGATACTTTTTTCCTCTCTAGAATACAGAAATATACATCTTGAGTGATAGTGACTTTTTGCCTCTTGCAGGCTGTACCAAGGGCCTTATGGATTGATTTGTTCTCCCAAGTGAGAAATAGAACATTATACCTGGCTTGAGGGCAAGAATCCCAAAGTCTTCCATCTTTCATAATACCCTGTCACACAGGTAACCCAGGATGTATTAGATAACACAGTCGTCACACTGTGGGACACTAACAATTTACTCCTTGAGTTAATCCCTTGGCTTTAAACCTCTGTCAGGCCAGAGTAGTACACCAGAAGAAAGAGAAATTTGTACCTTCTGAAAAACACTCGTAGGTGCACTGGTTTGCCACTTGCTTTACTAGTGCTTGCTAAAACATGCCTACACACGTGAGCTTAATTATACCCCCCCATACCTGAATTCAGCTGACATAGTATTAAAGAGAAATATTTGACAACCTATTTTAATAGATGCAACTCAAACACAAGTTTAGACAACCCTGAAGAAGCTGAGCAAAAATAAGTTTTATAAAACCTTATAAGTGAACTTGTAAAAACACAGACAAGCAGTCTGGTCTCAACTTTAGGTAGGTCAGCATGGTCCTAGCACCGCTAAGTCCCATAAGTGACATCTCTACACACAGCCCAAGTCATGACACAAAACTCCAGGAACAATGTAGGCACTGACCGACACCCCCTCAAATCCAGCACTCACAGCCCACACCCCACATGCAACAACCTGAAAGCAATCCAGTTTCCCAGGTTTGCATGCAAAACTAACTCAGCATAAAGGACACTGCTCCCCTAAATGCTCCACTTGGGAAATGTGCAAGTTTTGGGGAGCAAAAATAAGGAACGAGCCCCACACGTCGTATTTGGCATCAGGAGAAGTCGTCGGGGAAGACAGGGGAAAGAAACAACATCCCTGCTGCTGCAAGGAGTCACTGAAGGGTGAATAAACGTTTTTAAATGCGACTGTCACTTACTTATCCAGGACGAAGTAGAGATCAAAGGCACCGTGACAGGAGCGCTGCTCTTCTTGCTCTTCCTCCTCCTCCGGCCGGGCGCAGCAGATTAGGCTCCCCATTGCCAGCAGAAAGCAGCACAAAAATGCCGCTTTCTCCACACTGCTCCAGCAGCTCGCCATCTTTTCCCTTTCCTTAATTCTTCCTCCTCCCCCAGTCTCTCTCTCTCTTTGCAAATCTTACAGCCGCTTCCGAAGCACCGAGAGCAGAGAGAAAAAAAAAACAAACAAAAAAAACAACCACACACACACACACAAAAAAAATCACTAACTTCAGGATCTCAACTCAATCCCGAGGGCTCAAGGCAGCCCTGCCCGCAGGGCGCCGGACCGCTGGCTCCGGGCAGGGGGCTGAGCCCAGGCGGATGGTCCCCAGAGCCCAGTCCCCCTTCCCTGCCGCCCCGGCGGCTGCCCCCAGCGCTTCAGCCCCGTCCCGCCAGGAGAGAAGAGGCTCCTCTCGCACGGGCCAAAGGCAGGAAGGGGCAGAGGGAGGGGAGCGGGAGGAGGGAGACAGGATCTTATGGGGGCAAGATGAACTGGGACTTTCCTGTTCCGGGATACCGCTATGGCAAAGGCTGCAGCTAGCGAGGGACCGAGGTTAGGGACCGCTGTCCGCCGCCGCCGGGGCACAGGGCGGGCGTTCCTGCCTCCTTCCCTCTCGGACTGCCCTCGGGGCAGGACAGCGGGGAGCGGGGCAGGCGACTCCGCCGCCGGCGGGCAGGGAAGCCGGCCGGGGGCCGGGGCAGCCCAGCTCCATTCCGGAGCATCGCTGCGCGTCCTGCTAAGCCTCTCTCCAGCAGGCTCGGGAGCGGCTGGAGCCCAGAGGAGGTCAGAGCTGAGGGGTGGCAGAGCCCGAGGCAGAAAGAAGTTGCTGTAGGAGATGGGCGTCGTGGCAAAAACCAGTGACAAAGCAGAGATGGGGGGTACAATGCGAGAGGGCACTTAAGAAAAATCTGTTTGCAGCTGAGTGCAATTAAAAAGATTATTGCTTGGGGGCGGAGGTAGGGGCAGGTTTTCACGGTCCTCTCGTGCCACAGCAAATTGTTTCTCTTCGTGGAAATCTTGGTTTACTCACACTGTAGTCTGAACACATCCTGAAGGCGATGAGTAATGATGGAATGAAACCTCTTAATGGAGGCTTTGCACAGTAGCATAATCACTCCCCGCCTGATACACACAGGTTGCAAAGCGCTGCCCTAAAGAGATTGCCCATCCACATTGCCCATGTGGATGCTGTCTCCAAAGTTTGAATAATTAGTGGCTCCTAGCCGCTTCCCCCTCCCCCACACTCTTTGCAGCCCCTAATTAATGAAAAGAGCCACGGGGAGGGATGCGAGCAGAGTCACTTTGCATGACAGAGTTGGGGCTAGACATTTCTCTCTCGGAGCGAGGCTCCCATCGCGAGCCAAGGCGGAGGGAGTCCATCCCCTGTGGGGTGCTGGCGCGCTGTCCCAGCGAGCACTGCCCCCCGAATACCCAGCGCTTCGCCGGGGCCTCTTCAGCCGGGAAGCCGTGCCATCACGCTCCAGCCGGGAGCCGCTTCTACGCGCCAGCAGCAAAACGTGACACCTCCTGTCCCCGACAAGGTGGTACCCGCGGGGGGCACGGCCCACCCGGGCGGGCTCGGCCCGCTGCCCTGCGGGCGTGGGACGTGTGCGTTGTTTCCCCACCGCACACGGCAGCCCTGCCCTGGGCCGTGCTCGCTCCGCCCTGAGTGCGCGGCTCTCCGGGGCAGCGGGGGGATGCCCCACGCAGCCGGCGGGCCCTTTCCCTCTGCGCCTCGTCAGGACACGCGTGGGCGCCCCTGCCCCTCGGCGCAAAGCCCCTTCCCCATGGGAGCCCGCGCCCCTCCAGCAGCCTTGGCGTGCTTTGTGCCGTGTGGGCTGCCGCCCGCGAGTCTGAAATAAAGCTTGCACTTCGGGGAAGGGAAGAAACTCGATTTCAGTAGCGTGTTTCGTTGCTGGACCGAGTTCAGACACAGCCAACCGCGGCGGCGGTCGGGGACTTATCAAGGAAAGATTAGAGGGCCCACCGGCTTTCAGCCGCTGGTTTAACTATGCACAGCTAAAAGCTGAATGCACCGCTTGAGCTCACCACTTGAAAGGTTTTTTGAGCACTGGCCAGTTGAGACCCAGCGATTACTTAGATCATGGAGAAATAGAAAAAACCCACATCCTCCCTGGCGACATTCACAAAAAATGAGCAAACGGCTGCTGAACAGCAGGAATCCCCCGCTTCCTCCCTCGCCGCCGGGCCTCGGCCTCGCCGGTGCCCACTAGTGTCCGCAGCCCGCGTGGTCCCCGGGAGCCCTCGGCACCCCTGCCCGAGTCAGCCGTCCTTCCCCGCACACACCGCAGCCTTTCAAAACGAAATAAAAATGCTCATAGCGTCAGATTCCCTCGGTGCCGAATATCAGAGAATATCAGATTGTATCGTAAAATAACGCGCCAGACTTCAAGGGAGTCTCCAAAGCAAAGTAAGGCACTGCCGAGAAAAAAAAAAAAAAATCACTATTTTTTGATAATGTGCACTGCCCTTCTCTAGGCTCTGACATATCCTCTGATTCTGCAAAGTGGGATGGCCTGCTCATCTGCCTACTCCAAAAGGCCTGGCCAGGGGCTACGTTTTAATGCTAGGTGAGTGTATGCAAAAGCAAGGACACGGCTGAGTTGTGCCTCAGTCGGTGCTGGGCAGAAACACTCTGGGGAATGTGGGGCTGCATCTTTGCTAGCGCCCCTTCCCTGCTCCTCCGTCCCCTGCGGGGAGGGCCGGGCGCGGCGGGAGCTTGCGGGCCGCCTCTGCAGAGCCAGAGCCTTCTGTTTCAAACAAAACAGGTTTTCCGATCGGCCTGAGCCCCTCCTGTGCCTGTCACACCCCGGGCAGGCCTGTCCGGCCCCAAGCCCGAGCGAAGTTTGTGTGGGGTCAGGAGGGAGCGGGCGGGCCGGGCCGGTGACCCGGGCTCCCGGAGCCATTTGATCGGGTCTTGCTCGAAGGAAAATCACACCAAGCACCAGGAGAGCTGACCGCAAGGTGTGCATCTCACCCTCCTTGGGGCACAGGTTACCTCAGCGCACCGTCTCGCAGTGCTTCAAGCTCCGTAAGGCAGGTGGCCACGTCTAATGGTCTCTTCTCACACCTTCTGCCGCTATTTGCATAAAGGCTACAAAAATTATAAACTCTTGCGATATGAAGTGAAGTGGGAATTGTCCATCCCAGTTTCCTGACACATGCATCCCAAATCGGCCGATGTTTCCCAAGCAGTATTGAGAGATGTCGGCACCACACCCGTTCCTGGGCGGGCGGTACGATGCAGAGCTTCCACGGCGGCTGGGCAGCTACCAAACCCCCGCCCTCAACAATGCTGTTCGTTTGGCCCGAGCTAAATTTTAAAAGAGAACAGGAGCCCTTGAGTTCATCCTCTATAATCCTTGTATCACAGAACACAGTGAGAGTGGTTCGCTCTCATTATTGGTATAAGATTACTCTTCAAGTGCAGTGAAAATCCATCCTTTCAAAAGCATTACAGGGTTGACGTTTCTTTTCCTGATACAAGCCCATATTCAGATTACATGGACACTAATCAAATAACCCGGGTTATTTCATTTGTCAACATGTTCATAAAAATTTTCTACCAGGCGTTAAAGGCATTTATATGGAACGACATCTTTCAAAAGCAATGTCGCTAGTCCAGATTTAGGGTATATTTGATTATGACAAGACGTTTGATGGTTTTATTTTACATACCAGCTGTGCACAAATCGTTTCATACCTCAAAGTCCTAATTTTTATCCTGCGAGTATTTTCTACGAAGCAATAGTTTTCATTTTAAGCTGCTCTTGTCAATACCCGCAGCTCCTAGGAGAGCTTTCTATTCAAAAGCGTTGTCAGATGATCTAAAGGACAAGTGGGAAGGCGGCTTTGGAGATGGTTTTGTTTGGTTTATTTCGGCGTGCGTGTGTGCGGTTCCCCCCCCCCCCCCAACTTTAAAAGAAACTCCTCGGTTCATGGTACCGTTACAAGGGGGACTCCCGTCCACCTTGTGGCTCCCCGGCGCTGCTGCCCGCAGCCGCTGCGGGATGCCTTCTGCTCGGCGAGGGCTGCGGGCCCCCGCGGGCGGGGCGGCAGCGGGTCCCGGGGGAGGGGGACGCCTGGCTGGCGGCGGGGGTCGGGGGCAGGAGCTGCGGTAGGCGTTTCCCGGGGTCTGCTCTGGGCGGGGAGCCGCGGCGGGGGAGGAGGGTGCCGGCGTGCTGGGGCGGTGAGGCGGCGGGGGGCTGCGGCGCGGCTCTAGGGGGGCCGGGCGGCCCCGGCGGTGGGGTGAGCTGAGGTGAGAGCTCCGCGGGCACTTGTCCGCTGCGGGATCCTGGGAAAGGGAAGGGGCGCAGCGGGACCCCCGGCGCCGCGGATCCCCCGTCCGCGGGGAGCCTGCAGCGGGACCCCCAGGTGAGCGGGGCCGGGGCAGAGGGGCCGGGCGGGGGTCTCGGAGCGGCCGCTGCCCCTGCGGAGCGCGGCGAAGCGGCAGCGGCACCGTCCGTCCCGCCCGGCCGGGCTGCGCTCCCGGAGCCGCGGAGCGCTGCGCTGCCGGGGCCAGCGCGGGCCGGGCCGGGGCCTGCGCGGGGGTCCCCGAGCCGCCCCGGTGCTGCCGCCCGGCCAGGACCTGCCCGGGGACAGGGACAGGGGCTGGGCTGCCCCGGGGCCGGGAGTGGCCGGGGAACAGGTGAGGGCACTGAGGTGGCCTTTGCTGACTCGTGCCCAGCCCTGGCCGCGCCGCCTGCCGCTTCGGTGCGGCTGCGAGGGGCCCCGAGTAGAGGGCCCCGAGCGCCGGTGCCGACCCGGGGCTGCCGGGGGGCGATGCCGAGGCGGAGGGGGAGGCGGGTCCCCCTCGGCAGCCCCGCCGGCGGTCGCCCTTTTCCTCCCTCCCGGCTATCTTCTCTCTCCGAGAACTCTCGAGCATCAGTTGCTCTTTTTATTGGTTACAGCGCTCCTCATCCTTCCAACTTCGACAGGTGATCAGAGCATCGTGGCTGTTTTAGGTACTTACCTAGGGTCTAATTGCTTTTATGAAATTGATGAGATTTGTTTGGAATAGCTCACATTGTTATTCTCTGTTTGTATGTATTCCTTATATCATGGAAATCCATGTAGTAGAAATTTCTTAGTTAAGTTAGAAGCTGCTATTGCTATCACTTTAAAATGTAACACTGATCTTTAAATTTGCAAATCTTTACATTAAAAGGTTTCTGTAGGAATTCAGTCCGCTGAAAATGCTTGAAGCTTTGATGACTTTTTTTCTGAGAACTGCAGTTATTAGTTGAAAGAAATATCAATAGAAACTTGATGGAAGATCAGATTCTTTAATAGTTTTGTATTTTTAGTATAGTTGTTTTCAAATAAAAAGCAGTTGCAGTCATGCATGAAATTCAGAATTTAAAAATAAATTATGTCTCAGGAGTTTTCCCTTATTTTTGGCTTTTAAAAATGTAGCACTTGACAGCTTTTGTTACCATGTATTAAGTACAACTGGTACGAGAGAGAGGAATGGAGGAATTTATTTTGGCAAGACAGTGATTAAATTTATGTTTTTTAATGTATAAAACTACATCAAAACCTAAGCTGTTATTTGAGAACGCAATTCTTTTTTTTTTTTTATTCAACCATTTTCCAGTATTCCAAAGCAAATAAAGCTGCCTTATGGAACTCTACAGAGATATCATTTTATAGAGAAAGTAGTTTTGTAGCCATAGAAATACTAATGTAAAGTCAAAATATTTAGATCCTGTTAGCTGAATGTAATATAACCAGATGAGAAAGTACAAAAATAAATTATGTGTAAGAATTACAGAGTGTACCAAAGATTTTGCAAAAGAAATTAGTTGGCTAAATCCTAGTATTACAGATGGATATTTCCGTGTCTGTAATGCTGTGATTCTGTTAATATAATTTTCCTGCAGCACAGTCTTCTGTTGCCTGCAATTGCTATTGATAAACACCAGGTCAAAGAACAAAATATTTTGTTGGAAAACAAACTATTTTAGGTAAGACCTGGTTTAATTTACAAAATCACTTTCAATGAAAACGTTTCATTGTAGCAAAAAATAACTTATTTTTGTTGCTTCCCACGATTTCACCTTGCCTAGTGTCCTTCAGCTCTGTCACTTGCTCTTATTGGAGTTGACATAATGTAGTAAGTTTAGCACAAATGTAAGTCAGATTAATGTAAGTTGATGCCACTTAGTACTGTTGAAGAAATCTTCAGCATCAGCCATGTGGAAGTAACTGATCTTTGTTTAAAAATATTTCTTTTTAAATACAAATGATGAACCTTCAAAATCACAAAAAATAAACAGGTGTATGTATGGCTTAAACAGGTGTATGTATGGCTATATGTTCAGCTGTGAATGCATGTATGTGTATATATGTGTTTCCATCTTTATGTATGTGCTTACACACCACATGTATATGATTTTTTTGTCAGAAACATTTGAACAGATATTACTTTTTTTAAAAGCTGCCAGAATCAATAGCAGGACTCTTAAATAGAAGCATATCTTAATATATCTTTAAATTCAACCAGATAATGTAACTTTAAAGAATTTCTGTAAAAGAGACATCAATGTGAATTGTATGAAGAGCGAAGACTGTTTTCACAAGTTACACATTTTGGTTCAGTCTGTTTGTGTTTGGTTCAGCCTGTTTGTTTTTGATTCATGCTGTTTGTGTTCAGATCATGTTGTTTGGTTGGGTGTTGTTTCTCCATTTTCTGTGGCTACGTACAGGGAATGGTGGTTTTGTCTGCATGGATGCCTGGGTGAAGGAGCCAATGCACAGATCTGTATGAGAACAAATGTGTTAGCACGGATTACTGTGATCAGGGCTGCTGTTTATGTGAATCAAGGATTTTGCTGAAAGCAGGCACACACGTCTGTGTGACAAGTAACTTTCCTAGACTGTGTGATAGATGAATGGTTGCCTTCTTTGTTCCCCCTCTCATAGAATAACATTTGGTTTCTGTTCTTTTTGGATGTTCCTGTAAAATTCAAACTTTCCTGTGATGTTTCGGAGCATTATGTCAATTGCTGAATGGTGAGCAATGCCAGAGCAGCAGGTGCAAAACCAGGCCACGTCTCTGAGCTGACCACCAGCACAATTCAGGCCTGGGTATGAAATACTGTGAGCTCTGAACTGAAATGTATCCATACAGTGTATGGCATGTACAGCTGTATAAGCAGTTGAAATTACATATTCATAATATTCACAGTTTGATAATCCTCAGTCCTGGCTAAAAAATTAAAACATGCTCCCTTTATCCTACAGAAACCCAGTTTTTTCCTTCATCCCACAGAAACCCTCTTTTATCGGTTTTAGGCCTTGAAACCACAAGAGTGAAGTGTGGATAAATGCACTGCTTCAGTAAATAGAACAGCTGTAAGCCAGTGAAGAGTCAGCCCTTCACACAAAAAAAAAAAGTCTTTGGAAGCCAGTAGACTATGGAGCTGTAGTCATCTCCTCTTTATGCACAGGTGGATTGTCTGATTTATAAATGACTTGTACAGCCCAGTACCATCCAACAGGGTCCATTAGATCAGATGCAGTGCCAGATCATTCTGTCCTTGGGACTGACCCAGCTGGAAAGGAATATTGACATTTTATGCATCATGAGGCCAAATTTCTAGACTCAGTCTGTTTGAAGCACTAGGATTGCAGAAAATAAATGTACTTCATCCTTTCCAATGGATGCAGCATGGTATTACTGTTGCTCATTGTCCAGTTTGAAATATCAAGAGTTATCCCAGTGCCTGCACTGCATTTCTTGTAGTTAAGCACTGGAAGAGATGGAACAGAGACCTCAGTGGCCCTGTTCATGTTCTGCCAGATTCAAAACCTCCAGGTAAATCCAAGGAGGCTTCATGTAGAATCGTGCAGATATTGTTGCATCGCACAATCACACATCCTAACACAGGAGTATTAACCAGGCTTTCCAGCTGTGTGGGATAGCCCATTCCTTTCCTACCTACTACATTTCTGGCCATAGAAGAGAGTAGAAGTAGAAGTAGGGGTTCAATGTGGAAATTCCAAAAAACATAGGGAAGTTTGGTGCTGGGCTGCCATTTGAGAGCTAGTGGGGTGAGAGTATGTGACTCTGCTGGGTCTTGTTCAAATCTCAGTTATTTTCTCATCAAACCAAATTTGATGCTCAATCCCAGGCATTTTATTCCTGGACATTGGGTAAAGTCTGGAAATTGCATCCTTGTGGTGCTCTTGGAGACATGATGTGATCTTCATCTGCTTTGGAGAGGGAGGTCTGCATGTCTGTGTGGCAGCTACCATGCATCAGGAGAGAGGCAACTTCAACTTCCCCATTCTCAGAGAAAATAAGAAGAAACCTGAAATCTTTTCTTTTAGTTTCCACTTCCAAACGGTTCCTGTGTGCCACAAGACTTGTTGAAAGCAAATGTGGAGCTTGAGGTATTTGTTCATTTCCAAGCAGGGATTTTAGCTTTGTCTTCTTCATTATTCCCACAGAAGTTTGAGAGATTGTTCCTAATAAAAAGATTTGGCAGTTTCATGATTCACTAGGTATCCAGCCAAGATATAATGATGGTTCATCAAAAACTGTCAGCTTACATTGCATGTACTGGGGATTTCAGATGATGGAAGACAATCTGAAGACCACACAGCCTTAAAATAGTAAGAACTGGAGAACTGCTCCCTGCAGGTATTGGTATGATACAAAAACAAAGTCATGAGCACTCCATAAACTTGAAGTCTCTAATTCACAATAAAACCTCCATAAGGGCCCAGTTTCTAAAAGTTCAAACTAGACACCAAACTCCATGACCCGAGCTGCCTCCTGATCATTCCAGAGGAATCTAGGCAGTGAGTTTCCCTATTTCTACTCATTATTTTTAGGTACTTGTCAGGTGAGAGTTGTGCAGCTGCTGTACAGAGAAGTGTGAAGAAAGCAAGCTGGGGAAGCCTGGAATGCCAAGGGAAGACCATTTCCATGCATCAGGCTAGTTCAGTCTCGATTTTATTCCACTCCTTCAGATTCTGTTCATCTCTGCAGTCAACAAATTCCTCCTTGATGCATAGTTGTATTTCCTTCTACTTCTTTACAGATGCCTAGCTCAGGTAAGCACATCAGGCAAGCGTGACTGAATCATGCCAGGAGAACAGGGGATATGTTAGATGAGCATTGCATCAAGAGCTGTGAGGAACTGAGAAGAGAGGTACTCAAAATAGGGGCCAACTGTAGCCCTGGACTGCAAAAAAAAAAAGGTAAAAATTCCAGTCTCCACAGGTTTAATTATTGTTCTATCATTTACATCGTCAGTGCTAATTGGGCTGTTCTTAATGCATAGATGTGATGTGGCTCACTGGCAGGAAAGGGACCTCTGGCAAGGGCAAGAGGGACCTCTGACCTTCTGGCAAGAAGGTCAGCCACCTTCTTGCTTCTCTGCAGGATCACCACTGGGATCCACATTTGTGACCAGTAAAAATGGGAAGATGAAAGAGCATAATCAAAGCTCAGAAATCCAGGGTGTATTGTCTTATGTCCATCTCAAAGATGGGCAGGTTGCTAAACCTGAGACTCAGAAATGAGTGACATATGAGTAGTTTTTTCTTAAAATCCAGAGAAATTCTTGCCAAGGTAATCCAAGATCTTTGCATACTCTCCTAGGGGTGTAGTATCTGTCTGAGGGCTAGCAAACCAAACCCCCAGATGGCCTTCTTCATCCTAGAAAGGCTGGAATGGCAACACATGGCTGTATCTCCAAGTGTTTTTGTTCAATTTTCTTCATGTGTGTGGGGTTTGCAGCAGTGAAGGTGCAAAGAAATCATTTTGTGCTCAGAAAGACCTGACTTGTACCCAAGCTGAAGCACATAAACTCTGTCTTGCAGTAGCAGTGAGCTAAAAGAAATTACTTGTTTAGACTTTCCATGTTTTTAATGGAATTCTCAGCTTGTGATTGAATTTAGGAAACAGGATTTAGTTTCAGGATTTATTCCATGGGTTCTGGGATTATTTTTTAAAGCAAGAATTCTCCATTCTTTTATTTCATTCCCTGCCAGTTTCCTTCAGTTTTAGTTTTGATTTTTCTCCTTTGCAGTTCACAACTTAAATAATGGCAAAGAAAACCTGGCATAGAAGAAAAGTAATTGTATAAAACCCAAGAATAGATTTTCTCACTTTTCTTTTTTGTATTCCCTTGAAATTTCCTTAATGTGTAAAGAATCCTCAGTTCCTTATAACAACAGAAAATAATAAATGCTGCAGACAGAACCACTCTGTCTGCATCAGCTCAATTCCTTTATTATCTGTAGTTTATTGTGCATGACACTGCACGTCTGATCATGGATTCCTCAGACCGACAGACCTGCTATTGAAATCAAAGGCAGTTTTGGCAGTGGCCACAGGACTGCACTCGCACAGTCACAGGTTATGTGCTTCAGGGAAAATGCCATCACACTTTGGAGCAGAAAGGAGTAAGCTAAAAGGTGAAGGAAATGATGGCTCCCGTATTTAATATTTCTGTTTCTTTTTTTGCTTTTGGTTTTGTTGACGTGGGAAATGCAGAGCTATAGTGTTTACAGTAACCCCTGCTCTGGAGAAAGTCTGAGTAGATACAGAAATGCTTGGGAAGACTGTGGGGTGATGCTTTCCAGGATCAAATACTTTCAATTGTTTCTAAGAGTATCTTCTGTGCCATTTTTTTTCCAGCTAGGATATTTGCTTTGAAAGTGATGTAACTATATGCAAATTAATCTACAGTATCTACAGTTAAAATGGAAGTAAAGGTGAAATAGAAGTAGTTATTCACAATTTTTAAAATCAAATTAATTTTAAATAAACAGTTTTTATTACCTGCTTCTGTTTTTGATTGTGAAGAGCTGAACTTGCTAAATAAGTTCTGGCTGAAACGGGTCCCCTCTTGCAAATGTGATTAATTTGTTTCCTTCCCACTTGCATAGTTGATCATAATACTAAGCAAGGCTACCGGTGCCTTTAGGGCCACTAAGAAGCTCCAAACGATGCCACAGTTCAATGTGGTTACTGTGGCAAGGAGAATCAGGTCAAGTCCTCTGAAAATAGGATTCAGGGGAGTCCTTGCTCAACTCAGTGCTTCTACATTTGGGAATTTCCAGACATTTCTTAGGAGAGCTTGCAGTGACATCTGAAGGCCATGCAGTAGAAAACCAGAGATCTGAAAATTCCTTTCTTTTCCTCTCTGGTAATATGTTTTTCTCATGAGGTACAGGAGCTATGTAGACATATTTCAGGAAGGTAGAAGTTGTAACCCTAATTAGTTGATGGGATGCTATACAAGTGCTAGGACGTGGGGAGAGACTAGGAGAAGGCTATCTTTAGAGTTCCAGCTTGGAAGAACACTCAGGAAACCAAAAGTTGACTAGCAATTTGTGTGCTGCTCTGGAGGCGAGCAGGCTGGGAACATTTGCTGCAAGCATCATCTGTTTCATGTGCTTTTTGATGGAACATCCAGAACTGCATAATCCATTGGGAGTTGCCTGCCCATAGGTCCTTGTTCTTTGACAGATCTGTCACACTTCTCAGAAATCAAGATGCAAAATCCATCACTCAGGGACATGGTATATGTGTATCGGATACTGTCTGGGGGATGAAGAGCCCATTAAACAGCAAGTCCCTAAACTCATCCATATGAAGAACTCACATCTGTGACAGATAGAATATGGTGATTAAAGGTGATCTGAGTCTAATGTGCTACTAAAGCACTATAAATATTCATTTTATTTCAGCCTCTCAGAGATGTCTGTGGGTGATTCCAGAGGGATAGGAACTGCTCATGCAGAACCTGAGTGCGAACAGCAAGATCATATTGTGTGGGGGGGATCCTGGGAAGCAATGGCACTCCCAGCACTGGCAGTTTGAGGCAAGCATATCATTGCCTGCATGATGTGGAGCTGAAGATCTGACCTTCACAATGAAGCCTGTGGTAGAGTTCTGTAAACTTCGCTACATAGTAGAAGAAGAGTGAATGAAGTCATATATACAACAGCTAGTGAATCTGTAAGAAATGAAGGCACAGCAAATTTATTGCTTATTAAAGGAGGTAGCCAAAATGTGGAGATCAATGGCATTAAGACAGGAGTAATCAGTTGGGTGAAGTCGTGGGGAATTCTCTGTTATGAGAATTTTCTCTCTTCTTCACTCACTGGGAAGAATGTGAGTGATTTACCTACTTCAGCCTGTCAAATTAAAATGTCAGGCATTCTAGTATACCTTCTCAATTTCTCATTATGACTCCATTTGCAAGTCCTTAATGAATTTTCTTTGACTATGAAGACTGTTGGCAAAAGTGTGCAATTTGTGTGGAAACCAGATTTTATAATTAAACAAGAGCTCAAGTACTGGTTTCATGGTTTGGTGTAGAATTCTCATTCAGGCTCAAGTCTGAAGTTCCTGAAAACTTAAGGGAGGTTTTATTAAAAAAACTCTAAGCATCTTGACTGTGGATAAAATTTTGGCTTTAGATTATAAGAAGATGAAAAACATATAGAGGTTCAAACTGAGGAAGTAAATCAGTTGAAATTTTTCCTCTCAAGTCATGTCTCAAGCTTCAGTCTTTACTTTTTAGGAAGTCAGTATTTCAGTTCTCTGTGGTAAGGGCAGCAGCTACCAGAAAACTCCCTACCACCCCTCACCTGTGCAGGGGGCAGGTCTTGTTGCAGTACTGCCCTGGATGAATCTGCACTTTGGAATGGAGACCCCTGGAAGAGGGCAGGTTGGAAAACCCCCAGGATGCAGCACATCCCTTTGCAGAGGTAACAAGATTTGAAAGCAGTACAGTCATGTTTGCTCACTGTTATCCCTCAGCTGATGAGCTTGGCTTAGTAACAGAAGCTGAAATCTTGTGAATGCAGAGGGAAGAGCTTTCTCATGCTATTTGAAGACTGTAGAAAAAGATTCACCCTTTTTCTTCTAATGATGTTGCAGAGTATCCCGACTCTCCACTCTAAGTACCAGCAGCACATCTTCAGCCAACACTATAAAAAGCCAACACTGTAGATTTAAATGACTCCCCTTACCTGACATAACCCTGACCAGACCCTATCAAACCCAGTAGCTGAGAAGGCACACAAGCTGCTGTTTGAGCAGAGGGTGGCAGAGAGAATGACTTCGGAGAGAAACGATTCCTGCCTGACAGGGTGCTCAGAACCTGAGGCCGTACAATGCACGGAGAGCTGCAGAGGTGGGGCATGTCCTGCTTCGCTTGCTCACGGGACACTGTGTTATGCTGAGATGTGACACTAGATGGTGCATTCGCCACGTGATTGGAAAAGATGGATCTTCCCAGTGCCTTTGCATGGGTGACGGTCACTGTCCCATCTGCTGAGTAATCACAGTACATCCTTCTCACAGCTTTTCACAAAAGTGACCCTTCCACGCAAGAGTCAGATTCTGTGCTCCCACAGCTGCCAGGGTGACACTTTGAGACTTTGGCACTTAGGCATGTAGGTTTGGGGGATTTTTTGTCTGATCACATACTAAGTTAACAAGTAATTTAGAAACAAGCAAACTTTAATGTCATATTGAGTACAAGGTATGCTTGAGGTTGGGTAGAGTGTATCTGTTATCCCACTCATTGCCTTGGTTCTCTGGTTTAGGCCTTCATGCTTTTGATGTTTACTACATACTGAATGTCTGACCATGTATTTTAATATTTTTAGGGTAGGGTTTTAGACCTTGCCTACAAGGAATAAATTATACTGAATTAACTACACTGATTTAGAAACTGATTTAGTTAAATCAGTGCAACTCTCCTGAGCACTTTATACCACTTCAGTTTAAGTCATGAGTCAGTGAGTAACAAATCAATTCTGTTGGCAGAGACTGAGAAAGATTAGACTAGATCTTCAGCCCTTCTATCTCAGTATTTATTAGGCTAAGGCCTCTTCAGGGCTTGTTGCTGTTCTCTTTAATTTTCCCTGCCTAATGGACCTGATCCAGCTCTTGATGGCGTAAATGAGGGGTTTTCCATGACCTCCAGCTGGGAGCTGGAGATGGCAATATCTTTATTAGAAACCCAGAGAGGCTTAGAATGACAAATAACTCAAGCCTGTCTTCTCCTCGCTGCATACTGAGTTCTCACATTGTGGCTCATACTGCAGAAGTTGCATCTGCAATGACAAATATATTATTCTACATTCAGGGCTGGAAAATTTATCCTCTAAAGACAGAAATCTCTACTAACAATGTGCTAGGAGTATCACTATGCAAAGAGTCATAATCTGCTTTGATTTTCTCAATAACGGCTGACAACATATACTTTGAGGCAGGATGAAAATAATTATTTTCAGGAATTTCCCCAAATTTTGTGCATTCTGGTTGGATAGGCTCAGCACTCACATTATTCCTAGTTTTGTAGCAGCTTAACCTGAAACTAGACTGATATTGCACTCAAGCAAAAAAAAAGTACAGCTTTTTCAAAATGTGTTTCAAAAAGTCTTGTTTTATTTTGTTGCTGTTCTCCTTCTTTACCTTTCTTCACACTTCTACAAACTGTTAATAGTAAGAAGGATATCTGAGAATATGCTTAAGAATATGCTGAGTTCTACTCACTGAAAATTTTGCTTATTCTTCCCAAATCTTCTTACTCCTGTCTGTAGAGAGCAGTGGTTGAACTCTTGGACTGTCTGCCTATTCCAGGAAGAGTAATTCACTTGTTTACAAACCTAAGACTTTGGTTTAGTGCAAAGTAATCTTTCTCATTCTGAACTGGATGTTAATAAAGCTGTGAACTCTGTAACGAACAATGTCCTGGCATACTCTTACAATTCACCTACAGATCCTGGAAATCTTCATATTTCAAGTAGTGATGCCACCTTCTACTTCCATCTCTTTGCCAAATGTGATTTCTTGTGTTTTTTACAGGTTTATAATGGAACTTACATCTTTGCCTAAATTTCTCTGGACAAGTGACAACAAGCTTCTGCATCACCATTTTCCAGACATACTGGCTACTGTTCATACCACACAAGACATCCCTGAAGAAGTTGTTTTTGGACCATGCATGCTCCAGAACACCCTGCTGGACACTGTAGCTTTCATTGCTCTCAAGTGCTCTGACAGACGGAACATCCACTATGTATTTAAGGTATGAGAAAAATATGAGTGTTTAATGTTAGACCTATCAAAAAGAGGTACACCATCCCTGAGAAGGTAACTTTGCAAGGGGTAGGTTTTTTTCATTTGTTCAGCACAAGTAACAGCTCCTTCAAAGAGAAAGGGCCAGTGCATTTCTGATTTATGAGCTGTAGAGTGGAAGGACCTAAGGAAAACTCTGTCCTTTGCAGGAAGAATACAAAGTCCCACTTCTATACTGATGATTGATGACCTGCTTCAGATCTGACTTGCAATAGGAAGGAAGAGAGACAAATAGTTCATTAACCTCTAGTTCAGCTTTTTTCAGGACAAAGGAGGTTTATCAGGAGGTGTGACAGCCTTGTGAGAACAGAGGGGGAAGACTGTGGCATTGCACTGATTCATGCAGGTGGCACCATTCACAGCATTTATTTACAGATCTAGGCAGCTTCTGCCCCAGTGTGTTCAGTTATCCTTAAAAGTGAAACCACAATGGCAGTCAGGCAACCAGCCCACACACACTTTGGGCAGCCACAACTTAATGGCTATTAGTACGTGGACTTCCTAAAGTACCTTAGATCTGTATGTCTGTGTTACAGCTACATTTTTCAATCACTGCAGGGGAGGCAGAAACCTCAGGATTGTAATGGACTGTAAACTCTCAAGCTCTAGTTCCCCAAATTTTTTTTGTTTCATAGCCGCTGTTTATCATGCTGACCACTTACCCTGGCTTTCTGGGTCTTAGAGTGCTTTTCAGTCACTGCTGGTCTAGATGAAGACAGGGAGATGTTTTACAGTGTGAGGAAAGCATATTTCCCGTATTCTATGGCATGGATGGATTTGGGACAGATCCAGGTTTGCCTAAGATTCCTGTGCCCTGGAGGAGAGAAATCCCAAGGCATATGTGTAATATGGAAGATACAGTTATTGGGAGATAACCTGTTCTACACTTCTGCTTTAAACAAAATAAGAGAGAGAAGAAGAGGCTTCAGGGTTTATCTGACTGTTTTGAGTCTCTGGCATAAGTTTTCTTACTTGGACAGTGTTATTAGGACTCCAGGAGACCAACAAACTCTTTGCAGAGAGACTTGCCCTGAAATAAGGCTTTATTTTTGGAATATTTCTGTATTTCTCCTGGGAGTTTTGAATTACTGTAGAGAGAGCCTCAAAGGTTTTCTACATTGGAAGAGCCCTCTAGAGGGATGGATTTAGTGTTTTTCTACACTTGAGCTAAGTAATTGCTATGCAGCAATGAAATTGGATGCCTAAGTTGGCTCAGATCTCTGTCTTTTGGCAGTAAATACATGAAATTCTGTGCAAGTAGCTGTTTCAGATGCAATTGGTAGTCCCATATCCTGTGAACTACTCATAATTAAAAGTAAACCTCCCAGAAATCAGGAACTACCATTAGGCTCCTAACTGTGTGTAGTAATTAATTAAAAATTCAATCATGATGCTATGTTGTCATCATGGCACTGAAGTGCAAAACAAGAAATAGGTTTTGCTCTGCTGGGTGTAGTACAAACAGAATACACATGGCAATGAATTGGCCAGGTGGATTCATTGCAACTGTGGTTTCTGTTCATCAGCACTCCTGCAAGACTTTGGGGTATGTTATTTCTAACAAGGGCTTCATCATCTTGGGCTTTTTTGTTTAGACCAAATGAGAACTTCATAATCTTTTTTCCCTCATTTTCTTGGAGACCTTAATTTGAGCTCCTTGGCTCAGTTTGTACCCTTGGGCAAAGAAGATGCCTTGGCAGCCATTGTCACAGGTAGCTCTTTCCAGTTGATTCCTCTTCCCCTCACAGCTTCTTGGGGGTTTCAAGGAAAAGCCTTATTTTCTGTCTCCTCTTCCAGCATCTCCCAAGGAAGCCACATTCCTCCACAGCCCAGATCTGGCTGAGATGCTGGGCTATGAAGGCCTTACCTCATATATGGGTGCAAAGGGTCCATCTGGGGGATTGACACCTCCAGGAGAGGCTGGATTTGCTGGGTTTAAAGTGTCTCTAAACACATGGGAAAAATAAAGCTGGTTAATGATTCTAGTTGGCAGCACCCAGATCTTATCTTACATCTGGTACTCCTCCTCACCTTCTTGAAGCTGACTGTGCTCTTTTCCTGGAGTGCTGGTGGAGCTGTGCTCCCTTTGACTTTGCTTAGAGCACTGGGTGGCTGCTCGGTATTTCTGAAACACAGCAACTAAAATATGACAGCCTCTGTCAGAGCTGTTAGTTACAGCCACTGTGTGTGGGTGGGTGTTCCTGGGTTGCTGTCAGGCACTTGTATTTCTCAATCATTGTTAATTACCATGGCATTTAGAGAGAACCAGTTTCAGGGCATGCTAATTTATTTTCTCTCTTACACTAAGTAACTCTCATCCTAATGGTCTCTTAATGTTTCATTCTTGTATCCAAGCTACTGATGTGATCAAACTTTTCACCGTAGGTAATAGTCAGTTAAAACCAGAGAAATAATTAGCCAAAATATTGTTTCTGGTACCAAGCACCAAAGAATGGCTGCCCTGCAATTAGTGGAAAACAAAGAGCTATACATTGCTTGGGGTGAAATTTAGATCATACTTGTCATTAGACATTTTTCATTTGCAAACTTCTTCCTTTCTAAACAATGACTTAGTGCTTCAAAAATTAGTTTTTATGCATATAAATATTGTCTTTGATCACCCTGTGTTTTAACCTTCAAGCTATGAAAGTTATTCCCTTTCAAGTGTTGCAGACCTGCTGTGGTAAACACCAAGGAAAAACCTATAAAGAAATAAACCATTCCCTATTCAGTGTAATAAAGTAACTAAGATTGGTGTCACACACTGCGTGAGGAAGACAATGCCAAATCTTTTGTACTTACATTATTTACCTGTCAACCTGTGACTAAATGACTCAGGAGTCCTGTGGAGTAAAAATTATATGTGATTTAGGACTATGCTGTAATATACACACAGAATAGAAATTTAATTTAAGCAATATACTTAATATTACTTTTTCAGCTTTTTAGTGCCTGACCTTACAACCTGAGAAATGTTTTTAAACTTAATTTGTTTGGTACATCTTCATGCACACAAACTGAAAGCAATTCAACCCCTTGCAACTCCCAGAAATTATTTAACAAAAAATATTGATCTGATGAGGTTTATCTGTTTATATACCTTGAAATTAATTTAATTAATCTAGCAAAGGTAAAATATAATTTTCTTTCTGAAAAAAAGGAAAGAGATCATATAAATGCTTCTTAGTTGTATATATTAAAATCTGTATTTTATGTAATCTAGCCAAACATATATGTAGATGTTTACTTGGGGTATTGAATCAAATAACCATGACTTTTCTTACACCCACTGATCCATATCCTCTTATGTCACTGAAAAACTCCACATGCAACTGTCCTGAGTGTATGTTCATTCCCAGTTTCACCCTACACTGATCCAGGGGGCTGCACATCTCTCAGTCCCCAAGTCACAGCACTGGCACATCTCCTGACTCATATCCCATTTTCATATCCCAAGGATTGAGACCCCTTCTTAGAGAGGATCACACCTCCTGTACCTCTGTGATCCTGGAACAGTCCCATGGGATGGTCTGCACCGGACATGGCAAGAGACTGACCAACACAGCAGGCCTGGCTTTGCCACGGGAGGTTACACATGATCATCAGTGTCTCCTCCTCCCTGCCACACAGCTGTATTCCCAGAGCTCTCAGCCCCCACACGGGGGAAGCCTTCTCCCTGGGATGCCTTTGGATTTGGTGACACTGGCAGATGTGTTGGGCTCACAGCTTTGTCATAAGTGCTCAGTTCAAGGCAGAAACCAGGCTTTGTTCTTGGATTGGATGAAAATCTTGCTTTGAGGCTCGAGACCTGTAGCTTCCCTTCTTTGTGTCCTGTCTCACAGGTGGATGTTACATCTGTGCACAGTCCCACAGGACTGCCTTGGATGAGACTCGTACAAGCAGCTGCCCATAGCAAGGAGCAGAACTTGGAAGCTTACTTAGAAAACAGTCAGTTATACTATCGCCCCACCAGGAAAATCAGCAAAAATGAGGAGCTGCTTGTCTGGTATGATGAGGAGCTTTCCAGCCTCTTGGGTTTCAATGAGATAAAGGCTCAGAGGCCCCAGAATGGTAAGTACTGAATTGCTGATTGCAGGGGTCACTGAGGACAGAAGGGAGTCTGCATCTTCTTTAGGATGTGGTTGTCTTGTAATAATACAAAACATGTGTAAATCCTTAGCTGATCTGCTAAGAGAAAATATCTTCTGCTTTGAGGTTTGAGCTGGAGGCACAGAGCAAGAGCCAATTTGCAGTTCTTAATGCATTCTCATTGGTACTTTCTAGCAGGGGATGGTGCACTAGGGATTCATGCTGAAATTCTTGAGCTATGCAATGGAAATCTATGCACTTCTATAACTTAGAACCCTAAAAGTCTAAAGTGTCAGCAGGAAATAGGCCTCTTGTAGCTCATTGACAAATCAGGTATAGGCTAGTGTTCAGCTTTAATCTTGTAAATGAGCAGATCTCTAAAAATACATACCAAACCTAACAGTATTGCATTCAGCACAGTCTGCCTATTTAGTGTTGGACACAGTGAAAATGAGGAAAAGAGCAAGCTTCAGTTTCTGAGATGTTGATGGAAATTCATTGCTCCAAAAGAAGTTGACCTGGAGGTTGTTACAAAACTAAAAATCCAGATTACAGAGACACCAAGCAAGTTAGTCAGGTCCAGACGAAGTCTGACTCCAGCTGTCATTTTTTCCAAATTTTGCCTAGTTAGACTGGACCAAAACCCTTTCTACATTCCCTTTAGTTGATTTAAACAAAGCTTATATAGATTGGTTAGTAAAGGTATAGGTTGGTAAAGATATGCATTAGCAAATTCATATGGTAATGTGCTTGTCTGTAAATTAGTATCAAATTAATTCAGACACATTCATAACAGGAACTGGCTAAATCCTTCCAGCTGGTTTCAGTGTATTCTGTTAGTTTCTGTGTAGACACACACTGCCAGCCCTTTGGATTTACCAGGGAAGAGTGTTACTTGCACAAGAAACATTTTATCTAGAAACAAGACTTCAAACTCATAGGTATAATGTTCCACCCATTTCGGCAGCTGTATTTTCTTATAAAAAGTTCAGCTTCTGTAGTTTGTAAAGTGATATAAGCTGTGCTGAGTCCCAAATTAGGAATTTTTAATTCTACCCAACCAATTTATGAACTTTCCTATGTATCTCAGGCCTCAGGTGCTGTCTGGCATCACTTGCATTGTAAAACCGCTGTGTGGTGAAATAACGTAACATGCATATGGTTTACAAGGGTTAAGATGTACCATATTTCTGTTTGCTGAATTTTGTACCATCTGTTCATGGGCAGTCCATCATCCCAATGAAGCAGAGGTGCAGTAGGTCTGGAGACCACAAAGAAAGAGTGTTCCTTATTCCTCCTGCCCATCACTGGCATTGTTTCAATTTGAACATCATTTTCTCTGCCATAGACATTTGTGCCTTAAGGCATATAACAGCTTGCCAAATGAGCATGAGTAAGGGCTTCAGGCATTAAGGTCAGATGATTTTTGAACAGTATTAAACTTCCAGAGTGTCCTAAAAATAGAGAGTCATGTAAAAATGTTTGAATCCTGGTCTAAAACTCATTATTGCTTGGATACATAGTATTTAACGTTCATCCTGAATGGAAGCCAGTGACTTAGTTAAGAAATGTAGACCCAAATCTGGGTTTAGATTTCAAATCTAAATGGTTTTATGTTGATCATGGTGTACTGGCCATTTCATGTACTTTTATGTAATATAATTACATTTTATGTAATAAAATTTAGGCTTGAGAGTCTAAATGGAATATTTCTGCCAGTAGCACGGAAACATGGAAGCAAATAAGAATGAATCATTTTGTATAGCAGGAAGGGACCTGATTCTGCCCTGGCATTAGTTTTACCATGTGTAACCTTGTGTGACACAAGAGGTCTTTCTGGTTTTTTATGTCAATAACAGGATCAGGATCTGCATCCACCCACGATTCCACCTTTGCCAAACTCATCACTTGTTGTCTGTTTCTGCAGAGTTGAGATGCCAAGAGTGCGACCGAGTCTTTAAATGTGAGCATTCCTATCTGTCCCATGTCCGCTTCCTCTGTGTCCCAGAGAAGAGCGCTCTGCTATGGAGAAACTTCCAGAACCCTAAAACTGAAAAGGGCAGCCTAGCTGAGCAGACCACAAATTTCCACAGTCTGGCAAGGGACTTGGAAGTCAAAATGGCAGCTTGGAAAGATGATGCACATGGTCTTATTGGAGAAAGGAGAGCAAAATCTGAAGAGGCTGAGAACAACAGGAGCAGGAAAACAGTGCTGTTGGAGAAAACCAATAACTTGACTGAGGAACGTAACTGTGGGGGCAAGGAAGAGCTTGGAGGAGAGCATGCATCGGCTGGTTCTTTCAGGAAGCTTAGTTCAGGGAGGCAGTCAGCCAGGAAGGATGCTTTAGAGCAGAAGCAGAGTGCTTTCACTGAGGTCAGGAGAATGAAAGAGAAGCTGAGGAATGAGAGACTGCAGGAGCCAGAGCAGGAGGATGGCACGGCCCCACTTGGTAAAGAGCAAGTGTCAAAAGAAGTGTTGCTGAACTCCTCTGGTAGTGCATTCTCCTTTGTTTGGCCCACCAGAGCTCGAGGAGAACAGAAGAGTGCTTTCAGCAAGCCCAGTAAGTGTGTAACAGAAAGAGCTGCAGTAAATTCTTCTCATCCCATAAGTGAGTCAACAAAGAGCCTGGGGGAGCTGTCTGGCTTCATTGCCACCGCAGACATCATGTGCTGCAGCAGTCTTCTCAATTCCAAGTTCTTTGTCAGTGATTTGTGTAATGCTCAGATGCTGCAGACAAGCATCACTCGGAGCAATGTTTTCCCATATACCTCAGAACCATGGCTCAAGCAAGCAGGAGGACAGTTACAAAACACCACCACCACTTCCTCCTCCTCTTCCTCCTCCTCCTCCTCCTCTTCCTTGACTCTTCTTCCCCCCACCTTCACATCCTTTGGAGTGGCTGCCCAGAACTGGTGTGCCAAATGCAACCTGTCCTTTCGCATGACATCTGATTTAGTCTTCCACATGCGGTCACATCACAAAAAAGAATATTCCTCAAGTGAATCCCAGTGCAAGAGGAGACGAGAGGAGAAGCTGACGTGTCCCATTTGCCATGAATACTTCCGAGAACGCCATCATTTATCCCGGCACATGACTTCTCATAATTAGAGCCATGCAGACAGATGTCACCAAGGGACCGGGCAGGTTGGATGAAGAAGGGAATGATAGTTCACTTAAATCCATTTCTTTTTGAGTTTACATTAATTTCTTTCAGGAAATCACTGTTTACAATTATTTTTAATAGATGCTTTGCAAAAAAAAAATTAAATGTTTACAAGAGTCTGAGTGGATTTTAAGTTTTGAAAACTCAACCTAGCCCTTGTCAACCTATTTTTGAGGAAATAAAATAGTGAAATGAATCCACATGCAGTGTTAATTTGCAGAGTAGGGACAAAATCATAGATTTGCAAACAGAGTTGTCTTTGCTCATATTTGATTTGCTGGTGTCTGTGCAGTACAATGTAAATACAGAAACAACAACCACCTCATTGAATGAGGAACCTTTAAGGATTAGAAAAATCAGAGCTTATATGTCAAAAGAAGATAAGTTACTATTTCTAGCAGCACTGGTGGACTCTTACTTCTTTATGTTAGCCGAATCAGCTCTCTTACCAAATTTTTAAGTTAAAAGCTGACATCTTATCATCTCCTTGGCTTTGAAAGGGACCTGAATTTAGGACTGTTTGAAATCTATGATTGTCAACAACTGACTGGCAGACTGCCAAAGAGGATGGAGCTTGTAAAGCAGAATATCCAACTTCTGTTCCAGGCTCTGCTGCTTTTGAAATGTCTTTTACACAGTGAAATCAGTGTGGGTCTGTATCAAAATGTGAGCTGTTGTCAAATATCCTAAGACCTGCGTTACCTTAGTAGGCATACAGATCTGATGGGAGTAAAGTTCAGCCTGCGGTTTTCAGGTTTTGGATATACCAAAGGAAACAGTTAGGGTGTCTGAGTTACAGTTAGCTACTGATAGATAGAATCTGCACACTTTAATTGTGGGTGGTAGGCTCTGTTCTGATAACTGCTTGAAGAGAAACACAAAATGATACAGGTGTACATGAATTGCACTATATTGAACCACCTTGTCTGTCCTCTGGTTTCTACATGGGCCAATTCCACCTTTTTTTTAAAAAAAGAAGTATATTCTTTCTCTTGCCTGTCCATGAGACATTTTTCTTTTGTCTACTTTTTTTTTTTGAGCTTTGCTGAGTCTCAGCAGTAAAATCATACTGCTTAGAGTGGGAGGAAACACTTTCTATTGTTACTGAAGCCTATCTAATTTGCCTGTCATTACTTTTTAAATCCATTTAGGGGCTTGATTTCGATAGTTTATGCCACTTTGTTCTTCAAGCAATCATTTCTCCTGCTCTTGTATAGTATTTTTTCAGGTTGTCTGATGTTTTTGTGGCCTGCCTTTGAACTCACCTGCTTCATCAAGGTCTACTATTCTCTTTCACTTAGAGAATGATCAGAAATTATTCATTTCCCAGCTGAGGGTAAAGGACATTTCAATATGCTCTGTATGTTCCACCACACTGATGATATACTCCAGTGGTTTTTGAATACTGGACAGAATTTTGAGTTACCATGATGATACCTTGCCTGATAATGCAAGTATCAGCAAGTAAATACATCTGAATGAAAAAGAGAGACTGACAGTGTTAGGCTGTCAGCTGGAACCAACATAACCCACTCACTGTCACCACTTGGGAGATTTCTGGAAGTCAGGAGATTGTATTCTTCCCAATATATTGCTGTTGAACATTAATACATGACTCTTTCCTATTAACAGAAACATTCTTCTTATTCCAGGCTTTATTTTTGAAACATAAGTGATAAAACTATTACATTATGCCTTTGAGTTCAGGAGACAGTTCTGGTTGGATTGTAACACAGCTTTTCAAGGTCAGTGGTGGAAGCTCTTTCACTTGAATCATTAAAACACAAAATGAACAAAGACTTCGAAACATGGAGCACAGGGAACAACCTTGCATTGAGTAGGGATGGTGTGGTTTCCTTGTAATCTTTCCATCTCTATTTTGTGCCCAATAACATTTGCTGTGTAAGGAATATATTTATGGCAAAGTTTAATGGGCCAAATTTCACTCCACCTGGGTGCCAGCCAGTTTACTGTGAAGTCAGTGTCCATAAAGTGTAATGAAGGACTCTGTGGTATAACTGCATTCATATGTGGTCAGGGTTATATTTCCCATTAGTAGTTTAGGCCAGATTGTGATCTCATTTATTCCAGTGAAAATCCAGAATAATTCCATGTTGCTACTCCCGATTTATATTAATTACTTTAAGATCAGCCTGGCCCAGTATAAATAAGACTAAAGATTTTTTGGTACAGTTACTGCAAAATGTTCTTTTCTGTACTTACTGAAAGATGCCATGTTTTCTTAACAGTTTTATGATTAGAAACCTAGCTTCAGATTTCTTCTGGAAAAAGACAGGACTAGCTGTATAATGCTCCCCAGTATTATTTTGGCACATCACTTCAACATTACCCTGCTCCAAATGCCTGTTTTTCCAGTGCACTACACCTGGTGTGTAATTTAGATCAGAATGAAACAGTACCAAATCTTACTGGTTACATGGTTTCACTGATTTTGTGTTGGACAAAGTGTAGAAAATCAACCATGGAAAAACAGATGCTGAGTCTCAAAACCTTCAAATAGCGTGTTAGACCTACAGCCTGAGAGTTCTTACCAGTAATCAAACTTCTTCACTTTGTTTATGGTATGAGGCTTGAGCAGGCAGCAAGGTTACAGGGAGAGATAGCTTCCCTTTATGTCATGGAGTTGTTTTCTTTGGGAAAAAAGAAAAGGTAAGAAGTCTTACTCAGTTTCCTTGTGGGCATATCTCAGCCACAGCAGTTTATATACTGTGATGCCAAGTAATGTAGGAATGCCTTCTGTGCACAGAGAGAGAATTATGAGGAGAAGGAGTTACGAAAAGTGGCAGAGCTGATTCAAAATGAAAAAATAAGGAGAGGTTTTTAATAAGCTTGATTTCTGGTACTTTCCTCACCTCCTCCAGCTCAGGGGCAGTGCACTGTGGTCCTGGTCTGTAAAGATTGAGGATTTCCATGGAAATCACACTGCAGGCAGTGTGTGCAGTGCTGTCCTTGTTTTTTGTAGGTGGCCATCAGCATAAAGATTGCATTAAAAAATTGCTTCTTATTCTGAGGTAAAGGGGTTTGTGAACTAAGACTTATTTAGACGCACAGCAAACCATACAGCCAAACAATATGACATCTTGTTGCCTGCTGCATCTGTGCTGGTATCAGTGCAAAGCCATCCAGATGCCAACAGAACCAGAACTTGATTCCCCATGTATAAACTAGCTCTTTGTGCAGGCACAGTGAAAGTCTTTTATGTGTCTCAAATTTAACTGAGTGTCTCATCTAAACTGGGTTACATAAACCAGGGGGCTTATCCAAAATTTTTGGAGATTTTATTTCTTTAAATGAAAATACTTATAATAAAACTGAGTGAACCAAATATTGAACAGGCAGAAGGAAGCCTAACGAGACAAAGAAAAACAAACTTCCTATAATTGAGTCATGCTGGAAGCTTATTTCCCCTTATGTCTAGAAGTCTGAAAATTTAAATTGGTGCAGATGAAATCCTGCTGGTAGGAAAGCACTACACTAGAACAGGGGGTTTGTGAAGAAATGAAGGACTACATTCTGTCCCTGTGAAATACTGTGATTTTTCAGCAGGGATCTCTGTCTTTTATTCAAGTAGAAATTCTAGAAAAAGGGGAAAATAATTTTGTTTTTAAAACAAGAGGAGACAATTTGCAGTGAGCCGACTGGTTCTCTTCCTGTCTTTGCTAGCAACTAACTTCTAATTTTGATCAAACAACTGTTTCTCATGACATGTGTTTCTGGATCAGTGATAAAGGATGCAACACAGGGCTGTCAAGCTTAGCTGTGCAGGCTGTGTTTTCTGCAATGGATAATGAGTTTACTGATAGGAAATGCCAGATTACCATATTTGTTCACTCACTGATCACTGATCCCTGAATTTTTTCTGATGAAGATGTATTTTTCCATCAAAATGACATTCAGATGTGGTTTGGAGAAATATATTTTTGCTTGTTTTTTATGAGGTAATTTTCCACTAATCAAGGCAGTCTGTATGTTTCCATGGATCTACAGGGCACTATCACAGCTTAGATTTCACTTTATACCCCTTGCTTGGCTTGGCTGGAGGGAGCTGGCAAAATAAAGAATGGGAATGATGGTCTAGCCCCGAAAATAAAAACTTTAATAATGAAAATAACAAATGTGGAGACTGCAGGTTACAGAGACTGGGACCAAAGACCTGTGGGCAGGGCAAACCAGGTGTAGGGGCAAAGGTCCAGTCATGAATGTGAACTTGGAACATGACCTTATTCAAACAAAGTCCTGAACCAACTGAGAGCAAGAAGCAGAAACTTGACCAAATACAGGGTAGTTCTGTTGGCATACCGGCTCCCAAGAACCCACAGTTCCCACTGTGACCTGACCAGGTGCTCCCTCAGTACATGGTTTGCCAAGCTCTGAGGTCAAAGCCCTCTGCAGATGCATCTGAGGTGAAAATCTCAGCTGGATGAGATCCCACAGGGATCACTGGAAATCACTGGACAAAGGCAGCACAAAAGAAATAAGAGCTGGCTGTCATTTCTTAGAGTTCTATGAATGCTGGAAAGAGAAAGAGGATACTGCTAGGTAGGCTGATACAATAACTCCTTTCTTCCTGCCATTAAAAGGAACATGATTAGGATTCATATTTGGGAAGTTATTCTAGGTGGGATGATAGGAAAATGGTGCTATAAACTGTAGAATGTCCATGTCACCTCTGGAACCAGATGAGAGAAGGGTGGCAGTTTCATCATGTTTCCTGTTGTGTTCTGGAAGAGCACTTCTGAAATTGCTTGCCCCTCCCTAAAAACCTTCTAACTTTCTCATTTAAACCACAAACCATGGACTTTGCATAACTAATTTGCATTTGTGCTTTTGTGATTTCCAGACCTTTCAATGCAGTGTAATTTTCTACACAATTACTGACTGTAGTTCTGTGAGGTCTAAACTCATTGAGATGAGCATAACTATGACATAGCAGTTTGTGAAGACAGGAAAAATTGCTTTTAACACACTGGCCTTTGTTAAGCCTGGCAGTTTCAATATTAATTAGCCATTACTATGAAATAGCAAATAATATTTTGTCAAGTAATAAAATTTCTCAAGGTTGCACAATCGTTTTCCACTGAAATCGATCACTTTAGGGAATTAACAACATTATTGATTTAAAATGGACTCATCAGCAACTGCATCTTCATTGTTTGTTTTTCCAACTGGATTCCAATTTCTAAACATATTTATTACACATATGTATTTCCCATATTACTGTGAGAAGAATTAATTTGCTATTTGTGCCCATATGCTAAAGGTTTTTGTCCTTGAATGAATGGCTAAAGTTTCTAAATATTTGGCTTAACAATTAATATTGTTTGTACATGACAGCACAACTGATTGTTTTTAGGAAAGCAAAGCAGTTTATCTGGATCATTGAGACATTAAAGAGGTTTAAAACACATTAGAAGAAATACATTAGCGTTGTTTACTCATTCATTGACTACTCCATTTTTTTACACATTAAGAGTATTTAATATTCTTCATACATATATCACTTTACATGAAATTCTGTATGGGATTTAGTTAATTAAAATATTTTCCACAACACTGAGAAGTTTAACAACAAGCTAGTTCATAAAAATCAGAACATGAAAATGTCTCAGAAGAGTTCAGGTTAGCAATCACACTGAATGTAGTTGATAAGACAAAAAATAAAAAGGATGGAAAATCTCTTTAGTTCTTAAAATTTTCTTCCTGTAAAAACTGGAAGTCAAGTGTTTAACACAATTTATTAAAAAAAAATGGCAGGAACTTAAAAATGAGCAAATGAACACCAATGTGTAACTACTGTAGACTCTAACTGAATTTTGGGGGACTATTTCCCTGATTTAATTATCTTACAGCTGGCATTTTGTAGAGATGAGAAAACCTGAGATCTAAATTAAAGTTACACATATTTGTAAATAATTACGAAGATATATGTTTAACTAAGAATTGTAGGAAAGACAAGGAATGCTGTGCATTAAGCTCCTGTCAATATCTCTGTGAGTTATCCTGAAATCCACTATCACTTCATATGTAGCTTGATAGCAGGGTGCAAAAGATATTTTTCAGCTTTTTTTTTTTTTTTTTTTTCTGTATTTGTAGCAGGACAGAGCAAATTAATTTTAGCCTTAAGTAAAAAAGGTATGGTTCTTTTCCTTGAGTCAGTTGACCTGGGCACAGGGTAGAAGAGTCAATGTACTGCCTTTGTCCTGCTCATCCTCCCCTCTGACAGACACTGAGAGGAGCAGGCATGTTCCTTTCAAATACCAGGAGTCTTGGACACCCTGACAGACTGGGAATGTTATGTTTGCTACATCTAAATGATGAAATGGAGAAGAGACTTAATTTGGCTCTTGCAGTTTGGAAAACAGACTCTTCCAACTACTGCTAATTTTTAAAGATGTATAAATAGGAATGTTTCCAAAGGAGAAGAGCCTTTTCTGTCTTTAAAGTTGTTAACATGCTTTCAATAGTGACAACTGGGATTTTCTATGGGACGAAAGGAGAGCTGTGATTGGTAGCTACACTTCAAAACACTTACTGAACATTTATGTTTGATTACAGGAGAAGAATTCAGAAACCCCAGTGAATTATTCAAGTATTTCAACCACGCACAGAAAGACCTGGGTTCCACAGAATGGGGAAAAATGCCAGCATGTTGGAAAGGAGTCACTTTGAGCTATGTACAGGGACTCGATCACTGACTGAAATGAAGAGAGACTGAAACAAAGCTCCCACTTCTTTCTAGGGTTTACATTTGGGTAGCTAGCTTTCTTTTCATAAGAGCTAGGGATGTGTTCCTCCACAGGGCTATCTAGAGCTGTGTAGGTGAGCACTGAGCATCTCCTTTGCTTTGATGAGTGCTGTTTCAGCTGATGCTTCTATGTGAGGAGGGACTCCTTTCCCTTCCCAAGAGGTGCTGTCTGCAGAGATGACTGATCTGGAGGTGGGGATGACAATGTAGAAGTTGGTTTCATCTACCTGATACGTCTGTGGGGAATGGCAGCCACCACTGGTCTGCTCCCCAATGATGAGAGCTCTGCTCAGTCTCTTCATTATGTATACAAACTCTTCGGCAGCCCCAGCTGTCACAGCACTGGTAAGGATTACCAGCCCCTTCTGAGAGCCGTACCTCTCCCCTGTAGGGTAGGAAAAAAACCCATCAGAAATGAATCCATTTTCAGAGAATTATTTGTATAGTAGATCAAAGAGAAGCCAAGATAGAGGGTTTGCTCCCCACCTGCTATTAACAACCCAAGAAGTTTGGGAATTTACTTTTGCCTATGATAGTATTAAAGTACTTTCAACACTAGCCCAAACTATATGCTGTAAAAAAAGGTTGTCCCCCTGTGTGGTGCTCTTGTGCCATCAGCTTCTGCTTATGAGCTCCATAAGGAGAGAAGCCAGCTCATGATGATTACTGTTAGCTCTTGTGTGGCTTTGACTTTTACGGGAGCTCCAGATCTCATCAGAGTAGCAGAATAGACAGGTGAGAAAAATTACATTTTTCACTATTGCAGCAGGAGTAGTCAAAACTCATCCAGAAGCATCTTCAGTTTCACCCTCATCCCTGTTCTAGGAACATGACTGTCATACAGCTTGGCCTGCAACTGTGCAGGCATTATTTTATGAAATTACAATTATAGTAGTTTCCCACAGCTTTTTTATAGTTTGTAAATGGATGCTATACATGGCCTTTGTCCCAAACCCTTCAACAAATACCCCTTTATTATTAGGATCTGAGCCAAGTATCTCATTTTCTTACATAAAACAGCTGACAGGAATAGGAAGGGCTTTGAACTTTATTTTCAATATATCTGAACATGCTAGATACTTTTTGATAGTTTAGTTTCTTTGAAAAAGTGACCAGTGGGTAATAACTAGGACTTGATAGCTTGAAAAGTAAACTGCTCTAAAAATGTCAATTTATGAGTAAGTAATAGTATGACATCTAATTCTCATGCTAAATTCTAAGAGAGGGGCCCAATAGCATGGTAATTAATTTTCACACCATCTTTTGTCTTCTCATTTCACTATAAACATAATAACCATTAAAATACTCTTTTCACAGTAGATACATATAATACAGGACCAGATCCAGGTCCTTTGAAGTTAATATGAGTCTGCCTGTTCTCTTTGATGGGAACTGGAGTGTGTGTCCATAGAAATCATGTCCCTGAGCACAACCCACCTCTGCCTGGGAAAATAGATAGACCCTGCAGACTGGGACAAAATTTAACCATTTCAGCATGATCCAGGCCAGCAACTGCAGACACCATTAACTTTTTTGCTGCTGTCTTAGCTTAAGAGTGGAAAATAATTAAACCCCATGTTTAAGGTTTCTTAGCGCTCTAACTGCAGCCTATGAACACTGAAGAGCTCTGTTTCTGCATATTGCAGCATCCTTTCAGCTTCCACAAACTGGGGCAGGGTGTGTGTGGGGTGTGTGTGACTCATTGCCAAATGCTTCAAACTCACCCAGATGTACAAAATTTAGTGTTTTCCTTTCTCTTGTCTGGACAAACTGGGGTATTATGGTGTTTTCATCTACTGATGTAGAGGATGACACATGTAGGTAGTAGGGAACAAGGACTAAAACTGTATGTGAGTGTTGGAAGAGACCTCACTAGAGGTCCAGGCAACACTGGATTAATTTTTAATTTTGACAACTTTTAAAAGCAACAAGTTACAGCTGCTCTACACAGTATTTGGCTGAACTTATGGGGACCTCTGTGCCCAACATACCCCATTTCAAGGAGTGATAAACTGCTTATTTCTAGATGACATTGAGTGACATGGCTGAAATGCACATTTTTGTTTCTACATTCTCTACACAGCTTGAGCTGATCATGGCAGGTTCTTCCACCAAGTAAGTTACAGGATTTAATGGCTCACTTTAAAATGACAAGGAGAGACATCTAAAATGAAATGCTATACTGAAAAGAAATTGTTATTTACCTTTGAGCTGTGGCTGGGTCCATATCTCCTTTATTGAGTCACTAGGTCTGTCATAAACCTTGTCCAAGAGAACTGGGTGTCCTTCATCAAAGAAATATGAGCATAGAATTGCTATGGGTGTAGTGGAGCCTCCAATATTGTACCTTTTCAAAAATTAAAAATATTAAGGAAACAAGTGAAAATTTGTGTCAGGCAGTAAATCTCTCTTCCAAGTATTGTTCCTTAATACCAGTCCTGAAAAGGCTTATGGCTACATTTTGATATATTTATTGTCATTCTCCCCTATCAGCATTTGCATGTCTATCAGATAAGCAAAATCCTGTCTAAGAGTGTCAGACTGTTATTGCCCACAACTAAATTCCAAAGCAAACACAAAACTTAAAAGTCTATTTTTTTCTTGATGTTACCCAGAAAAAATCAGAAAGTAAGCAAAGATTCTGGATCTCCTGAGAAACATCAGATTCTTGTTATTCTCCTCTGAGTAACCCATTCTGTTCCTGACATAGGAGTGAATACCTAAACCCTAATACATAAAAGTAGGTTCCAATTAAAGCAAGATATGTTTGTAGAACTGTTGTGTTCTTATTTTTGCTACACAAAATGAGAAAACTTAGTGGTTTTAATGAGGCCATTTTCTTGTGCCTAAAGATTGTGTTAGATGCTTCATTTAGCACACTCCTAATTGAAAACTGGCTGCAGTTTAATTGTGCAGCAGTCTCTGAAGATTAATTTTACTGAAGAGCCTGTCATTGGAGAACTATGCTATGAATACACACAATTATCTACCAAAATATTTTTGTGTGTCACTTTTCACTAATACTAGAGCAGATACAGCTCTAGAAATGTTTGTACTTCACTTACTGATAGTGTGGATTCACTACTTTCCTGTAGGTGATTTTAGGAGTACCCAGCACAGGCATTCAAGCAAAAACCTGCTGGAAAATGAGTTCATTCAGTTCAATCTATGGCTAAGAATTTTCACCTCCACAAAAGGATCCGACAATCTAGGGGGCCTCTGTTCTGAAGAGTGAAATCGTTATTCTTCAGCATTTGGGAGCTGTGTGATAGACAGTGTGACTGGCTAGAAGTGAAGTAACCATCTCCAGCGTGTGGTGCTGTGCTGCCGGGAGGTGAGGCTGCTGCCACTGTACCCAGCACAGCCCCAGCTCCCACAGGTGCCACCAGGGCTGCAGGTGGTGGCAGGCAGGGCGATGCTGGAATGCTCTTCCCCTCTTCCCAGGACTCTCTTGCAGACAGTGAAACTGCAGTATCTTTAGCCTGTGATAATGACTGAGCAGGTGCCAGAGTTTTTACCTTAACTCTTGGAGGCTAGTACTCCTTCTTACAGATGTCTTATGTGACCTTAGGGAGACCTTTTAGTTTATCAGTGTCTCCTATCAATGCTGTGAGAGTTAAAAATATGAAGTTCATGAGTGGCACAGCTGTTCTATGAAGGGGGACTATTAAGGTGAGAGACATTATGCATTATGGTTAATCCCATGCAAAATTGAAATTATCCAAATATGAAGTTCATGAGTGACCCAGCTGTTTCAGGGAGGAACACTTGTAAAATGAGAAACATTATTCTTTATAGTTAATCCTATGCAAAATTTAAATCATCAGTCTTAAAAGATTGGCTAACGGAAGAATTTCA
This sequence comes from Motacilla alba alba, assembly GCF_015832195.1. NCBI lineage: Eukaryota > Metazoa > Chordata > Aves > Passeriformes > Motacillidae > Motacilla > Motacilla alba. The sequence goes on from NC_052021.1 coordinate 17,872,254, forward strand.
GAAGGTTTGTTTGGGTCTCTCTTTTGTATACCTTCAGAGACTGGGTCTTTTATGTGCCCTCAAAGGACTGAAAATATATTAAATAAAAAAAAAAATAACCAAAACCAAACAACATATGAAAAGAGCTATAATGATACCATTTAGTACCTGAGATGTGATTTCATCTTTGCTATTTTAGTGCCCTCAGCCCTGAAATTTTTAGTTTGGGAGAAAACTGGGGCAAGAAAGAGGAAAGTCCCAATGCTATCTCAAGTCTAGTGGAAGATGGTGGTGCTTTTGCTGAATTCAAATTCAGTCATGGGTGTGTTATGCTGGTCGCTGCCTTGCCTCTTCTGTGCTCACACAGTGAGATCTCTATCTCTGCTCTCATCACTGTGCTCAACTTTTCTGCCCTATGCTGAAAATCCCACAAGAAGATTACCAAATATTAAGAGCCCTGTGATAACAACTGATGCAAGTGGTTCTAACATTAAAACCAAGTTCTTACAAAGTCCTTCTTGTCTTTGGTTTATATTTGTAATGTTCTGGGCTCACACACATTAGTTCTGGACCACAACAAGGGAATGACTTCCCTAAATATTGTGTAGGAAATGTACATTTTTATATTAATCTGCTTTGATAGCTGGTGACAAATGGATGACATCTTATGGCTCATGGGTTTGGAGCACTGCTGACACACTGGAGTGTCCAGCAGAATTCTAAGCAGAGAGAAAGTGTGCGATGCTGCAGCTTGGTGCAGCAGGGCCCAGGAGTGCTACAGGACCTCTAAGTTTCACTGTGCACAGGGCCCATTCTGGACAGAACTGATTGCCCAGATTATTTAGCACTGCAGATATGGCAAATTAAATTAAAGGCCACAGCCTTAAACATGGTCTGTCTTTTTGACTGTTGAATCACTTGGCCACTACATGAAGTAAAAGATTTATTTATATATATATATGTGGCACATAGAGAGTTAGAGTATACAAATAAAACACATGTAAGGTCCAGATTTGCATTCTGCAAACTATTCCCTAAATTTGCCTATTTAGTTCTAAACATCTCAAGTGATAATACAATTTATCTTCAGATATACTTCCAGACTGTTATTATTTTCCTTGGCTGTTTTCCTTTTCTCATTTAATCCTAGCAATGTTAGCCTGTAAACAGGACAGCAAGCCATGTAGAGCTAATTCACTGTTACAAATAAAATGCTGCTTTGAAAGAGCTTTGGTTATTTGCCATTCAAAGGTTTACCTCATGTCTATGATTAATGCATCTGTGTGAACAATCTTCTTCCAAACATGCTCTATCATTAGGTCAGACACCTGGGTTAGAAGTTCACTGTCTCCAAACATATCAAATCTCAGATAGCCGATGTTGTTTTCAAATACATTTGTGTGGAATGAAAATTTAATCAAATCTTCAAATACTTCTGGCGGAGGGATCTGAAAGAGTATGGAGAAACAAAACAAATCATTTGCTGGCACTATCTTGACACAAAATTATGTGGGTAATGTTTAATCCAGGTGGGATATGTGTGAGGAATGTGACCAAGTTTGAAAAAACATAATAAATTTTACAATATTTTTGCACGCTAAACATAGGTTAGCATTGCCTGATGAATTTTTGCACAGTACAAGGTGCATCAATTACACCCAGAATCCAGATCAGGCTCCTATATCCCAGAGCTCAGTTTATTTTTCAAAAATACAAGAATTTCCTTGAAGCAAAGAGGCTACAAGACCAATCCCAGCCTGCAGCACAGATCCCAGGCCTGCCACCCAAGCCCACATGTTGCCTTTAGGAGCTGTTTCTAAACACAGCACCTGAGACTTTCATAATCTCTTGATTGGCCTCACCAGACAAACAGCTGCTGGCTGCAGGTGCGAGTGGCCCCAGCCCCTCTTAATGACCCAGTCCCTGTGAGAGTGAGGAACCTGATGTGTTGGGCATGTGCAGGGATACTCATGGAGTAGACATGTTAAATCTCTTATGTGGTGGCCATGTGCCTGGAGCCTCACGTGTTAGGTTGCGATTTATTTAATTTTGCTTAGCTTATGTTATTAAACAGCAGACATTTTTTAGTAGCAACGTGTAGCCAAATAATAAAGCTCTCCTAGTAACCCCTGTATACATTGAGACATAGCCAGATCCCATTGCTAAACTTCTATTTTGTATGCAGTATCTAAAAATGGAATAGTCTCCTTCAGCTTGAGATAAGAATTTAGGATACATATGGCTTTTATGACCTTCAGCCGTTTGGTCTTTTGTCCTCAGGGTTGCTGTGAAAATGGTGTTATACCTTCTTTTTAATCAGTTGCCCTCTGCCATACTCATCCCCAGAAAATCCATGCTTTTACACTCAAAAGAACAAGGAATCAGCAGTGAGCCATGTGCTAGAGGTGCTCTCCCAGTCTACAACATGCCACAGAATTGGGCAGGCCTTTGGCTTTCTGCAACTGCAGAGAAGTCAAGTGATCTCCTGACCTCTATATAGTGCTCTGGCCTGGAGCTGGGCTCCTGCCAAAAGCAGGACTGCCACAGCAGAAAGAGTTTTTTTCCAAGGTGTGTGAATGCAGCTGTGTTTGACACAGCTTGAGGTTACCTAGGGGAAAATTCCCTACCATATGACACTTCATCATTCAGTCCCTGACGTATGTCAAAATTATCAAAATTTCAATCACTAGTTTAAAAGCCCTGTTGGCCAGTAGCTGCTGACCTGATGATAAGAGCAAACTCTTTTCTGTACTCTTCTTTATCACTATACCTTGTGAAAATAACCATTGTATCTGGACTGCAAGCACATCAGTCCAGCACTGCTGAGTTTGTCATTTCCAATCCACTTCTCAGTGACCGCAATGATACTTGATCTGCCCACTGTACTTTGATTAACTAATCACAGTTTTGAAAAATATATCCAGCATGCATTGATTGTTCTGATAGAACTTATGTCTACTTCAGAGATACTGGTCCCCCCCCACCCCCAGGAAGAAAATAAAAACATCACTCATTAGTAACACCTACAGATAAAACTGCTCTGTTAATCTCAGCCACTTACTAATGATATTTTAACTGAACACACAGATGTCTTATCTCTGTCTCCAGTGATAACTGCTAAATGCATGCCCATAAACATGTTAAGAGTAATAACTGCCTGATAAATTTTTTCTGGACTTGTTCTTTTACTGTGATGCATCACAGTTTTGTTCCATGAGGACTTCAGTTTTGATAACTTTTGAAAATTCATTATAAATTTCAAGGTAGGAAGGTTGCTCACCCTAGGCCTCCTGGGGTGAAATAAATGTGCAAGGATCTAAATGAAAGCTCTTCATGGCTGCAAGAAAAGGTATGAAAATGTATCTATTCTAACACTGGAAATCGGATGAAAAGCACTCAGAATGTAATTTTGGGGTGCCAGGGAAAGTGTCTGACCCTTTCAGCAGAAGAGATGAGGAGCCAGTGACTGATATCAGAGAGTTACTGCCCCACAAAACTGCAGGTTCATGACACTGGCATGTGGGCCACGTGCTGCGGGTACCTAAGGAGGTAAGTCAAGCTTCAGGAAGGAACCACATGCTCTCCTTTGGAAGGCAGGGCTCTGTTTGCTGGCCAAGGACAAGCTGGGACAGGATGCAGCTGAAAGCAAGATCTGGTGCTCAGTCAGATAGTGTTTACATACAAATGACTTGTTGTTAAATATAAACCCTCAGGGGTACACTATAAGCAATGTGGCTACACTGAAGGACCTCCAAGCTAACTCCACTTTAAGCCAAGGAAAAATGTTTTTTCATTAACTATATAAGAGTCTGCAGTCCTATTCTGCAGACTCCTTTCACAGGTGAATGGTGTAAGTAAAGCACATGATGACCTTAGAATGCTGCCCTGGGACTTGTGCATGGAGTTTGACACGAACCCCAGCCATGGGCAAACCACTTTTCTAAATGTGCTTCTCTTCCCTCTTTTCTCTCTTTTCATCTCTCCCTTGTTTTGTCTATTTAGATGGAACCTGTTTTTCCATATCTATTTTTGTGCTGACCATTGTAAGATAACTCTTATTTCCATTAAGGATGCATTAAGTGCTGTCAACTGCTGGCTGCTAAAATATTATCAGCAAACACCCTTGCAATACCATTGCAAACCCCGAGATTAGTTTAAGAACCTTGACATCTTGAGGGCTGAGGGGCAGGCTTGCACTTTTCTCAGAGCATTGGGTTCCTTGTGTACCCTCAGAGGCTAGAATGGAACTGTTCATCAGGCCCCCATCTCGAGCACTGAGCAGGAACAGCTCTAGCCCTGACAGCTCATTCTCACTTGCTCTTAACAACACACATTTTACTGGGTGATTTCCAGGCAATCCACCCTAGTACGTCACCAGCCTTACTATTAGAAAGATGTTTTTAAGTTCTAGTGTAAACAGTCTAAGTTCACTACTGTGTACTGTTTAAGTGCATTACTTCTTGGCCTATTTACTATGGACAAGGGAAGAGATTATTCTTTTCATATTTGAAACAGTCTCTTACGTATCTAAAGATTGTTTTCATGTCTCCTCTCAGTTTTCTTCTCTCTGGAATAAACAACTCAAATATTTTAAACTTTTTGAAGGCTACTTTTATTCAGTATTCTCTTTACTCCTATCCCTCTTTTCTGCTGTCTCTGTACTTGAGCCACATCTTTCCAGGAAGCCATTGCCCAAAACTGAGCATATTATACTCTAGATGAGTTTTCTTTACAGCTAAATGTAGTAGAAGATTCCATGTCTTCTTGATTATATTCTTCCTTATCCATTCCAGGTTGATGATAATGAGTATTTACTGCAACAGATTGACCCTATCGACTTGTGCTCAAGTTATGAACTCTGAAGAACCCATTTACATTTCTACAGGACTCCCACTAAACAAACTACCTTTCTCCCAGAATTGTGCAGTGAACAGCTACCACCCCAGAAACAGGCAAGCAAAGATTGCAAAAGGCGAAGAGCCAATGAGAGTTAAACAGGAGGCATTTTTCTCTTGCATAAACTTGCATAGTACCACTGACTTTACTGTCAGTGGTTATGTTGATATAAATCAACATCATATGGACCTACAACAATTGTTTTTCCACTTGTTAGCAATAGATGTAGGAATTTGATTATTGATCTTGATGCTTGGAGGCTGACTATTTTGATTTCACTCATTAATGAAGGGATATGAACAAACTGTACTTCTTTCTGGTGAAACATCTCTAACTATTGCCTCCTTCAGCAACTACAATACTGTCCTATATATACATATTCATCTGGAAACAGAAGGACTTGAAATGCAAGAAAAACCTCTCTTTACAAAAGATTAATTTTTGCCTTTTATTCTGCTCATCATTTTCAGCTGCTTATGTAAACTGTCATTACAAAACTTCTCTTAGGTGACTGACTAAAAGTATTTCGTAATTAAGACTGCACTAAAAGTATTTGGTCATTAAGAAGGGGATGAAATAATTACTCAGGGAGACTCCTCATCACTTAACATGGATATAACACTTATGCCAAAATCAGGCAACAGTTCTTCCTTAGGTAGACAGTCACAAACACAAATGTTTCAGTTTGTAGAGGAAGGTTTGACTATAGAGGGAGAGAGAGACAGAATAATAAGTAAGGATTATTAAACTGCAGGTCAGCAAGTTTACAGAGCTCTGCCTTATAAGCAAAATGTTATTTTCTGGATCACAAAAAATATAGACAAAATTTGCCTCAAGGAAGCCCGACTTTGCAAAGTGGCATTTATGCGGCTGACAGCTCTGACTAGCAGTGACCTTGCTGCTGCTCAGAGGAGACATATTCACTCCTCTGTACTATGCTTCAGCAGCTATTCTAGTGCAGCAGATGCAAAGGTCTGCGTGCATTTCACTTGTCTGTCTCCTATGTCCCATCCCATCCTTCCTGCAGTTATTCATCATCACTGTGTTAATTGTGTTGGATCTGCTTCACCATCAAGGTCATTAACAGTAAAATTCTATCGTCAAGGGAGAGGGTGGCTTGGAAGATAGGTAGCACAAGAGAAAAACTAGCTCTTAGGTTTTTTAAGGAATAATGTGATATAGATTAAGAGAGCCACTATGTCATGGCTGCTGAATTTAATTTTTTTTTAAATTTACAAATGCAGCTAGTGCCATCATATATGCATCACTGTACTCTAAAGATATTTGTTCTCTGGGGTACACTGAAATGTTCCACAGAAAGCATCCTTCTTATGGCTGCAAAAACAAAACAGGAGATGAAGGTACTCTTGCTGCCCAGGGCTCTGTGGAATAGGTGAATTTTCTTTTACTTCCATCTCAAGGAAAATCCTTTAATGACTTCAGTGTCTTCGTTAACATCTTAATGCTCTCTTGTCTGACTCCCAATTTCCTCCAGCAGTATGAGGGAATGCTTCTGTCTCTGGAAACCGTTTTATTCTCAAAAGAGATGTGATTCTCTGCTCTTTATACATTATTTCACCTTGGAGAAATCTCACATTTGCCCTAATTTTCATCCACACTGATGTGATTTCCTTCTTATGGATGTGTCCCTGACCTCTTCCAATCATTTTGCTTGACAAAGAACTATGGTAAAGCAGAGGCATTGAATAACATAATGGCATTTCTTCACTAGCTCTTTCAGGATCAGAATTTGATGTCATGTGACAAATAAGATACTTGTCCTCTATGTTATGTTCTTGATGTTTAAGGTCTGAATAAAGTAAGATATGAACAAGTAAAAACCACCAACAGTATTCATTAACAACTTTCAATGAACAGAGTGACTAATCTGCAAGATTTTTCAATTCTGTAGAATGGGGAGAAATTATGATGTGTCGCTACTGGTATGTTGATAATAACTGAGCATGGAACTCTGCTTTGACTCTAGTCAAAAGCATTGAAATATCTTTAGAGTGAAATTTTCTTCACACAACCAAGTTAGGAGGGAGAGTGCTGGAATAGAAAACTCCTTTAATTAATCATTTCCATTTAATCTTAGAGGCAAGAATGGGGCCAGCATGTCTTGGTTAACAAACTTGAAAAAAAAATCCATCCCTGGCAATGCTTAGACTTTGTCCTTTACCTTAGTATTTGTGATAATACCACAAAGGTCATGGCCACTTTAAATCATGCATGCCAAAAATTTCAGAGTGTGGAAGTCCACGGATTTCCTCCCCCAGGAAACATTTAATAGTTACCTGACACTTGGTCTACTCTGGTTCATTGCAAAGGCAAATGCATTCTCTTCAAAAGTAATTTTAGGAGTCCCTGGAGAAAATACATCTCTGATAGCCATGCTAGTGCAGTAGCCAGAAAGCATCTAACTCCATCCAAGAAAGGGATCAGGTTATCCTAACCCTCTATTTAATTTGAAGATGGAATTTTAACAAGTGCTCCTGGGAGCTCCCTCCAGCACAACAATGAACAAGAAAGATTGCCAAGGCAGACCAGCGTATAAACACTCAGGCTCAGAACAAAGCACAGACTGTTATGCAAACCACACAGCAAGGGCAAAAGTAGATTATTAAAAATCAATTTCTCCCTGGAGTCACCTAACTTCCACCCAGATACTTCTTCCAAAATATTTCTAGGTCACTGGGAAACTGTCTGATGCTGAGCATGAGATACAATTAGAACAACTTTCCACTGCCACTACCAAAGGAGTTGCTGATTATTCTGGTGTAATAGATGTCAGCTGCTACAATTTTATATAGAAAAGTCCATCAAAGAGCACATGGCTGCATGTTTAGTGAGTTGTATGCATTTACTCTAGTCCAACTAAACTTTCCTCAAATGACAGCCTGGGTTTTCAAACCTGGGTTTGAAACCAGAGCGTTTCTGAATTAATTATAGCTGAAAAAACTGCATCGTTGAAAGAGGAGGGATCACAGAAACAATGAGATATCTTCCCTCTGACTCTGAGGCCCTGCATTTTTGCTTGTGGCATATGGCAAATGAGCTTCACAGCCTGAAGGTTGTTTCCAAAATCTATGCATCCAGAACCACCATCTAATTCCACAAGCTACTACCCTAAGTGTCAGAGACAGCTCAGCCTACGAAACCTACTCTGGCATTGGCTTCTCCTCTGGGTACAGGTAAATCTGGGTGGATTTATGGTTTGGTCTAGAAAAAAGATAAGGTATCTGACTTATTGCTCCCATTCCTGCTGCCATCTCTATAGCTGAATATGAGAGAGCTGTACCTGTTTTGGCATGAACCCTGGGATGCTGTCCTTGGCATGTTCAGGGATGTAGAGTAATTTCAGGTGTTCATCATCAGAAAGAGCTTGTAAGGTGGCAGTCACCTTCCCGGCAAGTTCTTCCTCTGTATTGATCCTTTTATAATTGTCTTTGTTCTTTGTGAGGTTAGATGCTATGACAGTGCCAATGTCCACAAAGGCATAATTATCTGCCACAAGCTTGCCCACAGTTTGCAGTATCTGTGGCACCTGGGCACGCAGGTTGGCAATGTGCTGAGCTACAGCCATGGCTTCACTGGCCTGGATGGTGATGTGTGGTTCCACCCCAGACACACTCCATACTTTTCCAGTGACTGGGCTGAGCACCACTTGGCTGGGGATGGAGGCATATAGGGAACTGTTACCAACACGATAAATGCCCACTGAGAGGGATCCACCGACTGTGGGTTCACCAACAACTGTGGCCCGGTGTAGATCCTTCATAGAGCGAGTGAAAGCTTCAGCTGCTGAGCCACTCATATGGCTTGTCAGGATGTAGATATCCTTGAGGGAGCCGTATCTCTTGCCAGTGAGCTGGGGGAGAGTCCACACCTCTGTGCTGTGAGAGGTACTACGATCGAAGACAGTGTAGAGGTGTTTCCGAGGTTCAGGGTCAAAGAAGTAGGAACAAAGTATTGGGATGGCAGTGGAGTAGCCACCTGTGTTGTATCTCATGTCAATAATCATGGCATCCGTGTCCACCAGCTTGTTCCATACCATCTGCAACAGCTGTGGCCCAATGGCCTTCACTGTTTCTGCCTCAGCCATCATATCAAAGCGAAGGTAACCCAGGTTCCCTGGCAATACCTCAATTTTGAAGAGTGCCTCAATGATGTAGCTCAGCTCTTCAGGGCTGGGAATCACATTGGGAAGCTGCTCTTCTGGTGTTGGTTCCACATGGCTGTGGAAAACATGAAGCCGATGGTCTCCAGAGGCCTCCTGCAAGTCACTGGTGAGCTGGGAAGCCAAAGTCTCGGGGTCTATAGCTGACCGATAACCTCCTTGGGCCCGTTTGGTGCTGAGCATAGCGCTGGCCTTAGCAGCCACTTCTGGGATGGCATAGTGAGCCTCTAGGAGTTGCCCGGTACCCTCCAGAAGTACTCCCATGCTCTTGTGGAAGGCTAGCACTTCTTCAGCCTTCTCCAGTGCATCCTCAGCCAACACTATGGCATCAGGAACAACTCCTCCACCCATCCAGCTTTCCCCATGGTTGTCAATGAAGGTGATAACAGGAACTGTGATAGTCAGGCCACGGGTTATTCCTGGCCCAGGCTGCAGCAGAGGAAAGGTCCGGGTGTGTGAGAGGCTTCCTGCTGTTATCTCACCGATCAGTGTGGCACGGCCCAGGGACTGCATGAGGTAAGCAAACTCCTCAGCAGCTGTAGCAGTGTGGTGGCTGGTGAGCAGGTAGATGCCACGCTTAGCCCCATAGGACTGGCCCAGCAATTCTGCCTGGCTGTTGTGCTCCTGGGTACGGTTGGTGCGTCTGTCATAAGTTGTGAAGAGATGGACAGGACCAGCAGCGGGGTCTTGAAAATAGGAGAGCAGCACAGGCACAGCAGAGGAGGAAGGGCCTCCAAGGTTGTAACGTAGGTCCATGATCAAGTTCTCTGTATTTTGAAGGGGTTCCCACACTTTGTGTACAATGTAAGGCCCCAGCTTTGCAAGCACAGAGGCATCTGCAAATTCATCAAAGCGCATATAGCCAATATTGCCTGGCAACACTGACACCTTGAAGACGGTATCCACCAAGGCATGCAGCAGCTGCTCATTGTCGGGTAAGTCAGCTGCCATTCCAACTGGCTTCTCAGCTGGGGGATCAGCAGCTTCACCTGGCATCATGACTCGGACCATCAGGCGGGGGTCATCAGATAAGGCCTGCAACTCGGTGTTGAGTTTGGTGGCCAAGTCCTCGGATGACTGCACAGAAGAGAAGTCAGAGGTGGCAAGGTGCCGCAGTAAAGCAGGCACTCTCTCCACTAAGCTGTAATAGTCCTTTAATATGTTTTTGAGGTGGCTAATGGTGCCAGGCACTGCTCTGCGCACTGCCAGGATATCCAAGGATTTCTGCAAAGCTTGCTCTGCCTCAGTAGCCACACATGGCATCACCCCACTCACTTCCCAGCTCTGTCCACCCCCACTCAAGGGGCTCACAGATCGTGACACAGGAACCATCATGTAGAAATTGGAAGGACCAATACGCAGCTTCTGGATGTCCAGTGAGCCCCCGGCTGTCTTCTCCCCAACAGTGATAGCTCTGTTCATGTGTTTGAGGATGTAAGCCACATCTTCAGCCACTCCTGTGGTGTGACGGCTGATCAGAACAATGACATCCTTGTCTTTGCTGTACCTCTCTCCCAACACCTTTGGCAGTGTCCATATCTCTGTGGTGGTGTTGGAGGGACGATTGTATACAGTCTCAACATGCAGTCTCTTGTCTTGTTCATGTAAGTATGAGATGATGAAGGGGAGGCCAGAAATCTGTCCCCCAGTGCTGTGACGAAGATCTATCACCAGGGCAGATGTATCTATCAGTGTCTTCCAGACCTTGTCCACCAGAAAAGCTCCAACTTTCTGCACAACTTCCTCTCCTATGATATAATCAATCCTCAGGTAGCCAACATTGCCTTCCAGCTTGTCATACATGATCACATGCTCAATAAGACTCAGGAGCTGCTCACGGGTAGGGGAACCCTCAGCTTCTTGTTTGGGAACTATATGTGGTAATGGCTCGTAGGAAATCACCAGTCGTGGGTCATTCAGAGCACCCTGCACTCCAGCTGTCAGGACGCTGGCCAGCATTTTTGGATCTGAGATGTCCAGGATCTCTCCGCTCTTGATTGCTTGTTCAATGGCTTCTTGCATTCCCACTAGGTTTTCAGGATAGCAGTAATTGTCCAGAAGGACTTTAGCCATGTCCAGCACTAGAGTTGGCTGAAAGATTTCCTCAGCAGGTATGCTGTACAGGATCAGTGCTGAAAACAGCAAGAAATGTGTCCTGATCATTTTGTCTTTGTACGGAACAGAAAAGAAGTCAGAAGCTTTTATCGATCAAGATGAACATAGCTCCCCAATGACTCTGGATTGCACTGAAATCCCTGTGTTGAATCCAGGTGCACTGAACAGATCTCTTATCTGCATTAAACCTTTAATCTCATTAAAATGTAGTGCATCATCCAAAGTGCACCAATAGATGAAGTTCAGCTCCTTACTACTTCATAGGCCTCTTATGAAACAGTAATGAACTTCAATCATCAAAGAAGATCTTTCTAGCAGTAAATTGTTTCCAAAAGGTAGTGTGTTGCCTGTTGCAAACTGGTCCTCCTGGCTTATCCTGAAAGTGGGTAGCTTAAATGCAATACTGATTTTTACCACAGCTAGAACAGCAATGATCAAGCCTTTTACCATTATTTATGAATAGCTTATACCAGGAGATTCTTCAGTGACTAAGTTGTATCAATATTTAATATTCTTTCAACAGTTGTTGACAATACATTGTCTTTGGTGTTTTTTAGTCTGAGCTGCAAAGGACTGTTCATACGTTCTGTGACTAAGGGCTCCAAACAAGGAACTCCAGACATTTAGCACAGCTCATAAAATCCAAGGTAATGACAGCCTTTTAATTTCTGTGCTGAGAATTGCCAGCATTTTAAACAGGACTTTGAAACACATTTGCCTCAACATAATACAGCTAAATCTGAGATGACTTTAATCTTCACAATTTGCACTCAATTAGGATTTACTTGTAATACCGTTGGGTAACATATGGTCATGTCTGATGACAGCTCCCAGCCAATAGACTTCAGGCTCAACATACCAAAATAGAATGTGGGGGGTTGTTTTCTTCTGCTCACAATGTATTTGAGACCCTATTGTATTAAGAGTTTGAAAGAGGATCAGAATATGCGGGATGCAGGCTGTACCCGCTCTGAGCTCCAGTATGACACGCCAAAGATGTACAAGAACAGATTCCTGGCTTCAAGTTTGAAATGAATTGCTACCCCAGCCACTCTGTTTGCTGGAAGTAGCTGCAAGAATAGACTCTGAAATCTGGGAAGAGCATGTTTTTGTACTTCTATCAAAATGTTGCTACATATGAATGCATGTGGAGGGAAGAATCTAAAGATGGTCTATGCCTGTCTGGATGCACTCTGTTGGTGTATGTGTGAGTGTCCTGAATGAAGCCTGCCACTCACAACTTTCAGCTTACTGTGCAAAGGATGTTACAGATGTTGTATACAAGGTGCTAACAGTCACCTCATCTTACCCAGAATGTAACAGACACAGATGAATTGCCATGAAGACAATAGTCAGAAAGGAGACAACAACAGAACAGCAACTGTGTATTTTTCATCAGTGTGGCAGATATCAGCTGTGCCCTCCGTATTTAAATGAGGTCTATCATCCCTGCTAAACTCTTTACATGACAATTTTTCCACAGCATTTAAGGAAGTATTTCCAGTCATGAACAATATTCTTCTCCAGTGAGGCCTTATATAGAGGTTAAAAATCACAAAATGGCACTTTCCTGCCTGTGATTGCTACATAATAGTAAGATTATGAAAAAATACTTTTCTCTATTTTCCTGACATTTATTTTGCCTTTTATCACAGTCTATAAAGATTTTCATATCAGAAGCACTGGAAATGGTAGCTGAGCTTCTTATGAAGCAAAAATACTGAGAAATATATATGGTATTGTGATTAGATAAGGCAAAACCCCACAGCTCAATATATTTCTCAAGTTATGCACATTCATTCTCATGTACTTCATGGCTGCCAGATAAAAAAAAGCCCAAAAAACAACTTTATAATCTAAATGTAAAATTAAGGATTTTTTCCAACATGCACAATTAAAAACACTACGACAGTGGAAACAACTATTTTTTCCTCACTGGATCTGTTCATTAATCTATTTCTATTGAAATTCAATATGAATATTCAGTATGGATTTCTGAATTCAATGTGACATGTAACTTTCACTGCTACCTTGGTAATTCTTTACAGATGGTGTTAGAAGGTAGGAATCCTTTCTGTGTGGTGTGAATTCCTTAAGATTTGGAGAATGACTATTTACTTACTCATTTTGAGGCACATATAGCTTAAGTTTTTTACAAATATGTTGTTTAATGCAAATCTGCTCATTGAACTCTGAATAACCAGATCCAAAATGTAACTCTAACATCTATTTTAATCTATAATATAATTCAAGCCAAATTCTTATTTTGATGTTAGTTTTGAGCAGAACTAAATAGCTAAGGCCTAGTTTTAACTTTTATAACTCATAAAACTTTATGATCCTTTAAAATCTGTCCACAAGTATTTCATTTTCTGACTTCCTGTGGGTATGAATTTCCCACATACTCTGAAAAGAGGTATTTTTTATCTGTCCCAGACCAGTCTGCATGCAGAGTCTGCATTACTCAGATCATATGCTAAAAATCTTCCATAGGCACAAGATTAAATGTTTTGCTGTATATTATTTGCCTTCTATATTCTGCCCCAGTATTCCCCAGTTCTCGCGTGCGGCTGATCCCACCATTCCCTCATCAGACTCATGCAGACACTCGGTCACTGACAGGCCGCAGTAGCAGGAGGCTCATCTGAAGGTGGCAGCAAGAACACCTTTTTCACTGGCAGAGATGCCAACAGGATGAAGGTGAAAGTTGGGATAAACTACTTTTGGTTTCAGTAAAGCCTTTAATACAGCCATTTTTAAAATTATATGTATGAATAAGAATTAATTTAAAGGTGATAGCTGACTTCCAAATACTGAGAGGCAGAATTTATTAGCTCAAGTGCAGGACTATGCTAATGAAATATTTAATGCTTCCAGGACTTCATGAGTATTTCTAGACAAACTTTCACTGCCTTTTATAGATGTACAAGTCTGGGTCAGTACCACTTCATAGCTGTCTGTGACAGGCATGACTGGATTGCATAGGTATGCTCTAAGACTGTCTATTCTTTTCTGTTCTTGTACTGTTTGGTACAAAGGAAAACTTGTTCCTGAGAAGGCTTTCTAGGCCCCTGAGAAATAAAAAGAATTAATAATAACACCCTTAGATTCCTTTCTAATTCCCATGCCAAAAGAAGTAATGTTAGATTTTTGTCCCAAGGTTTTTCAGTTTTTATGCCATGCAAGCCTGTAGAGATTAAAACTGAACTTGGAAGTTTTCTTTCACATTATTTTAATATTAAAATATTTCAATTTTATGAAAATGAAAATAGTATTCTGAGTTGCTTAACAATAACATTTGTAGTAATAAAAACTTAAATCCAAAATGTGTTAGATTTTGATTTTTTGTAAATATTCCCTTCCCTTCCCTTCCCTTCCCTTCCCTTCCCTTCCCTTCCCTTCCCTTCCCTTCCCTTCCCTTCCCTTCCCTTCCCTTCCCTTCCCTTCCCTTCCCTTCCCTTCCCTTCCCTTCCCTTCCCTTCCCTTCCCTTCCCTTCCCTTCCCCCTTATTTTATGGTGATCAAGAAAAAGAAAAAAAGAGAATGATGAGATTATTTATATTTTTAATGTAAGATTGAGTGATGGTAGAAAAAGTGTATTTCCATTTTGAAATCTCTCTAATTTCAGCCAGGAGCAGGTGGAGAGTCATCACAGTTTATGAAGCACAGCTGTGATAAACTCACACTGAACAGTCCCACTGAACAGATGAACTGCTATATTCTAGATAAGTAGAAGATTCAGGAGGTCATCAAGAAAATGCATTTCAGATATGCAACCTGACCTTGGTCAGAAACATACTTTTGGATGCGCAGTCCCTGAAGAATTGGTGTATTATGTGTTTGCATTCTATTTTCTGTATTCTCTGCATCCTACATTTTGGACAGATTTACATGTTTGTTCAGCATGGTACTCCAAGCAGTGTTACCCAGTCATAAATACCAAATATTAAATACTCTATCAAGCCCTTCTATTCTGGGGTTATATTTGAAGCAGTGAGAGGTCTGGTCATCCACAGCAGGCTTTGTTTGCTGGCCATCATGGATGGCTGCCCCCAAACCAATCCAATTCCCTCAGATGGCTCTGCCCCCAAACCGATCTGATTCCCGCAGATGGCTCTGCCCCCAAACTGATCTGATTCCTTCAGATGGCTCTGCCCCCAAACCGATCTGATTCCTGCAGATGGCTCTGCCCCCAAACCGATCCGATTCCTTCAGATGGCTCTGCCCCCAAACTGATCTGATTCCTGCAGATGGCTCTGCCCCCAAACTGATCCGATTCCTTCAGATGGCTCTGCCCCCAAACCGATCCGATTCCCGCAGATGATTCTGCCCCCAAACCGATCCGATTCCCGCAGATGATTCTGCCCCCAATCCGATCCGATTCCCGCAGATGATTCTGCCCCCAAACCGATCTGATTCCCGCAGATGGCTCTGCTGAGAGCCTGAGGTCCTGATGGCTCCTCCTGGCGCTGCTGCCCCCCATGCTGATGTATGGCCCCTTGAGCTGTGCGGCTGTGACATCGGCCTTGTGTTTATGGTAAACGAGTGAGTTTTCATTCTAACTGTGCATCTGCTGAACACTGCACAAGCCCCAGCCTGCTCCTCAGTAACACAAGCTGCTGGTCAACATTCACAATCCAGTCATGAGGGAGGGGTTTCTTAGTGCCCAGTAGGTCCAGCTTGAAGCAGGGGTAAGATGCTTACCTGTTCTTCACAGCCTGTGGACTCTCTAGAACCATCATGACCACTTGGCTGACTTGTTGCATCTCAAAGCATTTGAAACCTGAGCGATCTCAAACAATTATTTAAAATTAAATGTGCAAAACTACATAAATCAAGCTGCTAAATGTAAAGCCAAACATCAATTTGACACGCACTTCAGCCATGCTGAAGGTAGCAGCAGCTGTAGTCACTACTGGGCTCTCATTTCATCCTGACCCTGTTCATTACCCTATGGAAAGATTCACATTTCATTTTACTACCATGCCAACCAAAATATTAAGCCAGTGGGCATATGATCGTTAAAGCTGGCTAGAAACACAACGACTTTTTTTTCACTGAATATAAAAGCAACTTCTAGTCCAGTTTTGTGATGGGATCTATAGGTCTTCTCTGGAATTCTGAGAGCACAGCTAGGAGTTGAGGTTTTGAGCCAAAAATAGTTTGGGGTATTTTTTCCCATCCAAAGAAGGGAAATAAAGATCGATGTTTGTCTTCAGAATGTAACACCACCTGCCCCCCCAATCTCCCTCGATTCCTGAGAATTTCTCTCTGTGAAGGTTTTTCCCCTTCCCCATTTTTTTTCATTTAATTATGGACAAAGGCCTGTATTCAGTGAAGATATAACTAGGACCTTGTGTTTAGATGACTGGAGGGCACTTAGCTACAATTACATTGACACAAGGGTGAATAATCACTACTAATGTGATCACACCAAGTGCATGTTTGGTTGCTTCTGTCATTTAAGAGAAGTTTTGTAAAATGTCAGGAGCTTAGGAGAGAGGAATAAAATAGGGAGACTATACAGAGGGCTCTGGCAGGAGGAAGACATAACGATGACTGTAAGATGACAGAAGGCAGTGGCAAAATGATTACTGCAGTGGGAAGCTTAAGAGGTTAATGGCATGCAGCTAGGGATGTATGGAGTTTGCATGGACCCAGATCTCAGATCTGATGCAATTGCAGACCAGTTCTAAAGAAAAAAGACTATAAATCAGTTCAAGAATTCTAGTGAATCGTGCCTTGTGCTCATGGTTTGTGATCTAACCAGCAGCTCTTGATGGAATTACAACTGCCCTGCTCACACTCACCTGCTATTTGCTCTGTATTAGGTTAACAATAGTAAATAAACTGTGTATTGGATTTCAAGCTGACCTGTTCATGCCAAATGAATTCGTCTTGCCCACAGGCTGTCCTAATTCAAAACATATGTATTGATTTAAATTCTGTTGCTTCCATACATTAGGGTACTGTTTAGATTTTTGCCTCATCAATATTCTTCACCTTTTTGAATGGTGCATAGTCTGTTAAGGATTTGGTCCAAAAGGGTTCTCAGGTAGATGTGTCTAAGGTGGTTAAGGAGTAGAAGTGAGGTGCACTATGGTGATGTTGTACAGCACTTACCCTGTCACCTGCAACCAATTTAAGACAGTTTGTCCTTTTACAGGCACAACCTCCATTAGCATCAAAGGGAGTTTACTTTAATTGCAGGAAAGATGGTGCTTTGTTTAGTGAAAATAAAACTGAAGTCAGAAGAATGACAGTATGATAGTATATTTCTCATACAGCAATGTAATAGGACACAGATAGAAGTTTTCCATTTTTCCCAGACTTCTATGGGGTGAAAGAATTTTGTATGTAAAATAGAGTTTCTCCTAAGAAGAAATTTTTAAAAAATCAGAACCTCATGCCAGGCTCTGAACAACAAATTTAGCCAAATTTAGGCCTCTAAATAAGCAGCCTGAGCTTTTCAAAAGTGCTGAGCTCTGCCAACCCCCACTGCTCTTAGGATACATCTTCTAAGGCTGGACATCTTTTGACTGCGTGTTCTTGCAAAGAAATACTAAGAATATGCAGTAGGTCAAAGTGGCTCCTTATCTTTGTGCGGCGATAAGGTCTGCTGCTCCTCCTAGGAAACAGTGTCTTGGAAGCGGAAGGCTGCACTTCTTATCATTCAAGTGTGTGCCATGAAGGGGTAAAAATAGGGACGTTGAGGATAAGAAAGCTGAAACTAAGGCACCTGCTACCCACAGAAGGAAACTTGGGAATGAAATAAGTGAGAGTCTCTTCTGTTTTGAATGCTGCAAATCTTCACTTACAGGAACAAATAATTTGCCTGTAAAAGCATCTGAGATTACTGATATGAGAAAAGGCTTCCTGGATTTAGATTCCTGACTTTATCATGCGGACAACATTCCACTTACTGAGTTTTACCAAAGTTAAAAATGTCAGAGTTGACTGAGAGAATTAGCTTTCAAGAGCTGTTAAACATTTGCAGGACATCCTAAAGCCCCACTGAAAATCCTCTAGTTTGTGACCTAAATACAGTTGATTAAATAGAAATTTTGAAATAAGGCATTGACATTGTATCACTGTCACCAGAAAATGCATAGTTCATTCAATCTCACAATATTTTAATCCAGTATTCACTTTGCCATGAGATATAATGCAGACTATTTACAAAGATTGCCATTCTTTAAAATGCAAATTTTCCCTTAAAACAAGCAGCAACAACAACCAGCCCCATACCCTGCTCCAAACCTCGTTTGTAATGGTCTTCATTTGCATCACTATTGTACAGATAAGACATAATTGTCTACAGGACAGAAAAAGGGGATGTTCCTATTCTTAGAGATTCTGCCTTGTATACTACCTGCAGCCACATTCTGCCACTTTCATCCCTTCATAGTTATATATCAAAGTGGGCACACCAGCATCATCCTTATAGAGAATGGATATTGAATCCAGTTTGGTTGGAACACAACAGGCCTTGGAGGCTTTTTTGGGATTTTGGAGATGCACCAGAGTTTGGACAATAGCATGTTTAGTTGGGGTGACATTATCTGTCAGAGGGAAGAAGCAACCTCCTTTACACTCAAAAGCCTCATAATCTTTTGGTGCAATGATCCAGGAATCCCAGCCAATCTCTTCAAAATTCACATGGAGGGAAGTTCTCCTGCAGTGGTTGGCTCCAACACTTCTCTTGCTTCTGGAGGAATGCAGGTGGGATCCAGTGGTGGCCTTTTCCTCTCCCTGCTGTTCCTCTTCAGATGAAGTGTTGTTCTTCCCCAGTTTCTTGAGCACACTTTCTTGTTCATGAACAATCATCTCACGGAGCTCCACTTTGGTCTCCTTTGTCCCGTTGCTGCGGTCATTGGAGAACACTATTAACAGGGGTAGGTTTTTTGTGTCAGAGGTAACACTGACATCCAGCTTCCCACAAGTAAAACCACTCAGAGCTTTGGTCTCTGTAACAACCTCTAGCTTATTTTTAGTCTCCAGTTTGTCTGCCCTGACCCATCTTTTCACAGCTCTGGACACTTCGAACATCTTCCAACCACATTCCTGGATGTTGTGGGAGACAAGGGAAGATCTGGTACTGTCTGGGTTTTCCCAGTGGCCATCATCTAGAACATCATAAATTACCATGTTGCCTTCCAGCCTAGAGAGAGACCCAACTTCCCTGTGACAGGAGATATAAATTCTCAGTTCAGCTCTGGTGATTTCCTCATATTGTGGAATAGAGATGTTGAAGAACAAAATGTGTTTCTGAAAGGGGTTTTCTTCTGGTGAATCTAAAGAAACAACATCTGCAATAGGAAATTAAAATGTGGTTACAGTACTTCTGACTGTCCAAGTAACTTGATTTTAAAAGACTCAGGATATATATTTTGAGGATAAAATAAGAGCATTATACCACATAACACAGCATTAAAAAAAAAAAAAAAAAAAAAAAAAAAGAAAAATCCTGTCTTCTGGCTAAGTTTCAAGGGCAGAGAGTGAAAAGAGGAAATGTTAGTCCCTCGTGTTGGTAGTATTTTACTGTGATTACAGAGCCAGGTGAGTGTGTGGAGGGAAGCATAAAGAGGCTGCCTAGAACAAACTATGAATGATGGTGGGCAGTATTAAATACATAAATAAAGCAAGTGCAAAATTTTCAGATTTAGCAATTTGCTAAAGATATTTTTTTACTCAAAGAATTTGTAAAAAATCCAAGGATTTTCTACTCTTTTGCTCTAATATACATATAGAAGTGTCTTTAAGAACTGGCTGTGCTGAGGCTTTTGTTGTTGTCTTCAGATAAGTTTGAAAGCAGCTTAGACTGGGAGTTTGGGGAAATAGAAAAGTTTTTGAAAGTCCTGAACTGAAGCTCCAGCGTCTATCTGAACTGGGACTTGGTGATGAACAGCCTTTCATGCTCACGTCCCAGACTGTTCCAGGCTGGACTCCCTGAGTTTGTGTGGATTTGTTCACGTTTGTTTGTTATCTGCAAATCTATGTGCAGTACCAGCAAGTCTGCCTTGGGAGGAGCAGATATTTGGTTGGAAGATCAGATTGATAGTATTTAAAAGTCATCCCTGATGTCTATTTAATGCTCAATGTAAACCAGCTGCTTAATCATGACTGGGTTTTAGGGCAATTTTAATTGTCTGTTGCTGTCATTTCTTCAGATCATTTACCCTGTAAAGTAGACAGAGGGGAGAGTGAGATATGGAAACTATCGACTAGGTCCTATTGTTGAGATTTCTTTCTATTTCAGAACTAGGGACGCTAATTTGGGAACTTAGAGTTCTCCATAGTTCTGTTACCTGTGTATGTCTATTTTTCATATAAACAGAAACTTTATTTCTCCCTGTTTCATTTTTGTAGCAAGGATTGCACTTATTTCTAACTTTTTTACTGTCTGATGGATCAGGCAGTAGACTTTTAAAAGTCTATTTAATGTTATAGACATTAGACAGGGATCTTGAATATTTTCTGTTGATAAAAGCATGACTAACCATTTCCATATAAATCTTTGTCTAACCCAGAATTTTGGAGGACCAGAGCTGTTCCTTGTTTGGATCCAGCAACAAATTTCTCAGTTGGTTGCTGTAGTTTTTAAATATGTACAGAGCCCATCAGAAAGAAAAGCGCTCTAGCATCAGTCTCAATTATAGGTGACCAAAAGTTTGCATGCTAACATAAAAACTCAGTTCGTAATACCTAGGATTGAGAAACATGCTTCCTGTAAACCTTGTTATTTGGTGCATCATCTCAGCTCAAGCATTTGAGAAGAGAATATTGTACAGTGAAAATATCAAAGAAGAAAACTAAAGGTAAATGCATTTTTTAAAGAATGAAAGAAACAATATAGTAAGAATACAATCCAAAATACTGATGTTTCATTTCTAAAGAATCTGTGAAAGTTAGGAACTCAGTTTCTTCTGAATTTCAAAAGAATCTGACTATGTACTATTAATTTAATTCTTTAAAAATTTTAGTCCACATATTGAGGACTTTTCCTACCTTCAGTACTGAAGCTTCTTACAATATTGGATGCAGGGATGGAAGACTTGTCTGCAGCATATCTGTTGTATAAATCAATCATGAACTGTGGTGGTTCTTCTTTGGTCTTCACTTGTGAGGGGACTCTTGACAAATTCAAACTCCTTAGTAAATCCATCTTCATATTCTCCAAGAAAGATTTAAAGTTGAAATGGGTCTCATCTTCTGCTTCCCCAGGATGAAAATGTGCATCAGACTTTCCCATACCTGATAGCCTGTCCCAATCTTCCAAAGGCTTGCCTCTTGTCAAACAAGCAATGATGTTGAAAACAGACAGTGCAGCTAATACTCCAAAACAACACATTTCTTCTATATTTACTTTCTGGTGGAGAGACAAGAGGACAAGGGTATTTTAGCTGATTGCCAGTCTTGTTTCAATACAGACAGAGGAAAGAAGATGTAAGGCAAACAACTGGAATGCCCTTTGCAAATCACTTTCTGGTGTTCTTTTTGCAGACTGCTTCAAACCCCAGCCTCTTGTCAGTTGTCAAGCAGATTGGTCGTACACTTGTCCTTATCAGAGTCATTGATGCCATGCTTCAGCTTCTGTTATCTAGCAAAGCTCTTAGTTAATGAAGATTCTGTAAACATCTGACAAACACATGTGGCTGGTGGGAAGGACATTGTATATTGTAAAGAATCCACATTTCACTTTAGGGTCATCTTTGCTTAATTACATTCTTCTATCATTTCCTTGCCAACATGGAGAGAAGCTTTCTTAGGGACGCAGAAGTTTACAAAGTTTTCAGCAAGACTAGAAAATACAAACCTAGAACAAAATCACTCTATTAGCTATTAGCAAATAACATCTCACAAATCATTTATACAATCCCTTCACATATGATTAGAAAATGCCCCTTAGTTTGATGGAGACCTGTGATTCTGCAAGACGTGGTCTCATGACATTACAAACAACCTTAAAACTTCTTTCCGTTTATCAGCCAAGGGCTATTGTTTGTACACAGTGAAATATCTGTTTTGTGTCAAGTTTGCTTCATGTTGTTTGCAGGCTTGTCCATTTTCATTCCTTTGGTGTATGGGAATTTAGGCTTGTTTTTATAGTATCTTATGTAATATATTTCATAGATTCATGATGGTCAATCCAGTCCAAGAACAGCCAGTCATTTTTTCAGCAACCTCAAAATGAAGACAGAACTAGGCTTTCTAAGGCCACATGGAAAGTAAAAAGTCCTTTTGAAGATACAGAAGGTTATCTCTGAAGATATAGTGTGCATGAGAACAACAGGCCAAGGCAAATGAATTTCTCATGATGCAGAAGAAAAAACAGGTTTATTTATCCTAAGGAATGCATTATGATTTAATCTAATGATATATAATTGCTTTTTCTATACTAATAATGCATCATTTTTTCTAAGAACTACTCAATTCATACTGTAGACATGCCAAAAAATCTGAAGTGTATTGAGCTTTTACATTAACAAAAATCTCATTGCAAACATGTGGTCAAGATTTTGCCTTTTTTGGCCATTCCTCTTGTTTTTTAGCAGTGGATACACAGCATTAAAAGTGATCTGAGACTTCTGCAATGCTTCCTTATTGTCTGTTCAAGTGATAACTTGGATCCCAGATACTTGTTAATTATGTTCCTATGACATAAAGTCAAAAAGGATTATTTGGCGTTGATCCTGGTCTCTTGCATAGCAAGACTTATATTTACTCAGGGGCTTTTGTGTTTCTTACCTATATGAAGAGTCAAATTGCTTGTGTTTGGATAAACATAACTTTTAAAGTGCCAACAGACTTTATCTGAACATATCAAAGAATCAAAAATTTCTTCAGTTTTTGTAGCTAAAATATTATCACCTACAGCTAAAAAATCCTTCGTGCCATGTTCATAATTTCATTGTGCCTGACTTTACCTTCTAGACAGAAATTCTTGTAATGTTCTGGCTAGTTTAAGGAGTCCCATTGCACTGACATTTTACCCTTTCAAAGTGCTTGCACTGTGTAATCAAGTTACTTCTCAGTTTTCTTTCTGATAAACAGATAGTTCTTTTTAGTAACAAAAGACATTTTCTCTCCCTGTTTAATTTCTTTTTTGTTTCTCTTTCAGAATTTGAAGGTCTTCTTGACAAGGTGAAACCTAGGGCTATATATATAGTTTTCTAGTGGCAGTCCACCAGTGCCACATGCAGAAACAAATACCCTTTCTTTATGTGGTTCACCGCTCCAGTGTGTGTCTTTCCAAAGCTTTCACTGGCTGTCATTACATAGCATCATGCTGGGTACTCAAACTGCATCACAAATCTATGACAGCCACAAAATTTTTAAGGGTTATGACTTTCAATGGTGCAGTCTTGTACTCAGTAGGAGCAGTCCCCATTCCTTGTGACTAGGTACCTGAAGTTCTGTACCTGTCTACTTTAAAATGAATTTTAATTACATAAAGTGCAGCTAGATCAAGTGATCTGTATAAACACCTCCCTCCTCCTGCAAATACTTTGGGGGTTGCTATATACAGACTCTAAGCTCATACAAAAAGGTGTCAAATACTGTCAGGCCAAGTGTCAGCTTTGCAGAAACTTTACAAGGAACAGTTTAACTCAGTGGAAATACCTTTTGAAAGCTGTTCTTCGAGGTTTGGCAGTGAGATATTTTTTAATTAATGTGATACACAAGCACATTAATATTGTCCGATGGTTTGTTTTAATTATGCAGCCTTGGCAAGTGAATTGAATACTCCACAAAAACTTAGGTACATTGTAGCTGTTGCTGTTACCTCTGGCAATTAAACAGTGGCCTGAAAGAATGAAATTGGATTTGGTTCAGAAAAAAAGGGTTTTAACACTTTGCTGGCTAGTATCAGCTATTTTCATGTTTTATCTGTCTTTACTCATATCATTTTCTTTTAGGATTAGTTAGTGGAATTATCTTGACCTGTGTTTATCACTAGTAACTTTCTCTATAAACTCAAGCATTGAGCAGAATGGTTTATAGGATATTCAAAGAAATAAAAAGATCTGTTGGAACCAAGACATTGAGGGTATCAGCATCCTCTGGCAGCAGCTGTCTGCATTTGTGCCATTTCAAATGCAAAATTTCTCTTTCCAGAGAAAGATTAGACATCCAAATTCCAAAGATCCAGAAAGGAGTAACTTAAACCACTAAAATTGGTTGAAAGCCTTTTTTTGCATTGAAGAATTGACCAGTGCAGCTAAACTCCAAATGAAATAAGTGTTACTAATAAGAGATGTGTATGACTTGTGTAGCAAGGGTATATTTTGAGAACAATCACACTTACAGGTAAAATATATCTAGTTTTGCTAACAGAACTTTAAATGCAGTCTTAACCTCTTGGAGTTTTGTAGACATCCTTATGAGTGTAGCAGTAGCATTTTTCCTTATGTCCTATTGACCTTAGATCACAGTGTGGTATCTCTTGCCACAACAGCTTGCATCAGCACATCTTGGAAATAATGTTTTTATTCAAGGACTAATTCAACGTATAGCAAGTATTCCTTACGGGAAACAAAACACTGTAGATGAGAATATAGGCACACTAAGTTAATATGTCAGGATTTTCAGAGCTAGTGATAAATGGGAGCAAAACTAGAGCTACATAAAAAGGTAGATTTTCATAGAGAGCAAAAATAACATGGATTTAAGATACTTTGAAAAATATTATGCTTATGGCTTTTCTGTAGGAGTGATGATTTTCTGACAACTTTTAAATTTTTCTTTTTATGTTAGCATTACTCTATCAATTGTAGTTGTGTTTCTCATGATTTACAAAACCACAACATTGTAAATTTTTCAAGGGAGATCTCTAAAAGCGACACTATACAAAGGTTTTTCCCAGTAGTTCTAGTGTAAATTACTGTAGTAATTTACAAAGTACAAAAGTACTTTGGGAGAAGAACCGCAAACTTGATCAGTGATCTTTTGTTAGGCATAACTGGAAGTCACTACAGGGCACCATGGAACTTTTTACTTCTCAGTCAGATTTTTTTAGGAAGAATTAGCAAGACCTGCTGTTAGAGTAACCTTGCAAAGCCTCCCATGCATGCTGAATCTTGCTTTTATGTAGCTTAGCAGGAAGTACCACATTTACACACCTCTGTTGTCTGAGAAACTGTACCACCTGAGCCCAGAAAATTGGTGGCAGAAAATACCCAGAACCTCTAGTAGGATAGGAGTCTTCCAATATTTGTTCATCACAAGGAAGTGCATGTAGTATCCTTCCCTTAAAAAAAGCAACGCTACATAGGACAAGGTAGGGCTCAAGGTTAGACTGTTTCTTCAGGAGGAAGCACTCCATATCATAATTTGTGCTACATTAGGGACTTCAGATGTTTCTTCCACTCTTGGTCTCTTTATGCTGTTTATGCTACAGCAGGTGAGTGAAAATGAAGTGTGTGGCGTGTCCTAGAACATGGGGACACTCAGAGGATCGACAGACACCATGATGGGAACACCAGCTCTTAAAAGACTGCTGCAGTTAAAAGGCTACCATAAATGTATCAACAGGGGATTGTGTTGGAGTTAGAGGGATGCAGAGACTTTTTTCTATAAAGACTTTCAATGGAACCACTGCCAAACGTTTCCCATTTTGATGTTCATTGTTTGAAAAGAAAGTTAATGAAAGTTCTGGAAAGAGTTCAGAAGAGAGCTGTGAGAAATTGTTTTAAGGCTTAGAATAAGAAATCAATCTATTTAAATCTTAGCCAACATGTAACTTGACCCTACTCTCTATACTAAAAATACACAGCAAAAGTATTTTGGATAATAGATAAAAGGGATCTAATGAAATAGGTTACAGTAAGATCCATTGAATTGAAGCTAAAGCTCATCAAATTCAGTCTAGGATTAAGCCACTGCTTATGAACAAAGAGCACTAACTTTTGGAACAACTACTTGTAGTCCAGTAGAGATATTCTATCACATGAAATCTTTAAAGCCAAATTTATGCATGTTTTTCAAAGATATTCCCAAGCTTAAAACAGAAGTTCCATAATGCATGGTGCAGAAACTGCTGAGCAAGGTTCTTTGATCTGTGCTGTGCAGGAGGTCAGTCTGGATGATCATAGTATTTCCTTCTGTCTTTAATCTATTGAAGTGCATTATGACAAGCTTAACATGTATTTACAAGTTTCCATCTAATTAACAGAATGTAGGAGAGTGCATTTATAGAAAAACAATCAAATATTTTAGATACTACTGTACCTTTAATTTATTAGCTTTTGTTAAAAGCATGTAACAATCTAGAGGATATAAAGAATAATTTACAAAAATATAAATCTTGGTTATTTTATTTTAGTATTTCAACATATTACTATATTATCCAGCAAATAACATCCTGAAATTATCCAGCAAACCAAAAACGTGGGATATTACATGTCTTTTGTAGAACAAATTATATATTAAGGAAGGGTAACCAAAAATGACTATATTAACATACTGTTTATATGAAAACTTATGCAGTGAACTATACTTGCATCCTGAAGAAAATATACATTTTAAGCCCTTTATTACAGCATTTTTCAGTATAAATAGGCATATTAAGAGTATGAGTATTTTAGGCAAAAACTTTTGATTTGTGTACAAAAGTGATATTCTAAAATAAGCCTGCCTTTGCAAGTTCACTTCCCATCTTCTTGGTTAACTGAAGAGATAAAACAGTCAGAAAATAACATATAAAAACATATTTTAGTCCTTTGATTATGGAAAACTTTACACTTAAATTTCTCTCTAAACACCAGGTATCTTGGCTAAGCGGGTTAGGAAGGTATCTGTAGAAGTACTGAATTCCTGGAAGATGAATATGAAAGACAAATGATGACAGTATGACCTATCCTTCGAGGCAAGCACGTGCGTTGTTTTAGTCTTTCGGTGTGCTTTCTGTAGAGGAATTGGAGACTTGCATTGGTTCATCAACACAAGTGGATTCATTGCTCCTTTACAACTTCCCGGAGCAGTCAGGCAGGATTTGCAGGCCTTGTTAAAGGTGTGTTTGTACTTACTTATCGGCAGGCACAAGTTTCAACTGACATATTGGGATATACCTTTAAAACAACATTTTTGTTCTCATCTAAGAACAGGACACTGAGTGAGCTCATTTTGTCAGGAACACAGCAGGGTTCTGGGATGCCAGGAATGATTCCTACTGCTTTTACGATGCTCTGAATTGTAGCATGATTTGATGGCCGGACAATCTAGAACAGAGAAGGAAATAGTTATAGCTGCATTCTTGAGCAGTCACTTTCCTAGGTGGACTTGGTTTAAGCAGTCAGTTTCCTATGTGAACTTGGAAAATCACAACAATTATGCAGTTGCTTGTTTCTCAATAAAGCAAATACGTCATTGTTTGAGTTATAGGGCTATGCAGCACAGCCAGTCCCTCACCTTTCCAGCTTTCCTGAGCTGGATGTGTCCAACACATATTTGGTGTTCCTTGGGCTACCTTCATAAATACCAGAGGAGGGCACTGGTGGCACAGCCAGCAGCCAGAGGCCTGAAGAAAAATGTCCCTGAATGTACCTGCTATATTCTGGAGGCAGACATGCAGTAGAAAAAGCCTAAACTGGGGCATAGTTCTCAGTTTCTACATGCTGTATTTTGTTAACCTCTTGTCTGACTTAGAAAATTTGCTACTGTAAGTATTTCCAAAATAACTATCCCTATGTTCCAGTAGAATTTTGTCTCATGTATGCTGACCTGAAATTAGTTACTTTTTCCTGGACTAATTACTCTCTTTTAAAAGAGCAGAGTACTCCAGAAGTAGTGTCCACAGGAGTGAGTATAGAATAGCCAAGCACCCTGACACAGCCTTTCTGATCATGACTGCATGACAAATAGTCAATATCTGTTGTCTTCGTGTCCCTCTGCCTTCATCACCAGGCTTTTTTTCTTAATTTTCTTTTCCCATGGGCTAGCCTCAAACTGGGAGAAGGGAAAAAAGGCTGGGAGGCTGGGAAGAGTACGAAGTGAGGATTCACAGCAGCTTTACATCTATAACCTGTTTGGGGTTATAGCCATAAAAACCATGGTTTTCCATTTCAACATGAAAAATTATGTAGTCCATGGATAGAACAAAGGAGTTGTTTTTAGGATAATTCAGTTTTGAAACATTTGCATTAAGTGTAACATATCAGCAAATCAGATTCCAACCTTAACTGCCATTAAGGCTTTCAGATCTTCCTTAACTAAGCCATTATAAGGAGTAACTATGAATCTGTCCTTGACCCTTCAAGACAGTGTCCCTATAGCCAAGTCCCAACAAGTGACCAATCCTGCACAGTACCCTTCTGTAATTAGCATATGTTAGCATAATTAGCAGCAGCCTGCCCTCTCTTGCCCTCCTTCACCTTTAGATTTCAAAGCTGTCCACAGACAAGCAGCAGGGAGGAGGTCTAAGCTGCTGTGTGAAGTAGAAATCAGTTTCTACTAGTAGAAATCAGTGACGTTGGTCATGTCACCATATGTGGACAGCAAGAGAGAGAAAGGAGATTTTTTGTGTGTTTAAGCAACTCCAGAGTATAGAAATTCAAAAAAATTAGAGCTTCTAGAATCAAGTTCTTAATTTAGCCTTTATGTAAAACCTCCTGAACTGTTCCTAGCACCTGTGCTATTTCATGTTGTTATTTGAAACAGTCACAGATCACAATGTGCTACTGAAACAGCATTTATTGCTCCCATGCAGTGGACAGCCATCATTGCCCTCATGGCCAGTTACTGTCTTACAGGATTCCTGGCTACGAACCTGCAGAAGATCCTACAAGGATCTTCTCCCACTGTGCAGCCTCTAATATCTACAAGGAACTAAGACATGTGAACACAGTCCATCTAGACTGAGCAGCAGCTGTTTCCCAAGACAACAACACTAATTATGTTTCTAATGCCTGAATGTGGATATGCTATGCAGAAAAGTGCTTGGAAAGGAAAATGCTTATGATAGACCAGTACTCTGTATGGAATCTGGCTGCCTGAGCCCTAAATCCACAGCAGAGCCAGACAGCACACCCATCCCACGTCCAGCCAGGCTGTGAATTTTTCCAGCCCTTCTGGAAACCTGGCATCAGTGCTCAGTGATCATGGGCTAGGCTTCACATTTAACTTTGTCCCAATGTGCTAAAGCAGAAAGCTTGAAATAATTAGTTGAATGCCCAGTAATAATGGCACTGAGGAAGTGCTAATGTTTTAAATGCTGGCTGCTAAGTTATATACAACACACCAGGTTCTATGACATGCAGGACTGGAATTTATTTGGTGAATGCAGCACTGCAGCAAGCCATACATATAACCTGGTGTTCCTCCTCACAGTTCAGGGAATAGTAAGTGAACTTACTATGAGAAAATTTGTACCTAAGCTGTTGAGCATCTATCTAAATCAAGACTTGCAATTATTAAAGTGGATGTGCAGGATGATGTACCAATACTAAAGAAAAAAAAATAAGCCTACAACGTGATGATACCCAACATGCCAGATGTAATTCTGTCTCCACAGTTCTAAAAGGGTACTTTGGAAATAAGGTGTCGTGCGTCACAGGTTGAGGGTGTAGACCAAGTCTTTATGAATAGCTTTAATCTGGCCTTTGACACTTTCCTGACTTAGGGCATATGTGAAAGAACAAATGTCTTCCTCAGTAATATTTAGCAATTCTCATACTCTGAACTGAATCTTCATTCATGCTGGCATTCTCTCTCTCTTCCTTTTGAAACAGTCATTAAAAAAAGTTACAACTTTAAATTTGCTTCTTTTCTTTCCTCTTAAAAATACAAAGCTAACAAGTGGTAGACCTCTTTCAAAGCAAACCCAATAAATGAATGTGTATCAAACTCAGAATTCCCAGATCTATTGTGATTTAGTTTCTCTGGTGGCTTTTTTTTTTTTTTTTTTTTTTTTTTTTTTTTTTTTTTGTGAAGGGGAGGCGTGTTGTGTTTCTTTTTTTTTTCAGTTGGGTTTTTGTTTTTGTTTTCCTTATTTTGGTTTTTGGACATCAAGATATTATTGAAAGGGAATCCTTATTATATATCAAGTATTTGCTTATATTTCTAGGTAAGATATTAAGTAAGTGACATATATAAGCTTATTTAACTATTCAAGCCTGAAATGGATCCTCTCTCTTCTGGCCCTACCAGCTTTTGTGTAATGATGTTTTGCTCACAAGAAGCCAGATGTGCTAAATGCATCTTTTTTGAAGGGCGGGGTTGTTGTTTGGTTGGGGATTTTTTTTCCTTGGGTTTATGTTGTTGTGTGTTAATAGTGCATTGGACTGTGAGTCCATGGCAAAGGACCCATATTCCCAGGCTGTCTTTT
Organism: Motacilla alba alba; assembly: GCF_015832195.1. Taxonomy (NCBI): domain Eukaryota; kingdom Metazoa; phylum Chordata; class Aves; order Passeriformes; family Motacillidae; genus Motacilla; species Motacilla alba. The sequence continues at coordinate 17,902,747 of NC_052021.1, forward strand.
GGTTTGGATAAGTTAAATAGTGATTATGTTGCATGATCAATTTGTGTTACAACAACAAACTGAAGTTGTAGCGAGTCTGTCCAAGCTTTAATTTTTGCCAGACCATGTATCAATTTATGTACACCTGGCTCAGCATTGGCCAGCTACACAAGAACATGTGGTCTGATTTGTACACTCTGCCATGAAGTCTGGATTTCCAGTGTTCCTGGACTTAAAACTAGCCTACATATCTACTCTTCCTGGAATTACACTACTTGTTTCAACACAAACATACATCAATCTCCCTGGATGTAAAGTAGGGCAGATTCCTGTTTCAGAGCCTTGAAATTCTGTGCTGTACAGCACTACTCTTCATTTATGTGCCAAATGACCGCATACAAAAATGTCAGTCAAACAAATAATTGGGCCATTTGTAGGCAGAATTGCAAAATAATTACAGTTTCTAAATATGGAGGTTATGCAGTGCTTCAGATCCTCCCCTCTGCCTTTACTTGAAAGCCTTATAAAACCCTAAAAGTTCTTGTCCAACACAGGATTACCAGCCCTTGTACTTCTTGCCATAGAACAGAGTGGGATTGAGACAAATGTTTGCCTCTCCGCTGGCAAATTTCACACTGCTTCCATATGAGGAATTTGGTATGCTTACTTTAGAGTGATAGAGCCAGTTTTGTGGCATTTCTAGAGACACAAGGTAAATCAATATTTTTGTTCCAGAAGGATTATCTAACATGTTTAGAATTTAGATACAGAAATATCATCTTAATCAGGATTATTGTTTTCAAAAGTGACAAGCAGTTTCCTGAAGTTAAAAATACTTCAGTGTAACTACTCTTTATTTTTCTTCTAAAGTATTACAAGTGGAATCCTGAAATATGCTGACAGAGTAGCTTATTTTAATATTAGCATATGATAGTTCATACTTCTGCCACTACAATAGAGTATTTGGATGATTTAGTGTGTATAACCATATTTTCATAAGCTACAAAAGTCCTTATGCTATGGTTTCAAGATATAAGATGAGAAATTATAAGATAAACCTGAGATTGTTTTCCTGTTCTTCAGATTGCATTTGAAGAAAAGTAGCAATCTTTTTGCACTCTCATTACCAAGTTGATGGAAAAAATATTATTTAAATTCTTTAGGTCAAAGCAACAAAACACAATGAAAAAAGATAAAAATCTAAACGAAATTCTAATTTAAGAAGTAGTTGGATAAGCAGAACAGTAGACCTATGGTTTACAAGCTGACAAGAATAAAAAGGCATACTACCTTGGGCATTGGAAATTCACATGCACCTGCACAGTAGTAAGCATCAAATGATTTGGGAGATATGATCCATTCATTCCAGCCAATATCAGCAAAGTCAACTTTCATGTATCTTCTTGAACAAATCCTTGGCTCATTCCATTGTTTTCGCCTTGCTTTCTTCATAGTTTTCTCATCAAAATTTAGCACCTGAGACTTTTTAAGTGTTTCTGCATTTTCTTGCCCTTTTCTCCTTCGATCTTTGCGTGAGGCTTTTGGTTTCAAGGACCTGTAGGCATTCTCCCATATGTCATGTTTGTTGTATTTATTGTTGTTATAATCTACTTCTGGCAACTCATTGTTCTGAATAGAGCTGGCGAGGTACGTATCCCTCCTAACTCGAGTATCAGTAGAAGCATTTGGGGACAGATTTGGGTCCCCGTCATTGGGGGGGAATGGATCATAACGCTGCAGGGTGCCTGCCACACTGTTAGGTTCAGAGATTGCAAGATCATTGGCATAAACTAGTATGTAAGGTAAATGGCTGGCAACTTGTTCAGGGAAGCCCTGGTGCTTCTCCCCAGAATCAAGCTCAGCACAGAGAATGAGCTCTCCAGCTCGTTTTGATTCTTTCACAATGTGTGAAATGTCCTTTGCATGCCAAGCCCCTCGCCTTTGAAGAAGCACAGTGATGTTCCCTTTCACTAGTCCATAGGCAGAATTCTGGTGAATGCTTTGGAACAGGAGGTTGAGCCGTAGGACTGGAGGCAGGTGAAGGAGGCGGCAGGATGAGTTCTTGGACCGTTTACAAAACGCCTCCCGGTGCCGAGGGCGTTTGTCAGCATAGAAGTGAAAAGTGGCAGCAAGGATCATTTCTGAATCCTGCATGGATGTCAGATTGAAGCAGTACAAGGGCTTCTGGGCCAAGAATTCTGCAAGAGAGCAAGGAAAACATGGATGTATATCTGAGACCAAAAACGGTAGTCAGATCTTATTTCCATTTAAGTGAATTAACTTTTACTTTTCACTTACATCAGATCATTTAGTATAGTGAGCTTGTCACTTCATCTTAAAACTGTGGTGTGTAAGAGGAGGAAACAAACTTAACTATTTAATTAAAATAATACAATAACATTGAGAGTGTCCAACATACTGGGCAGCTTTTGTACATATGAGGGACAAAATTCTTCCCAGAGATTTTTAGTTCCAGACTGCCTTTCATTCTAGGCAGACAAGAAAAGCAATCCTTGATTGTATTTCATTTATAACAAAGTCAGGCTCAGAGAAGCTGTCAAATTTACCTGCAGCAGAGCTCAGAGAAATATCTTGCTGAAATCAGTACTACCAGAAAGCAGCTTTACAGTTAATATTCAAGACTGTCTAATCTAAAGCTGACTGCAGATTCCTGAAAAATATCTGGGTGCTAACTCTGTGGGCAATAGCTCATCATCTGCAAGTAGAGCACATGAGACATTTCATAAGGGGCCTGGCAGTAAGCAGTGTGACACATTTTGGGGGTCATTACTCCTCTGAGCAATCCTCCTTTCCAGTACACATCATGTAGGAGCTTTGTTTAAAGCACTGAAAAACACACTTGGTTTCTAAGGCTTGTGTTTAGATCTGCACGAAGTTAGTGACAAATGCTATTGAACAGGAGCTGACTCTTAAAATTCAAACTCCCTTTGAAACAGCTTCTTTTTTACTAGTTGAACAGTTCGTGCTCAGCTTACATCTTTACCCTCATTTAGAGGAAGATGAGCAATTTTATACTAATAACTGCTCACACCATGTTTATTTAAGCAGTGGAAACCTCTCTTAGTGTGCTAAAATCTAATCCCATCCCAGCATAAAAAGATGATGCCTTAATAGCCTATCATTGTGAAAAGCTGCCTTTGTTTTCTTACTAGCTCAACAGTATATGGGAAAGTGCGAGCAGAACCAATAAGGGATTCCTGTTCTCCCAAGCTCACACCACTACTTAGAATGCATCAAAGGATGATGGTCGGTAAATTTGCATCTTTAATTAACCCAAGTGCACCAACCCTTTGGCAGCCCTTTTTGACATACCTGAAAATTCTCTGGTGGAAGGAAGTAAAAAACCACCATAAACCAAACAAAACCCCAAAAATATAACAGCCAGGCTTCCCAGAAACATTTAGGTTTGTTTTTCAGTGCACTATGGATGATGAGCCACAGAGATTTTGGCAACAACAGAAAGGCAGTACTGTTAACCTGTTGGAACATTCTTTCTTTAAATTCAGTAGTAAATTGCTGCCATGAAGATTAATTCCCCTCAATCTGAGCAATTTAGGTGAAGTTGGACAATAACTTAATATTTCACGTTTGGTTGCAAACTGATTATGACTTGACTAACTTCAGCCACTTGGTGCTGTTTTCTAAAGCTAGAAAGTTCCCTGAAAACCGGAAAGCACCTAAAGAAATAAGGAACACGAGAGATTAGTTCTTAGACCATCTCTCAGCTCCTTATAAAACAAAAAATGAACCCTTGTGAACACATGAAGAGGTGAGCTGAGAGGAGATGATCAGATGTTTGTGAACTACTCTTTCTGAAGGGGTGAGTACTACTAGAAGAACAAAAAAAAAAGAGCTGTATTTGGGCAACACGCAAACAGCACATGCATTTATATATTTATATTTCAAGTGCGTCACATTGAATAGGCAAAAATATCACACATTCCATTGCTCAGTCAACACCACCTATACCCTCTAAAGAGCAGGTAGGATGGCAATATAACTGGGTGGTTGAGGAGAACTCAATATGCATGCAACAAACGACAAATGTCTGGATCAACGTTTTGTATCTCTGGAGCCCTCATCTTGTCAATTGTAAGCAACCCTAATGCTTGAGTGTCAGCTTTAAACAGCACAGCAGGAACAGACAATTACAGATTTTCTGAAAAGTATGTGATAAAAGAAGTAAGTCCATTGCTTGGGATAATGAAAATTATTGTGTGTGTAGTCTGTTTCGCTTATTTCAATAGGACTGCAATTATTATCTGTGTTTTATAAAGAATAGCTGTTCCACACGTCTTGTTAGTAAAATGTGCCAATTTCCTCTTTCAGAAGGAAACAGAATTTCTCAGAGAAGATAAATGTGGTGGCAGATAAGGTTTTTCTCTCCTCCCTCATCTTGCATCATTCTATGGTACATTTTAGGGTGTTTATCACTAGCTTGATGAATGCAGTTCAAAGGAACAGTGCAGAGGAACTTCTGCTTTCATAGCATGGTATTTGGGAAAGATGGGATCCAGTAGAAGGCACATAGATAAGACACAGGAGACAAGAGTTTTGGACATAGATATGCCTTATTTCCATGGAGGGAAAGCCAAGTTAATTTCGGGCCTCTGCCTTGGTTGCATGATCAGACAAATGAGCGAAATAATATTGATTTTTATTTGGTCAGCACAGACTACCTGTGGGTAGAATATGCTGCTATTTTAGTTTTTTAAAACAGAATTACAACTTAGACTAATTTGATGCAAAGTAGTGTGTGTGTCAGACTATTTGAAAAATTAAGAAAAAGAATATAGCGCAATTTTTGCCTTGTCCCCAAATCCCTCTTGTAATCCAGGGCCTTATTTGGGTGACAGCCAGTGTTAGCTGCTCAGTTCACAGAAAAATGAAAGTGTTAACAGGAGGTCATGGAAAACCATCCACAGTGGAAGTTCCTTCCTAACTCCTATTATAGCAACTGCTAGGTAATCATCTAGAGCATGACAATTTATTTTTCTCCTAAGTGTCTGCAATTGCTTCACATAATAACTCCTAGATTTTTAGACATTTTCATCAGCCACTTACTCTTCCCTGGAGTTTCCCCCTCCTTGAATATGATTACTTTTTAGTATTACAGTTGACATAGGATAGAAATTAAGTTGGGGTGAATTATTGTGCAATATTATAGTAAACATTCCCTAAACCACTGTATGCTGCATTGTACTCTACACATGAGACTTAAGTGGAGGAGAAATAGATTAATGCAAAATTTGCATTGGTGAGTTTCAATCCATCTGATTTTTCTAAATAGAATAATGAATGTTTCTGACAAGGTAGTAACAACTAGGTTCTGGAAACTCATGCAGTTCTTATTTTAAGAACTAAGATCTTAGTTACAGTCTGTAAGTGTTAACCAAAGAAGGAAGATGTTTTCCAGAAAAGAGTTTGCGTTTCCTTGGCAAAGGATAACAGATGTATAGACTATTAACTAGGCAAACCTCCTTTTTATTATTTGACGTAATACTGGGAAAATGAAAGTGTAGTTTTGACACAATACATATATTTCTCCACCCTCATAATCAAGCCAAGCAAAACTGGGGAGAGGGAGGTCAAGTATCTGTCTTCTCAAGTTTAGGCAGTGCAAGGAATTTAAGGCGCCGAGCAATTTTAGGCGGTCCTGTAGGCGGCACTCTTCCTAGCAGCAACTTCTGAGGCTGCAAGAGGAGCCAGGCAGAGGACCAGTGCCTGGAGCACTCGCTACTAGGCTTAGGCACCAAGTATTTCTGAGTAGATCATTTGGTCCAGTGCGATGTGCGCTGGGAACGGCGCTTCTTTTGCCGCTGGTCTGCATCCACAGCAACGGAGACTTTCCCAGGGGAGGTACTCTCCGGGAAGGAAAGGGAGCCAGGGAAGGTGGGAAGCCTCGCAAAGCCAGGGGCGACACCCTGTCCGTGTAGGTAGCAAGGGACCCCCCAGCATTCCCCCAGAGTGACACCCCCCGCAGCCAGTGACAACCTCGACGCAAACCCGTCACTTTAAAGCGAAAGAGGAGCGAGGGGACTCCAGCGGTGTCCCCCGCGCCCGGCCCGTCTTACCCGGCCTGGCTTTGAAGCTGCGGACCGTGTTGCCGTCGCCGGGCCGGCTCCCTTCCCGGTTGTACTTCTCGTAGAGCTTAAGCATGTGGACAGCTACCATGTCCTGAGCGATGCTGCCCAGCCCAGGGGGCGGCGAAGAGCCGCGGCGGGGGTCGCGGCCGGGGGCGGACGAGGCCGGGCCGGCCGGCGTTCGGCCGGGGCAGGCGGGCGGGCTGCCGGCGCCCTCCCCCGCAGGCGAGCGGCAGCCCCCATGGCCCAGGGCCCACAGCAGGAGGCAGCAGGTCAGGCGGGCGGCCATCGGGGGATGCTGCGGGCGGGTGGCCGGGCGCGGAGCGGCGGCGGCTGGGTCGCTGCCTGCGTCTGGGTCTCCCGGTTGGCCCTGCCGCACCAGGGCGAGGGGGCGGCGGGGCCAGGGAGGAGGAGGGAGGGTGGGGGCGGCCCCCCCCGCCGCTGATGCCGCCTCCGCCGGGCCAATCCCCGGGCCCGGGGGCGAGGAGCTGCGGGCCGGGGGCGGCCGAGCGGGGGCAGCTCCCGTGGTCCGGGTGCGGGGGGACTGCGGGAGGGGACGCTGCATTTCTCCGACGTGGGGCTTCCCCGCTCCTTAAAGCGTAGCGGGAGAAGGATCTAAATTAATTAGCGGCCAGCTGCTGATGAGAGACACATGTCACCGCCGCCGCTGCGGCAGGACGGCACCTTGGCTGCCTGCGCCAGCCCGGAGGCGGGGGCGCTTGAGAATAATTTCTGAAAGATAGAAGCAGTAGATAGCAAGCAGGGCGGGCAGGCGGTGAGGGGACGGAAGGGTGAGTGGGTGGCAGGGGCAGCGGCAGCATGACACGGGAAGGGTCTGCATATACGCGCCGAAAGTGGAAGGGTCCTTGCTGTTTCCTCTTTGCTGGCAGAACGGACAGTGCTGTCTCGTAAACGCAACGCTGTGAATAGTGTTTATTTCAAGGACCCCTGAGAAAAGACAAGTCCCCGTGGGTCCGTACTCTAGAAGACCCAGTGTGAGCCAGCCGGGAGTGCAGCAAGGGTCACTGATAATTCCAAGCAGATACTTAAATGGTCGGGGTTAAAGGGGCTGTGCATGGGTAAACTTTCGTCATTGGACTGTTTCTATGTGTGGTTTGAAGGAGGAGAATACTGGTGTGAATTTCTGAAGGATTTACATGGCTTAGGTCGGAGGGGGTCGATTTAAAAGTGAATGGTGCGTGTTGCACTTATTCATCATGTGACACAGGTAGTTCTGAATCATAGTCATCCAGCGGGTATAAATGCTGGTGTAATGAATAGCAGTTTTAAAGACAACCTGTAAGGAGAGGGGTATATTTTAAGGGAATTTCAAATTTCTGCCTCCTTTTTAAAACCTTTATCTCTAGTAGCCAAGACAGTTACTTTTATTGGAGATTATACAAAGCAATAATTGAAAAATTGTTGGAAAAAGCTACTGTTGCTGTGTATACCACAACTCTTTTGTGCTTTTCTTTTTAACCTTGGAGTGTCAAGTCTGAGAAGATACCATTGAAAGCCTCTGAACCACAAGTTTGTAGTTTTTGGATCATAGCAAAGAAAGGTTTGATTCATTTTTAAAATTAGCACCAGGCCTCATTGCTCTGTGCCCTCTGAATGTGTGAAACAAACAATTTGCAAATACAAATTTGCCCAAATGTACATTGCTAAAGTATCAAACCTCCTATTAATTAATCTTTGCTTATAAGTAAGCCAAACTACCCTTTGATGCTGTTTTTTTTTTTTCTCCATGGTAGCATGCTCATGACCTCCACTGGGGGTGTGAGCGAACCTTTTGTTGTTTGTGGTTTTTGTCTGTACTGTTTCTATACAATCAAGGTCCTGTGAAAAGGAGGAAGAGGCAGCAGGAGGTAGAAACAAGCTGGGCTATTTTGGACCAATGTCCCATTAAAATGTTCTCCCTCTCCTTAACTCACTCCAAACTTCTATTCAGGCATACACTTTGTATCAGTCTTTAACCTGCACTAAAACCTGTAGGACACTGATACTTTGACATTGTTGGGAAAGAATTGAAGAATCAACCAGGGATGGCTAATATTTCTTGCCTTATTTTATTGCAGAACAGCAGGAATTCAAAGTCTTTAAAGCTCTGGTACTTTGACTCTTTTATGCAGCTGAGATGATGAAATAAAAATGTGTTTGGTAAAGGAATTCAAATTAGCACTGGGTCACATAATTCCCCTGTTCTGAATATGGCCAATCAATGGCATCTCTAAGGCATCTAGAGGCAAGAGCTATGCAATTTCTGCTCATGCAGAATAATATTCCTAGCGTGGAAATTTCTGCTAATTAAAGCTCTTGCCAAGTAGAGTCTTTTTTCTTTTTTCTTTTTCTTTTTTTTTTTTCTTTTCTTCTGCCCTTCTTAAATAGCTTAAGTCAAAGCTTTGCAAGCCAGGACTTGGAGAAAGTCTCCTTATAGTTAGAACAATGCATTCAAGATTTTAAACTGCAGATCTAAGTTCCCTGATAAAATCATTGTGATATAAATAGTGTTACATACCCTTAACAACAGCTTATATGGGAAAAAGAAACCAAATAATGTTTTCTTATGGAATTAGTGATATCTTCACAAAGGAACTATTGTGACCTGTACTTGTGTTTTGTTGTAGGAAATAACAGGAAATATACAAAAGGGGATATAGAGCACCAGGAGTAGTGTATATTCTTCTTGTTCTATGGTAAAATAAATTATTAACTCCCTTTAGGATTATATCTATGTATATTAAAATAATTTTGCCTGACTCTTTTATTTTTAATAATAAAGTCAGTAGCAGGGATAATAAAGCTTAAACCTCCAGGGAAGTTAATGAAACATAAATTATTTTTGATTTTGGGCTTCAGTCCAAATTTCTGGTTACTACTTATTGTAGGGCATCTCATTCATTTTTCACTCAGAAAACACCTCACTAAGTGTAATGCTGCACAATTAGCTAAGACCATTCCTTAACTATATAACTTACTAATTAGAAGTTAGCTGTGTGAAATGCAGTGGTCTGCAGGTTCTCATAGAATTTGGTGGTAGAACTCTGCAAAGCCTTTTCACATTCCTTCCAAAATCACATAGTGTGACAAGGATGTTATATGGTCAATGATGTATGGTCAGTAAAAAGGGTTTTTGTGTTTAGTTCAGTTTTCCTAAACAATAGTGAAATTATTTTAATACCCCAGAAAGAATAAAGACATAATCGTGCTTAGGTATTAGAGGAAGCAGAATGCTCAGAACTGATCCAGATTCTGGAGGGCTCTTAATGTTGAGAGAAGAGTTTGGTATATCAGACAGGGAAAGCTTTGCCTGTTGTTGACAGGGAAAGCTCTTCCTCTTAAGAAGCAGCTCTAATTCTCTCAGTCCATCCCATCAGCTCAAGAACAACCTTTCACCTTGGATTTCCATTCTGGATCCATGATCTCACATATTCCAGTTTGTCACAAGAATAAACTTTCCCCCTGACAGTCTCCCCGTCCTTCATCCTTAGTGACAAAAGTTTATTTTGTCTATCTTGCTAAGAAGCAAAATTTACCTCTCATCCCACCACACTATCAATGATCATCATTACAGAAACTAAGGAATTAGGATGCACAGATGAAATGTAATTTGTCCCACCCTACTGTTGATGTCCAAAATTGCTCATATGCTCTGTGGTCTAGTGGTGTCTGTGGCTTTTCATTGGCTACAAGAAATCTCTGTCAACTGGCTAGATGTGCAGAGGGGGAATTTCACTCCCCGAGGGTGGTTGTGTGAAGTAGACAACATCTTCCTGTTCCAGTTTCACTGGCAATGATAGAACTGTTAAGCCTTAGGATTAGCATTTTGCAAGTCTGGGGTTAGTTTAAGTTTCTCTTTACACAATTGGCTTGTACCAAGCATTGGTGTATTAATAATTGCTTATCCCCATCAGTAATGGAAATGTTGTATCTATCGATTTTCTGGTTTTATCTCACTGACAGTCCATATTAGAAGACTTTAAGAACATGTATTTTTGACAGGTCTCAGAGCCAAAGACACGTGTTTCTGTCTTGAGGTCCACCATTTATGCTTATAATGAGGACGGTATGGACAATTATCAGACAAGCATTTCCCATTCTGTTGCTACCCAGAAGTCATCAGCCTCTGTGGGAGGATTTTCTCCATGCATAGGTTACCAAGTGCAAAAGTATCAGCTGCCTTTGCAGAAGAAGTAATTCTGTGATGTTACTTACTATGTTTTGGTTTGTTGGTTTTTTGTGGATGTTTTTGTTTTGTTTTGTTTTGGTTTTGTTACAGTGGGGACTTTCAACTTTTCAATGGCCCATGCACCACCATGAAGAGTTATGTAGGAAGAAAATTTTTTTTCCTATTAAGGGAAGAAACGTTTCCAGTGGAAATTCTAGTGGTAACTCATGTCTGTTGAAAAACTGGTCCATCCAGGTTGGTTATTCTGCCTTTGAGCTCACCTGAACTGCAGTAGCTCTTGTTACTGTTTGAGATCTCTCCTTACTGTGAGAGGATGTGCCTGGCCATTGTGCTGCCTGGGATATCTTTCTTCCATGGGAGAAGGAAGCTACAGACCATGCAGGAGAATGAGAGCAGAAGGTAATCAGACCATTCAGATTGTGGTTGAAGCAGAAGTAGACAACTTCAGGGAGGAAAAGGGGTGGTGTGGTGGTTGTAGTGTTTAAATCCATTTTCATGTTCAAAACCAATTTAAAGGAAATTATTCCAGCAGCTCTAGGCACTAGTTCCAGCCTGCAACCTCTAAGGCTTTGCATTCACAGTCCTTTTAGGCAGTTTGTTTCCTAGGCAGCAAAGACTCTCACCGAGGTCAGTGTTCAGTACACGTTGAGAGTTCTGCCTGATGCACTCTGGCAGGATCCATATCTGATGAGCCACTCTAAACACGAGTGCTTGTCAAGAGAACAGCGGGAATGGGCTATGCAAGGGACAGCCCTGGTGAGGCTGCAGCGTACCCTTGTAGCCCCTGCACCTGTGCTGGCGTGGCCAGCTGCGATCTGCATCTTCAGACTCCTGTTTGCAAGTGGAATTTGAAGGCCGTGGAGAGAGGGTGGGGGGAAGGCAGCAGCAGCTGGGAACCATCGGTGACCACAGCTGGTTTTGCAAAGATCCTCTTGCAGAGTGAGCTGGGATGTTTGGGATTTTGTGGGTCGGAGTGACGCTGTAGGCGAGAGGGGGATGCGCAGCGCCGGTCGCACACGCGGGGCGGGTTCGCGCACACGGGGCTCGGGCTGAGCCGGCTCCCGGGGCGGTGTCACGGACACGGCGACCAGCAGGGGACAGGCGTGTCCCGAAGGCAGTGCCAGTCCCTGGGGACAGCCCCATGCTCCCGGGGGCGTGTTCCCAGCCAGCAGCTCTGCCGGGAGGCATCCGTGTCTTCAGCTCGAGCAGTCGCGACCTTGCCAGCCTTGCGATAGCCTTGGCTGAGCTGCTGCCCACATGCGCTGGTGGAGAACCTGGCCCAGTGAGCCCTTGGTGCTCGCAACTCTCCCCGGAGCTAAACCAGCTGTATTATGGGTCCATGCTTTCTTAATTGAAAGTAAGAGAACTCACAAGAATGATACTTTCATTAACATTTAAGGTTTACATGTTATTTTTTATGTCAAGTTTGTTGGGTTTGACTGCCTTGCAGCTTTAAATTCAGCTTATTTTTGCTTTGAACCACAGTATGGTTTCTTTGCAAGAATAAGCGATTTACATGCTATTCCCAGAAGAGGCATCGTTGCAATAATGAAGAAAAGCAACTATGAGTGTAGTAAAGCCTGCCTCAGATCAGTGGTGTCATCTTCACAGATGTAACTGAATATTGGGTTCGGTTTGGGAAGTATGAAGTACTGTGGGACAGAAGATGCTGCAGATATTTATGTGGAGCTGCCCAGAGGTAGTGTGAAGAATGAAATGATTGCCCAGAGAACCCTAGTTCCTAAAAATCCTGTTGTTTTATAAATGGAAAGGATTCTACTAATAAAAAGGAATTTAATGCTACAAATGACAGATATATTGTGACATTTCCTCCTTGTGAAAACTTACCAAGCATCTGTGTTTGGCCTAGATACACTAAATCTATATTGAATTTTAAACTCTTCCTAGTCTATATGAGATGCCAAAACATTTTCATGCCTAGTTCTACTTGTCTGCAAGGTCTTTGTTCCACCATCAGACACATGGGAATGTGTGCTCTTGCTATTGCAAGTTGTGTAGTTCCTTGCTGTCATTTTCCCCTCAACCTTCTAAATTCTGTGAGACACATACTTTTGGGTGTATTCTTTTCCTAGGCAGGTATTCAGAATGTGAAGATGCCTTCTTCAGGACAGATGACAAGTGATTGATCTTTTTAAAAAAAAAAAACAAAGTTCTGCAGGAAACACATAGTTCCAGGCAAAAGAGTAAATGCTGCGCATGTTATTTTGATCATGACTCCAACAGCCCCCTTAGATTTATTTTTTTTCTTATATCAAACTGTTTTTACAGGAGTACAGGATGCTTTTTTGGTTTTGCTCTAAGTGACCATGATGGTTTGAATCAAGGCAAGATCTGAGGTTAATGTTTTGTATTAGATAACTAGCATAGGCAGGCTGAAAGGTTTTTTTTTTTAAAATTTTCACCCATATTTGTGGGTCTAATGAGAGCTATTTTCTCTGTCTGCCTTGCTTCTGAATCCATGAAGCCTCTTCTCTTTTTTTCTCTTGTAAGCAGTTACCTTCCTCTTCAGGTAATTCAACAGCACAGAAGAATTTATTTCTCCAGATTTTTTTTTTTCATATTTCCTTGATCTACCTGTCTCTCATTTCTTGTATTCAGCATTTTTGAGTGGAGAGACCAACATCTCTCACCTTTTTCTGAGAAAATCCCATTCTGTCCTGCAGCCTCCAGAAGAAGTGTGCATGAATGGATGTGTGGAGAACACTACTTCTTGAGGGTTGCACCATTAGCTGTCTCATTTGAAAGAGTTATTTAGGTTATCATCCTATATTAAATCCAATATGCTTTAAAAAACCGACAGCTAACACGGAAAGTATGCCAGAGCTTAAAGTGGGGTTTTTATTCTGATTTCTATAGACAGAATTCCTGATAGTAAACAGAATTCACACATTGTGTGAAACTGACTCTACAGATCACTGCTGTGTAGTTTGGGACCACGTGGGTATTTTGTTTGTTGTAAAAGAATACTAAGGAGATGTTTTCTGTTTTTCTGTTATACTAAGTTGCGGACCAAAATTTAATGTCACTATATTAACTTTGGAGTTGCACCCAAAATGAGTTTGGCCCTGTCAGTTGTTAAATTCTTGCTATGATTGATCTCAGCTTGCTTAGAAAGGGAGCATGCCAGACTAGCAACCGCAGAAATCATCAGTTGAAACTCCACCAAAATTCTCATTCCCTGTAAATTGAAAAATTAAGCTTTGAAATAAGATTCTTTGTTCATCAATCTCACACTAATTTTTCATTAACATATATAACTCTTAAACTATTAGGAAGATGACAATTAGAACAGTTTGAAGTATCTGAGTGGAGAAAAAATAGGAATATCATTCTAAGTAAGTTATTGTACTAGTTCTTGGCATTTTGTGATAGTCTCAGTTGTAAATTTCATTGCCCCTCACCCCCATTAATCATAGATGCACATAGATATAAATAAAATAAGGCCTATTCTTGACAGATTTCTTATATGAATCTAAAACCATCTATCATTGAATCATAGCATGTTTTGGGTTGAAACACCTTTAAGATCCTATCTTGTAGGAAGGAAATAATAAGAGCACTTGCCCAGCTCTTCCTCCCAAACTCTATGCAGAGGGATTTTTTTATCCACAGAAAGAAGAAATACCAGAAATTCCATAAGAGTCACTTGGAACTGATTTATAGCAAATTAATGAAAAAAGCTTGTAGATAAATATTGGAGCAGAAGAATCATGATGCTAACACTAGATTTTTTTTTCAGTTCTGAGCGGTATACTTGCATATGACTTCAATAAATTTCTTCTCTGAAAAGTTATTCTTCTAATGTAACTTTTTAGATTATCAGGACATCAGTGGAAAAAAGGAACAGATACTTAAAAATCTGCCATCAGTAATTGGTGGGTGAGTCAGTACTGGATTAAAAGGACACTGATCTAATGGCATGCTAATTCATTTATTCATCCATAATGGCATTGTACATTCATGCTTCTTTACATGCTAGTGATTTCCACATCAAATATCTATTTCCACTTTGTATACCAGTGCCAGTAAATTTCTGTGAGCCAGCAGTACTGCATTCCTGGGCATACTTTATTAACTCATGCTAATATGATATTAATCATATCATTATGATTTTCAAATAGGCATAATCTCTCAATTCCTAACAAGTATAGGCATATAACTCATTATATGTTTTTAATCTTTTTTTAAGTCTCTAATGCTCAAAAAAAAAAAAAAAAAAGAAATTCAGGGAACAAGTTATTTTACTTAAGTTATTTTACTTGAAATTACTACTTTTTAGGAGGGAAAGCTAGGATGAAAATACCTCATGTATTAATAGTGTTCAGCATTTTTGGTGGTTTTTTGGTCCTATATTCGAAATTTTATTACATTCATAAGAACATAATGCCTGTGAAATTTCATAAATACAATGTTTGCAGGAGCAGCATGGAGTATCTGTGCCAAATCTGCTAATTTCCTGTCACTTAGAAGGGTTATGGAAGTTTTTTTGCCTTAAAGACCCAAAGCTCTAGAAGAGATGTGTGGTCTTAGAGGCTGGAGCTTTTCATGGGCATGGAAGATAAACTTCTGTGATGAAGGGTGAGGTAAAATTCGGGCTTCTGTGGGACAGGAGCATGGAATGGATGACCTGGTGTTCTGCTCAGTGCTATTTTTTTCTGTATCATTTGAAAATGGAAAATATTAGTCTTATCTAGCCTTGGATTTATAAAGTGAAAGGGTGATACATACTAGTTTGGGAAGTGAACCTTTTCAAAGCTGTTTGCAAAGAAGTAAATTTGCAAAGTAAATTCCCATTTCAGCATTTCTTACTGTAATATGATGGTAGCGTACCAAGTATAGACACTTCATGTGTGGTGTGATTGTGCCCAACAGAATCACATTAAGTACTTTGTGAACTCTAGACTGGCAGTAAGATCTGTATCTTATGGTGCAGAGTTATCCCCGTGTTACTTGAAGAAAGGTGTAAGCACCTCTGCTGATCAAATAAAGTGTTAAATCTGATTTCAGATCTTCATCTGGCTTGATCTTTCATCATGAGCTTCTCCAGAAGGATGCTGAAGAAGAAATTACTTGCATGTAAAGAAGGGATCTCAAAAGTACTAAATTTATTAACAGTTCTACAGAATATTAAATAACTTGTTTAAAATATTATGTAAGTAATTTGTGACTGTGAGTGACAGTCTTATGGAACCTTTCCTCACACCTTCCCATCAAAGAGGTGTCAGATTTACCTGGTTAGTTCAAAATCAGTTTGATAAAGTATTAGCTGCAGTTGTTCAGCAGCACATCTCCTTCAGGGGATTTCAGAGGATGGAGGTTCCTTCAGTGCCATTTCAAACAGTAGAAGGAACTCTTTGCTTAACGAGGGGCTATTGAAGCCCTTTTCTAGATGCATTTTCAAGGTGTGGCAGAGTTTCTTTTGTGAAAATAAAAGATCACATGTAGTGACTTACTGGTTTTTCTCTTTGTTTGTTTTATATAGCAGCTTCAAACAAATAAGAACACTTCATACCCAGAAAAAGAATTTCTTTATTAACATTTTAAAATATTTTAAAGACAAATGGGAGACATATCTGAACTCAGTATGCCATTGTACAGCATTCTGACACTAAGGTGATACAGCACAACCTGCATAGGTTAGAAGATATGTTCTAGACCTTCATTATGAGTATCTTAGTGTCTCCCAGAGCCTCCCTAGAGAAACAGGCATTACCTAATAAAGTATCAAGATGGGCAAGGACTGCAACAAGCTTCTGGCTTCACCAAGATCTAACCTCTGTGGTTCTGCTCAGTGAGACAGATGTAAAGCAGTGAAGCAATGTATTCTGAAATTGGAAAAGGTTGCAGTCAAACAACAACTACAAGTAAAAGTTTGTAGTCAAACAAAGCTTTAAGCTTCTACTTTGTGTTTTTGGAGGGTCAGCCTCCTTCCATAGGAGCTGAAAGCAGCCATGGTGCCGCAATGTCCCAGAGCTGGGAGTCAGAGACCTAGTAAAGTGGCACAGCAGGGTTGCTCTAGATAGCAGCCCTATCTTTAGTGAGGAGTGTCAAGTTTTTATGAGCATTGTTACATTTTTATAGTTTAATGGGCTTTACTATTAAAGTATAACAAAGCACGTTAAAAATTTTCCATGGCTCATTTCCACAATCAGTAGCAATTCCTTGCTATCTGCAGCATGGGCCCCTAGGAAATACTGAATAACAAAGACTAACTTAATACATCTTTCTTATCCATTTTAATCATCTCAGCCTCTTTCTAGTTACACACAGTCTTGATTTGAGACATGTTTTATTCAGCTTCAGAGCTCTCAGCACAGTGGCTGGACTGGAATTGACACCTATAGGTTGACTTCTCCAGGAAAAGAAGATGGCAGTTTGTATAAATACTGAAGATGAGAGATCATTAGAAAATGTGTTTTGAATGACACTGTCATGGAAATAATGGAGCACTGGATTAAAGAGTATGGTAAAGAGTTCTAGTAAAGAAGCAGTAAAGAAAAGAATACAGTAAGAAAAGCAACTACGACTAGCTGCCAACACTGAAAGTTTGACAGAATGGAGAATGGTATATTAGTTTTAAAACGCATTGCTGGCATATTCAGGTATAAGAACAAGTACAAAGGAAGGTTAGAACAAAGGCAGCAGAATTCGCTCTGTCTGCATGCCATGAGATCTATAAACCACTATATCAGCAACTGTTGTTAGGTTGAGGTGGCCAGTACTCCCAAGGATGGCAGTATTGCAGAGATCATGGTAGGACACTGCACTATGCACAGCTGACAGGGACTTCAACTATGAAACTAGACTGGGGAACAAGTACTTCAAGGACAGTGGGAAATACAGTGAAGAATATGGGAAGTAGTTCCTTAGGGTATATGAGGGGCAGCACTGACTTTTTCATGTTTGTAAGATAGAGTGTTTTGTAAGGATGTTTGTTTGAATCTCTTTCTGCATGAAAAAGCTCATAAGTGTGGTAATTCAGTTAAAATCTCATGCGGGAATTTTAAATGCCTTTTATTTCTATTAAACTGAAATCTGTAAGGCAACATTAATGTAGTGGAGCATCTATGTACTTGTATTTTTTTTAAATGGTATTTAAATAACTTAAGAAGCAGATGTTTCTGTACCTAATGCCATTTTCAGAAGGAGGTGGTATCTATAGTAGGAATTTTAGAAAATCTTACTAGCCTCTAATCAAAATTCTTTTATGCCTAAATATTATATAATTGGGTTCCTTTTGAGCTTTAGGATCAGAGAGTTTTGGAAAAGGAAAGCATTTTATTATTATTTACTGCCTTCACTTAATTTGCTCATATGTTTTATAAGTTCTTGAAAGCCACTTCAGGGTTATGGCAACCTGACCCAGACTTAGAATAAATCCTCTGATGATGATGCATTCAGAAGGGATGTAATTACCACAAGGCATTCTAATGCTTGTCAGTGGTCCCTTGTCCCCAAAGATGTTTTGTTACTACATTCATCTTCCTGCTAACAGTCTGCATTTAATATCACTCACACTCATGATTCAGAGAACACTAGTTCATCATGGGTTTTTTTATCATTGCCAAAGAAACTCCACTCATTCTTTTCCCTTAGTTCCAGAGACGAAATAAGGATTCTAAAGAATGATTCCGAAGGGAGCTGGTAAGTTCAGCGGTTCTGCTTAATTACCCAAAGTTGCAGGAGCTCTTACAGCAGAAAAGACTTATAATAAATATCACTGAAAATATATTGAGATGACTGTTAAATAATCCCTGCTTTATTGCAGTGAAAAGTGGTACAACAGTACAATGAGCATAGAAAATCCTTCCAGTGACAGGGCATGTGGCTTTTTTAAGGTTCTAGAATGGTAGTTGACCTTTCATGAGAAAGCATGTAATCACAAGTGACAATGATGCCAGCTGGAAGATTTTAAAAGCTTCCGCCCTAGGAAGAAAGGAGAAGGAGCAGTTATGCAGCAGGTTTCTCAAATGAAGGCATCCCTGCTTGATGGGAAGGAGGAAAAAGAAGCCTATTCTTTTATTTCAGAGCAAAGAGGAATAGGAGCTGGAATAAGGGGAGGTAGGAAGAAGTGATGTAGAGAATGCCATGGGATTGAATGATGAAAGGGATGATACAATATGATATTGGTGCAATGCAGGGAGAGAAGCTGCTTAGAATTAATCTAATAATTTCATTTATCTGTAAGGGTGGAGAAAGAGTTTATTCTATGATGTCAGAAGTAAAGCAGAAGAAATGTTACAGTACTGATTTTACAGACCTGTTGAAACTGGACACCTTAGTTGAGAGTGAATAGCTTGGAAGGTCATCTGCTCACAGTGTCATTTTTGTTGAGCCTCTAACTCTCCTTCAAAAGATTTCAAAGTCACATTAAAATACCTGAATTGTTTGAGTGAAGAGATTTGAAGTTCCATTGAGATCTAGTTCTCCAAATTTCTTTCCAACTTTTATACCATATATTCTCTCCAACTTTTTCATCATATATTGTTTTCAGCTTTTCCATCAGAATCGGCATGGAGGCTTCAGTTAGATCTGGGTAAAGTTTTGTGCTGAGCTGAATTAATCTAATGCTTCTGCTTATTTTCAGCATGAAAAGTTTTTGTCTTTTCCTTTCCTGTAACTGGTGTAGAATTTCCATGCAATATGATTTACTCTTATAACCAATTAAATTGGTGCAGTTTGCTTCATATGCTTAACAACCAAGGACTAATGTGAGTAAACATTCATTCCTCTTACTGTTATTGTAACAGTGTGCATGTCAAGGCAGTATTTTAGTAAGACTGATTTCTGTGGAATCTGGATGTGATTGTTGGTGACCCCCACAGATTAAAGCTACAGTTAACTGGGAAGATGAGGCATCTGGCTTCTACACATCCAGCATTATGTGAAATGGATTCACGGATAACTAAGTTCAATGACTGAAACTGGATGCTGTGAATATCCCTAAGGATGGGAAATCACAGCTGCCTAAACTTAATTAGTGAAGTGCTAGTGACCATTCCACCTCACTATTCACTGGCTGCCTGGCAGCACTGAGAGTGAAATTGAAGCTGAGCATGGTGAAACTGTCATGCTGACAGTGTCAGCACCCTCAATATGTCAGGTATTGCCATCTTCCCATGACATGTAGTGCATGACATGATGGATGTGTGTTACATGCATTAGTTGCCTGCACTCCACTGTCCCATGGCAGGCAGCTTGCACATCCATGGATCTTACAGCTTGTGCACTCCACTAACACACCAGCTCTGAACTGCTGTGTTAGCACACAGTAACACAGAATTACTGAGGGTATTTCATTCACTGGTAAAGGAAAACAGTGAATTGTTTTCATTGACTATTTCCACCCCTCAGATAGGAAGTACTTTTTGTGCTGCCTGCATATGTACAAAGTGATTTTCTGTATCAAAAACTGATTCAGTACCGAAAATACTTTTGTACACATATACAAACATACTTTCATACCTGTATCATGTATTTTGCATAGCAGTGTTTGTTAAAAAAAAAATAAGTTCTCTGTATGTCTTTCTTTTCATATTCACTTTAAAATGAAATCGAAAAAGCTGCCTTTGCAAGGAATTTTTATTGGCGAAGCACATCATTTATTTTGGCTCCATAAATCAACGTGCAGTCATGTTGCAAAATATGGGTAGCCCGTTTCAAAATATTCCATCAGGAGGTATAGAGGTACAGTATATTATACCTGCTGTTTCAAATAAATAGCATTCTCAATTCCTGTTCATCTGTATATAATATATTTTATTGCAATGTGGTGCTTTCCATCAAGTTAGTTAATTTTGTTTCTGCAGTTTAAGATGTAATTGATCACTACAGTACTTGCCCCTGGGACAAAGTATCTTTTTATCCAGTGTGTTGTTTCAACTTCTTACCATTCTTCTGAAAATATTCTATATGAAATATTGCACCCTGTGCAATAAGTTTTATAGATTTTTCTAAATTATTTTTTCTATCTTCAGCATATATATGTAGTCTGTAATATATACTACACATGTCCTTCTGTTCTCTACCTACACTTTGCTCTGCAAAAAGATGCATTCCAATGTAATTTGCATGAAGCTTGTGGATGATTCCAGTTAGCTTAGCTAACAAGGCACATTGCTTAATTTTGTGTTTAGTGTCTTGTTGCCTTCATAGAGCTACTCAAATAGAGAGTAATGCAAAGCTGGATTTTTAATTTCAAGATGTAATTAATTTCATTTATAAAATTTTCCTTTTTGACTTTTAAACAATTGTAAGTATTTTATTCATTTGCAAGTTTATACTGAAAACTCATTATGTGGCATTGGGGGGTATGCCTATAAAACACCAGGTGATATGCTGGGAAGATCTGAATGAGAGCAATTTATGTGGTTAGTGTTCTGTGAACTTAAATCTTTAGCTCTATCAATCTAAAATAGGTTTTCTAAGAAGGTACATTGAAATTTTAAACAGGCATGAAAAAAAATAGAACAATGATGGGTTTTGTTACTTTTGAATTCCTATTTGGCCAACTGGTTGAAGTAGAGTAATTGGAAAAAAATATACAGATATATGTTAAAATTTCCCTGCACAATATATTTAAATTTGGAGATAATCTAAATTTGTATTGCTGTACCAAACTGAAGACAAGGGCTTTATCTTTATAGAGAAAATGAAAAATATTTTATTATTAAGATCATTAATTACTTCAGAAATATGAGTAACCTAATCTTTCTAATGCACTTATGCATCACTGTTACAGCCAACAAATAATTTTGTAAATTCCAGAAATATTGTTCAGGTATTAAAATTTAGACTTCATTAAGGCATAATCCATGTGGTTTTGTGTTTGCCTTTTGTTAGGGATTTTTACGAGTTGAGCAATTGAAAAGAATATTCATAAATCAAGAAGCTAGTTGCAAATAGTTACATTATGTGCAATCAGCTTAGAATTTTAAATGGATAGCATTAATGATTGGGGTGATCAGTCACATTTCTGATTCCTGCAATCTGTGATTTTTAGCAACTGGGACATAATTAGTGCAGTACGAATTGCAATAACAGATCTTCAGTAAAAAAAAATGTATTTTTAATAGTAATGAAACCAACATTATGTGACATTCTGAACAATTATATTTCCAGTATACTTTCAAGGGTAAGAAAAAATGCCTATGTAGTAGAAAAACTTGTATGCTTTAATAGTGGTATATGAGCAGTAAGAGTTTCTAAAAAATGTTCCAGAGTAAACATAAGTGATTTCCCTTTTGAAAAACCCTAGCAGAATAGCCTGAATGTTTCTTTAAATGTTACTGGTGCAGCTTAGCCAGTAACACTTTCTCCATTGAACCATGTACTTACACTGGAACTTTCTTGCCAGTGTAATTTTACTGTCTGGCTATAAATTGTCTTGTGCTTTAATGCATTGCAAACATCCACATTTCTTCTCTGGGACTGATGAGTGGAAGAATCTGGAAAAGACTTCTTGTTATCAGGTGCCTACAAGTGAGTACTCAGAGCACTAAGCTCTAGGTCTGGCGTACTCAAAACCAACCTTGATTTGTTGCGTTCCTCTTTCAAACTGAGCTCTCAAACTAGCCCATGGAAGTGTATTAATCAAAGAAATATCACGGCACTTACCCAATACTTTAAGACTCTTAAGAACTATTTTAATTTATACTGAACAAATACTGGATTGAGCTATGTGCTTGCAGTCTGAGACAGCATTGGAGGTCCTCACTCAGCTGGGTATGTGATGAGCTGGGGACTGTATTAGTGTGTTCTTACTTTGGCCTTTGATTTTGCTTTTGAAGGCAAGATTCACGGGCTACTCTGCTCTTACCTATTGTGGTTTCCTGTCTTTTCATTATGTTTGCAAGGCGCAACTGTAGTAGTATCTTCAGGATGTTTTCCTGACTGTTCTGGCTGTGGTTGGAGAACTGAGGATTCTTTTCTTCCCTTTTTTTTTTTTCTTTGTCCATTTCTCATCAGGTGGTCCATAATCCTTTACATGTTGATTGATGTCACCATTTACTAGCAGCACATATATTATATAATTTTCATTATTCAAGGAAAATATGTTGCCAGCAAGAATTAAGGAATTTAAGGTTTGGAAAAGAATACTTAATTTTGTAACAAAATATTTCAGGAATATATCTTGATGTTATGTGTCCTCTATTACTTCATAAAAAATCATTATTGTTTGAATATACCATCATATTGCTTTTCACCTACTTCTTTGAGTCATTATTCTTCTTCTGAGCTTCTAAAAAACATAAATTCTGTCTGTCAGGGGCTACAGGAATCTTCAACTGTTTAGAATATGAATGCTAGAAATCTACTTTTATGCTTATCTTCTTGACAGTTGTTTATTGTTTTCACCATCCAACATTGCACATTAACAATGAAGGTAGAAGTTATATGTGTTGGAAATTGTTTAAATATTTGGGAGAAAAGAGAGGAATAGATATTGTGGGCATGTAAGTGAAGAATGCTACATGCAGAAGAAGCTTGCATTAATAGTTCTGGTGTTGACACTGACATTTCTATTTGGAAAGAGAAGAGATGTAGAGCTAGTGAAAACTGGAAATGGCTGGAGAATGAGTATGAAATCAGAATAAAGAATTAGTCAAGGTGCCTGAGAGACTACAAAGGGAAGGCTGGAAGGAAAAGGTGATAAGGTGCTGGGTCAAGGATTCAGAGTAACTTCATTTTGTAATCATCTGCCTCATTTTTTTTTTCCTGCAATAAATGAGGCAGTTATTACAACAAATTCTGTATAATTTGTATATATTTGCTATGCAGTCTTCCTAGAGCAGTCTGCTTTGAGCATTGAATTAGAAAACTATAGATATGATTTTTTATTATCTCAGCAGATATTTTTATACAGGCTAGAATTCAGAATGAGCAGGTGAACTGAATTACAGTATTTTCACATATCTGATGTTTGACTTGCTACTTTAGTAATACTTTTGAAATTATTTTTCTGCATGCACTAAGAACACATATCCATTCATATTGTGAAGTTCAGGTGTACGCAGGTTGGACAAATGGGCACATTGAAGGAAGGATATGCACAGAGGCCCAGATGTACTCAAAGCCAGGAGGGCATAGGGCTAGGCATGCACATCCACATCAGAAGCAAATTCACATACTCAAAATGGGAGCCACATGCCCATGAACAATATCGCATGAATACACACATAGATACCTACACACCACGGTTCCCTTCACAGCTGTATAAAATGACAGAAAGGCCTGGAGCTCTGCAAACAGCATTAAAAGACATCCACATAGCCATGACTGTCTCAGGCTGGAAAAAAGAGAATACTGAAAAATACTGTCTGGGAGAACAAAGCAGGAGAGTCAACCCATCAAATGTCTGGAACTAAAATAATGCCAGAGAGTATACCCCAGCCAAAATCACTGCCAGCAGCTAAGTTAGTCACACAGCAAGAGCAGTCATCCACACATACATATGCTGCAAGAAAAATATCCACCACCTGCCAGCTGGCTACTAACAACCATGACGTGTGTGTGTGTGTGGCCAGTGTGTTGGCACCAGTGTTGGAAGAGGAAGAGGAGTGGAAAGAAAGGAAACAGCAATAGGAAATCAGAAACAACAGAGGTAAAATGGAATCAGTGCTCCCAGTCAAAACATTTGTTTAATAGAAACAGAAGTCTGGAATGTGTGCAATTTATGTTTTACACAGTGAAAGGTCCTGGTCATGTGTGAAACTTCAACCTTCTTGAGTAGCAGGAGGTCCTATATGTGTAAAGCCCATTGCTTCACTTAGCACACATCAGATGTCTTGAAAATGCCAAACAATGAAACAGGTGGCTAATTGGCTTCCATCCTTTCAGTTCCTTCAATAGGAAGAAATTTGGTCAAGTGGTGAGAAGAGGATGCTCGGTCAGGCCTCCTGGATGGTGTTCTAGACTTTCTCTGAAGTGTTGTGTGATCTTGGTGACTCATTCATGGCTTTTTGTGTATAAGTCTGCTATGCGTAAAATAGGGATAATAATGCCTATTTACCTTTTAAGGGTTCGGGAAGATCAGAAGAATGGATGTAAAACTCCTTAAGATTCAAGAAAATAGAGGAAAACAGAGTAGCAAAAGAAATTTCTGAAATCTGTCTGTGAGTTAGACACAGTGCTGCAAGGCAGATTTGAGTGAAAACAGCATTTCATGGGAGTCAAATTCCATTTTCATGCTGGTTCCGTATCTCCTGTGCTTTGTTACTATAGTTTTCAGAACAATACTTTTTTCCCCCAGTTTCACACTATTACTGTATGGCACCTCCACACGTAAACTTTACTTTTGAAAAAAAACAGATTTGATCTTTTTTATTTTGGTATTTTCATACTTGCTCTGAACAGCTTGTAGTTGTTTTTGCTCTATCATTCTTACTTTTGCCTTCTTAGCTCCATTTTTTAGAAGTCTAAAATCCTCAAGGAAGATAATCCAGTTAACTGTTTATGTATTCCTCCCTAGGGGATTAGCTATAACTGGAAACTCATTTAATCATATATTCCTATTTAGGTTAGTATAGGTTTTTGTGCTAACTTGATTTAATGCTGTGTTTCCTACAATCTCAGCGCACAAGGAACTGTTACAAACCAGCTGTAGTGGGAATCCTTTCATGCCATGCTGCATGTCTTGGCTTCTCCTGTGCCATGAGACGTAGTTTAAAGTTGGTCAAGTCACTTATCCACTCAGACACCCACTCAGACAAGTGTAGTTTTGGCCAGGAAGTCAATTCAAGATCTAAGAACACATATAAATTTCTCTTGAAATAAATAAATTTTGTTTCCAAGGCACTAATGTATTTTTAACAAAAAAAAGATTTCACCAAAAAGTTACAGACCAGCAGTATACTAGTTTTTTACCATGAGAATTCATCTCATGGGCTAAATTTAGAGCTGCTCAGAATTTTTCCATGAGGTATTTTGTCATCCATCAGTGTCTTTCCAGAAAACTAATACGTGCAGGATGTTGTTTTGACAATATGCGTTTAAGAACATCAAGAGGATGAAGCACTTTAGTGGGAATCAGTGTTGCTTGGCAAAACTGAATTTTGTGTTGAGATGTATTTTTCTTGAATTTTTTTTTTACCAAATGACATTTTATCATAGCGCATTACAGCCCACTTGGAAACTACATGGGAATTATTCTTCTGAGGAGATGCTTTTCTGGCTGAATGATGGCAGGTGTGCATTTGCTTTGCCCATTTTCTGAGCCCACCAACAGGAGAAGTCCAATTCAGAAGCCATATGCTGCTGCTGAAAAGCAAGACATATTAGCTCGGGCTCAATGCCATGTTCATATGGTTTCATGGCTTTTGGAGAGCTGGCTGCTGTCTGGCTTGTGTGAAGTGTGGTAGAGCAAAAATCCCAACTGCCTGCATCTGTTTGTCTGGACATACCCAACATCTGGTTAGAGCTGTAATTCACTGCTTGGGAAACTTGCTTTGTCATTCTTCAGCTTCGCTTCTTACTTGTGTATTAGCAGGTGATCTTCATTGGTACAGTGTTCCTCTCATGCCTGTTATTACTGTACCCTGAAAATTTTATTTAGAAATAAAGATGGTAGAGCTGCTCAAGGTTCCTTCATTAAATTCTTATAATAAAAACCAACTTTACATCCAGTTGAGAATATTAATGAAAAAAATGCTGGTTTGATTAGAAAAGAATTTAAGTGAAGAGTCATAAACCAGAAATTGTTACAAACCCCAAAATAGTTCAGAAAGAATGTCTCTTTCCTGGAAAACTTTGATGTCCAATTTAGTTTTATAGGTGTTCATATATTCATATATATATATATATTTTTCTAATTGGATTTTCAGCAAAGTCAGTAAAATACCCAAAGGGGAAAAAACCCTTTAAATTGTTGCTGGTCAAAACCTGATCACTAAAAACACTACATTGGACAGAAAATTCTTGGAGAAGTTGCAGATTACTATGAACTTACAATTTTTTCCTCTCAATCAGCTTATAATATTTGAATCCATTTAGGGAGATTGTGTTAAGCTGAGATGAAGTTCAAGAGTGTAATTGTTTGAAGTCAAGAGTATCCGTAGGGCTTCTAAGGTGTTTGAGTTTGGAAGAAAATACTGGTTAAAGCTGAGATCTAGGTATGCTTTATCAATGATTTGCTTTTGTTCTTAGTTTAGAAACTTGTCTGTATATTCATCAGTTTTCTAAGCAAGCCAAGTAGGATGATCTGGGAACTTTATCATTCTGTTTAATGTGCTGAGCCCACAGTCCTGGTTTGTCCTCTAAAGTCAAAACATTTTCTTTTTCATAAAGAGGCCTACCACAAAGAACTATTTTTTTTTTTCAAGAGGAGATTTCAGACTCCCTTTGAACAAAACATTCTTTTCTGAAGTTAAAGTCTAGACTTTCTCTTTAAAGTCCTGGACTTTAAAAAAGATTAAAAAGGAAAAGGAAAGTGGACTGAAAGGAAAGGGGTGCTGGAAATGCAGTGTATAGGAATGAGGGTGTGTCACTAGGGGCTAGTGGAGGCTGTAGTACATTACCAGACAAAACTGTGCTGCCGAGGAGCTACAGGTAAGTCTTGAAGCATATTTCCCAGAGGCTCCAGGTCCCTGAAGCTTCCTTGCTAGATGGGGAAGGCAGTTCCAATCAGTGATCATAGCTGCTTCCTGTAGACAATGCCGGAAATACTTGTGGAATGCTGAGTAGAGCTGGCAGACAGCAAGAGAGTTGCCAGTTCCACTTTGGAATTAAATGTCTTGGGCTCAGTTCTGCTTCTGACTTTCTAACAAAGCTCCTTCCCAGCTGGAGACCTCGTCCATCAATCATCCTGGCCTGAGTGTACATGATGACATTTTAAAAGGCTGGTTCAGTGCCTCACATCTTTCAGAGTGGGCATGGGGTGTTGGTTGGCAAGGCAGGAGGCGGAAACAGAAATACAGAACCTAGCACAGGTGAGTCCCTGGGGCCCTTACACACTGTTACTGTACAAATAATAGCTGTTTTGATAACAGCACAGTCAATTCAGCAGTACGTGTGTGGGAGTTTCAACTAAGTTAACAACAATTCCTCTTGAACCTCCTTCCCACTTCTTGGGATGATTGTGCCAAAGACAGAATACTGATCTGGTACCACACGGTGACAGAATGCTGAAAGACTATCTTCTCTAAAATAGGTCAGATCAGTTCTGTTTCATTCAAGTCAAAATATGACTTGCAGGCTGTTGTAACAATGATGATGGTGAATTTGAAAGGCAGAAAGGGCTAAGCATCTTGCTTGAAGTTTCACAGAGCTGTAGAAAGTCATCAGCTTGAGTAACAAATTCTGTGATTTTAGAGAATTATGGCTTTGTGTGTTCATAGTGCATACTCAGATAACTACTTGGTGATGGTTATGGTGGAGAGCCACCAATTTAGGATGAAATAGTAATTTCTTGTAATAGTCATTCCTGGTAGCAAAAGCTGGTTTGTAGGCTCTTGACAGAATCCTAACTCCAAGAGTGTTCATGTTTAAAAAACAGTGAGATATGTGTATAATTTGTCTCTGCAAGGTAGATTTCAGTTGAGCATGTTTATTCCATGCTCTCCTTATAACACAGACAATGTCTTCATGTTGATGTCAATAGTGTCTCTAGGATATGAGAAAATGAAGTTTGGGTGATAAAGTCTGGCAAGACAGTACATCACAGGCTAAGTCAAGGAAGAAAGCCTGCCCTGAGTTCTTATTACAGTCCATTCTACCAACAAATTTAAGCTCTGGGAAACAGGTGTATATTCACAGTGTACCATTCCAGTTTCCTATGTCCTTTCCCACAAGTGAATGGAAGATACAGAGCATCATGATTGCCTCGGTGAAATTCAGCAGTTGTTAAAATGTCTGAGGCCCTGAGTCTATGTAGGCTGGTGAACAAATTAAAGTTGAAGTGATTATTTCTGTTCCTTGAAGTAGTATGAAAAATTAAAAGGGTTCAGTTTAACTGAGAGCAGATGCTTCTTCTTCACACCTTTGAAAAACACATTAAAGGAAGACAGGAGTGAATTCCGTTTCAGGGGAAGGGCTGGTCAGTCCCTTCCTTGTTCATGGTGTGCTGCATGCTGACCAGAACATGCAGTCTGCATGCAGTCCAGAAAAGGATATAAGACAAGACTATATTGTTTTACGTTCTGTCATATACTCAACGTGCAACTTTAGTGGTGTAATTTAACTGCTTCATCATTCTGTTCTCCAGGCATTGAATCTTTCCTCTGCTCATTGTGATTCTAAACTCTGGAGAGGGGCAATAGTTTCTATTTAGCACCAAATACACTGTGAGTTTCTGGGTGCCAGAGTAATAAAATTGTAATCTGTTCTTCTGAACAGCTTGTAGATGGAGGATATTGTTTCATTTTATGCTCTAACCTAAGTAATTACTTTCTCTCTGCAGGAGCTTTATTCTTCAATTGGCTATAGAGAGCCCAAGAATATGAGTCAACTAATTTAATCTGAAGTTTCGCTTTGTTCATGCCTCCTGTAGTTCTTATGAATTCTGAAAAGTCAGTTGTACTCTGTATTCTACTCTGTTGCAAAGACTTGCATCTCCACCTATGGTAATTTTTGCTCACATGGTCATTTCACTTATCAGTGACCACCCGTCTCTGAATTTTCAAGGTGAATGATTGAATTGAATCTTGCTATAGTCTTTCCAACACTGGACCACCCACTTATCCTGGGTCCTTTAAAACAAACAGGCAAAACATCTAACTTCTTTGTTCACCCTCAGCTTTGCTGGTATTATTTTACAAGAATAATCTTGTTTAATACCTGATAATTAATGGTGATAGCCTTTTTAATTTTTGCAGCTGTCAAAACCACACATCTCTTGCAAGAGCATAAAGAATATTCGGTATCCAGGCGGTAGGCTACATTATCCCTCCAGTTTGTCTCAGCTAAGAAAAATATCTCCATGATGTAACTGACATAACTTTGGTTCTTATTACTGATGAAATTCATGTGGGGTGATTGTTTTGGGGTTTTTTTAAAAATTATCTCAGTCCTTTAAGTATCTAACAAAGGCATCAAGGGAGACAGCTTCATAAAGGAAAAGGACACTTCTCTGCTTTATGCCTTTTCTTTTAAAGAGGATCCAAGGAGGGCAGAGGAAGCTACACAGAAATCTCTACTACAAATATGACACATACTCTTTAGTTTACTGTCCTGTTTGTCACATGCCACTACTCAGAATGTTGGATATTATAAAGATCTTGGAAACAAGTTGCAAACCCTACTGCTATTGTACCATTTTAAATCTCTGCCCCCACAGCTGGACCCCAGATCATAATAGAACAAAAGACCTTTCCACATATTCATTATGTGGCTGCAACACAACTATGTTCTTGTTAATGAATTTAGAAATGGCATTGTCCACTAATGCTTTGTGCATTAGTGTGGGGATTCAGGGGGCTGGCATGGATGTTAGTCTCAGTTCTGTGGCTGGGGTATGGTATAACTTTAGCTATGTTATTTAGCCTCCAGATGCTGGACCTTAGCAGAGGATAGCATAACAAGCAAGCGTGGATAAAGTCAGCATCTCTAAGATTTTAGGCTATCTGTCAAACATAATTCTATGATTCTGGAAAACAGAGGAATAATTTAAAAAACGTACCTTAACAGCAAAGCAGTGATGACTCACCTATCATGACACAAATTTGTGCCAGCCCAGGAAAACACAAACTGCATGAAAACAGGTCTGTGTTTGTCCATGTTGACAGATAGATCCATTTTAGACACATTGTTTATAGACGTGAAGCATGTTTACCAGAGCTAATTGGAACTGGGTTTTTAAGTGTTAGTGAAGCCAAAACTAAAGGAAAGTTAAAGTAGTTCAACATGGGATGTTAAACACAATTCCATATCAAGTGTTTTCTAATTACCTTGGCTGATTACTATATATGGATGTGTTTCCTTCCCATGATAGAAGTTTATTAAAATGGGATTTTTTGTGAACAATTTTAAAGATCGAGAGACCACATCATGGCAAACCAAGTAGGCACCGAAAAGACTAAGCACCTCGGTGTTTTTTTATTCAGTGTTGTAAGACATATAAAAGAAAGAGATTTTCTCTAACCAGAACCCACACAACCTCTCTAGGTGATTCTGTTTTGTTTGCTTCAAGAAGAGTGGAGGTGGCACACCTATTGTGTTGTGTAGCCCCTTGCTGTTGGATCAGGATCAGATGTTATGGGCAAAGGAATACTGAGTTGGGGTTTCAATAATAGTGTTTAGCTGTGTGGCTCTTAACTTAGTTCTGACTTAGGCATCCTGTTTCCATTTTGCTTGGACATTTCTTGTACATGTTGCTTCGTCCAGTTCAAAAGACTTTATGGACTGTGAAAGGGGCTGTATTGCCAGGCTTCCTTTAGAGAGGTAAACGTGTTTGCCAACAGTTCAGTTTGTAGGTAAAACTTGGTGGACTAGGCTCTAGATAATTTTCCACCATTTCTAGTGCAATTCCAGCTAAGATTTATGGTAGTGTTGGTTGTATCCATAGTTTAGATTTGATACTTCCTAGATGATTTTTAATTGCTCAGAACTGGAATGCCTGCATTTTTTGGCATTTACACAAAGTAGTCATAGGAATGCCATAGGAACTTCTGATTTTTCCTGTGTCAAAGCATTTACTGATTCATCAGTCCAGAATTTAATCTGTCCAAGTAAGACTATTCCATGAATAGTCTTACTCTGAATCTAAGAGTAACATGAGAAATAAATAAATTTATGATGTCCTGGTTTCCATTTCTACTTAAGAGTGGTTGCCATTTTCAGACTCAGACAAAGAGTGATACCCCTTAACAAACCAGACATTAATTTAATGCTTTCTGGTGTGATATGTGACATAAACTCTAATGTTTTGGAGCAAATATTACCAAAATCTTACAAATGTATTGTATCTGAGGATCTCAAAGTTTCTCACAAGTATTAAATAGGATTAAATAATCCTACTCCAGCTTGTGACATCAGGTATGAATGACATGGTTGGCAGAAATAAGTAAGATAAGGTAACTAAAGTAAATAAGTAAATAAAGCAGATAAGGTATTATGAAATTGAATAAATAAAGGCATAAATTATAAAATTATCTCTGAGCTGTGACAAAATATATCTTCTGAAAGATATAGTAGAAAGTTGCCCTCTTTTCATATATTGGTTTATGTCTAGCTACGCAGAGCCATTAAAGGATATAAGTTAATTATCACAGAAATAACTTTACACGGAAAACCACTACAGCTGTCCCTACTCCCCTTAACTTCTGGCACAGCACAGAAGGCCCATCACATGGGAGTTCCTACTGGCACAAAATGTGTGAAGGCCACCCACAAGGGAGTGAAAAGCCAAAGCCTGACTCTCCCTGCTGAAGTCTTGCATGTCAGTTTCATAACTATGAGTGAAACTCACAGGTTGGTATTGTCAGCTCTTTCAGGGACTACCCATGTTTAAGTGGCTTCAGAGTTTGACAAAGTGTTTGAACTGGATAGCAAGCAGATTAGTGTTCTGAAGAAGAACTTGCTTCAGATTCATCTCTCTACTCATTTGTGAAGATGCATTCCTGCTTTAAAATAACAATAGATGTTCTTTTTAATTTCCTTTAAATGAAGTTTCCATTTTTCAGAATACAATTAATTTAAACTTTAGAGTATCCCTTAATTTTATTTTTAAATGGAGAAAGCAATTTTCATCTCTCAAATCTAACTACAAAGTTATGGTTTGGATTAAAAATGACACTATCGGGGTCAATGTGATGCTTTCTTCCAACTTTACAAGATAAAATGTTGGTTTGTGATTAACCTGAGGCTAACTTGTTGATATTTTAGAAGTACCACCACCACCTAAATATTAGTGCAACCTTCATTCTCATCTCCTATCTTCTCCTGTGCACACTGGCACGTACTTTTTCTTTTCTATTTCAAATGAAAAATTCTCTGATGTTCATCAGGTTTCACAATAACCCTAAATTAGAAAAATATGTTTTCCAGGAGCATAGAGAAAGCATGAAGCATGGAACATAAAATCTTCTTTGAAATGTCAGTTTTCAAGTTCTGTGATTAAGGAATTGATTTCGAATCATTATTCTTTTGGGAAGTTTGCTTTTTTGCATGGATTCTAGAAGTGCTCACTCTAGTACCACGCTAGCCACTGTGTGTGCTGATGCCAATTGACAGCACATAAAGAGGACTAAACTAATGAAAAATTATCTTCCTCCAATAGAAACCTTGTTAGGAAGTGATGTCCATTGCTGCCAATGCAAACATTCACGTAGTGTTCGTGCCAGCAATAAATTTTTCTTCCAGAAAAAACGTGACACTGAAACACATACGAGGTGCATGGTGTGTGGTGAAAACATGAAGGGCACGTAAGCAAGCTCCAGTAACACTAGAAACTGGAAAAACTTAGAGAACTTTGTTATCAAGGAGTGATATATGGTCAATTCTATATACATTGCAGCAATTTTTAGAGAAGTCATCTTAAATCACATATGACAAAAACTGTTAAATTCATTACAGGAAACAGACTTAGCCCTCTTGAGTTCACAGTATCAACAGGCTACACAAGCAAACTAGAAAGCTGAGAGGCATTAAAAACCAAAGGAATTAAACTCACATAAAGGAGGCAGCTGCAGAGCTGAAAATCGTAATGCAGGTCACTGTGTGGATCTCACTGAATTCAATGCACTTTTGCCATCATTTGGTAAAGTGGTAAGAATTATCTAGGTCCTCTCCCTCCCTGTTGAGTGCCATAGTCACAGTCACGTGCTTTTCTGACAAATTCCTAACAATGGTTCATTCCTGTGAGTGACAATAGATAAATCTACCTTCTAAGAGAGTGGAGCCTTGGGGTACAAACAATATGTTACAAACACTCTTATTGCAGACTGCTCTTTCAGCCAGCTTGTCCTTCACTGGTATACATTGTTGTAACTACTGAGAAAATGGTGATATGGACTGTGGAAAGAAACACTTTTCCACAAATATTTTAATGAAAAGTTAATTTATTTTTATAGTTAAGTTAATCTATTTTTCACCAAAGCATACAACTGCAAATGTTTTGATTTTAAAAGATGATATTTTATGAACGGTATCTTTAATCTACTGAATTCTGAATAAAGAAGCATCAGTTTCCAAATGTTTTAGTATCATCAATATTGACTTCCTATGTGGTGAATGCTGATAGGCCTATCTAAGGGTGAGGCAGCTGGCTGCCCTATTGTCCCTGTTTGTGTTTTTCTGAGTGCATCTCTCAGCTGTTAGTTCATAGTTTATCCCTTTCCAAGTTGAATCTTTCAGGGATTTTTTTCTTCTTGCACATGAGCTACTTCACACTGAATACTAGCCAGCACATTGTGTAGAGTTCAATTTATGTAGTTCAATACCTGTCATTCTTCCCTCAGGAACTGTATTAGTGAAGAAACTGGCAAAGCAGTGTCTGTAAAACAGCTTGTTTAGTAATAGCAACAATTCATTAGAAGGAAAGGATTTTAAACCACTAAGCAGTTGGCACTCAAATTGCTGTACTTGCCTTTGTGCTGACACTTGTGCTTATGTGGCTGCAAAGGGAACTTAATCAGGGAACTGGATGAAAACTTCCCCTTGCAGAAGGAGCAGGTTGGTTTTTCAGTTGGATTAGTTCCCTGACCCAGATTATTGTACAACCACAGAAGCATCCATCTCAGTGGCAGCCCACACTTGGAGCAACTTAATTTGGTAATTTCACCTCAGTTTAAGTGGTTGGTGAACATAAGGAATAGCATTTTTCAGGTTAGTGTTTCTGTAGATTTGTATTTCTGGAGGATGTTGTTTCCTATTCTGTGTGAAGTTTATGTGTCCATTCACGTGTGCCAGTAAAGAGTTTCTTGTCTTTGCTCAGCCTTCTGCTGTGGAGATCAATTAATCCTAAGTACTTGTAATGGATTTTATGCACAGGGCAAGGGATCATGTTTGAAATAGTTTTTGAAGTGTAAATTATTGAGGTGAATTCAGGACCTGGATAAGTAAACTGTGAACTGTTGATGGTTATGTAATTGCATCCTGCTGAATTTAAGCATCACTGCCAATCCAGTAGGCAAGGGAAGAAAATGGGTTTTGATCAGAGGTGTTTTGAACACTTCTCTCCAGAGACCTGTCAGGAATGTTTTCCCTTAGGCTGAAATTTCTATGTCTAGGTCTTATTAATGACCTGAGTTCTAGCAAGAGTGTAGATTCAGTCAAAATCACAATCTCAGAATGTCTAGATACTGATATTTCAGCTTGCACTTAAACAATTAAACAGCAGGACGTGAAGTTTCTATTCAGAGTTGAACTGGCGTCTTTTCTCACTTAGAGAAAACTTCACCCCTAGGCATTTCTTACCAAAGAGTGCTTTGACTTGTGAAAAAATAGTATTATGTAAAAGATCGCTCATTTTCATTGAATTGTAAATAGTTTGCATTGCACTGAAATACTGCAGAGGCCCATGTTGCTGACATGGTATCACCATTTTTTTGCACTAGTCTTAGACAAAAATATTATCTGTAAGAATGGCTTTATCAACCCAAATTCACATGAACAAAGCTTGATTAGGCTGCATTAGTTAGACCTGAGTGCACATTAGTTAGATATGAGTGCAATATACCTATTGCTTTGGTGTGGACATGCATTATAAACAACTCTTCACAGCAATTG
The DNA here is from genome assembly GCF_015832195.1 of Motacilla alba alba. Taxonomy (NCBI): domain Eukaryota; kingdom Metazoa; phylum Chordata; class Aves; order Passeriformes; family Motacillidae; genus Motacilla; species Motacilla alba. The sequence goes on from NC_052021.1 coordinate 17,937,700, forward strand.
TCAGACAACAAAATCCTACTAATATCAAGTTGGGTTCTTTTTTGACCACATGCTTTATCTATACCATCAATATGGTGCTGTGCTGTTATTTGATGTGTTAAAATCAAATTCATGTTTTGGGCAAAAGAGAACACATAGTGTATTGTTAGACAGTCAATGTCTTAACAGTCTGTAGACCAGCTACATTAACATAAACTCTGCATGAAAATTGATACAGAAAAATAATATGAATGAAAATGTTGTATAGTTGAGTTTTTCCATAGAAGAAATAGTCCTTCAAAACACATCATATTCTCAACTGACAAGCATTACTCCCTCTGATAAATGCTTCCCATTTCTGTCTATACATACACTTATCTCCTATAATTAAGATTCCTCCCTGTTCATACCCTACAATTTCAAGGGGGGGAAATACCAAGCATGGGCTGTGAAGGTGGATACAAAATGCAAGATTTAAATTTAAATCAGTTTTTTTTTTTTTCAAAAATTCATTGTCTGGGATAAATACAGAGTTTAAGGCTTTCCATTACATCAGAAATTTTGGAACCTGAAGGACTGTCTAATTTGAATTACATTCAAATAAAGGGCAATGAATTTAGTTCAGTTGATTTGTACTGAATAAGTTGGATTCACCCTCTGGATACTATAAAGGTCCAGACTTTAGCAAAGAGTCACAATTCACACTTGGTAAAAGGTTCAGAACTTCCCAGAGTTTGCATGTGTTGAGGCTATAAGAAGATCTGATCTTATTTCTACTGGAGCATAAAAACATAGTCAATTTCTTTGCATGTTTTCCACTATCATTTCCATTTATTTCTTTAATAGAAAATAAAAGCATTATCCCTTCTGTCCTTAATTCCAGCTTGTCTCAGCTCTAGAAATTGTAGAATCAAAATATGTAAGCATTTGTGAAAACTAAAAGCCATTGGAAAAACATGTCTTTTCTATTGCCCATCACACTTTGTTTAAAAATCTGAATTTTTGGTTGGAAACATTTCTTGCTATAGCCATGCAATGACAGGCCACCAGTATTTATTTACAAGTGACATCAAAAAGACAAGGAAAATCAAATGTCACTGTGCATTTGTCACAGATAGCTTGAAACTGAAGTGAAATTTATTATTTTTCTCTTTCTCTGAAATGAATGCCTCTGAGGGCAAATAATAAAAAGACTTTTGTGAGAAAAGGAATCCAACTGCCACTAGTCAAAGTAACAAAGCCTAACAAATTAATTCTAGCTAGAGATTCAAATTTTCTCTTGTGTAATGAATTTTGCTGAGGTCTTTTTCCCTTTTATATCTTTTATAAGCGCTTACATAAATTACTGGGCTGAATAGAGTTGTAGACACAAACTGGTTACAAACCACTTGATATATGGTGATTTCTAATGGCAAGAGACACAGATTCTCAGAGACTCATTTTGCTTAGTGTTAGTAGCATGTCAGCATGAAGGTGTTGGAAAGACTCTGGGCCTTTATGGGACAGGTTTTGGGTGATCAGTTGAAGATCTTACCTAGTGGAGCAGCTCACAATTGAAGTACTGCAATAATGGGGATGGGGACTGAGGAATTAGGATTTGCAGCATGTCTGGAAAGTTTCCAACCATGCTGTGGCCCATATTGTAATTTAGCAGTTTTAAGCATGCTTCATGCTATAAAATAGTTTTGAAAAGGGATTTGAAAATGCTAGATATACTCTTCTGGTACAAAGGAGCACATTCCTAGCTTGCCTGCATGTCACCTTCTGTGCTTGTGTTTCCTCCATCCTATATATCAAGGCCATTCTTCTCTATGGACAATGATGGATATGCTTGCCTAAGTTGTAGGTGCTCTTGAGAGGTTTACTTTACGTGCTTACTATAATAGTCATGCTTCATGAAACATGCTAGGTGAATCTTAGATCTAATTATGAAAAGTATTGGTACAAGTCAGTCTGCAGCTAGAATCACAATTCAAAATTTATAATGTATTTTATTTGGTGTGATACAGAAATTGGTTTTTCATTTTCTGAGTATCCTGATTTAATAGTCATGGTGAGCCATAAAAGCACATCATGATTTACTTGAGCAGTATAAGACATTGCCACACATACCTGAGTATGGGTCATGTTCTGATGTCCTCAGTCAGCTTCAAAATCTTTCCTCCAAATGACTTATAGTAGAGGCCTTATGCAAATGAGCAGCAATGTGATAAAATGCTCAGGTGCCAAAAAAAAGCTCCAGGGATGGTTCTTACCTGGTTCTGCTGAAGACACACTAGGTAACCTTAAGTAAATTAATTTTTTGTCTTGTTTGAGCAAAAAGGTTCCAAGGTCTCTGCTGGGTTTTTTCGTTGTTTGTTTATTTCTATAGTACCTAATGCAAAGGTTGTTGTTAGCCTTTTTTTTCGTTTCTTTCAATTACTTAAGCCTTCCTGTAGTCTGCATGTGGCTCCACACTTGCTGGAGAGTACTTTGCCAGGTGAACATGATATATATGAATGTGTGTGTGTGTGTGTATATATATATATGTATATATATATATATATATATATATATATATATATATATATATATGTATATATATATATATGTATATATATGTATATATATAAAAAATATATATGCAACCTGTCCAGGTGGGCAAATAACTGTTACATTTCCTCAATACTTTGAAAAATAAGTAGCTTGCAGTTGAGTTTCCCACTTAATATCATATTTTAGAAAGAAATATTTTCTTCATACCATGATTCTATTATTCTTTTTTTTTTTTTACAGTGAGAAGCTAAAATACCAAAATAATTACCTAGCAAAGAGTAGAATCAGATGGTCTGCTCATGAGTGGGGGGATTTTTGTGATAGTAACAGAATTTTTTAGTTAGCAGAGTATGGAAGCCAAAGCTGGGTGAACAGAACTAAGGCACACATAAATATAAATACTTAATTTGGGTTTTGAAAGATCTTTGGTCTTCTAAGGTGAAGAGTGTAAGTGATTACTAAATGACATTTTGAAAGGTACAGTCTAGTTTGTCCAGAAATGACAGTCATCAAGTAGCAATCAGTGCTATGAATCTAGACACTGTGCTGTGCAGAGAGTCAGGTGAGTTAAACAAGTTATCCTGTGTGGTTCTAGGAACCTAGGGTACATTTTTTGTGGTATTGGTGCTGTGCAGATGTATAGAATAGGTAGTCTCTTCTGAAAAATGTAGTGTTTAATCAAGATATTCAAAAGTAAAGAAGTAGGGAGTGATTCTTTCAATGTTTATTTTACATCATTATCAAATACACTACTTTTCTTTGAATGTTACAGTAACATGATTTATATGATGAGATAAATGAAACTTTGTGAGTTTGAAAGGAACTTAGGAAATTTTCCAACTTAATTATATTTGCCATATATATATGGCAAGTATATGGCATATATATATTATATATATATTTTATATATATATATATATATATATATATATATATATATATATATATATATATATATATATATATATATATATATAAGAAATGTGTTTTATGTGTATAAAATGCTATTACTGAGAGAATGGAGACGTCTCTTATGGAACATGCTTCCAAATAGTTCCCCACAAAGCACACCTGAATTCACTAGCTCTGAGGAAAGTACTTGTGGAAGGATGTCTCTGCATATTTCTGACATTTTATTTGCTGTGTAGATTGCAGAATATTGCAGTATAAACTTTGTAGTTTCAGCTAATATGACAAAGAATTGTGCTTAGTTCAAATCCTTTGTAAGCAGCAGGTTGTCTTGCATAATTCTTCTAATTTTAAATCCCCCAAATGCCCCTAATTCCAAATGCTCCTCTCTCTTTGATTGCCAGCAAATCAGGGGGACTATGTAAGGTGTCCATCCACTTTTCTGCCCAAGAGCTAAGTAAGGGATGCCCTCCTGCTTTAGTCCTGCCCTCTGGAGGGCTTCTCAGAGGTTGTGTTGGAGCTTCCAGGGTGCACCAAGGTAGCCCCTTAGCATATGAGAAAGCAATTGTGATGGGGATTGCTTAGTGAGGGACTTGATCCAGAGAAGAAAATGGACAAATGCGAAAAAGTCAAAAATGAGGCAACTACACTAAAGCATCTGCGCCACTCTACATGTCCAAAACAAATAACTGGTATTGTGGCCTAATTACTTCAATTTGGAATTTTTTTCTTCCCACAAAAGTGCAATTTTTATTTTTCTTTCACAAAGAAGCTGCTTTGGGGATCATACTATCTTGCGTAAAAAAGCTCAGGTTTCTAAAAAGAAATTAAATATTTATTTCTACTAGGAAACTTTTCTTGCAAATAAAAAATCAAATAAACAAGAAAGTGTAGACACCATAATTAATGTTTTTATGGTAGGTAGAAAGTACAGGAGTATTACATCTGCTCGATTCTGAAATAAGCAGTATCTGACAAAACCAGTATGATTTCTCCTTTTTCAGCTGTTCTTATTAAGCGATGAAAAGCTACTTTTGTTGATGTGAGACTGGGTTCAGAATGGAGAAAAGGTGAGGATTTATTATCCATGATGTAAACAACTGACATTAGCTCCCAAACATGCAGCCAACAGTCAACAATCTGATGAGAAAATGAGACCTTAGTGAACAAATTTTTACTTAAAAAAAGAAAACCATCATAAGTGCCCAGCAGGCATGCTGCTTTAACAAAACAGATTTCCAAAGGAAGCATAGGTGCTGCCAATAATTACTTATTAGAGTCTAACTGATACAGGACAATTGCTTCAAAAGACTTAACAAAACACCCCAATGAGGTGGTTGTTGCAAGCCCTCACGTTTCGGTCAGTGAGCTCTCAGCTGGTATAGGGGCTTGGGGCCATACAGGCCAACAAGGCATTCAGGCTGTTAGTGGAAAAAAATAGGCTGTATATTAGTATATGGAAGATAAGTTATGTATATATGTCCAGCTTAACACATGCACCTTCAGAAACTAGATAGAAAACAGCATTATTCACAAGTATTCCATGCACTCAGCTGTGCTGGGGTACAGTGAAAGTAGAACTGATCTGATGTGGTAAGTACCTCTGCATCTGGCCAGCAAACATCTGTATCTGATAACTCTAATCACCCTGTATGAAACGTCAATAAATCTGCATTACCACGTAAATGAATTACCATTAAAATATGACCAGTCCATAATTCTATCATTGAAGAGGAGAGTTGCCATGAAAAATGCTATTAATTCATAATAATTCAACAGAATATCTCAAAGATAATAACTAATATCTTCTCTTTTGTTTGTGTTTCTGGTGTTTATCAAATGACTAGCAATCTTTCACTGGTTTTTCAGAGCATTTGTTGTTCTAGGTAAGGAGAATATTGTGTTGGGAGCCTTTGTAACCCACTAGCCTAAGACTCTGTTCATGGGCAAATTCATGATGGTTTGTGGCTTTTACTAAAACAGTGCCTTTCAAAATGTGAGCAGAGATAAAACCTGGTTTAGTTGCTTAGTACCTATGGCTTACTACAAGGAAGCATCCTGCACAGGAGCTATAGCTACTTTAAAATCCATCTGAAACATCTCTGCGTTGCACTGGGTTCTGCAGATGCTGAAGCTCAAGCCAGCTCTTTATGAAAGCACATCTTTACAGCTATGCAGAACACCATCGGTGCCCCTGAAGTTAGTGAAAGCTCAAAGTAATCATTACCACCTATGAAAATGGCATCATTAACACTTGAAAAGCAATGTGGTAACAAGGTTTGAAGTGCATACCTCCAGCTACAACCACACGTGTACAGTCAGTGAGCAGCTAGGAGAAGGAATAAGTCTCAAAAGAAAGTCGTATCGATAAGCTCAAATCATGGTATGGGGAGCACTTGAACCATGCTTTGTTCAACTCTGTCTCCCCTTCTGGCTTTTCTAATACTGGTCTCTCAGGCTGTTTAAGGTAAACAAAATGGCAAAGGCCCGTTCTCCGGGCCCTGTATCAAAGGGCCCTGGATCAAAGGTCATGCCCACACTGCTTAGCTCTCTTCCACTCAAAGCAAAGCATTCTGCTTTAAAGTATCAGCTGGAAACAGTCCCTAACTTCAAGAATTTTCATAGCATGCCCAGGCATTTCTTCAGAGAGTGTCAGTTGACACGAGCCAAAATTATGCCAGGGAGTGTACTAATAAATCAACAGTAGGAGTGGTTGTTTGCCAGTGTATGCTTGAGCCTAAGCATTAACCATGAATATTTTACTAGCACAGAGATATTTTTTTTAATGTACATGTGTTAATCATTTACACTTGTTCTAACAATATGGTAAGAATGTCCAGACCACGTGTCTTCATTTTTACTCCTCTCTAAAACTGTATGTGCTCCAGCTGGCTACAAACATGAAGCAAAGGACTTCAGTAAGTTCATGAAGGTGATAGATTAAAATAATAAATATTTGGAAGCTTTGTCAGAACCACAGAGGAAGGCACTAGGAAAGTCTAGTGCTTTGCTAGCGTTCAGCTATTAATTTGGATTTTCAAGGAATGTTTACTAATGCAATGATTCAAAAATATCTGTATATTCCAATAGCTAGGGAAGCTCCCAGTCCAACCAGAGACTGATTTCTGTGCTCAGTTCACAAGATAACCATGGGCAAGTCACTTCACTTGTCTGCTGATAGAAACCATGGTACTTGCAAACTTTAAATTTTACCAGTGAGAAGCCTGTAAAGTGCTAACCAGCCTTAGCTGCTGTGAATGTCTACAGAGAGAAGCAAATGTCCTTTGCTGCTGTAGTCAGATTTGAGTTGCAAAAGGAGCTGGCTGCTGTGATACGAGCAGTACTGAGAGAGTCATTGCGGCTGCAGGCATTTGTAAAGCATTAAGGGACACAATTTCAATGGATTGCAGAGGGCTTTTCACCACATAACTTCCTTTGGTTGCAATGGGAACTGACTACTTTTGAAGGCTCAGTTGTGTTGGCATAGCACAATGATGAGGTTTTCATCTCACAGTCATTTGCATGGCAATGATCTGTTCCTTCCATCAAGTCTTTTAAATTATGCAAAAACTGAATAATAGAGTGCAATAAAAAATACACCCAGGGACATAATACATACTTTTCAGTAAGTAGGCAATGAAAAAAGGCATGTGCATTATCTTTGCATACAAAAACTGGTTCCCAATAATCTGACTCTCAAGGATGGGGTCCTAATGAAATGTCATGTCATGGATGATGACTCTGTAAATCTTGCTGGTACGTCATATTTGAGAATAATTGCAATCACTACTAACTACTAGAGTGCTGAGAATCCAGAATCAGTTGCATTTTCAGATCAATTTTTTTAGGCACAAACCTAGTCTGTTTCTGATGCAAGGAAAGAGGAGTAAGTATCTTATCTGAGTAAGATACTCTGGAATAGCTGACATTTCAGAATTTCAGTGAAAGTAAAAACCCTGGAACCACACCACCCTACATGTTCTCTTCAAAATTATGTTAGGAATGAGGGTTTGCTGCAGCGCTGTCATGAAACTTGATGTAACTGTGAGCTCAGTTCCTTTAGACTTATATGCAGTAGGTGCATACAGCACAATACATTATTAAAAGTAAAATTCAGCTTTTGGTGAAAATGTAGATTTTAAGCAGCTAAAATTAGGATACTGATGGTCAGTATGACCTAACAGAGAAAATCTCCCAGGTCTGCATTACCATTCTTAAAAGAGCACTTTGGCTTTGTTGTTTAAATCTTGCTCTGGGGTTGGTGGGGCCTGGCTGCTGATTCCATTTATATTCCTGGATGTGTGGTACAGTTAGTGCACAATTGTAATCAAATTACTTCCTTTCAATTTTAATTTGAGCCTGTTTTTCTCTGATGATATTTCTCTTGTTTGCCATGTCTCTAGATAGTAACATCATGGGAGCAGAAACGTCTTGATATTTGTCCAGTGCTCTTCAATCAGAGCTTTGATTGAAGGTTCTGAAGCCATAGAAATAGGCTCATGTTTTTAATATAGGTAAGGTTACACTGCTAGAGACTGGTAGGCTTAATGGAGAACCCTAAGACCAGTTTTATTCAAGAAATTCAAGCTTTTGGAGGGTTACTCGATGATGATGCAGAGTGACATTGTCATCAGTTGTATATTTGAGGAAGGCACAAGCTGGGAATAATAGATTGCTGAGAAAAAGTTATTATGTTCTTACTGCTAACCATTTATTTTGGACTATTCTGTTGGGTTTGGTGCATCTGTTTCACAGGTCTGGCTTCCTATCACAACATCTACTAGTTATTACCTGCATTGTTAAAGCAAAAAAAGACAACAATGACTCTTGAAAGTGAAAAAGCAGGAAGCTAGAGCAAATTCAAAGAAAAAACTCTAAATTTTGCATTAATTAAGAAACATTCAGTCTTTTTCACATCTTCAAGTTCAGACCCTATTTATGTTTTTTGGTTTGATTTTTGGTTTTTTGTTTGTTTATTTGTTTCTGGGTTTGCTTTTGGTTTTGAGTTTGGTTTTGGATGAGTATACTACTTGTATTACATAAGCAATCACAGAATGTTTATGTAGCTTGTGTCTGAGCGTCCCATGACATCCAGTGTGTGGGAGTAGCCCTTACAGAGTTCATTGCAGTGATTTTTTTTCTCCTCACTGTAATTGATTCCTTACAAATTTGTGACTTCTGCCTCAAACTGAAAGCTGGTTTCTTATTTTGTTTGGAGTCATGTTTCACAATAATTTATGTTGTGGCTCAGGATACCTGCTGGCAGTCATTTTCTCACTGGTCAGTTCCATCTTTATTATTTCAGTACTTTTATCAGAATTACTTTTACTGCATGTTTTACTTTGTAATCAGTTCTAATTTTATCAAATATTACCTTTTTTAAAATTGATTGTATTTTTGCCATCATCTTTGCTATGCTCAGACTTTTATTGAAAGCAATATTCCAAACTCTTCAACATCTTCTTAAATTTGGAAACTCATTTTTGATCGCATATTCTCCCATGCTATGGAGCTCCTCCACCACTCTTTCAGAATATGTAATGTATTACTCTCAGCTCAGTGGATTTTCAGCATGGTCTGACTCCATTGTGGTGTGATTTTTAACTACAGGTGGTAGATAGAATCCACTGACTTTAGTATTGACCTTGATAATGAACTCAGGGGAATATATCCCTGACCTTTGGACATTGTGTGAATTTTGCTGAAGTCAGTGTTACGCTGATTTTCACCACCTGACCTGATGGAATGTTTTTTTTCTTCCACTGATGTGAAGCTGCTTTGTGATCATAACCAGGCTTGTAGCATATTTAAAAGCAGACAAAGGTCTTCAGGTGTGGAATCTCTGGAATATGTGATTATATGGGAGTTCATGAATTTGAACAGTGTACAAAGAGAAACTCATGTTTCTGTCTAGTTTATTTGCCTTTATGTGATTTTTTATGGGCTCAAAAGCATTGTTTACCCACAGACGATGTACAGCAAGGCAGTGAGAAAACTCTTTCTCCCAACCTGGCACACACTGCCTCTTCAGCCAGCCTTCACTTCTACCACTGTATTTCTCTAAGAAAGAATTCTGCCTGGAAGTCAGGTAGTGAGGAAGAAAAGATCAGTGCCAGAAACTCCATGTGTTGCTCGTGCTTCTTAATTTTGCATCTTTCACCTGTGCCAACACTAGTCCTCTTCTATGTGGGACTCAGGTAAGGAAACCTCTCCATTCCTAGTTATCACAAACCCCAAGTGCAACACAAGCAACTACAGACTAGGAGCCCTGACCATTAGAGCTCCTACCTATCTAGACATTGGGAAATCCATCTACTAATTCATGTCTATCATTGCTGATCCAAGCCCTCATTCGTAATGCAAACTAGACTATCAAATGACTGAAATCTGCTACCTAAAGTGTAAAAAAAACATTCCCCTTGGCAGCAGTAGTATTCATTTTATCTTCTCAACCTTTCAAGTCCAGTGACTGTTTCTTCAGCCTTTATTGTTCTTAACCCTAATTTACCCTCAGCTCTAATCCTTCCAGAAGGGCTTTCGGAATAGCTCAAAAGCTCGTAGTCAAGAGTAGTAGTTCAAGAATAAAAATAAGTAATTTGCTTCACAGCTGCCAGCATGACAACCCTTTTTCCTTAGCAATATGAGCAAAAGTTTGTTTGTTGCTGTGATCTGAAATTGTAAGTCCAGTTCTAACTGTAACCTTAGACCAGTGGTGATGAACTCTTTGATGTTTAGTGACAAATTTATTTTTTAAAATGTTTTATCTCATTGTAAACATTATGTTTAAGAGCTCAGTCTCCATTCATGCTGAACTTAGCTTCTGTGCCAATGAATAATCATTGCTTGTCTAAAAATACCATAGGTGGTAAGGACAAAGCTGAGAAAAGCAGGACATCAGAAGCAGGACAAGAAACTGTCTCCTCTCATTCTTCCTCTCAGGACACATAATTGCAGCTCAGACTGATCAGCGTTTGGCAGAGTAATTGCTCTCTGGATCTGAGCAAGACTTGGTAGAAAGGTTCACTATTCATTTGGACTAGCTAGGGCAAGTCAAGAGTGTTTCAAGGAATAGATATCTTTTTTCCCTCTCAGAGGTGCTGATCTGTAGAGATAGGGAATTTGACACCATATACCTAATCCAGGTCATATACAGTCTTTTACAATTGGCTATGACCAAGATTTTCCTTTCCTTCCTTCTCCTGAAGCATTTACCATAGGCCAAAGCTGAATGTGCGCTGTGGGGCCCCATGTGCCAGTGATCCCCTCACTGAGGCCAAGTGCTGTTTCCAAAGCACAAGTGGCAGCAATGGCAGTGGGCAGACTGTCAGCCTGTGCGTGGCTGTCCTGCTGTGCTGCTGCACTCGCCAGCCAGGGGACTGGAGTGCTAGTCAGTGTTGGAAGAATTGCTGAGGTTTTGAAGTGAATGTTTGGAAGGGCTGTTCCAAGACAAAATTTTACTAGATATTGACATCTGGAAGTTTCCAATCCACCAGTTAAACAAGAACAAAACAAAGCAAAATCAAAAGCAAGCCACTTTAGCTTGGAGGGAAGCATTCAAAGCAGAAATTAAAGCAACCACAAGACAAAGGATTGCCAATATCCAAAAGAGAAAAGGGAGAGGAAAATTAGATACTACACTAGCAAAAGAAAGTGTCCAAATGTTGTATAGAAGAGTTATTATTACTTTTCAGTTCTCATTTTCAGAGTAAAATGGTTTAATCTAATGGCTTACTTTACCAAAATTGAATTATTTGAATTCTAGTACTCAAACTAGTTATGGTTAGGAACTGTACTAGTGTGTAGGATACACACTAGTAGAAATTAGGAATATGGATTTGAACAGATAGTACATATTATTTGTGGAAAGGTGCTGCATTAGATGCTATGGCTGCTGTTCCTTTGAATTTCCAAAGGCCACTGAAGAGGCACATGCGCTGTCGTCTTCATCTCCATCATTTTTATATGTTTCAGAGTATGCTGGTCTGTCATTCTATCTGACCATTAAGGGCAAAGTTATGTCTCAAATTTGGTGAGGGATATTCTATGAATTCAGTGTATCATAGCTCTCAACAATGAAGCAGTTGAAGACTTTTCTGGAATAGTTAAGTTTGCGCTATGAAGGAGGGGACAGTTTCACACATCTATCTGGTCTTGATGAATTCTCAGACAGATTCTTCATTCCAGAGTATCTTTTCAAAGCATACATCCAGCTGTAAAAGATCTTTTTAAAATGAAACCATAGGAAAACAACATGCCATAATAGAAAACTTGTTATTCTGTGGAACATGTTGTTGCCTCAGTCTGGTTTTGGTCTCCTCAGCTATCTCAAAACCTGTCTCTTCTCATGAAGAAAAGGTCAAGGCTTTTACAGGCAGCTATAGCCACAATGCTAAAGTATTTCACAACTGCAGTCTTTGCAGCATAAGTAGCTCCAGTGTACCAGGAGGTCCCAGTCTCAGGACTAGCAGGACAAAGTAATTCAAAGTGACTCCCATAAAAACCAGGAAGGTGACTGTCTGGGTACACAATATATTCACTGAATGGGGAAAGAGTCACTGAATTCCAGTTAAGAGAGTCGTGACTTTTAACCAAAGGACCTCCCTTGCTAGGTTTTTGGTCTGAATGTTTCTTTAGGCCTATGTTCTTTACAGTGGTCAGTTCTATTAATTGTGCTACTAGTAGCCACAATACATATGTCTATGTAACTGTGATATTTTTATGTTTCTTGGATCCATAAAAATAAAATTGCCAATTAAAATGAAAGGACATGAAGAAACACAAATTCATTTCATATTTTCCTCATTTTTTTGGGAAAAAAGGCTTTGCAAGCTTGCCCCATAACTAGAAGGGGCTTTGCTGCTTCACACTTTATTATGGTGTTAGTAAGTGCTTTAGAGAAGTTGTGGTTTTTACATCTCAGTAGCTCTTCAAAGTTGAAAACAGAATGCAGACAATACCCTTCTGGTTTTAGTACAAGGTACTCATAAAAGTCAGAGTTTTCTTTGTAGGAGGTAATGTTGGGTTTTTTTTCATGATGCTTTTAGAGCAGATAGCTGATGACTATTAACCAACACCACTTTTTATCACGGAATTCAGTAAAGGGAAGCCAAAACCACTCTCATCCCTACTCAACACCCAGTGCAGCCAGAAGGAAAGGAGAAAACACAATTCTTTCTACTATAAGGGGGCAGAGGGACCATAATTCAACAATGAAAATCAAAAATTAGAGCTCAGGCAAACCATAGATGGCCAGTTTGGATTTCTGCTCAGCTTTGCGTAACTTGGGTGTAGAACTCAATGTTCTTGTGGCTTAGTTGTCTATTCAAATACTTACGTGACTCCAGTGGCCGGCATCTGATTTATGTGTTTTCAATAAAACATGCTATGATTTAGATCTTTCTTAATTTTAGGGATGTTGTTGGGAAGCAGAAACAGAGAGGAATAAATTCTTCAAAGTAACTGAGGTTTTGGCTGCCTTCCTGAGTAGTTCTGATTAGAAATGTTTGTTAAGGGATTGATTTCCTAAGGATCAGTGCTAGGATCACGCTACCTCCTGAAAAGCGTATTTTAAGTGCTTCAAAATAACTTTCCTACGGAACTGAAGGATAGGTACTTCTAAAAAAATGTAGGCCTAAGCCAAGGCCCCATGGAGTTTGCAGCAGCAGAAAACAAATGAGCTTTACAGGACCCCAGATCAAACTTCCCCTCTTCTTCATGTTGTAACACAGGATAATAATTCCTGCCTGTGAGAGGTCCCAAAACTCTAACAGTATGTCTTTGCACCCAAATCAGAAGGTTATAAGGAACAGAAAAATGTTATTTTTCAAGCCCATGGGTGCAGGAGCAAGAACTTTAGCTTTAGGTTTGGATATAAATTTATTACAATGAGTGACTTCAAATTCCAACAAAAAGAGTTGTCAAAACCATGATGTTACTATCAAAAGGGGAAAAGGCACTTCCATTACTAACTCCTGATCTAGTAGCATTAGTCTTAACAGAGTTTGGAAAATAAGTCACATAAAATCTAGATTCCTTAGGTGGCCACATGAACTTTCAGGGAGCTGATCAATCCACAGTGTGAAAGTTATAGAGTTGCTGTGAAGTGCCATATCATACATTTGTAAATAACCGAGTAAAAGGTCTTTGTTTAAAATATACTTCGCTAAAGGTTAATTTCATCAGCCTTAGACTATGCAAGAAATTAATAATGCTTTTGAAAAATATTTCAGACCTTTTTGCTTGAGAAATAGCCAGTAATAACTGAAACAGGCCCTAGTCTGTGATAAAATGTATGGAGTAACTCTAAGTAACCAACAAAAGGCTGATTAATTAATATAACTATTTCCAATGGTTTTGGAGTCCATTTTATTAAACTGATTTGGTTTTGCTTTCCTATATTTCAAAGAGTAAAGTGATTCAATATTTGAATGCATGGGTGCTATCTGTGCCATATAATTTACTTTTTGAGGGCCTGTAAAAATCCATTTTCTTTTTCTTGTGTTTCTGACAAAAGAATAACAAGTTCTGAAATGCCATCTGGGAAATTTTAACTGTAAACAATTGTGCATATTTTCCCCCAAACTGGAAAGAAGTTAATATTGCTGTTTATATTTCATTTAGAATCTGTAGCCTTTTGTTATTGTTTTGTTTTAATAAACATTTCGAGGGAGGGTCCTGCTACATTTTTTTATTTCTTTCCCCCAAAAAACCTCCCAGAAGACAAAGAACTGGGGAAAAAAAAAAGAAATAAAAGAAAAGAAAAAAAAGAAGTGAGAATTTTTGTTAAGCCAATAAAATATTTTAAAACTTGGGGCATGCTTCTTCTACCTTCGTTTTGATTGCAGTGAGTATTCCTTCACAATGCTGTGCTTAAGGATATGAGCTTCACAGGAACGTCACATTCTCCCAGAAGCACTGAGCCTGCAATTATGAAGCCCTGTTGATGGTATATTGTTTAGGGAGCTTTCATTTGTTAAGATGCATTAGGCTAAATTTGTTTTGATGCACTGAAATGGAATGGGTGCCTGGTAAGTCTAGACAGTGACAGTGCAGGGCTTTTACAATAAAGAAAACATCATTCCTTTTTCAGTGTGTGTGAAGGGCTTCATGTGCTGATGTAGCTAATCCATGCATTGGGTTTTCAAAGGCTGCTGAGAACCATGTGCACCCTAACATGGCACAAGAAGAATCAACAAAGTTCTGTGACTGCAGCTTTTCTGTTTTTATTTGTTTATAAAGGGAAGAGCTTTAGTTGCATCCGGACAAGGCAGGGGTGGGTTTGTAAAATTCCTGGATGAAGGGAAAAAGCACAGAGAAGTCTCCGCTCTGCACATTGAGTTGTGTACTGATTGAATAGAACTGGTGGAGGGTGGCAAAATTCAGGAGCAGAGTGGCAGAATGAGAGGAGAAAGCATATGTGCCCTGACTGGGATTCTGCTGCGAGACACAAACCAGCAGGGAATGGACGGTTGCCTGTGCGCTTCACTGCCCTTCTCCTTGCACAGATTAGCCATATACCAAGTCCAGGTTTTTAGACTCTATTACCTAAAGGAGACTTTGTTAGTTTTGAGCTGGAGCAATCAGCTTTCATCTTCACTTCTGACTGTCTGTGCTTCAATGGCCAGCTGTGTATCTTTCATCACTTTCTATGAATGGTTTGGGTGAAGTAGAGATAAATCCAGACCAAAACCAAAGGGCTATGACCTCTACAGTGTGCTTGGATTCCAGAGTCGTGGCCCAGCTGCTGCTTTAGTCTCAGCCCTAACCCGGGAACTGTGATGAGACATAGATCCCTGGCCAACCGCAAATCCAGGGTTGTATGGTTTTATCTCAGCTATCCTTTTAAAACAATAAATTCTTCTGGACTAGCTGGTCCTAGTAGCTGCACTGTCTGACCAACATAGAGTCTCTTGTGCTTTCATCCCCAGCAGCCCTGGGGAACAGAACAGTACTATAATCTAAATTGTATTACTCATGAATCTGAGGCATAAAGTGAACTTTTGCATGTATATGCATGCAGGAAAGCACGGTACTTCATAACACTTGATTACCCATTGTTGTTTCTAGCAGCAGGAGTGCTTCATGACTTCATGAGCATGATGGTCAAAGGTTGGACTTCATGATCTTGGACAACTTTTTCAGCCTTAATAATTCTATGATTCTGTGAGTGGCAGTGGGCACACAACTGGGAGTGCTCAGCCTGGGTACTTACCCATCAGCTGTAGCAGGAACCCAGTGCATGTAGGTAGAAAGTAGAGATGGATACATTAGAAAATGTTGAGAGGGTACTACACTCGTTCTGGCATTGCCCTGTCTCCTTGCCAGTCATAAAACAGTGCAGTTCACATTCCTGCAGCTTACCGTGGAGCTGAAATGACAAAGAAGAGAATGTGGCAGCAAAGATACACATCAGGAAGCCTGGCAGAAGAGAGCCTAGTCCTTACATTTTAACAATTTTTATTATGAAAAATTTAGGATCAAAATGTCCCTTGGAAACATGTGGCATTGACTGCTGTCAGAGGGAAGCTGTTGGACTTGACCCCAAGCTGCTCCAGCGTGCCAGTGCTAGTGCTCACTTCAAAAACAGAGACAGAAATTTGAAAATGGGAGAAAGACATCATTGAGATAGTCCTGGGGAAGGGTACTTGACTCATGGCAGGAGATTAGGCTTCTATTCCCAGCTCCACTGTTCACCATCCTGATTTCACACGAGCTTCTTAAGTAGAAGGATTCTTGTTATGCGTCTGTGCAATTCTTAGTGTTGCTGGGCTGCCGTATCATTTTTCAATACCATGAATGAAAACATTTTTATTTCAACCAGACACTGATTCTTCTTGGAAAAATTCCCACCTCTTTTGTTGAAGTAACTTTCAGCTAAGAAATTAGGGAAAAAAACATAAACCAAAAAGTGATGATGTAGCTCCAACAACAACTTACAAGATTTCATTAAATTTTTTATGCTCTAATCAAAATTCAAGTAACAAAACAATCGTATTGCTATCCCATATCATCATAGCTAATCATCATCATCATCATCATCATCATTATCATAATCATAACCATTCAGTAATTTTAAAAAATAGCAAAAACCTTCTGGGCTTACATATTTCAGCTCTCTTCCAGAAAGGAAACTACAGAATTGTATTAAAAACAAGCAAACAAAAAGCCCAACCTCAACCAAGCAAAAAACCTCTAACAACAAAAACAACTACAATGATATCAAAAATTTCCCTCTTTTTCTTTCATCTAGAGCCATGGAAAATTTGTGGAAAATTAACAGGATCATGATCTCCTATGGTCAACAATTTTTATGTGGTCACATATTATGAGATGTTTGAAATATCTTTTATGACTAAGTAGTCTGTTATTTTCCATTGCTGTGCTGTTTGCTCCTACCAAACTGGGAGAGTGAGGGACTACTGTAAAGCAATGCAAGCCAAAACTGCAGCATCTCGTTATAGACACAGGAGCAATTAGTAGAGCAGGACAAGGGCATATCTTACCAAATATTTCTTCCATTTTCTAGAATTATTTTTCTCCATTTCTGGCTCTTATTTCCAAAATCTTTCCTCAGGATTAAGTGCTAGCCCTACATAAGGCATTGAGTTATGACACAGATGCAGGGCACAATGATTTCACTGTAATACTCCTATGCAGAAGAGCAAAAGTAGGACACATGGAAACATATTTTGGTTTTCATTATTATGAAAAGATGGGTAAATATTCAAGGTATTCCTAGAATATGCTGAGAAACTGTAATAAAAGTAGGCCAAAGCAAAATTAGGCAAAAAAAACCCCAAAAACAAAACAAGAAAAAAGCAGCTTGTAATTTGGCACCATCTAAATAATCACAGAATGTTTCAGCTTCATCATAACAATTACTTTAAACAGAAAACAGTCCCTTTGAACAGGTGTGACATCTAGTTAGCTACCACTGGACTAGGACCGTAAATGTCAATTTTGAAAATGAGCAGTTGTGAGATAATTGTCTCAGATGTGCAAGTCTGGACTTGAAAACCAAGAGGATCTCATATGCAGTAATGTCATGTCTGACCTTGATTTCCAGCAGGCAAGTCATCTAATGGACAAATTATTCATCAGTTCAGTAAGGCAAATAGCCATCAAATCAGACCATTTTGCTCCTGTTCCCCTATAACAAAAGACAGAAAATAGCTACTGACAAGGATTTTCTTGTAAAACTGTCAGAATTTGACCAGCAGCCCAGAGCTCTGGTTTAAATACGATCTTTACCTACTTGAAATGACACAATGACTGTTCCAATTCATGTTAGCAGAGAAACTGAGATCAAGATCTTTTATGCTAGCATAGTCTAGGGACATGTGGATTCTATTTGCCCAGCAATTGTGACTAATAAATAAACTAAGTCACAATTTGTTGGTAGAGCATTTATGGTCAAAAAAAGAAGACAGAGATTTGTCAAAACTATTATTCTCGTAGTTTAAATCCACAGATAGTTTAGTTGCTATTTCCTAGTGTTTCTATGATGCTTTAAGCCAGCAATTCCTAAACTGTGGTTTATGGACCAGTGGTGGTCCATAAAACAATGATAAATGGGTCTGTAGCTGGTTTCTCTAACTAAATCACCTTTGTTGTCTTTCCAGTGAAAACTTGGCTGAGAAGGGTGGGGAAGAGAGAAATTCTGAGAGTTGACAGTGACAAAAATTTTGGAGGCCACCATACTGAAACAGATAATGCAGCCTTTTAGAGGATTGTGATACAAAGGTCACATGTGAGGCAGACAGCATTCATAATTCAAGTGTGCCGTGAGCTGAGCCATTTCCCAGCCTCCACAGGTCCAGATGGGGACATTGTCTTAGTGTCATGATGGAATGTCTCGACTGCAGAAACCACACATTCTGGAGAAATCAGGTCCAGCGTCTCTGGCACTGACTAGTGCCCACCACTGGAGAAAAAAAAATTGTTGACAGTTAATGTAGAAGGCTAATTGTTCAGAACTTTATGAGGTAGGAGAGAGGCAAAGAGAAAGAATCCTGTTTTGGCAAGTGATCTGTGGCAGGTACAGACCACATAGAGACAGTTTATGCCCTGAAGCTTGGTCTGATTAGCGCAACCATCTCTGTCTAACATAGCTAAAGATGTGAATGGCCATAAAATGATCCCAGCCTTTCATTATTACCCAGCTAGTTCTTCTCCCTTTGTGACCTTCTGGGGTGGTAAGTTTTAACAGGTCTTTTTAATGCTGTTCAGAAGTCTTTCCATTTCTTGCTTTTAAAATTTTCTGCCCTGTAGTGTCAACAACTCTCATCATGTCTGGTATTAAAAGGGAGGATCAGTCTTCTGGAAAGCAACTGTTTTCAAAATGCAAACCACTAATATTTATAGGAGTGCAACTGATGATTCTCAGTGTTGCTGAAGACACAGAACATCTTCCTTGCATTATTTGATAACAAAGCAGTACTTGATAGTAAAGCAAGATGCCCCTTAGCTCTAACAAAGCTTTGTCCATTAAGCTGTGAAACCACTTGTTTTCTAGGTACATGTTTAAGTTTATAAGACTGACACTTTGTTCATAGTGTTCATACACTGTATGCTTCAAAGGTGACATACTGTCTTCTTAGAAACTGTATTTTCCCTTACTGTGTCTATGCATCTGAAGGGAAAAAAAGAGTAGCATGAAAATGGGTATTCACTGTATTGTATCTATGTGTTCATCATAGACCAGGTCTTCCTTATGTCAAGAGCAGTAAAACCACAAAAAAATGACAATGTCTCTTTCTTAAAATATATTGTATAAAATATGAAATAATTCCTGAATAAGATGTAAATTTAAAGTTCAGTAGATACTACAGAAAAAATTCCATGTGGAATTCCTTTTTCTGAGTAAAGATAAATAATTCCTATAAATTTAATTCTTACTATGTTATCCGATGGTTGGGAAAAGGTCACAGCTATTTTCCTTTTCTCTATCTTGCTGCTTACATTATTAAATCACAAATAAATCACAAAAGTTTTCTCTTTTTCCACTTGTTCAGTGGAGTAATTGTTCTAGTCATCTCCTTTTACATTTTTTTTTCAGTTGCCTAATGGCATGTCAGCTGTTGCAAATGCTCTGGCTTCACTTACAAAAAGTTCTAGATATTTCCATTTTCCCTGTAGAATAACTTTATAAATAAAAGGTTGCTGAACTCTGGCTGATCTAAGAATTTGATTTAAATTCATTCCATTTAATCCCTAGTACTTTCCTACGGCATTTATTTTCAAAGGCATTTAGACATCTGTTGGTACTTTTGGTAGTTTCCAGCTGTTAGATCCATATAAGAAGGTAGAAATTACATAGTTTTGCAGTTGGATTATAGATTTGGGATAACCAATTTTTATTTAATTTATGGATGAAGTTGCTGCCTTGTCAGATTTGACTTTAATCTTTTAGATGTTCATAGCCAGTGCTTTTTAATTTTTTTTTCTCTCTGCTTCATTCCCTCTTTCCCTTACTAAAGAACCCAGGAAGCCTTTGACTCCAAGAATCATTTGAAGTGGCTTTGGCTAGAAAAAGCTCAATATATTTTTAAAGTAGTATTTGTCTAATATTTCTAAAAGATCACCGATTTTCTACACAGTCACAAGAATTTGTATGTATTCGTCACATTATTTGGTTTAAGGAAAGATGAAGAAAAAAGATGTGAAGGCAGTAACCAAAAATTATGAGAAGTTCATTATACAGAGATGTAGAGAATTATGAGGAATGAATGAGAGGATATTGGTCAGTAATCTAGACTCTGGTCTTGGTACAGTAATAGGCTGAAGCTTTTGAAGAGATCCTTAAAAGCATCCTCAGATGACCCAGCTGGAGACTATTACGTAGTCATTCAGGCTAATGGTTCAAAGAAACAGTACCCTCAGATACATCATGTCTTTATGCACCTTTGGCTATGGAAACTTTAATCCTATTATCTGATTCAATTGTCTCGGCTTTGAGAAATTTACATCTTTCTGATCAAATCAGGTATATGAAAATGTTTGAAAATTTAATTGAACATTCTATTGGTAAGTTGTGTCTTGTGTAAAACCTTTGATTTTGGCCACAGTTTAAAATTTCCCCAGATCTGTGACATTTTTAGAACTAAAGAGGTACTACTATGTAGAATCAGAGAGAAAAGGTCATGGTAGAAATCCCAAGTACACTTCAAGTTTTCCTTTTCAACTATAAAGCAATTCAATCCTGTTTAGCTTCTGAAATTAGGTCTCATTTTCAATGTGGGCTTGGAATGATGAGACTTTGATAACATTGCAAGTCCTAACACAGGGTCAATACTTTTTCATTGACACAGTCTTTTGCAACTCTTTTTCAATGTTTGAACCTTCCATTTAATATGGTGGCAGCAGCCATCACTTGTCTAGGTTTGTTACTATCTTTGAACTTCAGAGAAAACATTACCAGGAATCTGGGCACATCTCTTACTCCAAAGAGGATGCTGTGAACACATCTCCGAAGACTCTAAGACAGGTCATCCACCATTGGTGTGTCTCAAAGTTCTAAGCCCAGATCCTAAAATCCTCAAAAAGAGCCTAGGAGGTGTAGCGAAAGATTTTTAACTTTTTTTTTTTACTTGGTATCAGAGATCCAGACCCCCAGTAGTGTTAAAATGGGCACTCTTATTAAAAGATCTTATTATGACCTCTGTGGGACTGTAGCGTGACTCTCTTGGGGGCATCTGGGTTTCTGTGCTAAAAAAGACTCCACAGCTATTATTATGTCAAGTTCTAAAGGTGTAGGAAAGAAAATGAATTCAACTATGTGCATATTTGCTGACATTTTTGTGTTGCTAACCACTTACTTTTGCTTCATATTCATGGATTTTCTTTCTCATCCTAAAAAAAAAAAAAAATCTCTTGTTTAAAAACATATGTTGTTTCAAATATATTGAACTGCCTGGCTTTCAGCACTTTCAGAAGATATTATTTTCCTCCTTCTCTTTTATAGCCTGAATTCAGTCCTTGTTAATATTAAAACAAATCTCTTGGCACCAAATGCAGTCTCCCTGATCCCTGTTTTTTGTTAGCCACTGTTTGAAAAACTTGTTAGCTTAGTGTCGGGCACTCATTAAACTTTCAACGTACACAAGCTGCCTCCCAGCTCTGACAGACTGTCGGTGCTGCAGTGTGTGCATGCGTTAGCATATGTTTGTGTGTGTGTGTTTGAGTGTGTGACTTACTGACCCGTGTGCAAGGCCAATAAAACCGTGAAAGAAATGCATACCCCCCTTCACACCCCAAATCCAGGGTGTAATTTCTCCCTTCCATCTGTGGTGTGCAGAATCCAGCAGTGATCCCATACAGGGCTCCATTCTGCTCTCAAACAATGGGCTGCTGTTCAGTCCATATTATCATGTATTACCTTAGCTGTGGAAACTTTTCATTACTAAGTTAATAAAATATTATTCTTCCTTACCCCAAAATTTTTCACAACGTGCATCGCAAAAAGATGCATGTCTTTGCATTCAGAATGATCACTATCTCTGCTAATGTATGCAAGTACTCACATGTTCTTTGTTTTGATTTTGTTACTTTGTTGTTGGTTTTTTGTTTGGTTGGTTTTTTTTAAGCAGGGCTTCAGGAAGCGCTGAAGATGAGGGGGATTCTGTTTTTCCAAAGGTCAGGCTTGGGTATGCCAATGGATGCCTGGCTTGCATATGTGGAAAATCAGCACAGCAGCTCTTTATTTTTTAATCTCTGTGTGACATTTTAATGTTTTACTTTAATTATGTATCCCTTCTCCTAACACTTGTGTGCTGTTCTGGAAAAAAAAAAAAAAAGAGGAAAGAAGAAAAAAGAGAAGTCCTTAGAGAGGAATAAAACAAGTAGAGACACTTCTGTACAATGCATCAGAACAAAAGGGGGAGCTTAAAATGCTTTCTTCTATCTCAGGCCTCCATGATCCTGCAACCAAACAGATTGAATTCTAGCAAAATAAAGCATTAGGAGTTTGAAATATGTACATGCAGGTCCTCAATTTCAGAGTAAATCAGCAGTGATTGCCACCAGTGAGGCGTGTTGGTTGGTGAGGCTGTGCTGGTGTGCACCTGCAAAGGAGACAAGCTGAGACATCTGGAGCATTAGTTCAGGCTTGGGGCGCTGTTCTGATATATCTGTTAGGAATGAATCCCATGAAATTTAAGGGAGCTTGTAACAATAAAAGAGAGATTTAAATCAGACCTCTTCAATGTCTACTGACTTGCTTGTCTTCTGAATTTGTTCCCCTGGCTATTCATCTCTCAATAGCTACTTGTACTGAAAAATATCAATATTTACATTGGGATATGTTGTCCAATGGTTGATTATTTTTTGTGGTTTGTGCTTGAGCTGAGGTTCAAGGTAATGAGGGCTTTTCCCTCCCTCTTACTTACCTCCTACTCATGGTGAGGAGGTTTAGATGGTTTCATCTAAAAAAAGCCCCAAACAAAAACAAAACCCTAACCAGCTTTGGATTAATAAGTTTTAGAAGATTTTGGCAACAGCTTTTGAAATGCACAGTACTTGGTTTGTTCTTTCCAGAGTAACTCTGTCTCCAAAATAATCCTAGTTCTGACCTTCCAGAGAACATTCCACGTCAGTGGCAGGAAGGTGTCAGATCAACAATCTCTGCCCAGCCTGGCCAGCCAGGCTGCGAGGCCTGAGCACTGCAGGGATGTCCTTTGACTGAGAACCACCTCAGTACGTGCAGGCTGGGCACAGATGCACTGTGGGAAGTGGAGGTCTCTGGGCTGTAGACCCTAAGCAGCAGTCATTGATTGTTTGTGAGGGCTAGCTCAGGGCAGGGAGTTGAATAGAATTGCCATCCTGCTGGTTCAAGTCAGGGAATGCTTTCACCCCGGTCATTCCGTCAGCCTTTTTTTTCAGGCCGCTTATTTTTGTGCATCGTCTTCCTTTTCCCCTCAATGTGCATCTCATATTTGGAGATGGGAATTTCTGAGGAGCTCTTGCTCTGTTGTGGTCTGTATGTGCAGAGCACAGCGCAGCAGAGCCCAAGCCTACGGAGGAGTTCCAAGCAGCAGCTTCGCGTTACCGAGCAGTTCCAGGCTGCTGCTTTTCCCTGTCTCTCTGGGCATACCACCAAGGTGTGGCCCTTCCTGACCCCTGTGAGGTGTGGGAATCTCTTGGTTCACACTGACTTAACTTCTTTACATGATGGACATGGGTCCCGTGCCCATGCATCAATATCTATTAAAATTAGCCTTGTATTTGCCAGGATTAATCCACATGTATGCTGCTTGTTGAAATTGTGTACTTATATTCTTAGGTCACCTAAATTAATCTCTGTATCAAAGGATGCCAGATCAATAACAAGACCATATTTAAATCTTATTTCGTAATCTTGAATAAGCAGTCATTCCAGAGAAGCATTAATGAGTTAAAATGATGCCAGATCTTACATGAATGAAAATCTCTTTCCATTTGCTGACACGGCTGCATATTTAGCTATCACAATCTCTAAGAGACAAGCATCCAAATAGGTCAAACCTTCTTAAATCCCTTAGTAAAAACACTGGATGTGCACCCTATTTAAAGCAAAGAATGCCACACTATTTTCCTGAGGCATTGTTTTTGTCCTTTATAGCTTTTTTGTTTAACTAATATAAAACAAAGCTGATACAGGCTGATCTTGCACAGCTCACTGGATGCAACTTATTTTGGGGGAATTGAATAGCTTCATTTTTTTTTTGTGTTTGTCAAGGTGTCTTTCTTTAGCTCCCACAGTCATATGAAATTTCATCTCTAGTTATTTTACAAAACATCCTGCTTTTCAGGGTGGAAAAGATTTTATAGCACAGCATGACACCCTTGAACTCTGATAGCTCAAAGCTCAAGACCAAATTAATTAAAAATTATTTTTGCACTTAATCTCAATTTTTAAGACTCACATAATACAATTTTAGGCCTATAAATTCCTGACTTGTGATTTTAGCATGTTTGATATGCCAGGAATAAGGTTGGCTCTGGAAATAAATATTAGTTCTGGGAAATAATTTTGAGTCCTCAGAAACTATTGTCCCAAAACAACAGAAAACTTCCAGAGATTGGGAATAAAGCTGTTTATAAAGAATATTTTAATTTGACTAAATCAGCAAGTTCTGAGAAAAAATGGTTTATTGGTGTACTTCTGGTTGGTTCTACTTTGCAGTACTACTCTTGACTTGAAATTCATAATTTTCTTTCTGGAACATAAATCTTCCCACTTTTCCAAGATGTTGCTTCTCCTCTCTGTGGAACTTACTGTGTGTGGAGTAAAGAGGGTGTTTGCCTCACCACTGGTTTCCACGCTGCTGCCACAGAAACTCAAGGAGAGCATTGCCATTGATGTCGATGATACCTGGTTGTAAATGAGTCCATTTGTTGTCCTCACTATCTGCTTGCTGCATTTGTTGTGCTAGCAGAAATTATTCCATTGCTTGTCACCAGCAGGAAGGAATGAGTTTTATAGATCTTTTCAAGCTAGATTGTTTTCCAAACAGGATAGAGAAAGGAAAATGAGGTAAGAGGGAAAAAATGAGTGGGGCAGGGATTTCCTCTTTCCTGTTTTAGCTATGATGTAGAACAAATCAGAATCCCTCATCAGTGCATCTCAGGTGCAAATATTTATTGTTATGGGAGAACAGTGAATGTAGGGGGTGGCACCTGTGACCTGACCTGACCTGACCTGATGGTAGCACACTGAGTCACGGGAATGGGACATACATATTGAATGTGCCAGTACTGCTGGAAGTTTGTTAACAGAAGAAACAACCCACAGGTTGCTTCAGAGAAACTAAGATGGAGACTTGGAAGATGGCTTTGAGGTGATGGTTTGTACGCATGCAGGTTGGCACTCTTGGTTTAGTCTTGTTTGTAGCTGCATTGAGGAGATTGCAGAATCTTTCTAACCCAAATGGGAAATGTTCTTGGTACTCTCAGAATGGATTTTATTGCCTTTTTTCCACATTGTGGCAAATTATTGCGCAGTATTCAAACAAGTATAGAAAAATACCACAGACATCCCAGTCAAGGAATTTCCCAACTTGGAGACTGTATCAGAGGTTTTTTAAGTTCTATATTAGTATGTATACCAGGTGGATAACTCAGTAAGGTTTCTTATCCCAAATTTAAAATTTTTGTTCCCAGAAATCCTGTAACAGTACTGGAAGGTTTCTGTTTTTCAGTCCTGGGCAAATTCTGTGTCATACCTTTGTGTTGCAGGGAGCAACACTAAGAAGGAGAAACCATCCTTGTGCTTCTCTAGTTTTTGTGTGACCTAAGGCTAATTAAGGATGGTAAATTGATGTCAGTGCAAAAGTTGCAACATCAGTTTACAAAAAAAGTCCAATTTTCTCTACATATTTCTCTTTAATCCCTCCCCACACTGGTTTACCATCCGCTGTATTTCCTCTTGGAAACAAGAGGTAAAAGCTAACTCGGTGTGGACTCTGCCCTGATTGCAGCAGTTCTGTGGTTTTGTCTCATGTGATTTAGCTTGAACTTCTTGGTTGCATCTCTTTCCCCCATTCATGCTGATTCAATATCCTGTCCATTTAAAAATAAATAAATAAATATGGAAAAAACTAAGTTTCTTCTTGCAGCACGCAAGCCAGATGTTTTTGAGATTGAGGAGGGGATTTTTAGTGGAGTTTGAATGGAGTAGATTCTGTCATCCTTCACAGAGCTTAATAAGGACAAAAACATAGCCAGAACATCACAGTGCTGAAGGACCAGGCATTTTTAGTCTTGTAACTTCCAGCAGCATTTCCCCAAATACATCCTCATCTTGTTCCTTTTCTTCATATGCTGTTCTTTTAGCTGGCCTGGCAGGGCCACCTTCTGCAAGAGAACATGCTGTTGGTTGTGGCAAGAGAAGAATGTAAGATATTCTTGATATCCTTGAACAGCAAAACTAGTTCCCCTCTTGTAGCCAGAAAGCAGGAACAGAGGCATCCAATCTCCTTTCTTTTGAAAGATGAGAATCCCCAGATGTTCTCAGGAAAAATTGCCACTAAGCTCTGTCAGTTCAGGGACTGTCCTTGCCCTTAAGGAGGAGATACAGGAATAGGATATATTCCCTTGCCTCTCTCATTTACCTCTTACTCTTGCCTTCTTCATCTTTCAAGCCCTTCTCATGTATCTTCAGGTGCACCTGCAGTGTTAGTCTTCACCTGCCAAGATATGTCTCAATTGTAACTTCTGTTGCTAGCTGTCATCTGAAAAAGACAAATTTATTTTGTGTGAGAGCCTGAAGGTGAGAAAAGTACTTCCATTTACCTTTCAAATAGCTGACATTTGTATTCTTAAACTAAAGTAAGTAAAAATATGTCAGAATGAAATTATTTCTCTGTTTCCTCTCCTTCAAAGAGAGAAATGTGAGAAAATCAGAAAATACTAAATCAAGAATCATGACTACAGCTTAAGTTCCATGGAAGAAATACATGTTCAATTGATGTAATATTCCATCAGTAAAAACATTGAAACCAAATGTCTCAACTGGTCTTTACAGCACATTCCCCTTTCCAACAGTCATTGAACTGAGGGCATCATGATTGCAGGCTGTGGGACAGTGGATATCTGCCATCTGCCTCAACCTGCAAAAATATTTTTTGAACAGTATTTAATTAGAAACTGAGATCATTTGGTGAAACCTGATGTCCTGTCTGACCTTCTCAGAGCATAGCACTTCAGTAGCTGTACTACTGCTTTGTTTTATTAAGGAAATTGCTATTTTTTGTTCACAAATATGTTACCATCTTGACCTCTCCATCTGCCATTGGTATGATCCCTCCAGTGGTCCACATTATGCACTGCATTTATTCATTCAGGGTGTTCAGCTTGTCTGAATATAATCTAGCTGGTATTTTGAAGTACCTTATGCAAGTTAAACCTTTACTTTGAAAGGTTTTACTTTGAAATACTGAATGTTGAAGTTGTATTTAGCTGAAAACCTGCTGGATAGAAGCAGCAGGAATGAAGAGGGATGTCATTGCTTCACTGTTGAATTGATTGATTGCTGTCTTGATTACATTTCATTAGCAGTTTGGCTTTCATGACACCTCCTAACCACTGCTGCACAACAAAGTGATATAATTTCTGTAACTCTATCATTTGAGATTAAAAATGAGATAAAATATTTAATTTTTAGATATTAGTGCCAAATCCATTTAGAATCTGAATTTCTATACTACCAAATTATTAGCATGACAACTGAGAGGATACCCTCTCATTCCTTTAAAGCTCCAGGGGCAAGTGAGTCAACAAGGTTTGGAAATGCTCTTGGCTGGCTTTCCTACAGGGGAAGACACAGAACAACATTCCAGCTTTTATTGCCTTTTTTTTTTTTTTTTTTTTTTTTCCCAAAGCACAAAAAGTACTCAACCTTCATGGAGTGCTGTTCACTGATGGAAATGTCATAAGTATGCTCTTCTGGACATCTCTGACAAGTATCAGACTTTGTCTTGCCTTTTCATGTTCTTTTGAATGCCATTGTAAGGGACCAGTATGGGGAGAACCTCCTTCTCTCCCAAATATTCATGCCATTGTTGAATGATGTTTATAGTGATTTTTGTGGGTATGATCCTGTATTCTTCTGAGTCACTGGATGACTGATTTTCCAGCTTCCACCAAGCTGTTTGGTGGAAGGAGGAATTCTGAAAGTGTCATTGCCTAAATCAGACCATACACCATGTTACACCATTGGTGTCTTAATGAAGGGCACTAGCTGCTTGTTTTTCTCTAAATAACTGCAAAGAGATGACCACTGTTATCATTTGTACAGTAGTAGCATTCAGAGTGTTTTATCATGAATTACTGTGCAGTGATTGACAGAATAAAAAGCTCTTGGATCTTAACTCCAAAAGCTTAAAATCTTGTCTGTCTGTAGTGAAGGCTGTGAGTGCAACTTCTGTGTACACAGGTAAGTTACCTTTCAGCTGATAGTTTATTATCTTAATACAGTAGCTGAAATGTAGGGACAGGAAGTGACATCTCCAAGATTATTTAAAGTCCTAGAGTATGGGAAAAACCCCAAAATATCGGCGTTCTCTGTAATTCTCCACCTACCAGGCTGCAC
Source organism: Motacilla alba alba (assembly GCF_015832195.1). NCBI lineage: Eukaryota > Metazoa > Chordata > Aves > Passeriformes > Motacillidae > Motacilla > Motacilla alba. Next base: position 17,966,189 of record NC_052021.1, read on the forward strand.
ACATACTGTTTGCTAATTCTACTGTGGTCCAGGTGGTTCAGTGATAAACTGAAGCCCAACTGCTTCTGAATTATAGTGCAACTTTTGAGAGAGGTATTTCTCCTATGTGCTATCCCATGGGTAGAAAATCCTATTCGGTGCACACAATTAGCACTGGGGAACTTGTTGATCTGCAGCAGCAGGCTTCTGGCATAATAATTTTTTGATAATTCACCCATGTCTGAAAATGGCAAGGTAAACTAACATTCACCAGAGCCAAAGGGAGTGATGTATATTGTGGGTGCTCTATCAGTCAATAATATCCTCACTGGTTGAGGTGTCAAAGGAACACAAAGGCTTGGCTTTCCCTGGGGTTTCTCACGTGGCAGAGGGAAATGCCTGGGAGTTTTACATGGACTTAGTTATTCAGCAGTGGAAGCTGTGATCATGAGCTGGCTTCATCTGTTTTCAATCACTCACTTCTCTCTCTCACTCTCTCTGCTGAATGTTCCTATGTTCATGGAATATTTTTCCAACTGTGTTCCTTTGGCATTACCTTTCCAGCCCGCCACAGCAGGATTGCAGAAATAAAAGACATGCCTTCATCAAAGTAGCTGTTGGAATCAGTAAGTTGTTATCAACATTATAGTAGCTTTTTTGGCTACCCTGGTAGCAAACTTGTTCTACTTATCTTACAGGGGAGTGCATCTTAACCTTTCCCAGCTCTAGCCTCAGTGAAATTTAAAACAATCTGATCAGTATCTTTAGAATCTTTAGCTAGCTGATATGATTCTGTCTTGGTGATGTGAAGTTAAAGCGTATTTGAGCAAAGAAGTAGTAGTGGAGTAGAAAGAATGGAGTAGTGTTCTTTCAAGATATCACATTATTACTTTGCTTTGTGGAAGAATTTTTAAAGTAAATAACAATTATGGTGGAAAATAACCTCTCCTTTATCCTCCTTAAACTTATGTTGCCAAGAATTTAAGCTAATCTGTTCCTCATCCCATCCTGATAAAGTCACAAGCAGATTTCAGAATCACAGCATGTGTCAGTAATCAAACAATGTAGAGACCAGGGGGCTGGTTTAACTTTAGCAGTTTTGTGCTGGGATTATTAAAATGTGTGGTGATGTGTTTCATGAATGAGGATATCAAAGCTCCTTGTTTTATGTGAAGGAAGCAATGGCACATGTGAGAACACTCTAACCAAAAACTGCATTTTAAATTGAAACATTTCCAATAGAAAGGCAGTTTAATCTGCGTGTGTCTGCTGTGCGGTCCCTTCCTGACTCCAGAAAATAAATGTGCTAAGTCTGTCATTTTGAACTTAGAAGCAGAAGAGGAAGATGATGTTGGTGTCTTCTGGAAAATCCAAAATGAAACCCATGCTTATTTTAAGAAAATTAAACGAGAACTCGAGTATGCAGGTATGTGTACATCTGTTCCTTTAGTTGAGGGTAGCTTCTCTTCCTTTGAAGAAATGTCATTCAAGAGCTGTTCCATGTGGACTGATCCCTGGAGAGAGCCAAAGATTTCCATCATGTTAATGGGGTTCTGCCAGCAAGATGCAAGGGACTTTTATTTGAATTGACTCATTTTCCAGGATGGACCATTTTATTGAGGAGGCTAAGAGCCTGAGGGAACAACAGCAAAATAATTCCAGTGCCTATCTCAGTGGTTTTAACAAAACCTTTCTTTCTCTGGGGGGATGGTTTAGAGCAGCTTTATAAGTATCTTTCATTACTTATGCCAGCCATGATGCAGAATATTGTACCTTTAAGATGTAAGCACCTCAGACTTCCTGCTGTTTTTGATGATACTTAGTAAAAAGCACATATACAACTAAAGAAAATTCTAGCAAATTTGAATATTGCAATCCAGATCAACAAAGACATTAGTCTTCAAAGGAACTGCACACTGTAAAACTAAGAATCCCCAGATATGAACACTCTTATGAGTATCTACCTGTTCAGATCTCATCATCAGCATTGCAAAGGATATAGCTAGAGTGATTTTCTGTTGAGAGGCCAAATCACAGCTTTTGTTGCAGGCCCTTAAATAGAAAGTCCCCTAATGCTATGTTAGAAAAACCTAAAAAATACAGTAGAAGATAGTGGGAATAAAATTAATTGGAAACTATGTCTGACAAAGTTGTCTTTCTGACATCAAACAACTGTTCCCTTTCACAGTGAGCAGGAGCATGTGGAGATCAGCATCAAGTGGCATAAAACAGAACACATTTTTTTCCTTAAAACAGAGATGGCAAAAGCATCATGCAGAACTTGCTGAGCACAGGCCAAAAGCAGACTTTTTCCTATGGAACAGATATGTCAGCTTACTGAGGTTTTGTTGAAAAGACCTGCACAAACACTTACACCAAATGGAGTGTGTTATTGCTAGGGAGTTAGTTTGGATGATTAGCATCCCTTTTCCAGCAGTGAGCAACAGCTATTTTGCAAAGCTGCACCCACAAAATTGTTTCTTCTTTTGGTCCTTACTGTCTTGCTTCCACACTGCCTGTTTTCCTAGCAAATACTTGGAAATGTCCCACGGTTCTTCTGTGTGAGTCAGCTGAATGTGTGTATGATTCTTTCTGCTTGAGGCTGTCGTTTTCTGTGAGCAGGCTATAATTTACAGTAAACATGCTCTTTAGTCCCTAGCCTATAACCTGGGGGAGCCAGCTATTCTAATTAGGAAGTATGATCAATATAAAAGAGAAGGTTTTGGAATGGTTTATTGTTAAGATTTAAGAATAATGGATCACATTAAAGAGAAGAAATGAGGCGTCCTGTGGATTTATGCAATGCATAGGATGCACAGGAATGAAGTTATGTCTGCAGTACATTACAGTCAGCTGAACTGTGGAGCAGGTCAGAGCTCAACAGCCTCACCTGTCCACAGCACTTTGACGTGGAGTGCCTATAGCTCTGTGGGTTTACCAGTGTTCCCATGGGAGCCCAGACTGTGTGCAAATACAGATATTTGTGAAAGACAGTTTTAAGAGTCCCTTAGGAGGAATGCTGAGACATTGTTTGCTTTTGTTGCGTGAACAATAAGAACAGGTCTAGAATAGGTTTACCGTGCCTGCTTCCCACTGCATGTGGGAGCTTGCACAGTGGCACAGTGTAAACCCGAATTCTCTCTAGAGCATCCTCTTTAAGTCAGAAAGAATAGTGTATCTTTAAGATCCATTTTTTTCTATCTAGAAACATTTCATACAGAATGTTCCTTATGCAATGTGAGCAAAGCTGAACTTCTTGAGGAGAAGTACAGTGCTTCCTGCTCCAAATACCCTGCCAGTCTGATCTCTATGCTACTTAGACTAATAAAGGCAGCTTTGATCCTGTAGATGGGCAGTTTTCTCCTCACATTTTAAAGCTGCCTCTAATTCCTGGGTCTAAACAAAAAAGTTTTCATTTTGGTGGGAGTTTATCTCACATACTGCTCACTTACCAGATATGAGAGGGTGTTTGGTCACTTGTATATCTTTGATAGCAATTAAACATTAGCAGTAATCTGTTACCATTAAAAGGTATCATTCCTCCTTTTTACTTGAGTTCATGAGTATCAGCTCGAGATCATATTCACTAGGCTTTTTAGACAATAAGTGAATAGAAACCTTGTAAAATGCATCTAAGATTGCAGGGTTAATTTTTAACCTGCTGTAGAAAAAAGCAGTATAAAATCAATTTGGCCCAAACCTGCCTAAGTGGGTAATTAAGGCCACAATTAACCAAAATAGGTTCTGAAACCATTGCAGCTGTAGATCATTACACTTCTCTTCCAGCACAATGCAAGAAGACAGGCCCCAGCTAAAGCTTTCATCTGGCTATCAATCATCATTACACTGTAAACTGCCAGGGTGAGAGAGGGCAAAGCTTTGAATTCAGAGCTGATGGAAGTTCTATGAACTGGGGGCTTTCTTAAGTTAAAGGCTAATTAACCATAAAAGAGTCAAAGGTCTGCAAGTCTAACACATTAAACGATGTGCCTGCCTCCTTAGGTTCTATTGTATCAGCAAATGTTAATTCCGTTAAGTGTGAACACATCCAAGGCAATCATTGCCTTCTCCCACTCCTCCTTCTGCCTCCTTAATTGTACATCTTGGGATTTTTGCCATCTATGGGAAGTTAGGTGGAGCTTGGGAAATGTGCTTCTGCTGGAGAAAGTTCTGAGCAATGCAGGCTACATCTGGAAGAGAAATTCCTGACATTCTTCTTTATGAATCAGCTTGGCCAAGTTAATCACATTAGCTTCAGAGAGTATATTTAGTTATCATAGTCTAGAATAAACAAGCTCATAGTCTAAACAAGTGTGTTTGAGGTTTCATAGACTGTGTGAGGCAGCTGTAAAACCACATGAATCTATATAATAGATCTCTGGATAGCAGTGTAAAATGACAAGAGAGAGATATAGATAAAAACTGAAATTTAAAGGTAGCGATAGACTGATATAGAACAATGAAAATAGCAGTGGTTAGTTAGATAGATCTATGTTTTGAGAGTTTGAATGTTTTCTAAATTTTTTTTTCTTTAACTAAATATTTTAGCCAGAGAGGCATAAAATGGTTATGATGCAATACCTGAATTGAACGCAGAATTTCTTCATGAATGCTCAGGAAATGTTTAATCAGATGAAATATGGTATCTAACAATATGTTAAAACTCAGAAGATGCATATTTGCTATTGTTATAATTATGTTGCCTTTGTACCCACGCACCCCTGCCCCTTCATTCTAGCACTTCACTTACATTGCAACAGTTCATGGAGCCACTCTGCAGAGCAGAACTAAAATAGGGTTAAAAGTTTTCAATTTCATCTAACACATTTCTGTGATGGAATGGGTAATGCTGCAGGGAAAGAAAAAGAGCAGGTGCAGGGGAGGGCAGGAACTTCTTAGGTCAGCTTTGGCACCAGAGAAAGCGTTTATCTGAGAATATCCTGAGTCTCTCATTGATTTGTCATTAGCGTTTAGCAAGTTCAAGTTCCTGAGGTTGCAGTTCCATTTTACAAATCCTTTCACAGCTGAGTGTAAGGGGTTCCTGTTCCTGTCCCTGCCAAGCCTGCCTACATCCGTCAGCTGCTGATTCTTGCCACCTGCTAGACACCACAGCCCTTTGGTCATACCAGTGAAATTGTCTGTGTAACTGTGATCTAAAGCAATATAAGAAATGACCGGTTTAAAAGAGCACAAAATGGAAAATCTACAATCCTTCCCCCAGAAAATGAGATAAAAGAACCTCATATCACTCCAGGTATATTTGCTTTGATAGATTTTTCCCTTGTGAGAGTGGTGGGGGAAAATATGTCATGAATGTTACATAACACAGGATCTTAACAATATGCAAGTACAAGGTCCTTTACTCTCTTCTGCTTTGATCACTTTAGGGTGATCAGCCTGTAAAACCAGATTTGTGATTCACACAGTGAATTTAAGGGTATTCTAAACAGCTAGCTTTAGATGAGGGTGAGTATATTATAGGTGAAGCACATCATTTTGCCAACAATGCTGACTTACTAAATTGCAGATTATAGTGAGTACATGCATTGTCATTAATTTCAGCAGTATGCAATTTGACTACTACATTACTAATGAGACTGTAGTGATGAAGACATAATGATACAAGGCATAGTTTTCAGGGAGAAGTAATATCTTTGATTAGTTTCAGAGAGTTAAGAAAATGGACAAGTTCAGAACTCCATTTTGTTTATCAAACCTGTATATCAGCCATCATGCTATGCTATGACACAACAATCTCACAAAGTGTAAAGGGTGTTAGCACTTGGTTTGAGGTTTTGTTAGAAAGATCCTTCCTGTGATAGGAGAAAATGTTGATGTGTTAGAGGCCAGAGTTTTATGGACTTTGGGCTTCTACAGGTAATGATTCTGGAGGAGACCTGAAATTATATCCTGGCCATTTAGTGTCAATTAAAGATGCCTTGATGCCATTTTCAGGAATGTTAGTGCTCAGATTTTGCATCAGTTCCACAGTGGCTTATCACACTGTAGCTTTGGTGAAAATAATTATTTCTTTTTTTCTATCTCTCAAAGTGGATGTATTATCTATCTCTTTCTGATGGGATTGTTGATCTATTTGGTATGAAGACAACATGCTTGGCTTTCTCCAAAGCTTTTGACTTAATAGTGATAGGATTTGGCTGCATTTAAGGGCAGCATTTTTGTAATGTCCCATCACCTGGTCCAATCCAGTCCTAATCTTATGATGATCAAAAGAGAGCACCCAGTAGAGTGCTTGGAAGGTCCCTCCGCAGTCATCGATCTTTCCTTCCACAAGACATAGAAGGAGACCAGGTCTGAATGGTCCTTTTGGACCAGTCAGTAGTGTGTTTGAATTAAAATGCTGTATTAAAAGTAGTATCACCAATGAATCTCATTGCTTTATTAAGTCATGCTGGGAGTGGTCTTCGGAGACTGCTTTTTGCTCTAATATAATTTTGTATTTTCTTCAGAAAAAAAAAATAAAATAAAAAAATAGAGTTTTGAATTATATTTTTTAAGTCAAGAATAATGAAATGGTAAATAATGAAGAAAGCAAGATTCTTCCATAGAGTGACTGTAATCATCTGAGCATGTTGTCTTCCAACAAACAGAGTTTTAAGACTGCAGAGTAAGAAGGTAAGGTATTCCCACATGCTGTGAGACTTTGTCTTGGAAATTTAGAGGAGTGAGATGTTGTTGTAAATAACTATTCCAGCAAGAGCTCTTACTGCCCCTATTTCCAAGAAGAATATGTAAGAAAGACATTATTGTGAAACGAGCTTAGATGTGAGGTTTGAGAGTTGCAATACTCAGATATGTAAGGAAAAATGCCATTTCCTCTGCCTGTTTTTCGATGCCCTAAGTAATATGAAATATCAGATTAGATTGTCTAATAGCTTCTTAAGGACTCATGTTCAGTGAAACCTGTGAAACAGCTGCTGCTTCCCCTTCACCATTTATAGATGCAAGATTGGATAGCTGCACTCTAGCATGATGGCACTGTGACCCAACTGGCTTCAGAATAGCCACACTGGTGTCAGCCTGAATAATGCAGTTGTAGTGGCAGTTTGTACAGAATTTTTCGGATACCTCAGGATAAAAGGCGCTATACAATTGTAGGTCACTTTTATTAAATGCCTTGCAAATCATTTATAATGCCTTAAAGTATCAGAACAGCCATACCACATCAAAATCCCTGCACATGTGTTTACTTTATTTTAGAGTTTGCCACAGTTCACTATAAATGGCTTAGATATATTCAGTAATTCAGTTATAATGAAATGTGCAAGCCTTCAATAAACGTATGTGTTACAACTGGCCTCTGATGTAAATGCCTTGCCAATTATATGTACATTAGTGATGACTGTAGCAGGCTTGTAAATACTCTTTGTAATTCTTTGGCCTCTTTTCTCCCATCCCTTACATAAGCTTTATAGTGGTGTGTAATTCTAGATTCACAGATTTTAAGGCCAGGAGGGACCATTAGGTCATCTGGCCTTTTGGTGTAACAGGCCAGAGAACCTCATCTGATTGCTTGAGCAATGAGTTCAAGAGCCTTTTTGTTTGACTAAAGCATATCTTCAACTCTGCACGTCTGCATGAAGACCTTGAAACATCAAAAGTTCATTAGTGGCTCCAGAGCTTTACTCCAATTGTTAAATATCCTCACAGTGGATATTGGCTTCTTCCCCTCCTGTATCCTACATTACATCTGTGAACAGAGCTGAAGATCCAGTGAGGAAAGCATCACCTTAGTTTCGAGCCTCAACTGAGATAGTTTCAGACTCTAACCTACATGAAGTTGTGGGGGGAAAAATAAGCTTGAATTAATTCTTGCGAACCCTTTTTTTTCAACAGACCTCCAGATGTTCTTTCCATTTTCTTTCCCATAATGGATAAATTCTTTTCAGAGAAGCTGTGTGAGAGCCATATGCCATTTCAAATTCATTTTCAGCCTTTGAGTACATTACTGGAAGAACTCCTCTCAAAATTTTAAGGCTTATACATTCAGAAGAGATGCCAGATTTTCAAGGGCTAGGCACCTCTTTACAAGAAATCAATACAGATTTGAAGAATCTGAGTGTGCCTAAAGGCTTGCAAATAGTAGCTGAAGAGCTTGAAAAATCTTCTCACTTTTTGTGGATGTATCTTTTGGAAAATACAGCTTTATTCTGATTTATGTGGTGCTTGGCAATTCTTTGTACTCACTAGATACTAGATTCATTAGAAAGTTGTAAATGCCCCCCTTTCCACCCACCACCGTACAGGTTTCTCACAATCATGAAGTTCATATCTTTGGACACCTCACCTGATTGTTGGCAGAAGTCTTTTTATCTTCTTGGGTCTATTCACCACTGTCAGAAAACCTACAGTTTTCCACCAGTATGGTTTTATCATCTGCCAAATTCACAGATACTCTCATTATATGGGGTGGAGAAGGAAGAAGATGGGGAGTCTGGATCTAAATGTGGTTTCATGTTTTAGGAAATCTTACTTTACTCAGATTGATTTTGCAGTCTGAGGAGAAGTAAAAATACAGCCTGTATGTGAGAGGCAAGCAGAGGAACAAGTGACAGGTAGAAGGCATTCAGCTGGTAGATGGTTCCTTGAAGTTTTGTGCCACAGCAAGGCACAGTAATGGGGAATTGCAATCTGATAAGTTAAGCAGAAACTGATCATGACTGAGAACCCATAATAATTATTATGTTAATGAAAGTAAAAACGCAGGAGAGCTCTCTAGTCTCTTGACAGATGGGTATATGCTGATCAGATGTATATCTACAGGAAAACATTGAAATCTCTTTAGAATAAAAATGCAAAATTGAGACTGTGCATTTTTGATTGCTCTATTAGCACAAAATAAAAATGCACCTAAACTTTAGTGCTTTTATTATTACACTTAGGAACATTTACTCACTGAAGGTAAAGTGCTTTGAGAAGGAAAACATACTTCCTCACAGGGGTTGCTTCCCATATTTGGAGTATGACTGTTTAAATTGTAGCTCAGCAGAAATATTTTGATTCTGTGGGGCACCAGCAGCTCAGCAACAGTGCTGCCTTTCACATCTTAAGCGTAACAGATCATTTAGACCCTGGGTTGGCTAGGCTTACATAAACCAGGTTTACAAAGAGTTATAAAAGTTTGGCTTTCCTCCTTGCTTCTCCCCCACATTCCAGTTTTTTCCCTTATAATTTTACCACAAGGCAATGCAGTCAAGCTTTTCTTGGATCATATGAATGTAGATCAATAAATATCAGTTGCAGAATGGGAATCTACGCACAGGCATGTGCTAGAAGGATGAAATAGTTATGTTAGTTTAAAGGCACTTCAAAGTTTGTTTTATTTTATATTTTCAGGGCACAATGCCTATGTTATATAGGTACCAAGCTGAAGCTGGAGAGGAAGAGGAAAGTTCTTTCTGAAAAAGCAGCAATGCTGTGGAGACTCAGATTGTTTTTCAGCTCTAGAGGCATGTATGGTAAGCAAAATGATGTTATCTCTGTCTGGATAAGGGTAGTACACATTATGGAATAACCTGCATTTCAGCTGTTATCACACAGTTACTGTCTACAGATAGATGCAAAGCATCTTATGGGAACAAGATGTTTGATTCAACAACAGACTGTCCAAATCATTAAGCCATTTTTTTTTTCTGCCAGTGCTTAGGCTATGAGTCAGCCTCCACCAGAGACCTTGTCCTCTCCTCCACTCATAAACCTCTTGCAAGAGATAAATGACTTTGTTCGCTCTGAAGTGAGAATCAGAGTGATATTCAACCATTTGCAGAATGATACTAAAACATTAAAGATTAAAAGGTTAAATACAACTTATTTAGCAGAAGTTGTATGGGACCAAATGGTCCCAACATTTATGGCAGCCCTGAGTAATTTTCATCGTCCAATCTTATCTCAAACACAGGAACTAGATCAGTGAGTTTTATATCATGACTGTGCTCCATGTAGTGTATGGAGCAATTCAGCTAAGTGACATGATTCTGTCACTTAACTGACCATCGCTGTATTCCAGGATAGAACTCCTAAAGAGTTACACTTTCTCAACAATGGATTTGGATCTTTGCATGGAAATTCCTGTGAAAGGTCAGCGTAGTTACTTGTCCTTTTGACTGTATAATGATGGAGGAATTGCTGCAATGAGACCAAAGGCAGAGGCTGCAGGGCGTTGCACCTTTGCGATTACAGTTAACTCCTACAAAGTGCAAAAGCTTGGACTGGCATTGTATAGAAGTATGCTGAATCAGCAATGATGATGGCAGCCTGTGAAGATTGGTAAATAGGGAAAATCAAGCATGTGACATGGGATGAGCTGTTGCAAAGGCAATTGTTTCCTGTGTGAAAAGGTGTTAATTTCATAATGGTTTGCTTTGAAAGAAACAAGGTGCAAGATTTAGCAGATAGGAATCATGACACTGAGATTTTACTTAGCCACCTCCTGCAGCCTGTTGCATGAGTCTAAGCAATCACCTTTCTTCTTTGTGCTGCCATGTCTTAATTTATAAGCTGAGAAGTATGAACTCCCAGGGTGTTGTTTTTAATTTTTTTAAAGTTAGAAACAAACATTGTATTTATCTCACCCAACTTCCTACATAAAGAAACCACAGAATTCCAGCTACAAATCATCACTCTCTTACAAAGTACTGTGCAATCCCTGGCCAGCTGCAGCTGTATTCATGATGAAGTGAGAGGACTGCACACTGATACAGCTTCTTTTCATTCACATGGCAAGGAGCAACACACCATGTATGCTTGGACAGAAAGGGATGAGTAGTTTCTTTTAGATTTCCTGATATATCTCTCCCACAAATTATGACACACAGAAGTAACTATATTACTTTTCATACAGAAAGCAACATCTCTTTTATCAGGAATAAACTTTGCATGAAAGGGCTCTTTTCATTATTTAACAAACTTTAGTCATATAAAAATGTCATCAGAAAGTATTTTCTCCCTTCTTTATTAGCTTTGCTGTGAGTAAAAGTACTTTTGCTTGAAATTAAATAATACATATAGAGTCATGTAAGATCTATATTTATATGCAGACATTCATGGCTTTCTGTGTGCACAATCATATATATCTGTAGCAGAGTACCAGATCAAGTCAATCAGAGATAGTGTCTCTTGGTCTTCACACACACACACACACACACACACACACATTTTCAACACCTGAAAATTTAGCACTGCACTGTAAAAGTCATTTAGACAGACTTCATCCTAATCAAGGCCAAATTAGCTCTTTAAAACCCAGCCCTGATGATTTGCATGAGGTCTTCCATGTACAGGTACCAGAATGTGTGTGTGTAAATTAACACTTAGAGTTAACTCTGTGCAACCAGAGTAGGTGGTTTCAATAAAGCTGCTGATTCTGTCACAGTAATAGTGACCCTTGGTACATTAATATTGAGTTCCCCACATTCTATGACACAGTACCTTGACGAAGCAGAATTGAGAAATCTGTCTTTCAGCTCCTTAGGCATATGGCAATCTGTTGTTAATAGACCAATCAATATCTAGATGTTGCTAAATCTCATGTTTGGGTACCTTGCTTTTTGATTAAGTCCAAAAGATGCCTTATATTTAAAAAGCTTCCAATTGAGCATAATTTACAAAATAATTTAAGCATTTTTTTGTTCTGATATGTGAAAACATGACAGTTTGAATAAAAGATTTCTGAAGAAAGGGGTGCTTAAATTAATTTGAAAATCGTATTAGATCCAACTCCTTCTTTTCCTCTTTATGTTCAGCTTGTGCAACAGAGCAGGAACAGAGACCTTATTAGAGTTTTCAAATCGTGTGGGGAGTACTCATCATGTATAGGCCCAGTGCAAACCCTCCTGAACCTCCTGAATTTCTGTGGTCCCCGCTGTAAAAAATGTAGCCGCAGTGAGGAGACTCAGACCCAGCACAGAGGAGTCTGAACAACAGAAATTTGCTGGAAACTAGCAAATTCCTGTCTTAGCAGCTAGTGGGCTGATTTGTCTTGAGTTTGGTCCAAACACAGGATGGTAAGTTGTAGCTACACCTAGTTAGAAGCATCAAATTTGCTTATAAATCAAGGACCTCAAAGAATTTTCCAAATGTTAGTCAGTTAAGCATTGTACCATGTATATACTTACCTGTAATGTAAGTAAATATCAATGGATATATTTTAAAAATGGGCAGATCTGAATTCTCCAAAACTATTTTGGAAACCTGGGATCAAGCACTATCAGAGCTGAGGAGAGACCTTGGGATTAGTGACAATATGCTGCAGGTATTGGCTATTTTACATCTTTGCCAGAGTCCAATAGCAGCAATATGAGAGGCACTACATCAACCTCTGAGGCAGCCTCTGAGTAACTCCTTTGTTTTTCTTTAGCTGCATCTGTGGAAAGCACATGCTTGTTCTCTCCATCAGATAAAAATAACAGAATGGGATTTGAGTATTCTATTCCTCTTCTCTGTCAGGCAATATAGTACTTGGTAAAGGACATGCAAAAAAATAAAAAGGACACCATGAACAAGAAAAGCATGCTTAAGTCTGACAGCATAAGTCCCAGAATACAAGGGAATTTGTGTAAAGCATGGTCTGTTTTCACAAGTTATCAACTGGAAGAGCCACCGTAGAGAGATTTGCAAGGAGCAGTTCTGATTGAGCAAAGCAGATGTAGTTGCTTTGCCTTGCTCACATCTGACTTGAGATACAGGGGGAAGGATAATCTGTGTGAATTCTGTACTGAGATGTACAAAATGCTCAGGAGCTTCTACCAGCTGAGATCAATGTAAGTAACTGGGGCAAAGATAATTTGAGAGAGCACAGACAGGGGAAAGGTTGAAAATTCACACATTGCCCTTTGTATTCCGGTACTGTTGTTACTGACAGAACAGTAGCTGCTGCATAAAAGCTCAGATGACAGTAGCACAGGCTGAGTGTCCTCCATGTATTCAGAAGACAATCTTTAGAAACTTCATTACCCTATATGAGACTTCCTAGGCATTTTGTTGCAAGAAATATGTCTATTTATACAAGCACACACCTGCAATCCCTGAAGACATTTTGCTTGATAAAGTCCTCATTAATTATAAATTAACCTAGTTCCATTGACCAATTTATAGCACGTTAGGCTATAATATTTAAATGAATATCTTTAAATTAAAATAATTTAAATTAGGAGAGAAATTAAGATTGATCCAAATACAAACTTGATCCACCTGATCAAAACATGCCATTTCCAACAGTTTAGGGAATCACAGGTTTGGGAATTGCTGTAAACATCACTAAGGAAAATGACTGGCTTGTGATATGGATTTAAAGTTGCTGGTTTATATTTAGTGAAATACGAAAATTTGCCAAGTGCATTTAAGTCCAGAAACATAATCCAAACAGAGGCTTGGGTATTATTTATTCATAATTTTCAATGAATATTCTTTCAGGAGTGTGCATTTCAGAGGTAAATATATGATCAGCAATTTCAGAAACAGGGATATAGCCACGTTTTTGTGTTTTAAATCACTGAGTAGCACTTTCTGAGTCAATTCTGCTGCATGTACTGTCATGAATTAAACAACTAAGAACGTTGAGTATGAAAACTGGATATGGGTAAGCTGGGTCCCAGAAACAGAGAAATGGCTTAATTTGAATGACATGTCAGCTCACTGGCTGGCATCACAACAGTTCAGTGATGAAACTGTTGGAATACTGTGGCTTTCGCTTTTCATCTCTTAATATGTCTGTGTTTGTATGCCACTGTCATGCTGTGTTACAGTAGCACTGTAGGAGTCACAGTTAAAACTCAGCCCCTAGTGATAAGAAGTATTTTAGAAAATCATAAAAGCAGTCAATGCTCTGCAGAGCTTACTGTCTATAACCCCAGCTGTACAGCCTGTGGTAACCTCCAGCACTGCACTGACATCACTGGGAAAATTAAAAATGTGTTAGTTCTCATTGCAGTCCATCTTACCTAACCTCTTATGTAAGTAAAATAGAGAGGCCATGTATTTTGCTGAGTAGAGACAGCAGGCTGAATTGGGACCCCAGAGATGGTTACATGGATCAGTTGTTCAGGATTGTACCAAGCCCTTTTCCTGTCCCATCATGATCAAGTAACTTTCTTGTGGCAACCACAGTAATTCCCTGCAGGGGGGAGGGATATTAAGAAAGTATGTTTTGAGTCTCTTAATGTAATTTAGCAGCAGGAAACTAGGAAGGAGTGCCAGAACCATGTGAATAGCCAGTTCTTTGTGCAGCACTTGCAAATGCTCCACCTAGGCCACAGCAGGGCAATTGCTGCTTCATATGAATTTATTACCAAGAGGTGTTTGTCTACAAGTACGTTCCACACCTGATTTAAGGCTTTTCATTTACATGTGACTTATGTAATAGTAAATTTACAGTTTAAATGTGGTTAATGAAAATTAGTATTTTATTCACTGGAAACAATTTCATGCCAAAAATGTTTCTCCCCCCAAGGCCAAGTAAATCTGTTAGGTGACAGTGTTGTCAACACCTCTTAGCACTGAATGTAGGACATAGCAGTTTTTTGCACTTGAGTACTGTGGAAGAGTCCTTGTTATAGTTCTGCGGTAATCCAGCTATGAAAACATTTCACTGTAATAAATATTCACTTAGGCCAAGACTATAAGGATTAAAAATAACTGCTTAAGCATAGCAAAGAGATGGTATCTGTATTGAAGGACTTGCATAAGGGAATGATCTAGACTGATGATACCCAAAGGCACAAAGAGCAAAAATTACCTGTATCAGGTCATTCCTCTATGCAGTGGCTGTTTCATTCCACAGTGAGAGTAAGTCAGCCATTTAATCATGTTGTTTCTTCCCTCTATCATATTGGTTACATGAATATATTAAAAATATTTAGTTACAGAAAATTAATGAAGTAATTTAGGTTGCAAATACCGAATGATGCATGGTAAAGAAAAAACCCTACCACCAAAACAACAACAAACCCCCCAATCCCTACTTGTGTACTTAAAAAATAGTTTAAAATATCAAGATAAGTTTACCCATCTGTTGCCTTTCAATAAAACACATCAGGGATGAATTTTGCCCTCTTTTATTTAATTTGTCCTCAATTTGCTAAGCTCATTAATTTTCTCTTGTTTTACTCTCTGTTAACTGAGGAACAGCAGCCTCTTTGCAATAGGCATTAGAAGCAGGAAATCTCAGGGTATGTTTCTAATTGTCAGAGTTTCTTTCCCTCTTTCTGCTGTTCCTGTTCTTAAGGAAGCACAAGGGGGTTCATGAGGCGCCACTAGGGAAACAGAAGAGAGTATCAAGGTCAGGGTGAAAACCACACAAGAAGCAGGAAGAGATGCTTGCAGTTAGGTTCATGACCTTTGTATTTTTTTCTCATTGTCCAGGAGAGGGAGGAAGGGGGTTAGAGAAGGAGAGATAGGAAGTTAACATTAGAGCAGATGTATGCATAACCCTGTTAGAAAACATCAGAGAGTTAGGAAGCTCATGCCGAAGCTGCTAAAAGTTGTAGGGTTCTTACTGCAGAACATCTGGGAAAAACAGATGCATGTCTGGACTTTATTCCCAAACAGCTAAGGTAGTTCTAACAGGTAGATGTCAAAGCCCAGGCTTCAGAAAGAGAACAGAACAATAGAAAGTAATTGGAATATGTTTGGTTATTTTTTTTAAAAAATCACTTAAAGCAAAACAATACACTTTATAGCTGGAAAACCAGTGTTCTTACCAAATATAGTAATTTAAGATGCTAATAAAATCTGGCCTTAATACGTCTTGAAATTCTTATTAAGATAGAATCATAGAATTATTTAGGTTGGAAAAGACCTTTAAGACAGTTCTCTATGTGTTCTGACTTGGGTGTAGTAATGTACATGTTCTGCTCCCCAAATACACAAATGGAAAACTCTGGCCATGTCAGAGTGCCAATCAATTTTGTCTGTGCTTGCTGAGGTCTCAAACGTTTCAGTTTAGGCAGATTCCCAAAGAACATAGAATTCTTCTTTCCAGTGCCTTGGGGAATAGTTTTAGTGCATCACCACAAACTGAGATAGTAAAAGTCCGATACAAAAATCAAGCAAAGTCTTTGCCTTTTTCATTACAGATGGAACTGCATAGCATTTTTTAATGCGCTAAAGACAAGACTGTAAAACTCAGTGACTCTGAGGCAGTGGGTGATGGATCACTGCAACCAAAAGATGCTTGTAGAATAAATATAAAACTTCTGATGGCTTTCTGTGAGGTTGGAAAGAATGAGAAGTCTTTTTGAGTGGTGCACCAGAAAAGTTGCTACACTAGGTGTGTAGGTGATCTCCACCTCCATATTAAAACTGCCCATCACAAGGTCATCCAAATTGTACTCTGAGCCACACTTGCACTAAGTAAAAAATGCCAAGAAGCTACAAACCAGACTTCAGCCAAGTATAAAACTAACACTGTGAATTGCAGCAACTTAATTTTTCCAGCCACAATCAGCAGAAGAGGAGTGAGTAAAATGATGAGTGGAAAGAATAGTTAAAATATTGGTGTTCTGACTGTGAGCAGCTGTTCACTTACCAGCTTATTCTATATCCAGAACTCAGATATCTTTTGAGACTATGTATCGTATTATCTGGTGTTTTGCACAAACAAAAATGTTTAAAGTCTATTTCTAAGACTTTTAACTTTGAAATATCCAAGATGGTGACTCTTCTGTGTGTCAGGGAACTTGCAATAGTCATCTATTGATAGAAGAAACAGAGCTCCTGGGAATTACAGTTTATGTCTGGATGGGATGCTGTTGGCATCAGTGGGGAGTCAGTCAATTAGACCAGGCTTTATTTGCCTTTCTTCTATGCAACATTGAAGGGATGTTAGTGAAAATCAGTGCAGCTTCTTGTGTACCAATGATAAAGTATTATTGTCTCTACTGGATGATTAGAAGCCATGAGAATATCACCAAATGTGAGTGGAATTAATACTTACCAAGACTATTCGAAGTTTGGTGTGATTGGATGCCAAAAACAGGAACAATTGTTTTATTGCAGGGAAATAAATCAAAATGCAGAAAAACCCCAATGGATGTTGTTTTTGTAAGCACTCTTGAGGATATTGATTCTGTCTGAGATATTGCCGAACTTTCTGGGGGAGCTAATGTCAGGACACCTTTTCTAAACCAAGCAGATAATGTCCAGGGGTTTCTTGTTGACACCAGAGAAGCCAGAAGTCTGGCTAATGGATTTCCGGGAGCTCCTCATTTAGTAAACAAAACAATAACAGCTGCATCTAGACTTCGAGAGCATGAAGCCCTTCCCCAAACAGGAGTTTGCCTGAATTCTGGGCTTTACCAGATCTGAAGATCAGAACATGATCTGCAAGCAGAGAGGGATGGACCAATTGTAGTATATCATCATATTATATACTCATCTAGGGAATTTCCAAGATTAAAACAATTGCTTACTCTTACTAACTCTGTGAGAACTTCCTTAACATCTGCAGATACCAATGATCCATTATTGCTTCCTTTGCAAATTTATTCTTTGTACATTTTTCAGCTTCCAACAATGTTCTTAGTGTGTGCCTTAGTGCTTCCATTTTCTGTACACCTTTGAATATCTAAATTTTTTCTAGTGAAGATATAAATGAATTTGTAAAATATTGTAAATCATCCAAAAATTGATTTTTTTTTCCTCATTAAGGTCTGGTTTTATGCTTATTGTTTTAAACTGTCCTCAACTTGCATTCAAAAATCCCATCAATGTTAGTATAGATTCAGAGAAAATACATCTGCTAAAAAAAATTAATAACTGTATTTTATGGTTCAGAGTGTCGAGTGTCTTAGTTTTTAATTAATAAAAGATCAACATATGTAAACAAAGATAAGTTACCTATGAGCACCTATATAAAGCTAATTTGTCTTGAACCAAAGACATAAGGATTGGGATAAACACCTGGTTGTTTCTTTTAACTGTAGCCTGAAAATTATGATATTCTTATGTCTTATAGAAATCTTTGTTAACAGTAAAGGGAACATGTTCAAATACTTGGGAGCCATGTCTACAGCTAGAAAACTTTCAGACATTGCCATTTTTACTATTGGTCCCTGGGCCCAGCAAAGATAGCTGGGCTATAAAAAGGGTCTCTGAAGGCTTCATCTACTTGTAAACATTGCCAGGAAGTGTTTCTCAGCACCAGAACTGTTTTCTGTGCTAGTGGATTTTTAGAAAAGTTCTTGGCAAAGTTTCACTTCCATCACCTGGATTTCTCCTACATAGCTCGTGAGTGGTTTAAGAGTTAGAAGTTAGTAATGAGGAATTCAGATGTGGCCACCCTGCTACAGGGTAGGTGAAAGTAGTAGCATGGAATAGGACTGTTGGGAGCAGTACCAAAGGACACATTCAGGTGTGTGTTAGCCCTCTTAGACAAGCCACACACTGGCTTAATCTCAGTAGCAGCAAATTTGCCTGAAGGGCAATATCGGGAAATTTATTGTGCCTACAGTTCTAGAGACTAGGCTGGCCAAGCAGCAAAGGAGACCATGGTCTGAGTCATTGTGAGGCATCCACCAACCTCACTTTCACTGACTTGTTGCCTGACCTTGCTGAAGGCTATAGAGCCTTCAGAGCCTGCAAGATAATCTTACTGTGATGAGCACACTGCTGAGATATTTTGGATTTACTTTTCTAAAGGTGAAAGTTCTTGTTTACACACAGAACACTCAGTTTAGGAGATTGCTGGATTTCCTCTGCTGAGCCTTGCCAGCATCACTTAAACTGGAATAATTGCTTCTAGAGTAATAAACCCTAATTTAGTTTCCATGACTGGTTCACTGGCAGGCATCTTGATGGAGAACTATCAGTTATGCTACCTAAAATGATGATGGTTTTTAGTTGGTTGGAAACTCAGCATCAGGTGCTGAGTTAGTTAATATATTACGATAAGGCCACCTGGGGACAGCCCCTGATCCTTGCTGGTGTTCGCCCTTGGTCTGAACGGAACTCTGTTCCACTGCTGGTCTTTTGAGTTGCTCAGTGTTGAGATTTAGCACTAAATGAAAGTTCGTAGCATCATTTCTGGCACTGTAACAAATGAAATCTGGTGGGAGAGAAGAGAGAACATGTATCTCTCTTCTCCTATACTCAGTATCACAAAGCTGGTAGGTACTCCCACAGTACCTGGGAGGTGGCTGAGTTACCCTCTGCCATCAGAAGCTTTGCACTGCAGAGGTGAAAAGAAAGAAATTAGAAAGAAATTAGAACTTCTGACTTTCAAAATGTACAGTTAGAAATGTGTGAGCACAGAATTCAGTGAAGAAGAATGAGGGTGGTGGTCAGCTGTTAGCTACTTAAAGCCAAGAAAGTCCTTGCTGTTCTGTTGGGATTCCACTGGAAAGGCAGCAGTGGAAGATAAGAAAGGTGCCAGTTGGAAAGTAAAAGGGACAAAAATTTCTCTATGGGGGAGTCAGAGAGCAAGTGAGCTTGCCAGAGAGGATAAAATAGGGAGATGACAGGGAATGGTGACTAATGGATAGCTAGAAATGGCAATTGCATGAATGACCATATGTAGAGACCAGTAATGACATGGCGTGCATTCTCAGGAGCAGCTGTCAGTAGCACCCAGTAGAAATGAAGCTAAACGAACTGTTAACTCCGTGCTAGTGACGAGTGCTCAGACTGCCTGGAACTTCTTTGGCAAAGGGCACTGATTGGCTCCCAGGCTGCTGCTGACAGTAAGGAGGCCAAGGACTGAATGCTCCTTTCCCTCTTGGGGTGGTCCTGCTGGTCTGAGGCAGCTGCGTGTGTGGCAGAGACCCTCTCCCTGCCACGGCTTGTCTTGTACCTATTCTGCAGACAGAAGGCCTCTGTCTGCAGACTTGTTAAACTGGCATCTTCTATCAGCAGTAGAGTCATTAAAAGAAACATGTAGGAAGGGAGAGTTTATTTTGCCGTTGCTCTTTATTTTAATCATACAAAGAAAATGACAATTTTTATATAGAAGCCATTAGGGATGCAGGAGGCATCGGTTCCTAGCTCTGGGGTTCTTTCTTTTAAACAGACTCTGGCAATGCAAATACAGCCCGTCATGATATTTATATCTTTAATTCTTGCATTCACCACATTACTAACACACTGATGGGTCCCTTGTTCTTCATTTGTCTATTTCCTTAAACTTTCTGCCCCCTTTTTTATTATTATTATTTTTTCTGTCATGTGTGCAGTTCTTGAAGGTCAATCAGACATCACGGATAGAGCCATTCTGTTCATGGGCTCGCAAGCAACTTGTTTATGAATGAAGAAGGCTTTGTGAACTTCCAGGGACATGCTGAGCTTTTTTATGAAACTACCAGTGGGACAAGGAGCTTGGGAAAGTAAGGCCTCTTGCGGACACAGAAAACGGAGGCACTCTGCCAAAAACCTGGGCCGACATTCCAGTTTGTCAGAATCTTGTCCAAGTAACAAGTTTGGAGAAAACAGATCAGGTATCTGTGTATCCAGGGTTCAAGCTGACCATATGTGAGCCCAGGGCAGTATGTATGCTAGGACACTGCCACAGTAAAGGCTTAAAATTTTACCATAAGGGTGTGATAACATGAACAGGTCAGGAATATCAGAGCTCCATGGAATAGAAAACAGAAGGATAAACACACCTTAAAGAAAAACAACATAACTCTTGGGAGTGTACTACTACTTTTTTGAAGCCAAATTGTGCAACTGATTCTTAGATATTTTAGGCATCAGTGGAACAATTAGAAAAAATTGGTTTGAATATCTTGGATTCTGTTTGAATCTTGGATTCTGTGGCCTCTTACACATCTAGTACTCCTACTTCATTTAGCTGGGGGAAGAGGAGGGGAACCATCGGACTCTTTTAACCTGGCCTAAATTTGCTTTTCTTTAATTTAAAATGTAGGTGCTGACATAGTTGAAGCCAGCTGCATGCTGTTAATTGGATTTTTCATTTTTGTGCTCATTCCAGTACCTTCAGGGAAATACTGATCTCCTTCCTGAAAGCAGCTCTAGGAGCACACAGCAAAGTAAGACAGAGGTGGGCAAGCAGAGGTCTGAGCCAAGCCTTAGCATCCTTCCACAACAGTTGGCTCTGCAGCCGCTGAAACCTACATGTAGCCTTCTTCCAAATGTCTTTGGAATTTTTTTCACGCAATGTTAATAAGGACAAAAGCTGAACAAAACAAGCCAGTAATGCCCAAAGCTCTATCCACCAAACAGCCAGAGTAGTTTGAGGATGCTTCCTGACATGAAAGCAACAGTGATTTATTGAAAATTTGGTTACAGGTACTTCTTGCTTGTTTATCACTCTGAGAGTCAGATTTACTCTGACTTCCCTTTCCCATATCATCATCATCATCATTATCATCATTATCATGCCATCATCACTTTTCCCCTTCATGGTCCTCATTTCCTTGTCCACATGCTCTTGTCTCTTGGGGTACTTCTAGTTCCATGGATGATTTTCTCTTTTTGTTTGAGTCAGGCTATTTTCGTGTGTGATGTGGCAGTTTAGGGGCATTTTTTAGAGTTGGAATAGGCAGATTTAGGTGTATGATTTGACTTGCTGATCTTTAAGGTCTTTTTCAACCTAAATGATTCTATAGTTTTATAAGCCTATGATTCTATGTCCCATGACATCTGGGCACAATTAAGCCCCGTAGATAAAAGGGGAATGTTTCTCTTAATCTCAGATTTGATGTTTTAGTCAGTAGACTAAATCAGCAATTTTGGCCAGCTCCTGAATCCCTCATTTGAAATACACTCACCATATCTCTACCTCATTATTATGTATAGGCAAACATTAATTTTTGCCTCAAATGACTTTGAGTTTGGCCAACTTTTAATTGATTTAGGGAGAAGGATAAGGCTCATCTCTGACATGAGAAACTCTGTGTATTTCAAATCTATTTTCAGCAGAACCTTCTGAAAAAACAGTTGTAAGAATATATTTAACATGCACAAAACAATATTTCTTACTAATTTCATTGTTTGAAACATCTAATCTTTAGCAGTACAATGTGCAAATTAAAATAAAAGTTTCCTGGCAGACATTTATCATGTGAAATTCCTTTTCTAACAGCTAATTCTAACAGCTAACAGAAAAAAAGTTAAGTATTGATACACCTAATGGCTGTAAGAGATTTGGTACTGGTAACCTTGCACAGCTTAGAGTAAAAAAACTGCTTTGAAAAATGAATAGGAAGGAAGTTGTCTTCTGTATAGGTGTTAGGGTGGAAGAAAGAATTGGGACTATTATATATTTATTATCTTGAATGGAGTCCTCAGAAGTAACAAACCTAAAATGTTCTTGGAGAGACAATTAACACTGGAGGCCATTGAGTGCTACTTTCAAGATGGAAGAGAGTCGGTTGGAAATCAGCTCAGAAGATCAAATCCCCATGTGAATTACTTCGTGTGTTTTGACTGACAAAGGAAGACTGAAGCCAAATTAGAGACCCCAGCAAGCTTACCTTGGAGGGCTGGGGAACAAAATCCTGATCTATACAGTCACTGTAACAAGTGTAAACATTCATCTGCTTTCCATAAGTGATACCTCACTGATACCCATTTAGCAACTCCAGTTGGCCTTAAGGTGAGACCTGAATTGTGCAGTGACAATTTTGTATTTTGTGCCCTACCTGATACCAAAGTTTCTCCTGCTGCAAAAGTCCAGCCTGATGACTCTGATGCCAAGAATTCCTTCTGCTCTGAAACTTCCCATATAAGGATTTAATGAAGAAGAAGGATTTTTATTTATGCCAAAGTCTGTTTTGATGTTTGGAAGCCATTAGAAAACATTATGGTCACTAACTGATTCAATATTTTTTAACAGAATATTAGCATGGTTGTGACCTTGCTGTTTTTCATAGACAAAGTCAGCACCACAGTTTGTTTTCATTCTTTACAAAGGCTTTGCGGCACATGTGATAAAAACCCTTCTTCCTCTGCTTGTCTCCTATGAGCTTAAAGTACAGACAGCACATGCATGGATTCAGAAGGGGCAGGCTCTAATAATCCCAATAATCACACAAGCCTCTCTTTTCTTCTTCTGTCAGCTCCCACTCAGATCCTGGCTGTAGAACTCCGTGACTGGTGAGCTGCCCAGTGCCCTGCAATTGTCTCCATGTCTTGTAAGGGGCAGAAGGATGTTCAGCCCATCTTGCAGTAGCCAGAGCAGGAAGTTCTCCTGCCAGCTATAATGCAACCAAAAGCCTTCAGTATTGTAGCTAGGAGACTTCAGCTATCCCTAGCTACAGACTCAAGGTCCCTGGAAGTTTTAGGGCCACCCACCTAGAGCAGCTGATGACAGTGGCAGTAATAGGCTTTCAGAAACAGTTAGATGAACGTGAGCATCCAGGGCAAATTATGAGCAATATGGAATTCTTGTGCTTTGTAGAAGAAACCAACTGTAATAGCAAGTTCTTTTCAATTTACAATTGCCTTTTGCTGTCAAAGAAAAGCTGGTTACTTTCTGTTCTGATCATTCCTTTGCTGCAGTCTTTCTTTTTGGCACACAGTATTTCAAGCATGACCACAAGTACTATGATTTGTGCGGAGCCCCAGATGAGACTTTAAGACAACAGTGACTTCTTGAGGAATGAAGTTATATAATCTTATCTCGAGAGTCCCATGTCAATACCATAATTTGTATTGTATATAACGTATTTTTTTCCCAGCACTGGGAAATGTTCCAGTATTTTTTATACCAAACTAATTTTCCACAGTGCTCCACCACAGAAATAATTGTTATTTTCCATAGTGGCAATTGAAAGGACAGTTAATTTTGATCTCAAAAAAAAAAAAGTGCAGATATATATATATATATATATATATATATATATATATATACACACATATACATATATGGGCTAAAATTCCAGAATAGCAATCTTATTCCAATAGGAAAATTTATTTAATGGATTGTGCCATCCTGCATTTTTGAGCCCTCTACTTTTACATTATTTGCATGAATTGAAAAAAAAATAATTCTTTGGACATCTAATAATATGTACAAGCTGCCATAAAGATCACTCTTGAAGAAAGGGAGGCCTGTGGGGTAGCAGAATGAAAGCCAGCATTTCTCAAGGTTTTTACCTGGGTAAGTCTTCTGGCATGGCATACTTATTGTGCTCCTTGCATGCAACAGTAGCATAGATTACCCCTTCCTCTTGTAAAAAGGTGTGATCAAGCAGCTGCTGCTGCAGGAGCACTGTGACTTAGCAATGCCGTGTTGAGCTACAAATAGTATACTGAAAAAATAAAAATGCACAAAAGTCTTCACAAAAGCCATTTGGAAATTAAGACAGCTTAGTTTCTACACTGAGTGTGAAACTTCGGTGCTTCAGTGAAAGCACATTCAATCTGTTTGAATGGAATATAAAGGACTCTTGCTTTTTTATTCTGTATTTCTATCTCTATGAATCAGAGGCCACATTATCCCATGTGTCCAATGGCTTTTCCATACCAGCACCATATTACTGAGACACAGGTGGTCTAGAAGCACAGATAGTGCTGCTGGCTTGACTACAGAAACAGTGAATTATAACTCTCTGTGATATTGATGGCACAATTTATACACTGTGTTAAAGTTTGCAGGAGACAATTACAATCATATCTTACTGGAGATCTGAATCAGAATATAGGATTTGCACACAATTCCTGAGAAATTCTCAAAACCAGAGGTATTATTTCTATAGCAGTAATCTTTAGGGTTAGTGGGATTTTAACATGTAGGATAAGGCATGTGGATAAAACATTCCCAAAGTCTTGGAAGTAAGCCTTTTCTAGATCTGAAGAAGATATTAGATTAGGAGGACTTAGGTAGTCACAACTGTTATTGGGTTTGCCATTAAGTTAATGGGAGCTTTGCTTAGTTTGAAAGATCTTATCTTGAACTCAAAGTTTGACCTATGAAAAAATCTGGACTTGTTCCTACTCTTTGGATGTCCATTAAATAAAATAATTTTCATCTATAACAGGTTGGGACTATACAGCCTCAGAGGTCTGTTGTTACATTTTGCTCGAGTTTTTGTTCTTAAATACTTAAATCCTCAAATCAAGAATTGCTCCAGTCATTTGGGTAGGTATGATGAAAACTGTTAGGATTCAGAAGGCTATTGGCAGAAGCAGATGAAGGAAACATCAAGAAATCATTCGCAATTTTCCAACACCCAGAATCAGAGTTGGATGAAAAGTTCCCTTCTTATTGCCCATAAGTAGTTTCTGTAATTGGCAAAATTGCCTGTTATTGTTTGAGTGTGTTTGGATCTCCTGTGGTAGGTTTTATATGTTTGAGAATTGACTGGAAAGAAAAGCAGTGGTTTCCCAAGTCACTGTTCCATTCACACAGGCTGAGCTGGAGGTATGAGATTAACAGGGTCTGACATGAATGGAGCTCCTTCTCTCTCAGGCCTATTGGAAAACAAAACACACACCGGCACACATTTGAGGAACTGTGAGTTGACTTTGGAGAGCACTGGTATTTTTACACGATAACAGTCTATTGGATTCCCTCATAACTCTTTCAGTTCTTCATTACATAAGGACTTTTCCTGAACTGCAGGGCAGAGAGCAGCATGTATGTAATCGCTGTTTCACACTAATGCATCACATGTGCTTTGGATTTCAAACATCAATATTTGTAGGAACATACAGTAGGGCTCTTTCTATGAGCAGGGACTGGATTCTCACACTTACCACCCTTCACGGACTCTTCATAATTCACTGAGCATGGGCTTTACTTTTTCTTTATTTAAATTTTGTACTTAAAAGTGGCCCTTTATATTTAAGTACCACAGAACCCTTCAGTAATAATCCCAACATGACATTTAAAAGAAGAGGCTTTCTTATACCTGGACATTTCTTTACAATCTTTATTTCTCTCCTAAGAGAATTGTTCTAATTGATCTTACCAGCCAGGTTTTCCTCAGATGGGAATCTGCATCAATTTCAATAGTATGCATTGATTTACAGCAGCCAAAGGGTAATCTGATTCTTGTTATATGTTAGACAGAGAAATGTGAAGCAATATTTTTAGAAATGTCCCTTCATTATCTGGTTGACTTGTTTGGAATAGTTCTTGTTGACCGATTCTGTAATATTACAGAGGAAAGTAGTCACCAACCATTGTCTTACTTTCTGTAGTAAAGAAAGATTTACAGACTGCTACGGCACAGGTCTTGATTGAATCCACAATTTAATGTTCAGTGTGAAGGCTCCTCGTACCTAGTGGGCCAACGGAGATGTTTTAGAATGGGAATCAAAACAACCACTGTTAGGAGCTGGAAGCCACACAGAGTAACCAACTGGAACTGTTAAGCACAGAGCTCTCTCTGAAACAGAGGTTTTATATTCTAGACAGCACCCAGGTTCTTCTGTCCGTCCATCCATCCATCCATCCATCCATCCATCCATCCATGCATCCATGCATGCCATGAATCAGCTCCTGAGTATAGGCACCTATAAGCATTTTTGCAGAGAACTGAGCAGGGCTCATTGACCTGCAAACAAAGCAGGACACCCCACTTAACATGAGAACAGAGTAGCTGGTCATTTCCCCCAGAAAGGAGGAGAGCTGAATTCGGTGCCTTACCACACCATGCTGAAGCCTAAGGGAGTTCAGCACATCAGTTAATAATGCAGCTACATACTACTGTGAGGGGAACTCACTTTTGACCCCTAAAGAGACTTTCCAATTGCATTCAGACTTCACCAAACATCTAAATGTGAGCAATTAAGCTATAAAAGGACTACATTCTTCCTTTAGTAACACCATGGCAAAACTAATCATATTACTACAATTGCACAACAGATGTTGGCCTTGTATGTCTCAATTATTTCACCTGCTTCGGTTTCAGGCTCCAAAGATCTCAATAGAAGAAAGTGTCCTGTTTCTAAATATGCTGTTTGCATTTATCCGCAATTAATCTGTAAAGAAATAATAAAAACCTAGAAAGTAGCATTCTGAGAGAGAATTGAGTTTCTTTTTCGTTTCGAATTTTGAGATAAATTAGTTTTCTTTTGCGTGTTCACAGTGAAATGCTTCTGAGCGCTCATAACAGCAGACGGCTTCTGTTAGCTGCCTTTCGCCTGCTGAGTTAAACAGAAAGAAAAATGTTAATGGTCAGAGCTTGTCAGCAGTACATTGCCATTCACGTTTAGTCACACTTCACTATTGTTTTGTGTAGTTGTTAGGTTACAGATATTTTAGGGTCAAAAGGGGAGTGGATTCATCCCTTTGGAAACTTTATTAAAGTTTCAACTCGTGTAAGTCCTGCAATACCCACAAAAATCAGTTCACTGACTTCTCAAAAGTTGAATCAACAGGAAATGCGAGAAATGCTTATAAATTCTGAATAATCTGCATGTAATTCTTTCTACCCCTTTGATAAATCTCTGCTTCCACTGTAGCATAAGAATATGTTTTTACTTTGTCAAATTTTTCATCAAGACATCTCAAATTTCTATAGTTCAGATGCTGCCTAATGTGAAGGAAAAGATTACAAACAGACATACATAAATGAGTAGACAAAGTTCAGTCACAGGGTTAAATATATCTGGGTTTAATTCCATTCCTTCAGTGACAATGGATGATTCACTTGGTTTTCCTGTGCCTGGATGTCAAATGAAGTGAATACAGGTTTCCTCTGTGCATCTTGTATATTTGTACTGCAGGAACTCAGAAGCAGAAACAATCACTTTCTATATCTTCATAAGATAAGTTGGTAGAACTGGGTGCATTTTCTGATTTTTTTGTTTGTTGTGGATGATATAGTGATGATTCAGAACTCACTTCAGAATTAAGTGAATGCCATTCTGTAAGTCTAATTCACAATCTTACACTCTTTATGTGAAAGCAAAATTTGCTTTCTTCTAGAAATCCAGTTTTTACTGCCATCTCTACTAAAGGATTTGCCTTCTTACTCTGTTGAGTTTCAAATGTGGCATGGGTGGGCTGAAGGCAGTTGAGAATTTTACCAAATTTGAAGTTATTTGAACAAACTCTTTCAAAGTTTCAATACTTGGTGATGGAGAGAAAAGGATATTTTATGACATTCCTTCAGTGCTTTTCCCCACACCACCCCCAACTTTGCCCTGGCCTACCAGTCAGTCAGACTGAGCTAAGATATTAGAGTACTATGCAAAATCTTATTAACTCTACTACATGGCCTCTGACAGGCTATATTGAACCATATAGAGTCCTCAGGCTGTTGGAAAGCATGTTTGGAAAGTGATGTAGCTATGAATTTTGGAATAGCATGCCAATCTCCAGCATATTCCTGGGGGAAGCAACCTATTCTGATGTTTTGTTGCAGTTCAATAAGCAGCTGGTTCAGCCACAGAGGTTACAGGGAGCACAGTCAGGGGTAGAGTAGAGAGTACACAGTGGCAGGGATGGTGAGGATGACCTCTCTAAGGCACACAGAGGTTCAGTAAGCAAAAGGGATCTTTATTTGAATTTACTTTCCATTCCTTACTGGGAGAATATATATAGTGTTGTCAACTCCCCAAATCAGAAATCAAACTGCACAAAATCATGAAATTGGCTTTCAACAACAACTGAAAGGACTACAGTGCTTTTGAGCATAAGTTTGGCATTTATTTTCTTTGGATCACAGTCATCTGAAAATAGTGGGTTTTCCTTCTGCAAGAGTCACAAAAGCCACTCAGCTTTGTAAGTCCTGTGGTATACTTTAGCTGTTCTTGTTTTATGGCCCAGTATGAAATGCAGCAATCGATGGCATTCACCTGAAATTGCAGTCTGCTTTTGAAGGCACCTAATGTTATTATCACTGCCACTTAGAAACAAAAAAAAGGCTTTTAGAGGTTAAATTGCTCCTGATGGTAAGCAGGTATAAAACAGAGGAAACCATT
This sequence comes from Motacilla alba alba, assembly GCF_015832195.1. Classification (NCBI taxonomy): domain Eukaryota; kingdom Metazoa; phylum Chordata; class Aves; order Passeriformes; family Motacillidae; genus Motacilla; species Motacilla alba. The sequence goes on from NC_052021.1 coordinate 17,995,016, forward strand.
ATCCAGGTTTCTCTTGCCATAACTGGGAGAGGTGAGGTGTGCATGGTGTAAGAGTTTACCTCCAATGTGGGTTCTGTGTAAGAAGAGAGATGAGGATGCAATTTTTAGATCCCAGCATTTCTGTGCCTAAAGGTGGTATTAGCACAAGTCCTAAAATGGTGCTCTTTGCATAAGCCTTTGTTCCACAGTGGCTCGTATTAAGGGAATGGTAAAATGTGGCTTTTCCTATCTCAGAGTAATCAGTGACTTAAATCATGTTTTCCTATATATATGAATTAAAAGCATTTCAATATATGGGAAATACCTTTAGTATCAGCAACAGTTGTTTGTTATTGAATGCTTCTTTCAACTTCATAAAGACATTAAGTTGTAGGGGGTGAGATATCCTAATTAATTGTCTGGCTTGGAAATTTACCCATCAAATGTAGAATCAATGAGCTGGTACTTCATTGAGCTGCATTAATCTTAACTATAAGCTTAACAAAAGCCCATTTAATAAAGAGTGTGTGAGAACAGAAGCAGGGTGCCTCCATCTGCAGACAACTGTGTACAAAGGCTCTGCACAGCACTGGGTATAGTGAGCTGCTTGGCACTGCTGCAGGTTTACCCTGGCCATCACACTCCCTGGCCTCTGTTCTGCACCTCCTGCCCGTAAGCCATTTCATAAGCCTCATGAAAAGGGCTTAAGTTTTCCTGTCAGCCTAGGGGTGAGTGAGCCATTGTGGAAATGATCAGATTCCCCTCCACTTTTCTGGGGGAAATGTGGGCCCAGTGATTTAGTGCAGGGTGACCTAGACGAAAACAGGGCATTTGATTTTTAGAAAGAAACATAGAAAGGACATTTTTCTTGAGAAAGCCTTTGACTGGAAAGAGCTGTTTTAAACTTTCTGTTTGAATCCCTGCTTGCTGCCCAAATATATTCGCAGGAATGGCAAGTAGGATAAGGGAAGTTTATTGCTTCTGTTCTTCTGTATTACTACCTAATGAAACATTCACCAAAACACCTGGGGCTGATTGGCAAATAAAAATTCAAATTTTTGAAACAGACATTTCAAATTCTCTTTTTGCTATGCAAATGAAACATTCCAAAATAGTCTGTCACAAAGACTTTACCCAGGGCTTGGGACACCTGAACTCACACCACGGATCTGGTTTTCCTAGGGCAGAAACTTCAGTGTCATTTTCCTTTCTGCACTGACAGCCCATTACAGACTGCTGCCTGTGCTAGAGGCTGCTTTTGCAGTTTGATCAAAAACTCCATCCTGGACCTGAACTTCCTGCTTGGTGTTTCACCTCAACCACTGCACTGTGTGAGGGTGAATCAGTAACACCCAACACAACATTTTAGCTTAGAAAAGAAAATAAATATATTGACAAGCTCAAAGTGTGACTAGTACTTGTGCCAATTGGTTCAGTACTATTGTGTCTCTTTTCCCACTCCTTTACAGTTTGAAAAGAATGATGGAAGTCTTAAGTACCTGCCTTACATCAAAAGGTTTTAAGAAGCTCAAAAAATAATCTTATTGAAGTTAAAACAAAACACCTACAAGAGGGAGAGATTTCTGTTTAATCTGTTGCTAAAAAAGGTTTTTACAGTTTCTAGAACAGAATATAATTCCCTAATGCAATAATTTGCCAAAAGTATGCTGGATTCTCTGGCACTGCCAGGTATTTGAAAAGACACCATCATGACTTTAAAGTAACACTACAGATTAACCATGTAAGGTTGTTGCAGAAGTAACTGTGTTGTTTTGCATAAATTATTATGGTGGTCCCATATGATTTTAAAGTTTCCCTGTCTTTGAACCAAAATATGCTTCACATAATGCAAGATTATATAAAGAGTCTTGCAGGACTCTTTCTCCATATTTACCACATATCCTGGAACTTCCCTTAGAATCCCTGTTCATGGATTAATTATTTGAGATTATTCCTGCCTGACATTTTTTTTTTCCTGACAGTCATGCATACATTGAGGGTGTGATGTGAGAGTGCATGAGGTGCCTTGCAACAGCTCTGGGTGCAGGCGATCCCAGATCTGCTGCTGTTTTGGATGCCATTGGCCTTGAATCACTTAAGGAACAGGAAGCTTAAAGATAGAATTTCTTCCACTATTAATATAACAGGACACTTGATAAATATGGAGCCCCAGGAAGAATTTGCATTTAATGGCTCCAAAATTCAGGTGTGCTATGAAGAGAGTTTGGTATTCATTTCCTTAGGGGTCTTACCTCTCTTTCTTTGTTGTATTTTTATGTGCTCACTGGAATCTCTGGTGTTTGAGTGAAGGGGGTTTACTGAGCACCTGGAAACTGGTTTATGATTTCTGATGCCTTGCATCCTTGTTAATTGACAGTCCACAGCCTTCAGCCCTTCTGGTACCATGTAGTTCTGCCAAGCCACATTAGCTCAGCCTAACATCTCCTGGCCCGAGCCTCCCCTGGGGCACAGAGCGACCTGTTCAGCTCCCAGCACTGACAGATGAAGGTAAACATTTTGGGATAAGCAAATTTAATACTCTTTACTTGCACACCTAGGAAAAAAATCAAAGTCAGCCATTCATCTCTCCTGTTTGATAAACACAGAAGCTGACTAGGCTGCACTGCATGTGGTTCCCCTGGGGATTGTTTTCATAAGACTTCATATGAGGAATTTTGTTGCTGTTTTTGAAAACATTTTGAGGTTGGATTGCAAATGTGATGTCCTCATTTACAGCCTTTCCTGAACCATAAATCAAGGCATATGTAATTAAATGAAACAGATAGTCAAAACCTTGACTAAGCTGTTTATTGAGCCTGGAAGGGAAAGAGATGCTGTGGTTTTACGAAAATCAAATATAAAGATCCACTCATAAAATGTAGTTCTCAGGGTTCAGGTATGGTGGCAGTGATGCATGATAGCAGGTAGCATTGTATACTGTCTACTGAAGAAACACATTTGCTAAGGCAAAAAGCTGGACTGGAGTAGCCTTTGCAGTAAGAAACGAGAGCTGTTCAACTCAACTTGCTTAGGCCTGTGAATTTTCTTTTTGCTTTTTTTTTTTTTTTAATGACAAAAAGCCAACATTGTCTTGCCTCCCCCCACCTCCAGCATTTTCTCCAATATTAATTATAAAACGTGGAGTTTTTTTCAGAATCAAATGATGTGTCTCATCTTCTAAGCTTCTTTAAACTTGACTTTTTTCAAATAAAATTACTTTCAAGAAGAGCGTTGTTTCTAGTTTAAAAAAGTTGGCATGGGAGAAGAATAGAAATGTCAGTTATCTTGCTGTAAAAATTTTTGAGGTAGATGTTTGTGTAATGTTTTCCCCATACATTTATGTACATATATATATACGTTTGTTATATTTATTATACAACTATTGAGGCAAGCAAATAGGTCTTCCTGAGCTCATTCTTCCTTGAAGTACTTTTAACTTTAACCAACCCAGCTTCAACTAGTCCACATTGTGTTCTTTGGAGGTCCTTTGGAGGTTGCTATATTTTGCAAATATACCATGAGTAAATTTCTTAAAATCATGGCAGTGCATCCCAGGATAGGCATCTTTCCTTTTCCTTGGAACATGCACCCTTCATTACTGTTTGTTGGAATCTGCATATAAGTATTAGCATTAAGTCATTCCCTTTTCTTCACAACTGCCTTCTACTTGCTGCTTCTTACCTGGCAAATGAAAAAAGACCATTCAGCGGCTGATGCATTCTGGATTGCCCCTGCTGTGGACATCCCCCATGTCTTGGCCATCTCTGCTTGTCAGCTGCAAACATTTGAAAAGTCAAGGTAGCCCTGGTGCTATGCTCTCTTCTGCATCTGAGCAAATCCACACTTGTATAGCTGCTTTTTCTGAAAAGAGGACCTCTTTTCTAAAGCTGATCAAGCCTCTCTGTAGCTATGCATCTTCAGATCTCTTTAAGGTTGTGGAGAAGTTTTGAGTGGCTGCAACTTTTACTAAGATGACTAATCCAAAATCCCATATGGATTTGGAGTTAATAGGTAGTTCAGTTGCAAGAATTTCCAAATTTAGGAGAGAATCTGAAGTGGTGCCACCTCTCAAGGTACTGGAGCCAATCTCTCAAGAGTGGCTTTTCCAGAAGCCACTGCAGAGATGTAATTGGTGCTGGGGGTAGAAAGATGAGAAGTGCACACACAACAATTCCTGTTTTAAAGAGATGGCAACAAAGAAAGCAAACTCTTACTCAGTGTCTCTGGAAGTGCCAGCAATCAACAGTTACTACTATCAGTGAACTCAATGTATGTTTGGAGAGGTTCTATTTTATCATCAGTTGCTTCCACAACAGTGATGTGTAGCTGGAGGATGATGAATGGAAGTTGTCATGATAAAGATTGAATGGGAGGGTGTGGGATAGCTGGGGACTTAGCTTGGAAGTGGCGAGTGAGTTGGAATGACAAACTGTTCATGAAATTTTCCACTGGTGTTCATGCTCTTTCAATCTAATTTTTAAAACAGCAATGGATTATAAAACATTTATTTTAAAAGAGATAGTGCTTAAGCCCTCTTCTGAATAATCAATAATCAATTCATCTGATTACTAATGAAAATTACCAGTACTCTCTCTTCAGAATTCCACCCTGAAAAGCATGTAAGAATCATAAAGTTAAAATTTCACGTGCAAAATTTGTCTAGTTGGTAGCAAGCAGAATTATACACAAATTAAAACTTGGGGTAAATGTGTTTTTTAAGTACTGATTAAAGATGAGATACGGTCTGATTTTTTTTTTTCCTAAAACTAAATGCAGGAAAAAGTTCCCTCTAAGATGAAAATTTTGCAGTGATTCTATCCTACTTATCTGCTGGACTGTCATTAACTAGGATCTAGTAGGTTACATGCTGCCTGACAGAATACACTGTTTATCTGTGGATACAAGTAGAATTCTATGCCAGATAATAACTGATGTTTAAAATACAATGAGATATTATTGGGTTTGATTAAAGGTTTTGTTATTAAATTTAATTTCTTAGAGATTCAGGCTCAGGTGTGAGATACTTAGATTAGCGGAACCTGTGGGTCTTTATGGGAATTACACAAGCAGATTACTTCTTAGAAATGAAGTGAAATTTCATTCCCCCAGTGATGCAATTTTATACAGGAAGGAAACTGCATATACACATTTTTTTTCATATACAAGTGATGAAGGCTAATATAAAATCTGAGTGCTACACAGAAGACTGGCTTGAGGCTTTTTCTTCCAATTCCAGAAAAGTATATTGAAGTATATTTTGTGTTCACCTTTCTAAAGAGAAAAGTATGTTTGCAAATCAGGAGCACTACTTGCTTAAAGGCTCAAGGCTTTGCTAGGACAAAATATCATCTCAAGCTGTGCAGGGAGAGTTTAAACACCAGGAACTTCATCAGGTCCTGAAATGAGACCGTGCTCCTCCAGATCTCAGTGTACGTGTCTGGCTGGTGTGAGCTGGTTCTCTTTGCCCATGTACAATGTGTGCACAGCTCCCCAAGGTGCCAGAGGCTTTAATGCCCTTGCTATGGTGACAGGTAGGCAAAAGGGCAGCATTCAGTGAGGCCAGACTTCAGGCAGCTGAAAATCCAACTAAGACAAAAATACTTAGAGCTAAGCATATGTTGATGTGTTTTGCTGAACAAAAATTGATTTAAGTAATACATATAAATGTTTTGTGAAACTTGAGCCTCTGTTCCAGGCTGAAAATGATCAAAATAGCAATAATTTTTAAAAATATACCAAGAAGATGTCTTCAAAGAGTTGTGAATGGAAGTGGCTAATGATTTTTTACCCATGAACAGCATCTTAACAATGGAGGTAACTGCTAAGAAACTGAGTGCAGCCTGCCCAGATTTTCTGTTTCTACAGGAGGTATCAGGCTGCCCACAGCCACAAGTGCATCATTATACTTCACCAGCTGTTTATGTGTAGTGCCCTGAAGCAGGTTCTTGGTCTCCACTGGACTCCTCCCAGATCTACACTGAGATAGGAATCAGGCTGTACAGGCCAGTAGTTAGTCATTTCAGCTTGGTTCTGTCCTTTTTTTTTTCATAATTCTGCCCTAAGAACTAAGCCAAAATGCTATTAGAAGAATATATGATCAACCAAATTTGTTTATTATCAATTTGTGTATGTGGAGGTTTCTGTAATTTACCATTTTGTAGGTGGCAAGCAGCAGGAAGCCCATGGAATCATGGCACCATGCTCACATCCAGGAAGGGAAATGCCATAGATGGAGGGAGGAGGTCAGGAAGGGTGGGGAGAGAAGCAATCCACATTCGGAACATTCACTGCCCAGAGGCCATGCAGTAAAGTGGCCCAAATAATATTTGTTTGTTTGAAATATCTTAATTTTGCTGCAAGTATGGAACCCTTAGGTAATTTTGAAAAGTAACCCTTTTAAAAGTGAAAAATAGGATTTTTTTTCCCCATTAAATCCAAACTATTTTGGGGGAAATGTCTTTTTTTCCCCTTCAATATCTATTTCAGATTAAACATATTGCTAAATTGAATTTAAATTGCCAGTTTTGTTCTTATGAACAGAAGTCTCTTCAGACATCAATTCTTAGTAGTTAATAGGATACCTGACATAACATTTTCATGTGATTCCAGTTCATCACAGATCAGAGCATAACACCTTTGGACACTCCTGACTTCGAACAGAAAACCATTAGATGAACTCCAGATTTGTGGCTTACCTCTATTTTCCCCAGCAGAGCCTAAATATTTTCACTGATAGCTATTATCCTTAGCTGGCAGTAAGCAGCTTACTTACTGACCCCTTGAAGATCAGTGGCAGGGCTTTTAAGTGGGTCCATGTTGTACCAAAATATAGCAAGAAGCCCCAGTGCAATGTGTTTTCATCTCTTTTTCCCTGACTCTGTAAGAGGTAACTTGCTGTGCGTTGTTGATTCAGCTGGAGCTCCTGGGTGGCCCATGTGCAGTTGGTCACAGGTAGATGTATTGCAGCAGTGCAGACAAAATCCTGGATTATTGTGGTATTACTGGTTCCAGGAAAAAAGGTATATCCTACCAGCAAGCACATAGAAGGTATTCTTGGCCATTGGTACTACTTCGATGCCCAGAAATGGGAGAGGACATGACAAGGATGCAATGTGGCAATACTTCAACAAAGACGAATGTCTCTCCAGCTATTTTCCAACTCTTTCTCTGTTTTGTTTCTGTCCTGGCTAATCCCTCTGCATTTTATCCTAGAATTTATTTTTCTCAATTGATGACATGACAATTTAATAGCATCAAACGTGCTACATGTGAGCACAGTATCAGGATAGAACTATTACTGTTCTTAATACACTGCTTCTAACAAAATCCACTGACCTCTGACTTCATGAATACAATGGTGGATTAAAATCTCTACCTATCAAGGCGCATTTTGCACTTTGCTTTTCTTGTACCTTATCTAGTCTATCTTACCAAAGAATCCCCCATCACACCTGGACTTCCATCACAGTACTACATATACACCTGCAGAACCTGGTCTCATTGTGTGGCAGTCTCATTGAAGAGATGTTCCATCCTTTTGAGGTGATGAGCACCTCTAGGTTGATATTTGAAATCTACTATCTAGCATATCAGGCCCTTGGATGTCATGGGCTTCACTTGTAGGGTAGAGCACTCTAGACAAAAACCCCATTATTTCTTACTCCATTATTTTATTGTATGTATTTGTACTGCTGGAAGAGTAGGGAGTTAATATTCAACAGAAATCAGTGCTTAATTACAGCCTTTGGATACTACTAGTCCAAATAGTCTAGAACAATAGAATAAAGCAGCTATCAAAGGAATTAACGGATGTACTTCATTCTGAAAACGCTCCTTAGTACCTAAGGAATCCCAACCTGCTCTCTCTGCCTTAGCCGGTAAAACAGCTCCCTCTACTGCAGCCGCGTCAGAAGTCTTGTCTGTAACAACCTGTGGTTCTTTGCCAGCAGTACATTTATGAGCTATTTTCAAAACAAAATAAGTGTTTTCAAGGCCCATTGAGATATGAACTGTACAACTGAACAGATTTTGTTTTCCACTTGCATCTTATATCACTTTTTGACAGTGATCATTCTCTTATACAAGAAAATGTTTGTATCTCAGTGGTTTGATGTCAATAGTTGCCAAAAAGCAGACAAATGTTTTAATCTACACACTGGAGGTGTATCTAAACTTTGTTTTTAAATGTATGTGAGATAAGGAATTTAAAATATGAAACATTTTCAAAATAGAAAGGAAAGAATTATGAATGAAATCTGGCCTTGCATTCCAGACAATAGAAATTCAATTTCTGACCATTGGCTGTTTGCTTCATGTCTCTGAGATGTGTTCAATATTCCCTTGGAAAATGGGTAGTTTAAGAATAATTCCTAATGATTGTAGAAGGCTCAGAAACATTAGAGAATGTGATTTTGAAAAACAACAGGCCCACAACAACTTGATCTTGTGCCTCAATGGTAAAATGTTGATAACAATTACTGATTGGTCCATTAAAAAACTCAAACCCTATTGTTGCTTTAATACAATTGGATTTTCAAGAGCATTCCCTGAAAAAATAGGTACACAAGAATTTACACTTTGCCTAATGAGCATGCTAATTCTCTGCAATATAAAAACAGATATGAGTTTTCAGACTGTCTTTAACTTATAATATGAATCTCCTTGGTTGAATTGGTTTTCCTCTTCCTGATCTTATCTGAAATGCTTTGTTGAAATTACACAGGCAATGGGATCTGGAACACAGGGATACATATAACCCCATGGTGACAGATAAATGCTTTGAAATGTTTTGAGACAGTTCCACAAAACGAAATAGTCTGTACTTTTTGCAGAACAAACTCAGAAAGATGATTTTTAAAGATTTTCCAAAATACTATTATGGAGTAGACCTTGCCTTAAGCTTCCTGGCTGGGTCTCAAGCACAGAGAAGGCAGATCATTCTCTTCTTGCTCCCTTCCCACAGCTGCCACCAGTTCTAAAGCCAGACCTGGGATAGGCTTGGGCTTGAGCAGACTGGCAGCTGACCCAGGGGAACCTTCGGCTGTGGATGTGCTGGAAGGTGTTGAGAGAGCAGAGCCTTTGAAAAGAAGGGATGGAAAGCATTAGATGAAATTCTGATACTTCAATTGTTTGTGGGGTGGGAGAGGTTCATGACAGAGACTGATAGAAGAGAAATAAACAAAAACCATGTGGCTGCTTTGCTATGTCCCTTTCAATCAGCAGAGGTTCTGTGGGGATGCAGAGCTAAGCATGATGCCAGTTCCTTGTCAGTTCTGGAGGGAGCTGGAAACAGATGTGTGTCTATGAATTGGGACACCTTATGTTTCCTCACTTTTTAGTCTGTCTAAGTGAAAAGTCTTGCATTCTGGTCCTCATTTACAAATGGTCTCAAATCAGTTTTGCAGGAAATGGCCCCTCAAATTGCAAAGTGTAGGGGCAGAAAGAGTGTAAGGACAGAATCTATACGTGTTCCTCTTCCATCCTGGCAACTGGTTATTAGATATCGCTTTCCATACACAAATTCTGAGGAAGAAATTGGATGCAGCAGCATTGCTCCCCATGACTTAAGCAGGATCACTGGGCCCAGGCAGAAAAGAACCAGAATGAGAGGAAAACACAGAGATTTCACCAAGGATTCTTAGAGCAAGACATGTACAGTGGTATGTGACTGCGTGTGGGGAAAAATGGAAAAGGTGGTTGCAAGCCCAGGAACTGGAAAGACCAAATGTGACTGTCAGTGCTGAGCAGGAATGGGAAGACAAGAAAAAGGCTGTTGCTAAATAGGTTTGGGATATAAAACAGACAATGAGAGGAGAAAGCCTTTAAGTGGGAGGAAGGAAACAGAGACAAGAAATAATAGATTCTGCCTGGGAAGAGAGTGAACAGGGAGTCTGAAAGGTTGAGAGAGATTAAAAAGGGGATTTCATGCAGAAAGAGCTGTGTGGATATGCAATGCAATCCACTGATTTTTTTTTCTCCAAACAACTGAGTTTCCATACCAGTTTCAACTAGCTGACTAATTGCAAATTAAGTGCAGCTAGGACACAAGATCCCCTCTAGGAGCTGCCTTATCAATCAAGGAGCTTCAGCTTAAAGGCTGTTAGCGTAACAACCAGTTAGCTTAAACTAATAACTCCACAATATTGCTACACAGACCCAAGTCCAGTGTGGGGCAGCTGGGAATAAAAGTCTGAGTTAAGTGTACAGTGAAGGTTTAATATGTACATTTACAGACCATTTACTGCAATGTGACAACACTCTCAACTGGAGCTATGGGTTCCTAATGTATTACAGGTAATACTTAAATGAGAAAAATTATGTTAGATTAATATTGTAGAGGGAGGAGGAATGAAGTGATGGTTTTTTTGGTCCTTGCAGTAAATAAATGGGTAATAAGCCTTGCACTTCTTGTGCTACTGATTTTGACATGAAGAGTGGCCAGTGAAGCCTTATTTTCTGCTTCAGTGCAAGGAACAGATTTGCTGTTGGACTTGCAGAAGGTCATACAGTGATGGTAGTGATTCATAGTAGCAGGACAGTGGTCTCCTGAGAGCAGCCATGAAATCTGAATTCGCTAACTGGAAATAATGATATTGTGGTGGAAGGCTCTCATCTGTTGCCAAAGACTCTTAGTGGAAGCTTGTTCCAAACCATGTTAACCACAGTTGTCTCTTTTCCTTTTGCTCACCATGATCCTTTCCTGGCATATAAAGATGAGAAGGATCATGCAATTTGCCACTTTTCTTGTCCAAACAACAAAAAGTTTGGAAATTCTGACTTTACCCAGAAGAGGCTTTGGAAGAAACAAATTAGCTCTGTTCACCTCAGCAGTGATTAAATGTCAGTAAAACTTTAATTTATGTGAAATAAGATTTACTGACAGTTAGACCCATATTTAAACCTCTCCAACCTCTGCTGGAGTACATGAGAATTGGACTGGGGCTTCTTGTTCCTGCAGAGGCTGGGAGGTTGTGGAGACATTGTGATAGACCATGGGGACAGCACACAATTAGGGACTTGGAGGGCAGTGTAGCACAGGCTTCTTTTCTATGCAGCTTTTACAAGATGTTTTACAATTTTATGAGATTTATTTAAGCAGAATCAAACTCAGGGTGCAAAACTTTCAAATGTTTTGAAATGGGATCTGCTCACAATGTCCCATTTAGGTTTTTTTGATCATTGTTGAAACCTAGCAAGAGGTTGCTGCCTCTGAAGTTCAAAGTGATCCAGAACAGATAAATATACTTGATACTTGATAAATATTCAAAATGTTAAAAACAACCTCCTTTTGTTTCTCTTAGTAGTGCTTGCCATGGAAATGCCTGCAAGCCTTACTCTGACATCTTTATGACAGTCCAGTTCTTATAAAAATTCCCTTACTACTTCTTATCTCCTTTAGCAGTTATATGGACTTTGAGAGATTTATTTCTGTTGTGGTTGGGGTTTTGGGGTGGCAGGGTTTTTTTGTGTTTGATTTGTTGGGTTTTCTGGTTTCTTTTTCCCATGAGAAATGAGAGAATAAAAAAAGATGGGTATTTTATTCACTGAATGAAAAAATGAAGTCTAGAAAGTTGTTATTCAAAATAAAAAAACAGGCTGAATTTTTTTAAATTTTTTTCAGTAGTTTAGAAACATTGCTTCACTTTGATCTTTTAAAATGCCTGCACTTTGTACACAGAAATTAAATTTTCAAAACAAAATTTCACATTGAGAAGAAAAACAAAATTAGAAAAGCTTGGTCACACTTGCACATATTTTGATGTTTTCTGCCTCCAAGTGCTGTGGTGTGCCATCAGAGTTAACTTCACTAGGGAAGTAAGAACAACCTTTAGAACATGATACCTGTTTTGTGCTCACAATTGGAAGAGGATGCCAAGGCTCGTCGCAGTGTATTCTCCTCCTTCTTTGTACATTAGTTTCTCCTTTTCAACTGTGGTCCTGGAAAATCAGACTGGAGCCTGCCTAAGGAACCCAGCAGAAGGCTGGATGCTGTAGAGGATGTGTTAGTCTGCAGGGTTCAGAAAATAATCCAGCTCATGTCCTAGGTATGATATTTGCTAGCTGTGCCCCCTGCAGTAGTGAATGCTGCCCTCTGACTGTGCATTGCATGCAGTAATCTCTCTTCAGATTTATGGCACAAAAGAGTTTATCAGCTAAGTTTCAACTGGACCAAGGCAGCACTGGCATATTGGGCAGCCAGCACCCATCTTTCTCCCCGCTCTGATATTCCACCACACAGGTTGGAGAATGCCTAAGTGGTGAATCCTACAATTGTGTCAGATTGTGCAACAGTACCAGAACAGCATTCACTTTAATTGCTTGTTCAAATTCTAACTCATACTTTCCATACTATTTTATCAATTTCCTTTTTTTTTTTTTTTTTAAATTCATTCTTTTGAATTTAATTTTAAAATAACTGTGAAACTCTCAAACATCACCTAGACAGGTTGTGGAGTCTCCTTGCCTGGAGATATTCAAAAGCCATCTAGACACAATTGTGCTGTGGGAGACTTGCTTGAGCAGGGTGATTGGACTAGATAAATTCCAGTAATCCTTCCCAGCCTTACCCATTTTGGCAATCTGTGAAATATAGCTACATGCATTTGTTTTTTAATTTTAGTCTTTTAAAGGTTGAAAAGGTTTCAAAAGCTCTTTTAGTACAATATACAAATGTGGATTGAGATTATTTAGGAGACTAGTGAAAACATTTCAACTGAGCTGTAAAAGTGTCCATGATACAGGAATGTATCTGGTCAGTACTTTATGACTGGCAGACTAACATCTAGTCTGTACCACCTTTCTTTGTGGCTGCATTGTAGAATAAAAGATTAAGAGAAAGATTTGGTCTGGATTTCTCAAGGGATACCCAGTAATATTCTTTAGCAGCATGGAAAAGAATCAGATTTGCTCTTACTGCAATGGAAGTTAAACTTAAATGAACTGTGTTGCCCTCAGAAAAGACACATTGTACATCACTTCAGCACTGGTTCTGATCTATTGACTCAGACAGCTTGCTCATGGTCTGCTTTTTTCCAATGCTCAGATTTCTGAAAACAACACAAAGGAAGAGGAGGAGGAGTATTTTTAAATAGGTCAGCCCTCCTTATGTTTTTAAACCATTTTAGGTGTTGATCACAATGTAATGTTAAAGTATATATACACAGAGGTATAGGGCAAGTTAGGAAATACTATGTGATAATAGCTCTTTTTAAAATTTATCTAGACATCCACAGAAGGTCGGTCCTGTCATGGCCCCCACAATATGTAAAAGGAGTTGTGTGTGCTTCTGAAGCAAATAATAAAGGTGTCAAAACAAAAGGACTCTAAAAGAGCAGCCAGTTCCAGTTGGAAGTTTGAGTTTGTTCTCATAAAATCAAAAGTAAAGCAAAGAGATGTGGAGGTGTAAACTGGATTATAGACAGGATGTGTGCTGCAATGGGGCAGCATGGGCAAACTGTTCTCATCCTTTGCCCTTTTATGACCTGTCATCAGGAGACATGAGCTGTATCACATGTATTACTTGGGAAAAGAAAGTCTCCTCACTCTTCTGTTTCACCAACACAAGGCTCTGGGTTAGGTGCTTTGTGGGGGACAGTAACAGCAGGCCTCAGCAGCAGCATGTCTGTGTCTTATGACAAAGAACAAACTTGACTATGATGTCTTTCATCATCGTCAGTAAACAAGAAATTTGTTGTTAAGAAACTGCTTACCAGAATCTAAGCAGCACTGTAAATTTCAAGGCAATCTTTGGCCACATCAGCTTGACTTTTTCTAGGCTTTATGGGGTTAGGCTGCAAGCATGGAAACTCATGCACTGAGTATGCAATGGGAGAACTTTCTTATTGTTCCTGGAACACAGCAGAAAAGCATGCTGAGAACTGGAAGAACAACTTAGCAATAAAAAGGTGAATATGACAAGCAGCTCCCAGGGTATGAGCTTTCAGTCAAGGCAAATGAATTCCTCACCCCATCTGGTCTGCAAGTAGTTGGTGAACCTCTATATAACCAGAGTTTGGTTAAGAATTCAACAGCTGGAATCTCCCAGCCATCAGAATCACATGTCTGTATTTTACCTCCAAAATGCCTATCCTCACAAAACCTGAGAAGCAGAGCTCTCCTTGGAATATTGTATTCCTTAGAATATTGTGTTTGGTTAACTCCTGAAGCTAGAAGTACAGCAATTACAAAAAAAAAACCAAACCCCAAACAAACAAACAAACAAAAAAACCCCAAGAAAACCTTAACCAAAACCAAAGAAAACCAACAAAAACAACAAAACAAAACCCAACCAAAGCAAAACCAAAAAAACCCCAACCCCCTCCCCCCCGCCCTTCAAAATTAGCACCATTTGCTGCAGTGTTCAGGTTGTTTTGAACATTTCCTGTAGCATGCTGAACAAGGTCATGATGGTCTTTACTCCTGAGGTTCAATTAGACTTCATTCCAGTGTAGAAGGCTGGCTTGGCACAGGTATGGCATTTAGACTTGAACCTGCTCGGAGTTACATCTCAGAATGCATCACTGGCAGAAATTGTTGGCTGCAGAAGGCAGAAGGGCTAGGCAAATAGATATCGGTAAAAGCAAGTGAAAAATCAGTATTACTGACTAGAATTACATTTATGAGTTAGCAGGCTGGAAAAGCCTGACATTTCTGTGGGTATGTCTAAGTTGCATGTTTGCTGCAGATAACCCAAACTGCCACTGATTTGGCCAGAAAATGTCAGACTAGTGTTTTCCTTGTATAAACTGTTTCTGAGCTTTTCCCCCAAAGCATTGGACATGCTTTTCATCAGTATAGGTTGGCATGACTTCTTTTTCCATCTGTTTGAAGGAGGGGGGCAGGATGGAGTCAATATTTTAGTTTCTAAAAATAAGCATCCCAGTTCCACTGCCAAAAAGTTGGAAACTTTCACTCGACAATAGTATTTAGAGTTTCCATTTACTTTGGCTTTCTCCTCTAGATGCCGGTGTTGTGGAAGGATATTACCTACATGAACAGTACAGGTTTATGTGAATCAAAGCTTATCATACCAATCCATCCAGCCACCGGAGTGGCACCCCAACGAGAACAAGGTGCAGGGGTTTAATGAACAGAGTGGCATAGGAGGGGATGCTCTTGTTGACACATTGAAAATTCAAGGTGGAATATTCAAAGAGAAGCAGTTTCCCAGGTCAGCCCCTGTAGATCATCACAGATGCCTGCTCATTGCTTGTGATTACATTTTTCAAAGGCTGCTCCTCTGGCAAGTGCATGGATTGGGATGATTGGTGGCATAACGACAATTGCAGTTGTGAGCACTATCATCTGCCACCAACAGAACAGTAATTAATAAGGTCTGCCCTGAACAATTCCACCGGCTGGTTGTATGCTGACATGTGCAACAAATTCTGAAGGGAAGAGACACTCGGTCTGGGGTCCCACCCATCCATCCCCCCTCCCCCATCCTCTCCTTCATCTTCTCACCCTACTTAGAAGCATTATTTTCCTTTTCCTTTTTCTTTTTTTTTTTTTCTTCCTTCCCCTCAACCCCCCCAGCAAAGGTTACAGTGTATAAAAAAGAATGTAAAATATTTTTCTCTTTCCTCTGTCTTTCCGATAATGTTATGGACTTCCTTGGTGTGGTGTAGAGCTCCATTAGGAATTCCCAGTGAATGAGATTTATCTGTTTATGTTGATGCTTTGCAGCTATATGAATTCTGTGTGTTGCTGAAAATCACTGGTTGCTTTACTTTTTAAGTGCAGCTCTCTTTGCTCAGTAATAACCTTCTTGTCTTTTGTTACTTAGTTTTCAAGTCTCATTTTACAACAGTTCAAGAGATTATGTACCAGAAATAAGGAAAAATAATATTATATATAATAAATATATATATATATAAATATATATAAAAATATATATTTACTTTAATCTGAGGGATTCCTTGTACTGCTTCTGGGTCAAAACATTCAGAGAGACATATCTTTTGTGTAAGTAGCGATCCATTAAATTGTCACGTTTTCAAAGTAACTTCAAGGTATGACAGTGCCAGATCTATATGCAGTATAATTAATGCTGATCACACAGAGGGCTAAATCAGGTGGAGAACCCTGGAGCTTGGTGTAGTTTTAATTTTCAGAGAGCCTAAACTGATGTTCTCTGCAAGTAAACATGATGTTCAAATTCTGAATTCTGCTATAGCATGTATATCTAGATTAATTTAATAAATTATTATCATCTAATGTCCCAAGAAGGCAAATAATTTTCTATTTCTACAGATGTGAAACTCAGAATAGCATTAAGTGTGTATTTTTTTCACACCCTTCTCTGCTGCTTTTCTATACCCAAAGCTAGCAACATTTGAGCCAGCTTCAGGAAGCAATAAAGCCATGGAAAAGTGGCATTAGTTAAAATAAAGTTAAAAGTAAATGTGAATGGAATTAAATTTACAGCTGTTCTTAATCACGCTGCAGTCATTGATTATATCAGATGTATGAAAAGTAATTTTATCAGATGAGTCCCATGAAATTGCAGATAATAGATTATTCCATGGCTGCTTTGTAGCATTTGGGAACAGGTGCTATTGACCCACTTCTGTGGAATACAAAACTGAATGAGAAGGAAGAGACTACCCCCTTATCCCATCAGAAAATTTAGGCAGGAATTAAGTGTCCTGAATTTGGCTACTTTGAGTAAAAGTGAGAAAGTACAGAGTATCAGAGAGAAAATGCAGAATATGTTTTCTATGCATGTGCACACACACGTATATATGTGTGCGTTTTCTTTTTTAGCAGTAGTGACTCATGACAACTGGAAACTTGGCACCTTCCCTTATTCCAGGTCTGGCATTGTGCCCGCTCTGTACATAGAAGGACTGAAAAGCTTTTCAATTTCTCCAATCCAATTCATAATGCAGCAGTTGCACAAATTGCCACATGTGTGCTATTAGGAAGTCTCAGTGCAAATGGAAATAGACCTTGTCACGAAATACAGGCATTCATCATTGGTGATGCTGAGCTTCCCCACTTGGAGAATGGTTAGCTGTCCTGAAGCTCATTTACAAACTGATTAAAGCTTTGAAATGGGGCTGACTGGCTAATCCTGTTTATTCCCTCATGCCATTTGAAATTAATTGGAGGAAGATCAAAGGATGAAGATTGTTGACTAGTACAGGTAATAAGAAGGTCTCCCGCTCTGAGATTTTTAAATCCCCTTTTCAATAGAATAAATGAAAACTTTTTACAACTACTTTGGATTCTCAGTGTCAGGTGTAGGGATCCAGCATAGCAAAAACCCCACCAAAACCTGAGGTTTAGTAATATATGATCAGGCACTATTCAGAGCAGTCACTGACTGTATAAAATGTGGAAAACCCTTATAAATTCATTATTTCTCATGATATGTAGTATAGTACAGATGGCTGGACTGCTTTTTTGTTTCTCTTTCTGATCTGGACAGTGATGGACACTTGGAACTTCATTTGAGTCCCCTGAAGTGCTAATGGAATATAAGCACAGTTGTAATATCTGGTTTGAACTTTAGAGGTTTGAGACTTAGAATAATTTACCTGAGGAGATTGTATTGCCATGAGAATAGGAAATGGAGAAATTAAAGCCTTCACAAAAATATGGTTGAAATGTCACTTAGACTGCTAACTGGAAATCCTTCTTTTAGCAACAAGAAGGGTTATGCTGAGTGAAGCCACTTCATCACATATGAATTAAATGTTACTGTTTTTTTTTCCTCCATCTCTTTTGGTTTTACTCATTCTTAGAATTAAAGAAAGTAGAAGGTAATTTTATTATAAACTCGATAAATGTTTGGAGCCAGGTATGTGGGGTATATTTAGTGTTGGATATATCTCCAGAGCAAACATACATAGAATCAGATGTTTTATAGATTAATTTTAGAAGGCAGGGACTACACAGCACCCATTAGAATGAAGTCTCAGTGCTGCTGAAGACCATTTTCACAGTGAAATCAAGCAACTTTTTGTGATAACAGGCAGAATCATACATACAACAGAGATTCCAGAAAATTTTTCGTATTAAAAAGATATAAGTGCCTTATTCTGTATTGCCATGAGATAGCAATATTCCACCAGCCTGCATTGTGCCCAAATGGATACAGACTCATCTTTCTAGTTCTGTTCTACTTGAACCACTGAGTGCTCAAATGGCTTCTGTGGCTCATCTTGGCAGCTTGGAAAAGCTTGGTTCAAGGGGTCCCCTTTTTGTTAACAGTGATTCTTTTCATGGATGTCTCTGTAGTCCCTAGCTCCAGCTGGAGTCAGGAGCAGAAGTTGTGTGTTAATGCTCAGCAGCACAGGCTGGGATTTTCCAGCCCAGCCAGATGCTGGAAGTCTTGGAAATCTTGCTAAAGAGCCTCCACATATCTGTCAGCTCAGTTCTTGCTTGGTTTCTACAGCTGTGGAGGACTGGCTTTGATGGTCTGGGTGCCCCCACTAGACCTCTGTTCACACATTTAGATTTAGATGGTTTGGTTAGGATCTAGAGAGAAAGGCACAACCTTTTTCGATACTTCCCCAATTTTTACGCTACCCTCTCCCCTTAAGGTTAGTACTGGCAGGTTGCAGTGTGTCACGAGAATGGAATGGCACAAAGCTGCAAAAGCCAAGGCTGAAAACAGATTGTCACGTGAAGGGGAAACACTGGCTGTGCTGCTTCTCTTTACCCTACAATTGTACTTAACTTTACCAACCATTATTTTCTGGGTAGCTTTTTCTCGTGCCAGACCCTTTATGCTGGTCAATGCACTGAGAAAAACAAAGCTCATCTTTTCCATGCCTGGCCTTTTACTCTTATAAGGAGAGGGCTTTGATAACTGAGCTGAGAGTTTAAGAAACTTTAAGTACTTCATTTTTCCTCACTGTTTCAAACAATTGCATAGATAGTACACTGGATTTTGATATTAGCTTGTTACAGAAAATGCTGTTCTTATTTCTTTTTTCCAACATTTTTTGCATCTTCTGTCCAGCAGTATGCCTTGTGTTAGGCTGCTGCTGCCTGTAAGGTTAGGAGTGTAAGTGCTGATTTGTCATATAACACCAGGTATAAGTGAGTATGCACTAACAGCCACA
The DNA here is from genome assembly GCF_015832195.1 of Motacilla alba alba. Lineage (NCBI taxonomy): Eukaryota > Metazoa > Chordata > Aves > Passeriformes > Motacillidae > Motacilla > Motacilla alba. Next base: position 18,014,068 of record NC_052021.1, read on the forward strand.
GATACCAGTAGCACTAAATTCTGTGACATGTCAGGTGTACATTTTAGAGGAAAGATTAAATAAAGAAAGCAAACATTTTTCCCTAATGCAAGTCTAGATGGGAACAGGGAAAAATTGTTTGTGCCAATCCTTCTTTTCTCTTCCTGCTTTCATCCCACGATTTTAGTACCAAACACAACCCAAACCATTGGAGTGTCTAAACTATTGGAATAAGATGTTCTTTCATGTTTGGTTTCCATCTGGATCTGGAGGCAGAAATGCCAGAATACCACAAGACAAGCCTCTTGCATGCTATTTCTAATCATGGACAGGAATCTGGCCTGCCCCCAGAAGAGCCTAGATGTGTTACAGCCTCAGCAGGCATCTCCCAGAGCTCTGGGAAGTAAAGCAGTGTCAGACCATCAGCTCCCTAGACTATATTTTCTTGGTTACTGGGTACATGCACACTTTCCCGAGTAACTGTAGGCAGCTCTTGAGGACTTTCCAAACACAGCACTGTGCCAGTTTGTGGCAACTTCTGTAAGCAGATCATGACAAGTATTGCCCAAAATGCCTAAGAAAGGTGTGTAGATCTCAGCTGTTCTCAACTGTCATTCAGACTATAGCTCTCATTCTCTGCTTCTCTGCTGTTGTTAAAGCCAACAAATTTGTTAATATATGCAAGAGGATCCTTCCATGAAAATAAAACCAGCATTTCTGAAAACATGTGCAAATGAGTGCAATTTTCATAGAGTATGAAGATGGTAAGTAAGAACACGTTGTGACGTTGGTTACGTTTGTTAGCTTAAGAGCATTCTTTGGGCTTCTGTGTACAGCAGCAAAATCCCTCAGTTTATCTTCCCTTACCCTGACAAAGTGCCCTCATTAAGGGATTAAAGATGTTATTGCAATACTATTCATAATGTACACACTTTGCAGCCCCTCACAGCTGTTTTCTGCGCTATTTATCCAGTCATCAAGACCCTTATTCATATTTGCCTTGGAGATAACAGGACAGGATACCAAAGGATTCCTAGGCAGTGAGGAAATGGCAGAGGATTGGTGTAATGGACTAATTAAAGACTTCAAGCTCAGACTAGAGAAATCCAGAATGCTGTGGTGCAGAGAGAATCACAGGATACACAGAATGACCCCATTTTCAATGACACGGGCATGATCAGAGCCACCTGAACATTACATTCCATAAAACATGCCTCTGCCAGATCAACCAGCTTCTGATAAGTGGCTGATAACTTCTCAGCCACACATTAAGAGAGATGACAGGTTTTACTTGCATGTGAGGGATGATGAGGAATCCAGGCTGCTTATGAGAGCAGAGATTTTACTCTCAGTAAGGCCCTGACAGGCCACACATGAGTCAGTCAGACTTTGCTCTCTTCTTTCTGAGCTCTCGGTTGTTTGACTGTCTTGGCTCAAAGAGCTCTGATGGCAAGGTAAAATACAGTAGGAAGGTGAAGTCTGTGTTCTTTTCAGTGTGTACTTTTAGATGAAATGCCTTCCCATATCACTTCTACTGCTAATAAATGGAGCTGCAGTATACTCACATGCATGATTTAATATAGAAGTGAGCTTGACAGCCTAGATCCCTGGGTGTTACTTATGTTTAATTTCAAAAATTCCTAGAGAATTAAACAAAATTTCACTGCAGAACAATAAACATACTTTATAAGACGGCACTTTTAAATTATTTCACGTATCTGTTCACCTAGAGATGCGTATGTGCTGCATAAGATGGATGGATTTCATACAATTCTTCAAGCCCAAACCTCTTTAATTCAAAAGTTGGAATTATGAAAAAAGGGTTTTCTGGGTACTTTTCAGGTGTTACTTTGTTGAAGTCAGTAGATAACAATGAAACTTCCAGCGGAAATGCTGCAATTAGTTCTCTGTGACAGCTAAATATCACTTGTGAAGCATGAGTAAAGTGAAACACCAGGAAAAACGTACGATGGGAGAGGCAACGAAAAAGAATATGTGTAGTAAAAGGAGTTACAAAGTGCTGGCTATTTCTGTGGCCAATGTGACAGGGAATTTCATCATAAAAATAAAAGCTTCTGAGCTGCTAGACTTAATGAATTAGAGCCATACTCAGAAAGGATGGCTGTAGCAAACTCAGACTCTTTGTGGCCTGACAGTTGGATACTTAAAACAAGTGTGAGGGCATTTCAACTGTCTAAACATTACCCAGTGTTCTGTACAGATCTTTATGGAAGAGAGTTTTAAAGAGACATTTGAAGAATTTTAGGGTCACGTACTCTGCTTCTTTGTCTGGCTAATATCACTAGTAAATCAGTTCTAAACAAATGACTGTTTAAATCTGTATTTAAAGAAATGAGAAGACTTGCCAAAACAAGAGAGTCAAAGTTTAGAAAAAAGTTGGAGCTTCAATCTGCAAGAGTAGTTTACCAGCCTCCAGGCTACTGAAACTTCTCCCTGGCCATCCCTCAGCTGTGCAAGCAGTCTAAATTGTTTTGGCAAATGAGTGCTTTCTCCTATTACAGACCAAAAGACTATTTTACAGAAGGGCATACGATGGGTCCCCTTGGCTCTCACATCCCATAGCAGAGTATGGCCTAATCTGAGCCTGGGTGTGCTTTCTGCATGACCAGAGGTCTTGCACGCTCAGCAGTGCTGCTGGCTCTGCTCCTCTGGGGAGTATCAGCCTCTGCTTGCTCCATGGTCATGGCTGCAGTTGCCTGACAGCCCTTGCCTCCATAACATAATAAGGCCGTGGAATCTTTCTGCTTGGGAAGTTCCTATGTCTGCTTTAGAGCACTCAGAACACAAATCCATTTTCTGTCATTGTATCAAAAGCTCAGTTTGGTTGTGAATTTAGGGAGTAATATGACCCCAGAGTTCTCTGACTTGGAGATTTATTAGAAGCAACTGGAACTGGCCATACCCTGAAGCTTCAGTGGAAAATCCCTTTTGAGTTTGCTCTGAAATTCTGCTTTCTTTCAACTTCTTCCCACACTGTATCTCCTTCCTTTGTAGAGGACTGACTCAAATGTCCCTATTTGAATTCTGCTGAACTAACAGAAGTTTGATAGCACAGATGAGATCAGATCTTCAGACACATTCCTGTTTTCTGACCATGAAGTGTTTATCTGACACTGTTTTCTCACAGAAAGTGAACCCCAGCATAATGGCCTGATGAGAATTACCCAAAGTCCAGGGAGTGGAGTAAGCTTATTTTAGCCAGAATTGGCTATTGTAGTAAAATATAAGCTCTATATTTTTGGGGGGTGGACAAAAGAAACTCAGGGCTGAACCCAGAGATGAACTACCAAACACTCTCACTGCAGTAGGAATTGCAACTATTTAAATACTTCTAAGTCTCCTGCATGTTTCCTGTCAACTGAGTACAGGACCTCTGGAGAAGGTTTACTTACGAGGTCGTTGTGGAAGAACACTGATTCTAGTTTGATTTTGATAGTCACAAAAGAACCATGTGATAGGATTTGTACAGTTTTCACTTTGCCAAATACCATGGCTAGTGGTTCAGGAAATATGAATTCTGTGCCTGCACTTTTTTTCCTGGCTTCTCAGGTGAGTGTGAGAAGGTTTTGAATTCCCATGTTTTCCCTTTCCTCACAACTGAAGTTAGACCTCCTTTGTAAAATACTTGAAACTCTGTGGATGAGAAGTATAGGACACTGGTTCAAATCTGTAGTATTATATTAATATCAAAGATGTTGACGTTTGTGCAGTCCTCTGTATCTGGACCAAAGATTAGGACCTGATCAAAGATGTGATTAGTTGGGTTTTCACAACTTGGCTAAGGCTTTGTCCATCACTACCTGACAGACCTAAGGCATCATTGAAGGGCAGGAGGCCACTTCTTTATGTGCTGTTACCACTCAGTGATCTCAGGAGAGACAGTGGCCATCATGAACGGCCGTGATGAGCAGCACACCCTGCTGCCTGTCACAGTCACAGGTTAATCAGGGTACAGTAATTTATGAGAACATTAATAAATACAAATCACTCTCTAGAGGGCTGCAATACATTATTTTACCTCTCAACAATAACAGACCTTATTATCTTTCAGGGAGAAGCTCCTGTCAGGGCAATCAAGGATGGACACTTTTAATGAAGACAAATGATCTCCTTCAAAGGGGCGGTGAGCCTTGATTTGGCTTAATGGCTCACTAGTACGAAGCATGGATTTAATCAGAGCTCCAGCTTCTGTCACACATGGGCCTTGAAGTCAGGTAATTGGAGGCAGGTGCTAAGTACAATTTAAATGAAATGTCTAGTTAATAAGGACAGTTTGAAACATGCAATTTATACCCCTCCCCCAAGCCCTGGTCCTCTCAGGGACATGAAGGCAGCCAGCTGTGCTTGGGAACCAAATGACTTAATTTCTCAGCATTGCCTTTCACGCTCAAAATACTGTGCTGCTACTTTTAGCTTGCCAGATGCCCCAGTTGGAGTGACCTTCTTTCAGACAAGATGGGCAACTGAGGGGTTGTTAGAGCTCATTATGCTTTGTTTTGTGCCAAAAGAGGCAGCTGAACCAAAATCTGGACAGAGATGAGGTCCATAAGATTCTGGCTCTTAAATATCTCAGAGCCCAGTGAGGGAATAAGAAGGATCAGAGTAGTTTCCTTAAATGTGTATTGCCCCTAACTGTAGATCTGAATGTGGCTTTCCAGACTGTATAGTGCATTTTAGATGGTCACAACTGCTTTGTTGATATTGGAGTTTGTACGACATCCAGTGCCTCTCATATTGGAAACTGAGGAACCTTCTGGAGAACACCAAGGCTCCCTTCCTGCATGTTTAACCTGATACATTTCCTTCCAGGAGTACAATCACAGTTTGTATTTATATTCATATCTTTTTCCTTTTTTGGTGGTGATAGGGCAGGAAGGAAAGCATAGCCTCTGAACTTTTGGGTGCCAGCAAGAAACTTCCTACTACTTATGGCCTCTGTGCAGTTTCATTTGGAACCATGTAGGAATTGTCAGCATCACTAAGTCCTGTGCTTTAAGGAGAAGTATTTTGCCTTTTTTTTATTATTATTTTCCCCTTGAAAAACTTGGTCATGGAGTCATCTGCTTATGAAGTAAAAAATGCTTGTGGCTGAGGAAGAAAATCTGAACATATAACTTTGAACAAGTGGAACACTACTGAATAAAAAAATAAATGGTTATTTTTTTAATGAATCTCCAATTCTCCAAGAATGGTGTCTCTCATTTTTGGGCATTTGATGTCAGCAACATTATAGGGAGTAAAGGGAATTACAGTGAAACTGAAAGTTCACTGAACAGGGAAAGTTCAGTGAATATCACTAATACATTTTTTCATGCTCTAGGCTTGTGTAGGTTTGCATACATGAATCAGCACAAATCCTAATTATCAATTACTTAAAAGTAGGGTTTAGAAGGCAAAAGCATAAGAACAATCCTATAGGTACTACAGGATCTCCTTTGTCCCTTTTAGGTCTTCCTGGTCTCCCTTGAAACTAACAGTTAAAAATAGTGAATTCATAACCAACCCAAGATTTTACTTCTGAGGGAGAAACTAATTAGCCACTGGGTGTGGAAGTATTTTCCATTAGCAATTTTTTAAACCCAGACTGGAATGCAACTAAGCCTGAAGGGAATACATGACTGGGAGAAACCACAAATCTTCACTACAAGGAGATTTCTATGATCAACTGCTGTGAGGCTCATTTCTTTGTCAAGGAAGTACACACAGGCAAATAAGGACCCTCAGTGCAACTAAGGAATCAGATATTTCTGGGTGCTGTCTTAGGATGGCATGTGCTATTCTGCTTTGCAGGTGGGCCAGGCAACAGGTAGGGCTGCCTCTCCATAGCAGGACTAAAGTAACTAAACCTGAGCCATGGTAGGTAGGTGCACTTATTTCTGACAGCATGATATGACAGTGATATTGGAAATTGATTTCCCTCTATTAATACTTTATTACAGCAGGACCATTCAAGATAAGTTGACCTCTAAGGAATCTTTTTTGATGAAGAATTAAAGTATCTCTGGCTCAAATTGCCTATTGAAGTGCTTGGAAACAGGAATTGTTCCTGGAGGCCTCTACAGTTTTGTCTAGATTTCAGGAAACCAAAGAAGTTTTGGCTTTTCAGATATATTTTGAAGTTCATTGTTGCTTTTCTTTTTTTTTTTTTTTCATTCTTTTCCCTTCATCTGTTTTTTTTTTTTTTTAAATTGGGAGTAATGATAAACTATAATTAAGAGATGAGAAATAGAACAATATTGAGAAGGCAAATGGATCAAGAAAAGAGTCAGAAGTAAAATACAGGCCTTTTAGATTGGAACTGGTTACTGTTCAGTGGACCAGAGTCCTGCTACCCTTCTGCTTTATGGCTTTAATTCCTTACAATAGCATCAAAGGTGGAAAAATTCCCATCAGTTACAAAACAAATAAAAAGCAAAATGTTCAGATGGCCTTTCAAATTCATAGCAACATTGTGGTCATGGATCTGACTGCAGCTCAGGCAGCTGCAAAAGAGCTGCCAGCTATTAGAATTACTGTGTAGCTGCACTGGGTACCAGAAGCAGTGAACATTCAATAGCATGGGCTGCACCACATACTGAACAAGGCTGGCTGTTGTGTGAGCAAAGGCATTGTGTTAGTTGTGATCATGTCTGCCTGTAGTGAAGGAGAAAAGCAATGTTCTATAGATGGCAGAGGTTTGTGCTTCTCATCCCAGAGTCACGTGTGTGTAAGTAGAGTTTGTCATGGCAATGGATGCTGATGGGAGGGAGAAAAGAAGGGTAATTTGATTCTGTACTAGATGATAATGTGTTACAATGTCTACCTTGCCTTTTAAATGTTGGTTGTTTCTGTGTACTTGTCAAAGTGAGGTGTTCATGGCAGGAAGAGAAATTACTATTCTGTCAGAAAAGAAAGCATTGGAAATACACTGATAATGTTTTTAGTCATTGTCCCAACTGAGGAAGAAGTTCCCAGAAGAAGAGGTGTTTGTGATAACTATATAGATCACTTTAGTTGATGTAGGAAAAAAAAAAAAAAGTGGAGAGAAAGCCCAGGCTGGAATTTTATTTCCCCTCTCCTCAGCAATAAGAATTGGGACCGTGTAACAATGAAGTGGTGAGTAGTTGGTGCATGTTCCATCTGCAGTCACGAATTCTCAAAAGATATACACAGTTTGTAGAGACAACTCACACCTTAAAATGAGGATATTCCAGTTTAGATTGGAAGCTATTTTCATAGGCCAGGAGGAGAACATAACACTGACAGCTGCAGTGGGGAGGACACAAGACTAACTAGGGTGACCTGCTGAGTCACAGGAATGAAACTATCTCCTGAGCTGAATCATCCTGAGACTGTTGTCAGCTTGTCATGGCACCAACAAGTGTACAAACTGTGTTTGTTCTTCTGCATGCTCTTGGCTGCTGTGTACTCTGTAGGGAGCTCTGTAGGGAGCATTGTAGGGAGCAATGTCCAATGTCCCAGCTACAAAGGACGAACAGGCTCTGCTGTTCTTATGGATGATGATTGCTTCAGTACAATGTCTTTTGCGAGAGCTGGTGCAAGAAAACCAGCTGCCAAGTTTCCCCATGAGCAAGGTTGCAGAAATACGGCCTAGGGCAGAGGTTTATTGATACTGATCAGGATTCACTTTCCAAGCTCTGGGAGTTATTCACTGTAAGGCCAAGTAATTTTGTCTCAATGTGTACTTCAGAGTCTGTAAAAAGCCCATAAATAATGCTCTCAGAAGTGAAATTATTTGAAATTATCAAAAGTTCTAACCAAGCCCAAGCTGCCATAGTCAAGCCAGCCCCAACAATATCTCATGAAATGTGTTCCTTTCATGTTTGTTCTGGGGCCAGGGGAACAATGTCCTTTCAGGACAATAGATGTCTGCAATTCATGGTGAGTTTCCTTTCCTTCTCTCATTAAAATCCATTCATTTTCAGCTCAGCCTCTTCATTCTCAAAAATACATCTTGGATATTTGTCAATTTCTATTCATCTTTGTGCATCTAATCTCTTTGAATCTGAATATTCCCTCAGATGGCAGAGCCTTGAGAGTGCTACTCTGCCAATTGGGATGCATTGAGAGAGCCTCTTGGCAAGCTGGCTCATTCCTGGGGAACAGACATATTTGAGTAGTGAGACCTCAGGCATTTATACTGTGCATGAGACCACAATGCTCAGCACTCAGTAAAACTCAGAAGAGGAACACTGCCTAGAAAAGCAAAATGCTTACTGGCAAATGTTTTTCAAAATGGGCATGGAAAGATGGCTTCTGTGCCCAGTTTAGTTCAGTAGTCCCTGTGCAGGCCACAAGCAGGCACTTCACCCAAGGACGTAGCCTGGAAGGCAGGAACACAGGCTGGCCACTTCACCTAAGTACTTTACTGCCTGGAGGGCAGTAACACAAGCTTGCTTCTTGTGCTTGTTGCTGTATCTGCTTCCTGCTCTGACACGGGTGTCAGCCAGAGGAGAGCAGAACTGTGATGGTGTTATTCCCTGGTAGTATGTGAAAAGAGATTGACTCCTTTCAGATGAAACTGTTCAACAGCAGTGAAATCATAACAGCTTTGGCCCAGTGGTGATTCAGCAGCATTTCATCCACTGACAGGGCAAGACTGTCCTAAGCTCCTTACCCTGTTCTCTTGCAAAGGGGAAGACACTGTATGTGACTGGCACTCGAGCAAGAGGCTGCTACTGCCCTAACTCCAGAGATCCTTGAGAGCTTGGTGACATCTGGTGGGAGCTGGAAGGATCACAAGCCTTTTGTGATGGCTGCAAAATAATTTATAAAAAAACCCAAAAAACCCTAAAAAACCAAAAAACAAACAAAAAAATTAAAACAAAAAAATTCTTGATATTATGCTCAGAATCACAAGAGTACAAAATCTAAACATGATGTTATAATGATACATGCTGAATGCTGGTATAGTTCAGAGATCAAAGGGCTTGAAATGCTGGTGGGACATCACAGAGCTGAAATACTAGGATTTTGTCATTGGATTTTTGCACGAATATAAATGCTACCTTTTTATTAGTCTGGTCAGAATATCAGTGTAAAACCCAAATTATGCAGGTCACAAATGCTCATCAAGCAGCTCTAGGCCCCCATGATATAACCAGTCTCCATCACATTTACATTTGCAGAAAGCACAAATAATACCTTAGCTGGAATGTACGGTTGTGGATTTGTTCAGCAACCCACTAGTGAGCAGTTAGATATGTGTGTCCAGAGTTAGGATGAGGTGTGGGTCTGGCAGTGGGCAAAAAAACTTCAGTGAAGGGAAAGGTAGTGAAGTTTAAGTTATATTCAGGCTAATTCTGGTAAGGAAAGATTGGATAGAAGAAGGATATTGCATGAAGTTCAAAATAATTATCCCATTTGATCTGTGTGAATATGCATGTGAATGGGTTTTCCCTTTTTTTCTGCCTCTTTAAATCCCATAAACATAAGCATTATTGCCTTTCCTCTCATTTTTGCAAGTGCACTTTTTGGATCTAGCTGTGTACAGCACTTCTGCAGCTTCCTTCACATAACAGCCAGCAAGATTTTCTCTCAGTGTCTTAGATATTGGAACAGTATGTCCCCTGCTTTTGCTCAAACAGAGCATTCCCTGTTTTTGCCAGAGGTTTTGTGAGGTATTTGATAAAGAGAGAAAAGCCCGAATCAATAGGTTATTAATCAACCTCCTTTTCTTCTTCCTCCCTTTTTAGGATTTGTAATGGGAAAGAATGAATTTAGGAGAGAATCAGTAAAATCATGGGCAAAGTTTTCAAGAGCAATTATGAAGGCTACACCATAGATCTAGCTGCGACTGAGAGTCCAGAATGTGGATACACATTGAAGGATGCTGAAAACCTTAAAGCTACTGGTAAGTTTAAACAACTGCAGCCTGCTACTGCAGCTTATTTATATTTTCATTCTTTGGTAACAAAGAGTTAGCTTAAAGGACAAAGCAGGGAGGATTTTCAGCCTATCAAGTCCAAAGCAGATGCTCTCTTAGCTATTTAGGAGAAAATTTTTTTAATCTAAGGATTCTGGTTGTGTGTCTTGATCTGGTCAGACTTCTGCCTCCCTTCACATGCCAGTCCATCTCTGCAGAGATGTCATGCTGTGTAGTATCACTGCTGATAACCTTTTTTAGCAGAACCTGTTGTCCACAGACCTTCATATATGAGGCTGCTTGCCATTGTATGAGCTCCGTCCCTATTGTTTATGACAGCATGAGGTGACCTAATTCACTCCAGTGGGTCCATCACACATATTCCCACTGGGAGATTTCCCCCTCTGACAAGCCACTGTCAGCACCCGTCCAGCCAGGACTGTGCAAGGCCGCGCCTCGTGTTCGTGCAAGCACAGCGCACAGAGCTGCACAGAGATGGGCCCTTGCTGAAAGCTGGTCTGGTGGTCTGGTGAGTGGCTGCTGGCACAGGCATAGTGAGCACCGGGCAGAAGCCTAAAACTAGCTGGGTAGACCTTAGGCCTTTAACATAGCAGACTATATGGAATGTTTGGAGTTTAGGGTTGAGTGGTACCATTATTTTAGCTTCCCTGAGCAGTGCTGGAGCTGGATGCAGTTCTGCTGACAATGAGGGGTTCATGGAACTATTATGACACAGTGGTAAGCTGGTAAGTCCATGCACAGAAAGCCTTGTTCAACATTATGCTCTATACATATCATCTTTTGGGTCAGAAAGATTCTCCTGCCCAGACAGGAATGAAGGTAAAATCCAGTTACAACATCTCTACTAGCTGTAAAAGGACACTTGGTTGAATATTTTTGATTCTGTTCTGTAGAAAGCAGTGTCGCACACATGCACTCACATGCAAACACACGCATTACTGTGTCTTGAGGATTGAACTGATGTCTGATTGTAGTGTATATTATTCTGTCATTTAGCAGAAGGTGAGAAAAAAGGAAAAAAGAACATTATGACAAAAAGTTAGAGAAAGGTGGAAATTCTCCTGGCTAGCCCCATTTCCTGCATAATTTGTTGGCAATCTGTATTCATTATCAGCCTGCTCCCATGGCAGGTAAATGAATCCACACCAATGCAGATGCCCTTCCCAATCTTGCCAGCTTTCTCACATACTGGTACACATTATGTGTGTTTGTGACATGAGACGAATTTGGAGAGAGCATATTCTACCTCTTCCAGAAGTGAAGACAATAGCAATATACAGGCTTGGTGCTCTCAGCTGTTATAGAAGTAACTGAGAGTTAAAAGCAGATCACTCACATCCCAATCAGTGCTCAAAGAACAGCCAGACAGGAAGAGAAGTGCTGGCATTTTGGAGGAAAACTGTGAAGGGAACTGAACATGTGTAAAGCTACAGAGAGGACATAGCTCCTCTATGAGCATATAGGCATGGGAGTAATGGGCACATTACCCCATCTGTGCTGTGTAATGACTTTGAGGCAAGTTGGGCTGAAGCTATAGAAAGCAGCAGCTTTGATAACAATCCTTGTTTCCTGCCCAAGGCTGTAATCACTTCAGCTGGATACAGGCCATTGATCAGTGAAGTCCTGACCACCTGGACATAGCCCAGCTGTACTTTGAATTCCTCAAGGACTTTACAAAAACCTGGTAGTCAAGATGCACAACCAGAGGTGAGGTGTGTAAACCTTTTGCCCTATTAATGGAACTACTTAGAGGGGAGAACTGTTGATAAAGGAGAAGGAAAAAGATATTTTTCCATTGGATATTTTTAACATACTAACTTGATGTTTGTGTTCCTGGTTTAATCTGTGCTCTTCTCAGAAATCCAAGGAAGTAACTGAGCTTCATCAGATGCTTTGATAGAGCTCAAAGGAGTGTTATGTATCCCAGGAGGACTCTTAGGATAATTGAACCTTTTGGGCCACTGACCAAGTCTAGCAGAGGAGCATAACCCAGCAGCCACACAGCTTTTAGCAAGAGATCTCAGTGAATGTTGTTGAGAGAAGGAATAGGTGGAGAAATCTCTGTCATTGAAAATCTCAGCAGGGGCTGGCATGGAGTGCTCTGGAAAGAGATGCTCTTGCCTAGAGCAATGTTGCTCTGAAGGAGTTGGGTATTTGTATTGAGCTGAGAGGTGTGGTCATCCCAGCACTGCTGGCATTCCAGGCTTTGTGTCGATTCTGTCTATGGGAACAGTTTTGGGTCTTTTGATCTAAAATTGCTGTCAAGCAAAAGGAATGATGCTGAGTCCATGCTAAGTGACTCAAGTAAGGTGACACTAGCAGAATTTCTAGCTGTCAAAAACCACTTTGTTCCTACTCTGTTTTCAAATAATACCTGAGCAGAATCCTACTCTTTCCCTTAGTGAAATTTTCCCCTTAATGATTCAGTATTAATTTCCTAATAATAGAGATAGATACATGCTACATGTGTCCTAACTCACACACAGAGGTGAAGGGGAATGTGTGGTAACTGAAAAATGCAAGCATGAAGAATATTTCATGTCTTGTCTTGTCTTTTACTTGAGTACTCACTCAACTCTTCCCAAGCATTACCTGTGACTCATGCATCTTCTTTAAGACAGCAAAGCAGCAGACAAAGAAAATGAGGCATGATACTGTTAAGGAACTTGTCTTAAAATGAATTATAGATATGGTGAAGAGAGGAACCCAGGAGTTCTGGAGGAATATGTGTAGTACTATTCTACGTTAAATAAACTAACTTTTTATTTCTTATATCAAGTGAAAGTCAAAATTCCCTGAGAGTAATTCAGTTGTTTCATCTTAGGATTAAAAAAAAAGTCAGAAAGTATTGTCTGTGTTTCTGTTGGAGACTCAACTACAATTTTTGCCTGACTTCAGTGGATAAAAAAGGGTGGAAGCAGCATAGGTTAATGAGAGACCAAGGTTCAGTTCCTGCTTCTGGAACAATGGCAGCTTCCTGATCAGCATGAGAGTATCATCAGGATGGTTCCTTTGATGACTTGGTGCTAAACCGCCAGTAAAATCTGGAACAGTAAAATAAAGAGATGGGGGGAGTTTGGGATTTTCTTACAAAGGCTCAAATTTGGATTTGTTTCATCCAACATTTCTGAAAGTGCGTGAGGTATGTTTCTGTCTGCTATAGGGGTGGTTTTGCATGTGTTACCATCTGTGGCAAGACTGCAGGCCAGGCATGCCTTCTCCTGATGTTGTAGCCCAAGCTCCTGCTTTATCAGCACTTTTACAAATACAATAACAGCAGTTTCCTTGTGCTCATGGTGGGGATTTGCTTTGTGAATACTTGTGTTGCTATAGCTACATTTCCCTAATGTTCATTATTTCTCATAGTGTCCTTGTCACTTATCCAAAGGTGCTGGCATTAAGCAAACTCACAGCATGTTGTTTCTGCCTTGGGAACTATTGGTAGGTGTGCTGAATGAGCCAAGGGGTACTGCAGCTGGTGCCTTGCCTGGAATAAATCTGCTTCAGCCATGAAGGAAGTGGTAATGGAAGTAGTTAGAAGCTTTTTACAGCAGTGCGATGGGAAAGGAAAGCCTACAGTCATTGGCATGTCTTTCCAAGAGTGTTGAACGGGAAGGAGAAGAAGGGATTGTCATCTCTCAAGAGAACAAATGCAGGGAGGGGAGGGAGCACAGGCAACCTCAGTTAATTGCTAGGTTGTGTAATGAGCTGGGGTGCTGGACAGCTACTGTATAGTCCCCATTGTGTCTGTCGCCTGGTTGGGGGTGTACTGCTCTCAGGCATTTTAACTGCTTTTTGGGGTTTTGTTTTTGAATGGTTTAATGAGAAAGCTAAATAGCTGTATAATTCAGAACAGGACTGCAAAAAGTTCACTGTCCCTCAGGCGTGAATGTGTAACTGGTGCTGTGCAGAAAAGGCAGTGAATTCTGAATAGCCACCTACTTCATATGGGAGGACACTGAACAGTTAAGACTATGTAAAAAAGTAGAGATGATTGCTGACAGATATTTCAGACTGACATCCAAGATATGTTCCATACTCTGCATCTTTTCTTAATCTCCCGTATTGTTTTCTCAGGCCTTGATCAGTCCTTAAGTGGACTGCGATCAGTCTTTATTAAAACAGCAGCTATCACTTGTCAATAGGCACCAAAAACTCTACCTCCTAATTTCAGTAGGCTGTTGGATGTAGCTGTTGGATGGAATCTTATAATCTCTCTGAACCAGTACTTGCATATTAAGGCCACTGTGATGGTTAAGAAATTGGAATTAAGAAATGTCTGTTGTGTAAGGAGAAGCTGAGAGAGTTTGGGCTGTTTAGCATGGAGAAGAGAATGCTCAGGGGGATCATATCAACATGTACAAATTCCTAAATGGGAGGGAGTAAAGAGCTAAAGAAGCAGAAACAGATTCCTCTTAGTGGTATCCAAAGACAGGACAAGATGCTATGGACACAAACTAAAATCCAGGAAATTTCCTTTAAACTTAAAAAAAAATGCTTTTTACTCTGAGGATGGCCAAATAGCAGAACAGGTTGTCTAGACATGTCAAGGAATGTCCATCCTGGAGATCCCAAAACCCACGTGAACAGAGTCCTGAGCTCAAGGTGACACTGCTGGGAGTTGGAGGGTTTAGACTGGACAGTTCCCAGAGCTTCCTTCCAATCTCAACTATTCTGAGTTGTGGTCCTGGGATCCAGTGTTAGCTGTTCCATGCTGTTGGGCCTGGAGCAGCATGAATGGAATATGAGGTTCTGTTATTCCTGATGTGCACAAAGTGACCAAGACAAAACCGATTATATCCGTATGACAATACAGAATACTTTTCTGGTTTCACAAGCTTCATTCTAACCCTAGAAAGCTACAGCAGTGCAAGATTATGTGCAAACCACACTTCAGTGTTACACGTATCTTCATAAGTGCTGTGCCTTTCCATCACACGCATTACTGGACATTTAAGAGATCCATCTAATAGTGAACTCTAACTCTCAGTCTGCTTAGCCTGCAAGGACAAGCTCTCTTTTCTGTGTAAAGAGGTCAATTACAATAATATTTAGTCAGCTTTGCAAGCAGTAGGCAGATAGACTCAACTCTTCATGTTGAGTCCAGCTTTGTGATTTAATATCTGGGAGAAATACCATTGTCCTTCACTAGTAACTGAGTGTCTTGAAGCTGGAGTTGCTGCTCCTATGTAAATCCAATAATTAAGACACTCAGATTAGGCAAAGTATCATTTAAAGTACTATTTATTAATGCTAACACTTTAAGGAAGAGAGAATTGTATAGATAAATTCCTTCAGATGTTGGGAGCTCTGACTTGTGCAACACACCGTGCAGACCCTGTCTGTAGAAGGGGTGCCCCATTTTAGTCCTTTGAATGATTGTATTATTTTTATATAAGTAATTCCCTTCAGTATTCCTATTATCCACTAGAAAGAATGTTCCTGTGAGAGCTTCTAGCTGCACTTGTAGGTATAGGAAATGGGTAATTTCAGTTAGCAAGTGGAATCTGCCCACAAGCCCTCTGTTACATTTATCTGGCTGTGTTTACTCTGCAGCTAAGAGACACGGAGTGGGTCTGTGCCAAGGGCAGGAGCGCCCGGCTGCAGTCAGCCCTGTCGCGGTCGCGATGTGCCCCTAGATGGCAGCGATTGCTGCTCTTTTTCAGGACGGACCCTCTGCAGTTGCTGTATTAGTTCTGTCACAGAAGGGCCTGTTGTTCAGTGAGGTCGTAAATTTCAACTGAAAAGACAGAAGAAAATTACTGTCTCGTTTCTCAGGCTTTCTAAGGAAATTTAAAGGAAACATTATTCTATTAGGACAAGTCAATTATTTAAACCTGACAATGTTCTTGTAGACAGTAACACCCATTTTGTCAGGTGTGGATATTTTTAGGTATCTTATCCGTTGCAGATGGGGTACTGGAGTACACAGAGACATCAGCATCAAGCAGTTCTGGGTGCATGAAACTCAATGAAAATGTCAATAGAAAAATGTGGACACCCTTTTCCCCCTACACACCTGATTTCATAACCTTACAGCTATGCAGTGGTTGTCCTTGCTATACTTGCTTTTAAATTGAGATTTAAAAAGCCATAAAAAAGCTTAACAGCAGTCTCAATGCTGGTAAAGCAGTTACTTCTCCAAAATATGGTTACAAGTTGGGCTGTGCTGTGGACAGAGCTACCGTCTGAACATGGAGTACGACTGATGAGGTTTTGTGCTACAGTATGAATCTGAGGACGAGCATATGTTTACTTGTTTGGTGTTCTTGTTATGGCAGGCACTGCCTTCAATAAACGTGCCCTTTTTTTTCACATTTGCACTGCAGTTTGTCCTGACTGGCAACCAGGTGGTAGAGCACAAAGGGTGATCTCAATACCACTTCTGAAGTAAGAAGAGTGACCACAGGCACAGACTGAGGTTCTCTGCCATAACACATCTCTTGAATATTAGAGTGCATGCAAATTTCAGTCAGAGCACTTTATGTGCTAAATAATATCTCATCAGAAGTCATCCAGAGCAGTATGATCCTCTTTTCTGACTGAGGAAAAATAGTTTTGTAATAAGAGATTAATAAGAGATTTTATCATATGTGTTTTGTTCCCAAGCTTTCCAAAACTCTGTAAACCTTGGACAAATCACTAACCACTGCCTCACTTCCCTAAGAATGAAATGGGACGATAGATCTTCCTTTCTTTTCAGTGTATCCTGACTTGTCAAGTAGTGTGAGCTCTGTAAAGAGTGGGTTATCTTTTGTTCCAAATGAATGCATATCAGTGAGCCTCCATCTCCAGGGAGTTTTGCATGAATAAAGAACACAGAGGTGGGACACTCAGTTGTGCTGTGTGCGGGGGGGAATGCTTATCAGCTGCTCGATGTGGCCAGATTCCACGACACATCATCACAAAATCTGCCTTTTGGAGGAAGTTTAAAGACAAGCCCTCATGAATAAAATATTTTCCCTAGAGCTCAAATTGGTTAATAGTTAGGTATTGCAGCTGCTTTTTTATAAAAAGAAATTGAAATTAAGCAGATTGTTTTAATAAATCTTTTTAATATCTCTGTAAAACAGGAAAAACTTATGTCAAACAGCAAACACATCTGTCAAACAGCTGCAAAGATGATGTACAAATAATGACCTAGGAGGATTGTCTTCTAAGTCCAGAATACTTGTTCTAAGCTACAGGAAAAAAACACCTTTGCATAAAGTACAGGAATATTTTCACTAGGAAGCTTATTAAATTATTGTGGTACAAAAGATGAATTGTGTATTCATTACAGTGTAATGCATTGATTGTCTTGTACATGTGAAGTAATTAAAGGGAAAGGCCAAATACCAAATGAAGGTAAAAAAGTTACAAGAAAAAAATTGGCTGTTGATATTTGACAAAATTGTATGAACAGATTTGCAGATTTTCCAACATAAAGATAATATGCAACGTAAAGATAATAAATGCAGAATACATGGAGAGTAATGCTTTGAGGAAGGACCAAATTCAATGAATTTAGGACAAAACATTGAGTTCTGTGTATGTTTATATCACTATAAATCCAGGGTTACTCCTGGATTTATTTACCATTGCTCTGGAATTTTATTAATAAGTTTGAAATTAGCATCTGGCTCACATAATTAATTGCATTTCTATATTGGAGACTGCCTTCAGATCATTGGAGGGCAGAAAGAAAAAATAGGCCTTGTCCCTAATTATAATTATATTACAGTGGCTTTTTCTAAAAGCCATACTTTAAATTTTTATTTAATGCCCCATTCTTTCTGAATCATAAACCTCTGATTCGTAATAGGTAATAAAATAAATAGTTATTTTATTTTCGTGTTTCAACTGCAGTTTTATACCCAATGCCTCCTAATCTTTTCTCTTTTGCAGAAACCAAAGAAGTTTTAAAAATATATACAATTTAGTTAGATTGTTTCAGTTTCCTATGTTTACAAGTTACTCTTCTAATCCATCTCTAATCACTTCCATGTGTCAACTTCTAGGTAAGGACATAGAAGTACAACAAATGGAAAAAAATACAATCTTACACCTTGAACAGCAGATTTCTGTTCAAATCCACCCACACAAACAAAAACGCTTTTTTACAAGAAAAATAAACTGTACAGAGAGCTCTTTAATTTAAAGATCTGATTCAGCCCCTACTGAAACCAGCAGGACATGTCATATTTCAGATCCTAGGTAAGAATGAGAAGATAGTTAATCAAGGTAAAGGATTAGGGAAAGATGGAATGTATGTGTGTACCACAATGCACACACAGTTGTTTCACCTGGCTTAGTATTGCATTTCTTTTTCTATGGATGTGGAATGAAAGTATTAATGCTATCTACATCTGTTCATATTGCTGGAAAAAATAGATATTCCATCTAATTATTAGAATGCTCTTCCTTTGAAGAGGACCAGGGTTTAAAGGCATCCTATTTTTTCTGTCAATTTCTTTATTTAAGATGTCTAGTGATAGTGGTATAAACTCATGGGCTGGAAATGGTTCTACGTTGTTCAAGCAACCAAAGGTCACCAAACTGAGTCCTTCCATGCAAAAGCATAACTGGTGGAGTAAACACTGATTTGCAGTCCAGAAGCAAACAGTGCACAACAATAGATGAGGGACAACTAATCTTCCCCTAACACCAATCAAATCTTAGATCTTTATAGTTGCCCTCTGGATAGTAAAGCTAATTCTGAAGGCTGCTATATCCTTGCTACGGTCCCAACACATATTCCTAACAATGAATATGTTATTTCACAGAATGCAAAAATTGTCCATAGCAGTTTGACACAGCAGTGTTGCAGTGCTGGCTGGCTGTTTCTTCATACTTTGAGCCAAGAAATAAATGACTTGTACAGGACATGTTAAGCAAAGTTTTTAAATTACTTTGTAATCTAAAAAAGCATATAATATAACACTTGTCTGTGCTGGCATGACATCTCTTTAAAGTAGTTGCTGAGCAGTCCCTGGAGTCCAGTGGAATAGCAACAGGAAGAGTTATATTGTAGGAATCATATTCAGTAGGAATCCATTGCTCGCAGGATCTGAAGGACTTCCAGCACAACTTCATAACAGAATAAATACTCATCCTGTGTGTGGAGACACCAGTGTGAAACATCTGCTTACATTCAACATAAATTCTAGACAAAGAAGGGTGGACTAGCTGAAGTTATATATGTTATATGTTTATAACATCAGCATCTATGTCATATGGATACAAAACGTACATTTTTAAGAGAATCCTTGTTCTTTTTGTTCCATCACTGGTAAAAGTACAGGAACTCTGTAGATTAGCATGTGCTCAACTCTCATTTAGGACAGTGAATGCTATATATTTAGGCTAGTGAGGGTTATATATTTGCTTAATTTTAGTCACATGCTCAATAATTACCCTGAAGAAAAATCTATCAAAGCATGTGCCTATAGGAAGAACTTAAGTCTTCTCTTGTTTTTATTCTTACCAACTAATTTGGTTTTCTCTAAGGTGAGTTAGCAGCATCTTGTCCTTCTTCTGTGTGAAAAATCTTTTCAGGAGTGGGTTTTGCTCAGGGGTAGAAGGGTTTACTTGGTGATGATAACGCAGCAATAGCAAGAATTCAACTAAAGGGTATAATTTTGCAGGATAGGGTTTATAGTAAATCCCTGTTTCTGTGATACTTGCTTTTCTTCTTGCTTTAGAAAAAGAAAGGGGATGTGTTGTATTTGTCCTATATTGCTGTTTTGCATTTATTTCACTTACTCAGTTAGGGACAGACTTTCCTATTTAAAACTAGACACCCCTTGCCTAGAGGGCTGTCATTTTCCTCAAACGAGAGCACTGAAATGGTATTTTAAGCCCCACCTTTATCATAGCATATGGAGCTGTACCATGGATTGAGGCATTTTAAAAAACATATTGATCTAGTTGCATATTTAGAACTTACCTTAGTTTGGATCATGCCAAAACGCTGATCTCGCAAATCTCTCACTATCTGCTTGATGTTGAACTGTCAGAAGAGAATGGTTTTTATTTTGGTTGACATGCAAGTTATAAAGAAAGATTTAAGCATATTCAGATGGGGAAGCTGTGACAGCTCTTTTAGAAGTAGTGTATTTGTAGTTACTATCTTTGTTGTTTAAAACAATGAAAGCTGGGTTTATTTTATTTTGTTAGGGTCAATTCTTAGACGATTTATTCTGTTCTAAGATGTTCCCACCATGTTGTTGACATCCATACCAAGTTTTTAATACTTAACAATGACCTGTTTGATACTTACACATAAATCTTTTTCTATATGGCTGAGAAGAATTTCAACACACAGCAAAACTCCACTTCTTCCAATGCCAGTGCTGCAGTGAGCAATAATAGGTCCTGTCCTGTGAGCTTTTCTCATGTAACAAATAAATTTTACAAGCTGCTCAGCGAGTTTGGAAGTATTGTGTTCTGGCCAAGTGGTAAATTGCAAATGACTTACAATGCGCTTTTCTTCTGTCTGGAAAAGAGAGACCAGAAAGGTTAAGAATTATCAGTCCCAAAACAAATTTTCAAGGAATTCCACTAAAAATTTTCTGACAGCCTCATTCTTAAAATTGTTTGTCTACACTTCTTTAGCTTTTCATACTTGACTCCAATAAAGTTTCTTTAGGTTTCAAGAAATGCACTCAGAAACACAGGCCTAGGAAATTTACTTCATATGACTTTGATGAGATGCTTAAGTTACTCTGTTGCCTTGAAAGAATGCAGTTATGTCATTTGTTGGTTAGAAAGGAAAAAGAAAAGCTTTTTTTAAATTATAACATTGCAGTACTGTTTGCTAAAACTGTTTTTGTAGTTGAACTAAGCTTTACTAGAAGAGTAGTAATAAGAGTGTAGTAATATGAGAGCCAAAATAGTAAAATTGTAAATATCTGATAGCTATCAGATATAAAGGAATAACTTGTGATTAGATACTCAATATACAAACCAACTAAAAATGATTAAAAGAATAAATAAAATGTAGATAAAATAAAGAGTAATATTAGTTGAATTTTCCTGGATCAACACTTCTTGTTGCCAGTTCACAAAGCCACATTAAAATCTGAATGCTAACTACCTGGATTTTTACTATCAGAAGAATTTTAATGTAAATATGGATTTCTGCTGAAGTAGACCTGTGGCTTTCTGTAGTAGTTTGCTACTAATGCAGTACAAACATAGCAAACTTAACATGTTCATTGAAACAATCATATATGGTGTTCCATCTTGCCATTTTGAGACTCTTTCAGGAAGACTCATATCAAATGCTTTACAATGCTTCACTCTCGGTGACATAAGGTGAATTTCCTCAAATTGTTATCTTGATGGAAAAGGCACCAAGTTTAGTCTGGCACAGGTGTTTTAATTATGCCACTAAATAATATGTCCTGCAGAAATTTTTGCAAAGCCTTACTTAATATCAAGGCAAGACTGATGGACTTATACCTGCCCTGTTTTCCATGTTCTTCCACCTGGATTCTGTATTTGTTAAGTTTCTAAAAAATTGCTGTTAGATTTGTATTTTCATGTGTGTTTGTGTCTTTTCGTGAACAAAAAAAGTATCAATTGTCCTAAATTCTAGGATGAAAGCCACCTTCTTCCCCTTCTTCTGTCCATCCAACCACCATTACAAAATATGAATCCACTGTGGTGGGGATGTGATTTGATGAGAACAGGAAACAATTCTGCAAAACACTGAACACACCAGTTCTGTGACTATTAGAGGTCTCATTTTTGGAAGTTCTTGTCCAAACGTATGTAATATTATATCCATTGCTTATGCAATGAGCAAAAAGAAAGCACCTCATTAATCCTAATTTTATGCCTGTTATTCAAATTTTTACATCCCTAAAAAATACGGGGCACATATTATGGAAGAAGCAAACAATACTACTTGTATCCACTCATGTAAACTACATAATCAATTTCATCGTATATGAAAGTATGAAGTCAACTTACCTGCTTGTTGATAATTTCTATTTTTCTAATTATGAAGTATTCCAGAATCTGGTAATTGTGTAGCCTGAGATAGAAATTAGCCAGGTCTTTAGAGTCATAGGGAGATTCAGGCCAGTATCGATGACATTTGACTTGCCCTAGCTCCACTTCTTTTGTCATCATGGCAATCACATCTGATTCACTCTCCCAGACCATTTGCCAGAAATCAGCCATAGTGGATGGAAGAGGTCCTTGGGTTATAATATAAAAGTGTTCCTCTTCTCCAACATTCATTCTAATGTAACTTGCATTAATGTAGCCATTCTCTTCTCCCAGAGGAACTCGTGTCTTATCATCTGTACAGAAACAGAAAGATGCTATTTCAGCTGTGGATCTGAACAGAGTTCTACCATCTCCAGCACTCAGAATATAGGAAACCTCAGTCTCTCCAGAAAAGGATGCCTCTGGATTTTAGAACACATTTTACTAGTAGCACCAATATTAACCATTGCAAGTAGGAATTCCCACAGATAAATTGTATGGTTCATGGCAGCTTTATTTATCTTAAGGTACTTGTGTAACACTGTGAAAAGCCTTCTAATTACTATAGAACTGTTTGCCAGTGTTCCAACATAGTGTACTCAGTGCTTTTCATGTATTGCATAGGAATGTTGTCAATGGATATTGGTGTTATAAACTAGGAGAACCTCTAAGAATATATATACTGCATCACTGATATATAGAGGTGCTACACATTTTTGCATGTGTTGTTCTGTTGCTGCAGTTTAGGAAGACATCAAGGGTCCAGAAAGTTTTTTTGTGTTCCTCTGATGACTCTGATGTTCACCAAATGCACGTTCTCATTTCTGTGCATACTTACATGGAAGGATATCTCGGTATCTGTTTTTATTCTGGTTTTCTGGTGCTTTGCCAGTTCTGCAGTCATCTATTGGTTTCACATGTTCTAAAGCCTAGATCAAAAAGAAATACTCAATCCATGTTGTTCATATCCTCAACAGACAACTTTTTGCAGTGTCAGTGTGAACAAACTTTACTGCTGTATATAACTCAAGACTGGCAAATACACTTCTTACAGAGGAGAATCAGTATATAATTCTCTAAACTTCTAGGCAAGGAAGTTAATTTGCTTTGTATTTTCTTTGACCTGCACAATATTTCTGCATTTTCAGGTGATATTTCCAGCCCTTATCCTCAGACCCCATCATTACAAGTCCCTGTTGTATATTGCTGTATTGTAGATGTTTGGAATACTGTCTTGGCCAAAATTCAGCATTTATGATAGATAACACAGTAACTAAAGCATTAACTATTGCACTATTAGCAGTGCAAAAATTACTGAATACTTTTCAGTGATGGAGAAAGTGATGAATATAGGGAACAGTATCAATAATATTAAGTGCAAATCATACAGTCATTAAGAACTTCACAGCAAATGTAGGGGAATTGAATGCAGGGTAGTCAGAAGCAGGAATGTGCAAGTTCATTTCATTATATTTTTATGTTACCTCAATATTTTTTCATTCTTCTACCTATTTTCTGTGCATTGCACAATGCTCAGTCATCACATTCTGCCACTATACATTTATATGAACTGAAGTACATGTCACCCTAGGACACAGCTCTTGAACACTTTCATCTACGGCTTTTACTCAGATAAAATATCCACTGGCTTTGGTAACCAGCACTTTACTGATTAGATCTTTATGTTTCCTGTGCAGACGTGCGACTGAGCTCATAGTAAGCTATACCAACATCAGTAATGGAATGTACTGAATGAGAATTAACACATGTCTTTGAGCCTTCAGGGAATGTCAGAAAATCCTATACACTTGAGCCTGTGGGATTTTGTACCCAGAAAGTCAGAGATATAAAGGCAAGTGAAAGAAACAGATAACATTGCAATTACTATGGAAAAGTGGCAGCAATCCATTCCACTGGTAATAAGCATGTCCTTTAAAGGAAAATCCAGTACTATCTTGAAGAATTATGAAATAATCTGTTCTTTGGGAATTTGATGATAACTTCCTATTCTGTTTATGTTCTGAAACAAGAAATTTTACAAGCCTTCCTAATTTTACTTTTTTTTAATGATTTATATGCAATCAGATGTAATTATGTGTTTTCATTATCTGTGGAGGTACATTACTTTTTCTTTGTAATTTCATTACAAAGTCCCTGACCGTAACAGCATCTTGTGGCAATGAGTTCCATGGATAACTGGAGTGTTCCATTGTGTGGAACATTTTTCTTTCCACTGTTTCTACTCTAGTGAATCCTTAGCAGCATGGACTTCTTGCTTAGGTGTAGCCCCTAGGATAGTTCTTAGGCAGATGTTCAGCAGAGCTGAGGGGGTAATAGGAAGAAGTCAGTCTGGGGGAAAAAAGATTCCTAATCTACATTATGAATGTTACATTATTTGTTTTCCTTCTACACGGGCAGTATCTTTGAACAGGGAATGATGTAAGGCTGATACGTGTGGAAAGAGAGATGCAAATACTGTACTACCACCCAAACAGCAGAGTAGAAACCCCATTTTGGCAGGAATAATTGTCAGAGTAAAAGGATGCAGTAAAGATATACAAGCTGAACTCCTATGCAGTATGCAGAAGCTATTAAAAGTCACTTTCTTAGCTGTGCTGAGCTGTTAACTCTTAAGAAGTAATCAAAGTTTACCATAAACTCCTTTAGCACCTCTTGATTCTCAATCCGCAGCTGAAGGCCTTGAATAAGACCTGTTATGCCAGTCCTTGGATCTACTCCACTCTGTGATGGTTTCAAGTTAATTAACTGAGTCAGTTCATCTCCAGAAGCAAAGGTTCTGTCTATGTGTCAACAAAAAAAACAAAAAAACAAAAAAACAAAAACACAATAACAACAACAAAAAAAAAACACCCAAGAAGTTTTTAATTATTATTGTTCATAGTGCAGAATCGTGACTTTAAAAACTAGGGAGCTGCAGGATATATATTTATTTTGCTGCTTATATTGTGGAATTGAAATATGAGAAAATGGTAGAAAATATTTTCAACTTACTTATGTTCACAGCAGAAAGAAGAATAAGTCAACATCATGGATACAACCAGCACCACATTTCGTGCTATTTGGAAGCAGATCCAACTATTGCAAGTTATTTCCTCACAGAGTTTCTAAATACAGTCTGTTCTAAATAAACTGTTCTTTCAGAATTGGTGACTTTAATGCTAGTTTATACTGGTAGAGGAGTCTCTGGCCACATCTTCACAGAGAATCATCTTCATGTTTCCAAAACTTCCATGCCAATTAGTGTTGCCACACTGCACTGCTAGGAATAATCACGACAAATTCTTCCTTCCTAAAGTAAGCAAATATATTTTTCTTCCATCTTAACTCACACTGTCCTTCAAGAACAAGATATGAACTATCTTTGATGCACCAAAGTCAAGATTCAGTTTTACTACTTAGCTCATCCTGAAATGTATGTTCTGGTCCAGTACTTGACAGATTGGGAAAATGGATAAACATTGCATCTTCAGAAATATCACTATTCTACTGGGGTTGATAGAAAAACTTCGGAGTAAATGTTGAGTAAAACCAGTGGCTTGTTAGGTAAAAAGTAATGGTTTGAGGCAGAGGAATAATGGAATTTGGGTTTTTTAGTCATAGGCTACTCTTTGCAAAGGATAACATACCAGCTGTCTCAAAGAAAAGCTGATGATGCATTCCAGGAATTTGTTGCAGGATGAAGACAAGAAGCAATGCTCTGTTTTCCTCCTCTAAGGTATCATAGCTACTCTTAACTAATTTCTGTTACAATAGAGTCGTGCTTGCTGTGTTTTTTCTCTGGGCTACAACTTGCCCCTGCCTTGCCTGAGCTTTTAAGACACTTTCTGTTTGCATTTCAGTCTCTAACCCTCAAAGAGGCTCCTACTATCGAGTTGAGGGTGCCAGTGAAGACAGATGCCCACTCTAGACAGAGCACACTATTTCCTATACACCTCTCCTTCTGGATCAAGGGGAATTAAAAAAACCCAAACCCTGAGCAGGTAGTAGAGGATAGATTGTTTATAATCTTCTGTTTGTTGGCCAACAAGTCTTGGTAGTGTGAGGGAGTTACCTGTCTTTTACTTCTAATAAGAGCCATCAGCAACTCATTGCTTCCACTGGTTGAGAAGAAGCAAGGAGAGAGAGAGAGCAATCTGTATTTCACAGAATCTGTGAGATACTGCAGCATCCTCAGTATAATTCCTTTTGCAAATTATTCTAATTTGGAGCAGAATGAGCTTAATTTTCATAAAGAAACAATTAGGCAGATTCTTTCTGTAAACTGCTCTGTGTGTCAGAGAGGCTTTGGCACCTGAGCTGTGAAAGTGCTTTAGTACGTGCTTAAGCACATCAGTTCTAGAGATTTTAATGAAATTGTCATGGGGGGTGAAATTCAGTGATTCTGGGGAGGAAGTCTTGAGAGACAGTTTGACACTGTTCTGAATTTAAGTGTTTAATTTACTTTTTTGTGAAGTCATATGGGAACAGTAAGGGAGAGAGGAGAGACCTCATGATGTATGTCTCCTTTGAGAGTTACAAAAGTTTGGATGGCCTATCTATGCATCAGTAGTAAAAATTCTGTCTTGAATGCTCTGGTCTTTTAGACTGAAAGAGCAAATCCTTAGCTTGTATATAAGGGACTAGTGTTGTTCTCAATGTAGATATATGGAGATGCTCAGCTATACTGTTGAAGAAACAAGAGAAGTTTTTGCATGATTACTTCTAGGTAGAACAGGAATCCTGTGGGGCATAACATCATCTTCATTGTTCCAGCTGCCTGACTCAGACTGTTGATTTTCTCTTCTGCAGCTTTCACATTCTGCACATTTCTGTGACCTGCAAAACAATGTCAGTTGAAGTGGCAGAATCTTTGATAACCTGAACCATACAAAGATTTTGTGTTTAATCTATTTGTGCTTACTTTTAACTTTATTGAGCAGCTATTTACAAGAATTAGTCAGAACTCTGAAGATCATAAGTTCAAGGAGTTGTAGCAGCATGTTGTCTGGAGTATTGTTTACAAATATGGCTACTGAAAAATACTATTTTTGTTATGGTACGTTGTAGGATTTTTTCAGAAGTAAGAGCATATTCTGAATAAAAAGCTTCTCAAAAATGACTGGAAGTAAGGTTTCTCATAGCTAGAGACCATTTTCATGTAGGACAGTTTTCAATTGTTAGCCCTTACGCCTGGAAGCTTCAATTCTCTTGTCTTAGTAGTTGTGTGGAAGCTGTTTAGCAGCTCTTCCCTGAAGGTGGAGCTGCATTCCAATAGACCCGTGTTTCTGTCATTTTCATACTACATTCGGACAGAGCTGGAAATATGCAAATAATTTATCCATACTATTTTTTTTAATAGTTTTACTTCATTTGAAAGACCTACCTGTCTGAAATGTTACTGATGAGGTCCTGATAGTCTTGTCTAGCCAGCTGACCTTGCAGAGGAGATTTGTCTGTTCTTTCTGCATCCTGCATGTTTCAAATAAGAAAAAGCTGTGAAAAATCAGTACACAGAAACATCAAGAATATAGTTACTTTCATCAAAATTCGTCCTTATTTCTGACAGAAATGTGTCCTTTGCTTAAGAAGGAAAGGAAAATATAATAATTTCTAATTTTCTAATAATTCAGAAGAAAGTGTGTATTGAAGTCACTAGTTGGAGTAAAAAGCCTTATCAGCTGCATTTGTAAGTTTCTGAACAATAAAACAATACAGTCCAGAGACACCTCTACATCTCAGTATGGATGACTGACTTAGAAAAGTTTGTTATATCCTCTCCAATCAGAGAAAGAAAATGCAATCACAGGAATCATGAGTCACACTCTTCCCCTCCCAGTTCTTGGCAGCAGGAAGCACCAGCATCTGAGATGGAACTGTTGGTAATAATTTCCTTTTTTTATCTTAGACACAACAATGCCAACAGTAGAAGCAGGGTGCAGCTGCTCTGCTGAAGAAGCACTCAACTAACAGAGAAGGCAGACCCTTGATGATCCTCCATATGCAATAGAAGCAATAGTACTGGTGGCTGTTTATCCATCCTAAAGAGTAATAACTAGGTCCTGCATTTAAATAATGATGCAGGATATCTACTGTTAATATGTGAGAGTAGCTTCTTCTCAGCTGTAACTCTTGATAAATAATTATTTAAATTTTAGTTCAAATTACCATTTTTCTTTTTCTGGTTCAATTACGTTACTTGAATCAGGGTTTGGGTTTTTCATTTGTTTTCTGGAGGATAAGAAGACCTAATTTTCTCACATTTACTGAGGAGTTTTATAGTTTTAAAATTGGCTCTAAAATTTATTGTGGAATGTCTTGCAGGACTTACTAAGATTCAAAATCATAGCCATGTTTGAAGAAATTTAGATGCATTTGAGTTTTGAATAGTAGTGGAGATAGCTGATAGCTGAATATTTTAATGTACATGGTTTAGAACTACTGAAAGGATGGTAAAATTAATAAATTATTCATTTCAGTATTATAAAGAATCAGAACAAGACTTGCATATGCAGTCTTTCTTCCTTCCACCCTTTTAGCATATGTATTATACTTATCTCATGCTCTTGTCTCAGTGGAATCCTGATTCACTCAAATGTCAGCAGCATCAGTCATGGCAGCACACTTCCCTCACATTAAACTTTTTTTCATTAAGAAGGTGTGGTTCTTGCCCACATTGCAGCAAACTCATGTTGTAAACAAACATGAGTACATTGCCTGATAACTTCTGAAAACTTCTCTGATTTTACCTTGTTGCACATTCTGTTGGAGTCTTCTTCCTTGAAACTGAAAACAGGCTGGGCTTGCAGGCTTTTCCCACCACTTGCTGAATACCAGAAAACAAAACAAAACAAAAAAAATCAAATGCATGAAAATATAGGTCCATTTCTTCTCTGCTGCTTAGACCAAAGGACTTTGACCTCAGATGGGGCATTGAGATACAGTGTCTTAAACTGGCATGGAATCTCCCTCTTGTGAATGCCTGGGAAGGTTGATAGAGCACAAATGCCATATGTCACCACCGAAGAAACCAGCATAATTCAGACTGATACACTGAAGTAAAGCCCTGTATCAACAGCAGCTATAAAAAACCATGAAACTATTTAAATCTGCTCTCCCTAACCCAGCTCATTCCTTCACAGTGCTAAGGGAAAAGTACCATAGATTAACTTTGCTGCCAGTACTTCCAGAATACCATTGTGTTTTGCAGGAAAACAGTTCAAACTTCCCAAAAACTATGTAATTCACTGATGTTATGTAAGAAGAAAATGGCAATGGCAGTGTCTTCTTGACTAAGAATACTTGAAATAAAGCCTTCAATTTGTAACCAGCAGGCCAGAAGGAGGAATTCTATATCCGTCCCACTTAGGTTTCTCCACATTACTGAAAATGTTTCAGTATTCAAAGAAATAGATAGTTGAGGACTATAACTATGTAATCTATTGGCAGTTTTATATCCTTGCTTCCACTCCCACCTTTAATTAGTATTTAATTTTTGAGTATTCAGTAGAGCAGAGCATAGAGCACAAAGTTTTTCCACAGTTAGTCATGCCTGTAAGTACTGCCCTTTGCAAGATGGGTGTGCTCTCAAATGAATAACAATAGACCTGGGAGCAGAGGCTTCTGGATTTGAGCATGAACACCACAGAAGAGAGAGGATCTGTCTGCCAGACAGAACAGGAGGTGTAGTGCTTCTAGAAGATAAGTAGGAGTGATGGGATGTGAAGTTTGTGGGAGAAGTATTTTAGCAATTGAGCCAAAACCAGGCTGTGATTTCATCAATGAGTTGCATAAAATGGGGTAAAATCAGACCAACATTCATGACTTATAAACTTAAGCTGAGTTAAAGCATCTTTGAGGGTCTTACAGCTTTGTTCCTAGATTTAAAATCACACTTGGGTATTCCTTCCCTGTGTCTTGAGCAGTTTAGCCAGAGCTGCAAATCAGGGTAAAGAATGTGTTTGTACCTACAGCTATGAGACAGGACTGACTGTAAAATTAACTTGTTTTGCTAATACTGAAGTTGAATTCCGGCAACACATAATCCCACTTCTGTCATATGATGAGTGGATGTGGCTGCTTACCAGGCTCAGCTTTTGTGTTTGGAGTGGAAGCTGTGTTGCTCTGGTTGCCTGAATAAGCCCAGTGCAAAGCCACGCTTCGGCAGACAGTGAGCTGAACAGTGCCTTGCGCCCTGCGCAGCAGATCTGTGACTGTTTGGCGTGGCAGACCAGACACAAAAGTCTCATTCACCTGAAAAATACAATGATGTGTATTTCCAGATTCTTGTAACACAAAGCCCTAGCACTGGGAGATCTTCATATTACTTCTTTGAACTTCATGTGTCATCGTTTTCTCCCATTTGTGGGAGAGGATTCTCATTCTCTCCTAACTCACTCACAATCCTTCATCTCTATGTCTTTATACCATGATTGCCAGCAGGACACCACAGAATTATAGTCTGATAGTAAGTGGGATTTCTCCCATTCTTCATTGAGAAGATGAAGGAGAG
This sequence comes from Motacilla alba alba, assembly GCF_015832195.1. Taxonomy (NCBI): domain Eukaryota; kingdom Metazoa; phylum Chordata; class Aves; order Passeriformes; family Motacillidae; genus Motacilla; species Motacilla alba. Next base: position 18,044,442 of record NC_052021.1, read on the forward strand.
ATGGAAGTAAATGAAAGCCAGAAAATCAACAAATTTTGAAACTCATGGAGGGAGAAGAAAAAATAATTTGGTGTAACGAAAAGGATTATTTATATTAAAAGCTGGCAGAATGGCTAGGATAGTAAGCTTTTAAATAAAGACTGAAAAGCCCTAATTCCCGTGCTTTTTGTTTGTCTTTATAATACCTACCTACCAGTAAGCTCCTGGTTAGCTGTGACCTGCATGCTTGGATAGTTAATTCTGGCTTCCCTGAAGTTTCTCTGGAATCCTCACTAGGCACAATTGCAGTCAGGAGTAGGTGCACTTGGCTGCTTGCTCTGTGACTCTGGGTCTGTGGGTCTGTGATTGCTGGGTGTCCAGCTACCAGCTCTGGGGAGGCCCAGTCCCACAGGAGGCTGAACTCCAGGGAAGACACAGGGGCCCCAGGACAACCCTCTGACCCCAGGAGCCAAGGGACACCACTCCTACATGTTACTGTGCAAAGCAGCATCAGATTTCCAACCTGCACCACTTTATATTGGACAGATGCTCATTACAGAGTAAGTAGAGAAAATGTAAGCCAAAGCAATGAAGAACAAACATTACCTTCAGTAAGATGTCACCAACTTGAAGTCTCCCATCCAGATCTGCACTACTGTCCGGGCTGATGGCTTTTATTAGGATAGCCCTGCCATTTTTTCCACCTACCAGTGCAAAACCTAGGCTTCCATTTTCAGCTTTTTCCAGCTCAATCTTAATAATGAAGTCCTACAATAGACAAGGATGCAGTCTAAAGTGGCATTCATTCAGGGCTGTATTTTGTTTGCATTTTTATTACCCAAGATTCCCATTATTCCCACAGTCCTCACTGTCTGATGTGGATTATGGGATATATCCTACTCTACTCTTGAATAGATCTATAGGACTTCCAGGAATCAAGGTAAGAGCTGCATGTATGTATCAGAATAAAAATAGTACATATTTTCATACTCTGTTTAATAACGCTGCTGGGGAAAATAACCCCGTAAGAGCAAAGAAATGTGTACTTCTGTAATCCTTTTATAATATATCAAATAAATCACCTTAACTGACAAATAAGGCATTCTTATCTTCAGCATGACATTAATGCAGTACATAGTTTATTCTCTTATTTTTATATAATTTAGATCTTAATCTTGTAATCCCAATTTTCCATCTCTTTTACTTTAGCACTTCATTTGCTTTTAAAATCAGCTGCTTTTTTAGGGTCAAGTAGTATGTCAGAAATAGCAGCAAGCTAGAAGTGTTTATGACTTGCAGCATGACTAGTTCCAATGCCACAAATATCAGCCTTGTAAATTATTATTGCAGGTTTAAAAGATAAACCATCATGGATTAAATCATGCAGAAGAAGCCGTTAGAGTGATGACATAATAAAAAATTAGAAAATTATTCCAATCTTTTTGCCAGGTTTAGGTCTAATTTTAACAAGAGATAGCTTTTTTTTTTTTTGAAAACCACAATCAAGAAAAAAATAGTCTATTCACAGGAAATATCAGTCCCAATTTGGATCATTTCAATTAAAGTTACTTTCCATGTCTTTGCACCAACAGAAGTGATGTTTGTGCTTGTAAGAATTTTCAAGCATTGTATGCTGAGCATGGAAATAACTTTCTTTTCCCCCCAACAGCAACATTCCTGTGTATTCAGTAATTCATAATAAATAATAAAAAACTTTAAAAATGCATTACTTTTGCCAAATTCAAACCATATTGGTCTATATCAGTGCTGCATAATACTGCAAAAATTTGGGCTAATTTTATTCTTTTCAAATGTCTATCTGAAAATTGCAGAATGAAACATATTAATCTCAGTTTTCAAATATTATTGTGGAAATGTTTCACAATTGCACATATTTTCCCCAGAATCCCGTGCTGTGACATTCTGTGTCTTTTTCCTGTGCCGCCTCCTTTCTAAGCATTGAAAGACAGCAACAGAAGAGTCTGTCCCCAGGAAGTGCCCAGTGCATTCTTCTCTGGGATTATGCTGAATGCAATTCAACACTTACAGGACCCTCTCCAAGTGCATTATACCCACATTTTCAAAGAGAGGAAGAAAAAACATTAAATACCACTATTGAAAAAACCTCTTTCCATATAGCTCACTTCACTTGATGAACCACCTCACACCTCAGAGTGTCACTTACTTTACATTCTGGAGAATCAGGAGTGTTCTGCTGAGCATCACAGTTTGTTTCCTCCAAATGTTTCTCTGTGAAAAAGCAAAAACAATTTTTAGATAGTTGTCCTGGTAAAATACTCTACAGTATAACACTCAAAATCTCATTCAGAGACATAATACAGCATGCTATATTTTATATGTGAAATACAAAATAAATCCCACGGATTTATGTGGCCTAAAACTCCTGAAATGTGAACCACACTGTGACCTTTTTACCTCTTTCTGAGCAGGTTCCAAAACAAGTTTTAAGAACTGCGTGCTACAGAGACACCAGATGGAGAACAGTAATGTATAATGAGGGAGGAAGGATTTTTTATGAACAGTTAATCTTTCCCAGGTGATGCCATTATCACCTATAAACTTACTTTTCTTTCAAAGAACACAATTTTACTAACCCTAATTGAAAAATGCAAAGTTCCTTACCATGTTGATGCAGCAGATGCTGATCCTGGGAGTTCAGGTTTTCATTTGACAAAGAAATATTGGCTTTTTCTGTTTCAGCTGGTGGCCCTAAAAACATACATGTATGTTTGCTCTTACAGGCCTCCTGCTAAATTTCATGTGCACATGGAATGTAAACTCTATGCTTAGGTCATTAAACAAAACATCAATTTCCAATATTGATGGTATATGAAGCAGTGTGAGACCACTGCATGATTAAGTTTGCCAATTTGCACAGAGATATAAACATTCCAGGCATGAATTGCAGAGCTACTGCATCTTAGCCATTGTTATTTTAAAAATGGTAACAATCAGAGACCAGACTGAGTCACTAGACATGTGGCAATGATCAGGCAGATGAAGGAACACTCCCACCTCTACCAGCCCCCTCCGTTTTGTGGTTTTGCTTTATCATATTTTAATCTTAGCTGCCTTCCACAAAGTACTCTTAATGTGTGAATTATTGAAAATAATTAATGTCCAGTAGTTTAAAAAAAAGTTACCTGTTTCAACTGCAATTTTAGTACGTATTCTTGTTAACTAAGCCTATAAAATGAAGGCTTGTTTCTTAATAACAAATTGTTACAGATTTATCTGTAAATATATGACTGATGATAGCAAATGGAACACCAAATACAAAATTAGTATAGGTTTTTAAAAGTGCCTGTAAAATGGAAGAATCATAGAATCATAGAGGAGTTTGGGTTAAAAGGACCTTAAAGATCATCTACTTCCCACCCTCTGCCATGAGCAGGGACACCTTTCACTAGACCACCTTTCACCACCTTTCAAAGCCCCATCCAGCCTGGACCTGAAGATTTTTAAGGATGAGATGTCCCCAACTTCTCTGGACCCCCTGATCCAGTGTCTCACCACCATCACAGTAAAGAATTTCTCTCTCCTATCTAATCTAAACCTGCCCACTTTCAGTTTGATTCCCCCTTGTCTTATCACTAACTGCCTTTGTCAAAAGTCTCTCTGCAGTACCCCTTTAGGAACTGGAAGGAGCTGTAAGGTCTCCCCAGAGTCTTCTCTTGTCCAGGATGAACTACTCCAACTCTCCCAGCCTGTCTTCACAGCAGAGCCCTGTGCTCAGGTGTCCCAGCCCTCTGACCATCTTCATGGCCTCCTAAATTGCTCCAACAGGTCATGTGCTTCTTATTCTGGGGACGGCAGAGCTGCATGCAGCACTCCAGGTGGGGTGTCACAGAGCAGTGGGGCAGAATGCCCTCACTCAACCTGATGGCCACACTGCTTTAGGTGCAGCCAAGGATATGATTTCTGGGCTGTGACTGCACATTGCTCAGTCATGTTTAGCTTTTCATCAGCCAACACTCTCAAGTCCTTCTCAGGGCTGCTCTCAGTCCATTCATTCTCTGCCCAGCTTGTGTTTATGCTTGGGATTGCTCTGACCCACGTGCAGGACCTTACATGTCTTGTTTTATAGGAGAGGCAGGTAACTGTGCCAGTACAGCGTTTATAACTCTATCACAGGTGGACTAGGTCTCACTACCTATTTGAAGGGGTCTTGAGAAATCTTGGAATCTGCAAAGCTCACAGAAGGCTGTGTGAGCAAAGTCCTACCAGGCTTTTGCCGTGCTTCAGTTCTATTGCGTTAACTCAGAGTACACATAACTTTATCCACACCTTGTAGAAAATTGCTTCAGTTTCTAGAAACAAACACATGGCTGCATGTGTAAGGAAATCTGTCACTAACTTGACTTGGAATAAGTTCTTCAGGTAACCATATGCCAGTATTCAGATGAGTGTAGGCATGTGAATAATTGTGGTCCAGGATTACTTTTTGAAGTCATGTTTGCATGATTTAGAAGAAAAAAACCAAAACAAACATTGAGCTATCCAATCAGGTAAATGAAACTGGGGTTAGGCCTGACTTAATGCTGCAGCCAAGTGTGCCTTGGAAAGCATTACTTGCATAACTAACACCCTTTGTATATGCTGACCTAGATGTGATCCCTCTCCTTCCACCTGAGGGTGCAGGTGCAGCCTCTGCTTGCTGAGACTCCTTAGGCTGCCAGAGCAATTCTGGTCACATCTTTGTGGTGTAGATGATTGTTGAAGTTTTGTATCAGTGAGAATATCAAATATCTCCCCTTATAGGAATGTTTTTATATTAACTAACAGATATTAGTGCTGCTTGTTGATTTCATATACTTCATTAATAACGGTTTCAAAAGGTGGTCTAGATGATGAAGTAGTGACTCGTATTAAATAGTGGCTCAAGAAGTGCTGGAAAACTTCTTAGAGGATAGTTTTAGTCAAAACAGATGTTGAAATATGACCACATAAAATTCCTATTTAATAACAAATTTAAAAAATAGAAACTGAGTATGTAAAAAATTACTTTTTTACAGAGAACTATGCATTTTATTTCTCTCTTTAAACAGCTACCAAATTTTCTTCAGACCCCTAAAATGGCCATAACAGAAATACTGAATGGCAAGTTACAATTTGTTAATAAGTTTTAAATGCAATGAATCAATATCTTCTGCTTATTTTCCAAATCAGCAAGTTTTGAACTAAAACCCAAAAACATTAGCCTTACTTACTATTGTCCTGCTCTATAGGAACCACTGGATTGCCATTTCTGGGGGCAGAAAAAGTGAAATATGTGAGCCATTAAGCGCTGCATGCTTTGTAAAGCACATATGAAAATTATTTTTAGAAATTCAATTATCTGAATAGTAGTTGTCCTTCTATGATTTTGTTAGTGGTGCTTTTCTAAAGAGAATTGATATCAGTATATGAAAATGTTTGACTGTAGTGAAACATTTTATTAAAATGTATTGGGGAAAAAAATAAGCATGGTAAATCATCTGGCTCAATACAGAGCTGCTTTCTGGTCCATTTTGAATTCAGCTTTGGTTGCCCCCTGTATAAAGTGGGAATGCTCTTCTGTAAGTTCTTTTACCCTATTTCTGTTTAGCTCCTTAGTTTGTAAAAAAAAAAATTAAAATCAGGAGGTGCTGACTACTAACTTAATGTACAGCAAGATGTATAATGAGGCAGCAGTTTATTCTTCTTGTGTTAGATAAGCACAAGTTAATAAAACAGTGATAAAAGTTTGAACTATGTTAAGACAGCTGCGACAGCCATTCTGTCACATGCTCTGGTTACATAACTCAGTTACTCACATGCTTTGAGTTAATATTTTACCATTCCTCTGAGATCTTTGGAAGCTATTTCTGCATCAGTCCAGGACCTGAGCTGGTGTGATATCAGACTGTGGAACACAATGAATCAAGATGCAGCCGTGAACTGATGAGTGAAATCCTTTACAGACGATTATTGTTCAGGCCTGGAAAGACTTTCTGGTCATGCTGCAGGTTAAATGCTGCATTTTTACTACCTTTCTTTGGCTGTTGGAATTATCTCAGAATTTCTAATCAGAGATAGTTTCTTGCTTGTAGCTGCGAATCTGAGATTATAAGGGGAAAGTTGACACTCGTGATGGAAATACAAAGATTTTCCCTAGAGAGCAAGACATATGAAAATGGTGCTCAGCCTCACAGTTAAAGGCTTCACATTTGATTTTGGATGCTGGAATTTGAAGAGTTCTCATTTGTGTTGTATGAGTCTACTTGTACTTGCTGTGTTAGTTGTAATTACAAGGAGTTGAGATGTCTTATGAATGTTATTTATCAGGTTGCAACATTCAGACCTTTGAGATAAAGCATTTTTCGGTTTTGTGTTGTCTGACTTGTTGATGTAAAATTTAGAAACTTGCTTCAAAGTTAGGATCAAGTATGCTCAGATTTACCTTGTGGCTTTGATTCGAACATTCTGGGTGGCAGCTTCACATACTCTCACTGCATCATCCAGGCTAATGCCCTCAGTGCACAGTCCACTGATGTAAACAATCTGATCTCGTGGCTGCAAACTGCCTTCCACACTGGCAGGAGAGCCAGGCACTATCTCTAGCACATAAATACCTTGTAACTTGCTTCCAGCTCCTCCTGTCAGCTTCAAGCCTAGAATAATGCAGAGAAAGCATCTTTTGTGGCAGAGTGTTTTGATTTTCACTGTCAGTGACTTAAAGTGGAATAAATGTGAGTCACTGAAAGATAGGCTGAAGAAATCACTGACATTATAAATAACAGTCCCACCCCAGTAAAATGGGATTTATAAGTTGGACTGAAAGAGTGAAATGTCATTAGATGTTAAAAAAAGTATGGAAAAACTTAAATGGTGGTGCCCATCTCTGTGTTTCAGTGCTGCCCTAGTGCTTCATTTCCCCTGATGTTTGATAGTCATTGCAATAGGACACTGAGCTGAACAGCAGCAGCTCCCTCATTACCTGCACATTTAAATGCCTTGCAGTCTTCATGGTGCCACTGGGAAAGGAGGCCTACAACAGCTGAGGAGGGACCTACACAGCGCAAACAACACTTAAGGAATCTATGAACAAATTAGTTCCTACCTGGAAACAGGATGCTGTACATGAGCAAATATAGCCATACTGTTTCCTGAGTCTACAGTTTTATCTGTGTGCAGTACTCATAACATGCTACAGAAATATCAAGATACTCACATTGTGGGGATTTCTTTTATCGTTTGTATTGTTTGTAGATAAAGCCTTGTGTCTGTGGGGAATCAAGGATTCAAGTGGAGATTTTTTGAATAGCAAACTGTAGTCTCAACCTGTGGCTCATCCTTCTTAAACTTTCCCTTTTCTTCAATTTTTTTTCTTTCCCTCCAAATAGATCTTTATGTGTCTCTGCAGGTAGTAGACATTATTATCCAACTACCTAAAACTTATATACATAAGTTACAGAAAAATATGATACTCGAAATCTGCCAGAAACTTCAGTTAATAGGGTGACAATGCAAAGATAATTTTTCCAGCTACCTTCATTAGTCTAAGAAGCAATATTAGTCTTCCCTCTTAGATGTTGCCCAAAAAAAAGCTCTCATTCCTTGGTCATGAGCGATCATGAAGAGCATAAAGGTGTCAAGGTCAGTTTGGATCGTACTGATCCGAGAGCACATTTGCTTATGATTATCTTATGCTGTCATTCCTATGATTGTCTTATGCTGCCACTGCTGTCCGAAATAGCAAATACAGCATTTACTACACACCTAGCTGTCCATCGGCACCCTTTGTGAGAGTAATTTCAGGAATCTCATCTGGCCCAATTGAGGGACGCGGGTCGCTGTCAGCACGACCAACCACGAGGTGCAGATCTGGAGGAGAGCTTTGCAGTAAAGTCAGGACTTCCTTGCATGGTAAAGATGTGACATCAATTCCATTCACCTAAATGACAAACCAGTAAAATCATGTCATAGATCTCATTGACCATCATTTACTCTACTCTGAATTTTGCACATGAACTTAAATTAGTCTTAACTTCCTTGTCATTGTTTTGCTCTGGTATTTAATGTCAATACATTTAACAATTAAGATTGCAGTAATATTTATTTTTTGAACTTTTATTTTTCTGAATGCAGAGCTTTAATAAAAATAGCTTTTTTTCCCCATTGAAACTCAAGATCTTGTTGCAAAAAACAAGGAAGAGGTCTTATGTGAAAAACTGAACATGAACCAGGCTGAAAAAAGGTTTTGTTATTACATTAAAAAGGACATAATTCCTTCATCCTTTGTGTGTCACTTATCACCTTATTACATTAATTCGGTTTATGTCATTTAATTGGGAAGGAATTTAATGTCTCATTTGTCTTGAATTGCTCCTAGATCCATTTTATTCGCCTCACAATACAATCTATTCAGCCTGAAATTTATCCAACTGAGGTCAGCAGAATTAGATTACATTATTTATTTAATACCTGAATATGTGATAAACAGGTGATACTAAATGAAGAATGCCAAAGCTAAATGACATTGATCTGCAAATATTTTCTCCTCTGCATAAACTCAAATAATTACTGTACCATAATGATTCTGTCTCCCCTTCTCAATCTTCCATCAGAAAGGGCAGGATCATTCAAGATTTCATCAACATACAGGCAGGTGTCCATTTTGTTTAAAACTACAGAGAATCCATAACCATTATTCTCTGACTTTGTCAAAGTCACAAAGATCTCCATTTCCTGTTAAAAAAGCACAGGTTGTTTGATATAGGCTTTTCTGTTGCTTCAGTAACATCTTCCATAATGTTTATATGCACGTAGGAATCAGCTCCTCAGATGGTACAAGGGATCTAAAAGACGTTCTGCCATATCCCAGAATTGTGGAGGTTCATGTTGATTGACTTATAGGATCTAGTAAAGTGGAGAATGCCACCAGGACCTGGATTAGGCATTTGGAATGTGCAAAGAAAGGCTTGGAGGCCTCTGAGCTGACAAGCATTGTGATAGCAGGGTGCAAAGATCACTGTTACTATTGCTGTCCCACTGAAGGAAATGCCTGGAGCTAAATTTTGTCCACAGAGCTCTTAAATTAGTGGGAATTCAGAGCTCATTAGTGTAGTAGGAATGCAAGATGTTCAGCATTTGGCAGGACTGAGCCTTATATTTTGACTAGTAATTAGCACAAGAATCATACTTTCTTATCAGGACATTACAGCAATATCGCTGTAACAAAGTGATTTTCTGCATGGCCTTGAAGCATGGCAGAAAAAACCCAAGTAGTTGACTCCAATTAATTTTAGAAGTTACTAGAGAGCTTTTAGGCCTTTGTACACTGAGAATAATAATGCAGAATTTTGGAAAGTAGGAGAAATAGTAAGATGTCAAGAAAAAAAGAAATAGCCTTAAGACAAATGGTTAAGAATTCTGGAGAGCTGGGCATAGTGGAAGGGCTGCTTTATTTGAAGATTGTGGATATTCAGGAAAGTCAAAAAAAGAAAAAAAAAGTCATGTGGAAATAGCATAGAAGATGAGTTAAAATTAATTTTTAAGACTGTAACATTCTTAAAATTGTTTTTCCCCTGTATTCTTCCTGTTGGTAATTTGGTGCCCATCACATACCTGAATGCCATCTTCATTTTCCTCCTTCTCTTCCCCTGGTTCCTCCAAGTCTTCCCATTCATTGTCACTGTCATGTATCTCTCCGGCAGGCAGGGATGATGATGAGGGACCACAAACAAGTGGCTGTGGGGTCGCAGTGATTGCAGAGACTGTCTTGGAGCTTCCTCCTCGTGGAAGTGAGGTCACAGACATTGAGCTGACAGTGAGATACTCTTCATCAATAGGAGGTAGAGAGAGAGTTTCAGGCATACATTTTGTGTTCAATAGGTCATCATGACTCTTATTAAATACGTGGCTGGAAAATAAAAAGATTGCAGTGCTAGGGTTTTCCTCCATATGCTTTATTAGATGGCCACTGAAAAGTCTACAGTTTATGCATTACCTTACTTTCATTTTAACTGAATTACTAGTTATGGTATTGAATTGCTGTCTGAATCCTCCAATGGTAGTATAAAAACAAATAAATAATCAATATTTTGCAAAGTTACTTGAAAGATTAAAAAGCTTTCATTATTTACCTTTGCAAAATCTTGCACTCTTTTAATTTTTTTAAGGCATTAATTAGTACTTTGATGCTTCTCAAAAAGAATAATTGGACAAAGCCCAGACCATTAATTATTTGATCTTCCATAAACAAATCATTTCACTTTTCTGGTAAGCAGTATGGACATTAAAAAACCACTACAATTTTTATATAAGCATTTTTCTGGAAAAAGGAATGCCAGCCACATTTTTGGCTTCTACCAGTCTTTCCTTGGCTGGGCACAGACCAGAAATATGAAATATGAAGTGGTTCCTGTTTCTTCATGAAAAGAAGTCCTTACTCCTCTTTGTAGGCTTGCCTTTATTTTATGCTTGCCTTGAAGCATATGAGTTGTCTGAAAACCACCAACGGTCTTATTAAATTAATTGAATTAAAATTATTATTGATTCTATTCCACTATATTACAGACAAAGTATTCAGCACTTTTGATGTTCAAGCCCAAACTGTAATCATGCATGCTGTGTTTAATAGTTTTAGCTGTTGTCCTTCATGAGCTCTAGTAGACAGCTGTGGCATTGTCTCCCAAAAATTTACCATGAAAGCTCATAAAAATGCTGTATTTAGATTTTTAAAAGTATGTTTTCTTCGTATCAATCCTTATTGAAATATTGCTAAATGTTCATTCATCTTAAAAACACCTAAAATGGCATGTTCATATCTATACCAGCCAGGATGTTTTGCTCTTCGATAGAAGTGAACTGTTCATCATCGCTCAAGCACACATAGACAACTAAAGTTAAAATAAATTGCACGTTCTGTATGAAATCACAGAAGATCTCTGTAAAATTCATATCAGAAAATTTATACATTTGCATGAAATATTTTGAGCAATCTGGAGAAATTTCTTCATTAATCAAAAGGAAGTGCTTTATTAATGCCTATTTCCTTCTGGGGATTTTGTGTGGTTTTAGCTGGAAGGATTTAAATTGAGATTGTGTTTAAAATATTGTTTAAAATGCATGGCATCCTAAACTTCTCTTGCTGCCTTTTAAAAATGCAAAAGCTGATACTAAATGATACTGAAAATGTATCAAACAAAAACATTTATTTCAGAACTTCCTTCTTGGAAAGAATCCAAAACTTTTCTTGGAATTTGTATTTTCCCACATTAAACTTAGTTTTGTTGAATCTGTATTATCTCTTGGCAAATGCGGTTGCTGCAGACATATTTCGGCTGGTTTTACTCTCAGAAGTATAGAAGCAGATAATTAAACAGGAGCTTCATTCATGAACTGAGTGAAGTTTCTACACTCAACAAAGAGATGCTAAAATGATGAGCTGCCACTATGATCCCACTTGGCTTGCAGTGTCAGGTAGTGCTGTCACTCCCCAGAAACAACTGTCTGGAGCTGTGCTTGATGAGTGTCAAAAGTAACAAAATGATTTCAAGTGACTGGATGGGGAAATAAAAATTATATTCTCAATAAAATTACTAAAGCTGTTAAGTTAAAGGCCTCTAGAAGACTTTCAAATTGTCTTTGTATCAATCCTTTCTGTTCTGATAATTTATACTTTTTTGCACTGGGAAAGATGATGATAATGGAATGGATTGTCTTCTGTGTGACAGTATCTGATATATCCAAAGGAGTGTAAAAGGAGACTGAGTCCATATACACTACGTTTTATTATATAATTCCTCTGGCTCAGGGGTTCTCTTGGCTTCTGCAGACCAGAAAGCATAAAATAACCCCTTTTTTCCCTCCTTGATCACAGTTTCTCTTCTGAGGTGTTTTTATTTCCTATTGAAAAATTTGAAATTAAGAGATCACACAATAAGAAAAAAATTTGGTGTGTATTTATGTCAACTCTGAAAACAAATGAAAGCAAAAGATCATATAATCAATAAAAAAGTATTTGTTTCCTTTTTAGATGAACAGATGTCTTTCCACTGATTTCAAATGGCAACCACCTTCAGCTGAACAGCATAAATTATTACAGTGCTGCAGAACTCTTACAGGTATCTTGCAATGCAGACTTATGCAAAATTCTAATAAGATGAGAGTAAATAGGGAAAGTAGATTAGGTGAGTCAGGATAAGATAATAAAACAAAATCTTCAGTAATCAGGAGTGATTAGAATCAGAGAGCCCTGTACTTAAACCTAAGCAATTAACTTTCAAAGTTCTAAGAGTCAAAGGAAAGGCTGCAGAACAGATTTTGGTATTCCCTACCTTTTGGCCTGTCCAAATTCACAGGGTGAGTAGCAGTTCTGCTTCACTTCCTCCTCTAGAGAGTGGAAGACTTCAGAACTGGAAGCTTCTTGATGAATCTTCCAAAGATGCTTATAGAAACTTTCTCTGGAAGTTGGGAGTTTCTGTATGGGTTTCTCTTGAAACTCAGCTTCCTGCTCTTCATAAGCTGAGCTGTCATCCTCAGGAGGCTCACTGAAATCTTCTCCCACTGGAGAATCAAGGCAGTCTTCGAGGTCTGGAGAGGTGCTACCTCCATCACTGGTAGATTGATCCATACTGTTTCCTGCCCCTGTGCTGCCTGGCATTTCTGCCACAAAGTCCTTAACTGGAGATGGTGCTGGAGTCTATCAAAAAAACCAAAAAGGTTAGTGTAACTCCTTTTTAATCTCCTATCTTTTTTCCTTCAAGAGCAAGATATTTTGAAAAGGCAATATTAGCAAGCTTCTGAATGGGAAAATACCAAATGGTAGCTGGAAGGAAGGAGAAAAAATAGAAGGTACTCTCTTACCAAATAACACTTTTGTCTTAATGATTATTTTTCACATTCTACAAGAGTTCCAATCAAAACTACTACACCAAATCACTTTTCTCAACAAATTATTTGCTAGAAGTTCTTTTTTACATCTATCTGTTCATATCATGCCCCAATGTTGTGTCTGTATTCTCTTCATTCCATGGAAGTAGCTTCCAGACTTGACTCCCGTGCGACTGACTGTAGAAATCAGCCACGGGCACACTGCAGCAGAGCAGCAGGAGTCAGTTTGTTACCTGGAGATGGTTCTGACTGTCATTTCTGTCTGCCTGTGGGTGGCTATAAATCCTAGTGAGATGGGAACCATCAGTGGGCCATTCTGAATGGAGCAAGAGTAGTGCTAATGCATATTCCTTATAAGAGTACTTGTTTGTGTCCATCAGGTGTCTTCAAGAAGCATTGATGCAAGCACATCTAATGGCCATGTTTTAGTCTCTGCAGTGTCTACAGTTTGGGGGTATTTTTGGTTTGTGTTTTGTTTCTTCACCTGCAGATTCTGCTAACTACCAATATGAACCTGAATAACCAGTTGAAACTATTATCCCATTTATTAACTTCATTAAGAGGTAGTCTGGATAGGAAAAGTTCTTTATTTTCTTCTCACTTTGGGAGTTAAAATAGCTGCATTTCAGAATATCTGCAGTTTCTGGCTGAAGATCTGGTAGAGCATTTTTAGAAGCACCACTAGAAGACCTGCTTGGGTATGTTCTGTTTCACTCCAATGATAGTATAGCAACTCAAAAGTTGTTGGACTGGGATAAATATGTTTCAGGTCTGCCAGATTTGTATTATTTTGGTTGCTAAGAAACTATAAGTTGAACTTTGCAGGTTGAGTTGAAACCTGGAAGGGAAAGAAATGGAATAGAGGGCCTTGGAGCAAAAGGAAAGCTGCCTTGTTCAAGACTGGATAAAAAGTGCAGTAGTGTCTTTGCAGGTTTACAGAAGTAAAGTTTCTGTCAGAAGCTTTGCCTTACCAGAGCAATCAGCTCTATTTCTGGAAGAACACCTTTTGGTGGTCTGCAAAGTAGCAGTGTAACTTCTCGAGGAGCTCCTCTTAACAAATGCAGGACATCCTAAACAGAAAGATGGAATGTTATATTTCTGATGCAACAGAGTAAATCTTACATGTCATTTTACCAATGGAGACGGAGAAAATTTTTATTGTGAATGCTACATTTCTAGTATTTGTGCCTCTCAGCAGTGTCTGAGGGCCAATATTCACCACTGAAGGATTGTCATACAAATGGACCATAGTTTATACGTGAACATGTATCTCAAGTAAAGTCAGTTCTATTTAAAAACTTCTGCTTTTAGGTTTAGGCTAATTAATTTTCTTTTCTTGAAGAAAACAGAATTTTCAGGCAAATTAATTTAAATCACATGTGGCAGTAACATCTTTGGTCAATCATTTCAGCATAGCTCCCCAAACTGCCATATTCCAATGAAGAAAAATAAATCCACATGTAGGCCATTACCATTTAATTTCTTAATTGAATGTAGAATTTCTCATTCCAGGTTAAAAACTTACACATGACTTACCAATCTTGGTAGAAATTTGGATCTGGGGCATTATATTTAGCATGACATTACAAAGCACAAATGACCTCAGGGGAAAATTGTTCCAATCATGCATAAAAGCAACAAAGATTCCAACTAATTAACAACTGGTGTGCATCTAACAATAGAATTCATACATCAATTGGTAGAAACTTAGACATTAAATAGCAGAAGAAATTCGTTGTCAGAATTCATTTAGAAAGGAAATTCTACATAGGAGTTCTAGAGAAGAATCCTACATAGAAATCAGATTAATTATGTGCAAATTCTGCCTCCCTCTGGGGATAATGAACTTTAAATGCATTGTCTTTATTAACTTGTTACCCAGATGGAGCCCCAGTAATAACACTTCCTGCTACCTGATACAGGAGCCCTTTGAGAGGTTTCCCATTCACAGCTAAAATGACATCTCCAACTTCAATTTCTCCACTCTCTTCAGCTGGCTGCCCTGGAAACAGTCTTTTGATCCTGACAATAGCTCCTCCAAGGTGTTCACAAGCATCTCCTTCCGTCTGCAGAACACTAAATCCAAGGCCTCCAGAATTCTTGGTTAATTTCACTTCAAATGTGTTATCTGCTCAAATCAGAGATTGGAAAAAAAGTGGGAACCATGGCATAGGTACCCCCTGAGGAGCCAGTATAAACTATACTCTCAAAAGACTTTTTTCCTGTGTGCTGCAGAGGTAGATCTACTAATAATAAAGTCAAAAGAAGGTTTAGGTGTTCCTTTATCTTATGTAAGTCTTTGAAATCTCACAGTCAGAACAGGGAGAACTGGAATCTATTCCATCATGTGTTCACAGTCTGGTACCAGCCCATAAAGGAAAAAGCTTTTCATACCAACATAAAGAGATTTACATGCTATCTTTTTCTGATATTCTTCTGTAAGTGTTGCATAGATTTTACTATTCTATAGCTGCCTGGTGTTAGTTTAGGTTTTGCTCTAACCAGCATAAGCTGGAATTGGAGCTACTGCTCTTTCCAGTCAAGAATGAGAGATCAGGCCTTTCCCAAACACCATGCTTGTAGCTGAATTCCAGTGTAGAGGAGTAACTGCCCCGTGGGAAAGTATGGTTCAGACTTGGTCTTTATGAGACAAGCTTCAGGAAAAGATACAGCATTTATTTGTTGGCTAAATTCTGTGTAAGTGATCTCTAAACCTTCTGCTTTTAAGAAATTAAGTGGTGGCAGTCTCCAGTTCACTCCAGCTTCATCACTGTCACAGCATCAGCAGCTGTGCTGGTGAGGCTCTCCCTGGGTAACAGCCTGGCCACATCCACACAGCTGCTTCCAGCCTGAGACTGCTGTGGAGGACAGACAGGGCTGTTCCCTTGCCAGCCCAGTCTCACAAAGCCTGAGAGATACAGTATTGATGCCTAGGGTAAGTTCAGCTATATCTAGCCATTATAACTCTATGAACATCAGAAATTTTTTTTCAGAATTGATTTTTGATTATGTCATAAATATTGAATATTATAATTTTATTCAGTATACAGTTTTCCTTACAGCCCAAAGAAATTTCATAGAATTATTTTCATTCATTCCTTTCCTGCACATAGTAGGAAGTCACCCTGAGTTCCTTCTTTATCCCTTACCATCTGTCAAAAAGCAGCAGTCCTTGGTGCCATCTGTGAGGGATGTTGCCACAGAAACAACTGCACATTGGTCCTCCTTTCTGTCATTAGCAGTCAGACAAGGCTCTGCCAATTGGTAGTTTCCCCTTTCTAGAACCAGTTTGGCAATCTAAAACAGTGATAAACAGGTTCCAGTTACACAGGACACAGTGATTGTACTTTTCTTTTTAGAGGAATGGGGTTGGAGCTGAGGAGGGGGATGGTTCTTTTGGCCAAGCTTGGCTACTGTGCTTCATACTAAGTCCAGTTTACTGGACTAAGTTACAGTTTACTACTGTGTATCTTATTGATCTCTGCTGCCCTACAAACCTGGCCAGATTTCTTAAGGTGTTCCACAGCCTGTTTGTGGGTGATGCCACAGAGGCTGATGCCATCTACTTCCAGCAGACGATCACCTGAGGTTAAAAAAAAAAAGAATATCCAGTTGCTTTGATGTTCAGGTTCAGAGGGTGTAAACCCTGAGGCTGCCCATGTTACAATAGGTCTTCATGCTTACATGTGTCAAATTAATATTAATACATAGGAAAGCAATACTGCTTGCTGTACAGCATTCTATAACCAGCAGCTAAAACATTCCAGGGTATTCAGTAAGTAAAAGCAGTGGTAGCATCTGGTTAGCACGGTAACAATGATGTCAGAGTCACTAGCCTGATGGCAGCCACAGAAGGTGCCTCTACAATGTTGGTATGAGGCTTCTGTTTTTTCAGTGGGATCCCTACACGTAGTACAGGGACAGGCTGAGGAATGATGAACCATATATTACACTTTGCAATTGTAGCACCTCCAATCCCAAATGTGTTTCATTGTCCACACCAACAGTGAACTCACAGCAGCCCAGGGTTTTATTGCCAGACATGTTACCTATCCTTATTTGTCCGTCCTTATCTGCTGGTCCCCTGGGAATGATTGACTTCACATATATCCCACCATGACGCACACTGGTGTTAATTCCACCCTGCAAAACATGCCCACAGATTAGAGTCTTCATATATTCTTCCTGTGGTAAAAATCAAAGCAACTTACACATGCATTGCAAAGTAACTGCTTCAGGAATTACTTTCTTCTTTAAATATTGGGGAAAAGAGAGAGAGGACATTACTCCAAAACCCAATCTAGTTGTAATATACTTTCATAGGCAGCAATCTTATTTTATCATCTCAGGAAAATGCAATGTATTTCTATGTGACCATATAAAAATATTTACTAAATATCCATAAATTTCTCCGTATGCTCACATAAAATGGTCTTGTATCTTTCAGTTATTCTCTAGCTCAGCTTCTAAGCTGTGCAATATTCATTCTTCAATTATTAATCTATCGGACAATATATCAAGCATGGACCTGAACTTGAGCACTCAGAGGAATTCCAGATTAACCTAAGAATCATATTCGGCCCATCTACATTCCCTGGCCAAATTCAGATGAAAAAAATGGCCCTTAATTTCTTCTGCAGGCAATGAAATGGCTGTTGCTTCACATTCCATTTCAGGAAAGACTGTAAAGACATCTCAGCCTGGAGGGGTAATTCAACTTAAATAGCTAGGACAAGGACTTGTTATCCAAATGTAGCAGACAGTTTTCACTGCTGCCTTCTCTAGTCCTCCCTGACCAAACTCTGCTTTCAGTGGTAGGTCTTGTTCTCAAATCGAGTCAGGACAAAAGGGTCTGTGCTGCCAAGTGCTTTATGCCAGGACACTTCTTCCACAGATGGTGTGGGTAAGAACCAGGCAATGAGCAGAGACAGTACTTCATGCATTCCGTGTCAATCAGTTGGACACCTAGGTTTACAATGTGCCATGCTAACAGTTTCTATCAGCCTATCTTCTGTCTTTGTTCTCAGTCAGGAAACAATTTGACAGACAATTGAAGATTAACAGTGACACTTGCAGTCACGCTGATTCCAAAGGTCCCATCTTCTTTAACAAGCTCCACCGTGTAGACTTCCTTTGAGTTGGTTTCTGATGGAGATGGTAAGTGGGAAGGATCAGCTGCCTGTCTCAAAAATAAAAACTTTAATGAGATTACAGCATCTTGGTTTAAAAAGAAAGGGGGAGAAATGAATTAAAGAAAAAAAAAAAAAAAGGAAGAGAGCATTTCCAGAAGATCCAAAAGGTTTGATCCTGCTGTCACTGTAAACCTGGAGTGAAACCATTTATATCTCTGATATTAATGGAAGCTTAAGCTAATGCTACTCAAAATGCAATCTGTCTAAATGCACACAACCTGAGTATATATAGGGAGGATGTCTAAAAGTAGGAAATTAGACATAGCATGTTCTGGGACTGGTTTGAAAACTTAAAAGACTGCAAGAAAATAATCCAAATTTTGTCACTCCAATGGAAAAGGAAGGAGAATTTTTAAAGCATTTTGTAGAACAGCTTCCCCATTTATTCACATATTCTAGACACGTCTATCATTTTGACATTTCCAAAGTAATTTATTTCAAGGTTTTCTATCTCCTTTCCTTCACAGTGACTTTCCTTTCTACATGTATTTGGTATGTTGTTATATGTTCTGTGCTGGGTGTAACATTACTGAGCAGTATCAAAAATCTCAGTTACCTCTACATCCAGGCTATCAGCTGAAGGAACTGGAATCCTAGGGCCCAATTTTGATGCTAAATTCCAAGAGTGAGTCTTTTCAAGTTCATCTGTATTTGTGTCCTGTTCTTTGGGGAGAGCTGTATGACAATCCTGAATCTTTTTTCTCCCACTGTCTACACAAGAGATCTCAGATCCACTAGTGCTGTTTCCTCTTGATAGATTCTTTTCTTCATTTAATCCTTCTTCATACATGTCTGTAAAGCCATACCAAAATAATACATTGTTGAAGGCAAATAGCAAGTAAACTTGAAGAAAAATATTTTTATAACCCAACACAAGAGGACAAAGTAGCTTCTTATTTCAACTGATTGTGAAATCAGATCTATAATATGAGTTAGTCATTGTAAAATGGAGCATTGCTGTTGTAAGTGTTCAGAAATATGTTTGATTCCTCACTGCAGAGGACTATGCCTCTCTGTCAGAGAAAGAAATGCTGAAATTCCTTTAGTCTTCAGCAAGGCAGCCCATAATAGATTTTTTTCACACTGATGAGGCATCACATGGTACCTACCAGAAGCTGACTATTTTAGTGTCTGGTTGTTCTAACTGGCAGTCAGTAGCAGGAATGTAGTACTACATCCCAGTGCCTATTACAGATGAGTGTCCTGAGTTAACCATTAGCCTCCCAGAGCCAGCAGAGGCCTTTGCCTTTATACCTTTGGGTTG
Organism: Motacilla alba alba; assembly: GCF_015832195.1. Classification (NCBI taxonomy): domain Eukaryota; kingdom Metazoa; phylum Chordata; class Aves; order Passeriformes; family Motacillidae; genus Motacilla; species Motacilla alba. The sequence goes on from NC_052021.1 coordinate 18,063,756, forward strand.
AGAGATGATGAGCTCCACTTCATCAGGAGAGTTCTGTATGATTTTAACTGCAGTATTAAATGAAACACCCTCTAGACTAATATTATTCACAGAGATGAGTCGTCCTCCTTAAGAAAAAAGAAGATAAAAGCAAGAGAAAGCACATCTAAATAAGGAAATAAATCCAGACTAGCTAACTTTAAACTATGCAAGTATTTTAATTCTAATTAAAAAGTACAGAAAATGACCTGGTTTGATATTTCCAGCTCTGTCTGCAGGTCCCCCAGGGATAATTGAAGCGATAAAGATACCAAGGTCTAATTTTCCTACATTTTCTCCTCCAATAATTACAAAACCTGCAAAAACAAGATAGCACAAGAATGCAAACACTAGCAGTATTAAAAAAAGATAAATCTTAGGAGTGCAAAAGGCTCTTACTCCAGTGGCATACCTTTTGTACATGATCTGAAGGATGGGGAGCTTTGATTTACAGGGCATCAAGGTCTTGACTTGGGAGAGCTTTAAACTTATATTATAATGAAAATGTGCTGGTGACTTTGGTCACTACTTAGATATAATTTCCCAATAACAATGTTTTCCTGGCTCAGTACTTTTAGGGATTCTAACTACTTTCTTTCATGAGTCGTGAACTAGGTGGACCTGCAGCATTTAACACCTGCAGGAGGGAAATGGTATAAAAGCTCATGAGATAAATTTGAACATCATTCTACATTATGCAAACAGGAAATCTGAAGTGGGCCATGTAGACTTCTAATATAAGAGATCTAAGAAAATTAAATCTATTGTTCAGTAGTTCAGTTTCACTATCCTAACTCTGACTATTGAAATATAGTCTTCTCACTTCTATAATAGTTGGATTTGGGATTAGGATATTACACATACACCTGCAACATTTATAAATTTGATTTTTATTTGTATTAATGGTCATTGGTGAAATCTGGTGGTCTGAACTCATCCACAAGAACCTGACATAATGTGACTAAGGTATTAGATAACAAAAATATTATCCAGATAATAATCCAAAATTTGGGAAACATTCACGCAAAGTTGGTGTAAATATTTTGCACCCCCACAGGCACCACCTATAAGATCTAAGATAAATAAAATCAGTACATGTGTATTTCAGATACAAAACTAAAACCATATTTTTCTCAATCTACTCTTAGCACTTGGTTCCTTTGGTCTCTGTGGCCTTATTTGATCCTCTGAAAATATAATGGTCTTGGTTTATGGGCTTAGTCCTTTTCAGTCCTGGGAATTCTGAGTCCTTCACAGAGATTGGTACTCTTACTCTATAAAAAGAATAAATGGACTAAAGGCATTTATAGTATTTATTCTATAAGAAGAATAAATGGACTAAAGGAGTCTTGCCCAGCCTGAGTCAGCAAACATCAGTGTTAGCACCAAGATCTGATAGTCCCAGTAACAAACATAACATTTATGTTCCTTACTTACCAAATCCATTCTTAGGGTCACGTCTTAGGCTCACACATATGATTTCTCTTTCTAGACCACTTAGCGAAACTTCCTTTTGGAAGGCTGGTGATCCAGGTGCTGCAGAAACAAAACAGCTAGAATAAATGTAGATTAATGCTGGGAGACAGTATATTCATGTACGATGCAAAGCTAAAGCTTCAAAAATTAATATATGTTTTATCCTTGATTTCAACATTACTATTACTTTGAATCAATATAATTCTGGAAGGAGGCTCAAACAAGTGTTCAGAATTTTTCATTCTTTCAAAAAATCTCTGTACAGAGCTGTGCAACCTCATCCTACAATGTTCCTTTCTGGGAGAATATATATTTTTCTGCAACATTTTTATTAAGATTAGCATAGTTAAAGAGTCAGGCATGTAGTGTTCATTGAACCTGAGGGTGATTTGGACACAAAATCTCCTGTGGGCTCTAGCCTTAGGCCCTGTGGGCACTTTTGGCTCCGAAGGTGCAATCCAACCAACACTGATTGCAATGGGGACTACTTAACATTGAGCAATTGCCATTTTGTGTTTAAAGTACTATTCTAATTTTTAAACGGACAAACCAGATAAAGATAGCTTCATATTCCATAGATTGGCTCCCCATGTGCATGCAGTCTGGCTTCTGATAGAAATTTAGATATCCAGTCCTTATTCCAGGAAGTGTCGTGCAAGTGCAAGAGCAGAGGAAAGACCCGGAGCCTGTGCTGTCTCATGCATTATTTATTGAGTTGTAGATCTCAGTTTTGAACCAAACAATGACCTCTGAGCAGAGGGATGTTGTCCCATGCAAGAGTGTCTGTGCGTACTGAACTACATCTCTGTAGAGCATTAGGCACTATTATAGAATCATTTTGTCACCAAGTCCCTTACCACTGAACCTGATGCAAAGCAGGAGTTAAGGGAAAGAAAACAGCTTGTCTTGCTAAATTCTGGATTAATTTCTGGGACTAGAAGTAAAAAATGATAGTCTTTAATCTGTAAGTAAAATATATGTTGGTCTCCTATTGAAACAATAAACATGGAAGGGTACTGTCTCTCCTTATGATTATTATACTCACCACTGATGGTGTTCTGAGTTGAATGGATAGAGAGGAAGTCATAACTCCTTTGCTTTCCATTCAAATTGATGTGCATTTCCGACTGGGATAGCCCTGATACAGATCTGCATGGCAGGAAAGGAAGACTGTGTTACAATAAAAAATCAGCAGTGGTGTTTAGCACTCTTCATTGTCATTAGTCTGTCAGAGTCAAGTTGGGAATGCACAGGTTTATAGCCTTTCAATGAGTATTCTGATTTCTGGGACATATTTCATTTTAGGGGAGAAGTGGTTTATCCTTGCCAGCATTTGCTTCCAAATAACAGCTGCCATTACACCACTCATCGTGACTGATTCCTCCTGTATTTTGCTCTGAGCTGACTGCAGGTATCAGGAAAACACAGCATAGCTTCCTCATCATTCATTTAGCCCTGTTGTCCATTTAGACAAAACCATGTTGGAAAGTTTTTCTGGAAGTCCATGTTCTCCTTGACTCTATTCTAACTCTTAGTATTCGGAAAGGCACTAGAATTCATCTCGAGGCTGTGCAGCTATAGTAACCACCTACACAGGCGAATGCACCAAAACAAAGAGGGAGAAGTTCTTGCACTGTTCCCTATGAATTGCACACTTGGACATGGAGGAATCAACTAAGTAATGATCTCTGCATTCCTGATCAAAACCAGCTCCTGATGATTTTTTAATTCACATCCTGTAATTTCCAGTGAAGATACACAGACATTGAAGATTTTACATTTATTCTCCCTCTCTTCCTCATAAGCCAATTAGTGGTTTCTTCTTGAGTCTGGTACAAATTTAAATGTCACTCTTTTCAAGTTCTTCTCTCTTAGTCTATTAACTTCCTGCCTGCATTTGCACTGCTGCTGGCACCATGGAGCCCCAGACCTTTTGGTGTGACCACAATAAGAACTTTAAAAAAAAAATAGTTTATGTCTGAGTCCTCTTACACACATTCAGAGAGAAAAGGCAAACCTACCTGCCAAGATTGCTTTTGTGTCTAGTCCTGTTGTTGGTTTCCACGCTGAGGTTATCACAAGATTTGCTCATCATCCCAGCAGAAAGGTTTTCCAGGTTTGCTCCATAGAGCACATTCTCTGAGCGAGACAGTCTCTGAATAAGGGCAAGGTGCTCACGCTGAGCTGCATATGCAGAATTTGATTTGTCTATTTCCACAAATTTACTGTCCTCTGAATGAGAAGCAAGAGAGGAGAAGAAGCAAAGACAAATCCACTGATATTATTGCATCTTTTTAAGTTTAAAGGAAATTTAAATAAAATATTTTGAATATGCCAGAAAAAAATATTGACATTACAGATATATTTGTTCTTTTATCCTTGAGGACATCTAGGCCTTGGGGTGAGTAGAAGGAGTTTTCTTTCATAAAAAGTATATCCTGCATTTAATTTCTGTGAATTATACTACAAATGCACTTTCCTCAAAGGTAGGTGAAATGTAGAACCCTATATAATCTAAACTTGAATATTTCTGTGAAGTGTATTTTGTAAATGATTGGTGTATGAGAAAAATCTGTCTTTCAGAGTCTGAATTGTCCAGGTTGGTAGTTTGTCATCTTTTACAGGCCTTCACTCCAGTATATTTATATCTGAGAAGACAGGAACTCTAGGAACACATCCTCTCCAAAGTTCAGAGAGACACCAAGGATGTGAGTCATTTGCACAAGTGAAGTCAAATGGTGACCATCTTGGTGGCAACACTTGCTGTCCAGTTTTCTACCTTTCTGTGAAATCTACTTCTTGCTTATTGATGCCTGGGCTCTGCTATATAAAAATCTGTCCTCTCAAAATATTTCATTTTTCTGAAACAAGGTGGTGCTGAAGGCGATATTAATTTATTTAGGTTCTCAATGGATGGGCTTGAGAGGGGACTTGGAGGATGGACAGACAGCAGGCAATTGGAGACACACTGGAAAGTAAAACAAAAACTCAGCTTGATACAGACTAGCATAAACATGAGCTTAAATTCTGCTTGTACATGACAGCTAAACTCCCGTGTGTTTTCCTAACAAATGGTAGCCTGAATACAACTCTCTAGAACAGTGCTCTGCAGCATTAAATCTAGGTTCCCTCTTTCCTCGGTGACTTTGATCAGAGGCGTTTCTTAAGGCATCAGAAGGCTTAACTGTCCAGAGAATTAGCGCAGCCTGGGAGTTGCCACAGTGATTCTGAAGTTGCTTCAAGCTTTGAAGTGATGGTGACTTATACATCTGAACAGTGCATCAGAAGCAGAAGCATGCAGAAAGACCCTCATAATCTCTTACAGTGTCACTGTGGTGGCAAAGGCAGAATTTTGAACTCCTGTCTGTCACCGCCTTACTAAGTTTTTCTTCTGGGACAGCAAGCACACACTGAACCCCAGAACCTGTGGTCACGTGGCCTGTGTAAGTCTGGCTTGTTTCAGTAATTTGGATCAGCTTGTAATCAGCACTTGGATTATAATTTTCTTAGTTCTCAATAATTTTATTCTGTTCTATATGGGATGCAATATTTTTTTAAAGATAAATTACCACAAGCAAATGTGACACAGGAAACTGTAAGATGCACTATTAGCACTCATTTGAATGCAATAAAGCACAGTTCCACTAAATTATGTTAGAAGCTAGAGATGTCAAACAGCAAACATGTAGGTTCAAGATTCCTTGAAACTAAATGCCATCCTAGGGCCTTTTTCCATGGTAACAATTTTGTGCAAAAATTTCACCTTTCATTAAATAATTTTAGTGGTAAGGAGGCAATATATCAATCATCCTGTTACATGCCATGGTAGTATTTGTTGGCAACACTTTTATGGTTTTACTACAGAAAGGAGCATCCCAGCAGATAAGGCAGGACACTTGATTCTCCTGCAGTGACTCACCAGGTCAAACACTCAGGGGTTGTAAATGATCATGGTTCTGCTCAAGGCCATGGATGAGTTGGTGAAAATTCATGTTGCTCCACTGAAGTCAAGAGTGATGACAATTGTCAGCTTAGGCTCTTATTTCCTATGTGCCTCAGTTTTCCCATAATAATCGCCACCCATCTTTTCAGAACATGCTGAGAAGTGTGGGTGAGATGTGATATGTATCTGCCCTGGATGGAGCAGAATCTTGTTAGAAACTATGGGAAATCTGAAGCTTGAGGAGGTACTGGTCATATCTTCCACAGACATGGCAAAATCTAAGAGAAGAGCTGCTAGCAGCTGTATAGTTAAGTGGGTGTGACTCATGTGCCTTTAGGGATTTGGTGGTTTTGTCCTGGGACTGAACCACTGGGTAGCATCCCTGTTTTATACAAAATAACTAAGTGCAGCTCCAGCATGTCTGGGCATTATTATAGTTTTTATTTCTGTAGAACATTTTTCAGGTTGCATTTGGGGTAGGTCTGATATACTTCTGCAGAATTCTAGCAGTAGAATTCTCCTGAAGGGAAGTGAAATCATGCTTATTTCTTCTTTAAATATGAGTTTAGCTACATAGCTGTTATCATCAGAGAATCCCTCTTCACCCCTGCACATGCCTACTCATATGCATGTGCCAAATTAGACATAATCAGAAAAATTAGACTCTTCAAACTTTCAGTGTAGTAGGAGACATTGTTTTCTAACTGAAGCAGAGTGAAACTGAGGTGGCAGGTTCTAATTCTCAGATTTGGTGAATGTACCTCACCTAAAACATAACCATGTCCTGTGATCCCAGTAACAAAAGTGCATTTATGCCTCACCTGATGAAGTTTGACGAAGTTGCCTGGAATTCATCTGTGCATTGAATTTGTGCTGGGCAGAACAGAGGTCCAGTAGGTATTTACATGTCTTTGCTGTATCAGTAATGAAGGTGTGTTTCTTACCACTGAAGCTGCTTTCAATCATGAATTTTTTTCTCTGAAGAAGAAAAAAAAAAGCACAGGTTGTTTTATATATCAGTCATTACGCCGAGGCACTGACAGTTCATTTACATAATGTTGTTGGTTTGTTCAGTTGTATTTATGCCTGACTGCATCCCTTTTGTGTGCAGTAAATGCCTGTTGTAAATTCAGCACTTGTAAGCCAGGTGCCTGTCATTGGGATCATAACTCTTGCTGTTGAAAGTCAAGAACCTTAGGACATTGAATGCAGTGATAGCAGGTTGCTAAAACTGCAAAATTTGGCCCCACAGATGTTAAAATTATTAAACAAAGGAACATATCTTCCAGGGGGAGGAGGACCATTTTTGGAGAGCAAACAAGCTGGGAAATGTGTGATCAAGTTTGACACTTAAACTGTACAAGAGTACATTGATATACCTCTAATGTCAAAACCCCATTTAGAAATGGGTCACAATCTTGTCACCAATTCTAGTTTGTTAGCAGACTTCAATATACTAAGAGATGAGGGTGGGAATAATGAGATCTGGAAAGTGGAAGACTTCATCCCATGACCTGATGTAGGCAGAAAAACAGAAGAAAAGAGCAGTAAAGACAAGAGAGGAATGAATATGGAATATGCTATGGAGAGATTTGGCATAGTCTCTGTAGTAGTCAGCACCAGATTATTCAGTTTTATGGTAATTTGTCTTTGGCCTTGGCATAAATACTGCAGAACTAAACTTCACAAAGGACTCAGTACGTTCATATGCACATCCAGATCCAGCTTTGATTTTAAACTCTTTTCAGAAAGGACTTGCCCATATAGAGTGAATCTAATTCTTGCTCTGAATGCAATTAATTTATCAAAGCAACAGGGAGAAAGGCAGTAAAGCTGTAGAGAAGAGAAGAGATTCAGTTAGTTCCAACTCACGTGAGCTGAAATTCTCTCTGTTTCACGCCACTGGAATCTTAAACTGGCAATTCTTGTGTGATTTTTGTTTTCATAGACAATGATGCCTTTGGCACAGATTCCCAGGATGATGTCCCCTTCTGTCCCTTTCTTCTCTTGGGACACACGATAGAATAACACTCCATATTCCGGAAGCTGCTGAGTCACCTTGTAGAGAAAAAGTGCTTTTACTATGCCTTATTCAAAAAGATTCATGGGAAGAAAGGTAGATGGAGGAGAAAAAGCTTTTGAATGTCTGAGGAGCCGGTGTCTGCCCCTGCCATCTAACCATGCAGGGGACATTCTGAGAAACTCACCCAGAGGTTCTGGGTGTTCATGCTTGTTCTTCTACCTCCTGTCACAAAAGTGTTAAAATGTGACTCAGACACATTAGAGAACTCTGGACTATGACTAGGATTTACTGTCTGATCTGCAGACCAATGTGAGTTTATCCTAAAACCTCATATTTTCTTTCTGGGAAGCTAATGTAAAATCCTCAAATGACTTTTCAATTGTGAACAGAGATTTTCAGTGACCAAAATAAAACACTTTAAGAAGATCTGTTTTTTCAGAAAGTAACCACAGTACAAATGTTCAGGTCCTGAAAACTGGGGCATCTATAATCACTAGCTGAGTCTGGGTTTTAATTTTTAATCCCTTTCATATTTGGAATTTACATGTTCTTGCCATGGGGTCTGTCTTTCTCACTTTGTATGATGAGTTGGCTCCTTCTACAGACTTATTCATTGAAACAGATATTAACAAAGCTGCTTTTTCTTCATTGGATTTGCCACACATGATGGGACTGTCATTAAGGCTAAGCTTCAATCTCTTTCTTCAATTGCACTGACAGTGTTAGATGAGGAACTAATATAATTAAATAGCAACTGAACTAAAATGATGCTATAAATACCAGCATGTGGCACTGCAGCAAAATGACTACTGGTATTTATCCATTATCTGATCCCTGATATTTTTCATTTGATGGAAAGCAGAGAGGTTTGGGGAGAAAGAGAAGATAGCAGGAAAAAAGTTAAATCCCACATCATTGTGACTCTTTAGAACCCTAGAGAAATAGTCAAGTGAGAAAATACTCCAGATAACTCCTTCCTCACTTCCAGGGCTCACAGATACTTTTAAACAAACAATTGCTACATGTTTAGGAAGTGGCTGAACAGCTGCTGTAATTTCAGAAGTCAAAAAAGTGCTTATTCTCGTGTTTTGTAATCTTCTGGAGCCCAGACATGTTGGTAACCTGCCAAAAAATTACATCAAACCTTAGAATGCTGCAAATACACTGAAACATGCTATGAAAACTCTCAGTGATAAGTGACGGTATCTACAGCAGAATGAAATTCTGAGGTTTTTGTTGACTGTTCAAATTTTTTCACCATATCTAAAATCCACTGTATCAGGCAAGAAAAAAAAAAAAGACAACAGTAAATAGAGAGGGACTCTCTATCTCAAAATTAATAAATAGTGTTTGGGGTATGGCAAGTTACCTTTAAAAACTCTAGTTCAGCTTCATCCTCAAACAGGGAGCGATTCATCCGATGTAATTTAGCAAGCTCTCGCTGTACATATGCCAGGGTCATTTTCTCTATTCGACTGGCTGGAACGTAGTCTTCAACACGAAAATAGCTCTTTCCATGCATCTGTGGGGGGACAAATTGAAAAAAAACCAGAGAGACAGGAGTCTTTTGTTCTTTCTCTACTTTTCTTGTTCGTTGCATTTCATTTCCAGGGTGACCCATTTGCAGAAGTCACCCTGCTGCCATTTCCCAAAGGAAAGTGGGGACAGCACATTGTGTCCTGACAGCCACATTGCCTCTGGCCCCTGTGTTCAGGCAGCTGCTCAAAGCACACTCCACTTCTTTGGGCAGAGGGGAGGAAGGAGCTGGGCCTGCAGGTGTGTCCTGCTCTTAGAGCTGGCAGCTACGGCTGCATCAGGACAACCTACAGTGGGGGACCCATTGCCATGGTAGATCTGACCACATGGATGAGACTACTCAGAGTTCAATTAACAGAGCTACCCTGATTTACATAGCGGAAGAGATGGAAGCCAACATAAATGGGTGTTTTCTTTACATTTGAAAACTAGGACAGCTAGTTCAGATATAGAGAGACCTCCCTGTCTTTGCAGCTTGTGGATCTGAGCCTACACATAAGATAGCTGTGAATTCTGAAGTGTTCCTTTGCTTTTCTCTTCCCTATTTACTAATCTCTTTAAGCCCCTCTGCACATCCAAGCTGGGCCTGTGTTGGAAACCTTCTACAGATTTTCTGGAGTTTCTAGGATATATTATCAATTATGAAGGACCCAGACACTAATCATTCTGCCATATTTCCTGGTAAAATTCACCTGGCTCATTACTACTCCATAATCAGGAATATTTTAATAATTTTTATAATTGAGTCTGAAGGACTTATCTGGAGGACTTAACTGAGGTTCTCTGCTATTCGCATTTCTTCCTTAAACTCTATGTGACAAACAAAAGCTGCAAAAGTTGTAGAGAGAGACCTCTGAGAAATACTGTATTATTTCTGCACACCTCAGAAGCATAATTGCCAAGCTCTGCCTGTAAAGCCAAGGCGCCGAGTTTCAGGGCAGTCTCATCACTGCAATATAATCGCTCCTCCAAAATATCTTTACGAAGCTGCAGGTAAAACTGATGCCTTGTCAAGCCATGCCTGCAACAGAAAAGGATTTAGAAACTCAGGAGGAGCTTTGAATGGTATCCCTAAATGCTACTGGTTTTCCTTCAGTCAGCAGAATTTTGCACTTACTGAATAACATTAAAGTGGTTGACAAAGAATTTTATCCTTAGAAAGAGAGTGAAATTAATGATGGACATTTTCTTCTTAGGTTGGTCATTCCAGCCATCTGGGGCCACTTTGTAGAGTTTGGTCTCCTCATCCAAAAAGAAGAATTCTTTACCTGAAATGAGAATTTTGGGTTCTGTGATAAACCTGGATATACTTCAGCAGCTTAATTCTGCTGTCTTCATAGAGTGCATCACTAGCAATAAAAAAATAAAATGGATTGGGGATGTCAGCTGAGATTTACTTCTCTGTGTCACGATTTAACTTATTGCTCCTGTGATGTGGAACATAGGACAGTATGTAATTTTGGATTATAAATGTTAGATGCTGGATTAGTATGGTATCTGAGAAATCACTCAAGGATTCATGGGGTTTGCATTCTTCTCACCACTCAGGTTCTGCACCCCTTTTTAATCCTCATGCCCTACACACAAGGTGTGCTCTTTCCCAGTGTCTCAGCTGTGCCTGCCATCAGAAGGGGAGTAGGGAGATGTGGGTCTGGTAGGTGACACAGCTGAACCTGTACTCTCACTTATATCTAGGAATAAACACAGGCAGCCTTCCCAGTGCAGTGCTTCCTGGAATTTCTGCTGGAGCTGCATGGCTCAGTATTATTTGAGTGCAAGTCTGGGACACAGCCTTTTCTGCCTGGGAATATCAGCCAGTAAATGTTGTATGGCTGTGCTGATGCACAGTCCTAGGGCAGACATGCTTTACATCAGTGCAGTGCTGTTTAAACCAACATACCTTACTTTTGCACATGCTTTGTATCTGCTTCTACCTAAGGATCTTAAAGGATCTTTGAACGAATTCTTGATGAATGATTCTTTGATGAATTCTTGAATGATTATTTGATGAATTCTTACTGGAATTAATTGATAAAGTGATTACAGAGGCACTGAGGGACAGAGCTGTCTCTGTACTTAACTGTCTAATTACCTTTCAGGTAAGCCAAGCCAAAGTAGAAATGTTCCACCAAGTTTGCATATGCCACCACAGTGTTGAAAACATCTCTTGCCTTGGTCTTGATGTCACATTGCACCTCAAGGCACTGCCCATTGAGTAGAATCACATTGAGATCCCTTTGGGACAAATAGGATTTCCCTTTTTTAGTCTAAGAACATGCAAGAAAGAATGAAGAATGAGTGCCAAGTACAAGCAAAGCAAGTTCCACAGTATTTTATTTACTGGGGCCCACAAGTGGCCTGTCTCTATACAACCAGATGAAATTGGTCACAACACCATGCTATTCTCTGCCTCCCTTCTCATAAATTAATATCACAAACATTTCTGATTTTCTTAAAACACAAAGAATCACAATGAAACAGCCGAGCATACTCAAATTCTCCAGTCGCCAGGGTTATTCTAGATTTGGGGCTAATTCCAAATTTGCCTTGCTCTCATTTTTACTGCTGTCTCTGTCAACCTTCTACCTTATAGTAATGAAAAGTAAAGTATGTGCCTGCAAGCTGGAGAAGTCCCATACATTGGAACTAGATGTCATATTGCAGATTTGCTGTACAGTCTTTGTCTCAAAGGTCTAGGGCTAAAGTGAGCATTCTAAGCTGAGAAGGATAAATTAAGCTTTTTTTGCACCAACAGAAATAACTAAATAGCACTAAGAATTAAAGTACATCCTTTCAAGTCTCAGTACCTGTGCAGGAACCCTAACTTGTTTTGAGAGGAGGACATGGAGAGAATACTGGCTTGAGACTCAGGTGCTACTTACAAAGAACCCTGACTAAAATGTCACTGGATTAGTTCTAGATTCTTAATGTTCATTCTTACCACAATTGATCCAGGCAGCTGTAAGGTCACTGGTGGTTCACTGGACAAAATAACAAATTCTGGACCTGAAAACTGCAAGGAGGCAATTTAGAAATTTAGTAAGTCTTCTTAATGGAATGAAGATCTCAAACACAAGTATCAATGAAACCCATTTCTATTGATCTGTACGTTGGACCTAATTGACTTCAGTGTCTAATAAGGTGCAAATGCTGACTGATGACTTCTCTCTATTTGGGGTCTCTCCTGTGTAGACTCCCAGGGTCTAAGTAGAGGTAAGCTCATGCTGAAGCCTTTTCTTCTGTAAAGGCACTTAATCAAGATCCATTTCCTTTGCAAGGCAACTATTTTCATGGCACTTATAGAAACTTATTTATTCTGAGACCTTTTCTCATTTGATTCCCAAATTCTCTGAGGACAGTCACAGATATGTAAACATGTACATACACACTGCTGTGATTGAATAAGCCCAGCTTCCCTAGGAGCTAGACTGAAATGCAGAGCTGCTTTCTTCCCCATAATAAAGGCTGACTGATGGTTCTTATTAGAAGACATTGTATTCTTTTGTTTTAATTTCAAATAACTTCAACAGTTTTAAGGTCTTTTTTTCTTGCTGAGTATCCATCTCAACTAATTTTATATATTGGGTTTTCATCAGATACATCTATGCTTTTAGATCCCTTAAGCAGACACAAATAATTAAATGTCTTCAAGTAATAAGATGTGAATCCTTCCAGCTGTTCACCACGACTTAGTAACTTGACCCATTTAGATACTTAAAAAGAAACCAACTTTAATAATAGTGTGGTCCTACCAACAGACAATGCAGTTTTATATCGCAATAAAGAGGGACTAACACTGTGTTGTAACAGTTGCTGAACTCCTGTGAAAGGCCGCTATTATCCCCACAAAAACCATTATAAGAAAATTTAAAACAAAATTTATATGAGAAAAGATAATTTTCCAAAGTATCTAAGTGAAGCTCTTGACCAAATATTTGTCACTGGTCACTGTTGAGGTTCTGAACTGGGAGGAGATGAAAGGGCTCATCAGCCTGAAATCTGTCCCCTCTTGTTCCACCACAGAAAACTTTATATGAAGGATCATGGTGGAGCTTTCTGTGATTCAGTTATTTCTGAATTTTTGCAACCCAGAAAAGATTGCAAAACAACATATCTTTTAAAGAAACATTATTCTTTCCATTTAACAGAGTCCTACCACAACTTAGCAAGTAGAAATAGTCAATTAGAAGAACTACTGTCTGGGCACATTCACTGCCAGTCTACGCTTTCTGTGCAGACATGCACTGTAAAAAAAAACTTAAGTCCTTTGAGCATCATTGGCTGGCAGACGTTTGGGTAAAATGTCTCTGTAAAATTTTTTGCTGTTCTGAAGCTGCTGTCAAAGTGGTAGGTGAAAAGAGTCCATATGGTGTCTGATGATGGCAGAAATCACATATGCAGGTCAGAGAGGGTTCAATTATGAGCTTTTGCATAGTCCTTATGGACAATTGCTTTCACTGCCTTCCGTTCTGACAGCACAACTGGATTATGCCTCATTTGGAGTCTGTCAATTTAGAATACTCATCTAATAAGATGAGTCAGTAGCTAATATGCACATCACTGTCAAACGAAAATTAGATGAGAGGCTTCTCTTTAGTGATATTTACATTTTGAAATCAGCTTATATGTTTTTCATCATTCACCTTTTCCTTCCTGTGGAACAAACATTTCTGTGATGCAGCAGCTGCTGAGTAGTCCTTTGTGGACACAGAGAAGGTGGAGCCCAAGCTTAGCAGGTTCTGTCGGCTGTTCTTCTGAGTTCCACCAGGGATTTCTTCTACAGCACTCACCGACCTCCAAAGGAAATATCATAGTGAGGAAAATACAAAACATGCAATCAACACAACAGCAACCTGGGGACAGAGAGTTTAAGGTACAGTAACTACTGGAATACTATGAAGTCCAGGGCAATGTCTGCTATAAGCTCCCTAATGTTTCTTTACAGAAAAAATCAAATAATTTAACAGGAGTAATATTACTGGTGCTCTTTATAAATAAATCTAAACTCTGCTTCGATTCAATAGAGCCAGGTTTGTTTCTTTTCTGCATTTGGTGAGCCCGATCCAGCTGGTTTAACTTTGGTGAAGCCAACAGGCAAAGAGTATAGCCCCATTCCCTTCTGGGAATTCTACAGGATGAAGCAAATTCCTCATTTATTATTTTCTCAAGAAAAAAGCTTCAGAAAGCCTTAGCATTTGTTGTGACATTATTCAGAATTTTCCAGGAATGGGAACTAAATTATTTGAATACTAATTCATCAGGATAAATTAATATCGTAGGGAACTGAGGGAAATTTTCAATTTAATTAAGAAAAAGGTGTCTGAAATCTCGGATCAGAAAGCTGTCTTTGTACTATAGTTTTAATTTAGAAAGTAATGGTGTTTTCCATGTAAGCACATATGTATCCTTAGAATAAACTTCAAATATACGACATACTCAATGAACAAATAATGATTATGTGGTTCAGATTGAGGGGTTTCATTGAGGTGGATTTTTGTTAATTAGATTTTTCAACAAATGCCAAAGACAGATGGAAGCTTTTCCCTTATCCCAAAGTTTCATCCTTTTCTTCTGCACATTGCAGATTTACATCAGGAAACTATTCAAGGAATTTCTAAAAATTTTTAATGAATTAACTGGAGCAGTTTCTCATCTCTTCTGCCTAGTATCCAATAACAGGGAATGTGAGAGTGGCTCAAAGCTACAGTAGGTGGGGTTCAGAGATGATGTTAAGAATCATTTCTTTACTTCAGAGGGAGCTGAACACTAGAACAGACTTCCTAGAAAGATGGTCACTGGTCCAAGTTTATCAGTTTCTAAGAGGCATTTGGAGATGTCTTTAATAACATGCTTTAAGTTTTGGTCAGCCCTGAAGTGGTCAGTCAGTTGGACTAGATGATTATTATGAGTCATCTTCTCTCTCCTCTCCTCTCCTCTCCTCTCCTCTCCTCTCCTCTCCTCTCCTCTCCTCTCCTCTCCTCTCCTCTCCTCTCCTCTCCTCTCCTCTCCTCTCCTCTCCTCTCCTCTCCTCTCCTCTCCTCTCCTCTCCTCTCCTCTCCTCTCCTCTCCTCTCCTCTCCTCTCCTCTCCTCTCCTCTCCTCTCCTCTTCTCTTCTCTTCTCTTCTCTTCTCTTCTCTTCTCTTCTCTCCCTATTTTAATTTACATTCCTCTGTCTATAAAGATATCTAGCTATTTTTGTTTCTATCAATGCAACCTCATAAAGATCAGCATTTACTTAAGAAATGTGCCTCAAAATTACCTGAAGTGACCTTTATTATTATTGTGTAATAAGAAAAATATTATTAGCTCAAAATCCAAAATTCTTTATTAAGAAGGTTTTCTTTTCCTGTGGAAAGCATTTCCTGATATTATTCCTGTTAGGTGAGAGATGCCAGATTTGACAGTTGTGCCTTCTTTAGATATAGACCAGAGCCTTGCTTACAAACTTCACTTTGTGAGATGTAAATTATGTTGACTGGTCTGCCTACAGAATGAGCATGATGATATTAGTAAGCTTTATAGATAGTAAGCCCATCACTTATTTTTGTGTTTGTTGTACTCCTACATGGGAAACTGGTGATTTCCAAAGTAATTTCAACTCCACTGCTGTCATGGTACTTGTAATAGAATGGTGACTGTGGTGGAAATTCAGTTGCAGATGCTTACAACCAGGAGTGGGGTTTACAGTCCTTGAAGTTCTATGGGAAGCGGCTTGCTGGAAATTTGGAGAACAGAGTTCATCCTTCAGCAGAGGAGGAGAACTTATTCTTGGTAGCATGATTTTGGATCAAGCATATTAAGATTATATCTGGGTTTTTAGTCAAAGGAATGGCAATTACTGTGAATTAGTAAATAAATCCTCCATTACTCATATAACTGCTAGATATATGATGCATATATAGATGTTGGTGAACACATGGATAAATGTGTATGTGTGTAGTTAGACAAGTAGACAGAGACTTCTTTCTTGACAAAAGCAGCCACTATCCTGCAATCTGTTTGTAGATCTCTCTTGTTGCAGCTTTATAGGTGTACTGGGATATCTCCTACTGCCCAGATTATCATGGCTGATTTATCAGGAAGTTCAAACTGTTTACTTGGGACACATTTAATTGGGAATTGATCTAAATTGAGCATTTCCTGTGGGCCTGAATTACTCGTGTCATGGTTAAAAGAAGAAACTCCTGTTTAACTGGGTCAAGAACCCAATTTAAATGGGATGTCTGTAGGGATTACATGGTGCTTAACTATGGGATTCTGGTCTTTGTGGTGCCTAGAGGCTGACAGTACTTACATCTCTTCTTCGTTTGGAAACAGCCATGATTACAGCTGCACTGTGCTAACACCCAGTCTAGAAAACTCTTGTTTGGCAGCAGTGGTGTTTCCATGGCTTTTGAAAAGGAGGTAGTATCAGCTGCACAATCCTCAGTTTTCTTTGCCAATGTCTATAGGGCTGCTGTCCCTGCCATGGCTGAAACGAGGCTAATCCTCATGACAGAGCAGAGGTCTTTACTGCTTGTGACCCTGCGTTACCTGTAACTCTGCAGCACAGTGGTGGTGCAGGGCTGGATATGACTGACACAAGTGAGAAAAATCAGTATAAGCACCGAGGTAGAAATGCAAATGAAAATTATACATTACATACATGGTCTGACATAACCACTCCAGAACACATAAGGTGTGACAGCAATTTAATGTGACAGCAAGGCAAGACCACATCCAAAATCTGAATATGGATAAATAAGGACTCTGACAGAATGCCTTGAAATGGGAAGTGATGACTCTTCATACCTTTTCAACAAACTTTTCCCTTCATAAATTATATAATTAGTAATGTTAGAAAAGACCTCTAAGATCATAAAATTCATCCTTTCACAGTCTCTGTGGAGCAGCTTCCCAGTTGTTTCAGTCACAGAGTGCTGCTTCCCTGCCTGCTGGAGACACAGGTGGGGGCAGCTGTTCTGGGAGGCCTGTGGCATCTGGCAGGACACAGTGGTGCAGTGTAAATGTGGAAATCTGGAATTTGTTTTGTATAGATTGTTCAGGGCCCAAGTTCCATTCACTAGAGCTTTTGGACTGTTCCACTTGGAACCAAACCAAGTCTAAGCGAACATTATTTATTTATTCTACATAAGACAATGTTATGTATTTATTAAGTTATTTATTCTATATAAATAGTGTCTATTATCAAAACAATCTCAGATGGCAATTCAGGCATTTTCTGATACTGGCATTGCAACAATAGTTGCTGGCTTCACTTTCTTATAAAACAGCTTCCATCATGTAGAATCTGAATTGAGCTTACCTGTTTATGAAGAGCTTGTAGCTACTTTCTGTCCTTGACCCACTAAGTGTGGTGTCACATGATCTGTGTGTCTCTGGAACTTTTCCTTCAATAAATAAAGGAAATTTCAAAATTCAAGCGATAGAAGCAGCACTCAGCATCAGATGTTGGGGCAATTACAACGGGGAAGAAATTTAGACTGGAAACTTCCTCTCTTGTGTCCTCGCTTGGACATGATAAATGGCTATTTAATAGGGTTAGTGAATACTGCACCAGCAGTATTCCCTGTTCCCTAGTTATTGTCACTTCCTCTTCATAACCCTTTATGTGAATGTAATTTGGAAAACAGCTGTGTAGGTACAATGGCTGTCATTTCCATCTCTATGGGGGTAATTTGTGAATCAGCTTTTTCTCTTCAGAAATTACGCCAAATTTTTGTTCTTCTATTTTCAGGCATAAAATGGGCAGAAAAAGGCAGGAAACTTCTCTGGCTTAATCAGAGTAGAACATAAAATCAATGAAATGAAAATGATTGTGTCTATTCCACGGGTTACTTTCTATGTTAAATAGATTGTGAATGTTTTTATAACATAAAAACATGGTAGGCGTAGTGGATGGTTTGTGGGTCCTTAGCAAATAAGGATTGCATTGTTTTTCACCTTCAGTCATCTCTGTTGCTACAGAATGGACAGGTGTTGCTTTGTCCAAACACATGAAGGTTGAAATTTACAGGCAGAGCCAGAGAGGGTTGTGCAAGTGGTGATTCTATGAATGTTTCCTGTATCAGCAGAGATGTTTGAAATCTTTAGGGAAGGGTGAGAAGGTTAAATTTTTATTCACTTGGATCATTTCATTGATCTTTTTGAAGAATTGCATATCAAACTATTACGTAAGTAGGATGATAGAGATGGTAAGATAAGCTGGATGGAAGCTTATCATGGAAGTAGAATAATTTCGATAAAACATTCAGGCACAACACCCTGAGACTTCACTGTGAATTCCAACACGAAAACGTGACACTGAATTCTGGTGTACCAACCAACCAAATGCAATTTTGAAACTTAGAAAATCTACCGTCCCGTTGCTAAAATAAGCATAAACATGTGGGGATTTTTCAAGCTGCAGATGGTAGTGACAAAATGTGAGATTTGAGATAAGCTAGTTACCAAAGTTAGGATTCAATCCTGTGTTCTGAAGCAACATGCTTTTTAATGAGAAAACCTCACAAAATTCTCTGCTTGCACTGTGGTTTTGATATAATTGCATAAATATATTTTGACAAGATCATAAAATTCTCCTTAGTCTTTCTATAGTAGGACAACTTGGCTACTCTCAGTGGCCAGACTGCCATGCTTTGATCACAAATCCAACACACACCTGACATTAAATTAACGTGTATTCTTCAAAGACGCTGATGCTGTAGATTTACTATATGTTAAATGAGCTCCTAATGTACAGTCTTGATAGAGATATTCATCTCCTTTGATGATGGTGCTCTACTAGATGGCAATATTTCTTTTCATAGAAGAATGCTTTTTTTAAAATATATTATGTCATGAAAGAATGTCTGGGACAAACAAGCTCTCACATTCTGTGTTTACTCGTGTATTTTTAGAATCCTGTCTTACAAAATCCTGAGTATGCACAGCTACCAGTGTTTCAGTGGAGACCGAGATATGCACAAAGTCACTGGAATGAGCCTTTGTCAAGTTTATGACCAAAATATCTTTCAAACTGTTTACAAAAGAGACTTCTGTTCTGAGTTTACCTTCCCTGATGTGTGACTGTGAATGTGACTCACACGTATGTGTCACTCGTGGAGCAGCTGCAGTCTCAGGTTTTTATTGCTGCTGATATTGATTGCAACTCTGGAGCTTCAGAAAAGCATCTTGCAGGAGGAGAGCATTAACAGGAATAACCTCACTTTCCTCATCCTTGGGCTGAGGGCTTAGGGCTGAGAGGCTATGACATGATGGGCTTTTTCCCCAGGATGTGCTTAATTTCTCTCTGCATTATGTCCTCATAGAACATTCAGTCTTAGGTATTATTTATAGATTCAATTGATTTTGGAGCTGACATCTTGACATTGTCACCATATGCATTTGAGGGGTAGCCCCACCTTTTTTGTCAAGACCCATGTGCTAAAAACATAATGTCAATCTTTGTGACCTGCTGAGCAGCTTTACCTGGCAAAGGGGGCATGAAGCAAGAAAGAGCTGATGGGGCTACATGGTAACCAGAGAATATATAGCTTTACTGTAGGACACAAGTGAAAAAGAATCTAATATAAAAGTATCTTTCTTCTCTACAACTTGGCACAAATATACCTCCCAAGTCATGTAACCACAAGTTGCATAGGAGTATCAATCACCCAGTACCTGGTCAGTCCCACACTTCAGGGGACAAAAGAGATGAATACATAATTTACAAACATAATATTTTTAACAATCTTACCTCTCCTATGTCCTCGGTTAGACAGTATCAAAGATGTACTTTCAGAAATACTATTAGAGTCACTATAATCCACAGAGAGTTGTCTGTAATCTTCTGTTGACTGACTATAGTTCATTAATCTGGGCCCTTTGTCTGGAAACAGAAAAGAAATGTGGTGAATCATATACTTTAATTATAAGTCATTGTATTTGCATGTTAATGTAAAGAACATTTGGATCGGCTAATTTTTATATAGTCCTCATCCTTCTATCTTCTAACCCTGACTCCAATTCCTTAAAGACTGAGGAAAGATTGGTAACTTCATTCTAGTACTTTCATAATCTTATTTTGACCAAAATTTGTTTTCATAGTTCTCAACTATTCCATATAAAACAAACCTAATACATAAATTTTGTTCTACATGTTTAACTGAAAGGTTGCAAATTGCAGATAACTTGCAAATTTCTTATGCATTGTACTCTGAGGTCCAAAAACTTGAGCTATAACTTCTTCTTTCTGTGTGCAGGGTGGACAATGTCCAAACAGAATCCACTACCAGAGTCAGATGCAGAAATTCCATTAATGGGTCATCCTAATTTATTAGGATGTACATATTTTTCTTGAACACTGATTTTACTTTGTTTGCATTCTCTCTTGTTCTTTTACAGAATTTCTGGAACATAATTTTTAATAAAAAAAAAAAAAGGAAGAAATGGAATGCTGTCTTGCAAAGTGCAGCTCACACATTTTCAATATAATTGACACCCTAATTCATTGAAGTCCTTTGGCAAATGTAAGTCAAGTGACCTGAATCACAGGCAAACACAGAGATCACACCAGATACATAATCTCTAGAACCAGTGTGAGGAAACTGGCAGGAACTTGTGGCTAATATGGGGTTGAAAATGGGGCCATCCCTTTTGGCAGCAGCAGAATTTCTACCTACTTTTGCAAGTGTGAATATACAAGCTCAGTTCTTGAGTAAGAGAACTAATATGGCTTGAGGGGTAGTTTGTCTGTATGCTTCCAGAAGAATCCCCTTTTCTTATAACCAATAATACATAACATAAATGTTCCAGATATATTTAAGTCTGTGTTTGATTCTAGCTGATTTCACAGAGCATATGTGTGATTTGCTGAATAGGAATTGTATTGCTCATATGCCTAATGCTGAGCATATCCAAAAAAAAAAAATCCTGTATAGCTTGGGCCAGCTTTCCCCTTGCTTCAAAATCAGAGATCTCTGTCAAAGTGAATAGTACAGTGTAGACACTAGAAAAAAAGATACAGTTATAGAATTACTCTGAGAGATAATAAATGTTGATCTTAGTCAAATGAAATAAAAAACTGGTATATATTGTTTTATTTATATAGTGAGCAGGATTTGGCCTTGTCTTGAAATCACTCCAGCAATTCATGTGTGAATTTATAAAACATCTTTTAAATAGAAAATTAAACTAAAATCAAGAAAAGAAACCACAAATCTTTGCTTGAATAATCAAATAGGAAAGATGAATATTTATTCCTTAATGGCAGGAGGAGAGCCTCACAGAACCCCACCTTCAAAAATACACTGGAGTATACAAAGTACAAAAGCAGTTTTGAAAGTAGAGGAGTTTTATATGCACAGGTTCTATGCAAAGTGCTTTAAGAGTCAAATCTGTGCAAGCTGATTTGTTATCATTGCTTCACAGCCCTGAGACTGCTGTCCTTTGTAGAAATAAGGAAAAGAAACAAAGAAACCTCACTGACTTGCCTCAGAGTCTTTCCATTATGAAGTAATTTATATGTACAGCAATAACTACCCTATCCAACACTACATGTAATCACTACAGCATGAAATTAAACAATCCATCTACTTTGGAAAAGACACAGAAAAGGCTGTCTGTATCCTTATTAGAGAGTTTAAATTATAAATCTTTCTTTACCTTGGTGAAAATTCATCTGGGATGCCAGTGTTGAGGTGTCCAATATTTTTTCATGCAGTCTTTTCCTTATCACGTGACTTCTGTTCAGCTGAGAGGCTGTGCTGTCTTCAGTGACCACCTGCTCTGTCTAGAAGGCAGTAATATTCAAAGTCATTGTCATATGATATGTGAACTTCAGACTGTCATAGTTAAGTGATCCTTGCCCTCTGGCTGTCAGAGGCTGCTGATCTGCTTTGTATAAACAACTTCATTTTCTCAGATTAACACAAAGGGGGACTGTGGGACTCCATGCTCTCATGCAAGCTAAGTTTAAGAGGGGACACCCTCTGTTAGAGTAGCAAAAAGAGTAGGAACGAGTGCAAAGGAAAAAATTATTCTCAGAATCTTAATGAATACTGATTGAAAACAAAAAAATTCTGGTGTGTTTTCTTCCGTTGTCATTCAGCATGTCAACAAAAATGGGTTTTGATATTTCAAATTTTGAAAAAACTTATGTGCTCATTTTCTAAAGACCTCATGTGGTCAGGCTTGATTGCACAGCAAATATTCAGTTCCACACAAGGACAATGACCTAATTTCCTGACATCATGTAAATGAGATTTCTTTGAATGTCATTAAGAAAGTCTGGAACAAGAATGGCAATGGAGAAATTTTTACTGTTGTGTAAAGTCCTTTACTTTGGCCAATATGAGGTCTCTGTAAAGGTTATGATTGCTTCAGTACTAACTAAAGAAATTAGGATACTGAAAGTACAAAAGCTCAGCCACTCGCCAGAGTGTAGAAGTGGTGTGTGAGATGGCTTCATAGAAGTTTAGAACCAAATCTCGCTTCCTTAATCCATACAAACATTAATTTTGGCAATCACTCACCTGTCTCCCATGTTGCTGGGCACCTCTCTCACTGCAGAAAAGGAGATGACTGAAGGATGAGAGTAGTACTTACCTCGCTGACACTTCCCACAGCAAACTGAACCATTCTCTTTATGTAGAATTTTGCTGGTAAGGAAGCAGATTCCTTCTGATGTGCTTCACATGCTTCCAGAATGGATTCAGGAGAAAGTCTTCTGTGTGGCAGATCTTCACACATTGTCAGCAGGAGTGTATGTAGTTGGTCACTCAGCTGGAGGGACTGAGTCAAAATAGAGGTACTGTTAAATGAAATCTCCCAGGGGACTGAAATCCTATGTAAACGGGGGCCAGGAATTTCTGGAAGCCTTTTGCTCTAGGTGATAAACATGCACTGAATTCCTTTAGATTTTGGGAGAATCACAGACAAGCAGCATAACAGCATGGAATGAACCTTTAGTGGGATCTAGGATAGCCTTGGAGGGAATTGACATCTCCAAGAATGATTGTTGGCCCAATTAGGGACTTCTTGGTGACAGACAGTTCACTTTGCTCCAGAGCTTTGTTAATTAGACTGTGAATCAAAGATTCATGGAAGTAAGGTATGTGGTAGCATTAGCTTCAAAAGGTAAGGAGTTTTACCAGCCATAGCTGTTGTCATAGAGACCAGATATTTTTTATATTTTAAGGCCATTTAGCTTATAAAGCTTTTTCTCTTAGAATGTGAAAGGGAGGTTAAATCTACTAGAAACCTGTGCTCTCCAAATTGAGAACAAGCACAACCAAAAGCATCAATACAGAAATGAAGCAAAATGTATGTTACAAGTCTTTCAAAGGATTCTGGGTAAGCAAGAAACATAATTTCAGCTAGCAGAGATACTGATAGAATTTGCTTGATTTCATTCTTCCATCCCATTCTTCCATCCCATTTTTGAAAAAGCACACAAATGTGAGCAGCACCACAATCGTGCCAATGTGGTGGTTTTGTTTTAGTCCTATCTTAGAATAATAGAATCGTAGAATAATTTAGGTTGAAAAAGAACTTTAACATCGAGTGCAATTATAAACCTAACACTGGCAAGTCCGCCACTGTATCATGTCCCTAAATGCCACATACACATCTTTTAAATACCTCCAGGGATGAGATTCAACCACTTCCCTGGGTAGCTTGTCCTAATTGTCTTGGAATAAATAATCTTCACCCTTAGAATCAAGGTACAATTCATCTTAATAAGAAAATTTCTAGTTTTTGAAGAAACAGAGTGGAGGGGAAAAGGAAAGGAAAGGAAAGATGAGCTCCAACTAAATTCCCTGATTTGTGTGAACTGATATTTTTGGTGAAGCTTAGACCTTGACACAAGCTCTTTAATTCTTTTCTAGTGGTCCAAAACACAAAGCCCCTCTTAGTGATATTTCAGACTATGCCTCTCATTCTTCGAACCTACCAGAATAAAAGAAAACTAAAATGTCTGTTTTGTACTGGCCTGGTTTGGAGGAACCTGGTAATCTGCTGACCAATAGAGGGTCATTCCTAAGGAATATACCAGCATCTGTCAAAAAGAAAAGGAAACCCCGTGTGAAATGAATACTGGAAATCAGGTGTGAAATCAATACAGGAAACCAGTACAGGAAAGTTTTATAGTAGACACACCATCTTTTATCTTTTTGTTTCTTTGGTCACCAAATGGCAGAAGTCACAGAATCATATAGATGATTTTTTTAAAAAACTAGACTAAACGTATCTAAAAGTAAAGTAGTGACTCTTAGCTTATGGACTAGGTTGCATGAAATTAGTGGTGACTTCTGGTCTTAAAAAACGGAGAGCTAGACATGGTTAAGGGATAAGGGGTTTTTGCCTTGGTATTTTAATAAGGATCCTTATGGTGCACTGTTTTGCCAAGGTGGGATGTGCCGCAATGCACACACACAACAGATCACGTATACAATTTATAGACCTTACAAATTTTCATATCTAACAGGGGTGCTCCAGTGGGAGGCCTGGATGAATAGTATGATATTTCCCTGTTCAATGAATTCCCCCCTGGATGGGCCAAATCTTTAGTTTACAGGATATGTTCTAGACAGGACCTTGGTTTCCCAAGACAGCGTAGAGTATTCTTCTCCTACTACGAGGCCTTTAGGATATTTGGTCTCCTGGCTTAACAAAATACTAGGGCTATGCTAAGTTATCAGACTTAAGGAATTACAAGTATGCATGCTAAGAATACTGAGGATACATAAAAGTTACATAAAAAGTATATAAAAGAAAAGGCAAAATATAATCTTGGCATCCTTAGTACTGTTCAGCTTGAGGGGCTGAGCCAGGCTGCCCTCTGTTCAAAGATGCCAGAAGTAGGGAAAGAAATTTGAACTCCTTTCTTAATTTTGAAGCTCTCCCATTGCTGATTAAAATTCTCCTCTACCTGTGGAACTGACTAGCTGTTATATGCAGGAAAATAATTACTGGAATAAGGCTGCTTATTCCACAGCTTCATTCTTCTGCCTAGTGTGTAAGTGGTCAGTTATGTGGGAATGTGAAAATACTGTGTTCTTCCTGAGGGGAGGATATAGTCCGAGAGGAATTTAAAACTTCAAGGTGCCTGAATGTTATATCTTACTGTCTTTCCAGAAATAATAATTTGTCAGAGAGAAGAAAAATAAATTGTTAACAAAGCTGAACATATTTCTGACTTTCTGGGACTGCTTTCACCCTCTGATTGTACAAATACAATATACTAATTGTACAAATACAAATACTACAGTCTTCTACTTCTACAAATACTACAGCTTCTGGGATTACAATTACCATATCTGCTTGAACACCATTTCATAGAAATATTCTTCCTTTCTGTCAGCCATTACAAATAATACATTTCTGCAGGCCTGTGGGACTGCTGTTCAAAATTTATTTTGATGTTGACATGCATGCAAATCCAATGATAAGCTGCAAGATACATGTAACATCTTTCTAACCATCTTTCTAGCCTAATTTGATTAGTTTTATTAGAAATGGGATGTGACAGTAGGTGCCTGGCAAGTTGCATTAAAACCCACAAGCTTGTCTTCATGAGTGCTGTCAAGATGCACTTTGCAATACACCTCACCTTTGTTAGTCCAAAGTGCTGGTTTTTACTTGGGTGGTGGAGCAATTCTGGTGGACTGAAAGGGGCAGCTTCTGTCTGAGATGCATTGTTTTGGAAAAACAAATTTCCTTCAGCAGACAGTAGTACTGACCATGGGCAAATCACACAGATGGCAGGGTCTGAAAAATGTTGAAGTCAATTAAATGGAGAGCTTAGTGTTGAATTCACTGCACTCAGAAAATCATGTTTCTGGCATCTCACCTGTATAATCAAACTCATCACTGGAGATGTACCCAGAATGACTTGCCTGATTGGGGACCTTATTGGTCCTGACCCACAGACTGACTTCCCAGGCTGACCTCAGACTTGCCTAGTCACTGTGGCCTTTCCTGGTGATCACTGGGCTTTCTGACCATAATTACCTTCAGCTGGCATTGTCTTTTGCTCCTTCCATGTTTTCTGTAGTGTTGTATGCAAACACAAGTCACACATGCTGGGAAGCTTGTCTCTTTTAGGAACAGCCAGCCAGCTTGTACTTCATCCTAGTGGAGAGCGCCTGGCCTTGTGTAGTGCTGGCCAGCCAACGAGTGGCATTCCTGCCTAACCTGGCAGTGCCCCAGCACACCAGAAATATTCTGTACCAAGTGGTGCTGATCATCATGAGATTTGACATGATTTATTGCATCATGCACAGCACAGCAAATGTGGCAGCCTTAGCCTTGAAAAGAGGCTGATTACAGAAACAATATAGCTGCAACTGAGATGGGTAGTCAGAGATATGCCTTACTCAACTGGGATGATGTTATGCCCTGGCAGGTAACCTTCCCTGTGCTCAAAGTAACTGGAGCACTGTGGATTCAGCTTCAGAATGACTCCAGCTTGGCATCACTTCAGGACTTGAGCTCTCTAAAGACAAGTTTTACCAGCTTTACACGTGGCCTGCAGCCCAGCTTGGTTGTACATCCCTACTTCTTCTTGGTTTAGTTTTCATGTTCTGATACCCTAAATTTATCTGGTGTAGCATAGGGAACATAGGCTGATTATCTTTTTTTTTTTTTTTATTGTTTTGTTAAGTCAGCAATCACAAGAGCATAGTGTCAGCTTAGTGTCTGGCACAGAGTCAATAGATGAACCTTTGCTGAACCTGTCCAGGTGGGTATCTCTGTGCTTCACTCCTTTGCACATTTCTGGTGCTTGTATTTCCTGGGCTATTCTATCCCCTTGTTACACCAGTTAATAGAGAACTGATGGTATAGCTGCTATAGTGTTCTAGCCCATTAAAAACTAGTTGGTAATGAATTTTCACTCCTCCAGCTCTAGTAGAAGTTACACATCACTTGTTTTCTGTATTTTGTATTTTGATTCTACATGCTTATGAGGTAAGAACACGTCTCATCCATTCTCCCCTCAAAAGGAATACCCATTCACATAAACAGTTCTCAAAATGTGACAGGTTGCTCAGCTGTGCTCTCTTGTTGTTGCTCAGTTGTGTTCTGTGCTCTCTCAAGCTGGCCTGCTTGGCAAGCAAAAATCATAATGATAAGTCACATTATTATCATCAAGGATAAAATCTCTTACTAGCTGAATGGAGAGCCATGTGGATTTGTCAGTCCTTTTCTATCAGTCCATGAAGGACATGAGCCTAGCTGGCACTGCACTTTCTCTGGGTGCATGTTATTCAGACTGCAGGAAGGACTCTTCTGTCTGCATATAATTGTACTTAGATTAATTACTACTCGATGCTTAATTTGAAAAAAAAAAAGTGTGAAGACCTTCTATGTAGGCAGAGCAATCTGCACATAATCCCAGCAGCACGGAAAGATTTCTCACTTTTATTGGCAATATGCTGTTAGTGCCATTAGTTTTTTTTGTCTCCACCTCACCCCCACAAACAAACAAACTCAAAAGAATTAAAATAACTCAAGAATTAATTTCCAGCAGTAAGAACTCTTATAAAGATGCTTGTCACCTCACCTTTGTGAAGATCCTCCAGAAGCTGCACTGTGGACAGGTACAGGAGTGCCCATATTTCTTCTTCCTCCAGAGGGCTTCCTTTTGCCCACAGGACCTCGGCCAATGTCACACAGGAAGTGCTCATGCCTGCTGCAGTAGATACTGGGGTTTGGACACAGTAAAATAGGCTGAACTGCTCAAGAAAAGCCCTACTGATTATAGCTGTACCCTTCTCTCACAGTAAAAAAATACTTTGTGAACCACCCTGCTTTTTTTGCTCAGAATAGGTAAGTATTGTTTACCTTGTCTTAATCTGAGTAAATAAAGGGTACTGAACTAAATGACCTCCTGTAATCTTTTTGAGCCCTTTCACTCCTCATTTAAAAGCAGTCATAAGATTCTGTGGAGAGCAAATAGTTTTTACTCAGGAGGTCCTTCATGAATATCCACTGCTCAGATTTTGTGAGTGGTTATTTGAATGACAGGTGATTGATTTTGCTGCTTAATTGGATGTTCCTGTCTATAAAAACATTACAGAGTTTATCTAAGAAAAAAAAGAATACAATGCAAAAGATATGCCCTGTAACATGAAAAGTTTATTAATATTGCAATTTCATTAATTGCTCAGCAGATTGATCAGTAAAAGCTGGTAGATTCTTACTGAATTAATTGACGAGAGATTTTCTTGCTTACATATCTGAGACTCAGTGCTTGCAGTTTATCACTTCCAATATACATATAAACTTGCTTTGTTTTGTTTCACTAAACCAAATTAAAAGATTATTCTCTTTTTGAACTACTGAATAGCAATTTAGTGGCTCCCAGCACACTGTTCTATCTGACAGGTACATAAGACCTAGCAGAAGAATGTGGATCCACACACTCATGCTGTTTTGTCTCAGTTGAAACACAGCGAATCATAATTTCATGTCCTACCTACTGGAGGAGTATTTTCATCATCCCAACCAACCAGAAACTGAGTTGTGACTTGAAGCACCATGGCTGCTTTTCCTTCATGTTTTGTCATGCTAAATATTCTCAGAGAAGGCTTTGCTCTTCATAAATGGACTTGATCTTTCCATGTAATGAGGTTTCCATTTCTGTAATTTACTAGTCTAGTCAGAGCTGCTCTAGGTCTACACATCAGTAAGGAAAACTGAATCCAATCTTCAAATTTCCTAAAAATTTTTGAACAGCTTTTGCTATTACTCTCCTGCCCCACAGGTTCATTTGATGCTGTGTAAATAGGGGAATAATAAGAAAAGTTAGAAGTGATCCATTTACTGATTTGAGTTTTGACATTGTCTGTAGACCAGCAAGTGAGGACACTGTAGCCTGGGATGCTAGTGTCACATATAGGATTGTAAACACTGTAAAATGAGTTCACTCACAGCCTTAGGGCAGATCTTGTCCCCCCAAAACTTCTTCACTCTCTCAACACAGCCCACTTACTGCCACTGTTTGCTCTGTGCTGGCAGCAGAACTCTTTGTGTCTTACGGCTGGTTGCTTTGCCAAATTCCTGTTCAGTATGGACTCTTCACGGGGTAACTGGAAGAGCATCACAGTGTCCTGTAGGACCAGCTTGTTGCTGATTAATAGACTGCTCAGACTTTGCTTCATGGGGTCTTGTCCTGGCTCACTAGCTTGAAACAAGGAATCACAACATAGAAAGAATGATCCCTTGTTGCAACCACCACAGGATTATAGACCAACCTAGTGACATTTTAAACGGAACCAGAGTCCTAATTTTAGTCTCTGTAGCTTCAAAGGGCAGCAAAGCTTCTTACAAACCTAACCTTAATTAGAAGAGACAGACAAATCTTCTTAATCTAAGCCATCACCATTTCTCTTAATAATAAATTACTGTGATAGCATTTCACTTAACCCTGTGGTACTGGACTAAGTAATAAATTCACATCCCCAGGGCAGAATCTGTGTGGCTTCTCCATACAGGTAATCCACCAGATTGCACTTAGTGCTGTTTTATTTGAGACTGTGCTGGGGGACGAAGCACTGCATCCTCTGTTTTAGATAGAAGTGCTTATACCAAGTGATCTCAGTGCTGATATTTCTAACTAGCTTAAGTTACTCAATAAGAAACTACCCAAAGTGCAGGTCTTACAGCTTTATACAACCAAAGTGAAATCAGCAGTTACATCAGAGATGCTTTTGTAGTGGATTTTTTTTCTTAAAGTAATATCTCAGATCAATACTAAATATGAATTAAATTAATTCTGCTATCACTTATATCCAAACTTCTTGGAAAAAATATTAGATCGTATGGCCATGGAAATCACAATCTCTTTAACAAATTATTGCTTTAAAACAATGTGGAGTTAAGCAATGTGTTATTTTACAATCAAATTGGCAACTGGTTTTTAAACACACTCAGAATGTCCTGTATCAGTAGGCTGTGTTTTTGACTTCTGATTCTCGAGACCAACATGATGTGATATTTAATAAAAGTCTGACTGTGTGAGTTCTTGGGGAAAAAACAATAGTCAGGCTACACTATGTGTATTATAAGACAGTAAAAGTGATGGGAAGATATTGTTATCATTGTAGCACCAGCATGTTCATGGTCCCTCAGTTTAGTAAAACCTCTCATCCACAACCAAACAACTGTGACCTTCAAACAACCTACAACTCATAAGACAAGGCATACAAATGAGGAGGCAAGAAGGAAAAATTGACAGCAACTTTGCAAAAAGGGTTCTTTTTCAGTAACACTACATATCAGGAAATTATGCTGGATCTGGTTGAGCCTGCAGGGGAAAATTAGAGCAGCAGAATGTAATCTCCCACTTTGGAGTTTGGCCAGGATATAGAGGTTAATGTTTTTGTCACTGGAAAAAGTAGCAAAGAGCTTCCAGTGCCAATTCGTGTTTTGAGGTCAAAGGCTGATTTTGCTGATGTTTATGGAAGAAGATAGTACCACCCAAATTAGCCTAAAATATCCCCCCTGTTCCAATCTTTGCAGCACATTTATTCATTATGTGGCCTCTCTAAAGTCAATAGATTTTCCCAACCCTTTTTGCATAGATATGAAAGGTTGCATTGGGGTGAGGCTAACCCATTATTTTGCCAGCAACATCTGCCTATTTATCACTGTAAAAAAAAAAATATTCCATTTTGGTGCATTTTGTTTTATCATATGTGCAAGTTTTCATCCATTGAAAATTGGAGTCAATGAAAGAAATTGAATTCATCATGAAAGTAAATGATCTACAGCTTTACATCTGAATTTGAAACTTAGCAACAATTGCGCATTAATAATTTTATATGCCAAGGTCACTTTATTGGATTTGGCAGACTTATTTTGAAAAATGTAAAGGAGCAACTTGGTTCTGCTTAATCTTTGTCTTTTCTTTCTATTTGTTTACTGTGTAAAGAAAGCAAAAGAGCTAAAAACTATTTCTTTTGTAGGAAAACTGACCTTCGCTTATCAAACACAGTCAAGTGCATTAAATATCCTCAAGAGGAATGGGTCAGCTGGATTTCTAACCTCATGACAGCCCTTTTCATTCCCATTTATCAGAGGGAATTTACTGGGGAGTAGGTTTGGCTGTACCATAAGTTTTATGGCATGAAAGTCAATCCATTATCTGGATGATGGTGAAAAAAGATGAAAGGAGATCATAGGACACACCAGAGAAGAAGATGATGAGAAAGGACAAATCACATTTAGTTTTCAAAAATATGGAGTCAAATGTGTTTCTGGTATACTTGTAAGACATGAAACAAAAACAGATTTGTCCCATCTGGACATCCTGAAGAACAACTGGAAATGAGAACTTTGGCAAAATAGTTAGTGTATAAATGCAGCAACGGCAATTACAACAATAACAAAGTATAAACCTTGATAGGAATCAAGCATTCTGTGAACTGGAAGGGCCTCTGTCAAATCAGAAAGGCCTTTTAATTTTTACTACCTGGAAGGTGTTTATGCAGAGGTCTTGTCTTTCATGTGACTGAACTTCCAGTTCTGCTTCATTGCTCTGGGTGTGTATATTGCAAAATACCTATCTGTAAACTTAACCAACTCTTGATTTGCTGGAAAGTGTAAACAAATGTAAATTTTGTAAACAATTCTCTCTGGGAAGGCCTATTTATGGCTTGGACATATATGCCCATCACAGCCCCTTTATTAGAGGTGACTAATTGATTTTGACAAGAGTGAGCCAGAGAGGGGCCACTGAAGTAGGTGCTCTGAAAGACCTGAGAGGTCTTTCGTGGCTAGCATTGGCCACGAACCTCACTAAAGGAGTGTAGGTGTGTACTGACAGAAAAGTGAGAGGAACTTGGAGTGTAACTTCTTCCATTTGCACCACTGCATCCAGGAAAAGTTCCCTGCTCATGACAGTCCATGGAAGCTGGTGTGAACCCACTACATTGAACACACCTGGAGTTGGCTAATACAGATTGTGCTTAATTTACCTGCAATGCCTGAGGATCCAGCAGTCATTTTCAAGGGCAACTTTAGAGACATGGAATTGCTTCTTCTAGTTGGCATTGAAGGACATACTGATAAAACTAGACTATAAAGAGATGGTCTTCAGGCATCTTTCTCTAGACAGTCTTTTCCTTAGCCTTCT
Source organism: Motacilla alba alba (assembly GCF_015832195.1). Classification (NCBI taxonomy): domain Eukaryota; kingdom Metazoa; phylum Chordata; class Aves; order Passeriformes; family Motacillidae; genus Motacilla; species Motacilla alba. The sequence goes on from NC_052021.1 coordinate 18,095,874, forward strand.
ATCCCTTTCATCTCTTGTACTCCAATTTCTTAGCTAGGTTAGCATCCTTTTTAGGTCTCAGGTGCTACCTGGTATTCTAAAAGCACCTTAAAAATATCCAAACCCAAGGGTGCTCAATCCTCAGAATAGCAAAAGGCAGAACTTCTTGTATTAGTGGCAGCAAGATGCAGTGGGGGAAAAGTTTCTGAAAGAAGGGAATTAGCCATGGAACCTCAGGTGCTGGTCGGCAAGACTTCAAGAAATCTGCTTTCAAGACCAGGAAATATGGAAATTTGAAGTGACACTTTTCTAGGATGTTGGAGGGCTAATAAGTACTGACAAGGGTTCCATTGAGACAGATGAACAAGACAGACTTGCTAATTCTGAAAGATCTTTTAAAAGGAAAAGTTACAAGGAAAATGTGTTTTTGGTCAGCATCCTTTTACTTGACCAGAGTGCTGGACAGTGGGTTAAATATGTAGCAAATAATGTAATTTCTGACCATACCCAGGTGAGGACCTCCACCAAGATAAAATCAGTCTGGTTTTCCCATCTCTTGTTTTTTCTCTGTGATTCTCCCCATCAAAGATTAATCACTGACTGTAACACATTGCTTTGAAGTGCCTTATATTTAAGAGCAGGGATAAATTTGTATCTTTACATCTTTATGTCACAGAAGTTCAGAAACTTCATCAAAGGGGCTGAAAATGCATGGAGGAACAGATGTAAATCAAAACACAAATAGTATCTCACTGAGAAAAAAAAATCACTGTTTAATATCAAGTATTTCTAATACATTAGGAAAAGTTCTTGCAGCCTATCTCAAGACTGGCTGCATAATAAATCAAATTTGGAATACAAAATTAGGATAAATAATAATAGGATAAAAATGGGATTGAGCTACAGTTTTGAAATAATCTCTGTTAATTTCAAAATAAATTTACAGAATTTATGAACAACACATCCTGAGTCTTTTCTGTGGTCACCAGTAGGAAAGGAATTATGTATCAATCTCTCTGCCTCTGACTCCTCTGAGTCATGGCGGCTGAAACAACATTTGGCAAGAACCTGAATTCAGTAGGAAGTATCTCCAGGAAAATACTTAACTGTTTTCCTTTGTGCCCTTAAAAATCATATAGTTATAAAATTGAACGTAGAGACAATTTTGAAATTTAAAATTATCCTGGCGTGCATACAGATTAAATGGTTGATATAGATAATAATTTGTGAATTAAAATGGGAAGATATGACTCGCTTTTTATGAAGGCACAAAATTATTCCAAAACACATATGTGTTAATCTGATTCTGGGTCTCCACAGACAGTTCGGGATCATGAAATAATTTTGCTGCACTGCAGTGTCTACATTGAAATATTCTTAAATGAACAGTTTTCACATGAGGATCACAATTCTTTGTTGCTCAGGGCTTCATGTTTTGCTTCTTAAAAAACCCCCAAACAATAAAAAAAACCCAACCGAAATCCTGTAAATTCGAATACTGTATTGAGATTTTGAGAGATGTTGGTCTCCAAAATATTTAGGACTAGGCAGTTAGAAGATCCTGAAGAATCAATGAAAGCTGTGACCAAACTGCAAGTGACAACTCTAAATCTTTTTTGTTTTTCATCTGATTCATAACGACCCACAAAACTGTAACATGCAAGAGGAAAGAAGATGATCACATCAGCCTGTAACCATAAGCTTTGAATAGGGTCTGATTACATCTAGTATGTTGATGGTTGTTCTGATTTAGTACTTTGGGTTGTACTCTGTTCTTGAAGAACAGTGTTCTTTCAAAAGAAAAATCAAAGTTATAAAAATATAGTATAGAAATATTTTACTAAGAAATGACAACTAAATATATTTGCTTTACAGGCAATATTCATCTAGAGCATGTAAAATTGAAAACCCAAGTAAATTCTTAAAATATATTTAAATATAGTTCAAATTGAATACAGAAAAAACTGTATTGAAAATAAATGTAATATCTTAACTATCTCAATCATAAAGTTATGCATATTTTAGAGAAATGAAAAGGGAAAGACTTTGGGGATATAAGGTGCTCATCTTGTGTAGTTTAGATTTCTTAAATGTTTACATTAAACTCTAAGCCTCTTCTGTATATAATACATATTGGGCAAAATCCAGTAACCCTTTTATATATATTTAAAGGGTTCTGGATACATGCTATCATTCATGATATTATGGTTTTTATCTGGATACATAAGCAAAGTAAATTGATATAAAAGCTGAATATTTTGTTATTCCTTACTGAAGAACAACCTACTGCTTGTCCATCCTATTACAACAAATTTTAACTATGTGCAAAGTTTGAAAAGAATGAAAAGAGCCTGTCTTTTGAAAATTATACTTTAACATTAATTTACATCATACCCTCATTTATTCACATATATTCCATATACAAATTTTATACTCTAACTCACTGTAAACTTGTTATAATTTTGGAGAGAACACATAATATTCCTCATACTAGAAAGATGAATCTTCTTAAATATGAAATTTAACTCTCTGAAATATGGGCTGGAAATGTGTGGGTTTATAATTGGAATAAGCACTTAAAAAGCTGTTTAAAACTTCTGTTCAAATAAAGTACAGGCAGAGCCAAATCTGCAAACAATGACAAGTCAATAAGGGAGTTGCCTTGTTGCTAAAGTATGAACCTGCTTTGGAAAGATTGTGTCCCAGAAATTATAGCTAAACTGAAGCCTTCACTATATGGTATTTTTTCACTCTCTATTGCAAATTATTTTATTTCCTTTCTGGAGACATGTACTTAAATAAATAGGACCATTAACCAGACTATTGCAAGTTATTCAGCATTGAAGAGGGATAAAATTTCACTGCTACAGAGAGATGAATTTCTTTTCTAGGAAATCATAAACTTCACATGGGGTGGACCAGTTTCTAAACAGTCTAATCTTTGAAGGGGAGAGTTGAAATCTAGTTCCTGAATAGCGTAGTTATGTGCCTCTCTGTAGGGAATTTCATGAGCTGGGTGCTAAAAGGGTGCTAAAAGTTTGACTTTATTACAAGACCTAGGGACATTGTTCCTTAAAGACACAAAGTGTTATTGATACCAAAAGAAAATAGAAAAGCCCAGCATCCTACAAAATCAGACTAATAGGGTCAAATTCCTGTTTCCTCTCTGCTACAAAAGGAACCTACTAGTGAATTTCAGAGGAAAATATTACAGTCTGCAGTCAGTTTGCAAGTAGATATTCTTTCAATAGAAGTGCCTAAAAAGATATCACTGGATAACTGCAATGCAAAGAAAGTTGTGCTATGCTCATTCTTGCTAGGTTTATGTGCCCCTTCTTCTCTGCCCCAGCTGATGTCAAATGCCAAGGACCTCATGAATATCTGTCTATGATTAGACAGCTACTGCCTCTAAAGTAGCTAGTGCTACTTTTCTCTGCTTTTTTTTCATGCACTTTTCATAAAAGCTCATTCTACATGAGAGTAGACCCGACTGGTGGCCCAGAATTAAATCTAATACATCTAATACATTATCTGCATTGTTCTAGCACTTCAAAGATTGAAGCTTCAAAGCTCTCTGCTGCTACAGTGACAGAAATAGTAGGGCAGTAGAACTCAAGCACCATGGTAATATTTCTCTTTTAAATTAATTAATTTATGTCCTTTTTAAGGCATTATGTAATTCTCTGAAATGAGGCAGCCAGACATAGGGACAGGGAATGAAGGGTCAGATGATATGCTGACACTGAGGTTAATAGGTAGCACCACAACACAGGTGAAAGAACCTGAGCAGGCTATACAACAGCTTCAGGTACTAAAGAAAAATGTCCTAAATGAAAGATGAAGAGCTAAGATTTTAGATTATATTGTCCAGTCCTCCCAGTCTCTCCATAGCTTCTCACATCTGATCCTATTGTAGCCAATGCTGCTGTGGTTTGCTATTGTTAAAGGTAGTTCTTGGGTTCTGACAGTGCCACAGTTACCTTTGCTTGCAGAAGAGAGCTATTCAAAGCTGCTGATCTTGATTCTGATGTTGACTGGTTCTTTTACTTGAGAAAGTCGCAGTCTGTTATTTTACCACATCATGGAGGATGATGTGTTTTCCCACCATTAATAATATGCTTTACATGTAAATAGTAAATTATCAGTATTTGTATTCCTCTGGAATCTACATCTATAAATTTCTAGATCAGTAATGATTATGATGCCTATGAGAAGATGTCCAGAAAATTAGGTTGCTTTTATTTTAGAAACTGCAAACTCTAATGTAGGGACTTGCTAAAAACATTGAAGAGCAGTGGAGGAGAATTTAGAAGAGCAGTTTCTTAGCTGAGAGTCTTTAGTCACAAGTTGTAATCACTGGTAATCTTTCTGTTGTTTGGAGTTCAGTGCTCTTTCCAAAATAATAGTACTTAGTACAAATCCGTGAAAAAATAATGTACTTAAACATGTTTTCTAGAATCATGTCAGCTGTGTTATGCAAACAAAGACTTATCCCTGCCATAAGAGCAGGAACACTTTAGTGCCTTCTACTTCTTTGCCTTCACTAGGAAACAAGGCTGTGCTGAGGTATCCTGATTTTTAACAGCACAATTCTGTTGTAGATGAATGTTTTTAACCCCCAAAGAAGGCAAGAGGGACTGAGCACTGACATTCTGGATGACAATCTAGTCAGCTCTATATTATGATTTCTCATACAAACAAATAGCCTACTAATCAGAATTAGCTAATGATTTAAGAGAAATAAAATGAGGTTTAATGTAATAAAACCAGACAACAAGGTAAATATTAGATACTGCTGTACAAAGACAAGAAGATGAGTGATTTAATACTTATTTAATTGATAATGAGATTAAGAGAAATACATAAGAACCTACCTGTACAAGTTGGACAGATGCCGCATCCAGAATGGTCTCTAATCTTCTATGTTTTTGCCCAATAATGATTGTTTAGACCATAATAGTTGTAAATATAATATTAAACATATTCAGGTCTTGATTGGACTTCTGTTTCTTGGATTTTTCTCTCTTTCTCTTTCTTACCTTCTGTCTTCTCTCCTTCTTTCCCCCTTTCTTCCTTTCTTTCTATTGCTTTGTTTGTATCTTGTAACTAAGCACTGTGTGGTCAGGCAAGTGGCTAAGCAAGTAAACAGTGAGGTTTCTTCTCTTACTTGCAAGCCAAACCTAGCAGCTCCTGGTTTGAAGTTGAGGGCAACGTCATGTCTGCTAAGGCTGTTTTACACTCCTGCCTTTTTTTTTTCTTTCTTTCTTTTTTCTTTCTTTTTTTTTTTTTTTTTTCCTTGATAGTTCACTTGCCAGGTAATGAGAATCAGCTTTTAGGAAGTGGCTCAGTATAAATCTCTGGGTCTGTCAACTTACAAGGACTCAATTGGATTACCTGACGCACACGGGAGCATTAGGTCTAAACCCCGTAGACTGATGTCACTTTCAGCCCCCGGCCAATCCAGGGAGCAACAGCACAACCAAAGCACAGACTGATGGTCTGAGGGGTGAGTGTGTCATTTATGAGCAGCAAAATCCTTCAGACTCTATAAACAATGCAGATAAGATTTTGATGGGTCTACCTGGCAGGAAAATATACCAACCAAAAACTGAAGGAAGGAAATTTGATATTTTTTTAATATTGTCTAGTCTGAAAATTTTTTGTTAATTACAGCAAGATGCAGCTATGCTCAGAGCAGGGAAGAGGGAGCTCTTGGGATGCTGGAGGGCAACTGTGAGCTGGCTGTAAGAAGTGAAGGGAAAACAAAACCCTAGTAAAACAGAAGAGAGTTCTATTGGACTCATTCAGTAAGCTCTTCACATTAGTTATTCCTCCATTTTTCCCAGCTCTGTTTCTCTTTAATTCTATTTTTTTTTTTAGTTTTTGTATAAGTTCACAAATCTTCATTTGTTTAATCTTTCTCCCTATATTTTGTCCGTGAACAATGGAATTCACAAATGCATGGAGTGTAGAAGGTGCATGTATCCTTGTGTAGATCTCACAGGTGATTGTAGTGTAGATTTCCTTGTTCATGTCAAAATGAAAATCTTGGATTTCTTTCATTGCCTAACTGAATGCAACTAGTTGTTTAAGTCCAACATGAAAAAAAAAAAAAAGAACAAACCAGCCTCATATTTCCTTTTTTCTTTCTCAGTCATTGTGAATATTGCCACTGTTGTTCCTAGCCCACACTCTGGATTTTACATTCAGTTTGGTCAACCCTTCCAGTATATGAGGGTTGATGTGTGCTTTTGAGGAAAATATACAAGCTATGGTCTTCTTTATTTGTCTTTAAAGAAAATTTATTCAGGTTTTCATCATTTCAATGCCTGTAAATCCCTCTCTTTTGACACTTGGAAGTGCAATATTGGCTTATCCAAAATGTCACAGAAAACATATATTTTGCTGAATTCTCCCACTGGGTACATCACCCATCCTTTCATATCCTTCTCTGGTCCCTTTAATTTGTAGCAGCAAAATAAAACTATTTTTTATAAATTCTGGCTTGGTCCAGAAGTCATAAATCTGATCTGACAGGAAGTCTGACAGGACTGCAGGCAGGAATAAAAATAGAATGAAAGGTCTCACATCTGAGATGTCCCAAACAGAACATGATGGAGTTGGAAAACCAACATTTATTGATAAACCTTACCAACTGTGCAAAATAAACTATTTGTTGCTTTCTCCCGTGATCATTAGACTGATACTGCTCTTCATTTTTTGAATTTGTGGATCCAGATACCAACAGATCAGCAAAAAGGCTATTAATGAAAAAAATAAAATCTGAGCATTGATGCAGCTCAGGAAGCATTTTGCTCTGATATAGTCACACTAGCAGGACAAAACCAACACAGAAGTTTGTGGCTGCTCCTTCCCCAGGTAATGAGTGGGGAGGAGAGAGCGAGCTATTTTTAGAGGTGCATTTGTAGCTACCAGATTTGATTTAAGTAGGTGTGTGTATAATGCTGTTTGCAGAGTTAACAGGGTGTGTGGCTTGTTGAATCATTTTGCTAGAATTAATGTGTTGTGTGAACATGCTCCTGTTAAATCTGGTAGAAATGCTGATTTGATTAACTAATCAAAGTTCCTAAAGACTTTATATTCTATTGCTTTAAGAAAAGACTCGATGATTCTTCTCATGAAAACATGCAATTGCAAACCTGTGGTAGCTCAGTTGGTGCAAGCAGCAGTTCCAGATTTGTGAGATCAAATTCTCACCCATGCTTCCTTCTTTATTCTAAATTGTCATTGAAAGCAGCCATTTAAAAAAAATCTCAACGCACTGATTTGAACCAAAGCAGTATTTCAGACTCATAAACTAAAAATATACAGTATGAGAGCTTCAGTTAATTCCTTCTGTTCATCTAGTGAGTCCTCACTGTGTACAGGTGACATGTATGTAATTGCAGCAAAGTTTATGTAACTAGATCACTATGAAAGAAGGTTAACAAGATGAAAGGCTATTTATCCCAGTGAAGGAACTGCTGGATGGAGGCTTAGGATCTCCCTTATGTTCCTCCCAGCTTTCTGAGAACTGGCAATGGCTAGAATCCAATTATTCTCTGACATTAATGCCTTTTTATCCCACAGAAGCTGAAGTGTGGGAAGCTCTTAAAGTTTACATAAAGGTGAAGATTGCTATTTACTTCTCAGTTGATGGTGGTACAAGCAAGCTGTCAAAGCTACAACCACAGCTTGGGCCTGTGGTTTCTGTTAAACAGAAGATTTCTATTGTTTCTGTTAAGTTTTAACTAGTTTTTTTTCGGAGTCCCATGGAACGGATCATGGACTGCATGAGCTGTCAGAGCTTGAGCTTTCAGAAAAATCAGAGAATCCCTCTTTTTGTTTTGGATCTTCTTAAGTCATTCAACAGGACCTAACCACTCCTGATAGTGCACTTCCAAGCTCCATCCCTATGTCTATGAGATGTGCAAATAAAGTTTAATTTCCATCATGGTTTCTAAGCAGATGGTCCAGTCATCTATATTTAGCTTAGCAAAGTAATTCAGGGAGGTGAGTTTATGCTCTCGTTCTGGTCTTTGCTGTCAGGGGTGTTTCACAGCAGTATTTTTGGGGGGAATACATCTGATTTGTGTAACCCTAAGCTCAGTTTAAAAAGGGCAAGAGGCCAGTATCTGAACAGCCTGTTTTCCTTTAAGAAATAATTCCTAACATAATTTTAAAAATACCACTAAACTGGTACTGGAGGTGTATTGGAGTTTGTTTCTAAGTTTGTGTTTGAAGAGTGCAGGAAGGCAGCATAACTCTTATTGCCACTCATGACAGCAACCAGTTTTTCTTAAGAAAATTGTCCTTAGCTGGCAAAGTCTGGCTCAAACCTCTGTGAGTTTCTAAATCTTTAGAAAGTTCTATGAATGGATGAGACCCAATTAAGATACCACTTATAGTTCAGTATGTTTAATTTGCTTTTGCTTCTTACACTGCTTTTGAGATGTGATATGAGGTAAGAAAACATTATTGAACAAGTAGCTCCTGTTTGTGACACCTGATTGCAACTCTGCTGATCCCAGCAGTAATTCAATGGGAGGCCAGTATTGCTATGATGCATCCTCCACTGCATCCATCTAGGATACAAGAAGAGAGGCTGTGAAGTGATTACTATTTAATGCCAATTGCTCTCAGACTGTAATGGAACCACTTTCTAAATTACAAAAGTAAGTTCAAGCCATTAATCTGAGGAAAGAAAGACTGAAGCTTTAAAGGTTTCTGGGATATGGGATGGAATTCCATGTATATACTCAATGCATAGTTTCATGAAAAATAGCCATTTTACCCAGCAAGGACATGGACGCTGGTGGTAAGGGGGAAAAAATCATCTTTTCTCTCTTTTGGAATAGAGATTTTCTATTTTTTTTGCTCTTTGTCACCACAATGAAACCTGTGCACATTAATATATGCTTGTGTATATCATATTAACATTTCACTTACAGAGTGAAAATAGTTTTTCTTTGCAATAGCTGAAGTGATCAAAATATATCTTCATTTTAAAATCTAAGAATGAGTGTGCATAAGTCACCACAGGGTACTATTCCATAAGGTAGAGATGTGTGCAGGCACCAAACTAGCATAAAGAGGTACAGTTTCACTCACAGGGGATCATTTACTATTGAAGTTATCCTCCTTATTCTGCCTAATGTGGTTCACTGAGTGCTAAGTAAGGATTTGTGCAGTATAGACTTAACACACACGATCAAATATCTTCAAAATGCTTTGGTAAAATCGTAAGATTTACCAAGTCAAAAGAGATTAAGTTGTCTGTGTTCCTCCTCTACCTACCATTTAGCTCACTGTCTCTTGTTTTTCAAAACTACTTTCTGAAGTTATCAGATTTTGTATTGGAATCATTATATACAGTGCTAGATTCAACTAGCATTTAGACAGGATGTGAGATCATTGGTGCTGGCCAATTTCATTTTCCAGCTCTTTTCAGAGATAATGTATGACACATAATCTAACCTAGAATGGGTGTTTGCATTTAGGAGTTGAAAGTTAAAAACTTTGACAAGAATTGGTGCACTCCTGGGAATTTTTTTATTTTTTATTTTTTTTTAACCAGAAGGGCAAGGTCAGGGATGAAGAACACAACTTTGGATAGTCTCATGTAGCAGAAACCATGAAGAGAGGATGGTAGAGGAGATTTTCCAATTATCACTTTGCAATAACAAGGAAGAAAAAGCTGATATAAAATTCCCTATGACCTTGTTCTGAATCCTGAAAGTGCCCTTTGCTCTGGAATTATTCTTAGAAAGCCAAATACTAAGTTTTCATTGATAAGGGTGCAGGAAGGGATGCCAGTATGTAATTTAGAAAGGTAATGCCAAACTCCAAGAACTTTTATTGAATTTGCCTATGAAAAATGTCTATTGAATAGTAGTATAAATAAAGAGCACCCTATGCTGTGTTAATGTCAGTGGGTAGAAATATAAGGTATATGACCCCATAAATGCTGTTTTCTAACAGCTTACCTACACGTGCCTCCATAAGCAATTTCCGGCTGACTGAATATGTCTAATGATTGCACATACTTTGCTGCCTATTTACTCAGTGCAACAATTAATACAAACTGTCTGAACATGGAATTTTGGCCGCTGAGGAACAATTTTTCAGGAACAACAAAGAAGGGGTTGATAGCAATAATGGTATTTGAGAGAACAAAATTTCTGACTAGATGTGCAGAAATGTCTGAGCTTCAGTATCAGCCGTGAGCATGGCCCCACCTTCCCATTCCCTCTGTAACCTGTCGCAGGGTGCCCCATGGTGGCTGCTTGCCTTCTCTTACATTTGCTCAAGCCAGCAAGTGCTCCATTCAGTTTGGTTACTAATAAACAAAAATATTTGCTCTAGTTCATCATTATTTGCTAATAGTCAGAATCCAAGTGTATAATTGCATTGTGCAACTACTGCCTCTTTCTAGTTCCATTTAAAGAGGGAATACAGGTCACTCTAGTTGTTACTTGGAGTTGATTTCGTAATGCTTTGCAAGGTAGAATTAATTTTTAAAATCTAGCTGTTACAATATTTCTTTCATTAGATTATTTTCAGTATTAAAAGGAAACATTTTTTGTACACTTTTCCAGGCTGCAATTCATCTATTAATTTGGGATTTGCTAGCAAATTTCCATTTCACTTTCTTCTGTGAAATGCAGCTTCTTTGCCGCAACCAATGATGAAAAAAAAGTTTCAGAAAGATACTATTACTAAAAATGCTTTATTTATTTATATTTGTATTACTTCCAGAATTTTCTAAAAACTTTCATAGTTGGTATTGTCTTTCCACATATATCTACCTTGCTCAGCAAACAATATTTATCAATCTGTTTGCACAAGAGGATATGGATGTTGATCCTGGCCGTGGTTTCTCAAACCCTAGCTTGGAAAAACTGGGCCCTCAGAGTACCCACAATTCCTATTGATCTCTTCTTCACGAAGTGGCTCTTTCAAACACCTTCCCTTTGACTGAGAGGATGTTCACTGCAGTCCCACTCAGCTGAGTTACTTTGTGTATTCTGGTAATCCATTCTGGTGCAAATATAAATCACTGTTCTTTACTACGGATGCTTTGTGAACAAAAATGACTTCTATGTTTCACCACGTTATTTTATGTTACAGAATGTCGTTGTTGACATTCTGATTTTTGTACATCAAAATTTGTGTCAGACATTCAGATCTATTTCCTTGTCTCCAAAGATTTGAGTCAGAATTTTTTGCTTTGCAGTTTATAAACATCATTATGCTAAAATGTTGTTTACTACCTCAAGTATGGTAATTGACAAGTTAATGAAAATATTAAAAAAAGACAAAACTACATTTTGGATGTAATTTCATGACTGCTGAATCCAAACACTTTAATGTTCATAAACCTTCTTGTATACCAGTGCAGGGGAGTGAGAAAGTTTGCAGTATTTTGACATAATTCAGATTTTACTGACACTTTTTAAATCCAAATATTTATTAAACACTCAACAACTACTTAATTTAAAGCAGCAGTCCAAATCCAAGACTACTGCTACATAAACACGGAAACTAAGGAGGTAAGAGATTGATTAACAATTGCATGTAGGCAGAGGTTGATTTTCATATTCCAGATTGTTCACTGATTCAATTTTGGAGTTTCTATTACTAAACAAATCTGCTCTTTAGATTTTTCTCATATATAAAACTTCATATTTATTTTGAAAAGGAAGATTCAAGTTTTGAGGTTGGTGATTTGCAATACTCTTCCAAAGAGACCCTTACCACCTTTCAGCTTTTCTCACTATGCGCCTTGTGAAACCCATCACCAAAACTCCTGTTAAGTTTATGTCCTTCTGGGGCCTCAGCAGGGCCAGTCCTTGCTGGAAAGACCTGGCCTCTGCAGGTAGCCACATTTCTTTCCACAGTCTTCTCTCTTTATATTGTTCTCCAAAAGCTTTTCCCCTTTCTGCTACTGATTCTCTATGAAGAAATATGAATCTTCTGTCTGGTTGTCTCTATGTTCTGTCCTAATGAATTCATAGTCCTGCTCTCTACTGTAGCCTTCTAATCTGTTGAGAGGTCCAGAGAAAAATGGTGGCTTTGTTGCAGCCTGTTTCAAGATACCTCTTTACTCTCATGGTTATCAGGAATTTAGTTTTGTATTTTTTTTTTTTTATATCAGTCTGGACCAGAAAACAGTTTCTACCCAGACATATGTAATAGAGGAGTTTATAATGTAGCCATAATGTTTATAAGAAAATACTTCTGCAATGCTTGAAAACAATACTATAGTGATGCTCAATGACATTGTCAAAGTTTCATTTTCTTATATAGGGACTTGTTTGGAAAATTGGTTATACACACAATCAAAAGAACTTTTCATTCTTACTTGAAGAGTTACTCCTTTGATGTCTTGCAAATTTTCTATATGGTACAGGAACTTTGTAGCTTATCTATCACATTATTTTTAAAGCAATATACTGGTAAACAGCAAATTTATAGAATGAAATTCTTCCTTTCAGAGTTTTCCTTCAAACTACCTTTACGTACTTTCCAGTCTCTACTATCACATTTTACAACATCAATCTGATCTTTTTGTGTAATTTCTGCATCATTATTTCTGTGGCTTATCAGCTTTACATTCGAGATGGCAATGGATGCTGATTGTATATAAGGTTGTAAGGACTAGTTTGAAAAGGTCACTCAGAAATATGTCTCTTTCTAAAAGCATTAACTTTGTAAATTATAAAATCTTAAGGAGAGTTTGATTATACCTTAAAGGAAAAAAGAAATGTGACAAACTTGGATCCTCAGCAAAACACCACATCATACTTTAAAGTTGTTGTCCTTCAGTTGCAAATCTCCATGGTACTTGACATCAGATGGGATGATCAGGAGCAATGCCTCTCCCAAAATCATTTGGAGTAACGTCAGTTCTGTAAGGCCATGGGACTTGTTGCAAATAACTGACCTGGCTGAACATGTTGTCACCTCACCTGTTTTTTACTGTGCAGAGACCAGAGGCTAACACTGGAAGTCCATGTGCCAACACAAATAAACATCTGAAGGTGCCATGACCTCAATCAGCCCCAATCTGCAGGCTGTTTTAATTACCTGGCCAAGATGAATATGACCTATCCAGATAAAATTTTGCCTGCTGTGTACTTTGAGCATTCATATTGCCCCTTGTGCCTTCTGAGCTTTGCCATTGGCATATGTAAACATGGATGGGAATGAAATGTCTGGGTCTGATCTAAGACACTGCAATAAAAAAAAGCCTTGGAGCTAAAAGCTGGTTAATTCTGTTTGGGGGATGTCCCACGGAAATGATCAGAGGTAATGTGGGAGGTGTGTCTTAGAAACACAGAGCCCAGAGGCATCTAAGGAGGACTGGTGGCAGAGTCTGAACACTAGTTTTTCTTTTGTTGAGGTTTTTCATGTGTAGATATAAAGGAGGCATCCTATATCTGTCTGTGGAAATCTGTAAAACAACCACTTTAACATATGGAAAGAAATTGCTTAAATTAAGTGAGGATTTTAAGGGCAGCATGCAGTGGTCTCACCAAAATGGCAATATGAGTAGTGTATGGACAGAATTATGGAGATGAAACTTTTAACACCAAGATAGTGGGCAAAACAGGAATATTCTAAAGCACTGCTTTTAGCATGTAAAAGTCTATGCTTATTAAAGTGGGATAAAAGCTGTTATTAACAAAAATCTTGATAGATTGGGATCTTCAAAAATGTGACACAGGCCACATGTTTGACAGTGAATTAAATGTGAAATGTCCGTTTTCACAGTATCCTGTGCCTAACTGGCAGATTGTAGGTATTTTTAAATATTGTTCATAGGGACTTTTTTTGCAGTAAAAATATACAAAGGCATGCTGCAGCTTGCTGAGTGGCCTCTTTTTGTCTCTAAGCAGGGACCTTCCTGAAGAAAAGAAAAAACAAAACCAAAGAAACAAAAAAAGCCCCACAATGATATACCAAGGAAAATATTTAAAGTCTAAGGAGAGAGTACTCATGTCAGGTGCCAGAAACCAAAGGCAATGGCAGGAAAAAGTCAGAGATTTCCCCATAAGATTTAGAGGAAAAACTGCACCAGAACAGACACAGAACAAGAAGATGTTACACCACTCCAGAAGCCCAATAATGAGGTAAAGCACTGCCATGCCAGGCTTGCAGCGGGAAGCCGGGAGCTGCCAAGGCTGAGCGATGTCAGCGAGCAGCACCCATGCCAAGGTGCGAGGGAGCGTGCCAGAGCACCGGCACGGAGCGCCAGGGCAAAGGCCTGACGACATGCAAATATTTCATGAAAGCCCCAGCAGGAAGAGAGCTCTGGCTACCGGGCGTAATCCAGGAAAGGAATTGCTCCAGGGAAAGGGCGCGGAGGAGGCACAACGATGCTGGTTCCCAGCAGAGATGCGTGGGCCTGGGGCGGCCGGGGCGCCAAAGCCCCGCAGGGACGCGGTGGGAGCCAGGCGGGCCGGGGGCGGTGGGGACCGGGGGCAGCGGGAACGGGCCGGGCCCCGGGCGGGCGGGCGGCGGAGCGGGGCAGCGCCGAGCCGGGCGGGGCGGGGCGAGGCGAGCGCAGGGGCGGCGCAGCCGCAGCCGCGGCGGGCGGAGCGCGGAGCCTGTGCGCGGCCCGGGCCCGGCTCATTACTCAGCGGCCGAGGCCGGAGGCGGTGGTCGGTGAGCGGGGCCGGGGCCGCGGCCCCCGGGAGCGGCGGTGGGCGGAGGGGAGCGGGGCGGCGGCGCGGTCCCGGCGCGGGCGGGACAGCGGCCGCGCCGCGGGGCCCGGGCCGGGCCGGGCGGTTTTGTTTACGTTTCGACGGGCGGGAAGGGAGCCGGGGCCGGCCGTGCCCTTGCCCGGGGGCGGGCGGCGGTGCGGGGCGCTCCGGCCCGGTGACCTTCCGTGCCTGCTCGAGGCCGGGGGGTCGGGAGAGGTGCGGGTGGATAATGGCGGGGACCTCTTTGTTGGTTGGCAGGAGGGGCAGGAGGCTCGGCGCGGGGCTCCTCCTCCTCCTCCCGGGAGCGGGGGCACCCGGGCAGGCCGGGCTGGCCGCTCCGTCCTCGGGGAAGGAGCGTTATAGGGCGGGGTGGTGGGAATGCAGCCCTACCGTGACCTTGTTCTTAAAAATGCCTCTTAAAGCAAAAAATACTTCTCTGGGATAATGCAACTGCTCTAGATGCACGGGCTGGTGGTGACCGGCAATGTCTTTGATTCTTTTGCTTTTTAATTCTTAAATTTCTCTCAAAGGGGGTGAGCTGTCTCTTTGCAGAATTCCTTTTGCTTTTGATTTCTGTGTCGTTACATCCAGTTTTCCTTCCTTTTTTTTTATGCCTTTCTGCCTGGAGCAGTTCCATCAGTGAAGTTTGACCTGAGCTTGTTTAATAACCTACATAAACAAATTCCACTTGATTATTTGTTCCATTCCCTAGCTGCAGTAATGGTTTTGCACATATGGTGGGGTGTTGAATCTCACTGTTGTACAGAACAAGCTTGCTGAAGGCTTTCAGGCAGTCGACAAATCCTACACGCTTTGGCCTATCTGATAATACAAACACAAAGGGTGTTATGCTTGTTCGGGGATGGAAAGTATTACTTGCCCTAGGGCATGTGCATGTGGAATTGAGCAAGCCTGCTCATTGTAGCTGGGTTTTACTTACAGGTGCGGAGACTTTACAGGTGTGGAGATGGTATTGCAGGTCAGGTGAGACCTGGTCTCAGTTCTGGAGGTGCCAACAAATGCACTTCCAGGGCAGAATAGTAACTGACGTGTCTGCGGGTATGTCCGTGTGTTAGGTAACCTGGAAATGGTTTAAACATGAAATGAATCTGGGCCAAACTTATTTGAGGGTGCTGCCAAAGTGATTTCACTGGCTTGAGTGTTCCTTGTATATAATGAAGGGAAGCTCTTGATTCTTCTAATAGTAGCTAATAAAAATGTTGAATTTCAAATAGTCCCCTACTTTGATCTCGGTCTCTTGGCACAGCCATCTTCCCGTTTGCCCCACTAGATTCAAAGATGTATAATACGGGCTAGTTTGATGGTAGGATACATAACATGGGATGCCAGGGCAGGGACCACATGTATTGCAGACTGCCTGCAGATCTTGGTGGTTTTCAAGGCTAGCTGGGAAAAAGTGTGATAGGAGAAGAGAGAGAGAAGTATCTGCTGAACCAAAACTAATTGCAGAGGATGTACAAAGAGGTACTCTGAAACAAAGCATTTTAATGTCTTCCACTGCAAAAGTTCCCAAGGTTTTTGGACCACTGGATTGCATGAGCTTTCAGTGTAATCTTGTGGGCTACAATATACTTCATGGAGGCTTCTAAATCAGAAATATTAGTAAGGTGACCTAAGAGGGTTCCAGGTCCTGTAGTTTTTGGACTGTGCGTTCTAGGCAGAAATAAAATTGCCTGTTGTGTGTGGATTTTGTATTTTTACTTTTAACCCTGCTCTTTAAGGACCAAGGCTTTTGATGGGTTATTAGGCGGGCAGGTGTAACCTTCTTTGCAAATGCCTTAGGTAGAATTGTTATGCAAATTTTAAGGAATAAATGTTTCAAGGTGGTAACAACTGAATTTATTTTCTGCCTGTTACTGACCTGAAATGGCTATTTACTATGTATATAGTAAATATATATAGTTTTGGTTTCTTTTTCATCCTTCTTCAGCTGCCTAAATAATTTGGATGCTCATTGGTTAAAAGATGCATGGAAACTATATTCAACTCCTCATTTCTGAAGATTGATCCAGCATTCTGGACAAATACATATGTCCTTTTTAATAGTCTCCTGAAAAGTATGGTGTGCTATTTCTTAACCTTCATTTCCCACCCTCCCAATCTCTCTCCTTGACAACAAAAGTGCTGTGTATGTATAGAGTTTTACTGTATTTGTTATTGTCAATATATATAGTGGTCCACTTTGGAAATTAGACCGATCTTGTTTTGAAGTTGTTCTGTGTTTCCAGTTTTTGGTTTGTGTTGGGTTTTTGTTTTTTTTTGTTTTTTTTTGTTTTTTTGTTTTTTTTTTAATAAAGGCTAAATGTTTATCTCTGTAAATAATTCCTTTAAGAAACCCCTCAGTCCTTAATTCAAAACCTGCAGAAACAGGCTTCCATTTATGTTACGGAAAGATCTCTTGGCATTTGAAAGCTCTTTAAAAATCCAGTTGAGCCTACTTACGTTGCTTGCCTGCTGTGAAATTCACCACAGTTTTGCCATGGATTCTGAAATACTTTTTAAGGTATTCTTGTGTTTGGAGAGATAACGATCTTGGTGTACCAAGCTTATAATTAACAGCTATACATTTCTCCTTAACTTGAATTTTTTTTTAAGTTATTAAAGACTAATTCTTGATTCTTTTTCTGTTCAAATTGATTGTCTGTAAGCTTGATACTAAAACTGTTGTTGCCCATACTGTCATTTTTATTGTTGGATAAATGCTACTTGATATGTGAACAGATGGGATGCTTATTAATCATTCTTAGCTGAATATTGCAGACTAATGGTAAAATGAGGACTGACAGAAAAATATACTTCAATTCAATGGTCAGTTGTGTTGGTAACAAAGCAAATACTGTATACGAGCTCATTTGTGTGTACACTTAAATCAAAAGGGCAGACATTCATTCTGCAGTGCTACTGGACAGTCTGTTTGCTGTAATTATTGATTTTTGAGTGTTAAAGAAAAAAAAGACAAGTACACAACTCTGACAACCTTCCATTACTTTACTGATGCTGTGTGAAGAATTTTTTTATTTTATATATATATATATATATGTGTGTGTGTGTGTATATTGAAGTGTGCAGGAAAATGTCTTAACTCAGTATTTATTCTTTGACCTACGAACTATGGCTAAAGTGTCCTGTCATTGTCATCTGTATCCATTCAAGCATTTACCTTTCTCCTTATCTGCTGAACAAAAGTTGAAGTGTCTCAAGCCTGGTGTTTCAATGTTTGGGAAGTAAGAATGATGAACAGGGGGTATTCTGTTTCTCACTGGAATCTCAAAAGTCGTGGAATTGCTCAGGTTTATAAAATGAAACTGATTCTTCAGCTGTTGGTTGCTGGCAGAAGAGGAGCTGGGGCTCCTGCTGGGCAGGAGTCAGCACTGTGCCCCTGTAGCCCTGAAGGGGCTGCAAGGGGCAGGGCCTGAGCAGCAGGTACCAGGGAGGAGCTGTTCCCAGCTGTGAACTCCCCTGCAGGACTGCTGGCATCACAGACACCCCCACTGTGGGAGAGACATGTGAGGGAATCCGGCCCTGGGTTCTGCAGGTGGGTGGGGGCTCGAGCACCTGAGGGTGCACAAAGGAATGGACCTGAGGGAGAACATAATTGCTGCATTTTACCAGCTTTAAGCAACGGATTAGAGAGGTCATGGAGCCACTTGCCCTTCTGAATGAATCTTGGCTGCAAGACATAAAAATGGAAGTTTCAGTAGGTTATGAGGGAATGAATGTCTTAGTGTAACAGTCAGCCCCTCTCATGGATCAAGAGCCCAGAAGGGCCATGAAGTCTTCATCCATACAGACTTTAGACTCAACAAGGTCCAGAACAGCCTGAGGGGAATACAGATTTGAAGTTCTGCTTGTTTTGTAGATGATCTACAGAGGTTGCATCCTAGCCATATTCTAATTCCACTGTTGATATGGATTTTAAAACTTGTTTTCCAACTAGCTTGAGGGAGTTGGCAAAACAAAGGCACAGTGAGTTAGGTAAATCAGGTTGCTCAGAACTGTTAGAAGTTGTGAAGGGAAGAATAATAAGATGTGATAAGCATCTTAGTTCAAGTCTGATGGTGGCAATACGGATTTTTCTGCCCTGCATTGAACTTTCCAGCTGACTAGGCGAGAAGTGCTTCCAGGCTAGCATAAAGGCCGAAAAAAAGGCTTATGGTACCTGTCATGCTTGTGATCACTATGATGAACTTAGAATCCCATCTCCAAAGAAACAGCAGGCAGTCAACAGCCTGGTAGCCAGCTGAAGTTAGTCTAGGTCTTGCTTTCTGTGTTGGAGGAACAAGTTGGCAGCTGCTGCTGCAGGGCTTTGATCTGCTGGGTGAATGATGGTTCCTTATGCATAGCTGGAGTCTGGTTATCCGAGCAAGCGGCTTCATGGAGCGAACCAGCTCTGAGTTCCAGCCGGTCACAATAGCAGTCCATGACTGCAGAGGGGTGGCAGGACTAATGGCAACTGGAAGAAAGGAAAAGAGCCGTGGTAGATCCATAAATCTCTCTTTAATGCTTCTGCTGCCTTGAGAAGATGTCCCGCATCTCAGTTATTTCTCTAAGTTTTTACATATTTGTCTATTTAGCAAAACCAACCAGAGGTCTTAGTGAAAGTGTGGTGATCAATAAAGGCAGTTACAACCCAGAGTAAGTGTTTTGTATCTTAACAAAGCAGCTGTCCTGGTATGAACCTGTAGTATTTTAATATGTGAATGCAGCTGCTCATGTGTGACTCTTGAAAGAATTGTATAGGAAATCTGGTGTTAGGGATGGCACATATTTGAGAATCCTAGATGTATTCTTTAGTAGCTTTAACACCTAAGATGATATTGGAGTAAGTACTAGTCACAATGCTTACTTGCAGTACCATGTAAAAATACACGGTTTTGAAGATGTAATCCTAATGTTAAGTTTTACTGTGGAAACGGTAAAAGCGAATGCCATGGCCAGCCAGCATAAATCTTGGTAAATTCTGGATCGTTCATTGTGTTTTGGGTGGTGATAAACATCCTGGTCACCTTCACAGAAGGAAGAGTAGTAACATGATAAACTAAAAAGGTTTATTAGAAAGGTGTGGGCTAGGTTCACTTGTTTAATTTCATGCCAAGAAGTGAATACTCGGGAGACACACAGTAAGAGGAAGGTCCTTGTGCACAGCAGTGGCTCATTTAATGAGCGGTGAAGCTTTCCAGCAGTGGGTGACTTTTATTTGCACAGTTGCAGCAGTACAAAACTCATCCTTGTTACAAGGTTCTTGTGCCACTTAAGTGTCAAGATGGTGGAAGAAGAAAAAAGACAGTTCAGTTTATAATAAGATTATATTGGGCATAAAAAGCTTTTGTTAATACTACCATGGCATTGTGGGAAAATCACAAAACCTTGATGTGATGAGGGATACTTTATTCTCCCCCTATTTTAGTTTATTTGAAATTCTTCCTTAGTTTTCTTCAGAAAATTTCTCATCACAACTCTTCGTAGGCATATCCACCAGCGCTAGTGTACGGTGCACAGCAGTGCTTCTGAAGGCTAATGTTCTTATTTAAAGAATGGAAATTCTCAAACTCTTCCTATTTTTTGGAACTTCTGCCATATGGTAAGGCATATTTCTTTTTAATTTGGGTCAGCTGGCCTAGTTGTGTGCCCTCCCAGCATCTTGCCCACACCCAGTCCCTTGATGAGGGGAGTGTTGGAGAGCAGATGCTGCCAGCTCTCAGTAATAGCCAGAACTCTGGTGCGTTATCAACCCCTTTGTAGCTCCCAGTGCAGAGCACAGCACTGTGAGGGCTGCTGTGGAAAAGGAGCTCCAGCTCAGCCAGGCCCAGTACAAGCTGCTGGCACAAGGTGTCCCATCACTCCTGACTGGGCCAGCCTTGGCCAGCGGCGTGTCCGTCTTGGCGCCGGCTGGCATTGGCTCTGCTGGACGTGGAGGAAGCTTCTGGTAGCTTCTCACAGAACCATCCCTGTAGTCCCCCTGCTAGCAAGACCTGGCCATGCAAACCCCATACACTGGGGCAGAGCATCAGGCACTATTGAAGTCTAAGAGAAATGGGACAACAGAACAGACTATTGTTATTAGTAATTATTGGTGCAGTTTCCTACAAATTACCCAGAAAGTAGTTGCTATATTTTGTATTGTGCTGCCTTCCTCCCCACCTCACTCCCAAGAAATTATTGTGCAATGTATTGTATTGTGTTACAAGAGGTATCTCTGAAGGAATTCTTAGTGCTGAAGTTGTCATGTGTTGGAGTTTTTCATTCCATTCTAAAGCTCTTATTATAGAGGTATTTTATGCTAAATACTTTAAACAGGATTTCATAGCACATTAATCTGCTTGTATTTCACAGATAAATGCCTGAATTAACGAAAGTAGCACATTCATAATTGGATTCTAAGTTTTTGTAGCTGGGATTAAAAGTTAAAATTAATGTAGTTTTAAAACATTTGGAAAACTTTTTTCCCAGCTGTTACCCAAATCCTTCCTTCCTCTTATGTTCTATAGCTATTGTCCTCTTGATCACTGATATTTAATTACTATTTGAGGTCACTTGGTATCTTTTGTTTGCTGTTGTCCTTTAAAACAATTAAAGAACCATTTAATTTTGTTTTTGCTGAAACATTTAGCTTTTATATGCTTTTTTTTCCTCTGCAAAAAGAGGTTAAACTACAAGCATTTCCTCCCACTCCAGGATTACTCTCAGGGTAGGATTTTGCTTCTAAACTAGTGCAGATCTCATGGAAGCGCTCTGAGTTATATTCACTGTTTTATTTTGCTGATGGTCTGCCTCTTTGTTGCTTTGCCAGTGGTCATTGGATGTGCAAAGAGCTACCATATGATGGCAGGCCTTTGTGGAATAGTGGGAGTTAGCTCTCCCTTAGGTAGTCAGCTGAAACAGTGTTGTGCCCAGATTAGTAATTTATTCTTTTCTTGTCAACTTCAAGTTATCCATGGTTAAGTTTTTTCAAGTACCTGAGTAAGTTGACATGACACATGAGTGTGCGAAAAGGGAGCTTCGTAAAGCAACATGGAATGACATTCCCTAGAATGCAGTATCTTCAGTCATGGTTTAGGCATGATTATGATTAAAAGTGTTTTCTGGGTCCAGCAGCAGGCACTTAAGATTGCACTTCTGACAGTTAAATCGGATGCTTAAAATAGAAGAGTTTGTTGAACTGTTGCTTTACTGAATTTTCACTGATTTCAGATTTCAAGAGCAGTATTTACAAAAAACCAAAACAAATTAAATTGACAAATAGTGCCCTGCAATAAACCTGAAAATTTTAAGCTTTGAAAAACATGCATATCTTGATTTCTCCCCATTTACCA
This sequence comes from Motacilla alba alba, assembly GCF_015832195.1. Taxonomy (NCBI): domain Eukaryota; kingdom Metazoa; phylum Chordata; class Aves; order Passeriformes; family Motacillidae; genus Motacilla; species Motacilla alba. The sequence goes on from NC_052021.1 coordinate 18,117,895, forward strand.
TTCTTTTCTACAATCTTCTTTTTGAAAAAGGATTAAGGAATTGGAAGATCCTTGTCTTATCCTATTATTTCTGCAACTGAGAGTTTTGCTAAGAATAGTCTTTTAATCTGTTGTCATAACAGTTCTTTACCAAAATGTGGAGTTACACAAGTTTTCTTTTGTTGAAGCTATTGTGGTTTATGATTTCTGTGACAAAACTGACCTGGAAGACACAACATCTTAATATTATCATATGTTGTGATAATAGGATTCATCATGGAACCAATCTGTAGTGGAGCTTCATATGACATTACACTGAAGAAGCTGTAGAGATGCTCTCCTATCAAATGTAGCACAGCAGAGTTTGCAGAGTGGTATTTTTTCTGTAGATGTAGCACTACTCATTCTGATAATGCTTGCTTTAGAAAAATGCTACCTAATAAATTTCTTCATGGTTAATTAAAGTCACGGTTCAGGAGTCAATAAAAAAAGTCAAGAGGAAAGGTAGGATGAGAATCTGCATCATGAGAAATGCCAGTTTACAGGCTGGTGAGAACTGCATGCTGCAGCCTGCCTCATTTACAGCCTCCTGGCATTTGAATGTAAAACCTGTTTTAAAGGGAATGGAAGATACTTTTCTAAAACAGTCTCTGCTGATGTCTAATGACTTAATAAAACAAGAATATTTAAGAATATATGAACTCTGCAGTGTATTCCATTATGAATACATAATTTCACTGTACAATCTCCTGTGTTAAACTTTGTGTCACATGTAGCCTTATCACAAAATACAGCCCCCTGGAAAACATGTAATACAGGATACCATATTGCAGCAGAGTGGCACTGTAGTAAACTAGATTAGAAGTGATCTGTAACTTGGTAAGAATTAGTTAAGTGCTATTGGCCACAGGTGAGGGTTTTCCAGAGAGGGTGCACTGGTATTCCAGAGCAGCTGTGTTGTAGGAGGTGAGAAGTGCTGGGAAATTACAAGTGTTGCTGTCTTACTTGCTGCTGAATTTGGATCACCAGGACTGTGTCTATTACCAAAATCAACTTGAAAGCCACAGATAAAGTTTGGGCAATTCTTAAGCTTTTTAACTCTTAATGCAACTTTCAGGGGGTTTAAGTATTTATGGTGGTGTCTTTCTCTAGCGATAGCTTCATGTTTAGATTATGTACCTTTAAAGATATTATATTTCAGAAACCTAGAAATCTGGATAGTACTTGATGAAGAAATGTGAGGTTTCATTTCCCTGTCACAAACTGGCAGACTCTTGCTGCTTAGAGGGGAGAGGGAAATGGCTGAAGGAATGGTAGATAAGCAAGCACAAATTTTCACCTTTTCATGGAGCTGATATCATGCGTTCACTTATTTAGCTTTCTTTCTTTGCCCTCAGGCTACTTTAAGTCTCTGTATTTTGACTTCTCATTTTTCTATTTTCTTAATCTTAATTTTGTTTAACTTCCCATGTGATGAAGTTAGAGCTGCTGGTGGCTATAATGTGTGTTTTACCTAATTGGGTGGCAGGCCCTAACTCAGAAGTGTGGATAATTTCTTCTGTGACCAGCTGCTTTAGTCAGTGTTGTAGAAGAGAAATAAAACTGACTAGCTCGAAGTGCCAGAAGTGAATCAGTTACCTGCCTGGTTTAGGTAATGTGTGTGTAAGGTAAACAGAAACATACAGCCCATGTGGCTTTTTTCCTGTGCTTTATGGCAGTCTCTTTGATTGTCCTGTGCCATTAACAAATAGTGCCTTAACTCTTCGTGAATGACTATTAGATGCATTTTTTTAGTATTTTTTTTTTAGTAAAAGGGGCTGTAATTTATAGACTAATGACATTATGGGACAATGTCTTAGATTGTAGAGAAATGTAGGTGCAAAAGGAAGAAGGTGGATTAATCCTCTCAATAGGAAGTTTACTGATAAAAACCAAAAAATATCTCTTTTGAAAAGAGAATCACTGCAAAACTGACATTGTTTGTAAGTAATTTACTGTGGTGCATTTGTTACTTGGTTCTTCATTATCCTGCTTGTGCAAGGTGTGTGATGTGTTTTATCTGACTGTAAAGAATTCATTTCTCAGTTGACTTGAATTTGATGTTAAACAAAGCTAATGTTTTAGTGATACCAGAAATGATTGTGTTATTTTGGGTGTTTTGCAAGAGATGTTTTGCAATATGAGAATTGGCTTTAGAAATATGTGGTGATATTGATTTTTATATAGGGAGTATTCAGAAGCTGTGAATGCAGGTTCAGCAGTTCCGCTGCCCCTTGTTCAGCAGGCAGGATGAGAAAACACTGGTATGTTGTACTTGGTTTGCATAAATGCTTGCTTTGAGCTTCTGAGGGAAATGTGATGTGGAGGTGCTGACTCTGCCTGTGCTCCACGGGGAGCAGCGTGTGAAATCACTGGTGGACCTTTGGTGGTTCTGTCCCTTCCAGCTGTACCAGCAGTGCCAGGAAATGGCTCACCTGGAGCAGTGTTTAGCAACAGGAGTTGTTTCTTGTGGCTTTCTGCATGTTTGCATGTGATCTTACACTACTTATTTATACAGTATCAGTATTTTGCTAGTTAGTCTTAATTTTATTGCTGCCAGTCGGAGGTCTTTCTTTATAGCTGAACAGCCTCTGAGTCTTTAGTTACTTCTGACAGTGTACCAGACTGTTCCAAGGTACTTGAGACATGGAAGTGGAAAAGCTCAAGTTCCAGTTGTGTTATACAAAAATCCCTATCTCCAACTTCAGGTTTCCCTAATTTCAGGTTGAGCTGTTAATATTTTGGCACTGGTGACTGCACCTGTGAGCAATTGCTATTTCAGGCAGAATGGTATTTGAATGGAATTTGATGCAGGGAGTTCCAACACTGGTGCAAAAAACATTATGTTGAAAATTAGGTGTTTGAGCTCACTCCTGATTTTGTTATTAACCTTTTATTGCGAGTATTGAAACCATTTGGGGTGAGGTTCTCAAAATAGCACAATCTTTAGTGGAAACATTTACTTTTGATTAGATGCTATAGTGTTGATCAGAGAAGTCTTGACAGGGGAAGCGCAAGCTCCTATCTGTATGACTGACTCTGCAAATATAATCCCTGGGGCATCCCTGCTTCAGTGACACTGCAGAACATGTGTGTCCTCAGTGTCAGTGAAATTGGCTTTTTCACCAGAGGGCGAGTAACAGCCTGAAAAGGGAAAACTCAAGGGGCTGCATTTGCCAGCAGCTGCTGCTGGAAGCTCTGCTTGGGAAATAAGTATGTTCCTCTTGCCTGGCTGTCAGTAATAATTCCCCTCTCATGTCCCTCCCTTCAAAGCAAACAAGGAAGCTCCCAGTGGTGGTTGGGGATCAGGCTGTTTACCTGTGCTTTACCAAGGTGCTGTAGCTGCTGGCACAACCCCTTTGTGGGCTGACTGAAGTGGCTGAAAAAAGCAGCAGGTCAGTTGAATTAAGTTGAAAAACAGAACATGCATTTTTTGCATAGAAAAAAATGGATAGCTCTTTTTTTGTATGTTTCTTTGATGACTTCTAGTCTGTCTTTGAGCTGGAAGCTGGCTTTCAGTAGATAGGAAATTTTGTTGACTCATTTTGCCCCCTTCTATTGTACTTTATAAAGTACATAAATATTAGGGTGGGGAAGATCTAAGATGCAGGAAGCTCTCTAAGTGTAATTTAGATTAAAAAGAAAAAGTTGCTTTTTTTTTTTTTTTCCATGAAGAAGTTTTCTCCTTTCCTGCCCCTCAGATTCTCCTACAGCAGTATAAAAGGTAAAAGTTCACTATTTTTGTAAGAGGAAAAAATAGAGGGCTGAGCATGGAGTCTGTTGAAGAATTTTCAATAAATTGAATAGCCTTTATCAGTACCTCTAGTGTTTCCCTAGAACATCCACAGTTCATCCTCAAGGTACTTGGATTCTAATCTCCTGCATCATCCTCATTGCATATGTTACAGATGGGGTTAAAAACCACCCAAATCTCCTCTACTAATTCAGGCTCTGCCTTGTTGTTATTTTTGTCTTCATGTTCTCCTTGGTAAATTTTAAATATTTATTTTTGTTTTGATTCAGGATCTGGAAAAAACTCTTCAGTCACCAGTAATCAGGGTGAAAACTCTGAGGACCTTGTGGCTCTTGAGGCCTTCTATGGTTTTTATATACTTATATCTGGAGCTGAGCATTGCAAGAAAGCTCCCCCTATGTAAGATAATAGGATTACTTGTCTGTTCCAAACAGAACTGGAATCTGGGCAAAGACATCAGTTGTGAAGACTAAAATCAGATTATCAGACACCTGTGCTGTTTAAGTAGTAGGTACCTCCTTGTTGTAAAAGGGCCTCCTTTGTAAAAGGTGACTTTTGGAGTGCATAATTAAGTTCAGTCCATTGCAATTACCTTCAAATAGATTATCATCTGTTCTATGGGAACTGTTGTAAGGTGACCACTGGCCAAGAAAAGACTACTGGAGTGGAGAAGGGGGTGGTTTGTTTCCCTGTGTGTCCTCCCCTTCTAGTAGACTCCTCAATTACACTGACTATCTTAATAAGATGAGATGGCAGATACATATGAAGAAAACTATATCTGGTTTCCTAGATGACTGGAAAAAGTCATCATGTGATCCAGCGGGAGCATGTTGTTAGTCATTATTTGAAGCTGTAAACTGCAACATTAAATTATAGCAAAGGTTGCATTCATATAAGTGGATTTTGGCCATTATTTATTAATTTAGGACTTTACGTAGTTGTTCCCTGTTAAATTGTACCGAGGACAGTTAGATTAACGCAGAGGGCTCTGTGTCTCTACAAGAGATTTATCAATCTGGCAACAATGTTTGCCAAACCAGTGAAGTAATTCCTTGATTTAAACAGCCCGTATTACATTTTATTAAGTTTCATTTGCTGTTGTGTACTCAGGAATATTTTGCTTTATACCTAAATTTATTTGTTGATACCAAACCTGTCATCTTTTCTGAAATTACCATCTTTAGTGGAGAAAGCCATCTGTTTATTGTTAAATACTCAACAGTTTCTGGGATATCAAGTAATTGGCTTTGAATTGTCCATGTATAAATGGCTATAAAAATGTAACTCTCCTAAAGTGTAAAAAAAAATTAAATGTGCCTTAAATTTCTTGTCTTTGAGCAAACTGGAGTGACACTACCCTTTTCTCTTTGAACTTGAAAGCAGTAGGCAAGTCATAACATAGAAATCTAAATGTGCCCTTGTCATGTTTATGCAGGTTTCCCCAGCCTCAGTACTTCTTCTGCTGGTGAACACTGAGATCTAGTGTTCACCTTTGCTTTACTGAATCTGTAACAAGTGAAGTTTGACTTCTTGGTGGACAAAAGATATGTTAAAATGTAGTTATTTTAAGAAATGTAGCTGCACTGTGCTTGTGACCTGAGCTATACAAGAATCACTTCAGTATATTTGTGGTTTTGTTTAAGAGTTGCAAGCAGAAAATAGCTCCTGAGATCAGAGCTGTAGACTTTCCGTTTGTGCTGTGCCTCTTGTCCTGTGAGCGGTGTGAGCAGGCAGCGTTCTGTGTAATGCAGGTGTGCAGTGGCTGGAGGGAGAGGCACTGCCCGGGCACAGCAGCTGGAGGCCTCCTTAAACACATGGCAGCATTAGGAGTGGTTCAGGCAGGTGGAGGTTGTTCAGCTTAAAACCATCTGATCTGTGAAAGCATAGTTTGAAAGCCATGCAAATCCTAGAGTCATCAGTGAGAATATTCCCATTTTAGAATAAGCTTCAGACTTTTAGACATCTTTGGCATTTGTAATAGGTTAGTAATTCTTGCTGCAGTTTTCATCCTGCTAATGTTAGCTCCTTTTTCCAAATGCTCTATCTGCATTAATATTTACCAGAGCTGGAAGTATTGCAAAATACAACATTCAGTTTCGAGGGCAGCATGGACAAACAAACCATTAAAACCATAATTGTTACTGAGACTAACTGAATGAGCTATGAAGTTACCTTTAGAAACAATTCTTTTGTTTTCTAAATTTAAGCCTTTGAAGCAAGCATATGGTAAAACTAGGCTGTGTTTGCACTATCCATTTAGCAGCTATCCAGATACCTTTAAACATGACAGCTGAAAACCAGACAAGCATTCAAAAACACATGATGCATACAAATCAGCTATGTATGAACTGTATTTTCACAAAGAAATTAAATAAGAGTCATTAATGCAAGAGCTTTATGTACACTGTCCATTTGTTTTGCATTCAGTAGCAAACTAGCATATACTTGAAGAACTGTTGGATTTTTCTAGGTCAGCCACAGATTCCTACAGAACATTCATTTTCATGGTGTTAGATACCTTCTAAATAGAGTTATTGAATCATCATTGATAGGTAGTTTATGTTGTTATATTACATTGATTATATTTAATGTGTTAATATATGTAATTGTTTTATTTTAAAATGCCTTCTTCCATTTCTGTATCTCTTTGACTGTCATGGTCTTCATTTTCTGTCAGTCCTACTTCTGAGCAGCTCCTGTAGTAATCTTTCTCTGTAGAGCAGTTGTGCCAGCAAATGTAGACAGATTGCTGTTAGTTGGTGTTTGTGTTGTACCTCAGACATGTCTTGTCCCAAAGACTGTTTGCTGGCTTAGCATCCAAAGTTTCTTCCAAGACTTAGCCCACTTGATCCTTGCTTGTTTAGGAGAGGATTGCTTTAGAAGTCATGATCATGAAAACCAAGTTTGATTTGATGCAAAACTTGTAGTTAATGATGGTTGTTCCCATCTCTGGTTTTTCTCATTTCTTATGTTTTATTGTATTTCAGGGTACTTGGATATGAAAATATCTTGTCAGCTGTACTTCTTCACTGAAGTAGAAATAAGCTGAGTATGTATAATTTCTTACATAAAAGGATAGTCCTAGAGAAAGAGATTATGCATTATAGCATAGGATGAATTCTGGATTTTCATGTTGTGTTGTCTAATGAAGGTAGAAACCTGCACTTAAGAGCAGTCTTAGAGACTGAGCTGCACAAATGTTTTTCCACCTTTTAAGCTGGCAGTATTCTGGCTTATTCTGTTTCCATGTCCCTAGTAGGAGAAATATCACTGGGATTCCATTTCTTTGTCTGAACAGGAGAGATGCCTCTCAAATGTATGGGTTTTGTCAGTTTTTAATAGAGTCTTTGAAGCTTTCCTGTTCGTTGTCAGTATCTCTAGTGATGGGGAAGTGCAGAAGAGGTTATAAAATATTTTGTGCTCTTATTTGGAGTGAGAGAGGCTTTCTTTCACAAGACCTGTTCCCTTTCTGTTCCTCTGTATACCTGGAATGCATGCATTCAGGTCACTGTCTAGGTGAAGTAACCTTGTGCATAATTATATGTGTGGTTTTCAAAGTGATCTCCAATTTCAAAAGCTCTGTCTTGGTCTGTATTTGATGTGAAGACCAGCCGGTGTCATAGCCAAGAAAATACTGTTTCATGGTGGTGCTGTGCAGAAGGTAAATACTCAGATATCTTGGGGAGAGCACGTGGTTTTCCAATTAATTTCTTACGGTGGATACATAAATTTGCTGTGCTTAATCAGAAGCCCATGAGCTGAGCAAATTTTTAATTGCCTGCTGTTTCAGCTGAAGTTCTTGGAGTTCTAGTGCAGATGAGCCTGGACTGATTTTTAAAAGTAAGATTTGATATTGGCCAAGTGCAGCCAGAATGACACGATGAGGCCTGGTGACCGTCGGTCCCAGGGGCTCTGCACAGCTGGGAACCTCGATGGAGCCGCGCTGGTGCCAGCTCTGCTCCAAACTCCTGACGTTCATTGCACTTCGGAGCCTGCCCTTCAGAGTTAAAGCTCCCTTACTCTGGAGGTCCCTTTAGAGCACTGACCAATGGTATTGTGTGTGTAAAAAGCATTGAATGAAACAGGGTCTGGAATGGGTATCAAGCCATCTCTCTCTGCCTTCTAAAGAAATCAATTTATACACTCTGCAAAGACAAGTTTGCCAAATATATTTCTGTTGTTTATATAATTCTCTACTCCAAGTTTTTGTGTTTTGTTGGGGTTTTTTTTGTGGGGTTTTTTTGTGTTTTTTTAAATTTGACCCTTTCTAAGCATTTTAACACACCTTCAGTAGGGCTTTTAAATTGAAAGCTATATGAACTAAGAATTAGCTCCTCCCTTTCCCGTGGTAGCTTTCTATCCCAAACCCATCTGTTTCTCCAATTTATTTAGGCTGTACTGGAAAAACTTTTTAACATTTACTGTCCATACATTGTCCTGTATCTTGATTAATAAATTGAGTGTTTTCTGTATTAGAGACAAAATGTAGCGTTGAAATACAGCATTATGCTGTCTTCTAGATATCTTGAAGTCAGCAAGTTTATAAAGAACAATCTTGTTGAGACATGCTAAAGGTACATGCCTTTTTTGAAGCAGAAGCAAATGACAAATATGTATATATTTGGGTATGAACAATGCTATACATGGTTTCTTTACTGTTTTAAATATGCTTATTTTATAGTTGGATGAAGACTTTTGGTCAGACTTCGTTCTTAGTATTATTCAGTTGTGAAGGAGGAAGTGTCAGTGAAACAATTTAAAATGTGCATACTTTTTAAGGTTAGCCATGATCCTTTCATAGATAAATGCTGCTTGCATTTTCATGGAGCATTATGTTCAATGCATCCATGTTTGTTTTTACAACTGTATCAGGCTGTACAGAACTGAGGAGTGGAAGTTGCTGACCACCTGAAGTCTTCTGAAGAGCTGTGGAACTGTACTTGCTGTTAGTGAATTCAGAATAAAACTTGCATGCAGCCTTGCAGATCCCTTAGGGGATTTCACTCTGGACATAGTGTTACTTTCAATTCCTGCATTTTTGTTGTGCTTCCTTGGATAAATAATGCTTAGGGCAGTATGAAGAAGTAGTAGCCGCACAGGAATATCTTAGAATTCACTTTTGAAATATCCTTCTCTTGACTGACTGCGGGCTGCCAGTAGAAGGTTACCATGTAGAGTAATTTATTTAGGCACAGTATTTTCAATGAAAAGCACAATATTTGATGTGTGAGAGGAAATTGAAGTCTTTTGTGGGATTCTTTCTGTGCTGACAGTTGACAACATTCCAGCAAGTTGACAGTTAATGGGACAAATGCATTATTAGTTTCTTCATTAATAATAGAAATCTGGAGTCTCCATCCTCCCTCTCTTTCCATCTGTGCTTCTGCAGAATTGCTAGAAAAATGGAACAAAATGTCAAATTTCAGACAGGTGAATTTATCTGATATAGCTTAATCATGTTTTAATGAAGGACATGGCACGCATACATTGTGTAAGAATCTTTAAAGCCTGACAGTTTCTGAATTTAGACTTGCTTTAATATTTAAATATAGGATTTTTGGTGTTGTGGATCTTTGAAGCTAGGCTTCCTTAGACTAGTCACTGTAAATTAACAGATAGGAAAAAAATAAGTATTTGGCCTTCTTCTGTGAACTGTGTTCACAGAGCTAGGCAGGACCAGATGTTTGTGAGGATGCTTCCTCTGAGATGAAGAAAGGGGGATTACAATGGGTTCTGAGCTGAGTGGGAGCAAAGCACTGAGTGGAAGTAAGCGTGGTTATGGAATGAGAGGCTGACACTCCGTGGTTGATGGAAAAAATGTGTAGAACTTAGGAGACATTGAGGCAAGAGGTGCAGAGGAGATGGATGTCAGGGCTGGTTCAGTTTGAGGAAGCTGTAATTAATGGCCAGATGAAATGCCAGAGGGTTGGAGGCAGGGGTAAGGCATATGTAATTTCTCAGACCTCTTTGCTGATCTGAGTGCATTACATCCAAATGGCTTATTTACATCCCACACTCACCACACAGAATGTGCAAGGAGAAATGGCTTTTCTGAGAATTGACTCCATGTCATCTGAAGCACTGAGTAAATCTGCTTTATGCCAGGAGAGCATGCATTTAAAATGAAGAGAGAGACTGTACCTCTTGCTGTCATAGTACAGACTGATAGTTTTTGATGAGCACTGTGTAGGGCTGCAGAAAAAGGAAAGAGAATGTAACAAGTGGAGACACTCCTTCCTCACTTAGGGATATCTCTTCCTCCTTCCTCATATTATTAGTAAAAATTCTTTTATATGCTGCTGCATACTAAAATACTGTTATGAATTATAAAATGGCTAGTAAATACAAGTTTCCTTGTACATATTGGCAAGCATATTTTACAGTTTTGAATGTGTAGCAAATTACAATATGAAAGGACTGTGTGGAATATACATCCTTTTTCCTTACTTTGTTCTGTGATTATTACTTTTCCTCATGAAAGATGTCTGGCAAGGCCAGTTTTCCTTTTCTGTCTTCAATTGACTGTATGTGTTTCCATATCAGTGTCAGGTATTCCTGGTGGTTGTGACCAAGTGTATTTTAATGAATGCAATGTCTGGAAGGCTTGTTCATGTTCTGTCACTCTTTTATTTATGGAATTACGCAGTAATTCAGGTTGAATGGGGCTTCTGGAGAGTGTCTGGCCCAAGCCCTGCTCCCTTGCTGCACATGCGTGTATGGGGGGGATGGTAGGACTCTTGGAGCTCTCTGGATGATGTGGAGCTTCCTGCCTTTTGATCTTCTGTCATTTCCATCTAAGATTTTTCTGTCATCCATTACAGCATTTCAAACACCTGCCATCTTACTCCTGCAGTCATTAGAAATAACTTACACATGCACTTGGGATTTATTTGGGAAGTGTCTCGTGTGTCTTAAAAGGAGTTTTGCCTTATGTCAGGTTACATGTAGTTGTAAAATCTTAGTTTTTCCAATTTTTTGTCTTCATAGGCCAGAAGCAAAATTTGGATGAAGTGAACTAACCAAGTTGCCGTCATGAGCAGGAGCAAGCGTGACAACAATTTCTACAGCGTTGAAATTGGAGACTCAACTTTCACTGTATTGAAACGATATCAGAATTTGAAACCAATAGGATCAGGAGCACAAGGGATAGTATGGTAAGGTTTATTTAAATTTAAATGTACCTTTAGGTTTCCATAACATAGTTTTTTGAGGTGTTGTATGTTACAGAGCCAAGAGTGTGGAGAATTACCTTTTAATAACTGGTGACCATTTTTCCTCAGCAAGGGCTTGCTGTTCCTTTTGACCTATTCAGCTTTAGAACTGATGCCCTTCTGTGCAAATTCAGCCAGTTGTGCTGAGTCCTGTAAATTAATGGGGGAAAAAGAAACTGGATAGAGAAATTAATCCTAAATCACACTTCTTGCAGTGAAACAAAAGCCAGACATACTCTGTATAGTATTTGCTGCTTGTAAATATTTGCACTACTTGAAATGGCTTGTTAGGAGTCTGTTTCACAATCTGAGTAGTCCTTGATACCAAAGAGTGAGCATTTGGGTTGCTGGCTGTCATATGGAAGTGTCTGATGCAGTTGGGAAGGTATGACATGACAATGTCATTCTTTAAATAAGAGCTCTGCTGTGTGGACTGAAAAGTGTCCAGTTGATTTAAGTTGTTGACAGCTAGCTGCTTGTAAGCGCTATTTCCTGTGCAGTGGCATTGCCTCAAAGAGAAATGTTGACTTAACCTTCCTGGAAGCTTTTTTTGAATGTTTGAGAAGGATGTAAATATCACAGGACCTTGCCAATTTTTCAGTTTATTGTAACTCTTAAGATGTTAACCAGGTACATAAAAATACAAAAGCATCAGGAAGAGAAAGTTATGTAAGAGCGTAATCTCAATTCTGTCCTCTTTACTACCTTGATCTTGTTCCTGATCAGTGTAAAGAGAATAGGTGATATAGGTGGGTTTTGAATTAATGTTTATGTTTTAGCAGGATTAATAAAACACTGTAATAAGTGCAAATGGAAATTTGAAGAAAGAATGCTAGAAAGAGTTGTTTTTGAAATGGTAACTTTGGGCATTAAGATTACTGGTATTAATTAGCAGCAACAAAATAACTGATCTGAATTTTGTTTGCCTGTGTGTTAACATGCTGAGGATGTAGACAGTTGCTTGACTAGTTTGTTTAGTTGCTATAAAAATGCCAATAAAAGCTTTAGATGTTATTACTGTCCTTCTGATAGCCAATCATAAGTAAATTACTGCCTGTTTTCCAAATGTATTGCCCTTCCTAGAGCAAAGATCCCAAAACTGATGATGAAATTACCTAGGTCCATTCTGTATTTGCTGCTAGTGGTGTAATGGAAACCTTTTTAGTTGAATTGCAGCTTACCCTGATGAGGACTGTGATTAAATCTTGCTCATGTGTCTCCATACAGTGCAATTCTTTGGATTGGAGTTTTTGTTGTCTGTGGTGATGGTTTGTATTTGTTTCTTTTCGTTGTTGTTGTAACTAATCAAACTTGATTTGGAGGAATGTTAAGTAGATGGCCTGATACTGGAACAGGCTCTAGGCTGCTGTTATGTACAGGGAATGCAGAAGCCTAAGTACTATAACAGGAGTCCCACGTTGGCTGCCTTTCCTAAAATAATCCTTATCTTTGGGGCAGGTGGGGGAATTCCAGATATAGTGGAAAATGTGCATTAAAGAAAGTGACCAGTACATGTTGTTCCCATTTTTTTTCTTTAGTAGTGTCTAGAGGTTTTATTGATGATAAATTAGAAGTCATTCAAGCCTACAAACTACATAGACAATCCACTTCCTAGTGTAGTGAATTGGATTTAATAGAACCTGCTGCTTACTGGCAGATATTCTTCGTTAGATTGGAGAACCATTCTTGAGAAGAGACAAGAAAATAATATTTTCTCTGCTGAGACTTTTTTAGTAACTGATAAATATTTCCTGAGTCTGCATGGCAGTCATCTGTTGTATTAGCTCTTACAGGAAAAACAAGCCATGCCTTTCTGTCCTGGAAATGTGATATGTAAGGGAGTTGTCTCCAACAGCAATCTTCATCAGTTAAACAGCCTGTGTCACTGAATTGTATGACAATGTTGGCATTACTCTGCAAACCAAATGTTTTGGTTTTTTTCACCAAGTTAAAGCCAGTGACATCTAGAGGTTAAAGCTTTCTTCACATTTTTTGTCTTGACTTTGATGCTGTCATTGTCATCAGGATATTAAGCAACTACATAATTGAAAGCATGGGACCTTTTCATAACCTACTTTTCCTGCCTTCTCCCTTTTAGTGTGAAGATTTTATGTAAAATTGATGTGCTTTTTATGTTTGAAGTGTTTTGGATCTTTTGTAGATGGTATGTTCTTGAGTGCCAGTGAGTGACGAGAGCTCAGTGTCTTTGGTAGCAGAAATACTGCACTATATTGTAGAGATTGTCATGTGTTAATGCTCTGAAGCTGGGAAATATTTTTAAATTTGGAATCACTCAGCACAAGAGCACTTTGCTATGTTACATTCCTAAAGCTGGATAACACTGCAAATTTGGGGTTTCTGCAGACATGATACAAATTAGCTGAAAATGTTTGCAACTGCCACAGCTTAAAGGACCTTGACACTAGAGATGTAATAATGTTATTTTTAATTACAGTGCAGCTTACGATGCCATCCTTGAGCGGAATGTTGCAATCAAGAAGTTAAGCCGACCGTTTCAGAACCAAACCCACGCTAAAAGAGCCTACAGAGAGCTGGTTCTTATGAAGTGCGTTAATCACAAAAATGTGAGTGCAGAGTCCTGCTTCAGATCTTGAAGAATTAACCAGAAGGTTATCCTCTGAGAAAGTCTGGAAAGTGACTTCAGAGGAGATTTCCATTGTGTAGCTGCATCTCCATGATAAGTACAGAAGGGTCTTGCAGAAGAGCTATTATTGACTAGTTTTAATACCTGCCCAGTCTTTAAATACCTCCTTCAAACTCTCAGCAAGGGACTTAGTATTATATTGCTAAAATTTACAAGCAGCTGTCAAATAAGAGTACCATGGCTGGTAAGTGCATCCTGCTGCTAGACACATAGGAGAAAAAAAGAAATAGGCTGTAATACCTTTTTTTTTTCCCTGGTGCAGGAATGAGTTTAGAATCTTACATTGTGACCGCAGTAGCTGTCTGGTATTTATGAAGCTGTGCAGTAGACAAGATCACAGAAATGGGAAGCAAATAAGTGATTAATTTATTGGAATTGAACTGCAGAAGGCTGGTGTTGACCATTTTCTTCCTTCAGAGTCAGATGTGTGCAGTCTACTTTACCTTCTCTTTTAATCCCCTATCAGGAAGATAAAATTTCTCCTGGCTGCTAGGGATGAAGAGTGTCATAGGAAAGTTACTCTAGCTTTTTGGGGAAATTTTGTAATTTTTCTTGCACAGGTGGTTTATATGTGGATTCACTGAAGGCTGTTCCACCTAATAACATAATTTGTATGATGATAAACTATTGCAAGCCTGCCTGATTCTTGATGAGTAGTACCTTGACCTCTTTCTGTACATCCCATCCATTCTTAATGCAAAATGTCCTAAAGCATCTGTAAGAACCTGTTTTTCTGTTTGGATGAAGTTGTTTCTTCAGCTCTGTCAGTGGCAAAGTGGTATCTTTTAGGGAGTCTTTATCGAGTTTTAATTTTATTATTCCTCATGTACCAAAAAAAATCTTACCAGGTCTTCAAACTGAAAGTAGGAAGAAGGGGAAGAGTGACTAAGGTACTCAGGTTTTAAGATTTGAATATCATCTTGTTAACACACAGAATCTCTTTAGATTATGTGATTTGTGGAGGAAAAATACTGCTTTCAAAATCATTTTGATCTGTTTACATCATGTTAGGCCTGATTGAGCTACTGAGCATCTTGAGCTTCAGTGTATACCAGGAGGTTCATATCAGAATAATAGTTACCAGTTTTGAAATGTTGACTCTGCAGTTATGTTATTGCTGTGGTACAATTACCCTTCCTCTCCCCCTCCCTGCAGATAATCGGCCTACTGAATGTGTTCACACCACAAAAATCCTTGGAAGAATTTCAAGATGTGTAAGTCAGATTTGAGCTAAAGCTGAGAATTTATTTTATGAAAAGATGATCAAGTGAGAGAATACAGTAAAGTGGCAATATTATCTGATTATTCTTTTTTTTTCTTTGTAAGCTACATAGTGATGGAGCTCATGGATGCAAATCTCTGCCAAGTGATTCAGATGGAGCTGGACCATGAACGAATGTCCTATCTTCTTTATCAAATGCTGTGTGGTATCAAACATCTTCATTCAGCTGGGATTATTCATAGGGTAAGTGAACTAAAATGTATAATTTGCATTGCACCTGGTTTTATCTTGAATATTTAAAAGATAAAAGAAGTTAGAAATAGGAGCATGAAGGGTGTTTCATAGCCTGTCCCATAGGCAGGGAGAGAAAGCTGAAGGGAAATCATCACACCTTTTTCCTGGGTAATTCTGAAATGACCCTTTTGAATGTTTAAATGATTTGATAACAATCTGCACAGAGCAAACTGAAGATTTTTGCAGTGAGTTGCATTACCTCCTCTAATTCTGTATAATGTTCTACTTTAGTAGTCATGGCAGGAAAGGATATCTGGAAGTGTCTCTGCCTTTATTGTTTTGGTAACCAAACCTGAAATCCCATCTTTGGAAAGAGCTGCCCATTTTATTTCTTCTCCTTTGCTAGCAGAGTAATGAATAACTATCTGAAATCTCCAGATAAAGTGATGATGATAAAGACTTGTAATTGGAACTTGGATTACACCGGTGTGTCACAATTATTCACTCAGGTTAACAGGCAAAACTAACTACAGCTTTTTAAATGGCATGTGTGTGTTGCAATCTAGTCAAGAATTTGAATTTAAGATTGCCTGTTCAAGTGAGCATCTCCTATGTAATGGTATATAGATAAAAAATTGCTTGAGATTTGTCTGGTTAGAACTTCCTATGCACTGCCACAGGAATTGCTGTGTTAGGATGCTTGTCCAGGTCAGTGGTCCACCACATTGTGACTGGAGTGTTGAATGGTCTGCAAGCTGGATCTGCAATCTGACACTACTGTTCAGTGTGCCATCTTTTCCCCAGGGAAACAGGGACAATTATTTGAATGGAAAATACAGCTTGAATGGGCAAATGCTGCTTCCTTTTGCTCAGCTAGTTTTAGTACTCATCAGCTGCTTCATTCCAGTGTGGAGCTCAAGGAATGAAGGTGAAACCTTCCTTCTTGCATGCAATTTCACTGAAGTGCTGTGTTGGAAGAGTTGGGCAAGGGAGGGAGAAACATTGCCTCCAACCAGGCATTTTACCTGATGCTGCTTGGTCTGCTGGTGGCCATTTGAGACAGGTACTTGGGCCTTTTGCACTGTTCTGGGAATGCTCAGCAAAACTAGGTTGTTCCACTTACTGTTGTGGTACTGTATTGCCTTTGACTGAAAGTATGCAGCCTGTGGTGTTCTAATGGCATGTGCCTGTGGGTCTGAAATAATGGTTTGCGTACAGTTTCACATTTCCTCCTCAATATTTACATATGCAAGTTTAATGCTGTGGATTATCCTAGGTCTTTTTTAGTTTCTGAAAACAGCATATTGTCTGGACATGCTAGAGCAGCTAAAGTAAGAATGTCTCTCTGTGGATCTTAGCACAAGCTTAAGGGAACTTCTAAAAGTGTACTTGCCTCAGGGTGGTTTGTACTCCTCTGAAGTGGGCATTGATCCTGTAGTTGTGGATAAATTTGGACTTTTTTACGTTTACAGAAAAGAAGTAACTACTTAGGTAGCTGGGCAAGAGTAAAGACAGCTTTGAGGGTAGAATTCCTTCCTCTGTAAATATGGGTTAAGTCTTCCTATCATACAGGGATAAACTATCCTAAGGAAACTAACTAAAATTGCTATGTAAATAGCACCATATGTATGCATGAATGCTTTTAAAGGACACGTGCAGATGCTTTTGAAGGACATTTCATTTGCGTGTCTTCCTGGTAGATTTTCAGCTGACAGCTTCTTCTTAGACTTTGTTAGAAGATTGAGGATATTCGGGTACAGCGTTACCTGCTACGTGCATTGTGCCTTTTTGCTTCAAGATGCAAAGTGTCAAAGTTTTGTTTCTCTGTGAAGGAAGCTGGACAAAACCTTGGAGTACAAGGAAGATATCCTGCAAAGGACCATGTGGCTGCAGTGGTGACTCTTTGTACCACTCAGCACCAGTCCTTAATGTCCAAAAACTAATTACTTTATTGAAACTTCTTATACATAGCCTGCACTACTGTGGCTGCCCAAGGAGCTATGAATTCTGACTATGAATCTAATGTTCTACTTCAGTGATCTCTAAAAGCTTTAAGCTTTTTTTGGTGTTGGTAGTTTCACATGTTTTTTAACTGGATTCTTCAGCTTCTAACATAGCTGTGGTAATCTCAGTGACTTTTTCAAAGCTTGTTGAATGACTCAAATCACAGAAACCTGTCTATGTGCCTTACAGTGCTGGATACTACTTACCATAGAATTAAGTGCTTTTTTTTGATAGCAAGCTAGAGGCATGGAACATGGCAGAGATCAAACACAAAAAGTTTCAGTCAACTTGACATTGGAGTTGTAGGGACAAACTTAGTTGCCATATCAATGGGTAAAGATTTGACCATAACTTTGCACTGACTTTAACAGATGTTGGCCAATCAACATTACTGTGTTCCAAACGTTTTGCAGAGAAGCAATTTCCAGCCAATAAAAAAGTACACATTCATTTATATTTCATAGTCTGAGGATGAATGATTAGCATTGTGGAGTTGTGCCTCACTGACTTTCTGAGGGACACAGAGTGGCTCATTAGTCTCGCATGGAGGCTCTGAAACATTGGATTCTGCCCAATTTTGACTACTTAACAAGGGGCCTAATTACAGAAGCCCTTCACAAATCATGTGTTAGAAAGAGAAAAGCCCCCAAGAAACCATGAATTACCATCCAGAGATGTCCCTGTCTCCTTCTTTGGCTAATGGGGAGACAGCCGTGCAAGAATCTGTTTCTGAAGCACTGACATTTTACATTTTCAAGGTTCAGTGAGAGATTTTCTGCTATAGGTTCTGGTTATATTTATCCATCCTAATTAATGTGATCACTCCCAAAGGAGTTTTGAGTTTCTGTTTATTTAACAGAAGATATATATATATATATATAAAAAAAAAAGAGATGCAGGTTTTGCATCTCTGCATGAATTTTAATATAGTGTAAGTCAATTCATCATTTTGATCCTAGGCTTCATGACAGCTACATGGTGTTCAGAAATAAGAATGGACAGCATTTGGTAAGCAAAGAGAAGATCTCTTAACATTTTGAGTGTTAATCCTTCAACTCTGGGGAAGGATGAGTGTAGTTAATACCCTGAGCATGTGCCTGGCATTCTGCAATAAACATCCTGAAAATAATAAGTGTGTAGAAATAAAGCTGATAATAAAAAGGACTGTAGCAGAATCTGAAACATGCATATTAAATGGCCAGAAGGCCTCATAGAACTTAAATTAATTTGTGGTATTTGAGAATGTTTTAAGCTACAGTTGTTTGCAGAGTCTTTGTGTGGAAATGCATGTGTAAATGTGTATATATGCAAGACTTTTAACTGGTCGTTAAAATTCCGTTGTTCTGGAACTCTTTTTGTTGTTTCCTCTCACTCTTTAATGCAGTTTTCTTAGCATTGTGAGGAGATTGCTGAAAGCCATCCAAGTACAAATGAAAACTACATAAATCTGGCAGAAGTCCACCTTTAAGTCTTTAAGAGACAGTGACAGATAGGGCTACTTATCTAATGCTTACTGCTCAAGTGAGGGAGTCATCTGTCACATCTCAGGTTTTTCTCTCGTTAATCTCAGTTGAGTGTGGGCAGGAAGTATCTTAGTCTTATCTGTGTTGTCCTGTATGCTCTGAATGATTTTATGATTGCAAAGTTATTCTGAAGTTACTCTGTGGTGTTTACTCTGTGACATTCAGGTGTGTGTAAGATCCTGCTGAGGTGATTACAGAGAAAGCCAGTGTAGTATTTGTATAAATAAATGTTGCAAAGCCACAGTTGTCCATAGGGTTCAAGTGTAGAGAATAGTTACCGTGTGGCTAACCAAAATGATCTGAAATCATGTCAGCATTTTTCACTCCAATTTAAGGATTGTGTTAATTTTTGGCAGTTTTTCAATGGTGCCTTTTTGGGTTTGGTTGCCAAACTTGAATACAAAACCAAGTCATAAATTGGAAACTAAAACCATGTGGGCATGGAGATTTCTATTCAGAGAAATAGAGGTAATGTAACCTCAACTAGCAAATGAACCTTTTGCATTCATTATAATTCTAATAATTCTTGTATCAAGATGATTATTGAATCACGTAATTGTCATGTTACTTGTGTTTTGCATTGTAGTAATATTATTGTTCCAGTGAGCAGTTTCTAGACCTTTCCTGAGAGCTAACACTTCTTACTAACCTCAATTTATTTCAGACATTGCTAACATATCTTGTAATGCTGGTTGTATTTTCCTTCTTTAATTGCTATGTAAATCTACAAGCACAATAAAGGAATTAATTCTATAATCTGCTGAATGCACATAAATTAATGCAAGGGGAAAAAAATCTGCAGTTATAGCAATAACCTAGTTGTGTGCATGGGATTTAATGTTAGCAATATTATCTTTTTAAAATGTGAACCACAGGCTACTTCGTGCTTGTCTTAGCAGTCATATATGATGTTTCTTTTTAAAGGATTTAAAGCCCAGTAATATAGTAGTAAAGTCAGACTGCACTTTGAAGATTCTTGACTTTGGACTGGCCAGAACTGCAGGAACTAGTTTTATGATGACGCCTTATGTAGTGACTCGTTACTACAGAGCACCAGAGGTCATCCTAGGGATGGGATACAAAGAAAACGGTCAGCAAATATAGTCTTTCTTTGGCATAGCTTTATTTTTTTTGTTTGGCACACCACATTTTACATGTTAATGTTTTTTTCAAGCTGTAGAAATTTTATAAATTAGTCTTGTGACCAAAATGCAGTTTCTGGATACACCAATTTGTTTATTCAACTCAACCCATTAGAAAATGTTTGCATTTAATAGGAGAAGAAATCAAGGGCCTTGTTTGTTTAAAAATTTAAATAACTTCCTTGGTAAATTATATGACATCCAGGAAGAACTGGAAGTATATTTTCTTAATATGTGGTATGTACTTTGATATACCTTCATCTGACTTTATTCCTGGTGAAGAAAAAATTGTAATTCTTCAGAAGGTATGTGTACTAAATTCAATGCTAAATAACTGTATTGGGTATGGCCTTTCAGGAGGTAGGGAGCATAAAGTCTACTGAGGAACAAACAAGTTAAGATTACCTACTGTAGCATTGCTTTTTATTAAAATCAGCCTCCTTTAAGCCTTTTGCACTAAGTTCTTCATATTGCTGAAGAAAAACTCAGTAATATACTTGAGACAAGCATACAGAGTATGCTGTCAAGATGACAGTACATGCATCATAGATTCTTGAGGTTCATGACAAATTCCAAGAGAATTTTACTTTGCATACACTTCCTCCTGACCATACTCGATCTGTGACCAGTCTGCCTCTCAGTATCTTCTACAGGAAAATAAAAAATATCTTTCTCCTTAAAAAAGGTCATTTGAGGGAAACACATCATCAAATACATTGCACCTGTAAGGAAACAGTTAGTGGTACCCATTAGGAATACCAAGTGTGGTGTCATTCCTAACACTCTGTTGGAGCAGCCCGATTCTGCTGCCATTTCACTGCTGTGCTGTCCCCACGCTCAGGCAGCTCCCTGCTTTC
This sequence comes from Motacilla alba alba, assembly GCF_015832195.1. Classification (NCBI taxonomy): domain Eukaryota; kingdom Metazoa; phylum Chordata; class Aves; order Passeriformes; family Motacillidae; genus Motacilla; species Motacilla alba. The sequence continues at coordinate 18,138,525 of NC_052021.1, forward strand.
ACTTGTCAACACCTCAGGCTGGCAGTGCCCACAGGTCACCCTGTGTGTTTCAAACTCTGCTAGCCTGGCCTCCAGGGAGGCCCTGAGCTGTCTCCTGGGGATGTGAGGTGTAGCTCCTCACCTCCTGACACAACTGGGGCTTGCTCTGCTTTTCAGCATTCCAAATACCTGCAAACCTGCCTGGCAACTGCATACCATTGCAGCAAGTGACTTCAGGCTGTGCGTGAACGGTGCTAGCAATGAAAGAAGCCAGCTCAGAGGAAAGAGAGTGGATCTCTATTGCTGAGATATTTATTTGTTTAGATTGTTAGTGTGCATGAGAGAACCTACATTTCTTCAAATGTCCTCCATGGTTGACTGCTTTTCCTGTAATTTAGGAGTCACAGGCTGAGTACAGCAAGTTAATTATTTAATTCCTAAAGTTTTCTAGATCTGCAAATTTAATTTTGTCTTTTTTTTTCCCCCCAAGACTTTATATTGACTATTTAAGGAACATTAAAGAAAAGTACCTAAAGCTGTAGTAGTGAGTCATGCAGCTGTCTTACAGAAGGAATTGATAAAATCAGAAGTTTTCTAACTCGGCTTGCCCAGTTTAAAATTTTCTCTTAAATAATAAGTAATTTTGGGTTGCAAAAGCATGAAACATTCTACTAATGGAGCTAGATTGTGCTCAAGAGTATCCTGACAAGCTGTGACAATCCTGTTCCTTATGGAAGTGTGAGTTGTGTTGTGCATCATAAATAATAGTTTACTTTCATTTGAAAAGCTATCATGTCTTCCCAAAGCCAAATACATGGTCACTGAAATGAGAATGGCACTTCTGGAGAATGTAAATGTATGGAGTGAGTCCAAAGATGATTGCATTTCCATACATACTACTCTCATTAAAAGACAGTTTACAAGAGCTGTTAAGTCTTCTCTGCCAAGGAGTTTGTGGAGCTGCCATGACAGGGAGATGGGTATCAAGGATGCACTTACACTAAGAACCATGGGCTCTACAGGAGCCTCACCTGTTAGTATTGGTGCCTATTATAGCCCATTACACCCAAAGTTAAACTAACTGTGAACTTACTTAGTGTGGAGTTAAATATTGAAAATTGACAGTTTTCTAATGGTGACAGGGTTGTCTGGTGGTTTCCTGCAGTTTGTGCTCTGCTGAACTTGTGGGAGGATTGCAATATATATTTTGATGACTGAGATAATGTACTGCAGGGTAACATTTTTTTAGTGCTATACTACGCAGATACAAAATCTTCAATTGTTCTAAAATTAGAGAGCCCAAACAAATACATAGAGTAAACTTTTATGTAGGGTTTGTTACTAAAGGATGTTTTGGGGTGTCACATTAAGAAATCAGCTAAAGGACACCAGAACTGCTCGTGCACATGCTGCTTAACAGATTTATGCACTGTTTTGTCCATGATTATCAGGAAGGCAACACTGAAAGAAGGAAAGCCCTAAACACTATGAAACAACTGCTTTTACATTTCCCACTAGGTAGATTGGGTTTAAACTTCATTTTCACATGGTATTTTTTCTCCTAGAGTTATAAAAATCAGTAAGTTCACAGGCTTAAGAATAAAATGGACTCCTTATGACAGCAATAGATTTTTTTAAAGTATTTTTCAAATCTGTAATGAGATTTTACTCTTCTGTAAAAGTATTCACAGTAGCATTGGTTCAGCTTGCTACAGAAGTTAGAGACCTGTAATTAGACAGATTTTTGTTTGGTTTAATGAAAGCAGCAAATCAAAACACCACAAAACATCTCAAGTTTGGTTTTGTAGGGATACCAGAAGAATGGTAGCTTTATCATGTTGGACACAAGCTAATTACAAGAGGTTTGCATATATTTTGGGTTTTGATGGCAGCAGGTTGTTTGCATAGCAAAAAGTCAACACTCAGAATTTTATTTAAACAGTCAAATGCAAAACTTTGCGTCTTTGGGTTTCCAAGCCAAATAATATGTACTTCAATATTTGGAAAAAGGTTTCTAAAGGAAAAGAGCACTAAACTAAGGTGTTGACAATATTTTTTTTAAATGAGCAAGGCCCTTAATTTCGACCTATTAATATGCACAACTATGATCTCCTATCATATTATCTAGATACTATTTTAGAGGAACTTTAATAAATAAAGGAGAAGAAATATTGAAAAATCAGAAGCAATATTGTTTGCTTGACATTATTGAGCTCCTTCAGAACATTTACATATAATTCTTACTATGCAATTGTTGTCACTTAAATCCCCCTCTTATCTGCTTAATTGAAATTCCAGTGTCATATTTGACATAAAAATATTTATAATAATGAAATTTCATTGTTATGACTTCAAGAAAACTTTTACATATGGAATTAACAATACTTCTGAAAGTAACTGCAAAAGAAATTGGTTTACCTGTACAAAGTAAACTTGTGCATCTTTATGTCTTCTGAGTGATTTATTTTAAGGTAATGTTGAAAATGCATATTTCATTTTTAAAAAATTGCTTTTAAGTTTTTTTTGTATAAAATGTTATTTCAGTGTAACTGAAGACATATTTTAAAACAAATGATTTGAATTGAAAATCTAGGAGCATACTAACATTGTCATTAACTGATCCTCTAAAATTCTAAGCGATCTTTTACTGATTCTGTTTGCTTTTTATTTAAAATGAGGGAGAGACACATGGTAATCTGACTTCTAGGAAATACTTGATGTCAAATTGTAATTCCTGTGTAATTATCTTAAAAAGCATGAACTGTTTCAATAGGCAATATTTTTACAGGTCAGTTTGCTTAGTTACTTTTAGAATTATTCCTACAACTACAGTGGAATTACTTTCAAGGAACCAGCCTGTCTTTGGTGCTTGAATCTGTTCCCTTGGCAGAGGTAACTTTGAAGCCTCAGCCTTGGGGGAAGAGCTTTAATCTGCTTGATTTGTGTCTCTCTCTCTCTCTCTGCTCAAGCTCTTGCTCTAGCACTATATTAAACAAAAGGATGTTTTTCTGCCTTGTATTTGAGACAGTTAAAAGCTAATCCTTACACATGATGTATGTTGAACTGTTTTCATTGGTTAATACAAAGACTTGCTCTTCTTCCTGTGCTGTCTCTGCAGTTTATAGGATGCAGTCATGTTATGCTTCTTTTAATTTTAAATGACCGTTTGCTTTGCTTTTCCTTCTTTTTGTGCTACAAACATAGTGGATTTATGGTCTGTGGGGTGCATTATGGGCGAAATGGTTTGCCACAAAATCCTCTTTCCAGGAAGGGACTGTATCCTTGTGCTGCTGCAGCAGGTTGAATTAGTTAGGAAGTCATTAACCTTCTTATTGATGTTGTGTCATGAAGATACATATTGTGCAATTTTTTTTTTTTATTAAATGAACATGGATTTTTCTTGTGATACACTTTAAAAAAAATCATTTATATTCAGGCTGCACCTAGCAGTAGGACATAGTCTCTGCTGGTCCTGTAGTTAGCATACATTCACCTTCACTCATTTTCATTGCACATGCTTTTTATAGTCACTTCATGTGTATGTGTGTGTCTAGATATTTTTATTTATTTTATTTTAATAACTTTTATGTTAATATCATTGCATTTTGTTTTCAGTTGACATTTGGTCAGTTGGGTGCATCATGGGAGAAATGATCAAAGGTGGTGTTTTATTTCCTGGTACAGATCGTATCCTTACCCTTGGCCTGGGATGTAGTTGTAAAAGGTCAAAAGATACTGCAGTGATACAATTCCAGATTAAGGTAGTTCTAATTTTTAAAATACTGGTTTTAAACTGCCTTTTCAAATATCAGTTTGCAAGTTCATTGTATACCACTTGGGCAAGCAGACATTTTTTTCTTTTTCCTTTTTCCCCCCTCTTCTTTTCTTTTTCCAGTGTAATGTAGTTCCTATCCATTACTTTTGAATGTTGTCACACTTAAGACAGACTTCTTTTTGTTTAGATGGTTTCATGTTTTCTTGGTTCATATGCATTGGGTTTTACTTCGGAATTTGTTTTTATGTAGTAATTTACTAATCTTGTTTAGTGCCTGAGCATGTTAGCAGTTACTATTCTTTGCATTTTATAGAGAATGTTTACCAAAATTCTTAACCATCTTCATTAGTAACACTCTGGAGATTTATTTTTTGTATGCAGAAATGATCCTGCAAGGAGCTTTCAGAAATATCTAGTATTTCTGTCTTTCTATTCTGTGAATGGTTTGGTGATGTCTATATGGGTTGTCCCGTGAACAGTATTTCAGACAGAGAGTCTGCTCCAAACAAACAGAACTAAAACCTCTAGATCTTTGCTAAAATTACTGAAAATAATTGGACTTTGATATCCTATTTGTTTTATTATTACTTACAGAGGGGTTTTTAGATGCCATGAAATGTTTCCTGCTTTTGGTACAGGTTATTGTTTAAAAATTGATATAGTACCGTTCAGGGGTGAAAATGGGGTGGTGATTTTTGAGCCATGGTATGGAAATCCAGAGCATCCTTACTTTCACACAGCTCTGTCATTGCATGAGCTGCACCATGCTTTGCTTTATGCATCTGGTTTGCTGGCATGGCTTTTCAATTTAGACTTGGTGCCATACAACGTAAATAGTTCCTTTTGTCAAGGCCTTGTACTAAAGCTCAGCAGAACTTGAGAATTGTTATATAGAGATCTGCTGTTAAGAATATAAGAGAGGGTCTGCTTCAACCCACTGTTGATTTAGGTAGCCTAGTATCCAGTCTTTGATGGCAGCCAAAGAGGAAAAATTTTATCTGAGCTCTCCCCCAATATTTAACCATCTGTAACTAGGAATTCCTGAGCCAAATTTTACTTTTTTTGTTTCAGTAAAATGTATTAAATTCTTCTGCCCTGAAGTGGTCAGTCTCCCCTTTGCAGTGTGTAAACTTCTCAGTTAAGATGTTCCTTAGGCATGCTTGAAACTCTTTAACTTCATTCACGTCCCTGGCAATATTGTCACTGATCTGTGTGGGCCAAGCCTCGGTCCTTCCTGTGCCCCCTGGTGCTGAGTGTTGCACGTCCTTGGTGAGAGCTGTCCCAGCACGTCCTTGGTGAGAGGTGTCCCAGGACTGGGCTGAGGTACCAAGATGAGAACGAAGGACAAAGCACCCACTTGGGGTCATTCTCCAGGAGTGCCTTGGTGATGTATAGTAGCTTGACTGCTTCCAATGTGTGTTCAGATCAGGGAGCGAGTTCTCCAGGACCCAGACAAGGACTTAAGTTAAATTTGTTGTATTTAAATATTTAGTGAGTCTTTTAATATCCTGTTTCTCAGAATTATATCCTTTTCTAGCCAATAATGATTTTGAGTTAAATACATGTTGCCTTGACTACACTATCATAGTCTTGCTTTGTTTCACCATGTAAGAAAGTAGTCCTAAGTCATGATGATGAACTTGATACTTTATTATAATTTCCTCTGTTTTCTCTGTTGGTTATTTCATGTGGTTTTAACATAACTTTGTGGCTGATAACCAGGCACAGTGTTTTTCTTAGCTGTATAAACTTAGATATTGATCAATGGAATAAAGTTATAGAGCAGCTAGGAACACCATGCCCCGAATTTATGAAGAAATTACAGCCTACAGTCCGAACTTACGTGGAGAACAGACCTAAATATGCTGGATATAGTTTTGAAAAACTCTTTCCAGATGTCCTTTTCCCAGCTGACTCCGAACACAATAAACTTAAGGGTAAGATCTGTCTTCTGTGTGTTGTATGTTTTAAAAGTTTTAAAACTGTGATATATTGAACAGAAATGTAGCTTGGTTTTGTTCACTATAGAATTGTCCTGCTTAGGTTCTACATATTTATATCATGAGAGTGGATGAACGTGCTGAAATGTGTTTGCCTCCATTTTCATATCTTCATGAGACAGCTCCTATTCTTGGAGCTGTCTTTATAGAGACATGTAAATATCTATATTCTTCTCAATGGCAGATGTCAACACAGTTTAGAGAAAAGTGGGGGGAGGTTGGAATAGAAGTTGTGTAGGCAGAGCAGATCTTTGTTCTCTAGGGATGAGAATAAGAAATTTATATTCATAATATATAGATACCCTGTAGTTACTTCAGTGACTTACTGGTTCTAAAGGCCACCTACTCAGTGGAGTCTCTCACAGTGTTCTCTGTGACTAAAAGCATGTGACAAAGGGGCAGTCAGTGCTTGCCTGCTGCTATTTGAGACAAGGCTGCACTGCCACCTGAGCTGTTTCACATAAGGCTGTCACAACAAGGGACACTGTGATGAAAATGGAAAAATGAAATGTGTTTGATCCCTTTCCCACCTGTGTCATTCTCTTCAGTTTTTTTGCCATCAAATGGACCACTATCCTAAACCTCATATTATGTGAGGGTTGCATAGACATTTAATTAGAACTGGATTACTCTGACCCTTCTTTGTGTTATATGTTCTGTATATGGGAGTAATCTAAACAGAAAATTTTATTTTTGCAGCAAGTCAAGCAAGAGATTTGTTATCAAAAATGCTGGTTATAGATGCTTCTAAAAGAATCTCTGTGGATGAAGCCCTGCAGCACCCATACATCAATGTTTGGTATGATCCATCAGAAGCAGAAGCTGTAAGTTCTTGTTTTAGGTCTCTGCTTAGGAATCTGCTGTATGAAGCCATCTTGTTGTGATGCTTGGTACAACTGCTTGACAAAAGATTGTTGCACATGTCATTAGAAGCTTAACTGAGCCATAATTGTGTTGATGTTGATAGATGTGCTTGTTAGAAATAGCATCAGGAATGGGCTGAGGTACCTGTCTCTGTGTTCATATATCTCTGTGTTGCTGTATAAATGCCTATCATGTCCTGAAGATGTAGTCATGCATCTGAAATCTTTTATATGGGTTCTAATGTATCGAGCTTCAGTTTTTTAAGCTTTTTGAAGCTTTTCAGTTTTGTGTGATTTGATTGCCCTTGGTGGGGTTCTGAGATATTTATTCTTGGAGAAGCGAAATGCTTTCATTAGTTGTACAAATTGATACTGTTCTTCAACTAGAAATAAGTGTTTTAGCAAAATCTGAATACAAAATCTTGAGCTTTCAGTTATTAAAACTAATGAACAAAGGGATTAATGTAAATTTTTTCCTTGAGAAATTAGTTGAAGGATAATTTCAGCTTATGAGAAAAGTTATTATTTTAAAAAGAAAAGTTCAGTGATGGCCACTAAGAATAGAAAAAGCTACTTGATGTAGACAGAGCAATTATAATTCTGCTGCTCTGTAATGGCTAGATAGAAAATTTAGTAATTAACAGTAGTTAAAAAGAGCTGCTTGCTGCACTTAGGGGCTCTTCTAGCAGACTGTTTCTTTGTTACAGTAATGTAAACAAATTTGTTAATCACAAGAACTTTAAAGACTCTGATAGCATCTAAAAACAGGCTAAGTCCAAGAATGAGCAGATATATAATCATGTAAATATTATTTTTAAATCAGGTTAATGTTCTGAATGGTTACTTTCATTTGTAATTTATACTGGTTCTATATCCCTTTTGATTGCTCTATGATGAGTTAGTTGTGTTTTTCAGCCTCCACCAAAGATACCAGATAAGCAGTTAGATGAGAGGGAACACACGATAGAAGAGTGGAAAGGTAAGAAAGGCATTTAAAGTATAATAAGCCTTTTGGGAGTATGCTGGGTCCCAGTGATTATTGTTATTAAAGTTCTTCTGAGCAACCTAATAGTATTTACTTCATCTGCTTGGATGTCAGGAGAACAGACCAGTGCTTCACAGCCTCTCAGTTGTTGGGCACAAACTTCTCAAGCAAAGGAGATGAACCTTGGAAGTGAACTAAAGACCTGCTCATCTCAGTCACCTTTTGCAGTCCATAGGACAGCATTTGCAGGGAGGGTAACTCTTCTGGACAAGCTGCTACAGTTGAAAAAGATGCAGGAGCTTGAGCTATGTATATTATGCTGACTTAGAAGGACAAGTCTTCAAGTGTTCCTGGCTCTTCCTTTGAAGACTTCTGATTGAATTTTCCTTACAAAGAAGTCATTGATAAAAACTGAGTGGGCCTTAGGACTCAGCTTAGCCTCAGGTCTCCAAGCAGCCTGAATAAAAGAGCCCTAGAGCAATGCCAGTGTGTTCTCAAGAGTCCCAGGCCACTGTAGCTCCAATAGAAAAGAATGTACTTTTTTATATCACTTGCCAGTTGTTGTGTAGCCTATAATCTGTTGTTCAAAACTAATTCTGAACAGTAATAGACCTATGAAATTTAGTGGACATTTTAATGGGAGATGTATTATTGATCTAGTCTTTGGGTTGCAAATTCATTTTTTTCCTTCCCTTCTCTGCATTTTCAGAGTTGATATACAAGGAAGTCATGGACCTGGAGGAAAGAACCAAGAATGGGGTTATACGTGGCCAACCAGCCCCTTTAGGTTGGTTACAATAAAAGCACAGTACAAAGCTCCACTGAGTTTTAGGTCAGGAGGGAGTAAAGCTGATCAAAACATACAGAAGTAACCTCACTCAAAAATTGGGCTCTTGAATTGAGACATTGTATATTTGTGGAATATTCAGGGCTGACATAATTTTATAGATCTCTTCAATCCCCATATCGTTGTCCCTGTGTAATTGTTATTTCATTTATTTCAGTTCCTGACACACCATCTATTAAGTCCCACAATTAAGACTTGTGGGTTTATTTATTTTGACAGTGGATTGAGACACACCTCTTCAAACTTGCCGAAACAGGGGAAAGTAACAGCCATTAGGAAGAGACAGACTAATGCAAGTACTGAACTGTGCAACTGTATCTGCAACTGATTTGCTGTTTTGTTTCTCATAGCACAGGTGCAGCAATGATCAATGGCTCTCAACACCCATCTTCATCATCATCTGTCAACGATGTGTCTTCAATGTCAACAGATCCAACATTGGCCTCTGATACAGACAGCAGTCTAGAAACCTCAGCTGGACCTCTGGGTTGCTGTAGATGACTACTTGGTCTTTTGGGGGGTGGGAGGGGGGTCCTTTTAGTCATTAATAGGGCACTTTTAAAATTTGGTGGTATTTTTGAGTGTTTTTTCAAAAATAATCATGGAATTCGTCATAAAGTGCTGTAATTTCAAACTGTAAGTTGTGTTATAAGCAGCCACTTTTTTGCTGTAATTAACTGTAAAATATTAAACCTGGTAATTTTTATTGTGGTTTTAAAATCTGCATATTTGCTTTACTATTATGCTGCTGATCTTTTTTTACTGAATTTGTAAGATTTGTTTTATCAAAGCACATATTAATGTTGTGGTCATTACCATATGATGAATTATTTAAGATTTTATAGGTTTTCAATTTTTTAATTAGAATTTATTCCAGATGTTTTGTTCATGATATCCTTCAAAGTTTTATGCTGGGTCATACATCTGTGTCCAGGTGGAAGGGGAGAGAATTCAGTGCAGCCAGCTGTAGTTTCAGGCATACTACTGTGGTGCTGGATAGTGAACAAAATCCTCTTTTATTTTGGCCACTTGCCTGTAATACTTCAGCAAAAGCAACAATTAGTGAGGTTTTTTTAGGGAAACAGAGAAAACCTTTGCAAAGTAACATTATCTGAATGGGTTTATGAACTTAAGAAAGCAAAGCATATCTTCAAAGCTGCAGAAATACCCAGCCTAGAAGAGTAATGTGATGTTTTCTGCAGAGTTGTGGCATGCCAAATCTTGTGATCACCATAAAACATGAGGATACTTCATGAATAATACATTGCAATGCCAATAAACTGTTTACTTCTAGTTCGTAGCCTGTTTTTGTACACACAAAATGAAGTATATCCAGGATGTTTAGACTGACAAGAGGGAATATGAATATGCTGTAGGTATACTTTCATGTGAGATGTGATTCTTGGGAGTTCTGGTTCTTATTAGTTTTGTCTACTAAGGCGAGTGCTTTTTGGGTCAAAGAGGGAATGACATGAATGCAGTAGGGGCAAAACTTCAGCTACTCTTTCTCCACCAGAAGTGACTGATTGCAAAAAACCATGAAGTGGTGGGAGAACCTCAGGATTTCTGTAGCTAATGCATTAATTGAGCAATATATGCCATCCAAAGGGGGGAGAAGTAGTGCTGTATAAATTAATATTTATCGCTTTCATTTCACCATGAGATCAGTGTAGCAGAAATCTAGCAGTGGGTTCATTTTAAGTCATAAATATTCAATAGTTTTCATTAACGAAGCTCCAAGTTTCAATACACTTTTTAAACAAAAGATATATTGAGATATATAGAACAGTTAATAAATAGTCATGTAAGATGGTGCTGCTCCTCACAGAAGTATTTTAACTGTTTACATTTTATATTTACAGAATGATTTATGTATAACTGACTTAAGTTTATGTATGAGTTAAACAATCATTCAGAATTTATTTCTTTGGAAAATGCAGATTTTTAGTGAAGCTAGGCTGCATAATTGATTGCCTTGTGTAGATGCATATTTTGTGTAGTGAATTAGAATGTGAAGAGGAATTCATATTAGTAAGGCTCACAAAAATGGGCATAAGAGATAGAGAAGTCTTGCCAAGCACTGAGCATAAGCAAATAATATAACTGCCTGTAGAGCTCATCCAGGGGTGACTGATGGTCTCAGTGTGGTTCCTTCTGCTTGTTGGGTTAAATAAGAATCTTTTTGAAGTTTTAACTAAAAGAGGAAAATTTGTCTTTGCAGTAAGTTTTAAAAAAACAGAAGTGATAGCAATGTCAATGTTCAACATGTCTTTTTAAAAAACATGCAGGGTTGCAAGGAATGGTAATATCTCAAAGATAACTAGATTGATAAACTGTGCAGTTGTTTTCCTGGCCTGGCTAGACTGCTGCTAAGTGCTGTGTGCGTGTAATTTTGCTTTCCTCGTTTATATCTAATATTTCAATATTGCCTTCCTAAGCCACATTTGTTAAGACAATTATTTTTGCAGGATCCTGCCAAATTGTATATTACCTCAGAACAGGCAGGACAAGTTTGGATTCATCTAGCACTGGAATGTAGAAAATGTTGAACAGAGACCAATTGAACAGTCTGTTTTGCATTTTTTTTATGAAAGTTTAAGCTGTGAATTAAGCCAAAATTTTTGGTCAAACAAAAGTACTCCATTGTTACATAGGGTCAAGTGATGGTGTGGTCAGCACAGTGTAATGAAGTTAAGACTGACAAAAGTAACTTCTGATGCCTCTCAGTGCTGTTAAAAATAAATAGGTAAATATAGTTCCTATTTAAATTCATTTTAGACCCCACTGGATTGCAGTGATTATTGAAATATTTTGAATCTTAAAAATATTTTTTGCTATCGCTTTCCAGTGTCCGAAATATATAGTAACTGAACTGAGCTCGTAAGTGCTAAGGAGAATTGAGCTTTTCTTCTTTTAAGACAAGGTTAGTGAATGTGTGGAACTGCCCACTGCAGCCTGTTGCAGTGTGTGAGCAAGCTGTGCTTAAAGGTATTGCTTCAGTAGGGCCAGAGCTTTGCCTGTGGAAACCAAGAGTTCACTTTTGGCACCATCTTCACAGGAGTGTTGCTTTTTCTTTTTTTTCAGTTGCTTGCATTTTAGGCAAATTAAAGTGATGGCAAATTTCAAAGACAAAATCATATTTAGTAATCAAATCATCACAAGAGCATGCCAGTCTTAACTTCCCTTTTTATTTGTTGAAATATAAACTTTTTTCAGATAGGTGTACACTGCCACAGATAGCAAACAAATGGGTAACTGGAATTCAGCTGTCTTTGTCTATTGTTAGATTATATGCTGTACAATACACTGTACAATTTTAAAGTATTGTTAAGTTTTATTTTAGGCTTTGATTTGGATTCTTCTCAAGACAACAGGCATCACTGAAGTGCATGCCTGAGGCCATTCCAATTCACTGGGAGTTGATACGGATTGAATTACCATGAGCTGTCTGATCCCTTACCTCAGGTGAGGTTCGAGTTGGGCAGTAATAGCGAGATTGATTTCTGCCTTCTTTGGGCAAAGCTGTGGCATGCAGCAAGGGTAAAGCAGCTCTCTCCTTCTGTAGAAGTAGGTTGTTCAAGAACTTGAAATAGAGATGGTGTGGGGGGCGGGAATTAGTACCCTTAGAGTGTACTGGGATGCAGTGCTGGGAAGTCTGCTGCTGGTGCAAGACAGTGGGTCAGAGCTGATGTGTTGGTGTGTGGGGGCAGCTGTGCTGCTCAAGCACAACTCCCTGGTGGAACATGCTCAGCCCTGGGTCAGTGCTCAGCTGAGCAGATATGGCACTTTGCCCTGGCCAAGCTTGGGCTTTCAGCTTTGAAGAACTTTTACTATGTGAGATGCAGCAGCATCTTTCTGGGCAGGAATTCCAACTGGACATAGCATCAGCACCAGTGGTGTGGTGGGAGTGTCCTGTGTCCCCAGCACGAGCTGTGCCAGTAGGGCCCTGCTGCCTGGGGCTGGTGGGGCCAGCACTGAGCACCTGAGCTGGGACTCTGTAGGGGATGGATGGATGGAGCATTCAGGTCAGCAGTGCATGAAGGAAAATGTCAAAAACCTCCTTTGGGGGGTGGTCCTACCCAGCCAATAATCTGAAGTGTATGACAGTAAATGTTTCTTGATAAAGATCATGGGTAAAATGAGAGAAGAAGGTTCAGCTTATACTTGGTCTTACTTTTTCAAGTTGCTAAATGGAGTGAATTAGTTTCTAATCTGTATTTATTTGCTTTTGGCAGCAGCTTGTCCATACGGTTACGTTTTATTTCCTGTCAGTGGTTTGGAGCAGTTGAAGGAGAGCCTGTCTTTATTTTTCAGCAGAATTAGAAAGAGGTTTTTATTGAAGCAGTGTGATAAGACTGTACTGCCTACCCAAATTTTCAATTAATTTATTCTTAGTTAAGGGCACTGGATAATAGAATTTTAAGTAGTCTCTCTCACTTCCTTCTCTTTGTATGTCTGTGTTACAGAAATGTGTTACAAATCAGATCACATTGTGTTTCTATTTCTGCAGTTCAAAATTTAAGCTAGGTTTTCTTGAACTACCTCACACAAAATTTCTATGTTTCTTAAGTAAGCAAAGCTAACCCTTGCTATTGGAACTACACTGAATGTGAATAGAAAACACACCTCCTTTAGAAAAACAAACCTATTGGCCAATGTTGAGACAATATCAGTATGTTTCTTATCTATTTCACGTATGATGTTAATGTGTAATATATATATAGCCTGTGTACAGTAATGTACATCTAGATTATTGTGTTAGCTGTAAATTGGTGATTTTATTACTGTAGTCTGGTTTTGTAGGGTAAAAATAGCTTACTAGTAATGTCAGCTCATCCTTTACATTTTACAAAAGGAATAATTCTTGGTAAGCTTTGCATACAGATGAATTACTTTTGTAGGCCCAATATCTAGTCTATTTTTGAGAGTTCTTTAACTTTTATTACTAAAGTTGAGAAAAAAAATCCCACCCCAATTATTGTGATCATTCCTTCTGCCCTTCTTGAAGTATATTCTTAATTTTATTATGTCCCAAGAAATACAAAGGGGAAGATACACCATTAAAAATACTGGGGAAAACTAATTTTTTTTCTTCCCCACATTTGATACTTTTTTCTGCTTTTCCTTTATTCCCTCCAAATAAGCTGTTGGTGGGCATTATTGAGAACATTGTGGGGTTTTTTTAACTCAGTCATACCATAGGTCATTACATGTGCACCACTGGAATGTATACATTGTTATCTAGTATGTCAGTTGGTTATAATGATATTTTAAATAAAAAAGAAAAAAAAAGTTTGACCACCATGCATTTAATGTTTCTTCATTGCCAGGCTGTGATGGATTTCATATGGATTGCATAATAGGGCTGCACTTGAAATCTTACTAGTGAGAGTCCTTCCTGGGAATTCATCTGTTTTTTAATGGTGCTATCCTGTCTTGTGTGTGAGCTCACTTGTGGGCAAAGTGACATGTTTTTTTCCATTTCTTCATTCCCATGGACTTTGGATGTGCCACAGACTGTTAACAGCATTCATGGTCTTTGAGACCAGTGGGAATCCATTCTTGCTTCCTTGCTGCCAGCTGCAGCCACCTTAATTCCTGGAAATAAAGCTGCTGAGAGCCCATGCTGCTGAAAGAGGTAAGCCTTGGGCTGTCTAGTGTGAGGGAGAATCTCTCAAAGCTGCGTTTTTGCAGAAGCCTTAAGGATCTGACTTCTGGAGAGCTGACTTGGATGCCTGGACCACCCACTGCACTGGCACTTCTCCCAGAGGTAAGTCCCAGCATAAGTCACTTCCAGCAGGGTTTCAGTGCTTCCTTAATGACTGCAGCTGCCCTTGGGCCGGTCTGGTGGTGCCTTTGTGTCCAGTTTCAAGGGAAAAGGACTGTGACCACAGTGCAGGCAGCTTTGTTTGTCTGGGCCACCAGTTTGTGGGATGCTCTTCTAGGAATGTGGTGGGGGACTCAGAAATGTTCTTCTTTATTTGCATGTATCAGCATAAAGTGCAGCCAGTTTCCCGTGATAATGTTATTACAGAACAAGGCCAGAGAGAGTCCTTGCTCTGCCCAGGATTTGTCTGGTGGGTCAGGACTGAAATGCTCCATAATGCTGCTGGCTTCAGTGGAACTCTCTTGTGGATGTAGATGAGTCATTAAGCTATTAATTCACGTCCCTTTTTGTATTAGAAATGCCATTACCTATCAAAGTTTTCTTGGTTATTCTGAAGTGTTGCTGTTTTGCCTTTTTAAAGCATATGTTGGGGGTTTTTTCACTGAAAAGTTTTTACTGGGGTTTTTTTGCCTGCATAGTACTGGAAGGGATATTCCAGGCTGGGAGGATGGCACAGGTGAAGCTGTGGTAAAAACTTATCTATTTCAGGAACCTTCTGTCATGTTTAATTAACAATAACCAGACAAACACTTGCTAAAAAAGCTGACATTTAAATCAGGGACTGTAACAAGTGAAAGGTCTGCAAAATAAGGAGTAGTTTCCAGTGCTTGCTGAGGGGAAATGCATTGGTAGGGAAGAGTATGGAAACAGGAAAGGTAGGGAAGGGTCTATCATCTTCCTCACATAAAGGCATAGTGTTGTTTGAAGCTATGTACAAGTGGATCTCATTTCTTGCATAATTGCTCGTGTCAGGAATTTAGCATTATGGTCTTGTTGCTGCACTTGAGGTTAACATCCCACTGTAGTGTATTTTAGAGTGAACTGGGTTGTTTGCAGCTTCTTGCCAGGTTTATTTATTGCAGTGGCTCATCCTCAAAAGCAGCTGAAATTTATTCCTCATGAACAAGAGCCATAGATGTTGCTGGAGCACAACAGCCAGTTTGGAACTGGTTTGTTTCACTCTTCATTTTGAGTGCATGGCGTTTCTTTGTACATTAAAAAGAATTAATTTTATCTTGGATACCAGATTGTGTAGTGTTATAGATTCATGATCCTATCCTGGATCTGCAAGTTTGGGATAGGTGGGTTTGTTAGCAGTTACCCAAGGTTAAATACTCAAGAATTGAGTGAGCCCTGCTGACTGGGAGACTAAACACCAGATACACCAGACAAGTAGTGACTAGGACTGCTGGTTAACTCTCTTGAGTTTGTAGTGTGAACTAAAGGGATACATACAGGAGATAATGCAATATAACTTAGTGTAAGGGAGGTGTGGGCTGTCAGGATGGATACAGTGAAAGGCTTCTATGTTTTGGGTAGAAATAAAAGACATTAAAATACCCTGCTTGCTACTAGTACTGGGATTGAATGTTGCTTTCTGTCAGTCCTGGTGTTCTACTTAGAACCATTAGACCACCCTCCAATATTAAGGTTTATTTTGTGATGACTGACCTCATACCTCCAACTACCTGCCACACTGCTTGCTTTTCCAGCTCAGTCACTGTTACTGCTTCTCTCTCACATTATGCATCTGATTATGCTGCTGTTTTAAATGGCCATCTTATTTCTTAAAGGATAACTTGTGACCATTGGTAATGAATTCAAGGCAGAGGTGGGAAAAAAAGATGGGGATGATGCTGACCTGCAGGTGGCAGGCAGCTGCTGCTGAACATGCAGGTACCTGCCTCATGCCAGGGCAGGAAGGAATCATGGGCAGCTGGAGAGCCTGGGAAGTAGGAAAAAGGTTTTGAAATAACTGAATGAACCAATCCACATGACTTACTGTATCACCTTGCTTGACATCTCTTATCCAGGAAAGATTAGGTTAAAATTCTGCTTTTTGCTCACTTTAAATGGTTTACATTTTTTACATTTCTATAGGAAGGAGAAGTGTTACAGTGCAGTAGAAACAAGTTAACACCTAGATGTTTTAAATATTGAAATACCTGGATGTCTGTGAGATAATGAGGAAAAAGTATATCTTTCAATATTGACTATCTCCTGGTATGTAAAAAACCCATTCTAAGGTTATTTCCAGACAGTGAGTCATAGTCTTCTCTAGTAAGAAATGAGACTCAGGGCACTTTTTCAAAATACTTAAAATAAATCAATCTTCTTTGTTACAGTCTGTATTTTCCCTTTAGCCAGTTCATGTTGTTGTGGCACTTTTTGTTAAAATTATTTCTCCTTAGAGACTCCCAAGCTACCTCAGGATGTGAAAGATGGAGTGCCAAGACAAAGTGAACAGTGCTGGGCTCGCAGGTGAAATTCAAGCTGAATCTGATGAAACAATTTTCTGTGTGCAGGCTCTGCATGGCTCAGGGTGTTACAAATGTTATGCAGCACTTCTTGAAATCACTTGGAAGGGAAGTCAGCCCCAGCAGCAAATTACCAGAACTTAACAGCTTCATTCTAATGATTTTTCCTTAGCAGAAGTAAGGAACTTGGGATGATGGGTTGTTTGCAGTATTCTTCCTGTCCCTCATATCCCTGTAAGAACTAACAAAAAAATATCAGCTGGTGTAATGAGAAATGGTACAAGTGAGGTAAGTGTACATTGTGCAGGAAAGGTTATGGATAGATCCCCACCCTCCCCCCTTTACCACCCTGACAACCCCCACCCCACTAATTCCTCTTACCATAAGTTTTGCTATTAAAGTTTGGATGTGTTTTGATGATAAGAATCTTCCATCTTCTGCCTTAATACATATATAGACTCAGGAGATTTTTTTTTTCTTGCTGCTAATACTGCTCTATTTTTGGCTCAGAAAACCTTCAGATACCTAAGGCAAAATGTGCATATTTAAAGTTCCACAGCAGTTTGTGTAGCCAATCTGATTATTAATCACAGTTTAATTTAAAGCTGCATTTTTGTGAAACATTGGGTGGGTAAGGGACAATTTTAGTGAATTGTCAAGATTTTGGTATCTTCAGCATGTTTGCAGACTTTGTTTTCACAATATCTTCATAAAATAATACCACTTTAGGAATGAGACATTTGAACAAACTTTATGGAGGGAGTGGGCAAAAGCCACCTCAATAATCTGTCTGGCAAACGTCCTGGCTGTGGTGACAGGCTGGAACTGCCACCTTCCCAAGTACAAGTGCAGGAATCCCTCAGCTCCAGGCTCAGCTTGTCTGTTGGTTCTGGCTATCCACCCACCCTGCAGGACCTTCCACTCTCCTTGAGGCAGCAAAAGGATGGTGCAGCTCAGTCCAAAGATGGCAGCAGGACACTCTGGAGAAGAATATCTTATTGTTCTGTGGATACAGAGGGGACCCTCTCTTTCTTGGCAATCTGACACTAAATTTTCAAGCTTTATGGTCAGCAGTCTTTCCCAGCTAGCCCAAATACTACAGCACATGTAAAGACAACAGGGCAAGTGTCACTGGGAGCACAATCACTATAGAATTACTCATGATACATGAGTATACCAGAACAAAATATGCATTTTCACTCATTTTGTCAGGAACAGGATTTTCTATACTTGTTCTACTTGGGGTCTTTAGCACTTTGACTCCCAACAGTTAAACATCCTAATGTTGAAAAAAATTCTTCCATTTCCTTCTGCAGGAGGTAATTTCTCTTCTCAGCATCTTCACGAGCGCGTTCAGAATTCCTCAGTTTTATCTCCAGCATCGTGTATTTCTTTCGTTCTTGGTCCAGTTCTTCTTCTAACCTAACCACTTGGTTCCTCAGGTCTGCACTTGTTTCTTCAATTCTTAAAACCAACAGAGAAGAAAAAAAAAAAAAGCTTTTTTAAGTGGCTAGATAAATACAGCTGATAACTATAAAAACTAAGAGGAGCAACTTAAATTTAACATATTCTAAGAGGAAGTTTTAAAGGAGAGAACTAAATGCTATTTCATTACTGTTTAATTTAGGGCAGAGCTTCCTTGCATCTTGAGAAAAATGCTCAAATCTTAGAAAACAATGCTTACTTTCTAGCACCAGACTGCCTGGCTAAGGAGAGTCATTAACTCTAACTCCTCACTTAGACAGAGTTCAAGTATATAATTCCAAAATAATCTTTATCCATATAGGGATACTGTGTTTCCCTATATGGATATCCAGTACAGAGGAACATCCTTAGGGATCAGATAGGAATGAGGCCACAGTCCTTCCTCACCAGCCATTTGATGGTATTTTCTGTAAAGTTTATCACTGATATTGAGGTGGGGTGTGACATTTTATGAAACCCACTCTTTCATTTGAGGAAGAATCAGGAGAACAGTTCTTAAATGTATCTGGGCACAAAGCTCTGTAGCAAAATTCAGAGCTTTTCACACAGGAGGTCAAAGAACGAAGTTCATGTTTTTGTGACTTCAAAGAAGCACAGAAGGCACAGCACTTGCTGTTCTCCCCCTTGTGTTTCCCAATCACAAGACCAAGTAGTGGTGTTAACACTGAGGAAGGAATATTTTCAGATGGGAATTACTGATTACTAGAATATGAATTTAAAAATAAGACTTTTGCAATGAAAGATGTCCCTCGTTTAAATACAATAAAGACAAACTTTTAAAATAATTTCCAACACAAAACCACCTCTACCTCTCCTTGATCAGTCCAATAATACCAACTTTGAGGCTGGGGTGTGGCATCCCAGTGACACCGAACAGGTTATTTTTAGTCAGCGTAACTGATCTTCAAGAAGGCCACACTACTGCCTCATAATAAAACAAAAATGAAAAAAAAGAGGGACGGGGCAGTCCCAGAAGGGTCTGAAATCCACTTCATGACCAAGAGGCAATGCAGCACCTTAAACTTTTCTTTTCTGTTCCTTTGCATACAGCTAAAGATGGCAGTTCGATTATTGTCACAGTTTTCACAATGAATCAAAGTCACAGGTGCACTGACCTGCACCAAGTCCAGCAAAAAGCAGCCCCTGTAGATGAAGGCAGACCTTTATGTCCAGCCAGTGTCAGCTGGAATATGACACTTCTGAAGCTGGGATGCTTCCCCACACACACGTAACAGCTCTGAGCTGCCAATTACATTTTCTACCACTAAGTTTAGGGGTCAACTACAGCAGCCTGAACTGCTAATTCAGGATTGAATTACACAGGGTCACAGTACTCAGAGCATTTTTACATTCATAACAGTCCTCTCCAAATACTTACACTTTCTTAAGAGGCCAGGTGGTAAACATGAATTACTGAAACTCAACAGAAAATGTCTGGTAATTATATGAACCTTGAGGGAGAAATGCTCGGGAACAGAGTGGTTACAGGAAGGCCATAAAACTTGCCTCCCTCTGACTAAGAGAGAGAAAATGGGCAGTTGATGAGAAATAACAGCTTTTCCATCAGCAAGTGTTCCTCACCTCTGCCCCAGGCAGGTAGGTACTCACTCTGCTTTCCCTTCACTTAAGTACGTGCCAAGAAAAAAGCTCATATTCTTTCATTTAAACATGTCCTGCTAGATACACACAGTTCTGCAAACCACACATGTACAATGTAAGGGGACTAAATTATCTTCAATAAAATAAAGCTGGTAGGCAGCCTAAATCTTTTGTGCTAAGCAGCCTCCCTTCTTTGCTAGTTAGCTCCTGTCTTTCCATAGTAGCAGACTTCCATGCAGTCTGAAAAGGAACATACTTTTGCACCTATAAATTGCTGCAGATGTAGTAAAAACATTGCAAAATTTTTGAGAGCTGAAAAACTTGGCTTGAAATTCTTAGACTTGACAGCACAGTCCTTCAGGCTGTAGGCCCAAACAGCTGGAGTCATCCTGTTTAATACAAAAAGGCAGTGATTGCACCTTGCCTGGTTTTACGAAACTCTTTAGTTCATTACGCATTTTCCTCTCAGACACTTTTCCCTGTGAGACCTGGCCAATTTAGTCCTCCCCTGGAGCCACAGTGCTCTCTGTCCTGTCCAGCTGCAGGGGAAATGCAGGTGTTGGAGCTGAAGCAGCTCAACAGCTGGAATGGAGAACAGGTCATCTTGGATGCTACTGATGTCAGCAGCTTAAGGCCCCATTGGAACAGTTTTACTGATAAAAGGTGGAAAACCATCTCTTCCCCCAGGCAGCAGGCAAGAATGTGCAGCTACACATTTCCAGGTTCTGCAGCCTGGTATTTCTGTTTATTTACCTATACCCCTGCAACAAGGCTGGCGGGGCAGCTCTGCACAATTAAATGTAAGGCACATAACCCCTCACCTCCCTCCCATTCTGTATCAGTAGGGCATCAAAAAAATAAGTCATGAACTCCCACCCTCATTCACAGACCCTTCCCAACATCCCTTGCTAGCAACTGCTGGTGTTTCATGAGCTCTTACGCCTTGAACACAAGATGGGGCTTTTCTCCCACTTGGGGATGTTAGGTGGGAACTGGAATTGCTGCACAGCCGGATTCTCCTTCCAGCTCCACACACCAAGGCAGCACAGTGCAAGAGGAAGAAACACAGAAGAGGCTGGCAAGCCACCACCAGAGGAAATCACAAAATAAAGCAGGAAGATAGCAAGAGGAATTCCTACCTTAACAACTGGCCCATGGGAAGAGATCACAGTTCAGATACATTTTTGAGAAACTACCTTAACAGGAAAAAAGTGCCAAAAAACGCAACTTTAAGCTGTGCTAGACAGCCCCAGTCTTACATGCTTTTGGTACCATGTTTAGAAGACTGGCAGCATTTTCATACCTGTTTCCAATCTGAGTTTTAATAATTGAAGGAGTATAATAGTAACACCTTAACACAAAAAAAAAACCCAAACCCTGAGAACTCAACTCTTTGTAAGAAATGGGACTACAGCCCTTCTTCAGTGCAGAGTACTGGTGCTGCAGAGCAGCATGTATTACAATATGGTGTGCAATTTTGCACATGGCTGTATATTAAAATATATGTAATTCCTTTAAGCATCAATATTTAGTGTGCCTATTTCCCCTGAATGTTTTCCTAAAAGTCTTTCTATTATCACATACATTCATAAAACCTAACATACTCACACAAATTAATGACTCCCTTGTTATTAAATACTTCCTACAGCCCCAGCCCTACACACAGCTCCCCTGAAAGCTGGAATTTTTCTGAGCCCAGGTGGAAAGTGCAGCACCAGCAGTTGTGCAAGGAAACATCAGTTGCCAAATGACACAGTTCATGCTGCTCCTCCAAGCTAGGCTGCCCCATCAGCCAAGGGCCACTCTTCTTCATCAGATACCAAAAGTGAGGTTTCTAGAAATTCAACACAAAAGGGCTGCTGAAAACATTAAAGCTGAGATGCTGTCCCAATAGCACCACCCCCAAAAAAAAAAAAAAAATCTGTGGAAAACAATCAAGAGCAGTTTCCTCAAGAATGCTGTGGTTGGGGAAAGAACAAGAAGCCCTCAGTTTCAGACTGGTCTGGTACAAGTATCAGCACCTGCACAGATCATCCTTGTTGAGGCCTGACCATCCTGGGTCCCAATTCCTCCCTACAAGATGTTTGCTTTGCTATTTCTCTGAGGACACTAAGAACAGACTTTGGCATTACCTGTGCAGTTCTCATTTACAGTGAACACACAGAATATGAAGTATTTGATTTCCCTGTGCCACAGAAATCCCTTTTGTTTTCTTCTTGATGCTCTCTTAAATCAGAGAAAGAAAAGTTGGATTCAGAGAGTAGCAAGGAAAAAGGAGAACCAAATCTGCTATCACCCAACCCCAAACTTCAGAGCTGAGAACCTGGTACCCTTGGCAGCCTACACCCATTTTCAGACAGGGGAGAATGTTGACAAATGACTTCCTTGTGCCCCCTGCAGATGACATTACCTTTTGATACTAGTCTCATATTCAGTCCTCTGTTTGCTCAGCTCTGTCTTTAGCTCCACCACCAAGCTCTGTAAGGCCCTGGAGCATTGGAGAGAGTCTCGTGAAGCTGTAGCCGGGTCACTCTGTTCACTGCTGCTGATGCTGCAAGCTTCAAACCTGTCCATGCTGTTCTCCAGATCTGCTGTCTTGACCTCGCTCTGGGACAGCGAGCCCTGAGTTACCCACTCGGTTTTTAGGGAGCTCAAAGCAGAAGAGTCACTGGCCCGGCAGGCTGGGCAGCTGCTCACCGAGTCCATCACAGAGATCTCACAGGATGATGTAGACCAGGTGGTGCTGGCCATGCTGTGTGTGCTGAGGGACAGGCTGGATGAAGGGACATTGTCGTAAGTGGAGAGTCTCTGGGAGGAACACGAGTCTTTCACTCGTTCCCCAGAGGCTGTCCTGCGATGGCCTCGGAGGGAGTACAGGCCATTCATCAACCAGTTCCCGCTGGAGGAGAGGTTGGGGATATCTAAGGAGGAGCTGCCCAGCTTTGGACTCACGGACCGTGCTCCCTGCTGGCGGAAGGAATATTTCCATGGAGGCAGTGTCTGCACTCTTTTACTGGGGCTTGTGGCAGGCTGAGTCGATTTGCCACTGTGCTCTGGAGGAGTGATTTTCACTGCAGGTCCTGGAGTGGCCTCTAGAGCCACAGCATTGCCAGAAGGCAAATCAGTGGGGCTGGCAGCGCTGTTCTGTGACCTGCTGTCCTCCCCGTCCTCCTCGGAGATCCACTCGACAGTGCTGCGCTGGCGCACTGGTCTGATTTCCAGCTGGCTCCCTGGCACATCCGCCTGAGGAACAGCAAAGATCCGCCCCTGCTCACTTATCAGTACTGTCATCAGGTGCTGAACTAGTGAGGTGCCTGCGGATGGAAAACAAAGGCAAGCAGGTGAGGAGACATGAAAGACCTCTGCGACTCACCCCAGCCTGTTTTCATGACTAGGCTGCACCCAGTTTCTTGGTCTGAGCAGGCCCAGAACTACTGTTATTGAAAAACTACAAATTTCAGCTCAGGCCTTCTGCTGTACTGAGTGTCTAGAGAAACTTGCAGGAAGTATGACATCTGCATTATACATGCACTTGCAGAGAGTGTACAGCAAGTGCCAAAAGTGCTCACAGTTATTTAAATCCACAGAAATGTGCTGCCACTGTCTTCCAGGAGTGGAGCAGACCATTATGAACTAAAAGAGAACACCACTTACCAAACCTAATACAAAGCACTTCCTACAAAAGAGAAAAACCTTTAGAAGGGAGAAAAGGCAATTCTAT
This sequence comes from Motacilla alba alba, assembly GCF_015832195.1. Taxonomy (NCBI): domain Eukaryota; kingdom Metazoa; phylum Chordata; class Aves; order Passeriformes; family Motacillidae; genus Motacilla; species Motacilla alba. The sequence continues at coordinate 18,161,924 of NC_052021.1, forward strand.
TTTTAAGTATTGCATGAAAGAGAATAAGGCACACGTACTCAGGGTTCAAGGCAAGAGCTTGATTTTATTGATGAGTTTTTGACCTAATAGCAAGGTCAAAACTTTACTTAGCTCACCTACCACTTCTATTTTATGTCTGTGAATGTAGGAAGAGAACTAAATGTCTTGAAGATAAGGGCATTCCTAACTATTTAGCTGTCAAACTTCAGGTACTTTTATTTGAAATGCATGAGTTAAATTTGAAAAGACACAATTAGAGTGCTTTTTGTTAATATCTGATTATCAGTTTATTTAGGAGACTCAAACTACCCTGAAGCTAAAAAAAAAAAAAAAAAAATCTTTCCACTTCTCTGTTACTCTTATCTAACCAACCTCAGCTAAATTCTCAACTAAATTCAGACCTGTGGCAATACAGAATTCTGGGTCAGATCACTGTAGTGTTTTTATACGATGATGAGGAGAGACCCCAGCACCTGCACATGTGCACCTACACACAGCACAGGCACCTCCGCCATCGCATGAGCTGCTGAATGAAATGCCTGAGCTGGTCTGAACCCAAACTCGTCCCCTGTGCCAGCTGAGCTGGGAGCACGCTGCTGGCACAGGGGAGAGCCGCAGCGGCACTGGCCCGGTGGCCGCTAGGGGAAGTCCCAGCATCGCTCACAGGCTGCTCACAGCTGTCCCCGCTTTCACCAGTGAAGAACACGCACTGCTCCCGCACTCCCTGCTCCTCCCCGATTCTTGTACCTTCTGCACAGCCAGGGGAAGGTATCAAATTTGCCCTTAATAATATGGCCCACATCTCTGTGGTAGGATTCGAGTCCCTAAGCTACTATAATACGTCAGGTCATGCTCTGAAGTTGTCCTGCTGCCTGTTGCCATGGTGGGAGATACATCTGCACACGACCTGTGAAGAGCTCAAGGCGCTGCTGCTGCAAAGGCATGACAACACTGACCTTCTGTGAAGGATTTGCATCACACAAAATACCATGTCAGCTGTCCCCTACAGCTAGGGAGCAGAAACAGAGCCAAGTTCAGGCATCCTGGGCACAGCATCTCCATCTGTGCCTAATTAACTAATCAATGCTTTTTGCAGGTTGCCAAAATCCTACAAAACTTTATGCAAAAACCTTGCTAAAACTTGCACTACCGTAGTTGTGTTTCAGTGGAACCTGGAAGAAGAGCTGTGTTCCAGCCCTAATGTCAGCCTGAGTGATTGGTATGGAAGCAAATAATTTTAAAGCTTCAGATTTTTTACATCCAAAATTAACTGATTTTCAACAACTTCTTTCTTTTTTTTTTTTTTTTTGATTCTGTGAAGTTTTGCTCCATACAGTCTCCTTAGAACACTTATAAGACACTTCTAGTTGTAGCCATTGTGGCACAATCAGAACTACAGTCCTCTCCTCATGGCCCAGATGGGGACAGGCTACAGGGAGCACTGAAATGCACCAACACTAAATGATTGCAGTTTGGTACTTAAGCACAGTCCTTATGAAAAAACAGCTGAGTTTTTAATTTAGCAGTAGGTTCAGAAAGAGTTTCAGGGGTGTGGAGGCATCTCCACATGGTGGAGAGGAGAGACAGTCCCAGTCCAGTGGTGAGTGGAAGAAGATGCCAAGTGGAATACCCCTTACAGGCCCTGGTGAAAGGGATGGCTTGACTTGTTCTGACTGTGCAGGCAACTGATACAGCTACCAAGGAATGTATGGCTTTCAACTTACTGGTCCAAAATACAGCTGCTGTGTCATCCCCCAGAACAGCACCTACCTTCCATCATGGTCACTGGATCCTCCATTTTGGGCCGCAGGATGTTTGGTCCAAATACTGTAGCCAGGTTCTGGACACTCATCTTGTTAATGCTGGAATGAGCCTGAACTTCATCAAGGAACCTTGAAAAACCCCCCCAGAAAAATTAAAGGAGGAGTCACTTCTTAGACTATAAGCATTCAGTTTTGTCCTGTTTACATACAACCCTGACACCTGAAATTATCTGAGGAACTACTGTAGCTCAGATATTCAGTGTAGCCCCAGATCCCTCCCAGTGTATGAACCAGAGAAGACAGTACGTTTTCTGCCAGAAGTACCCACCTAGCAGTGACCCAGCCTACTATTGAGTCTGAAAGGACAGATTTTTTGCATTTTTATAGGAATTATCAATTTACATGGATTGACTTTGGCAAATTTTCATTTACAGATATAATAGAAGTAATAAGTCATCTCCTTGTCCGAGAAATAGCAGCCTGTGGAAAGAGCTTTGTGGTTTGGCTTGAATCTAACAAAATACAGATCACAGAACCATAGAATGGTTAGAGTTGGAAGTAGCCTTCAAAAATCATCTCCTTCCAATCCCCAAATAAAGAGGCAGCCCAAAAACTGGTAAAATCAGCAGAGATGAAAGGAGACAAGGCTGTGCGTCCCTGGTAATCCAAGAGGAAGCCACTACTAACCCCACTTCCAAACCAGAGCAAATGCCAGACTGGCTATTCTGACTGCATCTGCTACTCAACTTGTGTCATAAATCTTCCAAGTGTGCAGTATCTGGAATAAGTGTCTACCTTTAGTGATCTGTAGGGGCTTCTGAAATAAACAATATAATGTATTAGTATCATTCATGCCTGCTGCCAAGGCTGCAGGTGGCAGCAATTTGCTTGGCTGATCCTCTTGGATCAACCAAGCGCTTCCTTCAGGCAGGCTGCATTCACCTCCACGTTTTTTAAAGAAGTGGTAACTTACACTTAAGTGGTTTTTGAATATTCATACTTTCAGAGTATATTATTTGCATATAAGACAGCCTCACAAAACTTAGAGAGTTTTCCAAGTGTTAATTAATTTCACTTACTTGCATATGTATTTGAGGAGGTTGTAGTTGGCTTGGGGCAAATTCTTCACCTGTTTAACCAGTTCCTGGGTACCCTGAGGGACAGGAAAAACAAGAAGCAGAGCTATTAATGTAAATGCTGCAAAGTAGACGTGACCTTCCTTTAGGACTACAAAGTCCTCTTTCCACAGCCAAATGCTGAACAACAGATGTTAACACAAAGGCTTTGCTTTAGAAGAGGTGTCTTCCAGTGTGTTGTGCCTTACCAAAAACCCAGCGTCCAGAACTCTATTCAGTTCTCAGCAGAAATCCTCCTGTAAACTTTAATGGTTTAGATAAAAGTCTTCATTTAGTGAGGCCTGCCAGCCTTTAAAGCCTGCCTACTACCATTGGTATCAGCAGATGTGCCTTTGCCTATTTGAAACCTGGAGGCACTGAGTGCAGTATAAACACATTGCAGTAAGCTCAGCTGAGCAGAGGAAAGTTTTTTCTTGAAAAAGCTGAATGAGTCCAGTTCAGCTGCCTCCATTTTAATGATGTACTTCCATTTGCAGTCACTCTGACCTGGAACATACTTCCTCACAAAATTTCTGTCTTTACATTCTTTACATTAAAATGTAAGATGACACATCAGCTGAAGGAATGACTTAAACCCCCGAAGCTACTTAAATCATCTAATGAAAACCTCTGACTCAGGAGGTTATTGTCCTGCCACAATCCCAAGTATCATTTGCTTGTTCCTGTCAATGCTGCTGTTGCCCTGGAGATTTTCTTATTTTTGGACACAATGAAACCTTTTGTGGAAAAACAGATACCAAAGCACATTTAAGGAAGAGTGATAGCTGTGAATTAATGATGGAGAAATTCCAGAAGGAAATTGTTCCAAAAAAGTGCAGCTGAACATTCATTTCAAACTCTCCTTGAATTTTTAAGCACTGTTAGGAAGGGAATTCTGTTGGCCAAACTCTTGCAATATATTCCTGATTTCTCTGGTCCAGAGAACTCAGAAGGATCCATAGAGCAGTGCCCAGTCCTGCCTTCCTCCTTATTACCTTAAATATACAGGTACTTTTTTGTTCTGTACATCCCAGCACAAAAAAAAAAAAAAAAAAAAAAAAAAAAAAAAAAAAAAAGTTCTCTAACAAAAACCTGAAACTTAAAATTTTTAGAAGCAGTAACCATTTTATAATTCCTTAGGTTAAACACTATCCTTGTTTAATGGTGACAGCAATGGAGACACCATTACACCATTAAAACGCCAGTCTCTTCTGAAAATCTCAATACTCTTTTTTTAAACGTCTAAAAATTTTTTAGCCAAAGATAGTTGCTACTGATGTGAAGGTTAAGTTCAGTTGTTCAGGTCAATCAACTTTCAAGTGACAAGTTTGAACCAGAATTAGGTGAACTAACAGACCTAATCCCCTCTTGAATTTTGCTCTGTAACCCAATTTATTTCAAATAGGGAAATCAGGATGGTATTTGGCACTGTATTTCAAGTGCTCTGAATTAAAATGCCATTGGCTCTACTGGATGTAAGAGAAAACTTTGGAACAGAAACTTAGGCAGCTGTGAACAGCAGGAAACATAACCTAAAGGTAAAAGATGACACCTGTAAGAAAAAAATGGTTCTAAGAATTTACAATCCATGCTTTGTCACAATGAATCTCAGGCATGGTATTACACAGAGAGTATCTTTATATTCATTGAAGTACAAACACCTGAGAGGAAAAAAAAAACCTCTCCTACTGTAGCATGTATCATCTCTGACAGATTTGTCCTTACCAAGGCCTGACCAACAGAAGGCAGAGGCTTAGCCTAGGAACACCATAGTGACAGCACAGAGGAAAACACAAACTTGAAACCCCTGTAGTAACAAACAGCACTGATCATTGCCAATATCTGCAGCCCAGCAAGCAACAGAAGCACTGTATTGTTATTTATCATGTGATTTTGCAGAAATTACTCTTACCTCCTTGAAAATGCTGCTTTTCAGTGAATGATCCCAAACCCAAGGATTTTGCAATGTGTGTAACAGATCAGCACCAATTCAGAGCTTCTAGTTTGGCTGGAAAACTAGCAACACTTTAAATGTCCATAAAAAAAAAACAGATGCCTTTTAAAAAAAAAAAAAACCTGAATACCTGTGTTCAATCCACTGAACTGCTGTGCTGCTGTGTGGATCTCTAGTGTACAGGTACCAGTGAAGGCTAAAACACCACCAGGTAAAGGCAGCTCAGACTCAAATGAGTTTTTAGGCTTTTGAAGATCCCTCTTGCACTAAATTTTCAAACCCTCCTCCCAATCAGTTGGGATCAGAATCAAATCTTTTCTAATGCTGCAGTCCTGTTGAAATACCTGAAGACCTCAGCACCACCTAAGGTCTCTGTTATAGACTCGTGTGCATTCAAACACCAGAGATCAGCTGAGTGCAGAATGAAGATGAAAAGCAATTTGAAGAAAAACTTAGGGCAGTACTGGAGCTAGGCTAATAATCACCAGAATAATTCCTATCCATAGTCCCAGTATAGCAGCATGAGGTCCCACAAATTCATGTGAAAGGCTATTTTGCCGTAAGCAATTCTGGTTTTTTGGGTGTGAGGTGAGAGTGGCCATACAAAACAAAAATTATACTAAGAGTCCAAAAGTCTCATTCAAAACTTTCAAGTGAAAATTAAAAAGAAAACAGTACTTCAAATTAAAACAGTACAATTACATTTTGTTTCAAAATATCTCTACAAAATAAAATGTTTGATTTTTAAATTCCCTGCTTACCATTACGTGTTAAAAATCATGGTTTCAATGAAACCACGTTTGTGAGCAGGGGGATTTTCCACGTGGGAGGCGAGTCAGGCCCCATAGGCTAGGTATGACTTTGTGCTGCATTCTGCTCCACGTGCTACTGTGCACGTACAGCCTCTCCACCCCTGCTGTGTGCACTCCACCTTCCTTTCTGAAAAGGTAAACAGCCCACGTTGAGGTTCCAGGTTTCTCTGACAAAAGCAAAATTGCTTATGTTTACAACAGCACCTTAACAAAACAACGCTGTGCTATGAGCAGTGCTGTACTTTGTAAGTGCTCATTTTGGCTACCTAGTGCTCCTCATTGCCTTTCTAATCTAAAGAAAATTCTGCCCTACAACTCATTTGAGTTTGACTTTGCTCATGCAGATGTTGCTTCCCAAACTGCTGCAGCCTGTGCAGACAAAATCAGGCAAACAACATAGCTAATAAGTTGAGCAGTGATGTACAATTATGTTTGCCCAATTTGGCAGTGTCTCTACTCTTGTGCAATAGTGCTTAATGGATCCAAAACTTCCCAGTCTGCACATCTTACAACCAAAATCAAACCAGCTCCACTGCCTTTGAAATGCTGCAGTTTCTTGTGAAATAACCGCTGTGGGGTCTGTAACACAGCATCCTGCAGAGATGCCTGAGTTCACTAAGGATAAAGCAGAAAATGAGCAAGTTTTGGGGGGAGTAGACACACACCTCTACCTACTAAAATACAACACTAGTGCACTGGCACCCTGATGTGGCTGTGTCCAGAATGCAAGTACATATCCACAGGTGGTAACATGCTGCGCCATGCACAGAAATTTGCTTTCTCACAGTTGACTAGAGGTTACATTATTTGAGTGTCATTTGCCTTCTAACCATAAAAAACTTATATTACCACATATGATCCATTTGATGCATGCAAACAAGCATCTTCCTGTGGGCATCATAAAGGGCAATCTCCATAGAGCCTTCTGCCGCTTGAACTGAAAGTGAACCCCAGACTCACAGTGAGGAACAGTTTTTACAAATTCTGCCCAAGACAAAGACAAGACCACACACAGAAAAGGGACAGAACTGTGGACCACAACTTACAAGCCCTCAGGCCTTTGCTTCTTTAGCAAAGAAAAGACAGAAGTACAGCCTCTTTAAGTTTCTGTCCTAGAAGGTGGCACCCACATCAGACCACATCTAAGGCGCCTTTGCAATCCGCAAAGGGCTAAGGGAGTGCCACAATATGGATGAAACAGATCAATCAAACATATTGTAAATGATCCTGTTCCATGACTGCCACAGACTTGGTAGTTTCTGCCAGCCCTTTCCCTTGCCTGGAAACCAAACACAAGAACATCGTAAGAAGGTTCTGGCAAATTATTCATAGCATTATTTCCCGCCCCCCCCCTCATTCTAGGATAATATCATTGCTTGCCTTCTCATAGTGCCTTTCCTCTAAGAAATACAAAGACCATTGCACTGATCAATGTCTCATCCACCAAAATCTTTGGGAAGGAGAGTGTACTGCTCTGATATATAAGATGGAAAACACAGACAAAGGGAGTGACTCCATACAGCTTATTAGTGAGTGAATAGCAAAGCTGGGAAAGGAACCCAGATTTCCTCCTACCTTGCATCTCTTGCCAATTATGCTACACAAGAGCTTTGCTCTGAAGAAAGAAGCACCAGGCTACAAGACTGACTTTTTTTTAAAGCAGCAGCCTGTGATAACAGCACCCCATTCACAGCTTCAGAAAAATTCAGGGAAAGGTTCCCAGGGACTTCATTCATTTAAATCAAGTTTGAAGAGATGAGGAAAAAACCTGTGCTACATTGATTCTTGGGAACATCCTCTCAGGAGGCAGATTAGAAGGATCACTGACCTCTCCCTCATCTTTTGAGAGTAGCTGTCCACAAGAAAGAAAGTCTTCGTATTTGGCAAAGGGGATGACAGGCTCTGGCAGCTCTCGAAGGTAAAGCTTCAGGAGGGACGCCACAGTGTGAACATCTGTGTTGCTGCAACAGAGAAGAGGGAAGGAAATTTAGAAACCCACACTACCCCAAAGCTTGATGCCTTTTGTTGGGGGTGCATCAAGGTCCCTCTTAGGGATAAAGTAGGCACATGGAAGCTCTTCCTAGTCATTGGTACTAGGCAGGAAGGTCTGCCTGGGAACAAGGGAAATCTCCATTCTGTCAAGGTAGAAATGCACCTCAGGTAACACAGGCAGTGGAAGGGATATGCCCATGATACTGCTTAAGGTAGGGTGACACTGTGGTTCCTCTGCTAGTGTGGACCAGGAACGGTAGGAATAGTCCAGGCAAGTGCACAGTGATCACACAGCATTGACAACAGATGCATCCCTGCTTTGTGAGACATAACCTCTGAGTGTCACTGATCCTTCCTGATACTCTCCCCAGCCAGCACACATGTACAGCTGATGGGCTGGGCTCCCACATGTCCTGGTCAATCATTCAGAAAAAATGGAGGAAGCTGTATTTCTTCCAGGTCCTCTATTGCCTTTTGGTATGGCTGCCTTGCTTTTGGAATTTCCTAGCCTATCTGTTATGATAGGATATCAGCTTTTATTTTCTCTCCCAATCCAGGAATTTATTTTTCCTCTTCTTTCTCCTTTGCTTTAAAATTGGGGTTGAGGTGTCAGATCCCATGATGAACCCTTTCCAACTACCCAGCTTCTGGTGTATGGAGGTACCTCTCCCTCATTCCAATTTTCCTGTGGTACAACACTGTTAATCATTGCAGATGACCTCCTCAAAGGTTTTGACTATTGGAAGTCTAAACAGATTCTGTCACCAGCTCCTCCCTATCCACCATTAGGTAGTCACCTGTCTTTAAAGAATTCTGAGAAAATCATATCAGTGAACATTGGGCAAGAGAGCTTCAAATCCTCTCTTCTCTCGAAAAGCTGAATCTCTTCTATTTAGTATGTTTCTTTTTTGGAACACACAGCTAAAAGAAAACAGGGAAAACGACAACAGGAAACTGTCAGCAGATACCTGCTGCATACTCCTAATCCTGCTAATGCTATTCCTGTTAAAAACTCCATCATATTTAAGAATATCACAGTTTCACACAGTAGTTTTCCTTAGTTGCTTATCATGTTTCAAAGAGACAGTACCCTTATTGAGATCAGTACCCTTATTCTTACTTTTTCCTTTAGTGTGGAGTTTCAGGCATGGATGGTGGATCTGACAATCACTGAGAAGCAGAGCCCAGAACAGAGCTTCAGGGCCACCGGCTGCAGTAACTGTTTCATCCACGATGCCATACGAAATACAGACACACTTTCAGTGGCATGAAAGTGCAACAGGAGCAGACTGCTATAGGTGCTTCCAGAACAGCAACACCCGGCCTTTCATAAGAACATTGGAAAAGAAAGCCTTTTAAAAATAAATATTTTAATTTTCAGTCATCACAAAGGTTTGATCCATCATGGGGCAGGCAGCCTATAAGCACCTGGGATATCACCCTAGTTACAAAAGATGTCTAAAAGCACCGACTGCAGCTGGGAAATAAGAGAGGATATTCCTTTCACGGCACCTGATTTGGAAAGAAGCATAAGGGTTTCACACTCCTGCTGCCAAGGTATCCAGACCATACAGAGATAAGTTATAGTTACATACAGAGAAAATTATGGTTGCTAGGAGGAGAAGCATTTCATTTAGCCAGAGTGGCACTGCCTCTCCCTTACTGCTCTCTGTGACTACAGATGTGTAAGACAGACTGTATGGGGACACGGTGGAAAGAGCAAAAGGCAACAACTGGGACACCCTCAATGTTCCACTACTTGGGTACTCCAGGCTTGCTTCCTTTGATTCTGCACTGAACCCTTAGTTGCTGCGTTACACACCGACTACCCACAAGGCAGGCATTCCTTCCTGGAGGTCCTCTCTTCAAGGGGAGACTTAGCACTGATCTATTTAGCCAGTGCAAATGCCTGTGGAAATAAAGGTGCTTTCTGCACCTGAGCTGGGGTAAGGGACTGGAAGAGGTTGCTGTGGATGCCCCATCCCTGAAAGTGTTCAAAGCCAGGTTGAATGGGCTCTGAGCAACCTGATCTAGTGGAAAGTATCCCTGCCTATGGCAAGGGGCTTGAAGGAGATGAACTTTACGATCCCTTCCAATGGGTACAACGGTATTTAACTGCTTTAAAAATGCTGGGTGGAGGCTTGGTTTATCTACATAACAAAGAAGTTAGATAAGGCTAAAGTAAAACTTGAAATTGAAACTTTCACTCCTAATTAATTCCTTCTGTAGATACTCCTGTTCCACAGTGTAAGCACTGAATTAAGATAATTCTAATTCTGAACTAGAACACCCAGACATTCAGTAAAAAATACAAAGGTTTGGTTCAAGAAAAAATTAACTGAGAAAATTTGATGATTTCAAACTTATTTTTTCATGAAAATATTTCTAAATGTTTGACACTTCCATTTAGGGAGCAAATACTGTTTGTGGTTAGGAATCAAAGAAAGGAGGATGGGTGGTCTGGGAAGCTGAGGGAAGGGAAGAATTAGAAGAATGTTCCAAATAAACTCTGAAGATATACTTCCCAAGATGAGACCAAACACTGCTTCTGCCCACGCAGGAGACAGTGCTAGCTCTTCCTGCAGTGGTAGGCAGGGAAGGGAAGGCATTGGCAAGGTTGAGACCAGCTGCAGGTCAGGGGAAGCAATCCCCCAAGGTTAATGTGCTGGTAATACACCAGATGCCACTGGCATCACCTGAAAATCTGGGCTAGTGAATGCAGCAAGAAATGGTGCCAGGCCTCTAAGACCTGATCTGATCTCATTTATGGACCTGTGAAAGAGATCAGACCAGATCTACACAATGCCCTTGGACCCAAATATCTCTGAAGTTCAAGGTCTCTGTTAGGGTCAAGCCCTATTTCACAAAGGGCTATTAAGCTTTGCACAATGCTGACCTTCACTGCAGGCAGGATGTACATATGACAGAGTGGATGAAATGTTAGTTACAGGGTAAGGACAGCTTTTGGCTGGAAGGCCTTGACAGCATTCATCTTTCTGATCATCTGACTGCCTGAGGGAGTCATGTAGAGACAGCACAGCTGAGAGCTGCCCTTCCCTTGCTGCCCTTGGATGGAGCACTCAGAGACAGGGCTGGCACTCCTCCCATGGGAACCAATATTAAGCTGAGCATCTACAAAACAGCTGCTGGCATAAAGGCCAGGTAAAACATGTCAGATGGTGGTGACTATTCTGAAACCTGGTGACAAAGGAAGAGTCAAGATATTACTCCAGGCAGATCTGCTGGGAGAATGCAACATCTGAAAGCAGTACATCACCTAGTTCACCTCTGCCACACCCATTTCTGTGATAGGATCCCACCAACTGCTCAGTTTGCTGCACCCAAATCTAGCAATGCTTTTCATTCAACAAGTGCTTAAGCTGAAACACTGGAGGAGCCCCACACAGACCAATAAGCTCTCCTCTACCACTGAGCTGAAAAAAGGCCTCCATATCCACCACCGTGCAGGAGAAAGCTCCATCAGTGCTTTCAACAGAGAGAATGATGGTGTGGAAAGAACATGTAAGCTAGGATTGCCACTGCATGGACATTCCTGGCAGATTTTACACATCACACATACACCAGCCTGAATTTGGTGATGTCAACTCACCTGTCAAAAAGGGGTTTCTCTCCACAATCAAAAGAATCCTGGAGATCTTTGACAAGGTTGGCTTGTCCAGGCATCCGAAAGAGCCCCTCCTCCGTAAGCCCTCGCTCCCGAATAAAATCCACGCACTGCTCCACCAGCAGCGGGGCCAGGCGCTGGCCATACTTCCGCTCGTACTGCACCGTGTCCTCCAGGCGCTGCCCAAAGATCCCTGGCAGCAGAGAGCAAGAGAGACATCTGGGTGTCAGCTTAGCTCTTCCTGAACTTCTGCTTGGGGCACACAAGAAGGGAAGCTCTCACATGGAGGGGACAGCCTTTGTGAAGTTCCAGATTCTAACAGACTCTGAAGAATAAAGCTGTTTTTAAAAACAAGAATTACATGACGAGTATTTTTTTTTTCTGCTTAACAGTGCTTCAAACTGTTCTCTGCCCTAAGCTGGTTTGTATCTCATACACAAGAAAGGTGGGCTTAAGGTTATGTTTATGGTTATCCACAGCTGTGCTGGATTTAGATTAAGTAATTATACTTTCATTGCATCTTCCATCCCAAGAAGACCAAAACAAAGGCTATATTGACTTTATGGGGCACATGTCCTTGCTGCATGCACCCCATGTTAAGGCTGTCACACAGCTACCCTCCACTAGTTTGCAGCTGGCCAGCCCAACAGGAGGGGACTGCTAACACAGCAGAGTACAACTGCCAATATTAAAACTGGATATTATGAGAATTTTCCACATCCTGGCAGACTCTTTCTATTTCTTTTCCTTTCATTAAACTTGCTGAATTAAAAAAAAAAAAACCACCAAAAAAACCAAAAAACCCAGTAAAAATCATGCAAAATCCATTGCCCTTCCTACTAAAAAGTGTGTGGTATACTTCTTGCATCTTGAAAATATCAGAAGCAACATATTCTGTAAAACCAGACTGGCCTAGGTTAATTCTTTAGTCAGATCTACTGTAGACATTTATCATTAAGTATGAAGAATTATCTGTTTCTTTGAGGAGTATGGAGTTCCTGGCCAATACCAGCTGCTGAATGCCACTTTTCTAGCATCAGATTTTTCGGCAACACAGAAGGGGCTCAGGCTGTGTAAGCCAGAGATCTTAGTTCAATCCCTACTACTAGGAGACTGCTCCATCTAAAAGGACTGAGTTGAGTTCTGAAACTCTAATTCTAGCACCCTACAATATTTGGTGGAGTAAGAGAAGAGAGTATCCAAGTTAATAATATTTTGGCAATAAAAATTCAGTAAGTGAGGGAATCCCAGAATCTACTCCCAGAATTTCAGAATCTACTCTCAGAATTTCAGATTAAACCAGACCAGAGCAGGTAGGAAATTATATTCAGGAATTTCTCAAAGCTACAAGAAGTTTTCTATAGATATCAAGGATCTTTAGATCATCCATTGAGCACTCAGTTAAACCTGCAGGTCTGAATAAAAAAAGCAGCATGCAATATTGGAGTCACACTGTTTCACACCCAATAGCCAGAAGCTGTGTTTAATACTTGCATGTATGTGCTCATACCAGGCCAGGGAATTTGGTTGTTTCTGAAGGCGCCACTTACCTTTCCCCCATTAGTGACCATGTCTTCCTCTTTTTTTTTTTTTTTTTTTTTTTAGTGCTACATTAATGAGAGGCTGGTAACTCCTGGTAGGACATTCCCTAACCATCCATCACTGTTCTTCATAGGAGACACCATGTCAAACCATACCTGCTTTCTATATTCAGTCCAAGCCTGCTGAATCCTCAGTGAAACAAACCTCTCATTATCAGGTTCAACTCACTGAATGGAAGCTGCAAGAAGAATCCTGAAGTCCAATTTCCCTTCCCTTCCTGTTTGTTATACATCAGAAGACAGAAACTTTCCTTACACCACAGCCTACACAACTGCATTACAGTATCAAAGCTGGAGGGCCATGAAAAGTCTCAAAGGAAATTCCCTCATCCTGGCAGGAGAGCATGCCCTGGAGCATGGGAGTGACTTATCTTTATCACTGTATACATTGGGTTTATTGCAGAGTAAAGGTTTTACTAGTTCTTATTTCTAATCTCTTTGAGTTTCCACTGAGTTGGGTGCCTCTGAAGTCAGTTTCTAGGGAAGGGAATCTCTTTCTGCTTTTGCACGGATTGCTTATAATCCCATCATGTAATCCCCGCTGTCATGATGGGGCATATCTATTTCCTTGAAATGATACATGTTGCCCACTTTTCCAGATGCAAGCCATGTGAATTCAGGGAGGTCAGGACATAGCACGTGTCAGGCAACAGCAGCCCTCTTTTCTCAAATCCCTACTTGCTGAATCTGTTTCCTCATGGCTCTGTCTAGAGAAAACTCTAGGAAAGAGAGGTAAATGCTCTGCATTCCCCAGGCATAAAGCACATGTACAATGTTCTTCTATAAGCTCGTGTTCTGATGTTCTACACTTAGATCAAGGACAAAGGCAGTGTCAGACACACACATAAGCAAGCACAGGCAGAAAAAGCATATGCATAACCTCCACTGAAGAGAATCGACTGTTCCCCAGCCTTGACTGGTCTGTGATCAGCAACATCTCTAATGCATTTCAGGCAACATCAGTCCTTGCCTTCACAGTCAACTTGGATCACAACAGCAATAGCTTTCTGTAGGTGCAATCTCCCTGTGAGTGACTTCTGGAGACAAGCGGACTACAGTCAAATAGAGACCACCCATAGAGGTTAAGGAATGTGATGCTCAGGTAACAGACAGAAGGGTGATCTCCTTTGAGACTCAGATGGAGCAGCAGATGGACCCTTCACAAACACAGTATCACAATCGCTGTGGGTGTCTCCTGCACAGCCAGATGCTGGGGGATCCCATCTTTCCTCCTCACACATTAATGTCAGTAACACTTTTCTCCTTGATGAAAACAATAATCTTTAGAGGAAATAAAGGCATTGAAATATTCTTATACTACTGTATTCTTCACCTCCCTTCAGACCATTACAAATAAGTAACAAGAAAAACCAGGCATGAAACAAACGTGACCGAGGAAGAAGATGATCTACCTATCACAGGATGAGTGAAAGGAGCTGGCACAAGCATGGGTTTCTTCTTGTGTGACAGTGTCTGCTGGAGGGCTGTGTAGTGAGATCACTCAGTCTGCACAGATAATTTTTTGATGGGAAGAGGACTCATGCCATTGCCGGGGTGAAAGCCTTCTTGCAGCCCAGCTCTCTCAGCTCTTCCCACCCAGGTTTGACAGCCCCACTCCAACCCAACTCCAGTTGCAGATCTATGCCTTTCGTTCTCCCTTGAAATTGAACCCTAATTTTCCAGGGAAGCATTAGAAAGAATTGCCAGCTATTGCTCAGACAAAATACTTCACGCAAGATAAGTTTTTTGCTAACTGCGACTTTCCCTTTGTTATATTTTTAAGTTACACTGCAGCTCCATGCTTTTTCTTTCTCTCTATACTACTTTTTTTTTTTTTTTTTTTTCTGAGCCATAAGCAAGGGCCACCAGAGATGCTGCTCAGAAGAAAGACTACACCCAGGCTGAGTCTTTTAGCAGTAAGAGCATTATGGTTGGTGTTAAGAGAGAAAAAGCACAAGAGTTGCCATTAGTGGGACTGAAAAGTTGGCCTTGAAGAAATTGCTCGTCTGTGCAGTGGCTGCAGAACTTGTCCATGGCTTAGAAAAGAAAAATAGTGTTAAGACACATAGAAAGAGCGATCTAAAAGCCATTTACAGAGTGGGGCTGGAAAGGTTCTGTCAAAGGGAAGTCTGAGATGCTGACAGTTCCAGGCTTGCAATCTGGGCATCTGCTTGATGAAGTTTGGGAGAATTATCCCTTGGACCCTCTCCGTCACACTGGCAACAGACTTAGCAGATGTGCCTACTTCAGTCTCCCAGTGCCACAGAGGGCAAACTGAGGAACTGGTGTTCTGTGGCTCTGTATCATTCATCTCATTTCTGTCAGGTCTCAGAGCTTGTAAAAGTGATGTAGTTAAATATGCCTGAAACTCCCAGTATATGACAACATTTCCAGTTTGGACAGGGACTGCCCTGCCTTGCAAGGAGAAGCAATGTGGAGCCAGTCACACACAGCCTCATCTGCCGGCTTCTCAAGGCACAGGCCTGTTTTTAATCACTGGGCCCTGCAGCTCAGACTGAACTTGGCAGCGCTTCACTCCATTTGATGATCCCGCTGGAAGACGTTAAAGTCTTTTTCTTCATTCTAAAGAAGGGGAGCCAGTGCCATCCAGTCACACTCCAGACAGTGTTAAGCAGGAAATAAAGCCAAAAGTTTACTAGCAACCTAAGGGTTAACTTTCCTTGTCATACCCTTATCTATAGCTCGGCCCTTTTGTTTGATTTCAAAGCAGAAAAAAACTCCAGCACGCCTGGAACCACATCCTTAATCTCAGAAAGATTCAAGAGATACTAAAAAAAAATGAGCTAGCAGAGCTACAGAATTTCTTTCCTCTACTCCAACAAGCTTCCTCTGTTCTTTAAGATTTAGGTGACTCTTTGTGGAAAAAGCAAGCCAGGAATGATGTACTGACTAAGACACAGACAGGCTCTCTGTCCTGGCCTGAACAGCTCACCCACCAGCTCCAGGCATACAAAGCCTATACATTCAGCTATGCTGTCCGGACATGCAGTGGGCAGGAAAATATATGCTCTCTGCTACATTTTTCCTCATCATAGGCTCTGAGTTCAACCAAAATAAACTAAAGACAGAGATAAAGTCAGTTTTTGAGTAGATTTTCTTCATATGGAGGACTAAGGACTCTGCATCTGCTTAAAGTGTGAAAAGTCCAGGCATACCTACGTCAGCTGTATGTACAGCTTATTCCACACACGTTAAAAGATGTGTGGGAAGATAATCAGGCTTACACCTGGATGCTGATCTACAACAGCACATACACCCGCGCACGCATGTGGTGCCTCACAGACAGGCAGTTTATGGATATAAAGATTGTGTACGTGCTCACCTGCACAGGTAAGTGCCTGCTTTTACCTTCCCACTTTCACGCTTAAGTTTCCATTTATCTGTCCCTCTCACACATGAAAGCACTGAGAAAAAATCACGGGCAGACATTCAGAAATGTGTGTGTTTCCACAGCACAAAACACACACAAATCTTTAACTTGTTTCCCCTCCCCTAGCCCACCCAAGCACAGACTACGTGAATTACTGCAGCAGCAACAGAAAAAGGAGTTTCATGGTAGGAGCCGTGTGTACCTAAAAAAAGACAGTCCTGAACAACTAAACAATTCAACCAGCAAAAGAATGCAAGAATAGGGGGGAAAGAAAGGAGGAAAAAGACAACTAGAAATCAAGAAAAACTGACAACATAACTTGCCCAGAGTCACACAAATGGGTCTGTGGTACAACTTGGTGTCTTCTGATCTCGTTCCCAGAAAGAGCAGCGTCCATATACTAGAAGCTGATTGCTCTCATCCACATACATCCATTTAAGTATTCTGTACATATGAAAGAGAAACACCTCTCCCTAGAACTACCTTCACATGCTAGCTTGGTATCCAGTAGTATTTTTGGCCATAGACCGTGTCCTTCCCGCTCCTTCCCCCTTTGTAAAGTCAGCTCCTATTTTAGACTCTTAGCCTCTGTCTAAGGCTACACTTAAATATCTGCTTTTCCTCTAGCAACAGAAAACCATAACAAACCTAAACTCTGGAAAATCGTCTCATACCTCTCGTTCTTGTGCAGCACTCCGCTACATGACAGGCGCTGAGCTTCAAGCAGAAACCAGGCAGTGTCAGACAGCAGGAGCGGCAGAGAAAGAAAGTCCTGACTTCAGGCATCAGACACATTCTGAGTCCCAGCACTGGCAGCTTTCCATTCACCCAGCGCTACAGAGCTCAGAGCAGCCGATCTGCCCTGGGAGATAATCTCGGCAGCACATCTGGTCTTAGCTCCACAACTCGGCATTAATTATGACTTGTGCAGAAAGCATTTGAAATATCCAATGAGATGCAGAGCTCGCCGGCTCGCTCCGCGCAGGGAAGGAGAGTGGAGAAAGACAGGCAGGTAGGGTCTTGCCCACCCTCGAAGCAGCCGCCAATGTAAACAGCAGCTAAGTATGGGTCACAAGTTTTAACAAAGGCATCCCCCATCGGCTCTGTAATATATTCATGCTCTAATTGCTTGTCAGATCTATTCTAGATAGCTGGGAAAGCTGAGCAACAGTTGCTGTCTGCATGCCACACTTTGGATCCTTCCTGATACAGGCAATATTACTGTGCTGCAGGCAAACTAGTGCCCTGGTCTGGCCTCCCATCTGCTTTCAAAGCAACAGAAGCAGAAACCTAGTTTTGGAGGGGAACATTTCCCCACAGTAGCCTCAGCATGCTCTGAGAGCACCTCCACAGCTCTGGGACATGCTGGAAAGTCTAACAAAGCTTAGGAAAAGCTACACTTCTTGACCTGCGCAGGTGTTTTGGTGCTTACTGCCTCTGCTTTAGCTCTTTACAGAGAAGCTGCCTGAATTAACAGCTCAGCTGACTAACTGGTAGAGGAGGGGACTACAACTCCCTGCATGTGAACCAATACCCAGGCACCTCACTTGCAGGAAAACACTCTCCCCCCCAGCTCTCTCTCAGGGTAAGAAGCCTGTCATTAACAAAAACGCTTACCATGCAATGCCCTGTGCAGTTCTACAGAGGTCAGGCTGCCAGTCCATTCACAAAATGCACTCATGTGACTGCAGATCTGCAGCAGTCACCACGCAAAACCCTCGCACCAGGCTTCTGAGCAATTTTATCACTATTAGCTAAGTTTTTTCCCTCTGGAGCAAAAAAAGAAAAACCCAACAAAAAAACCCTGTCTGAAGCTGCTCATCTGCTTTGGCTGTTAAAACATCTGCGGTCACCATATAGAGCACATTCACCTGAACTTAGTGCCCTGCCCCTTGCCCACTCCTGAAGAAAAGAGTGCTTCTCACCATAAGTGAAGGCAGTACCAGGATCAAAAGCTTCAGTTCTTGAACATGGAACATGTGATTCTTAGAGCTGTCATGGGCAGGGCCAGAAGCTGGGACTTTGATGATCTTACTGAGTTCCTTCCAACTCAAATATTCTATGACTGGCAAGATAGTAATTCCTTAGCTATTTAAGGTATACACTGAGTAGCATGGCTCTGCACAGCTAGACACCAGAAGCCCAGTCAATACACCAGACAGTATTTAAAGCACACTAAAGAATATTTAGAAAGTGATGGAAAATCCTTAAACCCAAGGTACAAATGAGATCCTCAGTATTCTTCACCCTTTTATTATCCTCTCTTCCCTTGTGGTGAACACAGCAGGCTGCAGGTAAGGGAGAGCCTGCCCACAATGCTAACTGTTGAGCACAACAAATCTGCTTTTAAACAGCTGAGATGCCACCAGAATTTCTGGCACTATTTCCTGGAATAACACCTCAAATTGTTCCACATCTGCTAATAACATTATGGAGCCTAGGACTCAGTGCTTGGGATGGGAGCACAGGAGACAGCAAATGCAGACTTTCGTTCTTCCATTGACTTCTCCATGTCTGTTTTCCATCTCTCCAAACACAGGAACAAGGAGGTATCCAATGAAATAGAAAGTCATGCTGTTTAACATGGATATTGTAATAACCAAAGTATAATTAATCTGTGAAATTCACAGCCTCTCTGTGGCCAAGGACACAGCATGACTAAAGCATGATCAGACTTCAGCAGAGATTACAATGCTATGAGATGATGAAGCTGATGCAAACTCTTCTCCAAAGAGAAAACAGCTCTCTGGTGAGAGAAAAAATCTGGAGCACATGCTTGCTCACATAAGCATCAGAACTGAAGCAGAAAATGACAGCTGCTTTGGTCTTGTTCCCTGCACAAGGTAACTCTGAGCTATAGGTGTCCTGTGATAGCAACACTGTGCTACGCACTCCACAAGTAGCACCTGTCTTATATGAAACTCTCAAGCCTTCTAAAAACATGGGGTTAAAATTCATGACTTAGACTACAGAATATGATGGGACTGGAATAAAAATCACTATATATATATATATATATATACACACATACATACACACAATTTTTCTTCTGTGTTTTGAATTTGCACGTCACACTTGGATCCTGCTTTCACTGTTAACCACATTTGTCAAAAATGAAATCCAAGGTTCACACATAATCACTGGACTGCAGGGACTGCAGGCTCCAGAATATACTTGATGCTGCAATTGTAGCAATATAATCCAAAGAATTTGCCACATTGCATATATCAGGAAAACTTGCACCTGGAGATCTCCCTATACAATATGCCAAGGAGAGAATGGGTAATGGAGACTGAACTCCCTCTTTCCCCACTGGTATGAAGTTTAACTGTAGAAAAGTTTAGCAGCTCTCGTTTTCTAATAAACAACTTAGGTTTATAAAATTGTTCAGACATTACATCTCCCATGAACTTGCTTCTGGGGAGCTGGAGGCATTTTCTTTCCCAATGTCATTGCAGGGAGAGAGCCCCAGCACTGCTCTCCTGAGCTAGCACTGCTGCAGTTATTCTGTTGCAGGTACCAGAACAGAAGAAAGCATCCTGCCTTTACACATCATTACAAGATTGGCTGGAAAGCTCACTACCGTTCACACAACCTCTGAAAATCCAGGTATGTTTCAGGCTTGGCATCTAACTCAGGCGAAATGCAATCTTTGGTCTGGTTGCAAAAGACAGAAGTGGTGAACCTGCATGAACTCAGAGTATTTCTCCTCATCTCTGACTGTGAGCAAACTTCTTGGCTTGCACAGCTCTAGCAAGTGCCCATGGGGTGTGTGTATTTTTAGATGCTGGCTTAGAGGATTAGCTAATACACAGGTACACTCAAGCAGATCTGAGGGAACTCAAATCTAGGAAATTGCTCTATTTGTACAGAAAGGGTCTAGCATCAAAGTTAGAGCCACAGCTGAAGGTCCCTATTTTATAAGAAGGTTGAACCTTGTACAGACTCATTTTTTAACGCAGGTAAACCTGGGCACTTGAACATCTTTTATCTGCTGAAATCTGGCAGTGAACTGGTTAGAGGTGATCAGTCACAGAGCTGAACCCAGCAGGAAAAACTTCAGCACTAATGAATTCTGTACAGAAATTTTCCCATTTCCTCCCTTTCCGAGCACTTTGGTCAGATCCTTCCCTGACCAAAATTATGTCCCCACATCCCTCACCAGCTCTGTGCTGGGGTCTCAACCCTTACTGGGGAAATTAAATCTTTTGAGGGTAAACAGGCTTCCATTTACTGACTGATAAAACAGTTCACTCTGGGTTAAAGATTTGCAAATAGCTATGCTCACCTTTCTACCACAGTAGATTCTTCTTAACCTGTGTGATGCGTCTTCTCATCTCTCTAAAATACGCCAGGAAGGGAACTGACTAAGCAGCATTGTAAATTACCCAGTGATGGACTGACCAGTTTATGCTCGAAACTGAAATTGTAACTGTGCTCACAGAGAAAAGATGATAAACAGACCTAAACATTACTTAACCACAGCATTCTGAATCTAGAGCCAACCCCCTGAGCTCTATTTCTCGCTAAAGAAAGGCAAGAGTATTTAGAGAACAAAACAGCAAGAACAGCAAAAAACGCCTCTTAGCAATCAGTCATCTGAACCAATGTGCCCTGGACAACTTTTTTCTCCCCACATCCTAAGATCATATTTTACAGATTTTTTTTACTTTTTGACTCTTACATATGTCTCTCTATGTTTAAAAGACAGCTTCTATATGACTGTCTGAAGCTATGTCTGTAGAAAGCACTCGATCAGCAGGACACCTTTTTCAAGTGGTGCTGCTTGTGGATGCCCCCACTGCACAGAAAAGCTTTACAGAACTTCTGGGTGTTGGTAAGTAACAAATAGTTATGACATAATGTAATTGTTGCTACCAGTGTCTTATCAGTAGAGATGGATTCCAGCTGTGGGTTCAAATGAAAGGATCACGGAGTCTGAAACCTCTAGTATGGAATAAAATTACTCACCTGGATTTCTGGCCATCCTGGAACCTGGCAGGGACTGTGATCCAGACTCACAGCCAACATTTAGCACATTAGGCACTCTTATTCATTCGGAAAGCCAGACAGGCCTATGTCCTGAAACTTTTCCATATCCCAAGCCTTCCCATATCCCAGGGTTGATAACCTGGGATATGGTTATCAACCTAATTTATTTCTTTTCAACTCCTAAATGGTTAAAATTGCAACTTGCAAGGAGCCGGCTACCATTCCCTTTCATTCAGTAATTACATATTCTCATAACATTCATCAAAGGACTAATACACAGAAATGAAAATACTTGCCTGCAAGCTGAGAAACACCACAGGAACACGTTTGTCCCATCAATACACTGTCAGGATGTGCAGTGAGAACCACCAGTGCTTAAAGACTGTCAGATCTCAAATGTCAAACACGAATCCAATGATTACAGGAATAGTCTCACTAAGAAACCATCAGGGTAGGGGGTGGTACTGGTCAGACTTTGTGCTACAGGCAGTAGCCACCAACAATATAACAAATACACAGCCCCTGTCAACTCTCCATGGCACATAGCAGCTGAAGAGAAAAGGAAGGCAAACACAAGCCCCATCACATTTTATCTAAAGCTGAACTGGTCTTTGTAAAATGGGCATATTAACCTAGTGACTACATCCAGATCTTTCTTTGACTGCCCAGGTAGACTTATTGTCTATGATCACATCTAATTTTATTTTTAATCCAGTCATTCTTTTTAGTTCTGCATCTTGTTACAATGAGTTTCACAATTCAGTTGTGCACTGCATGAAACACAGTTTTTTCTTGGTGTAAACCTCATGACTGTGCAACTGTTCAAATTATCCTTAGATGTGTCATTTTATCCATCAGACCTTCCAGCAATCTTCTCTCTTCCCCAGACCTTTTCAAAGATTTATTTTTTTTTTTTAACGAAAGGGTTTCAGATAGATTTTACGTCTTAATTGCTTGTACAACCTCTGGAATAGATGACCATTTTGGGGCATATTAAAAATTCTACCTGAGCTCAAAGCACCTTTTCTAGCATTCAAATGAAGATTTATTCAAATGAAAACATACCCATATGATGTTTCATTTTATCAAATTGGCATCTCCCAACCAAAAGAAGTTCCATCAAGCAAATCCCATTAAAAGCTTCACCCTGCTCACTTGCAAATATAAAAGATGCGACTTCTGCTTGTAGTTTTTCCTCTATCTGCTATGGGTTAAACAGAGGCACTGAGAAGCTGCCTGCCATTCCCCAGCTTGGGGTCCCTGTTTTTGGTAACCCAGACTGTTGACAGTAACAGATAAAGGACTAGAAATTCATTCACCTGATGCCAAACTGCATCATCCTTCAGAAGCCACTGGACCAAAGCTGGCTGATGGCAGCCAGAGATAGTGTTGCAGTGCAGAACTCATGCTGCTGCCTGGGCCTTTTGAAACCAGTAGTGGGGGACTTTCCCCCTGAGGAGCTCTGATACAGCACTCCAACAAGACCCCTTTCTGCTCTGGGATGACCAAGCTACTGCACAGTCTCCACGCAGAGCCCAGACCAGCCTGAGCACTAGCACTGACCATCGCTGAGAGTCTCGAGCCAGCAGCTTTAGAGGTGAAACACATGCAAGGAGCAGGGGAGCAGGATCTGACTTCTAAAGGTAAGATCTTTAAAAGTCAGTAAGGAACACCTTGACATGCTTTAGTTTTGATTCTAGTTTTAGACCCTTCCATCAAATATTTCTACACACTATACACCATCCTTGATAAGAACTACTCTGGACCCTTCTCTGCTTCAGGCTAAAAAATCCAAGCCTCCTCAGCTTCTCTTAGCATTTTCTTGCACAATCCTTTCATCATTTTAGTGATCTCTCACTTGACTCACTCCAGTAATCCCATGGTCTTCTTGTCCCAGGCAGACCAGAACTGGACAAAGAACAAAAGATGTTGAATTACTAGTGCTAAGATGAAGGCTCACCTCCCTGAACCTGCTGGCAATGCTCTTCCTAAAGCAGCCCAGGAATTTGCTGGCCACAAGGGTGCATTGCTGGCTCATGTTCAATTTGTTCAAGAGCATCCCAGTTCTTCTCTGCAAAGATGCTTTCCAGTCAGTCAGCTCCCCATACGTGCTGTTGCCTACATTCATTATCTGTAGGTGCAGGACTTTGCATTACTCCCTGTTGAACTTCATCAGGTTCCTGTTCACTCCTTCCTTCAGCCTGTTGGGACCCCTCTGATGTCACAGATGTCACAATCATCTGATGCACCAGTCAGTCCTCCCAATATCATCTGCAAGCTTGCTGACGGTGTACTCTGTCCCATTATCCAGGTCATTAACAAAGCTGTTAAACAGTCCTGGCCTCAGCAATGCCCTTCACATCCCTTGCCAGATTCAACTCCAGATTGCTTTAGCCTTCTTAAGTCCACTCCTGCACACTCAGAAACTCCTCTGTATTCCTCCTCTTAGGTCACCTGTCCCTGCTTCCACTTCTATGCTTCCTTTTTAGCTAATGAGCTCTGTCACAAGCATCTTGTTCAACCATGCAAATCTCTGCCACCTTTACTCAGTTTCCTACACAAGGAAGAGGACTGTTCTTGAGATTGCAGAAAGTAACCCTTGAAAATCCACAAGATCTCCTGGTTCCCTCTTCTCTTCAGGATCATACCCCATGCATTCTTCCAAACACATCCCTGTAGTCAAGGTCCATGGGTGTAATCTTTCTGTGAGCCTTGCAGAACGATGCAGTCAGAGTGGTTCTTTTACAGACAGTCATTGTCACCTCAGGAAAATCATCTGATTGCTCAATATTTCAGATCCCTCCTTCACAAAAAATGAGGACAATTGTGTTTCCCTACCTCAAGGCTGGTAACATGATGGTAAAATATGTTGGTCATAAAGTAGTAATAGAAGCCCCAGATATATCTGACAGAGATAGATTAGAAAAAAAAGAACTTAATCAGGTCTCAGAAACAGATCTTAAAACATTCTCTGTTGTAAACAGTTCTGGCAGCAAGATCCACTCCCAGCTTACTTTAGTTACTGTATCTTAGTTTCCATATCTACCATTTGTGTACCATTTGTGACACTTTTGCCTGGGGGCAAGGCTAACCCAGCACCTCCTCACATCTGAGCTGACTCAGGCATCCCCCAGTCCTGGGGGATACCTGACCTCACAACCCCCATCACCCTTCTCTTCCTCTTCCCCTGGCTGGGCCCATCTCCCAGCATTAGACAACAGCAGGAGCAAACACTGATAAGCTGCATCAGGCGCCAGCTATCTCAGTGCAGAGATAACAGCAGGTATCAGGCACAACAAACACCCAGTGCCACTCCCCACACACCTGGAGGAGCCTACCCAAGGGAAGCCCACCCTGACACCTCCTGAAGGGGCTCCTCCTGACCCAGTCAGGAATCCTACTTGAGGCAGTCACTCTGTGGGACCCCGCAAACAAGGGAGTAGAAATCACCTCTCTGTCTTCTGACTGGGCAAATAACAGAAGCCAATTCCCTCCTCCTCTTCGTTACCTCTTTAGTGGAATTTTAGCATCTTAAATTCACTGACATGGCTCTAGATTTACGCTGCTCTTACTGGAAAATTCCTATCTTACAGGTGGAAAAATTAAAACTCAAAACTCCCAAAACCTAATGTTGTACCCTAGCTCCTAAACAGTTTGGCATCCTGGTGGATATGCATGTAATATCAATATCTGACCCTTCAAAACAGTCATGTTTGCTCTCATGCAGATGTTATCTCAAAGACATTTACTCATCTAAAGCAGGATCCCTAATTAGCCCTATGCAGGGTTAATCTTCCATTACCCATTAGGACACTGAGCCAGGAATTAAATTACACCTCAGACACCTTGTCCCACATCTTTCAGCTCTGCCCTAACACAAGACATAATTTCACAGGGCCCTGGTTCCCAAAAGAACCCATTCTCTGCACTCTTTTTTTGGCAGAAGAATAAGAATTCACACATCATGGTTTATCTATATGGGAAAGGTGTCTGGAATTAATGACAGTAGAACAGCTGCCTCAGTGGACATTTCTTCAGACCCCACCAGTTTTTAAGTGACTATTCCTCCTGAATAGAAAAACTATTCATGAAGTTCTGGCAACACAATTACTTGGTCACAGGGTAAAGCTCTTCATGTTTGCCTAAGGGGAAACACATCCCTTCCAACTGCTTCACCTCCCCTCCATCACAAGCAACTGATGAAAGCTTGGGATGAAGAGGAGGAGAAATTAGGATAAAGAAATGGAGAAAGAAAGGGGCTGAGACATGTATTTCTGGCAGAGAAGCAAGGAACTGCTCATGGCAAGACAGAATATGTAAACAGAAG
The DNA here is from genome assembly GCF_015832195.1 of Motacilla alba alba. Classification (NCBI taxonomy): domain Eukaryota; kingdom Metazoa; phylum Chordata; class Aves; order Passeriformes; family Motacillidae; genus Motacilla; species Motacilla alba. The sequence goes on from NC_052021.1 coordinate 18,187,496, forward strand.
AAAACAAACACAAACATAAATCAACATTAACACAGAATGATTCTGTCCCCGTGCTGGTTGTGTGCTGAGCTGTGAGAGAATTATGCCACCTGGCATCCAACTCAGGCACCAAAAAGCTTAGGTTTTGTATCTCATGGCCAGAAATTCAGTCCTAGACAAACTCTGTTTTACAGCTGATGTAAGACAGAAATGAGGAAGGCACACGGAAAGGAACTTCTTTGCAGTGGCTATACCTCCCCAGATTAGAAGTACAGTCCCACCACATTTGTACAGACCAAGATCTCCTCTCTCCCCCAGTTACATCAAAAACTTCCAATCCAGCTTGGGAGAGCAAGGACAAGGTCACTCTCACCCAAGCCTATGGCCACAAACCCTTTGATTTAGCACTGTGGCACTGCTACATGCACTTCACATTAATGAGCAGTCACTGAACACAAGGACTGTAGGATGCAGAGGGACTCTCCAGATAAGCTTTTAGTGGTATAAGCATAGAGCAAAACTTGTCACAGAGATATGAAGGATCAGAGAAAACAGTTTCAATCACCCTCTTTCAGAATGTGCTCCAAAACCCATTTTTCTCAAAATCTTCTGCTCTACATAAGATGTACTAGATTCAAGAATTCAGGAGCCTGAAACTCAAGGAAACTTATTAGAGATTATTTTCCCTATAAACAAGACAGCTCTTCTTCAAAAGACTTAGGAACTCTACAATTTTATTTCAAGGCCACATTTGAAGCGTATTTCAAAGAACACATTCCATACGGCTTTTAAACTCGACTGTGTCTTCTATCAGTAATTTGTGAACCTCAGCTGCTTTGGGGGGGGTTTCTGTTTTATTTTAAGGAGCCTTTGCTGTTCACCTTTAAGCACAGTTCATATGCCCTCATCAACATAAGAAGGTACCCTCAACCCTTTTTTATTTACGTTTCTTCAATACATCAGCAAAGATGAAAGTGTGGTTAAGCGACTCCTTTTATCTTGGCATAATTCATTTTTACACCATATCAACCTTCTCCAGGACTGGATATTTGCATATTAATAATAATGCCTGCTTTTTAACTCCTCCCTTTAGCTTAATATATTAAAAAGTGTTGATAGATAAGCCTTGGCTTTCAAATTAGTGGTGGTGGCAAAGCAGAGTTCAAATCATTCCATTAAAACAGAGACAGCTATGTTTATTGTCCTCCCACATTTGAATTAATGTGGGAGGACACATTAAGCTGGAATTTCACTCAGAGAAACTGTCCTGCTCTGATTATGATGGAGAAGGTGTAAGTTTGATCACTTCCCCAAATTGGCTAAAAAACATTTGGGAACAACAGTTTGAATATCTTTACTGTTTCCCAGTTATTGGCATTCCTACGCATTCTTTCTGAAGTGCAAAGAAACTGAGCACGCAGCTCTGTGGTTTCTTTAAGCCAATTTATGTGTGGGTTGCAGGCAGAATGAAGAAGCCTGCCCCTCTCCACGCCATCATGTCTCCCCATTGGAATTACTGGTGTTGCAGCTGCATGGTTAGCAGGGCCAAGGAATCAATCTACCTACAAACTAATCCTCCCCACCTTTTACTTCCTGCCAGGTTGTTTCCGACTGCACAACTGACAGGCACCAGTGTCAGCAGAAGGAAGCGTGGTGGAACACACAGCTGCAGGGGGGTTGAAGACCCCTCCTGACAGTAGCTGGCACCTGACCAGCTCAGAGAAGTGGCCACAACGTAAGAATCTGCTCTTGCAGCTCGGACTACAAAGCAGGCATAGTCAAGCTAGCTTTAGGCTAATGCATTTGCGTATTAGGGCAGAGAGTTCAGGCTAGACTGACTGCCCAGCATGTACCCATGTCCTTGGCCAGTTTTTATCCATAGATAGAGAAAAAACATTGATACACAACTGTAATTCTTTCCAACTCTGCAAACTCCAGTGCTTCTCTTCTACAGTGCTTAATCTGGCTCTCACCAACAGCCAAAGCAGCCCCTACTGACTTTGATCACTGAACCACATCAAGTCTGCAGGATGTGAAAATAGCAACAAACAGAAGCTCCTGTATTCCCCCCTGCACTAATCTCCCCTGTGCTGTCTTGCTTCCACATTCTCATTATTTCATGTTTTTTGATGCCCCATAAAGCTCCAGTTCCAGGAATCACTGTAAGAATATCTGCCTCATTTAAAAAAAAGACCAAAATATTACTTGACCACTTTGCAGAGAAATTCAAATGTAAAGAATATTAGCCAATTAATCAGGACAATACTAGCCCTATAAAGAAACAAATAAACAAAAAGAGGAAATCCATCACTACCTTTATGCCAGTCTCATGTTTCTGTTTTTAAAACATTATGATTTTTAATTATTTATTATTTTAATACTTGAAGATATTTGTTTTGAAACGACTTCAAGAGATGGACAAAACATAAGCAAAACATGAAGCCAAATTTGCAGTGATACCAGCAGTGCTGACAATATCATACCCTAAAGATGGGTATTGCTAGAGAGTGCACCATTTGTCATGACTGAATGTCTCCTTTTTCCTCAGAGTATTTCTTGAATGTACATTGCAAAGTTATAGAATACACACCATAACATCAACTACAAATGGCTACAGAAATACCAGCTCCGAGTTTCTGAGACTTCTGATGGAGGAGCTGCACTGACCTCAGCCTAAAAGACCCTTCACTGCGGACTGGAGTTCAGAAGGGAAGCAAAAGAAGCACATACTCATGTTTGAGGAGAAATTCTGGTAGTACAGTTTTCTACTAGCAAAGAAGGCTTTTTCTGCCCACAGCACAACAGCATCACATGTAACCTCAGATCAGACACAAGCTAACTTTTGTACCTACACTTTCTCTGCTAAGTGAAAGAAGGACCTTGGAGGGAATTGCATCAGCAGAGATTGTATCTCCTCCAGACAAACCAAGCGCTGCTACCCAAAGAACCCAAATTTCAAGAGTCACTTGAAACAAAACAAAGCAAAAAAACCCAAAAAACCCCCCAAAAAACCACCAAAGCCAACAAACAAAAAAACCCAAACACCAAAACACCCAAACCCAGGACAAAAGTTATTAACAAACACTGAGTCTTAGTACATCAAGGTCACTTTTTTCCCCCTTAGATCCAGGAAAACAAGAAACTTCATTTCAGCAAGAGTAATTGTATTACCTAACCCTTATCTGGCACTTTTTTATCTGTACCTCTCACAAGAGGCTGACAGCACTGTCTGCATACGATACCACTGTGTGCATGCACTCCGTCAGTACTACCCAAGCCACTTCAAAGCACAGTGTCCAGTACCAGGCCAGCAGCTGCTGCCACCAACACCAAACCCAAAGGAAAACAGTTTAGTTTAGTTTAGTTCTATGCAAAACCAGAAAAACAACTCCTACCTAGTCTACTGAGTTGAGAATTCAAAGATTGTGGTATAATATCAACAATGAAAGTCCAGATGTTTTGTTCATTTTAACTACAGTGATTGTCAACAGCTGTATTACCCTACAGGTGTTCACTCAGCCTGACCCTCTTCTTCCTCAGGCTACACCCCCACTGAAGCCAGTGGAAGCTTTGCCTTCTGAACTGGGCCCTAGATTAACTTAATTAAAGTTTTGCTGTTTCTGGCTGTATGGATGCTCAAGATGAGCATCTGCCCTCATGGAAGAAAATTGAGACAACGGGACAGAATCCTTCATTCCCATAAGGTCCACAGAATATTTTGCTGTAAAGATTTGAATACTGACAATAGTAGTATGTTTGTTACTACCACCCATTTCTGACTGAGACAGTTATACACTGGGGATGTGCACTCCCCTTTCATTCCTGTCCATCCCATTAAAAAAAAAAAAAAATCAACCCCATCCCTTGCTTCAAAACACTTCAGACAATCAGGAGCTTATCTAGACATCTCAATGATTTTACAGTGTTACACATATCCTAGTATCACAAGAATATGTTTTACCTTGAGGCAAATGTTTTAATTTATGTGCATGTGAGCTATTTGCAATACCTCCACCAAATGGAGCCCATATAACCCGTCGGATGGCTTTCACCCAATCTTCCATTTCATTCTGGGAATTAGCCATGAGCAGGAAAGCCTCATGATTGACAGGCATCTTTTCCCGGTCCCCTGCACCACCTGAAAGACAGAATACAAATCACTTTTAGCATCCAGTTTGAAAGAGAGCAACCAAAGTTTAACACCACCAAAAATCTTGGCCAAAATAATTAAATTATTATTTTAATTGAGCAGTTTTACAGACAATTCCTGCAGATGTGCTGTGGCACCCACAGAGCACAGGCTGATAGAAGATCAAAGCAGAAGTGCAAAATATGCATTTCCAGTGTGGGAAACCTGGAGATGTTGTATCTGCTGTCTCACAATAAGAAAAGTGAAAGCACAGGCCATAAGACTCTATGAGAAAAGTAAGACATTAATTCCACATACCTGTGCTGAGGTATTGAGAGATTTTTATCCAAAAGAGGGACCAAGTGAAGTGTAAGACATTTTTAAATGCTTCAGATGTAGAGGTCATAAGATCATCCCCTTTCCCCAAGTCTCTGGGATATTTATAGTTTCAAAACAGAGAAAGAGACCCATTCTGATTTTGGATCCAATTCAGAAGAAAGATTCTGACTCTTACACTTGATTTAAAACTTTAGGAGCTGTTAATATTGGTGTGCAGAAAAGCACAGAATACAAGAGTACCAAATTCACTCAAGCTGTCACAAAAAACTGTCCCTTGTGGATACTTCAATACTCAAAACATTTTGACCCTGCTTTTCCTGTTTCATTTTTAGGTCAGCACTCACTCCAACAATTTAAATCTTCCCTCACCCTTCATTTTATGTTCCAGAGCAGGATATAACCTAGTGAGTGCCACATAAACACATAAAAGCTTTATTAGAAGAGCCTCTGTATGAAAAGGCTACTGATCCTGCCCAATTCAGCAGCTGCATCCCCAGCGGCCCGGAGCTTCTCCATCACCATGGAAACTGCCTTTGGCTTTGCTACGGAGATAACATCTGAGCTGTGTGTCACTGTCATTTCCACGCTTACATGGCTTTCAGCACCTACTGGCAAGCTAAAGCTGCCAGCCTGTGCTGAGCAGCTGAGATTGCCTGCCCGTGGAATTCAGAGATAAGAGCAGAAGGGTGGTATGCTGTGGTTTCTACAGAGCTGATTTAGCATACACAGAACATGTGCTTCTTAAATCCTCGCTAATCTGGGGAAAGAAGCAAGCTGGGAGCTGCCTGCAAGCCAAGGAAGTACTTTTTCTTGCTATTAATTGTTTTCTTACCTTGACACACTCATGGAACATTTATTGATTTGGAAAGCAGAAGTGGTAAAATGAGATGCACTGGGAAGTATTTTGTGGTTCTCTGAGAAGCAATTCACTAAACTGGGAAACTGAGGCAGTCTTTCAGTAAAGAGGAGAAACAGCATTCACCAGGGACTAGCTGCGCAGGTTAAGAAACAAAATCCATGATGCTTTTTCCCCACATGTGCCCAAATCCTCTTGGACAGTCTCCCGTTTTTTAATTTACTGAATTATTCATATTCCTTAAGGTATATAAAGAGAACAGCTCTCTAGCTCAAGGCTAGGGTGCAGGCATCTGAACAGATCAATGTCCCATCATCTTCCACAGCAAGGACGACATATTTCATCCTCTGCATACAAAACTGTCTGTGCAGGAAACTGCAGCCTGTGGAATTCCTGTCACTGCCCAAATCTTTTTTTACCAGCATACTCAGCCTCATGGTGAAAGCAGAGATCGTGAAGTCTAATTCTTGCACCTCACCCAGCTGACCTACTGGCACACCCTTTCTCATAATCAATGCTTTGTAGGAGATACGATTGAAAGAGGCTTTCCACAACCCTCAATACACATCAGAAATGGGTTTCAGGATGTGGCATTTGGCAGATAGGTGGCCTGAGCTCAAGCTAGGCCATCATTCTTCAAGAGAATGAAACAGCCTCAAAAAGACATTTACTGTATGGGTCCTACCACCAGCAAACAAGTGAGTTTGGTCAAGATTAAAATATATCTTGTTCTTAAGTTTAAAGGGATCAGCTGAGATCTTGCTCACCCAAGACATGAAGGGCAAGAGGAGACCAGAAGCTTGTCTTAGAATTAATCCCAAACTGTAAATTCAGTGGAATTAGCTGCACTAACCCACACAGAGATTGCCATAAGAAGCACATCAAGCAGAGGATGGTGACTTACTGGACTCCTGCAAAACTGGCATGAGTAATCCTTCCCAAGGAATCACTGTACCAGAGGGACCTGACTACAAGTCCCCTTCCCCTAAGATGCGACTTTGGACCAGCCAGCTGCTTTCTAAACCTTCATAGACAGTTTTCATGCAAGCATTTAGGGGAAAAAAAGAAAAACATTTATATTTCTATTTGAGTCTGCAAAAAGCAAAAACTGGATGGGAAAAACAGATTTCTGTACACACCAGACCAGAGATTCTGCCAAAGACTACATATAGTTCCTCCATGTTTGGCTTTCCGCACTGAAACTTGAAATAGGAGCAAGGCCATGACCCTACAATCTGCCTGTGGGAGAGTCAGTAGTGACTAGACATGTAAGTACAAGCAAACAAAAGCAACTCCACACACACAAAGGCCAGTTTAGAAATAAGAATGCACTCCAGAGTTGCTTATGTTAGCATAATGTGACTATCCAGTGGCAGAGCATGGAGACTCACCGGTAAACATTTTTCTTTTTAGTAACATTTTACTCGTATTTCTTTGTACACTTGGCTGGTTCCTGCCACTACATCCTTGAGGCATCAAGCAGAAAAACTAGGGGTTTCTAAAAGGCAGAGTTAAGACACATCTCTCCCTACATTTTTGTGACATTCAACAGCTTGTCAGTGTTGGTAGTCACAAGAATGAGAAACAGCCTAAATCTTCTTAAAAAAACCCAAAATCCCCAACAACCTCCACAAACAAATAAATAAACAGCCCAAGGTAACAATATCACAAGAAACTTCTTTGAAGTCTAGAATTTTATCTGAAATTCACAGATGATTTCTTTTATGGGCTCAGACACAAAGCAGGATCCTATCATGGATTTCAGGTTTGAATTGATAGAGTGAACAACACTCTATCAATTCAAACACACTAGACTTTAAGAATTGATTTAGGAAAAGAATTTTAAAGCTTCCTGCCCAGAAACACTTGCAGAATTTTAGTTTCAGAACACACGGAATTTTAGTTTTACCTTCCACAGCAGAATGAAGTTCATATTCAGCTACTGAATTCACATCTCTTCTCTGCCACTAAGGGAGCTCCAGCCCTTTCTCACTCATCTTTAATCAAGCTTCCATATAAAAAGGACTGGGCCTCAGAGTCAAACTGCATAGCTCAGGATTGCCACGGGCAGACATTCCAGTCCTTTTGCTCAAAGCTACTTTAAGCTCCAAACCAAAGACAAAATAAAACTGTCCGCAAACACAAACGGAGTGCAAGTGTCTCAAAAGATGTGGCAGGAACAGGGGCCCTAACTCTGGGGATGAACAGTCCACTGCTTTGGCATTAGCCTGTGACATGGGGATCCTGTATTCAGTTGTCTGCTGCAGACTTGCTGTGTATGCTGGACAGGATGCACTGGATTTCATCCTTATCCACGAAGCAAGTCGGCAGCTTGATTTGCCTCTCATCCAGCATACAAAAACCAAACAACCTGAAGAATGGGAAAGGTGATGGCAACCATGTCAGCACACACAGCACATGTAAGAGCCTAGAAGGATTAAGAGGCTTGTTTGGTTGTTGCCCCCATCAAAAGGGCTGCAGGTCCCAGCTGACTTGAAAGCTTTGCTGCCCCTGTCCCAAGATACCTTTGCCAAGGTGCTTTACATACCCTGGTAGGTATCTTAGCCTGGGGGGAGCAGTTGAGCTCCAGCTCCCCAGCTGCAGTGCACAAAAGCTCTCTTCTCTCCAGGACCAGACTAACTCAAGCTAGTAGACCTGCTCTCCTCTGCCTCCACTCACGGTTTCTTCATTTCATATGGCCTGGAAGCTATGACCTGCTATTGGTCACCTCAGAGAAATGTCCACCTCCCAGTCCTTAGAAATGATCCTCCTTTCAGCTTTCCCCCCGCCATGCCCCACAAAAGGGAAGGTTAAATGCAAAAACACTGGGACTAAATCTTGCTGAAGGTGAGATGGGGTGCTGCAACAGCAGCAGGAGTCACCATCTACTCTTCAAGGCCCTGTTTACTGAAAATTCTTTTTTTGACCATCCTTAGACTCGTAAGCATTCACTGGAACATGCAGAACATAAGTTATCATTTTGTTACACTTACTTGTCCTGCCCTGTGTTCAAAGAATTGCAACAGACAGGCTGCATTTCTGCCTTTATACAGCTCTTTCCAATGAGGAAAATCTTGAATTTTTTTGTTTGCCTTGAACCTCATTCACTCAAGCTTAACCCTCTTAATATCACTTGTGAAGCCAAGCCTTAGATCCCCCTTTGTCTGTATGGAAAAGAAATTCAGGGGGAACAGGACTGAACTTCTGCATGCGAATTGAGGCTGCCTGTAAAAGGAGGAACTTGTAAAACATGTAAAAGGAGGAACTTTCATATTCTCAAGCAGAGCTGCTGTTGAGTTCTGAAGTTGGCAGCCTCTTTCTTTGCATAGGTAACTTCTTTTACTTCCATCTCCTCCCTTTGGTTTGTCTTTCACCCATTTCTTACATCATTCCTCTTACTGATGTGCTTGTGTATTGTCCTAGCTACCCCACTACAGTAACTTGTGTCTGTGTGTACACTGCCCTGTTTGTTTAGTGTTTGCAGTGCTTTGGTGTGGACAGCAGCTGCAGTGCTGCCGGGGAGCGATTCCAGCCGGCCGTGCGCGGGGGCAGCTGCGGCAGCTCCGGGCTGGATGGGGAAGGCTGGCTGGGGGGAAATACGGCCCAGCTGCCGTGTCTGCCCTCAGTCCTGCAGCAGGTAGTGACAGGAAACCTATGAGTGCAGACAAGCAGCAACAAAGATCTTGACAAATGGTCAAAAACTAGCACTCACTGCTGAAAAGAACAACTGCGATGATTCATCTTCCCTGACCTGGTCTTTATGATTGACTTTAAGGCGAGTATGAGAATTTGGGGCTCAAAGATCACCCTGATAATGAAAGAAGGTGAAAAATGAGGAGATGAATTCTGTCAAGAATAAGGGCAGTTCTGTTAGGGGGAATCTTTCTTTGCACACCATGGAAAAAAACCCAAAGAAAATGAATCTTGATCTTTGGATCAAGAGATGAAAGAAATATCAATAAGTAAGCAAAAGTTCATTAAGAATGCTTTGAATAGACACTTGAAACCTAATTCCATTTCTTAAGTCTTCTTACCTTTGATTCCAGCTAATGCTGAACCTGTACCCTGAGAACTTTCCACCCCAACCAAAGGTTTTCACAAGGCTGAATGCTGGAGATAGACCCTGTCTATTACAGCTGAATCCTGGGTTAACCTGCCACCAGCATCACTTTAAACTTCTCTGCTTTTTTTTTCTTGTTTTTCTGGATTATTATTTAATAAAAGGGGAAATTTTCTCAAGATATGAAACTCATCTTGAAATGGTCCATTTAGGCTGCCTGAGAATAGAAAAAACTGCGAGCAAAGTCTGAAGTAGCCAAGGAGTAAGATAAAAACAAGGAAAACTGGGGGTTTCCCAGTAGGGCTATGATTTGTGAGGAATTAAACAGTACAGTAAACAGTGATGTGTGCTTGCCATGATTTTTTTTGTTTGTATCTGTCCATCTATCCCCACCCACCCATCTATTTATATATGGAATATATGAGTTGGAAGTTGATTTGGAGCTGATGCATAATTGTATTTTAAAAGGCATATAAAACTAAGAAAAAACAAGCCATAAGAATTTAGTATCATGTGGAGAACAAATGAAAGAAACAAGTTTTGAATCAAAATACATTCACTGTGTCACAGTTCCAATGGACAACATAATCGCATTTTTTTCTAAAGTAAGATACACCTTTTTAGGTGAAAGATGTTTCATTTCCACAGTTTGGAAGGAACTTAGGGGGATTGCAGCATTCAATATTCATTTGGTTATGTCAATGAGAAAAAGGAAATCTTAAATACCTTTTATTGTAATGAGGAAATTCAGCTCAAACTGACACAGTTCACATTTTCTTAGGGCAGGATTTACAAGCATGCACTACAATCTCATTGACTTCTCAGTCAAATATTAAATGTCTAATTTCCTTAAGCACTTTTTATTTCACCAAGTTCCTTGGTAGCTCCAAGCAGAAGTTGATCAAATTTTCCAAGTCAAAATCACTGCAGAGGATTTTGATGAGTCTGTAAATGGCTTTTTGATACCGCATCTTAGACCTCATCCCAGAGAATAAAGCAAAAGTAGGCAAACATTCTAAAGCCACTGCCATCTATTAAGCAATCCAAAAGCCCTGTGATCTCTTCTCCCCTCCCATGCCTTCTGTGGTTTCAGAAGCCATTAAACTGCTTTAAAAATGCACCAACAAAGAGATGAGACCTCAGAGCTGTGGTTTCTTATGCAAAAACATCTGACAAGATTTAACATGAACAGAGTCACTAATAAAGCTTCTCTGTACTGGTACGTGGCCTACAGAAAACACTTATAAACCTAAGGCTAGTGATCTGTGTCAGTTGTCAGTTTCAAGTGCAGGATTACTGAAACTATATGAAAGAAATAAAGATTAAACTAAATCTTCAACCTGTTGTACATAAAACCTGTGTCTAGTTAGCTTGACTCTCCTGCCTGAAGATGTCCTTCTTGATAATGCATGTGACCTTATTACTCTAGACTTTTATCTATTAATTAAAGTGAAGAACTGTTTAAGACTACCAACCACTTCAAATAAAGCAATGCTTGGAAATAAACAGAAGCCATATTCCAGGTAGGCCAAATGGTAGCAAAGTGATGTCACACTCCAGGAACCATAGCAAGCAGAAAAAAAAAATGATGCAAGGTAAGAGGGAGGGAGAAAAATAACTTCAAGTACTCTTCAAGAAAAAGTAAGTAGAATTGCACACAAGCTTCACCTTGAACTTCTGCTTTTAAAACCTGCTTACATGAGTTCAGTGCTGTGTAATGTTTGAGTCTAACCGAGCTGACTTTTCCTTAATGTGCTTTATCTCCCTTTGCTTGAACTTCTCAAAGTCTCAATAAAAAAGGCTCATTCATTTTTAAGTTATACTTCTGGCATTAAAAACATATTTATGGTACAAGTACACCCATGCTCTCACGTCTCCCTGTTTTCAGTTATTTGCAATTTTAGACAAGAGAGTACTACTATGCTGCCTGGGATGCTGTTCACTGTGAGCAAGAAATACAGCTCAGAGGCTGAAGTGACTTCACAACAGAAGAAAGACCACTTCTACTGCAGCAGCCCAATATTTAGAGTTCAGATGGGCCCAGGCATAACATGCAACTAAGTACATTTTTTTCAAGGACGCAGCATCTCCCTTGTACCGGCACAGCTCCGGCACCAATCCCTCCCCCTTCTGCTCACTACTACTTTGCTCCATAAAAGAAACAGACATTAATAATGATTACACTGCCTCCCTAAATTCAGAGGTTTCGGGAGCTTGTGAAATGTGCCCCCAACGCCATACAGGATCCCTATAAACAAGCTGTATTTTAACTGCTTTGTTATCAGCCTCTACTAGCTAGCAGCAAGGGATGAAAACTTTCCAGCATGGTCACAGCTAGTTTAGGAGGCCAGCAAGGAGGATCCCAAGGGGAGTCAATTAGCAATAGTTACAACTAATAATAGTAACAATCAGCAATAACAACTACTACACCAGCAGTTTCTAGGAGCTGCACAACACCGCTTCACCTTTGCTGTGACTTGCGTGTTTCATCCCAAGTGAGAATTCCAGAGTACCAATATTCTAATCACATCCAAAGATGCCTCAGGAGTTAGACTACTTTCAACCCTTCTGGCTCTTGACTCAAATAATGGTTCCTGATAGGAGGTTACTGTGGAGATTGAGAATGTTTAATTCAAAGCCTGCATCATAACAGAGGCTTCTTAGGTGGAGCTCTCACTGTGCAATGGCACTTTCACTGCCTCTTACAGCAGTATCTACTGACAAAGCAGACAAATTTAGAGTATGGTGCTGCCTCCGCCAATGCTGATACTGCTTTCCTTGCCAGAGCTCCCAATGGAAAAGAATCTGAAAGTGTTGGGGGCCTAGGCATAGTTGCAGTTCATCTTCTTCCATTCATACACAGTTGTGCTTCAGAACTCGCAAACCTTTCCTTTAGAATCTGACATGTCACCAGCTCCCAGGGAGCTGTTCACTTCATGATCTGTCCATCTTAGAATAACAAAAAACCTCTTCCCATCTCTACAGGTGTGCTGGGGGGGGCAAGGGGGAAAGAAGTAATTTCAACCCCTCATGGAAGAAGACCTGGTGATGGCAAGAGGGGATGACAAGGGAAAGCAAGACTTTTTTTTCCCAGTACATTCTGCAGACAGCCTCGTACCAGCAGCACGCTGCTCTCCCTTACCCTCCTTTCTTCCACTCCAGAAAACTAACCCTTACTGCCTTTCCTCAGCAAATTTCAGACCTACAGAGTTATAATGAGCCCAGACCTTTATATGGTGATGGAGTGGAACTGCCTGGACTATGTGCAGACAGTCATTTTACTAACCTCTGATTCGAAAGGAGAGGAAATGAATTATTTCTCAGGCCAGCAGAAGCCATACACTCACAAGGAGACCATTTAGGCCACCTGGCAGGAGCTGTGTGTCTGTCCCTAGAAGGCACATTGCTGGAGGCATCTAAATTAAGTTGACTTAATTTGAGGGTACAAAAAGGAAACTACAAATATATGTATGAAAGACTCAGAAAATAGTAGCACAGTGCAAAACAGGCCATATGGTTCCACGTGGTTCTCCAAAGCAGCAAGTGCTCAACACTTCTGAAGAATGTATCAAATTATATATTCCAACTGTGGTTATGTTTACATGCTATTATAAGGGAGGAAATTCCTTCCTGACCAAAGATGATGATACTTCATGCTTTGAAAAATCTGAATGAAAATGACTGGATAATTTTTATGCATTACCATGCAACCACAAGTAATTTTCTAATTCTCATAAATTCCTTCAAATCTTTGACGCCAAAAACAAAAGTTAACAAAAATTTTATATTCTGACAAGAAATTACTTACCATAACATCAGAATAGTGAATTCATATCTATTTTTCTTTAATAATTTCATCTAGGAGAGATAATATCCAACTTCTGCACTCTTTCTGAACTGTTATGCTCACATTTGCCAGGCCTGCTCCATGACAGGAATGAAGTGGTTCATGCCTTCTGAATACATCTCTCTACAACCACCTTCTCCCTCCACCTTGCGCCTCATATGCCTATTATTTCTTTCTCGTGCACTTAATCCACCATGAAACCAAAGACATCCTCACTGTATTTTTAAAAGACTACATGTCTCCCATCTTAGCCAATGCTCTGAACCTTGAACTAAGGAGAATGGAAAAGAAGCCATCCACTGGTAAAGCTTAGGCTGCAGATGCCAGAGCTTTTAGCTGAGCCTGTAAAGACTCTGATTCTCTGCAGACTGAATACAGAATACTGCAGAAATTCAAGCCAACCAATTACGAACATTATTATCTTCTTTAGTAAAGTAACTGAAGCTTTACAAGCACAGTTTTGGCAGCAGCAAATTAACGGACTATCATTAAGGACTCCAGTCCTTAAAACAGTCGCAGACTTTGTTTTTACAAAAAACGAAGCTATTTGTCACATTAGCACAGAAAAAGGACTGAAATGCCAAAACATATATACTGTAGGCCTTTGGCAAAACATTGACAAGTTTGAGGAAACCCTGGCCAATACTAACGATGAGACAATGCAGATGGAAGTACTGCTGATCCACATCCAAACTTAGGAGCTCAGGGATATTCTGATCCAAGTCTGTAGCCTTGTTGTAGTTTGCACAGACTAACAGATTTACAGCAGTCTCCTCCTGTATCTGGCTATGCACTGAGTGACCAATAAACCTTCTAAGCATGACTGTGTAGCACACAGCATTCTCCACTGTCACAACAATGCTCCTTGGGAAAAATTGGGAAGTACACACTTGTCACTTGGGTCCAGCACTGCAGCCACTCAAAACACAACTCTGGATGGCTAAAGGACTCCAGGCTGGGCAGTACAAAAAGCTGGGCCCCAATTCTTTGTGCTTTAGGACAACTGTCAGTGAACTGCTACCAGAACAATGCTTAGAAACATCAATTCTAATTCTGTCCACTCACTGGCAATGAACAAACTCCTCCCAGTTAATAGCATTATCAGAATGCCCACAGAAGTTCCTTTGAAGTGGTTAATTATTAGCTGATATAACCTCACTTTTCAGAAACATGCTGGTTTAGATCAGATTTAAACAAGAAATGAAAAAACCTGTTAGGTAAACAACAACTCATCCTGAGAAACGTCTTCTGGTGGCCTTGTTCACACTGAAGTTCAAGAGAATGTTGCACAGAATGCTTCTGACTCTGGATTTCCCAATGGAAGTTCTCTGTCTTGCAACATTCACTGCCAGTATTACAGATGTACCCTTCCAGTGCATCCCATTCTGACAGTTGTGTTCTCCATCAAAGGCCTGCACATGGAGTGTCTCATCTCACAAGCTGACACAGTCACTCTTGAGTTGTAGAGGCAGGGGGTAAAGCTCAGGTGCATAACCTGAGACCTCACAGTCCAGCCAGACTGCTCATGCAAGCACAATTTCGAGTTTGAGACTATTCCCAGTTTCCATCCAGCACAGCAGAACTGCCTCAAGCATTACCGTGCAAGCTTCCACTCCTACAGTGCAGAAAGTTCACCAGCACCAAGCCAATCAGCCACTGAGCTGCTGCTGCCCAGCTCCTCCTAACAACAGCTTCTGAGCTGGTACAGCATTCCCACCTGGACATCTCTGTACTCATGGGCTAGGGCAAACCCCAGAGAAGTGACATCCTTCCCACAGAAGTTCTTCAACTTTCGCTGGTCTTCCTAGATCTGCAAGGCACGCTGTAGTCTACATGATCTCTCCTCATATTATTCATCCAGAATGCTTAGCTGGCAAAAGGGAAACCCTTCTGTGTGAAAACCTGGGTCAGCAGCCGCCACTCCACTACACCAGACTCAGTATCTTAGCAAAGCACACTGACACCTACTGAGGGCTACACTACATTTCCAAAATGTCCTCTAAGCAAGCTTATGTTATTTGAAAATTTGCAGGTCTCTCATGTTTCAAGCAAAGGCTACTGATCAAAGCTAGGTCACAGCCCTAGAAACACAGTCTCTTTATTAATAAGGGAAACTAAAAGAATTTCCACAAAGGAGCACAGAAAGGAAGCAAATGCTCAGCAGACATTACAACTTGCAGGAACCTGCCAAAAGTCCTGAAGGCTAACACAGGTATGTACAGCAACCAAGTGTATTACAGCAACTTTCTCCTGGTGTGAGAGCATATTTGCTGCATGGATGACCACACTGGGCAGCCAAACTCTAACTACACCCCAGTTATCTCCAGAGCAAGAAACATTGCACATGCAGAATACATGTGGCCATTTTAAGACCCACATATTCTGGGGAAACCCAGCCATCAACATATTTTATGCTGGTCAAATACAGAAGCTGAAGTTCTTATCCCAAAGAACTAAAAAACCTTGCTCAATGTTTGTTGTGATATACTACTTAAATGGAAATGCCAGCATTGCTATTTGAGCTGATTCTGCCAGTGCTATGAACAACATAAATTAAATCTAATTGCATAGATTTAGGCCACAGAGAATGAGAACTTGCATGAGACCAGCAGAATATCACTCTCACTATTTGGAACACCCTCTATAGGCAATATATTTGTTTATTTTTATGCTTATAGAAGCAGAAAACCCATTTTGAAAACGTTGACATAAGTTGGGCTGCTGCACATATTACCTGAGCCTGGCTGGTCCAATAAGAAAAATACAAGGAGGAAACAGGGCACACATATCTGCCTTGTGAGCCTCCTCCCTCTCCTCACCCTGCTCCTTTCTCCAGGGCACAGAACTGTATGCAGCCATTGCAGGCAGAATGTGTTATAGGAATTTGTCTTTGTAGTCAAAGGCAGAATAACAGCCAGAAACCAGACTCTGCTCAGCCAATGACAGGGCACGTACTGAAAAGCCTTCCAGCTTCCGTTTCAAAACAAAGAAATCTTGATAAGCCTAAAGGCAGCAGCTGCTGCCAGCCGCATGCAGCCGTCCTTACCTTGGGGACACCTGCTGAGCTGCTGCCTGTTAAATATTACATTAAAACAGCAGCTTTCCAAATAATGAATTATGTATCTATAGTAAAGCTGTGGTACACAGGGGCCTGGGAGGACATGGTTCGGAAATCGAAGAACCATTTGGGTTAATGGTCTGCAAGGCTGGAAAAAAAAATTACTGACGGCTTAATGATTTGTCAGAGCCCCAACAGAAGGAATGAGGGGAGCATAGCAAGTGCCCCCTACTCTTCCCTTCCACATTTTTTGAAGTAAGAGCAATCAGATGAGTTTGAAAGTCCCTAAAAGGGGTTATAAATCTAAAACACAGGGAAAAATAACAGGGCTATAAGCTTGTATGGCTTGTGATGGCAGCCAGCTTCAGTGTTCTAGCATTAAAGACGCAGAAGGTTCCACTGTATCATGTTCTTCATTTAAATGGTTCATACTGCGAAAGCAGAAACCCAAGACAGCAGTAACTGTTGTCTTCAAAGTCTGGTTCTGCCAGTTACCTCAAAGTGAAAACTCAATCCATGGTCTCTGAAGCAAATCTGCAAGCACTTGTCAAACACACACAGCTTCTCCAGCCTTCCAGAGAGGTTTTAATTCTCTTGCCTTGTTTAATTTAAGATCACCAGTTAGGTGATCCGAATGCCTAATTGTGAAAGCATTATATGCTTGTAATGACCATAATGAAGGAGCATATTTGTAGATATTCTACTCCTGTCTATGAGTCTAAATATGAGGAAGGCTGATTCTCAGGAAGTCAACAGTAGAAAGAACTGTTTATACCATACTCCTTATCCTAAGACAAGCTTCATCTAGTCCAGTTCTGTTACTGTTCTGTCCAATTAAAAACATCCAACACAGCTTGGATGGCATTTTTCAAAAATGGAATAGTCACACAACAGTAACTGCAAACCAATCATAAGTATATGAAAACAGAAGTGATGGTTTCAGTGTATGCTTCAGCTATTTCAGTATATGATTCAGTATATTTCATATGATTTCAGTATATGATGTAGCGTCAATTAAATAAATTAAAGAAAAAAATATTGTCCATTGCTGGAATATGCTTTTCACATAGAATTAAACATAAGTGTTCTGGGAGAACAGGCACAGAGACTGAAACTACAATTCCAGGTTATACTGTGCATCAGTGGAAAGATGCCTTCTCTGTATTAAAAAAAAAAAAAAAAAAAATCCTTTGAATGCCACAATGAGAAAGTCCTACATACCAGTGGAGAACTGACATACAGAGACACTCAATGATTTCCAGTATGACACCACTGGCTATCAGCTAGCAGAGTCAGAATGAAAAACACAGCTACCACATCCAGGCACCCGGATTAATCAAACATGGATTATCACAAAGCAAGGAATACTGTTTAGAGAGTTGGTTGTGTGGAACTGCAAAGGCAGTGCCAGCCCTAGAAAGCAGAGAGCAAAGAATGAAAGGAAAAACTGAGCAGCATGAAGCTTGTTCTTCCAGCACAGGATGGGAGAGGAAAGGAGGCCATTTTCTCAACAAAGCAGCGCTCTCAAAATGGGAAAGCCACATAGGAAATTAGGAGTGTACTTGTGTCTCACAAAGCTGTTCCTTTGCTCAGCAGCTCCAGAGGTTGCCTGGCACCTCCTCTCTCTGGAGAGCTTTAACTGGTGAGCTGAAGTCACCGTGCTCTGAGCAGTGTGCACATGGGTCACTGAGAGGCGGCGCAGCGTTGGCCAACTCTGCCTCTAGAGCACTACGATTCTTGGCAGCACAGGCCTCTCTGGCTGCTGAATCCCAGAGTCCTGTGGAGACAGTGGCCCAGATCCCACAAAAGCCTAGATACTGATTGGACAAAGCCCCAATTCCACTCAGATTTTAATACCGATGAGGGAGATTGGCACCAGAACCACATGGCTTTGCAAGTCATTTACTGAACAACAGACATGTCTCTGTGGTGTCCTGCCAGCTCCTTTCATATCTCCCAGCCCACGGAGTCCAGCACACCATTTCCTGGGGGCTCAAACAACTCGAAACAGTCAAGTGTACAGTCAGGATCCAGACTGTTTGTGGACTCATCCTCTACACCCAAGCACCTTGCATTGATCTCAGATATCACCTCAGGGTATTACCATTGCTTGCACCTTGCTGCATCCCAAGCCTATGGAATGAGTTTATTTGTAGGGATTTTTAAGACTGATTTCTAGTCAAGGAAACAGTTGTAGTAAATAACACACCAGTTCAAGAAGAAATAATTATCCAGGCCCTTTTCTTCCTCATCATGAGGCTTTTGTTCTATTTTCTGAACAGGAGCATCCACCAGGGAAGTGCAAAATACAAAGGG
The DNA here is from genome assembly GCF_015832195.1 of Motacilla alba alba. Classification (NCBI taxonomy): domain Eukaryota; kingdom Metazoa; phylum Chordata; class Aves; order Passeriformes; family Motacillidae; genus Motacilla; species Motacilla alba. The sequence continues at coordinate 18,206,080 of NC_052021.1, forward strand.
TTAAGGTCACATTGCTTAGGCTTCAGAGTTGAAAGAAAAGCCCCACACCACCACAATTTCCAGGTCCATCTAACAATGAATTTATCTAAACTCCTTTTTCTCTCCACTAACACTACTATATCAAACTGGAGATATGTAGTTGGGTTAACTGCATGAATTACTAACAGAAAAGCAAAATCACAGTGGCCCCTTTTCAACATGACTGCCATAGATGCAGAGCTTCCTCATTTCCAGTTCTGTACCTTATTCCCCTCAAATCATAGTGTTGTATGGATTGAATGCTTCCTTTTGCCAGGATGGCCTCTCAACTTTCATAATGTGTATAAAACCATCCACCCTGTGAGCACATCAGAGGAGGAAACAATGAGGCACAGACAAAATGAAGCAGGAGAGGTAATAGAGCTCAGGCTCAAATCCTGCCGTTAGCATGACCAGCCTTGGAGGTCCCCAGAGACAGAACCTTTAAGAATACTAAAAGCAAAGCTGAAAGTCTTGTAGGTCAACATCATGCAAAAATGACCTAATTGTCAGCCATCAAATATCCTGAGGTTGCTGGGCACGGGCTGCTCTTCTCACGCAGCAGCCAGCTGAACCCTCCCAGGAGTGGCAGCCACATCACTTGTCTGCTGCACATGGCATTCTCCCCAACAGTTCCGTTTGCTGAACACAAAGGGTGAGCCCTCAACATTAAAGAACGCTCCCCTCCTTTGAAGTTTAGGTTGTTTGGCTTGCCTGGCTACAAACTAAAACTGCACCTTAATCATCCAGCTTTGAAGTCCTGTAAATCTACAGCTGCAGAAAAGTAAGGACCACTTGGCAATAAAACATTCATTATTAAATTCTTTTGAATTTAAGTGGAAAAGGCTTTCCTGAAGCTGAAACTTTCTTTTTTGCCCACTAGAAATGAAGACATAAATGAAAAATCAACAATGACTTTCCAGATCAGAGGTAAATATGACTAGGTGACATTTCATAGCCCCAGTTTTGAATAGTATTGACCATTGTTCAGGAAATGGCGAAAGAAAACAAAAAAAAATTGAAAAAAGACATGAGAAAACTGAATGTTTTAACAACAGGCTGCAGAGGTTAATAAATAGTTTCATCATTTTGATGCCTTATTTAAGGTGTGTGTGTGGATGTAACTGATAGGAGTTTGACTGAGGTTAAACTGATAATAGGAAAAAACAAAGAATCCAGAATCTGTCATTGCTGCACATTTAACAGAGGGTATGAGCAGGGGCAAGGCTGTGCCACCAAATGAGACCTACAGGAATTCTCCACAGGCCCAACAGCCTGCATAACAAAGGATATACAGCAAGAGAGAACACTACTTTGGCTTGGGTGTTTCATTTCAGGCATGTCTGGAAACTCTTGCAGCCTCCACAAAAACAACTAGGGAATTAATCAAAACACAGTGTGGCCTGGCATGGAGTACTAGTGAGGAGATAAAATGGCGCATTGTGAGAATAAATCTCACTTGGAAAGAAACAGGCTTCATCTATAACCTGGTATAATAGAGCTAAGCCACAAAATCCTGCACTTCCTGGAATTTCAGGCTATAAGGCTTTGGAGAATCAGCTTCCAGTTCCCATCTCTGCTGACCGCTTCCTGTATTAATCTAGGCAAGTTCCCTCTCAAGGCTGAACCAGGAGCATTTACCTGGAGTTTTGTTTCCCGTTCAACCAATATTTCTTGGCCATGAATTGTTCATAGCCCAGCTTCTGTCCCTAGACCATCTGAACCTGTGGGAGAGACCACAGGTCGTACACTAATCTCACTCCTCCTGATGGTTTGCTCCTTCCCTGTTCAGAGATACAGAGAACAGCAAGGTCAGAACCACTGGAGCCTGTGGCTACTACAGTTTTTATGCAACCACATTTTTGATGCTATGCCTAGGGCACTGTTATCATTTAGTGCCTTTGAACAACCACATGTACTTACTGGGAAGGATGTCCTTATTCAGATGACAGTAAAACACTCTGCAAATTAAGTGCTTTCTGAAAAGGAGTTAAAGGGGATTGCCTTAAGTAACTGGATGGAAAGTGGCTCAAAAGCTGTCAGGAGTCCAGCTTCTTCAAAGCAAGATTAGCAACAGACTGATACTGAGCAGCTCATGGAGAAGCTCAGCTACCTCAGCATTTCCCACTCAGACAAACACTGATTCACCACGGCCCTTCCCAGACTGTCCTGGAAGCAGGAAGAGAAAAGATAGCACACAGCAGAGAGGGCACCAGAAGGAATTAGGAGTCCCTACCCTGCCAGTGGGCCTTATTCAGGAGGTGCACGGGACAGTTTGATGGATTTCACAGATCACATAGCTTTTGGCAGAAACAGGCTCCAAGAGTGAACACCCTCAGTTCAGTTGGCTGAAAATCTTCCTGTTGGTAGTGACTCACTAAAAGTACAACTGGCTGCTGCTCCCTGAACATCCCTCAGTCGTCCCTCAAAGGCCCAGCCTTACCTCTCCTGGCTGCGCCATCAGCCCCTCCCTGCAATGCAGACACAGGTGAGGCAGGCACCTTTCCTCAGCCCCTGTCTAGAAACACATTGCTGCTGTGGCACATACCATAAGGGAACAAAGCACTGGACAGCTGGCTGCCCCCAGAAGATGAGCAAAAAACATCCTATGCCGCCTTAGAAAGTGGCATTTAAATGTACACATGTACAACAAAACTCTAAAAACTAATTTATCACAATCAAACTAATAATCCAGTTATAATATTTTCCCTTCTTTTTTAATAAAAGCTTTACTGAGATGATTCTATCCTTAGGAATTTCTGAATTATTGTGTAAATTTTCATACGTGTGTACACATTTCACTCAACAAAATACCAAATAGTTGGAACCAGCATCTACAGGTCAGCTTAACTAAATTATCACATCTCAGCTGCTAGTTCTTGTGCAATCCCATTTTAAAATAGGAACACAGGAGGAAAAAAAAAAGGTAATGCAAATTTGTTTTCTTTAAGTTTTTTCCAAAACATTTTCCTCAGTTGTACACCAGTGATGAAAACCTATACAATTCCCATTTGCATGTATCACTTAGAAAAAATTTATATTCAAACAAGGAATCAGAGAAATGCACATATTAAGTAAACACCAACATTCATAAATGCCAAGTAATATATATAAAATTAGCCAGGTGAGTGAGTCAGATTCCTCGGATCCTGTGGAACCAACACATGTCCCAGACACACGGAATCACTGCCACTCGCCTTTATGCAAACCCCACATCTGGACTACTGGCTAAACAACAAATGCCACAATGAAGACACATGCAAAGGAAGAAAATAATTTACAATCAATGTGTATATTGGGAGTTTACTACACTGTCAATTTCTACAATGCTAGAGGCAAATTGCTCTCATGAAGAGTTTTGTATGTACCTGTAGAAAAATCAATATTTCCTGAAGAAGCCCATGCAGCAATTCACAAAGTGAACCTCAAAACAGCAAGGTGAAAAATCTCTGTGGAGTCATGCACACAGGGACCCCTACATGGGAGAGATGCTAAGAGGAAATATGCTGTTCCTTCACTAAGTATAATTTATTTTATTATTTCAGTGTAGATTGAAAATAAAATGCTCCTTTTGCACAAAAGAGACAAAAAATAGTGGACCAATACTCAGCTGCCTACCTAAACTTATCTGTAAAAACAAACACCCATATTCTCTGCTGCTGTTTTATTCTGCATCAGGAATTCTCTCCCTGTACAAAACACATGCTCCATGTTTAAAGAGTTAAACATCCTCTCGCTTAGTCGGCTTTTCTGAATGTAAAATGCAAGATAATAACATACGCTGTATCTTGAACCAAAACTGCACACAGCCTAACAAAACCCCCCGTGCTAAACGACAGGCAGCATGAATAGATCCATTTCCACTGCTTGTTAATTCAAAATAAATCCTTTACTGTGATTTAAAGCAAAACAGACAACACTAAACACACCAAAAATATCATTACTTACCCTTTCGGAGACACTTGCTTTTCTTAAGATATTTGGCAGAAAAAAATGGCATGGCTGCAACACTGAGGTTTCAGCCAAAGCTGACCTTTTATTATCAAGTGCTAAGAGCAAAATGAACAGACCAAAGAGAGAAAGCAAATTATTATACCAGATCTTTAAAATGCTCAGAGATGAGCAAAGGGAATTCAGAGTGGGATAAAGTATGTCAAGTTGCACGGTGGGGATTGCAGATATCTTTCTGCTCATTAGCACTGCTGTTCGAGTTATTTAAAGTGTGCTCGGGGGAAATGAGGACAATTTCCATGACAATATGTACAGTATCATATAAGGAGGAAGCATTTTTTCAGGCAGAACTTCTGCATTACTCTGCTGCTACAACAACATATGTTCAAAAGAAAAAAATAAAAAAACCCCCAGGTTTGGATAATGTAAAAAACCCGATTCTATTAACCAGTCCTTGTCCTGAGTAGAAAATGTAGCACTATAAATCTCCTGTCATGCCTCTGGGTTATCTCTTCATTTCCTCCTTAGGCACTTCTGGCTATCTCCTTATTTCCACTTAGGCACAAGAAAACTTGCTTCAGTATGTTTTGATTCCAGACAGTCATCCTAGTACCCCCATGCCTCAGTTTCCCTGTTTTTCAAATGGGGCAACAGTGTGACAGTGCTTTTACTTAAACACAAAAATATCTTTGAGACTCTTGGGCAGTGGGTAATAAGAGAAGAACCAGAGCTTAACCCCATTGCTTTGTCCTATATGATTACAGCTGTTTATTTCCCCTTAGTCCACCATGCTGCTTTTAGGTCTCCTAAAAATCTTTTGCTTTTATTCAACCAAGCTGACCTGATTTTGAAATTCAATCTTATTTCTATTGCATCTGCTGTCTCTCTGGAGTGTTTAAGGCAGTTTGGTACTGACTTCATAACATTTTGAATTCCATATAGCCGGGACAGTACATTTAGTGGCAATGACATTTATCAGTGTTTGCCTCCTTCTAGTCACCCAGAATTCACTACCTCTCATTCACCCAACCACAGCATATTGGTTGGGCAGGCAGCAGCTCATTCCTTGGAATATAAAGGACAATGCCAAGAGTTTGACTACCCAGTCTAATGTTTCTATGCTTCAAGTCCTTCTATGTGTAATGACCCAAAGATGGAATTCACCCTTTTAAAGGTTCATGTATTCATGGAAAATGCATAAATACAAATAATCCATACTTCCAGCAGTGCTTTAGCTCTTGGCTTTTACTGATTCCAGTCTTATGGGTACTGCCAAGTCATCAGTGCACTAAGATACAAGAAAGCAGCTACCTGTCAGCAAGGGAAAACATTTTGTAACCTATAACCACTAACCCACTGACTGGATTTGAAGTCAGCTTTCTAGACTGGCAAAGGAAGTGATCCAAAGGAAACCAGTATTAGTCTCATAAGATAAAAGAATATACAACACTACAATGAAGACTGTAAAAACCAGGGCTGCACTTCACAAGATATGGAGCTCCTAGCTGTGTCTCTTCTTGAACCATTTGTTGTCAGCATGAAACAAATATTACGTTTTTTGGGAAAGACAAGTTTTATGCTCAAGAAAAATCCATTCAGCAAGCCATCTGAAAAACTCAGCACAGTTTAGAATTCATAAATGCTACGATATTCAATAGGATGTCATTGTTCTTGTATCTGTACCATCATACAAGAACAAAACCCTGAACCAAACAACCCAACAACTGTCAGCTCTTTCATTAGATAGTTTTGAAATCAGCTGACAAGCTTTCAGGCATAAATAATTCTTCCATAGCACACCTCAAGCTAAGGTCAGGTTAACCTGATATTGTAAAATCCCATTTCATTCTTAAGCATGCATGGAGCAGAGAGGGACAGTAGAAAGGAAAGAGATGAGAAAAGAGTCCCCTATGAGCCAGTGACACAGGCAACGGCCATCTGTGAACCACTGCAGGCTGTGGGCTGGACCTGGGGAATGTACAGTATCATAAAAGGAGGGAGCATTTTTTCAGGTAGAACTTTTGCATTACTCAGCTGCCACAGCAACATATCACCTTGGAATGGGGGCCCAAGCTTGCTACTGCTAGCTGCAGATGGCCCAATCTACACCATATTTAATCTGGAAACACTGCCTGATCTTGTGTCATTAAAAAACTCCCTGACACTTTCTCCCAGATTTAACATAATTTATGGCCTCACAAATCTTTCCATGGATATCTGGAAATATTTGGGGGTGGGGACCCTTTCCATCACTCCTAATTCCTTCCAGCAGACCCTAAACAAAAATTTGCTCTAGAATCTGGTTATTTTGAAGGAGAAGTTAAACAGTCAGGATAAACTCTGAGTTCATTCCTAAACCTCATGACGCTTCCTTGTGCTATCACTGTGTGGTACATGGGAAAAGATGTCATGCCCAAACAGCCCTCAAAACACCAGCTTCCTCTTTGCCAGCAAACATGTCCCACACGCAGTGACACACCAGACTGGAGTTCCTGATGAACTAAGTCTGCCTTTTTGCACTCAGTAAACTTAAAAAAAAGCCCAAAACCTAACCAGTAAAAACCACAGCACAACCACAAGGGAACTCCCTTCTCTGCCAGTTTAACACAGGGTCAAATACAGACTAATGCAGTAGTCCCTCCCAGCTGCCTAAGATCCTGACCCCTTAATGACCTTGCACAAACCCCTAGTGCTTTTAACTCCAGTACCCTATATTCTGCTTCATTTCCAGCTCACTCTGCCCTTGGAGCTAAAAACAGAGGTTGCCCTCCTGTTAGACTTGCAATTTCCAGGGAAAACTTTGAACTTATGTAAACAAGCATCTGTATCTCTCATCCAGGGCCATGAAACACAGGATCTCTCTCTATCCCTCCCCACCTCCTACCACCACAGCCTGCTTTGAGAAACCCTAAGACCTTGTATCTTCATGATGAGAAAACTGTTTATTCTTTGTCCTCTGGCACTCTTCTGTTGCTCAGGCATAGCTTTCCTTAATCAGCTCTCCAGACAGACTAAAATCAGGTAAAACTTTCCATCCTGACAAAAATCTGCACATACCAAGAATAGAATGAATTGGACCCAAATCATCAAATGCTGTCATTCACCCACTGTTAAGACCAAAGAGAGAAATTCCCTTAGTAATGCTTTTAGAAAGGGCTAGATACAACTGGGACTGCAAGAAATCTAAATTTTTCTGTTATGTATCATGGTACTAAAACCACATTAACATACGATCAGTGGGTTTCTCCTCTTTTATTCATCCTTCTTCCTACAAGTTCAGATCCCAATTCAGAGAGACTGACTTGGGAGTGCACAGAGCACAACCTTTACTACTAGCAGCAGGCTAAGTAGTGTGGAGAAAAGCACCCACGGCTCTTCATTACTGCATTTTCTGTAACACATTTCAGTATCAGGTTTCAAAACACTTTACTGAAAGACAGCATCATCTTCTCCATCACACAGATGGGAACTGGAGAAAGGGACTGTGACTTCTGTATAACCACCACACAATTAAAAAAGGGAACAACAGGGAGATTTTTCTGATATGTAAGTGAGCGACACATAGGTTTTTGGTTCCTCTTCTCTCTCCCAAGAAGAGAGAGGCCCAAGAAGATTTTACCATCTTAGACAGAGAATGACATGACTGACAGCAAACATGAAAACTCCTCATTTCTATTAAAGGTCATTAGTTGTTTGCACATGTTGAAATTTTCCACTGAATTGCAGCCTTGGGGGATTTTCTGCTGTTATTTCCCACCTGGGCCCAGTTAACATGAAACTCAGAGAGAAAGGCACTGAGACACAACCTTATTGTTACAGGATCTCATCACAGACTATGTGATCAGGCTGTGTAGCTCTCACAGTGCTAGAGTGCCAGTGAGGGGTGGGCAGCAGGGTGGAGCTGTCCTCCACCACACAGTAACACCTGCCTGCTCTGGAATGGCAGCTGGTCGAGAAGCAGGTGCTCCCTCCCTGGCTCCAGCACCGTGCCCAGGCTGGAAAGGGACCAAGGCTCTGCAGCCCAGCAGGGTAAATGAACAGGCAGGTGGCTGTCAGAGGATGGCAGCGTGGTGTGCCAGGCAAAAGCTGCTCTGCTTTGCAAGCCCAGACACAGGAGTGATACCAGATGACTGCAATAATACCTCAGCCTGCTTCCATACACCCAACTCCTATTTTATCAGATGAAAAGAGCATGCACTCAGGGTACCAATTTAAAAAAAATTCTCCCCCCTACAAAGTGACCAGAATAGATTTCTATCTGTTGCTGATTGGGCTGATAAAAGTAGTTTTGTTTTTTTTTTTTTTTTTTTTCCTTTCAGCAGTTTAGAACTAAGCCTGCCCTAGAACAAGTAGGGTCATTTTAGTCTGTGACCACATACATAAATTGTATCTGCAGAACAAAGGAATCTCAGGTCAATTAAAAAGATCCTGTGGCTATAATATTCTTCTGGGAAGATGCCATCTACATATGCTTATTACAGCCACATAAATCCCACCCCCTCATTTGCCTCAAGCAAAGTAATTGTCTTGAAAAGCAAGCAAAATAATTATTTTTCCAACATACTTGTCATCATTAATTATGGCCAGAATAGCCAAGTAGGAGCTCATGCCCAGGCTTTTAAACGCTTGTAGCTAGTTAGCATGGCTGCCTGTAACTTTTCAGCTTTTTCTGCAGTGTTAACATTAACATACTGTGGCTTCATTAAATCAAGGCACCCACTGACAAGCTAAATATGATTCATCTGAGAACACTGAGACCCTTCATGCTTATCTGTCCCTCAGCAAGGATGGGGTTTAATTTATGCCAATGTATAAGTATATTCGAGCACTGCTGGCTGTATTCCTAATGTCACATTCAGGCAAACGCGTTCCAATGAAGAATAGATTTTTTTTTTTTTAAACACAACAACTGGAAGTTGCAGCTATTAAATGGCAGGAATCCACTGAGCTGAAGGCATTTCATAGGCCACTTCTGCAAAGCTATGGGGCATTAATCTACAAACATGGAATACTAGCTTCTGAAAAACCAGAATGAAAGCTTTGGCCTGGCTCCTGTACTTCTCCCTGAGCCAAGTCTCCCACTGAAGTTGATGGGACTTTCCCTGCATAAAGGCTACAGAGTTTGCCCTACTTTTCTCCTTTTTTTTTTTTTTTTCCTAGTTTAACAGGACAGGCAATGGAAGGGAAAGACGTGCTGTTTCCCTGCTACATGGATAGATGTGCAGGGTTGATGTGATGTGATGAAAACCCACCTGGTTCAGAAGATTACAGTGTAGTGCAAAGTCCACAGATAGCTTCCAGAAGGCAGTTTTATCTTAACTGATTTTTGAATGACATGTTTTTAAAGTAACAGTGACTTTTGTTGGTCAACCAGCCTGAACACATTCTGGATTCTGAATCATTGCCACTCTGGCCATTCATAAATATCAGGTCAGCCCACCAAAATCAGGAGATGGGCTTCCAACCAATGGGAATTTTTCATTTTTATCCATCTTCTAGTTTCTGAGCCTCGGCAGATCCCATTTGGTATCTTTATTTTAAATCCATAAGCATTAAGAGATTGTTCTTTATTGATGAAAGCTGCAAGTTTTACATAATTACAGTATTTGGAATTAGGGTTTTCAAGGGAAAACACATACACACAGTGAGATAGCATATAACTTCAGGCCTATGTGCCTTCAACAGGAAATCCCAGAGCCTTGTCACATTTTTCTTAATTCATTTTGTAAATGAAGTAAATTAAATTATTCAGGTACTCAGAACAGGATGAGGACAAAAGTATCTACAGCACTTACAAAGCAGAACAAGACAAAAGGGTAAATCTGTAGTGCTTAGTTAAGAGACACTGATATAGTAAACTGATTGGTAACACATTTTTACTACTTCAACTGGGCACAAAGCATGGCTTTTAGTGACAAGTAAATAAACCACAACAGAATAAATCACGAAACCTGTATGTGCTGTGAGAGTGGGAAAGGAGTCTTTGCTTACAGCCTCAGCACAAGAAATAGATGCAATTGTGTTCCTAGTCCTACTAGCAAGAAGTTTAGCACAGGCACATGTACTCTCCACCCTGATCAGAATAATGGAAACTGAGACAAAGCAGAGCTGCTGGTCAGAAGCTCCAGACAAGCCCCCCAGAGTCTCTTGCTGGATTCTCCAGCACAGCCACTCAGAGCACCACAACTCTGCCCTCATGTGCAGCTGAGACAAGGAAAGGCCCCGGGCGCCAGTTAGGGGAAAGGGGTTTTTTTCTCCTCAGAGTAAGCTCCGATTTTCATCCTCATTACACAATTGCCACTCCACAGTCCCTCAAGCATAGATAATGTACCACAGCAATGCCAGTCACCATGCAAACCTCCCCAGGCTTTTACAGGGAAAGGGAAAGAGGAATAAAGTAGTAAAATGCAAATCAGTCACATACTGAATTTCAAAGCTGCCTTTAATTACAATTCTTCCTGTTTCCCTGGATGTTTGGAGCACTGCTTTAAGCAAGCCAAACTGATAAACAGAGTCCTGATCATCTTATTAAACTCCTTCAAGCATATAACATCTGCCTTGGCAAGTCACTGGCTTTGAACAGAATCTGAATTCTGTGCTACAGTGAGGCAGAAGAATCAAGGTACTATACTTCAGTATTTCTATTTTCACATCCCTCCACTGGGCAGAGACTGAGACAGAACTTCTCTTTCATGCACAAACGTGAGGAAACAGAGACAGCGCAGGTTCCTGTAAGACTCCTGAACAAGAATGCATCTTCTTTAAGGGTTATACCACTGCTTTCCTGGGACCTGCAGAGGCCAAGATTCCTCCTTTTTGGATGACACCTCCTCAGGGCAGCAACTTGACAGTGAGCTTTCTATTTTCCCTTTGCCTCTACCGGAGACAACAGCAGGACAACTACTTCTCTTCAGAACTGACAATTACATAAGTTTTTAACCCAGCTAGAAAACAGGCTTATTAAATACAGCAAAAGCTGCCTGTATTTCAAGGTGCAGCAGGAGAAATAAAGACAGCCATGACACTTGGCCAAATTCTCAGTCAGCAACAATGATGTCAGCATAGCCCGATTTATCCTCCGCTGACAGATCTTACCCCTCTTGTTTCCAGCAAAACCACAGCTGAGAGCTTTAGGCCTGTTCACTGAGCTCCGGGGCTAGATTTATACTAGGAGCTTTTCCAGTGGTGCCAGAGAGTAGAAGGCTGAAGCATCACTCCAGTACACCATCAGCTTAGACTAATGGAGCTGCAGATCTGCTACCATAACACATCCTGTAGCCCACACTGACAACACTGTCCTATAAAGATGGGTAATGGATATTGAACTGCACTGGCAATGTCTGCTAAGGCAGATGTGGTCATCAGAGAGGACATCTATTTTCACCCCTGACCAGTAAAGAGAGTATAATATATATACAGCTTCAGACTGGTACACCTAGAGTAATTTAAGCACCTTTATTCACAGAAGCATCTTCACAACAGAACAGAGACAGAAGAAATGAAAGCGTATTTCAAGGAGATCGGAACAGTTTTTTAATTCAGTGCAAATGGGTTTGGCCCAAATTAAAACCTCTCAAGATACCACATTTTGCAGAAAGTATTTCAATGTCTTTACTAATAAATATGTCTCTTATCTAAAAGCTGATCTCCAACAGAAGAAAAGTTCAGGCAAAAGCAACCAATGCAAAAATTAAGAAAAAAACATTTGAAAGACAGTTTGCTATTCTGGGATAACACAAAAGGAATTTTTTGCTTTGCTGAAAAGTAATTTCAACCTCTCTTTCATCTGATTTTTCCAGGAAGCCTTAACTGATATCTTTCCCTAGATTTCTTACTCTGAGATCATCACCTTCACAGGAAAAAGATGTAGCCAAGTAATAAAAAAAAAATCTGAGAAAAAATAGAATCCCACAACAAAGCCCAAACCCCCCCAAAAACAACAGCCAAACAACAAAACCACCCTCCACCCCCCACCCACCCAGACTAAACAAGGCTTTTACTTTTCTCCAGTGGTATCTAGATTAAGCCCTAAAAGCTTCTTTGTTCACAAAAGGCCCTGCAGGTGAGAGTGTCACAGGGGCTCAGAGGACTCCTTTCCCAGTGGAGTAGCACAGATAGTAGGAGACATTTGCACACTCTGTGCTCAAACTGCTTTGATCCATCAACACCACCAGCTAAACACTTCACACCACCAGCCTCACTGATAAGGACTGTCAGCATCTTCATCACTCTCCTACTGCACACAGGGGTCACTTCTCAGAGTCTGCATTACTTTGCTTTACTCATTTGTCCTTATGGAGAGCAACAGTCTCTCCACCTTTCATACTGAATATATAGACACTCTTGCACTAAATTGCACTCTTGCAATTTAAAGGGAGAGGCTCCTCCCCTCCAAGTTTCTTTCCCCCACTGCGCAGCAGAAAAATATCCCAACACACTTGAAGCCAGTGCAGTGATACACACTCGAACATCTGAAGAGCCAGGAATTGAGATGTTAACTCTAAAACCCACTAGTGGTGATGCAAATATCCTCATATAACAGGTTAAGATGATTTACTGCTAATCACTTGCACACGAACACCCAGGTAACACACTTAGCCCTCCCCATCACCACCTGCACAATGACAATCTCAATTTTAGAGCTGTGGACAGCTGCTTCCTACAGCTGACAGAAATTATGTTTTTCGATCATGGTACTACCTCAAAATACCAAGAATTAAATATTTAGACAGAGAAATCATTATTGATTAGATTTGGTAACAAGGGATCAACGACTTAAATCAAGTACATAATGCAGCCACAGGATGGGGAGGGAGGGGGATGAGATCTCAGGATGGAAGAAGGATCAGAGCAGGGGTATTCAAAAACCTCATAGATTTTAGGCTCAAAAGAGTTGGATCCTATGGGTTTACCTGACAATCTGGAAAATGAAGCAGCCTGGAACATCTTGATTCACAAGTTCTAGCCCCCAGTATCAACAGTAAATAAATGGTTTAGTTGAGGGTATACCATGTACACCTCGCTGCTAGCTGAAACAAGTTTCAGAATGTCACACAAACTTTAATCAAAACAAAGAAACTGATGATCTTCCCCAGGATACCAGTGTCTTGGTGGAGTACAGAAACAACACATTTCCTCATCTAATTTTTTTGCTTTGCTGTTTCTTCCCTCTTCCTGCAATGTATGTACAGTGTGGTTCCTACTGTGGTGGCAGTAGGATGTCTGCATTTTAAGTACCAGCACTCATGCTTGTGATCCATGGGTAGCCACATTTTGGACTTCTGAACAGGCTGCTACAACCAGCGTGAGAACCCTTTCTGGAGTCATCTTGTCTCCTTAGGTCTTTCCTGATACACTCACTAGAGTGAGCAGTACCTTAGCTAAGAATGTGTCAGGCTTCTCCTGTTTTGTAGTGCACTGCAGAGGATGTCTCACTGTGCAGCAATGAAAATGTACAACAGACATGATGCTCAGCGCCATCCACCTGCTATCCATAGACAAGGAGCCTTTCTGCAGGCACTGCTCAGCTGCAGCCACCATTCCCAGTACTGCATCACAGCACTGCCACCAAAAGAACAGGCTGGATCCGACCAGCTAGCCTAAGCAACCTCATCACAATATTCCACTGAGCAAGGTAAGTGGGGTTAAAAACTGAAATTGCCCAACTCTTGATTAAATGAAGAATTTTGCATTATTACCTAGCACTAGGCATTGTAAGACTCCTTCAGTCACCCGGAACACAGCTGTTCTGCCCAGGATTACCTGTGTTTTGCAGGCTGGGCAGCTCACCCGGGGCAGAAAGGGTCGCATGGTCCAGGATGGATCTGCCCCTCCAGCCTGGTACTGACAGCAGTCCAGGTCTTTCTGTCCTGGTGGAAAGGAGTCAAGTAAATTCTGCTAAGAGTCTGACTGGGTCACCTAGGAAGGGTACCTGGGGAAGGAAGAACATCTCTGCAACTGATTCTTCTGAGACAGAGGCTTCTCACCCGTCACTCCTGAATCAGCTTTCATGTTTTTTCCTGCTGTGCTCTAAAGCACTACCTTTTTCCTCAGCACTTTCCTCTCCAGATCTTTTCCCAGACTGATTTCCCAAGGCCAGTGGGTAATTCCCAGTCTGAAAACCCTGGAGAATGATCTGGCATTTAGCCCACTCCATCCAGGAGTCGACAGAACAGAGCTAAGACTGGTGGTTGGACCTTCAGGGCCTCACACAATACTTCTGACAATTAAGTTTCCTCATATTGCTCCAATGACCTTGCACACATGACAGTGTTTCCTGAGTGGACAGCAAACTGTGTTCTATACCTGCCACTAACTCTTCCTTAAAGAAATCAAGGCTGGACAGTCCCTTTGAACATAAGGATCAAGCTTACATTATTATGAAGTACAAAATTTCCAGCTACCTATAAATCTTTGTGTTATCATGACGTATATTTTACATGCAGTCATAAAAAGAAAGAGAAATAATCCATGTAATGACTGTCCCGAGCTAGACCACTTGTCCAAGCAAGAACATAAGTACTACAAAGGTAACTAATCACTAATCAACAGGAACATGATAAATGATGAATTTCAAAAAGAGCGTTGGTTTCTAAAGGGCAAAGTTTTCCAGACAAAATGGGCTAGCTTGCTGCAAGGAGGCTGTAAAACAAGTAAAGTGCAGCAGCAGCAAAGTGCTTGGATTTTGTTTCAGTCTCCATGGCTCTAGAATCCCTTAGTACTAAAACTCAAGATGTCTGGAATATGAACACTGTCAGAGGTACTCAGAACTCAGGCTTCTCAAAAAAGCATTGTCATAGCACTCAGTGTATTCAACTTGAAAAGAAATATGCAATAGGCAGCAACAGAGCACGAAGCTGACAGAGAGGAGGCCATTTCTGCCCTTAACAGGAACATGGCTTTGATTCCTTTGCCACAGTTCCCCATATGCAAAAGGGGGAAGAATACTACTTATTTCATTCTTGTGTAACATGGCCGAGGCTCCACAACAATTAATGCTGGCTCTAAGCTACAAAATCACTTAATAAGGCATGACTGAGCTAGATCAGGCACAGACACAATCACATTTCTGTCAAGTTAGGGAAAGCACACAATAGTTTACATCAGCTTTATGCCAGCTGCAGGAGAAAAGATACCTAATCCAACAAAACTGGAATGATAGAAGCAGACCATATCTATATAAGCAGACCATATCTGAGTAAAAATAAAGCTTGCTAGTTTACAGCCTGGGGGGGATGTATTTTCTTTTTTTAAAAAAAAAAAATTGAAACATCAAAGAGAATTTATATCAGAACAGTACTTTGGATCACATGCCTGCATCTTTGGTACTAACAGCTCCAAAACCATGTTCAATTTTTGAACAGCCCCAGACTGTCAACTCTTCAGTACGTGTTAAACTTCTCATCAAATGCACACAGTATGAGGTTCTAGTCTCAGCTCTTCTTCAAATTTTGTATTTAGATTTTTGTTTGCATCTCCATTTAGAAGCTTCCAAGATTTCTCTCTCCCTAGGGAACACATCTTTAAATGTTTTATTTAGTGTTCAGATAGTATCTTCATAAAGATCTGTAAACAGAAATATGTGAGAGCGTGTGAAGATAGTACAAGCACTGCAAACTGCAGTGACAGAAGTAGAACAAAGAATCCTAGATCGGTTACAAAGACAAAAATGTGTCACATTTTTCATCTCACACAAACCATGTGAGATGAAAAATAATGTATTATATGAAAACAATACGTATGTTATGGAAAAATGAATCCCAGCAACCACCACAGTTGACAGGGAATGGTTAATTACGAAGGAATCTGTATGTGATAAAAGCAGCAAAGAAGGCATTGTTTTGTCTGCAAAACAAGAGATCTCACATCATCAATCCTCTTCCAACATATTACATGGCTCTGTGAACTTCAGATGATGTTGTACAGTTACCTGCTGTATGCCCACTGAACACCTTCTCAGCCTCACAGACAGGGCTCTTTCCCTGCTACTCCTGTCTGAATTAAGTGATTTTACTAAAATTGGAACAAGCCTAATATCTGTGAAAATCAGACTTCTGTGAAAGTTTTATTTTTCAACAAAATTATTAGGTGACCTAGCCATGAAAAAGCAAGGTTAAAATGTTACTGGCTTTTCTGTTACTATACAGCCTACATACAAGCTAGTGTAAACAGTTTGTAAAGGCTATCACAACTACTTATGTGATTCAGAACTAGTTCCATGCCTTCTCACCACACATGTACCATGCAGGGTTTTCTTATAAACTAATATGGAGTGTGCTGAGTTGCTGTTCAACCAGGCAGGCAGTTCTGTAGTTGTCACTAGTGGATATAAACCATACTGTCTTGCACCGACACACGTTCCTAAATGCTGTCTCATGTTTCTCTAGGATTTTCTGTAAAGTTATCCATTTATACTTTAAGACCGTATCTTCTGAAATGGGATCAGAAAACTGAACTTCAGCGTTAGTGTCTACAATACTATCCAGAATTTATGCAAACCTCAAACCATGGAGAATATACACCAGGAACAATTCAAGCTGACCCTCATCCTGAATAGGCTGATTTCTGATGGAATCATCTCCCTACAGCACTCCAGGGCTTCAAGACAACAAAGTGAGTAGAAAAAAAGGTGATGCAGAACTTATTAAAAGGTATGTGAAAACATCACAGGGCCATGCTACTAAGTCAGAAAAAAATTCTCAAGTGGTCTGAAAGCCAACAACCTGCAGCACCAAAGGCCAAAGCGGTAGGGAGAGAGGGCTGGCTGGCCCCTTCATGACCCTGCTTGGACCTTCAGTTCCTGCAAGATCTTCCCCACAAAAGGCAGCTGGGATGACATTTTAGGCTTAAAGGGGAAAACAACAGGACAAAACAATAATGATTCAACATAGAATTGATGTTTCTTCCAAACTCCTTGCTTTCCTCCTGCCTGCAGGGAACCCTTGCAAGAAGCCACAGCAACAGTTCCTTGTCTCTCTCTCCCCCCTGTAGCTGGATTGGTGTCAGCAGCAGTGAGGCATACACACTTCCTAATCAAGTTATTTACAACTGTTCATCACAACATATACATACCACTTGCCTGTTTATGACAAAAATTAATCTCAAAGGCTCAATTGCTACAACATTAACAAATCAACATGGTGCAACAAACAAAACTGGTTTTTCTAGTAATAGCAAGATTAACTGTGACTCAAAAGACAAAGAGACTGACTCACCATCTCATTGCTGGTTTAAGATTAAATCTACGCTGATCTCATATTTTAGCAGTCTTACTCCAGCTATACACCTCACTGCTTGGGAATGGACTCTGCTCTCTCAATAGTCTTATCTGGTAAACATGAAGTAAATAAAATAATTGAATACTGATGTCAACACCTTCATTGTCAATACCTTCATTGAGGGTTTTTTAACTTCTCCATCCATCAAAACTTTCAATAACAGTGTTTACCCCCCAATCTTATGTGGCTGCTATTATGTCTAATTTCAGTCAAATACCTTTACAAGTCAATTCTTTTCATCCTTCTCACTCATGTGTTTTTATAAAAATAAATATGTGTATTTTTAACTCTATATAGAAATATATTTTGGTTTTAAGAGCTGTGTTGAATGCTGTACTACACTGAGCCATGAAGGAGTGGTCCTTCTAAGGATGATAACTAATATGTTTATGGGTAAGTGGTAACTATATGCTACCTCCTTTCTGGTGGATGATGGCCCCCAAGCCAACACTTTCACAGAAGCTGTTGGGGCAGTTAACATTTCTGCCGGAATTGCACTGAAACTGAATTTGTTGTCAAGTTACAAATAGCAGGGAGTCTCTGGATCTTAGAAACTATTTACAATATAGGTGGATGAATGGTAGTATTTGTTGAGAAGTAAATACATTCTTTTATCCTAATGCCTCTTTAGTGCTCAGATACTTTTCAGATGAGCTCATAAACCACCTTGCCCACTCTTGATTCTGTGAAGAATTGCCCATACAAAGACATGTGAAAAATAACATCTTAAAAGAAAGTTTTGTCTCCCCCAGTTTTTCTAACACAAGCAAATCTCTGAATATGCAGCAATGTACAGTATTATCTCTTAATCTACCTGTGATTATGAAGTTCTCGTTGATGACAAGCTAAACCTAGAAAGTGTTTGGATGCATGGGGGAAATCCTAGCAATGAGATTTTACATATCTTGGATGCCTCCTTATCCCAAATCCAACACCCAAAGGAATAGCTGCACTGAAAAAGAACACCAATTACATGTGCTGAGAATTTCAAACTGGTACCCAAGGAAGAACAGCTTGAGCCATCACAAACCACAATTGTTGCAAGCAAGTCCCTAAAAGGTCCCCGAAG
The DNA here is from genome assembly GCF_015832195.1 of Motacilla alba alba. Taxonomy (NCBI): domain Eukaryota; kingdom Metazoa; phylum Chordata; class Aves; order Passeriformes; family Motacillidae; genus Motacilla; species Motacilla alba. Next base: position 18,224,395 of record NC_052021.1, read on the forward strand.
ATGTGGCTGGAGCGTTAGTATAACCTGGCAGGTAAACATCTTTCAGAGACTGCAACCTGATTTCTCTATTCAACCCAGCCTCCTCACTTCCATCTCAGTTTAATTCCTATGGAATTAAAAGTGGAGTAGAAATAGATGAAAGAAGGAGAATGAAAAATTAACTAAGTGATCTCTATTAATAACAGCTTAGGGGAATCAATGAGACAGACTGGGGGTGTGTTACTCCCAGGAGAGTGAGAAAGGACAGGCCAGACCTCAGCATGCCAACATGGTCTGAGAAAGAAGCTTGGAATTAAGTACACTTTAAAAATAAATCCCAGTCATTTCTGAGTGTCTCTCATGGCTGCAGTTTTAATGCTGAATCTCTGCTCACAATATTTCTGGCTTTCAGCCAAATATTTGAAAGTCGGTATGATCTTTTTTTCCCTCCTCCCTAGCCATCCATGATTTTAAAGCATTCCCACAGCTGTGAAAGAAATGATAGCTGGGAGGGAACAGTGCTTGGGTACCCAGAGGCTGCTCTCTCACATTTTTTCACAGCTGGAATTCTTCATGGTCTTTGGCACAAACCCTTGCTACTGCCTTGGCTGCTAGGCTGCCCTTTGTATGGGTGCAGCTATCTGAACAGTTTCAGAATTATTTTTAATTGGAGAAATACTGGATTTTCCCATAAGCTCACATAAAAATAGGCAGCTGTTACCACATGAGAAAAAAAAAAAAAGGAAAAAAAAGTAGCAAGCCTATCTGGAGTAGACGTTAATAATTCCAACAGATTCATATTACAGACTCCAGATATGAAGCACAGGCTGCATCTTAAGCATCTCAAAGATGTGACACGATTTCCCTTATTCACATGGCCCTTCCCTTGCAAAACTAACTCCACCCTGAAGTTCCAGTTTGCAGCACTAGAGTTGCTAAGCATGAGTGAGCTCCTGGAGAGAGGGCAGCAGGCGGGAATCACAGGAGCCAGGAGTCAGCCTCCTGTCTGCCCACTTCTTCAGCACGGGAGCCACCTCTGTCTCACAGTTTGCTGCCATTACTGTCTGTCATTATTCAAGCATAAACAGGATGAACACAGGAAACCGAAGCAGGGTCAGGCCACTTGGGATGGATGTGGAGAGGTTGTCAGAATAAGTAGAAATGAAACAGGAAAGGCCAAGACCCATCTGGAATTCAATCTGTCCAAGGATGTTAAAGACAAGAAAGGCTTTTCCAAGTGCATCACAAAAGGAAAATAAAGGATAATGTTACTAAATGGAAGGGTACCCTGGAGCAGAGGGTACAGAGAAAGCAGAGTTACTGAACACCTTCTTGTATTAGTCTTCTCTGGCAAGACCAGCCCTCAGGCATCTCTGACCCAAGAAAGGGTAAAGGAATGTTGGAAGGAAGATTTCCCTTGGTCAAGGAGGACTGGGTTAGAAAACACCTAAACAGATTTGACATCTACAAGTCCATGGGCCCTGATACAATGCAACCACAAGTACTCAGAGAGCTGGGGGACACCAAGGCAAGATTGTTCATAATCATCTTTCAAAGGATGTGACAATCAGGAAAGATTCCTGAGGACTGGAAGAAAGCAAATGTTATCCTGGTCTTCAACAAAGGCAAGGAGGATTTGGGGAACTACCAGCCAATCAGCCTCAGCTCATTCCCTGACAAGGTGATAGAGTAGCTCCTTTGGGAGGCCATCTCCTTCCACATGATGACAAGAAGGTGATCAGGGGTAGTCAGCATGGACTCACTAAAGGCACATAATGCTTGACCAGCCTGATTGTCTTCTTTGATGAAACAACTACCTGGCTGGATGAGGGAAGAGCAGTGAATGTTGTTTACCTAGACTTCAGTGTGGCATTCATTCCTGCCTCTCACAACATCCTCATTGGCAAAACCAGGAAGTGTGGACTGGATGAGTGGTCAGTGAGGTGGATTGGGAACAAGCTGAACAGCAGATCCCAGAGGATTGTAATCAGGGTCTAGTTGGAACTCTGCCATTTGTGGTGTCCCACAGGGTTCAATAACTCCAGATCATGGGGCAAATCAACCTTCTAGAGGCTCTTAAGCATTAAGAGGCACCCCCTCATATTATTAGAGAAATAACAAGACAAGTAAGTGTCGCACAACAGAGACATCTTGGGACATCTTGCAATGGGATGTGCACATACAGAGTCAAATGCATTTTCTAATGCAGAGTCCTGGCATTTTCTAACACATGACCAGATGTGTTCTTATTGCATGAATAAGAGCTGTGAGATTTTCATTCACCTGGAAGATTTACTTTTTTCATGTGCTAGGAAAAATCTAGGGAGCCTCTGGGTAGGAGCCTATTGGGGACAGGACTAGAAAAATAAACCCTCCAGTCCTCAAACCACTGAAGAATCACCAACAAACAGGATGGGAATGGGAATGTTCTGGCCTGTGTTGGTGTATTCTTGGCATCCTTGGATTAATGTTTTTGAAACCTCAGGCTGCCTTGACAGTTTTGAAAAGCTACAAATGCAGGATGAAGTGTCCTAAACTAATATGCCTGCCTAAACTGTAAAGATTTCACTTTGGCTAAAGAGAGTTGATTATTTTTCTGCCCCTCAGTTTTCAGGAAACAGAAGTCAATGTGCTCATTTACATACCACTGCTACTATGCAATTTGGCCCCTCAGTTTATGCCTGAAACTTTGCCTCTCTCAACTTAGTTTATGAACTTGATGCCTGAGATGCACTGAAATATGGCTGATAACACCAGCTGTGACAAGTGCCACAGCTAAAATCCAGGTGATACCAGAAATCCTTTGTATCACTCCACTAAAACATAGAGCTGTGGTGGAAAGAGTGACAGTGCTGCCTAAAGATGCTCACCAAGTCTGGGCTGCCAAGTGCTGGGTGCTGTCTAAGCATGCAGCTGGCAGTCTCTGCTGTCTGCAAGAAGTAACAACTGGTTGAGACAAACACGACTAAAAATAGTCTAAGGAGAGAGCAGTAGCTAATGAGCATGTGCCTGGCTTTTTCAGACCACAACAAGAGCTGGTCCATGCCCTGCAGAGTTTATCATCATAACAGACTAGAGAACAGACAGACAGGGAATTGCAGGCAGACAAAGGCAGCAGTGTGTGTTCACAGCCTCACAACAGGCATCACCAGAGCAGGAGAAGGAACTCTTACTGCTCCGTTCTGTCATGCCTAATCCACTATCCACAACAGGAACCTGTCACGCATAAATATACACATTCCCAACACATCTGCTTTATGCTTTATATTCCACTCACCTGAGCTGAGCAGTGTGCGTGCAATTAACTTTTACAGACACCTTTCACAGATTCTGCAAGTTAATCACAATACTAAGGGATTGGAAAGTAAGTATCTCAAAGGAGAAGGGAAAAAAAATTATATGAGACAAAATAACTGAATGAGATGTCTATTATTACAACACATCTGCAGCAAGGAGAAGTAAGCAAAACCAAAGGCAGATTTGGGTTATTTCTTGACTCAGAAGTACTGATTCATGGAGTGATAGTATTCAATTGCTTTTGTGCTGGATTTTATAAAATACAATAGAAGATAAACCTAGAAAATGTTATCACCAAAGACCAAATGAAGAACAGAAGATGAGGTTAAACCTGACCCTAATGGAAAATGAGCTTACAAGGCAAAATTCCATTACAAAACACTTTGAGCTTGTCAATAGTCACTTTTATACAGATTTAACTAAATTGACACAAACCCCACCACAGTTAAAATAGACGTAGCCCTTCAGCACAACTAAAGTCAGAGTACATTAAAAGTGTATCAGCATGAGTTGGTTGGATAGAGAATTAACTAAAAATCAATTTCCATTTAGTTAAGTGGGTTCAGTAATAGAGTGCCAACCAGACACAAGTAATGATGAATTCTAGCAACTGCTGTTATTTCTTCTCTAGATTCCAGTACTATGACTGACGTGCTGTATAAATTAGTCTGCAAGTTTAATTCATAAAACCTTAGTGATATACATCTCAAGCTACGATATAATCACAATTAAAGCAAGAACCTCTAGGCAACACTGATTAGGCAAGGCTTTGCTAGATTTTGACCTTCTCTAGCACCTCAATTTTCTAGTGAGTCTGGGCACAATGACAGAGGAATTCAGCTCCAAAAGCCTCCCTATCCCTTTGTGGGGTCTAAAACGAAGACATGAGCAGAAGACATGTCACAGCACAGTTTCCTCTCTCTGACACTTCTCATGCTCTCCCTCTTGTGGCAAAGAGAATAATTTTTTTCTTTCAAAAAAGCAAAACCTTCAATTCATTCAATAAACAACTTTATGCATGAGCCAGCACACATTGCTGAGCCAACAGAGAAAAAACAAACAAAGGCTGTTATGAAACAAAGCAGAGGCTCTCTCCTACCTTGTTTTTTCATTTCTAATAGTGGCACTTGCATCAGACAAAGTGCGGATACCAGAAATCTGAGATCCTATCACACCACCTCCTTTCTTTATAGCTGAGATTTTTTAAACCTCCTACTTTGATTCTCATATTTGGGCCATTGTGACTGTGCTGTAAACTGTACTCTGTATCATGTAAAACTCCTTCTCTTATAAGCTTTCATCTCTTTAGCAGGAGTAAGATTTGCTTTTATGGCAAAACAGCAGCAGACCTGTAAAGATGTTAGGAAGGGAGGGAAACAGAGGGACCAAAGGCCATTCTCTGCATGCAGATGCAGAGTACAAACATCAGTCCTGCTCACTCTGTTGCCAAGCAATTCAAAATGAGGATTGAAGAGGCAAATCCAGCTTTAGTATCCATGAAGTCTCAGAGAATGGGATATTAATAACCATGGCATGCCAACACCTGTAATAATGGTCTTTCATGACATACATTTCCAAAGAAAAATTAGTATGTCCTCTCAAAGGTTACATTATACCCACTCTGTTTCCAATGCTATTTTGTATTAGCTACATCCAATGTCAACTCCCCTCAATTAGACACATTCATTATTCAAGCTAATCCAACGTGCCCTTGAGAACTGGGATGAGGAAACAAGGGTATCACTGCAGGGACAGACATCTCTTCAAACAACTGCAGCTTTAAACAGTCTACAGATGGTGGAGTCAAGCCAAAGGACTGAAAATAAAATTTACCCCCCAGATCCCAGATAGAGAGCAATCTTAGTGTATCACATTTTTAGACTCAAGAACAAGCCAATGACGTATTACTTCAAATTACAACCATTTTATTCTACTGTCCACAGTTTACAGGCTCCATGCTATGTGTGAGCTTTTTCTCCTAACAGGTTATATTTTAAGAGCCTATTTCCTTAAAATGTTTTTCAAATGAGTATCAAACTGACAGCAAGCAAGCTGACATAAGTAACCCAGGGAGGACCAGTAGCTGAGTACAAAATTTTGATTTAGGCATAAAAGTTTGCTGCAAGCATTAAATAAAGCAGACAAAAATTAAAATATCACAGGCATAACTACTTCATGCTTTCCTTCCTTTATTAAATGTTTAGGCACTAAATATTAAAATTGTTACTCTAGAAGTCTCCCCATGAGATTGGAATGTCATTACAGTAGCAGACCCTATAATCTGACACAGCATGTAGGAAAGCTTCAGTACAAGTGAACAGCATGAGAGCCTTATGCAAACTGAATACTTTGGTGGTACTCTAAGGTCAGAAATGCCCAGGCAGTAATGACACACATTGAGAAAGATCTAGATACTCCTTAAAGGTAAGAACTGTCCTTAAGGATGTGGAAAAGAAGCCCACCATAATGCCAGGAAGAGTGTACTGCTGCAGCTGCTGACTTCCCAACATAGTGAGCAAGCAACACAGAAATATTTGCATGTGTCTTGTCTAACATACATATAAACTAAGAGGCCACCAGTCAGTTAGAAATAATAATTGAAGCCTAGGAAGGTTTTAATCTGGTGCAGGAGGGAACCTCAGTGAAACAGGAATTTAACACCACAGGAACTATAATCAGCTCTTCTTCCGTTAGATAAAGACCTGCTAATTTGCTACTCTGAATTTACTAAATCTAGCCTTCAGCATATTTTTTTTTATTCTTTGATTAGTTTAAGCACCTTGATCTAGAGCTTCTAGTCAGCTTGGATACCGAGGTGAAAAGTTCATTCCTATATCAAACATACTTCTCCTTTCCCATGTGTCTTTTCTTCAGCACCTCTTTTTGGTCCAACTTAGGCTAGAAGCCTTAACTCCTGAGCAGAGTTTATGAAGTATTTTAGAGTCTGAAGAAGCGTTCCTCTATTTCTGTCCAGCATTTAAATATTTTTATTAATTTGGACAGTCATTTTGTATTAATTTATAAACTGCAGGTTTCCTTGGCATCTGTGCTGACAATAATAGGGCTATGAATAATATCTAGGGTCCTTAAGTAATGCTACATCTACCTTCTCCAAAAGTCCTTCTGATGAAGGTTCACTGGATTTAAAGGACTCCTGCAAAGTCACTCTTTACAAATGATGCACAATGTGCTCGTATGATCTACCCAGAAGCCCACAGCAGGAGAATGCATAGCCATTGACAAGTATTACAAGGAAAGTTTGCCTGCCATAACAGCTCCAAATAGAGCTTCAATTTGTACTTCAAAAGTTAATGCTTTCAATAAATTCCTTTCAACCCAATTAGATAACACTGTGATAGACTTCAACTGCTTGAACTTTTTCTAGGCAATAACAAAAACTAGGGTTTCAGCACCTAAGTTTCACCTCCTTACCATGGATGCTGAAATAAAGGAAATAGAAGAATCACTGTCGAAATCAGTAGCCTCATCCTTCTGATTATGAAGCACTACCAGTCCTGAGCAATTAATTGTCACAACAGCTACTTGCATGTACACAATTTAGCCAGTCCATTCGGATAGCATCACTAACATGACTATTAGTGAGCACTCACATGGCACTTTAAATCATCCAGATGCAACAACTGAATAAGAAGTCAGAGAAACTACAAAGTGAGAGCTCTCCATACATTTTAAATGCCCAGATACTAGGAACTGAGAATTTGTTGGTTTTGGTTCTGCCCCTCCCAAACTCAACTGGGAAGGCAAAGTGGGTTAGAGGTGTGCAGCAGAAAGGGACAGACCTCTCCCCTAACAGGACAGCATGAAAGCTGTCTCCTTTAGCACACTGAGAGCAGGCTGGTACACAACACCAAGGACCACCTTGCAGCACCAGTCTGACTGCTCTAAAAGCCCTTTACAGCACTGTCAGTATTACCAAGCACCAAACATACTTCTGGTGCAAAACAGCTTGTCCTGCCCTTCCAATAATCCCCATCCTGGGAGGACACTTTGGATGACAGCATTTATGTACCCTCCTTAAAGAGGGCCTCATTTCAGTAAACATCAGTTCTAAAGGAGCATTTGGGTAATGACCTTGGCTTCCCCAGAAACAAGGCACTAAAAGCATAAAAAAACCCCCAAACAGATTAACCCTAGTCAAAGCAATCCAAACAAGCTCCATATTTGAAAATTACTTTCAGAAAAATCCTTACTACAGATTAGCTCAAAGGATAGTGAAACTACACAAAAGCAGTGTCTACTTTTTTGGAATACCTCCTGCATGTTTAGGTAAGACCGGAAAAATAGATAAATTACTTGAATCTCCACTGGGATAATAACTGTTCCTTCACATCACAGAGCAATTACTACAAAATTATTAATAAACCAAAGCAAAGGTCTTTGTTGCCTCAAAGAAACAGACAAGAACAGAGGCAGATCTTGAAGTGCATGCACAATGAGTAAGTTAAAATACTAAAATTATGATCAGACCATCTACTTAGTACATCTCTAGAATTTATCAGCCCTTATGATCTAGCACTGTCCATTTTCAAGGGAGATGCACAAACACTGCCCATTCTTCAGCTAATGCATTTTACTTTGCATTTTCAACATAAGAGAGGTATACCCATGAGTTATTATAGCTCTGAGAAGGATGAAAGTTTAAGATGCATTAACTTGCTAGCCAGTGATCACAGAGCTCCATCCTAATACTAAGAGCAGAACAGTAAGCTTAGCTGAAAAGAGAATAATAGCTTTTCTGATTATGATAACAACAGAGCTCAGGAGGAATTACAGTTAATCACCTCACTTTGCTCTCATTTTTAAGAAAGCTCATTACATCAAGAGGAGGAAACAGAGAAGCTTGAACTATGCATAAGGAGTAAAGAAGTAGAAAGTTGCATCTGATTCACTGAAGAATGAATGCCGGGGCAGAATGGAAGTAACCAAGCAGCAGTAGACAAGTCTCCACAGGTCCAAGAGCAAGGAATTGTAAGATTTGAATTTCACATTCTCAATGAACACACACCATTGTCCTCACTACACTGTCCTGCAGAAAAGACCCTCCTCCAAATAAGGAGAGCTTTAGACACTTCACATATGCTTCTATACATCCTGTGAGCACTCAGAAATCACAGAGGGAAGATTCTTTCCTTTGATTTGGACAAACCAATGGATAGACGGATGTTCTCTAATATTAAGCAGACACATGCACTTGTAGAAACAGAATGACTGCTTTGAAGCTGTCATCCCTGTATTGCAGTAAACAGAGAAAGGCCTGTAGTAGGGGAGAAAAAAAAAGTGCGCATCTTATTTAGGATGTAAACTGGTTCTATCCCATTCTTGACATGCTGCACAAAATGAACCAGAATATTAATTATAAACCTGACACTGATGGTGATGCAATGTTAATGTCTAACACCCACTGTAGACTAAAAAGCTGTAAGTATCTCAGGGGTATTTAACAGGTATGAATATATTTAAGGGTTGCAAAGAGCAAAATTATTATATAAAATTATGACACTTTCCCATTTCATTCTAAGCTGGACCTCCAATATTGTGTGTCTCAGGCTTTCCCGTTCATTTGCATGGATTCAAATTGGTGTCCAAACCTACACAACCTTTTCTGGGCCCCCAAGCAGAAGTTGCCTTCCCTGCTTTTTCTGAGGCTCATTCTCTTTCAGTGATGCAGAAATCACAGGGATGCATACCATGCAAAAACAGGTTTTAGTGCATAACTTAGGCACTTCTGAAAGTTCTCATGGCTGCTGAATTCTGTATGGCAACCTGGACTAGCTCTGCACACAACTCACAAAACATCAAGCCCACTCACGTGACAGCAATTACAAAACTCCCAGAGGAGAAGACCTTGATGGAGGCTTCAGTTGAAAGCTATTATCTTGTTCATATTGATTCCCAATAGCATTTACATTTTAGAACACATCTGCCAGAACTGAAAACTACTGGGACTATTACTCTGATTTGACTGGACACAACATCCTAACACAGGCTGAGGATGTCAGAACTGACTGATTTCCTCCCAGGAGAAACCTACCCAAGAAAATCACCCTCCTCATCTCCACACACAATCACAAATGGAGATTCTCCTTTCTGTGACTATTTTTGACCCAGATTATCAGATCCTTTATCCCTGACTTTGACAACATTTATTCACATGAAGAGCTCTCACTATAGAATCAGAATTAGACACTAAAGGGTGTATCTTTTAGGAAATTGCCACTAAAATATCAATGCCTCCTCTGCAGATCAGACACTGATTTCTGAGACTGGGCATGCCTTCCCAACTCCTCATCAAGCCACAGTGTCTCACTGGGACCCAGGCAATAATAGCTTGCCTCTGCTGCCTTAAAGATGGCTTTCACTTAAGACTGACAAAAGATAGATCTCATCTACTGTGCTATTAAATGACACAGGTTTGGACCTATGCCCTGGGATGACATCCCAGCATTCTATGTTTTATCTGGACTGCTAACAGCAGCAGAGGTTTTGCCAAGTCGTCACATGCACAGATCATTTCATGTCCTACACTCAAGTTTGCTCAGTTTCAAACCTGGAGTTAAATTGAATTTAAATTGAAAGAAGCAAATAGGAAAGGGTTGGGAGTAAAAAACATTCTGCTACAAGCCTCTAGATCTATTCTTTGGCTACACTTAAATGTCTGATGAAGCTCACTCAGTGGCATTAGTTTCAGGGACTGCCATACATCCCAATGGTATTAAACCATCGTTTCTCAGAGCCATGCTACACCTTCGCCCAGAAAGCATTTTTGTGCACAGTACAAAGAAAATTAAAACCAGACAAAAGCAAACTATTTCAGGATGTCTTCAGTGCAAAACTTTCCCAGTGTTCCAGGACAAAAGGACACCAAGACCCCTGGAGCATTGCTGCTATTTAAGGACAATTGTCTCAGTATGTTTCATTTAACAAAAAAATATCCCACATATTGACCCCATGAAGGAACAGTCTGTGCACCTTTTGATTCTTGAAGATAGCAAAGACACTTGTTTAAAATAGCCTACATAAGTCTTCATCCTCTCTCCTCTGGGGCTCTGCATTCCTTCCACAACTGAACAGACAGAAACAAACCTGCATTGTCACACAGCAAAGAATAAGGTTAAGACATCTATCAACATGGCATTTAAGCATGTATTTTTTTGGGCAGACCACTGAAATCTAATCTGTGCTGGGAGACAGGAATCCCAAGTTTTCTCCTGCAGTCTGCCAGGACCTGCTTTTCAGAGCTGCCATGGCCTCCTATCTCCCACTGCCTTCAGTGGGTGTTCTGCACAGCATTTCTGAAGGTCAGTCCCTCAACTCCTCAGTGTCTCAGTTATCTCATCAGTAAAATAGGAATAGATTAGATCTGTACTTCAGCTGAATTACTCCCAAGCACTGTAGTAATGTGTGGCATCATTTATTTTCTGCCTTTATTTTGCTCTGAATCAATGGAGCACTCAACAACTGCAGATTTACAGCTGCTGCAGATCTCTTCAAGCAATACAGCTCTGAAAATGCAAGTTATTGTTCTAGCTGTCTCTGCCAGGACATTCACAAGCAGTTCTAGGGTAATAACTACTGTTAAAATTTGCAACATAACAGGTCCTGTTGGGACCTGAATCTGAGCTACACTAGGTCGTGATATTTGGGTGGTGCTCAGTGCTACCGAGGCTGTCCCATTCTCAGAATTCATGATTCTTAGATCATACACTTCTTATTTAGCTGAACTAACAGATCAATGTCTCAAAGCCAGACTTTTCCTTTAAGAAATAGTCCCTATTAGTGGGCCTGAGGTACCATTTTCCCTGGCTCAAATTCCAGCTGATAAAAGAGCATTCTGGGTCTCTGCCTCAGTTTTCCTTTCTATAACACACAGAAAATACATCTACAGAAGTGGAGCTATTTTTACTGAACTGAACTCTAGCTAACAAAAGACCAGGGCATGTAATGTTGATTATGCTTCCACAAGTGGCCAGATGGCATCTAGGCAACAAGAGGTTAACACTGCTCAGCAGAGCAGCCTCCAAGAACAGTAGATAACAAAAAACACTTTTACCATCACTGCAGCTGAGCTGGCTTCAACTAAGAAGAAAACTCCTCTTTCATAAGAAAAAAGTTCACAACTTCACTGAGAAGCTAGGAAGAAAAAGTACAAAAACTAACAGTTCAGTAAACAGGAGCAGTACCACCACATAAAGGCAACAGATATTCTGAGGTGCCAACCCAATAAGAGAAGGGGAAAAAAAGAGAAGACGACGAAGGAAAACACAAAATTTATGATTCAAAATATTGTATACTCCCTATGCTAGGCAAGACTATCCAGAAGGATCACTTCACTACAACAACAGACATTTAGCTGAAACATTGAAATGCCTTTTCCAGAGCTTAAGTTATCGCTAGCTGTTAAAGACATGATAAAACCTAGTGTAGGGGTAGATTAACTCCCACCTGCTGCTCCAGAGACATCTGGTGCTAGCCACTGCCAGAGACAGAATACCAGACCCTGGGTTAGACCCAGTCTAGCAACTGCTGCTTTCTCAGAAAAAGAAAACAACAGAGTTGATAATTTGATATTAACAGCACAGCAAGAGTTCTGTCCAGGGAAACTGAACTGTAAGTGAAAACAGACCTTGAGCATGTTTTGGTTTAGCTATTATCAGAAAAAGGCTACTGCTGCAGAGATTTCCTCAAGTATGATATTACTCCTGCTTTAGGTAATTCAGAAAGGAGTGTTGAGAGCAGATGAGAGGCAGGTAAAACAGCTTCAAAGCTCATGAAATCAGAGTACACTTTACTTTTCTTGAGGAGAAACCACAAACTTCCAAAGGCTTATTTGTATTCCTTGGCTCAAAATGTTCATGGCTCAGTTATACACTAACAACTACTCACCTTCAGCATTAGAGAAACAAAAGAGAATAATTCTTCAACCCTCCCTAAACTAGCCAAATCTGTCAGTAACTCCAGCTTGTGTCTCTAACAGTTTGAGTTACTCAGTATGGATAAATCATTGGGATGTTGTGAGTGAGAGGAATGACCTGATTAATTAAGACTACCATGAATTCATGTGGGAGGCTCAGTAGTGTAGAGCTAAGAAGATACAGAGTTGTGGGAAACAGGAGTGGGTGATGCCAACAGACTAGAAAGGCTACTGTTCTCTGAGGCAGTAAAGCAAATTTTAGGGCATTTTCCATAATACCAGAAAACATCCCAGCTGTGCAATATAAAACAAGGGTGAAAACTCTGTCTGCCTTATTCAGATGTACTAAAATGCTATGAAAGAATAAATTTCTTCATATCAGATCAGGCATAGTCTGCTTCCACAGACATAAAGTACCACCATGAAACCCTGCTATGTGCTCTGCCTCATCCAATATAAACACTGATTAATTGATGACATGGATAAAATCACATTTATACTGTCAGGTGATCTAGCAATACACATTGTGTATTAATAAGCAAGGAACCAAGATGTTTAAAGGCAGTGATCATCTCACCATCAGTGTGATCAGGGACCCTTTCCAGCCCCTTAAACAGCCTATGAAGTCTCTCAACTAGTCTAGTCTCCTTTGCTTCAAAAGATTAACTCAGGTCACACACTCCCTTGTGTGTTTCTCCTATACTGATGTCTCTCTATCATACACATGGCAATATCACATCTTCCGAATCAGAAGAAAATTACAAGATAAAATAGAAACATGCAGTAAGATCATAAGTCATTGCCACTGTCAGCAGGTACAAAACTGCCCAAGTCTGTCTGGTTGCAACTGGGTAAATCCCTAACAGCAAAATCTAAACGCCCCTTTACATTGCTGCTGTTTTCAAGCAGATTCCCCTCATTCTCCTTCCTATAGTGATGACTGAACTATATTTTGCCTCCCAAGGGAGAGCTGGATGCCTGTCACTTGAATTGCTTACAGCCAAGCCACTCAAAGCACATGAGAATATGCCGGGGGGAACAATACTGCATATGGTTTCTCAGCATTCCTGAGAGCCACAGACAGAAAGGGATTGATGGAGTCAAAGCCCTCCCTCCCACCACCCTTCAGCCCGACTGTGCTCCAGAGGGGTGTCTGACCCACTGGGCTAATCAGCAAGGCACACACATTGGCACACACAGATTTTCCCACACAGAAAGCCAAAACACTGGTTTTTCAAAGTGTTACTTCAAGAGCCAGACACAAAAGGCCTACATGCTATGGGCAGTGGGAGTAAAGTCCCAGATTCCACCTTTTTAGAGGTGCTTAAATGGTTTAAACTTCAGGAAGATGCTGGCCTCCATATGGAAAAGAAACTAGCCCTCACAGAGTATGAGGAGACAGCAGAAAAGTAGAAGGTTCATCCAAGAATTTTGCTTTAAGGGTCTGACTGCTCTCTCCCTTACCCTAGGCACCTGCCTTAGTATCCAGAGCAACTCTAGGCAAAATCCTCTTGGGCAGAAGACTGGTGGGAAACAAACTGCACATAGCCCAGTACCCACTTAGTTCCTAATGGTTCTGGAGTTCCTAATTAGTTCTGGAATACCTTGCTGAGTGTCACTGGAAGCAGACTGGGCTCTGTGGGACAGCAGCTGCTGCAGGACAAGGAAGGCTTCACCCCAAAAGCAAGAGCAGTTAGTGCTGACAGTACACTTGACAAATATAAAAGAAAATAAGACCACTTTCCTGAAAGTCAGGGGACAAACATCAGAGTCCAGTGTTTACATACAAATAACATCACCCTAAAAAGTGCAAGGACAATACTATTAAGCTAAATAGGCAGACCTGAGCCTCGAAGTAAGACAAAGCATTTTCACCCATTAGAGAGGTGTGGTACTGGATGTTGGCAGCAGGCTGCATGCCCTGGGTGCTGAAGGAATGGGGATTACAAGCATGAGCACAGAGACAGCTTCTCAGTGTGGAACATCCTAGAGTGAGAGATTTAGAAGATCTCAGGGCAGAAAACGGCCCTTCCATTTTCCACTTGCACTATATTTAAGGAAATTCCCTTAGAAGTCTGTTTTGGGGGTTTGGTTTGTTTTTTTTTTTTTTTTTTTGTTTTTTTTGAAGGACACAAACAATTGCTTACACCCAATTTACATAATCAAATCTACCTTGCTAAGTCTTGGCTTTTGGGTTAGAAACTTTTCTGAATTAAGTATTTTTATTTCCTACCATTATCAGATATTCAAAAAGCTCACAAAACTATTTGAAACAAGGAAAATAAAGCTTTCATTCTTATTCTGATCTCAGTGTTTAATCTGATTTGCTTTTTCCAAAACCTCCCAATACTTAGTCCAAATTTGCCTTGGAAAAGTTGCTAGATTTATACTTACAAATAATGCTAACATTATACTTCCTGAGAATAAAGAAAATTCAGCAAAATAGTGTTGTTTATTATTCCAGTAAACATTCAACAAACAGAGGGTTTGGCCTTATTTTTTGTTAAATTAGCCACATCCCTAAGCATCATCAGTGACTCATCTGAAAAACCCCTTCATTTATAGCAGCTGCTCACAGCACTGTGATCACTTAAAACAGAAGCAAGGACCCAGTGTTGACACCTGAACAAATCATCAAATACTAATTACAATAAAACCACTTGATATACAACACGCAAGTATTTTCATCATATGAAACAGAAGCATTAACACCTTTAAGTCAGCAAGCATGCCCCAGATGTTTCAAGAAGACTGTCATCCACAGCTGCATCATACAGTCCCCTCTGATGACTGATACCTGCAGCAGCTGGGAGTGCAGCAAGCCTGGAAGGCACATCCCAGGATGTCTTGAGAGAAGCAGCAGGTGAGACACCCCCAAGATACTTCAGCAACATTTTGAGTTGCACAGGTATGATCCCCACTATTTCCAGAAACACTCAAGACTCTCATGTTTGGGAAGAAGAGATTGGATTTTCCAGGCTCCCCCAGAAGGCAGTGGGGAATCCAGCAGTGCTGAACCTTTCTCAGCCAGTTGCTCCACAAGCAGGTTGAGGTACCCAGAGACAGGCTCCATTACTGCCATTTCAGTCTGAATGTTGTGCCTAGCATAAAGATTATGTTTTGTGGCATTGTTATTCAATTGTTATTTAGGAAAAATAAAGAAAGAAAAAAGAAACCCTGCCAAATCAGCTTCTAACCACCAGGGTTGTCTGAACACCACCTCTTTGCTCAGCTCTCACATACCACAGTAGAGGGTTCCTTTCTACATCACCCTCTGGTTAAAACATCCAGACACCTCATTTGATTAATTTATATGAACTGAACAAGTTCTGTATCATGCCAATCAACAGCTACTTATTTCCCTATATTTGCTTTCAAGAACACTGTTACTTATCCAGATAGCAACATAAATGCTCCAGACCAAAGTGCATATCTGGGCTAGAAAAGAGAGTGGAAATCAAATCTCCAACTTGATCTGACCTCCAATCAGACGGTCATTTTTAATAGAGCAGTGAAGACAGTAGACTTGCTGTGCTCATCACACCTTCAGCTCTTGTTTCCAATGACACGTTAAACCCCAAAAGCACTGTCTGGCAGATCTTTCTTCTAGCACTACAGGCTGGGAGCAGAGCGGCCGGAAAGTGGCCCAGGGGGAAAGGACCTGGTGGTGTTGATTGATGGCAGCTGAACATGATGATCCAGCATGTGCCCAGGTGGCAGAGAAGGCCAATGGAATCCTGACTTCCACCAAGAATGGTGCGGTCAGCAGGACCAGGGAAGTAATTGTCCCCTGTACTCAGGACTTGTGGGGCTACTGCTCAAGTCCTGTGTCTACTTCTGGGCCCCTCACTTCAAAAAGGACACTGAGGTGCTGGAGCATGTCCAGAGAAGAGCAACAGAGCTGAAGAAGAGTCTGAAACTTGAGTCCTCTGAAGAGTAGCAGAGAGAGCTGGTGTTGTTCATCCTGGGGAAAAGGAATCTCAGGGGAGGCTTTACTGCTCTCTACGTGCAAGGAGGCTGTGGCAAGGGTCAGCCTCTTCTCTCAAGGTAACCATGACAGGACAAGAGGAGAAGTTGTGTCGGGGAGGTTCAGGGTGGATATTATTCAGAGTAGTCAAACTTTGGAAGAGGCTGCCCAGGGAAGTGGCAAAGTCACCATCCCTGGAAGTGGTCCCCAAGAACAACGAATGCAACTTCTACCTGTGGTAGGATGCCAGACTGAAAGCCCTTATGTAGAGATGAACACTGCATTTAGGAAAAAAGAGAAGAGAGGCTATAAAACAAGCCGGAGAAGAGACAGTTCATCCATTTTGTGCAGTTTAGAAAGGTTTCCTGTCAAGCGAGTGATACAGTAACAGAAAGCAGAAGCAATGTCACTGCAGGGGTTCATGCTGCATTTATGAGCTCTCTCACTATGAAAGCCTGAATGCAGATCAGCAAGTAACAAGACTGTTGACAGTAAATACAAGCTAGAGGTTATGTGTACAGATGTTACCAAATCTTCAGGTGTTAGTTCAGTTGTCTACAGATAAAACACAGCAGGCAATTTAACCTATAAATGGAAGTTCATTGAAGGGGCACAGACTAAGGAAAGAATTGCTTCAGCTTCTCAGCTTAGGTGGTTGTTACACATTAAAAACCTCTGTGCACCTGCCCTCAAGGTAGCATTATTCCATAGTTCCCCTGTTTAACATACAGGTACTGATCCACTGCTTTGTTTTACTGGTTTTGGACCCATACTTCCTGTCCTGCAAAACTATATCCCATTCCACTTAATATGCCATATGTGCTCATTTTTGAGGGACATAGTCCAACATTGCACAAAGTAACACTTTCTTAGATTAAAATGACAACAGAAAATATTTTGCACTTCTGCTAAATTATTAATGTGAGAAGAAATAAATCTGTTTAATTGAAACTGATATTTTCAAGTTACAGCAATCAAGAACTGTAGAAATACAAGTTTTAAATAAAAAGTCTTTTTAATGAAGTGTCTCAACAAAAGAACCGCAATTAGTTCTGCTTAGCAACTAGCCAACATAAAAAAACAGATGGTGAATTGGACAAGAGACCAAACATATGATCAAGCCTTTGAAATGCTATCAGTTAATTCCTTTCCTCTTCAGAGCATAAGTAGTAGAGACCATAAAGGTAAATAGTATTTTTCCACCAACTAACACAGCAACAGCTCTGCTGTGTTAGGTCAAAGGTTGCTCCTTGCTTTTGTTGACAAAACCAGTCACAGAGACGTTTCCTAGGTAAGTAATAATTGACCAGATAACTTCAGGATAAATATTCCTTCCTAAAACAAATCCCCCAAGTT
Organism: Motacilla alba alba; assembly: GCF_015832195.1. Lineage (NCBI taxonomy): Eukaryota > Metazoa > Chordata > Aves > Passeriformes > Motacillidae > Motacilla > Motacilla alba. The sequence continues at coordinate 18,241,926 of NC_052021.1, forward strand.
TTCAAATTTCTAGTAATTTTTTAATTTTGGCAGAAATAACTAAAGTCTCCCACATGCCCCAAATCTAACTTCCAAATGCCACCCTTAGTAGCTATAGACACATGGAAAAAGGAGAGGAAGCACATTTGGGTGCACACAGGGAATGCCAGCTGGAGAACCATGCAGGTGGCATGCTCTGCTATACTCACTAAGAAAATCCATTCACTTGATCCTATGTTTTGGAAGAAAATATGAATTCCTCCTTTATCTCCTTTGTTATGTCTTCAGTTTTCAAAAAATGCAGAATGCAGAAAACTTTGAAATCCTTTTTGCTACTACAGTTATAATGTAAACTGTCCATCTTGTTGAAATGAGGAATGAGTTCAGATCCTAACTTTATACATAACCTACACATTCCCACCCAACACAGGCTGTTTTTACAGTGCTTAGGTTCATATCACAGAGAACTGTTTCTGACAGGAAGAAAAGTGTGCAACATAATAAGCACACGAGTTTATTCATACACATGCTGGGGACTGCATAGCTCTAAAATACTGCAACTGTGCTACTGTGTGCTTCACACGACTGCACAGCCAATCACACTGTCCCTGGGAGAGCCAAATGTATAAGATTATGATCAAAATCTTCTCAGTACTTCTAGTGAGAACTCATTCTGGACTTCTCTTAGAAGCTATATTTAGTTACTGGGGAGGACAAAAAAATCTGGAACAAGAAGATAGAGGAAACAATTTAGCTTTTTATTTAGCTTTTTTTTTTTTTTTTTTTTCAGGAGAATTAATTCCTTAGCTCTGAGGTAGTATTATGGATCCCAAGGCCACATTTCTAAAGTATTTCAAACTGGAAGATACTGAACAGGTTTTATTTGCATTAGGAATTGCAAACTTCCAAAGTATGGTCTTCTCCTAAAACCTCACTCCTTTTTTTTCTACACAGGAAAGCATTAAGGTCATCCAACAGATGCAACTGACTTTTTCCAGACTTCCTCTTCCATTTCTTTTACACAAAGCACAACCATTATCAAAAAACCTAGTGAGTTTTGGCATCTCAGGTAAGCCCCATTTTCCCTGTCTCACAAGCCCTATATAAACACTGCACCCTCTTAAACACAAAACTGTAACAGAAAGCACACCTTGGCAGCTGACACCAGAAAAGACTGAAAGGGCAAACACCATTTGGCTGAGAACTAGAGCTCTCCTTCATCCTTGCACCAATTTGAAACTTTTTTTTCATAGTGAACACAAGGTGGGTCTCCCCAAGAGACCTAAACTGAGCAGGACCCATTGATGACCATTAAACCAAGTAAAGGCAGAAGTCACAATCTTGGTTACATTGCAGCACTGGAAAGCCACCAGAAATCTTTGTAACACTAGAGTGCAAGATTTTTTTGAAACATCTGATGGGGAACAGTATAAAAATGCCAAGAAAAGAAATACAGTCACACTGAAACAAGGAAGCACTGGAAATAGTGAAGTGTAAACCATCAACCATAGCTCATGGCAAACACTGTCCCAACAGCTTCAGGTTCCAGGCTAGTGGGAGCCAACAGTACCACAGGGTGAGGTGGAAGGAGGATTTTATTTCTAGTTCCCTTCTAATTTCTACCAGCAATCACGTCCTTCTCCCACATTATGATTTCAGCAGACAGCAATCAGGTGAATCTAATGGACAGGGGAAAGGGACAATTCAGTATTCCTGCCCAGGAATCTGTTACTTTCCAACCAGTAGGCAAATTCTACTACAGGGACAGAAGGGGAGATGAGTGGAGAAGGATGACAGCTCAAGCTTTCCATTCTGGCCTTAAACAAATGCAAATATCCTTAAACACTCCCCCCCCCCCATTAAGCTTATTAAGTCTCTGCTATCTGCAGATAACCCACTGCATTCAGGGAGACACTTCAGCCTGCAACTTTCAAGAAGCAGGAATCTACTCATCAGTTAGCCCTATCTGTGCCTGATGTGCTAAAAGGCTTTCAGAAAAAGCTGATAGGGCAAATGCAAAAACACAAAACATTGTTATCAGTACCCAGGTCCCCAGCCACACCCCTCCCACATCTGCTGAAAGCATTTTCACAGTAAAGCAGGACTTGTTGAAGCTCATGATCAAAAGGCCAGTGCACCCATAGCCTAAACCATTCCTTAAAGCCAAAACAGCAAAGCAGCAGGGGCAATCTAAATCAGTGGCTACTCGACATATCCTACAAATTTAGAGACATCTGAAAAGCACTGGAAAATAAGCTTAGTGCTTTAAAGGGACCCACGCCAAACACCAAGGAACAAGTGAATTTCAGCAGCACCATACAAAGCCAAATTCGGTCCCCAATTAAGAATACAAATGACAGCCTGGCACTTCAGGTCTTGCCTCACAGTGACTGATCAGCAAGACAGGGCACAGACTTTTTACCTCACCAATCATGTTAGTATCAACAGGAGAGTTGTATTAAACTTGAGACTTGTTAAGTTTCATGCACACAATCCTTGTGGAATCTTCAGCCTCCTGCATGGGTTAGGAGAGTCACCCAAGAGACAGATTTATTCTGTTACACAGAATACTTAAGGAATTACTTAAAGGAAGGAATTACTTAAAATATATTTTCCAAATAAGTCAAAAGAATCCTGCAGGACCTTTAACAGGCTAGCCTTGAAAGAAGTCCTCAAAATGTTTATTAGTATTACATACTTGATAGGGTTACACAGGCAAAGTATAATTTTACACAAATACGTATCTCAACTGTACCAGTTCTCAGAGAATGGTGTGGCTTCACTGATGTCTGCAGGTTTATACAAATGTGCAATTTTGACACAAACATACTTTGTTCTTTCAAGCCTGAATGCAATATGCTAGCTGAAACACCCATTGTTTGTAGAAGCTCTTCCCGAAGAAGATAAATACAATTTCACTCAAGTGAATGAGGTGACTGGATTCATGCCAGAATGAGGACAAATGTTTTTTGATAACACTCAATCTAAGCCTCCCCTTCCTCAACAGATTAAAACCAGATGCATATGAAAAATCCTACAGTATTCCCAATCCAAAATTCAGGGCAATTTGCTCAAATCTTTTTTCCTTATCCTGTCTTTAGAGGGAAATTCACATCCATTCACCGGGTGCCACACTGACAATCTGGGCACAGTCAGCTCAATAATAACTGAAAGACTAGATATACCTTTACCTGGTCTTCTCTACTCCTGACAGGGAAATTTATTTCAGCGTTTATGCTTCTAATATAACTGACAGTTACTAGTATTACTTCAGATCAGCACACTTTTCCTTTAGCTTTTATACTGCCACCTTTAGCTTTATGAAGCTTACCTTCACTCGTAATCTTGATCCTGATGCAGCTGTGATGAAGACAGCAGCCCCATACTCACAGAACTTCCACCAGTGTGTTTATTTTCCCTCCCTTTGTCTCAAAACTAGAGTGTGTGTGCTAAATTTCTACCATTATCTGAATCATATTTCCAGCGTAGTGACTATTAAGGGTGTTTCTTCCAAAGTTTTGCACAGGAAGCAATTTCCCCCCTATTTTCTCAAGAATCCAACTTCGGAGGATTTTGATAACTAAAACAGAATTATTTTCAGCTGTCAAAAAGTCTAAACAGTCAAGCATTTATTCTACAAACTCCAAGCACAGTAACATTTTTGAACACTATTCTTATGAGACTGCTTTCTACTGAGGAAAGCTGCATTTCTCTCTGGGCTCACATACCATCTACTCTTAGAGCCCCTAAATATCAACTATAAACTTTTCCCAAAACAGACAGGATGTCAGAGGCTGGTCTCAACACATAAACCCATGCAGGAACCATCCTGGAAGTAACTGAAAATCCTTAGGAGAATTCCAGTAGCTTTAAGTGCATTGGAGACACTGCCTCCTAAAGCAGTTTCTTCTAGACTACTGTGAGCTCGATCCTTCAGAAAACATCCAAGTCCTCCACTACACAGAACAGATGAGGAAAGACTGTCAGCTAATGCTACTGCCACGTTAACAGCCTTTCTGAAAAGAAACAACCAGTTTCCCTCCTATCAAATTTTACTTGTTAGTGGAGAAAAAGAAGAGCCAAGGATTGTGTTTAAAGCTTAAGATGACATCGAGACGGTTTTTAAGGGTTTAGTTTGCCGAGTTTTTCTGAACCACGGAAGAAGTGGTGGCACCTCCCGAAGGACTAGACACGGAACACGGCAGACGGAGGGAGACCGGCCTGCTTTCGCACTGCCCCGGTGCCGTCGCCGCAGAGGGCAGCGGAGCCCGCGGCTCCCGAGCGGCGCTCGCCCCGCGGGGCTGCGCGCACCCGCCGCCGCCGCGCCGCCCGCACCGGGCAAGGAGAGTTTCCCCGTCACATCCCAGGGGGGAGTTAGTTACCTCTGGGCTCCTCACGGCAGCCTTTGCAGGAACACAGCCCCATGGCAGGTGGCAGCGTCCCTCGCGGCCCCAGCCAGCCCGCTCCCTGCCAGGCGGGGCCGCCTCCAGCATCCCTGGCAGCGGGGCGGGCAGCCGGGCAAGGGCTCCCGAGAGGCTACGCAGGGGCAGCGGCAGGTCGGTGCCCCGGAGCCCCCCGCCTTTGTCGCCCGTATTTCCAGGCGGCCTCGAGGCAGAACTCAGCGCTTCACGGCTCCCTGCCCCTTAAACCGCGCCGGCTTATTAATTATAGTCGCCCCTTTGAAGGGGTGAGAGCCACCGGAGCCTGCTTTATGCGAGAGGCTCTCCGATGGCCAGAGGGAAACAGACACCCAGCGTAAACCTTCAGTGTGCATAAAAAGATACCAGATAGACTATTTCACCTCTTGCAAAACTCTCTCAGGACAGGACAGGGTCATATGGTATATCCCCCACAAGAGTAAACACCATATATCTGAGTCTCCACAGAGATACCGAGTGTTACAGGGACCTTGCATTCTTGCAAAGGTCAGCGCTGCTCTAGCAATATTCTGAAGGCTCATTTACACACTCACTTTTAATTGCATTAACCTAACTGAGTCACTAGCCACAAAGACAAGATAAGCTTTTTGTTTCGGGATAAGGAAAGAACAACATCCCTATAAGAGATGTTTGCTGGATCTCTAATCCCTCTGTGCTTGTTCCCTAGACCCTACAGCACTTCACGCAGCACGGACCCTGCTTATTGAAGCCCCAGTGCCCAGGTGCAGCAATGCCCACAGCACTGCAGCAGAGACACAGTTTGTTTTACACACCAACTCACAGGCAAACTGTCTGCCTTTGCAAAGCTTGGATCAAGCTAGAGTTTGATGTCACAAGAAAGCGACTGAATGATAAAGTCTTTTCCAGGCTGTACCCTGCAGAGAAATACACTCTCTGATACCAGTGTGCAATGCACAAAAATTAGTTCGGGTGGGAGGGGAGAAAGCTAAACAAATAGAGGTTTGTGGGTGGGGGAGGTAACAAGGAGCTACATCTTTCAGTACAGTTAAAATACCAGAAACAGCCTGAGCCCAAGAACTGATCTGCAGCTCCAGCTCCCAGTACATATCCAGAGCCAGTACATATCTCAGCTCCCAGTACATATCCAGAGCCAGTACATATCTCAGCCGCTTGAGGTTGAGCTAAAGTTCTTCAGAATGGACTTGCAGGACACAAAATGAATGACCTAAAGGGTAGATGTCTATCAGGTCTCCCATCATTAAAAAGAAAAAAAAAAAAAAAAAAGAAAAACAAAACAAAAAAACTACAATAGTGTTCTACAGAGAGGTCCTTCTGCAGAGTATTCGGCTGTTAACTGCACACTTGAGCAATCCCAGAGTATGAGCATTCATTAGTTAGCACAAAAAAACCAAAACAAAACCAAATCCCACACAGGATGGAAGACGGACAAGGCAGGAAATCTTTCCCACTGCCACCAAACATACTAGAGGAAGTTCAAGATACTCCTGCAAGAGAACTGAAGGAAATCCAGTATTCTGGCTTTGCTGGTACCAACTTGTTCCTCTTGGATAGATGTGTGAGAATTCATCTCAGTTGTCTTGTTGAGCCTCTAAACTCGTCAGACAGTGCCAATAGCTGACAGCTGCTTGGAAATCCATCTCTTGTGCAGAGCATTCCCTTGCCCTTGTAAAGCAGCAGATACTTCCCATTTCTCTTGGCTAGAGGGTGATCTGATCTCAGGGAAGAGGCACGTGAACCACCTGCTTGAGGGGCTGGACAATCTCCTGGCAACTCTTCTCCATTTCGTTTTAAAGCAAGCTCCTGGCAGCCCTCAGTGGGGGGAGTTTTCCAAGCTCCGGAAAAGCCAAAGTGTTTGCTAAGGGCACTGTCAGAGCATTGGCAGATAACAGATGGAAAAAGCATCCTCCTCTCCAGCTGCTCCAGCCTGGCAGCCAGGTCAGCTCCATGGAAAGGTACTGGATGCTGTATGTCAGAGGAACCCCCAGACTACCTACAAGATACTGAAATTTGAGTATTTAAGAAGTTTTAGGATGCATATTACTTCTCATGGACAGGTAGAGGCTGTTGAAGAGTTTGGCACACGTGCTTAGTTCAGACAATCTGACAGCTTCAACAAAGCATGTCAAGAATTTTTTTGGTTTTTTTCATTTCTATTACTGAAACATTACAGTTTTAAACTCTCCTTATTTTCATAAAATATTTTGGAAACTAACAAAAAGTTTGTCTTACCTTTTGACTATGTGACATTACCTAAAGGAATTAAATGGTCGCAGATGAAAATAGCTGAGAGTCATTTACTGCAATAACCACCACCATGTATTTAAAATAGCAATCTTCAGGTGCATTCATGGCAAGAGGAAGGCAAAGCCTCTGATATCCCTGCCATGTAGACATAGTATGACATTACCAAAAAGCATCACTGTACAAAATGGAGCTAAAGAACACTCAGTCCTTCCCTCACTTTTACTCCAGATGGCAAAAAATCACAGTGAAGGTCAGCAATAAAATAAGCCAATATTGACAGCTTCCAGAAAGCCATCCAAAGCTTGCATATAAGTGAACCATCCATGCTTTGAGTTCCACAGCAAAATACAAATTTCATCCAAAACAAAGCAGTTCTTCAACACTAGCTTATTAAAAAAAAAATCATTGAAGAAAAATCTTCAATGCATTGGTGACTTTGATAGATATTGGTGTCAGTCTTGAATGTAAAAAAATTTGAAAAAATACACTCAGAAAAGACAAAACACTCAGGGAAAAAATTATAGCTAAAGAGTTGTTCACTGAAAATTCAACCAAAAAAGTGTGAGTGAAATGTGATTAAATAAAGACCCGTAATATCTAGTATTCTAATATACTATAACCACTACCACCTCTTTTATAAGCTGAAAAATCCATATAAATAATATAATCCAGGACATTCATGCTCTACATACCTTCAGTGCACTTTGCAGATCATTTGTCTTTTAACTTCAGAGGGCACTCATTAAGTTTCCTAAAATTTAACCCAATAGGTGTCTGTTGTCAAACATACTGCCAGTCCAAATCCTGGCAGACAGAAGGAGCTAGCAGGGGATCAGGCCAGCAGAGTGCATGCATACAAACCAGATACCATTTTTTGGGGGAAGAGGAGTGGTACCATCAAGATTAAAACAAAACAAAATAATTTTGAGATAACTGAGCAATGTTTGGGAGATGCAGAAGTCAGATGTCTAGATCTGTCATCCCGTGGGAAATTCAAGATTCTTTAATGTCTAAGCCACACTTAGTTTCTCCTTTGAATGCAGTCAGGCCCAGGCAGATCATCTCAGCAGTCAGCTAATGAAGGTAAGAGCGTAGAACTGACCCTTAAATATTTTGCATAAATAAAGGCAACCCTAGAAACTCTCATCCTAGACCCTAACATGTTGATTGATTGCTACAGGTGCAAGGTCTGACACAACCTGAAGGGTTGGAAGGTACAACACAAGATTAATGTATGAAAGATAGCCAAACCTGTCTGGGTCAAATAAAATCGAGATTTTATATATAATTTGTAATATTATATAAAATGCATTTATATTTACACACTGCAAAAATTTCAAGTAGGTATTAGCCTATTTGTGCAGCAAGAAAGGTGGATATGCTTGCACTTCATCAGCCACAAAACTCACTCACTCTGCAGTACGATTCTTTTCAGACTAATTTCAGTTAATACACGTAAGTCAGTCTGTATAGCAGGGGCTGCTCAAGGTGGGATTTCTCTAATTCTTAACAATTTGACCTTTTAGACCTAGAGTTAACCATGCATGTCTTCTCCTTAAACAGCACACACCAACTTTAGACTAGGGTTTACAACATCAGGAGCCCAGAGTTCAATGTCTAAATTTGGATTTCAAATGCTAAAACATTAGGCTGATCTTTCAAAAACTCCAAGGACTTAACAGATCCTTGTAAAATGAACTGGTGCAGACTGAGTGTCTTAAGAATTTTTGAATAAACATCTACTTTGCACTTTTTTTTTTTCCCTCTAGCCATAGCTCTTTGTTCCACCATCTGAAATTCTTGATTTAAAGTTTATATTCCCTCTCATTTCTTAAGAAATACAGTAGGGTATTGCCTGATACTGAAAAGGAAAGCCAGCTGCTAAACACTGCTGTGTGAAAAATGAACTTTTATATTTCTGGACAATGCTAGACATCTGGAAGCCAGAGGTAAAGATTTCAGTTTTAGTTAAGCCAACCAGTTATATTCTGGGGGAAAAAAATACTCTGACCAAGTAAATTTTTAAAAATTGCAAGATGGCAGAGGAATAGGTTATTCTTCTTCAATGATTTATTGCAGACATGACAGAATATTAGTGGCTGAAGGTATTTATTAATCATTCCTTTACTAGGAAACAAATGGTTTTTGTGATTCTCAACTATATCAGAATTATATCTCTAGAACTAAGCAAGCATTCATTTTCGAAGATTTTTTTAGACATAAGACCATGATTACATAGCTTTGGGGATTTTACTCACCATTTCCTCCTCCCCAAGAGGCAAAAACTTGTCTGAAGAACATAAATGTTAACACCATCTTGCATCGTTACTATTAAACAGGTGAGCTGGGCTTCACAGAGAATGGACCTAAGCCAGCCAGTATGAAACATGCACTCGTGAAAAGCTCACAATTTATGCTAATACCCATGCTCAAAATTCAGAAGAATGTGCTAGAATTTTCAAGCTTGGCCAATAAAAGCTTGTTTTGACTGATCTGTAAAATTATTTATACTATGATCTTCTCCATATCAATCAAGTAATCTGTAAACCAGGAGAAATTATAGACTTCCTCTTCAAAAGTTAAAGCCTTCATAAAATGAAAAGTTTACTTTCTAAGTCAGATTAAGGATGGATTATTCCCAGGACTTCCAAAACACGGGGTGAAGCAAGTAGAAGTGGCTTGCCAGGCCACAGTAGAAACACCCCATGACTCTCCACAGATTTCCAAATAGCCATTGGACTCAGAAGAAAGAAAAGACTATTCTGGCAATGCAATAACAGAGATAGGAGAGTGCATTACAACCAGTCTTAGTTCATATCTATCTAAATACTCTAACCCCCTTAAAGACCAACTACATTTCTTATAAGAGCCTGAAACTACAAAGTGAATTTTCTAGCCTGGTATTTATGAATAAAGTGACATGCTACCTCCCCTAAGGCTTTTTCCTATGGGAGCAGAGCAATGTAAACCATCCTCACCCTTTCAAACCCCAGTCTTCATCATCCCCTGCCCTCCAAATACACACTTCTAGTATGCTTAATATAAACTGCAAAGGAAATGTTTTTGAAAACTCCAGTTATCTGGGCTCCTAAGACTCTGAAAAATAACCTGCTGAGAGAAGAATGAGACCTTCATTGTTTAAAGGAACAATTTATAGTTCATCTGTTTTTCACAGAAGACATTAGCACAGAAAACATGAGTTCAATGTAGATATATCACCAGACTGTATGAGAGACAGCATGAAAGTACATATTTTGTATTCACAGGTTGCCTTGCCCCAAGTGACCTAAAATACATTCATGTTAACCAGGTTAGGCTAAGTTTACAACGGAGCACAGATCTGTTAAGAAAAGGCTCACAGGCAGAAAAAAAAAGGATCAAAAGTCACCTGTTCTGTCAGGAGTAACATTTCAAAACATCTGGCCTTTTCCTATTAAAGAATTTCTAGTCCAGAAAGAGTCAAAAGATATCAGCTTATAAAAAGTTCACCTGATTTGACTAGATTCTTTCTCTTCTCCATCCAGTCACAGTAATTCCAAGAGAAATTCAGTCACACCACCTGACACTCCCATGACAATAATTTTCACTGCATTTGGACATTTTTTCATATTAATGGAATATGAAAATGGCCATATTTTAGGAGATTCACAGGTATCCACTTTCTTTGCTTTTTCCTTCAAATAATGACTCTGCAGCCTAAAGCACTTGTGAAGTGCAAAAAGGAATTCCCTGAATTCTGATGAACTCAAAAAATTAAAGAATTTTAGGTGCAGTCATTAACAAATGAAGAAAGCTTGGTTGGAAATTGCAATATAGTTTTAACCACACTATGCTAGAGAGTACCTCCCCAGGTTTTCACTCTGAGGGCATCAGCAAGCTCTTGGGCCTCTGGCATTGAAGTACAGAGGGAACACAAAAAAATCCCAAATAGCCAAGCCTTACACATGGACAAGGTTCCCTTTTGCAACTGGTCACGGCTGAGCTGCCCTTGTTACTGTTCCATTTTTGGCAGCAGAAAGGCAGTGTTGGCTGGAGTGCTAGCACAGCTCTCAGCAGCAGGTAGGCACACCGGCTGACATCAGCAATTCCTGCCTGACACTGCCATGGATCCATAGCTGCTCTTGCACAGTTCACACCAGCTTACAGCCCAAAGGGGAAGATCAGCTAAGCACACAGATTGTAAGAAGCAGCTTTACTGCAAATACCTGAAAGCATCTTGCTGCCCTAAGCACTCACAACTGCTGAAAGGAACCCTTTCCTAACAGATCCCAGTGCCCACAGAGCAGACAGCCAACTATTAATGTATGCAAGCTTTGCACTCACTAACTTCAAATAATCCTTGCGCCTAGAAAGAGGAGAGGATCTGCTTTGCCCCACAGAGAGAGAACTCTTCACTGGCTGCAGAACCTAAAGCTAATGGCATAAAGGTCTGAGCTTGATCGAAAATATCTGGACTCCAATAGCCAAGGATGTCTTGCTGAAGGCAATTAAGGAATAACTCCTTATGTGTAGCCTAGTATTTTCATTGAAGTTACCAAGACGAAAGCAGAACCCTGTGCTGATTTTGGCATTAAAAACGAAAGCAAAACTGTGCTGTCCAAGAGGAAACAGCTGCAACCTCAAAACACTACTAAGAGGGAACATTGAATTTCCTCTCACTGGTCCTCCTCAATCCTTACGTATCCCCTTCAATAAGACAGTCACCCTACAGGCCCACAGCAGCAATTACAACACCTTCCACCAGCTTCAGAACCAGGGCTGAGGTGATAAAATTTCTCTTATCCAGCATGATCATAAGCACAGTATTTCCATTTGTACTAACTTCCTCTGTTCTCAGCTGCAATGTGTTTGGGTCACAGAGCTAACTAAAGGTAGGATATCTACTTCCATGTTCTAGGGTGCTGGCAACAAATGACACTTATCATCTGTGCCCAAGACCTATAAAGGACACAGGGACAGAAACAAGCAGCTGAAAACTGGTCTGCCCACTCAAAGTGAACCAGAATTAATTTAATCTGGAAAATATCTTCTGCTGAACCCTTCCAGAAGACATAATTTTGAGTCTCTAATTCATATACAAACCACATGCTGTAAAACCAGAGCCTTTGTGATCTCTGTGGAGCAGAAGGATTTTCACGCAATAGTGATCATTGCAGACACTCTTCTTTGTGTTAATAAAAGCAATTTTTCTCCTCATTACACTATTATGCCAGTACAACCTTTCTTTTGACACAATTGTACTAGAGCAGAATTACTAATATAGACAAGGCTCTTCATCTCTCAAGTTAGTAGTTGTCAGAGTGCTTATAAATCTTCATAGTAAAATACACAATCCAAAATTCAGGGAAGCAACACAGTTTGCACAATTATCCTTCAATGCAAATGATACATAGTCAGTTTTAAGAGTCTGTTGTCTTACACACACTTTCTTTTAAAATTGTATACTTTTGATTTCACAGCTGTTTTCTTTGTCAAATTCCTCCTGGCCCTGCCCCCAAGTTTTCATGTCCGTCTGGCAGTTGGTGGTTAAAAACAAACTCCAAAACTAATAACAGTGCTTTAGGAGTCCAGGATGATACATAACATCTTTGATAATGAGTGGAAACATGGGTATCAACATCTTAAGTGGACTTCACTTAGATGAGCAATGGACCCTTGCTAAGATTCAAAGGCAGACTTTGGAAGAATGTCTCTTTACAGGTCTGTACACCTAACAGAATAGAGACAGAAGACACCAAATTTGATAAAGTAAACATTTAAAGTCTGTCAAAAGAAAAAACTGTGTAATGACCAGTGACCTGAACTTTGGCTTCCTAATGGAAGAAATCACATTCCTTTCAATTAGAGTGCTTGAAAAAAATTAGGAATATTAAGCTCATCAGCATGTACTACACTATACAGACCATAGTCCTGACTCCAGCTGCCTCACTGCCTTTAGAGAGCAGTACCTTGAGCAGAGCCCCTCTGATGAGTACAGTAGAGACACTGTGAAGCTTATAACAAACTTTAGGGAATAAAGTTGTTGTAATGCTAGTAAATTCAACATATATTAGCCATAAGAACACCCAGCACTCATGCATTCCCCATAGTGAAACAATACCCGGATAACTAGTACAGGGAGTTAAATCCCTTCCCAGTAAAAAAACAAACACTCCCCCCCAAAAAACTCCGAAACCACAAAAAATACCGAACCAACCAAACAAACAAAACCCCCTGCACGTTCTTAAGCTGGGTGTAATGTATGCTACCCCACAGGCAATACATCCTTGTCATATTTCCTCCTCCCTGTGAAGTTAAAAAAGCCCAGAGCAAGCAAGTTCTCACTGATAGCACAGTAATTATCCCTAAACCATTTCAGACAAATCCAGAGGGGGTTTTGCCTGTGAACCCTCTCTCACAGGTGTTTGACACTGGGCCAGCTGCCACTTCAAACTGGTACTAGTGCATTCATAAACACCCCAGACATCAGTTTCTCAGTTGTTTTCTCTTTTGGATCCTGGATCAACACACTATCAGCTGCACCTCCCTTTCCCCTCCACACTTTTTGTGGGCCTTGTAAGAAGAACCTGTGTTTTAGTTTTCTTACCTTCGCTTCCCAGAATGACTTCCACATTGTATTTCCAAGTCAGTGTATTCTACTGAGCAGCTAAGGTGCAGTGCTAACAGGTACCTCAAAAACATGAGTGGTGCTGCCCTACAGGATTGCCAGTATCATACAACAGGATCACAGAACCATTAGGGTTGGAAAGGACCTCTAAGACTGAGTCCAGCCTTTGACTGAACATCACAATGTCAACTAAACCATACCATTAAATGCCATACCTATTCTTTTCTTGAACACTTCCAGAGACAGTGACTTCACCACCTCCCTGGGCAGCCTGTTCCAAGGCTTGACAAGACTTTCAGTGAATAAATTCTTCCTAATGTCTGCCCTGAACCTCCCCTGGCACAGCTTGAGGCCTTTTCCTCCTGTCTTTATTTCACTTCTGCTGGAATTTAGCGTGTGCTGTGACATTGCCATATATCATGTATCTTATTTTACTTAATCAGGCTAACCTAACAGAGTACTTTACTAGCCTCAGAGATCCCAGACATTGCATAAATCTTGTGGAGAATGCACCCACTGTTATTGCAAATGGGAACACAGCTGTTTCTGGGGTTGAATAAAACTTAACCCATAACAGCAGCAACAGAGCGCACAAGGTGTACAACATCACTGAAGACTTGATTTCTGATAAAACTAGCAAGAAATATAGAGATGGTACTACATAACTGATCATGCTGACAGTTTGATAAGGATATCTCTGTGAAACAAAACTGTACTTGCACCAGAACATTAAAAAAAAAAAATCCCTCTACTAACTACACATGCCTTAGGACTTGTATATTATCCTCAAGGCAGAATATTCAATATTAGAACTCACTCTGGAAGCTCTCAGCAGGAAGTAGTCAAAATCTTACCTAATTTGCACTGAAAAATCAACCTGAGGAGATCAAATGATGCCTTGTACATTTCCACTACAATGTGCCATCACACTACAAAGCTGTATTTCTATACTCAATGGGCAACCTATATAAAATGCTATATTTGTCTCTCAGGAACACAATGGGTTAATAAAGATTGCTCAAAGCCAGTCAGAGGTTACATTTTAATGATCTGCACTAGCAGAAAGCCCTACTCATGAAACTTCTTAAGTCTCATGCTCCTTTCACAGCAGGCCTTATGCGACTGCAATTGAAGTTTTAAAAACCATCATTCTTCTTTAAAGCCAGCACATGCATTAAAGACAGCTAGGTGCTACTGATCAGGGATCAAATGCAGAACTTCTCCTGGAATACAAATGCCAGGACAGCAGAACACAGGGATGCTATTGCAGCCCATTTCCAGTCCTACTTTCAGCTGCCCACGGCCCCAGAGCACTGAGGGATGAAGACAGTACAATTTGAAGTAGATCAAACACTTCTAATAAAACAAAGGCAGGATCTTGTTTATTTCATGAAGCAGGATCATTACCTGCCAAATGCAAACATAAGCCTTGGGCATTGCATATGCTAGGGGAAAAAAGAAAACAATGCAAAAAGCAATTTACAGGGTGCAGGTGCCTCCTGATGCCCTTCAAGATGTTTTCAATTGATAACGTAAGGTGAGCCAAAACATTCTTAACTATCAGAGAGCCTCATCGCCCTCAGGGGAAAAGAGGAGCCCAATAACCTTTCTGCCCAAAACTCTGGATGCAGTCCCAAGACCTTCACCTGCAATGAGTCATCACTTTAAGCAGGCAGAAGAGGATTGGTCAAGCTGTAGGGATACAGCACTGGACTGAACTCAACACTTAGTGAAATCAATAAGGTTACATGAATTGAGAGCAAAGTTCAGTCCTTTCTTTTCCACATTTTATTTTCATAAGAACTCAGTGACATGATCCAGACAAGCATTCAGGGAAAGTACAGATCAGAATATCAGTAAGCAGAGAAGCCTTGCTTACAGAAGATTTGAGCTGCTAGCTTTTATCTGCACAAGGGAAATGAGGGACTCCAGTAATAACACAAGTACCAGTTCATCAATTTAAATCCATTAGTAAAACAAGCCTAGAAATACTGGCAGCTGATTGATACTTCTGTTGAACTAAAGGAAGTTATCACGGTCTGGACAGGCCATACAAGTTCAATAAAAGAATCTCAGTAGAATTAGAAAAGGAGTAATCCCAAGGAAGGCAGTTGGTACCTTTTGGAAAACGCCAATGTATTGAAATTGCAAAATTCTGAAGATACATATTTTGAAAAATAAGTTTAGCAGGCTCAGAATGGGGAAAGAGGAAGACAGTCAGACAGATGCCACTAAATAGCCCAATAAGCACTGGGTCAGTATATTAACCTGAAACAGTGGAGACCTACCTCCAAGTGGATTCCCCCCACAGTCATTACTGTATGTGTCTCTACAGAACAGGTTCTGCTCTTATATTACAGTTTTAAGACCAAAACAAGATTGGAAGAGGTAAACAATTTGAACTGGAATGTTTTCAAAGACTGTTGATTTTGGCATCTGAGACAGCAGCTGTACATTGTGAATACATGGAGTGTGTTCAGTATAGAATATTACAGAATCACAGAATATTCTGAGTTGGAAGGGACCCACAAAGATCATCAAGCCCAGCTTTTACATGAATGATCCATACGGGCATCAAGCCCACAACCTTGGCATCATTAGCAGCTCACTCTAACCAACTGAGCAAATGTGCAGGAATGTATTCGTTACTGTATTCTGCCTGCAGAGCACAGTATTGGCTTCACAGGCTGGGCAAAGACGTAGTCAGGGAACTCCTGCTTGTTGATTTGCTTTGAGGGGACACGACTGAACAAAACAGAGTAGGTAGTTTCCTCTGAGAGGATGAACTCACGCTCCAGGGATTCAAGGCACGTGCCATCAGACAGCGAGAGCCCAAGGGAAGCTGGAAAGAACCAGCACCATCTAGTGCTCAGGAGAGACCGAGCAAGCCGAACAGGGAGAACAGCGCACCAACACTCCCCAGGCACAGAAATTCAGGATACACACTTTCAGGGAAACTCAAACTGCACTTGAGCATAAAAAGACACTGCAGCTGGGAAAAGGCAAGCAGATGTACCCGCCATCATCTGAGTGTTAAACCATTATTACCTTAGAGGTCTCAACCCAAGAAAACAGGTAATAATACAAAACTGTTTCCAGACTCTGACTACAAAGAAAGCATACTTTTATCATTCTGGGCACTCCTTTGGAAAGACAATTCAGAAAAAAACATTTATTGTTTCTCACCCCTCAAAAAATGGAAAAGTCCATCTTATGTTCCAAGAGACAATTAGGTTTTTTAATGACATAAAAGTGCATGTTCTCAGCTATGCTCCAGACATCTAGAAGTAATAAACACAGATCTGACAGGGCCCTCCACTGCAAAACCAACACCACCAATCCTCTTGTCCAGGTCAATGCAATGCCATGGATATGGTAACATCCACAGCTCTCTCTTGCTAAGAGTTTTCAGAATGTACTGCTGCAACTACTCTGTCCTGAACTTTCTTGTAAGACCCAAAATTACTTTATTTTGCTGTCATTTCCCTAGTCAATATGGTGGATGCCAAATCACAGGAATCTAAATATACCTCTCAAATATCAACATCATCACATATTCAGATATGCACAGTCAGTTTTCAGCTGTAGACTTCAGGAGAAAACTTAATTACCAATGGCAAACTCAGGATCCTGCTGTTAATTAGAATTGCAATTTGCATTGAATAATAGAGAACATGGAATGATTTTCAATGTATGAATTTCTAATTTCTCCTCCCGGTATTTTAATTACATAGCATCTCAACAGGAACTAAGATAAAAAGGCCACAAAAATAGCTTAATTGGTGTCGATCACCTGGGATGCAGAAGCGTACCACAGATCAGACTGCTCTGTGGGCACCATTCCACCTACTGGTACAAGACAAACAAGCTGCCACTCCAGCTTCTCTGTCAGACACTGTCAACAAGACAAATGGACCCCCTACAGAACAAGTAGACAACAATTACTGTTCCTGTAAGAATTAGGACTCCTACCTTCTTATTCTGCATTTCTTGATTTTCCTTCTTGTTATATAGCTCAACCAAGGCCATGAAGCAGCTTCTGCATAAGCCCTGCACAAAGTTTCTGCATGAGGCATTTTGCCCCAGCCTAACTTCTGGCATAATGCAACCACTACTCCATCTTTGAAGGATTCAGTATTCCAAGCAAGTTCCTTTTGTAAGGGCAAGTTGCCTATAGTAAATTCAGTCTTTATAACTAAAAGAGCACACCGTAGAGAACTGATTTCTAAAGTTCTGAAAATAACATTTGACATGTCAATCATGTATAGGCAGTGATCCTTGCTCTGGCTAAGTCTGCAAAAAGACCAAGGTAAAAATTATGAAGAGGACTGAACTGCTGTACTAAAGAGAGGGCTGTTGCTAACTCAACTGGAGCACAAAAAACAACCTGAAGGTGCAGTTTGCACCACCTTAGTTGGATTGACCTGAAGTCCATCTGGTTTGAGAACTTTTTTTCAGTCATGAGAGCTGAAAGATACAATTAGATATACGGAAACAAGATCAACCCCTTCAGCAGCTGTTTCCAATGAATAAATTAAACTCATTACGAAACTGCACTCCAATTCTCATAGAAAGTCTCAGCTAGGAGCTGTCACTGTCACTGTTCACCTTGGCAAAAAGCACTGTGGCAAGAAACCAGAACTAACTATCATCAGTGATAAGGGACATCAAAATGTGTGCCACGAGTACCTTCCTAACTTCTGAACCTTTTTACCATTCCCATTCTTGATTCTAAAAACCTTACTATATCAGGAAATTCTCTGTCTGCAGAAGAACTTGAGCATCTCATAGTGCTGCAAAGACTGGGGAATGAAACTAGGTAGGCCACTTGCCACAAGACATTAAAACACTGTTTCCTAAAAGGTGAGACTTGAGGAGCATTTAAGTTATAAACATCCCTTAAGACTTTCTCAGAGCTTAATCCCTGTGGCTTCTTACAAGCTGCATTACACCACTTCAAAATGCACTGTAACCCCAGGTCAACACTGAGTTGTTCTGTTGCCCCTAGCAACAGCAGATGCTGTTTTTGTTGCCAGATTCGGACTCTTCTCCCAAACAACGTAGATCATTTCCATCCATAAACACCAGCTGCTGTGGAATTATTACCCCAAATGGTACAACATTTGCACCTGACCTCATACTACCCTCATAACTTCACAAAAACATCCCCCACCACCTGATAATGTGCACTGGAATATGAGAGCAACTTGCGCCCATATCTTACCCCACCATTCCACTTTGAACTTCTGTGATGAAGGGAAGCATGAATAGATTCAAAAGGGGTCCAGAAGTTTACACAGTTTCCCAAAAAGGAATATAGAGAATATATTTCAGGAAGTTCTGTCACCAGATCTAACACTGGTTTGACTGTAGAACTGTTCTGCAGTCTCTCATGTCCCTAGTTAACCCTTCTCCCAGCTGCCCTATACAGCTTAGAAATGAACTTGATGAAACATGAATAATACACAATGCCCATCATTAGTTCTTGTTACTCAGCAGAAAATCAATACATGCTCTGTTACAGCACAGGACATGCTGTTACTCCAGTCCCTGCCCTCTGAGGGAACAGCTCTCACAGCCAAACTTAACACAGCCTGCAGCAGAGGAAAGGTGGCAAGATCTCAGCAACAGTTACACAACAAGGACGCTGAATGCCTTAGCCATCAATCACAAAAAAGGGTTTTGGAGATAACTGGTATCACAGACTTTGGAACTCTTTGGCCATTTCTCAGATTTCAGCCTCTTCTCTTTGCCAGATAAATTGATATCAGCTATAGATACCCTTTAGGAATGTTACACTCCATTCTTAATTTTCTTAGTTAAAGCTCTGATGCTTACTAGTGCAGTAAAACCCTAATCTATACTTAGAGCTATTGAATGTACCTGTATTCACAAAATCTCCAACTTAGCTAAGACAGATTTTAAAAAAAAATCTTACCATCCCTATAGAAACTGTAGAGTCTTAGCTTATAGTGGGATAAATGAAACACAATTAGGCAGAAATGTGATCATTGCCACACATCCAACACAGGGAAAGATAGGAAGTCATGGGAAATAAAGATCTGGGGCCTGCAAGATCATTTGTGCTCCCCTTCCTATCTGGCATCTGTTTTAGAGCTGTTCACTATGTGGGTGTTCTGCAGGCTGGCAACCACGCAGAACACAGTCATTTCAGAACACATGCAAAAAAAGAAAAGGCATTAATGCCAAAACCAGCACAGAATAAATGTACTGTGAACAAAATGGGCAACTCTTTGGGCCACATTCTCCAGTAACGTCTGTGTCAATCAAACTCTGTATTGACTGGCTTTTTACAGTGTTTTTCAATATTTACTATCCATATAGCAACTAAGTTTGCTGCAAACAGGATTTAGCTGCATAAGTTAGGGAAAACATCCTAATTTTGCAGACAAGTCAGTGCTACACTAAGACTGAACAGTTTTTTCAGGAAACACAGAAAAGTGCAATGTCAACACACCAAACTGAACACAAATATTCTGGGATCCACAACTATGCTAAACAGTGTCATTTTTTCCTCCTTTCTGAATAGTCCCTTTCAACTAGCCACATGGCCCTGCTTTACCAACTCACCTGAAGCAACAGCTACCTGCAGTTCAAGACAATTCTTTTGCAGACTACAGTAATATAACCTGATAAGTTGGACAAGTAGTACAGAATTACTATTTTGCCATCTGGAATCAGAAGAACTTCAAATCCGCAGGAAACTCAATAAAGCCGGTCTGTGGCTCAGTTAATTATTTCAGATCACTGCCAGAACACATGGGATCATTCACAATCACAACAACCCAAATGTTGTCACATTGGAGGTCCACAGTCCTTCTGCAACAGTATGGGGCACAATTTTTGCAAAATGGTGCAGATGTGTCACATTCAGACCAACATTTAATGTCACTTCCTTGGACATTCTCCATACAGGCAACACTGTGGGCCCAACACCCTGGTGTTTGTGGGGCCCTGCCTATGAGGGCATGGCACAGTGTAAGAGAAAAAAAGGCATTAATAGAGAGTGCACAGTGTTAAGTAAGAGGAAAACAATGAATCTCTTCTCCCCAAGTAGCTTCCTGCATGTCAAACAGAATTCTCTGACTGAGGTGTTGCAAAACACTGCCTGATGGGGTCATTGAAAACCTTACAGCACTGCCTGTTCTTGCTCTGCCTGATACTGTCTCGACAGGGGTGTGCAAAACTGGCATTTTAAGCCAGCCTAACTGGGTGGTAAGAAAAAGACCCCTAAGAGTAAGAGCTCACCTGACTCCCCAGCAGCAACATTCAAATACAGGGGCAAGTGTTTGTTTTTTTAAAAATTCTGTTAAAAAACAAGAGGCAGCCTGAAGCAATTACTTATATCTACCCTACTGACAGCACCAATGCTTTGGGGAGAGACAATGCTAAGCAGCATGGACAGGTAGTCCATGCAGGACAAGCTGGCAGTGAAGTGAAGCATGACTGAGTCAGTGCACTCACAATTTTCATCACAGTCACACTTGTCTGCCTTTCCGTTTCTAGGAGGTGGGTCTTCAGGTACTGGGAGATAGATCAGTCCTTTCAGGGCTCTCATTCCTCTGCTGTAACACTGTAGCAGTGCAACAGGTTTTTTTTTCCTCTGTAGATCCTGCTACCCAAAACTACCTCCAAAATACACTTGTATTTGTGCAGGGTTTGAACACAAACACAATACAAATACTCCCAAACACAATCAGAACTAAATCAAATTGCTCCTGCAACAGGGAACTTAATTCTAAACCTATCCTGGAGATACCAACTCTGTCCCCAGGAAGTGTTATTATGGGAGCTAAAATGACTGCAAAAGTTTTACATGAGTACTACAGTGACAGATCATTAGATTTTCTACCTGAAAAAATTTCAACCTCTCTTCCATGCTAGGCCATTTATTTTCTTAAACCTTTTATCCAAAAGGGAAGTGTTTTGAAGCTTTTCTCTGCCCTCCAACCCACTTCCCAAAATAATTAGTATACATGAAAGAAATTGCATCCAGATACCACTTCTCCCAAAGTTCTGTGCCTGTTTCTCCTGCAACAACCAGAAGAATGCATCCATAGAGAGACCACACAACACTCCAAGCAAAGAGCCTCTCCAAACAGGAAAGTCAAGGATCATGATGCATCTCAACTAATGTAAAATGAAACTGAGGCACCACAGCAGCACTTTTATCCAGAACAAAGAACACCATGTAGTCAAAGTCCCTTTTCTCAGTCTCACTGGATAATCCTGCCAGTGTATCAGAACATACAGAAGTGATCAATACAACTCAATCACCATTAGTGACGACTGATGGGAATGATGTGTTGTTATAGTGAAAGCACAAAAAATGCTGGCATACCTGGAGTAATTTCAAACAGATGTTTCCCTGGGTCATCAGGATTAGGTGGCAGCTCATTCACCTGACTGCCTTGCAGCAGTATCAAACCCTGTAATGGACACAAACATTAGTGAAAAGGGAAAGACCACTAAAAGGGTAAGGAAAAGATGATAAAATGTATAGTAAACTCAAGTCCTGCTCATCTACTGATCCCAACACCTTTCCACAGTTATGAGCAAGAAGAGATTTGAGCTGGTAATCCAGCTGCTTCACTGTCCTTTCTCTCACACTGGACACTGCTGGTTAAGGCCGTTTCCTCTGCAATAACACTACTGTGAACATGCAGAAATTATTCTCCTTGGTTTCCTAATTATCCCTTGCAAGAGTTTCATCTCACATTACATCTACTCTTCCTATATCCTTGCATTTCTAGTTGTAGCATGCATTTGAATAAAATAGCTGACTTTCCAGAGATGCTCAGTACATAGAAGTTCCCAGGGAAATACTTGAAGAGAGCAGCTAATTCAGGTTTGAAAGACAATTGACTACCTTTTAATCCAAAAGACTACAGCTTCCCTAGAAAAAAAAACTGAGTCCCTTTACTTCCCAAGTTCAAATTCTGCCAGTATTCAGCTTCCTTTCCACTTTGAGCCCAAGCATAATTAACACAATGTATTCCAGTTTGGGAGCTTGGCATAGCTGGTGACATAGTATCTTAAAAGTGAACAAAATCCTCTTAACCTATGGAAAAGCTGAAAAAGACATCACAGGAAACTCTTCTCCAGTAACCTGAGTGAAACAAGCATTTAACCTCTGATATTTTAAAGGGTTTTCAGCTAACATTCTTCAGGACATATGCACAATCAGACAGACAAAATACAGTAAGAGCTAGAACTCTCAAGAGTTAAACCATGAAGAAGGTAATCAGCAGTTCCCACTCCTGCACTGAACTGCCTTGGAATGCAAACAGGGTCCAAAGCATCTTTTCTTGATGAACATAAAATGAAGAAAGTTGTTTCAGTCAGGTTTTTCACACATATCTCTGGTTGATGAGAATGTAGTTATGCATGTTTACTGATCTAGCAACAACCAAATGCAAGACACACTGGACCATCGTAATACTGGTAAACAAAACAAATTCTAGTTATGCTATTTGTCAGCTTCCAGATCCACATAGAATGGAGTAATACAGTTAGTGTCTCATGAGACAGACAATTCAGAATTTCAACTAACAGAAGACAACTCATCATGAGAGGTTCGCAATCTTCTCTATAAAACAGTGAAGCCAGCTGTGTTACTTTGCATTGTCACTATTCAGTATAACTTCCATAGCTTTGCTCCTCAGGAATACATCCTCCTACAAATGCTTTGTTCAACAGGGTCAAGACTCAGCTCCTGTATCCCACCTAGTGTAAGGGTGAGGGATGGAAGGACATCGTGGAAGAGAGCACTTAGCAAAGTCCATGCTGAGTGGTTTCTCAAGAATGGTTGTAAGATTTAAAGTTGAGGTAAAATAAGTTAACACAACAGGATAAGACTTCACCACCCTTACCTCCCATTCCTGTGGTCCTGCAATTTGACTCTGAGGTTCACTGAAATTAGAAGATAAACTGAAGACATTCCAGAGATAACCAGAAAATATAGGAAAGGCAAATTGACAAAAATGCAGATGCATCTGAATTCCAAATGGTATCAAAAAGTATTATATAAAACATCATCTTTAAAGTCCAGTGGCCAGAAGACATTCTAGAAAATTCTGCTGTTTTCTGAAGTGCAAAATTCAAGCCCACTGCAGATGCATTAAAGCCTTTTATCATGTCAAGTCAATACTGAATGAAGGGTTAAATGAATTAGTTGCACAGTGGCTTCTTCTCTCCTGGAAATTGGGGAGGGGTGTATGCTCTCTTCTTTCCTGGGAATAGAAACAAGCCCAAAGCTACTTTAAAAACACAAACATATTGACAGAGTCAGTAGGACCATTAAAAACAATTTGCAGGTCAGTCCTCCCTTCTCCCTGTCCTCACGAGGCAAAAAAAAGAAAACTCTGCAGAAAAGCAATGGCTGCAGATCCACCCCATAACCTTTGGTCTCTGATGGAGTGGGCTGTGCAACTGCAACTGTCATGTGACACACAAATAAAAATTGAGTACCTTCAACAGTACTCAATCCATTAGGACAACAGAAAAATTCCTCTTCACTCCAGAAAGCCTGTGTGATTCTCCTGCCATTGGATTACAGCTGCATCTTTTCAGCAATATTGTTAAAGGAAGAGCATCTACAGTTTCCTCTAAGAAGCTGAAAGAACAGGTTTTCATAAAAATAGGCAATGCAGCATCCATGAAGAAAAAGAAGTTGTTTCTCTTTTGAAACATTATGCCCAAAATCTCATTTGACTCTATCAGGTGAACAACAAGAATACAACTCTCTTCCAGAGTATGTATAAATAATCAAGTAGGTGGAAGATCAATGGGAATTTCAGTGAAACTACTGATTTAGTTTTTACACACAAGCTTAAAGGCCATACTTAATAAATAAAACAAAAATACTTAAACTAGGCATGAGTACCTTTAGGGCTGAAGGAAATTAGGGACTAATATCAATAACAACTGGAGAAAATATCTCCATGGCCTATAAAAAATCTCCCTACAACAAAGGGTCTCAGTTGTCTTTCTAAGGTGCATGGGCACACCAGTGCCATTGCCCCTTCATTCCAGAGAATCCCAAGCAACACCTGTCTGTAAGTCCCATAAGTACATCTCACCTGTGGGATGCATACAGTCCTAACTGAAGTCAAATGCAAATCCTAATTTGCAACTCCTACAAGAACAGTCAGAACATAGTCCTGTATCACACTATACAAAATGTCTTCCCACAGTGATAAATGTATGGCAACCCTGTGCCCAAAAAGGGCCAGGGTTAAAGAAACCCTTTACAACACGACTACCTGAGGCCATTTCTTCCTCATCACATTCACTGACGTGGTTCAGAAGTGCCCAGCTCTCCCACATGCATTGCATGTGAAGATAAGGTGCCTGGCTTGAAAGTGCTAAATCCAGCTGTTGCTAGCAGCATCCTGAGTAATTAAGTTACATCATCAAGTTCAAATCTCTCTAGCCTTTACAAAGCAGACTTTCCATAATTATGGACCAAATCCCTGATCAGGAGAGTGCAAGATATAAGATGCACTCAACATCCTCATTCATCTACCATATTTATGTCAGGCCCACAGGGGAATATTAATTTCCATTCTCACTCGACAATGAAATTTATGTGTGACAGTCAAGCAGGCAGCTGCATCAAGCAGTTTAATAATTGTCTATAATGAGTGTGTGGATGGTGATGATATTACACAGGCTGACTGTCACTCTGTAATGCCTGTTCTGACTCATCAGGAGCCAGCAGCACAGGGACATTGTCTGGCTCATTCAATTATGCTCCCTCTGTTCAATGACTCTGGTTAAAGGCCTGACAGTCAAAACAATGACTATGTGAATTATGATGCATAATCTACTACAGCAACAGGAAAGACCTCAGCTCAAATGCTCTGAGAGAATTTTACAGGCATTAGAAAAATATTAATAAGAAGTTCTTCATCTCTGTAAACTTTAGCCCATAGCACAACACCCACTCCCTCCCCCCCCAAAACACACATTACAGCCCATTCTCAGCACGTAACCAAACCCACATGCTCCACACACACAAGCCAGCTCTAAGCAGCCGGTTCACCTCATGGTTAACAAGGATTAGCTGGAAGATAACAAGTCCCAGCTGAGCAAGAAGGTTAATCGCTCCTGCCTCAGTAATCTGCAACTCCACAGCTCTTCTTGTCAAACTCCAGCCTCATAGCTGCCCATACTAAGATCTGGAGGTCAGCATGCCCTAGTGGATAAGTAAACACCTTCTAACCTTTTCCCAAGCTCTACCACTTGTCTGACAGTAGAAAAGCCTCCCTGCAACATCTGGTGCCTAGGAACCTCCTTAAGTGTGAGAGGTTTTGGTGAGGACAGAAAAGAACTGAAATGAGCTGTCAATCAAAGCACAACTGTGATCACACAGAAGTCACAACCATTAACCCCTGCAGTTCTCTAGTCATACCTGAGGTTTAGTTTCCTCTTCATCCTTGTAATAGAAGAGCTGATCCCCACGCAGCACAAACCAGCGCTGCTGCCAGTTCTTCATAATGCTCCTCTGTTTCTTTAGCCAGCCACACTTCAGCACACGTTCCTGAGGGTTGGGAGAAGATGGTCTGGAGGGAGGCCCAATCTGTTCACCCATCACCAAACTCCTTGACCGGGCTGAAAAGGCAATTACAGAGTAAGTGAAACAAAGAACACACAGAGAGGCTAAGTAACTGTTCCACACTTCCTTCTCAGCTATGGACAGACATGTTTCCTTTTTGTAACAGGTACTTGTTTATCAGGGTGTACATTCAAGCCCATGACAGTTAAACACGGGACAAACATCACCTTTTTGGCTCACTCCAGAGTGTCTAAGGAGACACAACACTTCCACTGAGGCTTCACTGCTCATACAACCATTGTTTGTGGCAAATCATCACTGCCTCCCAGCTCTACATGGGAATAATGATATTGCTCTCTCCTAACAGGATATTTGCCTTATGTGCAAATGTATGGTGAGGGGGCACAAAGAGAAGGAGAGAGTATAAAACAAATATTCTCACTCCACACGCTACCAGTTTGGGGGGATTAGCCAGGGAACCCAGCTGCCATAGGAGAGGAAAAAAAATTAAAAACTGTGGAAAATTAAAAAAGAATTGTCAATTAAAGTAGTGACTGTGATCCACACAAAAGACAGAGATAACACAGCTATCCAGAATTATTGAAGTAATCTCTCTCTTCAGGGCATTCTGACACTGAAGGAGAAAAACAAAATTAAAAAATAAAGTGAAAAAATAAAAAGACCAAATAGAGGAAAAAAAAAACCCAACACATAAATCTGAGGAAGGGTTTCAGAAACAGAAGTGAGGAAAAGTTTAAGAAATAGGAAAAAAGTCTATGAGCCATTCTTTCCTCCTCTCTTGCGTTAAGAGTACTAAAGCTTGGGGCATTTAGAACTAGTTTGGAGTAGCAGACAATGATTATAGATTGCAGGCAGCAAGCCAGTCCTCCAGAATAGATAGGTTAGGTGACCTCATAGGTCTTTTCCACCTCTACCTCCTTTGGATTTATCTTATAATAATAGTTATTTAATATTTCATGCCATTTTTCCTTCATTAGTGCTAATATGATCCTGCTCCTTCCCATTTTCTGCATTCAGCTAACTTAAAGCACTATTTATAACTGCCCACTTGGAACAAGGCATGAGTTTACAGGCCAGTACCAGTAAATCTGCATCACTGATATCTCACATTAGCACTGTGAACTGTTGCAGCTAAAAACCAGGCAAGCTTCTTATCCAGGTACCTGAGATGCACTACAGCTAATTCAAACCATCACAAGAAAGAGTAAAGCAAGCCTCTTCCTTTAAGAGTACTGTCTAATTTTGCCTCTTTTGGGTTCAGAGAACTAAAAATGGCCCTGCTGTTACCATGTGATTGGTTTCTGCTCCTGGTGCCTCAGCACACAGGGATGAAACTGCCAGAATTCACTAAACAAAGAAAAATAATGAGTATGTTGTGGTGTTGGGGAATTAAAAAAAATTAAAAATAATCATATTTGCAACATTAAAATTGATCCTATTTCTTCACTTCCATGAAGCAAACTGCAAAATAAGGAGAGGCAGATAAGGGACTTAGGTCAGATCTTCAAAGAGCCTCCTCAGTGTAATCCAGCGAGGGAAATCACATTGGTATCTGTGATAAAATCTGCTTTGACCTTCCTCATGACCTGGCAGTCAGGTCATCATGTTGTGCTTTATAAAGAGCTCTAAACCAGCACATCCACACACTAAACACTTCCATCAGCAGAGGGCAGACCTGAATGGTATCACACCCTCCCATTAGAAAAAAGTCTCCGTGATACAATCTCCACTTCTATAGTTTCTTTTTCCTTCCACTCTGTCTCAAAGATCCACTCACCTCTCCTGTGACCATCCAGCAGACACTCATACTGACCCCAACAACCTTCAAGTTTTACAGACAGAAGATACATCACTTTGTTAAATTTCAGACTTGATGAAAGCCCTGTCTGACAGACAGTATGGATTTTTTTTTCCCATTTCTCTACACTGCTAAGATAGATCCTGCTACCCTCAACAAAACTGTGAAAAACAAGTATTGTCTTGTGGCTCAATAAAGAGAAATTAGTTTTCAAATTATAATTAGTGCTGTAAGAAATTATTTTTTATTTTGTTTTTAGTTTCACTTAAAAATTAATTTAAAAGCTAAAATTTTGTAAGAAGTGCTGCTGCAGCATCATAGCTTTTTCAGAATTGGTCTTCCTTTAGTTTATGCCTAAAATACATTGCTGAATTTAATATGAGCTAATATACAGCATTAGTCCTAGATTAGTAAAATTTACCAGCAACTTTTGGATTCTCCCAACCCAGTACCCCTTCACTCTGATTATTTTTATGTGCCAAAACAATAGTTAAAAAAATATATAGAGATCACTTTAATTCAGGCTTTAGTGTATTCAGGCATATTCTCAAAGCTCACTCACTGTAGTCTGAGCTCTCACAGACAGGTATTTTCATTCCTGTAAATATCAAGAACCGCTTTCCCCCACACAGCCAACATCCTCAGGCTTTAGTATTGGCCCTTCTGGCAGCACAGCATTCTCTGGCAGATGGTGACAGAGGCACCAGAACACCCAGCCCCTTCCCCATCACCACGAGGCATGGAGGACCCCATTTCACAGTAAGAAAACTCACTGGTCATCTTTATATCTCTATTGCAGAGGCCCATAGGAACTGAGTTGGATAAAACCTCTCTGCCTCATACCAGACCACATTTTAAAACTATGACCAAAGTGCAGTCTCCTTTAGACTGCCCAAATTCCAATCCACATTCATGTTGCAAATTATGCCATTAAAAAAATAAATATCCCAAAAATTTGCTTTTATCAAAACCACTATAATGTCATTAAAAAAATAAATATCCCAAAAATTTGCTTTTATCAAAACCACTATAATGTCATTACAAAAATAAATATCCCAAAAAATTTGCTTTTATCAAAGGCACTATAATGGTTCCTAGACAACATCTTGGCTATTAAAGTAACCAATTTGTCTAATGATACCAAACTCCATCTTTCAGCAAGCATCTAAGTCATCTCCACATTGAAGTACCTAAGCACTCTCCAACTTCAACAAGAAAATCCCATCAGCGTCCACACTTCCTGACTTGCATGTAGTTATATACACCCTTGGCCACTTTATTTCTCACTCTAAAAAGAAATTAGTTTTATTTCACTGGAAACCTACCACCCATATTGACATAGACCTCACAAAAGACATCAAACATCTTGCTTTGAAATGTTACCAAATATGTCACCTTGTGTGTTCCCTCAGTCCCCCTTTGATACTATTTGTACAGCTCACATTGTAATTATTTATTTTAGTCAAGAATTAAAGCTTTCATGATCAGTCTCCGGAGAACGCAGAACTTTTTCTTATTTTATTTTATGCAGCACCATATCTCAATCAATTGCTATGATTGTTAATTCTTCATGCTGTCT
Organism: Motacilla alba alba; assembly: GCF_015832195.1. Taxonomy (NCBI): domain Eukaryota; kingdom Metazoa; phylum Chordata; class Aves; order Passeriformes; family Motacillidae; genus Motacilla; species Motacilla alba. Next base: position 18,271,155 of record NC_052021.1, read on the forward strand.
TAGCTTTCCATTTCCTTCATTTCTGGTCGTGACTGTAATAGTTAATTTCATTAGGGACATACTTAGCAACTTCATCTGAAAGTCAACAACATGGATCAGATAGAAATTTTTAGAAAGGGGAATTATTTATGGCTATTAACAGCACTGATGCTTATATTGCATGCTTCACAGAATACAATAATTGCATAGAGGTCAGAACGAGCACGGCCTGCCTTTAAAGCAGCAGCTATCTTAGGTTACTGGGATCAAAATATCTGCTTTGATAATCTAATGCAGTACACCAAGCCCCTGATTCTTAATGGCAGAAATATATTATTTGTGCTTATCTATTTAACAGAATTATGGAATCAGCAGAAAGTAAGGAAGAAAACAAATCAATAAATCAGGCTCACAACTCAGCAAATACTTTACATGCCCTGGAGTTCCAATCCAGAAATGTGTTTTCAATAATACCACACAGGTTGGTTTCACTTCACATTGTCATTAGTTGATTATTGATTTAGTCATACACCTAAGTTCTAAACAGAAATCAGTGTAGAAAGGACTCAAAACCTCCTTGGGAAAAGGGTTAGGATTCATTTGCACAGCACGGCAGTGCTGAAATGCCAACCACATACCCACACCATCCCTAAAACAAGGCAAGTGCAGCACAGCGAGGTAACAGCAGAGCGATGGACCCACAGGAGGCACTAACGAGTCAAACCATTCTGGGACGGCAAATCATTCTGTAAGGCAAGAATCGGAACTACAGACCTCGAAATTGCTCCTACGACTGGAAGTGACACTGGTACATGGAAGTTCTCATATCCATGAAGATGGAAGGAGGAATACGAGCCAAGGCTGTGAAGAGCTGCTCAACACTCACTGTGCAAATGCCTGAAACTACACTAAATAAACTCCCCTCCAAAGCCCCATACTTGGTTGTCATGTCTCTAAAAGTAAAATCAAAGACTATCCTAAGGAGTGGATGGGTCAAATTGAGTGGAGCCACACTGCCACTCCTTACAGAGGCAGCAATCCCAATCCACAGGGCTACACACCACTACAAGAGCTCCTCTGCAACTCAGACCTGCCTCCAGGCAATAGCCACATTCCTGTTTTCTCGTGACATTCATCTCCTACCCTGAGCATGCACATAATAGAGACAACATCTTCCCTGCCCTATCCATACCATCCCCCCTTCCTGAGTTCAATCCTGCCTGGCAGTATTACACAATGTCTTCTGCTCTCCTCTCCCATTCCCAGCTCTGAACACCACTAGAGATTTGAGCACTCCCTAAGTACTTACTTAAACCAGACATGGAAATCAATCAAGTCAATGCAATTCAATATCAATTAAAGATGTAATCTTTTGAAATTTCATAGGCAGTTAGCTAAAATCAATATAGTCATTATAATTGATTTTGGCCAACAAACTGTCCTACAATAAAGGCACTTTGCTCTGGTGTTCCTTCAGTGTGATGACATAGTGACACTACATATTATTTCTAATATAGTCTTCATTTAAAGTACTAGCCACAAAGGGAAGTGGCTTCCCATACTATAAATTATATTCTCATTTGGTTTATTTAATTCAAATTGGGCCTTATAAAAAGGATTCACTGGAAATGCAGGTAATATGCCTACAAACAGATACTGAATTTCACTGAACTGTAGGCAATAAAATATTTGGTTTAGATTTTTCTGTGTCCATCACAGAACCATATCTGTCTTTGAATTTGATTGCTCAGATCCCAGAGTCAGTAAGCACAAACAAAAGCAAGGTACTTCCTCAGTACAATCTGAGAATTAAGCATCTTAAAACAAAATAAGCCAAGAATTAAAGGCATAATATTTGAAATGGTTGGTGACAAGATATTTTTAGGCAATTAGAAGAATATCAGTTATAAGGAACTGACAAGAGCTTTACCTCCCTCAATACAGAGTAGCAATCTCTACAGAAACAAAAAGGTACTACACAGCCATGTAGCTGCTCACATTTTGTGATGTGGCTGACAATTGCCACATTCAGAAACACTACTCTAAGAGCCAGCTTGTGCTCCATCACTTCTGCTCAATAAAGCTGCACCTGTCTCCTCACAACACTTTATAGAGCAAAGTGACATGCAATGTTTAATTCCTTCCCTTGATCTTTTGGCCAACAGCCTGGTGGTGTCTTTATCACATCAGAGAATACAGCAGCACAAACTGATATATATTAATGCAGGACCCTTCCAAAAGTCAAGGAAAACCCAAGAATATTCGATAATCAATGCAATCCACCCCACACAATAAAATTAAAAAAAAAAAACAAAAAAACAAAAAACAAAAACAAAAAACCAAAAACATATAGTCAGTGGGATAATTTAATCCTTTTCTCCTGAAGAACAATTAACATTCATCTTCAAACTATTGTTACAAATTGTTGGCATGCTGGACTTCAGGAAAAGTGAAGGATTTTGGCAATCCATTGCTATCATAAAGGTAAAGGGGCATTGGTTTGTTGGTTGACATTTCACACTGGAGACCTTTCAGCTATTGCACAAAGTAGTCCTGAACTTCCTTTGCTATCACCATCATCAAGAAGGCCAGCAGGTCTCAACTCCATAGAATAATTATTTAAATGAGTTTAACCTTGCATTTGCAAAAGAATTGGAATTACTGCTTCAGGTTCTAGGAATGTGTGGTGATTTTGACACCTGTCAATGAACAAACCTTAAATACTGTAGGTAACCTGCCACCAGCTGTTCTTGAAACTGCCCTACAAATCCACATAGCCATGCCAGTCTTATCAAACCACTAGCATTAGATCGTGGATAAATGCCAAGATGGAAGGATAATGACTTAATTCTTTCTGCTAGAACAGATTGACCTAACAATTTACAATCTAGTAAAGTGAAATAGCCCATGTCCTTTGTTATTGCAAAACCAGAGTTACAGACCATTTCAATAATACATGAACAAGTACAGAAGCTGCTCCCAGCAAAGGACTGTATTTTAAAGTCCCTTTATCTGCACTATCCTCTGAGATCTCCCATCTGGATCTACTGCAGACTATTCAGAGGACAGATCAGCTGCCAGGCCACAGCTATTGGATGTGCTGCTCTAAAGCACATGCACCTGTTAGACACTATGGACTACAATGTTATCTAGCACACCCAAGCAGCAGCTCTCCACTCCCACTGGACCCTGGCACAATCTCTAGAAGGTACGTCTGCATACCTGACAAGAGAACTGCATACCCCACACTGCTGAAGGCATCTCTGCTGCTGGCAAAGCTCTTGTAATTCCATTGACAATCACACTGAGCTACAGCTTACCACTGCCAGAAGGAAAAAGTCTTATTCCTTTCTTCCTACTTCCACTCTGCTCTTTCCATCTGCCAATACACCCAGCCTGACATTCCTACACTGACAAGGTGAGGCCTCTTTATAAGAAAAGTTGCTAACTGGAATGGTATAAAGTTCTAAGATATTTTTTCTTCCTAGGGCTTCAGTGAGTCAGGTCAGAAAAGGAAGGCCAAATGAACACCTTGAACTCCCTCTGCAATCAGCAACAGCCCCTTGTAATCCTCCCAATGACTATGGCTATTAATTTTTAATAATCTTCCCAGTCATAGTAGATTAAGGAACAAACAAAAAAAATGCTGGCTACAATAGCATTCAGTTTGGACTAGGACTGTGGCCTGAGCTTGTACACAACCAAATACTATGGAGTCCTGATCAAAACTGCAGCACAGGCATAGGTCCACTGCAGTGGAAAAACTCAGGCTCCTCAGAGTCACCCATGTGCTTTTGTTAAATATTGTCTGTGCCATGCCAAGCACATGCACCATATTCCTCACACAGTGGCTGCCAGTATCAGTGGTTCCTAAAATTGATGTTATGAGCACCAAAGAAATTTGTCCAACCCACTCTAGGGGATGTAATTTTCCAAAATTATTCTGGAATGAAAATAATAGAGAAAACTCTTTTAAGGCCTTTTGCCAGCAATAAGATGAAGTGATATATAAGATGAAGTGATACCAGAACACAGCCACTTTCAGCAATAAACTTCCCTGAATTCAGCCACAACATTGTATTTCTCTTCTTTCAGTCATCCAAAGATCAGGAGGGTTTTCATTCCTACCCTGCTTTTCAGGGCATAACATTGAACCAAGAGCTCAGTGTGCCTATTTCAACACTGTTGTACCTGTTTTTTAATATGCAAACAAATTCTGCTTCCTACTGTGTGCAACAGCTGAGTAAGTGACTTGCTGCACTGCCAGGGTTGATATGGGGGACAAAGGTAGAAGAAATATAGGAATTCTTACTCCTGCATTAATTTATACTCTGAATCCAAGTACTCAGATTATCTAGCCATAAGTACTTGTGGCATCACTGGTTAATAAAGCAAAGGTGGCTCCTCCTAAACTGGAGCTCTGCAAAGGAGTAAGTAGTCACCCTGTGCCTACAGTTCTTCCAAAGAGATCATGAGCAACCCAATCTCTTCCCCTGCAACAGAATCAGTTCTCACTTTAGAAACAACATGTACAGCTTCTTTGTCCTTTATTTCTTACACCACAGGTTGTTTTTCTCACTTCAACACCAGTTCACAGGATGACAATCTTAGTGAAGCATAACACCTGCTTTTAAGAGAAAGGATATTATCACTAACTTCTTTCAAACACAGCAAAAACCTAGTATCTCCTCTCCGTAGAGATCTTCATAAGGGCTAATTTACAGCTCGTTGGGCACAAAGGATACACAGAAAAGCTCTGTGGAAGGAACTGTCAGCAGGACCCTCACCCTCCCGCCCCCATGTTAGTTTTAAGTACTTAAATATGTGCAGGCCTGGGCAGAGTCTGGGCACAGATCCTTTCCTCTTCCAGCTCAGCAGATAGCTCACACTGCAGCCTCACAAAGGAGTTTCCCTTTCCCACCAATGAACCCTTATCCTTGCATCAAACTACCCCTGCCCATACTGCAGGGAGCTGAAGGAAACAAATGAGGTTGTTTATGCTGCTGTGCTTGCCTATCATTTACCATAAATGTAAGGGGAAAGCCAGCAAGGAAAGAAAGTTATTCTGGTAGTAATCTTACAATGAAGAGTAATACATTTATACAGGTAATAAAAGTGCAGGTGACTGTCCTCTCAGGAGAGAGGTGCTAGCATTTGTAGCCCTTCCACTGTGCTATTTACACACAGACTGCCAGTTTCGCCCTGTACTCCCTCAGTGATTTTCTATTAGTACTTAGAGAGCCTATGACTGTGTGATTTTTTTAATATTTAATTCCCTCTCCACGAGTGCTCTCCCCAGCAGTCCAGTTGCCCTTAGAGTTGAATTAGTGTTTTTTCTCAATGCCCCTTTCCCTCCCCAGGAGGTGAGGCTATGGTTCATTATTTCAAATTCAGATTGCCTGTGCTTAATAAGCTGGTGCCTGCCTCCAAACTTTTCAGGACTTTTTCTAAGGAGAATGACTGCCTGCCTGAGCCTTCAGGCAGGAACAGAAAGCTGCTGTTCAAGAGCAGCAATTACTCCAGCACACACCATGAATCCAATTGGAGAGGGGTATCGCTACAGAGATCAGAGGATTACACCTTTGAACAACTCGTGTCCTTCTTCATGGGACATGCCACCAAGTGAGGGTGAGAACGTGAACCTGTCTCTGGAGGAATCCCATAAATATCACTTTCTTGACCCTGTCTCTATATGCACACGGCCATTGAATCAGGAGAGAGACAAAAAAACAAATTAGAGCCCAGAGCTTATAACACAGATCATTGCCACACACCCCTGCACCAGAGCAGTACAGTGCTAGGAGCCTGACCCTGTACCACAGAACAAAAGTAACTCCATGCTTCATTCACCTCCCTAGGGCTGCACACAGTGGGAAGGGACTCTCATAGTTTACTTGTCCCCTGCTTTACCCCTTGGTCTGGTCCTGTTTCTTCACACTGCCTTCAGGGCAGTTCATCCAATACTGCACCAAGTCCAGCCCAATGCCTCCCCTCCACAGCCCCTGCACTCCTGCCTTAGATGTTTAAGTTAAACTCAGCAGTTTCATCTCAAGCTCCTCCAAAGCAACATAACAAAACCCAGGCTCGTGCTGCAGGCATCCCTACTACCACCTCCTCCTGCTCCCTACCATCTCAGAGATGTCTACCTCCATCAAACTGGGATACAAACCTAATTATACTTGCCAACACTTTATCCTTGCCTTTTACCTACATACCTTTCCAGAGCAGAGCTCCCAGACTGCCTCTCCTGCCTTACAGAATCATCCATGTAAGGATGTGGGGCAGTGAACCACCCCCTCACAGGTGGGCTCCTCGTTAATGGTGGCTCTGCTCTGCCAGCTGCACCAGTCACTCTGATTGCTCCCACCCGGGCCTCGTGTGCTCCCAGCAATGTTGGTGGGCTCTCAGGGCTGCAGGAAGTGTTCGGAGGAGTTCACAGCTCCAGGGCTGTTTACCTTGGTTCCAGGAGTAGGAACCTGGGTGTTCCCATTTGCCTGGTAGGCTGGAGGTGCCAAGGCGCTGGCCTCCCACGTGCTCTGGGATAGCTGTGCACAGCTCCAGCCCCTCTAACCAGAGCTGACCATGGGGCTGTGCAGGCACCAGTGCTGCCTTGAGCAGAGCTGGGGCTGCAGGTGCTAGGCTGTCATTTGGTGATGGGCACTAGACACATGAGAGCTCCCTGCTCCGTCTTTCACTGGCTGGTGAAAGGATGGCTCTTCATACACTGGGAGAGAAATAACTGTTCTACTACAGGCACGTGAAGGATATCAGTACATTTGCACCAGCCTAACTAACCAAAATGTCTCTCATTACTTTTTCTAGACTCTAAGTTTTTAATTAAAACACACAAAAAATTTATTATTATGACTGTAAGGAAAATTTGTGACATATGTATGAGCATGTCACAAAGAGAAATAATAGGTCATAGTGTCACCCAAAAGTACAAAGCCCAAATAAAGGGAAAAGGGTTATTCTTAGTGCCTCTACAACTGAGACACATTGTGCTGAAGACAGGAATACTGTAAATTATATATGATGGCAGCAGGCTAACTCTCTTTCTATGGAGGGCAATCACATCACTCAAAATACAAATGCATAAGCCAGTAGCCAGTCCAGCTTCCATTTCCTAGCACATTTAAATGCAACTGGGCTGGCAACCTTTTTGGGACTTTTCAAGCCAAGGATCAAATGCTTTTTTTTTTAATCTCTTAAAAACAATTAAACAGAAATGCATTCATTGAGACTGAAGGATGTAGTCTTAAAACTGCTGTCCCTCTAATCTATACAGAAAGTTCTCTTGTCTCCACTCTGCAAGGCTATATTTTTCTGCCCTATCACATAAGAAGAAAGTAAAAATAGATGTTTTCCATTGCAGCCACTTATTTTAGGATCCTAGACTCCACCAATTGCTGTGCATGAACCCCTATAGATGAAAAAATAATGCAAAATCCATTCAGACCTAGCCAGAATGAATGACTTCCCAAAAGGCCCTTTTATTCACATTAGGATTTTCCATCAGTGAGATTTTACACCTTCCCAGATCTTACGGAAAGAACATGTACCTCTGAATGCATGTTTCGGAGTTACAGATGTGAGGCTGCTGTGGAACAGCAAGGACTTGATAGTTGATAGTTACTTTATACTTACACTTGATAGTTACTTCTAGTAAGGAAAATTATCTTTGTTCTCTACTGTCCCTTTCACAGACATTAGGAACTACACCCTGGATGTCAGGCTCAAGTCCAGAGCATGCATTTTCAAAAGGTTGAATGTCTTTAAACCCAGGAGCTTTCTTAAGGACAATCTACAAATCAAACAAAAATGACAGCATCATACATCATAACTCCATGTTTAAAGGCACATTCTCAGCAGGGAATTGGGCATAACAGAGAAATTGATGAGGCATTCCTGTCTGCACAAATGCAGGGAGCCTGAAGCAAAGAGCTAGCTAGCCAAACACACATATTGGGGTTTTAACCTCAAGAACTCTGTAAATACATGAACATCCATCCCTAGGTTCAGCCACATTGCTGCCTTCTGTCACACTCAAGTAAAACCACAGATACTTAGGATACCCTGAGTATCCCTCCTTGTCCCTTGTCTTCAATCTGTCTGCTCAGAGAAGTCACGTTGCTTCCCTTCCACAACTAAGTCCCAATGGCAGAGCTGACAGTCGCTAATCTGAAAAGTCAGCCAAACTCAAGCAGCAGCTTGCAGCAGATCAGCTGCCCTTGTTGATGCTCACTGTATGCAGAGCATTCTCACAGCTTTCGGAATACTTTGCTTGCTCACTGTTTATCACCTGAATCTTCATTAGCAATCCCGGCTGAGACTCCAGGGAGCATGAATTGCCATTTCCTATTCAGCTCAGTCTTGCAAGGTGGGACACTTACCCTCAAGAAGCATTCAGCATCTCCAGCATGGCCTGTTTACAGTTCCTGTGAACAAGAGCTATAGAAGAACCTTGCAGGATTAGGTCCTACTTGGTAAGCTTTGCAAGAGGTTACCAGTGCTTTGCCACAGCATTGCAAAAGTAAGAAACTTCCCAAAGTTTCCAAACCCAGAATCCCAGCTCTTTTCAGGAGTTCTAAATTCATTCAGAAATAAACTTGCCTATGCACAGTTAATGAACCAAACAGAGCAAACACAGAGAGAATGATGCACACTGCTATGAATTGAAATTGAATCACAAAGGTACACTGCAGTTTGTCCCCTAAGTATCAGTAGGCCCTAGGGATCTAGGATGTCTGTCCCATAACTAGACTTCAATATCTATTAATACACAAATTAGTCTCTTCCAGGTAATTTGAAGAGAGTGGAATAATGGCAGGCATGACACAGTACAACCTTAGCATCATCACCTAGCTTGTCTCATCAGAGCTGTAATAGCTACCAGGAATGCTGGATAACATAAAGACTCCCTTAGAAGGGGGATGGCAAAGGGGCAGCATCTACAAAAGACTTGCTGAACTTCTACAACCTTGTGTAACTGAAAAATAAGTACTTATGACTTTACTGTGGGTGCAGCAGTACATATCTGGTCCTGACACCTCCAGATGGCAGGAAGCTTCTTCTTTCCAATATGCTAACAGCTATTTAATGGGCTGTTGGTATTTTAAGGACTGTTCATCACGTAATAGGGCTTTCAATAGATGATGCAGTGGCATTTGGCTGAAAGTACCTGTGTTGGAATCACAGCAGCTAGAACCAGTGATACCTTTCTTATCTGACAATACTGGCATGGCTGAAGAAAACCCTAATCTTTACATATTGTTCTGAATGTGTTTGCTTTAGCTCCTAAATTACATTAGTCTAATCTGTTTCCAGTGGGCAGGAAGAGATCCCTCTGATACCGTCATTAGTTTGTGAATGGCAGTGATGATTTCCAAATGCCATGTCAAACGAGTAACTGGTGCTGCGCCTGAAGATCAGAGAATGCATTCCCTGCTAGAGCATCTCTTCCAGGTGACCTGACATCGGAGACCAGGAGACAACGGCTGTGCCCAGCCCCAGGTCTCTGCTTTACAAACATGGCACACTACACCTCGCAGCTCTGAACGACTGCTCAAAGCATCGCCCTGTTGCAAACCCAGGGCAGGTTTTCCTTCCTTCCTTTTGTCTTGCCCACAGCTCACAGAACGAGTATCTCCACCTCCTGCATCCAGCCCTGCAAGGATAATGTACTACAGCAAACTGCTTCTCCAAGATGCTGCAGGTAAACTAGACACACCTGTCTCCAGCCGTTATAATGAACTCAGCGTTAGAAACACAGCATTAGCAACCAATAACGGGGCTGAAAAGGCTATGTCGAGTCCCAGGACAGAGTACTATTTTTTTTTTTTAATTTATCCCTGTTGCTCAGCCCAGACATTGCAGACCACGCCGGTGAACACCAGCACAGGTCTCCTCCTCCTCGGCTTCATTCTCCCCGAACGGTCCCTCCTCCCCAGGGCTGGCCAGCGGGGCAGCAGCCCCTGCAGCCGAGGTGGGGGGCACTCCGCGGGCAGCGCTACGGGCTGGCCGCCGCCGCCGCGAAGTTTCCCCATGCCAGCAGCTGGTCTCCGTCCCCACCCCGCGAGGTGCAGGGTCGCACACTCACCTCTCCTGGCCTGCCTGATCTTGGGGCTCAGCATGCTCCCGGCTGGCGCTGCCCGCAGCCTCAGCGCCCGGCCCCGGCCGCCGCCCCGCGCATCGCCGCCGCCGCTCCAGCCCTGGCTCGGGGGCGACGCTTCACGCGGGGCTGAATAAACCCTAATGCATTATTTATCCGGCCTCGAATTAATTCCCATCCAAAGTAGGCACGAAGTGTCTCGGTAATTACTGCCGATGGATCGGCAGCGCGCAGGCACGAGGGCCGGCCCCGGCTCCCGGCGCTAATTGGCCGCGCGGCCGTGTGATCAATGTGCCGCTTCCCGGGAGCCGCGCTCAGCCCCGCTGCCGGCGCCCCGCGCTCAACAGATGCTTGCGCTTGGCGAGGCTCAGATCGGGAGCTGAACCTGATTCAGCGGGATTTCTTCTGCTCTGGAAGAAATACCAAGTGCGCTGGTCCTGAGGGCAGCGGCGTGCTAGGCCACCTGCTGTGTCCCGCATCCCTCCCGGGGCGGCATCCCGGTGAGAGCTGGCGAGCCGAGGGAAAAACGACCCGCTGCTATCTGCGAGAGAGAAAAATATCTCTCGCCTGCACTGGCAGACTCGCAGGATGGGCACAAGGGAATGTCTTCATTACATTTTACACGACATGTTAGCACCCATCATTCTTAATTGTACTGTTTGCTAAGCTCACCCTCACCCCTCCCTGGGAGGGAGGCAAATCTGCAGTTCTGCAGTCACTAATGAAGAGGAGGAAGGACAAACGTTTATTGACATAGATAGAAACTATTAAATAGTATCTATAAAATATAAATAGATAATTGGATGATAATTGCATCTGAGTAATGGACATATCCTGACTCTGGACTGCTCGTACCTCCATCCACCTAGCAGTTCCTTCCGTGACTGCCAAAAAGGGGTAAATACTTCCCTAGCAGGGTACATGCCCTGCAATATCACCATGCAGGTTTGTGTTGCTGAGTTGTACTGACAAAAGGCATCTGAGATTGGCAGTTTTCGCCTCTTCCAAGACCTGTCGTATTTTGGATATTGAATGCTGGCTATCAAGTTATATCTCCAGCACTGGAAGAGGTTCTCTGGCTCTTTACAGGGATTGTGCTTCTCAATGTGCAACTACAGCAATAGCTAAGATGTTTTGGACCCTTAGCTGCTGGTAAAACCAGTAGTTTATAAGTGATTGTAAATTTTTAAGGTCACAGTTGCATGAACTCAAACTTACGCACCTGTAAGCAAGGATAGAAGCGGGATCTGAACTACTGTCTCAGTTCTGAACACACAGACTCCTGCAGGTATCTCCCCACTAATCATCTGTTTTAGCTGGGTTTCAGCACAGTGAAGAACAGCTAACTGATGATCCCTTGGCCAGCAAACTTAACAAGCATCCTGATACTGTGGATAAGCAGGAGGAGCATCAGCAGAGGGGTTTTTTACATTCCTGCCTTTCTGACCAATCATTTAATAGAACTCTTTTTCTCTCCATATTTTTAGTAATTCCTGTCTGTTTTAGTGCTGCTTATACACATAATTTTCCAGTTTGAGCAGGAAGTCAAAAGGTGTGTACAGTAAATATGACAAGGGATAAAGATGACTGAACTTTTAACCTCATGGGAAGCATAGAACACTTCATCCTGCTAAGTCACTTCCCATGAAAACTTGATTTCCCCTCTGGGAAAAATATTATATAATGTGAGCTATATAAATAATTATCATGTTTATGAGTGAAATTAAAACATTCAAGCCAAGTTCAGCACTAAATTCTAACTTCTAAGTTTTTCTTGTTAAATAAAAAAATACTCAGTGGAAAGAGAAACATTCAATTTGACCTGTTTTGCTTTGACTTAAACATTTTTGGCCCTTCTTAAAGCCATTTTAAAGTATAAACATAAATGATTTTTAAAGACTAGGAAAGTGGAGGGGGGGCATGTTTGGGTTTGAAGTTTAGGTCTAAAATTGTCAGACACTATTGGGGGAAGTAAACTGCTTGCCAAGGAAAGAAAAACAAACCAAATTAAAACAAACAAGCCATCTGAGAGAAAAAAAATAAACCAAAATAAAACACAACCAAACAACCACCTCCAGCAAGTGGTTCTACAGTAGCTGCAATGCTTTGGTCTGAAAATTTAGACAAATAGTTCCTTATAGAAACACTAAGAGTAGATCCAGTAGAAAGATAGCACAAGTTTCCAGAAGGAACCAGACACTATGGGAATGTTTAATTCCTAAAGCTTCTATACTGAAAGCTTAAACTGAAGAAGATAATTGGGACAAGTCACATCAATGTTTTTTATTTACCTTAATTCTCCTGTGTGAGTATAACAGCTCCTTTCCATCCTAACAGCAGAGATGTTCTCCCATGTAAACACACTCTGCAAGGATGGTAGAAAGCTGTGTTGTGGTCCTGAAGTGCATTAAAACCCTAAAGGCCCTAACACACCTCATATCGTCACCATCCACACCCTCTGCCCAAGGTCCAGGACCTCTATTTAAATCCAGGCTTGGGCTTCATATCCAGCTTAAACTGTCTAGTAGGAACATTAGCCTTCAGTGTGTCTGTAGTGATGCATGAATTTGGGTTATGATTAGAGACTGTTTTTTCAGCTAGACCTTACATCTCCTTTAATGCTATAGACCTACCTAGTAATTAGAAGACTGTGTCTGGTATCGGTAATTTTTATTCTATGTAATTCTCACTCTTAGAGCTGCAGGGTGTTTTCCTAGCTTGACCCTAGACCTGCTTCTTCATTATCATAAACACATTAGATGTGCTTCTGTTCTGATTGAGCCTGGCCATTTCTAAACCTTTTCTCCTAACTTCATTCAAGTACTATGGTTACTGTGGACTGCCCTGCTGTGCTTTCCCTCTCTTATCTTTAGGGAGAAAAGGGGGTTTGCTGGTTATTCTGTTCCAGAGCTTGGCTCTAAGGGCTGTCCCATTCAGCAGGCTTCTCAGAGTGAGTTAGGAAGCTGCTAAGCTGTCGACAATAGGACTTTTTATGACTGATCTGAGCTGAGAGGGGCATCCCTGATGGCTTGGGATTCCAAAGTGGTAATGTGTACCAGTTCTTGTGAACCACTGCTCTCATGGTTATATCTCTCTGCTTGGTCAAATCCAGAATGAAAGTCTATTGTAGAGCACTAAGCATCTAGTAGGCTAGAAAACAGAAATCACTTGACTAACCACATGCTGGAGATGTGCTACTATGTGACTCTTATGTGAATCTAAAAATAAATGTGGTCATTAATTATCTGCTGCCTTTTTGGAATGTGGAAAAACTCTTCTGTCTGTCACAAGTGTTCCCTATTGATGGTTAAGCACAGAAAATGAAGGCAGGTGATATGAGCTAGGGATTAGAAAGCTTAAGGAGAGTGAGGAGATGGGGTCTCTTGTCTTAATGACAGCTGATTTCCCACGGCTCCAAACAAAATATTAAATCCCAGGTCATGTCCATATTGATGCAGTGTTTTGAGATCTGGGATTGGCAAGTGCTGTCTAACTGCAGAGAATGATAACGAGTTACTGCAGTGGGGACCCCCACAGAAGATATGATTCATGTGTTGGCGCCAAGGCTGATGGCTGGAGGCTATGAAACACGGCGGGTGCTTGAGACGGAAGATGCGTGGGCCAGTGAAGTTGCTGAAGCTGTTGTGAGGCAGATTGAATGGATCTCTGTTTCCCCAGGCTGCACACACAGCATGCTGTCACCTACCAATTAGCACACGGTATATCCTTTTTTCCTCCTCCTCATCTTCTGCTTCCATCTGCAGGCCAAGGACTTGTTGTAACTAGCTGACTGATAACATTTTCTTTGCTCATCAGCATGATGCACCTGGATCAAAGCCCAAGATCAAATCACCCTGGACTTTGGCCCCACTGAATCTCAGATCCAGTTTATTTAGACTGTAACCATAACTGCAATCTGTTCTAATATGTTATAAAATGGAATTAAAGGAAAAGGGTACAGAGAAACAAGGAAAGACCATGGTGTGCATTTTGAGATCAATAAGTGCAGCAACATTTCTTCTGCGAGGCAAGTTTGAATGGTTATGTATTCAGGAACTGTGGAATTCTGCTGAAGAAATTTGTGCACAAATTAACAACTTTTCAAATATCTAATGACCAGAAGGAATTTCAGTTTGATATATCCCTTGCTTTCAGGCTAAATGATCACCACTTGAAATCTCTTGATGCTGATGATGCCAGCTGGTTTTCCAGATGAAAAAGGCTACTGGTCATTCAGCTTCCAGTAACCAGTGATTTTACTGGCAGTCTTAGGGCTTATAGCAAGAAACATTCAAGCTATGAAGTGAGAATTTTCCTGTTCTTCTTTGGAGATGGCCTCTCTAGTATCATGTAAACTGACAATGCAGAATGGAGAAAGCTGTGTAGATGTTCTAGAGCAGCTCTGGAAGCAACTGGAAGCTCAAAGGTATCTTTGAGGGAAAAAAGGTGACTCAGGAAAAACTTTAGTTTGGGGATTATCTAATGCCAACGGACAAAGACTGGAACAATTTCTTTGGGTTTGGCTGAAAAGTAAGAAAATGCATAAGCCTAATGACATCTTGGGCTTCCCGGGGTGATGGTTACTGCAGGAAGCAGTGAATGTGCCAGAGATGTCAGGGCTGCGAGGAAAGGACAGAGCTCTGATCTCACAGAATTACATTCAGGAATGGAGGCTAAGGGGGACACTGAACAAGAATAATTTTTAATGTTTTTCAGGGTAAAACTAGGGAATTTCTGGGTGTCTTTATTATTCTTTTACACTCAATGTTTCTTCCCATCTAGTCATGTTCCACAAATAGTCAGGAGTAATTAATCTTTGATTTCAGCATGTAAGAGTGACTCTCTAGAGAGCAGCTGTAGCTTGAGAGGAGCCTATAACACAGCTGCCTTGGACTTCAGTGGGATAAGAAACTACCCTGCAGAGATATTCCTGGCACACTTTAATTTTTTTCTCCCCAGAAGTGGTGAACATATACCAAGTGTACCTCTACCCCTGTAAGATCTCACCTACTACCATTGGAAATTCTTTAATGTAATCCAAATTTATTCAAAAGAGTGCCCAGTAAGAAAGAAAAATAGATATTTTACTAAGTGGCCTGCAAAAACACCTTGAGAATTGTATGTTATTTTTCATAGTAGATTAAAAACCATGGCTTGGATCTCTTTCTCTGTTTTGTTTTGTTTTGTTTTGTTTTTGTTTTTGTTTTTTGTTTGTTTGTACTCGACAACCATCAGAGAAATTGATGTGCCCTTTCTGATTTTGTTGTAGACAGTGATCTCTGACCATGTCAAGGTGCATTCTAATGAGAAGAGAAACCTTTGACAGAAATTTTCAGCTTTTGAGAAGCTATTAGGCAGTGCAATTGAAGAGGTGGTGAAAAAATGGATAGACACTTCTGAATGATCTAATAAAGATATCCTAATGTGTTTTATGATGTACCTTCATATATTACAGGAAAGCACGACTTAGATTATGAATGAAGAACTTTCTTCCCAGCAGTAAGTGTCTTATAAATCCAGATATTCTAGATTTCATAATCAGGGAGACAAAGTATGTTCCTAGTTATTAATTTTTTTTATATTTTCTGGTTTTTCCTTGTGGTGTTATCCTTATTATACCAGCGTCAGAAATTATATGTATAGAAACAGCTGTTCCCATATTCCTGAACATGTCTGCAAGCAGAGTTTCCTTTGGCAATGAAGGTGAACATAAGGATACTGAGACAGGATGGCTCTAAGTATTGCATTGCATTTGCTTTTCACAGGAAAAGGAAACAAATATGGAGTGGATACTAGTTGTATGGAAAAACAGTGCCCATCTTAATTTTGTGTCTAGATGACAGCTTTATCAATGATGCAGAGAGAAATCTTTTAACCATTGCAATATCTACTGGGGACATGTCAGGGCAGATCAGAGACTTTGAATTATTTGGTTCTGCTCCATATAAGATCTAGTGGATATTTTCCAATCTGAAATAGGATGACAATGACATTGCAACTTGTGTCTCACAGCCAGATAAAACAGAATTAATGCAATTAAGGTACACAGAAATAATTTTTTCCCAAATTATATTTGGTTTGAAGTGTTTCATGTCTGAATAAGGACTACTCAGACTATTGAGGACTAGGGCACCTCTCCTACAAGGAAGAGTTAAGGGAGGCAGACTTGATTAATCTGGCAAAAAGGGTAGTGGAGGACTCTAATATCAACCCACAAGTAGTCAAAGGGCATTTTCAGAGCATAAAGTCCAACACCTGATAGTACAGATGCTGAAACATGAAAAGCACTGCCCCCAAGTTTGGACCTTAGAAACTCAGATTGGAGCCCAGAATATCTTTTTGACCAGGAGGATGACGATGCAGCCCTGGGACAGATACCCTCACAGCAGGAGAGATGCTAGCCTTCAGAGATTTTTGAGATTATTAGATTGGTTTGATGATTAGATTACTTCCGTTCCAAGCAGAAGACTGGACTAAGTAACCTCCAGAGGTCCCTTCTGTTAATATTTTTGTGAGTCTGTCTTAAAGCCTCTTTACTGCTACTGTATATTTTGATTTAACAAAATGCTGCTTTTCTCTGTAGCCCTTGCCTCACTATCACCTCCAGATCATCACAGGTCTGAGGGCTGCTACTGCTGTCAAATCAGGGAAATCACAGTAGAAGGTCTTCCCTTCATCATTGCTTCTTTTAAATGGGTGAGTCTTCTCACACAAATTCTCTGTGAAATGTATTCTGATCTTTCTGAACTTAATTTCCTGATTCCAATACAGAAAAGTATGTGAAGGTTAAATTTAAATCATGAGAGAGTGTTCACAAGCTTCACATTGAAGTATATGCTTAACTGACCTGCTGGATCAGAATTTATTGGAGTAGTTCACATTGTTTGGATTTTGCATTATGTAAGCAAAGCATCTCAAACTTCAAGATGAAGTTTCTTGACATGACCAAGCTCCAGTAAACTGTGCTGCTGTGCTCACATCTCGGATTCTAATTGTGTTACCTACACAGTTATGCAGTCTGCTCCAATCACCTAACAGAATTTGCCAGACTGAGCTTCTTTGATATTCCTGAGACAGGTAGGATATGAAAGCCTGGAAACATCATGGATTTCTCATTCATCTGTTTCTGTACACCCCCCAGGCCTTCCCTGCACCTTTGAGAACAGTGACAGTAATATATCCTTTGACAAGGAGCTGCAGGACCTCATGAATCAGCTGCATAAAACACAGGAACCTGGGCAATTGCTTATCCTTTCTGTCACCTATGGGCCTGGAAGAAATGAGATCCTTGGCTGGGAGAGGAGATAAAGAAATTCATTATTTAAAACTTGAATGCTATCTCTGCAGAATGAATGTTACTTTTTTTTCTTTTAGTGGCAGGAATCAAAGAGCAGTGCATGCATATTTTAGACACCTTGGACTGAAACTGGCATCCTCAGGAACGTATCTCCTCCTGCTGCCTCAGGGAAAAATATAGTCATTTAGGCAGATCTGATTCAAAATGAAACTAGGGTGAAAACTGGAGGCTAGGTGAAAAATGGAGGGAGCTAAAAATTTCAAATGTGCTGTTATTTTAACTCTGACCCATTTTTCTTCTGTTTCAAATAATTTTAAGCAGAGAAGAAGAAAATAATGAAATTAAAATAGAGTTGTTAATGACTTCCAGACATGGGATTTGGAGGCCCAGGTACTATTTGTGGCTCTGCCACTGGCTGGGTATGTCATTTCAATTCTTGATGTTACTGTTTCCAGCCTGTGAAATGGAGTCTGTAAAACTGAAATCCTCTGTGATAAGCTTTTCAAGATGTATGGAAGAATAGGAAATATTACTTATTATGTATAAGTGTTATCTGAAAATATGTTCCCATGAATATTTTTGGATGAAAATGTTATGGAAAAAAGTGTGGTATTATTTTTAGAAATATTTTCAACTTCTCTATGGGTGAAGAAAATTTAGGAATCATAGTATTTTAAAGCATCATTCATCTTAGAGCAGATATTATCCTGTTAAAGATTGTCTTAACTTGGTAATCAGCATCTTGTTTACAAGGAAACCAATTTCCTGGAAGATCATAAATGCTTCTTCCCTTTGCCTACCCCAATATTCATATGTGGAGCAGATTCATTTGGACTATCCAACTGTTTATTTTTACAAATGTCTTCTCAGATATGCCCTGCTGTGGAGGTTGTTCACTCAGAGCTACATTATAATGAGTCTGCATAGAGATACTTCATTTGAAAACTCAGAAATCTGTTGGACCAAAAAAATTCCTATGGTTCTAAATCCTTAACAAGATTCCTCAGCTTGTGTTCCTGCAGGAAATTTCAACTTGGAAAAAATAAGGTACTGAAAAGTTCTATTTTATTGGATTTTCAGAGAGAACTGAACTATTCATTAAAGTTTTATGAATGGAATTTTTGTTTTGTTTAAAAGCAACCAAATAACCCTCTAAAAATAACCCACCTGAACTCCCCACCCATATAATTTGTCTCAGTATATTCTTGTTTTTTAGCCTTCATCTAGCCTTGCTGATATTTTTGTTCAAGGAAAAAATGCCTTTCCAAAACAAACCATCAACTAGTTGGGTTTTGAAAGTGTCAGATACTATTTGTTAAACTAAATATCCTTATGTTTTTTTCTTTTGCCAATGCTGACAAAATTTAAAGGCAATTTGCTTTCCCCAGAGTTTCATTCTTCATCCACAATCTTTTATCTGCTCTGCTACATGCTGACACCTTTGTCAGCTGTGTCCCTAAAGTCAGAAGGTCAAAGTACAGCACTGTTTCCTAAGTGGCTTCTCTGCTGGGTGCCCAACTAAAACCTGTCCATTTCAGAGGCTGGTGGGAGTGTGAAAATGTAATCCTATAAATGCTTAAATAGCTGAAAGCATGTAAACAGGCAGGTGAGTGGTTATATTTTGTGCTGTGGCACTCTACTCATGTCTTGTTTCTTAAGATGGTCTCGGGAAAAGAAATGGAAGCTGCAGCTCTAAGATGAAAATGAACTGTGTACTTGCTGGAATGTGAGATTTTAGCAGCCTAATGCAAGAGCAGCCCTTGCAAGCCCTTCTGTTGTGCTGCCACCTCGTGACGCTCAGGGAGGATGGTGCCAACACAAAAGATGCTCAGAATGAAGACTGCCCATGTTGCTGCTGAGAACCACAAAGCAAGTAATGTTCTCTGGAGCTCAGACAGAGGCCAGAAGGCTGTAAGGTACAGTTTCCTATTTAAGATCTATATGGACAAAATTGGCCTGTGGAAAGGGGAGAGCTCTGAATATACCTGTCAGGAATGCCTGTGTTGGAAGGCGGTCTGTCTGAATTTTTCATCTTTATTCTCATCTCATTTGAGAAAAAAAAATAGAAAATAAAAGTTTATTGGAAATGAAAAAGGATGAGATATTAAATAGAAATAAAAATGCCACCAGAGCCTGGCCTGTCTCACTAAGAGTTTAGTCATTTGCTTGTCATCTGTGCATTTCAGATGTCTTTTAAGGTGGATCTACCCTCTGAGCTATTCTTCCACTTGTGCCAAATAAAGTATAAGCCATGTGTCTGATCTTGACTTTTTTTTTTGTTTGTTTGTTTGTTTTAAGTAGCTCTGCCAATGTTCTGAGCACAGGTTCTGGTACTAGTTTGTTGCTACATATTTGGATGAAGGGGGCAAACCTCGCAGGTTACATTCTGAATGCATGTAGGTCCCAGACTTTGGCAAGGTAGGTTTCTTCTTCCTTCAAGTTAGAGGCATCTGTATTGTGACTGATGTACTGAGATACAAAACAATTATTTAAGTTTCACTTATGACTGCTGTCTGTTTTTTAGACAGCTTAGCAACTCTTGTTACTGAATAAGCCTCCATGTGAAGCCTGCCATTCACATTTCCCTGCTTACAGCCAGGCAGTTCTTGGGGGCAGTGATCCTAGAGACCCTGTGTCTGGACTGGCATCCTAACGTGCAGCCTTGCAGAAGGAATTCTCTGGTTTGTCAGATCTGAGCCACTGCTCTGCAGCCCTGCAATGGCACAGCAGCAAAAGGGACTCCTGTGTGCCACGGAGCTGCTGAGGAGCCTGTTGCACTTCCCTCTTGTGGTGAACCCCACTGCAAGGTAAGGACTGCCTTCTTTTACCAGTTCCCTCTTTACTGCATGTGGTAGCTACCTCTGCTGTGACAGCTCTGCTTTCAAGTTCTGCTGAATGCTCTGAGCTCCAAATGATCACACAGCCAATGACTAATTCCTTGTTGCTCTATTTTACCTCCTTAACAAAGTATTTTCTACTTGTGCAGTGCTCAGGTTTAATTTCAGGACTAAAATTACCTCTCTGATGAGCAGCAGCAGTTTTGTGTATACTTATTGGTCCAGCTCCTAGCACAAAAGCAAACATTAATGTAGAATCTGGCTATAAATTAAGCAGAGATTTAGGAGATTTTTTTTCTTATTATTTACCAGTTTAGAGCAGGGTGGTTTGAACACCCTAAAAGCAACATCCCCCAGCGAAGCAACTCAGCTTCAAGAATTGTTTTTTTGTTTTTAAATCAGAACATACCAGGTAGCACAACCACTGTTTTCATCCCCATTCCTTTTGTCCAGAATTTTGTGTGACATGGCAAACCATATGCAATTGGAGTATTGGTTCTATAAATAAAGAATTGAAGAAAAGGGAAGATAAATGAGTCTAGTTCACAGTGCTAGAAGAATATCTGTAGAAAAAACCAGGCTTATCCATGAATAGGATGTGACAGCTTTTTAAGTCTGGCTTATTAGGCACTTGCAGGTACCTGAGCAGGTATGACTGTGGGAAAGCAGCTTTCCTGGATATGTGCAGAGTCTCTCTTGGAGCACAGCTTATTGAAGAAGAAGGTCACAAGAGCTGGAGTTTATCAGTAGACTTGGGAGCTGCAAAAAAACCCAAAAAGCCAAACTAACCAACCAACCAAAACCAAGAAGTTGTTAGCAGGGGACATATCAGAGCTGGAAAAATGTCTGCTCTCATACTTGTGTTTGAAGGATCTTTTTTAATTTGTTTAGCCTGAACTTCAGGCTCCATATTTCCTCTAAGATGATGATGAGTGTTGCTGTAGGCTGTGCAAGCTACAAAACATCCTTGCAGAAAGCAAAGAGGGTGTGAAACAGGAACTAGGACCCATTTATGAAACTTAAGAAGGTGATGTTGTCTGCAGAGATTTTGGTGATCCTTCTGCAGAGAGAATGAGAGTAAATCTTCCAAGAAAAACATAAGAATAATCTTCCCAGAAAAACGGCTCTTGGTCAATGGGTCTTTTGTAATTACATCTTGTGTTTTTATCTGCAGCTCTCTGTGAGTGCTATTTTCTGATAAGCACTCTGTCTTAAAGTCTAACTTTGCTTTGTAAATATTTTTTAAAAATCCTGCAGAACTTCTGTATCATGATACTTTAATTCAACAACTTTTGAGTTGATAGGAAAACAATGAATTCATGTGTGTCCTGTAGTGGAGAACTAATCTGAGGTACAGGAGGGGGCATGCCATTGCTATGCCAATTAAAATTTTGCACCAGCCTTTCAACTTCCTCCATCTCCTTAGACTAACATGGGTTCTTGTGTGGAGATCATGTGTTCAGTCAAGTTGCCTTAAAATTTTCCTGCACAACACTTTTCTAGTCAGTAGGTGACATTTAATTAAAATAGCAGCTTCCCAGAGGAACTTCCTTTTTGATACTTTTTTCCTTCTGGGGAAAAAAAATATTCTATTTATTCAGTTCTATTTGGGTCTGACTATTTCAAATAAAAAATGTTTTCACTTATGTTACATTCCCATTTTTAAATTAGGCTTCTTTTTTCTTGTGTTTTTAAAAGTTGATGTTATTTTACAGACTCTGGAATAATTTTGAGATTTATTTATGCACAGGATTTTTTTTAAATTGTAGCTTAAATTTATTAAGTGTACTTCTGTAGTTATATCATCCAATGAGTCCCCTTGACTAATTTTAACAGAGGCAAAAAATTGATCAAAGGGCGAAGCTGTCAAGCAGCTGATTTACATGTGCTGCATAATGGTTTGTAGGAAACTACCTGAGGATTGCACAGATTTTGAAAGACTGAAAAGCATTGTTGCAGCCCAACATGTAAGATGCAGGCCATTGGATACATTTCTGTTAGTTCCTGTTTAAACAAAAACATTGGAAAAATTCATTTTGATTAACAGGTTTGTGTTGATGGAGGGAATTTGTTTTCAATGAAACATCTTCAAATAGCAAAATTCAAGCGACAAATTATCCTCGCTACATAACACTGCTACTGCTGGCAAAAGGTGCTGGCTGGGTGCCAGGGGCACAGAGGACCGGCTGCAGAACTCCTGACCTTGCTCAGGTGGAAACATGGGCAAAGGAAATGGATCACTTTCCTGAGACAATTAGGAGCTTGACTTCAGGACCAAGGCTGCAAACTGCCCTGTTCTTTTAAACCCCCAGCCATGGTGCCAGAGCAGTGTGGGATGTCTGGGGCTCCCGACACAGGCTGAGAGTGCTCAGGTGCAAGGGATGCTGGCAGGCAGGAAATACTCTCCTTGTGGATACACTGTATGACTTCACCAGCTACCTCTCACGGTTTCTCAGCAGGAGCTCCATTTAATTTAAAGCTGTCACCTGTGCTGGTGCACAAAGGTGAGTTTCCTGGCAGTTGCACGGTGTGGCTTTGGCTGGTGGCACCTCTTTCCCCTCAGGGGTGTGCTGCTGCCCAGGGCCCGGGCAGGAAGGGCCCTGGCCCAGCTGCGGCCGCCTGGCAGCGCCGACAGAAGCTGTCCTTTCCTTCCACCTCCCCAGGGCCTTGACCTCCAGAGAAGACCCAGCCGAGGAGGTGGGGTGGCCTCTGTAGACGTGCTGCCCCACGCCTCCCCTGTGCGTGTGCCCGAGCAGAGGAGCTGAGCTGCTCAGACCCCCACTCTGCAACTTCTTTGTGCCTGCTGCTTTTGCCTCTTTGGGAGGATGTGCTGAAGGAACTCAATGCCTCCCTCATTGCATATTTCAAGGTTTGCTGAGAAAAATGATGAGTGAAAATGATGGTTAAGCAGATGGTTTAAATTTCTGAGTTGCCTTTCTCTGCGGTTTCTCTGTCAGCTTCCGTTCTGCCACTGAAAAGAAGGGAGGAAAATGAAACACAGCCGCTTCCCTAAAGAAATGAATAATCATTCTAAGAACATTTTTTAATCAACTTTCTTTTTATCAAGAAAAGATGATGGATTTAAGCAAGAAAGGCAAAGAGTAGGGAAAAGCCTGCAGCTAACTCAACTTTTGGGCACCAAAATGTTGAAAGGAACACATGTTTAACTTGCTTTTTTCTCTAGATTGAAGGTTACAAATGTGCAGCACAAAAATTTATTGTCTCAGCAAATTCAGCTGAATTTTATTTTTTATGTCTACAAGGAGACTAACCTGCTGAAGGGAGAAATACAGGCTTTTCAGCAAAGCCCCATCCCATTTGGGTTTGCAGTTGGGCTGAACTATGAGCCCTTAGGAAAAGGCAAGGGCACAGCAGTAGCCAGAGGACATGTCTGCTCTTGCTGTAGCCAGTCAGCCATTTGGTGACTGTAATACAACTGAAGCATAATGCAAGTTGTGTTTTTGGGGAAATCTGCATTAGCTGACCTCCAGCCTCAGGCTGAAGAAGTACTGTGATTTTTTGCATTCTGAACCACTAAGATAAATTGGTGTGGCTGATATTGTAGATGGAAAGGCATGAATCTGGTCTTTTCCACTTCGTGTGGAGACTGGAGTGGCAAAGAAGAGAGAAGTTGGACAAAAAGCAACATGAGGGATAGTATTGGGTGCTGTGAGACTGGTGGGCCTTGTAGCTACAGTTATCTCTGGATCCTTGTCTCAGAAAGCCAGTTGTAGGTCTGGCTCAGGCAGGTCACCATCTCCATTGGGCCAGGGATGACCCACATCACAGTGCTGCCCTACCAGATGGCAGTTTCCAGCTGGTGTTGGTAGAGCCGCCTTCTGGGACCAGGAGATTGGCCACCCTTTCTAGGTGTCTCAAAGCGAAGGTTCCTTTGAACTAGGTGCCCTGACATATATGCAAATGCATGTGGGAGACATGTCTTTTTTTGTAGTTATTGTTTCCCTGAGACTATAGGGAGGAGGACAAAGAAGGATTTTTCTTCCTGTTTTTGTAGGTGGAGAAACATTACAAAGGGATTTCAAGTGTAAACAACCCAGGCTGACAAAGGGTGTTGTGGCACTGTTTCTAACTATGTGAACTGTATGTTTGTCTTTACCCCTTGAGTTATTTTTACTACAGATAATTTGGTTACATCTGTTTTGCTCCAGTGAAGCAGAAATTAAAAGGGTGGGTGTGTTGAAACTGGACTTTCAGGCCCATCAACACTTAGTGAAGTATGAAAAAGAGAAATGGTACTTCCTCTGCTGTGACTCTCCTAACGATTGTTTGTCTGCTTGAGTCCTGACATCATCTAGTGAGGAGGTACCACTGGATTGGGAAGATCCCTGGGAAATAAACCTCTTTAACCAAACAGCAGGGCAGAGCTGCTGCAAATGACCATCTGTGCTTTTGAAGTGGCAGCAAAAGGGTGGAAATGGAGAACACTTAGGCTTGGTTCTGAGTTAGGAAGTCTAAGAAAGTGATGTTCTCTCTGGTTTGGTATTAATATTCTCTTTTGGATCTCTGTGCTTCTGCCATTCATCTCAGCAGCGTGGGTTGGGCTAGATTGCAGCTGGAGTGGATCAGCTGGTATGTGAATGGCCTACAGCAGGAAAGCAGCAGATGTGTTGGCACAGAGCATCACAGGCTGCAGGAGCTTGCTCAGCCTGTGCTGAGAGCTGTCAGAGGCCCCAGAGCCACACCAGTGCAGCACGGGGCTGTGAGTGGCTCTGGGCTCACTGAAGTGGCCAAATGCAACATTCACTGGAGCCGCCCTGAGTGTGCACAGCTCCGGGTGACCTTGCATCTTCTTGGAAAACAGTCTGTAAATTATACTTAGTTTAGCTTATGCATTCCAAAACCTGGTCAGTTTAGAGGCTACTGTATGTATAAACTGGTGCAGAGTCTTTTCCTTGGGATATAAGGTATATTTCTGTTTGCTGCAAAGCTACAGTTCTGCTTAAATCCTGGTATAATGTGCAAAGGGATGAACTGAACCCATGATTTTGCTGAGGCCTGTATTCCAATACAAGACATTCCCCATAAGGGATGAGAGGTGTCCTGTGGGATTGCTCTGTGCCAGGAACACCACTGCATCAACAGAGGTCCCTGTGGAGTACAGGCAGTTGTTACCCTGGCTTATGATTTACTAGGAGTCTTCAGCCTGGATTAGCAGCAAAGTTGCAGCTTAGTTGGAAGAGATAGTTAGTTAGTTTTCCTTCTGAATGTTTTTTCAAGCATTTGAATAAAGCAGATGTTAACAGAAAACAGGTGGCTTTAACCACCTAGGGTAGAGTCCCCTCAGGTTTCAGTCACTGTAAGGTCATGAACCTGTTGGTTTTCAAGGTCACCATAAAATTTCTGGGGAGAAGCAGTTGGAAACACTTGAATTTCCTGTGTAAAAATCTTTAAACTCCACTTCCCCTTAAAAAAACATTATAAAGCCTTTCAGATGTATTATTAGGGAGAGCAAAAAAGCAACTAGACAACCGAGAAGTAATCTTCCCCCAAGCCCCTATCTAATCAAGGTTCATTTATGTTGTCAGTGAGCTTATAGTGCTTGTTTGCCTCCTGATCTGAGTAGCTGCCTTGACCATTTCAGTAAAGAGGTCAGGGACACAGAGTTCCCCTTGCCATTCAGATGTATTTATTTTAAGGGTGCAGCATTTGGGGAAGGATTACAACAGTTGCCTGACTTTGGCCGTAGATTGTTGCACAGAGAGCATGAGCTTTGTGGTGCTGTATTCCAGTAGTAGTTTTGTAAGCCTTACATTTAAAACCAAAATGAAACTAATCCCACCCCCCTTCCCCCTTGTGAATATGGTACAGAAGGGGAAATACCTGGTTACTCTTGAGGCAGGGAGAAGAATGCTGTGCCTTCCAGGTTTATGTGTTAGCTGAGCTGTTCTAAATTGCTTTGGGAGCTTGAGAGCTCCTGAGCTGAGGCTCATTTGCTTTTCACTTCTGCTTTCCTCAGGAAGTAAGTGCAGCAGCTAATCAGGTGATTCACAGTGGAAAGTTTAAAGAGCAGAGTGGGAGCTGCTGCATACACCAGCAGAACATGCCTAGAAGGGGCAGAAGCAGCAACACTCATTTCTCTGGATATGGTTATTGACTGCAGTAGGAGTTACCAAGTCTAGGAGCCCAGGTATGTCAAGAGATTGTATGTGAAAGCAGAGAGAACAGACTGTTAAATGTTGAAGGAACCTGCAATATTGGTTGCAACTGGTCTGTTATGATAGGATTACTTTCAATTAGCGAAGGTTTCAGTCAAAGTTCACCCTAAATTGCAATGCAAAGACAGTTTTCCTTAGGAAGTAGTGGAGTTCCTGTTTTTAGCATTTACAATTATTAGCTGTCATAACCGTGTTCATTCAAGAGTCATCTTGGATGCCAATGAAAGGAAGGGAGTATAAAGGAATATAACACTGAATTTTTGGGATGATCTGAGCTGTGTATTTCTGATAGTCCACAGAATCCTGGGATTTAATAGTCAAGAAAAGTATGTTAGAATATTTAAAGCTGGTAGTCTTAGAACTAGGGCTCTGATATTTTGTCTAGTATATCTCTTGTTATCTGAACAGCTGAAGTAAATAAGGAGGCCAGTTGTAGTCTTTATTTTGTGTTCATGTATTTTTGGAGATTAAAGATTGTCATGTACACTCAACTAACATTTTTAAAGATACTTACTGTAAAAAGAGGATCAATTTTGGCCTGAATTTTGGTATGAGACTTGATTCATTTTTGGTCTTGGTGCAAATTGGGATTTTTTACCTGAATAGGATCCTTCTATGAACTGCTGAAGGGGGTAATCACAGATAAATATAATTAAAATGTCATTAAAAAATCATGTTTGTTCAACTAGTAAGCTGTTAACAACAGTATTTGGCTGGTCCTTCTGCCAGTTTTGGTTAGGCCTTTCTTCCCTTCTGTCTGTTCAGTCTGGAAAGATGTAGCCACATTGCTGTGTGATTTCACACAAGCTTTATTTAGAAAAAAAGGAAAAAAAATGATTAAGTTTCATTTTCTTTCTGTAACCTGACACTGTATTCTGAATTATACTATCAGATTTATTTGATTAGTCTTCACTTTATATCTTTTAAAATATTTCTTATTTAGAGTTTGCTTTTTGTATCATTGTGATACTTATCAAAAAGTATCTTATCAAACGTAATCAAGAATCAAACAAATAACTTATCAAAACTGAAATAAGCTATTAACTTACACTGAGGATCAGAACAAGTGGTGGAGTATACAAGAGACAACATATAAGACCTTTTCAAAATATCTAAGTTATCCTTAATACCAAAGATATTTGAATGATGAACGATGTGATTTTGTGGTTGGTCTAGAAGAGTAATTGTTCTCTCAGATGAATAGAAAATTGAAAGGATTTAAAAGTCCTAATCAAATTGTAGATGCAAGAAAAGGCTTCTAGTAGAAAGAATATTTAAAGCATATTGTGTAAGTAGAGTCTTACACAACAGACTAATACTGGAGTACTGATATTATTCTGATAGGGCTTTTGCAGTCTAGATGGTTAGAATAAATACTAAGGAATATCATAAACTTTCTTTTGCTTTCATGTAGTTTTGAAGATTAAAGTGTTTCACATACTTTAAACATCTCACATAGCCTGTTAAAAGTCGATCTTCACCAAGGAAGTTGTTTGTGAGTAACTGGTTGTGAGAGTTTCTGGGAGCAGGGATGAACTCTTTCATTACATGGATTCATAGAGTGAACACTTTGAGAGGCTATCCCTGCTTGCTTTAACTGTGCCACCAACAAGAAAGGCCTTCTCAGTCAAATATAAATAGAAAGAGAAAATTGGTAACCACATTTCTAGGGCCATGCAGTGCAGCTCAGGGAGTTGACTCATCAGTCACTGACCCTCTTTTGAGGCCAGTGGAAGCACTTCATTTCACCTCTCCATGACTAAGTTTCACCATTTATAGAATCCCTCTGTGAAGCACTTTGGGGTTCTCTGTGCAGAAGACCATGGTGAATGTAGGCACTGGAGTGAGTTACTGGTTAGCATTGATTTAGGCTTAGCAGAGTAGCTCCCAGGGTGAGAGATCTCCTTGAGGAAGAGAATGGGATGCAAGTTGAGCCTCACTGAAAACATAACTGAACTATGCTCACCGCTAGAACAGCACCCAGGCTTTCTCAACCAATACACTTACAGCTTCAGGATGACTCAAGTGGGTCAAAATCCCACACCAGAGTTAAGTATAACATATGACAAATGTAACTCCCACACAGTCATGAGGAACAGAGTCTTCCTGTTTACTCTGTGCAGTCACCACGCTTTTTCTTCTCATAGAGCTTGTTGTCTTAATACAGATAATTAAGGAAAACAAAAGCAGCAAAACACAAAATGTGGAGATAAGAAGTTCTAGACTGACTGCTTTTTGGCGACTGATCTAAATTATATAGGCCTCCATCTCCTAGCAAAGGACAGAGTGTGGGCTGTGGTAAAATAAGTTAGCCCGTGGTGTAGTGTGAAGGACCAGCATTTGCATCTAAGCACAGATGTCTGCTGGGACCATCAACTTGCTGCAGGTGGTGTGGTGGTGCACCACAGTGATGGTGCACAGGGACAGGATAAATGCCCTGCCCTTCATCTCTGTGGTACAGCGCTACTGCAGGAGTGTGGAAGTGAAACTGGTTCATCTGGCACGGAGTGGGCAGAATGCGAGCAGTAAGCTAGCTGTGTAACTGATGGATGGTGAAGGAAGAGAATCCCAAATGGTGTTGTAGAGTTGGCTCATAATTCTAAGCCAGGCACATAATACTTTCTTTTAAAATTTATTTTAATGTATGCATGTGTTGGTAGTGCAGATCTGACTCAGATTTTAGTTACGTTTGCTTTTTTGGCATTTTTATTGAAATGGTGGAATGGCAATCCAAGAGAGACTGTAGAGAAAGAATCTATTTCCCAGAAATGATGGTAGATTGGTTTCTTTTCTTTGAGAGATAATGATTTGTTAAAGACTCTTCTGAGCTCTTAAAAAACTATATATTTGGTAAGCAAAGGGAACTACATTCATCTTGGTGACAACTCCCATCTGCCCACCCACACTGTCATAATTTGTCCTGTCATAGTCTCAGGAGTAGTCAGACAATGACCTATACTCCAGTAAGCATATGGATGACTTTGATGGAAACTGGAGAAGCCTGATCTCCGTTGGTGTAAGTGTTGTCATGGCGTGGGCTGAGCGCAGCAGGGTGAGCTCACAGAGGCTGTGGCAAAGAAGCAGGGCTGAGTGACCTCCCCCAGAACACTATGGATGAAAACATGGCTGTAAAGTAGATGAGAGGACTTGGGGTTGAGAAAAAGGTACCAGAAGGATTCCTCGACATGTAGTGTAAGATGAAATTA
This sequence comes from Motacilla alba alba, assembly GCF_015832195.1. NCBI lineage: Eukaryota > Metazoa > Chordata > Aves > Passeriformes > Motacillidae > Motacilla > Motacilla alba. Next base: position 18,300,761 of record NC_052021.1, read on the forward strand.
AAATCACATTTTAATTTTGATGGAAATGAGAGCCAGAAGCACCATGCTCCTTCATTTCAGCATATCTGCTTCAGTTTACGGGATCATCAAAACAAGCAGTGTTGTTGTGAAAATACCTATTGTACAGAGCTGTACATCTGCCCCAAAAAGAGCTGAATGTTGCTTCCCCTTGGGGCCAGAACAGCTCTGTGAGGAATCTTTGGCCTTTCCACACAGCTACTATTCCAGATGGGCTTCAGCCCCACTCTAGGTGGGGAATGTATCGGTGATGTGCAGCTAGATTTAGCATCCATACTCAATGAAATGTGTAAGTTGCCTCTTAGCTAGTGCTCTTCTTTTGCAGACCTGCTGATAATAACAGTTCTAACTTGGTGATAATAACAGTTCTCTACTTTACAGTAGAGGTGGTTGATGTATAAGGGAAAAGATCTGCCTCAGGGGCAAAGCTCGGGCTGGAATCCAGATTCGGTGTGTGGTTTACTGGTTTGTTCTGCCAAAGCCCAGATGAATTGTGTAGAACATGCATACACATGCATGTGCACATGGAAGAGAAAACTGTTCATGCAGTTGCAGGATAGTAATGCTCTTGCCCAGGAGCAGGTTGATTTGCCATTAAAATTGGAAATGAGTCAGTGACTGAGAGTGTTTCCATATTTCTAAACTCTAACTCCAACAGTTAAAACTGTCAGTGTCTAATTTCTTGGGAGAGTTGACTGGTAAGAGGTGTAAATAACACAGTATATTTATCTGGTCTCATCTCAGTATGGACAAAGCATCTGAACTCATGTGGCAGCTGGAGGAGTCACCTGACAATGTGGAACGGCAAGAGCAGAGCCCTGATGATGGAGACACAGCAGAAGAGCTGGAGCAGCCTGCACACAGCAAGGATGAGCTACCCCAGAGCCATACCCACCTGTGGGAGACTCTGGGCAGAGACTTTATAGAATATGAGCAAGTGGCTCCATTTCTCATCCCAGAGGAGCAACAGAGAAGGCTGCTAGAATTTCTTCCTCTGTTCTTAAAGGTTTGTTCTCTTTATTGTCTTTGGTGCAGATGACAATTTGAGTTTCTTTTGCTTTATCCATTCTGTGATCACCTAAACAGCCAGTGTAGTTAATTGAAGCAGGATCCCTGTAGGTGGTAAATTTTTTTAATCCATTGGGAGCCTCCTCGCCAGCGTGGCAGCACAAAAAGGCCTTGGCTCTGTGTGAGCCCTGCTCAGCAATGACAACAATATCTCTATTACCAGCCCTGTGTGCAGTACAAATCCAAAACAGCCCCATTGAAATCAGACCAGCCTCCACCCCAGACCAAACCAGCATACTTCCTTTTGAAGGTTCATGGGAAACACATCCTTAATGCTTCTAGGGTATTAACTCATCCCAAGAAACAGACCTTGCTATAGAAGATCATCTCTCTAAACTGCTTCCTCCTGTCTTCATATGAAATGTATTGCAGGCTTTATGTGAAATTCTTCCATTGAGGTTCTCCTGCTTCAAATTTACAATTAAATTGAAATTCTAAGATCTCAAAGTTTCTGAGTTCTATTAGAGCTTTAGTTTTTTAGAGTACCATGTAGTGAGCATGAAATAAAGAAGTTGTGGTGAGATGAGATTATATACAACATCTTTAGATTTACTGATCTTTAACTAAGTATGAAAAGCAAGAATGCCTTTAATGTGCTGATTAATTTTTGGAATGAAATTTTCAAAGAACTGAGAAAGCTGAACAAGGGTGATAGAAGTTATGAAATCTTAAAGTCTTAGGAATTAAAAATTGGACTGCATAGCAGAAAATTCTCACATGTCACAATAAATACGCAAATAAATTTTAGTACCAGTACTTTAGGGTCAAAGGACCCTGAAGTTGTTCCCAGAAGGCAAGATGAGTACTGCTGAGGGACTGGCAATGTTGTACATATGCATATCCATCAAGAGTTTCCTTTCTATAGAGCTGAACTTCACAAGCCTTAGGATAGTAAAAACTGATTTCCTGAATTTCGGTAATGCTTGAAAAAAGGGGCTTTTAAATTCTCAGAGGAAACTTTGCTATTGAATATATTCATAATGGAGAAGTGAATTTTTCCTTAGCTTAACACTTGATTTTATTCCCCAGGCTTGAGATTCTTCCTCTCCACTTTTCTTAGATATTCTAGTGGAGCTTGCACTGCTCTGTAGGCATTTAGGTCCAGAAGTGTGACTAGAGCATTTTGGCTTTGCATCATTCATTTAAGAGTACATTCTGGAGGATCTTGCCCTTTAGCTTTCAGTCATCATGTCCTTCCCCACATGACTTTTACTCCCTTCATATGCCAGCCTTCTGCTGGCTTGGGGAAATGCATCTCAGTTTTAGTGGTACATGTTGTTAAGTTCTTACAGAAAGTACCTCATTTCCCCCCTGTTTAACAATGGGCTCTGTGTCTTCTCCCTCCTTGGAAGATTTTTGTCTTGCTTTTGCTTTCCTGTTCTGATCATGCAGATGCCAGTGCATCTCTGCCTTTTTGTTTCAGTGCTTTAGCTCTTACTCAGTTGGGTGGAGAGAGGGGTCACCAAGCAGGAGACACCTGGGGTGCGGGGGCTCGTAACTCACTGCTACTCCTTGACGTAGAAGGAGAAGGTGTGGGAGGGAAATGTCAGCCATCTGCTTGTGATTCAGGCCTGGGCTGGGAGTCATTTTAATGTGCCTTCTGTATCTTCCCTCTTGGTGCCTCAGAGAGTATCAGAACGTTCTATTGCATGGCTGGTTTTGAGCTAGCAACTCTCCATGAACCATGGAATAGGAAGGGCAGATGGTAACAGCAGACACAGGGAACTTGTGGCAGAATCTTAAATATGTAGAAACAGGTTTAAGAGGAAGAAAGAAAATCAGATTACTTTGATATCATACTATTTGAGTTTCCCCTAAAGGCAGACATCCTACAATGGAGTCAGGTTGATATGCTCCCAGATATAGATCTTCTGTAGGCTCAGACATGAATATGAAATTAATTAAGTCTGTTCCTAAAGGACAGTATATTTTAAAGATTGGTGTTTGGTGCTTGGAAAGAGCACTGACAAAATCAAATCAGAACATTAGTGGCCTGTTTTGTAGGGAGATGGACTAGTAGCATTGCTATGAACATTTGATTACTGCTCTCTGCTGTGTATGGTCTGAGCTTCTAAAACTTATCCTGCTCATTTTGTTAGCAGAAGAGTGAGTACAGCAAGGCCTTTCTGAAGGGTAAAGAGGATGTTCGTCTTTGAGGAAGAGGGGCAGAAGTCTTGCACTGCTTTCTTCTGAAAAAGGGCATAGCTTAATGACAAACATTGTGTATTTTTGACTGTAGGTTTCTTGCCATTGTGTTCGCCCAGCTTGCTTCTGCTCTTTACAGATCTTCCCTCCCTTCTGCATCAGAGGTGGACGAATTGGTAGATCTTGCTTCTGCAACTGAGTGTCTCTGAAAGTAACTTAGGGTCAAAATCTGAAAAAAATAGTTTGCTTTTAATATTGTTGACTGATGAAAATTAATAATAGGCACACTGTGCAATTGCATTTCACTCTTGTAGCACAGAAAGAAGATTTGGGTGGATTTTACTTATTGACTGCAGTAAAATGAAGCAAAAAGTTGATGCTTGCCCGATTACTGAGAGGTGACTGACACTTTGTCCACAATCTGCCATCTGTGATGAAAGAAAAGAAATTGAAAGCCATGGTAGGGAAGGGAATAATATTTGTGGAGGATCTTCATTTACGAAGAGTTGCACTGATTTCTTGGCAGAAAGTACTACGGGATGTCTGATCCAATTTTTTTTAGGAAGATGTCATTTTTCTTCCTTTAATCATTGGGGCTTATAGCATGATATTTCAGAGCTTCTAAAAGGAGGAGACTTTTGTAAAGAAAATTTTTCAAGGTTACTGAGGACAGAGGTATCTCTGACTGGTCTTTAGAGGTGAATGCTAATTCATAATACATGTGCTAATACATAATACATGTGTGTGTCATCAGAGGTTTTATATAAAAGAATTGGCACCTGGTTCTCGGAGGCTGGTTGAGTGCAATAGTATTAGTCTGCTGGAATGTTTTCTTTATTGATGTTAAATTTTTCCCCCAAAGGTAGGGCTAAGAAACATAAGAGGGTTTTTTTTGTCAGACTCAGGAAATCAACAAGTCTTCCTGTTGTTTATCTAGTAAGTTTTGTACTTAATTACTTGTCCTTTCTTGAACAAGTTATAAACGTATTTATAAATTGTTTAAAAGCTTGTGTATAAATTTGTTTCTTCAGAGTGTTTGTCATATTTTGAAAGGGGCTATCATAATTTTTGATACAAATAATTAGTGACACAGGGTATGACCAACATTTACATTGTTTTGAAAATACTGTGAAAGCTCTCTAATAAGTGCATTACATGATTCAAAAGGTAATTCCAGTTTGACTTCTATATCTGTAATGTCATTTTCCTGCCTGTCTGGGAAATACTGCTTAATGAATTTTACTGACTAAAGAGGGAATTTTATAGAGGAATGTTAGCCTTATGATCCTTTATTTATGTTTATTAGTTTTTGTCAATCTACCAAAGACATGATGTGTCAGAGACTTAACAGTTGCACTTGGATTTCAGGCCTGGGAACAGTCTGCTGGAGTAATTGTATTCCCCAACATTCAGCTGTTGGCCAGTGAGGTTTCCAAGCTTCTGACTAAAGAAATTAAGAGGAACCTCAATGGGAAACCTGCAGGTAAAGATCCCATACCATATCCATTGGATCCAGTTATTCTGGACATGTGTGTCTTTTAGTTGTACTCTGTGCTGGAAATAAAGGGGGAGCAGGAAAATGCTGTGTAGCAAGCCAGATATTTTAGTGGGTGTGAGCTAGCACTGATTTGAGGTGATTGCACTGAAGGTTTGGCCTTGTATGCCATGCTGATCTTTAGTTTGTAACTTCTGTAGCTGGAAGTGTGTAATGCATAGTGCAGGTAAGAGTGAAAGAGTAGGTTATACACTATTCTGGGGATCTTTCTTAAACAGGAAAAACATTGCTACCACATATGGCTTTCCTGGTGGCTGTTGTACATTCTTTGTGCTGTCAGCTGCCAGGCTTCATGATCTGAGCTGGTATTCTTGGTGAAATTTGTCAGTTTGAAACATGTAGTTTACATGAACTGGGCTTGATGCTGAATCAAAATCATTTTATGTTTTTCTTTTTACTTCAGTGGACTCTTGCTACTGTAATTTTGTTCAATTTGTCAGATCTGTGGTTGATCTGACAAATTTAACAAAATTAAGAAGAAACCATAAATACAGCATTTTTCATCTTTCACTAAGGAATTAAAGTTTAATGTTTTTGTGCTAACAGAAGAAGCTCGTCTGGCTTTGGAGCAATTGCTGAAGCAGAAAGGGGAAGCAGGAGATGGCCATTTGCTCCTGAAATCAGTGTATCTGCTCTCACAGACTGACATGGTAAGAGAAAATACCACAAAGCATGTTTTCCTTTTTATTTCAGAGAAACTGTGTAGAAACAGTGGAACACCCTAGTCTCTGTATTTGTATTATCCCTAATATTTTGAGCTTGAGCATGCCCAAGGTGTATAGTTAAAGGACACACACCAGGTTTGTAGGCCAGGCTTTTCTAAAAGATAGAAGTAACCATTTTGTGCTTTCTGATACCTTTTTAGTTTTGGTTTTCAGACAGCTGTTTTTTCTAGTGTTTCTCTGCTTTTTTTCCCCCATTGTGTATCTTTTTGTGTATTCTTTATCAGTCTAGCTTACATATCAAAAAGATGAATAGTAAGAATCTGTCTGGTAATACAGTGGCTGACTTTTCAATCCTGATAGTCTCTCACTTCGAAGTGTTCCACAAACTCTACTTATACAGCCATCCCAAATGCAGACTGGCATCAGGAGTACAGCCTGCTGGTGGGCATCTGTGGTGTGTTTATCCATGACATTTAGTTAAACAGTTTGTGTTAGTCTTTCTTGTTCAAAGACACACAAAAATAAAATCTTACTGTCAGATTATAGTGGATATGTTCTGTATCATAAGGAACTCTATAAAATTATATATACAGCTAGTCACAACATGATGTTTCTGATGAGACTTGTGTTTTTCACAGATTTAAGACATTGCAATTTTTTGTAGCACACATACTCACAAAACTTCATATCACAAACCTCATTCTTCTATTAGTTTGGTGCTGATTTTTTGTTATGACTACTGTGTGCCAAGCACCCACACTGGGGCTTCTCTGGAAGTTCTATGCAGCCATAGTGAAGATGAGGAGAAACTAAGAAACTGTGAACTGTCACTTGCATTTATAAAACCTGTAATTAGAAGTGTGTGCAGTTATTCAATATGTTAAAAAAAGTGAAGGCATTATAGGTAAACTGCTGCTATCCTGAGTCCGGGAGGAGTGAAGAATTCATGTTTTCAGCATTCCAGGCCTCTCTAGCTGTGGAGTGTCCTGGAAAGTAATGGTAAAGGGTACACTGTCCCTGGCCTTGCTGTTGGTTCAGCTGCTAGCTAGTTCACAGGCTGTGTGCTTCACTGACTGCAGGTCTCCATGTGCAGGACAGAGTACTGCCAAAGCTGTAGTTCAGCTGGAGAAAGAAGTCCTGGGAACAGCTACAGCAACACACAGTGTATTTAATTCTGCCAAGTGGATTTTACAGCCATGCTTTGTGACTGCCAGTCTTGTGTGCCCTAGAGCACCCATGAGGGTAAAATGCTCAAGTGGGTCTTTCATCTGCCGTGACTATTCTCAGTGTGTAGGAACACAAGGAAACTGTGGTCAGCTTCTGGAGGAGCTGATTGTATTTTTCTTCTTAGAGGACCATGTGGAACATTATTGGATCTGGACTCCCAGCTGCTCTGATGCAATGCCTGTACCTTTTCTTTACTGTCCCTCTGAAGAAAACCAGTGATGACAGGGAGACAAGTGAGGATGATGCCCAAACTCAGGAAATGCTTGTTAAGGTGAGATGTGCATTTGGGGGTTCATTTGCCCTGGGTACTCAGATGTTCACTTAGGCTCTTAGCTGTTCATTTGATTCAAACTGCCAAAAAAATCAGTATGCTTGGACTGCAAAATGTTGAATAAGCATCAGGAGCCATATAAAAACTATCTCATATTTTTTTACTAAACAAAACAACATGACTTTAAGTGGGAAAATCCATCAAGAGTATCCTAGTGGTAGTTTTACTTGTTCATTTCACTGCATCCTTTCTCCTGGTATTAGTATCAAACTTATCATCTCCTTCCCCAATGGAAATGGATTTTTCTTCATCTCCTGGGTATCTCTAGAGGTGTTTATTGTATCTGATATTTGTTTGCTTTTCAGATAATGCTAAACATGTACAAAGAGGAACAAGGCATAGAGGAACTGCTGGCAGCTGATAAGCTTCAGTCATTAATTATAGCAACTTCTTCTCTGTGGGACCAGTGCAGCCACTCGTGGAAAGTACCTACAGGCTGTGTGCTAAGAACCATTTCAAAGGCTCAGACAAAAACCAGCATTGTGTATCTACAAGGTTTGTCTTCTTCTTTCCCTATAGCTCCCCTGAGAATGAATTACCAAAAAGAGTCTCCCCAGGATAAATTACATCATCTGTAATCTCCCTTACATCATCCAGTAGTCAGCTACAAAGCATGGGCTTGTGACTTAGTAGAGAGGAGCTTTATTTAGTACTGATAGTCATCTGGAAACTGAAGGATTTTTAACATTAAAAACCTCCAAATTACAGGCAAGAGCCAATCCCACTTAATCGCACTGACATAGGCAAGAGGAAGGTGTATTATGTTTTTTCTTAAGTTGTGTGACTGAGTCTGTGGGTCTGAGCCTCATGAACACTAAATACAAGGCTGGGGTCAGAGTAATGGTATCTTTTGGGACAACAACATGGTTGGTTAAACCCTCTCTTCTTTCTAGGCTTTATTAGTTCAAGCATTTTTTTTTCTTATTAGGAAGTGCAAAGGCCATAAGTCTCAATTTGTTAGAAAAAACAGTTTTATAATGCACAAAATACCATCAGTATTCCATGTCATGGAGTAAATGCATACAGATATTTTTATTTTTTAAAATAAAAACTTGGCTTCCTGAGTGAGATGGAAAGAACTATTTGGACATTTTGAAGCTGCCCTGGAAAGTCTGGCCATGAGATTAAACAGGAAAACTAGGCTTCATTTCTCAAAGCAAAATGTGTGTAGCCCATTACATATGCCTCATTGAGCAAAGAATTAATCTGTGAACTCTGCTCAGAATGTGTGATTGACTTAATATGAGACAATTAAATCTGTTAGTCTCTGCTTACCTTGTGCTCAGACAGCTGGTTTCAGTACATATGAATTTTGGTGAGTTGGGGGGTTTAAAGCTTATACTCCTGAGATTAAATCAGTTTCTGGTAGTAAAGCAAAGAAATGCATGCCTATTTTAAAGCCAGCAATGCTTCTGAGATGAGTACAATATTCATGTATCCTCTTTTCTTTGTAGAAAAACAGTTATCTGACTCCTATTTTACTGGGAAATAACTTCAAATTTGTTTAATTTTTGTTATTAACTTTAAATTTGTTTGACTGTCAGTTCTTAAATACCTGCTGTTTTTTTTTTTTTCACAGCTGTCGACTGCATTAAAATAGCTGTTCAGAATCTCTTTACACTGGCTGACACACTGCCTGCTTGTGATGTGTGTGAAGCTGCCAGCATTGTGTTGTGCTTTGTGAAAGATTCTTATCCTGTATCGTCAGCTTTATTAACAGAGTTTGAAAATAATGATGGCTACCAACTCCTGCTAAAAATTTTACTCAGGTAAGAGAGGTTTCTAGTAGGCTTCTAGAGCATGGTAAAGCTTAATTTTCAGAACACATAGTGGTCTCTTAAAATATGAATCATAAAGGTAACTCTGTGTGGATGCAAAGCATTGCTATATTAGGAAGGGAAGCAGTACATAACTTTTACTATTTTAGCCATAACAGAAGGAGAACAGCATAGGGGAAGTCAGTTTGCATGTGGGATGGGGACTTTTTGAACACATGACAAAGGTTCTTCATCAATTAGTATTGCAATGTAGGTCAGAGACATTTGTCTCAGTTATGGTGAGCTTTCAATCCAGGAATCAGTCAGCTAGGGAGGGAAACACTATCTCCTTGCTGTGCAAAAACAAACGAACAAAACCCACTCAAACTTAAATCTGAGATGTTTAGATTCTTCAGAACTGAGATGAACATAAACACATCACAAAAAATCCCCACTAGTTATCCTAATCCAAAGTAAAAAGCAGAATCTGTTGCTCTCCTTGTCACCTTGTGTTGTTGCACCAGACTGAGTTTCTTTAACATCATCTGAAGAGAGCATTTCCAGATGATTTTGTTTCCATTCTGGGTTTGCCTATTCTTGTAGTATTTATCCAACACTTGTGAAAACTTTGGTCCCTGAAAAATGACTGGGGTGGGGAGGGTATTTTGTAATTTGGATATAGAAGATTGTAAATTGAATAATGAAATCAAAAATATCTGTGAGTGACTATGCCAGATCATGATTTTGATGGCACAAAATTATCAATTTATGATTGGATTTTTTTTTTCCTGGCAGTGTTTTCTTTAGTTAACAGAGACTGTCTAGATTTCTGTTGTAAATAAACTGCATTGAGATGCATATTTCTGATTAAATTCTAGCCATGTTAGGGCAGGAAACACGGAATCCTTTTCAGTAAGGGCTATGACTGTCCCAATCCTTTTCAACTGATGTAACTAGGCTGAAGAGCCAGCAATAACAGATGCTCAGGACTTCAGATTAGTCTTCATTCCCAGCATATACTGGCATAAAGGGATAGATGGAGAGTTCTTTAAAGAATGTTTTGTGTGAGCAGGTACCCTCTTCTCTGATGGTTAGAAGTTTTTCTTCAGGTAAAAAGAATCTTGCTAATAGCATTCTTTGAAACAGAGCATTTGCTCTCTTTTGTTCTTTTTCATGTTTAAGTGAAACCAGAATATTTTGTTGTTTTCTTCAGAGATTTTTCTAACCTAACAGTATCGGTCTATTTCTCTGCCACTAACCCATGCCCAGATGATGCAGTTTTCCTTAAGAACTGACCCATCTTAGAATTACAGAATAAGATGATGTGATAAACAGCTCTCTGTCCTTTGACAGACTGTCACTTCAGTCTATGAACCATGGCAAACCTGGGGTTACATTTCAAACTATTTCCTTACTTAGGAGAGACCTGCCATCTTCACGTCTGATTCACAAAGCTCAGGCAAGATAATATTTTTCCCTTCCTCAGGGCTGCAATTTTTCTGTTATTTATCTCAGTTAGCAAGTCCCTTACCTTGCCACCCATATGCCCACCTTCACCTTTTTACATGAAGTGTGTTTTAATTATTTGAATTCTCACAAAGTTTAAACTTTTATCCCCCAAATCAGACTTTTTGAGTTACCTTTTTTTTTTTTTTTAAGGACACATAACAGGACTAAGTTAAAACACTTATCTTCCTTTTGTTAACATGACTCTTTCAGTGTCACTTCAGCTTTTTTTCAGTCTGTAGGTTTTGTTCTGATTCAGTGTGCTACCATGGTGTGGGTTATTCTGTGTAGCTCCTATGTGCTCTGTGCCTGATGATGTGTCCAAAGTGTTTCATAATTAAGGCATGAACATATGACTGTCCTGAGTTTTGTTCCTAGATGCGAGGGTTTGCAGCAAAATGAAGGAGACCCCTATCTGGATGAGATCTTGGACATGCTGACTTGCCTTACAACCTGTGGAAAAACTGAACTCAAAGTTTCTGGCAATATTGTGCACCCACAATTGCCACATTTTGATTTTGAACGGACACAGTCTTCTGGTACGGTGTATATGTGTATGTGTGTGTCTATATATATTATATATATATATGTGCACATGTGGCTGGGTAGGTGGGTCATAGCAAAACAAAACTCTGTTCATTTTTTGTCTTAATATGGAGGAAAGGAGTCTGATGTGGAGTTTTCAGATCTATGTGTCAGTGCTGCAGGAGCCTGAATACTACCTACATCTAACTGAAATGACCATGTTAGCTCTAGCATCTCATCCAAGCTCAAGAATATGCCTCCCAATCACATCCCTCATGTCTGTTGCTCTCAATTCCACTTTCAGATATCTAGCATTGCAGTTAGGGTGCTCGCAGACTTAAATGACACTCACATAAAAATGATCTCACCTGAGTTTTTTCCACACAGGAATGACAGTGAAAAACCTCCAGCCTTTCAAGGTGTTGCAATCCATTTTCCAGAGAAGCAATGATCAGCACTTGTGTGGAAGAATCTTGGCAGCAATTGGTACCATATGGGCTTGGGACAGAGTGAACTTCTTTCTTCTGGAATGGACACTGCAACCTATCAACCAATTCACTGACATCATTCATTTCAAACCACACCCAGTCCAAGTCCAGTTCTTCAGACTGGTGGAGTCCATAGTCCTGGACCTGTCCTATGTTCCTCATGAGATCTTGAAGAAGGTTCAGTATTTGATAAAGGAAAACGTAGTGCCATTCTGCACCTTAACAGCTCTCCAGTCCCTTCTCAGCATGACCCAGAAGGACCTGTTATTTAGTGATATTTTCCGTGACTCTGGGCTCTTAGGCCTGCTGCTGGCACTTTTGAGGAAGGAAGCCAAGATTTTGAGGAAATCAGGTACAATGTAATGCCACTTACAATGACCATTGAAGTAGGCAGATCAACAGGAATAAATTATCTTTTTCTACAATAAATTTGTATATGTTTTTTATACTGAGTAGCTAGATTTTGTCTAACAGCCAATTGGCCTAAATTTGACACACAAGCTGTGCCCTCTCTGAAATATTTCCTGTTAATTTTTCTGCTCACTAGCCTAAACAGCTCTGGGATTTTCTTTGCCAGTGTATGTAGAATTTTTCTGGGTGGCACCCTTCAGCCTACACTTTTAAACAGGTCTTAATTTGGGCTTCTCTAGAATGCAAGCTTGAGATTGGAACAAGAAAAATTCTTCCTTCCATTTCTTTTATATTGTAACATAACTTTTAATATGCTGACAGCTGGAACTCATCTGCCTAGCCTGAAAGAAGGCACTGAGAAGGAATTAAATGCTGTGATGCTGAACATGGTGGCTGCCCTTACAGCAAGGTCTGTGAGGAACACGGGTAAGGAAATACACATGACTGCGTTGCCTTCATGATATTGGGTTGTAAGTGGCTGTGGTCTTAAGGAGCATCAACAAATTTTCTGACTTTTTTGCTTCAGTCAGAAATGGAGGAAAAAAGCTAGAAGTGTAGGGATGACTGTGTTACACTAGGAAGAAATGTGACAAAGGTATTCTTATCCTGCATAATAAACTTTGTCCCAGTAGTCAGCTTGTTTCCTTCATCCGTGTGCATACTCCTGAAGTGTTTATATAGGATGCACGAATTTAGCTTGTGGAAAAAAGTGTGTGTACTTGACTCTTGTGTATAGTTTGTTCATCCACATTTTCTTCCATTATATCTGTTATTTGAAATGTTGATTGGATCAGGTGCATGCTGAGGAACACTCCTATATTTGTGTTATACCTAAGAATCTTATACCTGTTTGTAGGGAATCTTGTGGAACATAGTAGCACAGGAGTGAACGCTGCTGAATACAGGAATCCCCTGAGTTCACTCTGGATCCCTAGAAACATCATGTTTGCAGCATCTTGCACAGTGTAAATATATTTTCAGAAACTATCAAAAAGTTTCCTTCCTAAATGAAAGAGATGCTTAAGCTGAAACTAAGGTGTCTTTTAATTTTTATTCATTATTTTATTGGGAACCTGTCATCTCTAATGATTAGAAATCATGGTCATCCAGTCATTTTATCCCTAGTTGTTCTCATGCCATTCAGTTTGTGTCATCTTTAGCTTAACCAGCTCCTCTTCTTACCTGTCCTGCTGTATTTGTAGAAATGTGGCACTTCACACCAAAACTGAAAATCTGCCTGTGAAAACTACAAGCAAAGGGTAGTTTAACTAACAAATGATGTGTTTGTCCATAGTTGTTCTGAAGGACTATGGAATGGTGCCATATATCAAGATATTTTTGGATGATGAGTGCTACAGGAGTGCTACTCTCAGCATCTTGGAGCAGTTATCAGTCATCAATTATGAAGAATATATGAGCATTATTATTGGGGCCCTCTGTTCTTCCACTCAATGGGAACTGCATCTGAAACTAGATCTTCTGAAGGTAACTAATGTGGCTCTCACTTGGCCATTGTTTTCTTGGGAACTATCAGTTCTCACGATGTAAGAGCAGAAGAAAGAGCCATAGGCCAGCTCTAGATTACGGTAACTTTGATTTTTAGCAATGCCTGTGTGGTCAATGCCTTCACTCAGTATCAGATTACAAAGTATTTTGAAGACCTAAATGGTAATTCAAGAGGGAAAAATGGAAATGCTAAAGGCACAGTTCTGAGCAGTTCTATGTAATGTGACAGAGAAAGGAGAAAAAATGTGAATGAAAGTGGATTTGTAGAGAGAGGATGTAAGATGTGAAGAAGCAAGATTGGAAGAGCCAGGAAAGGCATGAGACAAACAGCTTCATTCTGATAAGTTTCCAAGATTGAAACTTTGTTGTCCTTAATTTTGTCATTTCTCACAAATACAAGTGTAAACACATGTAAACACATGTAAAAAGAAGTGAGACAATGGAAAAGAAGGATTTTATGAATGTTTGGAGGAAGAAACTAGAACTAGTCATAGTCTCTATTGACCCCAGGTTGTCTGATCCCTAAGCAATGAAACAGGAAAGAATCCCAGTGCTTCATTTTGGTTTAGGTCATAGGCATCCAGTTGAAAAGCAGAATTGTTGTAAGCACTGATTTTAAAATTCTTTTCTACTTTCTCTGTCAAGTGTGAATGGAATTCACTTTTCTGTACAATATAACAACTGCTTCTATAACAGAAGCACCATATTATCAAAAAAAAAAATTAAAAGCATGGAGTTTATAGCTTTGATTTGAAATAGTAAACTTTAACAATACCTGTGGAAAAGTTGAGTATGGTGTCGAAACTAATATGAAAATAAATGCAACTTCAGTGTTTAATTTTGACAAATGATAACTGTGTTAAAGTATAATGCAAGCAAATGAATTTATTTTCTTTATCCATTGGGATTGTGATTGTGTTACACACAAATTCAGATTGATTTGCTAATGTATATTTAGCTGTTAAAGCCTGAGCCCAAATGCAATTAGCACTGCGTATTCCAGTGTGGCACGTGGACAATTATGAGGAATAACAAATAATGGAATGTGCAAAATAAATTCTGTTAGCAGTAACTGAGTTAGGGGGTTTCCAGCAGACATCAGTTTTATAGATTCAAGACAGAGGAATACTAACTCATGGGTGATTAAATTCTAACTGAGTTAAAGCTGGAGGAAATGTGTTTACTGTTGACCTACTCTGGAATGTGTGAAAGCCATCCTGATAACTTCAACTCTAAGTTATTAAATTTACCCCCTGCTCAGAAGTCTCTGCCTGGTTTGATACATTATCATACAAAATTGAATGACAGTAATAGAGTACCCCCTCCCCCTTCAGTTCTCACAGCCCTTTCTCACAGTCCTAGGTCCTGTTACAGGCAAATATACTTCTGTTAAAAACTGTTCCTCCTCAGGAGGTTGTGAAGTAAAGCTTTTTCATTGGATATCTCTTGGGGAGATCTATATGTGAAATTAACCCTTTCCAAAGTGCAAAGGTACAGCATCAAATTTGAAAAGTCCCCGTACAAAATGAATTGTACTACATCCCAAAAACTTGGCATCAATTATATTCAAGTGCAATAGACTCACCAGTTTTACTTCCACAGTTCTTAATAACTTTTCCAGATTTGTTTTAAAATGGCAAGCCCATAACATTCAAAATTGGAAAATAGTTTAAGTTGTTTTTATATATGTGTTATATTGTCAAGTGGCATTCACTTATAACCTGCTTTAAGCCTATTGAAGTTAGATAAAATCTAATGACTTCACTGTCTTGATCTTTTTATGGCTTTTTTCCTCTAAAGTGTTGTGCAAACTTTAAAAATACCTTAGCTGAGAAAAGGTATTCTTGTCTTTCTTAATGAGGAAAGCTTGCTGCTTGAAATATTCTTTGCGCCATCCCGTGTCACTGTGATTTTTTTGAAAAGGCTCTTCTCAGTCATATGAGCAAAAGTCTAGTGTGGGTTCTCACGTCCATTCAGAGCTGCAGGAAGACTTGTCTGTAGAGAGCTGTGCCTTCCTGCCAGTTTCCATGTGAGGGTATTTACAATTTAATCTTTACTTCCATTTATCTAGGGCAAAAGCAGGTTTCTTGAGAGAGTCTGAGAAGACTGGTAAAAGAACAGCTAAAGATATGAAACTACCTCTTGCCAAACTGACTAGGATTTGTAAAGCAGGAAATTTGATTTCTTTGCTTCCTCCTGAGCACTGTTCTGTACCTGTTAGGCTGACAGCTTTAGTGGCTCCTAAGGGTGCATTCAAAGGCTGGTTGTATGATTCATTGGGCATATGGGGGAAGGGAGGAGCAGTTGTGCAGTGATGACTTTTATTTTGACCACCTTCCCCTTGCCCCTCAAAGAGTGAAATTTTGGTGAAAGAATTTTTGTGCAAACTTACAATTTTAAAATATTCTAAAGCCTCTTTTCCCCTTGATTTAAGTGCTTCTTTTATTTTCTTTCTTCCCAACATTTGTAGTCACTCTTGAGGATACTGGAGAGTCCCAAGAGCCATTCAGCTTTCAGAACCTGCAGTGGATTCAATGGGCTCCTGTCCCTCCTCTCAGACATGGAAGGTGCATTGCAGGACCCTCCATCTGGGCAGTGGGCAGCAGTTGGACAGAATTGCATATTGGAGCTGGTTTTCTATGCTCTTCAGGGGATAACTGCAGCCCTGCACCTAGACCCTGTCAACAGCACCTTCTTCCAGAGGAATGGCCTCTTTGAAAAGATGGCAGAGGATCTCGGATCGCTTGGATGCTTCTGGGCAGAAGGGAAAAGGCAAATTCCTGTGAGGCTTGAGAAGACAAGGACATTTGCAGAATTCTTGCATGCAGCATTCTGTTCTTCAGAACCTCTCCCAGAATGGCTAAAAAACTGCATTTGGATTCTGAATTTTCTTGATCGTATGGTCAAAGGAACCCTCCATCAGGAAAGCTACTTTAAGGAGAAGCCAGAGATGGGAGAAGAAGCAAGAGATGATCAGGAGGCATGCCAAACTCAAGAAGAGCATCCTTTTGCTTTCAAAAGACCAGGCAACAAATTACCTGCCTCTGCCTATGTGCTATGGGGAAACCCTGAAGAGAAGTAAGCCTTTCTTTACTACAGGAAATAGAGTACTAAAAGTGATGTGTGCATTTTGTATGGTAGTAAACTGAGGTAAGGTGTGATATAACCTGGCAAGGGTAAACAAATCAGTTCAATCCCAACTCCTGGGCCTCCAGGCAGCAGAAATCAATGCTTTTGGAAAGGTAAATGATGAAAAAATTGAGAAATAAGGATTTAGTGCAGCAGTGGGACACACAGCCCCAAGAGTTGCAGAGTTTATGTTGAAGATTCTGACACCTGAAAACTGGGAGCAGGAATGGAGTCTTAGAAGAAGGTTGCTGGGACTTAAATCTTGTGCTTAGTCACTGCTTGAACCTGCTCTGATAAATTTTGACTTTTTCAATTATGTGGAAAGCTGCTTCCAGTCACTCAATACACTGAAAATAAAAGTTACACTAAGGTATTTTAAATGCTCCTTCATGCATGTGTGTCCAAGCACGTGTGCAGACACTCATTTATTCATGCTGAAATAGAGAAAATTGCAAAAGAACAGTCATGCTTCCTACCTCATCAAGTGAAGGTTTATGTCAAAACATATATCCTTGGTAGGAAGGAAAGGCTACATCAGAAATCAGCATAGCTGTCAGCTGTCAATCAGTTCTGAATCACCTGCATTCTGTAACTCATTAGGTTTTTCTGTCCCTTCATTTTTCTCTCGCTTTATCTTGAATCTCAATCCTTTTATCAAATTTGTTTCTGGTTGGAGTTATGCTTAAAAAGTTCAAGTTGATAAGTGTGAGATTTCTTCAACCCTTACTGTAGATTATTGCAAAGTCATCTTCCAAGTTAAAGACCAGGACATGATGTCTGCCACTCATAGCAGCAGTCACTGAAGTCAGCAGAACTCTTTTCCCTGAGTACTGAAGCAAGCTGAATAAGCATTTCTGGCTATATTTATACTTGTTTGAAGCGAGTAAAAGAATGTGTGATGGATTTCTTTGTTCCCTGTGCAGTAGATTTTAAAGTAGTCATGGAGATGTTTGCTCCCTGTCACCACTCTTTAAATTACACTGGAAGTTTCTGGTTAGGTACTCAGTGCTGCGGAGAGGACTTGGTAGCTGGGGAGGAATAAATGCTCTTTTCCAAACAGATCTTCCTAGCCTGATTTGGGAGAACATGGGTCCATGTGCACAGAGAACATAGATGGTGGTTGTTGTGAGAAGTACACTGTCTGTTGTTGAAGTGTGTGTATAAGGGAGGCCCAGGGATGTTAAGGGAGAAAGAGCTGTTTGAGGCAACACTGGGAGGGGTGTGGCTCTGTCTTCTGATTGTCTTTCTGAAGTTACTAGGTCTGAAACGAGCAAGGGTTCCTTGTGCTGTTTTACCTGCTGAGATGTGATGCTGTACAGTAACTGAATACCACTTGTGGAGATATTAATCCTGTAAACTGGGACCCTTTCAGTTCACAGTGTCTGATTTGGGATTGTTTGTCCTGGTTCTGGGACGTGAAGGCACAAAAGGAGGCCAGATCAGCTTGGGGTGGTTGGAGACTGGCCATGACAAGTGTATGCAAACACAAAAGAGGAACATGTACTGGAAAGCTGACAATCTTCAAGCCATACAGCCTGTATCCTTTTCCACCAGTAAATTTTATGAAAATAAAAATAAGAAATTCCATAGTTTCTGAAAGCCTGTTGTTCCCCTAATGCAGCTTCCTCTTAGCTGTACTCCACACTCACACTTCCCTCTGAAAGGTTTCAGGCAGCAGCTATGCAGCTTGAAAGGAGGAACTTGAATGCAGTCAGCGTAGGTGGCCTGTGATGCCCCATCTTGCGACACATATTTAATACTCCCAGGGAGGCAGGGAAAGGAGGTGATCCTGCAGGAGCCTGTGACTAATGCATAGCAAAGTTAGCATTTTAATGCTGGATAATATTCTAGCCCCTTCCAGTGTCCTGAGGTTAATGATGCTGCCAGCTTCTGGGACACAGGGGAATTGACCCTGTCCTTCCCATCTCAAAACCAGCCCTCTGTGTTCCTGCTCCTGCAGTAATGTCTGAAGCACCTTTTGTGGCAGATGGGGTCTCTGGTTATCCTTTTGTTCCTGGTGATTAGCCATAGCCTGCTGTGTTAACTGAGGCTGATCTCTTTGGGAGGGAAGCCCTTCTTGTGCCCACCCAAGCAGCATGGCTGCTGCAGCTGCTGTTACCACAGACAGCTCACTGTGCTAATGGCTCTTCAGGTTCTTTGTGACTTCTCATTTTGTCCCCAAAACCTCTGATTTGTCTTATTTAAGTAGCACCAGTGCAGAGCAGATTTGTAATTCACACCATGAAGCTGGTGAGATAGATGGAGTGGAATCACGGGGCTGATTGGATGGCCCTGGGGCAGGGGTGTGAGAGGCGGGCTGTTTGCAGAGGTGAGGAGTTGGAACAGGAACACAGCTTTTGTACTAAGATAGGCCATAAAATGAGGACCACAGAGAAGGCTTATATAATATTCTTAAAAACCCTTCTTGAGCCTTGTTGCTCTTCTCTGCACACACTCCAACACCCCGATGTCCCTGTAGTGAGAGGCCCAGAACTGGTGACAGCACTCGAGGTGAAGCCTCACCAGTGCCAGGTACAGGGGAAGAATCACTCCCCTGGTCCTGCTGGCCACGCTGTTGTTGATGCAGGCCAGGATGCCACTGGCCTTGTTGGTCACCTGGGCACACTCTGGCTCACCTGGGCATGGGCCAGCACCCCAGGCTTGTTTCCAGCCAGGCAGCTTTCCAGCCATGATTTCCTCCCTGTTGATTTTAGTGAGCCAGGATTTTTCTCTTTTAAAATGGTGTGGGTTTTCTCAGGGAGATGGGAGAAGAGTGTATTTTCAGTGTACTTTTTTCTGTGACATTTCAAAACTTGCCCACATTCATGTCAATACAGGTGTATGTATCCACACTGAAACCACTGCTGCAGCAACTCTTTATACCAGATCTGATTTTGATTTGTTGCACAGAAAATATTGCAAGTGAGCAATTAATTTGAAATTATCCTTCTTGAGGGTGCAGTAAAAATGATTTGTCACTGTGTGGCAGTGTGCTACACATTACTCCCTGTTCTGCTGTATCAGATGAGCCTTTTTGGCTGCTTGGGAGTGGCTAACAAACATGTTTAATTGCAGCCTTTTTACTCTTCTTTATATCCCTTATAAAACTCTTTTTTAATGCTTACTCTTACCCTCGTACCTTTTATTTTATACAGCTCATAAAGCATATTGTGCTTTATTTTGTCAGTCTAATAACAGCCATTAGATATTGCCTTTGCTTTTCTTTTGAGATCTGCTTGGGACAGATGTTTCTGACAGTGCACATCATAACTCCAGTTCAGAAGTGCACCCAGAAATGCTGATGATACTCTAAACAGGATGAGCCTGTAGTGCCTAAACTAGAGTTTTTCCTGTGCTGTGGGTTCATCTTTGAGATATGTCTGACCTCTAGCCTGCATCATGGCATTAGCACATCTTCTCTGTGATGTTTCTGATTCCTCAGTTCCTTCCTGTGCCTGAACATATAAAGGTCATAAGTGGCAAAAATAAAAACTGGTGGGAAAGCAGATATTCAATTTTACTTTACTACTTTAGGCAAATTCTAGTGTTGGAAAGGGAAGGTGGCATACTGATTTAATCAAGACTGTCTCACCTTTGCTTATTTCCATTTTATTTTAAAGTACCAAGGCTACTGTATCACCCAGGTTATAAACTTGTAGACAATAAAAGGATAAGACTGGTTGTGGATTGATGCATCAGCAGTTCCTCTGGTTGTCTGTTTTCTGTTCTGCAAATACCTTCAAAGGCAAAATTTGTTTGAAGAGGCTGCCTCACATCTTTGAATGTGCAGGTCCTTGAAGTTTCAACTCATGGGCAGGTGATGTCCTGTCTTTGTTACTCTCAGGAGGCATCCAGCTGCTCTGGGTAATTTGTGTTGCTTGCTTAGTTTCCAGTGCTGAGCCTGGTTGCTGCTAGGAGGATCTAATGCTGTGCTCTGCTGGAGCATTGTTAGAACCTCTTTGCTGTCCTAATGATAATTGTGATGTGTCTTTTTGCTGCAGGTTGGAAATGAGAGACTGCACCATTGTACACCCAGGTGCTGTCTGTGTCATGGTGAGATTGTTGCCAAAGCTGTACAAAGAAGGATATGCTCAGGTGAGTCTGAATATATCCAAATGCCATCTAAACAGTGTCTTCTATTTCTCTGTAGCTTCATTTCCAGGAATTGCTTAGTCTTTGCAAATGTGGCACTACTAAAATTTACCTAAAACACTGTCAGGAGGAACAGCACAAATTTCACTGAGTCAGTAGATGTAAGAACAACAAAGACTTCTGGCTGTCAGTTTGCCAAAGCATTTCTGTACCTGCCTGATGCAGTATATGGATTTTGGTCCCAGAATACTTATTGCAAAGTCATAATGTACAAGTGCCTTGAAAACTGTTTTAAGTATAGCCAACAGGCCAAGCAACCAGAACAGTCTGACTCTTCAGACCTAATGGTCCATAAACTTTTAATGCAGCTTAGAATGTGTTTGTCAAACCTTACATATGTATGCACACCCACTCTGAATAAAGATACTCCCAATATTCTGTTGGCTGTTTGGTCTAACATACTTGAATGCAGTGAAAGTACACGTGAAGGGACTGAAATAAAACCAGGTTGTTCATCCAGAGCTCTGAAAGGAACAAATAACTGCTGTCACATTCTAACTCTGTTTATTGGAATCAAGCCACCAGCTAGTTAAATTTTGTTAATTACAGTAATTAATTTCTGAAAAACAAGTAGAAGGGTTAATTAGATGAGAGTGTCATCAAGAAATTGGAATTGGCTCCAGGACTTGAGCTCTGTAAGAAGGAAAGCCTCTCAGATCCTCAGTAGATGGCAGTGTTCTTAAAAGTATGAAGGACTAGGGCACAAATTCCAGTTATGTATTTAAGTATGCTCATATTTTCTTTTTTTTTTCTCTCACTCCTTTTTTTTTCTTAGTCAATAAGAAATTATTACTGGTAGTGTGTTAGTATTTTTGTTGTGAATATGATTGCCTCAGGTAAAATTGGACCACTATTACGTAAAGTCCTGAGTCAAACCCTAGGTAGGAGTTAACAAACGTCTTGAGGAGTTCTCATAAAAATAACCTGCAAAAAAAGGTTAAAGGAAAAATAGAATTTTCCTGGCTATTTCTATTGAAAAATCACTGAATGAGAGAGAGAATTAATAGAATATTTCAGAGCTTGGTAAGCTCACTGGTGCTGCCAGGTAGAGACATAAAAGGCTGGACTTTTTTAGCTTTAATCATAACATATACCACTGCATGGATCCTTGTGCCAGGAGATTCTACTTGGAAAACAGGAGTCAGGTAAGATCTGATGCAAAAGGTTTAACCTCAGTGCCTAGTGAATGGGAGCTACGTGCTAGAAGGAAAGTAACTGAAGGAATTACTCTTTGGGTAGATACATTCTGTCAGAAACAGGTTGCTCTTTATTTTTCTAGTGCCACAGTATTTAACGCTAGATGAGATGAAATAATGGCTTTGTGGATGTACTGCGGACTTTCATAAAAGGTCTTAAGGGGCTTCTTGCTCTGAATTTAAGACTGAATCAAAAAGTACCCTTTTTAGGAGCAAGTATGGAGGAAAAGAGGCAATAACTCATCTGTTTCTGCTTGTTTTAGTGCCATGATAGATATTTTGGGTCCAAGTGTCAGAGAGTAATCTGGAAAAATCTTAGAATCAGTTCAGGTCATGTGTGATTCCTTTGCTTTCACAGAATTAGCATCAAGAAAGCACTGCTTTTACAGAAAGGTTAATGGAACTCAATGAAATCAATGTACTTTTGATTCCAGCCCTCAGAAACAATATCAATTTTCTGCCAATTTCTCAACTTCTCAGTGACCTTTGTCAGACCCAAGAGATGATAGGCTGAAGCAATGCTGAGCCTGTCAGTGTAGAAAACCCAGTAGCAGACAGTAAAACAGGTGATTTTTGCACTTCAACCATTTCTTATACTTTCTGGAATGACTGTTAAGAGCTGAGGAGAATAGATTTGTGGATGTATATTCCTGCCATTGACAGGCATGAGAAAAAAATCATTTGAATGTCATGGGTACAGAAACTTGCTTTAAACTTTAAAAGTGACCAAAATTTTGAGTCAGTAAGCAGTCTTTGAGTCAGTAAATTGTATTTAGAGGACATTGCTCATGTTCATGCCTGTGACTGGAACTAAGCCAGTTTCCATCAGACTCTGTGTTGTTTGACAACATGCAAAATAGATTTTCCTTTCATTAATATGTTGTCTGTTCAGTGATGAAAGATAGCATTGCACATGTTTCAAACACTCAGTAAATTGAGACAGGTTTGTATCCACTTTAGATATGTGGCCCCGGATCTTCACAGTGTGTTTTCTACCATAAAAAGAAAGAAGCTTCCTCTCAGACACATGTCATCTTTGACTGAAATTTTAAGATTCCAGAGTGTCATGACAAATCTTTCCCATTTGTAATGTCAGATACAGAGATCATCTAGATCTGTCAAGGGTGGGTAAGGGAAAGGAAAGAACTTTCAAGAAGAGAATAAAAGCTTGTTTCAGTTCTGCCTCATCATCCTGGCAGGTTCCTTCTGAATGCAGACAAAAAATAATCCTCACACAATTCATCATGTAAATTATTTATACTTTTACTAAGTAGTACTATTGCTTCCACAGCTGGATTTTTCCTTTTTGTTTTCATCCATGTCTTATGTATGATGAGCTGCTGTCATAGTCACTGTTGTGAAAGTAAAACATTGTCCATCAATAAGGATTTTGCACCTTTTAAAAAGACAGTTATCCTTGTTTTAAATTTAGGCTAAATTACTTGTTCTCCCTTTAGATGTTAAAAAAGTAAAATTTTTCAAGTATTTCTGCACACATAATTATTGCTATTTTGTTCTTCAATCTAAGGAAATTGCATCCTTTTGAAGTGAATGCAGAGTGACAAAAGTTCATCATTTTTGCTTATCTTGAATATAGCATAATAACCCTGAAGATGAATACCAGTGAATTAAATTCAGCTACCAAGTTTTGAAACTATGGGCTCTTAGGAGAAAAAATCTGGGAACTACTTAAGCAGATTGGGCAAATTGCTGGGTGACATTTGCCCTTAAACTTTAATCTGAGGCAGAGCTCAGCTGCATTCTAACTGCACCTTCAATATCCTGATTCACGGTGCAAGTAATAAGTGTTAAGAAAATCAATCCATGCATACAGAAATACACAGCATGGTTTCTTGGCCACCTTTAATATTTCCACTAAAATCTCATTTTACTGGAACAAAAATCTATGAAAACAGCTCATTTTATTCAAAACAAAGCAATATTGGTATTGACAGAGCTGCGAGGCTAATGAAAACAATCAATCTTTTTTGTACACCATTATGCTTTTATTTGATTTATTTTGGAATAAACCAGTTGCTTCACTTAGTCAAGACCTGTGTCATTCTCTGTTTAGTGTTATTTACACATACTTTCCTGCATATAGTCAGAAATGGAGTAAAATGTTAATTAAAAGATTTAAGAAGATGTGAGGCTTTGAAACACTCTGTAATAATGTAGTTTAGTCTGGTGGATGCTTTCTGTGTGTAATGCACAGTGAAACGTATGTCCCTGGCAATGAACAGCCCTTCAGACAAAAGAAAATGTTATCCAAAGAGCTCACCCTTAGGAAATGTTATACAAAGAACATACCCTTCAGATATGAAAAATTGTAGTTGAGTTTGCAAAAACAGTACGTATGTTGCAATGGATGCATTGCTTTTTCTAAGTGTTGCAGTTGGGGACGCTTTGAAAACAAATTGCTTGTTGGCTTTGAAATTGTCCTGTATTGGCTTTGTCTGGTTGAATGCAAAAGAGCTCAATTCCTCTTGGCACTTAATAAGCTTATTCTGAATCCAGTTGCTTCTCATTCATGTTATAAAATCAAGTCCCATTGCCTTTATTTGTGTGCCTGTCACAATTGTTGTCCTTTTCTTTAAAAGTTTGCAGATTTATTTCCTAGAAGAGCATGTGAGAAAGCTTGAAAGCTCTTTGAAATAGGGAATAATTCATCTTTGTAAGATTTGTGTTTAAAATTTGTGTTTAAAATTGTGTGATCATGTTTCAGTTACTTCTACGTGAAATCTAGTTAGGTCAGTAGGGTACAATGCATTCCTAACTGGGAACAAATTGCTCTAAAGATAATTTATAAGAATTGAGAGACTTAAAGATCATTAAGAAGCAATAATGAAGCAAAAATTGAATTCAGCAAAACATATAGAGAAGTGTTTAAAATTGTTTCATGACATCGCTTGATACAGTTTTCTTCAAGAACAGTGCTTTTAGAATGAAGAGTAGATCATATCAATATGGCTCTCCACAGGCTTGTTGTTATGTATATTCTGAATTCCTTTGTTGGTCTTGGAGTTTATGCCTAATAACCTGCCCTTCGTGGTGGTGTCTTGTTTTTGAATGACAGCTGATTGTTTTCTTCCTTCACTG
The DNA here is from genome assembly GCF_015832195.1 of Motacilla alba alba. Taxonomy (NCBI): domain Eukaryota; kingdom Metazoa; phylum Chordata; class Aves; order Passeriformes; family Motacillidae; genus Motacilla; species Motacilla alba. The sequence goes on from NC_052021.1 coordinate 18,325,539, forward strand.
CCGAAGAGACGAGGCAGGAAAGCTGAGCTGTGGATGGCCAGGCAGCTGCTCAGATGAATATATGCACACTGTTTCAGTGCAGAGCTTGATAGAACAGCCATGCAGTTCTGCTTGAGCCCCTTGCCTTAGGGGCTTCTTTTCTGGACCAGATGTTTGCACTCAGGGATTTGACAATTGAAAAACAAATTAAAACAGAATAAATCAGTTGTCCTATACAGTTTAGTTCCAGCTCTCTGACTTTACTTCTGTGTCCATTTCAGCTTTCCCAGGAAATCCAATGTGCTCTGGTTGATCATATCCAGTCCTTGGTGAAGTCAGAGAAGAGTCGTCAGGTGATGTGTGAATCTGGGCTGCTGAGCACCGTCATAACCTCCTGTGAAGATGCTTTCTGCAGTGACAGTCACCCCCTGCACCTGCCCCTCACTAGGGTGTTTGAGAAGCTCGCATCACAGGCTGTTGAGCCACATGTGTTAAGGTATAAGATTGTACCTAATGGAAGCAATTTGCTTTAATGGTGCCATTTTTTGCCAAGTTTAGAGAATAAGTAGATGCTTCATGTAGTGCTCTAATTCAGCAAGACTCAGCCTTTTCTTTCAAGTCCCAGTTAATCCTCCTTTCTCATTGATTGCAGGATGTATACTTAAATTACTCCTGAAGATAGTATGAGTCTGTAGTGTTCTGCATCATCTCTGCAGGGGTTATAAAGCCATTTATGAATAAACTAATTAAGTCATTGCAAAACAAACAGGGTTATTCTCTTCTGGTATTTATATGGAGAAATTGTTTTCTGCAGAGTAAAAATGACTTTCTCATGTCTCAGATCCATGCCAATGACAGATGCAAAAATAAAAAGTGCAGTCTTCTTCCTCAGTTGCTGTTTCCAGTTTGAGGTTGCACTTTCTTCATCAATGCTAACAAGTGCTAGACATTACAGTACCTAACAGCTACCAGAGTGCAGATGAATTTAAATATTCAGTGGAAGACTGTGTTTCTTTAACACAATTAGAGAACAGGATTTATAAAAAAGAATTCAATAAAAAAACCCAAACCATAGATTTTCTTTTTCCTGAAAAATTAGGTATATTTAAAAATATTGATGAATAAAAGCAATCTTTGATTTTTTCTTCAACAGGAAAACCTCAAAAGGAAATGTAAAGCAAGCAAAATATTTATATTGCTACAATGGAAAACATTTCTTCTGTTCTATTTGGGATGTCTTTAAAATTTGGTGTTCAATGAAAAAAAATGTTTTCCAGAAGTCTAAGCTCTATTTGCATGGTTGCTGTGACTCCCAACTGTCTGTCTTGTTTTCCTTTTTTAAAATGATTTTTTTTTCCATGTTAGGCAATTTTTGAGGTTGGGAGGTTCCCCATTAGTACCTTCTAGGCCCAGCACAAACAAGACCAAGGTCCTTTCCTGTGAGGGGTGTGATTCAGCTAAAGCAGGTAAGCCCACAGTGAACAGCCTGTTGCTGGTACAGGGGCTGAGTTAGAAATGTCTCTGAAATGACAGGAAACTGCTCTTGAGTAGGTTGCTCCAAGACAGTCCCTGTGAAGGCAGAGTATGCCTAGAAGATTGTCACTGGGTATTCACCAGACTGGATGGTACCTGACCAACACTGAGAGCTGATCCAACGGCTAGCAGAGATAAAATTAAATCTTTGCTCAAGTTGGATGCTGAGTATAGATTCAGATTTTACAGGATCAGACGTGGACATGGTTTATAAAAATACTAATATTCTACAAACCAAGGGGAGTCTCTCCTTTGTTTTGCAGCATGTTTTTTTACTGTGATTTATAGACAGAAATAGAATAAGGATGGGAATAAAGAGCACTGCTTTTTGTAGTCCCTAGGATATCCTAGTAATCTACCTTGTAGGCTGTTTTCCATCTGTGTAGTTTCTCTGCTCTCATGTATTTTATAGATGAGAGGCTACAGTGTAGTAGTATTTGGTGCTTAAACTAGTCTCATGCCTGAGACACCTGATACAGCATGGTCTGTATTTGGGTCTTATGTTCTTTGCAGTCATTTTTCAAATCCTCTCCCACGTGTTGCTTGTGACTATTCTGTTACAGCACAGTTGAATGAATGGTCTTTGTATAAGAAAAGTGAAACCAATGGGTTTGGGACATTTTTTTGTAAGGTGGGTTCTGGAGCTGCCTGATGATGTGTGGGAAGAAAATATGGCTAAAATATAGCTATGGCTTTCCTGACTGCCTCAACATTTTGAAATGTCTTCAGTGCAATATTTTTTTGTATTGCTGTAGGATTTCTGTAAGCTGCTGAGCATATGTTATCTCAAGAGCATGAAGTGCTGTTCTGAGCAGGGATGCCTAGAATATGGGCAATACCTGTGGCTGGAAAATGGCTGGCAGACATTGCTCTAGTTAGGCACTCTTCTCATCTTTCAGGTTCAGAAGAGAATGTGGTGGACAGTAAATCTGATCCTCAGACCATTGTGGCCGACAGGGCCTCTCCTTGGCTGTCTAAGGGATCTGCCCTGGCACTCCAGACTGCCATGAGTCTCATCTCCATGACATCACCTCGGAACTTCCAGCTGCACAGCACTGCTTTAGCTCCATCGTTTGTGGAGTTTGACATGTCCATGGAAGGCTACGGGTATTGCTGCTGTTGCTTTTATTTTAGCTGCTCTCAGGCTCCAAACCCTTACTCTGAACACAGTAACTATTCACTTCTCTCTTCACCTTAATCTATGTATCCTATGGCTGCCTTCCATGCAGCAATGTTGCCAACATATTTTGTTACTGTCTTATTGCTGACAGCCTACTCTCTGCCTTGCTACCATGATTCTGCAATACCAGAAGTCACTGGTGACCCTCGGGGATGATATTGTTTCTGAGGATGGGTTCTTGCTTGCTTTTGTATAGGTGTTTATACCTCCCTACCTTGGCCACTGTCATGGGATCCAGTGCAGACCAATCTGTCTCAGGAGGGACTGGCATGGGTAAGCACTGCGACTCACCTACAGCTTGCTTGGAGCACTGACTTCTCAGCCCCAATGAAAACATTCAACAGCTGTAAGAAAGGGCAGCACATAAGCTGTGTGTTTCAAAACACTTCTGTCTCTGTGTCCCAGACTTGCTCTGAACTGTAAAACTTGTACTGCTCAGCAAAATGGGGAATTGGTTGCAGCTTCATAGTGTGATGAATGAATATTAGCAATACAAATTTAAAGCAGGCTTCTAAGAAAACAGTCTTAACCAGTAAGAGCCACCAGATTTTAGGGTAATCTATGGAAGGAATAGGAACTGTCACTTAATGGGATCCTCCTATACAACAAAATCCTCTGATTTTGTTGTATAGGAGAATCCCATTAAGTGACAGTTGAGTGGACTGGGATATGACTGAACCTTTTGTTTCCTGAGTTTTTGTGAAATTTGAGAACTTGTTTCTGGCCCAGAGATTGCTAATTCATCTGCTCCACAGCGTGGAGATCTAGTGCTCATTCCTCATTAGGCCATTTACACATGTGCGTAGAGTTATATGTGCAATCTCTGTGATATTGAATACAGGCAATGAAGTCCAACAGAATAGAAATTAAACCCCATAATCTAATGTTGGTTCTTCCATGGTATGGAAGAATGAAACAGAAAGCAGTTTGCTAATGGCTGCAAGAGGAAAGCATCTTCCTTAATGCTTTTTTGTTCCTGTCTACAGGCAGCAGAACATTCCCTCCCTCAAGTGGCCTGACACTCTCCTGCTGGTTCCTGGTCAGCAAGTTTGGTTTGGTGCACAGCAGCCACCCACTCCGCTTCCTTACCATTGTGAGGCACATGTCAAGAGCAGAGCAAGAATTTGTTTGCTTTTCTGTAAGCTTCTTCCCACAGGACCTTTCTTTGGTCATTTCTACAGAAGAAGTAGAATTCCAGCCACTTGGTAAGGCTCTTTTCTGTCAAGTTGCAGTGCTGTGTCCTCTTGTTATCTGGAATTTTTCATTAATAAATTTCCTCTTCTTTGAAGTACCCAGGATATTAATGAGATTTCTCTTCAGTTTTCTTCTTGAATCCAGTCATGATTGTAATTGTTGCCCATGTTTAATTTTAAAGTTTGCTGTAGGCATTGTGAATTACTGCAATATTTAATGGAAAATTTTTGTGTCACTTATATTGTGGTGTGCAGTTGTGGAGACTGGGCATGAACCATTCAGTTATGTGTGACACCAAGCAGGTTTGGAGAATAGGACTGAGGATTTGGGGAGTGATCTAGCTTCCTAATGAAACAACTCATTTCCTCTCCTTGCTTTCAGAATGTTTTCTATTATGCCAGTCTGTTAATATTGTTCCCTGTTGATATTTATCCCCTTTTCCTTATTGAGTAGAGTTGGTACTTCAAATGTAAATGAGATTGAATATTCCAGAAGAGGTTGGAAATGAAGTGGGAATAGATGCTGGGACTTTCATGCCCAGCTGACATTGTGTGAGTGCTCTGATTGCCTTAAATAGTGATAAAAATTCCAGCTTGCCTTTTTTTCATAAGAGCTACAAATTAATATGGAGACTTTTATCATCTCATGGATCTGATAGGAATTTTTTCTCTGTGCCAGCTAACTCTGTAAATACACAGAGGGGTTCTCGTCTTAGTGACTATGTTGGGTTTGTCCTAGTTCGGGGCAGGTTTGCAGCATCAAGGCAGATAGCAGGTGTTATTTGGGAGGGTGACATTTTTTTATGCTGGAGGCATATTGAGAGCTGTGCAAGTCGTAGGTCCTGATTACAGACCTTGGGCAGTATTTTAAAGACTTTAAACATAATAGCATCAAATCACACTCCACCCACAGAGTGTCATGTTCTTTCTGTTTCATTTGAAAGTTGTGTTCCAGAGGCAGGTGAAGATGAGAAACTTTCTGTTGACTTATCCCTTTTTTGCTGTTACAGATATTATGGAACCTGAGGGTGAGCTTCTAAATCCCTCCCCATTTCCAGGGCAAGTCAAGTTTGGCTGTGGTAAACTTCTGGTCACTGGCCAGTGGCATCATCTCACAGTGACAGTTGCTAAGGAAGCAAAGAAGAACTGCATTGTGTCAGCTTATATAAATGGTCAGATGCTTGGCTCTGCAAAGGTAAAGGCTCTCTGCATAGATGTTGTGCTTTTGCCTTGCATTGCTTTTCATTTTCATTTCCCAAAGCACCTACCATGACTTTTCAGTAATTATCTGAGAAACTCAAAGCATGGTGATTTACACATGTAACACATGCCACTGTGCTGGGTGTGAGTGGAGTCAGAAATCTTTACAAAACAGGGTGTACTTTTGCTGCTTTTCAGAACTATGTTCTCAGCTTGTACTGATGCTTTGAACTAGCTCTCCCCTCCCCCTTCAGCATGTAGATAACCAGGGCAATTTGTGTGGTGATGCTCCTCTGGAGCTGGGGATGCCTAGCTTGCAGGTAGCTCAGAGTTAAGTTGTTGAAATTCAGTTATGCCCTTAGGTCAACATTTTCTGAGTTTACCACTGATTCAGAGGATTTATCGGTTTAAGCCCAAGATCTGCAGAGGTTGCCAGCTGTAAAAAGTACTTCACAGCAAGGTGTGGCCAGAGAGCCCTAAATCAAGGATGACTTGAATTTAGGCTAAAACCTGCAAAGGTGGTGAGTTACACAGAGAGTCTCCACTCTTTCTTTTCAAGAAAGCTCTTGAAAGTGGAAAGGTCACAGAAAAATAAGCTGCTCTGACTGGTCAGCTCTTTGCAAAAATCCAAAGGTGGGAGGAATTTTCTCAAGCATCTTATTTGGTCATGTTCCAAGCTGTCCTCTTTCTCTTACACCCTTTGAACAATCAGTCAGTGGTCTTTTTCCTCACTAGCACACTAAGCACTCAGGAACAGATAGGTGTTCCTCTGGGTTAGTTTTTCAGTGTCTGAGATGATATCAATTCATGAGTTCATTGCTAATATTGGTGTACTGGCATTTCCCCTAATAGGTAATTTCTTGTGATTTTTGTTACACAGCAGTCAATTCTCAGCTTGGATGAAGCAGCAGGCAAAAGTAATCCAAATGCACCTGAAGGGTTCATAATCTACAAGATAAATGAGAATAGCCCCTGGTTTCTATTATTAATATCATCATGCTCCTGGTTTGGCAGTTAATCTCATACTATTTCAGAGATCTGATTTTTGGATTTTGAATACAGTGTAGAAAATGCCGCCTGTTCTTTCTATTATATCTCTGGTTGGTGTGGTGGATTTTTGTTGTTTTAGTAGAATCTTTTTATGAATTGAAACTTGTAACCTTCTTTTTGTTCCCATAGTTCAATTCAATCTCAGCATGTGCAAAGCTCACTTGTGTGTTTTATTTTCCCCCTGTAAACACAACCTGTTTAATTCCAAATATTCTCTTTCCCATACTTGAGAAAAATCATCTGTCTTATAAATGCCTTTTGGGACCTATATCCATTTCAAGAATGAAAATTTAATTTAATTTGGCTTCCTTCAAATGAGACTGAAAGTCATCAATAAAACTATGCCTAAACATTGCAATTGATGAAAGAATTCACAACAAGTGTGTTTAACATTCAGTGAAACAGCTCATATAAATAAAATAATCCTTTAGTAAACAAAAGATTGTCCCAGTGTTGGGTTCACTGATTAATGTAAGCCTTCATATTGATATGTACAGTGAAGAAAAGATTGAGTAAGAAGTTAGAAATGGATGAAGGTTGTTAATAATACCAAAGGCTATTTTTACTTGGTGGAGCTAGAGTAATATTCATTCACTGAAGTGTCAACTCCTGCCTCTTAATGTCGACCATCCCTGTTTTCTAAATCTCAGTAGTCAGAGACCAGTATATGCTTGGAGTCTCCCATCCTAACAAAAATTTGTTAAAGACAGGGCTAAGCCCCAAAGTACAACATAGTTTCTCTCTACCAAAAAGTTCCAACTACTTTCTGTTAGACCTCTCTACAGTTAAATAAAATAATAGACTTAGTTTAGGAGGACAAATTATTATTGGTACCAAAAATAAATGGCCCTCTTTCCTAACCTATTTGAGCTCCACTGAATCTTACTGAAGCAATTGGACAGTCTACGCTCTTCAAAAACTGCTTATTCTCCATTTATGCCAGTACAAAGTAACTGTAACTTGTCTTTCTGTGTTGAATGTCACAGTCAGCGTTATGAAGTTAGGAAAGGAAAAATATGGCTGGAGTCAAGACAGGGTTTTTCTTTGCCAATACCTGAAATTCGTTTGATTGTGTTTTTGGAACAAAAATTAGGCTTAAACATTTAAGATGCTTATGTTTACAGTACTTCTCAAAGTCCAATTTCTGAACAATAGTTGATAATTGTTGTGGTGGGTTGACCTTGGCTGGATGCCAGGTGCCCACCAAGCAGCTGTATCACTCCCCTTCCCAGCTGGACAGAGGAGAGAAAATAAGATGAAAAAGGACTTGTAAGTTGAGATAAGGCACTTTATTAAAGTAGAAGTGAGTTTACATGTGCACAAGCAGAGAAAAAAAATAGGTTTATTCTCTACTTCCCGTCCTGTTGAGCCACTTCCTGGGAAGCTGGGCTTCAGCACATGGAGCAATTGCTGAAGGGGGCAAGCATTGTGAATAAAGAATTCCATCCCTTCCTCCTCCTTTCGTTAGCTTATATGTCTGCCTTGGTATTATATGGCATGGAATAGCTCTGTTGTTATTTTGGGTCAGCTGGCCTAGTTGTGTGCCCTCCCAGGATCTTGCCCACCCCCAGCCCCTTGATGTGGTGAGTGTTGGAGAGCCAGTGCTGATGCTGCCAGCTCTGCTCAGTAATAGCCAGAACTCTGGTGCGTTATCAACCCCTCTGTAGCTCCCAGTGCAGAGCACAGCACTGTGAGGGCTGCTGTGGAAAAGGAGCTCCAGCTCAGCCAGGCCCAGTATAATTGTGTGGCAAAGCTGAGAGTTCAATGAGCAAAGAGGTGGCAGGCAGCACCTTACAGGAACAAGACCCCAGGGCACCCTGAGTGCATTGGATCCCCTCAGTGAATTGCTCCTCTGTTGCAGATGCAGTATCTCCACCCTTTACCAGGTAGCTGCATTTCCATGGAACCCTCTGCCTTTGTTGATGTCTATGGGTACATAGCTACTCCTCGGATTTGGAAACAGAAGTCCTCCTTGACCTGGCGCCTTGGTCCCACATATTTGTTTGAAGAAGCCATTTCTGTGGAAACCATAGAAGTTATTATTAAGCTTGGCCCTCAGTATTGTAGCAACTTCCAAGCAGTACAGCTTCAAGGTATGTGATAATTCTCATATCTGCTACTGTTTGTTTGTCAGGGCAGTGTTCTTTTTATTCTTTTAATCTGCTATTAGTGTTCCAGCTGTGTCTAGAGACCACTCTAAAAGTCTGGAAAACTGCATTAGTGAATGTTGTACAAGATTGAAGTGAGATACGTGAGGATCTTGTAACATCCTGTGAATTGGAAAGAAGGGTAGGAATCAAGCAGCAGAGAGAGATGAAGAGTAAAGAGGGACAGCATGTCCTGAGTTGCAAGATTGTGTTTTTTGTTGGACAAACATTAAAGCAGAAGCTTTAACTGAGACATTCTGCATCAACAGTGCTAACAGGGGGAAAAAAAGGCAGAAAGAGAAGTATGGAGTTTAACTGCAAATGCCTGCAGAATAGGAGAGAGGGGCAGGGGAGTAAGTTACATTCAATGTAATGAAGAGGCTTTTTAACTAAAGTATGCTGTTAGCTTCAATTATTAAACAGACAGACAAAACATTTCAGTTATTGATTACTGTTTGTTCAACAAGTAGTGCATTCCCCTCCCTGCTAGAGCTTGGGATGAAATGAGATGGTCATTTCTCATTTGAAAACAGCAAAATAATCTTTCTTGGTCATGCTCCAGCCTAAAAGAACGCAAAAACACTGGCTGAGGGTACTCCTTCAGACAGAATGCTGTCAATCTACACAAAAAGCTGCAAGTCAAGTGTGGGAAGGGGCTGTTGAGAGAGAAATGGTGTCAGACTACGGCTCTGAAATAAAAACATTACCTGTAGAAGTCAGAAGGATTTGATTTTTTGAATCATTGAGTCTCTATGAAGTCTGGGGTGCTTGTTTTCTGCATAGTTCTTCCCAGATGGACTGCAGTACTAATCACAGGTTGTGGCCATGTGACTCTAGGGATGCCCTGTTTAGGGGAGATCATTGAGCAACATATAAGATGTGACCTCATAATTCTGAAATGATCTCACTCTCCCTGCACACTCCCTATTTCCATCAAAACATCCAAAGGAACTCAGGCAAATGGAAATTTTAACTTTAAAAAAGTTTTACACAATCCCTCCAAATACTACAGTGAGGTTTTTTTCCCTTAAAATGGGTTTATGACCTTGTTGCAAACAGCAGTGGGAATTTCTGGCAGTGGTGTGTCCTGTCTCCCCACTATCTCATTGCTTCTTGCTAGTCAGCTTCAGTTAAACAGAGGCTTAGTCTGCAGACCAAGTCCTGCTGGAAGGGAAATGGTAACACAGTCTTGAGGCATTTTATTTATAGTTAATCTTCATGTGGTGTGTGAACTAATTTTTTGCCTAAAAGAGCTGTGTTGCCAGCACTAGTAAACAGTTTTGTAAGTCAGCTGTTTTCCCAGTCTATAAAAGTGTCAAAATACCAACTTGACTTTTTTTTTAAAATAAAGATACATATAGTTTTTCCAAGTGTGAGAATGAATAGAAAATTCTTTAAATAAATGCATAAGAGAATTTCATACTAAACTGCTGAACCTGGTACTTTTAAGCTTTCCAAATGTTGTGAATTGGCAGCTCTGAACTTTTGCCTCTGCTCTCCTTCCACACAAATCTTTGCTTTGAGTACTCCCATAAAGTTCTCAGAAACAGAAGGCCTCTGAAATATTTTCTATGTCCAGAAAATTTGTTTATGCCGTGTGGACAGAGAGAGAGGTTTATTATGTACATTTCTGAGCTTCATGAGATGTTATGAGAGAATACAGAACCAAGGCAAAGCAGTTACCAGTGGACACAGCCATGTGATGCAAGCTGCCACGCCCTGATGCAAAGGGTGAATGCTTTTTCCTGGTTGTAGTCAAGACAAAGTAAAATTATTTCCTAAACATCAGTTTCTTCCAGTTATTTTTCACCTGCCTCTCTCCTGTCTTGCATATTGAACAGTGAAGTTCCTTCAGGCATTCACAGTCTTTCTTGTTTTAGGTGAGGACCAGTGCAGTGATCGGATCATCGCACCTCTGGTGGCAGAAGATAAGATTTCTTTTGGAATCAATGCCGTGTGCTCGTCTCTCACCACAGTCCAAGATATAAAGAGCTCCTACAATGAAGTGGATGGTCGGCTGATTGCCAAAGAGGTCACAAATTTCCCTTTCTTAAGCAAGTTTTCTCTGGCTTCTAATCAGTTTCCTAGAGCCAAATTTCTGACTTTGTCTTGCCTGTGTACCTTCAGAGATTTATTTTTTTTAACTTCTTTTTCCATTCCTTAACTTTGTTCTACTCATAGGTTAATTTTCACCTATGGAGAGGAATAGATTGGACAGTGTGAGCACAATGTTAAAAGCATTCTTTGAAACAGGAACAGAAGCCATAATTTTCAGGTTTTATGATAATTTGTTTCAGTCTGTGTTTTCTTAATGCCTTCACAGGGACTTTTCACATGCTATTCAATTGTTCTTTCTAATACCAGGTCTATTGATATGTGAAAGTAGTGGCATTGTAGGATGCTGTTGGTAGGTGACTATTTGTCCTGAAAATCAACATTTTTATGAACAAAGATGGTTTTCATAGTCTAAAATTAGTAAAATAATTTAAAGTATTAGAGCATGCATTTTTTAGTGCCCCTGGTACTACCAAAGTTTTTACTAAAGTGCCTTTTATCTGTTTTAGATTGGGATTAATTCTCGGGACAGTTCAACTCCAATATTCCTAGCTAAGAATATTGCTGGACACCTCTCAGGTTCCTTGCGGACTATTGGGTCAGTTGCTGTGGGCCAATATGGTAAATGCACTTGTCTTAATGCTTAATATTCTTTTAAGAGTGGAGCTTTATTCTGTCCAATAATAGATTGTCTGTGTAACTTCCTGGTAGAGTAACACTGCGATTTCCTAGGGGTAAGAGTGTTCCAGTCCTCCCCAGCAGCTACCAGTCTGAACTTTATTGGAGGCCCTGCCATTCTCCTGGGTCTCATTGCTAAGGCCCGTGATGATCACACCATGTATGCAGCTGTCAAAGTCCTGAACTCCATCCTCAACAGTAGCCCCTTGAGTGAAAAACTGATGAGGCACATCCATGGATACCAGGTAGGCACACTTTTGTTCATTCATTCTGGTTATAGTCTTTCCCTTGTAGATATTTATCCCCAAATCTATCATCTTGGGGATGAACCAAACATATCTAAACTGTGGCCACTGGTGGTTGGAACTTAATAAGTTAGGAGGGGGATATAGGATGGTGCTCTACATCCTGTGCTTACAGTTCCTGGAAACCTCTGTAACAGTTTTCTGCTGAAGGAAATGTGAGGACAGATGCCTCTTGGTCAGACATGATTTAATAAACTAAATAAACCAGAGCAGCAGATTTGTAACTGACCCACTCTTCACCTTTTACCAACACACTTGATCCCACATACAAAAGACCACTTCTCAGGCAGCTTTTCTTCCACCCCTTAGCTCATCCAGCCTAAGATTCCTCTTTACAGACTGCCCAGTGTAGGGCTGACAATGAATTCCTATGGCTCAGTCTTCACTGTGTATGAGGAATTGTGCTGATATAAATAAGTGCTGCCTGAATTGCATTGATTAGGTCTGTCCCAAATTAATCTTTAAACCTGAAAGCTATGCAGATTAAAGATTTTGGTTGTATGTAAATCCTATATGTAATATTGGATGGATTGAGGGTCAAGGATGAAGTTTCAGTTTAGTATCATTTACTTTGTGCTGCGTAGGTGAAGCCGAGAACTCTGAAGGAACAGAGAAGACTCTTTAATGCAGAAGGTTCCAAACAAGACCCTCAACATTAGGGTTTCATTAATGATTTATTATAAGCTTTCCATTTTCCCAACATGCAAATTGTTCATAAATTGATCACTATTTATGTGAATATATTTATCCTACTTAGATATTGCTTGCCCAATCCTTTCTTGTAGGTCAATGCATGTCTTTGTATTGTGTATGAGCTGTTCCTTTTGATTTTTTGCTACATGGTGTTCTCTCCATGTTCCTGATCATTACATTGCAATACAGTGAAGCTTTTTTTAACAGACAAGTAATAAATGTGTCTTGATAAGTATTTTCAAATTAATCTCTATTCTTCCCAACTTGCTCAAAATGTAATGGCTTTCTGAACTTTCTTCTCACAGTATGGAGAAATTGTTGGATAATCAAAGGTAGGCTCAGTTGAGAAACTGGCAATGTTTCACTAATGTTTTTCATTTGGGGAGGTAAAAATTAGTATTTTTTAAATTAACACCACCTGTAAGTAATTAAGAATACACCCATGAAGAATAGCATAGAACACCTACTGTGGTTATTTACAGTTGTACTTGTCTGTTGCTTTTTTAAAATTACATTCAACATAATATGGCACATATTTTCCTCCTGTTCAATGCCACAGTGTTGCCAAGCTCCTTCAAAAATTCATCCTTAGACTTCCAGCATGAAATTTTATGTCTGGACTGAAATCTTCATTTTCTTCATGATGCTTATGCAAAATGCATGCATGCATGACTGCTACATCTGATTAAACTATCTGTTGGTCTTGAATTAAATGCAGATTTATACTTGGCAGATACTTATTCAGTCTTCTCTTTTCAGTTGCTGAGCTACCTATTGAAGAGGAAAACTCAGCTGCTAAACAACAGGATTTTACAGTTAATATTCTCCCTAGTGGGCACTGCTGAGCTGGGCTTTGAGTCTTCTGTCATCAAGAATTATAGTGCATTCCAGTATGTTCTCTGCAACTTTGAGGTAAAACTGTTTATGTTACTCTGTGGCTTTGGCCGTATTAAAGATGGCTTTATAGTACAAGATTTGGTTTGTTCATAGCATCTCCTGAATCCAATATTTGTTTGTTGTGTTTTTTCACACTGTGGGCCCCCCAGGTCTGCAGGAACACTCCCAGATGGTCTGCTCCTCAGGGCTAGAACTGGAGCTACAGCTCCCTGCACTAGCAGGGACTTCCCAGGGCCTGGACTTCCCAGGGCCTGCAGGCTGCATTACAGAAACACTCAAAGTTCATGATGTTCCCCTCCCCAAACTAGTTTTAACTGTTTCTCTGATGCAGCTGCTGTTCTCACAGCTCAGAAGAGCAGTAAGAGCAGAAGTTGGATTATCAAAGGATTATAATCTGCTTTCCTTTGTTTTTCAGCTTTGGATGAAAGCACCAGAAAATCTTGACCATGTTCTTCTTTCCCATCTTGTAGAGATCTTGCAGTCCTCCAGGTATAAACTTTTGTTTGAATCAGAAACCTGTGGGACAAACTCATCTGTAACCTAAAGCTGGAACTCTGAAGTGAATATGAAAGGTCTAATCCCAGTTGGAATCAGAGGATTCTGGGACTGAATCATTCATGTATTGCTCTTTCAAGCCTGGAGTTAGTAATTTGATCAGGGCCAGTCTGGGAAAAGATATCTGGTTACCTGGTTCATGTGGAACCACTGCTGTACAATGCAAGTTTGCATTGCAAATATCTGCTGGGGAGGGGAAATCTTAATATTTGAATCGACTATGAAATAATTTTAAAAATATATTATTGAAGTTGTGCTTAAAATCAAAACACAACCCTTTTATCAATATTCTTAATCATCTGGACTGGAGCTAAATGTATCTGAAGAGACAAAGCATGGCAGAGGCACTGAGTAAAGCTAGATTCCTGCTTTTTGGTAGCAGAAAGCTCTGTGCAGAGTGTGCAGAGCTGTCTGGTTCCCCTTGCTAAGTTTTACAGGAATAGCATTTTTTGCTACGAACTCACTGCTTGAAAATGCAATAATGTTTTCTTTGAACTTGTTGGAATACAGCAGTTTCTGAGGGAGAGGGCAGAGGAGAAGAGTGGAACACACAAAGTTGTCTTCTGATCTCCATCACTGACACGTGTTCAATTTCTCTGACAGTGTTTGAAATGTTATAAAGACAGTGTTAGAAAACAAAAGTGCAAAGTATGAGTGCAACCTGAGAATCCTTTAAGCTGAAACTCTGCAAATGTGGTCATTTCCAGTAGAAGCTTTTAATAGTCCCTGTGCTTTTTTTACAGAGATGCATGTCAGAATATTGCAATGGCCTACCAGGTGCAAATGGTACCCAAGCTTGTTTTCCTTTTCAATGATCCTGAAATCAGCAGCTCCAAGATCACTGTGGCCTGCACTATCCTGTCCCATCTCTTGCAAGGATGCTTTAATACAAGGGATATTCTCAGGTAACCCTCAAGGTCTATAGCTTTTCTCAGATTGCAGATGAGCTATACTTCTGCTAGTGTTGGAGAGAGCTTGACAGGAGAGCTTCCCTCACCTTGTCTTTGGTAGAACACCAGATCTTTGGCAACTGCAGGATCCCCTGGTGAAAAACTGATGAAAAATTTTTTTCATTCCCTCCAACCTTATATTTGTGTGAAGGTGAATTGGGTGATTCCTGTTATAATGGTGACACAGACAGTTTTGTAAGTATGACTGGATTTACCCAAATATGTACTTAATATTTGGTTTCATTAAAGCCTTGTCCCTAAAGTATCACTACAGTATTACAATTTGGCCCCAAAGAACTGTGTACCTAATCCTGTTGGTTTGGCTTATGTCCCAGTAACAATCCTTTTTGTTCCTGAATTTCAATCAGTTATGTTAGTCAGGATTTCATGAAGCATAGCATTTAAATCCTTGTTTGCTCTTCACAGAATGTAAGCACTGCTTCATTTTATATTCCCAGCCTAATTGTATCAACCCACAGCATATCAACTGAGGAAGGTCCACATAGTGATGTCTACAGCCACCTAATTCCCAGGGAAATGCACTGCACAGATGGAAGCTCTATTTCTAAAGCTCTGTTTTTAATAAAATATAAAAACAGAGTCGCATGACAAATCTGTGGACTCTGCCTTTTGCTCTGTTGGAGAGTATGAGCACCTCTGATAGTTAACTGTGGAGTAAGCTAATACATGAACTTGGTGTTTTCCAGCTCTTTTGTGACTGTATGCTCCTGGATATATGCTATCTATATTCCTACCCTGGGCTTGTAGGAATTAGTCTGGTTTTTTTTCATATATGGGGTGAGACAGGTGAGAGTTGTGGATTTAATGTATCAAATTTGTCATGTTGTAAGGAGTCTGAATGAGCATTTTTTTCTTAAATAATCATGATTTATTATTCCATGGTAATATGGTTAGTTCTCAGGCCCACAAATGCTGAGAGTGGACAGAGACAGCACTCTGTCCCTGTCCTTCTAGCCCCAGGACAGCAGAGACTGCAACAGGCTCTCAGCAGCACTGAGAGGTTCTGGAGTTTCTGCTGGTCCCAGATTTGGACTGCTAGAGGGAGTTTCTGTGTGGGCTATTCCTGCAGAACAACTGGTGTTCTGTCCCTTAAGAAATATCCTTCTAGTGGGCAGGAAGAGATTGTGTGCTTTCACTAAATGTGTATAGATCACATTTATCTTTCTATCCTTAGAACCAAGTAATGTGTCAAAGCAAATTACAGGTGAAAAAAGGTTGCCAGTCCTCCTCACAGTGGACCTGCTAAGGTTTCTTGGTTCTCCTCTATATGCTTGGAAACCAAGTAGTGATAACAGTGAAATTAGAATGCCACAGGCTGCTCAGAATCTTTCATACAAACTGAGTGCTTTACTCAGTGTTCCTTTCCTCTTGGTGAAAGACCTTTAAAGTAGATAGAGAAAATGTTTCCATGACGGAATATATTTTACTTTGATTTGTAGATAGTTTCAGTCATCACAATATAAGAAAGATAAGCTGTTAGAGAGCATCCAAAGAAGGGTCACAAAGATGGCAAGCCTTGAGGGGAAGCCAGATGAGGAGCAGCTGAGGTCACTTGGTCTGTTCAGCCTGGACAAGAGGAGACTGAGGACAGACCTCACTGCAGTTACAATTTCCTCGTGAGGGGACGAGGAGGGACAGGCCCTGATCTCTGCTTTGGGGCGACAATGACAGGACCTGAGGGAATGGCCTGAAGTTGTCAGGGGAGGTTTAGGTTGGATATTAGAAAAAATTTCTTCCCCCAGAGGGTGGCCAGGTACTGGAACAGGGTCCCCAGGGAAGCGGTGACAGAACCAAGGCTGATAGAGATTAAGAAGTGTTTGGACAATACTCTCAGGCACAGGTGTGACTCTTGGATTGTCCTGCTGAGGGCCAGGAGTCGGTCTTTGATGATCCTTGTGGGTGCCTTTCAACACAGCATGGTCTGTGACCTTTTATTTCCTAGTTTATGAAGTTTTCATCCTATCTCTGAAGAGGCTAGAGTTTCTAATGGTGGTGGTTCTTAAGTCATGTTAGCCAGTATGCAGCTTTACATACAATCTCCAGGTAAGTAAATTAATATCTTTCTGTTGACCACAATGCTTCACTTTTTCTCTTCAAGGATTGGATTGTTCCTCGTTTACACCTTGAAACCTTCTTCTGTGGATGAGAATCAGATTTACCTGGATAGTGTGGCTGAGAGGCCCACTGAAGGTGAGGGGCTGCCTTTGGGATATGTGTTGTGATAGTTTAACTACAGTATTTCCCTCCTTCCCCAGGACCTGATGAACCCTAATTGCAACATTAGTGCTTCTGCCTTCTGTGGCAGGAAGAGGCAAAAAATGAATTTCTTCATATGGAGAGGGACAGGCTGCACTGAGGTGACCCTCTGTTCTCTCTCTGCTAATTAACCAGCAGTACTTTTGCTGCATTGTCCAGAGCCAACACAATGCTGGATTTCAGATATACAGAGAGAGGAAGGACATTAAATTGAAGTTGCCCCCAAACCAACCTACTGGGCTGCTACAAGAAATAAAATTTCAATGGGAATCCTGGATTTTCTTTGAAGCCTTTACTACACTCACAGTTGTAGCAAATAAAGCAGAGCTCTGCACCTCTTAAAGTAGCTGTGTATTTGTCAGGTTCACATGGAGGAGCATCCAGTCATTTGGCTCTTTCACTGGGATCTTTCAGTTGAGGCTTTATTGTTACTGCACCTTTAAACAACAGATCATATTAAGGTGACAGTGGTAACTGCAGTTTGTATATAGACATCTCAGCTAGGCAGTACAAGTCAGATTGCCTGTTTACATTTCTCTCTCTAGTTAACCTGAGATTGCTTCCTCTGAGATATTGTTCAACATGCAGTCTGAATAAGTTTTAAATAACTCTAAAGAGAGGACTTGGGCAATGTAAGCACTGGTTATTTCTTACGTTAGCAGGAATCCTTATGTCTAAAATTTGATGTCCACATCTTCTTACTCTGCAAAAACCAGCTATAAGTACTTCTATGGGGCTAATTGGGTGCAAAGAAAATTGTTCATCAAAGCAATGGAACATCTTTTGTCTCTTCTTTACTCTTTATTGCTTTCTGATATTTGTAGCCTTAAACCAAACATCTGGAAAGACAATCTGTCTTCGAAACCAGCTACTGAAGATGCTGTTAGATGTAATACGCTCAGACAAACCTCACCTGTCCTCTGAGTAAGTAGAAATGTTTAGGAGGTTAAGTGTCTCTGTCTCCCAGATTTTTCATCTTCCTGGTGCTTAACCAGGACTAAACACACTGATAATATTTGAATTTCAACAACTACTAAGTAAGAGCAGACTCGATTCAGTGAGACTTTTTTGTCAGTGATTTATCTGGCATTCACACAGCTGTGTGGTCTGATCACACATCTGATATCCCTTTTGGAAAAAGTCTCATGTTTTCAGAAAATACAGTGAAAGGGGGACATGGATATTGATACTTCTGCTGCATAGCAGGGGTTGAAGAAATCCTATCTGTCTCTGAAAATCAGTCTAATGTGGGATTACTTGCACCGCTCTATCGTAACCAGGAGAATGCCATTATTATAATTCTACCTCTCATAATAGAACGGCAAATTTCATAGTGCTGGGAGCTGTAATTCTGCATTTTCATTAGATCTCACATCTTAGACTTGAAAACTTAAACCAGAATTTTGAATTTCATAGCTTGAAAGATCTAGTCTGTGATGTAGTTTGCCTCAGTTATTGATACACACTCTCAGAATGGGCTTCATATTAATGAACTGTTTATCCTGACAGTAATACAAGGTTAGACGTAGCAGGAATTGAATAACTTCAGCTGTGTGGATGAGCCTGTTGTTACATCTTTGTGATTATCTGTTGTGGTACACCTTTAATGAGATTTTTTTTTTTCTTAGAGAAGCATGAGGTTCTAAATCCCTTCAAGATAATTTAAAATAATATCTCCTTTGTCTTCCATCATGTTTTCTTCCATGTGTTTTCATTTACCTGTTATTCCTAGGGAAAAAGAAAAGACATTTTTGGCACTGGGGCCAGACTGGTTTCTGCTGTTCACACAGAGCTACCTGCACTTCAGCACAGTTGTCCTGGGAATCAAACTGCTTCTGTGCTTCCTCCACGATCGTTTGCTGCTGAACAAATTCAAGGAGGGGATAGTGGCTGGGCGTTGGCTGGAAAACAGCTCTGCAGGGTTGAACATTCTCATGGGTATGTGTTGGTTTAATGTTCCCAAAACACTGCCTTGATCCAGCTCAGTGGTAGAAGATCACTGTGTACGTGATAGAAGGATTCCCAGTGAATCAGTGGACCGAGAGTTTAAATTACTTTCTAAGGCAAGCTTGTCCTGGTACTTCAGAATTTCTGTACTGAAAATTGGAAAGTAGTACTTCTCCCTTGCAGGTAATTAGCAATTCTGATTAGATGGGCCTTTTTGTTTTGCACAAAATCAGGCTACTTGATAAGCCTGTAAGGTGTTCAGATGTCAACTTGTGCTCTGAAACCTTTTGTTTCTTAAAGATTTGTTCAGCCTGCTTTTTGATAATTAGACCTGGGGTTCTGAGAAAGGGAGGAGAAAGGAAGAAGAATAATTCAGGGAGAAAGCCCTGTAACAAAAGTAATTGTGGTAAAAATTATGATCTGTTAGTCTGGGGGTGTTTTTTAAACTGTTGATACTGCAGCCTAGCAGACTACTGTGTTCTGGGATAGAGACAAATGAGGGTAGAGTTGTGTCAGTAATCCTTCTGCTGGTATGACGTTTATTTTTAGACACTTTCATTTTCTTTTCCTTTAAAGATAATTTGAAAAGTCATCCTCTGGTGCCTGACAATGGCTCCTTCTTGATTTTTGGATTTTCTGTATTGCAAAGATGTCTGTCTGATCATGTTCACATCCCTGAGATCTACTTGGTTGTGGCAGAGCTCTTTCTGGCAACTCCACAGTCTGAACCCCCTGAAGGAGTCAAGGTATGGAAAAAAAAAAAAAAAAGCAGACAAGCACCTGAAGCTGCTATTGCATTACTCTTTTGACATTTTATGCCCTTTTCCATGAGAGTATTCTCAGGTATGTTAACCCTACTTGGGATTTGTAATAATAAAAACTATTCATATTTTTAAAATTAGGTTAATTAACTTTTATTTAAGAAAATTTATGTTCAGAACAACCTTTTTCATGCAGGCGTTAAATGTTATAAATTTAATAGGAGAGGAAGGAGCTGCTGGAGGCAGACACATGTTGGTTTTGTTCTGATGTAGAGAGAGCAGGCATTGTTCTTGATGTATCATGTACAATTCCCATCTCTTAATGAAATCTCTTTCCTCCTGTGTAGAAAGATCTTGAGTCTATGTTGCAGTGGATCCTGCAGCACCACCTTAGAGAGGATGTCCTCAAATTTGGGTTGTGTGCAGAGGCAGCTGTGTTACTGCTGGAAATGGTTCGATTCACTGTGGACAAGGTAAGTGTTTCCTTGCAAGGACAGTGCAGTGTGAAGGGCTGAATAAAGAGCCCCGGTGTGACAGATGCTGTAATCCCTAGTCCTGCTCTGCTCTCAGAGGGCAATACTGAACAGGGACTGCCAAGGGGCACAACAGCTACTGCCCTGGTCATGTAGCACAGGATGTGATGGGCTCATGTTTGAGAGGGACCAGAGATAGATCTTGCCCACAAGAGTACTCAGTTTTTTATTCTTGATGCTGATATGTTGCCTTTCTGGTTGGGTGGATCTTCAGTCTGCAACGTGGGATTGGCCACTGGTGCCTTGTCTGACTTTTGTGGCTGTGTCACATTTGCTTAGGAATACCTAAAGAGGAACAAAGATAAGCTTTTATGAATGAGAGGAATGCTGCCTTGACCAGATGCACATCTGTCTGTTCAGCCTATTGCAGATGCAGAGGCCTCCTGGGCGATTGCCTATCCAGGGAATGTTATCGAGTTTCTGTGCTTGGTCTATCACAGTTATACACAGGACCCCGTGTGGCACTGTCCCGACTTCTTGAAAACTTTGGCTACGCTTGCTTTTCGTTCAGGACCACCCAAGGTATGTGTACAGGAACCAGCAAAAGCCCTTCTGACCAGAGATGAGTCACTAGGAGGAAAAAAAAATCAATGTACAGCAGACTGAGTGAAAATGTATTGCTATCTGCTTTCACAGGGTGGGTCTGAAGGCCTTTTGACCCCTGATGGTCCAGCCATTGCCGAAGGGAAAGGCTGTGCTGATCCCTCCTCTCTCCCACTCCTACCACACCCTGCCAAGAAACAAGTGTGGGATTTTGTGCGAGTCCTCCTGATGGACAGTCTTCTCAACATCCCAGCAAGCAAACAAGGACATCCCCTTGAGCTGCTTCTTGAGGTTTATCTCATCAGCAGGCTTTGCTGTTCTACCTTGCACTGGGGGTGGAAGGACAGGACAAACCCTTCTAGCGACCTAGTAACAAAAGTGCTAACAGTGACTAAAGGAAAGGACTTCTCTAATTCCTCTGCATTAATGTGAACTAAGAAAATGCTGTCCCTGGAAAACAGAAAAGACATTTTTCAGGCAACATTCAATATTGAAGAAAAGTGTGAAAAAAATCCTTTTCCTTAGTAATACCTGCTTGTCATTAGGGCATGCCTTGAATTAGCTGAGAACAGAAAATGTCACATGGAGCATCCTGTGTACTGATTTTTGAGATAACAAAATCTCAGTTCTCAAATAAACAAAAAAACCCTGTCTCCACTGTAAGTACAGATTAATACAAGCTGTAGCAGCTGAGACTGATTATAGATTTCAACTACTCAAAGAACTCTAGAGAATCAGAGTAGTGTGAAGAAAGGGGAAATGAAAAGTTTAGGATTCAGCTCCACATTGTCAATAGTGCAGGTGTCCCAGGTGTGAGTTCTGATGCAGACTCAGCTTAGTAATACGAATAGTAATAAACATAAGCTTGACTGCAATTGTAAATCCTCTTGTGGAGCACCAGCTCCCTACAGGTTTATATATACTATCCTGAGGTTTGGTAGAGTTAAAATGGAGTTTGGATTTCTGGTTGTCTGAATCCTGGGCCTGCTAATGGAGCTCCATGTCCCTGAGCACAAGACCTCTTGGAAACCACCTGTGAGCCAAATTCTGTCCTTTTACAAAACCTTGATTCTGTTCACTGTGCAGAGGGTGACTGTGCTGGCTGTCAGCTAGATGGTGTAGTCCTATGTAAGATTTCCTTGTTTTCCAGCTGGGAATGAAGTTCTGCCATCTCATCTGTTGTCCAGTAGCTGTTCACATATGCACTCTTGCTGAACGTGAAGCTGAGTCAGATTTCCTGTTTTCCTGCTGTACTAATATGTATGCCATCACTGTATAGGCTTCTCCAGAAGATGCCACCAGTGAGCAGAGGAGACTTTTTCAGACAAAAGTTCTGCTGTCTGCTATGGATGTCTTTCAGGTTACCAGCCAAGGCGAGGGGAAAACGAGGCCAAGAGGTGAGTGGTGAGAATCAGATTGCTTAACTATTGTTTAAATATCATGTTAACTGATATTTAGCATGTAGGTGTCATTGTTAGAAAGGTTTGGAAACAATAGCTAGAATGACAGTCCAGCTCAGCAGGGTCCACTGTCCATTCTATCTTACTGCAAGCCAGTTTGCATAAGTTATTGTAATTTTTTTTTTTTTTTTTTTTTTGGAGAGCATCTTCCTTTTTTATTTTTGAAAAGATATTCTGAATATTAGAAAGGGAGTATGTAGGATGAAAACTAGGTTTATTATTAAATACTTCTGGAAACAGCCCCATTAACTTAGTTGTTACTGCTCTCCTTTCTGAGTTGTTAGTTAAACCAATTCTTCATTACAGCATTTTAGTGAGACTGGTTCCATCCCTAAGATGGAGCTGTCATTTCCAGTCTGAGTAAGGTGTTTCTGCTATACTTAGAGTCTTCTTAGACATGTCCCACCTCTGAGATATTATGGCATGAGACTGTTCCTTCTCAGTTCTGGTAATCTCACATTTCACTTTTTTTTTCATTTCCTCTTGTTCTGCAATAATCAACCCTCTTATGTCCTTTCCAGCGAGCACTGATCCTCATGGTACTTCAGAATCAGCTGCACCCCTATCCATGATGAATATTGCTTATTTTGTTCAGAAGTTGGTTGAGAAACTGAGCAGCAGAATGTTTGTAGCTGACCCCAAGCAAATCCTGATCTTCATTGCCAAACAGATTATGTGTGTGAGTCACTTTTTTTTCTCCCCAGCTTTTATCAACATGCTGTAACATGCTGGTTTTTTACACTGAGGTCACGATACTGCAATTCTGAAGAAGATGGCTGTAATCCATTTGGTGATTGTGGTGATTGTTTTTTATTCCTGTTTTTTTGCATGAGAACATAACAGCTGTAAATTATAATTAGAGAGAGATGATGCAGTATAAAGAAAGGATAGTTAACTCTTTTGTGACACTGTCTGTTGGCTATGTACACATTGCTGAACTGGGATAAATTAATCTCTTCCACACTTACGGGGACTTCAGCAGAAATACAGAAAAATAGAATTATTATGTAACATGTAGCTCAGGGGAATTTTGCTGAAATAAGTTTCCAACAGCTTAAATGAAATGGGAGGAGTGAATCCTTGGGGAGAAAGTTTGAGCAAGCCAAGTAAACTGCTGTTTTGTCTTTTTACAGGTCTTAGAAAGCTCTGTTTCTCAAAAGGAAGTTTTCCTCAGTGCCCTGTACAGCTGCTTAAACAGAGCCATCCTATACTGCTTATCCAGACCACAACAATCACTGCCTGAACAGTTTAATGTCCTGAATACTCTCATTGTTCTGCAAGAGCAGTGGGACATTATTTTTGCAACTTACAACTCAAATAGTAATTTTGTCATCTGCCTGATGTACTGCCTTTGCCAACTGAACTCGGGCAGGTACAAGTGTTCTTATTATGTTTCTTTGTATTTGTGCTGTGCCTATGGAAGTGGGTGCAGAGGGGGAGATGTCACATAACTTAGGCAATATCCAGTCTGGGGAATCACTAGAAGCTGAGATTGAGCTGGATCCAGCATTTCCAGCAGCCTACTCACTTCAGAGTAATAACTGCAGTTAACAAGCTTGGAGCTGGCTCATAAGCCCATCAGGAAAATGAGCATCTGGAAATTTTCCTGGGATGTGGGCTAGGATCACTCCCAAATCATGTAGGTGGCCATTCTCTGAGACATCTGCATGGGGTAATTTAGTGAGAGTTTTTTTCTGATCCAGCAGTCATTTGTGTGTGGGTACATTTAAAGTATATATAGAAGTGTGAATGGATCTTGTGCTCTTTGTGTTACATGACTGGTATAAGCTCCAAACCTGAAAATACTCATCTGTTAAATTAATCAAGTAGGACTGGATGTGCAGAAACACCTGTAGCTCCTTCACTGTTCTTAGTCTGTTCTGTCTGGTTTCCTTACCTGCCCTCCTTTTTTTTCTTTTTTTCCTCTTTCTCACAGCTGTTCAGAAGGTTTTGGGGTGGATGCAAAACCAAAGCTGGCTTCTCATCACCAAATTTTCCTTGCACCAAGTGAAGAGGAAAAGGGCAGCCTGCCTACTCCAGATGATGGTAATTGATGGCACATGTTGCCTGTGGCTTAGAGAGAAGGAAAATACCTGTGTTAAGCAGTTATCAGAGCCGCTTGTGCAATTGGCACTTATTTCCTCTTTGGTGTACAGGCACTGCAGGCACAGCACAGAGAAAGGAGAGTTGTGCTAAAAATTACTTGTGTTTGTATCAAGCCTTTTTATTCAAAAGTCACACCCAGCATCCTCAGGAGTAGTGGGCATCAGTTTGGGGATCTCTCCTCCAGGTTATGGCCAGTATAAGGGGTGAGATGCACTATTTGTTGCTCTATTTCTTTTTTCAGTGCCCATACAGGGTTTGTCTATTACATGCAGAAAGAAGTATTGGAGCATTTCAGAGAAACACAGAAAAAAATTGGGTTGAATTCAGTGTGGTCAGCTGAACCCTGCAGCAAAGCACTGTTTTGGTTTTTTTATTTTTTATTTTTAAATATATATTGGCTTGGTTAAGATGCAACCAAATCAGTCTGGTTTGCAGGGAAATAGAGTAAAACAACTCAGCACTTCCTTGTACCATATCCTCCTGCTGTGTCAAATTGTTTCACAACTTGGTTACCTCCAGCTCCAGCAATGCTTGGCAACATAAAGGCATGTCCTTTATGTGCTTTAGCATTCTATGCATGATAATAAGATCATCAAAATTCTGATTAAATGGTTTTCCAAAGCAGAAACCAGTTAAAACCTTGTGTCACTCCTACTTGTTTCTTTCAAGGAGTTGAAATATCATAAAATAAATGTCCTGCTGTTTTCTATGTTAGATTAACTAGTCTAGCTTAGAACCTATGGAGGCAGTGGACAAAAAGGACCACTTCCACTGACTCTGGTAGTTACTCTGAACCAGTGCTTTTCCATATGATATGGTTTTGTTTTACCTCTTGCTTGACATGAAAACATAAATGAAGAATTTTTTTTTGGTGTTACTTTTGTTTCCTAGTCCGCCAGGAGATTCTGAGAACAGTAGAAATCATCTGGAAGCAGCTCATTTCTCAGAGGCGGCAGGCTCTGGAGGACATTTACAAGATGGATCTTTCTGTAAAAGGAAATGACAAAGAAAGGGACATGAAGATAACAGAAATCACTCCTTTATGGGAAGAAATTATGACAAAAGCTTGGCAGCACTTGCTAGGTCTCTGTTCTTTTATGGAACACTCATAGTAGTAAGCAAAAACGTTTGGTAAATGGGGTGCCTGGTGGAAAGCTGCTGTTCCTTGGTTATGCCTTTCCTCAACTGCTGAGAAAGCAGATTCTCAATTTCTCTCATTTAGGGCTGTGATTACTTACTGTGTCATAACCCAGCCCTTCTGTAATCACCTGGTGGGGTCATAGGGCTCGTGTTGTACTGCAAGAAAGAGAAATCACCTTAGATGATTGTAACCCATAGAAAGATTTAAAAGGGAGGATATACGGTTGAAAGAAGGGCATTGCAATGTCTGTAGTGGTGCAGTGATTCAAAGTTCATGTCTGTGTGATGAAACTGATCCATGGCAGAACTCCGTGAGGCTTTTAAATAAGAGCTTGAGAAATATGTGTTAATTCACTTCTCATAAAAGTAGAACATTATTCATCTGGAGTGACACACTGCCACATTATTTTATCTTGTGTAATGGGGATAGAACCCCTCTATTTTATGACAGGCTCAACTTCGTCTTAAAAGCTTTTTTGTCTGTTTTCCCTTGCAGTATCTGAAAAGAAGCTTCTCCAGAATAAAGCAGGGCCAAGCCTGTCCCAGAGCAAGCACAATTCCTGGAGTGAAAGCCTCTCTTCAGCTATTAGGTTCATACCTGGCCGAAACACAAAGGAAACGTCATGCAAATCAGAGGTAAATTTTGCTTTTTGTCTGTTCTGGTAAATCTTGCTCTTTGTCTGCTCTTGTATATAGCTCTGGATCTGAATTTGAGAGGCTTCTGAGTATGTCTGTTAGTTGACATGTTCCATTGCAAACTAGACAGCTATTGCAGCTGAGGTTCCTTTTCTAGGCTGCTAGAAATAATCACAAAGAAATATTGACCTGAAGAAGTTCTCTTGGCAGCCTGTTCATATAGTCTAAATGCATACTTTCTGCATAGGGCCCAATTATGGCACTTGAAAAACCTAAGCAGCCCAGACCCAGATGGGTTTGTGCTTACAGCCTCTGCCTGGGGTGGAGCAAAGTAAGGAGATGCCAGCTTTGGTGCTCTTGGCTTGCATCACCTGTGTAAACCTCGTCCTTCAGGCACTGAATTAGTAGGAAGACTCAGGTGTTATCATAGTGCTGTCCTTACATTTTCTACTCAATATGAAGTATTGAAGGTCCAAATTTTAATTTAACCCCTAGAGAGGAAAACAAGACTTGATATATAATCCAGGGATGGGTTTGGAGGGTGTGCATAATTCCTCCTGTCAGCAATGAAGATGTGAACTATCTTTTCCGTGTGTAAGCTCCTCCTTTGCTGAAAGAGAGGGCCATTTCCATGTTTTTGCTTAGCGTTGTCAAAAATAGACACAAAAAGCATTAGATAGATGTTACTTTCCAAGTGTACTAGAGGTAGAGTAACTAGCTACAGGGTAGGGCAGAGGTGCATTGACAGAATATTCAGAGCTTTAAACCAAGCTTGTGTTACTGTTGTGCTCAACATATTAAGGTCTTTTTTTTTCCTCCTGAGGAGACAATTGGTCTTTTCTTAGCCTCACTTTAGGGAGCCTTAACCCTCTGCTCAATCTCTAGGAGATTGATCACCAGCTATGTCTGGTGATGCCTGGTTCACTTGCAGGTGTGTTGACCAGGCAGACTGTGAGACCCAGCTAATGTGTCTGATAGCACCTTACTAGTGCGAAGCTTTTTTCAGCATGCCTCAGAATCCTTCTCAGTCCTTAAAATCACTTTGCTGCTTACAGAGTGAGCAAGCTCTTCCCAGATACATATGCATACTGTGATGTCATACTACAAGAGTGTTGACTATTTGCCCTGGGGTCTGTTTAATTATTTTTTAAAATTAATTTTGATTATTACAGCTGATTACACCTCAGTGAGCAATGTAATTGATATTTGTAAATGTATCCCAAGGAACATTTTGTACAACATGCTTTTTGCTGTTGAAGGTTAAAGACTCTGTTATTGGTTTTTCCCTAAATATGCCCACATCATTAGTTCCTCCAGTGAAAAGGTTGCCATCTGGAAAAGGCAGCACGCAGACATTATTCAGGCACAAGTGCATGAAATTGGTGTTTCTACATCTTCTGTCTCTCTTCTGCAAGGAAGCTGCTTGTAATTAAAGGAGCTGGGTTTGGAAGAAACATTATTCACTTGGTGTTATTCCTTATCATGTCAAGTACTGACAGCTCCACAGCTCTGATAAATTGTTCTTCTCAATGAGATATGAAGCTTCAGTTTCAAATGTTCTTCTCCTTCCTCCCTCTCCCCCTTTCTCCCTCCAGCCTGTCTTTCAGACTTTGATGCACTTTTTAGAGAGGTGAAATCTAAGAGGAAAAAAATGTTGAATGCCTCTCAACAGCCCTCTTCCTTCCTACACTTACTTACATAGAAAAGTTACATTAAAAGTAAATGATATTTGTATTTTTAACTCGTATTTTTGAAGACTTTGGCATCACTTTAAAAAGTGATGTAGTGTAATTTTGTATCATTTTCTGTGTCAGGTGACTTCTGTGTTCACTACTGGCCTCTGTCTTCACTTTTGCCAGTTATGGACTTATGTCCTAAAGCAACAGGAAATCTCCATGTTTGGTTGAAACATGGAGATTACAGGGAAAAAAAAAAAAAGAATGAACCACATAGTGAGGAACAAAGAATTTAAATTCCATAAAAATATTTACTCCTAACTGAGCAAAGTTTACTGAGAGAAGTTCAGCAACTCACCCAGGATTTCAGAGGTGTGCCCAGGAGAAAGAAATTGGTTGTTTAGTGGGTTATTAACTTGCTTCCTTTATCAACTGAAAAATAAACAAAGACTTTGAAGCAGTAGTAGTATTTGCTACAGATTGAAACAGACAAAAAACAAGCAGCAAAACACTCCTCTTAAGTTTTTCCCTGTGATTATTTACAAGATAGGAAGAGTGCTTTTGAGACCCAATCCTCAATCTGGAAAAAACAGCAAAATTAAAACTATTCACTCCAGCAAAAGCTCAGACCCCACGTTTCTGTTGTACTTTTGCTCGCGTTCTCCATCATCAGCAAAGCCAATTTCCTGCTGTTTGGTGGCAAGGATGAGAATTAGCCATCAAATGCAGCTGTGTTTTCTGCATATTTCTGAATACACTGTGCTGTCTCGTGCTTTGCTTGTGGCTTTGTCTGGGAGGCATGATCATGTAGAAAAGAGAGTGCAATTACATTTCTGGTAGTAGAATGGCAGTGATCTGCTGTGGTGATTGTATCTTCCTGGAAGTCTCAGTAGTCATGCAGGATCATGAGGAGCATTGCACAAAGTTGGATTTTTTGATGCTTACAGGTGACAGACTTGGGTAAATTTGCTGGCAGTAAGGTCTGTAAGATTGAATACAGTGCCAGAGGTTTCAAATCACTGACTTTCCTGTTTCAAAGTGAACCTTTTGATCTCCTACTCTTTTCCTCCTTTCCCCCTCCAACACAGTTTTGCTGTCAAAATCTACTACAGGTATTTCATTTTTAGTTTAACAATGACTGTGACTGGTTTTGACATCATAAAACTACAAAAGCAGCAATGGACCACTGTAGCAATTGTGTTTCTGTCAACTGTAAATCAGTCAGAGCTTCTCCATGCCCTGACCTGAGCTTCTTTAGGATGAGTGCCTGGCAAGGTTACAAGCACCACACTTCTAACTCCTGTAAGACACACTGCCTCAGAACTGTAGATATAGCTGTTACTCTTTACAAGATATGCAGTTCTCAGTTTTACAGGTGGCCTGATCGTGCCTGTCCTCTACTGTTTTTGTTGATTAATTGCATTCCTCTAGGCCAAAGGCCCATATAACTTGAAATAGATAAGGTCTTTTTAATCCCCTGTATAATCCCATTCTTCAGAATGAAGAGGTTAAGAGACTTCCTAACTTGTAATTGCAAAGCCAGAAACGTTACTTAAATCTTTTTCTTACCAATCATTCAGGGTTTTTTTTTATCAGCTTTTCAAGTTAACTGAGTTAAAACAAGCAAACATTTAATGATATTTCTTTGAAAAGAGCATCATTTGTGTAACATGTTTATCTTCATAATAGAAGGATAATTAACATCACTAATTATCTAATTAAGTTCATTAACTATCCACCAACAGTGCACCGTGAAGTTGACATTATGTTCTTCTGTCAACAAATGCTTTGATTTCTTAGGAAGTAATTAAAATGTAAATTAGCATGTCATTAAATGCACAAGGGAACTTTGGAATCAAATATTCATTTCAAAACTGCTCATAGCACACATTTTTTTTACTTCAATGAAAGCAGGCACTTTACTATTAATGATGTATATTAAACAATTTCCATTATAATATTATTGTCTTGTTTAATAACTGGCTCAAAGCTAAATTACTGCATGCTGTAGCAAGCTGAAAAAAGTTTCTTTAACTTTGAACAAAGAAATTTTCATGTCCTCTTACACGCATATCTGACACTCTGCTCATTTATCACTTTCAGATTGTTTACAACGTCATGAAGAAATCATTCAAGAGGTCAATGTTAGATGAGAATTGCATGAAAACATAAAATATAGAGCTATTTCATATTAGGTGATAGAAATCACTGAACTTTCTGAAACATGTGGGGATCATTCCCCCATTCATTGAAGGCAAGTGTTTAGCTGAGAATTGGAATATAAATGTTGTAGGATGAATACAACTCTTCAGGCTGACTCAGATTCACAGGCCCCTCTGTCTGTCCCCTAAAAATTCATTAGAGGCTGCTACAGGAGATGGTGTGTGATAGCCCAGTGCACACTAGGAAACCTATCCTAGCATAATTGTTTCTTTCTTGATATCAGTTTCATCTTAAAACCTGAAACACAAGAGGTTCTCACTTACAAATATTTTGTGGGTAGCTCTTCAGAGGGAGTTTTCCTGTGTTTTTAAACTCAGTGGTCTTCTGTGGGAGTGAAGTCTCTTCACTGAATTACACATTGTATGAAAATGTTGCCTGTTATTTCTCCCGCATATTGTTTTAAAATATCCATTTGCCTTTCAAGGTAGAGATTCTGTCTGGTCAGGCTTAAGCTGGGATACTGGATTTCAGCAAGTGGAATTTAATGTTTAAAGCTGTTGGCACCAAAGTCTCATCTTTCAAGAGCTGCTGGTGGCAGAGTTTTACTTTCACATAACAGAGCTGATGCCAAATGAGTGGAATGGTGTTAATGTGGATGAAAGAGGAGTTTTATTTGTTGCAGAAAACCCTAGAAATATGTACTAACCACTGAAACAGATTATTCATTTCTTTGTTGAATACACAGACAAAATTTTTTTCATATTTCTTGATTCAACTATGTCTGTTTTCTTCTACTTTTATGATTCAAGATTTTATTTATAATTATGTCAGAAAGAAACGGTTTGAATTCAAAAGACTGAAATGTCAATTTAAAATGAAAAGTAAAGAACAGAAAATCAAGGGAGGTCCTAGAAATCTCTACAAAATTGACTTAAATGTTTTTTCTAGGTCAGGGTATAGGTTGCTAACTCTGCTGAAGTCTGTGACCATTCATTTCTTGTTGCTCTCATCTTTGCTAGCCAAATTAAAGTTTGTTTGTGTCTGTGTTTGATTTATACTTTCTGCTGCAGAGCAGCTTGAACTACATGCATAAAAAACCCCAGAAGTAGTCTTTTCACCTTTAAATTTAAGTCATTTTATGAAAAGTGTTATTTTTACGGGTCAGGAGAAAGATATTTCTTTTTTTTTTCCTGTATTCTGACCCCTAAGCATATACTGATGTTTACAGAATTTTTTTCATCAGCTAAAGGACTAGAAGGGCGAATTTTCCTAAATAAAACCCATGATTCAAATTTAATCAGAAAATGCCAGTGCAGGAGGCTGTTGGACAAATGCATTTAGATAACTGTGTGTAATAAAGCCCTAAGTTACACCTGTAGGACTTCCACATTTTAAATAGAAATAGGAAAAGAGTGAGTAAGAACAAGTGAAGGCAAGAGACTCCCCTGCTATTTCCCACAATGCCAAAGTCTGACCTTCACCTTTCACTTCTGATGTAAAATCTACTGCTTCTGCTGTAACAGGATGGAAACTGAGTCCTCAAAGGGCTGAATGAACTATCCCAAAGTCACAGAAACCATTCTCAGAGACAGGATTAAAGAACATGAGTGCCTTGACTCTCATTGCTCTTTTTCGCTATTAGGAGGCAAGTTATCTGTTCTCCCAGGAAACAATGTGTTCAGGAGTGTCATCTGTTGAAGGGCTGTGTGTATGCACACTCCCATACAGACTTATGGTTGCTATAGAAGTAGACTGGCTTCTGTACTGCCTGTCTTTAGCTGATAAATACACTCTGGAAGTCTCACCACATGTACACACCACACTTTAGGTTTACCCTTTGAAACCCACCCCTGTGTATGAGTACATTTATGATGCACTGAAATATGGAGGATTTTCTCATTAGATCTGCTATTCCCCAATCAACTGGCAATGCCAGGAATCCATCCATGATCCTTAGGAGCAGTTGGCACACTGCATTAGCCTCCTAGCGGGCTGAGGCACGAAGCTTCCATGCAACACTTCACTGCTGGAACTCAGGCTGTTGAAAAGCTAAATGAATTTTGGCAAAGCAACAATAAAATCCACACAGCAATAACAATTTTGTGATTCAAAAGAGTCTGCAAACAACCCTCAGCGTGGAGAGTGTATGTGAAGGACTAGGATAAACTGCTCTTTAGTCTGCTAAGGAAAACATCATCTGCCTTAGCTTAATGATTGTTACCTGGGGAGTAATGGAACAATTTTTCCTCTTCTGAAATGATCCTCCTTGCTGCCTAGTGCATAGTCACTTACTTGAAAAGTAGTCTGGTCTCAAGATGGGTGGGCTATTGTATGCACAGCGTAGCAGTGTACCTGGTCACTGTGTCATATTCAGTAGCAGGAGAACATTTGGAGATGTTACACACTTTGTCTCTATCTGAATAGAACTGGGCTGGTGCACTGGAGACTTCACCCAGCTCTAGTAGTTTACTATAGCACTCAGATGCTTTTCTGTAAAGCTGCCATGGTAGCTGTAATCCTGTCCTCTGTAGCAAGCCTGATGAAGAAGGGATTGATTGATTTAGCAAGAAAAGACCAGAAGTATTGGGCTTTAATTGCACATGCTGGGTAGATGTGTGGAAAAAGGAGCATGAGAACTGCGAGGAATACAAGATAATTTTCAATCTCCAAATAACTGAGGCTCAAAACTTTACTGACAATCTGGCTCTGTGCCTGTGTAAGTCATAGTGGTTCAGGAATGTGCTATGAAAAAATTATTGGCTCTAGATGATGCCTGCAAAAATCATTTGCTTTTGTAAGAAACTCTCTCCTTCCTGACTAGGTCACATCCTCATCCATACTGCTTAGGGCATGCAGTCCAGCAGGCAGAGGTGGCATATAGGGCTGCTGAGAAGAACAATACTGCACCACACGTGGGTGCCATTTAATGTTGAGCTGCTGGGAAAGAGATACTAAAGGAAAAATTAACAATTTGCTCTTTATAAAATGGCATTTCCTTAGTGTTATTTCATCTCCTGTTCTGTTTGATTCAAGATGCGAAGTTTACTACATTGGTATAATGTGATTTTTCTCATTCTAATGATGCTAGTTTCCTATTTTCTTCCTTCGGCGTTATGACCCATAGAGATTTTAAGTATTTTTAATTGTTGCTTTTGAAGTTCAAGTGCTGTATATATATTATCTGTGAGTTTATATCTTTAATGTTTGGTTTAAAGGAAAGGCTGCCCCCCTACACTAGCAGACAACCTGTACATAAAGTTGTAAAATGCATGTGTAAGGACATACCTAAACACAGTGATTTCTTGAATCAGAGTCCTCAGATCTCTTTCTGCCATGCACAAACTCTTTGCTACTGTCACATTTGCTATTCACATGCAGTTTCTGGCATCCCTAAGAGTTCACTACCTGGTGTTCTGTTTTTCTATGCCCATGAAATACTGTCTAAAAACCTAGTCATTACTTGAATATTCATAATAAGATTTTAAAACCTTCCTTGTAGAATTGTGCAAGCCCAAGTTAGAGGAATTAAGTACATGAGCTCTTCCTGGGATATGATCTAATATCTGGTACATCAGCTGTGTTAGAGTACTGCCACTGGGAACATAACAGTGGAAGAGACTTCCAAACTGGTTCATCAAAAGGGTTCCCCTTCCCACTACTGCATCTCTCACCATATGCATCTTCTTTGTGGGCTTATCAGGCTGTTTCAAATTAATTCAGGTTGGATTTGCCCCATCATACCCCCTTTCCCTGCAACCATGTCCTAATGACAGGAGGCTGTGGACTCTCCATTCCAGGAGCTGTTCAAGACTAGTCTGGATGGGGCTCTGAGTACGCTGCTCTAGTGGAAGATGTTCCTGCCCATGGCAGGGGGTTGGAACTGGGTGATCTTTAAGGTCCTGTCCAACCCAAACCATTCTATGATTCTGTGATGTTCCAGAAACTCACTTCTTTGTTTTCCCATCTGTAAACCAAAGACTTTGCCTTCTCTCATAATTATCTCTAAGATGTACTGGTCAAAAGGACTGCACAAGGGTTACAGCTGTGATGCTACATTAAGGCTCTTACTATGTATGTTTATATTCCTACAATATTTTGCTCAGAAGAGCTAAAGTAGTAGTCTAATATCACTGGTTTTAGCCCTTGCCAACTGATGACTTAAAACACATGCTTCAAATCAACTATGTGGGTATCGTCACTATCATCTGTGGGATAATTCACTTGGCACAGCAAGGCATTTGAACATTTGGGTTTTCCTTGTGTCTCTTAAAAGTCCAAAATGAGTTTGTCTTGATGTTTATTTTCATTTATTAAGAGTTTTGGCACATACTTTTGTGTGCGTGTGCATTCTGTAACACAACACATACAAAGGAAAGCCTCCAAGTGCAGAGCCCCAAAATCATGTTTCTTTAGGAAAGAACTGTGGTATGTGTGCTGTCTGTATCATGCAATTCGAGTATATTATGGCAAGCCTGAATATTTATGAGGTGCAGGAGTGTTAAGTGATCCATATATATTAAAAAAAAAAATGAGACATAAAGCATTCCAAAGCTCAGTAGAGTTTTGTTAACTTATAAGTCACACCTCAACCTTTTTTTTTCATTTCAACTGTTTCTCATTACAGACAGTGTCTCAATTGCTTTACTTGAAAGAAATTATAGAAAATTCACATGCTGGGTATCCTCAGTGCTAATCATTTTCTCTCCTATTTGAGGACTCCATGCAGCAAGACAAGAAAGAGTTTTTGAGTCTGATTTGTTTTGGTTTTTTAATAGGAAAATAACTTGTGAATTTTATCACCTTTTCAAGCTCTAAATATTGACTGGGGAATATGTGGCAGCAAAATGATCTGATTCTACTTACAATGTGATTGCCTAAGGCTGCAAAGTAGAGAAATCTGTATTAAAAAAGACTTAAAGTATGTTTTCCTACTATTTCCTACTATAGTTTCCTAGATTTTTAGGAAAGTATTGATCAATAAGGCCCTTTAGTATGCCCTTCCCAAAAATGGGCATTACAGCTCTTACATTTACACCTGCATATGAAACTCAAACCTTCTGTTACACTACATTAGCAATTATCAAAGCTGGCATGTTCTTGTTTAAGGCAGATTTTACTGTGGCACTGCTGTATTTAATCTACTCCATAAAGAGTTGTTCTTTTAAAAGATAAGCACCTACAATTTTTAATGTAATCTGTTTATTTGTTAGAAACTTGTTTGCACTAGTTATCCGTTAGGCATTACAGTATACATGTTTTGACTGAACACTTAGTAAATAATAGCCTGACCTATATTCTCCATGTTTATTGGTTATCTCTTTCAGATTTTGCTTTTGTGTGTTGGTCTGTTGGTCTGGCTTGTGTGGGTTGTTTTTTTTCTTCAATCGTAGTCATCTCCAATTTTGTTAACTGTTCATTTCACTTTACAACCAGATGGTTTTCCTGTGAGATCAGTAGGGACATGTTCATCTGATTGAAGCTGGCTAGCTTTAGCTCATTTGGAAGCCGAAGTGGTTAGTCTTCAGTTGACCAGATGTGGGTAGCAGAAGTTTTCCTTCCTGGGACCCTTCATATGTTTCAAGGGCTAGGAGCTGGATCAGTGAGAATCTTTGCAATGTGGACTTTGACCTTAGGGGTCCCACTGATGACCATGAGTGAAATACAGACTATGAGCAACTTTGAAACAGCTGGCAGTAGAGCACTGACTTGGCTTGAATAGCCTGTGACTATCCAAAATGGAGGAATTGATTTTTTTACTCTGAATGGTTTTGCCCCAAGTCCACGTAGAGCCAGGATCTCAGCTCTTCTCCTGTACCAGGACTAGTTTAAGAGCACAGAGATGCTGTTGCTTTCTAGGTCAGCCTTTATAGGAGTTTTATATGAATTATGGAATAGTTTTGTGAGGCCACAACTGTGATTACAGGTTTAATGATGCTTTAAACAAACAAAAATATAATGACTTTCATCAGTGTAAAACAGGAGCTTCCTGCAGGGAAACACCAATAAATGTGACTTCGCAGCAGGGCTACAGACCTGGCTGGCAGCCAGCAGTAATCAGCACAACACCCAGACCCTGTATGTTAACTTAATTAGAGTCCAGGGCAAGCAGCAGCCAGAAGTTTGCTGTGAGGGACCACTGCCAGCATGGCACAGAGTCCCTGCATTTAAAAGTTACCCACCTAACCCATGGCTTTAGGTAGTACAAGGCTGGGCCTTTACAACAAGTTTAGCCTCGAGTTCTGACTCACAACAATCTTACATATCTCAGGGAAGTTCAGCTGGATGTGACAGCCTTTATATGGCACCGGGGGCACTCACCTCTCCTATAATCTCACTATAGATCATTACCTCAGTTGGAATCTCTGTAACATATGATTATAATTTATGCTATTTTCAGCACTAATTCAGCTGCAAAAAGAGAAACCTTACATTGTATTTGGTGTTTTCTTTCTCCTTCTGAGAAAGTTCTGAGTCATTCCACTAATGACCCTTGCTAAGATGATGTCTATGTTTATATTCCTGGTATAAGTGTGCAACTTGCTTTCAGGTGGTTAATCTCTACACTGCCTGCAGACCCATCAAACTTGCAGACACACGCCATATTCGTTAACTGTTCTAATAAAATACAGAGCAACTAATGCTTGCTTCTGCCCCTCACAGGATTTACACCTGCAGCACCTTGGCATAATGTGTTCTGATGTTCCTTCTAGGGATTTGTGTCATGTATGGAACGGTACCGAAGAGTTGGGCAGGAGCTCTATGCTTCTCTGTACAAGGACCATGTACAGGTAAAGGACAGGAATACTGGGCAACAGCTTTCTGTTGCTGAAAGGTTACTCTTGGAGTGCCCTGAGAAACTGAGCATTTTAGAAGTGAGATTAATATTTTGCCTAAAGAATCGCTGAGAGTTGAGGAGTCACCACTCCTCTCCTGACATTACTGCTGAAGCGTGGTACAGTATCACCAAGCAATCAGATTCCCCACTATTTTCAGGACCCTTTTTTTTCCCTTTGTTTAAATGAATCATTCAGCTCTTCCAATGGCAGAAATGAAAGTGAGAACTTTGACCTTTCTTTGTTTTGTTTTGTTTTGTTTTTTCTTTAGTAGCCAGTAAAACTTTTAAAATAGATCTCAAGCTCATAGACAGTAAGACACCACAGGTATGTTTCTGTTTCAGGTTGGGCCATCAGGGACCAACAAACTTTTTGCCTCTGAATTCTCACCTCCCCTCTCCCTTAAATTGATATGTTAGTGCTCCCTAACTGCTTGCACACAACAGCTAAGTTGAAAGAATTAAATTTATGTCTTGCTCAGAGTGAGCATAGAACACTTACAACTGAATCATTCAGACTGTTTTCAGTGGACCCTGTTGTTGCCATTTGTCACACACATTTGCCAGAAAAAAAATGGAGTGAATAAAAACCTCTGTGATGTGGTTTTCCTGGCTCACTGCTTTTGAGTTGGAAATTTTATGAAAGCAGCCATTTTCAAGTTTGTCACATGCTTTTATTTAATCACTGTATCTTCTAGTCAGACTATTACTATTTTATCACTAGTAACATCTCCTGCAGCACAATTCCAGTGGTCAGTTGGACTTGTATTTGTTAGGCCTGCAGCACTCCCTCTGCAGAGGTCCCATCTGGTGGGTCGGGTGGATCCCTCTGAATCACTGGGGCAAGTGCCACTGAGAGGAGGGAGGTTTCCAAAAGCCACCACAAAGTGTTTCTGTCCCACAGATGCAGCAGTGTGCTTACAGCAAAGCAGCCAAGGACTGGATGATACTTGAGGAACAACTTTTCTACAGAGGGGGCCCGTGGAGAGACACTTCACCATCATTAGAGCCACGATGGATTCTTGATTGCTACGAGGGGCCCTCACGAATGAGGAGGAGGATTCAGCACGTGAACACCCAAGTGGCAATGATGCAAAGGAAGAGTGAGGTAGAAAGCTTTTGCAGGAGGCGCACAATGTTTGTAACAGTTGCTGGTGACTTTATAGAATTAGAGACCTTCAAAAGCAGAGTCCAACCTTTGACAAATACGTGCATCTCTTTCCTCTGCTTCTCATCACCTGACTCCTGAATATGCTGCTCCGTGTATAGAGAACCCACTGAAGGGATCTGGTTTTGGGGTTAAGAAAGGCTGCAATGTATTTAACAGCAACAGAATTATTTTCTTCCCTTTCCTTGTATAAGATCACCCCATACAGGTGACAGTATAAGCTATCCATACTTTTCTGCTAGTAGTATCTCTACAATATAGTGCTTCCCAATGTATGCAGCAGTGTCCAGTTAGAAGGCTGCACTGTCCTGTTACTAGTGCTGCTAAATTGGTGAATGGCCAAAAGGGGGAAATAAGGGTGGTTTAAGCTAAGACTGAACTGTGAATGTGAGGTATTTACGACTGTCTGTTTCTCTATTGTCAAAATGCCGAATCCCATCAATGAAAGGTTGAAGCACTTTAATAAAAGATTCCCATACCTAAGGCATTTTTTGTGCTGCTTGGATTCTGGCAGTTTTCTGTATACTGAGTAGTATGATTTTTATCCTATAACTGGCCTCATGTACAATCATCTTTGGAAAGATAATAGTTCTTTTCCTTAATTGTTTACGTTTGTTCCTTTAAGATCTTTTCCAAAGAGTTTATTTGAATTTCCAAGGCATTTATTTGCAACATAGTTCTAAATCTGTGTTTTTCTCTACCAACAAGCTTCTGAGTTATGTGTACCTATCTGCATGTTCCACTCCAGTCACACCTAGTCTCTTTTCAGGTTCTCCTAGGAAACAGAAAGGAAACAACTTCCCCTACTGAAGTGAATCGAGGTAACTTTTAGTGCTACATTGCATGACAGTAGACATAAACAGTTAAAGATAATTGGAATTAGGGTATGAATTTATAGGTCACAATTTAACTCGGAAAAAAACCCCTTACTGTTGGTGCTCTGG
This sequence comes from Motacilla alba alba, assembly GCF_015832195.1. Lineage (NCBI taxonomy): Eukaryota > Metazoa > Chordata > Aves > Passeriformes > Motacillidae > Motacilla > Motacilla alba. The sequence goes on from NC_052021.1 coordinate 18,364,140, forward strand.
GCAAAAATGTCACTGTAACATCTGTGACAAAACTGATGCAAATTTTATAGGGGATATATCAACTATCTTCAGAATTTGCTGCTCTCTTGTTGCTACCTGAAGGGTCTAAAGCAAAAAAGCTATTCTGAAGTGCAAGCTTTGGGCACTTCTGGGCACCTGGAAAGCTCCTAATTGCTTAAACTTGGAAAAAGTGCTGTTGAATGTACGCAGTATTGTGTACTTTCTACTGTGACAGGGCCTAGCAAACAAATGAGTGGAGCTCATTGTTTTAGACTCCAAACAAGATGGAAGCGCTATGTAGTTTCTGCATGAAGCCTTAATAAGAAGGCTGATTGTGCCTTTTCTATCTGCGTGCATTGCATGAGCTTGCAAAACCTGGGACACAGCTTGGGCAAGATATAAGTGGGTTGTCTCCCTTTGGGTTTACTTAAGATCCTGCTCAGTCCATGTCCCTAAAAGAACACCATTTAAATTTTTTCCTAATTTCCTAATCTTCTGTGAACATAGGGATTTTGTTTGAATTATGACTGACTGCATGTGTCTGTCTTTGGTTCCCTGAAATAAGCATCCTTCTTCAGCAGTCATAGATTTTAATTCTCTTGCCTGTTTTTTGCAGATAAACAATGCTATTTCCCAAGGTAGAATAGACTGAGTGAAAGACTAAATTGCAAATGCTTTTGGTGTCATCCGGCTGCCACTAAAACCACAATCTCTTTTATTCTCATATAGGAGAGCTGATGTTAAATGGAGCAGAGAGGGAGATGGATCAGAAGGGATTGGATTGTAACCAGCTAACATTCTTCCCAGCTCTACATGAAAGTTTCCATTCAGAAGACTTCTTGGAACTGTGCGTGGAGAGACAAATTATATTGCAGGAGTTTGCAGAGAGTGAAAAGGTAGGAAAGATGAACTAGAAAATTTTCTATGGGGACATGGCATTTTGGAGGGTGAATGGGATATGGAGGCCTATCTGTTCTTTTCAGTTCAGGGCTCAGGTGGATTCAGGCTACAGTAGACATCATTACTCTCTGTTTTCTTAGAGCAAATACAGTTTTCCAGACTCTGTATGAACTCCTGTACAGACTCATCTTGAAGACCAATTAACATTAATTCCTTGAAGTAAGAGAAAAAAAATTGGGCATGGCAAGCAAGATATTCTCTTATCAGACACTGTCTGAATTTGCCTAAGACATGGCAAATTCTGAGACTCTGAGAATTCCTGTGCTGCTCTACAGCTTTTACTCATGCTCAGAGCAGTGCCTACATCGAATTTATTTATAACCTCTGGAAGAGCATGCCAGTTTTGTATAGGTTGCTAGTTCAGTGGTGTTTACATATCTTCCTGAAGAATACTAGAAAATGTTTCCTTCCTCCTTTTACATGTCTTTCTTTCTGTCTCCCCATGAATACTGGACAGATTCTTCCCTCTAAGGCCATATTTGATGCTTCCATCATGTGTTATCTATTCAAAACATTTCTGCTCCTTCTTTGCTCTTGTACTGGACTGGATGCCCTTCACCAAGGTTTCTTCCCAATACAAGGGGCTTAACGTTCACAAACACTGGGAGAGGAGATGAGTTGTGGACTAAATAAGGGTGACTCTTAGGAAGATGGTACCTTTGATGTTGTCAATTTAATTGAGACAACATCAATGAAATTGACAACCTGGCCTCATTCCCTGATCTTTTGCAGTGTACCTGTTTTTTTTCAGCGGCATCATTCCCTCAGTGGCCCAGGAGTTAGCATCCCATAGTGGAAGCCAAATACTTGTAGTATGTAAACTCAGACCTCACAGTGCTGTGATAGTTGTACACAGATATAGAAATAGCTGTTTTATTAAAATATCTCAATACCATCACCAGATTTTCTTGATGCTTTGCCACTGGCTAAGGGTCACACTTGTGCTCTCTAATATGACTTTATCAGAGTTCTCGATGCAGTCTGTTTCTGTAACAGAGTTCATTTCCCTGCCCCTCCTCCTTTTGCCCCTTCCTCCCCATACCTCTCCCCAGCAGAAGGAGACAGGCATGAAAATGTGAGGCATGATTTCCATGCACTGATCTCATTTTGAGCCTTCAGGCTGTCTGTCTCTTCTCCATGTAACTCTGCAGGAAGCCATCAGAAATGCCAGGCATGTTTTTTTCCAGCAGCAGACACTGCCTTGCCAAGCTGACAGAAGTATTAACAAAAGCAGCGGGGGGTGACATTAGCTGTCCTGTGCTCACTTAGTGCACAGAGGTCCTGCCTTGTCAGTGGCTGCCTCCTGAGCTGTTTGCACTTTAGGCAGGCAACTGGAGCCGTTTTATTTCCTGCCCTGCTCAGAAAAGTCATGGAGTGTGTGTCAGTGTGTGTGAGTTTGAGTGAATGTGTTCCCTTGTACATCTGAATGAACAGAGCAATCAAGAGATGCAGGGCTTTGGGCAATACCTTAGAAGGTAATTATTCAATTATTTTATGTCATGTTTGCTTCATTGATTAATGATTCTAGTAGCTTGTGAACTGGGTTTTGATCTGTTTTGACAGAAAATGAAAGTTTTTGTTTAATTTATGATAATGTCAAGCTGCTTGGTGTTTCAATGCAAGACTGAAGGTACAAGACTTGCAGGTACAGCACTGTCCTGGTGGAGATTGTGGAGTACAACTCAGTCAGATCTTTGTAACTCATCAGCAATAATATAAGTCACATCCCCCAAATAAAATAAAAAAATTGACTCAGCTCAAGGGCTCTTGTATTTCAAATAATGCAGATTTATTTAATAGTATAAGTTTGAAGAAATAATATAGAATTGAAGAAAGGGGTTGTTACTGTTGACTGTTTCTGGTTGGATAGTACACAATACTTGGGCTTAGAGTTTAAGGTTTGTGAAAAAGAGGTTACATGCATTCCCCCTCAACAAGGTCTACTAGCATGCCCTGGTTCTGCCTTAGGCAGAATAGCACAGTGGTTTTTTGTGCCAGACCATATTAGTGATCATAGGCCTCCTTCATGATCCATGTGCCTCCTATACCCACACACATCATCTCTGGGTATGGTGAGGTGGATTTCTTACAAGTCTGGATTTTAACTTTGCATCTGTGGAGCTGCTTTATGCAACTGCCTGATGTTTCAATATTCAGTTACCTTCCTTTTGGGAAGAAGCAATCTTTTTCCTATTTAATTACTTCAGGAAACCATGTGGTTTGCTAATGTGAGCAGAATTCCCCAGTATTCTCAGTGCAAGCATACATGTCTCTAACCACGTAATGGCAGGCACTTCAGTCCTGTTCTGTGGTTGGCATATCCCTGCAGAGACAGGCATTCCTGTGGGAGAGGTGATGGAAAAATGCTACCTTCCTCTTAGAAATCATTTAGAGGGGAGAGAGATTGAAGAGATTTTCATGAAAAATTGCCCACAGAAATCTCCCAGGACTGTTTTGTTTTTTTTTTTTTTCCTTAAACCCAGAACGAGGGAAACAACCTCCTGTGCCCACTAAGTGATTTCAAAATGAAGCGCCCCATTTGTTGGTAAAATAATGGCTTTTCAGTAAAGTATTTAAGCATGCAAACAAGATTTTATTTAATTTACTCATGAATTTAATACTTATGTTATCCTAACATCAAAGACTAAAAGCTTGTGAAGCAGTGTGGATCTAGCTGACCTTAGCTAGATCATGTGTAGTTTGGGTCAGCAAGGAAGGTTGTAGATTTGACTCCACAAATAGTGAGTTTAGGAGCAAAAGCAAAGACTGAAGCAGAACCATACTTACTCTACATATAGACTACATATCATATAGACTTTACATGATCTAGTAAAACTAACTGCATTTCTGGGTCAATTTTGCATTCCCCATAAAATAATACAGCTCCCTAGTTCTAACAAAGTTTGGTAGAGATAAGATCATTGAGATCCTAAGAGAAAAACAGACTTTGTGATACTTCTCATATTTATCAGTCTGTTCTCTTAGGAACACTGCATTACATTTCTGAACCAGGAAAGTTGTCCTGCTATGTAAATACCTCTCTAATCCATTTGTGTGTAGCCCTCTGGTCCTTGCAGCTTCAGATGGGCTCAGCTTGCAAAATTCTACACTCATTTCTGGATTCTGTGCTATAGAATTGTGCTAATTTAGAGGAGGAGCTCAGCAGTGAGCAGTTTTCTTAGTAGGTAAGGTAGTATTAGTGTTTTAAGATTTTGGGAGCAATATTTTTGAGACTGGGCTAATGGATGATTAGCTACTGCCCCCCTTCATAGGAATAGAGGAGGTACTGGTTGAAAGTTCTGGTTGAAATTGAGCACAACACTGAGTTGACTTCGATCATCCCAGTTGACTGGACAAACCAGTGGACTTAGCTTTTGGAGCTGAGTATATATAGACTATTTTATGAGCAGACAAAAATAAGGATCTCCATGCTTCTAAATGGGAAGTAAGGGAAGTTCTTTGCAATGAAGTACTGCTTGATTTAAAATCAGAACTTTGAAGTTTTCTGCAGGCCACACAATTTTCTGATCTCTAAATTGGTTTGTTTACTTTCTGCACCATCTCTCAGCCTTAGAAAATGTTCCAGAAAAAAAGGCTGTCTTTTCTTTATCAAAACTGGTCAATTCCCAAGAACACTTTCTATCAACTGGCATATATAATAAACAAAATACTTTGTTGAAAGATTCCCCATGTTTTTAAATTGTGTTTTAGAAATTCCTCTATTGTAAGGGCCAGATTAGTTTACTTGGGAGTAAAAACAAGAAATTGCATCTTAGTATATCAAGGGAAATTAAAAAAAAAATTCTAGAATGTTTATCTAAATCATTAAGACAATTCGATTGATAGATTCCTATATTCTGATTGGACTTCTGTCAGTCATACGGTGATTTTGTGACTTTGGCCCTGTGAACCCGCAAATCAATATGGCAGGGTTTGGTACAAACTTGTGTTCTTCTGCATCACTGGCTCTGGCTCCCTGCTGCCTCTGTCTCCTGTGTTACCAGCTCCTGGCCTTATTATGCTTGCCTCCATTCTAGGTGACGTTCAAGTGCTCCGTGGCAGTTGTGCAGGGTCATACAGCACTGGAAGGGGTGCTGCTCTTTGGCCAAGAGCACTTTTACATCTGTGAGTGCTTTGTGTTATCCCCTCTGGAGGAAGTCTATTGTACTCGTCACTGCTTGTCCAGGTAAGTCATTCTTTCCTTCCTTCTAGAGATCTGCCCGGTCAGCTTCAGTACTGGCACATGGAGACCTTGAATTTGCACAGATTTTGCGGGGATTTTAAGCAGAATAATAGCACAGCAAGAAGTTTGCCATCCCTTCCATTTGTTAAAAACACTGTTTAACATAACTAACATAGGTGCTTGTCCACAGGCTTCAGAGGTGCCATGAGAACACCCGTCTTCAACAGATGGTGGACAGTCTCACACCTACATTGCTGGTTTTCAGTAATGTTATAATGTTGTTAAAATTTCTTTCTGAGTAACTCACATCTTTTATTCATATGGAACAGCTAGGACAGGAGCCTTTAGCTTCATTGTCTCATAAGTTTTTTGTTTGTTTCTCCAAGACAGAATCGTAATTAATATTTGGCACACTGCTATCATCTCTTGACTCATGATTTATTGAAGGTGATCAATATTGCAAACGAGTCTGTTAGACCAAGCTCTTTGTGCATACTGTGTGCTCATGTGCAAAGCCCAGTGGGACAGTGAGTAGCTCAGCATTTTTACTCCCTGTCTGCTCTGCATCCAAATCTTACGAAGTCTAATATCAGTCAATCTGATCAGGTGACTCAAGGATCGATTGGACTGGATCTGATAAAAGCTTAGGTTGTTTTTCTAAGGGATTTTCTGTGGGCTAGGCTGTTGATTGCAATTCTAATACATATACACTACTAAAATAATAACTAATTAATTGCTTAATTATTAATGCCAAGTAATTGCTGTTTACAATAGCTGTGTGTCCATATGATGCTTACCCTCAACTTAGGCTTTCAGGTTCTCCCAAGAAGTTTCTTCCCTTGCTGATTCTCAGACTCCAATATGTGCAAAACATTGCTGTCTGCCTACCTGCATATACTAAAATAACTCCAAACCTACCCTTAGCCTCCACAGGCTCTTTATTTGGGTAACTAGTAGAAAATCTGCCTTTAGTGTTTAGCTTTATTTATTTAGCTTTGTTTTCAGTCTATGTATGTCCCAGTTAATCTTGTTATCTCTTTGTATTGTTATTTTTCTTTAGGGGAGGACTTAAATGTTCAAGAGGGCTCTCCAGGTTGTTTTTTTTTTTTGTTTCAAATTATTTTTTGAATTTATTTTTCTTCTCCAGAATCAGTGATCCATTTATTTTCAACTTATGTCATAAAGATCATGCTGTGGGAGACCAGATGTGTTCCCGTTATTCGTATCATGATATCAAAGAGATTCATCTGATGCGCTTTCTCCTGCAGGTAGGAATTAACAGGCTCAGTCATTTGAGGGAAAGCTGCAACAGCAGTAATGACATGTGACTGAAAACCGCTTGCTCAGTTTTCACTAAGACTGCTGATGCTTTTTCACTTGAGTATCAAAATGCTTTTGGTCCCATCATTGCTTCTTTAGCCTTTGCTAATACAAACTCCTTTCTATACACACCCCAGTGTTTGAACACCCTGACTGGAGTGGTTGGCTTATTGTCGGGCTAACAGTGTTGTTCACACAAAGTTTTTGAAAATTAGACTTCAAGTTAATGTCCTTTACTTTTATGGAAGCTACCAGTAAGCGGCTGACTTCCAGTAATATTCAGTTCCCAAAGACTTCAGTAGTCATGGCATCAGTCTACTATGGGCTACCAACACACTTATCCTGGGCCTCTTGGAATAACTTTCAAGTCATGCATGTGGTTCAATAAAAGAACACAAGCCAAAGCAGATGATTCTGTGCCCGTAGCTGTAATACCCAGGAGCTACTCATCACTAGGGGCCTTGGTACCCTTTCAGTTTTTGTCTGGTTTAGGTGAACCTATGAGGAGAATCACAGAAGAGTTTCTTGCAACACCAGAGCCTGTACTTACTTGAGAGGGTTTTAGTACAGTTCAAGGAGTAATTCACAGATTTGACCAAAATGTTAAGTTTTGAAGCAGCTATAACTAGTTACTTATCATTTTTAATCAACTTTTGGTATGTTGAGATTCAGCAGTGAATTACAAAATAATTTAAAAATTCAGAATCTGGAGAAAATGGGGCTGATAATTGCCTTATGTCACATACTATGTTACCCATGAGTCAGCCCTGCTTTATTTTATATATAATTATGTTTACAAATTGGGCAATTTTGGTAGGTGAAACTTGTTTCAGGATACAGTATATTGCAGTGGTTAGGTCACTCACCAAGCACCTACAGGAATGGTAACTCATGTTCTGAGTGACTGTATGAAGCTTACTAGGATCACTGGTGATCAGCCTGAGCAGAACTGTCACCTCTTCTGTTTGGGGGATAGCATCAAAGTTGCCAGCAGAAGACTTCCAACTACTCATATATTCAGATTTGTGAATGCATGGATTTTTTTAACCATGCAAAACAGAAATTTTTGGTGTGACCCAAAGTGAAAATGGAGATGAGTAGAAACAGTCTTTGAATGGAACTAGGGCAAAGGCTGAGCTTGCTGTTTTGAGGGGTTTTGTGGTTTGGGGTTTTTTTATTGTTGTTCCATGGTCTTTTTGTTGTTCAAGGGTTGTTTTGTTTTGTTAGTGAACGGAAAACTCCTGTATCTGTATCAGGCTTGTGCTGGGATTCTATGCCAAAAACTTCTTTGAAAAAACATTGTGGAAAAAGAGGAAAGCTGATTCCTTGTGCTTTCCCTGCAGGACAGGTAGATCTGCTGTTTAGGCAGTGACTGTTTCTCCACTGGTTTCCTCTTGTCCGTGCACATAGTCCAGCCCAGAGCAAAGCACTGCCCAGTTCTGCAATGGCAACACTTGAGCAGACCTGGTTTGGAAAGCTGAGTTCCAGAGCAAATGCTGCAAGCTGTTTATTGTCATAGCTGTCTCATATTACCTTTCTGCTTTATATTTTATTTGTGAATCATGTATGGGCCACCTGCCATCGGAGTGTTTCTCTAGGTTTGTATTGCACCTGCCACATTTGGATTGAAAGTCATGTCTGGGTTCCCAGACACTACATGTTATTTATGGTTTTACTTGAATGACTTGGGGAGAAAAAGGACCTCTCACTAAGTAAATAAGAGGATTATATTCAAATGCCCAGCAAAACAAAGTATAGAGACATTTTGGGGACGAGGAAAAGGGAGTGAAGTTTTCTTTCAACTTCAATTCCTCAAAGGTTTGGTACAAAATGTCATAAACTCCCCTTTCTCCTTTGGTGCTTCTAGTTAGGAGAAACTATTTTGCAGGTCTGTTGAGCTCTGTCTTAATTTAGCAAGCAGTATGGTTGCTTTCTAAAAGAAACTCTTATTTAGAATCCCCTCTGTGTCATCTTTATCACGTAGTTGGAAGTTAATGCTACTATTGTCTTATTAATCACACTGAGATTTCACAATAAAAATGTTCCAGAACCAAAAGGAAAAGGTGAGTGATGGAACCAATATCTAGAGTTCGATTTTGCTTCAAAGAAGTGTTTGAACTGCTAGTCACCTTGTAGGACCATCCCTACAGTTAAAGAAATTTAGAATGTTGGACATATTTTGCTTTAGGTCTGCACATTTGTCAAAAAAGTCAAGGTTCTTTTTTTTTAAGGCTCTGAAGAATTGGACAGGCCATGATGGACCCTTTGCAGCACTAGGCTTTGCTCTGCAGCTCCTCACACTAAATTATTTACCTTTCCAGGAGATCGCCTTGGAAATATTCCTCAAAAATGGTTACTCCAGATTTCTTGTCTTCCATGACAGTGACCGAAATAAGATATTTAAAAGGTAATGACTAGCTCACAATAACATGGGAATTCTCCTGGTGATGCCTAGTATACCACTCCTATTTATCCTGGTGTCAGGTGTCTGTGTTGTGTTGCTGCAGGATCTTTGTTTTCCATTTTTCCTTGAGTTTTAATGGGTTACATCTCAGCTGTGGAATGTTCCTTTTGCTGACCTGTGGACTCTTTGGAGCATTACACAGCCATTGATTTATCAAGGGACCTAATGTGCAGGAATTTTCTAGCACCCAGTGGTGTTGTGTGTCCCTTCATCCCAGGAAATCTTGAATGTAGCTGTTTTCCTTCCTCCCACTGACATGAGAGGCACCTTCACCTCACCTCACAGTACTGGGTGAAAGGTTTCTTCCAACCCTCACAGTATCACAAGATTCTTTAGGAACAACATATTTTTGTCTCTCCAATTTTATCTTTGTAGACTTAACTTTGAACAATGGCATTAAAAAATAATTCTCCTTATGTGCTTGTCTTCTTTAATGGAACTTGAATGTAAGACTATGAAGTGATTAATTTGCACTTTTTTTCCTTGCATGTTATTGTCTACTGCAGTTCTGGCCATTAGATCAGGATTGCATTCACTGGCCTCTGCACAGGAAAATTCACTTCAGTACTAGTGCTTCCTGTACTAAATTCTGCAGCCCGAACTGAGCATTGGTACTGCCAATTTCTAAAGAATCATAGGAATTCCTTCTGCTCCTAAAATCTCTGAACAACCCCTATTGCAGTATTGCATTAAAAAGTCAGTGCAGATTTCTCTGTTCTTCCTTTCCAAACAGGCTGCATAGTGAGGCTTCTTAGAATCACCAGGATCTGCCCCAGAGCCAGCCCTTATCTTTGCTGTCTTTGAGTTCTGACAAGTATCTCTTGGGGGAATCTTTCAAAGGCAGTTCAAGACAAGGTTTTGATCCTCAGCTGAAGATCACCAAAACTGTAGATTTCAAGGGTATAGTTTGTCTGATATCATAAACTCACAGCAAATGTAAATATGAATGGCTGAGATGAGGGTTGATGCCGCTTTCTGCCATTTCTGCTAAATAAATGTCTGAGTGGGATCTTATTCTCTGACTTTAATAGCACCTTAAACCAAAAAATCCATAACTATGTATGTAACTTCTAAGTCCTGTTGGGTAAAGAAACTGTTTTTATCCAGCTCGTAGCAACTCCTTAATATTAGATGTATGCTTTTGCCTGTTGTCTTATAGCTTTGTCCTAGGTTATAGTCTCAGAACAATGCTCTGGCTTCCTGAAGAAAGTTGTGAAACAAAGCAGTTATATAGATATGTAAAATGTCCTAATAACCATTTGCAGAACTATAATGTGACCTTTCATATCTCCTGTAGATTTTGCTCTTTCCAGCCTGCTTTGAAGTCGAAGGGGATAACAGAAGAATCCCTAAATATAAGGTAAAACATAGGAAACATTGGATAACTGTAATAATAACAGCAATTATGTGAGTAAGTTGCATCTTTAAAAAGCACACATTTGTATCCTTCCTTCTAAAATTTCAAAGGTGTTGCTAGGACTTCAAAAAGCATTCTAGCATACTTCATTACAGTATGAAGATGAGTGTAAAAAAGCTGACTGTGCAAAGATGATTAATAATTATTATCTCCTTTGTATCACTTTATTGATAAACTCTACACAAATGGTTACTGTGGGAAGAGACAGTGAGGTGAGGACAGAGCTAATCCATAATACTTTTGCATAACAACCTCTTCATTGCATGCTCAGGGCAGACAGTGATGTACATATGGATGTTTTGGCATGTTGTATTAGTGAGAGATCCTAACAGTGGAGATCCTAACTTGTCCCTCAGATTTTCTGTTGCAGGAAAAAAGTTCTCTCCTACTGGGAGGTGCTTGAGAGAATGTTTCATGCATTCCATGAGTTGGAGTAACTTTTCTCAATTTAGGTATCTGGGGAGCACAGCCCTAAGTGCCTAATTGGTGTCCTCTGAAATGATTCCTGAGGCTGGAATTGTGTTGAGACCTGAGCTGCACATTGCCCCTGAGTTGTTGCAGCCTGTGTCAGCTATACCTATTTTAATTTTCAGTCCACCTGCTGCAGATCATTACCTATCTTGTAAGTGAGCACTTTCAGCACTGAGCTCCAGTCATCAACTGGCTGAAAGTATCAGTGCAACGTGGAACCAGCTCCAGCTAGAGCCTAACCTAAGCCAGAGGTGATGGCTGGCTGTGGAGCGTGACATCTGTTCTGCGTAAACAGCAACTCTCTCTAGGATTTCCTTTCCCCCTGCTTGCTGGGAGCTCAAGAGGTGTGAATGTCTTGAGACAAGATGCATTAGAGCTTCAAGAAATTTGGGCATTAACTGGGCTGGGGGTTATTGGAAGAAACACTTGACTCATGGTTAATCTCAGAATTTGAGACAGGCTGCATGCCTAGGTCTAAAGTAGCTTGTCCTGAATTTCAGTAAAGCTTTGCCTTCATTTTTTCTCTACTGACTGAGAGAAGCCCCTACAAAACTTATTCACTCTGAGAATGTAAAGGACTTTTGGCATAGCTTTGGCTGGACCATGTCGGAGCATGAACTGAAATAAAATGAATGTAACATTATAATCACTGCCAAAGTACTGCAGCCAGAGAAGTTGTGTTAAAATGGAAAGTTAGAGAAAATTACCTCAATAGGTGTGCTTCCCTTTACCAGTCAGAACTAATGGACTGAGGACTTGATGAGTTTACTCTTCCCTTGTTTGAATTGTGGAGCTGCTTCAGAATTAGAAAATTTCAAAAGCAGCATTTGGGCTTCTTCCCCATCTAAGGGCACAATGACAAACTTCCACATCTTTCTAGCTTTTCCTGCCATACCTGAGACAAAGAGGCAGGCCAGATTAAATTCTTTGCCTAGGCACACTATTAATAATTGCACAGTTGAAGCATGGAAAGAAGAAATTACTAGTTTGATGCATCATATGACCTTGAGGTAATAGAATTTCTGGGAAATCTCTTATCAGTTTTTCCACCTAGTCCATAGGTGGAAAAGGAGTTCCCAGGTACTACTGTAGTCATTTTAAAAACTGCACACACAAAAGACCCCAAAAAGCCCAAACATGGAGAACATGTTGTAGGAACAGACCCAGATGTAAACAGCGTTTTCCAAATACGCATCTGGTTTAGTTGCTCTGGTTTTCATTCTAGAGATCACAGACATCTGCTTCTAAAACCAAGTTGATCTTTAAAGAGCAGAACTGCAGGAAAATGGAGGAGGAGGGAAGTCAGCTTTTTATTTGCTCAGGCTGGACTTCATGGAACATGGTGTGTAGAGTGCCTTGGTATATTTCAAGGATTGTCGTCTTTTATTCTCCATTCTTCTTGGTTATCCATTGCAGTGGAATTGGGTGTAGTGAGTGAAGGGAAACTTGGTTTATCTGAGGGGCCGGGTTTCATGTCCTCTAACTTGTGCAGCTCGTCCCTCTCACCCTGACAGGTCTGCAGGCAGGAATTGCACAGGTCTTTCTTTTCTACTAAGTAAAGTGATTCTATGCGTTTAATGGTGTCAATTGGCTCATCTTCCTTTGCAAATTCTGGTAAAGGGTTTCTTTTTACATTCATTCTCTCAATCTTGGGGAGCTTTTTCACACTCTTCGGGATGATGGTCAAGGAGTTGTCAAAGAGACCTAGCTCAATAAGTTCCTTCAGGGACCCAAGAGTGGTGGGAATACTCTCAAGACAGTTTAAGCCAAGGTTGAGAGTACGCAGGTTCCTGAGAAGGGTCAACTCTTCTGGGAGACCTTTTGTGGTCAACTTGTTGTTGCATAAATTCAGGTAAGTAAGGTTGCGAAGTGTGCCTATTGCTGCGGGCAGCTCATCAATCTGGTTACTATGCAGGTCCAGCCACATCAGATTCTGGAACTTCTCAATGATGTTTGGAATCTTTCTTAACATGTTTCTGCTCAAATCAATTTCCTCCACATCAGCCAGCTCCAGAAGGCACTTGGGGAAGACAGCAATGCCCATTTTGCTTAACTCAAGACGGCGCCTTCCATTAAAAAGTACCCGGACTGAATTTTTGGCCACTTTCAAGGTGATCCTTTTCCCTTGTGGACCTTTTCCCTTGGGCATCTCTCTGCTGACAGACAGGCACACCAGACCCTGTGGATAAAATGTGAGAACTCCAATAAAGCCTTTGAAAGCCAAGGCTGTTAATCATACAATTATATGTTAGTATTACTGCTAGACTTTTCTGAAGCTGGTTTTCTTTGAGGTCAGAACTTTTCAACTGAAAATCTGCAACTCTGAAAATTCTTGTTCGAAGTATTTTCAGTAGGTGAAATTATAAAAATGTTAAATGTTAAACCAGGCCTTGCTAAGTGTCTCCTCATCTGGATCCTCTAACCTTGTTATTTTGTTCATGCTGTGGGATAGAGGATCTCCCACTGCAAAGGAGCACTGCCCTCAGAAAAATGCATATAGGTGTGGGAATCAGACTTTTGACTCCTACTGATGCTCAGCATGTGTTACATGCTTCCTGGAATGAGGCCTGTAAAAGTATAGTTCACTTACTCTTGGGTGTGGTGAACTCTTTCTAATCAAAGGTCATCAAATACAGGTGCTAATTATGGCTAGTGGCAATAGAAATAGGCTGATTCCCTGGAAATGGATGACAATGTCCCTCCCAGTGAGAGTTTAGAGAGGAGCACAGGTTACAGCTGAGTAATCTCAGGTCTGGGTGCTCTGGCATTTAATTTTGAAGAGTCAAATTGCAGCTTTGATGAATGATAGTTTAGGACAAAATATAGATTTGTCAACAATACATGTCTGTATTAGAAAGACTTCACTACAAACCCTTCAGGCTTTTTGGCTACTCATTAATCATGTGTGAATACATGAAGGGGAAGCTCAAGCTACAACTAAGGCATTTCAGCTTCTTTTCAATTACATGCCATAGCCCAAAATAATGCAAAAGCATTAACCCAGCTACCACCCACTCTCCCAAGAGCCCTGTAATGAGGCAGATGCTTCAGAAAATACTAGAAGCCGAGCAGTGGATTTGGTCTTGCCCTGAGGGTGAGTTAAAACAGGTTTTTTTGTTACTTTATATGAAAATATTTAAACACAGTTAAATGTTTGTGTGTGTCATTCCCATGTTTCTGTCTCCCATGAGTACTTACAGAACCATGTTACCAAGGGGCAATGCCAATGCTGTTCTATCTATATGTTGACTGGTAACTGAAGCAAAGTACTCTACAGTGTAAATAAGTACTCTTTTCACCTTTGTTGATGTTAGTGTAATAATTTCCCCAGGAGTGAGTAGAAAGTTCTGGAGATCAAAACAGCAGGGTTTTCTAATCACAGCTCACTCATTTTAAGGATTTTATGCAATATTTTTGTTGGCAACTCTGTGAAGATAAAGTTGAGCAGTGTGGGGAATGCTAGGGCCCTACTGCTGATATACGACGTGTATCAGCAGGTGAGTCCTTTCTGGTGCACAGACGTGGGGTGACTAGCATGCTTCAGGAAAAGATCTATAGGGGAGCTTTCTTACGTGCTGGCAGAATGGAAAGAGACTTTCTGCTTCCTGTAATTGACATGAACCAGGTGACCTTTGGGTCTGACTTTTTCTTTCTTTGAATTTTGTGTTGGATGAGTTGACCAAGACACTGAGTGTTTTTTGATAAATTAAGCTTCTCAAACAAGTATGCCTTTAAAAAATGAATGGGGGCCTCAAGGAAAAACATGTCGAGTTTTTCTCCTAATTTCAAAATTATAATTTCTTTTAAAATGCTTTTTTAAAACATGTTTAAATCTCAGAAAACACTGTATTCCGTTGCTAAATGTTTTTCTGTTACTTTTCATTTAAAATCCAAGAGGGGAATATTGAGCCAAAATGTTTTCTTTTCCTATTTTACAAAATAACATCTAGGCAAAGAATCATTCAGTCGTGCCACTGTTCGGGGACCTGGTTCCCGGCCGGGGTCCCTCTGCGCTGTGCGTGCCTGGCAGCACTAGAGGGAGCCTGGCGAACAAGGTTGAGTGCTGTAGCCTTGGCAGAACCAATGCTGCAGTTCAGCCTGCTGGGTCTGAGTATTCCTCTGTCAATAACCTTTTCTAAGCTGTTACAAAATTTGAACCTGGAACTTTCAAGTTTTTAAGAAGTCCAAACAAACAGATCAGTGTGATTTTTCTCAGGACAGATCTCTTTGTATGATGCGCTGCATAATGTGCAGACTCCAGAGTTTCTTCCTGCAGCCTACTTTAGCCAGATTTTTTCACATCCAGCTGTGAACCTCTCAGATGATCAAGTCCCTAAGGAGTGCTCACTCTAAGCGCTACTTAGTTTGGGTTAAAAGTTGGAGCCATATTTCAAACTTAGAAAAATATGATTTGTGATCCTAAAAATAGGGATTAGTACTAGAGGACTGCAAAAACATTTTAGTGTGCTTGAGGACTTGAAGAGGATGAAGAGCTCTCCTGCCTCTGCATGCTTGTAAACTAATTATCAGTGTTTTACAGGGCTGTAGCTGGAGATAATGGAGCTTACTTAGCCAGGTCTCATTACCTTTGGTTTTGTGTAAGAGGGCCCTAGTCCTGTAGCCACTGATATTAAAAATTCAGGAATCACAGGAGTCCTCCTTGCATAAATGTTAATTATGCCTGTTCAATCTTACGCTCACAGTGCATCTCCTGGAATGGCAGAGGGAGAGGCAGATGTGCTGCCCTACCACCTAAGAAATGATGATAAGACTTTCCACCTGTTTTCTCTAAACCTTCACCCCACTGCTGGGTTCACCCTCTGAGTTGTTGGCAAGCCTTTTCCTCGGGTGGAGGGTGCTGTATTTCTGTGGTAAGGTCTCACTAAAATGGATCTTGACTAAAAAACCCTTTCCCTTTCTATCCACACTTGTTAGAATCTTTGGCCTGGATGGGCTTTTGAATGCCCAGAGCTTTAGGAGTGTTTAACAGAGTTTAGAAGTTGATCTGATACAGAAATTAATAGAAAATATGTGTCAAGGACATTATGCTGTCTGTGGTGCTCAGGGTTGCTGGGAGCTGCAGAGATGGAACAGACCTGAGCATCAGTACTAAGACTGTCAGTCTCTCTCTGAGGCAAGGAAGGATTGGGGATTATTCCTTATCTGCACTTAAGCACTTGCACAGGGGTCAGTCATGACCCATTGTATCTTAAGCCTGCCCTAAGAAGAAGATCTAATCCTAAAAGACTGCATATTTGGACTCTGAACATCTCTTTTTCCTTTCCCAGCCCAGGCGGGAGCAGAACTGGCCTTCTGCCTATAGCACTGCTTGGTGCTTCAGGACCTCCCTCTCTGTGGTTCTGCCTGTTATTTTCTTCTAGGGTTGGTGCTTCCTAGTTCACTGCACCCAAAGCTGCACGGGACCATCTTGAGCCCATCTTGATCTACTCTGTGAGAAATTTCCTCTTGGAATTCTGCATGCTGCAGAGCAGACGTGGCAAGCCCAGCAGAGCTCCACATTCCCTGCACTTCTCTGTGGCAGGAAGGCTGTGGGGTGGTGTGTGCCAATTCACCCATAGAACAGGTGATACTACCATCTATAGTGAAACACTTGCAGGCAGAGCTTAAAACCAGCATTTGTACAATAAATGATTTTGCATGAAGACAAACACTTCCCTGCTTACAAGCCTGTTACCATTTCTCATTGTTGGATGTGATCTGTTGTGGAAGAGATTAATACATTGACTGTCTTTAAACGCAGTCTTAAACAGGCAGGTTTAGACTAAATTCCACCATGAGTAAATAGTTTGAGAAAAGTTTCCTTTCCTAATATTCTTATTTTCCAGATGACTTCAGAGCAGCTGTACTATCACACAGTGTAATGTCACTTGCAAAACCAAGGCCCACCAAGAATAACCAAAAACATTGTTTCATCTTAACAATTCTGCCAGGCTGCCCCCTGTATATGATCTTACCAGCTAGGTAGCTCGAAAGGCCCAGAGGGTGAGGTAGGGATGTCACAAGCTGCTCTGGTTTTCTCAGTAGTGTGGGCTGTTACTGTGCAGTTGTCCTCTGTCCGCTCTTCTTTGAATAATGAATTAGTCTTTCAGTCTGTAAATAAAGCCATGAGCATGAAACACAGGACAGTTTCCTTTCCACAGTCCTGTGGATTCTGAATGGTACTTCCTTGATGGAAAATGGCAGCTCTTCCAGCTTTTGTGAGCATGCCGTGAGGAGTGGCTA
The DNA here is from genome assembly GCF_015832195.1 of Motacilla alba alba. NCBI lineage: Eukaryota > Metazoa > Chordata > Aves > Passeriformes > Motacillidae > Motacilla > Motacilla alba. The sequence continues at coordinate 18,381,198 of NC_052021.1, forward strand.
AAGGGTTCCCCCAACCCCAGGGTTCTGCTATTCAGTGTTACTTCTGCAGCTTATGAAACTTGTGTTACCAAGCAACAGGAGTGCTACGCCCTTGGAGAGTATAATGGTTGGTTCCAGAATGCAAGATCTAGCTGGATGGAAAGGAACTGAATGGCATGCAGTGCCTGGAAATGTTGTATTTAAAATTATGCCAAAAGAAAAAGCATCTGGAGCTCATTAGATGCTGTTAGTCAGCTTCTAACATTGCCTTAACTGTCCGTTTTAGTCACTTGACTATTTCATTTTACTTGGCTGTAGCACAGTGAGAGATACTTGTCTGTGTGTGTTAAAACTCAACGATGTTTGTGATATCATTCTTGCCACGTGCCAAATGGGATAGATGTGGACACAGGAGGGAAGGCTCATTCAATGGTGCAGCAGAGTACATGAGCTGCAATTTATCTGTTCATATGTATCTATCTGTCACATCTATCTGCTATATCTATCAGTGACCCTTCAAAAGTGCACTTGGTATAATGATTTCCATCTGAGCATGTGAATTTATTGAAATTTGTCCCTATGACTGAGGTTATCAAGCTCAAGCTTTTAGTAACTGATCACAATAATTTCAAAATAATATCTGAAAGAAATCCTACTATGGACGAGAAGAAGCTGAGTGGTTTGTTTAGATATTATTTACAGGAGATGCAACATTAAGGCCTCTGTTGCTGATAACAGGACCAAGATATTATTGGCATAAAGAAGCTGATGATTTTAATGTACTTGTCTGATTCCAGGGTTGGAGATTGCATTCTGCTCACCTAAACAAATTAACTGGATTTACTTGATGTGTTTCTTCATGACCTGAAGTATGCCTGAGTGCAGCATCTCCACAGTGGAAATGTTATCCCTTTGGTTTAAACACTGTGAATGCACATGGTGCAAGCAGTGTTCCATAAATGAGGGCAATTCCTTTCTCCTCACCTCCAGCCCTTTCAAGACATCCTGGTTCAAGGAGCCCTATTTGAATATGGTGTTTATTTTTTTATTTTGAATTACATCTCAATTCTTTAGCACAGATTAAGCATAACCAGATGGTGGACTGATACAGTTAAACAGGGAAGATGCTGTACCTTTAAATTAATCTAACCTAGCACTCTTCTAAGTTTGAGGGAGACAGATTCTATCATAAGGGAAAGTTGGTATTTCTTTTCAAGTCTTCTTTCCTCTGCTAATAGTATGACTTAAAGCTAAGTTGTGTCTTACCTAAAAGGAGATTTTCCTTACAATATCTTTGGTAATTACAAAGATTTTTAAAGAAAAGTTGGTTTAGGAGAGCCTTGGTAGTTTTTCAGATTGTAGTCTGGGGGATGGAAGGAAAAAAAAAAGAAAATTAAGGCAGAAATCTAATTATCTATTAAATTTATTGGAATTTTTGCATTAATTTTAGTAAGGGCAAAATCTTATCTGTTGAGATTATCTCATCTGCAATGAATCTCCAAATGGGTTGAGGTCCACCTGTTTCTAGCAAATGGCACACTCACTATCACAAGGGTGAGATCATAGTCTGATGTTAATGGAAGAGGGATTAATAAATCACATATAGAGTAGCCAAAGGTGGATCATCATTAATACACATTGTGTTTATATTCTGCCATGGCTGCTGTCCTACAAATACCTTATAAATTAAGCTATAGATAGATCTGTAGGTAGTTCTCTTTAGTTCATATAATTTCACTCCCTCTAGAACTGTAGTTATTTATATTTATAAAGCACTTCAGTTTCTTTTACGAACCAGCCTTTGATTATTTATTTATTTTAAAATTCACTTTCTGCAGTTGGGTAACTGACCTTCATCTACACTGAGCTTTTGATGTGCTGTCTAGAGAGGTGCTGTCTAGAAAAATGCTAATTGATTATCAAGGAGCAGGTTGGAATAGGCTTTAGCTGCCTGTAATGCAATTCTTGTTTCGAGACCCTGAGTCAACAGAGGAGAATGGAGAATTTCAGATCTCTGGGGAATTAGAAGGAGCATCCTCTGAGACCCAGAAAGATGGATTTTACAGAGGAGAGACTACATTTAGCCTGGCTTATTTTCATGACATGGTGAACCTGTCAACCACTTTGAGTTATGTAGTGGCTCCCAAAGTCAGCAGAGAGAATTATTTTGACCCTTGTGTGGTCTTATTAGCTGTTTAAGGCTTGTGACGAGAAGGGCAAGTGTTTCACTAGGGGATCATGGTGCCCACAAATCAACATATATATATTTGAATAACATCCACACAAGACTGGCCCTGTTTAGTCCCGTGTGAAGCATTTTATAATGCTCTCCCCTGCTCTCTAACTCAACCAGAAATCCAAAATAAACCTAGATGGTTTTAGTGAGCGAGTATGTCCCTGTGGAAAGGAAAGAACCTACTTGATCACTCTGTAACAAACAGCCTAATCCAACCACACTTCAAATAATGCCAGGAATCCTGATCCTGTTACATCCCTTTAAGATACCCTCTCTGAGTTCCAAATGTGTCTTGGAGGCCTTACAAAGGCCACACTGGGGCAGCGCTCTGTGAAATGTACATAGAGTGTGAGAGGACTTTATTTTAAAGGGTGTTCATGATACTGCTTTTATACATTCTTGGAATGTACATGGAATTCTCACATTCATGAGCCATGTGTTGTTCAAACTGGGGGTGCAACACAACTACTCAATAGAATTTCTTCTGATTTACACTGTGTAAATTGTATACACTAGTCTTCTTTTGGACAGAGTGAAGATCATATTTTTCTGTACTGGACATGAACTCTACACCTTTGTTTGTACTGGTTTCCAGAAACATAGCCTATCGTTATTAGGTTTCATATGCTTAGCTGGAGACTGAAGCAAAGCTTAGGAATTGTAGACCATGTGCCAGAATTCATCTTGGCTTTCATGCTTATGTATTCAAAACCCTTCTCTTGGACACACACATTTCTCTAAGCAAAGAATAAAACAATGTGTAAACCATAGTGTTTTTCCTTTATGTACACTATTAAATGGTCCACGATTGAATAAGTAGTAAAATTATTCATAAGCATGAGAGGTGGTTGACAAGAAATTACTACTGCCAATTCAATAAAATGGTAATGATCATAGACCATTCTGGTGTTTTATTTAGATCTTTGAAGCTACTTTAAGCCTTGCTTTGTGGATTTCTACTGTGATCCACTACAGAGCACAGGAGTAAAAAGTAGTAGTTAGTTGTTCTTGCAGTGGTTTGATAATCTATGCTGAACAGATTTCCTTACACTTCATGAAGTGAAATGTCCTGACTCTGAGCTGGCACCTTAGGATTTGTTTTACTCTTTGAGGGAAGATTCTCTCTTGCCACCAGTATTGTATCACATCAGTAAGCCTGTTTACTTTGGCAGATGAAAAGTTTCTTCAATCTGTGTACTGGTTTTGGCTGGTATAGAGTAAATTTTCCGCATTGTAGAAGAAAATCGCATTTGGATTTGTGCTGGAAGCAGTGTTGATAACTCAGGGATGTTTTAGTTATTGCTGAGCAGTGCTTACACAGGGCCAAGGCTTTTTCTATCTCTCAAACTGTTCCATCAGGACCATGGGGAGTCTTGGGGTGCATAAAACGTTGGGAGAGAGCACAGCCAGGACAGTTAACCCCCCCACCGGCCAAAGGCGTGTTCGACAGCAAACTATATCATACTCGGCATATATAAATATATATGAATGCACATATGTGTATTATATATATATACACAACCTGGGGGAGTTAGAGGCTGGGACATTCCGAGTGATGTTTGTTTTTATAAGTCATGGTTACATGTGATGGAGCCATGGAGATGGCTCAATACTGGCCTGCCAACGGGAAGTAGTGAGTGAATTCCTTGTTTTGTTTTGCTTGCATGCACATCCTATGCTTTATCTGTTAAACTATGTTAACCCACAGGTTTTCTCACTTTTCCTCCTGCAATTCCTTCATTCCTATGCAGGGACAGTGCCTAGGTGACTGTGTTGGGCTCATTTACCAGCTGGAGCTAAACCATGATAATCCAGTTGTCACTTGTCTCAGTTTGGTCTCTAGATGTTGACAAGAGCAAGTTCATGGTCTTCAGATACTGACATATGTTCTGGTTCAGTGCAGTTGAAATGAAATTTTTGTTTCCTTAGAACCTTTGACTCTTTCTTATTTTCAACTGAATTCCCCTGCTTTTTGTTGATCAGGGTTTTTTTATTTAAAGTTTTAATATCAAGTTGCATTTGAGAAGTAAAAATGTGAAAAGACATGTACATTACTTTAAAAAGTATTAAAATGACAATCCACTCTTTAAGAACTTTGTTGGTTTCAAAGTGGATTGTGCAACAAAAGTCTTTGATATGGAGACTGAGAGAGTTCTGTTTTTAAGTCAGTGTTTTCTGAATGCTTCAGAAAAGCATGAGCTTTTGAGGATAAGGCTTCAAAATAGAATCAGACAGGCTTAATGATACCTCTCATTAGCACTCTATAGCTCTACAATGGAATGAGACTGGGAATACAGACTGAGAAGTGTGGCTTAACTCAGAACAGCACTAACCTAATCAACAACACTCTGATTTTGGAATGATTTGGTCAGTGATGAAACTTCAGCATTCTAGTGTTGGTGTTCTCTCATTTCTGTGTGATGGGAGCAGGGGGCACAGGGAGCACAGATGTTAATGTGCTGACTTTCTCTTATTGTCCTGAAGTAGGCTGTTTCAATCAAATGTTTGTTCCATACAGGAAGCACTCAGGAGGGGAAAAAACAATGCTCCAAAAGTGGCAGGTAAGCTAAATCTTGGCTGCACTTAATTAAGTAAAGAATTTCAGCACACAGATATGTCTGCATACAGATGTGTATATGTGTGTGTGTGTGTGTGTGTGTGTGTGTGTGTGTGTATACACATGTACCTCAAGACCAAAGCTGTTCTCTCACTGCTGGAGGTGAGGTTGTTGGCAAGAGGAGCACAGTATTTACATCTGGTTATTGCAGAGTTTTTGCTTCTCCTGCTATGAAACATATGGTGCTACTGTCTGGCAGATTAAGTGTGATTTTATGCATATTTTTAAATTGAAACCAAAGAGAGCCACCTAGTTGAATGCCCGTTCACAGATCATCTGTACAGCTAAATCAATGCACAGATGTTTTGCTGAGCTGGGAGACATGTTTACTTTTCTGTAGCCGTGATCTTGGTGACTCAAGGCAAATAAAGAAATCCATACCTTCTTGCTTATATGTAGCACTTTGTGCAGCCTTTTCTGTACAGGCAGTTGTCCAGGGTTTTCCAATATCCAGTCTGCATGCATTTGGCTCACTTTTAAATCGAGAAAAAGTGCTGTTATGCAAATACAGCATAAAAGCACTGCGTGATTATAGACAAATGCAAGTGGCCTGTCTGAAGAAGAGACAGAATGAAGACAGGTTCTGCAGAATGCCTTGTTGTATAAGAGGTATTGTGTTGATCTGAATGGCAAAGGATGATTGATTTCACTATTTATATAATTCTTGTCCTGGTGGACCTGGGAACCACAGGCCTGTGAGGGTGCGTTTGCATGGTTTTTTAGGGGCAGAGTCTGGGGATTTTAATGCTTGTTTCCTTTCCCTGCAGAAGAGGGAGATCAGCAACTTTGATTACCTCATGTACCTGAACACTCTGGCTGGCCGCAGCTACAATGATTACATGCAGTATCCTGTGTTTCCATGGGTCCTTGCTGACTACCACTCTGAGGTCAGTGCTGGCTGCAGAATTCCCTACTTTCTATGGTAGAAACTGCACAAAGGATTGGTGAGTGATGCCATTGAAGCAGAGGGGTCTAGACCAAGGATTTAAAATTTGAAGTAGTTAGTTTGAACTGTACTGATTCCATAAGATTAACTTAATCTTCAAGTCAGCAGACTGAGGATCATGTTCTGTGGATGAACATCTGTTTAACACAGACCTAGTTAAGGACATGCTGCATCAGCTCAGCAGACAGGCATGGGCAGGTTTCTGTGAACACAGAGGAGGAGTATTGGACAGAAAAGCCTTGAGAGCAATTTGCAACATGCCAGGTCATGAGTGAAACTTCCAACATAGCCTTGCCACTCCCAGTGTCACTGAGATAGTTATGATGTCTAAGATCTTAAAATCTTCATCTCTGCTCGGTTTCTTTTCAGACTCTCAACCTCACTGATCCTCATACATTTCGAGACCTGTCAAAGCCCATGGGAGCACAGACTGTGGAGAGGAAACAAAAGTTCATCCAGCGCTTCAATGAAGTAGAAAAAAGTGAGGGTGAGTGTTTTAGGAGGCTAATGGACAACAGAGGCTTGAGTCCCCTCAGAATACCCAAAAAACTTTGCAGATCTGTGGCTAAGGGAAACACCATGCCAAGGAGAGCCTCTCTCACTGCTGTATACAAACTGACTGACAATTCAAAGATAAATGTCCCTTTGAAAGAAATGCAAGTACTGCCTTATGTGCCTTGTACTGCTGCATTCTGTTCTCTTCCCTTGGATAGGAAAAAAAGCTACAGCAGAAAGCAATATTCCCTGGAAAAACTGTGCTGTTAGCAAAGCTGCACACATTGGTCTTATTTGTTAGCTAAGCTACATGTAGAAGACTGCTGCATGCAGGTTAACAGCTACCTTAAGAAAAGGAAACAGAATGTTGAGGCTCTGAAGACCTCTGAAGAGAGGTCTCTTGACCTCTGAAGATCAAGGCCTTTTTTTGGCCTACTACTAGAGAAAGGGATGGTCTGGAAAGTTAAAGGTGTTATTCTTCAGAAAATGAAATGTGGAAGGCAAAATATGAACATAGTTCAATAGCAACTGTGCATATGCAATGCATGTATTCAGTGCAAGGAGTGCTGAAGCTCACAGGTCTTTGAAGACATCTGCTTAAAATACCATTCCCTGTTTAGTTGTGTTGTGGTAACTGGATATTATGAGCTTTAAATGGTGGGGTTTTTTACTGGAATCTGATTTGTGTGCAATTTCCAGGAGACCTGTCAGCCCAGTGCCATTACTGTACTCACTACTCATCAGCAATTATAGTGGCATCTTACCTGGTCCGAATGGAGCCATTTACCCAGACCTTCTGTTCTCTGCAGGTAAGGGGGCAAGGTAACTTCCCTTCTACTTCTCTCCTGCTCCTTGTTATGAACCATGTAGTGCATTACTGTGGCTGTGTAATGAAGGGTTTAGTTCTTCTGACATTTGATGTACTCTATATGTGGACTTGGGGCTTACTTGGGGCAATATTTATGCCATGAAAGTTGAATTCAGTGAAAACAGCTTAAGGGGACCATGGTTGATGTGAGGGAGAAGGATTATTTAGCTTTGTGAGAGCTGAGGCATGCAAACAAATAGATAATGTTTTATTGCCTGTCTGACCATAAGCTTCTGGCTTTGGGGCAGATGAGACTTGGTATGATTTTCTCTAAGATGGCAGGTCTTCTAAGCCCAAGTACACTCATACTGGTTAGTTCTTGGAGCTTGCTGTGGTGGCATAAAGAACATTCCTGGGCCAGGTGAGGACATATAGGTTCTGGTAGGTGTGAAATGATAGGGACCGTGGGATCAACTTCCTGAAGAAGTGGGATGAGATTACATCCAGTGCTCCAGAAGGAATACTTTGTGTATCTTGTTCTGAACTTGTTACTGTTTATACTGTGCCATGGCTTTCACCATGGAAATTTAATGTTGTGTGTACTTTTCCCATCTGCCCAGCATATAGGGGCACCAAATTTCCCGATTGCCCTTTTCAGCAGGCAGTTGGTAATGCTCAAGCAAAAACACTTGGGCTGTAGCAGAGTTTTTACCCTCTTTTCTGTAATGTGTTGTGTTATAACGGGGTCTACCAGGAGGACCAGTCCTCCAAGGTGTATTTTTTAAAGAGTATCTTGCTGAAATCTACCTACCCTTGTGAAGAAATACAGGAAGATAGCTTGGCCAGAATATTTCACACTTGGAGAGTGCTGTATGCATAGTGCAGGATGGCCATGTCTCCTGCAGCTTTCCACGTGCTTTGCTGTTGTGGTTTGGGTTTTTTTCCAGTGAAGTAATACAAATAAAGTGCTGTGTTAATTAAGTAATAAGCCCTATGATATTGGCTGTTACCAGCAGTAGCTGATGGGTTAGTGAACCACCTGAGGCAATGGTTGCCATCACACTCTGTGAGCCATATGTTAGCTGCAGTCATGAATGACTGTGGAGCAGTTATTTCTTGTTGTAAACAACATAGGCTGTTGGATCTCCCTGGCACACTTTTCATGCATAATGAGTTTGCAGTCTGAGTGAATGCTTTGTGGCTGTGTTTGTGTGAGCAGCAGGTAACCAGCAGTTTTGTGAGCATAATTATCTTCAAAGGCTACTGAGATCTCAAACATGTAAAAAATGTTCTGGGTGGGGACCCACTAAAATAAACTGTTGAACTCCTTCTGTTCTTATTCTTCTGCTTTTATGTTGGTGCATGTTCAGCTGAGCTCAGTGTTGTCATGTCCCCCAGGTGACTGGTCCTGTGGTAGCTTAGGAATTGCTAACTGTGAGATGCTTTCAGGCAAACAGCAGATCAGAGAACTGTATGATCAAGTTAATGTCAGGTTGCGAAAAGAGAACTCCCGCACTTAAGCTCTTGGAAGGGTGCTGCTCCCTTTGGGAGCTTTGAAAGTTTCTCAGCATCTTAAAAAGTGAAAAAGCTACATTTATATCTGCAAATGGACAGTCTGAATACATGACAAGGACATGCAACAACTTGGGTGCACTCTCCATGAAAAATTTATGTTGGCATAACGTTTTGTCTCTCAAGTCAAACAGTTGATTTGCACCTGACCACAGAAGCACTGAAGTGAGGAAGCATTGCCTTCAGTAGTGGGACTGTACAGGAGAAACCTTATTTAACTTTTTTTAAGTGTATTGAAATATGACTCTGGATAAAATTTGTATGTGCTGTGCATATTGTACTGGAATGGAGGAAAAACTGGCATATCAAACAGGTATTGGTTGGTACCTCCTGGTTTTCTTTTCAAGAATTGGTCTCAGTACCACAAAAGTGCAGTAAGGTTTCCATGTTTAGTGTCTTTATTGGAAAGGCATTCCAGGACCTACCCTCAATACTGAGATTTGTTTTTGATCAACTCATCTCTCTTATTCCCTTTTATTCTTATCCCACTCTTGCATTTCAGCTAACAGGTTGACTTTTCCTGACATTTCCCTCTCAAAAGTACTTACAGAGAGCAGAGTCTTTACTTTTCATGGTGTTACTGACCCTCGAGCAGTCACTACCAGCAGGGAGCAACTTCTTAGCATCTCTGGGCACCTTGTAAGTCTTTGCACCTTCATAAGCAACTCTTAGAAACACTGAGGTCTTTGGGTCTTGAGCACAACCAAAGTGATGGATGCTTAGTGTTACAAATTTGTCAAGTTCTGACTTCTCTCCAGAGACCATTTTGCCTACTTGCTTTGTATATATCCTGCTGGACTGCAGTTCTAAAAAGCATATTTTTCCACTATTTTTGATGACAGTAAGGCCTCTACTGAAAGGAAAGAAAACAGACTTACTGTGTCTAGCTGTAGAAAAGTCATAAGAGTTCGTTGTCTTGCAATCTAAAAGCATAAAGCAATTCTTGATTCTCTTTTTCCCTTTCAGTGCAGTTTTTGCATTCATAGAGAGAGAAAACTCATTAATTCTGATATAAATATATGCAAATAAATTTATTAATATAGGAAATGGGAAAATCAGTTATTGCTTCCTTTATAAATAATACAGGCTTAAGTTTTAAAGATATTACTTTTCCCTAAAATGAATTAGACAGCCAGGGAAAAAATCACATTTTTTCGTGGTGGTAATATCTTTAACCAGATTTGTCGCGCTAACAGCATTTCCTATGTATATATTATTTTTATTTAATACAGGTAATCTTTTTATTACAAATCATATTGTTTCTCAGGAGATTACCACCAGCTCTCATAAAAGCTGCAAAAAAAGATGAAAAAGCATCAATCACCACCAGACACAGCACACTGTGTGCAGATTAAATATACAAAGCCCTTTAATATGCTTCAATGAGATACTTGTTAGCTGTTGATTTATTTATAGTCCTTCTTCTACTCTGTTTTAATTTCAATTTGAATTTGACTCCAAGGGTCCCTGCCTAATAATGATCAAGAGCAAGATGACCTTGTGCATCAGATTAACTCCAGATAAGCTTGCTCATGTGATTAGCCACTTTTTCACTCTGTCCCTTGAATGGGTGTGGGAAGGCTTCACAATTGTCACTGGTATAGGGAAGAAGGGCAAGGAGGTAAAGCAGAACTATGCTGTCATTTAGAGATGAGGCTGGACCAGAAGCCTGACCAGAATTCACCTTAGGGGAAAGAGGGGTAGGATCTTTCCATCTGGAATATATGTTAAGTTTTGGTGTGACGCTGTCTCAAAAGACAAGCAAGGAATGGGGCTTCAGCACTTGGGGTTTATTGACTATTGTCTTCTGATAACGTATTCATGAAAGTATTTCTCCTTTAAAAAAGATATGGCAAAAATTACTTCTTGACTTGCAGTTGCCAGACTGAGCAGAGCAGATCTAAAGGAGTTGCAACCTAAGTTTGGCAGGGGGAGCCAAAAGGGCAGTGGTTCTTAGCATCAGAAATCCATGTGGGAGCTGCTGCTGGGGTTCATCTGATCCATGGGAGTGGGATCCCATCCCCACAGCATGAGTGCTTAAATGTTGTTTGCCTATATAAGAAATTGCAAGTCAAAACTTCAGCTGATTGTTACTGTGCAAAGTACAGCATCCTCCTCATCTGGCACATGCAATGGTCTACAGGCAGAGAATAAACTAACTGAAGGTTTTGTTTTTCCAAGAGGTCAGCCATAGACACAACCTGACTGCATCTCATATCTTAAACAGATTGACTCTTGCACCTCATCTGTGTTTTAGCATCTTCATTATACAATCCTAATGGTTTCTTCTTTTTGCCTAGGGAAGCAGCTTTGAGGATTGAATGGTTGAGAGTGAGCAATCATTCATACATGTTCACTGTACTGCAGAACTATTTAAAAGTACTCATTCTATCTCTTACAATCTCTCTTGAGCCCTGGCAGCGGGCTGTAGAGCTATGTCCCATGACATATGATCCAAATTAATTAACCCCAATGAGAAATATCTATATTATATCTATATTAGGCTGAGAGCTCTGCTGCCAGCACCTGAACTAGGTATTGAGAAACAATTTAGTTCTGTCACTTTGGTACAGTTAAAAAGTCAGCTTTTCTCTAAAATATTGTGGTGTTTCTGACAAATTCATTCAGGTGATCTCCAAAAACCGACTTTTACTTGGTTATTTCCATTATTATAGAAATTTTATGTTACATTAAATTCCTCCATACTCCATATAGGGTTCCATGTTTAAAGGTAAACCTGGATTTTCACAAATGCATACAGTATCTGAGATCCCATTAGGAAATTCTGTAGGAAAAATGGTTTTGTTAGAAGGCATGTATCCTTCATTCAGTAAATGACTTTTATTTTAATTTCCCCTTGAGGCCCTACTTCAGAATGATGTCCTGGGATACTAAGGCCATTTTTGTCTAGTGTTTGACTCTCATTAATCTAAACTTATTCAAATATTCTCAAGGTGTGAGATAGTTTTTTATCTCCTTCATTGCTTACCAGTTCAGCTCAGGCCCCAGAAATTATTTTGCTCTCCCTTCTTTATGCTGTCCTTCCTTCCCATACAGAATGACCAGTGTCTGCACACTCTGCACACTGGACCTTGCCTGGTTTCCTGGATCTAATTAATGTTACTTCAGTGGTAACCTCCCCTTCTCCAAGGATTTTTTTCACAGGAGAATTGCACATGAGATTGTTCCCAACTGTTTGGGTTACAAGTGAAGTGGTCCATTGCTTGCAAGCCACTCTGGGATGAAATAAATTAATTGCTTTCAGAAGCATTAAAAATGGGCATGGGGATATTCTCAAGCTGCCCATGATGGGTCCTGCTTGCCTCTGTAGTTGCAGGCTGTGCTAAGACTCCAAGCTTTATGGCCTCTCAACATACATATTTACAAATCAGGACTAAGAAAGCTCCTAGCAAGGTGACAGTGTATGGAGCTGGGGCAGATCTTGAGATATCCCCTTATCAATCATGTGATAAGGAGCATTGCAAAATTGGCTAAGATATTTTTAATGTAACAGAATACTCACACTGAAGTCCTTTTTTCTGTCTCCATTTCACAGGGTGGGAGTTTTGATGTTGCAGACCGGATGTTTCACAGTGTCAAGAGCACATGGGAATCAGCATCAAGGGACAACATGAGTGATGTCAGGGAGCTCACCCCTGAGTTCTTTTACTTGCCAGAGTTCCTAACCAATGCAAATCACTTTGAACTTGGTAAGTTCTAGAAGGATATAAGTGTTTCTCCCAGCATTCTACCAAAAGGAGAGATCCAGCTCATATGTTGAGAGTTGGTGTGGACTATATGGATGAGTCTTTCTAACCATGAGATCAATTTTTATTTAAATAATACTACAAGAATACAAGCTTCTGAAACTGAATTATGTCAGAAGAACCAAGTTTCCAGCCCAGGAAAAGAAGCAAGTAATTCCTATTAATTTCTGGGCAAAAGAATTACATGTCTTATCACACAGAAGTGGAGTTTTATTTAACCAATCTAGTTGACTGCTTTTGAAAGTTTGGCCTACATTATCATTATTTGTGTAACTATTGAAAATGTATTCTTCTTCTTTTGTTAAATGGTGTTAGTGAAAGGTGGTTTTGGTTTTGTTTTTTTCACTCTACATGAGATCACAAGGTGATTAGTTTCCAAATGTCCTCGCTCTCATTTTCAAAGGTTCTGCACAACTCACATGAACTTGATACATTTTCCTTGTCCTCAAGCAGCATCACAATCCCCTCTGAATGTACACTGTCTCCAGACCTTTCTGCATCCATGATGAAGGCTCAGAGAGAATCCAGGAAAAACACGAGTCAGAAACAGGCATGGCAGTTCTGACTCACTTCACTTTACAGGACTTTCACACCATTTGCAATGCAAAGCTTCTTTCTTTAATAGACACTGGTTGGTTAACAATTAAGGCAGAGGAAAAATACCTGAAGAATCATCTTGAATTTGTGACAGCAAAGGCAACTTCACCAATTGAAATCTAGTTATAATTGTATTTAAGGTATCAGTGAAATGAGGCATGCTAAAAGATAGTAATGTTTATATTTATATATTTATTTCTATATTTATATATAAGAATAAGGCAAAAAAATCTGTTACAAGTTTGTTGAAAGATAAGAAAGAATTAGGGTAGTTTCCTCCTGAGAGAAGGCCAAGAAATAAAGCCTGGTTGAAATCAAGATACAAGAATTGAGTGCGGGGACCCAAAGGGCACCAGAGTCTTGCCAGTAGAGAGCAAATATACAGGAAGATTTTAAAACCAAAAAGCCAAGAACCCAAATCTTTTCACTGCTAAATTGCACAGAAACTTGTGGTCCCAGAGCTGAACCTCAATTTAGATTTGAGTTCATCCAGTTGCACAACACCGTGCTCTGAATTAAGAACATACGCTCACCTTCTGAAAGGGATCAGGTTGCAAAGGACTTGAGAACAAAATCCCTCTCAGTGGCTGCTTTGGTCGGAATATTTGGCAGTAAGGCCTGCAGGATTATGTATTAAAAGGAATTTGTGCAAACACATTTGTCTTGTCTCCTTTTGCATTCTGTACTAAAATGGCTTGTGCTGAGGACATGCATATTTTTACTGAGTTAGTGACAATTACTAGAACATCATCTCACTGCTTTATCACTGGATAGAAATCCCAGAACACTGGTTCTTTGGTCTTCTATGGCCCTAAATTTGATGAACCTGAAACTGCATGTGGGAAAATCACCTCCAATTCCCTTAACTTCAGTGTTTTAGTAAAGTTGTTCCTATTTTCAATGTGTCTGACTCTTGTTTTGGATTCTCCCTTTGTAATTCCTGCAGGCTGCATGCAGGATGGAACAGTGCTGGGAGATGTGCAGCTTCCTCCTTGGGCAGATGGAGACCCCCATAAATTCATTTTTCTGCACAGACAGGTCAGTGAATGTAAAGATTTATGACAAAATGCTGTCTGGGTCCCACTGAAAATGAAGCTCTGAAGGCCAGAGTCACAAATGAAAACGTTGGATCCAAATGCCTCCTGTCTTTCTGAAGTTTGTGTTGGTTCTGAACTTTGCATGACTGTTTCTCTGCCTAACAATTCACTTTCAATCAAGGCAAACTTTCCAGACCAGATGTGGATAGCATGTAGGTTTGTGGCATGAACATATCTCAGCCCAAAAGTGTGAGAGAACATAATATAATGCACAGGAATTTATATGCATACAGTTCCATGTTGTTGCTAACAATCTGTGTGTTTATTTAAATTATTTATTTCCATCTGTGAGTCATGCCAGAACTAAAGGTTCTTTTTTTTTGGGGGGGGGGGGGTGAGATGGGGGAAACCTAATGTAATTCTCTGCCCTTAATGGAGTCAGCCTTGGCAATTTGAAAGCAAATAGCTCTACGGTCCTGAGACTTACTACAATTAGTGCTGTCTATTAATAGTTAGAAAGTCTTCCGTGTGATGTCATCTGCTACATAAAAGTGAATGCAAGTGCAATTCTGTATGAAGATTGTTGCATTGAACTCAGACTTTGCAGCATAATATCTTGGTGCAAGAAGAATAATGCTAAAATATATTTGAAGGAAGTTAAACTTCTGTCTTGCTGCTTTATGTATTTTGAAATGGATAACTCTTGTTATGGATAACCTACTAAAAATTTTGTATTTAATCATTTTGAAAATGCAATTATCTACCAGAGGGTTTTTTTTTGTCAGAGAACTGATATGGAGATTAAAAGGCATGTTCAGAATGTTTAATTTCTTGTACATATATAGTAATAGGTATTACTGAGACCGACATCTCTGAAGCTGTGTAGAATATGACTTAGAGGCTCAGAGCCCTGTTCACACTGAAAGCTGATGGGAAGAGAGATCTGAGCTTTTGTCAGTGCCCATAACCACAGTTACTAGGAGGAAGGAGATCCTCGTCTAAGTTTTGTGAGCACTGTAGACATGCTGCTGGAAGTACAGTCCTTACTAAAATGAAGAATTGAGTCCAATGAATGCCCTGTCTCCTTATTATTGCAAATTGGTTTTGGCCATTGAGGTCAAATATGCAACAGTTCCCTCATATTCCTCAGTGGCTCCATGGAAAGCATGGAGATTTTGGGGCTGGTTCCTTTTGCTGCTCTGTCTTGTGGTCTTTCCAAGGTGCTCAATCTCTCTTTTCCAGTGCCCCAAATAAGGGAAAGGCAACACTGTCCTTCTCTACCAGCTCTGCTGCAGAAAAAAAGCCATGTATGACTGAAAGATGCTGCAATTTTATACTGATGCTTTTTAAAGGAAAACACAGAGAGACGTCCTGTCTATTCTATTGTGGTTGGTTGGAGTGTAAGCTACTGAGCTCCTTACTGCTTGTGTAAGGCACTTGGATACAATGGAAAAATCTGCTTTTGCCTTGTGCTTTAGGGTAATGGTGCAGTTTGGAAATCAAACTACACTCATCACTGCATAGCATGGGTTTAGTTTCACTGTAGAATGATCTCAGATTGTGTGAACTAGATTTTTTTTTGATGAAATGAAAGAAAAACTGCACTCCAGTTGTGTGCTCCAGATGCTGGTCGCATTCAGCCTGCAGGAAAAATCTGGATTTAGTTGGAAGTAAAACCCCAAGAGTGCATTTAATGTGGATACTGGGTGCTCTCTACCATTTGTTTACAGAACTGCTTCCACTGGGTTGTACTATTTAATAACATTGGCACAGCTGATTAATTAATTTAAATCTCAAATAGGAACAGCTTAGTAAATGAAAGATCATGTTTATAGACTTGTGTTCTTAATAATTTGCCAGACCTGATCAGATTTCCTGTACAGTCAGTGCAATATTGTCTCTTCAACAATAGCTGATACTAGGTACTGCACATGGGAGTGCAAGAAATCTTAATTAACCTGCCTGGAAGACTTTGTCTAACCCTGAAATGAAGAGTCAGAGATCTTGAATTTTGAAACATGAGGGTTTCTGTCTCCTCTGATGATATCCACAAGGCTGGAGGTAGTAATTACTGGCCATTTTTAGGAGACTTCACAACGAGTTTGGTGCATAAAACAGATGGAGGTTGACACTGTTTTGAGGTTTGACTATTGCTTTCAACAATATGAGAGCAAATAATTGTTCTTGACATAAAGCTCTGAACAGCTTCCTGTTTCATGCTTAATAAGTTAGAAATCTAGTCCCCTAAATAAATGTATTTACTTCCTCCCTAAACCCCAAGTTCTCCCTCCCTGGCTGGGCTTGCCATAGTGCTCAGTGAAATTCTGAGAGGCTGCACAGTTACAGCTCTGTTAGTTGCTCTGTTTTGCTTTGGCAGGAATGCCAGTCAAAATTTACAGTTTGTAATTCATGGACTAACTGCTTTTATTAATGAGTTCTGAGTCTGCTCAGGGACAGATTGTACACTGTGCTTGTTCTGTGAGCTGCCCTGTGATCATTATAGCTGTGGGCACGGTCATTTACACCAGCTGCACTGGGCAACTGCCTGCTCTGTGAAATGAGCCATTGTTCTGGATCCCATTAGTTTGTTTATTTCTGCTGTGCTTTGGGTGGGCTGGTCTGCTTGGAAGACGTTTCACTGAGCATCAGGGATTACTCAGTCAAATGATTCGGAGATAGGAAAGCGCTTTTAATAATGCTTGACACTGCTGCTTGAATCATTGGGCAAGGCTGTTTGGGAACACACAAAAGTTTGGTGAGGCAGGTGATGGCAGGAGCAATAGTATTTAGTGAAGCCTCATGGGTAAAACTGGCTAACCTGTTGGTGGGCACAGGTTCAGCTTGAACTTGTGTCCCCTGCTTCTGAACTTGCTGTCTGGGTTTTCCAAGCTCAAGTTTTCCTCTGTGATTGCATTGAGCTTTCTATGGAGCTTACATTTAGGTGTACATATTACCTTGTAGCATCTCCTCCAGTCTTCTCCAGTAGTAATTATTCATTCTGGTCCTATTAATCCACCTGCCAATCACTGTGGGTGCCAAGATCTGTGGAATGCTTTCGTTTTGCTTTGTGGCACCTACCTGTGTTGTTGCTGAGGATATTGCTCCTGGTGTCTGTTAAGTCAAATATGTGGCACCCTGTCCTTCTGTTTCCTGTGGGGGTCCAGTTTGGTCTCTTTTAGTGTTTTTTGAGGTTTGATTGACTTACAGAGTATTTGTCTCCAGCAAGGACTGGAAAGCAGTAATACATTTGTAATGGATGCAGTCTAGTGAATTCAGTCATTTTGTTTTGGTTCCAGGCACTGGAAAGTGATTATGTCAGTGCCCACCTTCATCGCTGGATAGACCTTATTTTTGGCCACAAGCAGCACGGCTCAGCTGCAGTGGAGGCAGTTAACACCTATCACCCTTACTTCTATGGAGACAAGATAGACCTCAACAACATTAAAGATCCTCTGATTAAGGGCACTATCCTGGGATTCATCAGCAACTTTGGACAGATACCAAAGCAGGTACCACTTTATCATGAGAGTAGAGAACATGATCTATCTTGATCTTACAGTATTTTTACTGCAAACCAGTAATATTAACTTAAATCAGAAACACCATCTGATGTAAATCTGCTGAAAGATGAGCTGTAGGCTTTTCCAGACTGTGTATTACCTCAGTATACACCCCCACTTTCCAACCATGCTGCTCCTGTTGTACCCTATACAGCTGCAGCATCAGTGCTGGGCTCTGCTCCTTCAGTACAGTCACCCAAGTAATCACTAGTCTGGGAATAGGTATAATCTCTGAAAACTCAGCTCAAAGTCTCACCTCTGTTTTCTTTCTTGTCCAGAATTGTTGGGATTAGCTTTCTGTCTCTCTGAGGGATAGAGGGATGTAGTCTGATAAAAACGTAGTATACGTAAGGTTTTATTTCAATTAAGAGGTTTATGTATGGTGGTCCTGGAGTTTGTGATTAAGGATTTAAACAAGTGTTTCTCCTGCATGGTCTTGCAAATAGAGATTTATTTTTCAATGACGTTCCTTTGTTCTAGCTCTTCACGAAACCACATCCATCTAGGAATGCTCAAGGGAAAAGTTCAGCAGGAAGAGAGACTGGGCTGTTCCTTCACTCAAGTGGAATTCTTCCTCCTTTTGTGAGCAGTCTGCAAAATCTGAAGCTCTCACCAGTTGCCATTAAAGGTGCTGCAAAGGCTGTGTTCCATTTTCTGAGCTAACAAGTGCGCAATTTGTGGATAGG
This sequence comes from Motacilla alba alba, assembly GCF_015832195.1. NCBI lineage: Eukaryota > Metazoa > Chordata > Aves > Passeriformes > Motacillidae > Motacilla > Motacilla alba. The sequence continues at coordinate 18,399,498 of NC_052021.1, forward strand.
ATGAATCTGGGTTTTCAAGATCACAGAAGTAGTCACACTGCTTTGTACAAGCTGGCTCAATCAAGATCCCTCCTGCCAATTGTGATTTTTGTACCCTTGTATTAGGAGTGGGCACTGTAAACTTCTTCAAACTTCTACTGTAGATTTGGGAACAAAATTTTTTTAAGACGTCACCCTCTCGGCACGCATTTATGGTGTCCACCAGAGAGGAGTGTTTCCACTATTGTGTGTGAAATCTCAGTTTCAGAGTGGATTTCTGTCTGTGGGCCTGGGCAAAGCACTGAGCCCAGATGTGAGACTTGCCAGCCTCACCACACAAGCTGAGCAAGGAGAAAAGTTAACATAAGTGCTCTAAACCCAACAGAATTAAATATTTTCTCTGTCTTGCCAGACTATCCCAAGGGAGCTATTGGGCACATTGTTCACACAGAGAAAGGCATCCTGGCTGTCGAAAAAAATAAAATTTTGATTCCTCCTCTTTGGAGTAAAACATTCTGCTGGGGATTTGAGGACTTCACCTGCTGCTTTGGCACCTATGGATCTGAAAAGGTAAATAAGAAAAACTCTAAGAATTCAAGAAGTTAGTTATATGTTGTGGTCTTTGACTGGTTTGGGCATCCATTTCAGAGGCTGTTGGGGAGCTGATTTCAGAGGATGCTGTGCAGGACTTTCTCACAGTCAACCTCCTTGAGGAATCTCAAGTTGGATATCCAAGATAGTGTAAAATGATTTTAAACTGGTGAAAACATGGCATTTGCCTCTAAAGTTTTCCATCCAGTGATTGTGTTGTCCATAGGTCATAAGGACAACACAAGGTCTCCTGGTCACTGATTAGAAATTTCATTGTGCAGAAATTTCTGCTGGAATTAAGACAGAACCATCTGTCAATTCCCCTCAGGCTCTAGCATATCCCAGTGCTATATTATTCAAAATAATGAAGTTAATACTCTTAATTCTTTGCTGTTAAAAATAAATGGTCTATACCATCACACTGCTTGTTAGGGCACTTGACAGATCTAGTTTCTTCCTCTGCCATAAATACACTGATTTTTGGATTAATTTGGGACAATGTTATACAAAGAATTCTGAGTTAGCTTAGTTACCAGAACAGCAAGTTAACAACATGTAATTCAGCAAGACACTGACTTGGATATTTGTGCAAGTGGCATTCATGATGTTTTTACAGACATACCCAAAGTCAATGGAAATGAAAAAGCCATGAGATATATTTTAATTTCTGCACCCTGTTTAATAAAATCAGTGCTTAGCAGTTCATAGTGTTGCTGCAGGCATCAATTATTCAGTTTGTCACTTCAAAACTCAGGGTGATGCTGAGCATAGTGAGTGTGATTACACAGTCATTGTGAGAAATAGTTGGGAATCCAACTTGAATTTTCTCTGGGACATTAGCTTATAAGAACTTCAGTCCGTGTTGTAAGCAGGTAAGGGTTTGTTCTGTCTGTGGTAGGGGATTTGTAGCTGTGCCATCCAACTCCACAGAATCATTGGCACCAGAGTGTTGTCCCAGTTGTGCGGGGGAGAGCTGATGCAGAATGTGCAGGAGGATGCTTGTGCTGTGATTGTAGCAGTGTGTAATAGACCTGACACTGCTTTAGACTGATTTAGGTGCTGCTAACAGAGCACAGAATGGAATTTAGTGCTTTGTCTTTTGGCTTTTCAATCCAAATAAGGGAGGGTTTGAGGGCCTGGCAGTAACTCTGTTGGCAGTGGTCATCACAGCCTGAGGCTTTTTTAATTTTTTGATTTTTTTTTTAATCTACATGTAATGTTTGCCTTCTGTTACAATATGTTTGGCAGAATGAGCTTTCCTGAAGTTGTGTAGTAAGTGTGGCACAAAAGGAATCAGGACTCAGATCTCCTAAGACATGAGATACTGAGCTTTGTTCAGCGTTCCTGTTTGGTCTCTGGAAGATGGCACAGCTGCATGCAGCCACAGCCTGTGCAGGTCCATATGTTCACAGCTGTGCTCACATAGAGACTGGTTATGATGAGCTTTTCTTTCTTAGATTTAAAATATAGAGGGTCAGTTTTGAAAATTGAATCTGTTATTTGGTAATAATAAATACATAGTATCACCCAATGAGAATTTGACTTAAAGATGCTTTCTTGTACAGAATGTGACTACATTTGAGTGCATGGCAGACTGGGGAAAGTGTCTTTGTGCAGTGTGTCCTTCAGCAAATACTATCATCACATCTGGAACAAGCTCAGTTGTGTGTGTCTGGGAATTCTCTCTGGTCAAGGACAAAGTGAAATGTCTAAACCTGAGACAGGTAAGTACTGTGGCTTTTCTGCTATGGAAAGCTTGATGAAACCCAGAAGATAAAGTTTTTATCTCTCAGATGATTGTCAGAAGAAGTACCTTTGTTGAATAAGAAGGCAGGAAAAAACTAGTAATCGGCATGTGACATGTGACAGCATGTGTCAGGGTAGGAAGCTGATAATATGCTTTATACCAACAGCTCATAGCTATGAGTGCCACTTAGTGGATTTTTTTCTCTTTATTAGTATTTTCAAAGTTCATAATGATAAAGGAAATAATGAAGATAAGGCATATTTTCCTCTCTTGAAAAGCCCTTGGGTTATATTCAGAAACAAGTATCACCTGGAGATAATTATATATTGTTCAGAGCTGCTACTGCAGTGGACAGGATCTCTAAAATATCCTGGAGGTGGAGATGAAGGCACAGCAGGCAAAGTTCTTGATTCTTTTTCTCAGCCCTAATTCAGAACATAAAAGGTTTATCTGTCACTCTGTGAGGGAGGGATGCATCCAATAAGAATGCTGTAGTTTTTGTCCTCATTATCCAAAGCCTTGAAGTGGTTGTTGATTTAGAGCTCATCTGTAGTCACCAACCACCTGTATACATGCTATTTCATTCACAATACTGAATTCTCCTGCAAGGTTTGTGTGGTTCAGCTATGGTGAGTTCTCAGCTTTACAAGTAGAACTAGAGTACACCACTGTCATATCTGGAAGGTAGCCTGGGGCCCTTCTTCCCTAAAGAAATGAAGATACTCTTGATTAAAAAACTCTGCTGCTTTTAGGCAGACAAAGGGTTCATTGATTACCAAGGTCTCCAAGTGTTAGAGACTTCTTCTGTTTGTTCTGGAGGGGTGTTCAGATGTTTCAGTGCTCTTCCTGCCTTAAGCCAAAACATATTTTATTTATCATTAAATGAAGTGAAAAACTTCATTGTCTGCTGGAATGCCAGAGAAGTATTTAGATCTTCATTTATCAGAAATTCCTGGTGGAATTTGTGTTGAAATTAGCGGAGGATACTGTTTTAGAGCAGCCTCTCTTTTGAGGTTTATGCTGTTAAATGCTGTAGAAGACAGAAATATGAGAGAAGATCTAATGACCTTTTAATCCCGCTGGTTATTATTCCAAAGGAGGACATGAATATAGAAATGGAAGAAATGGCAGTAGACAAAGTCATAAGCAATAATGTTCATCAGCATCTAAATGATACTAGTTAGGGCGTCAGTCTGAGTTTCAGGCAACCAAAGAGGCTGTCTTTTATCTGCATTATAATGTCTTTCTCTTTAACAATCTAAAATCAGCTTTGCTGATGTGTTCCGCTGTGATTAATTTGGTATTACCCAAAATCCACAAAGTGGTATGAGATCATGCAATGACAAATTTTGTATTTTTTCCTTTACTTTGCCAGCAAAGGTTTTTTTTCCTTTTTATGACTGTCTGGACTGGATGTAAACTTGAACTATGGTTCTAAATGTCTTCCAGTGAATTACTTTCTGCTTTCCTGTAATTCACTGTTTCATGGTGGCTGCTTTTTCTGCTGAACAAAAAAATTCCTGAGAGAGTGAGCTTTGCTTAAGAACAGCTTATGTGCTATAAAGTGGATGCTATTCACTTACCAGCTGTCTCAAGGGACTGACACATTCTGGTTTGGAGTGTAGTAAAGTACAGAAACTATATTTCTGCAGAAAAAGTAGTTTTTGCCTCTCTAGTGGGATCTGCTTCCACAGTTTTGTGGAACACTAAAGATTGAGCATAATTGCCTCAATATTGATCCATGCAATTTACTAACAGAGGGATCTGTGCAACCCAGTTGCCAGAATTTCTGGGCCAAATGAAACACTTGAGCAAGGTGTTCTCTCTACCTCACAGACCTCTCAGGAAGGTGTGGAGCACTTCTGTAGTGTGTCTGTGTCCTTGTCACCCAGTTAAGTTGAACAGTCAAACTTGGTTTAAGTTTTCATGGACTAAACATCCTTGCAGTGATCCTTGCATCCTTCTTTTTTGTCTTTTGATATTTGTCAAAATACCTTGGAGATAGGCCTTGAGATCATTATGCAAAAATGATGCAGGATATTTCCCATTAAGGAAAAATCTGTCAATCTTTGCAGAGTGATAATGAAAAGATGTAGGGAGTCAAAAGCATGAGACTTTTTTCATGAATGTGCATTGACACTGCTGGGTTGAAGCTGATACTGTAATTGTGTGCAGGTCTATCCGTCTCTTCCATACTCAGTTTGTATTTAAAGTGTTTCACTGCCAAGTAGAAACTTCATGGATTAAAATAAAAGAGAAAAAATGTTTTAGTGAAACTTGTGGAGGAGCTTAGCTTGGCTTGATTTGGCTGTTTGGATGCTTTCACACTGGATATATTTTCTTTTATGCTTTGGAGAAAGGAGAGGAAATTTGGAGCCCTTGAACCTGCCTTGTCCCAGCCCGTTTTGCAGCAGTCCTGCACAGGTCTCAAATGTAGGCATTTGATTATACCCAGTCCTTTGTAAAAACATGTTCCACATCCAGTCCAAAGCTATCACAGAGCCTTCTTTTCCCTGTTTAGGTGACAGTGTTTTTGACTTCTGAAAACCATAGTTAGAGACCTAATTTTGTGCCAGTATTTATAGTTGACAGTTCTTGTGAATGGAATAGTCTCAAGCTGAAAGTCATCCCTCACAGTTGTGGGCCACATTCAGTAATACAGAGCCTGCTGCAGCTCAGCTTCTTCACCAGTGGATTAAGGTTTGATTGCTGTTGTCCTGGTGACCGTGGCAAGTGGCAGCACATGTTAGCCAGCAAGAGTTCAGTCTCACACTCACATGCTGGGAAAGAGGGCAAGGTGTGTCCAGAAAAGCCATCTGGTACGTGTGGCTCCCCTGCCTCAAGCTGAACTGAGATAGAATCTAGAAATGTGGTAATAATGTCATAAAAAGAAAGCCAGCAAGCAATAGGCATTTCCTTTGAAAACCAAAAAATAAAACTGGTGGGTCTGATTTTTCACAGTAAGGCAGCTAAAAAATGAGCCCTGAAAGGCTTTTTAGGAAATCTGTGAAGGACTTTTTCTCTGTTGCCATCCAGGTTTTGCTGTCATTTCTTGTGGTTATGTAGCAGAAGTGTACACTGCTGTCAATTGAGAATGCTGCATGAAACTATTGGTAGCAGCATACTTCAATCCATGCCTTCTATCTGTGCTGTTAAATTGCCTTAGGCATGTTTCTTTTTAAAAGAAACAGTTTAAATAAAGTTTAACTGGGCACTCCTTATGTCTCTGAACCTATAAAACAACAGCAACAAAAGAATATTGTGTAATAATGAAAGAGAAATGCATTGCTACATGGCTTTAAAACAAGAATTCTCCATAAATGCTGTTTCTCCTCTTAACCAGTATTAGAAATGTATTAGTACTTGTTCAGATACACAGAAAGATAGGACTCAGAAGGTTACTGGATTGCATTTTGATAAATTGTACTTCAAAAAGTTTTTTAAATATTGAGACATTTCCAAGCATAAATTTTAATTAAAACTGCATGGACTGGAGAGAATTCTTTTTTTCTTGCTGAGCACAAAGCACTGTCTTAGAGTCTGAGGAGTAGGTGAAGGGGCCTGAATCACTCTGTCATTTGGGCAAGTCATATAATCTCTTAGACCCTCAGCTTCAACTATGAGTTGAGGACAAGGATGCTTCTCTGAAATATCCTTTGGTATTTCCCCTCATTCCCTCCTCAGTTCTCTAGAGAATGACTGGGTTGCTTGTTCTTACTAAGCAAATGAGGCAGGACCGTGGTTCCCTAGTAAATCACCCACCATCTGCTGTGGTTTATTGGTTGGTTTTTCCCCACCAGGCTTTGTATGGACACTCTCAGGCAGTGACCTGCCTTGCTGCATCTGTAGCCTACAGCATCTTTGTGAGTGGATCTGATGACAGAACCTGCATCATCTGGGACCTGAACCAGCTGACGTTCATAAACCAGCTTCCTGCCCACGAGGAAAGCCTCCGTTCTGTTGCCATCAACAATTCAACAGTAAGATCTTCATTTATCATCTTTCTTCTGATGCATCCATGAACATTTCATGATAATGTAATGGGTGCTTTTCCCAACATAAAAACATCCTGAGAGTCTGACACATTGATTTTTTTTTCTTTCTACTGAGATTGCTAATAGTGTTTTTAATGATGAGAGGCGAGCACTAAAAGCAACATCTTAGACTGAGTAGCTAAGTAGCTAAGAAGCATCTGTGGATAGATAGATAGCAGGATTAAACAACTTTTAGTTTATGGAGCATGAAGTATTACCCTAGTACCTCGTGGATTTGGCTCACTCATAACCTTGTTGCCCCTGTTATTTCAATAATTTCCCCTGACATTCATGCATCAGAGCCCCATCTGAGCTGCACATTCATGCAGCTGAGACACATTAGACTGCAGTCTGCCAGCTCAGGTGACAACTGCCTCACACCTTTGCAGTGATATGTTAGCTTTTTCCTTTCCTTTCTACTCCCAAGTGCAGGGAGAGCTCCTGGTAGCAGTGGGTATAAATCTGTGGTCTGTGCCTGGCCAGAATTGTATGCATGTTGATGAGAAAATATTCTGTATTGGATTTTACTGTAAACAGTCTGGATGAGATTTTTATTCTCCCAACCTTTCACCTCCTGGAAATGTTGTTTTCACATCTGGTTGTTTGTTTTTTTTTCTCTCTGCTAATATACTAGAACAGGGTTTCAGCTGCTCAGACAATTCAAGGTTGAATCCAGTCCTGGATATTGTACAAAAGCAAAATTGAGTTCATAGCAGTAAGAAACCAGGCAGATATTCCCTACTTGGTCTGTGCCAAAACAGTCATCTCCTATCAGAGCTTTATTAACCATGCAGTCTGATGGCTAGAAATTTGAGGGTGGGAATTAAGTTGTCTGTTCAGTGCCAGCTCAGCTCCCAGTCCTAGAAGTCCTGGTTACTGTAAAGTGGCCAGTGGCCTCAGCAGGCCAGTTCAGAATATTTTGCTGGTCCCTTGTGAAGTGAGCTGAAGCAGTGCCAAGCATTCAGAAATGACGGGGAGGGCTGGCACAGAGCTGCTTGAGATCCCAAGGAGACAGAGTTCTCTCCTTTCTGCACCAGCCAGTACAGCAGCCTTTTCAGGTATCAGCTCTCCTGGAACTGTCCAAAAGTGAGACAATCTGTGCCAGAAACAGTATGGTGACTGATCCAAATGACTGATCTCCACTCAATTATTGGAGGGCAAATGGTTAAGCTGTTTGGATAATAGTATATCAAAAGGTTCATTTAATACAGGAAAAACCTTAGGAAAATATGACCGAAGCTTCAAGGAAAAAAAAACTCCATATCTTGTGGATTAAAAAATTCTTTTTGATGTTAGCAAAACAGAACACTTAATTCTGAAATGTAATTTTTGTTTAATCCTTCTCTATATATTTATGTAAAGCTACATGAAAATAGAAACAAAGTGTTTCCATTGTGCTACGGGGTTTTGATTGACACAAAATTACATGATTGCTAGCGAGGGTTTTTTTCTGAAAAATTCAGAATGGTTCAAAGCAAAGTTTTGAAACAAAAAAAAACCCCAAAAAAAAACCAAAACCAAAAAACCAACCAACCAACCAAACAAACAAACAAAAAACAAACAAAAAAACAACCCAGTGAAATAAGAACCCTAGAACCCTTTGTAGCTCTTCATTACATGATTGTTGGAGTTGCTTGAACATCTAGAAGTTCCATCAATAGATCCAAACCCCTGATATTTGTGTAGCATAGACACAAAATAAGAACTGTCCCAAAAAGTTCGTAAACTAAGGAGGATTGTAAAATCTTGCTGTAATTATTTCAGTTAGTTTTAGATCCCTGATCCAGACCTGAAAAGCACTGTAGATTATTGCCCAATGCCTGGACATCATGTACTCTCATGCAGATAAGGTAGCTGAAATTTAATCTCTTGAATTATTGGCAGCTCTGTTTTGAACATGCCATCATTTTTTATCTCCACAATTCTGCCCAGCAGTGTGAAGAGCCCTGGCCCCAAATGAGGCAGGGGTGAAGTAAGGTGTTAGTTGACTAACACCAGATGCATGCTGCTAATTTAAGGGCACACTGTCCTTTCTCAGAATCAGATGACTTTGCTGTTGAGGTTCTATTTAGCTGATTCTTACAATGGATCAAGAGTAGAAAAGTCATGTAGACTTTCAATTAATAACTTAATCAAAATACACTTTTGATTAGATCATTTACAATTGCAGCATCGGCTCTTGATTCTTTGTGTTTCTCTAAGGACTTACCTGTGTATTTGCTCCTTATAAGCAGCCTCTGGTAAGGCTGCACCTGCATGGAGTGGAGGGGAGAGGTGCAAAGGATGTGTTCTGCATCACAAGTGCAGGTCACTGGATGCAGAGCTGGTCATTGGTCAAATGCAGAACACGGTGTAGAAATGCGATGACAGTGAGCTCCCTGTGAGGGGCAGAGGAGGATTGTGAAATCACCAAAGGCTTGGTAGCTAAGCAGGTGAACACCACGTCCTTGTTTCAGGGAATGCTTATTTGTAAAACTTATAAGAGCACTAGTTCTGGCCCAGAACCTGTGCTAGGCACTGCTTGTGCACAGCCCCTGCCCCTGACGGTAGCTGGGTCAGACTGTCAGCCTGCTTTTATCACTAAAAACCTGGGTTTTATGGAAAATAGAAAGGGAACATTTCATTAAGTATTTTCATTTTAAATGTGGGAAAAACCCTTTTCCTGCATTATCTTGCTAAATCTGAGACAGTATTTCATGTTTCTGTGATGTAAAAATGTCAGAATTTTTCACGGGAAATAAAAAAAAAGTCATTTTTACTTTGTCTGGTTTATGTCTTCTGCCCAGTAGAAAAAAACAGTGATCAGAATTTACATCAGAGTGGTTCAGCAATTTCTAATCAGCATTTAAAAGTTACGAGGAGGATGAGTGTAGGACTTTGAGACATTGCCTCTTGCTCTGTTACAGGGTGACATTGTCTCTTGTGCTGGATCTTACCTGTACCTGTGGACAGTCAATGGCCAGCTCCTTGCAAGCACCAGCACTGCCAGCAGCCCCACCTGCCACATCGTTTGCTGCTGTTTTGCTGAAGTGATGGACTGGGACACACGCAGCATCATCATCACAGGAAGCACAGATGGAGTGGTGAGGGTAGGTGGATGGGAGAGAGGAAAAGGAATCCTGATTCCATGTAGACCAGAGGCTGAGATTTTTTCTTCTAAATGGAGGGAGAGAGCTACTAAAAGCCCATGCTGCTTTCTTAAGAGTGCAGCAGAGGGCAGAAAATGAAAATCAGAGTAAAATATTGGCTTCCTATCAACTTTTATCCTCCTGACAAGAGGACTTCTTGCCATACAGGGAGAATTTTGAAAATGTGCTTTCCATTCTGGGGTGATTTTGAAAGCAAAAATTCTATCACTCCTCAGAAATGTTTGAACACGGTTTCTGAGAGTTCACAGCTCAGTATATTAAGTCAAACTTTCTCATGAGTAGGAATTCACTGCTGATTCTGCCTCCAGTATGGTAGGTGAACTTCCTGGGTTACTGGGATTTTCGATAGTATGTCAGCCTTGCAACCCCACCAGCTCCCTGCATACATTCCTCCAGTGTGACACCCTGCAGCACAGTGACAGACAGGGAGACAGCTGTGAAATCCTGGTGTTAGAAGTCCAATTCCCAACCCCTTTCTGGGAAATAGGGGCTGAATCTTTCTCTCATTGTTACAATCCATGCTTTTTCCATGTTTACCCCCTCACTGGCACAGCTGTGGAAGATAAAATACAGCAATACCCCAGAGCAAGGTGCTGGACTGAGAGCACAGAGCAGTGTGATGGAAGAGCTGGGCGGCACAGGTATGACCACAGCGTGGGCTGCAACTGCACTGGCACCCAGTGCTGCAGGCCTTGGTTGGTTGTGAGGAGGAAGAGTGGGTGTGAGCACCGTGGTGTGAAGGGGAGATGGTGTGGGCAACTGGTGCAGTCTTACTGTGACCAGCAACAGTGGTGGGTGGCAATTGCCCCACCTTGGAGACAGAGCACACCTGAGCCAGCCATCTCATGGGCACACCTGGATGAAGCTGAAGGCTTTTTCACAGGCTCTCCCATGGGTTCTGTCACAGAAGACCTTTCTGCAGGAACCTATAAACCAATGGCTGGAAATAGTCCTGGCTCCAGGAAGTCCACTGCCTTGGCACCCCTGCTGATGGCTGTTGTAAAGTATTCTGGCATCATGGCAGAGCGGGCAGTGCCAGATGCTGCTCTGGGATGGAACAGAGATGTGTGTCATCTTTGCCACCCTAAAAGAAGTGAGACGTCCCTCAGACTGGTGGGAGGCCAGCAGCAGGCCCTAGTAGTTGGAGCTGTTTATTCAAGGCTGTGTGCAGCTGAAGCTGACACCATGGAGTTCTCACAGAGCTGAGGTTAATGAGATGGTGGGACAATGGTGCTGACTGGAACTAAAAACAACTCAAGCTCACTTCTCTGTTTGAACAAATACAGGAGCTGAGACCTGTCAGAAAGCTTTAAAGGCACATCCTAAATAGCACAGTTTTCCTCTTTTCCCAGCGCTTTTTCTAAGAGAAAGGAATTGTGGTGTTATTATGTATAATTTACTCCACTTATTTGCTGTGGTCCTCATTACAGACATTCTCTATTACTTCAATTTTAGGCATGCAATTTGCATAAATATAGAGCTATAGATGTAACATCTGAAAAAAAAAGATATCATACAGTAATTGGGCATTACCACAGAGATCTTCAGAAGTGCTGTTCATGGAACTTGGCATCAACATTGCTTAGATTGCTATGTGAAAATATTTCTAATATGCCTCTGTATGCTTAATGGCCTAACCAGATGCTTATCAAACCTTTTGTCATGCCTCAGAGTAGCCAGAGCCAGATGCTTCTAGGCAAGGTGTAAGAACACCTGAGATGCCAGATGTGAGATAGTCTGGCTGTGGTAACTGCATATTTGTTTTTGTTCTCATTTCTAATCAAAGATTGTTTTGTCAATAAGTCAAAGCAAAAGACTTAACATTCTTTCCAAAATCCCTGTGGTATTCTGTAGTCATTTTGTGGATTCTCTTTAACTATAGAAAAGTCTCCTTTGATTTAAGAATTTCTGAAATTCTTGTCTATAACTTCCAATGGCAGGTCTTTCCAGGCATAATTGCATATGCATGTTTTTGAACATATGCAAATTGATATTTTAGCTATTTGTAAAATGTATATCTTAAGCAGTTTTCTAAATGAGGACTTAAGAGCTATCTGTGGGAGCACAGCAGAACATTCTTGTTTGTGGTTTTTTTTTTCCAAGAGGACTGTAAAAGATTTGTTCCCACCCCAGGTATCCAGTGATGTGTAGAGACAACACCTGTTTGCACATGAGCATAAGGCTGTGTGTTTTCAGATGGATACAAGAACAGCATCCTTAATAAAGGGTTGAAAGGTGTAATCAAAGCGGGGTCATACTCCCTTAACCTATTCAGATGACTACAGAATTATTTTAAATGACCAAATATTCCCACGTCTCATTCTGTGCATTAAAGAAAATAAAATTAATATGAAACACAGTCATTAGAAAGACAGAGTAACTGTGATTGAGTTATGTTGTTAGGTGTGTGTATGTATGTGTGTGTATGTGAAATGTCCACAGCATTTAATTATTGGTTCTGTTATGAGCAGATTTAGATAAGTTGATAATACCAGGGCTTTATGTAATTTCTTTTTACTAGGCAATTATAGGCTGTATTATATCCTGGCAGCAAAGTATTGTGGGGCATCTTATTAAGCACAGAGCCTGTGAAAACTGATGAACAATTTTGCTGAACTAGGCATGCAATTTAGAAAGCAATAATACACAAATCCAATTTAGCACACAATTGATACCGCCGCACGTCAGCACATGTAACTATCATAGCCACAAATTAAATTGGGATGGGCCTATTTTGCAACAGCACAGGCCAAGATTAAATATATTTGTTCTCAACTTAACAACTTGCTGACCGTAAATAATAACAATCTCATCCGTGCTGCCCCCTAGACGCTTTCTAAATATTTCTTTTTAAACCCCACAACAGGTAACAAGTGTGGAAAACATCTTGTTCTCTGTCGGGAGCTGAATCCCAGCGTTGCCCTCACTGGCAAGGCGAGCAGGACGAGCCCGGCGGTGACGGCGCTGGCCGTGTCCAGGTAAGGCCACTGCCCAGCAGAGGGGCCCTGGGGCTGGGCTCAAGCCTGTTTGCTTGGTTTGGGGCTTTGGAGAGCTCAGTCGGACCTCTTGTAGCCAAAAGCAGCCCCTCAAGGAGCTAGGCTGGCTAGGTGCATTAATGAATGATGTTTGGGGAGTCATTGGATAGGTACGAGACAAGCCAGGAGCAATAGCAGGTTTTGGCCAGAATGGTTGTAGAACTTAGTAGCTGCTACACCATCTTTGCAACATAGAAATAACTCCTATCTTAGGAGTTGCTGGAGATACAACCTCTTTAAAATGTGAACAGGAAGTTTTTGGCCAAAGGACAACTTTGTTGTTAACTCCTCTCAGTTTGCACAGCCTGCAACATTTTAGTTTACTCAAGCCCCTCCCGCAGTCATTTGGCTGTAATATTTGTTGTTATCTCCTACTCCAGGATGTTATGATGTACTGTAAAAAACTTACTGTTTCTTTCTCTGAAAGTGTTGAAATTTCGACAGTCGATAAAATATTCCTGCATTCTGCATGCTCAGCTTTAGAGCAGTTAGTGTGGTGTTGATGTGCATTGAAAGGGGGAGCGTTCGGGGTGAGGGTTACTTTCATTAGTGTTGGTGGCACTGCATGCAGCAGAGATTTCATTGGCTGAAGCCAGGACATCGTGCTAACAAGTGTGAATTCTGAATCTGGACAGCAGATTATTTAACATCCATAGAATTTCAGAGAAGGGTAAGAGCTCCTGATCTTCTGTAAGATCAGATTATCAACTTATCTTGGTTAAGTTGTCCCCAACTCACTCACTGTACTCTAGGAAATTTTGGATCCAATTCTAAGCTCAATTTTTGAAGTACCAAACTCTGAATACTTTTTAACATGTGTCTTCAATTTTAACTTTAAAAATAATGTACACCCCTGAATATTGCATCCTCCTAATTGCTGCACATACAGAAAAAGCCTTGATCCTGTTTGTGTCTTCTTCTTAAACATGGTTTTCTTTGTCTTTTTCTCTCTTTCTCAAGAAATTCCTCCAAGCTCCTAGTTGGTGATGACTGGGGAAGACTCTGCTGCTGGTCTGTGGATGGGTAGGAAGAAACAGTCAAGATTTTTTGGTTTTTCAACCCTTTGGATGAAGAGAAAAATTATCCTTCAGAGCATGAGAGAAGCAGAGAAACTGGAAGCCTGTGGTTGGGGACTGAATCATAAGGGAGTTGTTGGACTGACCCAGCAGTCAAGCATAATTTAAATTAGACACTGGAACCCAAAGTTGTGAGAGAAACTGACAGATATGCACATAGACAAGGAGATTTTTTGTAGAATTTGTCTTGGGAAAACTTTTGTATTTAAAATATTATTTTAGATACTGAATTTGACATAATACATTGTATTTCACAAATATTATTTAGCAAATAAAACTGCCTTGATCATGCCAAAGAGCAGTGTAGTTTAATAATAACATATTGTATTTTTAATATCATGGGATAAAAAATACTTGGGCTTCAAACAGGTAAATGAGTATGTACCAGTATTTTTGTTCTTCACTGACATGCAAGAATATTAATATCTCCATTCTTACTCTTCCCTTCTCCCTGACTTTGCATTAAAATGTATGCATGCATTTTGAAAAGCTATTTTGTTTGCAAAGTGAAGTTTGGAATTTCCAGCCTGATGCTGGTGCCTTTATCCAGCCCCACTGTGACCATGTGTTATGGTGCAATGTTTCCTATCTCTCATTTTTTCTTTATAATAAGGCAGGCAAAATGTATGGAATCAGTGAGGGGAAAGATCTGACATGGCTGGTCAACATATTCATTAATTTTCATTCTTTTCTGTCTTCTTTCTAACCTTGTCCTTATACTCTCTGGAAGTTCAATTTGTTAGACAAACTTCAGGATTTACTTCCACTATCTCCCTTTATGGTAAAAGTGAGCATTTGTAGTAAAGGAAGGCTGATACTATAGTGTAATAAATTCAAGTGCCATTTGTGTCCCTAGTGGGGATGGAAAAACAGTGAAAAATCAGCCTTTTTAACGTTTTAGCATAATTGAAGGGAGCTAAATTGATAACTCCCTCTCCCTTCTGCTCCTCCTTGACCTGGTGAAGAGACTGAATACCTTACCTCACACACAGAAGGGCTGAGCAGCCACACAGGCAGAGCAGCATTCTGAACATGCAGACTGGGTCAGAGATGTGCCAGGAAGGACACAAAGGACATTGTGGGCATGAAGGCTCTTTTGTTCATACCACCAAACACATCCTTGAGCAGACAGTTCCCTGATTTCCACTGCACTGGGATTGGATGGCACAGCAGGAACGAAGCCCTGTGTGTGCTGCAGATGAGGAACTGCTGTATGCCAAAATCTTGGTGCTAGAGACTTGCTGGCATCATTAGGAGGAATCTGGAGTAGAACACAGGTTTTTACCAGTCTTCTTTTAATTACATGATCAACTTTCTTCTTCCGTCTGCACATTCATTAGAAATAAGCTGAGATTTGGATACATGGACAGCAAGACTTGGATTCCTGTCAACTGCAAATACAGCTTTACTGAACCATGGTAAAGGTGATTAGGAGCTGTGAAATAAGGTCACTACCTGTGTTTTCATTTACCTGGTGAGCATCTTGAATAGCTTGCAAATTGCCTCCTCCTTCAGCCTTTCCAGCAACCTGTGTTTGCCGAGAGCAGATGCTCCCTGTTCTAGAGCTGGCAGTGGCACTCACTGTGCAGCCTGGGCAGCTGCACGAATGCCTCCAATACTCTAGACATCAAGCTGGCTTTGTTTGGTATAAGAGGCCATGTGGGCTGGCCATGCATGGATTTGACAGGCTCAGCTCCTTGTGCCTAACATCAGCTCTCTTAAATCTTCAATAGTTGCTTCAGCAACATCTGTTTTCAATCACGGAGAACAGGTCCAGAGTGTACATGTGTGAATGGAAGTCAGCATGTTAAATGTTTTCCCAAGTCAAGCTTCTCCTCGTCTTCAAGGAGCTGTAATTTGGGAGAATATAAAAGGCAGATGAATAGAAGTGGGTTGCGATTTCATCCTGATAAAAGTTCTCATTAGGAGTGATTTGCTATACAACAATGCTTGGTTGAAAAAATTTTGGGTTCTTCTCTAGCTCCAGAGAATTTTTCCCCAATGACATAAATCATGGGAAGAAACACATACTGTCAGTACCAAAAGCATGACTCAGATTGCAGAATTAAGGCACAATTGTCAGCATGCTGCAGTCAACAAATTTTCTAGGCCTGACACAGCCTGTGTATGTGACAGGGGTAGAGTGCTACCAGGTCATTTTTTCTACAGATAAGTCTCTGGAACAGGAAGTTTTACTCAAAATTTCTAGTAAGTGGTTGAAGGATCACCTGAAACCAACCCTCTTGCAACCACCTGTTTTAATTTTTATTTTGGTCTCCTGTATTTTTGGTAAATTGTGAATGTCCATGAAAATGTCCAGGAAATTCCATCAGCTCCTGGTGTGGAGGTGGCTTTGACTGATACATAGAAAAGGCTTGGTGCTAGGCTAGGGGCAGTAGAGCTGTGAACTGTGAATATCCTGATGTGACCCATGCTTGGAATGTAGAGGTAGCAGATCTAGAATATGCTTGGAAAATGAAGTATAGCAATTCCATAGCAAATACTTTTAGCACAACTCCATTGTTATTGCAAGTGGAACAGTGTGAATATCACCAGAGTGTTATAATTATCTCAGAATCCACTTTTGCATGAGGTAAGTAGTTCAGGGTGAGAATTATCCTTAGAAGAAACCCAATGCCATTAGGATAAAAAATGCAGAAATAAGTTTTAACTCTGTCCCATAGGGAAATGAAGAAGAGAAATGTGGAACAACCCAACCTTTGTGACTTTAAAAACTAGTTTAATCTAATTGAGTACCATAAACCCTAAAATGCCTTAATTACACTTATTTGGTTATTACACAGGCTATCTTGCTTCCTTTTTCAGCAACAGAACTCTTATAAGTATTACACTGAGCAATAATTAGAGTCTGATCTCTAGCATTCTGCGGGCTAGTTAACACTCATGAGGCAATATTTGCCCGTGTACTGCAAGGCCTTTGTATCCTCAAAAAAGAAAATTTGCTTAAACCTTTTTTGAGAAATCAATGCGAGGCAATCTGTAATTCCCATCGGGAAATTTTCCTTGTAGTTGTCCCTATGTGCCACTCTTCCCAACTCAGGGATCCCTTGTTGCATTATTGGTGTCACTGTTCAGATGTGAGCATGCCAGTTATTGTCATTGAAGTCAGCCAGGCTGATGGGGGGGTGTGAGAGGGTACAGGCTGGTGTAATTCCTGTGGAGGAATGCCAACCCTCTCTATACTTTTTTTCTGACAGACAGTTTGTCAGCAGAGCTCTTCCCAAGCATAAGGAGGCTCATGAAAATTTGCTACGTTAAATTTTTTAAAGGGCTCATCTGAAAGGGCTCACCCTTCTTCCCTTCACGAGGATTAAGTGTCTTATGGAAATGTAGTACCCAGAACCAGGCAGCCTTCAGCAGTACATTGGAATGTTAGTGACCATAATATTTGCTGTAATGAGTACTGAGCAAATGCAGCCCTTCTGATGGGGACAGTTGTGCCTCTGTCCAGCAATCACTTGATGTGTTTCCTATTCAGATGTTGCAACCCTATGCATGTGGAGACTTTGGTGCAGAGCAGTCATGGGGGTAACGGCAGCATGGGAACTTCCCTTGTTTAGGTCAGAAATTGTTTCCCTTTTCAGTTTGGACATGAGGCTCTCAGGACTTTGTTTCTCCCTTGCACATATGTTCTCTGGCCAAGAGAGACAACAAAATCTCCTGTTCCCATATCTACTCCAGTTTTGATGGGATGCTCTGCTCTCCTGAGGGGAGCACATGAAGTAAGCCACAGGGGCGAGAGTGCTCTTTGGCCGCCCCGGTGCTCAGTCCATCCCCTACCATCTCCTGGCTGTGGCATCTCCAGGAGAAGTGGTGGTAAGTTAAGTCTCCTCAGCCAATGTCCATGTCTTTAACTCCTTATTTTACTGACACTGCTGGACTGACCAAAGTCAAATGCAGTCAATGTGCAGTCATTTAAATTCCCACCTTTGACGGATACAGTTGCAAAGTACCAGACCAAGTAAGCAAGCAAAAAGACATATCTTTGTGTGACAGTGGGACCATGGATCTTGTAAACAAGGAATTCCAGTAGTTATAGAAATAACCAGAGCAGCTGCCAGACTAAGAGATTATTTGGTTGGGAAGGTGAAGTCCCTGCTTTGCTCCAAAGCCTTTGTCTGCCTGGCAGGCTGGCTTCAGACAGCACTTGTTGGCTTCTGTTGTGTCAGGACGCATTTGCCACCTTGTTGTGTAGCAGCCTGTGGTGTTCATGAGGGAAGCTTGGGACTCTCCAGAGCCTGATTATGAGCTGAATATATACTCCATATCTGGGCTGTATATTTACAGGCCCTTCTCTGTGCCAGTGCTGGGGCTGTGATAAGTGGGAGGAGGCCCACTGGAAATCTACTGAAGCAGGTCTAATTGAACCAAATAGACCAGCTCAGTAGAGTAGAAAATAGTCCTTATATATCTACCCAAAGAAGATAATGACCTTTTAAATAACAGAAGCAATTTTATTTCAATACCCCAATTACTCTGAACTCTCAAATGTCAAAGTGCCAAGCACTTTCAAAATAACTTAATTTAGACATTTATAGCACTTAGACATTGCTAGTTTCTTATCTAACCTAATTATGGGTTGTACAGGAAATTACAAAGCATCCCAATTAGTGTTATTTTTTATAGTGATGCATAGGAGCGGCCTTTGCCATTTGCTGTAATCATGTGCATGGTGATTTACTAATTTTGGCTTCTGTGTTAGTTCCTCTTCTATCCTCTGGTTGTTCTTTGAGAGCAAGCAAGGAGGAAGTAGAGGTAGAAGTGAGCATAGCTGTGTGTGTCTCAGGGATTTGAAGGGCATATTTTCCTCTGAGAGCAGAGTATAGTTGCAAAGCAGGACCATTTAAGATGAAGAGGTTCCATGCAGAAAATAACAGCTGAATAGCAAAATTGTTGACCTTCCTCTGACCTGAGCACTTAGCCCATGATTCTTGACTTTTCTTATGTTATGTCCACCTTGATATAATAAGGTCAGGTCACATCATTGGAGAAAGAAGATCATCTTATAATTAATTACACATCTATAAGTATCAAAGCAACCCACTGCAAGACTACAGAGAAGAAAATTTCACCAAGTATAATATGCTTTAGTGTGAGAAGTGCAGAATAAATGGATTTAGCTCCTTTTAAGAAGAACTGCAAGGCGAAATTAATCCCTGGTCTAACTCTCTGGCTTCAGCCCCACAGGACTAGTTCAGGGGAAAGAGATGTGTAAAGCTGCTTAAAATTGCCTGAAAAATCCCTTCACAGACAACTCTGAGCAGTTTTCATTCTAGTTCCTATGCACAGCAGGCAGAATCAGAGGTGGAGGAAATTATGTATGTACTAAAATGAAAACCTGAGCAGGTCTCAGCAGCAGGCTCCCAAAGGGCTGCCAGAACTTTTCTGACCATTGTGGTAGAAGACTGAAAAGCCCTTTGTGGGTTTGGAAACAGCCCAGCAATGCTGGTAAGGAACAAGAGAGACACAACAAGGTGCCAAGACAGGGAGGATTCCTGAAATGCCTATTGCTAGGCAAGAGTCCTCCACTGACATGCAATCTTTCAATCAGCCCAACCAAGGTAGCAAAATGGAATCAAACCTGCTGGTGAAACAAAGCACGCGGAATGAGTACATATCACATCAGTGCAGAAAACTCAGATGACCACTTATTATGCAGTAAAATTTAGGAATTTTATCTTTGACCCTGGCAGGTTAGACTGAAGCCAAAAAGGAACTTGGGACCTGGATGCTACTCAACCAAGGTGTGTTGGAGAAGCTCTCTAAAAGCAGAATTTAACCTACAAATTAAACTTTAAATGCAATCTTTTCTGGTCTGAGTCCTTCTTTGCCAGCAGCACCTGGCCAAACCTTGGCTAAGGACAGAAGTTTATTGAACTTTTTAATGAAGAGAACCCCATAATTACGTTGCAGTTACACTAAAACAAATAATTTGCTTGCTATTGCAGAGATAATGACATGCTGACCACACCTACCAATTAGAAAGTTGTAATAAAGAGTAATAAAATACCTTTTCCTTGGGCTGCAGATTCAACCCCCACACAGCCTGCGACACTAATATGATTTACTCCTATTTGCTGATGGAGGATTCTAGTAATAAAATTTAATGTGGAGGAACAAGGTGCATTTAACCAAAGCTGTAAACATATCTAATTCTATTTAAAGCTATAGGGTGCAGTACATTAACGTTTAACAATCTGATATTAAATTGGTGTGAAGCTAATAGAGCTGTATTTGTTAAGATTTCAGCACAAAGCCATCTTTCACCAATGAAAACGGAAGGAGTAACCAAAATAGTGTGACTCAACAGACTCCAACTGCTGCTTAATAAGGTACTAAGAGTCTTCATGGGAACTCTTGTCATAAAACATCTGTGGACCTCCTTCAGCTCTGCTATTGTTCTGCTAAAGCCAGAGAGAGTTAAGCCAGGGATTAATTTGGCCTTGCAATTCCTCTTAAAAGGAGCTAAATTCATTTATTCTGCATTTCTCACACTAAAGCATATTACACTCAATGAAATTTTCTTCCCTTTCAGTGGGCTGCTTTGACACTTACAGATGTGCAATTCATTGCAAGATGGCATTTTTCCTTTCCCCAGTGACATGATCTAACATTATTAAATCTAGGTAGACATTGCTTAAGAAAAGATATAAGAAATGTCTTCTTGGGAAGATGGGTGCTCTCCCGAGTAGTATTTCAGGCCTTGTTTCACTCAGCTGGTCTGTTGCCTTTCGGGATTCTGCTGCCATCTGAAGTCAGTTCCAAATAGAAAACATTTTAAAAAGCCGGAATTTTCTGCAGAATGAAGAATTCATTTCCAAATACTGTGACTTTATAAATGCAGTGTAAGAGATAAACACATATCCTTCAATCTAGGAAGCAATATCCCTCTCTAGGAAGCAATAAATCCTACAGTGAGACTAAGACAACAAATCTTACAAAAAAGGTAATTTATTCAGTTCAATTAACTATTATTTTGGGGAATTAGATATCAAACACAAACAAGAATATATAGGATATTAATACATAAAGAATGGTATTCATTAACATGCTGGGCATAAATATACAGTAGAGGATTCTTCTGAACAATGGGCACAATGGCCAGCTCTATACAAAAGAAATGTTTGTAACCAAACCTGAAAGTTTTCACAGCTAAGTGGTCAAATCATTAATGTGTTAGGATTTTAAATTCCAAAGTAGTAACTAATAAATCTACATTTTTCTAAGGCATTTTGAACAGGTGTCTGTATTACAGATATCCTCTTTGAATAGTCAGCTAGGATGTTCCAAAATTGATCCCTGAATGTTGAATCACTCATTAGCACCAATTTGGTTTTGGTCAATGAGTTAATTGCTGTTGTCACTGGAAGTCCAACACCTGGTCAGAGAACAAGGAAAGACGCCATGCCCTTTTGGTGGGTGATTAAATCCTGGAATAATGCAAAGGTGAAACATCATTTTTGATAGCTCACAAATGCAAACATTAAAAATGCAAATAAATACTAACAAATGTATTCATGAAAGCTGGCCTTAGTTTGGAAAGAACTGTTTTGATGAAGGACTAGAATTGGAATTAGTACTGTACATAATGGTCAGCCTGATATGCTTTCCTTAAATTCCTTTTTGTAGAAGAGATTTTTATCCAATGTGGAAGAAGATGACCGCATTTTATATTTACAGATCCTGGCTAGACAATAGCAGATTATGTGTGCTGCCTAATCTTTACTACTGTTCAAAAAAGTTAGAAAGCAGTTTATACAGACTTGCTTATTCTGGTGAACCCCTCCAAAAGGCAGTGATGTGCTCTGTCACATGGGTGCCCTTGGATGCATGTCCCCATCCTTGATTGTCCCACCACCCTCCTCTCCTGCAGTAACAAGAACAAGGGCATGAGTGTTCCTGTGGTGATTCCCAGCTGTGCTCTGAGCCCTGGTGAGAGGCTGTTCTATCACTAAAGGGGTGTGACCTGTAAAGGAAGAAGCAGCTTGGGCCATCTTAGTTATGACTCCAGAACCAAGGAGTGCTACTCCAAAATCCACATTAAATACTGCTGAATGAGCAGCCTGTCATGGGGCTCCCTCACAGACCTGGAGAAGACCTGGCACGTGCCAAGTATTGGCTCTCCATGACCTGATGGTGACCTAAAGAGCCCAAGCTTCTCCATCTCCATGAACTGCACAGTTACTCAAGGGTTAAATCTTCCCAACAGCTGAAAGATGCTAGGTATTCAAATTATCACTGAGCTTTGGGGAAATTTAGACACTGAAGATACATGAGCTTGAAAACATCAGTCCAGCTACTCTTCATGACTGAAATGCCCAGGATGGCACAGAATAACTCATTTTCCATGAATGGGTATCAAAGGAAAAGGAAGAATGCCTTCTCAGTTATCAAGAAGTAAGGAAAGAGGAATGTTATTTTGTGTCCTGACATTAGGCTCATTTCCCTATCTCTTGAGCCCTGGTCTTTCCAAAGAAATACCTCCAAATTCAGCAGGGCTTTATAGAGTCTGTTCCATACTGAAGGAGAATCTGTGTAATTTTTTCCTCTAGGTCAGCAGCTTATTAGTGCAGGCTATAGGAGAAAACTTTTGCAGGTTTGGAAGTACCAAACTAAACCAAGACCAAAAGCAGTGTCCTGGTTCTCTCAGGTTTTCACTCACTATCAAGTTTTTTCCTATTCAAAATCACCATTTTAAAAAATCAAATCCTGGGAGATATTCCCAAGCTATGAATATTTTTCCTTAAATTGTGGGGGTTTAACTATAAATGTTTCCTTCAGATTATTTTGAAATAATTTATTTCAAACACCATACTAAAAGTAACATAAGTTTTTAAAGACAATGTCATTTAGAAAGGGAATTTGAAAATGTAGAACACAAACCTATTTAAGTAGTTTTAGAGAAGGGGAAAAGAAGTAGAAAAAGTAATTTTAGCTTTCCCTTGGCTGTAGCAAAAGTTCTCAGCTTTACTGGGTTATTATTTTTCTAAAGGGGCAAAATGCATTAAAATGGCCATTTTTCTGGTCAGTGGTCTTTTCCCTCAGTAGCAGGTTCATGGGCATAGATCCTGCTGTTACTCCTCCTGAGGCTTGCTAAGATACTGATGTTGGCACCTGGACTCATCACATCAGCATTAAAGAAGGAATGTTTAGTGTTAAAAATGCCCCAGGCGGAACTTCAGTCCATTTCCAACAGAGGTATGGAACACCACGAAGGGTATCTCTGGGATGCCACTTGTTGACCAGCTGCTTTTTCTATGACTACTTTCAACTACATTGTGTTTAAAAGTCTCATAGAAAAATAGAAGTGCATGAATGGAAATAAAAAAATAAGGACATTTGTATGATTTTTATAAATAAACAGCACAGCAAGAATTAAATAGAACACAGACAAAGGACATTTATACAGGCATGAACTATTACAGCTTGTTCTCCTCAAAGAGTATCTGTGCGTAGACTGTCATACTGGAAATGCCTTTGGCTTCCTGAATTGGCTTCATCAGTTCAAGTTCAGCATATGTTAAATTCTCCTCTGCTATTTTTGGCTGCAAAAAAGAACCAACAAATTCGTTACAATGTCGTTACCACTGAATGAAGATATTTTGTAATACTGGGTATAGTTCTTCTCCCACCCATTCTAATTCTACTATGCTATTAATCATTTTACTCTGCATTAGAACTAGAACTAGAAGATGAAATAAAAGTAATATTAAAAATAGGAAACAGGGCTAAGTAGGATTTTCAGGTTTGCTTCTAATTTCAAAGAATATTTTGACAATTCAAATATTACAGATTTGAAATATGCATTTTAGCAAAATGTTCAGCCTCCTTAACACTAAATTTCCCAATTTTATTTATTGCAGATTTCACAATTTGAAAGATATATGCCAGATGTGTGTTGCAGCTGTAAACCTTGGACCAGTTACATCTCTAATCACAGCCACTCACAGAGCCTCTCAATATATTTCTTAACAGAACCAAAAAATGTTAAAAATATGCAGAAGGAAGAAAAAACTGGATAGAATTACTGCCACTCCAATGGAATTTCACTTTTGCCAAGCTATAGATGAGTTCAGAGTTTAGAACAAAGGCCATACCACCAAAACTGTCTGCTGTATTACAGTGATTGAATTTGACTAAAACTATAAAATTTAGCTAAGGGAGATGGTGAATAAAATTTCCTGAACAAATTTATCCTGTGTGGCAGAAGCTGCCTACTGCTATTGGCAGCTTCATCCAGACTCAGGTGGCTTAGAAGAGGAAAATCTTGTATCGTACTCCTGAGTGTGTTTTGCTCACAGTTGTGAGTGGGTTGCTCATGTCTAATTCAACTCAGAAAATGTAGCAACAAATAAAAGAGTTGCCGTGGATTTGTATGTGAGACCCTCAGTACTTGAAATGGATTTCAGTTCATCTGTAGAAGATTGAGGTTTATGCTCCCTGAAAAAGAAGCCCTATGCAAGTGAAAAACTGGGGAATTTGTTCTTTATCTTCTTGAGTACTGTGTTCTACCCAAATAACGGGAGTCCTCAAGTTGAAGTGCAGAAGACAATTAAAAGAACCAAAGCATTTCAGCCATGCAAATTTCTGCAGTCACAAGAAGTAACCATGAAAAGGTGCATCTCTCAGACTAAGAAATGGCAGCTGTAAACTTAAAACTGAAGTTTTAAAGTTTATAAAGTTTCAAAGTTCATAAACCAAGATTTTCCACACAGTACTTAAATGTTAGGAAAAAACTGTAAATATCTGCCAAGGCCACAAGTTTCACATTTTATTTATTGCTTATTTATTTCTGATTTAACACAAATGATTCCTGTTTCCTTGAAATGTGTTTGAATAAGTATTGTATTGTCTTCTGCCTAAAAAAATAAGCATCTAATACCCTCTGAAAACAGTCCCTGTGCTCCCCTGCTTCCTGTCCTTTGCACTGCTCTGGAATCCTCTCCTTTTGCCTTGGCAGTTGCTCACACTCAGCATTTCAGGTTGTTTACATCAGGATGAAAAAGTTTACACTTTTCCAGCATTAATTTGATCTTATTTCTTCCCTGCAGATCAAATCCACACAAATTTGTGCAGCTGCTGCTGCTGCAAGTGGTGTCGCTGAAGTCAGCCAATCTGTGCAAAGTGAGTCCAAGCCCTTTGCAGGGCACTGCCTGCAGGGCTGGCACCTCTGCATTTCTCTGGTCACACTGTCTTCCCTCCCTCCCCCACTTCCATGTGCCGCCCTATTTCATCTCAACTTTTGGTCTCATTCACTATCAAATGCTCTGCTGTTGACAACACAGAACATTTCCTGCTTTCACTGAATTCTCTAGTGTAATGACAAAAGGAATTCCTGTGCCCAGACAGGTCTTGACTGTAAAAGAAATCAAATATATATTTTCTTTGTTAATAGATTAAGACTGAACTGAATCACAGTGCTTAGAAGGACATCTCTCCTATCCTGGCCTTGGCTTAAAGACTTGAAAAAAAATCTTGGTCAACTGCTGTGATGCCTGAAAAATTTTTATATTACCCTCTTCTTTCTATCCTGAAAGTATTAGCCTCAGTTTCTAGGCACTTCAGTTGTTTTTTGCTTTTATGTTAAGATAGAGATTCCTTTTGAGATTTCAAATTATATGTGCCGGTCTATTCAGTCGTGCTAATAACAGAAGCTAAATACAGGAATTACTGAGGGTGGACATCACAACAACACCAACTAATGCTGAAGATTTTATTTTCAGTGTATGACAATATACTGAGTTTCTGTTTGAAGGTATTGAGAATTTTGCTGCTAGCTTTAGTGTCACATCAGACCTTCAATGCATAATGATACACTGCATGGGAAAAGCCTCCTAGAAACGAACCTGGTAAAACTTTTGAAACAAAGCTGTTGGTCACTGCCAGGGTAAGACTCTACATTTCCTAAGTCTGATGCAGATATCTGTTGAGGTAGAAATATTTTCATTGTTCTGTAGGAACCAGTTGTTCAGGACAAGCTAAATCTGTATATGTTTTCCCCTTTGTTTAATCATATTTCTTGTTATGTTTCCATTTAGAAAATGCTGCATGTCCTAAAATAGCGACCCTAACGCCCAGCTCATGTAAATTTTAGAAGTAAGATTTATGAAATCATATTGTCCAGGTGTTTTATTATATTATCTCAAAATTGCATTGTTTTCCAGTGTAGATTATCTCTTTATTCTTACCTTATTCTATTATGTTTGGATATGAAAAATAACACTAGATTCCCCAAAATAAGTCATTGGGCAGTAGTGGCTGATGTGTTGCTTTCATACATTTTTATGATGTTCTTATAGTAAACATAATTTAATAAAGCCAAAACACACTAAATAAATAATTGCATCTAGAAAAGCAATAAAACCAAATAAAATTAGTACTTTCATAAGTGGAAAAGGTACTTCAATTACTGCTACAAGCAACAGCACACCATAAAATGTGTAGAATAATTTCCCTTATGCATATTTCTAGTATGTAATAATTTGATTGAAAATATGAGGAAACACACAGGAGGTTCAAAATTGTGAAAGGTATACAGTTTTCAGCAAAAGATGTGTAATAACAGTGCATGGGAGCCAACAGCAGTTTAAGTACCTGTGGTAGCCAGGTTTTTATTCCATACACTCTTCTGCACTTCATTTATCAACCACATGTTTAATTAAATTTTGCTGGTTTGTTTGTCCAAAACCAACTTTTTTGAGCAGACAGGGGGAAAAAACCCACTAATTCTACAATTTCATCTCTCATTAGGATCGGGTATTGTCTTGGCAGTGTTAACCTGGAACCCTGCCACCACCTTCTTTCTGGAACAATTAAAGTGTGACTTTATTAACTGGTGTTATAGGTGGGATGGAGGGTAGGGCAGAAGAGGAAGAGGCAATGAATGACTGGCCATTCACCCCTCTTTTTCTGCTCTGGGTCTTCCTCTAGGAGGTCATTGGGATTTCTAGGGCCACAACATCCTTTTATTTAAAAATTGCATCATTGTTCTAAAATAATATTGAAATGATTTTTTCAAGTAGGATTCTATTCCAATGTGGAATTCCTAGATACAGTATTTATCTTGTATGCCTGTTTTCTCATCTTGGAATCATACACTTTGCCAAAATATAAATTAGGAAGAGTTATGATTTTCCAGTATATCTTCTGGCAAATGCAAAATGATTCCTCTTCCAGGTTTCTTCCAGTTTAATTTTAGTTTATTCCAGTCACAGGGCTTCCCATTGGCAACTATTCAAAAGAGTTCACTTATAGGAACATTTTTCTTATTAAGCAATCTGCAAGGTCTATCATGTGAATATGTAAAAGAAACTAAAGTATGTGTATATATAGTTTTGCTTTTATTGGATTTGTCTTGTATATAAATGTGTTAGAAATTAACTAGAAGGGTTGGGTTTTTAATCAAAATTATTCTGAATTTTATTTCATAATTACCAGGAATGTCAATTTTGCTCCTGCCAGGTTTAGCTAGGTTGTTTCTTTGCAGCCTCAAGGATGTTTACTGTGAGCAATGTCAGACTTGAAAGTTCTTGAAGTTTTAACTAAGACTACTCTCATCCAAATTTAAAAAATGATTAGGTATGAAGAAAGCAAGCAAATAATAGCCTCTTAAATTTAACTTCTCTAGAAAAACAACTGATGCCAACCTGCACTTAGAGACTGCTGCAATCTCACTGTTCCATGACTCCACATGTTATCATAAAGATTGCAGACCCAATGTGAATTTTTAGTTTACTATCAAAAATAAGCAGAAACAGCCTGACTTCCCAGTTCATTTCAGTCTGAAATACTTTAGAGACTATTGCTGCAGACATTGCCCTTTGAATTAAGTGTCTATATAATCACATGTAATGTAGTTTGGTTTGAGATATGATACAGCAAGACTTACACAGGGGAAAAAAAACCCTATAGATTAAATTGAACTTTCAGCTCTGAGTTTTCTGGATTTAACAAGCATATGTCCCAAACTGTGCACATGGCAGGAGGGGTTGGAACTAGACAATCTTTAAGGTCCCTTCTACAGCCATTCTATGAAATTCCAGTTAAGAGTTTCACAGTATTTTTAGTCACTCTGGTTTCCTGCAGTAACATTTGAAAATGAAACTCCACCTTCACTGGCATGCCCTGCGCTCATGAGTGAATGGCTTAGGTCAGCAAGGATAAAACCCCGCCAATTCTGCAGATGTTTGCTGGTGTGCTTGCCAGTACATGGAAAACTGCCACCTGTGGCCCGGCCATGCCTGCTGTTGGGTGGACATGTGGTGCCCAGGGATGCTGCAGGAAGCGCAGACGGGAAAGGTACAGAGTCAAGAGGTGCTGCTGATGTCTGTTTGATCCAGTCCCTAGGAACTGCACTTCTTGCCCGGTTACTCCACAGCACCAAGCAAGCAGCCTTGCCCCACTGCCATGAAGGAGCTCTTCTTAGCCAGCACACTCTGGAACTACCATTACTTTTCTCTCCCTTTCTCTTGTAAAAGCCAAACTTGACTCTTTGGCCTTTTTCCTTTACTGTTTGAGAAACATCCTGTTTTGTAGTCACAGTCGGTAAAAAGCTCCACAGGAAAAATGCAGATACTGTCCAGATGGCACAGCTCAGGAGCATCCAGTGTCACTGCTGAGCACACTCCATCAGAAAGTGTTGAGACAGGACTCCCCAGGCCAACTGATTGGGCTTGTTTCCACAGGAAGAGATTGTTTGCTCTCTCTGTATGCATGCCCAGAAGGGTGGAAACTGCATGCTGAGTGCAGCCCAAGGGAAAGGGGGTAGCCCATCATCTCCTCTGCATATCTTCTTTTCAAAGCATCTGGTTTTTACAGCTGTGGAGGGGATGGGATATGGTTGCCAGCTTGGCCATCACATCACTGAAGAGTCAGTGATGGAGGAAAGTGAGGATGTGCTGAAGGAAAGATCCAGCATGTTTGGTGGATGGGCTGCAACTCCCTTGCCTGGGCCACCAGGACACTGGAGAAAGCACATGCTGGCAGTGAGGTCAGGCAGGAGAAAACTCACTGTAGCTCCAGAGAGAAAAGGATTTGACAGTCTTGACAGTCATGTTTTCAAATCTACATTGGAAAATCTCTCCCTTTAAAATATGTGGCCTTTCTTGTGCTAAAATCAGTAGTGTTCCTGGGGGCCACAGATACACTTAATGCTCAAACCCTGTGAACTTCAGTGGGATGACTTCCTCATTAAGATTGAACCATAACTCAGAAGTCAGAAAAAAAAAAATTTAAGAGCTTCAAGTGTTTACCAATGTCAATGACTTGACTGCTAGCAGAAAGCCAGAGATTCCCCTGTAACAGAGGAGCTTCAGAAATTACTTCTGCAGAAGTTCTGAAGCTAGATCTGCAAAATGACTTATCCTCCAGAAATCCATCTAGTGGCCAGTAAGAGTGCTGAAATACCAAGAGAGACATTCAGTGCCAAAACTAAGAAATATGACATTGGAAAATATGGAGAGTAGTAATTATGTCTTTTAGTGGCATTATCAGTTAAAAAGGGGGGGGGGGGGGGGGTCCCATTAAGACACCTATTTTTTTACTCCCTGTGCCATAAAATGTTTCCTATACTCCCTGAGAAAAATATCTACAACAATTTGTGAAGACTCGTTCACCATTGCATCTAAATTTTATTATTGAATCTCACAGAAAATTGATTACAGAGTCAGGGACAAAGATGATTTGATAAGTCCCACTGAATGAGTTTTGGGGGAAGAGCATCCTCACCTTTGCTAATGCTCTGTTGCTTTTACAGTTGCAGTTATTCCTAGATTCTAAACCAACACTGCTGGAAACCAGGCTGATTCCTTCTCATTATTCAAAAAAAGCCAATGAAGTAATTAAAAGTTCTCACTCCACTGGTGACACTTTTGTTACTCCAAATGCGTCATCACACAAAAATCATGTACTGTGGGATTTTGTAAATACACAAGTCTCGACACTGATCCAACAAGAAATTTTACATATTTATACAAATTATTCCTTCTTGAGAGTAAAGATAGCAACTTCAATCTGAATGGGGAAGCAGGCATAACTCAGTAGCTTTGATTATGTTGAGTTTCAAGTGTCAAGCTGAATGTGCAAATGATATTCATGTCCTACGGACATCTCACATCCTATGGAGAAACTGGGAAAAAAAAGGATTATTCATCTTACAGAGAGAGGAACTATGAGGAAAGAATGGAATTCCTAAAGAATCATAGTGAGTCAAGGGAAAAACTGTTCACCACCCCTTTGAATATCATATGTATGGTCTTACTGGAAGTCTGTGGAGATCAGTAATGCCTTAAGAAACTGGGAGCCTAAATCATCACTCATTGTTACCTATTGTGGAGGAAGCAACTCTTCTAACAGAAGGTGGCACAGCTTTTAATTAAAGTCATCCAGTAGAAGGGAAGACCTGATTGCTCCCTGCTCCAGAATTCACAAATGACTGAGCAGATGTATTTCACTTCCTTTTTCTTTCTCAAGGAAAGGGCCAGTGGTACCTACAGTTAAGACTACTGAGGAATCCTACCAGTTGTGCAGAATACTGACTGCTAGAAATTTCCCTCTGCTTTAGATAACCATAATCCCTTCCTGTTTCTCAAGCAGCTTTCACACCATCATCATCAGAAGCAGATCTCAGTAAGCACGTAGCACTGAGCCACTGGTGATCCAGTCCATGCTGAAATAAACAATGCTGTCCATGCTGAATGAGCTGAAGGCAGGCATGTGCTTCTCTTAGACAGCTCAGCACTATGGTCACTGGGAGGACTCTGCTCCAGGAGTCACACAGGAACAACCAGACATACTGTATTCAAGAGAGAGGGTATTCTAGATGTTGGTCAGTGCAGGAACAGCAGAAGCCAACTCTTGTGGACTGTGACACTTACATGGAGGTGTCTGAAGAACTAAGCCCAAGGGATAATTTGTAATGCAGGAGATATATACCTGATTTCAAAGTGTGATATTTGTATGATATAGAAGAGTGCATGTCAGTGGCAGAATCAGAAGATTCCCTACAGCCTGTTCTATCTGAGCAGATATTCCTCCCCTTAAAATTTAGTGTGAAAATGATGAAGTCAACAAAAATTTTGCATATGTAAAGATTTGAAGGTTTGATCCAACCTGAAGTTGCATCCTTTCCACTGGTTGTAGTGAATCACACAGGAGCTCCTCAGATTGATGGTTTAAACCTTCATGAAAATACACTAAAGCCTTTTCATTTAGATGATGTTCTGTAACTGACACTCTTGGGCTATGACAGCTAATCTCTATGAGGCAATGAAAGCCTTACCAGAAAATTTGGTTGAGGAAGTAGAAGATTTATCTCTACCAACTCAAAGGGCTAAGTACTTAAGGCTACAGCAGAACAGCCCTTAGAGAGAAGAGTTTGTGGGCCCCCATAATTTCCTTTTTTGTAATGACTCTCTGTGCTTCTTGCATGCTATAAAAAACATCCCTTTTTGCATTTCAGCATCTCTATTTCCTTTGATCTGTACACATTTCTCATTGATGCTAATAGAGAATGACACTGATGGGGAATATTTTTGCAACAGGGGGAGCATAGAATTGTTATTCTGGCTAAAGCAAAAGCAATATGACTTAAGCAGAGTATTTAAAAGGCTTTACTCAAAGCTGTGCAATTGAACTTGGTATTAGGCTTTCTCTCTGTTTGGTTTTTTTTTTAATTTTCATTGAGATTATGTCTATATTTTATCCAGGTTATTGTGTTCTTGTAAAATTATACTACAACCCACTCTAGCACGTTAACAACAAAAGAAATTCTCTAGCTTATTATAAACATCTTTCAAGAAACCAAAAGCATATGTCCTCTGGAAATAATTTTGCTGGTATTTAGGCTATTACAAAAATATTTCCCAAAACACTGGAATTATTTTGTAATGTTCCTTTACACTCTAGCTTGTTAGCTTAGGTTTTCTAGAATATTCTCCTGGTGCCCCAATATAGTCTCTTCCTTGGGTTGCACAGGAAAAATGCAGAAGTAGCCCAGAAACTCAGCAATTTGTGTCTGTCTTTGCAGTAGTGATTATGTGGTAAGTGTGCCATCAGTGAAAAAAGACCTAGTGTAGACACCAGCTGTGCAATCATTACAGTTGGAAAGAAAAGGTTATTTTATCCTGCAGAGATTTGGCAGGATGATGATGATTTTTTTTGCCCCAAAGCAGACAGAAAATTTAAAATCTGAGAATTTTTTGAGAATTAAAATGGAGAGACAAGTTTACTAAAATTAAAAACAGTCTAATTTAGATATATTTTATATGTCTTTTTCTCTGTATTTTCTGTATTTTTTCTCTTTCTTTAAACTGTAACTTCAATTAGTTTCATTTTCCTCACTGAAAAGTAGTTTAAAAGCAGAAAGTATGGATTACTTTTTTCCTGAGAAAACAAAAACATAGACAACTTTGTTGTAAAAGGAGGCATAAGGGACAGACTTGGGAAAGCACTCTGGGAAGTGCCCTGCTCAGCTTCTGAATGTGCCTTATACACTGACTTTGGCTTTGTTTACTTTGTCCCTTTATTTCTAGGTGAGTCTGTATCTGTTGCATAACTTTTTAACTTAAAACTAACTCATGCCCATAGATTGTGTGCTGGCTGGGGGCTGCTGCATCTCTCCAGGTGCACTCTGAGGTGAAATGCAAAAGGGAAGGGAGCAACATATGGAAACAGCTGCCTGACTGAAGTCCAACAGCAAGGCATTGAGACAGAGTTTGCTGTCTGCCTGCAGCGTGTGGACCCTCAGCTGTGCTAGGGGAGACAAAGCTGATTTCATTGTTTGAAAAGGCTTTACACCTGCTCACCTCCAAAGCGTTTGGACCTTGACTGGTGTTGCATAGCAGGAAGGGAAGAGCAACAGCTATTTGAGGGCTATCCTCGGAGTTATTCCAGAAAGAAAAAGTATCTGAAAACATATTTCCTTTAAGTTCAGCGTGTGTTGACGTGCTTTATTGACCTGCAGGAAGTATCTGAGTGCTTTATGTGGTGAGAGTTTTCCTAAGAAGGCTGAAGACTGCCTGATTACTGATGTGCCTGGGCGCTGGGATTTACTCCGGTGCACAGCAAAGGGTGGCTCTCATCCCTGGTGCCAAGTGCTCTCATCTGTGTCTGTTGTCCTCCTAGCATAGCTTTGGCCTGCCACATGTCAACATAAGGCTTTTTTCATGGAGTTTTAAAACTCTGCCTCTTCCTCTACCACAGCCTGACCTGTATAAGCAGAGTCTGGCCAAGGGGCAATCCCAGCAGGACCAGTAGAGGAACAACGAGCTCCATACCCAAGCAGTAAAATTACCTAAGGTATTAGCTGAGCTGTTCTCAAGTCACCTGGCATCATCTCAAGTCACCTTAAGATACCTGGCATTATGCCCAGGTAGCCAGGGTTGTAAAAAGTAGAGGTAATTTACTGACAGTAAATTGGCAGTAAGGCTCCCAGTTCTAAGCCTCACCTGAAAGTGAAACCATCACATGGCATTTGAGTTATTCAGTGGCATAATTTTAGGCACCCACCTTTACCTAATATAGAAAGTTGGTCTCTCTGGGATCTCTATATTGCCAGAGAAGGAAAGAAGGATTCACAAAAGGCAACTCAGAGCAGTAGTCTGAATTACCAGGAGCATCAGATTCTGACTCTAACTCATCTCTCTTTCTATTGCCTACACAGAGAACAGAGCAGACCACAGCAGCTATGGGCATCTGAAGTGAGTTGGTGTAAAACTCTGTCACTTTATTACCACTGGATGTCTTGTCCAGGCACTGCTTTGCCATCAAAGCAAAGAAACATCTCACCATCCATCTGATTTGTCTGGCATGTATCTACAAGGGTATTTTTCAAACAGAAACTTGTTTGACAAACCCAAGAGAAACCGTCATATGAAGGTTTTTTCCTCAGTATGAGCTATATATATCCATCTTATTCCTGCAATTAAGGCACTTCTGACTTACACCAATGAAGTGCAGAATAAGGCTCCCCATTTCTCACTCAAAAAGTCTCAAAAGAAGTGTGAACAGTACAGTTATGATTCTGTCAGTGACTGGCGTTTTTTTCCAAAACACCAGCTGCTAGAAGCACGTGAGAATGAATAGCAGGTTTCACTTAAGGACAGGCCAAGTTTGTAGACATGACAACTGTCAGAAAGCTGGAAAACATAATACAGTGTAACGTAATGCTCAGAATTAAAAGAACCAAGATAATTCATAATTTGAAAAATTATTATTAAAAAAGGACCTGTATGATTTTTTTAAGGCAATTTATAATATCTGAACCTAGAGTTCTGGCAACATTACAGCATTTGTATTGAGAGAGAAGAATATACAGAAAATTATGTCATAGAAAGTTACTCACCAGAATCAATTTTCTTTGAGGTTTCAAGAGCTTGGGCTTTGGGAAATTATTGGCAATTGGAGCTACAAAAACAAATATTAAGGCATCACTTCACATTATTATCAGTCACTGTCATTTTTAGAATATGCATTAGCAATCTATAAATTACCTATTAATAGCAAATTAGAAGCAAATGCATGTACTTATATATGAGTTTAACCATATTTCAGGTATTTTGCAAGGAAACATAATGAATGTTTTGAATTAGAAAAATACATAAGAATAAAGAATCTGATATGCAAGACATGCTGCTTATATGCAAAGGCTAGAGCAATTTAACCCCTGGGAACTGATCATTTGTGACCTAACCTACAGCAAATCTTCAGGTCCTTTCCCTCTTTTCTCCCACTGGCTTAGCACTGGCATTGCTCATAAAGTGCACCCAGGAGTTTGTGAGACAGACCCTGGAGTTGCAAATCCTCTTGGAAAATGAAGTCCCCAAGAGGCTGGTCTCTATCTGCTCAGTTTGCTTGACTTCCCAAGTGCATGGGCAGTTTTAAAGAGTGCAATGAGCTGGCTTCCCTCAGAATACCCCCAACAAGTAATTTCAACTTGCCTAACTTTAATCTTCTCCTTGAGCAGGGTTAATATTGCCGCAGAGGTTCCTCTCTCTCCTCTAGTTAGTGGGAGCTGAGACTTCCTGCTTGGACTCATTGAGCAGCATCTCAGAATGGCTAAAGCTGCAGGGAGGTGACAGCCTGTCCCACAGCAGGCACAGGACATTTCTGCCCCCACCAGATGGGACCAAGATCAGGCAGAGACAATCCTGCAAAGTGCAGGGTTCCTGATGTCCCACACTCTGCTGTCCCTCCATGGCTGTGCTCAGGATTTGAAATACCTCTGTGCCTCTATTTTCATACCTTTGGCTGGGATGGCTGGTGGCTGCTCCAGTTTCTCTTTCTCTTTCTTTTTCTTTACCTTCTTCGGCTGTAGAGGAGACATGCTCGTCACACTGGTAACTGTCTCCCCAGAGCTGCAAAGCACAGGCCCAAAAGAGAGGGGAAAATGAAGGCAATGGAGGGAAAGAAAGTTTGTCCCTGTGAGTTCATGCAAACACATCACTTTCCACTTGTGGGAGTCCGTGCCCAACAACCAGGATTGTGGTCTGGGGATAAAATGAAAAACCTCTTACGGGGGTTGGAAATGCTCTGGGTTTTGCATTTTTTCAGCCATACAGTATGGCTGAGAAACTCAGAGTCTCACTCATCCTGGCATAGAAAATGCAAACTGTCAGGTTTAAACAAGATCCATTTCATAGCACCTATTCCTTAAAAGCATGTATGACCCCACTGCTGCACCCAGAGTGAACTTCTGCCCACCTGCCCCCAAGGGTCAGAGGCTCAGGCAGATTACAATAGTTGCATAAGTTCCCATGGGAAGTGTATGGAAAAGCAAAATCTTTGATGCAGATTCTGGGCTAAGACTGGCTGAGGGACTAGGAGAGCATGTAGCATGTCTTCAGGCAGCTCAAAATCCCACATCTGCAAAATCTGGCTTCTTCAAGGGGGTCAGTGTGCCCAGGGAATATAAAACAAGAAGCTGTGCTCCACTTTCTAACTTGGGCATTCCCCAGTACATCTGTGCTGAAAAGGTGCTCTTAGCTATGAGGGAAGAATACAAGTTATACTGTAAACAAACTCCTATCTGCTGGATTTTTTACCCTTATCACCTCCCAAAGGCTGAAATCAAAAACCCTGCTTTGGATATTCAGGCTGGGATCTGCAGTCAGGTTGCAGTGGCTGCCACTGTGGGTCACTGAGCTGTGGTAACTGACTCTGCCGGGGCTCCCTGCTTGCAGCTAAAGGGGAATTAAATTGTCCTGGCTTAAGTGGTAATGAAAGGAATCTTAACTTACAGCTGGGGTGTGGGGAGAGTGTAAACCATTCAGTTATGATGACTACAGTGACAGAGGTGACTTGGTAAGCAGTGGCTGCTCAGCTGCATCTGTCCCTGGGGGAAGGTTAGGGCAGTATGGTTGTGCTTCAACAGGGACCTTTCTCTTCTGTGCTTTGAGTTCCACCACGCCACGGAACACAACCAGGGTCTCCATGGTTTTAACACTGATAACACTTATTTCACTGAATTTTAAATCATTTGTCCCAAGCTCCTGTTCCTCTCCAGATTCTTTTGCATAATGAAACATTCTCTTTATATTAATAGAATAAAATATTCTTTATATTAATAGAATAAAATATTCAGGGCAAAAGACTTAATGAAAGTTAAGACGTCTCAGCTATTGCCCACACAAGAACAGCAAAATTACAGACACATTTTACACAGCTGTAAATTCAAATGAATGTCACAGTGTAAAATCACTCTGGATTTACACTTGTGTGGACTGCAAAAAGACTCTGGTTTGCTAGTATTCCTGCGTTCTATTTCATGTACTATTTCATGTACTAAGTCAAAAACATAGGTTTGCTGCCAAACTTTCTAAAAAGTGTTTAAAAATAAAATATGTTCATGATTTACAAATAAATCACATTTTAGTAAACTGAGAGCTGGGTTAAAACAATTTCTAAGTCTGCCTGCTCTACTATGAACCTATCCCACAACAGCCATCTGTTTCTATACTAAAATCAAGATGAAATGGTTTAAAACCAGCAGAAAACGAAATTGTTCTGCCTGGCTTCTTTGTACAAACAGCAAACTACCAAGAAGAAAGACTACCCAAAAGGACATGAGAATGCTTTTTTTTAAAAATATTTTTGGTTTGAATAATCCAAGGTCATTGAGGCAGATGTGTAGCCTAAAGATGCTGTTGTTATGACATAACTTCTTTAAGCACAATATATGAAAAAGTTTAGTGTCAATTCATTGCATTAGTTAATATTCCTGCTTTGCCAGGAAATGTGAAGCAACAAAGAAATGAATTTGAGAATTGCAGATTTCTTTTAAATGCCAGGGCCACACAGGATTAACTAATTCTGGGAGATACAATAACTATACTTGCTGTCTCAGAACTGAGCTCCTCAAACCAAACAAGGAGGCTCAGAAAAGACTCCTTGGCCCTGAAACACTGCCTCTTTGTGAGCTTGTCTTGTTCTATGTCTAAAAGGAAAGTTAGTTTTTTATCTCCAGCTCCTTCTTCAGCCCCCAGGTTTCTATTTCAACGGTGTCATGCTGTGCATTTCTTGAAGGATCTAACGAGTTTTTAGAGAGCAAGAATAATA
Source organism: Motacilla alba alba (assembly GCF_015832195.1). Lineage (NCBI taxonomy): Eukaryota > Metazoa > Chordata > Aves > Passeriformes > Motacillidae > Motacilla > Motacilla alba. The sequence goes on from NC_052021.1 coordinate 18,436,683, forward strand.
CAGGTGTTTGGGGAAGTAACCTGTGGAAGATGTGTAATAATCATGGAACGGGGCAGCAGTGGCCCTGAAGGTCATGGCTGTTGCAAGACCTGGAAAACCACTGAATTTTGGCTTTGCTGTCCTTATTAGTGTCTAGGATGTGGAACTCTTCTTGTTGTCATCTAAGTCAGCCATTTTCTCTTGTCAAAGGTCTGCAGGGGGGGTGACAAAAAAATTCACTTGAGTGAACTGGGAGTTACTTAGATATTTTCCAGATAGGAGAGCTGTGTGCAAAGGTGCCAGAGATATCTGGATTCTTGTGTCTGGATCTGTGTGGCAGAATGTGCTCCTGTAATGTGAGATTGGCACTGTGGAACCAAGGTGTTGAGAAGGACAGCTGTCTGAGAAAAATACTTTATTTATCTCCAATTTACTTATCTCCAGAAGAGCAGTAACTGAAGGACTAGGGAGTTCAGGCCAACACAAATATGAAAGACAGAAAAAAATGTTCCTGCTTTCAAAGCTTCACCTCCTGGGGGTTTCTGGACCTGAAAACTGGCAAAATGATCCAATAACAAGGAAAATAATATGAAGAAGGGTATTTAAAGAAAATACCAGAAAATGGAATTAGGTGGTTTGGAAAACTAAAAATAACTGTACTGTTTTATTTAGGTAGTTATTTTTAAAATGTGGTTAAGAAATGGGATTTGGTCAACTCTTTTTTTTTCCTTAATTTGTTATTGGTCAAGTAGCAAACCAAAACCTAAACATTTGCTTTGTTATACTCAGGAAATCTGGATTTAATTTTCTTTTCTACCACGGCCATTTTGTGAGACCTGGAGCAAATCACTTAGCACGCTGTGCTTTTGATTCCAATCAAAAACAAAAACATCATTCTGATGTCAAGACATAAAATATTTTAAGATGCTTAGGTATTACTGCAGTAGGAATACAGACATTTCTTAGACACCAGACTATTAATGTAATTTTGAAAGTGGATTCTACTCTGTGTTTGAAATATCACTAAGGGAGATGGAGTTGAGCTTCTCTAATCAAGGCTGAATTTTGCACAGTAGTAATTTTAAATGACAAGAATCTCATGCAAATTAGATAATCGGTTTGGCCTAATGAATATTTAGACAGCAGATTTTGGGTCTAAATGTGTTGAATTAAGTTCCAAGACAAGGAATTTGCAGGTGAAGAGCAATGAGTTCAAAGGAAGTGATGGTTTTTGTTTTGAGCAGAGGGTGGAAAATAAATGGTACCACGTGTGGAACATAATTATGATGCTGGTAATGCTTTCATAGGTATTTAATTTTAAAGACCCAAAGTCAATGCACTTTAGGCATGCATTTGTGTGATTGAGGATTTCATTAGCATAACTTGTCACACTGAAATACATGAAACCATGTTTTTGTCCATATAGAGTCATGCATTTCTTTCACTTCTAGAGAATCTGTTTTATGGTGAAGAAGTCACATTGGCTTGTTTTCTCCCTAAGTTCAGTGTTTGCAGCAGTATCACTGCTACATCATCTATTCCCAGAGTGCCAGAGTTTGTAGTGTGCATTTTTATCTGACTGCCATGCTCCATTTTTTCAGTTTTCATTTTTCTTCTCTTTTTATGTTCCCTACCAATATACTTTCCCTATACCAATATACTTTTCCTCACCCTCCCCATTTTTTTTTGTGTTTGTTTGTTTTTTGTAATCCCAACTTCGTCCCAGCAGTTAATAAAGAAGGGGGAAAGCGAAAACATCCAGGAAAAAATTAAAACTGCTGAGCTGTCTCTAAATTTTTGGGTGGTGCAATGGCTGGTCAAGGTCACAGAACAAAGATCTGTCCATAAATAACATGAAAGTTTTGGTTTGTACTGGCCTCTCCTGAACCCTGTGCTGCTTTGTTTTGTTTTCACTTCCATCTGAGTGGCAGTCAGATTGAATACCATGATAATCCCCTGAGAATGCACTAAAAATCACACTGTTGGAGGATCTAGGGTGTACTGTACTTGGCACTGAATCCCATAGTGCCTAAAGAGACTATGAGAAACAGTATGTGATACCAAGAGGTACTGGATTTAAACTGCAAGGCTAGAAACACATGTTTTCTGTCACTGAAAACTGGGAAACAGCTGTGTTTCTGTGTTGTTATGAGGCATCCCTCTTTCATCTTTTTGTTTGTAAAATATTTGTCATATATTGTTGCTGCAGCTCCAGTCCAATATACATATCAGGAAAATCATAAAATGGAAATCAGCTTTATAGCCACACCATAAAACTTTTGGCAGCTGATGGTATTTAAAGGGACAGTGATTAATACTGCAGCAGAAGAATTCTTCCCATCACTTGGAGTCTTCAGCTGGGAACAGACTGTGGGCCTTGAAAATCTGCTTTTGAACCCCACTCCGTCCCTGGGTGTGGGAACCCCTGAGTAACATTGTGATTTGGTCTGTGTGCATGGAGAGTTTAAGTTATTACCATCCCATGAGGTGTTGGGCAACCTTAGAAACCAACACAGAATGAAAGCAGGCTTCTTCAGAAAGCAGTTCAGAGCATCAAGGAGAGGCTTGTCACTGGAACACCTTCAGGACCTACAGCTAGCCCGGGCAGATTCTCCCTTTTCATGCACAGCAGGCACATTCAGGAGTCAGGGATCTGTGAATCTTTATGTTCCCATAAGCATTTTGAAAACAGTACTCCTATTCTTCAGCACACATAGCAAAACAAATCCAGAACTGGTACCTCGGTTTAGAGCAAAGAGATGTGTAATCTCCTACCTGTTCTGGGGGCATTTCACCAGGTAATGCTTCACTGTTAAGGAAAAGAAAAAAAAGAAAGAAAATGTGGCTTCACACCAACATTATTTATGAGTTTCAAATGAGTACTACAAACAGACCTGTGTTGCTGAGAGGGTGGAGTTGCCAGGTTGTTACACTGGGAGAGCTAATGATAGTCACCATACATTGTATTTTGCTTTAAAATGCTGTCTGACTTGAAGACACAGCTAGTCTTGGGAGAGGGGAATGTATTAAACAACACCAAAAATCTGCTGTGGAAATGCTGGGCAACACACATTCCAGTGGTCAGCCCAGCCAAAAGACAGCTTGCTAAGGAAAATCACAGCAGGCCAGTAATTTTACTTTGAAGACTTTTATTTCCCTTGTGGTGCCTGTATTTATTTCCAGAAGCCCGAAATAAACCATTCACCCACAGGAGCCATGGCTGTTGCTAATGTAAGTCAGATTGTGGCCACAGGCATAAAGGGATCCCTTCTGGGATCAGATCAGAGGTCCAGTCCAGCCACCATTCTGTCTCCGACAGCTGTGTGTGTGAGCTGTGTAAATCCTTCTTCGTATTCCTTTGAGTCAGTAGTCCTGAGCAAGGGCAGCTGCCCCACTGCAGCCTTTTAGGAGCCAGGGTTATTAAGATGTTCCTTTTGTGGCTTTGCGGCTTCTATGCCTCTCTTAAAGGACAGACTCTGGCTCTTCTGGCCAACCTACTGCCAATTTATATCTCAAAAGGATGAGAGAGTGCATCCCTGGGTCATGATGTGAACTTGAATGCAACATAGACGTGCCCCTACCTCCTCATTCTCTGTTCTTTAAAGGGCCATGAAAAGCAGACACCAGGGCACTCCCATGACCCTGCCTCTCTCTACAGGAAAGTTTTCATGTTTGGACTTAACTAAATTCTGCCATTCTAAGGGAGCTATACAGCTCCCAGGAGGTGCAGTTTGGTCCTAAGGAAATGGGTGCTGAGAGCACCAGGAGCTGGGACTAATACAGAGACAATGTTTAAGCCAGTCAAGGCAGTGCTTCCATCTACCTGTCAGGCCTTTTTTAAATGCATAGGAAAACAGTAGACCCAATCTGTCAGGAGTAAGGGAATGCTCATGTACAGTGGTGACACGTTTTTGAGCATGCAAATATTCAGATATTTGGGTTGCAAAAAAAGGTTTTAGCAGATCAGAAAAACCTACTTCTCTTTCGTAAATCCTTATTCTTTATTGTATATTGTTTCAATATTCAGCTGGTGTTGGTTCAATGTAAATAGACCTTTCCTTCAAGCTGCTTGTATGCTCACAGCAGTAAATTGACAAAACCAAGCAAATTCTAACCCAATGTCTGCTCAAGAAAACTGGGATACATCAGTCTAGAGCTTGTGGCTTTGGGATGACTCACCATGACCAATATACTTAAGTGTGGGTACTCTCTTGGCACAAAACCTTTGTCATCACTTAACAGGGTAAGAAGAATAACATTGATCTTGCTCCTTCCTCTTGGCAAGCAGAGTTGTTGGGTTCAGTTAGAATCAGAGTTACTCTGCTAAGTGCACTACCAGGAAGATGGAGCCACAGTCTGAAATGTGTCTGTGGTCAGGCAAGGGCTTCTCTATACATCTATTTCTGGCTTACATGTCTTCTCACTTGTGTATCTGAGTCACTCATTCCTTGATGGGACCTGTGTGGGCTGCAGAGGCAGCAAAGTCATGATTCTCTCCTGTCAGTAACAAAGCAACTCACTAATCAGACTCCTCCTGAAAGCTTCTGTTCAGAGGTGGTCCTTACACTCTCCTCTGACACGGTGGTTGCTAAGTGTGCTAGTATCTCATCCTTGCAGCTTGTGTGTGGTCTCCAAATAAAACACTTTCAAACTGAAATGAAAGCAGAGCCTCCCCTGGTTACTCCACAGATTTGAAACAGCACTTCTGTTTACAACAACACTACTTTGATGCAGCCTCTTTGAGAAACCCTTTTTGAGGCCAAGAATGACACAGTAACCCTTGATCTTGAAATATTATTATGAAAAGACAGATTTGAATGTTGAAATGACGCTTTAGTTTCAGAAAATATTGCAAATGAGATAGTGCTAATAAAACCGATCAAATTCCCAAGAATATTGACAGCTACTCAAGAAAGGAGAATAAAATAGAACAGAGTTAAGATTGCTTTGAAACCCCTCTACACATTTGGAGAAACGTGACTCATGCAAAATTTTAGCTTCTGATCAGAATGCAACTTAATGATTCAGCACTTGGTCTTCTCTGAAAGAAGTTCCAACTACTTTCAACTTATGTTTGTGCAAAGGTAGAAGATTTTTGAAAAGTCCAAAGCAAATTTAGTTTTATTTCCTCCCTATTTAGAGGAAAGAAAACACCTATGTTCTAATTTGGCTGGCAGAACTTTTCCTACCAATTTTAATTAAAATTGCAATCAAGGCAAGGAAATATTTCTTTTTCCCGCTTTCTCTGCATTGTCTTTTCCCCTCCCCCTGCCCCCCTTTTTGGCAAGGGCTTTGCAGTCATCAAAAATGGCATTTCACTCACCAGTGGATCTCCTCTTGCTCAGAAGGGACTGGCAGAGAATGACAAGTGTGAAAAGGAGGACACTGATGATTCCTATGGAACACACGAACACTGCGTACACGTACAGATCTGAAACCCAAGCACAGGTGATGGTCAGTGCTGCAGCTGATGCTTCATGACGATGGAAAAAAGTTACAAGATCTAAACAGACTCTGGTCAAATAGATTTAGGGTAACAGTTCAGAAATACTTTAACCCTCTTGAAGCTTTCCTATAGTATCCTGCTCAGTTTGAAATTCAGTTGAAGTCTGCATAAATGCAAAGAGGCGTAACTGCACTTATGAGTTGTGACTTTCAGGAGCAAACAAAAGACTGGTTTGGGGATTTTTTGAGCAACAACTCAAAACCCAAAAGGACTTCGGTTATTTCCCAGCTCAAACAGCTGTATTTTTTTGTGGTAATAAAAGAAAAAAAAACAAAACACAAACAATGAAACAAGAAAAGTGGCAGTGGGGAGAGTGCTGAGTGGCTGGGGAAGAAGGAAGAAAGTCTGGAACTGCTTCTTCTGCTGGCAGCACTGGCTTGGAATTTTTGTATGATTACCTTTTTTTTTTTTTCAAACTACAGCCTTAGTCTCCCTTCATGGCTTTTATTCAGGTGTTGTAACATATTTCCAGTGGTTATTTTCCCATTGGCCATAACAGATATATTAGAAACTGAAGATGGACTCCATTCTCTTTTGTCCAGTACCTCCTGTTCTTTTTGGGATGATTTCTCAGGCAAGGCTGGGTTTGCACAGGAACTAGCAAAGTTGGTCCTGATTTGGGGCACTGTAGTTGTCCTGTCCATTGGACTAAACTAACATCATATATAAGCACAGTAGCAGTAAGATGTGTCTTTACCTTCAAAAAACTTCCAAGCTTCATGATTTTTCTTGAAAGTGGGGTAATCAGAATATTTTGACGAAATCACTGAAAAAAATCAAACAAGACATGAAAAAAATTGAAAAAGGTATGGCATAAAAAGTTTGACCCTCTTGAAGTAAATGTATCCTGCCTTAGACTTCAATGCCCCAAGATTTAGCTTTGTCTAATTGCATTTTGAAGAAACAGTTCAGAATTGTCACAGAATTGTCTTCTCTGTTTCAGGAGGATGGATGACTGTCAATATCATAACAGCTGTACAACCTAGAACCAGAATCCAAATGCTCTGACTACCGAAATGTTGTTCAGAACCCTCTCTGCTCTCCTCAGCCAGATTGTTTATGCATGCTGATATTTTTTATTATACCAGATTAGATTATGTCACTTTGGACAATTCCATGATTCTTTCTTCTCTAGCAATCACTGCAATGAAAGGGGAGTCTGGTAATGTCCTCCAGATTGCCAGTGAGGTCTGAACCTCCAAGAGAGCTTCATGTGGCAAACCTTTAGAGAACAAGTATCTTGCTGGCAAGGGAATTCATTAGGGAGTGCCCTGCAGGCATGTGAAGGGTGGGGCTAGATCAATGGATATACAACTTTCAGGACTAATGAAATCTTCTCTTCAGTTGGGATGGGAAGCTCATCCTGAATATTTTAACAAATCACTCATTTCTTACATGAAAGCATCACATGTGTAGATTTTTGGCAAGTATTTCAGGATAACTTCCCTGAGAATAGGGCTTTTGTTCCTTTTGGGAAAAAAAAAATCTTGCATTCCTGTATCTTGCAACATTTTTACTGTTAGAAAATGCCACATGTAGCTAATATTTAAGAAGTCAGACTTTCTTCTCTGGGAAATTCTGATAAATAAGCTTCCCAACAAGGCAGATTGTTGTGATCATCTACTTGTTTTTGTTGTCCATGCCAGTAGGATTACAGATGGACTGCCTGATTTTCTATGTTTGTCCTCCTACAAGTGGCCTCTTCTCTTGGATTGTAAACCATGTGGAACATATCTTGCTCTTCCTAAGAGATGCGCAGTATCATGAGGGATTGCCTAATGGTAAATGATGTTTTTGGGGTGCTGAATACTGTTCTGAGAAGAATACTGATTATTTTGATTTTTCTGATAGGAAGGGAGTAGAAGAACTATTTTTCTGTTTTGTTCTTTTTTTTTTGTTGTTGTTGTTGTTGTTTTTTTTTTGTCTCTGATAAATTTGGGGTTTTGTGTATTCTCTACTATAATTGACATGGTTTTAGGCTAACATTGATGGCACAAACCCAGAAAGAGATGCCTTTAATGAAAGTATGGAGGGAGGAGAAAAGATTGACCTTATCTTACAAGACATTGTGTGGCTGGATTAGGAGGCACTTCTTGGCAACATTGGCACATGGAATTCTCTTGGTTTTACTAACAATATTTAACAATAGCCTTCTTATAAATGCTATCTGATGTCTTGTATTCACAACACTGAAATAGGCAAACTGCAATAGTTCAAATTTCAGGTGGACCTTCTGAAAACACTACAGAATTACTGCAGTTGAGACGAGTGCAGCAACAGAAAACTGTAAGAACTCCATCTCCACAACAAGGCTTCTTTTCCAAAGAAATGTATTTTGCCACTAAAGTAGAAGCCAGATATGTAACTAAAATTTAAATGCCATCATTCCATGGTAAGGAACTATAGCCTGTAACTCAACTGTTTTTCAGTAAGTCCAATTTGTGTATTGGTACAAATTTATGTGTTGCGACAAAATGTATTTGCAACTTATTAATGGCCTATGCAAATTTTCACAAGCCAACTTGCTAGCAAATAACAAAATCTGAATATAAATTAATAGCAGTTGATACTACAGATCCAGCTGTCAACTTGCTTCAAGAGCAAGTTACATTTTGAAGAAGCAGAATTATCCTTTTCCCCCCCCAGAAATCTGCATCTTGCACATAACCTCCTCTTTCTGTGTGAATTTTTTTTTTTTTTAAAGGGACTCTTCTATTTCTGCCTCTGCTTGATGTGCAAAGTTTTAAGAATTTTTTCTGGTGCTTTAGCATAAAGATACTCTTTTGAATTTGGGGATAACTGCAGACACATTACTGGAACAAAATGTTAGGCAACACAGCAACTGTGATGTGGTGGAACACTGCTACCCCATTTGATAAAGCACAAGCAGTACAACTTAAGTATCCAAATGCTTCAGGCAATTTGTATTGCTCCTTTTGTTGTATCCTGGGTCTAACTGTAATACAAGTAAATCCCTTTGCAATAAAAAGTGTAACTGATCATAAAATAAAATACAAAATGTGTTTGGAATAAAATTTCCTTGAAAAGCCCAAGTGTTACTGTTGGGAAAACTGGAAACTTTATCAGTACTTGGAAAAGAGCTACTTTGCCTCTTAAGCACAGCAATCCTGTACACTCAGGGTGCACTAAACAAATGCTAGCAAAGGTGGTCCTTTGATTCCAGTCAAGAGGCTTTAAGTGGTAAAACAGTTGCTATGACAATTAACAACACACAATATTTCAGGTATCTTTTGGTATCTTTAATCTAGAGTTAGAATAAATACGCTTTTAAGGGGCCAGAATGGTTGTGGTGTTTGCCTCATATCCCCAAAGGGTGTCAAAAACTCTCTACAGGCTGGCCAGCCTTCCTCCCTTGTCTCAGGTTTCCTGCTCTGCTTTGGGTCATTTGAAGTGGAGAGCAGCAACACAGCTGAGTGTGAAAATGATGAAGTCATGAGGTCTCAAATCCCTATTCTGATTATATATTCATGACTCATACTAGAAATGTGGGTAGAAATATTATTTAAGGACTGGACTGAAAAATTATGGATTTCCTTCTTTTCAATCATTCCATTGCTCTGAACTCCATAGTTTAGCTATGAAGAGTAATGAGTTGTTTCAGTGTTATCATTAGCAATAGCCTAAGAAGCCATGAAAGATATGGAGTGTCTCTTTGTGAGGAGGAGTATGACAGGTGGGGTGACAATATTTTATATTGCTTTTTCTTCTGCTGCCACTGACATGGAACATGCCACTCCATCTCCAAGAACTCCTGACAAATCCATATATTTCTACTACAGGCATTTAGGAACTTACATCATTCAGTGAATGAGAAAAAACTCTATACTGATTTCTGGCATTATCTTTGAAGTTGTCCCTGTGAGATACCACCTTTTTGTTTATAGAGACACAAGCAGGAGGGGTAGTTTGCCAGCTAGCACTGATGGCAGAGCTGCTAAACAAAACCACCTCTTCAAAGGAGTCTGTTCTCAAAATCCAACTTCACCCATCTCTGAAAATGTGGGTGTGGTGACTAAAGGTTTGAGCAAAACTATCCCAAAGAGATGGCTTGTCTTCAATTTAGTTCTACTTGTTGCTGGTCATTTTATCCAAAGTTCAATACCAGCAAGGTGGCCATTGCTTTTCTAGCTCTGCTTTCTGGCAGCAAGTGATATACACAATAGTACTGAAGTGATAGTAAAAGTGCTACTTACCAACTGCTGCTAGGCTATAACTAACACTAAGAGAGATGCAAAATGTAACTTGAGTATTAGGTTTTCTTCTCCTAATTCACAGATTACACTCAAAAATAATCTAAATTCAAATGTCTTATAGGTGAATTTACAAGAAAACAAAGGAATCACAGGACAAGAAGAAATTATAGACTTGAAATCAGTAATCTCTCACCTTTTATTTCAGTAGCTGCTGTACCATTTGACCATGCTGTCCACTTATTTCTGTGTTTGCCAATTTCTTGTACTTTGCATATATAATGTCCTTGATCTGTTTGCTGGAGGCTTAAAATGAGAAATTTGTACATAGTTCCATGTTTCTCTTTAAGAAGATGAAGTCTTTGCTTGTGAAAATGATGAGTATAATTTCCATAATACTGGACAGACCCAAACTTTGTCATTTTGATCATCAGGTGCTCCTGGGCAGGTGATGCAGCGAAGACCCACCGCACAGCCAGCAAATTGTCTGTCTTCCTCTTTTGAGAAATGTGGCAGTAAAGGGTAGCATTATCCCCCTCGGAATATTGCACTGTTGGTCCAGGAGAGACCGTCACATTTAAAGCCTCACAAACATCTGTAAGGAAAGAGAAGATGGTGAGAATCCTCCACATTGGCAGAACAGCACCATAATCTGTCCCAGCACACAAGCCCACAGCAGGTAAACTGATGGCATCTGTTTAGTCTGCAGTAATTTAATGACCTTGTAGTCATGGCAGATGACCTGACATCATCTGCCTCTCCGTGAATGCTAAGGATGGCATGAGGCCCTCCTTCAGTGAGTCTGCCCCAGCATTTTTTCTGTCACTAATCAATAACCTAGAGCTGACATGGAGACCGTGATACTGTCACAGGACCAACTTCACGTAATCTTTTATAGGTCTATTAACAGCTTTGGAAACTTGTTCCGTGACCAGCTCTTCCGAAAACTTGCATCTTTCTTAGGACTTCCAGGCTAAATGCTTTCAATAACCAGTTTACGCTCATTTGTTCCTGTGCCAGCTTTAAGCTTAAAATAGCGTTTTCTTCTCTAGAGCTTACTTCCTGACTCCATATACAAAGCAATTATCTGTCCTCAGCCTTTGCTTTGTTCAGCTAAAGACAAGCTCTGTTAGTCTCTAGTAAAGTAGTGTCTTTCCTATTCACCCTAACAGCCCTTCTCTGCATTGGTTTAAATGCAGTTCAAATTTTGGGATTGATTATAATTTTTATTTTTTTTTAATGTAATTGACTGCAGTTACAGGCAGTGTCTGGAAAGAAGTTCTCCAATGTCCTGTGGAATACTCACAGTACTTCTCAGATTTGACTGGGATAGACTTTGCCTGGTATATCCCAGACTTATCTTGTCCTTTTTCATTATACTTTCCTATGTGATTTTATGTCAGGTGATAAATAAATAGCATACTTGGGTGTTTTCCCTTCTTTGTCATTTGCAGTTCAGTCACCAGGATGTCAAAGAATTTCTTACTAATCCCCAAGTATGTGACTTTGCTGCACTAACTTGTGCTCCACTTCTGTTACCCCATCCTCAGCTTTTCCTATGTGCTGTCCTCTTACGCTGATTTGATAAGGTCAGCATTTCAATGTGCATGCTTCTGTCTATTTCTTTTAGACATCATTTGTGCAGACCCTCATACTGTTTCAGAACATCATACTGTCCTTAGATTATCACTGGAAGACCACTGAATTCTCTATAGCCTACAGTTCCCCATGTCCTCAGTTTTAAGTAATGTTCTCCTCGTCATAACCAAATGGTCATCTCAAACCTGGGTTAAATTCATCAGACTAGCTTTTCTGACTCCAAATTCAAGTTAATTTGACAGTATTTGCATGACAAAATATGGCATGAGATCATATAGGGACAAATGATTATTCCATTGTTCCATTAATTCCTGATTCTTGTCTTAAATGTTTTTCATCCTAAACCATCACTTATACCAGTTCTTTGTCTCCCTGCTTTACTTCTAATAATAGCCAGAATAGGTGAAGGCTGAAAAAAGTGTCCATAGCTATTAAATAGAGGAAGTTTTCCCTTTACTGACATAACTGATTTATACTGGACTGATTTTCTGAGGCATGGGAATCAACACTTATTTCATCTCCTTCCTAATGCACATTAAGAAAGTCCTGATTAGTCACATCAGAGGGTGATCTATTTCTGACCAATGTTGTATTGTGGCAATGTGTTTGTTCCCTAAATGACTTGTGATGTGTAATCTACCGGTCTGAGGGCATCCATTAGAAAGAGAACCATATTCCAGCAGTGAGCAAGCACTCCCTGCAATGCACTCCACAAAGCATGAAATGTCCTCTAAACTGTGAACTTCCTGTTATGTGAATACTGTACCGTACTCAAATTCTAATGAGAATTGCAACTCTGGGAAAATTATTTTTTCATTTCTGGACACTTTTCTAGCACATCAGCAAGGAACATTTTAACAAAGGGGATGAGTGTTTTGGCAGAGACTATTGTCTGACATCAGCTCCTGAAACACAAACTTGTATTTATCTTCAAAATAAGCAAATGAAGTATTTCCATCCTATTTCTAAAGGAGTTTTGGAGACAGAGACACTGGTTTTATAGTCCCAGTGAAGCAGTGAAATGAAGTGGTGAATTATATCACCTTACATACAGTAAATCCACTAAATTAAAGAAGTTGCATTGCAACCGTTTGAGAAGAATTCTGAAAATTAATAGTATGATAATTATTTTGTGCCACTTCCGTCAAAGTCTCTACTGAACGGCATGTTTATTCCAAGTAGACATTACTTTTTTTGTTATGAAGGAGAAAATATTTTGTATATAAAACTGTTTGGGTTTTTTAAAAAAAAGTTATTGAAGAAACTACAGCTAAGCATGGATAAGGTTACTGGTAAAATTATCCATGCATTATGTTTGTGTCTGCAATTCACGTAAATGGCAAAGTAAGAAGTTATTTTGGATTGTAGAAAGCATAAAAGTAGAACAGGATGTTGAAATTTAAAATTAAGGCTGAATACCACCAAAAGCTTTCCAGGCATGAAACTTCAGTTATTTTCTGGACTTACCAGCCTTGGTGCTTTACCAGCAGAAGGGAAGACAGTAAATGGCTGCCTCTGCTATCAAAATAAGATTAAATTTGAAGGTTGTGCTGCTTAGTAAATAAGGAATAACTTTGAGATTTTCAACACTTTTTGGTGTCCTCAAATGTACTTCAGCAATAAATGTTTAATAAATAATTTATAAAATTATGGTTTGGGTAAATGAAAAAACACAGACCTTTTTTCTACTGAAATTATGAACATGTCATGAAAACTGTAAAGAAAAACAATTATGTCATTTTCCTGACATGCGAATTTCTTTTTTGAAAAAGCTGGCTAGGAGTAATTGTGAAACAGAGTCCCAAAATAAAGGCAAAAATAAAAGAAATCATTGCTTAATTCCAAACTCGGTAGAACATAGTGCCAAGAAGTACCCAAGAGAAAATGCAGAGGAAGTGAGATATGGTGATGATGGACACCTCTGTGAGAAGATAAAGCAGCATTGTACATGGAGATTCTGATCGCTTTCTAGCTGTTTACACTCTTACAAACATTGATATTTTATACCTAATGCTTCTACTTTTCCTTTGGGGACATGCCTTTTTATAGGGACAAATTTTGCATCCTTCATATTTCTGATCAGTGGGAACCTATCTCCTTATCTTCCTTCTGTGGCTCCCACTGGTGCAGCTGCACAAGTACAGCAATGGGGAGAATGCTGGAAATCTCATGCTGCTTTTATCATGGTATCAGCTCATCTTGAACAGAGTCAGTTGGTGCTTTATATAAAGGAGAAAAACAGTATCCATTTGACTTTATTCTCCTACTGCCATCGAAGGAGGAACAGTGGATTTTGAGGGAAACAGTTCATTTCCCTCCTATGTGGAAAGCAAAACCCTCATTCAAGGCTCTCAGACACTAGTGGACATGTTCCTCCTGTTTTTAGCAGGCACTGGTCAGCCCCAACATGAGGTTTACCCTTGTAATGGGCTCCTTGCCAAGAGCAGGAAAAGTCACAACTTAAGAGAAGGCTTGTGTGCCAACATAGCATTGAATTTCTAGACTTCAGATTGCTGTTTCAAGTAAGGAATCACTGTTTATCTTCTTCTGCCTTCCAAGTATAGTATGATGTAGCCGTTCAGGTGGAGCTCACCACAAGACTTTCAGTCTTGTTTCTGCTTGGAAAGGGAAATTATTTATAGAATGGGGAGGAGAGAGAATCAGAGACTTGGTGATTTCTTTGCAGAGTTCTTAACCATCAAACTTCTCTCCTTTTTGCAATGAGCTTGTTTAGTTGCTGCCATCCCAGCATTTTAGATATTTGCTTCTCTGGTATGTTCCACCAGCATGTCTCAGTAGCCTGTGGGGACTCAGGAAAGGTGACTGCTGCCTAAACTCTGTTTTAAAAAATACCACTTTGAAAATAGTTCACTTCTGCTTACACCATTTGAAGTCCAAGAATTAGCTAGATTTGGACTTTGCTGTCTGCCATATCACACAGCAAAACACTTTAACAGCACTGTCAGGAGAACCAAACTATACTTCTAGCACCCAGAAACTTGTTTATGTCAAGGCCTCTCCCCTCTGTCCATGCTGGAACAGTGCCACAGGATTTACAGTGGCCACTGGGTCCTTATATGTGGTGAGCAGTTTGAGCATGGCTGTGGTTTTGTGGGAGAACCCCAGTTACTTCCATTGAGATCGGAGTGGAGCTGTTCCTGTGCACAGCTGCTCACAGTGCAGGTTTAGTGATGTATACAGGCCTCTCTTCCTCCATGGAGACGACGGGCAGAACCTACAACCCAGCCTCCAGTGCTACAAGGACTGATAGCTGGAGGACTGGTTACCTTATGATCTGAGCTTTGCATCACCAGAAGCATAGGGGATGGCTTTTATCTGTGTTGTAGTTTGTTCAGTGAAGCTATGCTACTGTTGCATAAAAGCCTGCTTTAATTTGATTTCTTTACAATTAAAAAGAGCAGATGAGCCAAGAAGCAGCAAAGCTCTTTGTTCAAATGAAAATAATTAGGAGCTGGCTAGAAAGAGCACCAAAAAACAACCAGCCATTTTCAGCTGAACAGATCTGTCAGCAAGTTTCTCAAGTCAGAAGCTCCCCCTCAGAGAAAGCTTCTGCATTGACTAAAGATGGACTTGAACCAAACCTCTGCCTCCATCTCCTGCCCTTCTGCAGTGGAGTTCGAATTCAAGTCTTTCATTAGACTTGATTTCCCCACCCCTCTAAGCTCACTGCACCTGGAAGTTCAGATGCAGACTCTGTATCTGTTCTGCAGCTTCAGGACACACAACGCTGTCCCATATACATTTGTTTTTAGAGGCATAAAGGGTCTTAAAGGGAGGACGCTTTTTACAAGTGACCTACAGGATCCATTTCCACCTGATGCCAACAGGATATGGGCACCTGTGGAAAAAACAACGCCGAATCTCCCTTTGCTTCGGCTTTGCCTGGCAGAGAAGACGGCCGAGGACCCATTTCCATGAACTTGCACGGAGAGGGCTTTCTTTCCTAAACAGGATCCGATCGCTGCGAAGAAGCGCTGCTGCCGGGAGCCCGGGCAAGCGGCAGCGGAGCGGGGCAGGGCGGGCGGGCGGAGGGGCTCGGCGGCCGGGGACCCCCAGCTCTCGCCCCCGCCCGTCCCGCCGCCCGGGCCGCGCCGCCCGGGCCGCGCCGCCCGCCGCGGGACCCGGGCCCGCTCCGGCGCTGCCGGCCGGGGGCTGCCCGAGGGGGGCCGGGGTCCCGCCGGGGCCGGGGGAGGGTCGGGTCCCGCTGGGCGCTTACCTGGGGCCGAGGCCGTGGCCAGCAGGGCCAGCGCCGTAGCCAGGAGGCGCATGGCCCGCGGGGCGCCGGGTCCCGTCCCGTCCCCCTCTGCCGAGCTGCCTCCCTCCTCTCGTCCCCGGCCTCTCGCCTCCTCCCCGCCCGGTCCTCCCTTCTCCCCTTGCTTTTCATCTCCTCCCCTTTCTCCTCCTTTTTTTTTTTTTCTTTTTTTTTTTTTTTCGCGCTTTCTTCCTTCCCTCCCCACTCCTTTGCGCTTCCCAGAGTCCTGCCCCCTTTCAACTCTCCGCTTTTTCTCGCCCCCTTTCCCTGTCGTTTCTGTCCACACCATGCCTGTAGGGTGGCATTAGGGCTAGATAGGGATGCTCCAGCCTCCGCGATCCTCTCTGCACACACACACGCCTTGCCTAAAGGACACGGATCTGTTTCGAGGGGAAACGAGAAACTCCCTCTCTCCCTGAGTAAAGAAAACCTCTGTACGAGCAGGTGAGGTGAGGCAGCCCAGCTGCTGGAGGCTGTAGGTTAGATAGCTGGGATGGGGAAGGCTATATTAGGCATCCTCTCAGGTTTCCTGGATGTGTTGGGAATTTTGCAGGCCCTCATGCCCGTTCCACTCATCCCATCCCATAACTGGAACAGGACCACCACTCCCTGGCAGTTCTACTTAATATTATCTCCCATTTCGTGGGTTCAGGTGGTGGCAGCCTGGGGACAAGGAGGTCTGGCAGGCAGGAGGAGCCCATCAGCAGGCATGGGGATGAGCACTGTGGGCATTCAGGACACCTGTGCCAGCACATTGCACACTGTGCTCTGGTGTTTGCCCTCCGCTGTGGCAGCACCTACTGACCACTGACAATCAACCTCTCTAAAACCATCCTGAATTAATTGATACAGTAGCTTAAGGTGCATCACCCTACGGTTAATGTCCTTGTTCTCACAAATGGTACTACAGTGCTAGCCAGAACAGACAGGGGAAGTTGGCACCTTGCAGTCCATTCCTGCCTTGCCCCGTGCTCCTTTTGAAGTGTTTATCAGTTGAAAGCCTACAAATCTCCCCAGATATGGATTTAATACTTCTGCCAGTAGGTATGATGGGTTATATATTCAGGTTGCTTGAAGTATGGATGATACAAACACATTGGCATTCCTGCTTCCCTGGATAGGGCAATTAGTACGGATTTAGCTACTCCACCCCTCTCCTAGTAATCACTTAGACAGGATAATACATGTCTGCTTTTAAGTATCACAGATAATTTAGCGTGTGCTAAATCTGATCCTAATGAGACTGAAAACTGCCTTTAAAATCTTGTAATTTGTTTCCTCTAGGGAGAGACTTTGGTGTCCATACAGCAAACACTTCTCACCAGAGAGTGACAGGTCTGGATTATGCACAGAGCAATCATCAGACTTGAGGAAGCAGAAGCAGTTTTTAAAGTTTATACTGCCTGGGGAGGTAATCAAAATTTGTAGATTCAAATCTACTCTTTTAACACAGCAAAGGGAAATCCTGTCAAAGAGATAAGCTAATTCAAAAACAAACAGACAAATTCACCAGAAACATTCTACCAGCAATTATGTAGTTTGATGGTTCTGATGGAAACTCCATTTCAGGACATCCTTGGACTGCTGATAGAGAGGAAACCAGGGATGACTGATTTTGCATACTCTTCCAATGGATCTACTCCTTGCTGTTGCTTGAGAGAAGATATTAGGCTGGATGGACATCTTAAACCTTCTCATATAGTTCTGCTAGGCTTGTTCATGCCTCATTTCATGTCTCTCATAAATTACTTCAGCCTACTAATCTTTTAATGGTGTAAAGACATCAGTAAGGACTGCCTAAGGTCTCATGTGAGTGCTTGGGCCCTACAGAGCTGAAAGATGCACTGCAAGAGTCAGTATCAATTTTTGGTGTTTGTCAACAATACCCATTCCTGTTGGCACCAACATTTCCTTTTGTTGCATCAAGAACCCTAACAAACTTTGGGACAGAACTAGATCATTTAACTGGGGAGAAGGCTTTATATAATGCATTTGCCTATGATAGAAGACAGAAGAGGAGGCAAAGGCACATGTGGATTTCTGAAATCTCTTGTGTCTGACAGTTTACTGAAAACATACTCTCTGTTTTGAGCATGTGATCTTTGTACTTTTGACTGTTCCCTCTGCGTTGTGGGTTCTGTCTTTTGTGTAGAATCGATTTTACTCCTCTGTCTTGATTCTTCAACAACACAAAAACATAAAAAGTGATTCTTACTCTTAAAGGGATATTTATCCTAAAGTTCCAAAGGTATTTTTAAAAGTAGTCTAGGCTGAAAGCCTTTTTTACTTGTTGTAGCATAAATGAGCTCAGGTGATGCTGCCCTTTTAGGTTTTTTCCTAAGGGAGAGCTTTTCTTTGCACAGCTAGAACAGGACCTGTAGATCTATGCACACGTCTCTCTCTCTCTGTCTGTAAATTGTACTGCCAGCAGCACTCATCAGGTCACCCAGCACAGGTCACCTAACACACCTGAGGAAATCTGTATTGTGCCAATACTCATGGGCCAGACAGCACTAGTCAGGCTAGTGAGGTGTGGGCAAACATAAACTTCTGACCTCCCATCTTTCCAGGTTTGATGCTGATTTGTTGGATGACTTTTTACAAATCAGTTCTCACCTCTGGGCTGCAGGTGGATGACATGCAACCTTCCTTTGTCCCTCCGTTGGAAGGGTTTGCTGTTGCAACTGAGGCAACCAGGTGGCAGTTGTATGATTTGACTTTCTTAGCAGTTAAAATCTGACATCCCTTCCACCCATTTGTTGCTGCTGAGGTGTTTCTTCTTTTGTAAAATGTTTTTCAGGATTTTTTATGTCTCTTGCCTGATGCCGTCACAGTTTACCCATGCAACAAAAATCCCAAAGGCCAAATGAACATGCAGTACAATTCCCTTTTTCTCCCCCAGGCTGGGTGCACAGCTCTCTCTAAGATGGTGCACCTCCCTTTGCTGCTCTGGAAGTGTGCTGACGCATGCGAGTGGAGCCTCTGACCCGCAGGATATGGCTTTCTCAGCTCTGGCAGCACGTATGTGGCCTCGTTTCCTGCTGAATGGGTCTGCTCTGAGGAGAAAAGTGCCTAATCAGCACTCCAGTGCAGCTGACACAGCGCAGACTGACTGTTTGCAGAGCCTGGAGCCCCTCTCTCCCTGGGGCAGTGTTGTTGAAATATCAGCTTTAGTCGCTTGGGGTGAGATCTGTTGTGCAAATCCCCTTTGCGTCTCAGCAAAGTCACATCTGTCAGGAGAGGTAACCACAGCCTCTTGGCTTTTGCTGTCCTGTCCTCCCTCTCTGGCTGTTCTTAACCTGCCTTCTTTCTCTGAAAGCTCTTACTTGCATTCCCAAATCTATCTCCAGAATGTGCTGCAGGATTCCTGTGAGCAGGATTGTGGCTTGCCCTTACTGTAGTGTTGCAGTGTGGCAGAGGGACACAGTGGCATCTGCTGCAACTCGCACTGGGCTGCTTTGGCTGGGCTCTAGCATGGAATAAAGGTGTTCTCAGGGCTGCAGATCTCACCATGTGTTGATGGGCTGGGGTGGGCTGCCTGCTTTCAAACCTGGTATGCTGTTAAGGAGAGCTATGCTTGTTCTGAGTGATGTATGGGAGTTTGCTCCCCACCTGCAGCAATAAACTGTCTCTGAATTTTTCATCTTTCCCTTGGCCATCATCTTTCAGGGCAACTACAGCTTATCACCCTTCTGCACCTCATGCAGGCAGTGTGCAAAGATGCTCTCTGCCTGCCTGGAACCTACCTTCGAAGACCCAAGTTATTTCAGAGTCTTTTTCAGAGTCCAGCAGCTGGTAGCTCCCATGGCCCAAGGAATCCTAATTAAAAATGAATGTTCAGTGATTAAAGATGGATAAAACCCAAACGGATTCAATGTTGCCAAGCATGGAGGGTGTTTGGATCTGTATCCAAATTTTCCTATTCCTTTAATGGGCCAAGTTACCTTTGAACTGTAGCAATCCAGAACTTCTGAACAATGTGGTTCTGCCCATGGTATTTTTCTATTGCTATTTGGTGGACCAGCATGTAGGAAATACTGTTTTGTGAACCCAGCTTCCTTTTCAACAGAAAAAACACTATGTAAGAACTTCCAAATCGTAAGCATCATGCCTTTTATATCTCTGAACATCATGCAATGTTTACACAGTGTCTGGGGCTTTGATCATATTTTTCTTGTGGACATTCATTTCTGACTGATTGGAAAATATCTAAATAGATAGGGTGATGTTGTTTACTGCAGATTTCCTTTCCTCCTGTGTAAAGTGTCCTTCTTCCATTCCCGTTTCCTTTTTTCTTTCAGGGTTATGAATGAATGATACTGATGTATCTTGGTAGGGTCTGAGGTTTTGTGGCTGTTGCGCAGCCATTTTCATGGGGAAGTGAAATCCTTATTATGATGCTGTAATGTATTTTTAATTTTCTCTTCCTTCAATTAAGAGCACATTTTGTTTTGGTACAGGAAACTTGCTTTTGTTATTATTTTTATGATTATGTTTGGGACTGCACAAAAGCACAGGGGATTTAGTATATTTTTCTTAGCTTTTGCTTCAAGTTTGATCATTCCAATTTTCAGGGCACTGCTAATCCTGAGAAAAAATGAACCTTGTGGGTGTTTTGCAAGAGTGTTTAGAGACTCTGTCATGTGTACTTCCTGCATAGTTAGGTGTGTGCAAGAGTTGAAGAGTCTTACTGTGATTGTCGTGTACAAAGACATAGTTCCAGCTTCATACAGTTGCATATAGCAGCATCAGCTTCTTAGAGGGGTAGGTGGTAGTGACATCTGGGACCATTAAAAAGTCCATTGCGGCTCCAGTTCTATTCTCCAAAAATATTATAATGTCAATTTTAGGTGGCCATGTTTCTGGCAGTCACTGAGAAAATATCATATTAAGATAGATTTCGAAGGCTTTTCAGTGCATTGGTATGTTCTGGTTATGCATTCTCTAGTTAAAACATTACTGACAGGACTTCAAGCTAGCCCCTGTGAGCCTGCTGATCCCCCTCTGCTCAGCTCAGAGAGGATGCAGACTCCAGAGCCACACAGTCAGTGAGAGTTGTCCTGACAATGCACTGTGCTATCACCTGTTCTGCCTTGCCTTTCTCCCCAAGTAAGTATTGCAGACAGGTTTGGGGAAGGACAAGTCTCTCTGAAAGACCTCAGGGTTTGGTTTATCTGTGAAGTCTCATGCTTCATGGAATTCAGTCTGTACTTTCCACACAACCTATGTTGGCACCATATTTTATAAGGACTTTATGTCCATAATTTCTCTCTCTCTTGCCATTTTCTAAGGGACTGACTGATGTAAGGAGGACTCTACTGAGACAAAGAAATGATCCTTCTGGTTCGGTGCCCTTTTTCTGACTGTGGCTGGAATAAACAAATACTTAAGGGCAGGGCAAACACACAGTATTGTGTTGCCAGGCGAGTTTTCCAGCTTCATATGGTTTGCAGCATGTGCTGTCTCAGCAAGATGTGTCTCAGAGCCTCACTGATCAGACCCAACCACTCAATGTGCTCTTTTGTCATTTAGTTCTGGGCTGAGGAGACAGAATTTTTCCAGTCCATCCCTCCTCTGTGGACAGGGTGGAAAATATGGCTCCTATGGTGCCAGATGTGGTTTCTGATAGAATAAAGCTTGATGGGAGGGAAAAAATTTTAAGGTGAAGCTGATCATGAAAGACCCACATAGAGATGGTCAAAGAGCTGATCATGAAACAATCACCCACATAGGGATGGTCCTAGGGAAGACCTGCTACATGGCTCTTGGCAAGTCACACTTCAAAAGCACTGAACTAAAGTCAGAAGGTGTAGTGTACTTGTCTCAGATTTGTTGGCTTATGCTTGGATTTATTGTCTTAAATTTTCAAACATCTCTTCAACAAATTTTCCAAAGTAGCACATTTAGCCTTGATGTAGCTTAAGAATAAATGCTTCCGTGTAAATTCTTTTGACCTACCTGCTTCTGTTCAGAAACCAGAAATACTACAAGAAATGCACCCCTTCCCTTTCCTGGTATTTTTGATCTGCCCTTACCCAGTGGCCTGGATTGAGAAAGACTGAAGTAGTGTCCAAGCAGAGAATTGAATGGTTGTGGAATGCAAGGTTTGGGTGAAGGTGAATTAAAGAGAAGAATGTTGGACTAAATGAGATCTAAAGAGCTCTTCTAGCCTTGGTTTGTTTTGTTTTTGTTTTTGTTTTTGTTTTTGTTTTTTTTGAGACTGCTTTATGCTTTCTGTATGTTGTCTCCTCTAGTAGAAATACTAAATTCTTGAACACACCAAAGAAAAAAACATTTAAGATCTTCACATCCCAAGGAATAACAACATTTTGTATCTGACCTACTTTGTCCTTCTTGGACATAGATAGAATCTTGCCCTCTGATCTCCATTTTCTACCATGTCCATCAAGAGTTTCTTCTGTTTCTGCTTTTCTGAAGGAAAATAAATCCTTGACCAAATTTCTTATTTGGAGAATAAATTGTGACTCTGTGACTCTGAGTTTTGAGTTTTTTAAAACATTCCAAGCTGAAAACAAAATACCCATGCACATACTCACAGCACAGTTTGTTGTCAGAAAAGCAGGGAATCCTTCCCTAACCTCAGGAATGTCCCTGGAAGATGTGCTGCACTTTTGCTCTGTTGTTAGGAATGATGTCGCTACACTTCGGTGGCTGCTAATTTTAAAACAGATTCTTTAAACTTAAAAACAGAAGTAAAAGCCTACTGTTTCTTAAGGAATTCTTCCAGTAAAAATCTTTATCAGAGACATTTTAATCAGGGAGCTTCAGTCAAATTTTGTGTGCTATATAGGTTTGAGAAGTGGTTGAACTTTGACCTCTAAGCTTCAGGAGGACTTATGGATGAGACAAGTGGTTGTGATTCCTGCTGAGCAGTGAAATAATGGAAAAATATTTATCCAAAGATCCAGTAGGGCTGTGAACTGCTTAAAAAGTTACCTCACTTGTGTTTCTAAGATGATCTCTCTGAAGAATTTTTGACCCAGCTTTGAATAAACAAAATATTTGCTTCATGTCCTTCAAATACTGGGTGTCTTAGAATAGAATGTCTTTCATGTTGTAGATGAGAACATATGTTCCTCAATTTGCTAAGGGAGCAAATTTCATCTAAAATTTCACTTAAATTTCACATAAATGATTTCACTTAGATTTTCATCTGAGAGAAAAACAGGCAGATGCAGTAGCACACTAAAGGCAACTCTTTCATGTAGCTGTCAGGTACTGAATATTGTGTTCTTCATCTTCTTTCCTTTCACGTTAAAAATAAGGAGCAAAAGAAATACGTCTGGTCTTTTTCAAAGTACAGAAGTTCAGGTGCCACTTGTTAAAAGATTCTTTGCAGCGAAGGAAGCCAATCTCACATGCTGCACATACCATAAGCTTTAACCAAAAATAGATCTTTTTCTTAGCATTGCTGTGCCCATGTGGAAAAGATGTAGAGATGTCATATCACCAAATCAGCTTGTATTTCTTCTGTCTGAGAAGTTGCTTTGAATAAGTTCTCAAATGTGCACTACCTATTAAAAAAAAGAATCTGTTTCTTTTTTTTCCTGCATTCCTCTCCTTACTTGAGAAGGCAATAGACAAAGTTTGTCTCCTAAAACAGGAAGAAGATAACTGCTTCAACAACAGGCCTTTGAAATGCGCCAAATTATTTGCATTGTTTGATGGAAGAGGAGAGGTCCTGACCCATTAAAAACTAGTGATTTTGATGTGGTGAAGTAGCAGCCAGATCCCTTTTGACTGTGTCTGGTCTGATTTGCTGGCTCCATGGCTACGTGGAACAATAGTCTGTGCAGGGCAGCTGGAACGTGGGCAGAATTACAAGTGAGCATCCGTCAAATTCCTCCGCACAACACTAAGAGGGCTTTTCCTCTGCATTTTCTAAATGACGGAAAACCCGTGTGAATGATTCTCTATGGCAAAATTATTTTTGTCGCCCATGAAGGTATTAAAAGTGTACTGTGTTTATGTTAAGTCAGATATTGGCAAAGCTCTGGTGGTGGGTTGGTTGGTTTGTTTGTTTTAAAGAGAATACTAATATTTGCACAGTTTGAAAAAATAATTCTCTTTGTGGAGAGCCTGTGTGTAGACTATTTCTATTCTGATGGTTAAAGTCTGTCAAAAGTTATTAAAAATAACAGTGGAAGTTTCTGATGGGGACTGCTGGTGAGGAGTGCCAGTAAGCAGTGGCTGAGTTGCTTTTCATGCATTTGTGGGATTATATCTAGAAAAACAATGTAGTTTCTTGGAGCTGCAATTCTATCCAAATGTATGTTATCCACAGCAGACATTTGAGCAAAGGCTTCCAGCTGCGGAGTGACTACTGAAGGGTGTCCCACACCTGAGGCTGACTTCACCAGGCTACAAGGTTTGTGTGTGCCTGAGTGGCTGTGGAGAGACATAAATGGGAAGGAGGAGAACTCACCTCCTTCTCTGGGACTCAAAACAGGCATCATGCTGATCTTTAAGAAAAGTCTGTATTTGAATCTAGGAAACCTCTAAAGTTAAATCAGATGGGTGAGTGAGAGCATCTAAATTCTGATTGACTGGCAAATAAGGTATGTTGTACCTTGTAGTGTCTTGTTAAATGTCTGCTGCTGATTCTGGTCTTGAAGTCTAATTTATTTATTTATTTTTGTTATTCAGACTCCTAGTGCACAGGCAGTCATCACTGACTGAAAAGAAAAGCTAGCCAGACAGTGAATGACCACAGTGCTAAATGGCCATAATATGAGCCACGGCATAGGCAAGTAATTTTCTAAAAAGGAGTGTATTTGAACATTGCTCTGAAGAAAAAAGAAGATTATAGGGAAAAAAAGGAAGCAGGGTACTATCTTTTAAAAGAAATAGCACACAATGCAGGCTCCAAAATGTTTCATAATTGTTTGTGGTATAGCCTCAGAGTTAGGAAGTATTATCATTAAAAAGAAGTAATTTGAGTGAAGCTGGAGATCATAACATTCCGCTCTCCCGTTGAAAATGCCTACTGTCAAAACACGGGTTTCCGATAATACCCAGAGACTTTATCTGCTTCTTTTGATCTGTTGGCCTGTAACAAATATACTTTCCTTCTCTGACACTGAACTTAGGAAAGTAAACAAAATCAAAACCATATTTAAAGCACTGACTCATAAAACATTATGCTCACATATGTATGTCAAAGGCCTCTCTTATATTAGTAGTTATGATTAGATTAATACACACATCTGTTTTACAATGAAATGTGAGTAATGTGTCACTAATTATTAGCATCTGTAGTTCTTTCTAGCGATGATATTTCCATTTTTAAAGGCTGCACAATCTCTGGATTAATAAAATGTGCAAAAGCAGATTTGAAGTTTAAATTTAAAAATTATAATACCCTGAGTACTTTGATTTTGCTCATATCAGTACTTGTCATCAGGGACATCCTGGCTTTCCATGAACTGTCTGTTTTGCCTCTTTCAGCAACCAGAACAAATGTTCAACAACTGGACTGATATTTCTTTCCTGCCTTCCCAGACAAATTTATCTAAGCTTGCCCTCTCTTTACAAGAGTATCTTTCCTGGGAGCCTGGGAGTTGGAGCAATTGTGTCCTTTCAGAACTGCTCAGCCTCTTTGATAGCATCCCAATTTCCCAAAAGTGTCACTAAAGCCCTTTTTTAGTTGTTTTGGTCACTCCTTCTCTAATGAGTGCATTGTCTTGACCAGACTCAGAATGTTGAGATCAGCTATAAGATTTTCCTTCTTCACTAAGTCTTGGAAGACACAATATTACTGAGCAGCCCACAGCTGCAGCCAAATCATGTTTTATGGCCATGATGTCCAGACATCTCCAGAAGCAGCAGTATTGGTGTTGTCATCATTGAACTTGCCAGGTCTTCCTTGCCATCTCATCATGAATTACAGCTCTAATATAGTTTTAAGCTCTGGGCATGGTTTTGGCTTGTGTGCCGAGTCACATACTGTTGTTTTGTACTCTGAATGCCATGAGCAGGTCCTGTCTTTATTTCTTTACTTACAGTGTATTTGCATGCTATCGTGGCCACAGTATCAGAGCAGCCTGCTCTCTGTAAGCTTCAGTTAAGTCTGGGTGACTTCCTTTGCTTGTCAGATTCCAGATGTTTTGCCAGAGTTTATTTCTGGGTCTGTCATGATCCTCTCTTTGGCTTCTCTGTGCATGTGTGTCTTCACGCCTGTGGTGAACTCTGCTCTTATCAGGGCTAGTCACCTACCATGCTCCCCCAACTCCCTTCCTCCCCACTCCAGGAAAAAAAAATGTTCATCTTTCAAGTCTTAGATCTGTTACAGACTCCTCTAATACTTTCCATTCCCCCTGCATTAAGACAGTCTTGCTCCATTTTTGCACAGAATGCAGTCCTCCTTAAGGTTCTGCAATCCATTTTCATTGTGAGACTCTTGGCTGTCTTAATTGAAAACTAATAAAACTTCAAGTGACTGAGAACCAACTTTTATCAAAAATAAATTGAATTTCTGCCCAGTATCCTTCTGATAGCATTCATTGTAGCTGTAGAAGCTGTGCATGTCTTCTCTGAGGGTTTTTTTTCACTAGTAGGGAGTTTATCCACTCCACTATTAATTCCTGCAGAATAGTTTGATTCTCCCTGATACTGTACTTTGTCTGGAGCTAAGGCCAAGTCTGAGAGCCTGGCAGCCTGTAAATGTGATATCTGAATGTGTCAGCATTGTTCTGCATGGAGCACCATGGAACTGAGCATTTCCTTCTACACGTCTCGTACAGCAGTTTTTAAAGGCACAGCTGCACACATGCTGTGAGCACATTTTCCCCAGGACATTTACCTTTCCACCCCTCACTTTTATGCCCTGCAATGGCATTGTGGAGGAGGAAAATCAAGAGAGCCTAATGCAGCCTGCAGTTCAGGGCTGTGAATTCATCTCAGCTGCTTGCAGAGTGTTAATGGACACCATGCAAGCCAAAAAGGCACAGAGGGAATCTGTCCCAACAGTTTTTAAAGCTTCACCTCTGTTGGTAATGTCACCTTTGAGACCTAATGAAACAGTTTTCAGATGTGGGTCTGGTCTCTGCTAATGCTTTTGATTGTGAGCATACAAATAGTATTGCATACTCCAATGGGAAGTTTACTTGGGCAAAATTCCCACTGAGGTCAGCTGGGCTTTGTCCAGAGCAATCCTTGCCTAATAAATCCCTTAATAGTAATAAGCATTGAGTTTGGAACTGTAGTTAAATATAGGAATATTTTAAATTTAAAAATACATGGGCTGAAGTCTCCTTCTGTCTGTACTGCTCTTTGCTGCAGTAATTCCATCAAGTTACTCCAGTCTTTGCTGGTGTACAGCTGAGTGCAGAATCATGCCTCCTATTACCACATGAAATAACTCATGAAAAAGCCTCAGTTTTACACAATTTAATATTCAAATATGAATTATGGGCTTTAAACTAGTGAACAGTGTGGCTTCTAATGAGCCCTGCAGTATCTTAACCCTGAAATAAAATTGAGGAAAATTCTTATTTTTCTCTAAAGGAAAGTATGATGGCAGAGTAGTTACAACATATGGCATTTTGACAGAGGTACAAGCTCCCTTGTCATGACAGCAATGACTGTTTTCAAGCCAGGTAGAGAATCAGATTGTGCTGCTTTGAGGCTTTTCTTGGTCAATTTGGCTGTAAATGGGTACCAGTCCTTCCAGCTGAGAATCAGAAAGGCTGTGAGAAAAAGGTCTGTGATAACTACCTTAGTGTTTTCATCAGTGTGGTTTACCACAGAGTTGGCATGTGCCAGTCTGATGGGCTGAAGTGCCTTGGTGTAAGTTGTGGCCATTTTCCTACTACTTCTGCTGAGAGATGTGTGTTTTCAGTGCAAGCAGATTTGTCTCGGGAGAGAAAGAAACAGAACTAATTAAGTCAGCTTCCCAACACATTTGGTTATGTGCTTGTTTGATGTTTGCTAAGTAAGGCCATGGATCTTAGGTGTCGGGTAACCTGCAAGGAGAGATCTAGAGAAGGCCCAAGTCTGGGAAAAAGCTTGAAACAGGTTTTTGAGTCCTCTTTTTCTAGCTGCTTGCCTTCATGAAGCATGCTGGAATGTAAATGTCTTGGAGGCTTCTGCTCTTTTATCAACTTCTGATAGAAACTGGCAAATCTGTTCAAATGATGGCAGGAGGCTACCTTGGCCTGAGCTCCAAAATTCTCTGAAAGAAGAGATTCTCCAAATCACAGCACTTTTTGATGGATCCATACAGTCAAACATGAGCTCTGAAAGGATCTGCCATGGGCAGGGGACTACTCAGTATACTGGGAAATACCCTGAATTCAGTTGTTCCAGGGACCAATCAGGAAGCTCTGGATCCGTGCATGGCCAGGCTGCAGCCAGCAGTGCTTGGGGATCACTGGGCTTTAACTGACTCTTCACTCTCAGCTCAGGCAAAGTCTGGCTGACCCTGCTGGGGTAGAGCAATTACCATTGCTTTGAAATCTGCTTCTCCACTTACGCCTTTTAACATCCATACAGCTCAATTGCTTTGATTTTCTCTTGATTTTCCCCCAGCACAAAAGATGCTGATTTTTACTCTCAATGTGTAGTTGCATTGACTTCTTTAATGCCATTACATTAGTATCAATTGGCAATGTCCAAAAGGACTAAAAGGCCTGTTTCCAGAATGAAACAGAAGAAATTCTCATCAAACAGGCTACAGTCAGGTTAGATACTGGGATTTTCCCAGGAAATTGCAGGACGGGAAACAGGAACTTTGAGAACTGCAAAGAGGTTTAAATCCAAGTTAAATCCATAAATTTCTGTAGTGTGTAGAAATTCTGCAAATAAATATATTAATATTTGTCTTTTACACTGAATTCCTGGAGTCCTTACCCAAGTCAGAGAAAGCCTTCTATTCTCCAGAGTCCTTAAGCATATGCTTAACTAAAAGAAGGGATTTTAAGGAGAATTTCTGTGGAGCTCTATGTATTTCCTATCAGCTGCTTCCATGTGGGAATCAAGCCATTTATGTATACAGTTCCTGACTCTGGGGCAATTAAAATCTCAGCCATAATGTTATATTAACACAGAATTTGGTGTGCCTAATGACATATTAAATCTTCCTAAATTATAGCTAAATTACGAAAAGGACTAATTTACCAAAACCAGTTACTAAATGTTTAGAAAAGGAAGCTAATTGAATTATCTCTTGTTTGTCAGAGACAGATAATCTCCTTGTGAGAAATCTCATTTTTTCTGAAGCATGATTAATTGGCCTTACGAGTCAGAGATTATGACAAATTATGCAGGAGAAGATAATAGATAATAGTAGGAAGCCTTGGGAGCAGAGAACTAGCAGCTGTTATTTGGTTTGGGTCCAGGTGCCACCTCTGGATTCACCCTGATCCTTGTATGGTCCCTTTGCTGCTGCTGCTGGAGATGAGCCTTGCTGCTCTCACAGCCACCCTTTGCTCCTTGCCCTGACATGCTCAAAGCCTCAGCCTGATTCTGATCAATAACATCACCTCCCCAAGAAGGATGCCTGAAAAACCACTTGCTTTTAGGTCAATGAATGGTTTCTACTGAATAATCAACGACATGAGACGTATTTTTAATTTTCCTTTAGTCATGGTGGGAAGGCATTTATGACGCACACAGAAGGTCCTGTCACAGCTTCATCATCTTATTTGAAAAGGCTGGCAAGTGTTGGATCTGAATCAAAAGTTTATTGGTTATGTTAATATTTACATCACATGGGTTTGATAATAATTTTCCATTTGCACTATCTTGTACATGTAGGTCATGCTGTAACAGGAACTAGATTTGAGTTATTGTCTCATTAACATTATTTGGAAAATGTTATGAATTAGATCTGCATTATTTATTAATATGCTCAAAAGTAAGGTATATTTAAAATTATAGTGGGTGTTGCCACAGCCACATGACTTGAAGGCTTAGTGTCTCAAGTAGAGTATCAGATAGTGCAAAATTCCCAAATTAAATAATGACTGTCGGCACCACTCTGCTTTTCCTGTTGTTCTGACTGCTAAAACAGTGATTTGATGCAATAAGTTGTATATGTATAAGTTGTATATGTATAAGTTCATATATTCTGCCTTTTCCTCTGCAATCACTTGTTTGCCCCTTCCCAACATCAGTTGGTTCTCTCTCATATTTAATTGTCCTTTATATCATCAGTTGGCTTATAAGAAAAACAATGTCCCAGGCATTCCCAGCCAAGTCCCTGTGAACCTACGACTGTCCACAGTCCCATAGCACACACATCCAGTCATCTCCTCACACCGGGATCCCCTGAGGTACCTGAGAGCCATTCCAGCTCTACTTGGGGCACTGCATCCCTTTGGCAGGAAGGAGCACACAGAGGCCTTTTCTTCTGAGTAGCTACTTTGTGTTTTGCATGCATTTCAAGGTAGCAGCTCCTTTGAAGGAATCCCTTCAGGAGCCCTTGGGCACTCAGCACAGCTTTCTGTAGCTTCCCTGGAGTCACTCTAATGAGTTTAAATATGAAGCAGCTTAAAACATACAGGGGTTGTTCCCAAAACAGGTGACTAGTCAGTGGTTTACATTAACTGGAGCATTTCAGTCAGTTTTAATCACAACAGAATATCCTTGCATCTGGTCCCAGCACTCTGAGTCCTCCCTCAGTACTGTGGAGTAATTGAAGAATACAATTAAAGGTAATTATTTTAATTGCCCATTGACTGAGGAAGATTTCTGATAGCGCTGGATAGGATCTGATCTGTAAAGGAAAGGCTTGTGGATTGTCTGCATCAGGACAGATCCCCACCAGTAGTGGTGTGAGGGGTGCAAATGAACCCACTTGCATCCTGCCAGCAGCCTGTGGATTATGGCATGGAGAGAGGGGGCATGGGGCAGGAAACACGAGGCATACTTTTGTCTGGATGCAGAAGACAGAAAGTGTGCGCTGTGCCACTTTGCTTACCATGCATTTGGGCTTGTTATTAGCTCACGTAGTGTTCAAGCCCAGTGTAATGTCACTGACTTTGCTGAGGCTCCCTTTGCTGCAGCTGTCAGTGAAAGCACAAGGTTTGTCTAGGAATTAAAGCCAGAAATATGAGAATTGAAACCATATACATTCAACAAGGTGAAATACTTAACACCTAACCATTCCAAAAGCAGCATTTTTGTTGGAGGCAGTAGTAGAGAAGAATGATGGTCTACTAGGTAGCTCACCATGTTGAACTTGGATAACTTTGTATTTTTTGCTCTGCTGATCCTGCACTGGCCTTTGCCGCAGCACTTGGGCTGCTCCATGTCACATTTCCCCTCTTGGTTAGGAATGAACATGCCATCTTTGGACTATGTGAATTGCTTTCATGATGTGTTAGCATGAAAATTTGTACAAATTCACTGATGTACCGATAGGGAGGACAAAGGCTTTGTGATTTTTTATGTGTAACCATATAGTATCTATGGAATTAACCACTTCTGATAATGGCAGAAAAATACACCAGAAAACAATAAATTCAATACTTTTGCCTTAGTGACACTGAGCAGAAGTTTGCTGTAAGATAAAAGGGTCTTTTAGGAGATCATTGGCACATGCTTGCAATGCTCTTAGGTTTCATCTACGTTTGCTGGGGTGAAGAGGCTATCAGAGAAGATGGACCTCTGTCAGACCTAGGCTGACTATTCCCTGTGTGTAATGAGAGCAATTTTCAGAAGTTTGAAGGCTCTACAGGTCCTATTTTTATAGTAGAAACATCCTTTCTTTATCAGGCCTGCTAGTTAGGTACTTTCTTTGCTTGCATTTTCCCCTATTTGCTTGGTGAGTCGAAGAATTTTAATAATTTTTTTTATTAAATGCAGTTGTGAGAAACAGAAGAAATATTCCTGACGAAAATTATCTGAGTTTTCATTAACAGGCATGAGAGAAGCCAAAAAAATTCACGTTGCAAATGTTTTGACCATTGATATTTGTCATCCTTTCTTTGGGAGGAGCTGAATCAGACTCTCCTCTTCCTCATACTTTTTAGAGTGGATTTATATCACTGGGGCCTGATTTCCAGGACTCCACCCACAGGCACCTTTTTATTACCCATGCAGCCATACTGAGTCCAGTGGATTTTTGGCTGATTAATTATCATGTGAACAAGGGCTGCACCAAGCTGTGTGACTCCTGCAGTTAGTTTTGATTTGCACTGATGCAGCTGACAGAAGGAATTGACTTGAATGATCTCACTGTCACTGCGGCTTTTGCAGCCAATGCTGTGTCGTTATCTCTTTAGAAATGCACGCTGTGCCTGCACCTCTTAGCTCACTTCTTGTGCCCACAACTGTCTGCTCCTCTGAATAACTCTATTCACCAGCATCATTTTGTTGCTGGGCATCTGCTGTGAAGGGACTGAGGTCCAGCATGACGTGCTGGGGCATGTGTCCAAACCCTGACTGCAAAGAGCTTCCCACTCTTGCCATTCAGGGAATGCCCATGAGCTCAGGGAGAGTACAGGGTGCTTGGCATGGACAGGCATAACCTGTGCTGGACAGGCAGGAGTGCAGAGAGGTGCCTGTTCTGCTGGATGTTGACTGCCTGGGCTGAATCCTTGACCAAAAATTTGTGGGGCTTACAGTGTCTTTTGTTCACTCTTTTGACTGAATGCCTCCCAGATGTTCCTCTTTCATTTAGTTTTCCTTCACTGATTATTTCCAAGCACTGCTGTGCAGTTTGGCCTGAATTTAGGAGCTGCTGATGCTCCGAGCGGTGCTGGTAAAGCTGCTTGTAGGAATGGGCAGAACAGCAACTCCCTGAGGTGGCAAAAGACTGCAGCCCCATGTAAGTGTGCCCAAAGCTCTCAGTGACAGCAGAAGCAGTAGCTCTGAGGGTCCCTTGTGCCCAGCTGTCTTGTCTCAGTATTGCTCATCCTTCTCCCATTCCCAGGGAGCCAAGGCACACACAAAAGGTTTTGAGAAATCATAATCTATTCACCACCCCAGCACATTTGCCTGATCAAGATTACCAACCTTAATTCTCCAAGCCTTTCTCCTCTAATGCTTGTTACTTAGCATTTCTTGTTTATTTTCACCTTTATTTCCCATAGTGTACTGAAATGATGTGTACTGAAACATTTGTTCACACAAATAAGGGAAGGTGATAGCTTTCCTCCCTGACCACATGCTCTCTCTTCTGTTCCAAGTCTTAATTAAAATGATACTACAGGAAGCAAATCAATTAACAGATACCTTACAAGATGCTTTATTCACTTACACATGTACACAAAATTACTTACAAGTATCACATTACTGCTTTAGTTTATCTGTTAGCAAATGCTGCTAATGAACTGCAGTGTTACTGAAATGGGTAACAGACACCTGGGAAACCAGGGAAAGTATTCCAATATATCATTCTTCTCTCAAAATAAATTTTACATTTTGTTGTTTAAAATGTGTGGAAAAATTACTATCCAGTTTCCTTTGCACATTTGACAAATGACCTGCTTTGTAAAAGCCAAAAAATGTCCATATTGAAATCCCTTCAGTTAGTTACAAGTAGTACAGTAACTTATTCTTTATAAAAATAAAATTCTGTTATAGCTGCTCTTTGCTCTAACAGCATGTTTCCTGTAAGTCCCTGACCCAGCACATCAGCTCTGCCTGATCTGAAAGCTGGTTACTGGATAGGAGGCCCTGGTCTCCATGATTTTTCTGAGTGGTATTTCTTAGTAACAAAGAATTTCTAGGTTGGACTTCAGTCTTAGAATTGGTTTTTTTTGTTTGTTTGGTTGGTTTTTAAGTTGGATTAAATCTCTTATATTATTGGAGAGCTGGAAATAACTTTATTATTTTTATTATGATCTACCACACTGAGAGCAGAAACAGGTATAAAAGTGAACTTTAAGAACATATGTAAGGTGAGAGATTTGAAAAAGCCCATATGTCTATAGGCATTGGCTTGAGATAAAAGGTTAGGAAGATCCTGTTTATCTACAGGTTGTGGTCTTTGGATCTGGATAATGATAAGTTGCAATAAAATAGTGTAACCTCCTGTTTGAAGTCATCCTGTAATGCTACAACATAAAGCTCTGCCTGTGAAATATTGGGATATTACCTAATTAAATTGGGCATGCCATCTACCTGAGGCCCCCAAGCCTTGAAGTTCTGCTGGGTTTCCTGGGAGAAGGAATATTCTATTCTATCCTGTAGGAATAGCAGAGGATGCTGGCCAAGAGTTTCCAAAGCTCCCACAGCTGACATTGGCTGCCCTGTCTTCACAAGGTGAAAGAAAAGCCTGGGTTGAAATAAAAAAATCACCCTGTTGTCTTGCACCTTGTGATGGCAATATGTTATATACAGCATTCTTGAAAGAAGAGGATTAAACAGAATAGAATCTACAGCATTATTTTTCGAACTGAGACCAGAACCTCCAGCTCAAAGCATTGGTAAAGTTGGGAAGTGTTTACAGAATAACTTGGGCTTAAATTATTTTAAATTATTAAACTACTCTCATTGTTCTGAAACAAAGCTCTAATTTTTCTTCTTATCACTCCCACTGTAAGAAGCTTGAAATTGGAGCCAGGCAAAGCAATTTGGATGTAATCAAGCCCACCAGAACATATAAGGCTAGAACAAGAGTGAAGGTGCTGGGAAACTGAAATTATTCACAAATTCTGACTGAAATTAGTGCATTGTTTTATACTAAAAAAATAGGGATAGGGAAATTCTGGAAATAACAGATTTGCTTGTATGTACAGTGTTGACATGAAGTATCAACAGAACATGAAAAACATTATTTTAAAAAGGAATTTTTAATTTTAAATGACCATAATTAATTTTAAATGGTTGAAATCCTCACTAACACCTACAAAAGACATCAGTTCTAGATCTAAAAAAGATACAACTTTAAATTAATGAAATGTTTTCTTACTGACACAAAACAAATATTTCCTGAAATAAATGAGAAGCTTTGTTTTGTTCTAACCTCAAATGAATGATTTTTCAAGTTGCTGAAATAATTATTTACTTATCTTGAAATATGGGTGTGACCATGGATTCTGCTGCTGAAGTATATCACCACCTTTCTGATTACCTGAAATTTAACTGACTTTAGAAATCAATCATATACTTATCACAGAATAAAGAGGATCTATTAGTGAACAGAGCTCATCTATTTTCTTTTCCTCAGACACCTCCTTCACAGACATGCTGAGGGGGATTGCAGGCTTTTTGGGTGCAGATGATTGCAGTTAGCTGCACTATAAGCTCTTCCTGTAAACAATCAATCAGCCTTTCAGCTAAAGAACAAAGAAAATTATTGGTATGGGTAAGATTCCTGCCTGTGCACAAGAGACTCCTATTGATCCTCAGACCAGGTAACTGTTGATTGCAAAAGGGTTATTGATCTCTTGTACTTTGGTTTCTTATTGCATTGCTGTCATCTGTGAAAAGAAAGAAAAATCGCAGGTTGACAATAACTCTCTGGCTTTGGTTTTACCTGGATTATCCCAGGTAAAACATCATTGTAAAAGCTGAGCTGGGAGACACTCAGATAAAAATCACAGGAATTCTAGAAAATTATTATTGGAGATGCTGGAGTTACATTCATGAAGTTCCTTTCACTTCACTTTTCTTTTACTAGATGTTTCTTTGTACCTTTGGAGGCATCTGTTTTTCCTAAGTGAATTAACAGAACAAATGCATGCTTGTGGCACTTGTGGTGACTTCCAGGTGCCCTTGTCACTGCCAGGTAGGAATCCACTAGCAGCAAGCCATGCATTTTTGGGTAGCATCCCAGGGCTCCCTGCATTGCAGACATTGGACTATTGTCACTTGGGGTGCTTCCCACTGTTGCCTTTTCACCGAGTGGGGAGCAGCTGAGCAGCTCCTGGATCCCTTTTGTGGCTGCATCTTCCCAGGAGTTTATTACCTGGAGTGCCTGCTGCTGTGGGGCAGCTGCAGGGGACAGCCAGCCTTGCAATGTGCCTGAACCTTACACCAGGGAACTCCAGGTAAACCACTGGGAAGCTGTGGCACAGCACACATAAAATGACCTGCCTTAGCCCATGCAGAGTGCCCAGGTTGTCAGCAGGAGCTCGGGTAACCCCACAGCCTTTACTGCTGTGTTGCCTTCCCCTAGGTGGATGTGCCTCCACTACTTTGGGTCTGCCCAGTACTGTCACTCCACCTCTCTGTGCCACCAGCACCCCCTTCCCCCAGGACATACCTGTTTTGGCTTGATCCCGAGTTTGACCTGCAAAGTGTAAAGAGTGAGATATTAATTGTGACTTTTAGAGCCATAATCAAAGGTGAGAATTCAAATGAGTAACACATTAGAGTTGCAGAAATGCGGAAACTTTTTTTTTTCTTCACTGCTCTAAATTCAGTTCTACTCCATCTAGTGTCAGTGCTTGGGAACACGATCTTGTCTTGCAGCCCTCAATTTGTTTATATTAAATCTCACGACTCCACAGGGAAATGAACTTTATCGGAGTCCCGTTCCTACAATACTACTTCAGCATTTTCTGGTGTCTTTGCTAAAGAAAACTGTCACAGAAGATTTAGTGGGCAGGGACAATCATAATTTCATCTATTTTCACATAATTTGCCTCAGCCTTTTTTCCTTCTCTGGGAGAAATTTTGTCACTCGTGTCTTTCAGAGTGCTCTGCCAAAATTTTCTGTTCACATGGAATTCACTGCCCTGTCAGTGTCTGTAAGAATTTGATTCTCATCCTGCCAGTCTGACCTGGGCATGCAGTCCATGAGAGACCATATGGTGAGACATAGGCTGTAATCAGGCATTCTCTCTGTTCTGCTGCTTTTCCTCCCTTATTTCTTTCTCTGGCTTGGGGCTGGGGTGAGCCAGCCCAGCTCTGTAAGGGAGCAGTGCCTGCACTGACCTGCAGCACAGTCTCAGCTGAGTTCCCATCTGCCTGCTTTGCCCAGCCCTTGGGAGCTTCCGGGGCAGCCAGGGAAGATGTCTGCTGGGCTGCAGGGACAAAGGCTCATCTCTACCTGCCTGCTTGCCTGGTGACCACACTGGAGGTACCTGGGGCTTGTCTCAGCCCTCCTTTGCCTGTGCTGGTCTGGCACTTTGCGGACACAAGGAATTTCTTTCAGTGACACAGCTCTGACATTACCCAAGAGGTAACAGTTATGCAATAATATTTTTCAGCTTGTTACAGTTTATGGCAGCTCTTTCCCAGAAAGCAGAGGCATTTCAAAACATAACCAGGGACCTGATACAGGCTGTGCTTATGAACTTGTCAAAAATTTCTTCACAAAGAAGAAGCCTGTGAAGTGCTACACAAATTTCTGTCTGGATCTGTAGCCAATTTTAAAAATACAGAATTTTTCCCACTTCTAACAACAAATTAATACAGAACAAGCTACTGCAAAGTGATATGAGCTAACTGAGGTGAATCATCAATTGGATCAGGTTCTCCTGCCTGTATCACAGGAGAAGATGCTGGCAGGGAACTGCTAGGAAGGGCAGTTCCTAAGTGATTGCCTAAGTGGTCTAATCCTAACTCAATTCTCTGCATATAAAAAGAGAACAGAAGATATTGGCCAGAGAGGCCAATGCTCTTCTCCATATAGTCCAATGCAATCAGTAAGTTATCCCAAG
The DNA here is from genome assembly GCF_015832195.1 of Motacilla alba alba. Lineage (NCBI taxonomy): Eukaryota > Metazoa > Chordata > Aves > Passeriformes > Motacillidae > Motacilla > Motacilla alba. Next base: position 18,473,829 of record NC_052021.1, read on the forward strand.
ACAGTGGCTGTCTTGCTGATGCTCTCAGGCGATCTTCCCATATTTGACAATGCCAGTTCCTGCAAGACAGGACAGTCCAGCCTTCCCTGGCACCTCAGTTGTAATATTTTACCACTTCCTTTGTGCCAGACGTCCTTGAATAGCCTGATACCCCTGAAAATCATTTTTATGTTCTACCACATTGATTTTTGGCAGGGCCAGTTCCCTGAGACAGTAGAGAAGGGTGACTGCCTGAGCAGAACATACAGCTGTGCTGGGAAGGGGGGAAGTGAAGCAGGCCTTTCTCTAGTCATGGGACATCCTTTGCTCTCCTCCAGGGAGTCATGGAAGCTCATTCATACATGCTTTAAAACATCCATTTCTGTCTACAGGGTTAGTTATTCCTCTTATCCCCAGCTTCCACCTCTCCTGTGCCAGCACAAGCATTTCAGTGTCTGTGTAGTAAATAAGACTTGGGAGTCAGCCAGGTGCTGTTTTAATGCACACATAGAAACACACACAAACCTAATTACTTTTCGGGCAATGTTTTTCTGTGTTTTTCCTTTAGAAGACCATGCAAATTTTCCATAGACTCTGTGAGCCTCTGCAAAGTGTCTTTAAACCCCATTTAAATCCATATGGAAAGCCTTTAAGCCCGTAAACTTCTGTGAACTGCTGAGAAGTGCACCACAGATCCCCAAGCATTTGCAGCAGAAGTCAGCATCACTTTGTGGTACTCACTGACTTCTTTCAGCTCGCTATTTACACCAGGCTGTAAAGTACACGTGGAATATGGAGAGTGGATGATTATAAGCAACAGTCAGGAGAAAAACAAACAGCTGTGCTGATACTTAGTACAGGTTGCTCAAGGCAGAACTCTTGGACAGTAAGAGCTCAGGGAACTGAAATGAAATGATGCAATAGACTGTACATATGATCTTAAAAAAGGATCTGTAAATAATCTTATGTTCTGAGATGGCACTGATGGTTCCTAGGATCTGAAATCAGTGATTCCTTTTTCATAAGTCTAGTGTGAACTTGTGTGAAAAAATTAAATGTGATACACTAAAACCTGTGAGTTGGAATATGCAGGAGCTCTAATTCGATGCTGTTCTTGTCTAACACCTGGCACTCTTGTCTCTTGCGTCAAGAGGCCTTGGTTTGTGTTGGTTTTAAGCTGTCCTTTAGCTATCATAGCAGCTTTCATTCCTAGCTAATCCCTTGTTGTCACTTCTCTGACAAGCCCTAGGCAACACAAAGCTGCTCAGTTTGTTTGGCAGACTGGTGCTGCCAGGGAGCAGGAGGCTCTTTGCTCAGTGGCATCTAATATTTGAGTTACTCTGGGTGCCTGCTGACAGGGATGAAGAGGGTACTCTTCCAGAAACATTTCGCCTGTTATTTTTTTTTTTTTGTATCCAGACTTGCAGCAGCTCTAGGGAAGGGTAGAATTACTCGTTCAGTGCTGGAATCATTTGCACAGCAAGTTTGCCAGCAGCAACCACGACGGCTGTGGAAGGAATTGCCTCTGACAGGTGTCTGAATATTACCAGGAAAGCATTCTCCTGACTCAGCAGGTTTCGCACCAACTCTTACAATCAAATTATTTAGAGCTATTCAAGACTAGCCTCAAATAGTTGTGCAGAGGGGTAGGAAGGAGTAAGGATTCTTCCCTGTTTGGCAGCTGTGAAAGGTCAACCACAAAGGCAGTCCCCAGATCCAAGAGGAGAACAGGCGCCCTGGGCCAGGTGCCCTCCCGGGGAATGTGGAGGGTGGCCAGAGGAGCAAAAAATAGCCAGAAGTGTGGCTCTGCCCATCAGGCTCATAGCTGGCATCAGTGAGGTATGTCACTGTATCATTGAAATGGGTCTAATGAATTAATCTCACCCTAGGAGTTTGTGCCATACATATGTGTGTAGTGTGTACATATCTATCTATCTATCTGTCTATATATATAGATAGATATAGATATAAACATATATATATATATAAACTGTCTTTCAGAGGCTGTTTGTGTCTGTATTCCCTCAATCCAGGAATGGTGCTAAGGGAGCTGAGAGCCTACAGAGAGTCTTACTGCTGCTTTTTAAAGCCTGCTGTCCCCAGCATAGTGCAAAGCTTAATGTCCTTGATTTTGAAATGTGTGATAAAAAGATTAATTTCATTTTATGGAAAGGGTAACCTCAGCCAGGGACTTGTCCAAGGTTGTTTAGAAGAACAAGTTCAGCTAGAGAGGGCAGTGACAGAAGCAGGAAGAAAAAACAGTTTATTACTCTAGTCACCGGTGATTATTGCCTCAACACAGAATGGATATTGACATTTTGTTTATGCAAATGTATATGTTCAAGGAGTTGAGACAGCCATTTCTGCTGAGATTATTTGCCCATTTTTTAACATTTGCATGCACATGGAGTTGTTTAGATCATCTCTACTTGTCCTTACATTAATTTGCAATAGCATGCATTATTATGGCATTTGTGAAGCTTTAAATATTTTCCATTAAACTCAATTCCCAGGATACATACTGAGGAAGCCTAAAGCAGTGAATACAGCCTTCAGCCTATCAACCACCCACTAATCCCTACAGTGCTGAGCAAGGAATTGGGCCTGTTCTGATGTATCAACAGGGCCACACTTGTCTTGTGCAGGTGATATCTACTCAGTGAAGTGCAAATATTCTCCTCCCTAAGAGGACTGGAGCCCTCCAAGCTGTCTTCCACTCCCATTCTCATGACAGTTCTTCACTATGGGTTTTAGGCCACACTGGCAATGTGAAGAGAGGCTTTGTAGTCAAAACAGGCCTCACAGGAATAATCTGTGACTGATTTTGCAAGGCTTATTTGGATCATTGAAGAAGTTAAGTGTCGTTGCTCACTCTGTCTTTCCTTCTATGTAAGCCAGCGACAACTCCTGAAAACTTTGTTGGCATGATGATTGAATTATATGAAGAATATCCTACTTGTCAGAATGAAAGACCTTGTGAAGGTCTGCTTGGGAAACCAAGAGTGGCAAGAGAAAGAACCGCTTAGGGCATCCCTGAGGGATGTTAAGAGAATCCAGTCCCACAGAGGTGTCAAAGATTCTGCTGAATCTGCAGATCCAATAAGACCATCACACTGACTGCATAGTTTAAAATATTCCTGGGAGAGGAAAATAAAAAATTGGCTTGTTTGAGGAGAGTAAGGATAGATGCAGGCAACTTGCTGCCGGGCTGTGGGCTGAACTTACAGTGTTACCTGTGAATAGCTGGCACAGAATCTGAGGGGCTGCAATTCGGTGCCCAGCATCCTGGGAAACCTGTGCTCTCCATATTGACCCTTTTCCCTTGTGCACTACTCTTCCAGTGACACTCACAGACAAGGCCAAAGTCTCTTTTTTTTTTTCCAATTTGTATTTACTTAGGGATTTGGTTTGTAGATTTTGGGACCATTTTCCAAAGGACTCCCATACGTAGCTTTTTCAAGCACCCACTCTAGCATCAAAACTAAATCTCCAATTAAGTTTATTTGTGAGCTCAGACTCCAGTGACTAGACAGACTGTGTCTCCCATCTGCAGGTGATGGGACTCATATTGTGTGTTTTTGGTTTCCTGTTTGTTAAATGATGCATTCTGTAATTCACAGAGTTACAGACCAAGTTTGGATCAGAAAGAGCACTTCTCACTTCCAAAACAAGACATTCGTCTTTCTATCTGACTTCAAACCTGTTTGAAGGATATGATATTTTTAGATCAGATCTCGTTCACTGTCACTGCCTGTTGGGCTACAGACCTGAACATGACAAAATGCTAGGAAAAAGACTCCTGGTTCAGATGTTTAGGCTGCCACAGTTCTGGTAGTTGGAAGAAACTGCAGCTCAACATTGAAACCTGCATAAGACTGCCCAAACCTAGTCTTTTCCATGCCATCAATCTGTGATGTTTATATTTTCAAAGTGGACTATTTCACCTCCTATGCAATGTCTGGCACTGTTTTTAGTGAATTTTAGAACATATTAGAGGCTTTCAAAGGGCAGTTACATTCCAAGACCTGCTCAGTTCACCTAAAGAGCACTACAATTCTCAAAAGTATCCTGTGTTTCTCAAGCACAGTCTAGCAAAGGAGAGAGAAGTTGGTCCTCTAGAAGTTAGGAGGGAAAATATAAGAGAATATTTAGATGAGGCTTTGGATAGGAAAAGAAAATCACCAATACGCTTGGCAAGCACCTCCCACGCTCCTCCACTCTTCCATAAAACATCAGAAGAACTTGTGTATTGCATTTAGAACCTGATTTTCTACTGAATAATTTACATGGAGTCCTGTAGAACCCAGTGAATGGCATGGGGAATTTTGTGTGTGCTGTTGCCAGGATGTGTTGACAACAGATTCATTTGTGGCAGGTTTAAAATATGTACCTTTTCCTTTTTAGTAAATATTCTCTGTCTCTCCACCCTTCTCCTTGTCTCTGTATGTCTCTTTCTTTGTCTCCTGTCAAAATAAATCTGGCTGACATGCACTGTAGTTAACTCAAAATATTGCCAGCATTAAATGTGCCCAGACATTTTTATGAATACATTAAACTTGCATGAAATTTTAGGCATTATAATTTACCAAGCTTACACCAAGATGGCATTTGATACTGACATGAGCTATTAATTAAAAAAGAGGACGTTAAATAATTGTCAGTTGACATATAAATTGCTGTTTTGTTGGCTGACAGAATCTTGCCTCAAGCCTTTTTCTTCTCAAGTGTTAGTAAATATCCCATTGAGTTTAAGGGCAACCCATTGTGAATTGATTGTTTAAATCTTAATGTTATGTACCTGACTAAATAAAGTGGTAAATTCTGTTAATTATTTCACAATGAGCTGTCAGTGTCATGTGGGTATTGAAACACTTGTCTTTTAAGTATTTTGGAAATTATCGAGGGGGATGCATTCAAATACTTCCTGGTTTTAGTGGAAATCTGTTCTTGGAAGGAGTCAGTTTGGTTCAGTACCAGCTAATTTGGGTTCTGACACAGAGGATGATTATCTGCATCAAGAACTTCAGCTGGCATGAGGCTGAGCAACCACACTGGCTATGGAAGTGCGGTGCTGGGTGATGCCCACTCACTATTTCCCAGCTAGGGAAATATTGAGTGGCTGGTGGCATTTGTAGGAATAATGATGTGAAATTTAAAACAAAATTTGGCTGAAGGTGAATTGGGTTGAGTGTTCTATCAGTTGGATTAAGTATTTTTTTTCCTGAACAAGCATTAATAATCATCCCTGGTCAGGCAGAAAATGGAGCTGTTTCCAGATTTGCCAGTTCTCCTCTCCAGGCCTAGAGGGATGATGTCTCTTAACACTGGAGGTTCCAGGTTGCCTTTCCCTGAGGGATTCAGGATGGCTATATGGTTGATTGGAATAAATCAGGTGATTTCAGATAATAGACTTCCCTTTATCAGAGTTTTTTCTAGGACTGGCCACTGGGCTAAAAATTCAATGAATTAGAATTCCCTAGGGAACTGAAGCAAGTAGGTAAAATCAACTTAGACCTAGTTATCATATGTGTCTCTGGTGACCTAAATAAATCCTACTAAGTGTTAGTTTATTAGGAGCATTTTTAAATGTTTACATAGCTCTGGTAGTATTTTTACTGCCAAAGGTTTCCTCGAAACCAGTAGAAGGCTATTCTGTTTCCACAGATCATTTACCAGCCGTGTAGAATCCCTTAGTGACCTACCAGAGAGTAATACAAATACAAATGCCCTGAAGTGAATGAGAACAAAGATTTGCTAATAAATTACTGATTACCACAGCAGAATTGAGAAGTACACTGCTTAAGAAGTGACAGTGGGTTTCTTAAGTTTTTTTCTACTGAGCTATAAAAGTGTCATCTTTAACGTAAATAGTTTTGCCCCCAAAAAATTGTGGAATTAGAGTTTCTCTCACTGGTCAGTGTCAGTGGCTCTAAGGCACTAAGGTTTCTGTATTGTGTCACACTTCCAGCCTTAAGACCAGAATTTTGTCACGAAACTGGAAATTTCACTCTACCTTTTAGCAAATGCCTGTAGACTGGGATAAGGGAACATCAAAGAGGTCAATGTAAGGTCACCATTAAAGACGTTAAATTTGCTGCCACCACAAAGTCAGCCACTTCCCCTAGAAAGATCAGAGGATGATGTGATAAATGTTCAGACTGCCTCTGAAGGAAAATACGACACATAATAAACAGCAAAGAGAGCTAGAGAAGTCCAGTGTGGAACCGTTCATAGATCATCCTGTCTGCATTTTACCCAGGCAGTAAATCTACCACTGCCTTCTGTGTTTCCTCTTGTCTTTGTCCCTCTCATCCTTTATTCTCTTTTCTCTTGACTCTGGTCTCTGGCTTTTCTGTTGTGGCTTAGCTCTTTCTCATGACTCCCCCGTTCATTGCTCTGTCTACACTGTCCTGAAAGCATCATAAAGTTTACCAGGTGTTCTGTGTTTGTTCTTCTGACCTTATCATGGTCCTAATCTATTTCAGGTTAACGCATAGAAATTGCCAGAGTCTTGTCAGAGAATGGTGTGTTACTAAAAAAGGTAACATTTTGTGGCAGTTACCACTGGAGGAGTGTCTCCCTGGGAAAATAACACGTGCTGCAGGACTGGGACCCTTCTCTGTCAGGCACACAAAACATTGAAGCTGCTGCAAAGGGTTTCCTTGCTTTAGTCTTTAACTCAGTGTTTGTATATGCTGTGCTCTCTTTATGAGGAATGGCTGTGGTGGGGACAGTCTTCTGTCATCTCTCTGAGAGAGGCCAAAACCCATTTCTGAGATCAGAGTACAGCTGTTGTCTTCCCTTGATGAGAATACTCACTAATTGATGTTTGGGGGTTTTTAGTCACTTGTAAAATGTCTCCAAGGGACAGAAAAAAGTGTCCACATCTGTAGTTTACCATGAGCCAACAGATCTTGCAGTCCAGAGTCTCTGCTCCTGTACATCTCTTATCCACTGCCTGTCCCTGGGGGAGATGCAGAGCGGCCATTGCCTAAGAAGGCTGGCACTGCTGTCCTGCTGGTGACCTGGTCCAGTGCTCAAACCCTAAAATGGCCTCACTGTTTCTGGGTAAGGGGGAGGAAGGTGAAGGGCAAAGAGGCATCCCTCCCAGTAGGAATGATCACTGCATGACCCTGATTTGTAAGAGCCCAGAGTGAAGAAAGTTTTCAGAACTGAGATGCAGCTACAGCAACCTTAGAAGAAACCATTTACCCAGAGTTTGCTATTATTATGCATGGTACAAACAAACAAAAAAAAAAAAGAGAAGTTTCATCACAAGTGTTTGAAGGATTTTCATTTTTAAAAGAATTTCAGTCTGCTGCGTTTTCTTGTGTATTTCTGAAATATTAAAGAGCTGTTAGAAGAAAATTCCTTTTCCCATGCAGACTCACTAGATATCCCAGTCCTCTAGAGGCTTACCATGTGTGTTATCTGCAATCATTCCAACATGGGGGAGCATCATGTATAACGAGAGAGAGAAATTAGAAGTTGTGCATAACAGAAAACACAATGACTCTTACCTTCTATCCATTTTGCCATCTGACTCTAAAGTGAAAAGAAGAAAATGTGGTTAGTTGAGAAACAAGGAATAGAGTGGTGGTAGGCCTCCACAGAATTTGTGAGGAGGCAACCAGGAGTCAACAGCAACCAGTCACAGCTGGTAAAGATCCAGCCATCCTTTCTGAGGCAAAGCTCTTTGATATTAGTTGTGCCATGCAACTTTCCTAAAGCCTTTCTTGATCCTTCCAGCTGGAATATCTCATGACAATTTTCTCAGAGCTGTGTCTTAGCTAATACTTTGTCTGGTTTGAGTTTGGTTGTAGCATATCCCCAGGGTATCATGAGAAACAAATTTGAGGCTAAAGAGTAGACTTGGTTATAGTGAAATGTAAGTCTGCAGTTCTAGGCAGTCCAGCAATTCAGACACTTTTAAAATAGTTCTTCACTTAAAATAGTACTTCACTCTGGAAAGCCAGAGCTGTTGTACAAACACAATTCTAACACTGAAGCTTGGATCTGCTGTATCAGAAGATGAGGAGAGCTAGATCTATGGAAAAAAAGGGATCAGGAGTATTTTTTTCTTACCTCCAAAGACACTGTCAATCATTTTGGCCTTGATCATGCAGATTATTACTACTACAAAACCAATTGCTAGAACTGCTCCCAGAGTAACTCCTATAATAACATATGTGTAATCTGCAAATATTGAAAACAACGCAGTCAGTATCCACCATTAAATAATAAATACATTCTTTGAGTTCCAGATATAAGACATCCTAAAAAAAAAAGCTGAGCCAGAATAGGTGGCTGAGGAGGGTTTGACTCTGTTCTTTAAAATCCCTGTGTACAATGAAGCCATGTGAACCTGTGGCTAAGGGGCTCGAGGGTTCATTCATTATGATAATGAACAAATTCAGCTTTTGGTGTGTGCAGGTCTCAGCTGAGTTTTAGAGCCAGGGCTTTACTTTTACCCCAAAAGCAAAATCCCCCATCCACACTCCTTTGCCAATCTGCATCCTTCCAAACTGTTATTGCTGCTTCCAGATATCCACATGCACATATCCACCTCCCAGTCCCTCACCTCCTGCCTTGCCCAGCTGTTCTGCCTCTGTAAGTCTTTGCTGGGAGGAAGGAGAATTTGAAAGTGTAAACTATGTGTTGTGATTTGGCATCACTGTGTGAACATAAGGGTTGTATGTCAGGCAGGGGGTGCCTGTGTTCAGGACCTGAGTCCCACGCTCTGTCCTCATACATGTAATTTAAAGAGCCAGTCACATGACAGGACTCTGCAGCATAGGCAACTACAAACTCACAATGTTTATGTTCTACACCTACAAAGTATACGAGGTCTTCTAAGGACATTCAGTTCTATTATTTTGTCTTCAACTTCCTGTCTGGAAGTGAAAATCCCACCATGAACTCACCTATTTCCTCCTCTGTGTTTCCAGAAGCATGTACCTTTGCTCTCCAAAAATCTGGAATGGAAATATTTTAGCCTGTTAGGACATTGAGCAGAACTCCGTTTCTGGCTTTTTCCAAGGGGATAGTTGATTCTAATAAATCTTAGGATAGAATCCGAGGCTTCTTGCAGTAGTGAAATATTATCAGTCACATTAATGAGGGCATCCTAGAAATGTGTTCACACTGTGCCAAATTTTTGACCAGAAGAGAAAATACAATCCCAAAATTTTATGTTGCCTTGGCACTGTTTCCATTCCATAGTTCGGTCACTGCAAGAGCTCTATGCAAGAGAAGCTGCTATAAATCAAGGAAAAGATTACAGATGCACTAAAGCTAATAAAACATGCTAATAAGTGAGGATATGGCATAGCCCAACACCCCTTTTCCCATGAATCCCAATCCTGCCTGGAGTTCCAGTCTTCAGAATGTGATTTATTGCTGGCAGAGAAGAGTCTTTTCCTCCTGCAAGCAAATTTTGTAGTCTGGAAACAAACCCTTCCAGAGAGTTCTACAGCAAGTTCCCTGTTCATGAAAAGGACACCTCCTGGCCCTTCCCTTCTCCATAAAGCCACTGAGCCATGGTGCCTGATGCTCAGAGTGTGCAGGCCCTCAGAATGGAGAGGCTTTGAAGAAAACAATTCATTCCCATATCCTTTAGCAAGAAAACAGAATCAACATTTTTAAAAAATGAGAAAAAGGAGAGCTCATGTTTAGTTTTACTGTTGCTTGGTTATTATAGGAAATTGTTAAAAATGTACACTTGAATGTTTTTTCAGTGCAAAGATATTTCCACCAAGGCCTTTCCAAGTAGCTCCAAATGATGAAACTGATGTGCAGCTGCATGAGGAGCTGGGCCATGAGAAGGCTTTAAAGGCAGATATGACTGCTGCATTCTAAACCTGTGTGCTGCTCACCTCCTGCCTCCTGCACGTGCTTCAGGCACAGCACAAAGTCACTGCTCTTTGGCCAGGGTGACAGTACAAGGGGCACCTGGTGGGGACACAGCTGCTTTGCACACAGCATCATCTTTTCATTGGCATTCCCCACAGCAGCAGGGAGTTGGGAGGGAGTATTGTCTGGCTGAAACCCAAGTAGAATTTCAGTGTCTTAAATGCACTCCGTTTTCCTACTGCTAAGGTGTCCAACACTGTAAGTCCCAGCTCCTCCCCTCCACTTTTTGTGGAGAAATAATTTTATTTTATTTTATTGAGGTTTTGGAGTCTGTACTTTCATTTGTTGTCCAGTAAAATGAATGCTAGAAACATGACTACTTTTAAGTTTGAAGCACAGTCCTTACATTGCAAAACAAGGCATTTGGTATCTTTACAGAAATAATCTTGTATCTGCTTTTCAGACTGCTAAAACTCTTGAGCTGAGTGTGGGCCCTGGGGCTGCCAGGGTTATGCCAAAAAAACCTAATATACTGAGTGGCTTACAAGTGATTTATTTTTATTTCCTGGTCTTAATCACATTTCTATTCTCAAATTTTAATAAATTACAAATCAAGCTTCAAAAATCTGGAGCAAATATATTTTGGGAACTATAATTCAGAGCTTAAGGCCTTTTTTTTTTTTTTTTGCCAAACTTTTCTACATAATGAAAATGTCTGAAAACTTATTTTGTACAAGCAGAAATGTTTTCTCTCCAAAACCTCCATGACACTCTGAGGAGGAGTTGTAAGGGGCAGAGAATCTATGCTCATACTGGCTATACTAAATGACCAAAATCAAAGTTATAAAGGTAAGGAAATTTAAAAAGAACAAAAAGCTCTAAGGCTACACAGTGGGCACAAAAAGTATAGCTTCTGTTTTTTCCATATTAAAAGCTAGTCTCTTTGCTCTCGCCTGTGATTTCATTGCAGTATAAATTTTAAAAAAACACCTTTCTTCCATCCCCTTAATTATTCTTTGTGCTCATATGAAAAATGTTTTAAATTCAAGCATAATAAAAGTGATATTGTATTACTTTTATTATCCTAATGATCATAATACATAGACCTTAATGTATGCTTTCTAATGGAATTAAACCAGTGACAGATTATGTGTTTTATGGCAGAAATAATATTTTACATGGAATATTTTATGTAGGTCAGTTTAATATATTGAGATTAAATTATTAGTTTCTTTTTAAAAAGGGAGGGAAATTCCTGAAAACCCACAAGACTAAAGAGAATATTTTCAATTCATTCTTGCAATATGCTTTTAATTAAGGTTTAATATCATTTACTGGATGCTGTTTAAATACCGTTTGCTTTCAAAGACAGCGTTAGGTAGATTCTATTTGTTTCAGGTTTTTTCTTGGGGGAAATAGGTGGACTAATTTAAATACATGTTTTTCTGTTTGAAATTGATCTTATCTGCAAATCAGATCTTTTGGGGACATACAAAAACCTCCCCAAATGATGTTGAAATGGTTAGAAATGATGCCTTAAACTCTGCAGTGCTCTAGTCCCACTGTTGGATTTCTGACTCTCTCTGTAGAGAGTTTAGACTAACACTCACATCTTGAATAAACCCTCTGGACTTGCAGAGTATTTGCTCCTGTGTGGAAGAGCCTAGCAGATGAATTTGATACCCAGGCTTGAGTGACTTGTGGATCACTTTTCAAAGAGCCTCGAAGCTGGTGACGGTGCTCTTTGCCCTGTGCCGTGTCCTGGCTCGGGCACGGCGTGCAGCTGGCACAGGATGGGGATGGGGATGTGCCCCCGGCTCTGGCAGCACCAGGAGCCTGCTGAGACACCGGGCTGCGTCTCCAGCCGCTGGGGAACATCTTGGTGAGTGCGCTGCTGGCAGAGCCGGCAGACGAGACCGCAGGCCGGATGGGCCCTGCTCACAGGTGGGGGCAGTGGAGGAAGAGGAACGGAGAACGTGCCGGGGGAGCCGCGCCGGGCGAGCGGTGCTGGAGCCGGGCTCTCGGCGGGGAAGCTCTCCCTGCCGGCTGCAAACGCTCGGCAACACGGAGCATCGCTCTGTAACACAGAGAATGGCTCGGCAACACAGGGCATCGCTCTGTAATACAGAGAATGGCTCGGCAACACAGGGCATCGCTCTGTAACACAGAGAATGGCTCGGCAACACAGGGCATCGCTCTGTAACACAGAGAATGGCTCGGCAACACAGGGTATGGCTCTGTAACACGGGGCATCGCTCTGTAACACAGGGTATCATCTGTAACAGAGTATCGCTCTGCCACTGTGGTTACCCTCTGCGAGGTGGAGCTGCTGAGCACGCGATGGAGCCGCAGATAAGCTCTCTGGGCTGGCAGCCTCCTGCCTGTGAGCTCGGTGTAGCTCTGGGCAGAGCCAGCCCTCCCCAGACCTCGCTGCGCGCAGAGCTGAGCCGAGCACAGAGCAGCTTCCGTGTCACACTGCTGTGCCTGGGCTCTCTGCGACAGCGACACAGCTCTGCTCATGCCTTGCCCAGAGGTCAGCTCAGCCAGGAAAATGATGCAGAATGCAATTTGGGCATAAAATCAGGGAGCAGGAAGAGCTCAATTTCCCCACCGGATGAGGTATTGTAAACCAGCCATAACAGCAACGTGTGCATCGTCTTTCTAAGTACACAGCATTTGCCTTAGTCCCTTTGCTTGTTACCTCCTGCTTCCCCGTGACTTTTTGTCCCTTCCTCCAACAACTCTTATTTCTCCTCATTGCAACAGATAATGGCTGGTCCTGTGGCTTGGCAGCAGCCAGGAGCTCACTGCCATTTGTAATTGAGGCAGCAAATAGGAAAGGAAGCAAATCTCTGGGAACCCCAGAAGCAGGGTAGAGCCCTGCTGCAGGTCTGCGGACAGCTTTGCAGAAGGCGAGGCAGGAGCGGATACCCAGTGGATGCAGACGGGAATTACTGGTCCGCACGTCTCAGGTGGGGCAAACTGCTCCTGTGGGATTGCCCAAGTGTAGATGGTGATTTTCTGTGAATGTCTGCATGAAGCAGGGTAGCATGGGAGGAGTTCATTAGGTAAAAGCTGAGGCTTGCCACCAGAGGGTGGTGCCTGCCCCCTTACCAAACGTCCAGACACGGCAATAGCCCATGGGACTTCTGCCAGCTCCCCCCTCCCCGTTAGACCACACTGTCCCAATGTTCATATGACCCCTGCTGAGGCTTCCCGGCCATGAGCCCCGCTCCTTCCCCGCACAACGTGGAGATGAGTAAGAATGAAGTAAGAAACAGGTTGTGAGAAAGCCCTGCTTTGGGCCAGCAGGGAGCATTAGAAGCAACGTGAGTCAGGACTCTGAAAGTTCAATAAGGGAGAGTCACAGAGTCCAAAAGCAGCTCACAGTCAGCATGCATGCAGGCCAGTTTTCCCTCCAACTCTACTGAAATACCGTTTCCTGGACAGGGAGAAGGAAACAAAGTGCTAAACAAGGTGCTCAGCAGGTGCACATCTAATCTGCAAAGCTGTAGGCATCTAACTTCACTGTGTGTCCTGGATTGTGCACAGCTGAGCCCTTTGCACCCAGAATAAGAAACATGAGCTAGAAAACTCAGCAAAATACCCCTCTGGCTCAACAAATGTTTTTTCTCCAAGAAACAAAGTTTTACACAAGATATAGACAATTAAGCTGGGGAATAAATAAGCCCATCAAGCTCAGGAATAAAAGCTCTTAGAAAGAATGGAAAACAAATAAGTTAAATCACTTACGTAAGAGAAGAAATGCTGTTGGTGCTGATATCCAGCTTGTTAGTAAGGTCATTATGAAGTTGTGACAACAGAGTGGTTTCACTGAAGTTTTCATGAATTTTGCTCTTCTGCAGCGTCTGGAAAAAAAGAGCTAAAGCAGGTCACATGATTATTGAGAAACTTCAGTCACATCCTGAGTAGCTAGATTTGCAAACAGAAGTTCCCTTTTTTGGGTTTAAGCTCAATACATAAACAAACTTGAAAATGTTTTGTGGAGAAGGTGGACAGCCAACAGCACAGCCTGATTCAACTGAGATTAGAGATTTGCTCTCTAAGGGACCTTTAAACACTAACAGTTATTTTTGCATATTGAAAACGTCCTACCACAGTGAATTTGTTTCTGCTGAAACCTTCTAAATCTGTGCATAACCAAGTGGATTATCTGTCTTAGAAGGAGAGTTTTCTGAGGCATTCTCTTTCAGTATTGCTAGCTTTCTTATGAACTCAACCTGAATGCTATCATGTTTTCAGCAGAGCGCTCATTTGGATATTCCCCTTTCATAATCAGCTTTTTCAGGAGTAGAGAAGCAGCACACTATGGCTGCTAAACTATTGCAAGCCAGTTCCCAGACAGTAACTTCTAAGAAAAGTGTCTTGATGTCCCTGTCCTATTTTGTCGTGTGAAGCATTGGTACAACTAACTGAGTGTGGCAGATGTCATAGAAAGTATTTGTTACTGCCTTGACCTGTGTGCACACACATCTCTGTGTGTGTGTGTGTGTGTCTGTGTGTGTGTGTGTGTGTAGTTAATTTTTGCTCTTTGCTCCTGGTTCTCTATGGGATTAGAATTGGAAACACCAAAACCAAGCAAACAAAAATCGCTGCACCAGCTGGATGGGAAAGATCAGGACCCTTGTAAGAAACCTCCAGCGTTTTTGTACCTTATGTTTCATCTGCAAATGATCCCATGCTTCAAGGTTCCTGAAAACCTCTTCTAGAAGTAATAGCAGGAATGTCAGCACGCTTGTTTTGTTTTGGGGTTTGGTGGTTGGGTTTTTTTTATTTGGAGGTGGTCTTGCTTTATTTTGCTTTTGTTGGTTTTTGTTGCTTCTGATGGCCCAAATCAGCAGCCTCAAGTAGTTTCAGTATTTCAGAGAAGGAACTAGGTATCTGAGTATTTGGATAAAATCTCTAAAGCTATTTGCTTTATTCTATTGCTACTTTTCCATGAATGCTTCAAAGAGCTTAGCTAGGTGACTGCACACAGCTGACTGCATAAGCTTCACTCCTCTTGTTCACAGCATACCTCCAGCAAGGAAAAGCACTGACCAGAATAAGACAGACTTAATATAATCCTGCTTTGTAATAGGTTTATTCTGATTCTTGACCAGATTGGGAAATGTGGTTTCAAGCACCGTCATCATTATCAGCCTTCCCTCTGTTCTTCACCATCCAGCCACTGGGTAGGATATATATGTTTAATTAATTCTGCTTTTACCTTCGACCTGTAAATAGTGGGAGTAATGTCAGATTTATACGTTATATGAATAACAAGGATTTCTCTGGAGACCCTATCTTGGTGAAAGAGGCTAACTGTAATTTTCAGCTGTGAGTAATTGTATATAATATAATCCTAAATGATTTTTCTTCTGTAATTTCATTAGAGTTTAGAAATTTAATTAGATTTTGAATCACTCTGAAATAAAGTAGCAAAACACCCAGAGACTAAGTGCAGTGGTTATTTTGTCCTCTGAGGCCAGAATTCTTGGTCTCAAATTGGCATGTGTTCATTAGGAGGAAGTTTGCAGAAGTTCTTGATATATTATTGTCTTTCAGAACGGACTCTGAATAGGTCTTTGGAGAGCATTAGAAGAGCACACAATTATTATACAGACTCTTTTTGAGGTTTAAGATCATCTGCCTTTCATATACTTAATAAAAATACGCCTCTAAAGTTGTTTAAGAAACTGTGGAGATAGAAAAGATGCTACTCCAGTGCCTCAGTGCTCTTCCTGGTTTATTAGCAACTCCAGTACCTGTGTATGATGATACAGAGAGGAGCTGTTTGCTTTACTTTAATGATTAGGTAGGTTTATGGTTATTTTTATTGCTACACATATGAACTGTCATGGTGGCTGTAATTAGAGACACACTAAAATGCTGTTCCTTCTATTCCATCTGAGGTTCAAAAGAAATCTGTCCTGGCCAGCTTTGATTCTCTGTGGAATTCATTCTATGGGCAAAAAAATGGACTCAGATGGCACTGAACAGCATGAAGCAAAGACCAGTGCAACAGCTTATGATAGCATGAGATGCCACAACAGTTGTGGGTTCAAAAAGGAAATTCTCTTAAAAAATGAAAAAAACAAATATTGTAAAATGAAGAATTACAGCAGGACAAATCAGACAGACACATATACGAAAGCTCTCTCAATAATGGCAAGCTAACCTATTTGAAAAGAAAGTAGTAGGTCCAATGCAATGGGATGCAGTCCCAAAGTGAAAAATCAAAAAGAAACACCTATATTAGCAGAATATTCTGTTACAGACTGACCTATGCAAACATTGCTGGCTAACTCATATCAATATCCTGTTGACAGGATTCCAGCATCCTCTGTGTTGGCCACTTCAGCTAGACAATGATTGAAACAGTTCCTTGATCTGATCCAAGGGGTCATTTCCTTTGTTTCATTAACAGCTCTTGATGAGAGCTCCTCATCCCGCAGATCCAGTCCTCAGGCTCAAATATATGCTTTCAGAGTGTGGCCAAGTAAATCTTGAGTCCAATTGAAAAAGATTGAAAGATTTTGTGCACTTTGCTTGATGGATACCATGGTGATTAGACAACCTCAGGCAGCCTGGTGTGTGTGGGTATGCTGCCTTCCATTAACGTGTCATGTCACATCATGGAACAAATTGAAGAAAACATGTTCAGGCTGGCTACTGCCAAAAAATCAAGGTGCTTTTGCTGTGGGTATCCAGAACAAATGGAAACTATGCTTGAAAACTCACAGCTGCTCTTCCTTTGCTATTTTCTCCATCACCCCCTCTGTCAGGACTCTGAGCTGCTGGGACAACTGGAAGGGATTCCACATGGCAGCAAGCAGCAGAATCACAGATGTCGGGTGTGTTAACAAAGGGAAACACGCCTGCACCAGTTATTTAATGCTTTCCTTCCTTGGTGTTAAGGAATACTGTGGGAAACCATTCGGCATTCTAGTCTTGCTCCTTTTTTATTCCACTCCATCTCTCTTTCCTTTTCCATGTAAAGTAATGTGTTATGATACAGAGATGCTGGTCCATTTTAAAAGCATATTTTCTGGATTTTACTGGAGGGACACTATAGCTTAGCCCTGTTACCAACTCAGAGAGATGCAAGGAGGCAAAGAAAAAAGCCTTGGGACATATACTCAAATCTCTTGTGTACATCAGGAAGGATAGTGCTGAAGTAGTCTCTACATTACTTGTATCATTGCTGAAATCTGAGTAAGAAACTGGAGGAGGAGATTCTTCCATAGGTTGTATATTCTCTGAAGCACTGTAAGTCCCAGTGGAGATACTGTAGTATTTGTAAAAGTGCCAGAGGAACTGGGATGCTACAGGAGGAAAAACAATCCTACAAAGCTCATGAAAGAGGTCATTGTGGGAGAGTTTGGCTCTCTGAGCAGCGAGTTTTGGACTGGGTGACCCTAAATGAAGGGCTCCAATATTCACTGGATGATATTGCCTGGTCCTCTGGTTATCTCAGTCACTGGAGGGGTGTTTGTTGATAAAGTTTCTTTACTGAGGCAGCACTGCTGGAATTTTTCCTATGTAAGTATTCATGGGGCATGAACAAAACATGCTGGGCAGCCTGGCTTTGTCATTGTTGCATATTCTGATACACTCAGCTGTGTCTTAAAATACCTTTGACGTGTGTGATGATAACTTAGAAAGCTCCTAAGCAACCTCTGAAAATGGCTAGGTCTCACTCTCTGAAGGTGGAGCATGTGGAGGAGAAGCAAATGCAGTCAGAGCAAGAGGAAAGGGTAAAGTATGTCCAATTTCCATCCAATATTCTTGCATCTCCTGTCTGTCTGTATCCTGTATAAGCATGTTGGACTTTATTAAAAGGAAACCATGGTGAGTTTCCTCCAAATGATCTACTAGAGAACATAGGTAGTGGAGCAGAAGAAACTTTTTTTGTCTTTCCTTCCAGGTGTCCAGGTGTAAAATAGGATTTTCAGCAGACTAAATCTTCAAAAGAAAATATGCTGTAAGAGTGGAAAGGTTGAGCATCTTTATGAGGAATGAACTCCTGAAAAACACCAGCTGTTCCTTTGTGAAAATGTAGATTCAGTTCTCCATAGGAGTGGTAATTCAGGTAGTTCATGTCCCTGTTATTCCCTTTTGGCTGGGTCACCTGCTGACTTGCATTCTCATGATGTGCTGTGACCAGAGAACAGAATGATCCATTGTACTGGCACAGCAAAAATTTGATGTAGCCAGGGATTTTTTTTTTTTTTTTTACTAGTCAGTTTAACCATCAAAAGAGGGGACATGAAATGTGAAATATGTAACTTCCACGAGAAAGCCTGGTTAGTTTCTGGGTAGAAATGTTCAGTTTGTGGTTTTGGGTGTGTATGTGTGTGTTTGTTTTAGTGATAAGGAAGCTTTTGCTGTCAGACTGCTAGTCAAGGGCAGCTATGCCTTGTGAACAGTGGACAACTGGGCTCCTACAGCTCATTTATATTATTCCTTGCATGTACAAACATGTTGCACTTTACTTTTGAAGCCCTGTTGTCAGAAGCCAATTCTGAATGTAGATAGAGTGGAGTTACTTGAACAAACCGTGCCATTCCTATTCAAAGGAATTGCCACTTTCTTTATAATATGAGCAATACTGGTGACAGGACATTAGACCTAACTGCATCCCATTTTGGTGCCAGCTAATATTTGCACTTGCACACAAGGTATTAAAGAAGCTGAGACTTCTCTTGACATAAAGCACATGTTGCATCTTTAATGGAATATAAAAGGCATAAACAAGCTAATCCCTTCTTTGGGATTAGAAATGTAGGGTTTTTCTTCTTTTACATCTAAAAGCACTGAAAGTCATGAGACATCTTCACAAACACCAGGTTAAACAACCATTCAGCATTCATTTCCATGCAGATTCCCCAAAACAGATTACATTATCTGCCTGTGAAAACAGTCCTTTGGCGCATGTGCACAGTTCTGTGGAAAGCTGAAAGCTTTCAGCCTCTGACAGAGGCATTCAGAAATCTCATCTGTGCATGGTAGGGTTGTGCCTGCCAAAGTGAGTGGAAAGATGTTTATAGACAAAAGAAGAATGGCACTAAAATACAAATTTAGATAGCTGAAGTAAGAAAGTTAAATATGTTACCACCCTTTTTTCTTTAATCCCTTATATATAGATACAGGGTTGTAAAAACTTTTTTTAACTCCTTCAACATGAATTTAAGTATCTACATTATGGTTTAAGATAGAATCTTAGAATCTTATAAGATCTAACCTATGTTATCTTTCTGATGGCTGAGGCCTGAAGTCTTTCCTATGGAGGCAGTGGTAATGATAGGCAGTTAGCAGAAACAGCACCTCAGTGCAGAGGCACTTTGCTAGTAAAATCATCACTATGCCTGATCAAGTGACAGCCAAGGCATTCAGCTTTTACTGTGTACTAACGTCTGCCTACATCACAGCCCAAATTAATCTTATGGGAGGGATCTGAAACAAGACTGCCTTTCTCACTGAATCCTTGCAGCACCACAAGTTCTGGTAGATGCCATTCCCCTGCATTGTCTGTCTCTATTGAGCTTTCAGACTCCTGCACCCCTGGTTCCCCTCACACAGAGCCCTTAGTGAATTAGATTAATTTGAATATATCCTTGAAAGCTTTAGGTGATTGACAACAAATGTGAGGTGGACAACAAATGTAAGGTGGTTGCTGATTGGCAGCTTGTGTAAATGTGGTCTTCATTGCTCTGTAGAAATCAAGACCTCTGCCATAACATGTTTTTTTTTGATTTCCTTCCCTTTTATTTGTCACTAGCCTTGTTTATCAGTCTAAAGCATATCAGATGAACCAGGTCAGGGGCAACATGGGGTTGCTTAAAGGTGTTGATGCCATAGGGGGAAGCAGCAGAACCAGCATGTGAAGTATTCAAGGGCTGACTTCGAACTATGTGAATTTGTGATATGCAAGCTGCACCAGGAAAGGGAATGTGAGGTTACTGCAGTCACTCAAGCCTGTGAAGATATTTGTCATTCCAAAACCATGCTGTTGAGGGCTTTGGTTCAGGGGGAGCATCAGGGAGGTAAAATAGAAAGTGGAATGTAGTTTCTCAGGATTGCTATAAAGAGGCACAAGTAACATCATGACAAACTCATCTATGTATCCCTCAGGGAAGAGATGGAAACAGTACACATAACATTACCCCTGATCTCTTGGTGTGAATTTTGCAGGGTTTGTATAAATCTGTTCAGTGTACATGGATATCAGCTTAGGTTGGGACTCATGTGTTCAAGGGAAATCTGAAGTGCACTTTGGCCTCTCTTGGGCTCTTACTTTCTCTGTGAGCTTGCTGGCACCTGACCTTGGCCCATGTACCCCAAGTCTCTCTGTGGGTTCAGCTAAGCAAGGGTTTGCAGAATGAGGAGCGAGGAAGAGATCCCATCTACATGTCCCTCTTCTGGCTGCAGAAAATCAAAACCATCCTCTTTTGGTGATGAGTATCCTTAAATGCCACCATCTACTAGCGGGATGCCAGGGAGAGTGGTTTTTGCAGTGGTGCCACTCCTGCGGCCTGTGGGGCTGTTTCCAGCCATAGCTTAGAGCTCTGGGTTTGCCTAGACAGTTCCAATGTCAAGACATGTTCAATGCCACTGAACATTTTTCATGTCCAGTGATTAATTTTTACTTTTACAGCATTTTTCCATGATTTTCTTCTCCTTGGCTATCTAGGGAAGTCATGCCTCAATAACACCTGCCTGGAAGTGCAGGCTGGGCTGGAACTGATGTCCTCTTGACTTGCTTGGATCCATTCTCATCTCTTGGGATCTTCAGTATTAATTATCTGTTTTCTCCTTTTTTGAACTTTTGCCTTTTCCAGTCCAGTCCTTTAGCTGTACTATCACCTAGCAGTGAATGCAGATGCAGAAGAAGGTTTTGTTCAAAATTTATTTCCCTGATGCCCAAAGATGGACAAAACTAATAAAAACCTGAATAAGCACCTGCTGTAGTGCTGGGAAATTTCTGACATGATCCACATGTTCACATGGTCTGACACTGTGATTAGGGGAGGCAAGGGTTCATTTGGTAGCATCATAAAATGGTTTGGGTGGAAAAGAACCTTAGAGATCATCTAGTTTCAACCTCTCTGTTGTGGGCAGGGGCACTTTTCACTAGACCATGTTCCTCAGAGCCCAAACCAGCCCTGAACATTTGCAGGGGTGGGGTACTCCCAACTTCTCTGGGCAACTTCTTGCAGTGCCTCATCAGTTCCAGTACCTCACCAGTTCCAGTGCCTCACATATCATGTTCCTTTGGCATTCGATTGTCTAAACCACATAGGAAAAATTCTAGTCTGAGTTACGTGTTGAGTTACAGCTTAGTGTGTCACTGCTTTAGTATCTTATTCTATTTTCTCTGTGACTGAAGGATTTCTAAGTTTCTCAAGTCACCAGTAGGACCCAAATCCAGCAATGTTTAGACAAAATCCAGCAATGTTTAGACAGCAATGTTTAGACAATGTTTAGATGTTTTTTAGACAACATCCAGCAATGTTTAGACAACATCTTTTTTCTTTCAGGACTCTCCCCCATGAAGTCCTTTATGATCAGCAATAGGAGGTCATTCTTTCACCCTGGCAGCCTCAACAGGAGTGAAATACAAGCACTTTTACCAGCACTTACCACCAATAGCTAACAGCTTAGTTGGGGCTTCAGTATTTACTTGAAGTTGTGAGGATGCAAGACTTAGGGAAGCCCAGTCTGATCATTATTTGCTTCTGAGACAAATGTCCATGGAAGAGGTTAGTATAGTCCCTGGCTTTTGTGTGATGCTGGAGCAGGGTTTGAGGGAGTAGGGATGTACGGGGCCATAGGGGAGGGAATGACAGGATCAGAAGTGAGAAGATTTAAATAGCTGTAGGAGGACACTGATGGCCACAGAACAGGGGCAGGGACGCCTTTGGCTACAGCAAAAGTGGCATGACAGGTTAAAGGAGAAAGGAAATGCAAAACTGAGGGTCACGCTTAAACTACAGACTATGAAGTGCCATGTCTGGGGGTGGACATGTAGGGACTGATGCTAAATGAGTAGGTATATTTTATAAAGCATATTTGAGGGCTCTTAGGCTAAGGAAATTTTAGCTGGAGTTTCAGATGTCAGGTCAGACAAGGGGACAGAGATATAGCAGAGCAGCAATGTTAGCCTGAGCAGAGAGCCAGTAAAAGGGCTTGGCTCATTCTACAGAGCTACCAAGCTCATGCAGCATTTTCCAAAGAAGCCCTGTAGCAATCAGGTGCCTCTTGCAGTTGATCCCATGGGCTGGGCATCCATATCCCCTTGGCTCTTCAGACTATCCTCGTCTCTTCAGTGAGCTCTTGCTATCCCACTTGGTGTGATAAAAGAAACTGCTAAAACTGGAGGCTGCTGAGTGTTATGCTGCCTCTATTCAAATCTCTAATGAGCTCCTCCTTGTAGCTCTAGGTTTAATTAGTTTTCATTGCAATATTAATGATCCAAACAAACCATTTTAACTTTCCTGTTGCACAGCTGGAATCTTCTTATTTAGTATTGTACTCTATAAGGGAATCACACCAACTTCCTTTCCCCTCCCCCATTTCTGCCATTAATATGCATTAAAATCACAGTCTCACTGGCACAGAATTTCAGACCTGCTATAAAACTCTAATAATTTCTAAAAATGGCAAGGCTGAACTGGTGACAGAGCCTTATCCAAATAATGCATAGATAGATTTCTCCTAGAGTTTGATGGAAATGATGATGAATATTTAATTTATTTATTTACAGTCTATCAGCATTTACAAAGATTTGTTTATTCCTTTGAGCATGCATAAAATCTCTCTTGAACTCCTTAGTATTAGAGAAGAAATGTCTAATCTGTCAATCTTTAGCAAAAATGCCTGCTTTCTCTCTTTATTTTCCCCTCAGGAGCAGGGCACACCCTGCCCTTCCCAGTGTAGGTCTGAAGACTGCCTGCCTCAAAGTCTTCTCCTATCACAATGGACTAGATGAATTTCACATTGCCCTCTGAAATTCCCAATAGTGAAGATTTAGAGGAGAGTCCTTTTGTTACCCTCTGGTGTGTTTCACCTCTTGGACTCACTGTGACTTGTGAAGGCTTAAATAAATTGGATTGTAGATAATCTGAGTATCTTCCTGTTGAAGGATGCTAGAGAAGACTAGACTCGCTGAAAGACTGATGTGGAATCTTGTCAGTACCTTCTTCTTTCTAAACCATAGAAAGAATAAAAAAGTTGGTAACAAGAAAGCTCCAGAGTTTCTTGTTTAAACTCCTCCTCAGAGCTGGTCTGTTGCTGTCACAAGATCTGATCAGTTTTGGCTTTTTCCTGTTTAGAAATTGATGTTTTCTAGAAGCTTGAAGTGCTGTCAGCAGCTGGATAAAAGGATTTGCCAGCTATACTGCACAAGAGAGGTCAAGACACAACTGTGAAAGTGTAAAATAGATTCAGAACCACTTGCAAAAAGTAATTTTCATTGGGACTTACTCTCATAAGTGCTGACATTGTTTTTGAAAATAGGACTTTCGAGTGTGCCCATGAAGATAAAGAAATGCTGTGTGATTGCTTGCTCTGTTGTTGCCTGCAGGGTCTAAGTTCAAGAGAGGAACAAGTGGCTTGATTGCAGAGCACATCCCCGTGACCCGTGTAGTAGAGAGCTGGAGGTGCCTCCCCTGGAGCCCCTGCAGTGCTTCCTCCTGCATGACCCCAACCTGCCCCTGCTCCAAGAGGGCTGTCCTCACAGACCACTTTTCTTTAGGAAGTCATCAAGCCACATGGCAGCTAAACTCACAATTCTATCCTTAAGTCAAGAATTTATGGTTCCATAGATTTGTTTAGAAACTAAAGCAATTCAGTGAATGCAGGAAAGCAATTGTATCGTGAAGGTCTCTGGCTGCTGCTGGTGTTGGGAGAATCCTCTAGGACAGAGGTTGTATACTGATGGTCAGGACTTCACTCAGTGGTCCCAAGGTTTCTCCAGCTGTGTGGTATTGTAAAAATAAAAATCTCCACCTCCACCCATGTGTTTAAATACCATTTCTTTTTCTGCCTGCCTAGGTGCCTGAATAGAGACATTTAGTGTGTGGGTATCCTGACTCATGGGGACTCATGGCCCACGGCACATTTCTCTGCAGCAGCAGTTTCTTGAAGATTCTTATCAGTGAGCTGATTTTCCTAATGCTCTTGTGCTGGTTTACTTCATATTTATCATTCATTTATTGAACGGGAGTGTAAGGGTGAATGGTAACCTACAAAAGCACATTGTCAAGCTGACAGGTGTTTGTCCAAAGTACTCCTGCTGAAAAGTTGTTGATAACTTTACAATAACTAACTTGTTTGCTCCCATGTGGGAGAAAATAAGAGGATATGCTATCCCTTCAGAAATCATAAAAGTAGATGGGGTAGAGGAGCAGCCATGGAAATGAGGGATGCTATCTCCTTGCTCATCTGCAAAAAGTGAGATGAGGTTGACGTGAACTGAAAGCCCTATCAGAATCATATCCTGACAGGGTGATACAGCCTGCACCCACAGGAAGGTGTGGCATCATGGAGGATATAGGGAGCACAGCTGGGCTGTGCCCAAGTTGGGAAGGACACCTTCAAGAAAGGAATATAACAGCAACAGGGAGATAACTTCCCTGACGTTTCATGTCACCAGAGTCACCTTTGTGTTTTGTTGCAGTTGGCAATACCACAGCATGAAAATGAGCAGTTGAAATGCGCTTCTTACTCTAAATGCAACTGTTATTTAAGATTAAAATTGGTAAGATCTCTTATCACGGCCAGCTAACCACAGCTTATCAAAAAAATATCACCCTTACTTGGTTTCCAGGGACTTATTGTCTTCCCTTGGCTGCCAACATAATTATGTGTGGTTTCTTCCTAACTCAGTTCTGCCAGAAAGATGAACTTTAGTTTAAGTTCTTTTCAGGATGACTTTCAGTCTGTTCTGTTTCTTCAGAATCACTCCTGAGGCATCCAAAGAGGCCAGCAAGATTCAGAGAGGGGAGATGGGCACTAAGGTTAAGCCAGAAAACTGCTGGGCACTAACACCCTCACTGCCTTGTCAGCAATCAGCACAGCATGTGTAATTGCAGCTTCAGTGACCTGCTCTGCTCTTTCTTCAGCCAGCAGCTCCTTAGTCAAAATACTGCTGTAAAGCTAAAATCAAAGGGATTATACCAAGGGATGGATCTGCTTTAACAGAATAGTTTTCTAAATTGAATTAGATTGCCGTTCTAAGTGTGCTTCTTTCAGTGGGAGAAGTGTGATTTTACCTCTTTCTATTCCTTGTATCTCTGCAAAACTCAACCACCTGAGAGGGGATAGCTTCATGCCTCTCCATATCTGGACATTTCCACTAAAACTGAGCCAACTTTTGATAGCAAAATGTAGATTTTTCGGTGATGTTTAAATTAGGAGCCTTGGTTAATTAACTGCTCCCAGACTAAATCACATGGCCCTTAGAGAAACATCATATTATCTCATACCCAAGCACATCTTTCATTGTTGGTGGGGCTGACAGCATCTCTTGAAGAGACAAGACTTCAGGAGAGCAGATGCTTTATAATATTTCTATTTGCTTGCCATTTTGAATCTTTGCAACACCAGCTGTTTTCTTCTTTAGCAGCTGCAAACATAACTCATGGTTTTGTGGGGGACTGAGGACTGACAGCCTTATGTAGAAACCATTTAATAGCACTTTTCTCCCTTTAAATTAAATGAAATTTATTTCTTGTGCTGAAACAAACATAAAAATTGATATGTTTTGAGCATAAGTTGGTGTTGCTGCATGAAATGCTGAATCTTCTATCTCCCCATGGAAGCACAAGGGCCAGCAACCTTGCCATAGGTACAGCAACTAAAGACAGAATCACAGGCACTCACCTGCAATTTCAGCAAGAGCATTTCTGAAGACAAATAGTACTGCAGGAACCAGATGCATTTATGGTTGGTCATGGATAAAGAATAATTATATTAAAGGTGTAGAGTTGACTGGGCAGGTTTCCTATTCTGGAACAGGAATCTCCTCTGAAAATCTTTAGCCGTTTGGCTTGTGATTGAAAGCTGCATGATGTTTCCACATTGGAGCTCATTGCAGGGAAAAGCTTAAAGCTGTCAGTTGTTCCAAAAGCTAATGGAGACATTAAAAATATAGCAGCTTACTGGGGAGAAAACAGGGTGTGTGGGGAGCACGTGTTACTAGCATATGCTGTAACTGGACTGTAAGTGGTCTCCACATATTCATGAATGATGGCTGACCTCTACTCTGCTAGGGCACATGTGTGCATGTCCATCATGACAACACACTCTGAACTGACTCTGTCAGAGGCTCTTGGGAACATAATCCCGATATCTGCCTCCAAATATAACTCTGCTGGTCTGCAATATAAGGCAGTGAGGAGAGCTGCTGCATCCCAGAGCCATTTGGAAGCTGCTGCAGTGATATTCACAGGGATCTCAGTGCTTGGTTGATGACCTTCTTCACTAAGAGGCAAATGTCTGCAGCTTGTAAAAGAAAAAGATGCCCCTGAATGCCTTTCCACTTTTAAAAGCTCCTCAGTGCCGGCTCAGCAGAGCAAGTGAAAGCCACAAGTGGCAGTTCTTACTGTGTTTGTACTGTAAGAATGTATGCAGCCATGCATCTGGACAGGGAGGCTTGTCCCAAGCAGGGGACTGGGAATAATTCTTGGAACTGCCTCCAACTTAGAGCCAGAGGTTTGACCTGAGCCAAATCACTAACTAGGAACTGTTTCAAAGTCAGTTCCTGTGGAAATAAGGCCAGTAACACCTCTCTGCCTCAGTGTCCTCCTTTTTAATCTGTTTGTAAAACAAGACCGCAGAGCAGTTCACAAGGCATTGGGAAAGACTCATTCATTTGTATTTTAAAGAACGTCAGGATCCTTGGAGAAAAGTTCCTTATTAGAGCAATAATGAATACAAAAAATAGGAACAATTCTGTTATCATAGGGAAATTGCAGAGATTTGGTCAGCATCACTTGACTATAGCTTTATTTGTCCTGTGGATTACAACAAAAGAACAAATCATCCTCTCTAAGTGTTTTTGAATATAGAGGATGAAAGTTATATATTGAGATCTTTTAAAAGAAAATTAAAACTTTAACTCTGAGGTGTGTGTAATAAAATGGCACTTTAATTCTCTAGTGAGCCATGCAAGCTTCTTCTGTTAATTTATTCACTTCTTTTCTTTTTGTGCTTCATGTAATATTCTGAAATTATTAATGTGGCAATATATTTGACCACAAAAACCTGCCTTCTAGTGTTGTTAAGATTGTGAATTAACTCCACAATGGAAGGCATTTCTTACTTCAAGGCAAAGAGATCACACTTGTGATAAAATGATTAACATGACGATATGCAAGAACTTCTAGCAGGAGGTTTTCTCAGGTGTCTAGCCATGATATGTCTGTAGGCTTAGGTCTGTCCAGCCTGTGGTATTTCAGCAGTCAGTATTGTGTTTCTGTAGTGCAGACACCTATGAACACCACACCTGAGCTGCTGTGACCCCTGGAACACAGCACAATTCTCCCTGAGCAGCACTGCAAGCACTAGTGTGCTTGGGACACCTTCCAGTGCCCAGGGAGGGTGCTCGGTGCCAGGCTGAGGTCTCTGCATCACACCTCCCAGAGCAGCACACTGCAAAATCCACTTGGTAAGCAGGCACCTCAGCCCTTAAATGACTTGTATGTCATGTGTCTTAGCTGGGTAACCCAAAACCCAGCAGCAGCCAACAGAAAGGAATTTGGTGGGATGAGTTCAGTTCAGTGCAATCTAAACCATACCTTCATAATCCTACAAATACTAAGATGTGGTCCTAGAAATGCCCCACCAATTTCATTTGTACCTCTGAGCTGCAGCATCAAAGTCTGGCACTGCACCTTGTAGTGATTGTGGCATAAAGCCTTGACTTGCCAGTGCCAGCCTAGGTTGTAAGTACCTTTTCTCATTGCACTCATTTTGTTATCCCTGCATTTAGGCCCTTCTAGGACTCATCCTGCACCGGTGGTACAGCTTACACTGAATGCGCAGTGTAATTAATAGATACAAGTTCAGGACTCCCTCTCTGTGGGGTTTTGGCAAAAAATAGGCAAAAATTAAGAGGAAACCAGGGTTTTGTTAGGGGTAGTTGCTAGCGTTAATAACAGGTACAAAGAATGGGAGTGGTTAAGGAGAAGCTAAGCTGAATGGTGTATTCTACACACAGCATCAGGAATTACTGAGACCTTGGCTCTGCTGTGGATGTAGCATGCACTCCTGGGGCAGCCTGGAAAGGCTGTCTTGGCAGAGAGCTATAAGGAGCAGGATTTTCCAAAATTTGTGCTTTTCTCAAGCACAGTGTCGCTCTGTTGGCTCTGGGATGTGTGTCTCCATGCTGGTGGGCTACACTCATGCCTGCAAAATATCTGCTTCATGCTCAGCGGTTAGAAAGGCACACACAAGACTGGGAAAGGGACCAAGAATAGTATTGTGTCCCACATCAATCCATTCTGAATAGTCTGTGGTAGTTGCTGTCACCTCAAAGCAGTTGTAAGTGCAGATTAAAGAAAGTTCAGTGAGTAGAAGTGTAGAGAAATACAGAGTATTTTCTTATCAGAAAGACCCTCAGCTCCAGTGCTGTTGTGTGAGCCTTCACTTGATACCTGAGCTCCCTGACTCTTGGCACGGGCAAAAGACTGTTTGGTTGGTGTTGTCTTTGCCAGGGGCTGGGCAGAGGCAGATTGCATCACCCTAACCCTTTGCTGGATTTCTTCTTGAGAAGAATGAGGTAAAGTTAAGGTGAATTTTTCACTCAGTGAAGAAGAGTTGACTATAACTACTCACTCCCTGCACTCTCAGACAGAGAGCTGCTGAAGTGGGGTCAAGCCATAGCCACCCTCTCCTCTGTCCTCCAGTCCTTGTGCTCAGCACACTGAGAGCTGAGCACATGCACTTGTTACAGGACTGTTAAATAAACACTGAAAGGAAGCAGACTTCAAGACTCTTTTAGCTGGAAAGAAGCACCTGTCTTTTTGGGCAAAGGCAGTGTTTGTTCGTCACTGCTGTCAGAAGCAGGGGCTCTGCCCAAAAGGCCCTTTAGGCACTTAATTGTGTTGGGGAGCTGTGAGGTCATGATGCAGCACCCATAGTGCTGGCAGCCTGGGGCAAGGGGAGGTGGGTTTGATGTCAGCCCTGGGCTGTCACTGCCAGCACCACTCAGCACCCCTGGCTCGCTCCACAGCCATCTCACACTGTTCCGGCCACGGCGGGGGAAGGACAGCGCTGGTACAGGCAGATTTCTCTCTGCAGACAACTGGGTAGGTGTCTCTTTAGTTCTTCTTTCTGAGTGAAATTCTGATTATGAAATAAAATACAACCTGCTTTGCATATATGAACTTGTTACTGGTGAGGGCTGGCACCCTGTCTTGCTCAAATTTGCCAGGAGTTTCAGTGTCCACCACCTCTCTCCCTCTTTCCAGCCTAGCTCTGAAATCCTGAAGCATTGCAGAGGTCAGGAATGACACTCTGGTCTTAGGGCAAAAGCTCAGGGCAAAGGCTGGTCGGGGTGTGGTGCATGCCCAGCCCCACAGGCACAACAGGGCTGTGCACGGGGCTTCTGCAACAGGGTGACAGCTCAGCATGGTTTGCTTTGGAAGGTTGGAAGGAAGTCACTTAGAGGAGAAAATGTATTTAGGTGCTTTAGATTTGATCTTATGCAATCTTAATCTGCTCATATTTCCTGCTGGAAAATTTACAATGAATACACAGATATTCATAATGAATAAGACCAGACCTGCAAATTTTAGAGGAAAAACAATGACTTTGCTTGTACTGCTGCTCCCAGTTTTCTCTTTATTATTTTCTTAAATTTTTAGAATTTTCTCATTATCCCTGCTCCCTTTAAATATCCTCTGGTGTGTATTTTATTTGCATTTCCTTGCTCAGGGGATCTCAGTCATTGCTGGGTTTCTGTCCCCTTTCTAGGGCCAAAGTCCTGCCACCTCTCTTCAGCTGTCTCAGCGCTTGGTGCCTGGGCTAAGCCACTCAGGATGGCTTCCTCTCTTGTCTGCCAGGTGTCCTGAGCTTGTGATTCTTCCTTACAGGAAGAAGGGCATGTCAGATATCCCAGAGGTGTCTGCTAACCTCCAGGGATGAGGAAAGGAGCCAAGATCAGTTTAAACTTGTAAAAGGTGAGGAGTGGGTGTGATGGTTTTGTCCACTGATCTCTCCTTCTTGCTCATACAGGGTATCTGGCACTAGAGCTGTTCCCTACCTCACATTGTAAACTATTTCTGCATCCAACACTGAAACAAGTGTTCTCAAGTGTCTCTGTCCCCTGAGGGTGAATTGGTGCATTCCTGGGCCCTCGCAATAATAATAAATAACATCTTCTATTTATAGAGCTTCAAAGTTTCCCAAAGAGCCACCTTTGGGATGGAACATACCAACAGTTAGTGCATAGCAACCCTAGACAACAACTTAAGACACATGAAGGTATCCAGTTGAATCTGAAGCTGAGATTTCTGTTGGCAGAAGATAATTGCAGAAGTTATTAATTATTGTTTTTGTTTATGCAGCTCTAGACTCAAGAGCAATAGGCACTTTTAAAATATGACCAGCAGTTAGAAAAAAATCACAAACGTATTACAATCATACCACAGTAATTTGCAGAAGGCAGAATGTGCTAGTAAAAATGCTCCCTTGGAGGTTTTTCCATCTAGGACTCAGCATAAACTATTGCATAGTCCATAATGCCAGAAGAAGAGAAATATGGCTTTTTCATAAGTTCCCAGTATAAACTTGAGCATATAGTTTGGTTGCTCCAAAGCTAACAACACATCTACATAAGCATGTTGTAGGTGTTTAAAGGTGAGATCTGGGAAGAATACCAATGCAAGTATTTGATATGAATCTCTGTGTATTTTGCAGGGTGGTTTTGTTCAAATTGACAGTGGGATTGACAAGGATTTTTTTGTCTTAAGCAACAGGACCATGTGTGCATAGGCCTGGCTTTATAGATCATCTCTAACTGCAAGGTTAGGTGTTTGTTCACTCTGGTACCAGCCAGAGTGGAAACCACTGATATACTGGATGAGTATTATTAAAATCTCCTGGACTTCACAAACTAATGTAGCTCAAATAGTACACAGAAGCACTGTGTGATTATGTTGGAAGTATTTTGTAGGAGCAGTGAATCTGCAAATGATTTTTGAAGGAACTATGAAATTCATCACTAGAATTTTTTTACATTGATGCCCAAATAAGTGATAAAGCTGTGAAAGGTGCAAAGAAAGATGTGAGTCAGCACACTGGAATGAACCATTCATCAAGGCACCTAATGCTGAACAATATAAAAATATTCTTTTTAAAGAGTGTTCCGTTTTTACACATTTCGATGCACAGCACCCATTCCTTGCTTTCTTCTGCTCTTCCCTTACTAGCATGGAAATTTTGAATTTTTTCCTTCTGTTGTTTTCCTAAAAATCTGTAGTCTTTCAGAAAGGGTAGAGATGTTTTGTTTGGGTTTTTTTCCAATGGAGATGTTTCTTGCTTGTCATGCTCAACTAAGCTGGAAAAAGACTAGTCCAAGGTCTCATTAGCATCCCTTCTGTGAGGACAGCACAAACTCTGTCTGAAGCAATAAGCAAGCAGAGCATGTTCCAGCTCCCACTCATATCTATGGAATGGTTTCTGTTGATTAGAGCTGGCTCAGCTGCTCATGCCAGGCTGCTTCTGCAGTAAACATCCATTTCCAAAATACCCGGCTTTTGTGCACCACTTTGAAATGCGTGAGATGCTGCTGTCCTTCAACAGGACTGGAATATGGAAATCAGAGGGACCTGTGATCCCAAATGACATGGGCACTGTTAAAAGTGTTGCCAGTGAAGACATCAAACCTTGCCTCTTTGTTCAGGCCTGCCTGCATCTGCAGTCATTTTCTGAATGGATGTGGGAACACTGGATGTAGGAATTGCTGCTGTGTTTTCAAACAGCAATACTTTCTGTCACTAACTAAAAGACTGCAATGAACATGCAGTTTGAGCTTGCAGTGCTTAAACACTTCAGTCTGCTCTGCATTGAGTGTAAACACTCCTGAAATCAAGGACAATATCTGTATGGGTGTTGTTATGGATCAGCTGGAAGCCTTGATTTTGTGAACATGTTTAGCTTTGTTCCTAAGAGTCCCTAATCTCTGAAAGAAGATAATCGTGTACCTGTTTGCTGCATTAGAATTTTCACCAGCAATAATTTCTTCATTGTTTTATGTTTATCTTATTTTATCTAAAACACTTCTGTAAAGTTTAAAGGAAACCAGCTGTGACTTTTTTGAAAAGACAATATTTATCTCTTTACCCCCATTATATTTTATTCAAATATTTGACAGTGTGAATTTTCTAATGCATTTAGCAGACTAGAAACATTAAAAAATGCCTGAAGGAAGTGGTTTATAGGATCATAATTCAAACCACATGCCTTTTCCTTAACAGAACGAGAGTAAAGAATTATTTTGTTTGCGTTTGTCGATTTATTGATACCAGCCACTTTAGTAACATTTTGTATGGTTACTTTCAGTCCCAGGAATCACTTTACTACTAGGAATAGTCTCTGATTACCTGGGACTCATCTAATTAATCATCATTAACAGGCTGTGACATAGTTTTTAGGCCCAGGAGAATTCTTAGGGTTTTCTCTGATGGCATCTTCCTATCTACTTCACATATATCACTGAGTCCATTCTCCAAGTTCAGCTGCAGGGAAAGAATGAAAATCCATCCCTAGCCTCCCAGTTCACCCAGTTCCCTGGGCAGGTTTTCCATGGATCTCTCAGGTGGTCCTGGGCAGTGTCAGCCAGCCCAGGTGTGCTGTGCACGGAGGAGCTGGGCTGATTCCTGCAGCGCAGCAGCACCAAGTTCTGTCTCTGAGTGCCCTGTTTCTGTTTCCTTGCTTTTCTGCAGTGGTTGCTTTTCTGTTCCTCATTCGGCTCCTTTCTTCTCAGTCATTATTTAGCACTGTTCTGCAGAGAAGCACATTTGCTATCTTTCAGGCCAGGTTTTAGCTGTTCTTGGCCTTGCTGTGGTTGCATGGGTTCCTCCTGCTAACACTGATAATCTCACTCCTTGTTAATCTTCCATTCCTGACATCAGCAAAGCCTTCAACAATTACACATTGGATTTTTCTGAAAAGATGGGCATGAGCTTCTCGTTCTCTCTCTCGTGCTTTCTGGTTTACTGAATGCTGATTTTAGATTGCTTACTTTTCTTAAATGTGGCTTAAAGTCATATCATTTTGGAGAGACAGTATTATAATTATTCAGATTACTGAAATGAGAAATGCAAACAGCTGTGTTGCTTCTTGCAGTTAAGGGGTGTGCTCTGTTCTGCTGGAGGACAGGAAGCAGGTTAGGCAAGTGTGCTGTGCCTGCATACTCCTGGTACCTGTTTTTCTGCCAAGACATGGAAAAAACAAATATTTTTCAAAACCTTTGTGGTTTCCAATAATCATTTCCTGAGAAGGATTCTGAACTTGGAAGAAAGTTGGTTTGAGAAGGAGGAAGAGCAAATTTAAATTTCTTCCCTGTCTGATTCACATCTGGGCTGAAACCTTTCTCCTAAACCAGCTGGCCTCCCCTTCACTGTCCACTGGTGCTCCAGTACAAAACCATGCGAGGAGATATTTTGCACCCCAATATCTTCTGAACCCATTTTGCAGGACTCTTGAGTTTTTGAGATAATGCAGGCATGTTTTGATACTTCATTGACTTCTGAGGAATCAATTTGTATTATAAAATTATTTTCTTCTGCTGCGCTTCACTCTTTCTTCTTCTTGCCCCACAGAAAGTGTATTCTACAAACCAGAAAATAAAAACCCATGTAATTCAGGCAACTCATTAGACTATAACAAGTTTTAATGTTTTATCTTTTCTCTCTTCACCTGTCTTCACCTCTCTTCACGCAGAGATAAAAACACATTTGTACCACAGTACCTCTGCAGTACCCCTGAACTGCAGCATAACACAACTTCCTCTTGTAGTGCAGCATACCACAATTTCCTCTTGTCATTTCCCAGCATCTGGGGGGAGTCAGCCCTGCTCTCACTGCCCAAACCCCATCTCTCTGCTGTGAAGGAACCTGGGACAGGATAAGGATGGTGACTCTGTGGAAACTTCCATGGGAATTCATCCAATGTGTTGTGTAAGGTGCAAAATACTGCACGAAATCTGGATGGAGGTGTGTGGGGCTGAAGCAAATACCGAACTGTCTGGTTCACCTTGTCTGTGGTGGGGTGAGAGAGTGCAAAGGACTGAGAGCAGCCATGTGACACCTCCGGATTGACTGGACTTCTGGCTGCCTGGGCTCTCATACGATCCCCTAAAAATAGCCCCTTATGGTTCCCATCATTGTTTGTCCAGCTATTTTAATTAGCCTGTGGTCTCTGGTTTTTGCATTGCAATTTGTAAATGGGAAATATTTACACTAGGCCAGTGACCCCACATTCTTCCAACCTTTTCTTAAATTAGATGGATTATAGCTATGTTTATAAATTACCTAATGCATTTGGCTTAGCATCTTTAAATGTCGCTGGCTTCTATATAATGTTTTTAATGAGAACTAATTTTAGATCACTCTGACTATTTACCCATATTTTTTCCCACATCTGATAGGTCACAAGTGTACTCATTTCTTAAACTTTAGTTTAGGAAAGACTGGTTTATTGCATGTCCTGGCACAGGTTGAACCTCTCCTGCAAATTGCAAGGTGCTGTCAGTTTTTGCGGGTATATCCTGATGAGAAGGGAAAGATTTCCAAGAAAAATCAATGCTCAGAAGGCAGATAGGTACTTAGCATGTTTTTTTGGCTATTTTAGGTAGTGCAAACCCTTTGACAAATGGGCTCAGGTAGAAGAGTGCTTTGCAGGTTTAATCTTAATTTGTAGAGTAATTTAGCCCTCTTCTGCTGTTTAACATTCTCTGTAGTTTCTTTATTGCCACATCTGTCTTCCTCTCTTGGCAGAGTGTTTAGTAATGAAGCAGTTATGCAGAAGCATCTTTCTGGGGTTCCTCAGGTGTGATCACTGTAGTGAGGTGGCTGTGGTACTGGTAAAATGTGACTGCTCCTGACTGAAACGTCAGTTGGATTTGGGGAAATATGCAGGATGAGGTTGTGACTGACATCCTTGCCAAAAGTGTCCCTGAGGCTGTGTTTTTAGAGTCTACATTCTAGTCCCCAAAAGCCAAAAGAGAGATGCTGAGCCCCAGACTGGTGCCATGGTCGGGCACTTCACAGAGTTTTGGGATGAGTGTTCCAGGCTGGAATCCAGACAAGTTCTTTCTGAGTCAGCTGAGTCTGGGTGCTATTGATGGCACAGCAGCAGGGAGAGGAGAGCAGGAGATCAGAAATTCTTTTAAAATTGCATTTAAGGTCTTATTCATAGATGGACAAAAAGATGGTGGAACCAATGTCTGCCAGTGATCGTAAATGCAGTCAGAGTCAAAATGTAGCAAAGTTTGTTGGTTTCATAAGAAATCTGATTTCAGAGAAGAAACATAACAATTTTTTTAGGAAATAATATTTTTACTACTTTCTGAGGGCAGAATGAAAATAATTTTGTCATTTTATTATATTAAACACCATATTATAAAATTATGAGAGATGAAATTAAGGAAATATTTCTTTTTCTTGAACCCTTCTCGGACTTCTTCCAGAACTTCCTTTTGCAGAGACTTTTGACTTTGCTAGGCTTTATTCAAAGCTTCAATAAGGACAAATAGGAAAAAAAATGCAATGGCTTAAAAAAGTTCTCTCCTTGTCAGAATTCTAGGAGTCCCTGGAGTTGGGACCAATGAACTTTATCTTCTGGGCAAGGTTTGAACCCTAAGGAGTAGTCCTGGAGAGAGGCTGGGGATGAGTCCTGCATCTATCTCATTACACAGATTCTGCATGAAGGGGATAAGCAGCTCTTCCAGAAAGGTGGAGAAATGTCCCCAGGGAAGGAAGCCATAGGATTGCTAATGGTTCTCAGGTACTGAGGATCTTTATGTCCTCACATACATCTTCTCAGCTGGGTTTGTCAGGACAATCTGGTTCAAACCAGGATGTGTAAGTGGCTGGGCACTGACAGAGAGGAATATGATGTGTCATTTCCCCTGGTGCCACGTGCAGCTCAGCCTGTGATGGCTAGGAGGGGGTGCTGGGCAGAAAATGTACCCTTGATCTTGTTCCCCCTTGGGAGAAACAATCCCGTATTAGCAATTCATTGCTTCACTGCTTTTGCTCAACTGATATGACCCAGAGGCTGCTCTGTCCAGCCAATGTTCTACACTCACCTGCGCTCCTTGTCCAGTGCCCGACATCAAGTTATTCCACTCACTCTGACAATTGCCAATAAATCATTCAATCTGTTGTTGCCAGGTAAGAACTGAACCTGTGTTCCTCTGCTGGACAAAAAGTGCTGTAAGCAAACAACTGAAAATGCAATATAGTCTATTGCTCTCATGGGTTCCTAAACAGACGCCTTGCTTGTTAATGCCTTGAGAATTATAAAACATTTAATTTCTACAGCCAAAACAGTTTGATGCTTGAGTTTTCCTAGTCCAGGGTGATGTTTTAATTTCTGTTTATAATCAGTTCCACTCTTTGGTTTCCATGTACCAGGGACTTTTTGCGTGTGATTGGTGCATTGACCCCTTGGGGTCTGCATACTGCTTCTCTGGGATTTGCAGCTAAGTTAACAAAGGAAAAAAACTCTCACTGTCAGTAGGGCAGAACTCCATTTATTTCCCCAGAGGAAGTGTTGGGATGGGATACAAATCAGAAAAGGCTGAAAGCTACTGCTCTTGCATAAGGCTCTCTTGTCAGAACTCCAGCATTGCCAAGCATACAAAGTTTCAAGTGTGTGTGTGAAAGATGGAGTTCATTATGCATACAAACATCCATACATTTTTCCACTGACCTATTTGTGCAAATTGCATACTGTTTTCATACAAGTTTAAAATTTCAGTCCAAACTGCTGTCTGAAAAAGTTCAGTGTGATCTGTTACTGCTTGACATTCACTGAAAGAAAGCAGCAGGAATTTTTGGTTTTTAAATTTCCTGGGAGTGGGATAACAACATCTTAGTGCCACTGGGTTGTGTTTCCTGTGTGTTATTCAGTAATTTTTCCCAGAAGTGGTTTTATTTTAATGACAGCCCATCTGATCCCAGAGTCTCATCTGAACACTGGATTAGCAAATATTTACTGCCACAGTATTTGAATAAGCTTAAGGCCTATCCCAAGATTTGAGTCCTTTCAAAGCTGGAGTCTGTGAACCACATTTATCCTGATGAATAGTGTTAACCCCAGTTGCTTTCATGTGAGAGGCCTGTTTTGGATTTTCCAAGCAATCAGCCAACCTTCCTGCATTAGCAGTTACCATTTCCATAGGGATCTTTCTGGTTGTGATTCAGCCTCTCAGCAGTTCACAAGTTCAAGGCTTACAGAAAACAGGGCTATACCTGCCTCTCTTCATAGACAGCAGAGATGGGTTTATTTTTAGCACAAGTATTCCAGAAATACATTCCTCCCCTCTTTAGAAATCTGTGGGAGAGACAGACACACATACATACAGTTTTGCCTACACGAGTGGCAATGGGAGCATGAAAACTACTTTTTCCACTGTCTCTTGTAGTCCCAAACATTTTTTTCAGTGTGCACCAGTTCTCTCCTATGTCTCAGTCCATAGGTGCCATGACTAATGATACACCAGACCTTTGTGCATAGGTGCTGTTACAGGTGCAGAGCATGAAGAACTGTTGGTACTCTGTAGTTCCAGGCCAGAGCTCAGCACTTAGATGTGCCTCGACGTTTGGCAAGACCAGCATTCAGTTTGGGATGAGTTAGAAATATTTGAGCACAAAAAGCCCAGACCAGGACTTCAGGAGAATCATCTTTGCAAAATCTTCCTGCTGGAACTTAAGGTGAAAAATACACCTTCCTCAGGTCAGGAATTCAAAGCTGAAGGTTTCTTTGGAGAAGGCAGGTCATTGTCCCTCCAAGGAGGAGTAAGCCTGGGCTGCTCTTGGATCTCAGGGGCAGTTAGTTCATCACAAGTGTCCTGGTGTTTGGAGATTCCCAGGCTGCAGAAACTTGCTGGTGCTATAGCAGTATAATTAGCAGGTCTTTTTAATGTATAAATGACTACTGGGCTCATGTGGAGTCCTGCTCTGCCATGGAAGCAGGAGTTGGGCTGTAATCACAGGAGATCCTGCTCTTCATTGTGCTGTAGGCTGTGGTTCATGGTGCTGAAACCCAGGAGAGTCCCATGACTCCAGTAAGGAGCTGTGTGCACTCAGCATGGCACAGGGTGCCATCCATTGTTCAGATCTGCAGTACAGAAATGCAGCTTGTTGACTCCATGGCATATTTCTCCCATTATCCAACATCCTATTGCAGTGCGCCAAATGAAACCCAATGCTGGCATGTGCCCTCCAGCAGGATGGCTGATCTTGTTTGCTTTGGAGGGACAGTGGAAGAGGTCCTTACTCCAAGAAGTCCAAGAACACTGGCTACATGTGTCCAGCCTTGATGATGAAATGAGCTATTTATGAAAAAGCACCCACAGGACAGCAATGTGTCACTCGTGTGCATATGTACGTAGTATTTTTAGTGGTGACCCTAATAAACACTTTGCCTCCCACCTGTAGGTACAAAACTGCAGCGCTCTGAGGTTTGAGTCACTGGCAGCAGCGAGCCCATGGCCCAGCATTGCTGTCTGTATTAGTTATCTCTGAAGAATTACCAATGGCCAATGTGAATGTAAAAATAGCTGATGACTGTTTGTTTCATCTGTCTGTTACTCGACACCGCGTGGTTATTCCAATACGTATGTTTGCCTCTTCCCCACCATGATCTCCGCTTGGTTTCCCCTTGCCTTATAACTATTTAAATACATTTTACTAACTTTGGATTCCTTGCTCGTTTCACTTCACCTGGCTGGGCAGGTCTGCGAGGATTCAAGAGTTAGCTCCTCCACTTTTATTGTTTTTGTTTATTTTTCAGTCATCGTTTTTATTAAAATAACCATGTTCAGAGGAAGAGTCCGACACACATAAGTAATGGGAACTGCTAATAGCAAGCAGGCTGCTCTAAAATGTGATGGGGCTTTGACTTAAGGGAAGAAAGCACAGCCCTGCATTGTCCCTGTCAGGAAGCTGGAGCACAGAAGGTAAGGGGGAAGCATCTGGGTGGCTTTAAAACAGGGAAATTGTGGAGAATGGTGGTTTCTGAATGTGTGAATGTGTATGCACTCAAGGATAAGTAATGTGATTGATCAGATAGGAGAAATAAAACATCATTTAAATCTTTTATTCAGTGATTAGAGGTGGACTGTTCTTTCATTTTGTCCAGCTTTTTTTTTTTTCCTCAGAGAAAGGCAGGATTGTCTCTGAAAGTCTGTGTATGGAGAAGACATACACATAGATTTGTTTGCAGTGAATACTGTTTATGAAATGTAATTATTTTGCAAAGAGGCATGATATTTTTAAAAGAGCACTAAGCTGATATGAAGCTCCATTTAATTTTTGTACATTGAGCTGTAAACAGCTTTAAGGAAATTAACATTGGTTTTATTTTTCAGGTGATTATTGCCTACAGATAAGCTACTCTTTAAAACTTTAGTGATTTTTATAGGGTTTGGGAGGCTGTTCTATGTGGGGTTTTTTTTGGAACAAATAGGAATAGAATAATTTAAATATTTTATAAAAAGTAATTACCATGTTACAGAGCCTGAAAAGTAAGATAGTTCAAATACCTATGCAGTGCTAAGAGGCCACTATAAATGACTGTGACTATGACTATTTGCATCCAGTTTTAATTTTTGGAAGATTTCTAAAATGACATAGGTTTTTCTTACTCCAGTTGTTGCAAAACTTCTTAGTCTCCTATTCTAAGGAACTGTGTTTTATTAGTCTAGCTGCAGAACTCAGAAGCAAAAAAAAAGAACATAAATAATTAAAATTGAGCTTGAGAAGCCAAACTGCTAATGCTCTTATTTAAGTAGCTTGTAAACGGGCAATCTGTTTTAATCTGAATAGAGAAAAGTTTTACAGCAGCAGACCAGAGTGACTGGTTCACACTGGATTTGTACAGTACCAGCTAGAGGGTTGTCTCTAGTCCTCTGCCATTTCTGGGAGGGAGGCAGGGGAGAAGGAGAAGAGAGAAGAAAGACAAATAAGCTTTCTGGACAGAATTAAAGTCTGTGGCTCTCTTCCTTCACTTCTTCAAGGAACTGAGCACTTAAAAAGCAAATGTCCTCAGTTAAATGCTTGAAGGATGAGGTCTGTGACAAACACTAAGAGTAAAAGACTGCCAGTACACTGGAGCCCCAGCTCCATTTCTCCATCCTTCCATGCATGTCATTAGGAAGGTATTTATATATGCATTCTCAGCTTAGTTACCCAAACAGTTGCAACTTGAAGGCTACAGCTGGGTGGAGGTTTGCAGGTGTAATTGCATCCCTGCACTGCAAGCCAAAAGCACACAGAAATTTTGCTCTGTAGGCTCTTATTCCTACCTGCTGCTCTGAAACCTTTTCCACAGCTCTGGTAGTGCGAGTCTTACCTGTACTTGCATTACCAGAGCTGTGGAAAAGGTCCACAAAACTGTTAATCCCTCCAAGACCGGACACAAAGTCAACTAACCCTATGAGCCATGCTGGGAGAAAATTCCACTCATCTGTATCAGTCTTTCTTTAGTCCAGCTGAGTTACACACAGGGAAAATTGCTGGCAGAGGCAAATTCTGCAAGTGGTTTTTAGCTGCAGGCCTGCCTGCAGCTGGGGTGCCAGGTCACCCAGAGCTTTGGCTGCTCTGAGCAGAGGGTGAGTTCACTGCTTTCAGAGGTAACTGTGCATTGCTTGAGGTTGTGTTGCGTTTTGGGATCAGCTGTCTGTGAGCCAGCTGACAGGTGTGTGGGGAAAGGACCACAGGGGGAGCTGCATGTCTTCACTCAGAGGGGAACTTTACCCTTGAGATGAGGTTGCTCCTCTTCAATCAAGCCTGCATATGCTATTGGATGGATCAGTGATTGTATCTGAAATTGTATGTGTATATGTATGTGTATATATGTATAGATGTGTGTATATGTGTGTGTTGAGCTTGGTGTGTTATGACTCTCTTGCTTCTTGCCAGGCTTTTATGGCTTTCAAGTGTGTGTGGTGGAAGAAAATGCCACCAAGACCCCTGTCCTTTAGCAGTCTCAGAGAAATTAAGGCAGCATTGAAGCTGTAAGAGGACAACACTTACACTAGAAGTAAGGTTTCCCTTGGGTTTCCCTGCCAAATGATCCTCTTCAGACAGGAATAGAAAGCAGATATTTAATTATAGTTCTAGGTTTCTTTATCATCCATCACCTGTGCTTGCAAATAATGATATACAAGAAGGCAGTAGCTAGTAATGATTAATCTAAATCATCTGTTAACACTCAGACCCATCTTTTTATGAGCCAAGAAGGTCAAATAGGGATGCATCTTTATTTTCAGCCTCTCACATAGCCACATCCCATCAGTTTCAAGGATGCTTTCCTTGTTACACATTGTGTCAAAGGCTGTTTTGGGGACTGTGAGAAGGCTATGACAGTCAGGGATATGAAGGCCACCTAATTCATACTTTCCACTTGCAACTTTTTGGAAGAATCTCTCAAAGAAATGTATGTGGTTAACATCTGGCTACACTTAACATGCAAAGCCAGCAAACAGCAGTCTCTGGCAGTTTGCAGCTCCTGCTGATCCTCAGTCTCAGATGTGCCTCTGTCTATCAACTTTACCTGGATCAGACATAAGCTGTCATACCTCAAGGCCAGCTTGGCTTGCCTGTCTGCTTCATTATTGACCCATGTACAATTTTGCACTCTTCTGATGGCTTTTGTTCTGTTAAGGTGTATTTCATGGGTCCCTGTCTCTATCCTTTGCATATTTCAAAGCACAGGGCTTCATTGTGCAGAAACTGGGATAAGTGCCCAGGACTGCCCAAGATGCTGGTGCAGAAACAACATCATGCTCAGAAGGAACTGACCCCTGCAAGCTGTGTCAGGGTTTGTGCTGGGGCAGTGGGGCAGCACTCCTTATCATGATATTGTTCACTGAGACTCTTTATTTTGACTGTTCTGCTTTGAAGCAGTGATATTAGGACTTGGTCTATCTCTCCAAAACTGAGAAATTAATCTTTGACCCGGCTTGTGAATTGAATGAAGCCACAGACAAGTTGCTAGAGTTGCCACCTCTGTGGTGTGTGGGAGAATTGAGAAGGGATGGGAAAGGAGAAGTAGCTGGTGACAGCACTAGGCTGATTAGGCTGATGCTATTGTTTGTCTGCAGGCTTCTTCAGAGGGTCTAGGGAAGCCCCATGCTGACAGCATCACTGAAGCTGCTGAGGGACTGACTCTACCAGAGTCATCAGAGTCTGTCTCTTGGGGAACAAGTGTGGATTCTCCTTAAAACCCTTGATGCTTCCTTTTCTGTCTTTTGCATATATTCTTTACAGAATAATCACAAGAAACACCATAGCAAGTGCATTAACTGTGAAAG
Source organism: Motacilla alba alba (assembly GCF_015832195.1). NCBI lineage: Eukaryota > Metazoa > Chordata > Aves > Passeriformes > Motacillidae > Motacilla > Motacilla alba. The sequence continues at coordinate 18,516,217 of NC_052021.1, forward strand.
AATCAGGGATTGGCTTGGGGACACACCATTAAATCATAACAACTAATCAGTCTCTGAATAGGGAGTCTGCATTTCCCAGGGCAAAACCAAAACAACTCCTGTGCACAATGCAGAAAGAGGGAGCTGGAAGGAACTGTCATCTTGTTCAGGGTGGGATTTTTCTCCTGGCTTTTGCTCCTCAAAAGAAGGAAAGTAGTATGTTCTCCAGAGAGAGGGTGAGCAAGGGTGAGGGGGCTCTCCCCTGCCCTCCCCAAGGCCTCCCATAGGTGTGGAGCTGTCCCATGGCCATGCTCCAGATAGCAGCCGAAGGCAAGCCACAACTTTTGTCCTTCAACTGGAATGGCTCTGTTATAATCACAAATGGTTGAGGAGCAGTTTGTCATAGGACGAGAGATGTTATGTGAAAGGATGGCTGTGTGCTTGGATCATGTGCTCTGGCATGCATTGAGTATCACCCTCCCTGCCACACTGCGTGCTCAGGAGCAGAGCTCTTTTGGCTGCATTTGAAAGCTATAGCAAGGTGTAAGAAATAGCTCTGTTCCTGCAACCTGAACCAGAATATTTTGAAAACCAAAGCCTCCAGCTTCTCCCCCACCTCTGATACCTACATCTTTTTGTCTGTGGTATTTTGGTATATTGCCTGTCTGTAAATCCTGTGGAATTCAGTGGGTGAGAAAACTGCTTAGAAGTTGGAACAATTTTGAACCTAGCATGCACAAGCATTTTGAATTATCTTCTTAACAGAAAACAGATTCAGCAAAGTCCAAATCTTGAAAATATCCAGAAGTTATAAAGAAAAAGAGCAGATGAGACTACCAGTAAAATAACAATTATTTTTTTCTGCAAGTCTGTTATTTCCTGAGACTGTATCCTGTGTGGTGGGTGTGGGTCAGACTCTCCTTGTCAAGAAGCTTAAATGGTTTAAGTGTAAACTTGACAATGCTGATGGTATCAGTGTGTTGGGGCTGATGAGCTGAGGGCAGTGTAAGTGGGGGATGGTTTCAGATTCCCCAGCCTGGAAAGAGAAGCGAGACATGGCTTGTTGCTAGCTGCAGATTTCCTCGTGTAGGTCACAGAGGAGAATACACCTGTCTCCCATTTGTGTCTAACATAATTGCTGATATGGTTACAATTTTCCCATGACAGGGATTGGGACCGTCTGGTGTGCTCCTGATTACAAGACATCCAAAACTTTATATTTGTTTTCTTGACCATATTTTATTTTATATATATTTAACAATTGTAACTATACAATTATATTTTTTTCTCTTTGTCGTCTTCTACCTCTATCCATTGTAATGCTGTGATACTCCGCAGCTTTCCCTCTGCTGTGGGAAAATCTCCTTTCTCCTATTCAGGAAGTGAAAACTCAGAAGCTTTCATCATCTAACTCTATCTTGAGAATGGAAAGAGATGAATACCTGTGTCATCAGCCAAAATCCTTCCAGTGCTCAGTGAGGGCGCTGTACTATTGTAATGTCAACTGTCATTACCAGCTACTGAGGAAGGCTTGAGTTTTAAAAATCTTAGCAAGATTTAGGTCTCAAGCACCTGAGATGAAGCAGAGATCTTTGCATTCAGCCACCTCCAAATCTGGCTGGATTTCACTATACAATGTAATGCCAGGCTACAGCACCATACTCAGCTGCAAGAGGGCTGGGGTGGGCTCGCAGAGATTAAAATACCATGAGTTATGAAGGGCAGAGAGAAGGCATATTTTTGCCTTGCCTAAGGAAGGTTAAGCTCTTCTTGTGCAATTCAGAAAACACAGATTTTGTTCCCTGCCCTGCCACAAATGCCCTCTTTGATCTTGGGTAAATCAGCCAGTTGAAGGCAAAGTCTAAGGCATATCAGCCTTAGCTGCTGATCTGTAGATGAGACACAGATCCTGCTTGCAGTGGGAGAGTTTGCAAAGATAAATAGCCACGAGGTGTTCATGTACCATATTGCTGGGGAGCTGTATAAATATCTTGGTGTACAGTGACTGACCTAGTTACAGACAGTGGCCTTTTCCAGGCAGACATTTAATGCCAAGAAACTCACTGTTTGGGTTCAGTTGCTTAAATGTCACTTGTCTGTGCTGACTGCAGGTCATAGGAGGAGCACCATCGCTTCTGCCTTGTGTTTCCCATAGACTCGTGCTTTTTGTCAAGGGCTGTACCTGCCCTTGGCCTGTGTCAGTCATGTGCTCTATGCCTTTGGCTTTCCCAGTCACGTCTGCATGCTACTGGCTCTTCAAAGGCAGTGAATCAGGAGATGGAAAGGATGAACAGGAGTTGCAAGAAAGCCTCAGATACAACCCTTTCTGAGAGACATCTCCTTCTTCCAGACATAACAGGCCTGTTGTCAGGATGGGGCATTTGGAGGACATTGGGAAAGGCAGTCCGGAGACCGGCTGGAAATAACTGTTGGGTCTTTGCCACTGAACCAGAAAGGGAAAGGTAGAGACACTTGCAGCCTCTGTTCCTCCCATTTTTCTTCATGTGAGGTCTTCATCTTCCAGTGTTTGAAGCTTTGTGGTCTGAGCTGGAAAGGTAAGCATTTCAGCTGGGGCTGCAAGAGGTTCACCTCCTTTGAGGAAAGGACACAGTCATTAACTAGGTACATTTCTTCCTTGTGTTCATGCTTCCACCAGCCTACACTGACCTTCCTTGAACTGATGAGTCCCTGGTTCCAGATACCATTGGAAAAAATGAAGTAGCTTCAGTAGAGCTCACTGGAAGAAAAAGACTTCAGTTCTTTTTTTTAGAAAAAAAATGAGAAGAGGTTTGATTAAACAAATAAAATCACGATCACATTCATTTTAATGACATTTCCCCTAGAAAGACAATTCAAAATTTATGGGCTTTGTAATTTGAAATATTTACTTAGGGAAATTTCAAAACAAGATCACACTCTCTGTTGCAGTACCATCAGAGTATTGTTTGACATAAAAAATAAAATTAAAGATTTCAGTTAATGCTAAATAGCATACACCCTCTTTGACTTAAGGACACTAATAACATACTATTATAACTATTTTAGAATATATACATGTTATTTCTCACAGCCTTTTTCACTGAAAATGGTGAAATAATCTAAAATTAAAAAAAGGATTTTAATTCTAAATGAAATTTTGAAATTCTCAATTTAATTTCTCTTCAGAATCTTTATTCCATGTGAAATTTCAAAAGCTATCTAAATGAGAACAACTTCCCCTAACACATACACAAACATATTCCCAAACATTGATATTGTTCACATGATGGCAATTCAGTTTGGCAGCCAGCTCTGCTGGTGGAGTCTGGAACTATACCATGCCTACCCCACCACTCTTAGGTCTATGTATTCTAGTGAATACTGCAGAAAAGAGCAACATTATCCCAAATGTACTATTTCCAGTGATGAGCAATACAGGTGAGAAAATCAGAATTGTGCAGAGGACACGATTTGGTGGCATAACAGTGGGATGTTGGTTCTAACCCCTTTCCTTTGCATGTTGGTCTGAATACCTCATGGGGCTGAGGTTTGGCTCTTCAATGAATTTCACTTTACTGTGGTTACAGTTGCACATGTATCTTCTGGATAGTGTTGGCTGAGGAAGTAGATGTATTCAGTCACCAATTCTGTTCTCAGTTATTCTACTGACGTCTGTCAAATGACTCTAGATTTATACCAGTGTAACTGAGAACAGAAGCTGGCCCAAAGTCAAGAACAGTCTCTCCTCTTCTCTGGCCCAGAACAAGCTGTTCAAGTCATAATTGCCAGGCCAAACCCTCAAGGGGAATGGACCCAGATTCTGGTTCGGTTCAGACACATGGTTTCTTTGCCTTGCTTTCTAGTGCAGTGATCAAAGACCTGATGCTGGAATAGCTGAGGTCACCTTGTTCTATGCTAGTTATTTCTGCCAGTGTTTGGGATTTTCACCCTAAGCTGGAAAGATCCACTTCATCTTCCATCTGCTGTGGTGGGCGTTTGTATTTCAGTAAAGTGGTTTCCCTTTCCCCAAGCAATAGAATTCACTTTGGTTTCCCTTTATGACTACAAAGAATTGGTAAAAGTGATCTTGTTGGATGAGGGAAACAGAGGCTTGTGCTAATAGATTTAATTTTATGTCCACCTCAATTTAGAAATTGCCTTTCTTGACAGTTCAGGGAAATGCGGTTTGAGTGCTACTGCCTCTCTCGGAGGCAGCTCCCCTGCTTGTTGAGGGTGTTGTGGTCCTCCCCCGGGTCCATATGTTAACTCCCTGACACCTTTTTGTTTGTTTTCCCAAATGCACAATGAATCCATCAGTGCAGTGATCACTGACCAGCAGCAGCACGCTCTGTACTCATTCATGTGCTGATCACTGCTGCCATGAAGGATTTTCCGGCAATATCCAAGGGACCTCACTGAGCCGGCCCCACTCGGGCTAGGGAGGAGCTGCCATCGGCTGGGAGCGCTGTCTCAGCTTGATGACACAAAGCTGAAGAGACCTTTTTCCATTCAGAGCTCTCATCTGATCATGAAGTCCTGTGTGTGCCATAAACAAATATGAACCTATGCAAAAAAGTCATCAATTCATTAGGGATTCTCCTATTTCCCATGGTAAGGAGCATTAACTATTCATTGTCATTATGAGCCCCTGGAAAGTTAAAGCAGCATGTGTAGAAGTAGAGCATGCTGCTGAATAAATGTCAGCCAGCAGTCACCACAGGGCTCTGAGTTTTGAGCTGGAGCCGTGGATGGATGCCACAGAGAGAGCGCCACATGTCGAAACCAGCTCACAAAGATTAAAAAATAAATCTTTCCTCCTCTTCTCATTCTCATGGGTAATGCCGTGCTGCTGACTTCAGACTGCTATGCAACTCCCAGAGGGTGCTGCCAAAATGCCACTGTGATGTCTCATAGCATAACCCTTCAGCCAAATGCCAGCCCAGGGGGGTGGGGGAACCAACTGGCCCTTTACATATTGCAGCAGCAGTGATGTCATACGCTCCAGCCAAGTTTGCTGGTTTACCCAGCCCCTGTCTAGTGAAAAAAAAAGGCTGACATTCAGTCTGTGCCAGACCAGGAATAGTATCTGTAATTTAACCTCCTCATCACAACTTGCTAGGCACTTCAGAGAGACACTGAAAAAAGCCTCCTATTTAAAAGAGAGGGGAGGTTGGTTTCTAGATTTAACTGCTTGAAATCTGTGTTCATGCAAACTTTTTCAGCAGCTCGTATCAGATGATGCCTATCACTAGCACCTCACACATTTCTCAGGATTTCCCAGCAGTTTCAGATGCTCAGCAATGCCTTCCTTTTTCTTTAACATAGACTAAATTCAGACATCCTTAAATGTTTGAACTAGCTGAATCCTGACCTAAGCTCAAATACCGCACCTTGCTTGTTAGTGGCCATATTGTCCAAAAAGGGAAAGAAATGGGACTTTACCAGGTTATTAAACCAGTCAGGAAGAGCTTCTTTGCCTAAGAAGTTGTTATCATATTTCTACAAGGAGCAGCTACATCAGTACAGTGCTGCTGTTTCCATCCTGTCCCAGTAATGGTCTGCACCTTGAATACTTGGTGCAGATACAGCTTTTCCAGCTTGAAACATTACACTTTACAAGCACTCCTATTATGTCCAGGCAAGACAAGGATTGTCACAAGGGTTTCAGAGGCAGTGGCAGTCACTATTCTTTCCTTCATCAGTGGCGCCGAGTTGTTTTTGTAACTGTGACTACTCCATCTAGGAAAATAATTGCTGAGATTACATCATGATCTCCATGCTTATAGTTACTCTACTCACTTTTCAGCTAAAGTTCTCAGTTTACAAGGGACAATATATTTCTCCAGACCTCTGTCCATGAGATCTGAAAGCCAAGATTCCTCCTAGTTCAGGCTCCACCACCACTAAGTACTGATAAACATTGTGCTACTGGAATGTAGTCAGCAGCCCTGTTAATGAGTGAGACAGAACTTAATCACCATCTCCCATGTCTGTGTTGGCTTCGCACAGTTAAGAGTACCACAGAAGCAGTAAAATTGTAATTTAACCTCTGAGCAAAGAGAGAACTGACTGTACATCTCTGGAGTGAGGATACCCTTTTACATCTGGCTGTAACCAGATGTAGCACTGCTTGTTGTTTGCTTGCTTTTCCTTTAGTTTAACTCTTTTCTAACCCACACATCTTGGACAACAAAAAGCTGTGATTGGTACAGGCTTATCACTAAACACACAACTGCCATTCCTCAGGTGAGGTGCAGGACAGAATCGCAGTGGGTGATTGCCACTTTTGCCAGTAGGTTTTGAATATCACGAGCTGACTCAAAAGTTTCCTTTGAGAAGACTGTGCTATCTGCATTACCTCAGGGCCAGACAGTTCTCCTTGTAGGAAATTGATATATTCTTGCAAAGATTAGGCAAATTGGCCTGAACCTTGGGGGTTTCCACAGCAGAAGAAGGGCAGCCATTCATGTTCACCATGGCTGAACTTTCCTTTAGCATCTCCAGTCTCTGGTTCATGCATGGAAGTAAAAAGATGTTTTGTTTACTGCCCCTTACCATGCCAGCTGTCCACCTTTCATCTCCTTTACCACGGGACAGTGAAAACCAAGGACTTTGAAACCTCAGCTGCTTTAGTTCCAAGTTGACCAGATTGACATCTGTATTTGTTGACAGTAGAAATCCATATACAGGTGGAGTGGAGGCGTATATTTTCCTCTCAGTCCCTCTGAAAGGGTGGCACAGCAGGGAAGAATTCTTCTTTTTAGCCTGGAGTCATCACCCAGACTTTGCAGAGGGCAGAATGCCAGGAAATCATTGCTCACTCAGCTGCCAGTCCCTGCTGGGGCTACCAGAGAGTGCTGGAGAATGTGACAGTTGTTTGCTAGGAGCCTGACTGCACTCCACAAGCTATCAAACCCAACAGGTATTTGGTTATTGTCACTCTGGGATGGACAGCTGTCTCTTTTTGTAAGAAATCCTATAAATCAGCCCTAGAATGTGGCTGATTTAAAAATGGGGGTGAACAAATGAACAGAACAATCCTCAGATCATGCAAACAAATACCTTTGTTTTCAAATTGCAGAGTTCACTTAGGATCAAAAAAATGCTGAAAGCCAGAGACATCCTGAGACACTACTTCTGTGGAATCTACATCACTGGACTATTTCTACCTCCTCACTAAATATGGTCAGAAAAGAAGCCAAATACAAGTATGAGAGTGAGTTCTAAAAACAAGAAGCAAAATTATAAGGCAGGTATGTACTTGTATTTCTCATTTATATAACAGTTAAGAATCAAAACCAGGAGCAGGATGACCTTTCATTTGTCTTCTCCTTTTTCTTGCTGCATTATACACAAAGATGTATGTCTGTGAGGGGAGTGAAACTCATGTTAGAAAAATCTTTGTACAAAGTGAGATGGAGAAGCTCCGTTAGGCTCATTTTATTTCTGGTGTTAATCTATTGTAGTTATGCATAAGTCATTGGAATTGCATGGCTGGAAGGATAGGATCTAAATTCACTATGATACTTGGAGTCTAAAAATAGGTTGGCTGAGATTCTTTTAAATAGAAAAGGAAGGTGAGGAGAGTTTTCATTTGGAGAAACAACTGAGCCAGAGTAATTCAGCTGATTAAACTCACTTCCTCTTACCTTTCGTACTTTGACCAGTACTGGTTCATCATAGAGAAAAACAGGTCCTTTCCAAGAGTTTCACTGAGATGGACCAAGGTGGAATCAGGGATTTGGACACCTGGAGAGGCTGGAATCTAGATCTGAATTTCATTGCTCAGTTCTACGAGCTGAATCAGTGGATTCAAGCTTGAGATGTAGATATCTTCTACTGTAGATGTGAACTGTGGTGTTTCAGCTCATCACAAGTTTGTAATGCCATTGTAAGGAGGAAATGGAGATACAGACCAGACTTTCGCTAAAGAGTTTTAGCCAGTTCTGGAGTATAAACTGAGACTCCCTGCAGTTAGTCAAAACTCTGCTCAAGCCCTTGAATGTGAGAATAATCATCTAAAGAATTTACAGAGAAACTGTGAGAAGTTCAGATGTAGAGATTTCAAGTACAGCCAAAGGGTCTATTTTGCTTTTACTTGTTCAATTAAAAGATTTCCCCATCCTGTGTTCAGACGGTAGATACACAAAAACCTCAGCACTGTGGGCCCTGACTATGTGTCATGCTCAGTCTGTGGTATCTTATAATTGTGTTGAATGGGTCTCCTTTAGTTCTCAGCAGTGCTGGAGCTGAAATCAAACGTTCCCTGTGCTGCTGCAGCGGGTCTGCTACAGTCCCCGGGGCGCTCCTGCCTTCTGCTGGCTAAGCTGATGTTAGCAGCCTCCTCAGTCCAACTGACCAGCACAACCCAACTGCATCCTGCTATGGGTGGCTAAATTGTACCTCAGCACTGTTTGTGGAACATGCACAGTAATGCTTTTAACCTGTAGTGCCATTCTGTTTTCTCAAACGAGGGTTGTGTTCATAGAAATTACCATGACAAAGCTGTGACAATTAAGTTTTATCAACTTTTCTTTCATTTTGGACTTAGTGTGCAATGATGTGCAACTTTTGTTACTAATTCTTCCTGGCAAAAATGGCTAACCTTCTTTTCTAAATGGATGCACAGCGCTTGGAAGCGTTTATGGCTGGAGGTATGGAAAGGGAACTACTTGAAATTTGTTGCTTATGTCCTTGTTTAAGAACTCAAGTAAAAATATGAGCTGTAAACACTTTTTTTAATGGCTGTTTCCAGAAGTTAAACTATCTACAGTGAGCTATTTGAATTGATCAAAATAACAGTGATTTTTCTTGTTGTTCATTGTGTTGCTAGCATCACAAAATTAGTCAGTGACTGATATATCTGGAAAATACTCTCTGTCTATTAGTGTTAATATAGAAAAATGGTAATTTATAATTTTTGGCTTTGCAGAGAAGAAAGTTTCCTTCAGTTATTCTGTAAGATGAGTCAGCGTGCAGCAGCACCAGCTGGAAGAATGGCTTTGTGCTTGTGAATTGCAAACAGCTGGATCTGCCTCACAAAGTCACCTGCCTATTCAACATCTGAAATTAATCCTTTGGATACTTCACCCATGACTCTCATGAACAATGCAGGGAAATAAGAAACATACAGAAGGACACAGTGATTCCTCAAGTATTGGGAGTCTCCTGGATGACACAGACAGAGAAGTGAGCAGCCTCACAGATCGGGCTTTCAAAAGTTTGTGTGTAGCAGAACTCGAAGACCCTTACAATGAACCAGAACTTTCAATTTCACCCGACTTTGCTCTCCAGTTGTCTGCTAAAATTCACTCAGGGACATTAAACCATGACATCAAGAAAAGCAATGTCTGTGACAAGCTAACAGCAAGAAACAATGAACATACAATATGGGCTTCTACATTCCAGCAGTTACCTAAGTGTGCTTCGGAGGAGAAGAGGATTGCTAAAAACAACGCCTTTGCCATGGAAAGGAAATTGAGCTTGCCAGTCCCTGGTCCAAGGAACAATAAGCATGTTTCAAAAGTGTCCTCATTGATTAAGACATTTGATAAGACTGCAGACCAAGGGTCAGGAAGTTCTCTGATAACAAATAAGCAGCCCATTAAGAATAGCTTTCAAAAATACAAAATAAATCAGGGCAATGATACTGCTTCCTGGGATGATACAGACATTTTAAGCATCCACAAGGAACTTTCTGAATTTTCTGAGGCTAGTCAAGGTAGCCACTGCCTCAGCGGCAAACACGAGCCACAGAGAAGACCTAATAAAATAGACCTGAGTTATGGGGACTCTGATGGTTATTATCCTGTGCTGATTGAGATGTCAAAAGTAGCCAAGTCAAATTTTTCCCATTCTTCTAAGAAGGCTTTAAAAAACAGAAACTTGAAAGTTAGTGAGCCAGCAAAAAAAGGTAGTTTTCTTCACAGTGAGAATAGTGCTTTTGAATCATGGAATGTTCATCATAAAAAAATGACAGAAAAGGAGGAATTTGTTGACATAAAAATGGAAAAGGAAGAATCACTTGTTAAAGGATCGCACACAGATGAACATAAATTGTCACCTGCCATGACCACTGTCACTAAGAAGAAAGATTTTCAGATGAAACCAACTCTACAAGAAGCTTCTTTCTCTCTCCGAGTTGTACCTCAGGGTCCCCTCCCTTTAGAAACCAAATTTCCTGTTGTTTTCCCTCCCACACCTCCACCTAGGAACCACGTACACCAGGGTCCCACTCGGCCACCCCCCGCCCCACCAGCTCTTCCTCTCCCACCCCCCTCCCGGCCCGCCCATCCCTCAACACCCCCTAGCCCTGAAGCCCCTCCTGTGCCACCACCCCCAGTGCCCGCTCGACTTTCCCCCACTGCCTTGTCCCAAGCCTCTGTGTCACCCCAGTCTGTGTCCTATAGGATGGTTTCACCCTCACTCAGATTTGAGACACCCAGTCCACCTCCACCGAAACCCCAGGCCACCTTTACTGAGGAGGAATCCCACAGCCCCCAGCTGGGCAATGCCTGCCCACCCTGGAGGAGACAGAGGGCTACAGAAAGGGCAGCAGGGAAGAAACAGGCGGCAAAGGAGAAGGTCACAGACAGCCACAGGACCTCATTGTCTGAAAAGGTGGCTGCTGCTGACCCTGGTCTGCATGTGACTCCTCTGGCTAAACAGGCAAACTCCCCCGGATCCATCAGTCCCTCTTTCAACATCAGCGAACTCCTAACACCTGTCATACCACCGAAACAGGAGGTGGACACTGTTGAAAGGGAGCTGATCCCACTGACACCTCCTCCCACAGAGAGCACGGCCTCAAGAGACCATGAGGAGAGCACCTTAGACGATTACAGGTCTTGGGATAGTTGCAGGTTGACAGCATCCAGTCTGTTATTTAACTTAAAGGATGTGCGCAAACGTGTAAAAAGCATTTATACCCCTTCTCCCCTGTTAAGGGCCTTGGAAGAGAAAAATAAAACCAGGGAAAATATGCAGGAGAGTACAAAAATGGATGCCTCATTCTCAACTTCGCATGACAAAAGTGAGAAAAATATTACAGAGAAAGATGAATTGAGTGATATAGCCTATGTATTGTCTAGCAGTGTTCATGAAAACGACAATAAAACCAATTTAACTGGACACTTCACAGGCAATTATCTGACTTTGAGTTCACCCCAGACAACAGATGACCTTCCATTTTACGAAACTGGAGACAGCATGAAGCAAGACAATTCAAAACACCAAGATCTGGTCAAAAACACAGGGGATAATGAAAATTTCCCCTCATTCAGACATGAATCAAATGAACTTGACTTAGGAAAACATCAGCAGTATACTGCACAGAGACCATTCAATAGAGACAATGCAGATACAAAAGCTGGGCAGCCCATGCAAAATCACAATGTGCAGGGTGAGGAAAATGAAAGACAAGCTGCTATTCAGAATGAAAATTTTGCCTTCAAAACACTCCTAAACCAACTCACACCAGAAGAAGATGAGCCTTACAGTGGCACCCAAACCAACATTGTGGTACCTGGCCATGAAGCACGAGGCAAAAGAAGCACTAGTTCCTCAGAGCAATCCTTCGTCTCCACAGTGGAGCAGCCACTTCAGGAAGAGACATTTCTGCCAGTGCCCCTGATGGAGCAGACGTGCCTCCAAGAAAGCCAGAGGACTGACAGTGAAACGGGTTCAGGAAGTAAGAAAAGGCACAAGGAGAGAGGGAAAGAGGTTGGGGAAGATGAACTGCAATATTGTGCTTGTATCAGCCCTGGTACTGATGCAGCAGAGAAGAGGGAGGGAAGTGTTACTGGAAATGAACAGAGGAGCTTGATGAAAGAGAAACTAGGGAGAGAGAAAAGGGAAGAGGCCAACAGCACAAATTCTGTGTCTGACAGTATAAGAGACACGTCCATCTCCAGGTCTGAGGAACCACAAACACCATCATCTTCAAGCTCAACCAAACCCAGTCTGTTTATGATTAAAGATAACACATTCAGGTCGCCTCAGGTAATAAGGGCTGTCAAGCTGCCCCTACTCCGGTCATTTTCCCTGGATGATTCAGTGAGCAGCAGTTATAAGGAAATGGAACGTAAGTTTATGTCCCCAGCAGTTTACAACAAGCAGCACCGAAACATGTTGCACGCCCAGGAGGTTGGCTGGTGGGCATCAAGACACAGAGGGCAGCAGAACGTGAGAGATGGAGCAACTGACAGAGAAAAAGAAGCCAGTGAGTCTGGATCTACTTCAGTAACAGTGGATCCCAGCCTTCTGGAAAATACAGAGAGCTTTCCATTTGGAAAACTGACAGAAGAAGATGAAAAGACTTGTGTGTTGTTAAATAAATTTGGGAAAATGGATGAGGAAAGTGTCTGTAGAAGTAAAAAGAAGCCTACAAAGGCAAGACACAGCTTAGCACAGCCAATTATATGTCTGGAAAATGACCAAGCACAAAACAACCCCAGCTATCCTGCAGAAACAAAGACAAATTACTTTAAGAATCATCATTTATCTAACCGCAAAGGGGGCTCTTGTGCAAAAAAAATAATCACAAGGCAGACAATTTCCCCTGTGACTGGCTCCATATTAGAGGACCACACATGTTCTTCTGTATCCAATGACACTTTAGAGGATATCCTGCACACAGAAGGTGCACCTTTGTTAGACAATCTTTCACGCCCTGCTGTTAGAAGCCCCAGGTCAGGAAACACAATGCACTCTCTTGCTGCCAGTTCATCGTCAGATAAACCAACTATTTCTGGCCTTAGAGAGACAGAGGATGTTACAAATCCTGCCTTGTTGAACATGGCATTAGAGAGGCAAGTGTATATGCCTGCAGAAGAGATAATCGATTCGGCACAGAGGAATCTACTTTTGGATGTTGCAGGGGAAGATGGGAGACTGGAGCCCAGGGGACTTGGTGGGAGACCAGCAGGCAAGCCACCCACTGTGCCACCAAAAACAGAAAAGGCTCTGCGTCGGGCTAAAAAGCTGGCAAACAAGAGGAAAAAGGTGCAAGAGCAGCAGAAAAATCATCAGACTGAGCATGCAGGTGCTGTGGGGAGAAAGCCTACTCATTCTGGAGAGACAACAGTATCTGCTTCACCCTCAGTATATTCTCCCCTTCATCCTCCCCTCCACTCAACTTTTACTCCCACAGAAAACGCTCCTGGGAAATCTAGACTTGCACCAGCAGCAAGCTCTTCACCCTCTTCCACCCAGCGGAAACTCCTCCAGGACCCTGACTCCGGTCAGTACTATGTAGTCGATTTACCAGCCGAAGTTAATGTAAAGACATTTTATGACCCAGAAACAGGTAAATATGTTCAAGTCTCAGTCCCTTCCTTGGAACAGAACTTACACCAGTCCACCTCTTCAGAAATGAGGAATTGTCCCTATGCCTCCTACCCTAGAGTGCTGCCTTTACCAGCCTCATCAGTGGCTGTGCTGAAATCACCTTCTCAGCTCTCTGAACCCGCCTGGTCAGTGTCTGCTGCACCAGAACCAGCTGAACTATCTGAAGATGGCCAGCAGGACTACAGATACACTGAGTCTGTGGATACTCAGCCCGAAACTGAACCAGCCTCCTACTCCTACCATCAAGATGCTGGAGAAACTCAAGTTTACTTAGGAAAGGATGTGAGCCCAACCCAAAATACTAGCATTGTCACCCTCACCAATATAGATGATTTTGCTGCTGAAGGAGTATCTTGAAAACTGAAGAAACAAAACATGCCAGCTAGTGTTTTTAAGAACTGTTTGGACAGACACATGCACACAAATGCACATGCAGATTTGATATTTGTACAACACTTTGTCTGAGTCTCATTGTGGTTTGAGTGAGAAAGGAAAAGAAAGCTGTTCATGTTGAAAGATGCAAAGTAATGACCACTCTGAAGAAAGGAGAAATTGAGTAAGAACCAAATTATCAGTGAGATGAAGGGGCAATGCCAGCTAGACAAATACATGTGACAATGTAAAGCCACTGCTTGCTGCTGCTGCTGCTTTGTCATTAAGAAGGCTGGGATAGCCAAAGCAAGTGTCCTGTTGCCCAGATGTGTTGCATGATACATGACACTAAATAAAACCTATGAGACCATCCTATGCATCCTATGAGACCTAGAACTGACGCTGCATCTACTGAACTTTCCTCACTCACTGCCTTTGAACTATATTGACAGGTAGAAAGTATGTGGCTACAAACATGCCATATATGCAAGATCCATTTTTTGCACACTTTGATTGCCCTGATGTCATTGACAAGAAGATTGTATACCGGATGCATGATACAGCAGCCATGTAAAGAAAAAACGCTTTTAAACAACCAGAATACAGTTGCAGCTGCTCCAGACTTCCCATATACTTTTGCAGTGCCCACTAATATGCTGCTGAATTCTTTATATTTCTTGATAACATCCAAATAGGTTTCCCCAGAGTCAGGGTTTATTTATAATGCAACTTAAAACTTCAGGTTATCTTGATACTTGGCCTGAAATATTTTGGTGAGGAGCAAGGTAGAATGAAATCCCACAACAGTATTTAATTGTTCATTAGGACAAGAAGTTCTTAGCTATTGTAATTGAAATGTGTTTTGTTTTGTTTTCAGGCTCCCACTGAAACATGGCATTAACTTTTAAAACCTGAAAAATGTACCTAAGTTTGATCTTGTGAATTCTGTGATTTAATACAAACAAACAAACAACATATACAGAACATCCAAAGTATTAATTTCTAGAAAAGTGCTTCTTTGAATTATCACTTTTCTTTGAAAATCTGTATGAAAATATCACTAATCCTTGCATAAGCTCTTTTTTATCATCATAATTAATGAGGAAACCAAGGTGAAAAAATGGGAAAAATTGAATGTATTGTGCCTGCTTGTAAATATCTGTATTTGGAGTATTGGCTTAATTTTTTCTGTGTCTTTTTCATACTGTTTTCCCCAGTTATCACTGAAGTGCAGAAGCTCTAAGGAAGAATTATACCAGTGACTTTCAGCCTGATTCACATCTTAGGCAATTTTTACAGGATTTTTTTCAGTGAAGCAGCTCTTGACTTCCTGAAAAGAAAGGGATGAATCAGGCTTTTTGTTAATGAATACAGTGTGGAGACAGGACACAGGTACTGCTCCACTCTCCCAGTGTTAATATTTATCACAGAGTTTTCCTTCAGAAATTTTCCCAGGACTGAAGCCTCTCTTGGGACACAGACCCACTACGTGGTTTTTCTCCTTCCTTAACCTGAATTCAGCTCTCAGTCTTCCTCCATCCCTGACAAGAGCCATGTGTTCACAACCTGTCCTGGTCCCCCCAGACAGTTCCTTTCTTCAGTGCCACTTACTGAGACATTTCTCTTAGGCAAACACATCACTTCATTGATTACAGTGGGGATTTAGCCTTTAATGATTTTCTATGGTTGATTTCACCTATTACACATTTTGTGATTTGGTAGGTTTGATTGCAGCAGAGGTGTGGGTTGGAAATGAAGAAGCTTGTACTGGTATGTTTGAGTTTTAGGCATATTCAGCCAAATGCCCACATTTGAATAAACATTTATTGTTCAGTTTTCTCCCCCAGAAAATTTTCATCACCTGACTGAATAAAGCTCTGAACAACCTGGGGTGTCCTCAGAGCTGACCCTCCTTGACCAGGAGGTTCACCCAGAGATCTCCTGAGATCTTCTGCAGCCTGAATTATCCTGTGATCCTGTTCTGAAAACATTAAAATTTAAATTAACTTTGACTTGGAACTCAGGAAATGCCCTTTCTCCCCTGAGAAAGGGCTCATTTTGAAAGAAAGGTTTTTAAGAAACCCTGAAAATTGAGAGTGTTTCAAGAATAAGAATTAATTCTCAAGTTGTTAAATTAAGGGAAGTGGCTCTCACTATAAATATTTTTTTTAGTCACCAATATTTCATAAACTGATGGTGCTATTCATGTTGCACTACTCTGTTGCTGTCACTCTATACAGCATAATGTCTATCCAGTATAGAGCAGCATCTCATCCACATGTTAAAATATAGATAAATAGATCCATTAGAGTTTTCCATGGTGCATTTAGACAAAACCTATGAAATCTTAAAGCCTACCAGAGTGCACAAGCCTTTTTTTTTTTTTTTGTATGTGTGTGTGTGTATGGTATTACAAATTTTAATGCCCTTAATGGCCACAAGTCAAGAAGCAGGCTCTCAGAGGACAGGATAAAAGCTTCCTTTCCAAGGGAAGACTATGGATATGAAGTATCTGTGCATAGATTAAAAAATGAATGGTAATTTGATGAGAAAAATTTATACATGTATTTAAAAAGGTCCCTTTTACTTCTTTAACTACCATTTATTTTGTAGACATGCACACTTCTGAACCCTTTTGTCAAGACTCTCCTAAAACTCTTATTGTGGAGAATGGGATGCTCCATTATAGTGCTTCCAGGTATGTGAGGAAGGCAGGGTGTATTTTTCTCTCTGCTGTTAAGGTGAACTGAACCATGGGCATTTAAAGAGGAGCCAGTCCTAACTTGGATACCAAATACATGTCAACTAGGACTTCTTCATTTCCATCAGCCCTTTCTGCTAGCTTCAGGGAGCTGCATTCACAGTGGACTGTGTCTCTGAACAGCTCCCAGAGGGGGTTTTGACCTAGAGAATTTGTAGCTAAATTGTTGTAGCAAGGTGAGGGTGTTCTCCAAGGTAACAAGTGACAGCACCTGAGGAAATTACCTGAGAGGTAATTTCCAGGAAGGTTTAGATGAGACACTAGGAAACATTTCTTCACTGTAAGGGTGCTCAGTCACTGGAATAAGCTGCCCAGGGAAGCAGTGGAATCACCATCCTTGGAGATGTTCAAAAGATGTGGTGAACACTTGATGCTAAGTTAACTGTTGGTCACAAGGATTTTAGAGGTCTTTTCCAACCTTAATGATTCTATGATTCTGTGAAATTAAACAAACGGGGGAGTTTTGAGAGTAAGGAAGTGGGTTTTGTCTTGTATCCAAAGCTTTCCGCACTTTGCCACAGGGCATGAGTGATATTAGAAAAGTATTGCTCTAGGTCCCAGCCTGGTGTTGAGCAGGAACCCATCAGCAAACCTGTCCCTGGCCTAGCCCATGCTGCTGGCCAACTTCTTGCTAGGCTGTGGGAGTGTGTGTGAACAAACACACCCATGCATCCACGTCGACAACCCTATATATAAATGTAATATACCTGTAAAACTGCCATTTGCATATCAGAAAGCAGTAATGCCTGTGATGGTGAGCACAAAATGTTTGTGTGTTAAAGGAAGACAAATGACACTTTTTCAAACAACAAATACTTTTTGTTCCTTGCCCTGTTGTGTTCGTGTTTGCTGGGGGGATGTTTTCCATTGCTGCTGCGGGAAACAGGGCTGAAGAGGTCAGTACTAGGCAGAGTGAGAGCTGTAAATTGACCCTTTTTTGGGGGGAGGGGTGCTATGGGAAACGTGCAATAGTCCTGAAAGCAGTTGTAGGAAAGCAGTATTTCGTGACAGTGACATTAAGTTGTAGGTGAAAGAGGTGTTGAGGCAAACCAAACCAAATTCTGCCTTGCCAGCAGACTGTGGTTAGGGCTAAAGAACACAGCAGGTTCTTGGTATGCACGGAAGCACAGCAGGCTGAAGGGAACAGGGCCATTGCTTTCACTGTTTTCTTCTCCTGCACGTGGCCTTTGTGCATGTTGCATTTCTTGGTGCCCTGAGGCTCCTTTACAGTGGTGATTCTTCCTTGGCAGGTGTGACTGAGGCCAAACCTGACTTAGTCTTTGGTTCTAGGGCCAGAACTGCCTCCCTCTGAATCTCCTCTCCTTGTGGAGTGACTGCAATGCCAACAGTCCAGCTGTCACACGGCAGACTGGGACTGCCATCCCACAGCCATGGCTCTGTCCCAGGGGCTTGAATTTCCTCATGGGAAATGCTGGATTTGTTTTAGAGAGTTTAGTTTAATTGAAATGGCCTACATGGATTTTTGTCAAGTCCTCCTTGGGAGTTCAGTGCCTTCCTAAGTCATCTGTCCAAGAAGATATTTGTTCCATCAATGCAACTGTATTTGCAAATAAGTAATTATTTATTAATTAATAAACAAAATAAATGGGACTTGTTTTATAATACTGGAATGACTTTTAGCCAGCTTTTTCATTGTAATTATGTGTCATTGTAATTCTATCTCCAGTTATGCTGGCAGAGAAAATTGAGAACAAGGAAATGTGTGTGTGTGTGTGTGTGTGTGTGTGGTATACAATTAAAAGATTTAGGAGATGACTGCATGCAGAGCTTCATCCCTCTTCCTCCCCTTCCTAAAGAGAGGGAGCAGGACACTGAGCAGAAGCACCTTTGGCCCACGACTCCTGCGATCATTCCCACCCTCTCTGTTATGCAAGGGCAGTGGTCTGTCTGGCCAGAGGACCATGGAGATATGGTGCCAGCACCCAGTTCAAAAGCACTGGGAGATGATCACCTTCTTGCCAGCACCCAGAGGACATCAGGGCTTTTGTACTCCCTGTGTCCCATCCACTTGGGGGAAGTTACCACGTGTGTAACTTGCTTTTTTTCACATTTCTCCTTATTTTCTCCTATATGTTGTGTTATGAAACACAGTGGAGACTCTTCTCAGAGTGATTTTGTCTTAGTCCTTGTCCAGACTGGCAATTTTATTTAGAATTGCTCTGCTTTGATCCCTGAGTAGCCAAGAAGTCCTTGCTGACAGTGGAAGTGCTACTGCAATATGAATATAACAGACCATAAAGAGAATAGTTGGCTGGTTATGTTTTTACCAGAAATACATTGACAGGTTTGCACATCTGTATTTGGGGGATATGCTGTTTCATTTCTGTGTAAATAAAAACTCTAAGTTTGATCCCTTCTCTCCCTGAAAAACAGCATCAGAAGCTGGTGATATTGCACATGATGGGTTACATGGGCTCTAGTGAATACATATAAATGTGTAATTTGGAGCAACTGGTGTACATCAGTCATTTTTATTAAAGAAACTCTGCTTCAAAGCCTTATAGAAGATAAAGAACATGGAACACTTGAGTAAATTTGACTTCAATGTGTTTGGGTTTTTTTTTTTTTTAATCCTCATTATAACAGCAGAGGTCAGTGATTAATTTATTTTGTGTTTAGGATGATTATTCTGGTCTTATGATGATCTCACATTTTACACTGTCCCCTGATACTAAATATAATCTTGCAATTACAGAGTTTAAATGGATAGGGAATGGCTTAAAATGACCTGTGGTCTTCCCTTGCTTCTTTTTGATATTCTCAAAGTTTTCATGATGTTGATTTCTCACATTAGATAGTCAAATCTTTGGTACTATATGGCCAATTAGAGACTTGCTTCTAATATGCTATCAAACATACTTAGAAAGCACCACTCCAAGAGTGCAGAAGAGAAATCATTTCTGTCCCAATTGACTAAAGCTCTGTGTTTTTATTAAAGCAGATTTAACTCAAGCCTTGGGGGAAGCAGCTTGCAGTGGTAAAAGAAAAGCACTTTCCTGTGTCCAAGTCCATATTGAATAAATTGAGGTCTGGGGTACTTTGAAAGAAGGAGAGAGGAAAGACTCTGTGAGAAGCAGGGACAATCTTTGAAATCCTTCTAGCAATGGAAAGAAGTGGGACTCCAGCAAAAAGTAAAAAGTGTTCAAAGCTGGAGCTGCACTTCGCAAAGCCAGGGCTTGTCAAAGGCAAGGTGCCTGACGGGCTTATTCTTCCCTATGCTGGCTTGGACTCCCTTGCCATGGAGCTCCCCAGTGTGTTCACACTCCTGCCCACTGGCATTCAGAGCCTCACCTTATCACAACTGTCCTTTTGCTTGCTTAAAACTGGCATGGGGAATGGCAGCATTAAGAGCACATGAAAATGGAAATGGAAATGTGCCAGCATTGTCAGTGTTGTCACTAACATAAAGCATTTCAGGTGAGCTTCTGAAGAAGGTGGCCTTCTTCAGAACCATTCTTACATTGACAGGGCAGAGATGACAGAGTCTGAGATAAACAATGATCTTTCTATTCCTAACACTGATAAGCTGCAGGGGATGAGAACTTGATCTGATCCAAGAGAAACTCGCTTTGCTTGCCCTGAGATTCCTGAAAGTCTGTTGGCAGAATCATTTTCTGCTGGTGAACACTGATGGCCTGGAACAGGTGCCCTGAGACTGCATCCCTTCCCAAGGAATGTGGGTGAAAACATTCCAGAATTATTCCGTGCCAAAATCATCCACGCTGTTTGAAATTCCTAAAAGGAAAAGTTAGAAAAATAATGAAAACAGAATTTCCTATCACTTTACACAAAGACAATGTTATTGTCGATAGTGCACCCCTGCCTGTGTAGAGATGCGTCTAGCTATGTTTACATGTCTATATAAACTGATAGATACAGCCTTCATGTCTTTCTGAAGTGTCTGGACATGGTCTAAACAGTACCCTCAATGTCCTTTCCAGCTCCCACTTGTCTGAGCACATGTCCTATTACTTGCAGCTCCACAAGGGAGTTCCATTTTCCCCTGAGATTCCCATGTTCCACCACCCCAGGGAGATGAATATTTGCTTCTTTCCACATTCTTGCCAGGACTAGGATTGTAGCTGGGATGCCCCCACACCTCCATCTCTCTGCTGGAGGGAGGATGGTCACCCACACATTGTCCCCTCTTGCCAAATGTGGTGCAGTTGGTGAGTTTGGGGCCCGGTGGAAAGCTGGATGGAGATGCCCTTTTGCTTACTGAGTCCCCTTCCTGAGCCCCCTGCATTATCAGCCCCAGACACAAACACTCCTCCTGGCAACAGGACCAGCCCCAACAGTTCAAGCCAGCAGCAGAACTGGCCCTAGCACTGATCCTGCTGCCATAAACTCCTTTCCTTAGCAACCAGATGAGACCTAACATAAACCAAGCAGGATCAAATACCACCTGGAGTACTGGACCAAAAACCTACTGACACAGCCAAGTCACATGACTGTCCCTTAGCAGGAATTTTCCAATAAAACAATTTCTTTGCTGAAAAAAATGCTGCTTTGACAGCACTGAAATTGCTGGTATAAAACCTACATATTTGGAGTGTTAATTTTTTTTTTTCATCTGCTGTCTTCTCAGATGGGAAGTTTGCTCAAAAATTATTGAGAAGTCCTTGTTTGCTTACATGGATGTCCAAGTAAACAGTCCTGGATCTTTTCTTTTGGACTGAAAGTACTTTTTAAAGAAATCATTACTTTGAAAATATGTATTATGAATTTGAAGGTAAAGAAAAGGGTTTCAAATATCACAAAATATTTTTGGCTTATTTCTTTGGAGTTTGTAAAGCTAAATATTGATTTAACCTTTTTTTCCCAGTGTTTGGGGTTTTGGTGGGTTGGTTGGTTTGTTTTGCTGTTGGTAGTGGTGGTTTAGGGTTTTTTTTGTGCATTTTGGAATGAAGAAGAGATGTTACCGTCTCCAAAATGGCTCTGTGAAGGGAACAGCCTCTGATGCAGTCACAGACAAGCGCTCCCAGCACCGGCTGTCGCGATGAGCCACAGCGGAGCTCCCTCTTGTGCTGGACTGTCCGTGGCTCTGGATACAGCTGCCATGTGACCAGCTCCACGCTGGCAATCTTCTATTAACACTGTAGGGGGGCTATTCTCGCTGCGGGCTAACTGTGTTTTCCAGTGCAAGAGAAACCTGGTTGTAGATTTATATCCTTCTGGGCATCCGAGGCATGTTTAATGGTGTGCAATATCTGCATCCCTGGGGTATACTGAGAGGTTATCTGATCAGGCTCAGCAGGACACCAACCACGTGGTTTACACTTGCCGATTTTTATGCTTCTCATCTGAAAATCCCAAACAACGGCCTGGTCCTTGGAAAGATTCCAGTGGTTGTGAGATGGCACTAACCTAAGGGCAATGGTACATCCACACTGCACTTGAAGGGCTCCTTCAGCAGGCAAATACCCTTCACTGAGCTGGGGGTAAAAAAGAGATTTTATATGTGTGACTGCATGTGTACTATGGGCATTTGCTGGAACAGCATTGTCAGCCATGGTCACATACAATCGGGCTGAGCAGGAGGAAGCCTGTGATGCTCAGAGACCACAGATAAAACCCCACGATCCCAATTTGTGTGTTTTTTATTATGGCTAATCCTAAATCCAGCCTGAATCAAACTAAACCCTCGCTCATTCCTAATTCCCCCAAATTAATGCTCACATTGCTGTGTGCATGCTGTTAGCTAACAGAGCACACGCAGACATCATCCTCCATAACATGCTGGGCTGTTTAGAAGAACTTTTGCTCCTTGCTGCTTATTGCCAACTCTGCCAGCACAAGTATTTCCCAATCTGCCTGTAGCAAGCCCAAAATGTTCCCTCCTGCTGATAGAAATGTGAGGAGCTGAGCTCAGGAAGAGAGAGGACAGGGGGAAAGGATGAAGTGAAAACAATGTGCTTAAACGATGTCATCATTTACAAAAGTAGCATCTGGGCAATGCAGTTCTTCCTTGTGGCAGGTGCTAAGGGCCTTGTTAAATTGTGGGCCAGATATAGCCACCTTTACATGCAGCAGATATTTTGGTTGGGCACATGTAAGTCCCAGAGACAGAGAGTATGGAATCAAGGTTAAATTGCCTTCCCATGCAGTGGCAGCAGGAATAAGGTGTTTCCAGTACCCTGGCTCCTACTTTTATGGCTCAGTAATGTAATTCTAAAATCTAACTAATAACAAAGACTCTCATTTATTCCCTCCTCTCCTGCTTTCACAGTGTCTGGCAAACTGTGTATTGAACAACAGAAGAGTACCAGTGTCACTAAATTTTAATATGTATGTAATTCATCAAGCTGGTTAAAAAGCATAGCTCTTAACTCAGTGGATTATTTTCTTAAAAGTTTGATTTCATCTGAACTGGCTAGGAGTTTGAGGATTTTCAGAGTCTCCTATAGACAAGAGGCTTCTCAACCTCAACACAGTTGATATTTGTACAGAGCAGCAGACCTATGACATTATAACAAAAAAAAAACTTAACCCAATGAACCAACTACTTTAAAAGAGAATTTCAGCCAAGACCTAGTGACCCCTTTGTGTGGGACAAACAGTTTCACTTGCATCAGTATCTGTACTGCTACTCCTCTCTGTGATGATGTGATGCACACAATGCAGGGTGGCATTGAGAAGCAGGGTGACACTGAGGGGTCCCAGATGTCTTGTGAGCTGTCAATGAAGGGACAAGCCACCTCTCTGGCTGGAGAGGTGGAGACTCATTCAGTTACTAGAAAAGGGGACCTCTTAATAAGAAATATCTCCCTTCAGAATGCCTGCACAGAGGGCTCAGGCTGGCTTATCGGTGCAAAGGGTCTGCTAGTAAAAATCTACTCAGCAAGAAATTCTCCCCCTTCCTTTCCTTCCAGCTTGGAGCCAGGTTGTGAGCTCCACCCACAGCCTCATAGTGGAGGTGGGGATGAAACCTTGAGCAGTGAGTCCTGGGCTTCACTGACAGAGAAAGGGCTCTGGGGGTGCATGAAGCTGACTCACCTAAACGCTGCTCCTGAGCCCCGTGGAGGGGAACTCCACCAAAACAGAGAGGAAGCTGTGGTTTAATTGTGCATGCTCATGTACACACACACAGGATGTCTGGTGCTTGTTGTCTGTGTTATTTATCTGAATAAGCAGCAGCATCAATCTGGATTGCTCCAGGTTCAGACCCACAGGAGAAGTTTTCAAGAACTTGGCTTTCTGAGAGTGATTTTGGAACTTCCTTTCTGACCCTTGTCACATGGTGATTGTCAAATCCTCCCCAGAGAACCTCTGACTCAGTCCCAGCTGGGTTTAAAGTAGTGGCTCAGAGGAGAAATAGGATCAGCTCTTTTCTCCTGTACATATTCCTTCCCTGCCAGCAGCCAATTTCTTGTGCACTGCTACAGAAATATTTCTAATAAAAAGTAACAACTCCCAGGGATGCTCCTATCCTTTCCTCTGCCAAGGCTGGTGATCACACCAGCATCTTGGTTTTGAAGCATCTGCCAAAACCTGATGGCTTCAGCCAGCACGATGGAGCGAGGGTGAGCCAGCTGGGACATAACAGGCAGAGTTTAGGTTCCTGGGGAGTCTTCTTTGCAGAGATGGGCTTCTTCATTTAATGGGCTTTGGATCTTATTTAACACATTGCCTCATGTACAGTGCGGGTGTAAAGAAGCTGTGTGCACATAATAAAAAACTTGGCCTATTTGTGCCTAGGGGAGCCCTAATAAATTTGCCACTATAGCAAGTGTTAGTCTCTAGGGCCAATACTGAATGCTGGAGTTTAATGAAAAAGAATCCTGAAACAGAAGAACTGAAAGGTAAACCATTTTGGCTGACAAAGCAAACACAGATTAATTAAAAAGGAAGTTTTCTCCTGGCCTTGACCAGTCCCAAGGAGCAGGGTCTCAGGCTGGCTGTATCTGGCCTGCCTTTTGATGGCTGCTCTCAGGGTGCATTTTCCTAGCACACTATCAGAGGTCTCCCAGACTGGGCTGAAGGCACTTCTCAGAGTGTGTTCAGGCCATTTTTAGGGCAGAAGATGGGTAAGTAAGTCATGAAGAATGACACATTCCAGGTGTCCACCTGCATACAACATTAATGTCACAGTACTCTGGCTTGTGCTGGGACTGAGAAAGCAGGTCAGTAACAGCCACCCTGCCATTAGACCAGCCCAGAGGAGTGGATATTTTCTCTGTACAAATAATCTCAGATGCTCCAGGACACTGTAGAGTTATTTAGCTACACTGTCTGAGACCAGAAGCAGCTTCAGTGACTTCCAGGCCCATCAGAACAGAGTTCTAGAAGCTGCCTTTTGTTACTCTGCATGTGAAAACTCTTCTTGGTAGAATGACACAAGTGGTGGGTGTTTTTTGCCTTCTCTGTTTCATATTATGGATGTTATATTGAAAAAACCCTGACTACAGAAGAAGCCACTGAAATTAAATACTAGAAGAATTGTGCAAGCCAATATTTTAAATCCCGGTGAGATTTAACTATTACTAGTTTACCACAAGAAACGTCTCACAACTCCAAAATATGATGCTTAGACTTCTGAAACAGCAGATCAGCACCTACTTGTGGCAGAAAACTTAGGGCAGACAACAAAGCCACTGTGGTTGTACTACTAAAATACTGTCAACACATCACTTTCAACTAAGGCTAGATGTGCTACAGGCCAATGAAATTCACATTTTCACAAGCCAAGACTGTTAAATGCTTCTTTGGTAGTTATCAGAAAAAGATCTTATTTTGTGGTAATATGGCCACCTAAAGTCAATATTTTACTACATTGCAAAGGAAGTTTTTAACTGGAAAGGATAAAGCATTGTTTATTGTACTCTATTACACTTTTATTTATGGCATTGTGGTGGTGCAGCCCCCCCGCCCTCGGGCCGCACTGTGATCTCAGAGAAGGGTGTCAAACTCTTCAGTGGAGAGGTCTGAGTTATGTCCTCAAGGCTCGGGTATCAATCCAGGGCATTTCACTTCCCCTGCTTCACACACTGCTCCCACCGCACCGCCAGCCAAGCACAACAGGATCTTTATTGAGCAGAGCTCTTTCAGAGGGAGAATGTGCCACAGCAGCACACCACAAGCATTTCATCTCCATCCCCTTTTCCCTTGTGGTCCACCCGGCAGCAAATGACTTCCTCCCACACTGCGCTGGCTTCTTTCTGCTGCGGGGAAGCAGAAAGCTTGAGGCACAGCAGAAGGGCAGACTTCCAGAGACACAGCCCTGCCAGCAGGCTTTTATCCCTGGCCATGACCTGGGATGGGGGACTCCTCTGGGAAGTGGAGAGGTCATCCCAAATTCACCAAGGGCAACAGTCTGTGGGGAACAGAGAGGAGGGCACTGGCTGCAAGAGGGAAGAGTTTAACGGCAAACCAAGATCTGCATGCACATGGCCTTCAGCATTGTTGTAAATAATACTCCTAATAAAGAGCCAATTAGACCAACAATCTCATTACTATCCAGCATACAGTGTGGGAAGGACTACCCTAAAGCATAACTGAGCAAAACTGAAAACACAGCTCCACATTCCCTGTTATAAGGTACATAGGCTTAAGGAGACTTAATTAGGTGTGTAAGAGGTAACAAGCATGGAGAGCTGAGAGGGTGGCAGGCAGCCTTATAAAGAAGCCCCACAGTGTGGCACTTTGCAGCAATCCCCACTAACAAAACCCAGCCCAATGTGTTGTGGTCACTGTACACTTGTACTGATCATGGGCTCCTGGGTGGCCCTGCCAAAGCCTCCTCAGTGCCAGGCTCAGCCCTGGAGCAGCAGGAACTGCAGCATGGTGGGAAACAAGTGGAGAGTCAGCACCAGGGCTGGAGGCAGGACCATGGGCTTTCCACAGAGCCATGAATGAGGATGCAGGGAAGGGAGGGGATGAGGGGGAGCCTGGGCATTGTGGGTGTCTGTGATTTCTTGAGAAAGGAGCTCAGAACTGGAGACCCTTTGCCAAACCCAAGCAAGAAATGTTGCCACGGTAACTGTCCATGCTACGCATGGCTCATACTAGTACAGAAATTCAGAGAAAATTATTTCATAGGATCCAGTGACAATACAGTGTGATGTCAAACAAAACATTGATCTTACATCCATCCCTTAAACCTTGGGATTCCAATTTTCCTTCACATAACCAAAAAAAATACCATGCAGGCTAGTTTTGGAATAGCTCTCATGTAAATCATCCCCTTGGGCTTGGGCCTCTCAAGCTGGGGTTCAGCCTGAGTGACTTTTTATAGCTGAGTTATAAACTTTTAAATGCCAGACTTAATCAGAGCTACTGAAATGGCCATTAGAGTGGTTTAAGTGGCATAGCCCTGATATATGACAGCACAGAAAGTAGGCAGGTGGCTCATCTGCAGTGGGCAGTCCATCTGGAAGGGAGCAGGGTCTGGTGGCTAGAAACAAGCATGACTGAGACACAGATCTCTGGAGTTTTGTTCTTGCCCTTGTGCTATAGCTGAGTGACTTCAAGCAAGCTCTCTTGGGATGCACTGCCCCCAGCAGCCAGGTCTCAGATCAAAGGCTTAGAGGAAGAGGTGGCTCACCATGCCTTGGTTGCTCCAATATGCTGAGAAGAACATGAATATTCATCTGCCTCCCCTCGGCAAACTGCAAGAATTGTAAGAGGACTGGCCTAGGTTTTAACATGGCATTGTGTACACTCAAAACACACAAATCAGCCTCATTTTTGGCTGACTTAGAGCAATCATCCACAAAATCTTACTGAATAATTATAATCACAGACACATCAGACACTGAAGAGCTCAGGCTTAAAGGGGTCTAATGCTGTTTTGTTCCTTACCAGGAGGCTTTGTAAAGCTTTGAGCCCCCTAATTTTGCAAGTTCTGAGACACACAGCAGGTTCCAGCTGTGCATGGAAGAGCCTCCCTCACTCTGCAACATTACTGTGGTCTGAGCAGAACTGGGCAGTCATCAATGTGAAAGGTGCTTGCACAGAGAAATTGATCTGAATGAAAACAATACAGGAGCTTTTCAGAGTCTTCTTTCTAAATTTATTCAAGTATTAAACAAACAGAAACTACAGCATGCATCAGATACTTTCCTTTATTGTACAACAAAACTGTGGACTTGTTTGTATTTGCAGCATTTCCAGCAATATCAGGCAGACTTGTCGATGTTATCCAGTTTTGCACAGTCACTAGAGTGTCGCATCATGAATTATTAAATCAGTGCTTCGTGGTAATACATAATTTCTTATCAATTATTCATGCTAATGTGCGTGTAGTTTACTTAATTGTGTTATTGACGATCAAAAGTAATTTCCTGAAAATCCTCAAGGACAGAAAATTTAATCAGCGTAACTACTTTTCAGATGCAATGCTGTTAAGTATTCTTAATTTGCTCAACAATTCACTTATTTATGTACCTTTCTAGAGGAAATACGAGTTTAATCAAACAATTAGATTGAAGAGTTAGTGTACAGAAGGGCTGAAGTTCAACTGAATGCAAGGTAATTATGTTGAAACAAAGTTGGGCCTGCCTCTTTGGACCGGAATATTTTTTTAGTCGTTTTTTAGGAGGGAGAAAAAAATTACGATTGGGAATACCTCTAAGAAAACAGTGATTCTCTCTCCTCCAACCACACCCCACAACATAGCACACAGCGATCTCTTTTATTTTGGTGGAAGAAAAGGGTTGTTGCTGTTGTTAAAGCCATACCTTGCAGCCTGAGAAGCCAGCTCCACCCACAGTTCAGCAGAGCAGCTCCTGAAGATGAAGTACAAAAGCAGACCATAGGCTACTGTATGTTCCCCTCCCTGCATTAGGACAGTCAAGAACCCCCAAAAGAAGCACATTAAGTGGCAGAAGTAAAATAAAATTACTCCATTTGATTCATGTGAGCCCTGCCTGACTTTTTTCTGTTCTCTGACCGAAGGACAGACCCAGCAATGCCCTCTCTGACTTGTGCCCTCTCTGGCTTGTGCCCAGAAGGCACAAACTGCATTCTGAGGGTGCCTGGTATCCTTGGCTCCTCCACAGTGATGGTGCCGGATGCTGCCAAGCAGCCCCACGAACACCAGGCCTCCCACCCTTTGAGTGGGTGCTGACATCAAGCCATGCCTCATGGAAAGGAGGTGCGCACCGGGCAGCATGAAAGGGTCCTGTGAGCCCCAGAGAAGTCCCAGGTTCTGTGAAATTCATGGGCTGAAATCACTTACATGGAGGAGACAAAATTCTGCCGCCAACCTTACTCAGGAGTGCCTTTCCAAGCACATTCCTAAACCTGGATCCTGTGAACAGCCAAACAAACCCTGTGCTCAGCACATTTCACGAGATCCGCAGCACAATGTGCAGGATCAGAGGCGACAGGAATCCTTCCACTAGCCTCCATGTTACTTGTTCAAAATCTCAGAAAAGTGGTTTCAGCCTGTTCTCCAGGGACACCTGTGGACATGCCCAAGGAATCTGCAAATGGCACCTGGAAAAGTCAAGTTCGTGTCCTTAAGTTTAAATCCTGATGTGCAGTTCCCATGGAAAAAAGAGTGAGATTTAAATGACTGCTCTTCAGATCTAAGTCTGCTTTGCTTTGGGGAGGTTTGGGTGACAGATAAGGTTAAATTTACAGAGGCATCAATTTCTTCTGTGGACTGTTCCCAATCTATAATAATTAGTATCTTTTCATATCTAGATTCATTACAACAAGCTTTCAGTAAATAGAATAGTGTAAATTTGGATGGCATAAAGGAATATCCTTCCAAGCTTTATTTCCTCCTTATTAAACAAAAAACATGGAAAAACATATTTGCAGTCTTGCAATGAAGGATTATTTTTGTCTTCCAGTCTCTTTTTCCAAGACAGTGATGTCAAAATACCCCCAGCTTTGTGCATATCTAGAGACAATTCACTGTCCATTAAATACCAGCATTACTGTTTGAAGCTGGCAATGCCATTCTGAAGTCATGTGTCTTTCACGTCTAATGCAGAGAATGGCAAGAGTAATTCACTAATGTTCACACAGAGGCTAGTGCAAGGCTTTTAGTCCTAAACTGATCTCAGCAATTTCCCAGTAATCTACTGCATGAGAAGTTTCACTTTCAGAGAAAAGGAAAAAAAAAAAAAGAAAAAAAATTTATGAAGATTTTTGTTCTATTTTCTGTTTCTCTTACACCTGGATTGCCTGGGGTAGGTTTGGTTGAAGTCAAGTGCCTTCAGAAAACAGCAGGCCAAAATGGAATATACCTGGATATTCCTTCCCCTCTGTTGTGAGCGGTGGAGTAACTGGTGCCTGGGTGCATCTCTTGCCCCAGGACTCACATCTGGAAGTGATGTGCTGCTTCCAACCATCCATTTCACACAGGATGGGAAGATGTGCACAAGCAAGCCAGGATCCTGGGCCTTTCAGTGTCCCTGGGATGTATGGGGCAAGGGAGAATAAAAACAGCTTCACCAATGTTTCCAAACACAGTGCTGATAAATCAGGGAAATGAACCTACAGTGACACAAGAAAAGCAAGGGTGCATGAATGGCAGCCAAAGAGGGCACTCAACTGTGAGGGTCCCTGGTGGCCCCATGACGTCCCACTGGGCACGGCCACACTGCAGTTCACCCCATGGCAGGGCAGGGCGCCGGCGGCAGGCCGCTGCCCTGAGCCGAGGGGCCAGCACCACTCCGGTCTCATACGCTCTTCTCGCCTTCCATGTGCTCCTTGGCTGCAGAGGGCTGCTTGTCCTGGCTGCCCTCAGGGCCGGGTTTGGCAGGAGGCGTGGGGCTGCTGCTGGCGGCGGGCAGGAGGTTGGCAGACTGGAGCACAGCCTCCGAGTGCTCGCGCGCCTTCATGCGCAGCGCAGCCACGCTGGCTGTGCGGTTGCTTTGGCAGCCGTAGGTGGGCAGGAACGAGAGGCCCATGGGGTCTGGAACGCAGCACGAGCACAGCGGGCTCCCTGGGGAGGAAGGAGAGAAGGCACCATCACTGCTGGGGAAGGTCATGGAAAACATCTGTTCCCTCCATGGTCAGTCTGAAGAGGACAGAGATGGGGTTGACCTGTAGTGGGTACACAGGTGTCCTCTGGATCACTAGGGCTAGAAAACCCATATGCTGTTCTGCTGATCCTTCTGTGAAAAGGATCTTACACTGTGAGTCATCCAGGGTGACAAACAGCACTCTGTTTGTCAGAGGGAAGTAGAGACAGGAGTGAGCAGTGAAGTTCAGATCACATGAGATTTCCTCATAAGCAAAGCTCAGCTCATTCCTTTCTCTCATATCAAGCTGCTGTTCTGTGGCTGCCATCAGCCCCATGCTGGAGATGTCCCCTGCCCTCCACCTGCACACTGAGCCTGATCAGTGTAGGCAGCAGCATTTGGTGAGTGAGTGTAATGTTCTGTCACTTATCTTTTCCTGAAAGATTACAGCAGAGAGAAAGGTGAAAATATTCCACTCATTATGAGGACCTTCTCCTATGTCACTGTAAAATGAGATACTTTCCCTTGGCCAGGCCCCTGCAAACTACTGGCACCTTGTCTACCTGTAAGAGTCCATCCTACCTTTACCCATGAATGGCCTCAGAAGTGAGCCAAAGCTACCTAAAGTTGCTGCTGTGATACAGCTTTAGAGTCTCATCAGGAGAGATGGGCCACAGCATCTCTATCATTTGAGACATGTGGGTGTTCCAAGCAGGCAAGAAAACACTGCAGCGTGGATGAAGTGATTACTCTCTCTTGAAGCCAAAACCTTCCCTGCAACCCACTGACCGAGGCAGTCCTCACTCTACCAGCTTTCCTGAGGCTCTTCCTCTGGCTTCTCTTCAATAATGCTGGAGCTTGGGCCAGTTCCCAAACAAGCACACCTGGAAGTGTAGGTTGATCACTGGGCAGGACATGCAGTCCATCCAAAAAGCTTAGAGGCATCTATTGAATGATGGAAAATGTGACAAAGGAGTAGGATGGGAAGGCAGAGTGGGATGGCTCAGCTACTTCTTGAATTTACTCTCTGGTTAAAAAACCAGACACCATTAGTCACCATGTTTCCAGGGGTCTTAGAGGCCCATCAACTCTACATCCTCATGTACACCCCTGGCAAAAGCCTGTCTTTTGCTGATATGCTACCTTTCAAAAAGAAACAGCCCAGCCAACTACTGGCACCCACACATCCTGACACGATGCAGTATCTTCCCCTGATCTTTCCAAGCCAAGGACTTGCTTTAATTTCTGCAGTTAATATTTGAGTTAAATGGCTCATGACTAAGTGATGGAACTAATAACCTACAGAGTTTTACACTTCTGTTCTTGGTAGCAACGGGTCAGCACCCATCTGCTAGGAATGAAGGCAGACAGTTGTTTGTTTTTAAGATGTTGGCAAGGCTTCTCCACAGCAATTGTCAGAGATTTGTGGTTGCCAGTAATATTCAGGAAAAAGTATTCCTTGTATTTCAAAAAATTGCATCTACAAAGGACTGCTTATTAATATAAATGGAAAGAACCCTTTTCTCTTGTAATACTTCTCTGATAAAGCATATCAGATCAGCAGACCAACATTTCCATGGGTCCAGGCATTGAAGCACAAACAAGTTTCAGCACTTGACTAAAATCCTCTGCTTCTTTTGCTTTTAGCTCTAGGAGGCTCAGTCTTGAATTCTGTGCCTGTTTTGAGCAGGTCAGATGGAGGGTTTATAATAAAATCTACTCAGTAACACAACTTACAGTTTTTGCCACCACCAGCCACGCTCATAAAGTAATGTTTTGCCCCATTGAATCACAGCCACTGTTTTAACAAGAGGGAGGAGAGGCCCTTCAGAGTCCCTGCATTTTGCAGCAGGTCTTTTGCACCATGTCCCACTATCTTCAGGTTCTGTTCAGAGATGGGGGAGCCGGGAGGCCTGCAGGAGCATCAGCTGCCTTTGCACTGCTGCTTTCTAACACAAAACAGCTTTCAATCACAGCTCTTCAGCTGCCAGGCTGCGGAGAGGGCTGCCCTGCAGTGCCTAATGCAGGACTGGGCACAGGCATTGCTTAGCGGGAGGTGGGGAGAAGTGGAAAGCAGTCTTCCCCTTTTCAAAAAAGCAGGAATCGGCTCCATTCCCTAAGAATAATTTTCATTCCATTGTTAGAGGAATAAAATATTTATCAGTATTCAGTACCAGCCTAAGATCTTTACTTAATAATTTGCCCTGATATTACCTAGTGGCTCTGCAACCTGAGGGTGCAGTTACCTGTGGTGGAAACAAAGCTATGTCTAGCAATAATTCACCCACAAACCATTCCTTTCATTTCCACTGAGATTAAAATACTTGCAAACAACTCACACATGAAAAAAAGTAAAGTAAAAAGCATCATTTGCTCCAGGGTCCAGCTAGAATAGAGGAGAAAAGGATTTAGCCCTGTTCCTTTTTAGTGTATGTTGTAAAGAAGGTTGACTCTACCTTGCAATCATCTGAATCTGCAGATAATAAGTCCAGTGAAATGTACTGGACTTTGCCAGCACAAAGCCAAGGCCAACAATGGGACACTCAAGAGTCCAAGGTCTCCTCCTTCCCGTCAGTCAGCCCACAATCTCCAGAAAAGTGACAATGACCAAGAAAGAGGCATCCATATATAGCAGGCAGCAGTAGTTTTTAACATCTTACTGCAATAGCCCTGAGCCCACAGTGGGAAAGGAAGGAACTGTTCCTACTCATTTCAAACCTTCAGAGGACTTCAGGCATCCAGCTCCCATCAAAATCAGTGAGGGTTCAGCCATCAGCCCTAGCTCTTGATGCAGCCCCACCGACATCCATGACAATCTGAGTTTAGTTTAACAGGATTTGTATCAAGTTGCTGCAATATGGACAGGGTACAGTTTGCTTTCTTTCAGGAACTTACTGCCTTCTGTACACAAAATTAAAATACACAATTAGATTTCCATTAACTTACAGCAAATTCTGCTGGATTGATCTGAACTTCCTTCTATTCCTATATGAGATCATACTTTAAATGCCCAGCCTGAACATAAATACTTAATGTAATAAATACAGTCTGAAATATTTGATCCACTTGGCAGTTTAATTGATCTACTACAGAGACTGACAGGAAAAATTAAATTAGTTTTGTCTTGTCTCTGCCAACATCACATTTAAATTGTAACAATATTTGATCTACACTTTTCGTTGTGGACTCCTTTGTGCAGTTCTATGGTTCAGTTTAAGGTGGGAAGAGAGGGATAGGAGTGGGGCAAATGCTGATACATAAATATCAATATAAATTTTTAAATATGCATTTTGTGTTTCAAATCAAGGGCTTAAAGAATTTATTAGGTAGTCTTTCCAAAAGGCAAACTCCACATTCCTTTCTTCTTTCATTATTTGTGCATATCAGCATTTGATATGGACATCTGAATTGCAACCTGACATGGAGGGAAGGAGAGAAAAAATCCCATTTAAAACCCTCATATATCAAGGCATGATGTTTAATTTTCAGAGAAAATATTATGTTTGATTTAATTATTGTTATCTTCTCATAGTAGTCACATTGATTTTCTTCAACTCTAATCCCTTTCATAAGGATTGGAAGGTCAACAACCATCTCAAGTTTGTAGTGTTGATTACCAGTGGGAGCTGATTCAATGGGAGCTCCCTCTTGCACTTCACAGATGACACCAACATTCTGTCAATTAAAGCCTAAGTCAAAAGTAGGAAACATAAAAGTGGCTTTATCCAAATCTTCTTGACCTCTGAATCAGGAAGTTCAGAACAAGAAAGGCAGGAACTCAATCCTGAAATGGAGAAACATCAGATATTCCCAGTTTAATTTGGGGTAGCCTCAAGGCTGCTGGAATTATACTAGATGGTTTCTCCTTCTATTGAGAAGCTGGTTAAATGTGGAAGGTACCCTGTGCTGCCCAGAGGCTGGAAGAGCACTTCAGAGGTGACAGCAGAATCCAAATGTTATAATTTCACATCTCCTTGGCTATGACCCCTCTATGCCCAGGGGAAACAACAAAGAGCTGATGATCTGGATCAGATGTTCTATAATCAGGAGTCTTTTTGTTGAAAAATAAAAAATCTGAAGCCAGGACTTGCCTGTTGGGGCAGGAAGACTGACAGCAAAGCCCTCAAAATAGCTGAGAGAACAGAACCTGTCCTTTGAATACTGTCAGCTTGGCAACCTCATCAACAGGAACCCCGGCCCAGCCAATGTCCACTAACCTAATCAAGATTTGTCCAGGAGGAACAAGACAGCACCTACTTCCTACCCATGCTCTTAGGGCTCCAAGCACCTGTGTATTTCCTAGTATTTGTGAAAAAGACCAAAAATCCCGACCTGTGAGGTAGGGCAGTGCTAGAGCTGAGGACCTGTGATATGGGAATCAAAATAATTTTTTCAACATGTGTGCATCAGCCAACTAAAGAAATGTTTTAGATTCTCTGCAGTCAGAGTAGCAGATAAACTAAGAAAAATGCTACACAAATCCACTTAATATATTGGCTGTGTTGCATCAGAAAAGTCAGTAAATCCACAATCAAGAATGACATTGAAAATAAAAAACCCCAAGAGTTTTATTCTCATTCCCCAGTCTTACAGTAAACAGTGGAGCTTCAGTTCAGTAAACGCCAGTTCAAGGGTGACCTAGGTCCTTGAACACTTCCTTTGTAGAGTTGGCAATGGGAATTGCCCAATAGAACTGAGAAAATTCCCTCCATCTTTCCTTAATAGAAATTGAAATGTAATGGAGGGGCAGTTCGAGTTATGTTTCAGGTTTTTTTCCCTGGATACTGCAATTAAGCCTCCCTAATATGAACAGCAACCACAGTAGCAGCAAACCATAAAGGAGCCTAATCAACAGTGGCCTGCCGTACCCATTTGGATGTGCACAATACAATCATGCTTCTCTATCAGTGGTGTGGGGGTGCCGTGAAAACCAACTGAGCTATAACTTGCAGAGAGAAGAGCTGTGGGTGAATTATGAAAGTAATTCCCTGGCAAGTGTAATTATTTCTCTCCTCATACACTTCACTCATCATGGGTCTGGGGAAATTTCAGCGGAACGTAGCAGACACTCTTGGCCTCAGCCACCAGAATGGTAGAACACATCCGCTGAAAAACGGAGATTCTTGTTTACACCCATTAATAACATCTTCTGCATTAATGAATTGCATTCATGCTGTCATCCATTAAGAAGGTACTTTGAGGTCTCTCTCTGCACAGAACACTAGCTTCTCCAGATGACTCTATAGTTATACAGCCCATAAATAAAACAAGTATTTTCCCTTCATCTTTGAGGTCTGCAATTAAATCTACTAAATGGACTGCAGATGCCTGGCTTACAGTAAGTGTTTCATCTTAAAAGATCATGGAACTGCCGAAGTCACCACAATGAAGTAGCATAGTTGTCAAATCAGGGCAATTTCGGAGAGTAATGAACATCAGAAATTTCATCTCTGTGAGTCAACCTTTTTCTCATTATGGCCAGTGGTGAAGTACTAAGCCCCTGAAGTAGGAAACACTGTATATCCCTGAAATTATGACATTGTGCTAATTTTTCAAATGAGGAATTGTATTTCCTGACAGAATAGTACATAGGGAGATGATACTGTAGTTAACAGCTGTTTGCTATTGAGTACAGCCTCCAATGTGCTAAACTTCAGAGAGACAGGAGACAGGAAAAGGTCTGTTTTATTATTGAGCAGAGAATATTTGATAGAAACAGAGAAAAACTGTCAGTGATAATATACTCTTCTCTGGAAAAGCCTATATTCTGAATAACAGTTTTCTTTGCATAGTATAGCCATCCCCTTTTATTAACAGAACATTGTGTTCTGCCAATATCCTCACTTTGATGGAAAAAAAAAATTTCAGTTTCAGAGACAGAAAAGTTCATGAGGCATAATGCTTGGGGAAAATAACTTTCTTCTCATTTATAAGAGTAGACCTGGTCTCATGCTCCAACAATATCCCCATATCCTAGAAATGGCATATGGGGCGTCCTGAGCCACATGAGGCAAGCCTGATGAGCACTTCACAGTCTTTCCAAAAGCAAAGTTGCAGTCTTAGTCCCTGCCCCAGACTAGGCTGTCTTAAGATTTCCTATCTCTTGTAGACCAACTTCACCCTCAGCTATTACATCCTTATACTACAAATTAGATTCCAGAACCTTGTGGCCTAAGCACTTTATGTAGCCTTGGACACCTGGGTCTGGAGCCAAGCAAAGTCAGAGAAAGAGAAAGAGAGGTATTGTTTTTTTTACTAAAGATGAAGAACTCTCAGATGACAGAATGAAAATGGTCTCTGAGAGCATAAAATAATTATTAATTACTTATATCACCATCATCACTTGTTATTCACTGTATTGATTTATCTCCTTCTAAAGCATCAGTCAAATATTATTCACTGACACCAGCGAAGTGTTGGCTCACATGTCCAACAAAACACATCTTGTCTCCTCAAAAAAATAAGAAAACAACCTACACTTCCTAGTAGCACCCAATGTGCCGAGAGTGTTCATTTTTTTGCAGGCAGCTCTTATGGCTGTACTGAAGAATGTGATTCCCTTTACTGGCCAGGATCACTTTCCCAATGGTGGCATTATATATCTGTTTACAAGATCCACATAGAGGAGCTGCATTTGGTTTGACACTTGCATAGAGGAAAGCAGGGCCATGCATCCTTTCGTAGTAAAATAATAATTTGATTCCAGAGCAACTATTTTGCTTTCAAAAGCACAGAGAATTCCTGGTAGTTTCAAAGCATGACTGACACAAGACAAATACTAGGAAGACCTCTCAGTCATTTCACTCTTCAATAAAGCTTGCAAAATTTTGGAAAACCTTTCTACTTG
The DNA here is from genome assembly GCF_015832195.1 of Motacilla alba alba. Lineage (NCBI taxonomy): Eukaryota > Metazoa > Chordata > Aves > Passeriformes > Motacillidae > Motacilla > Motacilla alba. The sequence continues at coordinate 18,553,442 of NC_052021.1, forward strand.
CTTGGTTTTCCCTTATCCAAACAATCCAAAAAAACAAGCAGCTGATAACTTTATGCCCCATGCTGAGTTTTATGGGATTTGTGTGACATAAAGTCCTTTGCCTCCAGACCAACTGTGGCAGGGTTCTGGCATCGTTTCTGCAGCAAAACGCAACTAGATTTTCAAGGGAGAGGCTTAGGTCCCTTAATTAAGATATATAAGGACATATACTATTGCCTACATGCACACAGCTCCTCTCTTAAATGGAAATGAAAAGGGAGAGTTTAACAAACTGAACTGAGCATATGACAGTCACATTAAGGCTTTGTGAACACGGTGTCTCTCTCTGACCTTTCCTTTCTTCTCACAACCATTGTCTTTTCCTCCAGATTGACTCATGAGTTTGGTTGTGCTCTCAAATGCCCTGGTTTAGATGAAACATCATATACCTGGAGTTTCCATACCAAAGAAAAGCAAACTGTGCATTAGGCCTGTGATACCTTTGGTCCACTCAGAGGATCTAGAGATTGTCCTGGTCGCCAGTTAAGAGGACCAAAAACTCAGTGACTGCTGTGCACAGCCCTACCCCAGCCCAAGTAAATTACTCTTGAAGAAATGGGGAAAGAGGAACTTGTGGAGATGAGCCAAGGAAAGAAGACACAATACTCCATATATCAATGCCACAAGAAAGATATTACAATTATTCTCTGCTTGTATATATCAGATTTGGTCCCTCATATAACAATAAGTTCTTCCCCCTCAACTCCAAAGCCAGAATTTGACATTACTAAGACCCAGCAGCAGAGTAGGCAGCAAAAGAAAAAGAGCTGCCCTCAAAGCAGCAACTCAGACTCCCAGTCCCTTGCCAGGATAACAACACCCTGACAGGCACACACAGCTCCTGGTAGGTGGATACACAGATGCACAAATCTGTAACCGCATTTCATGAAATCAAAATATGCTACTTTATCCCAGTTCCCTTGCATGTACCTGGAGACGTCTACTGCCAGGCAAGAAATATGAAACAGACATTTCAGGAATGAACTGTATGTATAACTGACAACATTCACGAAGACAGTAACTGACCATTCCTATTAAAACTGTATAAATAAAAAAATCTCATTTACATTTGGGACAGTTTTTTCAGGGACACTGTCTCTTAGTCCAGGCAACTGACTATTTAATACCTACAAAAGATTCAGGAATAGAACTTTTTCTGCCCCTAGGCTGTAAAACTTCAATCAAGAAAAAAAGAGGAAATTTTAGTTTCTCAATTTATTGGCTAAGCTGTAAAATCAAAGAAAAGAGTAACAGGAAGTCTTCAAAATAAATAAAACTAAAAATAAATAAACAAAAACAACAGCAAAAAAAATCCAACCCCAAACAAATAAAAAACCAACCAGCTGAAAATACCAATGCCTCACAACAATTTTTAAATCTTTTTTATTTCATTTTGTTTGGCTTTGTTTATTTGGGTAATTTTTTCTTAAAATTTAACTACACTTAAACATGAAACCAGTGAGAACACATATTGATGCATTTAATTTTGAAAATGTTTGAACGTACGCTTTAAGGAAAAAGCCCCCTTTACTGTCATCGAAATTATTCACTGAACACAACCCTATTTCCACACTTTTCAACCTGTCTGGGACTACAGTTATCAATGAACAAATTTTTTGCCTGAAAAAATTCAGCTTATCTCGTCCAGAGAGGCTTCCCACTAGAAAAAGTCAAAATTTGCAACCCCAAGACTTCACAGGGCAGAGATCAAGAGGACTCAGGCACTCTAAACAGCTGCTACCCACCTACAGGTGACAATAAGCCTTTAGGTTTTAGGGTTCAGGTCACACCTGGGTGTCCTTTCTTGATTCAAAATTCCAGGTCTCACACCTACCAAAAGAGCAGTAACTGTGTGGTGTGTCTGGCTTCAGCTTTTTTTGAAAGACAGGAGGGAAGGGGGTGCAGGGAGCAGGACACTGGACTTAACAACCAACTCAGGAGTTCCAGACATTTGCTCCAGGAATATACTTTGGCAGTGCTGATTTAACTGGAAATACAAGGAGCATGAGGTATGCCAGAGAATACAGTGAGATGTATTAGAGGACATTTGTCTTTATAGTGGGGGGTCTTTAACTGAGAAACTTTCCTCACAAGTTCTTGCAGCACATTGGGACACAGAGTAAATGTATGTGCCTCTTTGTGCTTGGCACTGCTATGAGGCTCTGCATCCTATAAATCTATAAATTGAATTCATCCTGCTTACACTCTTAGTCTTATAAATTGTTAGACTAAGAACAGCTAATGGATGAGTAGGTGATTTATTTTTAAAAGTTGCATACTGCTGCTGGAAACCAAAAGTATATAGACACGGGATGATGTACCCTTCCTGAAGCCAGGGTCCCAGGTAATGAGGAATTACTTTGTATCCTCCCATGTCCCCAGGAACATGCTTTATTCAAGTTCTTAAAGGGGACCTACTGTCCAAGAAGAGAAAGGTCTGGATTGTGCAGAGATGCACTGCAAAGGAAACCACATGCAAAGAGCGGATGAGGCATCAGTAACGGTGCCAGGTACTACATAATGCAAAAGGATGTATATAACTAATTTATTAGAATAAATTAAACTCTTAAAAAAAAGCATATGCAACAAAAGCTCTAAAGGAGCAAACTTTACCTGTCCTACTCCTGCAGAGAAAACCTGACCTCACGAAAAGTAGCTGTCAGAGTAAAATGAAGGTATTTTGCCACAAATGATGCTACAAGATACAACAGGAGACTCACTTCGGTATGTGCAGCACCAATCAGTGCAAATAACTGCCAACCTAAACAGAAAGAGGGGTCTGCCATTTCCCAAAGGTTTCCTCACGGAGGGCAGTGGGGCCATGCCACTTGCCTTGAAAGGGATGCTCTTTGAGCTTACTCCCAAGTTAAGTAAAGTAGCTTACCTTTTAGAGAGGCGACATGGGATAAAGCTTGTGCATAGGTGGCTGTGTTGAGAAGAGTCCCTGGCAGGCAGGAAGGGAAGAAAGGTCCTGTAGGACCCACTGCTCGGCTCAGGCTGATGGAGAAAAGAAGACAAATTCTTTACAAAACCAGAACCAGCTGATTCCATTTGTGCATGCACTCAAACACATTGGTGTCTCAGCACACAGCTAAATGTGACCCAGGCTGATCAATGTCAGTCTCCCACAGCCACCAGCTCCTCAGCATCTCCACAAGGAACATTGGATTGCACAAGAAACACCTCATTTTCCAAAGATGATGCCTCTAGGTCAAGGCATAGCAGCAAATCTGTATGCACATACACACATATGAGGCATTCTTGCCCCACAGACAGGTAGGCAGCTGATATCATGTATTACCCTTACCTCTGCTGGATCTCCAGGCCCTCTTTTTTATTCCTGGTTTGATCTGTTGGAGAAGGGGAATTTAAATTCCTTGCAGGAGGTGCCACCTCAGCCATGGTTTCCTTAGAGCCCTCTTGGTCGGAAGCACCCCTCTCTGTTTTTCTCCATTTAGCCCTTCGATTTTGGAACCACACCTGGAGCAGGAGAGCAATCCTAGGTGAAAACCATGTTTAGCCAAATGTGAAGCAAGGAGATTGTAAATTGTTACTCTAGTGAAATCTGTCATTTAGTAGCTTGGCTGAATCTTCCTCTTATTTTATATCCCCATTGCTATTCTAGTTGAGTCTTAGGATGGCATTTGTATCTGTAATATTTCTGCATCTGGAAAACAAGCCAGAAATGTCTAAACACATTTAAAAGGCATGTCACAACAACAATTTAAGGTTAAATACATATCTAAGCACTGTGATGAAAACATATATAAGTCTTTAAATCAGCTGCTGCTAGAATCAGAGAGGTCAGAAGTGAGAAGGTGTGGATCTGGCCATCTGATCCAGCCCATTTTCTGGAGAGGGCTGATACTGGCTGTTCTTCCTCTCATGGCCAGTCTGCTTTCACAGGACTCAAAAGCAGATAGGTACTAAATTTGGAACATCATTATGCAGTTTAATAATGTTGTCGTGCAACTGCTCCTACTTCAGACCACACTATGAATTCAGGATAGAACACTAATTTCCAAACCATTTTTTTTCCCCCATATGCAAAACAAATACTCATATTCTTGATTTTTTTCAGCTGACTATTAGTCTGAAAACTTTTTTTTCTATTAACCTTGGAGCTAATATGCTGAAAGTACAATGTTTGAGGTGGCAAATGCCAAGCCTCTCTTGAGGTCAGGAAATCCACATTTGAATACATAAATTCAAGTATAGGCGAGATTGTTGTTATTATTATTCTTCTCCTTCTCCAATTCCATTTTAGTTAGCTGCCTTTTAATTGCATGTATCAGCAAACATTGAATAATGATTTTATCTATATTCTAAATTTAGAGCAGTTAAATGCAAAGCAAAATGCAGACACTTTCTTGTGTCTTAATTGAATGAAGGTCACAGCTATAACAATATTTAATTGAGCTATTTTTCATTATCATATTTTAATGACTTTGCACTGACAGTTCGCCTGCTTCTGAGGAAAGAGCATGATGAAGTCGTTTATTTCCCTATTTAGTTATTGTTTGACAACATCATCTTCGATTAAGACTCTGCTTTATAGCACATTAATCATATTTGAATGAGCAAGGGGTATAATGTAAACATATCTCCCATCCTCTGTGTTTCCCCATGTCCCTGCATGAAAGCAGGCTAAACAAATGCTTGCATCTATTGTCTGTTTGCATAATAGCCAACAACAAGGCTAAACACCAGTCCTCAGCAATCTAATTGTCACCACCCCTATCTCACCCTTGCACCTTTCAGGAAGAAGTTATGATCTTCCACTTCTGAATGCTCAATAATTGTCCCATTTATCTCAATTTGCAGTTCAGTCTTTAGGCACCAATAGCCAAAATGGCATTTTTTATTATTTTTTTAAGCCAGTACCTACAATGCAGTGGTAAAAGGAGATTTTCATTTCCAAATAATAATCAGTTTAATTTGCCCGCATATGACCAATGATTCATGTTCAGATTTAATAATCAGGATCACATAATCTGATTATAGGAGAAATAATTTGTTTACAATCCCCAATTTACTGTGGTGAATTCCATTATCTCTCTTCAGCCATTGGGTTTTAAGAGATACTAACATGACCCTAGGGAACAAAAGGCAAGCTATTATATTTCCTACAATTAGATCTTTGCATAGTCTTAACCCCAAGCACCTAAATTAAAAAAAAAATAGAAGAACACCACGCAGAAAATCCCCATAAATAAAAATGAATGCATAATCGTGTTCAAAAAATGGTTTGCAACTCTGTTGTGGATGCCTGAAGAGTTACAGGGATCCATCCCTGACGACTGCAGGACTGTTTCTCTTAGCAGAGCACGTACACATACATATGGACTGGACATGGGAAAAAAAAACAAAGAAAAGGTAAGGAGAAGGAAGAAAGGAAGGGCTGGAAAAGTGTGGCTGTGGAAAGAGTAATCATGGCCAATGGTATTTATTGGATCATATTAAAGGTGTGGGAATCGCTCTGCAGGCTCTTTATCTGCCTAATTTAAGTGTTTAGAAAGAAGGCAAAAGGGAGAAAAGTTGAAGAGGTGCAGAAGCTTTCTTCCTGGCAGCGGGGCTCCCTGCAGTTGACTAACCCCACTGCTCGACAGTGGTCATAGTTGCTTTGGAGAATCACGTCTCAGCTCTTTTCTCTGCACCACGCCCCCCCTCCAAAAGCAAGGAAATGGATGTGCATTGATGTAATTTAGTACCTTGGAGACGCGGACAAATTAGTGTAGAACATTATCACTAGTTAATTATGAATGACCGATTAATCAACCTAATCTAATATTCCACATTATGTTGATGTTATTAAAGTGCATCATGAAAATGACAGATCGTCTTCATTTGCGTTCTTTGGCCAAATGTGCACTCTGCAGTCATGATGTCAAATAAAAAAAAAATTAAAAAGAAAAAGTTTGCCAGTTTGAATATCCAAGTTAAGTAATTCCCCAGGATGTTTACCTGCACCCTGGCCTCCGTGAGGTTGATTTTCAGAGCCAGCTCTTCCCTGGTGAACACATCGGGGTAATGGGTTTGAGCAAAAACAGCTTCCAGGGCCTCGAGCTGATGGAGGGAAGGAGAGCAGAGATCCGTGAGGGATCCGTGAGGATCCGGCCGCCCCACGGGGGTGTCTGCCAGGCATGGATGAGGAAAACTGGGCCACCGAGGCAGTGGGGCAGGCAGGATGGGCTGGCATGGCGCAGGCATGCGGGAAGGAGGCTGGAAGCTGGCAGGGAGCAGGCATGGGGGAGGCAGGGAGCCAGTGTGGAGCAGGCAAGCAGGGGGCAGTGGGTGCAGAGGCCAGGGGCAGAGAGAAGCGGGCTCCTACCTGCTGCAAGGTGAAGGTGGTGCGGTTGCGGCGCTGCTTCCTTCGCAGGAACCCGTCGTCGAAGTCGCCGGCAGAGTGACCTCCGAAGGGGGCAGCGCCTGCGGGCCGAGAGCCGCGTTAGAGGCCGCTGTGCCCCGGGGGCGCCGGGCCGGGGCACGGAGCCGCTCGGGTGGGCAGCGCTGCCCCAGCTTCTGCGGGCACCGGGGGGTTCTGCCGCCCGCAGCTCACCCCGGCCCGGGAATGAGCTTTTCTCGGGCCGTTTGTGTTTTAAAAGGACGAAGAGACGAAGCTTTGGCAGAGGCGTGCGGGCAGCAGCTGGCAAAGGCCCTGCCCGTCTGCCGGGGGAGCCCGCGGAAGGCCCTGCCCGGACGAGGGGCAGCGGCGCCGCTGGCAGGTTCCTGCCCACGCACCCCGCGGGAGCGGCCGAACCGGCCCCGTCCGCTCGCCCTGGCTTCTGGGGGAGAACCTGGGCACGGCGCTCGGTGCAGCCCAGCACCGGCGGCTCGGCCACGGCTGAACCTCGGGGAGTCGGTGGCGGAGCTGGGGGAGGCTGCCCTGCCCTTCCCCGACCGGCGTTCGAGGGCCCGACTGGGGCACCGGGAGTTTGTCCCTAGACGGAGGTCGGGAGAGGGCAGATGGGCCACCGGGATGTGAACCACGTCCCATGGAGCGGAGCCCGGCCTTGTGGCTCCCCCCAGTCACGCATCATCCGTGCGCGCCCGTGCTGAAATGTGTCACTCCCTTTCTGTTCGCTGACAAAACAGGCCAAAATAAAAAAACCACAAACAAAACAAAACAGACCAAAAAACCACTCAAAACTTAAACCAAAGCAGAAAAATAAAACCAAAGAAACAAACACCAAACCAAAAAAAAAAAAAAAAAAAAAAAAAAGAAAACAAAAAGAACTCCAAACCAAAACCCACAAACGAGCAAACAAAACCAAACCAAAATAAACCCTCACAGAACAGAAAAATACTAGAACCCCCAGAAGTGTTGCTGAGTGTCCCTGTGACCCCACTTGCAGACCTGCCCTGGAGTGCTCTGGGGTACGCGGGCTGGAGGTCACCACTCATCTTGCGGCATCATTTGGAAGATAAACACGGCCCCGAGCCCTCTCCTCGCACAGACCTCACACCGTGTGGGCCTGGGAGAGGCTCATCAGAGAACGAAATACGGTCCCGGTGACCCCCAGAAAGCGGTCTCTTCCCTGCGGCTCCGGGCCTCCCGGCTGCCCCAGCGCTGGCCGAGCAGAGCTTTTCTGTTTCCGCTTCTTTGGTTTGGTGGTGAGTGGGAGGGTGAGTTTGGACGGAGTTCATATATTTTTATTTTTTTACTGGTGATGCCCAACGCTGTTTTCACCCTTTGGCAGGACAGATCGCCCCTTCCCCCCGCACGGTTGCTGCCCAAGCCGGGAGAGCGAGGGGCCGGCCCCGGACAGCGCCGGGAGAGGCTGCAGCCTGCCCCGTCTCGGGCCGCCTAACACAGGCACCGACCCCACGCTGCCACCGGAGAAACAAATATACAGCAAACAAACAAACAAACAAGCAAAAACAAGAACACGTTTCCAAAGCTGTCCACCGAAAACTAGCAAAGCCGCCTCAGAGCTCGGTGGCACTGGCGGGAGGGACCCTCGCACTGTCCTGCCCAGTCCGGCTCCCCTGTCCCGCCCGGAGAAAACTTCGAGGAGTGAACATTCCAGCCGGAATGCACAGACCGGCTTGGGTCCGCTGACCCTGGGAAGCCGTGCTTAGAGAGGGGCTGACCCTCCCCGAAGTGGGATGAAACCGCGGGAACACTTCTTCCTGCCAGCGCCGCCGCAGGGAAGCCCCTTCTCGCCGGGTGCTGCCCGTGCAAGGAGCGGCGTGGCCGGGCCAGGGGATTTTAGGGGCCCGGGTCGCTTTCCCCGCCGTGCAGCCGCGGGGCGCCGGCAGTGCTCGGGCACGGCAGGACAGCCCGCCGGGGGCTGGCGCTGCGCGGCCGCGGCCCCGGGGATGCTCCGAGCACTACGAGCAGCGGCCGGAGGGAGCGGTGCAAAGGGCCCTGGGCATCTGCGGGGATGACACGGGGAAATCCTGAAGGCTGCCAATTTTTAGAAAGGAAATCAACTACAACAACAATAATAATATTAAAAATTTAAAAGTCTCTAACCAATGATACAAAGAAAAAATCATCCTCCCAAATATTTATTTTCCCCCGGTTTTTTCCTTCTGTTGTACCTCATTTTTCACCATCCTCCCACAGAATGTTTGCAAAATAGCATTAAAGATTTATGCGGTCCCTTTGGCTGGAGGGAGGAGGCGTGACCACGTCCTCAAAGTGTCCCGATTACAGCCATGACACCAACATCTGTGCTGGGAGGGGAGAAAAGCATCTCTCTCTTAGCCTGAGGCTCAACTGCGGGATCGCTATCCACAGAGGGGAGGCAGGTGGCAAAATGACGGGGGTGGGGGTATAAAAAACCAAGCCCTTTCCAGAAGGAATCAAATTAAAAAAAAAAAAAAAAGTCATGCAATCCTTCTTTCCTTCCTGTGACAAGAGGGGAAAGCTAGGAAGGGGGAGGGGGATAGGGTTGTATTTTCTTAAGGAAAAGGATGTCATTTAGTTATCTCTCTATAAATTTTCATCTTATCCCAGCACGCCTTTTTACGCGACAGTCGTGGCCCAAGTTCGGTCACAGTTTCTCCTTCCGTCCCCAGCGCACCCCCCGCCCACAGACCCCTCCAAGTTCAGCTCTGGTACTTACACATCTCTGTGCGACAACACTCACCCTCTAGCTGCGGGGGGCAGTGGAAGTAGAACATGGCCCTGCGGCTGGGTGGGCGCCCGCTGCTCGCAGCTGCGAGCCCGACGGCGGCCGGCGCCGGGGCCAGCCCGCGGGGCGCGGGGCTCCCGCGCAGCCCCCGCACCCACGGACCCGCACCAGCTCCCGAGTCGGAGTCGGGCACCGCGACGCACCGCCGAGGTGCCTCCCGCAGATCTGAAGACACAGAGGGAAAGAACAGAATAGGTGAAGAGCCAGAAGAAAACACCTGAAGAAACCCATTGATAACCCTAAAGCCCATCCCAGAGGAAGAAGAGAAAGTAGCGTCTGACTCTGTGCAACGAATTAAAAAAACCAAAGGCAGAAAACTCCGCGGTTGGCGGACAGTAATCAGAATCAACAAAACTTTGTTGGTTTTGGGTTTTTTTTTTTTCTGCCTGAAATAGCAGGTTGTGCCTCTCTTGTTCTTCTGTCTATCCATCATCTATCTCTATATCTCTATCTATCTATCTATCTATCTATCTATCTATCTATCTATCTACCTACCTATCTATCTCAAATATTCCTTTATGGAGCAAATAATTACATAAAGAAAAAAAATGTTTGTAGGCAAGATTGAACTGCTTAAAAGAAAATCTAAATTATTCTGCCTAAATGAAACAGCAATAAAGCCTAAAAAGCTGCCTTTTTTTTTTTATGCATCCAACACACTGGGAGCCAATGTCCTCAGCAAGGAAAAAAAAAACCCAAGCAACAACTCAAATTTATATGCAGTCATACTAAAAACAAACAAACAAAAATCCAGAAGGTACATGAATATAGTAATCCATACCTAAATCGAACAGAAGTAAAAATCACCGGTAAGGTTTAGGGGTGTTTTGCTTTAGAATAAGGCGCTGTGAGTTGTTGGCTGCAGAGACAGAAGGGCTCTGTGGAGTTCTGGAAGTGGCCAGATGTCTTTATATCTGTCTACAGCATGCTCTGCCTCTCAGCACTTGCCTTTATAATCTCACGCATAATTGGCCTTAATCTGATTATTTCCAGCGCTGTCTACAGTGAGTAACTTGGATAGGTCTATTGGGCCCTACAAATGGCCCACGTGGTGTGCAGAGCAGGGGGGGGTGGAGAGGATGAAAAGAAAAAAACCGTAATTTCTCAGCAAACGCCAGGAATGTGAACGACAGCAACAAAATCCCATTATTTTCTGAGCGCTGGCGCTCCGGGGCTCGCAGCCCCCTGCGTGTCCCCTCCGCCCGGGGGTGCCCCGGGGTGCGGGCCGGGGGGGCCCCGGGGTGCGGGCCGGGGGGGCCCCGCCGCCCGCGCCCCGGCGCTGCCGGAGCTCCGGGTAATTGCCGCCGGATGGGTTTTGGGGGGCCGCTCTGCACACGCCTCGCCTTTCCAAGCGATCGTACCACGGCAAAGTTTGATTTTGTTCGCAGCGAGGGGTCTCTGGATTTATGCTCGCTTCCCGTCTGCAAATGATATGCGGCGGGACCCTTCGCAATTACTTTTAAAATGCATCCGAGACATAGGCTCAGCGGAGAGAGATGGCCCTTGCCTCAGCCCGGGTGAAAATTAGACTTTAAAGTACCCAGATGAAATTTTCAAGTCAGGGACGCGGGATTGGATCAAATCACATAAACTGCAAAAAAAGCAAGTATAATGGCGCATAATTGGTTCTGTAATAGCATTACACAAGGATAATAGCCTGTTATGGCCCCCTGCACATTAAGTGCTTCCCTGGCGTAAAGCCTTTATGATATTAAAGGGGGAATATAATGATATTTTGGTTATTAAATGCGTGTAATTAATTTATGCACCACTGAAAATAAAGTTGGTATTATGACCCACTCAAGATGCATCAGAAGATGTAAGTCAGACAACTGTTGATAAGTTCTGGTGTCTATGTTTCGTCTAGACTGCTGATTTTATTTTGGAACAATTGCTTCTCCGGCAGACTACACAAATTTAATATTTTATAAAGATTGTAATGTTCTGTGCAGGAAGGGCGAGCAAATCTACACAGGCTCTCTTAGATGTGATGGGAGTTTAAAGACAGCACATTCATACCAGCAAAGGAGATGGATACAGGCAATACAGGTGCAGAAATAGTGATATTGAAGAGATGATATCTTTGGAAAGTTGATTCTGTACATACGATCTCATTAAATAAACACTAATAAGCCTTAGAAATATCACCTGCTCTGTCTTTTACATTAGGCATAGATGTGGAAATTCCCCTAATGTACATTCAAATTGGAGTTATGTTTCCATCCTGTGAAGCATTATTTTAGTAAAGCAAGGCAAAAATTAATTTTACTTGAGATACAAATTTATTTGATCTGATCCCATCTTATCCATTCACTTATAATTTTAGCATAGTAGTAACAGATGTAGAAGGCTGTCTTCAGGTGTTTTATATATGGTTACATGTCTACACACACACTTTTAGGAATATCTGTGTTTGACAACAGACATTTGCTCAGCATCCTGGCAAGTCTCTGAGCAGTATACTACGAATTGAGATGGTTTTTACAGCACCACGCAAGATCAAAGACCAATGCTCTGACTCTGACTGCACTCGATAAAATAGCAGCACAAGCTTTAGGTCAAGTAACCTTAAAAAGAAGGCCATAACCCAGAGGTGTTGCCTGCATCTCTCCTGACATTCTCCCCCTCTTGAGCTTTAAAATCCACACAGGGCCAGTCCTGTAGGATCCCTTTGCACAGAGGCAGATGTGCCTTTTCCTTTTTTTCTGACGTCGGGAAGAGATGAGTGAGATAGTGTTTTATCATAAGAACCCCTAATAAAATAATAATAACTTCATTATGGTGCTCTCAGGCCTTGCTCTAGTCAGGGGGCTGCATTGCTGTTTTGGCTCCAAGACTCACTTTCCCCAGCAGTTTGAAGCCTGCAAGTTCAGCGTATTACAGGAGGGGGAGAAGGCGGAATGCAGCGCGGGGAAGTGCTCCAAGCAGCTGCTTTTTAAATAGAAGCAAAAGATCCCTGAGCCGGTCGAGACTCAACTTTCTCCCAAGGATCAGCAGCTGCAAAACAAATAGATAACTAAGCAATATATAATCCCCCACCCCTCGCCAGCTCGGTGTCTGTTTAATTTTAATGCTCGAAACGCGGGGCTGACATAATTAAAAGTTAGCGCTGGGGAGTCCTGGGTGCTGCTCTCGGGCGGACGGAGCCCCGGGGCGGCGGCGCTTCAGCACCACGGAGAGCGCCCGCAGCTCCGCGCCCCGGCCCCGGCCCCGGCCCGCCCGTCCCTCCCCGGGGAAAGGCTGCCGGGAGAGCTGCTCCTCCGTGCCTCCGTGTCCCCCGCCGCAGACGCTTTCCTGCCAATCTGGGTCTACAGTGGAAAAAATATGCAGTAAGTTGTTTGGGATCATAACTAGAATTTCTCGGGTAGTTCCTCTCATCTAGATACTAAAGACAAGCACTAAAAACGAGAATGAAATAGCATACAGAGCTACAATATTTCAGGGAAAAAAATACCTTTTAATGTAAAGTTCTTAAAGTCTCCTTCATAAACTTAATTTTCATTACTATTATTATTACTGTTGTTATTATTGTGACTATTGTGACATCGATATTAGTTACTAGATCTGCAAGAAAAAGTCCAAATAAGTATAATTCAGGATAGACACTTTGCTGATTGGTCTGTCTTAGAGCAGAACTGTTCCTGTGCTGCACACACAAACACACCTCTTCTTGTATTTCACCCATGAAATCAAAACCAAGGGCTGAACTGCTGAGCAAAATCACTGAATGGATGTTTTCTTTGGAAACACTGAGCTTTGAGGGGATAATTCGTAAAACTCAAGGAACAGCTCAGTTTGATGAAATGGCTTTCTTGCCTCTCCATGTCCAAATGCTTCCTTTCCCGTGATTCTCAATACCTGACCACAGAAAAAGGCTAGTAGCTAAAAGGTTATTTTACCCTAATTCATGTGCAGTAAAATGTATTTTCCAATTAACCAAATTTGCCGATTTGTCCCGCTTGGACACTCTTATAATTTATAATGTAAAAGTGTTCTTTCTTTATCTAAAGACCAAGGTGACTGCTTTTAATTTTCTGTAACCTCTTTACACTTGATGTTCACCAGACTCATAATGTTAATTGGCTTCATATACGGATCATCAGTTTAATGAAGGAATAAATCCTATGTTGCTTTATGTCCCTCTGTTTTAACAATGATTGCTTTAATGAAGAATGTGACGTGTTTGAAATCAAAGCTGCAGGAGACATTAGAGGGTTTTTTTAAATGATGACTGAATTGCTTATTTAAAGCTAAAACCATGAGGTTTTCATATTTCAAAAGCTTTTCTTTAAATGATTTTCCATGGAAAATACTGACACATTCTTCATCAGAGAACTCTTTCTTTGCAATTATGGGCAGGGACTGAGAATAGCACTGTCCTGTAATATAAACACCCCAATTAGGTTATGAAATTATCTCTAAGCTTTTATATCACTGCAGTTTTCATTCAGAGTTTAAGTAAAACTCCCAGTGAGTTATAAGTAGTTATGCCGGCCTAAATAAGGGGTATTTGGGGATAACTAATAAACCTCTTTGTCAACCTACTATATTTTCACTGTTCATGGATAGATAAAGAAATTTACAGGGGAGAAAGAATTGTCAGTTCATATACAAAAGCTCTGGATTGCTGTAGTCTATTTTTCCCCATGGGAATTTTAGGATTTCAGGAGCAAGGGTAAAATGTAATGAAACATGGACTCATAGAGGTAAGGTGACTGCAAATCAGAGCATCAATTAGGTCAAGCTGGAAAGCAGCAATTAGACCCAACTGCATGTGCTAGTTACAGTAGCTACAACAGGTTTAACGTGTACAAAGAAAATGAATTCTGGTAATTGAACTTCTACATTCCTGATCCCATTTATAGTAAGCCTTCCTTCTCTCTTCCTTCTGCCATTAATGGAGATTTCATATACTGGTATGCATATACTGGTATATATTTTCTTCTCATTTGAGAGTGGTTGTTAACAGAAATTACATGACCATTCGATAAAAGAACATGCAACATCAGAGAGGAAAGTCTCTAATCAGAACCTAGACAAGGCTAAGCAATCAATTGAATTGGATAGAAATTTCATGACATGGCAAAGGAAGTGCATGAGACAGAAAGGGACATTAGCTTAAAATACATACCACCAAGAAGTCATTCAGTATGCCAGGCCTGATCCCATGATTTTTTGTTTATGTCCTGGCAAGTGTTATTCAATTGCAAAAAGCTTCATGTAGGTACACACAGACCTTCACCACTGCCCTCCATATAGTGTTCTTAGTGCTGTATATTTCCCTTCAGAGCTGGCCAGGACAATATGAACAGCCTATAATTCACTCTTGCCTTCCTTCTCAGTAAAAAACAAGAAGATACCTTGTGGCACCTCCAGTGGCACACAAGATTAGTCTGCCAGGAGCCTTCCTCAGTATCGGCCACTCTCTGCCTGGAGCTGTGCCCTTACCAAACATGTGCTTAGCACAGACAGGGTCTATGCCAGGATGAGGCAAAACAACACAGGTTTTAAGGGAGATTATCTGGGGTTTTAGTGAAGATACCATACAAAGGTACTTCTTGCCAGATAAAACAAGTCTTCTAACCAAGAGCTGTGAATCAAGTCTTCCAAGGGAAGGTCTTTCAGTCTATGGCTTTTGAGGACACAGTTGCTTGGCCACAAACACTGGCTCAGCACATTTAAGCAGCAAGTATGATGCAGACTTAAAGAAAAGTTGATTACAATGTGGATCACAGTAGAAAGTGTACACAGATTTTTAAATACACACACCAGTTTTGTGCTGCCTGACACATGTAACCTGACGGTTAATCAAGCAAGGTTTCTGTGAGCAGATCTGAACCAGCATACTGGGGCTCATGCCGTAATGCCGCTTTGTGTCACAAGGCCAGAATTTACAGCATCACCAAATTGTGGTTTCAGTTAAAGTTTTGTCACTTCTCATTTTCTCAGGGAAAATCTGCAACTTTTGTTTTCCACGATAAGGCAGGCCATGATCTAGCTCTGAATAAGGGCAGTTAGTAAATGCAAGAATCTAAAACTGCACAGATTCTGTGACAACAGAAAGTTAGCGGTCTCCCTTATTCTGTGAATGGCTTCTAGTAGTAAGCCCAACAGGAAGAAATAAAACATTTTACTAGCTGCTTTAATGCACAATTGTCTCATTGAGCAAAGGTAAGGCAAATTCACACCTACTAACTGCTCTCCTTGGAGGTGATCTGCACTCCAGGCCAGAGAAGTGGCCTAGGTGTGACATACTTTTTCACAAAGCCATTGAAATGCACCCTCTGGATGTGGCAATGCTCTCACATTAGCCCAAGCACTCCATCTCAGTTCTGGGTAAGTTGCACCATCCTTGGGGATGAACCAGGAGTGAAGCTGCCACTGACCATGAATGCATGCGCACTTGGGTGTACCTAAGAATGAACCCACATGTACACTCGCATTTGCATGTGCAATCTGAAAAGGACTGGTGATAGTCTGCAGGGTTTGGTATCTGTGGGAAAGCCCTGGAATTTACCATAGGCACCCAGTCACTCCTCTTTCCCGGAGACAAGCTCCAGGACTATGAATAAATAGTATCCTCCATGGGTCGTTCAAATAACTGCCCCATTTCCCAGAAGAACAGGAACCATAGTAATTACCCTTGGCAGACTGGAAGAAACACCGAGCATTCCTTGAAGATTGCCTCACACCAAACAGCATTTTCAAGCCTGCAGAGTGGATAGAAGAGAGCTTACAGCACCGCTGTGCTCCAGCTTTCTCAGGGCAGGCACATAGAAGTTTTTCTTCCTCCCCAGCTCACCCCATCCCTCCGCCCAGCCCCCCAAAAAAGGGAAACCACCTCAGATCAATTTCCCCAAGCCCATCCTTTCTGCCTTACCTGTTCCAGGACACCCCCAGCATATCCCTTCCCCAGCTTCAGTGCCAAGATGCACCTGCCCATCATTCACATACCTTGTGAAAGGAGCACCACAGAAATCCCTTAAAACAAACATTTCTACAAACAGGAGACCACTCTCGTGCATTTGTGCTCTTTACTGTTGGCTCTCTTCCACAACACACTGAGACCCCACTGCCGTGTTGCCAGGACAAGGCTTAGTGCTCTCCCCACCTTAAGGAGCAGAGTGTGACTGCACATACCTCACATGCCTGGACCACTTTAGTTCCAAACTTGACCAAATGCTGAGTGTAACCCTTCATGGGGCTGAGTGTAACCCTTTAGCTCTGCCATGAGTAGGATTTTCTTCTTATTTTGGAAGTTATACATGTTTCAGCTAATGAATGAGAAGAAAATTCACCTTTATTTTAAAGCAAAACAAAACAAAACAAAAAAAGGCAACAAAAAGAAAGAGCCTACTTGTACCTAATTGTTATTCTAATTACAAGTTGTGGTGTAGTGTAAATTTTTTCCCTTGGCATTATTATGAACCTCATTTCCTTACAAAGTCCAGGATAAACAATTCCAATATATTTTGTTTTAATTATCAGGGTTTAATGGGGCATAATAAGACTAAGTTGAGTGATGCAGAAAAAAAAATAATTTAATGTGTGCAAAACTACCTAGTGCTCCTAGCTTGCCTGTGCATATTTCACCTATTGTAGGGCAGCACTATGTTAGCTAATATTCAGTGTGCCCATCATTTATTTATTAATCATACTTGCTTTTCGGTAGAAATTTTTTTCCTGGCAACTGAAACAAGAAGAAACACATTATGATATCCTAGAAAAACAATGGGCAGTTCTCTGGGTTGAGCAGTGAAGGATAAAGCTGATATACAGCTAATGGTGCTGGAAGCATTTGTCATGCATGGACAGGAGATGCGATGTTGGACACAGATCCTGCCTCTGCCAATCCACTCCAAATGCTGCCAGTAAAAACTTCTGGCTTCAGTTCTTAGGGCCTCTACCACAAGAAGCAAAGATAAAACATCAGCTGAAGTCACCATCCAGAAACCACCTGGTCCAGAATCTCACTGTAGATGCAACTTGCCACCCCCAAGGTGTGGTTCCTACAGAGTTAAAACACTGCAGGTACTTCTGCAGCGAAAAGGGAAAAGTGCATAAGAGCAGACTGGGAAATAAAAGTTAAAGGGAGATCCTTTATGGCCCTCTAGGCTTCCCAAGGTCCCTTTGGCAATGGCACTGAATCCCATGGCTGGGTGTGGCTGATTCAGCAGTTAGAACTACCCTGCCACCAGATTTACATTCCACTTTACCAGGACAACCATATACCAAGACAAAAACACTTTCATTTGAGGAATAACTACTGGATCCTCCCTGAAGGGAAACATGTCTATCCTCCTTATCTGTTATACTCCTTGACACAGAGGACTTGATACAGTACCCACTGAAGCCATTGGGAATGTCCTCTCTTCTGGAAAATTATTTGATTCATGACTCTAGGAAAGGTTCAAATACAACACAGAAACCATATCAATGTTATATTACATTTATTTAAAAAATAGCATTTTATATTACACATTAATTTAATATACCCCAACTGTTTGGGTTTTAAATTAAATAAATTTATTATAGACATCAGTATTTACAGAAAGAGGAACATTACAAATTTTTTTTTTTTTTAAGTTTCATTGGAGTAAAAAATTCTCCATAAAGATTCTGGCCATGGGAGATGCCACATTCTGTGAGAGGTCAGCCTCCTTCTAGGGTTAATGGAAACAAGAAACCAACCAGGCTCAAGATACATCTCAATGAATTGACTGAGGAATGGCAATGGGCTGGTTACCTGCATGAAAATGTAGCAAGACTGAAAGATCTCAAGGGGCCCCATCCAAGCCTGTGCCCTCCTATTCTTTAAAGAAGGGGAGGGAATCAGCACATACATTCTACCAAAACTCACCTCAGACACTGGACCAGGCCAGTATCTACCACATTCTTACGGACCTCCAAAGCTTCATGGTTTTCTTTCTTCTTGCTAAACCACGAGGATTCTGACCCAAGCTTAGGATCCCACAGGACAACAAATACACAAAGGCCGTCTCTGGTGCCACACACCCTGACAGCCATTACAGGGAGAGGCACTGGCCCCACCATACAGAGTTGCAGCCCTGAGTTAGAAGCCACGTATGAAGTATACTGAATCCCAGACAAATAGTGACCCATGGGCTCCTTCAGACTGGCTAGCAAGTCCCATGGGGACTCATGAGGAGTTCTTTGCCTGTGGTAGAGCTGCATAAAGCTCAGGGGAAGAAGTCCATTTCCTGGTAACGCATGATCTGCAAGTGGTAGACACCTCTGAAATCAGCTCTGAGCAAATACTTACCCTCAAAGCTCAAAACCCTTAAGCTCAAAGTAGGACTGCACATCCCCACTGGATCATGCATCCAAAACTGATTACAGCTGGGCTACTGACACCTGCATCCCATCCTGGATTGAGGCAGGATGCCATGCCTGTTAATTCACAAGAAATTCTGAGCCTTGGTATACAGAACAAGACCTTAATTTGAACAGTCAACTTAATGTGTTTTAAGTCATTTGCATAGCAAGTTCCTGATTTTAATACTTTCCTTGGTGTACAGGCGTTCAAAGAGCTCTCCATGGAGGTCTTGAAGTCCTCAGCTCTTCACAAGCCAGCCACCTTTCCATAGCCATGGTGAGAGGAGAAGGATTTCAAGCACAGACCAGTTTGTGTCTCTCCTGCTCTGTAAACTAAAATGCCATCTCCTTTGGTCTCTTCAGTGACAAACTGGGAACTGAATCCAGGTGCACACAAATGCAGAGAAGAGAGAACTCTTGCTAATGACAACCACACCTTGTTGCCACCATGTCTTTATAATTTTTAAGGACAACATTCTGTTTGCCATCAAAGTAGAGAAGATTGAGGGACTTCAATTCATCTGGCACACAGCAGGGCATGCTGACATCTTGAGATAATTTCAGTGTATAAACAATGGACTGAACTGTAGCATGATTAGTTGCATTTAGACTTCCCCCCAAAGGGAAGATGCAGGATCCTCTGCAATAAAATGCATTGTATCCACTTGGGTAAATAATCCATCCTGACCAGCCAATAGCATGGAAGTCTACATAGAGCTCCCTTCGGTGACATGCTGCTAACGGGCTTCTGGCAGCAGCGGCTGCAGCAGCTCGGGGTCTCCTGCTCATGCTGGCACTGCTGCTTTCCATGACAGCAGTGTCATGAGGAACATGTGAAGCATCAGCTTTGGCAGGGTTTGTTTCTGATTCTGAAAGGAAGTTGTATGTTAATATTTCACAAAGTTCATTCACAAAGTACAGTATTCTGCATGAAAGTCTATTAAGTAAATCTACATCGAAGTCTGCGGAGCAGATTTTAAGACTGCTCCTAACCTGTGAATGTACCAGAAGGGGTGTGCATTCAATTGCCATTTCAGCCATACTTCCAAATCTGTCAAATTTTGTGTCCTGGAAAAGCCCCAGTTCAGCAGAAATAGAAAAAAAAAACCCCACAATGATCTACCAAATATTCTGAACTCCACAGTCCCTCTTCAGGGATGAATCCAGTCAGAATGGTATTAACTGTCTTCATACAGCTACTCCTACAACACACATTATTCTGGGCAGTGCTAACAGAAGGTGGAGATCACAGCCCTTTTCTCTCCAGTGTTCTCCCAGGAACTATACCCATACATTTGCAAAGCAGAATGTGCAGAAACCTGGTAATGTGCAAAGTAACATTGTAAAAAACATATTTTTCAATTTTTTCTACCCTAAAAAATCATCACCAGGTTTACAGAACACTGCTAAGGAATGAAGTGTACTGACAATAGGATGCTTTCTTAAAGTATCTATCTAAACCCTGGGATCCATGGAGATCCATGTACCCAAGCTGGAACTCACTGATATATAGAACAATCTGTGTGGTCACTGACCACTAACAACGGGCAGGTCTAGGGAGTTTCTTTGTTAAGAAATTTCTCAATCCTGACACAGTATCCCATGCAGAGCTTGATGCTCATTAAACTGGATCTAGGATTTCACTATTCATTTTTATTTGGAAAACAAAAACAAACAGACCAGCCTAATTTTTATTTTTTAAATTTTATTTCTCATCAATTTCACCACCTACTTCTTAATATTGTCCCACCTAGCTTCTTATATGCAAATACAACCGTTTACCAGAAAAGCCTGGAAAGCCAGAACAGCATGATTTTTGCCCCTCCTTCAAGCTCTTTGTATTTATCGGGCTCTAAAATCCAGCCTTAGCTGATTTTACACTAAGGCCAGTGGGAGAGGTAAGACACTGTTTTGTATTTTAAGGCACGAGGGTGTCGTCTTTGATGAAAGCAGCCTTTATTCACAATGCTAATTAGTCATTGAAGTTAAAAAGGTGCTTAAAAACTAAGGACAGATAAGTTCAAATTGCTTGTTTAACAACCTCTTTCACTCTTAAAATCACACTTAATGACTGTACTTACAGATACTTCACCAGAACTTTCACAAAGCATTCCAGGTCACTGAGTTTTTTTCAGTATAAACCTAACATACAATTTTCATACAAATTTTACCACCACAAAAATAATATAAGCAGTACTTAGAAAATAGAACTCCCACCCCTTTACAAACTACACAAACCCGATTCTCCTTAGGATTAATGAATATTTCTGGCACACACAGTTTTTGTGAGGGGAGGGGCAATTTAAGATGCAATTTTTAGAAAGGACTATCAAATCAAATTTCGATCACTGACAAAGCAAAACTTCAAACCTCTTCAATGCTGCAAGTAAATAACTGAGGTTAGGTCTACCAAGGAAGTGGCAGAAGATGAACAGGCAATTCGTATTCTAAAAGTGCACTTACTTGTAGCAGAGGGTACAAAGCTGTGAGACCTCCGTTTGTTACTGTTAGTGAAGAGGACAAGGAGAGCATTTCTGCTCTCCTGCAAAGTGCTCTGGCTCTTGGCAAACGTAACCACGTCGTGTTCCATTCCATTCTTGGAAACATGTGTCGCAGTTATCCAAAAGCCATGGTTGGAGCTGCTGTTTCCAACCCACTTGGAAACCTGGTGAAGATAGGGAAAAGAAAAATATTGTTTCAATATTCTAATTACAGCATTATAATTAAGCAATGTTTATATTAGGAAAAGAGAATAGGCAACAAGCTATGAGAGCATAAGGACATATATTACAACAGAAGTGAGATAACTGTATAGCTGAGACTCCATTGACTTGAATATTTAAACAAGTAATTCAACACTTAAAAATACAAAATAGCATATGCATTCCCCAAAGCTACATTTACAGAAGGATAATTAATTTCAGAGAGTTTACCAGTAAACACTTGAGTGTACACTCAACACTTTTTAATATTACAATAAGCTCTCTCGGACTTTCAGCAGAAATTGATTTTTCATAGCAATCTGAACTCAGTAATACGAACTCTCCAGACTTTTCATACCGTTAAGACTTACGTAAATCTAAAAAACACGGCATTTAAAGAAATTCACAATCAAGCAAATTTACTTATCTAATTGTTATAATTGCACACTGATCGATTAGGCCAGGTCATTCTCTAGCAGGACTATCATGACTTAAGATGGAACTCAACCAATCATCCAAGCACGCTGTTCAGTCTGATCATAAAGCTTAGGCAATGAAAACACAGTCCCAGAGTACAACTTTAAAGCACGTGTGGGTTCTTTTGCTACGGAAAGGCATTCACCTACTCTTACAATTTATGGATAGCTACAAAGCAGATCTTGAAGCTCACAGATACAGAAGTCTATGGGGGAAGTTGAATGACAGGCAATCCAAACATGATAAACTCCGGAAACACAACGTTGAAGAAATACTGCTCTACAGAAATGCTGCCAGAATAAAAAGGAGAAATTAAAACCTACTCTTAGTAGGCAACCAATGCCAATTGCTTTGGCAGTCTAAAGACTAACACAAGGTTTTAATCAGTACTCGGCCTGACGTCCCTTAATGGACTAGGTTTGAGTTACTAAGTTCTCACCATGCTTGTGCTCCTAGCAGCTCATAAACACTTCTTTAATTCAGATAGCACCAGGTATACTTTTAAGGGTAAAGAGGAAGCTTCTCCCTCTGCAGCTGTCCTTCTGTTTGCATTGACCTCAAAACCCAGCTTAATAGCAATGCTGGAGTTGTAAGGTGTCATCTCAAAAGTTAAAGAAAAAAAATTAAGTCAGACTTCTCTGCTTACTGTCTGTGTGACGTTGAAGACTTCCCAGCCTTCCGTGTAGAGGGACAATAATCTTGATGCAATGAGATGTTTTTTCTGTGGCTTATTTTCACTCTCCAAGAGCTCGTACACTTCCACCTAAATAACAGCAATATACAACAAAAATTAGAAGAAATTAATTTGATTGTTCTTACAGCAAACTAGGAGGATCAAGACTATGCAGGTTTCTGCCACATCACAGCTGTAAAACTCTACCGTCGTTCTAAAAGAGGTAAAAAGTAGATTTGGGACAGTATAACAGAAAAACAGTTATTGCTACATACATATACTTCTAGATGTGTTCAGAGGCAGGATAGCAGATATAGATACTATAGAAAATTATCCTAACCATCCCTATCCTGCTTTGAACACCTGATACCGGATACCTGAGACCAAAGTCTTCCGTTCCTCCAAATACTTGTCTTCAGGTCTGCAAAAAATCCAATCCTGCCCTTCGCCAGATGAATAGATACACTCAATTTCCTTAGCCGCCTTGTTTTCCCATTAATCCCTGGCTGCTATTACTATTTTCCGGAGCAGCTCCAGCAGATAAATTTCAATTCGAATTTCGAAACATCACAAATCCCAGAAAAGTACATCACTTGGGATAGGTCTGACATTGGTATCTGTAGGGAAAGCTCACTGCCATAGCACACAGGTCAGCGTAAAGCCAAAGCCAAAACTTTACATTACTTCTTTGCATGCTGGAGGCAAAGAAAAAGTGAGGATGACAAAACAAAAATAACAACAGAGCAGGTTTGTGTGACACGTAGTTGCACTCCTTATTTTCAGTATTAATAACAAAGATAGCAGAATGAAGTGTTTAACGATTTCCCCACTTACTTTGCAGAAGTGTTGCGTGACGGACCTTCTGGACCGATGCGCCCTCTTAAGCTTGAAGACCCTGAACTCGGCTTTCAGCATCTGCTCGCTCTTCTCCATCGCGCTGATGTCGAAGTAGAAGTGGTGGTGGTCCACGTGAACTGGAAAAGACCCTTCTTTAGGAACAATGCCAGACCCCGCCGGGCCTGCGCCCGCCCGCCGCGGGGATTCACCGCGGGGATTCACCGCGGGCTCGGCCCCGCCGCCCCGAGCCCACCTCGGTCCTCGAAGCTGCGCACCACGTCTCCCTGCAGCAGCCCCGGGGCGCGGGTGATGCCGTTGGCGTCGGCCACCTTGTTGAAGAGATCCACCATGAACTGGGGCGGCTTCTTGCGGGGCAGCACGTCGGGCGGCAGCTCCTCGATGTCAAAGACCTCCCGCAGGCGCTGCAAGGCCGCCGCCAGCACGGCGTTCCGCGGGTCGGGGCGCAGGGGCAGGGGCAGGGCGTGGGCCGCCCGCAGGCTCAGCAGCCCGGCCAGGCACAGCCACAGCCACAGGCACAGGCACAGCCACAGCCACAGGCGCGGCGGGCGGGTCGCCATGGACGGCGGCGCGGGCTCGGCCGGGCCGCCTCGGGCGCCCCGCGGCCGTGACCGCGCTGCGTGAGGGGGCAGCGGCCCTTCGGCGGGCCCGGCCCGGCTGGGCGCGGCCAGGCGGGAGAGCCGAGCGCCGCTCAGGCCGCGCAGCCCCGAGGGCCAAAGGCCCCGGGCAGGGGCGGCCGCGCCGCGCCCGGGCTATCAGCGGCGCTTAGGGGCTCAATGGGGCATCGCCGTGCGCTCGTTGGCATCAGAGCGGCCGCCGGGCCGCCTCGGGGGCTCGGGCTGCCCGGGAAAGGGCCAGGTGTCAGCGAAGAACACCGCACTTGCGAAACCCCTATCCTTTAAATCGACCATCTCTTTTTTCAGCCGAAAAAGGCTATGATTTGGAGATTGCTGAGCCCAGGTGACGTTTCCTGTCGTTGCCGCAGCCATAAGAAATAAACTGGGACCTGGGCGTGAGCTTCTGTACTTCCCTGCCTGCGGAATGCCCGGGGTCCCCGGCACCTTCCCGTCCCACAGCCTGAGGAATGCCCGGGATCCCCGGCACCTTCCCGTCCCACAGCCTGAGGAATGCCCGGGATCCCCGGCACCTTCCCGTCCCACAGCCTGAAGAATGCCCGGGGTCCCCGGCACCTTCCCGTCCCACAGCCTGAGGAATGCCCGGGGTCCCCGGCACCTTCCCGTCCCACAGCCTGAGGAATGCCCGGGATCCCCGGCACCTTCCCGTCCCGCAGCCTGAGGAATGCCCGGGATCCCCGGCACCTTCCCGTCCCACAGCCTGAAGAATGCCCGGGGTCCCCGGCACCTTCCCGTCCCACAGCCTGAGGAATGCCCGGGGTCCCCGGCACCTTCCCGTCCCACAGCCTGAGGAATGCCCGGGGTCCCCGGCACCTTCCCGTCCCACAGCCTGAGGAAAGCCCGGGGTCCCCGGCACCTTCCCGTCCCGCAGCCTGCGCAATTGCCGCTGGTGCGTTGCCGGTGCCGGGGGCTTGGCCGGGCCGCAGGACGGAGGCTGCAGTTCCCCAGGCTCAAACTCCGGCCCTACAGCTGCCCAGGGGGAGAAGGCTCTAAGGACAGAATCTGGGGTTCTGCTAGTGCAGCGCAGCAAGAACAGCCAGGCTTCGAAATATTCAGGAATAGGGGCAGGAATACACATTCTGACGAGCTATTTTAAGGCTTAACTATTTCCCAGAGTCAACTAGCTTTCAATAATTTGCCTTTTCCCCCAGCCATTGGTTGATGAAAGGGATTCCACACCCCAAAGAAATACTAAAACCGAAAACCAACCCAAAGAAACCAACCACAGCCATAAGGATAGTCATCCTTTTTAAGGCAGTCTGGCAATTTACAGAGGATTAAATAGAGCTTCCTGATGGTTCGTGCAGCAGTGCCTGTTCTTCTTGTGCCACATTGTGCTGTGTTCTCTTTCCAGGCAGGAAAGTATTGGGAGGTATTTTGTGGGGCAGATAAAAATGTCTACTGGCTCCTCTGCTTAGCCACACGATGTTAGACAGGAGTATTTGCATTGAGCAACCAGATGGAGCAATAGGAGAATAAGGTGAGGACAAAGAGGCCACAGTTCCACATAGTCCCGAATTTTTACCCCATGAAGTGCAAAAGACTAGTGGAGGAAAATGAGAAGCAGTGGTGGGTTAATCAGACCAGTGTAAAGAGGACTGTTGCTGAACATAAAGCTTCAGCCAACTTTGATCCTCAAAATTCTCCAGTTGTCTTGAAAGGGCTGCAGGTATCTCAGCTCATGCCTAGCAACAGTGCTGGATAAAATATGCCCCATTCAGCTACCTGCCCGAGAGCGTGGAAAAAGACTAGTAAGACAGGAGGAATCATCACTACACTGTTTTTCAGTCAACCTGAAAAGCTTTGCTTCCACTTCACTGCTTCTTCACATTCTTATCCCCACAAACCCTACCCTGCCCTTGGGTCTCTTCATTTACTCCCAGTATCTTCTCTAGGCATATACCTTCATTTTTACTCTCATGGTGCTGCTTCCAGACATTAATGTCTGGGAACACATAGCTAGGGTTCCCAAAGAACCTTAACTCTGCCCCAGAGGCAAAGATTTATGAAAAAAATCCTCTCTGTTTAATATAAGCTGGGACTACAAACAACGAAATGCCTCTATCGTAGTGCAACTGCAGAAATTTCAGCCTACAGTTAGCCAAACGTAACCCACTGAGTGCTGTGTTCTTTTATTTTCATATTTCCGATTAGGCAAACAACATAATGAAAGCCTCTCTCCCTATTCTTTTGTAAGACTGCATGACTCACCACTTATGTAAGCCTTGTGCAGGAGTTGGTCATAGCTCCTCTGATGATTCTAAGTCCTGGTTTGCAATTAGTGCAAAGCTTCTACCTCCCTGTTCTGTACAATAAAAATAGGTTCTCTCAACTTGTGAGTTGTGAGCAGTGTGGCTTTGGGAGCCCAGGAAAAGCTGTGAATCTGTAGGGAACTATGATATGTAGTTAAGTTAAAATTTTAGGTGGATTCTCTAGAGTTCAGCATTGGCATTGCTTTCCCTTCTCTCACAAATGACTGGATAAACAGCTTGTTGGGTCGGAAGACTTCACAATCATCTGGCTCTCAGGCATAGTGTATGGGTATGAATGGGGGTATTTATTGTATGGCCACATCGTCTTTGATGCCACTGTGGTGAATACAGCATAGCAATATTGAAAAAGCATGGTTATTGTGTGGTATCATTAGTGGCCAGAGCAAACTTGGGAGCCTTCATTGTACATTTCAGAACTTTATCAAGTTTGGACTGAAGGGGAAGTCCAACCCTGCTGTTCAGAAAGGAAGAGCTCAGGTCAGAACACACCATCCCTTCTCTCATTTGTGTCACAGCTGCCTGACACTTCCTGTGTTTTCTGTGCTGGTTCTGTAGTTCCTAATTTAATGACTCACAACAGGTGTATTCTTTCTGGGGAAAAGAAGATTACTTTTCTGCTCTGTGAATGAAACAATGATCCTCTGCAGTCTTCCCTGTGTTTTTCAGGCAGGGAGCAAGAACACAAGGTGTTTCACTCAGTTCTATAGCAGCTTAGGCCCTTTTAAAAAAAGAAGAAAGGAATGGCCCTTGCATGAAAGATGTCAGACTCCTCTTTCCTTTTAGTGGTAGGAGAGGTAGCAAAACCACGCCAACCAGAACAAGTTAAGAATTACTAAGGAAAGCTTTACCTACTAAGTTTCAGCTGAAGGCACAGGACTGTACCACATCAGCAATACTGTGTGAAGTAGGAGAGGTGACATCACCCCAGAGCCCAGAATAGCAATCCCGTGAGGGCTGGGTAGATGGAGAGAGCCACTGAGTTAGTAAGCATTTAGTATATTCAGCATTTAGTCTCAATGCTGGAATGTGGACATTATAAATGGCCCTAAGTAGCAGAGTGTTTTTACCATGTATCTAATAGATAAATAAATATCTCTCCCAGAGGACATAAACTCCCAAGTGCAGCACATCCTGACTCCCTGACATGTGCCCTATGCAAGCCCTTCAAAAACTGTACTCTCAGCAATTTTCTATGATAGTTTTGTGTAACTTACTGCTGAATTAATGATCTAGACAATAAAATACCATATTACCCGTTTTTCCAACCAGGACTTCTTTGTACTGTGCTATTATTTCTTGGAGCACTTTTGAAGGACCTGTAAGATGTATTGTTTCCCTCTAAAGACTGCATCCATCAGATGGAGAAACCAGTGCAGGAATTAGACTGTTGCATCCAAACTTACCCAGAGGTTTATAGCAGAAATTCCAGACACTCCTGTTCCTAAGAGACCAAGCAGGTAGATTGCTCCACATTTTAAATCACCTCAGTGACTACGTTACCAAATGTAAAACATAAGGAAAATTTAGGAAGAAATTTAGTAATTTCTTAGCCCATACATTGGAAATATGCCAAATTTAGATAAAATTGCTTTAGGGTCTCTACATATTTAAATTTTGCACCATCTTTATATATCTTTTGAGAAGGCACAGCCACCAGCAGCACAAGAGGCATTGCATCATTTTTCCTTGTTGAATCACTGAGATACAGCTCTTCCACTGTTCCTTAACACCTCCTCTCTTCAAGAGAGAAAACTGCTTAAACTGTAATGACTGGATTTCACATATGAATCACAGCAGTATGCAAAAGGGATTCAAGTTAGGTATTATCCCAGCAGCTTAATTTATTCATCTACCCAGTTCCTTATTTTAAAAATAAAATTATTTTGGAATAGGAAAAAAAGAAAATAACAATCAAGCTTGTCCATTCTGTTATAGCCTATTGAAAGGCAGAGGAGTGCAGCAGTTTAGACAGCAACATTTAGCTAAGTTTAGCAATCTTGGAATCAAAAGCAAAGCTGACCTTATGACTTGAGTACAACTGTCTAAAGGTGACAGTCACCTGAAGCCAAAACTTGCAGATGTAAAACCCCACTTCTTTATAGCTTTATTTGGGAGGATGACATTTATTACCTGCAACAGCCTCAATTCCTCACATGGTGCAGCCCTTTGAGAAGAGACTGAGCCACAGACAGAAGTTAGGCATTTAAAAATACCGTTTTTAATCACCATTTCTAATTAATCTATCCATTCAGCAACTTACATTTCTTTTGTGTGGGTCATTATAGTCCAGAAAAGTCAAAGGCCTACAACCTTTAGCTAAGTCTTTTTTTCTCTATGTCAAAATTTAGTTCCATAACAGAGATGTGTTGGTTTGCTATACATCTTCATCAAAAGGGTGAACACAGGGGAGTAGCGCCTGGAATAATGGAAAAGGAAGATGGGATGGGAGAACAAGGGAAAACATCTTCATAAGCAAGAAGGTTTTTTTACCTCCCCCTTTACAAACATGGCTTGAAACCAGAAGGAACAATTATGATGTTTTAACTTCTGTTGGTAAAGTATCAATTCAGCATGTTTTACCTAAGCCGTGTACACAGTTCCCACAATGGCTTACCAAGCAATCAAAGTTTCTGCTATTTAGCTTTCTAGATTTTAATTCAACTGCATTTGTCTGCTCAGCTGTGTGGATGGTAAGTCTCATCCCACAGTAGCATGGTGCTTTTAGCATCTTTACAGGAAAGAAATTTTCAGTAGTTCCCTGTGGTATGCTTTTTTTTAATTTAAAATTTATAATCACTGTTCCATGCTGACATGTCTTTCCTCAGTAAGATTTAGTGGATTTTTTCCCAGC
Source organism: Motacilla alba alba (assembly GCF_015832195.1). Classification (NCBI taxonomy): domain Eukaryota; kingdom Metazoa; phylum Chordata; class Aves; order Passeriformes; family Motacillidae; genus Motacilla; species Motacilla alba. The sequence continues at coordinate 18,582,426 of NC_052021.1, forward strand.
TTGATTCCTAAATTAGCATCTCTATTTTGATTTTTTTATTATCCTCTTTTTTTACTGGGGTAAAAAACCAAAATATAAGAACACACGCATTCCATATGAGTGATTTTTGGAATCATGCACAAATAAAGTAGCAACTACAGCACTGAGTACTTGGAAACTGAGACAGCTAAAATACAAGATTTGTTTGGCTATCAACACTGTTAGTGAGGAACTGCTTCAAATATTCTGTGAAGATGTGAAAGGAATTCACTTTACACAGGTAAAGCTAAACAAACAAAAATCAGATGTTTTATGGACTGAAAGTAGAATTTATCTGAAATAACTCTACCAGATTAAAATGTATAATAGCTATATTATATTCTAGGAAAACTTTTACCTATAAATCAGTAAATCTTTAATCACATATGCTTTTGAGATCAACTACTTACAAATATTTTTGAGTATTATATTAGCACTTTTTCAGTCCTTAAAGATTTTCAACAAATGCAAGTACTGGAAAAAAGCTAGTTAGGATGCATAATTTGAAATTGTATGGATAATGGAAATATAATTAAAGATAATATGAATAATTTGGTCAGTGCACAGCATAAAGGAGAAGATGCCTCCCTGCCCACTCTTCCCAGTGCCCAATGACTTGTAGAACACACTTTTGTTTTTCCTTTTTTAATAAGTCCATAAAAGCCAAGAATTTATAAAAAGTACATGCAAGTCTATTTACATTAACAGATCAAGAAGCTGTTAACTCTCCTTAGCATACAGGAATGATGTCTTTAAAATTGGGAGTTTAAATAAAACAGGACACCAAAACTAACAGCTAAGGTGACAACAGCAGCTTTGCTGACTGCTGAATTCCTGGTTTGTTGCTGGCATAAGTAGAGATGGGGACATGACACCCAAACCAATTCACAGTCTGTATAGATTTGAAGAAAACAGAAAATTGGTTTGTTTTTACTCTTTTTCTGACCCATTTCAAGTCATATCAACAGCAATTGCAGCCCAAGTTCCTTGTTTCACCTGTTTTTGAAAGAAGGAATGTAAGTGAATATAAATGGGATCATAGAGAGAGATGTTAGAAGTCCCATCTTCAAATGCTATTCGGAAAATAAACATTCTTGAACTGTCTGCCCTGCCTAATTCCAGCTTCTGAAAAGCCAAGAAGCACCACTTCTTGGAAATCTCTACAGACCGTTTATCACTGAGCAAAAATGGGAGGAAAAGCCATTGGAAGTCTATAAAAGGTTTGTTTTTTTTTTTTACAAAAAGGAAGTTTGTATTCTTGTTTCATCATTCATCTTTGAATATTTGTACTTCCACTTAAAGTAAACAAGATAATTTCATAGTGAACAAAAAAGCTAAAACTTTTTTGCTTTCCATAGCTTAGGGATAGGAAGGACATTAGGCATATGTAACTATTCCTAGTTTAAGCCATACAGTAATTCAATGTTGCTGCAACAATATGGTTTTCTTCTCAAAATCTGTCCACATCTTCCACCTTAAAATTTCCTTGTGCAGCACATGAGTACCTTGAAGACAGACCCAATGTTGTACTTGGATTTGCTACAAATAACTGGTATTAGAACTTACCCACCTGTCAAGAAACTTTAAGTTTTCCCTACCCGTAGAAGATGAATGACATGTAACTTTGATATATGCTCCAACTATGCCCCAAAATGATTATGGTGAGTAAAATACAGTGGCACCCTTCCCCCTCTCACCAGCTAACACCCCAGCCTATATCAAGGTATAAAATTTTAAGTGGTAGGAGGTAACTGGCCATAAATCACAGTGAAACATATGAACATTTAGTAAGATTTCAATTTTAAGTCCACAGCCTGTGACAAACATAACAGTTATTGTCACCTCAGTTTTAAGAAATACTGTAGAGCAAGCACTTGCCAGTGGTGTATGGGATTGTAACTGGATTGCTGGTTATGGTGTTAATGGGTGCTCTGGAATTTAGTAAGTTTTCCATAATATAATAATATAACTTACATAAGTAAGTTATCAATTGTCAGTTAACTCAATATCCTGCTATACTTTCCATTTTTTGTGATTAAACAAACCTTCATGACATTAGAATTAAATCCCAAGTTAGTTAAACATTAGAACAAAATTCTCACTACAGATGCAAGTTACGGAAAATTACTCTGATGCACTTGTCAGTACACGTGAATCTCTCATGCTAACTACAATCACCTCCCCTTTTTCTTTTTTTTTGATGGCACACTGTGTGCCCTATGACCATTCAAGTAATAAAACAGGAAATCAAGGAAGTAGTTTTCCAGAATTTCACAGAAATCAAAGTCTTACAATCCATGGCAACATCCATAGATCTTATTGCAATAAAAGGTCAGGATATGTTCTTCATCCCATTTATATTAAGATTTCTTTTGAAGAAAAGGTGCTGATAGTTTGTATTGTTTCATCTATGAGGTAGATGGCACTTTTATATAAATAGTATAAATCAGAAATTAAGTTAGCGTTAAGCCTGCAACAAATCCTGCACCACTGACTGTATTCAGGAATACAAAACACTTCAGAATTTTCAAAGTCACAGAATGTTCCTCCTTTGAGATGAGAATGGTGGTCAGCTGGACAGAGAGGTGCCTTCACTGATCAAGGGTCATCGGAATTCTGGCTTTAGCCTCCAGACCCCTTCCCCGTTTGGGCTCCTGTGGAAGGTGCAGATATTGCGGAGCAGTTCTCTAAAGACACAGGAGTGCTCCGCAGGCAGTTTGGACTCAAATTCCTGCAGCAACTCCCGAGTGCTGGCCTCGCCGTCCACGCGGGCCTGGAACGCCAGGAAGTTCCGCAGATCCACAAGCAGCTCATCGTATTCTGTGGAACCCTGGACTGGGGTGGGCGCTGGCTGATGATTCTCATCGCCCTCGTTCCTTGACTGCTGTGGTAAAACAAGGTGGTTTCTTGCCCTCATACGAGCTAATAAAGATGAAGAGTCCAGAGCACTGGAGGACGATTCTCCAGCTTTTCCACTGAAGTGCTCACTGGAACTAGACTTTCTAATATTTTGTTTCTTTATTGTATCTCCATCCTCCTGCAAATAAACACACAGATTATGGGGAAAATTGCATTTTGAGACCCACAGAATCTATTAAACAAAAGCTGCCTGTTGGTTCGACTTAAATAACAAACACCACTACTCAGAACTTGGTCATCTGAAATATACCATAAAGAGGTGATATATTCTGGTCTCAACTTTAGAACTTAAGAAGCAAAAGAAAATCTTTGCTGGTTTTGAGACAGATAAGCAAACCATGGTGTAATTTGTGACTGCTGTATTTAACTAGACTTCATCAAAACAAAAAAATCAAAGTTATAGGTAACTAAAAATTCTAGAATTCTACATAATCATACAAAAAATGCGTATGACACATCTACAGTGTAAGTCAGATTTATCGCATAAATCATAACAATCCATATATATCAGCTATTAAAACAGAAATGTTAGCTTGTGCTTCTTACCTTGTGCTTCTTTGCAAGTGATGCACAAGTGGAATGTGAAGAAAGCAGCATGGAGTTTCTTTTTTGGCCAAATCGACTCCTAGAAACCCATGAAAGAATTAACTCCATGAAACATCCTTCTCAAAATGACTACGACAGTTTTTCAAAGACAGACTGGGTTTGTGTTTTAGGGTTCTCAAGAGCCCTCTGCTAAGCTCTCTCTTCTACTGTGCAACAATAATTATTTCTTTGTACTTCAGAAGAGACCACCTATGCTTGTAATATGCTTTCATGTCTATATTAAATATAAATCATGCACATGACTGATGCATGTTACTGCAAACACCAAGACAAAAAAATGTATCTCTCTAACAACCTAAGCAACTCCTCTGTCTTTGGGAAAGCAGAGTGAGAACTGAACTCACTTTATTCCTGATGGTGCACCTGAAAGACCACTTGTTCCTGTCCAGGTTGGCACACCAGAAGCAGCTCCTAAACATTGCTGACGAGAGAGTCTCAGGGCTCTCAAGGCGTCCTGGGCCACTCTGCTTGCTTCTGCTTCCTCCAGCACATGATCTGCATTGGAAGCGTCCATAATGGCATCATGCTTCATAACACTGTGTACCCCTAAAACCAGAGGATAAAAAAGGTGAAGGAGGACATCTCTTTATGTGAAAATCAAATACTCACTTTTTAAGTGAATGCCACAATTGCATTTTTCCTTCTTCAGGGTGATTATATTAAGCACATCAGTATAGTAATTTCTAATGAGAGAACCCCCTTCTTTATCAGTTAAGTAATCAATCTGACAGCAAATCACTTCTGGTGTGCTGATGAGGTCATTATTCATAACAGACCTGGCAATTATGTGGGTAAATTGATCATTTCCATTGTTATGGACCCCCTTGTGTAAATGAAGGTTGATTACATCCTGGAAATATCCAGGAGAAACACTGCGTACACTTCTACACCTAGAAACGTGGATCTCTCTGAACAGTTTGTGCCAAGGTAATTAGCAAATTTGTAACTGGAATGAAAGTAAACTGGAATTAAATTGAAATTAAATTTAAATAATGAACATTTTAAGTTTTACTAAATTAACAGAACAAACATGTTTTTTATTGTAGCTCTAAGCATCAGAGTAACAGATCTGCTCTTTCTCTCATTTGCATAGGTTTTATATACTTCTGTTTAGTCAGGAGCCAAACAACTGTTACCTGATTTTTTGAAAAGTTTCTGCAAGACATAGTCATCATTTTTCTTTGAGTCTTGCTCTTCACTGTTGTCTCTTCTGTATTGCTTTTGTTTCACTAGATGAGGAATGCGCTTTCCTTCAAATTTGGCATCTTTGTGATGTTTCTTCTTAGACTTATCTCTGTGGCTCTCATGTGACAGCATATCCACCTTGTGCTTTGTTTTTGAGATACACTTAAAATGATTATTATCAAATTGCCCATCTTCAGTTTTAGCATCCTGCTTTTCCCAAGAGCCAGCTGCATCATAAGCGAGGCTAAGATCTGTCCTGGCATCTGCATTAGCTGCTCCACGTCCCTCACCAGCCACCATGGCAGTCAGACCTTCGGCATTCTCTGCAGACCTTGCACTGCATGACACTGACTGGGACATGCATTTGTCATCACTTTCCAAGCATTCCTCCTTGCTTTTATTGAATGAATTTGTATCAGCAGCAGCTTGAGCATTATCTTTTGTGTAGGTATTTTGGTCAAAGGCTTCCAAAGTTCCCTTGGTTTCCTCACTTGTCTCTATTGCTTTAGAAGAAGAATCTTTCATGTGTGTGGTGGAATAGGAATTGGAGGACTTCTTCTTTTGTGAGCTGCTTTCTTCAAGATGGACATCACATTTAGAAGTGCCATTAGCAGGTGGCTTTGGGACTTGAACATCTGAACCAGTACCTGAGGGATGAATAAAATTAGTGTTAATTTAACAAACAATTAAGACATTTTTTCTTCCAAACAAACAGAAAAAAACCCCATGTACCTGCAAAAATTGCACTTGTTTCTGTCCCCTGAGACACATCTGGGCTGTTCAGAGTAAACAGTTCATAAAGGTCATTGGATTTGAAGAAGCGATTCTGCTTAGGGTCTTTCAGCACTCTGTTTGTTAAAAATTGTTTGAAAATTTGTCTAAAAAAGAAAAAAAAAATTTGTGCATGAAACAATGTCTAGCTATGTTTAAGTACTGAGTACAGTACTTAAACAGAAAACTATAAGCACAAACACTACCCTGCAGAACAATTAAGCAGTGGGAAGATGATGTTAGTTTCCAAAAGACCATCTTGAGTTAGTAACTTTCAAACAACCAAGTAAATTGTTAAACACAGGGATTTATTATTTTGCAACAACCTCATAACACAACAGGTAACCACTATCCTGAGATGTCCTATGAGGCATCTCTTAACTAAGCAATAAATAACTTCACAGCTAGAACTTTTTTGTCCATTAAAATTGAGAAGCTTGCATATGTAACAATAAAACGAACAGAAAGCTCCTGAAAGAAAAAACTACAGCTTGTTAAAATGACAACGCTTTATGGGTTCAATTGACTGGAGGAATCAAAAGCAGCAGAGTAGCTCAGTCTGATGGTGATGACTGGATGACAGACACTGAAAAGGGGAATCAGACTTGTGGCTGAGAAGAAAAGAGCCCACCTACAGAGGACCAAAAGGAACAAGCCTGTACAAAGCTGCAAGAAATCTTCTAGTATTGGTAAAACTGCTTCTGTGCCATGTCTGTACTACATAGTGCCTAGACCAAAAGCTGTTTTCTGCACAAAAAGTACATCCCTAAATGGAACTGGAAATAGTTCTCTCGAACAGTTATCACACTTTTGGTTATGCTGATATTAAGCAGGGAAACTATTTTTAAATTCAGTGGTCAAAAAACGAAGTTTTCATTTACAGGGAAGAAAACACAGGAAAACAGTAAGCGTGGGCATTTCATTATTTAGAGCTTTTTGTTCCTCTGAATTTTCGAAGAGGGTATTTCAGTTCTGAAGAGTGAAGTCTAGACACAGGATTCCCATCTACATTAATCTGGAATTCATGTGAGTGAAGCTAACTACTGAGAAAGTTGAATGGGAAAGCAAACCAAAAAGATTTCATTGATTTTGAAATACAAGCACTTCAAAGACTTTAGCTACACTTTGGAATAAATAACATGAATATGACTGGTAGTTATTGGGATTTAATTCTTTCACTTTGGAATGAATTGGGAATAAAATCAAATTGGGTTTGCACAGTAGTAAATAGATCTATGTACCACATACATCTTGATACATCCCAAAGAGAATATAAAGAACTTGATGACTTGAATTTGCATTTCAGACTAGTTGAGTCTCATGTTTTGAATAAGGTGCTCACTGTTTTCTGTCTATGCTTCATACTATGTTTTACAGTGAATTCTGGATGTGCTGGACACAGCTGCTGGAACAGACTGATAAGGTACATTTAGCACATGGGTCTTGCTGCTAGGGATGGAGCAGTACAGATGGGAGTCTAGTATTTCTCAGTAGAAACTTTTAAAAGTTTTCCATGATGTGCCCATCATGACCAAGGCGGGGGATTAGAAGCAATGTGTGCACATGCACAGTTATGTCACTGTTACACCACCTTGGATTTGCTAAAAGCACTTTCCTGAGCATGCAGCTGTATCCAAGAAATCATTCTGACTGACCTGTGGTATATCTTCTCCTCAATAGTCCCTGCAGTGAGCAGCCTATACACAGTCACCTCTTTCTTCTGGCCTATTCTCCAAGCACGTTCCCGAGCCTGTAACACAAAAGGTTTGGTTACCAGATATGAGCCTTTCCAATGTGTCTGACAGAGAGCTAATGATAACACTCTTTCAAACTTAGTTTGGACATTTAACAAATACTTCAAGAAGTGGCATTTCTAGAGCATAGGGTAATTAACTCAGCAGGAGAGGAAAAAGATCTAGAAAGTCTCCAATTGTACCAAGAAATCTATGTGAAAAATAGCAATACATAGATTATGTGAAAATCAGAACTTTTACCTAGAATATGTACTTTACATAGACTTATTCCAGAAGGAAATTTCCCAATAGAGTGTTAGTACACACCCTTCTTTTGAACTTTTCTTCTTTAACTTAACTGAAATCTTTCCTACAAACATCTTGAACCAACCACTAATACAGAGTACTCTAAGTCAGACACTTGCAGATCTCAGAGCTACATACGATTTCTATAAAAAAGCTTTTTTCTCTCAAACTTGCAAGGACCATATAACTGCTACATGATTTGATAAATCAGTCTTACCACACTGTGAGATAAGATGAGATAATGAACAACTTCTAAAAGCTTAGAGCAGCTCTCTAAGGTCACAGCTACATATCATTATCTAGTGAGAAAGCCAATTTGAGCAGCATCTGTTCTCCTCTTCTCACCCAGCACTGTCTCCACCAACAGTCCTGCCTGTTCAAGAGCTTGCATAACTGTACTTTCCCTTCTGAAACATCTGGTTTATTTATTGTAAAAACACAGGCCATTTGAATGTTTCTTTGACTGCACTGTAACTGACTACATGAATCAACAATACTGAAGAGTGGTAAGGTATAACAGCATATAGGGGATGTGGTGGGAACCACTTAAATTGGCTTTGCCACAAGAGTAATCATAATGTGGAGCTGCACCCTAAGTGACCATTGCTGGGAACAGCAACTTAGGAAAGAGCAACACAGTGCTTTAACACTATTCGAGGAGATAAATATCATTTCGTCTTCAGTTTTATTTCAACTCAGCTGGTAAATGGAATATAATAAATCAAACTCACCTGTGTGTCTACACTGGGATTCCAGTCAGGATCATAAATAATTACCCGGTCAGCACCAACCAAGTTAACTCCAATGCCACCAACACGAGTTGTTAGAAGAAAAAGAAATATGGACTTGTCCTGTGACACAAGAGAGAATTTACTAAAGCAAGAATTAGCAAAATGTAACATTTAAAAAAAAAATCCTGGATTATTTTATCAGCAGTATATGCACAGATGCAAAGGAAGCCAAGAGAAGGAACACATTTCCTTGCTCATCTAGTATTTCTTTTGACAAATAAAAGTAGTCTGATCTAAATTTCATTTACTGTTACCCAATAAAATTGCTTTTCCCCCTTCTCAAATGTGTTTCTTTCCTTAGCAGAAAACCCAGCTCATGTATGAAATAAGGATTACTTTTTTCCCCTCTCTCACAAAGACGGGTTTCATTCCACTGAACTCCCTAGTTTTGTGTCTCCAACCTGTAGCAGTATATTTAAAAACAGAACAAAAAGGAATGGAAGAACTCAATCATACTCATTAATATGTATTCATGTGTGGGATGGAACACCTCACCTCATTGTATTTTGCTACAAGAGGCTGTCTGGAAGCTACTGCTGTGGTGCCATCCATCCTGAGGTAGGAATAGTTTCTGTATCTCACAAAGACTTCAAGTATCTGCATCATCTGTGGTGATGGAAAAGATTGAATGAAATCCAGATGTGAAGACTGAGCATCTCTATGATGAACCTGTAAGAATTTCTGGCACTAACTGCAGTGTCAATCAAACAAACAATGACAATGAAAAACTTGAAACACTTTCTTAAATGAGAGAAAAACAACTTATGTAAATGGGGCAAAAAAAAATTTCACAGCTGAACACAGTGGAATATTTGAGCTTGGTTTGGAAGTCCAGGGTCATAGCTTCAAGACAATTAGGCTGGTGTGCAACATCCCAAGGAAATCCACAGAAGGAAGACAAAACTGTGAGTACATAGGGAAAACAAACAAAGGTCACTGCCTGTACCACTGTCCTGAAGGGAGCGATTCTGAGGATCAGAGGTGCAAAGGCACTACACAGAGCATGCCAAGTGACACCAACTGTGTCCTGGAACTACACAGCAGGGACAGCCTGGTACCACGTGGGTACAACTGATACAGCTTTGACCCAATGTAGTGAAACTGGGCCACTGCCACAATGCTGTGTCATTTCAGTAAAGCTTACTGAGTTTGGGAACTGGTCTCTGATTATTCCAAAGACATCAGTCATTTCAGTAACTTTTTCAGTAAGATATTGATTTTATGAGAAAGACACTAGGAAAGGTGGTTCTACTTGCAGGTTTTTTGGAACTCTCACACATGTTTTAATAGTAATAGCTAAAACTAAAAACAATTAGCTCATCTTACCTGTCTTGACTGAGTAAAAAACAGCACCCTGTGACCTTGCTTGTGCCATATTTTCAGCAAGGATTCTACCACTATCATTTTTCCAGAACGTTTCCAATATCCAAACTGATTTGGATCCTCCGCTTCAGCATCTGGTACACTCTTCAAAATTCTGGGACTATCAGCAACGAAGTCAGGGTGATTGCAAATCTTTCTCAAAGTTGATAGTCCTAAGAGAATCTAAAGAATAAAGGAGAAAAATATTTCCATTTTCATGATGAATACTTGTATCTATATTGCTTGTGGAAAAAAAAATAAACAGCAATAGATTAATCCACTCACCATCAATGTTTATTATTAATAAAGTTTTGATGCTAATACTTGTTTAAGGGAAAATTTTAGGAAAAACCAGTACAAAAGAAAGTGATTGAGATTTTATGTACTTGCAAGCCTATTCTGTGACGTCAAGGGAATTCAGCAACAATATCCACACTAGTAAAACCAGTCCCTCCCTAGCTGTAAGGCCATGTTTTTCTCACTCAAAAGGAAAAATGCCACCAATTTGTTTCTTGAAATGATCATGTCTTCCCTTCCAACTCCTACCGTATTAGCAGGTAACTTAAGATAGACCTTGAGGACAGTCAGTATACCCATCAGAATGCATGATAACAAAGAATAAATGAATTAACATATTTAAACAAATATACAAACCTAAAATTACCACTTTTGATGCCATGTTAAGAGGGTTCTATTCAGTTATTCATTCAATAATATTACAAATGTTATTTATGCTTCTGAATATGCTGAAAAATGAACTAGCTTGAAACAGTGAATCCCTCAATCTTTTAACACTACAAGCTGGATGAGCCTGCCCATAATTTATGGTTTGTTTTTACAAAGCTGTTTTTCAGCTGGGATTTGCTGTTGTCATCACAGAATATCTAATAAAAGCATTGACATTTACTGTTCAAAATTTTCAGATCCTTAGTAAATATGATAGCCCATTTTGTAACATCTTTGGTAAATTTCTGCAGATAGTCTTGCACAAACCATCTCTAAAAGTACAAACTCCTTAAAGAAATTTTTACTGGGATAACTACAATGGCTATGCATTTGAAAAAACTTGCCCACTATACCATTGTGAGAACTGGAAAATTAAAAAAATTAAAACAGTAATAAGGTCAATGTGTTCTATGTATGGGACTGCAATATATATGGCCGTGCTGACCATACCACTGACTGGAGCCACTGGGTATGCATTGAGAATGGATTTCACAACTCATAAGACAAGAAAATATGGTGCATTACACATTATAGCCAACACATAATACCTCTCCTCCTACAAACAAGGGCTAAAATGGAAGGGAGACACATCCATTGCATGCATAAAAATGTCAAACAAACCACATGTGTGCAACGGAGGAGTCACAGGGAATAGCAGATTCTGGACAGGCAGCAGCAGCCTGAACATTCAGCAACTGAAAATGTACCCCAATTATTCCTTTCACTTGGTCACAGAAATTTCAACACTTACATTATGAGGATGGAGGCAGAAGCTGTTGAGAAGTGACTAGTAAGACAGTAACAAGGATGTTTTCTATTTGCTCTGCTTTTTGTTAATACTGTGAAATCATAACAAAGTTATCACATCTGACTTGTACTCTTGGGAGTAACTATGCTATTCCTTTGCTTCGCTCGGGCAATTAGTTAAAAGCATGAATACAGTTACCTACAACAGGTCACCCAAAAAGCCAGAATTTGTTCCCAAGATCACAAACATATTGTGAAGCTCAATCCATTCCTACTTTTATCTGGTCATGTCACTACATACGGATCACTAACTCAAACATATTTCATCTAACATTTCTGAGGACAAAAAATAGACAACTACAAAAACTGAATAGAGATCAGTGTGTTTGCTTTCCTTACTGCTCAGAATTCAGCTAGAAGAGTGTGAGGGCCAGTCTATGATTTTATCCATCAAACCTAGCCGTCACTATCCTTATTAATGCCCACCTGCATGTCTCCATTGAGAATCTGGTAAACTTCTTTAGAGTTGATGTAATTCTGATAGATTTGACGCTGCTCCTCTGTCAAACGGCAAAAGAGGACCTGCAAAACAAACCAACCACTCAAGCCCAACCTGTGGGAATTTTAGAATTTTACCATGTGCTACAATGAAACTTCACAGATGTCTGACATACTGAAATACAAAGTCAAAAGATACTGCATAGAAATCACTAGAAATAAAAAAAAAAATTAGAGAATGAACATGATGATCAAGATGAGTTTCATGTGCTCTTTCCCAGTAGTTAGATTTTTCCCTCAAATTGCTTTAGTTTTGGAAGTGCTGCCATTTTCTAGTTTTAATGAGGTAACTGTGCAATGTTAGCACTCTCTCAAAGCTGTTTATAGTGAACTCTTTCCATTGTGCATCTGTCACCTCCCTTTCAACCTGCAAATTCTTAGAAGTTTAGCAGATGTGGTCTGTCCTGTCTTTAGACCTTAAGCATGAAATAGAATGATTTCTCAGGTGCTCTGATGGGCTAAAATTGAAGAAAATCACTTCCTTGCATCCTTGCATCAACATTACGCTCTAAATCAAACTGATTTGAGTGCACTGTGGCTCACCCAACATTATGCTCTAAATCAAACTGATGTAGTGCACTGTGACGGGCAAGAGCAAAAATCAAATTTGTTTAAACTGTCTATGATCACATTCTTTAGATTAAGGAGCCCAGACTCTTTATTGTCTAGATACTAAAAAGTTGGTTAAAAATAGTATATAAAAATTAAAAAATTGGTTAACAAAATGTGCATATACACAGTATGGCCTGCTTCTTTATTATGTATCTTTCAGCACATCTTACAAAGACTAACATGTCTACTTCTCTTTTAAAGTGAGAAGACAGGTAAGGAGTCAGGACAGAACAAAAATGCCTGAAGCACTGAAACTTGAAGAAGAAGCTAATAATTACAAGTGAGTATTTGCAGGAATTTCAGTTAACCAATACTTTCAACCTCCTCTACTTTGAAGGAAAATGTTTCCTAAAGAAACATTCCATACCACAAGGCTAGTATTTTGAAAATTTATTATAATGTATAGGCCAGCTAGCTTGCAATATGAACAACTGCCAGCAAGTATTTCTGTACTATTTGCTGCCCAAATTAATCTTTCTAGGACAGGAAACAATGCTGAATTGTTTCCTGCTGTACAAAAGGAAACAGACAACTCATTTCAATGCTCTTGAGACCCAAGGGGACAGTATTAAGTAGCCCTGACTACACTTCATCTATCCTTTACTTTTTAGATAAGTGAGCTCATACAGACCCTGCAAGACAGCAGTAATTTAATACTCAGTACAAGGGTGAACAAACAGGAATCTTGAAAGCTCTACACCTTATCTTTAGTTAAACCAACGTTTTATCTGCTACTAGCACAAATTATTTCCAAATTTTCATAAAAGACACTTTTGGGGAGAGTGAGGACTTAGATCTAGTAGTGAAAATAAGCAAACCTGTTCATTTTTATCTGGAAGTGAAAGGCTCATTTTTACATCAGCCTTCATTCTTCGCAGCAAGTAGGGGTTTATGGTGTCCCGTAACACACAGGCACATTTGTATGCAGTTTTTACCTGAAAAAAGGAAGAAAACACACAAGTTGTATTTTGGTTATTGATATTAATTCTAGCAACTAGCAAAATTATATAATTAGCAAGAGGAAAATCCTAACAAAATTAGATAAAAAAAAGTAAAATATTTTTAAAATAAATAAAAAAATAAAATAAAATAAAAATAAAAGAAATAAAATCTATAGTTGCATGTTCAACACAACATGAATTGCAATAAAATTCATGTCAGCAACAATAAAACTGAGTAAGTAAGGCTTCCTCAGATACCTCAGATTTCTCTAAAAGAGACCAAAAGTAAGATATCTGATTTAGAAACCAAAGAAAGAAGTGAGTATAAATCTGTACAAAACCAAGATCCTCATGAAAAAGTGCTAATACATATATTAAAGATCAAAAAAGAAGCCTGCAGCAATGGCGGTTACCAGACAATAAGTGAAGATTAGTGTTCACTTGAGAGTTTAAAAAAAATCAGTGCAAGAAAATCCCCATGATGACAGAAACTAAAGGTCACTCCAGCCCTAAATGGAGTATACAGTTCTATAAGGGGTAATGGATGTGTGAGACAGGTATTAACTCTAATAATAGCTAAAAATACCTTAATTTGTCTTAAAACAAGACAAACAATATAATAAATTATTGATATATTAAAACAATTGAAAGGACAACTTAGTAAATTACTAATACTTATACAAGAGAAGTACTTAAACTTGATAAGAAAATAAAACTTCAGTAATGCATGCATGGAAAACATTACAAACAGTAGTTAAAAGGATACAAGTTTAATAGCATTTATACGAAACTTAGTCTGCAGATTATGATGCAGACAATTTATTTACTATCTAGTTAAAAACAGAAAAATATTTAAGCTGTCATCAATGTTGAGAACTGCAACTTCGAAGATTAATGGACATTTATTCAAAATAATTTCCCAAGTAATTTTTTGCTTTCAAAATTAGTTATCTACTTCCAGACTTCCAACACCTAATTTAGCTTTTTAAATTAAAAACTGTTTCTAGACTGGATTTAAGTATTCCTCTTACTACAATTTGCCAAAGCTTGATAGCAAACAGGAAAGTTCTATTTTAACACATCAAAATGTGGGACCTGTCACCTTCCACTACAATTTGTTTATCTTCATATCAAAGAACACTTTTAATGACCTAAACTTTAGGGCTTTTGACAAGAAAATCTTGTCTATAAGCTGTACTCCTGTATAAACGAAACAGTCTCAGTTGAATGATTTTTTTACACAAGCAGCAGTAATGCAAACACACAGCTCTTTTTTGGTTAGTATCTAGAACATACAGCATTAAGTACATTTAGAAGTCGGTTTAGAAACAACAGTAACAGCTGAAACAGTTTCCTTCAAGCAAAATTATAATTTGGATGCATTTACCTGGACAGGAGAGGCATTGCAATATCCTCCCATGGTTATTGGGACAGAAAACTGCTCCATGAACACAGGGAGTGTTCCCAATTTTCCTGGGAATATAAAGTCAAAGAGGGACCAGAGCTCCTTTAGGTTATTTTGCATAGGGGAGCCAGACAAGATGATTCGATGGGGAGTGCGGAACTATTAATAAAAACCACAAAACCAAAAGAAAGTTATTTTCATGGTTCCTCGTGTATCCTGCCTCCTACTTCAGAGGATATTCAACTTCACCATCAATAAATTCTCATGTCAAAATATGTGGCCTCACACTCATGAAAAAAACAGATTTCTGCAATACACTGTTCATAAACTGTTAGCAGAAAATTCACACCAGCAATCTGACATTTATCAGTACTGGTAAATTACTATCCAATTTAAAATATCTAATTTTTTCCTTCTACCATACTTGTGCAAATTTACCCATGTAAATTCATTAAAAATGTTAAGTAAGTTAAATAGTCAAATACAGACCATTGTGATGTATGCTTTTATTCTTTATTAATGATCAAACATATATTTTTATGATAGGCTACTAGATATTGGAATCTTCCTCCAGAGCACTTAAATTTATTTTTTATAAAGTACCTGCTTGCATGCAAGTGTGACTGCAGCATTTGGGTTTCGGATTTTGTGACCCTCATCCAGAATGACATAATGCCAATCATACGTGTGGATGTTGTCCTGCATCAGACGAATGTACGAGTAAGATGTAATTAAAATCCCATGGCATGAAGCAATTTCATGAATCAGTTTCACCTAAAGACAAAAGGTGCATGTTGTCAGTGGGACAGACACAGAGATTTGCTATCCGAGGTATGTATAAAAAATATTATAAAAGCAGATCTGTAATTTACTTTGCAAAAAAAATAAGTATATGCAAGATTTTGATTATACGATTCGTAGATCATCTGTGAAAGAATGAAGCACTTGAACACCGTGTTACAGCAAATCAGAATTCACCAAAAGCCTGGTCAGAAGGAAACAGTGTTTTTTATTTTCAATTTTTTAAAGACAATGTCTGAAAAAACAAACATTGAATTTAATTAAGGTAATGGGTTTCTTCAAGTTCTCCTATATTCGCTTCACAAACCCAGCTTTGTGTACTGCAAGCAAGAATGTTAGAGGAAAATTAAACAAGTGAAATGCTGAAAAACAAATACAAAAATCTATTTGTTTAATCCTAAATTCTGTCAAACCTTTCTCATTATAAGATTAACATAGTTGCTACCAATCTTCAAATTTTGTGCTTCTCTTGTAAGCTTTAACCTTTTCCCAAGTTTTTACTACCCTTTACAGCTGCAAGTTATGTGGGGCAGGGACAGTCTATATAATTTTTGACAGTGTTCAGGACTCGTCTTTATTGCAGTTATCCTCCATGTATAAATCTAGAGGAATTAAACAGCAGATAATGAGAAGGGAAAAACAGAAAGTACAACCACCACTAAATTTGCTAAAGTAAAGACAAACCCCTTATTACTAGAAGTGCCTTTAATTAAAACACAACCCACAAAAAACAATTAAAAACCAAACAAAAGGGAAAAACCCACGTCAAAAACTCAAAAACTCAGATGGTATCGATATCCATGACCTTTTACTGTTAAATTACTTACCCACACATACCCCAAGATTCAAAAAACTCATTTAACTCAAGATCTGCTTTCTGATTATCATCTCCTGATAAAACCACAACACATTATTTAATGTTGGTATCACGAGTCTCAAGAGAATATGTAATCTTTAGAATAATTTGCCCTACAGACAGAGCAGGATTTCTCTGCAGGTGTGGACATCCAAAGCTTAATTCTACCTGGTACATTATCCATAGTCTGCAACTTTTCTCAAGTCTCAGCAATGGTCTGTCATAGAATATTGTAGACATCACTACCCAAACACTTAAGACAAATCATCTCGGGTGATTTAAAATTAAAAGCTTGTAAAATATGTAACCTCTCCTAATTTTTGCAATTAATAGGGTATGTCTGCAATTAGTCTGACTTACAGAATGCTACACTCTTGTCATTAAAAGATGTTTTGTGAAAGTGCTGCTGTTATTATGGAGGCTCAAGAGACCAATCCCTCCTAGAGGGCAAACAGTGGACTCGTAGAAAACAACAGCCATAAATCACGCTGTCAGGTAGCAGAGAGAACAGAAGTGAAACACAGGCACATGAAGGCCATTCATTGTAAACACACCAAAGCAGAATCCTAGTCAGGATTTACTGAACCTGTAATTAATTAAAGTTTCCTTCAAGCTAAATTTTTAATAAACAAGGATTTGTGCTGACAATGAAGAAACAGAACAACACAATTTTATCAACTCACACTACAACATTTACTAAGTCTTATTTTACTGCATTGGGTACCTTTTCAAGGTTGCCTTCATTTTAAGTGCAGTTCTTGGAATAATTCTAAATATTTTAAAACATGCGAATGGATCTAATATTGGATACAAACTCATGAGGGTGTGGTATTTTATAATTTAAGCTATTTTACAATATTTTGTATATAAAATATATTAAAATATAAAACACATATATTATATATATATATATATAAAAATACATATATTTTATTTTTTTAATCCACAGTTTTCTTGCTTAGTTAGATTAATGCATGTCTAAATTTTATTTTTTCTCTGGAAGTATTTCAGGTCATGCACTGTTACACTAAGTTACAAAAAGTGTGCTTGAGAGAGAGAAATCCTACTAACACCACATTACACAGCAGTTATCTAATTTTGAAATTCTGCACTCTGGCCTTTATCTGATGCTAATGAATAGAGGAACACGTGAGTACAGTGAGTAATTATGCACTTGCATTTTTGCTCAGCACAGTACTTCAGGCCTTTGCAGTTCAGGGACAGTATTTTCTCCCAACTTTGGGTGATAAGTTGATGGTGTTATCTTGTCTTCACTGGAGCACATGAGATGTATAAAGACTGCATGAATTTTGGCAAGCACCATTTCTTAAGGCTAAAAGGTTAATGATTTATTCTAAGAACATATCTATGAGCAAATGCTTTTTGTCTTGTTGGTACCTCAATGTACCTACAAGTTTGTTTCTGAAGGTACAAAAACAGGACAATTTTTTTTGACTGACACTTACAGAAGTAAGATTTCTTCTTTTTTTATAGTATTTTAAAAATATTTAAGAGGACCTGAAATCTGAACCCTTATGTATTCTTATTAAAAATGGTAATTTTCTTAGACCAAAATGTGTATGTTAAAACTGAACTTAAAGACATAGACTAGTGATAACTACAAAATTCACTAAACATTCAGATATTTTGAGGCAAGCATGAAGTCACAGATAGTATCTAGTCACTTATCCAACCATGTATCATTTGTGAATCAAAAGTGCATTCTTCATCAGGCTTATCACCATCTCATAACCAACCATTAGGCCTGGAGATCCATAAATTCAACACATAAAAGCTCTTTATTATTTCCCTGTCCCAACAAAAAAACCTAAATGGCACCACCAAGAGGCTTCAAAAGAATACATTATAATGTTGAATAATGTAAAAGTTGCAATAAAAAGAGCTAAAACCCCACTTATTACATATTTAACAAGAATGCTACTTCTTGGAGCATGATACTAATTTTATCTGAGTTTCATCCTTAACTCAGAAATAGAGCCTTTGGCTAAAACACAGGTTCCACAGGCAATCCTACTAGTAACTGTAACCTGTGAAATTGACTTTTTTACATGTAGATTATGTATGTACTCTACTCTGAGGCTAGAAGGCCAAAAATGTTCTATGTGTAAAATCATCTTCAAGTAGATGGTTTCACAGCTGCAAGCATGAACTTGACAATTACTTTCTAGGGCTGCATTGTGTGTCCTGCATTTGACCAGAAAAAGGGAATGCAAAGTTACACATTCACAAACAGTATGTGACTAACATCAGAAGGAATTGTTAACCTCAGTGATACCTCTTCTAAAGATTAGGAAATTAGAAGTTCAGCCTTGAACTTAAAAAATACAGCCTCCTTCCATATGTGATATATTAAACACGATAACCGAAGTCCACGTTGCCTCTTACATTCTATGATTTACACATGCTCACGTGCCAACAGAAGTTTTAAAACAACAGGCCAAGCTCTTTGCTCAGAAGGCTTTTTCCCAACACTATTAAAGTTTTTTCTCCTTACCTTCTGTTCCATACCATAAATAAAAAGCACTTGTGATACACTACATTAGATTTACCTCTTTTTTTCTCTCAGGTCTAGAGGTCTCAGAGCACTCGATGTTTACAGATCAGATTTGAGTGTAAACCAGAGTAGGAGCTTAATAGCATAAGACAGCACTTCAGGACATTTAGCCACAAATGCTACACCTTGTTCAAACTGAAAGCTGACTTCACAGGGGAAGACTATTACTTAAGTCTGGTTCCACCTACTGCTCCAACTTAAGCACACGTATCATCCTAGAAGAGCTAAATAATCTTCTGAAATCACAAACAGTAATAATTTTTAAAAAGAACAAGCTTTACATTTCATCTGAATGCCTTAAACAAGCTCAAAAGTCTTGGAAATCCCTCCAACTTGCTACTGTGTTTTCCTTCCATTATCTAAAATACCAATCTGCTTTCCCTTATACATAGCTAAAGACCTTTAGTCATAGTCCAAGGGGTGAAATGAGAAATTTATACTTCCCTCCTTTACTGTCAAAATTTTCTACCATTGTTATTTTAGAAAAAGAATAACGAGTGTCTCTTTTGAAGCTTTGCATACGCTAAAAACTCCAGAAATATTATAGCAGTGAGATTTCTCAAAGACTGAGCTGAAACAGGCTGACAAGATTTGCAGCCAATCTGGTGCTCACAATTCAGGCTGTTATTTCATACTGCTACTGTGAAAATCGTATAACTGCTTGCAAAGAAAACCAAACCAGACTGGTAACAATCAGAGAGCCCTTCACTTACCACGTTGCCCAAAGCCCATTTGTAACACTAAAGAAGTGTCACAAACTGAACAGATGTGGGAAGTATTGCCTAGAATCAATTTATGATGAAACAATCAGAACACATGTCTTCCCTACTCTTCACTGTCAAGTGAAATACTTCTCTGGGCAACTTTGAAGAGCTGGGAGACAGACTCTTGCATCAATGCTTGTGCATCTTAGAAGGTACACCAGAAAATGCCTATTCATAAAACCATATGATTTCACCAATGCTGAAAGATTTAGTATTTGCTAAGATTTCAGGATTCCTGACAATGTTATGGGAAAAATTACATACATCATCTCACCTCCAACATAAACTTAAATTTTATCAAATGAAATTTCAGCTGTTGTGTGTTTCTGCTACGAAATACTGTCTTGCCTTATGGGACATCTGTCATTGCTTAACCCTTTTTCTCTGAAATTCTCATCCAATAGTTTTACAATTAATCTTTGTCCTTAGAAATCACCTATGCCTCCTTCATAGACTTGTAGAGAACAAGCTGCAATATTGGGTTTTACCACAACCTGCTGGCCAACTACTACAGGATAAAGTAGTCCTCAAAATCCATTATGATCTTCACTGTCTGACATCCATGTAATCTGGAGGACAATAATGTTCCTCCACTGGTTCAGAAAATTGTAGCCTCTTCAGAGGCTGAAATGACCTTTCTCACTCAAAGCCGATAACAAAGTTCAGTTCCCCAGTCCTCTCCTGGAGCTGTCCAACACAAAACTCTTCTCATTTACTTCATGATAAACTAGGATACGCAAATAGAACAGGTGAATCCTGGAACTGTCAGTTAATTCCAAACAAGCCTGTGCCACACTGAGACTACAGGTGAACAGGGCTTTTGGCTAAGTCAGATTAACCTCAAAGAACTTATGCAGTCTAACCACTATTTTTATATTTATTTATTTATTTATTTAACTTATTCTTTTATGTCTCATGCCAGAGCTTAAGGGCAGAATGGTCCCTGGAGGAGCATTACAAAGTTAAGATATGCAAAACTGGTCTTCTGCAATGCCAGAGATTATCAGCAGATGAAATTGCTGTAAGATCAGAACTAAAGTATCCATAATGTATTTTGAAAAGAAATCCTAGGCAGGAGTAAATCACCTGTCTTGTATTTTATGTGATATATTTTCAGTGTACTAGTGTTACTTATGCTAATTTATTAGTAGCAAACGTTTACTGCAGGTATAAGGGGAAGTAAAACAGGAAAGTTGTTTTTTTCCTTACTTTAGCTTGCTCTTCTCTGATTAAGAGGCATCTAGGAAAAAAATGTGCATGTGGTTAAGACCTCGTCAGTGACACCTGTTTAAAGTACTGCTGCAGCTCTTAGATGAGGAATTACGTTCAGTTCTCTAAATCTACTCAAAAGTGCTTACATCTTTAATTTTAAGTTGTTGAATATGCATTTGAAGGATGACAGTGGGAAAGTGAAATCTTGAAAACCTTACTATTCCTGCAGATGGAAAAATTTGAGTCAGTCTGTCAAATCCATTAATTAAGAAACAACCCAAAATAAGCATACATGTTTTAATTTAGGAAGACATGTGACCGTGTTATTGAGGTCAACAGACTTTTAGGGCTTGAAAACACACCAAGTTAATTGAACAACAGGAAGCTATTAGCACATTAGAGTGTGCTACTCCTTTTTTGCTAGGTACTGTAACTGCATCAATTACTTCAGAATACGTTTAATCAAGTGCAATTAAGTACCACATAATCTTAATGTTATTACAAGAAATTCAATAAATATTTAAAGAGAAATTTAAAAAATGCTTTGCTGAATCCTGAAAACTTATTTAAACATCTGAAATATAATGGGGAAAATAAAAATCTAAGTTTTCCTTGTTTTTTTCCTGCAAGGTACCAAAGTTTCAGACTTCAGACAAGTCAGGCTTTCCAACTTAAGAAACAGAGTAAGAACATGCATACGAAGAGGCTGTCAAAGAAAATGGAAAGACAGAAAGGGCACTGCTTGAAACAATGTAAACTAACAAAGTTATTCTGTCATTAAAGAAAATGAGACTGAGTGATACCAACTGACAGCCACCAACTGAAGAGAAATTACTCATGCATGCAAAACACACTAGATATCAGATCAATGATAGTGATGCAAAGAAATGCAAGAAGGGAATTCACAAGTGCTACAAGCATTTATCTGATGTACAAGCAGTCTAGTCAAACTCCTAGCATGGACTACAGCACAAGGAAAACTCAAGCAAAAAACCTGTTACTATGTTTAATTTGTTCAGGCAATACAAAGTCTTCATCATAATAAACATGTATTCTATGTCAACCCCCTTTTAGTCCAGTTTACTATGAAATCTATACAAGACAATGAACGTTTTGTTCTTTTAATACATTCAGAGAAAGGGCACAAGAAGCCCTTTCCTACACAGAAGCATTAAGCAATTAAGCATCAGGGGATTTTTTTTGCTAGTGACAGAAAAAAAAGGCCTCAAGAATTACAAAATGAACACCAATCATTACCTTACTCTTTGTATAAGAACCAGTTTCATGGAGCACAGCAACTCTAAATGGAGGCCACCAAGTGTGGAATTCTTTTACCCACTGATGCAACACAGTAGCTGGACAGACAATCACTGTTGGACCCAATCCCTGGTACCTAAAATAGAGTATTCAAGGAAAAAAACCGTTGATGTGACATAAATAATCTGTATTAAGTGGCTCATTAAAATACACACATATTAAAATGACATACTTTACGGTTTAAGTGGAATAAGAGAGCTATGGAAATTAATTGGCAATTTGTTTTCCTGGAAGTCTGTTTTTTAAAGGAAGATGAAGAGGGTACTGCTAAAAGAATCCACTCATTGAACAGTTAATGGATGCATCTATCATGCTAAACAGGAATAGAAAAGCTCCAAACAATAAGGCATAAGGGAACTTCCTCTTGTGATATTACAAATCAGGTTTTAGTGACTGCTGTTTCTATAAGCGAAAAGAAATCATTAACAAGCAATTATTTTATTACTTCTATTATACAGAATGTGTAGCTAGAGTCTCACAAATGAACTTACACACAGGTGTTCTGCTTCATGTTGGTAATATACTGTACTCTCATCACCATAGTTTATTGATAAGACAAGGACTCTAAAGTGGCAGACTGTATCATCCATGGATGTTGAGATCTGAGCTTGGCTCAAACTGTCTCTAAGTTTCTTATTCGTAATTCTATTACTGTTTCTGAGAATTACTAAAGAGGTCTGAAACAACATACTTTCTGTATATGAAGTTCAGAGCTGCTCTTAAGAAGGGAAAAATCCCTTGCACATCAGCCAAATAAAAAATACTATTGCCACAAATAAATACCAACAATCCTGTGAGAAGTATATTAAGTAGTGGTTACTAGCAAATATTTTTCAAATACATTTGCTCTTTAAAAAATAGGAAGAAAAGGACTTTGCAAACAAAGGCAATAGCTTCAGTTATCATACACTGATCTGTGTCTATGTACTATCCAAGTGACACTAAATAAACAATGCAAAATATCACAGTATACATTCAAGATCACACACTGATAGCAATAAAGGATTTCTCAGACACCAGCAACACTCTGTTCAAAAAAAGCCCAAACCCCCTAACATCTTCATCTTAATTCTTCAGAAACTGCTGACATGAAGAAACAATATTCTTTATTAAACGCTTATACATATGCAGAACAACAACCTGGACATTGCTTATTATGAACAATACTATAACACAACCTTACATGGTCTAATTAAAAAACTCCCTGCAATCCAAAGGGAAGAAAGAACTTGGAGACATGAAAAATAACTTCAACTATGCTATGAATCCAAATAATCACTGCTACTGCTCTTAAAAATAACTACAGCAAAAGAGAGACCTTTCCCAGAACACACTAGTTCCTCTCTCTTCGTGGGTAGTAACAAAATACATCTGTTTATTCCCCTGGTCTGTATTCACACAAGCTCACATGTAAGGTTTATCCAGATTTCCCCCCCCCCCCTCAGCTTACACAAAGAGTTCACACCTCCTTGGATCAATTTTCAGAAACTCCACTCCCTCTCTACTTGGCTGTGTGAAAACTCTTCTGTGTCTAGTCTGACTCTACCCACTTTCCACTAGCCAACACTTTATTATTCTCCTGAGAGCTTTTATTTATTTATATAAAAGAGCCATCTAGCTTCTTCCAGTCTGAGCTGTTCCACAAAACAAAACAAATCATATACCTCTCCTTGCTACACTTAGGAGGCATCCTTCATTCTCCTAATCACTGCAACACTGCAAGATCTGCTCTGCTGCCTATCCAATTTATATTTGCTTTCCTTGAACAAAGGTGACACTTAAAACATTCAAAAACAAAGTCTTACTAGTGCCTTGTACCAAGATAATAATACTGCCCTGTCCCTATTCCAGATATATTGTCATATTGTATTCTGTCCCTTTTTCACAGCTGCATTGTACTAATAGCTTATGGACAATGTCATATCTGGTCAATATATCCAAATCTCTTTCTTCTTCTGTTGCTTCTGGTTTATAAAGCCCAAATTCACAAGAATCCTTTATTTGTTGTTATTTAATAAGATGCAATTGGATTGCACCTAAGTTCCAATTCCTGCAACTTACTATCAAGAAAAAGCAAACTGTACTCATGCTCTATTTATAATCTTTAAACACTCAAAAAGTTAGCAGAGGAAAACACATTTCATTATAACCAAACATTGCCAAGGACTGGCAAATCATGTTTTCAAGCTGAAACAATAACTAAACCCTAGTGAAAATAAGAGAACAGGGCGGCAAGAGCAACACACTTTTTCTGGGGCAATGGATTTTTATTTACCTAAGCACCATGGAAATTAATCTCTGCCACTCAAAGTAGAGATTGAGCTGTTTATGTTTATGTCTCAGTATCCTGAAGAGCACAGATGGGTAAATAATCAGTGTATAAACTTTCTGTCAGTTTCTCATCTGATGTTTCAAATAAATGAAGGAAAGACTGTAGCGAAAGGATTTTGTTACACAGCAAGGTAAGGAAAACCAAACTAGGCTGGAAGACACTGACAGGGCTGACCACACAGCTTTGTCCCCTCAGTGCTGGCTTTGCAGAGACGCTGCCCAGGAAGTCTCCTGTCTATCAGACTACATTCTTTCAAGTAGAAACAAGTTAACCAGCACTACTGGTAACCAGTATTACTGCCTTTTCAGCCCCGGTGAGGAAAACACTTGACTATGAAAATTGAAGTTGTTGAGACTGTCTGTCTTACAGCATCACACACACAAAATCACCAGTATCTTAAACCTTGTTTCCTCCCATGGAATTACTGCCATGACGGACTCCATGACATGCACCAGCCAAAACATGAAACTCAATACATTATCTTACATGCAGAAAGAGCATTACAACTTGGGTGGGCAAATCAATTTTGGCCTTTTCAAAGTTTCACTGTAGTTTTGCACTATTTTAAGTGTCAAGAGATGTCCCTGAAGGATTTCCATCAACTCAGTGGTCTCCCAAGCGGGGTAGGGAATACAAAATAATCTGTACAATAGCATCCTTAACCAGGCAGCCATATTAAAGCAAATCAGCTGGCCTGAGTGAAGGACCTATGGGGTTTATTTTTATATTAAGGCAATAGTAGGAAGCAACTAGAGAGAAAACAGGAATATTTTGTCTTTAAAGCATTATTTTACAACTCATGTACAAGCTAAACATAATTTAAACATACCTCTATATAAAGGTAATTATTTGTTTAGTACAGTACTATGATAGTTGCTAAATTTCAGGTAGCTATTTACATCAGGTAAACAGGCCAACAGAAGTAAAAAAAACAAGTATTCACGCATTCGTTTGCAAATATGAGGACACAAACAAGTATCTTGCCAGTAACTCTACCTATGAAGAAGAAATTTTAAAGCATTGTTAAGTAACAAAAAACTACAAAATACCTTATAAGAAAGGCCAGTCACACTAGCATATGTTTTAAAAAGCAGCAACAAAAAAACCCAAAAGCAGATGGAAATTCCTCTGCATAAGTTACTGGTTTTACTCTTACTACTAATTTTTGGCATGGATAATTCCCTGCCCATCAGAAACTCTAACTTTCATTGCAAATCAGCTTGCTACTTCCTGTAAAACATTTACCTGGTGGCTTGCCAGAACAAATATTTTAATGTAAAATTTAATAAATGGAACTAAAGGTATTACATCTAATTTAAAATTCCATATTGTGTAAACTATTGATATTAATGTAATTGAGTTTGTAAACAATCCATTTGTGGAAGGTAACCTTAGACACTGTATTGACCCAAAATATCTAGCGTGGCTCATCTGCAAAATGAAGCATCAATGCCTGGAATTCATTAAAAGTGTTACATGTTTAATTTTTCCTGCCCTACAGCTCCATTGTCTCGTAAAATTTTTCCTTTGATGTCCCCCACTAAAAGAATTAAAGGAATATTGTAATTGAAATGTCATTAATAATTCACAGGACCCTCCTCCACCAGTAATACATCTGATGAAATATTAATTGAGCTCCACAGACTGACAGTCTGCAGAGAAGCACTTGCCTGTAATTTGAACCACGAGTCCTCATATTGCTGTAGCTCAGACCTGCCAAGAAGGCAATTATCTGAATGGTCTTGCCCAATCCCATCTCATCTCCCAGAATTCCTCCTGCCTGCTGGCAGTGCAATTCCCAAAGCCACCTAACACCTGTCTGCTGGTACCTAAAACAAGGAAAAAGAAGACGGCAAATGTTTGATAATACAGATCATAACAGAAAGTACTCATGAATTAATCATTTGGCAAGGTTCTCATACCAGTTACTGTAACATGCTGGATGTGTGTTTTACATGAGTGCTGTATTTACTAGGTCATACATTTTTGATGCTCTCAGACATTACATGTGACTTTCGTTCTTTATGCAACACTAAAACATTTCTAATTAAACCAACAGTCGTTGTAATTAGAGGGTATTTTATTTCATATATATTTTAAGTGCTAAAAGCAACTTCGAAAGTTACTCTTATGAAGCATCATCTTTTCAGAAAAGATAAGATGCAAGGGTCAAGTAAATAGTATTATTTGGAACATGCTCCTTGAAGTGAAGGAAAAGGTTGACTTGTAAGGGGTACAGACTTCATACTCTACTACAAAAACTGATCACATCTGCCAAATCATTCTCTTTTTAAACATAAATTTATTAAATAACATTTACTCTCTTTCAATGAAGAAAAAAACCAAGGCTAAGCAACAGAAACTATTGCAGTGCAGGGGATACAGCAGAGCATTATGTGAGAGCATCAGGGCAGTTTCTACTTCCAGTCCTTCACTGGAAATTGTACAAGCAACAATGTAAAATACATTCCACTTGAAAAAAGCAGTCCAGAAAGCAAGATTTATGACAGCAAGCTAAAAAGGTGAAGATAAGATGCTGGGTTGAGAAACACTTTAGGATATATCTTTTTATAATGACACAAAACAGTGAGACCAGTAGGAATAACATACCATGTGTGGGGTTAAATTGAAAACAAAATAATAAATGAAAAACCATACCTTTAAATCACATTTAAAAAATCAAACATGTTTCAGCACCTCAGTGCTTTGTAAGTCACAGGAAAAAAAAAGGTTACTGATAATTTTCTTGACAGCATGCATTTCTGGAGAGCAGTGCACACCAAAGAACAAAATGCTTTTTTTAAATAGGGGTCATTAATTTTAGGTGATTTCTTATGTGCATCTCAAAATCCTGTTTCCATCCTTGAACAAATAATGTTTAGGACTACTGACAGCTAATGACACTAGTGTCTACAAAGTACTATTAAAAATCAATTTGTGATGAGTTTGGTATGGATTTAGAGAATGCTAAATGGAGACAAACAAATGGCTTGAGTAGTTAAAAAAAGATGATCAAAGAACACATCTAATGGTTCAGACATCACACTATCTGCTGGTGTCTCAAAAGCATTATGTCACGAAGCCCTTAAGAAACCCTTTTATTAGAAATTAATTCACCTTAAAATGCAGCAATCTATAAAACAACTATGAAATGGCTTGCAGGATTAGCTATAATTGGATTAAGATGCTATCATTACTACATTTTATGAAGACAAAACATCTTCTGAAAAACATTAAAGAATTGAAAATAACCCTAATTCCAGTCAGAAGGTGCTCCCCCAGACAAATGTTCAGCATGTCTCTTCAGAAGACAACCATTCAATAACTTCCTAATATTAGCTTGCATTATTTTTTAGGATTACATACAGAGCTTTAAAAGTAGATAAATTTATAAACATATTTCTCCCTCTCTTTCTTTCTCCTGAGAAAGTTTCACAGCAGATAATTAAGCTTGTGAAAAATTCTACTTCATGGTTATTTAAAAACATGAAAGATGCAGGTGCTGTCTTTGTATGATCATATAAACATGCAGTGTAACTACTCAAAAGTTAAAGGAACACACCTTCCTTCCAAAACAGGAACACACCTTTTTTGTGGTTATATGGAAAGACAATTAATTCTTTTCAACCTTACACTTTGATTACAACATTTTTTTAAAAATTCCAAAAGTATTCTGGAAGTAAATAAAAATGCTGCTGGCCTTCCAAAATTGTTACATTGTATTGTATTTCACATGAGCAGTCATGCCGTGATGCATCCTTCAAAATTCACCACAGCAGATACCAGAGCTCAGCTGCATTGTTGCAGAGACAAAATTGTGTTTCAGATTTATCAGGGAAATCACACACTGGAAGCAAACAGTGATGAAGGCTGTTTTGTTTTTCATAGAGAGAGTGTTCTCGCAGGCTTATGCAGAGAAAAAGGCAATGTTTGCAGCTCTGCTCAGTTTTGTTCCACAGCAGCATCCATGTTATTCCTGATCAATATTCAGTAAAGTAGACAAGTGTGCATGGAAGAAACAGACTGTCCATTTTAACAGGCTTACCAAAGAACAAACCTGAGGGTCTCCTATTTCCAGCATGAGCTAACTTTGGAACTTAACTATGCAGGAAGATAATTTAAAAGTACATGCTATACATGTCCTTGGGTCAATATACTCCCCTGTTTTGTACTAAACTTGCTCAGAACTCAACAGTTTAATGCCTATTGACTATGGGCTTTCCTACACTGGAGATTTCAGCATTTAAGTTACAAGTCAGACAAATCATTCATTGCAATTGATCTTTCTAACCACTTAAGAAGTTTTGCCAACTGACTCATGCTTGCAGGGATACCCTTCATTAGTGAGGCTTGCATCTTCAAGATTAATTTTTAGTGACTGCTCTATTTCATTTCCCTTCGGGTTTCTCAGACCACACATCCGTCCTCAAGATGAATACTTGTGCAGTACCTTCGCATAAACAACTGGAGACCACATATTGGCTCTGCATGGTCCCAGCGACCAAGGCATTAATTCAATCCCATTTCAGAGCTAGTGCTTTCCTTCTGAGGACTACAGGACAACAGTAATAATTTCTCTGAGGTCAAGACTAAGTGGTTCTCTTGGAAGGGATACCACACACCCCCATTATAAACCAGGGCTTTCTACTACAATAAGATTTCAAGAGAGTTTGCTTTCAAGAGAAGAGATGATTTTCCTGCTGTGTGAAATGTTGCCAACAAAAATGAATTCAAGCCCATTATGTATGAAATTTAAGGAGATATTATGAATAAAATTAACTAGTTAGCTGCTAACTTGTAGTTTTGGTTGTTTTTTTTTTTTGAGCATCAATGGGCACTATGTTTTAAAAAAACTGAAACAGAAAACACTTATGTTGAAATGTGTAATTCAACATAAGTAATTAAGCATTAAATAACTAAATAATGAGTTGTAGAGTGTTTTCCATCTACCAGAGGAATTAAGAATTCACTCTCTATATTTTAAAATTTTACCTGGCAATATGATCAAGATTATTTTATAATATGAATTACAAATAGTTACTTTGAAAGACTTTCAGTAGTTACTTAAAGAAAAAGTTCTCCATATGTTTTACTGGCAGAAAATTTCACTCCACTCAATCAGAGAAACACCATATTTCTTGTTTTGGCATCATTTTATGTTTCAAGGAGCAAGCATATATCAATAAAAGAATGCATTTATACAAATAGACAAGGAGAGCTTCTCAATTCATAGTTTAGCAAATACACATTTACAATATTCACATCAGCCAGTTATCACCTTCACATAATTGCATTTTGTGCTCACAAGAAGTTTATTTCTTTGAAGTTTGATCCTGAAATCTTTTTTAAAGAAAGAATCCTACTGAAACAATTGAAGCAAAAGTTGAGGCATCATTCACTGAAGTAAAAGTTAGAGCAAAGGTCATCTGGAACTCACTATGACTATTACTACTAATATTATTAACAGCATACAGTGGCATCATATTGAAATAAAGTACACAATACATACTTAAAAAGCTTTTTGAAGAGAAATCCTGGTACTTTGAAACCCTCTTCAAATTCAACGTCACTTTCTTCAGAAAGTTCCTCAGCTGTTTGATGTTCTTTATCCTTCAAGCGTTCTTTTTGCCACTTCCTGGAGTAACACAAGGAATCAACATTCAATTATATCATGGAAAAGATTCTACATGAAAATGACACTGAATTTTGATCAAGTAAAAAACCCAAAAACCCCACATGCTCTGATGTCATGATTTAAAGTAGCAATCCTTCAGAGGAGAGAATTATGCAAGTAAATGCTTGAAATGTCTGATATATTCAGGTATATTAGAAAATATACAAGTTTTATAGCTAGTTACAATTTTCTGATTTTCTATAGGCAAAAATACTAATTTGATGGAATCAACAGCTAATAGCACCAAAAAAGCCTGGCAACTTTAAACTCCTAAACCTCCCTCCCCTTAACCCCTCTCCATGAAAATATTGATAAAGTTTAGGTGTTCCAAAGCTATTTTATTAATTTAATAGAACACTTAAATTTAACTTCCTTCCTGTAGAGAAAAGTGAAGCAGTGTATAATCTTATACAGACAACTCAGTTGGAAACATCACCATCTTCAGGGTGACACACTCTAAATCTGTAATGCAGTCATTATTAAGAGAATGAGTTTCATGAGGTTTTGGAATTACAGTGTGATTTGTGGTTTGCAGCCTCAACTTATTTGGACTCCAGGCAGCTTAGAGAATTACTTTCCTGTCCCATCATTCTCCCACTGCTGAGAAAGTACCAAAGGATCTTCAACATTCCAATGAAATGATGAACTTGCGTTTCAGTGACCCAAACCCACCTGCCTGTAAAGGTAAAGTGTACTCTAGCTGGCTATGCACTACTCAACCAACAGTGCTTCACTGACAATTTGGTGTTTGCTGCAAGTATCTCATGGAAGTGCCATTTACTGCAGGCACGCTGAATGTGGTGGATAAATTGACAAAATCCCTACAGAAACTGGCAAGGCACACAACAGATTAAAAACATCCATAAGCTACTGTTCTGAATGCAATGCAAAAGCAAACTTCCACTTAATGGTCTCTGCATATCTGGCAAATTTGTTTAAGAACACTTGTGTTAGGAACAAGAGCGCAGGGAAGGAGTTCAACACTTCACATCCAAGCAATACAATCATACACTCTTTCTCATGAAAGCAAGCTGATTGTGTGAGGTTTCTAGATGGAATTTTCAGCAGTACCTTTTGAGAAAATACTTCAAGTCTGTCTTTATGGAACTAGTCACAAACTTGGTATTGTTCTATTAACTGAAAATAAACACCACCATCTCCAAATACAGACAAGTTCCATCATTGCCAAGAATGAAAGCATTGAAAAACTAAGACAACACAATGCTGGTCAGGTTTAGAGAGCCAGTTTCACTAAAGCATATTTTGACCTCTTAAGCCAAGATGTCTTCACAAGCAAAAATAATGATGGAGGGGAAAAAAGAGCATATACAGGGAAAAAACTAGATGAACAAAGACAGTCTTCAGTTTGCTGTTTAAAACTGATGATTTGCTAATGTTTGTATAGGATTCTTCTTATTTCATTACATGAAGTCATGAATCCAGCTAAGCAGTAAAAAAGAACATGAAGCGTCAGTGTTTCCCTCTTTCATAAACCTATCCTAACAGGAATGGAAATGTCTATCTTAGACCAGCAGTCTGCTAAATTACAAAATTACACTCATGGTCTGCAGTGTAGCAGGCAGATATGATACATTCTAGAGTCACAGCACAAGAACACATTTACATTTCTTCAGTACTATAATGTTATGCTATCAGGCACAGAGGGTCTTCCTTTTCTGAGTTCCAGAAAAGAAATTCAAATCGACAAATGCTGATAGTCATTGCTTCAGACTGCATCACTACTGGAACTGAGACATGCTACAACTTGATTATTTCATCTGACTGGGTTATGACAGGACTCAAACCAAGGAAGGAAAGTCCTACTTACCACACTAAAATCAAAACAACTACAGATTACAAAGCATCTAAAGAGACATGTCCATACTAAACCCAAGCAGGGCAATAATTTGTACAGGAATTTGCTATTAATTTTGTACTCCAACTAGAATCACCACCAGCCAGCACAGGAGTGGCAGCCTCCCCTGGGAAGGAGCAGATTGCCCTCTAGTGTGCATTAGGAAAAGTGATCCAGAAACAACCAAGAATTAACTCGAAGCTGTCCAGGAATTTAGACACTTCACATCCATATAGCTAGAACATTTTCTTCAAGATGTGTAACCAACATTGGGATTTCTCCTAAAATTATACATGGAAAATATACAGAATTTGAACTAATAAACCCTGCACCTAATTTTTCTAAAAAACATTTCCTTTTTACATGCTGTTACTTCACTGAAGTACTACATCTCTTCCAAATATCTAGAGGTTTCTAGCCATCAATTACCAGTTTAAAGAAATAGCAGCAACTTGTTATCACAAACAACTTTCAAAGTTTGAAGAAGCTATTCAGTTTCTGAAAGGCTGCGAACTTAATGTAACACACACCCTTAAGATATTCTACACTGAAAACGTCATTACTTTATGTAGAAAAGTGTAAATATCCAAATGGCTGAAGCCCTGGGAGGACAAACATTATTTCCAAGACCAGGTCAGTCTGTTGGCTGATCTGGTCTTGTACCTTTCCCTAGAAGTCAGAGTTTGGAGGGAGAAATAGTGGTCATCATCTTAGACTTAAATACACAGTAACTTACTGCTCATTTGGTCAACGTGTTCCTTACACACATCAGTTAGACATCATTAGTATGCCTAAACAACCAGAAAACACAGGTTTTACTATATTACCGAAGTCTCTCTAAAACAGAAGCATGACCTTTGAGAAATCTGTCTTATATTGTCCATTGTCACTGACATAAATGTAATTTTATGCCTGAAAGTAAAGTATAAAAGCCATATATCATACCATATATCATATCATATACCATAATTTCTTCTTAATATAAGAATGTATTCAGATACTAAGCCAATTTCACACTTACTGCAATACCCTAGAAAGAAATTCTGCACCCAAAACAGTAATGAGCACAATTTAACTTTTTTTTTTTTTTTTAATGCAGTTAGGAACCAAGCTGAGTATTTAATATAGTTTGCATTTGTGAAGCACAATATGTTTTATATTTTATACAGCTAAGAATCCCTTACAGATTATTCTAATTTGCTAAATTGACGCATTCAGTATTGCTTTTTTGATCTAACTTTTTATGGTCTATATGGGCGGATTTAATTGGTATGTCCTAACAGATGAAATAAATGCAGCTAGTACCACAAGCCTCCATAAGTAAATTAAGACTGATGCAGACAATTACACACTTGAGTTTAGAATGAAAGGTGTACCCAGTGAGTGAGAGAAAATATATCTTCATTTGTGTCCTGCCTTTGTCACTTTAAAGAGCAGTAAGAATGCTTTAACAAAGTATCTTTCAGGAAAAGTAATATTTAATCCTTTTTTAACTGAGAACTTTGAAACACCGAGAGATTCAGTAACTCAGATACATCAAAGAAAGCTAGCACATGAAAACTGATCTATGAAAACCAATTGATTTAAGACAATTTTTTTCTTTATGAATCAACTGCTTTGTGTACTGACAGTCAAAACTTCCTGCTACTCAACTGCCTGGATATCACTTGAGAGACAAGAAAAGAAGCAGCTTTCCCAGCCTTGCTTCTGTGCACTGGACAGCAACAGAAGTCAAACAACTGCACTTAACAAACTATACAGAATACACAAGAAAACATAGATACAGCACTGATCTCCCACAATATGACTTGTAATTCCTTCCTTGAAGCAGCAGGCAGATACATACTGACAACTGGTATGGGAAGAATGTACTTCAGACTCCTAAGGTTTATTATGACTCCAACCTTACACTGACACCATCCAGATGTCAATAATGTAAAGTACTAACTATGTATAAGCAGACAAAATTACTTTATACTTATGCTTGGCATTTTAATATATGTAAAGGAAAACTTTAAGTAATATAAAGAAAATCTTGATACTTTGTGGTTTCCATATCTGCAAAGCTTGAGAATAATACAAAAAAAGGTAGCAGTTTTCTTGTCAGGAAAAAAAACAAAAAAGTTTTATTTCCTACACATTTAATAGGCATTCAATGATACTATTGTTTTGTGTTTCTTGGTAAAAGAAGTTAAAAAACAGGTTCATTTTCATCCTTTCCACAGTCTTCAAAACCACTGACTGTGCCATGACCTGATGTGCTGGTTTTGGATGAAGCAAGTTAATTTTCTTCACAGTGGCTGGTATGGGGCTGTGTTTTGGATTTGTGCTGCACACAAGGCTGATAACAGAGATGTTGCTGTCATTGCTGAGCAGGGCTCACACAGAGCCAAGGCCTTTTTGTGCTGCCACGTGGAGAGAAGGGTGGGGGGAGACACAGCCAGGACAGGTGACCCCAACTGACCAAAGGGCTGGTCCAGAGCAGATGGCATCATGCTCAGTACATAAAGTTGGGGAACAAGGAGGAAAGAAATGGAGGATGTTTGTAGTGATGGAGTTTGCTTCCCAAGTCAGTTAGCTGAGATGGAGCCCTGCTCTCCTGGGGATGGCTGAACACCTGCCTGCCCATGGGAAGTAGTGAAATAACTCCTTGTTCTGCCTTGCTTGTGTGTGTGGCTTTTGCCTTCCCTATTAACCTGCCTTTCTCTCAGCCCAGGAGTTTTCTACCTTTTACCCTTCTGATTCTCCCCTGGTGGGGGAGTGAGTGAGTGGCTGTGTGGGGTCTGGCTGCTGGCTGGGATTAAACCACGACATCTGAGCATTCCACTGGGCAGGAGACAACAGGTTTTGATCCCACCAGCTCCAATTTTGAACACTTCTGGATGAAGATGGTCAGTATTGAGTATAACACAGACACTAGTAATACACCTCTTGATGGAGATCAAGTCTCTGAGACGTTCCAGTACCATCTACCATCCTAGAGACTGACTACCTAAGCCTCTGTGTTCAGCTGGTAATAGAATAGCCAGTATGGACAGCTGGGAACGACAATCCACTAATTTTCAGTGACTATCTGAATTACCTATAGGTGCATGACAGTATCCTATTTACCTTACTCTCCATAACCCCGATGTTCCCTGGTACTGTTCACTATCCTAGCAAGCTATGAATTCACCTTAGGCATAGACCTTTCAGAACAGAAGATTTTGTTCATCTGCATGTCAACACAGCAACATGGCTCCAGTAACTAGAGAAAGGCAAGACCCACACAAGGGAAAAAACCTGAAATTCCTGATAGCCTAAGCTGATTCTGCATAGCTAAATTTTACCTTTTCATGTTCCATTGCTCACACCTTGCTTTGAGTGACTAGGCCAACCTCTGGAAGCAGCCTTTAGAAGGACAGGCTGCTCTCCTCCCTGACATTTTCTACAGACAACAGCTCGTATTCTGACAAGTCTCTTGTTCTAGAGATGCTTTGCAGTCATGCAGTTAGCTAATTATCATGCTTTAACAACATCAATGTAGTTTCCCCTTGACACAGACCAATCTCTTGAAGTCCCATCTCTGAAAAGTTTTAATGTTAAGGAAACTCATTTTCAGTCTCTAAGAGTGTAGGACTGAATTCATTGCCAAGCACAAGACTAGATGTTCAGAAGAATAAAGTAATCCTGAAGGACTTTCCTCTGCCTTTCTCACGGGTAAAATATACCATAATCTCACCCATTCGTTTGCATTCAAAAGTAAAACTGACATGAAACAAGATATAAATGTAAGCAAATGACAGCATTTCTATAGCATTCTTAATATGTTTCTTAATTCACTACATTTTATTTTCTCATGGCATTTCCCATAATGAAGATTACCTGGGGGTGTCAGCATAAAAACATCAATGTGGACAGCTGCAGCTTAACAGCCACAATAACTGTAGCTATGAAATTTTTAAGAGATGTAGTGTTTTGGTAGCAATTACAGTTATTGATATTTCTAAAATTCATTTAGGCTTTTATTGTAACTTCAGTAACCAAAAGAAATGTAGTCTATGATATGACTTTGCTAAGGATAAATTGTCACAATCTTAACGTTATTAAAAAACGTTTTTGAATGAATTTAAACTGTGAGTCATATTAAAACTTTCAATCAAAATAAATTACTCTTGATGAAAACACTGAATTAAAAATGATTTAATATTGGTCTACTTTAAATGTGAAGAATACAGTTTTATTCAATAAACCAGTAAATATTTTACTGATTAAGAACAATTTGTTTTTGTTAATTCATCCAATAGAAAATATATTTTTTTGACTCTTCGGACATTGTTCAGATTAGCCTCTTGCCAAAATTTCTATTCAAGAGCAATAAACTATGCCTTACTTTTAAAAAGCAACATCCTGGGTTTGCAAACCCATTGCTTGTACCAGCTCCTAATCTGCCTTTGTAACCTGGGATGTGAAAGTGAAGTTGGGCTCTTCCTACACGAGATTTTCTCCAACTGAAAGCACTTCTGCTACCAGAAGATGCCTCTTCCTCCACAGCAACCCAGGCTCTCACCACAGAGAGACGGTGTTTATACCTCTACTTCTTGATATTCTCTGACACAGCACCATTTAAATCCAT
Organism: Motacilla alba alba; assembly: GCF_015832195.1. NCBI lineage: Eukaryota > Metazoa > Chordata > Aves > Passeriformes > Motacillidae > Motacilla > Motacilla alba. The sequence goes on from NC_052021.1 coordinate 18,619,107, forward strand.
AAGAGTTTATATTTCCATAGAAGTGTAAAATTTGAGCTTCCCAAGCATAAATCCAGTTCCTATGCTAGGCTTTATCACTACATCAATCACCCTTCACTGACTGTCATAATACATGTTCTTCCTCTCACTCTAAAGAAGCTGTTTCCAAGTTCCATGATTTTCTAGAGGACTATGTAACTACCTGAAGGATATTCAGTAAAGGTACTTAATTAAAAGTACACATAACATCAACAAGCTGAAGTTTATTATATGAAGCTCAACCCTTATACTAGAAAAGAGACAACATGCCTGTGACCCCCAACACATAGGTTATACAAATTTCATAAATCACAGATTAGCACAGGTGATCCACAAATAAGGAGCCATAACAACAAGAAAAGTTCAACAGCAAAGCTGTTATAATTAAGCTCCATGTTTGAATCCTTCTGGAAGGCTATCTATGATTCTTCTGACTACCTCATTTCCCTTACTTCAACATACTCCCTAGCAGTCTATTATAGCTATTGTCCTTTGCATGTTCAACATACTAATTTAAAATTATTAATAATAAAAATGTCTAGGACTAACCTTAATCTCTGTTTATAATAGTCCACATCTCCATCATCTCTCCATCGTCTCACTTTGTGCTTCCCTGGTGTATGCTCCTCTTCCTCAGAGCTTGGAACAAAGTCAGCATCATTTTCAGCTTCTTTAAAACTCTTCTTCACCAAATGTTTTCTTTTTCTTGATAAGCTCTGAAGTTCATAATCAGAATCATTCTCAGCAAGAGAAGATGCCTGCTCTTCTTCCTCTTCTGCTGCTTCTGGATCAAAGAGCTCCTCATCAGGTATGTACTCAGACTCCCCACTATCATCCTCTTGTTCATGCCTGCACTTCTTGGCCTCAAGATATTTCTGTTCCTTTGGAATCCTGGCCTTTGAATGAATATGAAGGGCATGCTTCTGAAGCTCTCTCAAGTGTTTTTTTAAACGCTTATCTGTTTTTGAGAGGGCTTTACCACTTTTCTCCTTTGTGACAGCTGCAGGAGCCACAGACTGAACATTTTTGGCTTGTGCTTTCTTCTTTGCTCCTTTGCGACGGGATAATTTCTTTCTTTCAGATGACAATTTAGCCTGGTCTGCTAAGTACTTCTCAAAATCAGATGTTTCATTTAGCCTTAACTGTCGTGCTTTCCTCTCTGGCTTCTGAGGTATTTTAGTTCCAAATGGAGTCATCTGACCAGTTCGGATGAGCTCTGCCCACTCTGTTTCCTGAGCAGGCATAAGCATACTGCCAAGGGATGATGGACCAGGTTCTGCAACAAAAACCAAAACACACAGCATGCCTTTAACATCTTCTGTGTAGCTAAAACACAGGAACAAGGGTGTTACACACACTATCAAAATTCAAATACTTCTGAAACAACACACAGCAGCAAGAACTACCATAAAATTACAATTCCCAATGATACAAGAACTCTAATGTACCACCTATGTTGTCAATTGTCAACATGTCACCATGTTCAGAACAAGAAACCACTGTGTTCCCATCTGCAGCAACACTGCCCATTTCAATTTTACTATTGATTTTTCAGTCCTACTCAAAAGCTTGAAATTGGACACTTTGATTACCACACCACAACAAAAATCTCACAAAACACAAACTGTCCTACCATATGCTTCAAAAAAAACGCAACAAGAAAACAACAAACAATAAAACGAAACCAAAAAACCCAAAACCTGTCTTCCTGGCCTCCAATACTAATATGAAAATGATGACTTTTAAAATCAGACTGGCTGCACAGCACTCTGCCATAAAAGAGCACTTTTATGCACACTTACTATACACAAACTGTAATTGGTGTTTGAAAACAAAGGAAAAGAAAAGTTCTTGAATTCAGGAAGCTGAAGGAGAATTGTGCCCTGAAATCTATTATTAGGACCCAGAATTTCAAAATAAGTCTATGAGGATTGCCAGCATAGCTTTAAATGTCCTATTTTAAAGCACTGTATCTATCATATGTTTAATGAGTACACCAGGCATGAAAACCCCTCCATCTCCACCCCTTCCTACTGGAACTGCCCCATTTCTTCTGCTGGGCTCCTCTCACTTCTTAGTTACACTTCAACACACTGCGTGCTTGAGTTTTGCTGCATGAGCCCTCCAAAGAAAATAGGATTTAAGATGCTTTTCTACTGGGAGAAGTTAACTGAAGCTTTGACTCCTTTAAGTGTTGTTGAATCAGGAGAGAAGCATGAGCTGCACAAGATGGGAATCTACTCCAGCCACATGTGCAAGGGTCAAACAGCACAAAGAGTTTTTTCATCTCTGCAAGTAACAATATAACCCAAAGGTGATGAGCAGACACCAATGGGATCCAAACTTGCCCTGCAGAATACTGCAGGTTATTGACTATGGCCAAGCTTAGTTTGCAGAGGGCAGAGAGGAAGAACACCTAGCAAAACATATATATATATATTCTGGAAGAAAACTTGCTTTTAATTTTAAAAATCACACTGCAGCCTGAAAAGAAGAGCACTTCCCTCTTCCATTTCTAGTCATGCTTCCCAACAGTAAGAAAAACCAATTTTGTTAATGCTGATTGATAGCATCCAGCATATAAAATGTAATTCAATCATGATGTTAGTCATCTTTATCAAATTAGCTGTGAAAAAAAAGTTAGGATTTCCAATTTATTAAGCCCAATACTCTAATGTGCCTCAGCCATCCCTACACAGCTGAACACAGATTAACATCCATTTTTTAAAACTTCCCACATGAATATGCCAAGATTTGCAAATCTGCAGGTGTACAGAATAAGTGTTCTTAACTCTCTTTGAAAGCCAACCACTGAAATTTATTTCCTTACTGGCAAAAATCTTACAAAATGTGTTCAAACCAAAAAAAGGCATTACAAAGTAGAACAGAACTTTCAGCCTTTTCCTTCACATACCTTCATCTTCCTCATATTCAATCTCATTTGCTTCATCAGCAAAGTCTGTTAAACCAAGTATTCCTTGAAGACGTTTTTGTTTTGCTTTTATCTTCTTCAGCTGTTGCTCCTTCAACAAGAATTATGTAATTTAATTTTTAGTCTGCTTTATAAATTTGCTAGCCTTTTAAACAACACTTAAATCAATATATTTGCAGTATTTTCAAACAGAAGCTCATATTCAAATATTTACAGTATCACACTTGAGAAAAAAATGTGCAAAAAAAGCACCACCATAATACTGTAGGGCTCCAACCCACAGGAGACATTTCTGGGTGTATGATTATCTTACCATATGGGTATAGTAATGGCTGTTTACACACACAAAATTGATATGCACACTGCATTTTTATGTACACTTATTAAGGCCATTTTATCTGTTGATTTTAGTGAAGGAAGCCCATCAAAGCAGACTGCCGAGATGCAGAGTACACCAAGAGATTTTGTTCATGATTGCAAGACTGGGTTCACAACTACCAAGTCACAAATAACAGCTGTAAGATTCACTAAGATTTATTCATCATCCCAGAAGTTTTGGAATGTTTTGTTACAAAGGAACTGAAATTGTAAATCAGTCCAGCATCCTGATAGGTGTTTGTACATGGTTACTTCAGGAGTGTTCGCGGTTAATTTAACAGGAAAAAATAAAAAGTGAAATTACTTCAAAAGATCAATGTTACAGATTATGTAAGAAATATAGTTTATTACTGCTATGAAAATCATTCTTAGCTAATTATTCTTCTGTTACACATTTTTTTCTGATTGTAGTATCCTCAACAGTGTATCTAGTTGTCATGGTATGATTCCTTGATGTCGCTGGCTTTCCTTTGTGAAACAAAACATTCCAACCAGTAAAACAAAGGGGTAGGCAATGTAACCTTCACATCTCTAACTCCATGCTTTGGAAGTATTTCCTTACCTAGAAAGGCACATACTTCAGTAAAAATCAAATCCATTGCAAAATTCAGGTTATTAGGACCACTTTTATGGCTTATGATTTTCAAAAGGAGATTTTTTTCTTTCACTTCAAAGATGGTTAGCAACAAACTTGCAAGGAGGTCTGAACTTCCCCTGCAACTAACACGTGTGCAAATCTCCTCAAGCAGTATCAAAATAGGCAGAACAGCGATCATTCTTTAAGGGTAAGTCTGGTTTAACACATTTCTTCCTACTATTTCCAGCTACTTTTTTCTAGTCCTTTACCACTGCTCTGTACTGGCCCATCACTTTCTTAATTGGCTAAATTATGAGCACTGTATTATCAGAGTTTCTGAAATTATCAAGGTTAAAAAACTGCAAGTGAATCAGTCAGTGGCAAATGACCAAAGACTGGCCTTCTGAGGGCAAAGGACAGTAAGTTTCACAGTCAGGTTTATAGTCAGAGAAAGTATCAGGGTGAACTTCCAGCAGACAATGAGGTGATCAAGGTGCTACATTCCTGAGTAGCAGAAGTTCTCTTTTTTCAAATCTCTTTCCTACTCACAGCTGTAAAGGTCTATTGCCTACATTACCCTGATGCCAGCTGGATTGCTCTACAACCCCCTTAACTCTCTGCTCTGGCAGAAAAAAGCTGCAGCAGTTTCTGACAAAGCAATGAGTTAAAGGGGCTCACAGAGAGAAGCTATGTGTACTGACAAGACACAGGTAGTGAGAGAGGGTTAAGGAAAAGAACACAGGGAAGGAATAACCATGAGACCTGAGATTTAGTTAAACTACTGAATCATGCCCTAACAAGGCTTGGTCAATTTTCCAAATACTACTTATGAGGGTTTTAATTAAATTAATGCAAATGAATTTTCTGAACTGGGAGATTGGCACTTCAATTTTATATCTTGTTCCAAAACTCAGAATAAAAAAATCCAGCACTTTAAATTCTTTAAATTAGTATGAAACCATTTCAAAGGCAAGGAACAGCAATTTTTTATAATTCAGTCAGTCAGGAACTGACTCTGAACTATATAATTAAGAATTATATAGACTGACTCTGAACTATATAATTAAGAATTATATAACAAAAGCCAAACCTTAAGACAAAGTACAAACTCAGTATTGTTAACAGGCAATTACGGTAATCCAATTACCTTATTATATTTTTGCCGTTTCACAGAATCTAGTTTTCTGTTAATATTTTTGTTGTCAGCAGCTTGAGGTGCAAGTTCCTCAATAATTTTATTTATATGTCTCAGAGATGTTGTACATGATCTGAAAAAAATAATAAGATTGCAATGAACTGGTAAATTCTAGAAAGGAAAAAGCATGCTCTCGATTCTGACAATTAAAAAATTTCAGGAGATTCAACAAAAGACTTAAAAAGCTCTAAAGGTAAGGTTCTGAATAAGCATAATATATTTAAACAACGCTGGAAATACCAACACTTTAAAAAGTTGTACATCATAAAATATTTTAAACTAAATTTTGTGAATAGTAAAATTCCAGAACTTAAACTGAACAATCACTGCAGTATTTAGTACTCAACAGATACAGGTCTGATGATGACAAGCAAGAGTGGTTGTTTTCATTATTCAAGGTAAATAAAACAATTCAAAAATCTAAATGGGAAACCCCATGTTTTCATTTTCTAAAATGGTTTTAATGGTTTGATGCTACTATGTAAGGAAACCACTATTTTTTACCTTTTATGCAAAAAGTAGATTACAAGACAAAAATGCAATTTTATGAGACAGACTAGTTCAAAGAATTAAGAGCACATAAACATTAAACTTCTCCTACTCGTGCACTACCATTTTTCATGTTTCCATATAAAATACGAAATTCAAGTAGAACTACATGCTACAACCTAATGTTTCTGATGTTGAACTCATTTGCAAGGAAGAACACCATCAAAAGCAAGAAACCTAGGTTTGTTAATTCATGTATCAGAATACTTCATATGGACAAACAAATTAGAATCTCAAAGCATTATGAAAAAAGTCAAAGACAACTGATCACAAGACCTGCAAAGCAGCCATTATTCCTACTGTATGCAAAGAAAAGCAGCAAGGAAGTCTCTTCCATTGCCAGGGAGGAAGTTTTTGGGCCACATTTACTTCCAGCTCTAATCTGAATTCTACTGCTGTTATCCTTCCTAGGAGATATATTCTACCAGCTCCCTAGCAATCACTGCCACCCTCACTTCTCCATTCTCTTTTAACATTTTTGAACCATCCCCTTTCTTTCTCACTCTCCAGTTGTGCTGCTTTGCAGTACACCATCCTCTTGCACATCTCTAATTTTGGCTCTTGCTTCCTTGGCACTCTCTTCTTCCACAAAACTTTAAATAACAGGACTTTGGAATTTAAACTGGATTTAACTTCAAACATTTTTATTCTCCTTTTTCTGCTTAAATTTGTGTGTATATTATTGAATCATGCAGCTCCTACCATGAACTCTGTGCCAACAACTCAAAAACCACTTCTTGCCTGATATTTTCTCTAGTCATGCATTCACAGGGCTACAGGATCTTAAGCAATTCCATCATCCTTTACTCATGTCAGTTTTGTTAGTCCCTCTGCTCAAAGTCAGCTACACCTGTTAATTTTCTCAAAAATCAACTTTCAGATTCTCACATTACGTTTTACACAGACAAGATTCTGCAAATCTGCATAAAGCATTTGCAGTCCCTCACACAAGTCTTGTTTTATGACTTGGGGGGAAAGGTGAAAATAGAGGGATAAGAAAAATCATAGGATGCTTCTGAAAGAAAAACAGGAAAACATAAACTAATTAACAGTGCTGGGCATCACTCTTTCAATAACCACATACTCTAACTGTAATGGTTATGCTGCTCCATTCTTTCTCTCAGTAACACCTTACTCATTATGTTCTTCTGCTCCACAACACCCGAAATTAGATTTCAGCGCTGCAAACTTATTTAACTTCACATCTCCACACCCAAACTAGAAAATTAATGAAGTACATATAATTGAGACCTACAGCACTCTTGAGCATTAAAAAAATACCATTAATGCAATACAGTGAAACACACACAGGTAGAATAATTTACCTGCAATAGTTGACATGGTAACTCTATAATGAGACTAGAAACAGAAAGGGAGATCAAAATTTGAAAGATCACTGGATCCTACTCCTCAAAGTCTTCCACTCTCAATAGTATCAATGTTACTTAAGCATTTGATTCCTTTAAGGTATCATTAAGCACTTCTGACAAACACTTGTGATAAGGCTGTTTTGGTTGTAGACAATTATGAGATGGAGTCATCCATTTACAGAAAGAACACAACTCAAAGCTGACGACCCCACAAAACATACAGAACTGAGGAAGTGACACTTTTCCTGACTGTAACTTTGCATAAGAGAGTATAATGCCAGTCTCCACTGCCCAGAAAACAGATGCATCTTGGTGAGGTACCAGACAAAGCAGAAAAAGGAGGTGCACTCTACCCTGCTGTCTTGATGCATGACTAGAGTAGTCAAATAAGAGCAATGAAGCATTGTCTAATGTGGAAAATATTTTCTTCATTTTTAAAAGGTGACTCCAAAGAGTACGTGTGATCAAGCACTTTGAAAACATCTTTTCCTCTTTAAGATTTCAAAAACATGAGACACCAAGTCTCATTAGATTGTCAGTAGCAGAAAAAAACAGTAAGAAAAACCACAATTTACCTTAAATCCTCCAGTACTGACTCATACTCTTTTGATGCATTACCTATTTTTGCTGCTTTAGTGGCTTCATTAATTGCATTATCTACTTGCTGAAGAACTCCTTGCTCCAACACATCCTGGTCATAGACATCAACTCCTAAATCTTTGAGCTCAGCAGCATGTGCACTACATGAGACAGACTGAATCTGCTGCCTGTTGATCTGTAAAAGGGGATGTCCTCTTCTGGGCACCTCCAAAGGAATAGCCATGGAGGTGGAAGCCTGGCAGTCAGAGCTGGGACCTCCAATACTATCACCCACACCATTGTCACAAACGCCATTTTCCTGTTCAGTTCCCAAGTCCTCATCATTAGGCAGGCAATCATTGCTTGAAGTAGTGGCAGACTCTGGTTCTTGGATACTGTCTGGCGGGTGACTCTGGTGTGTTGGCATCCTCTGCTCAAAGGCAACAAAGAAGAAGCACATTATCATAAGAATATCCACACATACAAAGCTCCTCATGAAGACTGTGCCCCCTCCAAAAAGTAAGCAAACCAATAAACATGTTTATAACAAATTCTTGTTTCAAAACACCTCGTAGTCTACTTCTCCATCAGTCCATCCTGCAGAGGCATCTCCACACCAACTTCCACAATCAAAAGAGTGGCCAAAACCTCCCAGAAACAACTATGTTTAACCCTCCTGCAAGACACTGACATGAAGTCAAGTAAGACAACGTGTAAAAATTACTCTCCTTGCCAGACAGTGAACTCAGTCTTGTGTGTAAACGGTCATGCTCTAGAAGACTGTGACATAACAAAAACATACACAACTTAATATACCCAAACACCAAAAATACAACTGTCAGAAACAGGTTAAAACTTGCCACTGAAAGCACCAGTGAGGTGCAGTAGGCCATAAGCTTTAGTTTAACAATTCAGCTTTTAAGTGGGGCATAAAGCAGCTCATTTCTCAGGAGACCAATGCTGGACTGACTTGCTAAGGCAAGCCTGGAGCTGGTGCTGTTCAGCAACCTCTCCTAGCACGGCAGCGCATGGATCTCAGTCCCACCTCACGGTTTTCTCCCACCCGCTCGGAACACGCCCGCACAGGGCTTGGTCCTGCATTCAGGAAACAGGTGCCACACCAGCCCGGCCCGCCCGCTCCGCGGAACCCCGGGCCTCTGCCCGCCTGCCCCAGCGGGGCTGGGGCACAAGTGGCGCTTCACCCACCTCTGCGTGCGAGCGAGCGCTGGGCAAAGCGCGGCTGGGGCGGGCAGGCGCGGGGCTCCGGCTGCCGCCGGGCTGTGTCCGAGCCGCACCCCGCAGCGCAGCGGGAACGGGAGCGGCAGCGGCAGCGGCAGCGCCGGGCCGGGCCGGGCCGGGCCGCACTGCTCCCACCGGCACGGCTCCGGCACTGCGCCTGCGCGGGACCCCGCCGCGCCGCGCGTCACTTCCGCAGCGGCGGGGATGGCGGGGACAGCGCGGGCGGGCCCGCTGCCGCCGTGGGGCTGAGCTGGTGGCGGGAGCAGAAATGAACCGTGTCCCGCCGCTTCCTCTGCCTGTTTACCCCTTCAGCCTTCTGCCTACCCATTCGGCCTCGTGATACTCCCGCATCCAGCTCCCCTTCCTTCGGGCAGCAGAACTGAGCTTACTTGCCGGCAGCCTTGCTCCAACTGTGGGAGGATAAATCTATCTGCTGTCTATGTGTATAGCAGAACACATAGATATTAATAAATAATTCCCAAAAATGTTGATGGCTTTTCCCCGGCTTTATTCTGAACCACAGTGTCAGGTCCTTGTCGTTCCTTCTTTTCCATTAACTTATTGCTGCCTTTTACTGTCTATGAGTCTCAGGAAAACACAGAATCGGTTTTCTAAGACCTAGACCTGAAAGGTCATCGTGCAAATAAAGCAGTGCTACATTGATAAACTCTTCTTTGTTTCCTTTGCTCTGAAATACACTATTAATGCAAATATCCTTTAGTGTTTAGTGACTACAATGAGGAAACTTCTAAATCTTCATTGCCATGTTCCACGTAGAAGAAATGATGTTTTGTAACTGCTGAAAAAATTTAAAATGTGAAGTGCAAAGTCTTTCAGCAGACTGAGGAAGGCAGCAACCAGGGACATTTAAGGACAGAGCAATGTCAAGCTGCTGTCAAAACTAAACTGTGGCATGGAGGGTTAGGCTCAGTTTTCCAGGAACTGATTACTGAAGGTCAAAAGTTAAGTTGTCCTGGAAGCAGAAAAAAAGGGCTTTGTATTATTAGCTAGGAGAGAAGTTCTCAAATGACAGCTGCTTTTTTTCTTAAAGGAGGAAATGGAAGATTTTCCTACGTTAGCAGACTTCTATGGGTTGAGAAATCACGACTGTCAGAGATGGTCACTACTAAGATCGGAAGAAGTGCTATAATCCAACATTAAATAATATTGCATCAAAGCAGGTACATGCAAAATGAAACAGTTACACTGTATCTTGACTGTGACTCCAAGGACCTCAGGCAGAACCTGCTGATAAAGATCCCTCTTGTGCTCAGTATATAAGGGCATATATGGGACTGAAAATGGTCTTCCTGGGAGTGTTCTGAAACCATGATGTCAAAATGTGGGAGTTCCTTTCAGCAGCTCGTCGGTGACATCTGTCCATGAAACACTGCAGACTCCGGGAATGACGTGTCAGTAAAAAGCAAATTGTACAATGAGTCTGGGCAAACTGGGTCAGGCCCACAGGTTGTGTGCATGGAGGCTGTTCAACTGGAGCCTGCTGAACCAGACCCTCCAGCAGCTGAAAATCTCTGTGGCTCCATTGAAGTCAGAGCAGGGACAGATCCCATGGGCCTTTAAAGCTTGTTCCGTGGTGGTCCATCCTTGGTGCATTTGCAACACTGTGCATTTCTTTAACTTTTCAACCTTGACACAGTTTTACCCAAGCAGGGGAGATCTGTACTTTCCCTCTGTTTTCAGCCTCGCCTATTGACTGGAGCAGTCTATTACAAAGGCTGTAAAAGTACAAAATCTGTATTATAAGACAAAATGATGTTATATTTTCAGTGCCGTCATTTTAACATAGAAAATTAATTTCTAATGAACCAAAAGTTCAGGTCTGGTTTTGGTTGCATACACATATGGCTTCTGATATTTTCACATATCATGTATGCATGCATGTTTGTCTTTTGCTGAAGTATTTAATTGCGTTTATGTTCATTTTGTTTTCCTTTTTTAAAATTTTTCTACATGTAGATAACTTCTTGCTGCCACGCAGCTACTCTGCTAAGCCATTTGCAGTGTGGTTTCGTGGGCAGGACGAGTTCTGCTTGTTTGATTAGTTTTTTGGTTTTTTTTTAATGTAACATAGTCACAGTCTTCACCCCCATATGCAAGCATTAGTGATGACAACTGTTGCTGGAGCTGGTTTTGGCAAGTTTTGATATGCAGATATTATGCTCTTTTACTTGAACTAGCAAGACTGGGAGGTTAAACTGTCTTCCCTCACTATCAGCCTTGTGGGGTTTCTGGGAAGGATCCTGGCAGACCATGGGAAGCAGCAGCTCAGAGCTCAGCTGTTGGATCTGGAGGGATGTGAAAAAACTCAAACAGACCCCACAGAAGCTCAAATAGAATAACACCTTGGAAAGGAAGCAATTTGTTTCTGTGACTCTGAATTGGGTAATGAAAAATTAGGTTCTGTAAATTGTGGCCAGTGATTAGTGGGGAAGGGGCAGTGATTTAATTTTTAGTCCGTAATTTTTTCAGTTTCCTGCTCTGAAGTTATTCCTATAACTGTGATAAACACATCCCAGGGATGCACCCAGTATAACCAGTAAGAGCCTACTGTGTCTAAGTGCTGGTTCTTAGCAGGAGATGATCCTCTCAAGCCCTTTGTGCTGGACAGCCTGGCTGTGCTGTTAAGGGTGTGACCTGCTGGCAGTTGACCAAATCTTCATTCTTGCTTTGCAAGTAGGCCTTTCCTCCACAGATTTTGGTATGTATTTTGCCAAACTGGAGGCTAAGGAAGGACTTTGTGATAGAATATATTTACGGATTTTGTTCTGAGGAAATGCTGTATGTGGACTGTGACTGATCACAATGGAGTAAGCACACAGAAAAGCTTGGACTGACTGTCTAGAAACAGCTAATCCAAACCAGTACATTTTCAGAGTTAAGTGACCGTGGGATTTGAGCATCTTTGAGCTCTCATCACACCAGTGTTAAATGCATTAAGGTGACCTGAGATGGCTGAGCCTCCAGGCATGTGACTGCCACTTTTCTTTGTGGAGCAGTCCCAGTGGATGCAGTGTTTTGCTAAATATTTAAAGATGTTCCTCTGTCCCAAAGTGCTTAGGCCTAAGACTTCCATTTATTCATAGAGCTTAAGCCCAGACAGGACCATTAGATCATTCTTTCTGACCTCCTGTGTGACACTAAAAATACTCAGTAACTTCTACATCAGGCCTGAGTCTTGGAGACGAGGTGGCACAGATGGTTTGCCAGGATATCACATTTTGATTTAAATTCACTGAACAATAAAAAATGCACTACATGACTTGGTAGATTGTTCCAGGGGCTGATCCTTCTAGCTATCTTTCATGTAGCCTGAAACACACTAGCTTAAAAAAAGAAAAAGAAAAAAGTCATGTGCTTAAAAGAGAGGCTGTTCTGTTAAACACAGAGGAAGGAAAAACTTCAATGTAATTTTAGAATAAGCCACAACTTTGAAAAATCTTGTGGTTGAATTTCAGAAGAATATACCTTCCCTCACCTGCTTAGACTTCTGAAATGGCATGGACACCAGAGGTTTCACTTAAAACTTCCCTAAGCAGTTATGTGCTTCCCTATGCTCTAGCTGTTCCTAGAAATACTGCTTTTGTGGCTGAGCTGATCAGCTGGCTACACTTGTCCTGCCTGAGGCCAACTTAGAAGCCAAAAATCCCAACACTATTTTGGAGGGATCAGTTAGTCAGGTATGGAGTGTCCTAGTGCCCATAGGCAGCACTGTTCTGCTGAAAAACAGATGGCAGTACCAGATTTTAATGCATATCAGTTTAGCTTCTCTATTTTTCAGTCCTTTCCTGATGAAGCATCAACTGTAGGTCTGAGCCAACACCCTAGGAGATTTCTGTGCTAGTGGTGAAAACGCTATACACTGAGGCACACTGATACTTTTAAAACAAGATGCCAAAACTGTGAAGTTGTGATGAAAATAGATAATAAATGATTTAAAGGCTGCATTACTTCTCAGGAGGGCACAGAATTGCCGGCAGCATTGGCAGAAATGGGAATTCCATCCACTGCAATAAAGCATCTGTATCTCTTTGTACCAATGAGTTGAGTGGCAAGTATCTCTCAGAGCCATGGCAGTGTAATAAAGCTAATATATCAACCTAAGAGAGATGCTAAGCTCTTTGAAAATAATTGTGTAGTTGGCAAGCAATAACTGCTACTCTTTATATTGCAGAGAAATAAAATTGGGTTTTTTTTCTTCCCTCACTCTCCCTGCTGTGGTGCATTTAAAAAATTAAATGCAGAAATCTACTCCTAATGCACTACTAGGTTGGAAAACTAATGACTGCAAATGGGAACAAATTCCAGAAGTGAAGGTTTCTCCCACTGCTTTTCTCTGGTTAGATTGCTCACCTTTTTTATTTCCAACAAATATTGCTAGACAACAGCTCACATGTCAGGAAGTTCTTGATAATACCAATCTTTTAGGAAAGCTCTGTGTTTGTGGTTATTTGGGCTGTATTTTTCTCCAAAGGAATTAAAAAGTGACTTTCTAGGTGAAGGCCTTTTTCTGAGCTTGCAGCCAGATCATTGCTTCTCGTGTGTCTTTGCTACATGTCTTTCATAGGTGTGTGTGCACAATGTTTTTTAAGGCCCTGTATAAAAACGAGAAAAAAATTATAGAAGTTTTAAGAACTGAGTACGCAAGTAATAGGCTGTTGGCATCAGTCTTCTGCAGGCAAAGAGGGAAGACAAACCTGGGTGTTTATTTTCTTTTCAAACCAGCCTTTCACATTTTGGATACTTCGTAGCTGTTCACTGAAAAGCTTAGGACAAGGCTCTGGCTCTTGCGCCCCAGAGCCAGGATCTTCTACTGCCGTCTTCCCCAGGCAGCCAAAGGTGCTGCTTTTCACCTGCTGTCTGCTCCTCTAGGTCTCCTTGCAATGACTGCTAGCACCTGTGATGCTCCCCGAAGCTCGCTGGCAGAGTCCTGCTCAGCCCGTGTTTGATGGTGCCAGGAAGAGAAGCATGATAAATATTTGAGTACTTGAAAATCTTTCACCTCCTCAAAAAATGAGCCGGTGGTGGCCACCTGCTGGCTTTAACACTAGAGGGAGGCATCGCCTAAAAGAAATCACAAATGCTTCCAAAATAGCACAATTTAGAACGATTTATATGTCTTGGAAGGGAACAAAACACTGATTTCTTTTTAAAGCCTCTGTTTTTATTGGACTACATTATGGGAGGCCTCATTTGTTGCTGAGAACGCTCTTGGCCAGAGTGAAATCCAAGCCTGCTGATGAGGTAGGCAGATTCAGCCTGCGCTGCTGTGCTTTGTCTTAGCTGGGCTCTCCTGGGACAGCACTTTGCTCCAGGCCTGGAGCAGTGCAGCCTCTATAAATAGCCCATTGCTGAGTTGTTGTGTGACCAGATTTCGAAGGGTAAAGAATTGTGCCAAAGGATAAAGAACTGTATTGTTTTAGTTCAGATTGACACACATTGATTTTGCTGTCTGGCCTCAGTTTGTACTCAGGGCAGAGGCCAGGAAGATAAAACTATGGTGCTTCGCTCTGTATTCATTTCTCCCTAATTTCAAGCCTATAAGGAAAGTAATAGGGATTGACTTAATGGTGGTGGCTATGTAGGAATGGTTGCTGTCCCTGAAGAGGTTTTCCCTCTCCCTCTTTATTAGCTTGTCTTGTTGCAGCATGGATCCTGTGCCATAAAAATGGGAGGTTGTGCACAGCTCCCTGATTCATGATGGACTTCAACGCCTGTAAACTGCATTTTTCTACGTTGCACAAAAAGACCACAGAAGAATTGGAATAGTTATTTGTCGGCTTCACAGCAGTTGGCAGCAACTCAGAGTTGTATAAAGCATATATTATACTGAGCAGAGAGCTAAGAAGGAAAATGGGGTAAAAGAAAGGGCCCAGGAGCTCATTGTATTCTCCTCAAATCTTTCAATGAGTCCTGTTCAGTGGAGATGCTTATTCTCCTAGGATTTTATCTGCCTTGACTCAGTTGGTGAGCACAACTACACCTAACAGGCAAAGGTGGAAAAAGTGGTCTGAGGCAGTCTTCTCCAGCAGGTGGGAGGGAATGAAACACTGCTGAAGGAGCAAGAGAGGCAGAGCTGAGAGGTGCGGGTGGGGACAGAAACAAATGTGAAAAGGAGATTTGTAGATGGGGACCAGAGAGGAAGCAACAGATGTGAAGAGCGAGGGAAGGCCTGTTTTGAAATCTGGGGACCAGAATTAATTGCTGAGCAGGACATTGCACTGAGATATGTGGGTGGCTGCTTTGAGTGAACTTAAATCTTTGCATTTTGAGGTATGGCACACATACTGAGGAGTTCAGATGCTCAAGGATCACTGAGATGGAGGTCTTGAGAGAGGTCTATTGTCAGAAGGTGCTCAGAAGACACTTCAAATGGATGACAGGAATTTAAAAGAATAATAAAATGTGTAAATTACAGCCGTAAAGACTCTGTTTAGAGTTACTTAAGCTGTTCCATGAATTTATCCTTTAAGAAGTTCCAGGCAGTGCCTCTTGTCTTTTTTGACAACACTTAAAGTGTCCTGAGTCTCCGCTGGAGTAGGACTTTGTACTTTGTTCCTATTGCATCATGCTGCTCCTTCTCATCCCTGGACTGCTTCTAATAAAGGAACTTTCACAGTGTCTGTCTGCAGTTTCATTCTGTTGAATCCCTTGGATACCTCATCATCTGTGTTTCTCACTAAAGGCCTTGAGATATGGTTTGCTGAACGGCTAGAAGAAAATTGCATTGTGAAAGCTGCTGATGTAGTTCCTTTTGCCTTTCAGAACATAATCCAGCAGATTTGTACTTATTATAGAAGATCTCTGTTTAGAGCAAGGAAGATTTCTCAAGGTGCTGTTTAAAACTTCCTGGTTTGTGCTGCAAATTGTTAATCAGTCCATGACAGCATAAATAAAATTAGAGGGTTTAATTAAAACTAATGAATGAGTGAATGGAGAATACACAGCATGTTTCACTTGTAGTGCACTGGTGCTGTGAATAATTAAAATGTCACAGAGTAGGAGATGTCTTAGTAAAATTGTTAGAGCTGCAAAAATAGAGGCCCCCAGACTTTGGTAGTTTGGGAAGGTTTTGCTCTTTAAATTGTTGAAATACATTTATATAAGTTAGAGGGAATAAAAAGATGTATACAACTCTGGTTTTTATTAGTATGGAGTCAAAGTAGGAAGCTTGGTGCCAAACAAACCCTACTGCATTTTGGATAGGTTTGCATGTCTCCAAAGATCTAACTGTGTTCATACCATATTAATCCTACAACCCAGGGGATTAGTTTCCTCTTTTGACTCCTCTGTGACTCTATTCTTGCAAAGTAAACTTATTATTATAGGCTATTATATTGTTGTTACTTGTTAATGTTCCATCTACTCAAATCACAAACATTCTTTTGATTTAAACCCAAACCTGAACCACAGGCTGAGCTGGATTTGCCTCTGGCTCAGATTTGGTTTACATGACGTGGTCAGATACCAGGCCAAGAAAATAATTTTCACTGGACTGTTTTAAATAGATCCAGGGGGCACGAGGTGAGAATTAGAAAGATTGAATCAGAAGAAGCTGATCAGACTGTCATAAAGCTTGGGATTACATACTAGACCCTGAGTATGAATTCTCAGAATAGTAGGAGAACATCTTTCACCTTTCTGCTTTACAGTGGCTTGCTGTTGCCTGTGGTACAATGTGCTTTGCCACCCCTCTGTGACTTATTCTGAGGTTGGTGCTCTCCTTTGCATCTCTGGGCTTTTCCCCAGATCTATTCTGCTGACCCTATGACATCTTCTGAGGCAAGGAGCCTGTTGGAACATGAAATAGGATCTGGATAAATGTTCTGGCTGCTGACATTGCTGATGAAATAGTAATGCCCCTGCAGCCTGCTTTCTGTGACAGAATGACCCAAGGTGAGCATCAGTGAGGGACCTTACTCAGTGTAGGGGTTTCACTGTGTGTGCTGGGAGGTTTAAAAAGTACCATGCTTCCATCAAATGCCTCTAGAGGCTGTGATCTAATGGTAGGCAGTGCTAGATGCGAGTTAGACTGGGGTGAAAAGATAAAAATCATCCATGGGCTATCTATGCTGTTGTATAATCCTAGCTCTGTACCATGAAATTTCTTATGATGGCTGAATAAATATAGAGAATTTCCATTAATTAAGCCTGGTAGGTCAAGATAAGAATGGTGCAAGCTTCCAAGTGGCACTGTGGAAGTGTTTTCCATGTCTGGACTGGGTATGCAAAGCCTCACTACTAACAATAGACACAATATATTCCCTCTCAATGCTTGGCTGCCTGTTTAGCAGAAGATCAGACCAGATTATGACAGTGGTCCCCCTGAGCCTTAAACATTTATAAAGGAAGAAATGGACTTTGCCAGGAACAAAAATGCTTTCCTAGTGTTATATGAAGTATCATTTACAAGTATGGCATGACTCTAACCTGTTCACCGTTGCCTTAATTCTTTAGCATTAACAATCACATGGAAAAAAGGAGTCTCAAAAATCAGAAGAAAAGATTTTGAAGAATATGGTGGGTTTTTTACTTAAATGTTTTCTGTTCCCATATATGTTTTGGGGCTATTTTGGTCCAAAATTCAAATATTTTGGAAGCAGAGCCCTGTGTGACTAAGAAAGAACATAATTCTCCCTGCATATCACTTTGTGTTTGAGTTGAGGGAAATTACACTAAAGAAAATGTGGGCCTTTCAATTATGCTCTTAATCCCAAATATCTGTACATTGTCAAAACAGACTAGATTTTATTTTATGACTCAGACTCAGGCTATAGCATTAAGTGTCTTGGTTACTTGGTTTAAAAAAAATAAAAATTAATAACCAACAATTTGAGTTAATTAGGTATGCTCCATTCCTCTCATAAATTATACTGATTTATGTGAGTTCTTCAACTTTAATGGTTACATTAACAACTCACTACAAATTAACAATAATCACAAGTGCAATTGAGAAAATATCTTCCCACTGGTTACTTTAAGATTCAGTTTCAATTAAAGTGTTTGGCACTCTTTTTCAATCAACCAGAGTTTGGATCCTGCTCCTGGTGACATCACTGTAAATCTGGGGTGAGGTTTTTATAAAGTTAATGGCATTACTCCAGATTTACATAGATCTTGCCAAAAGCAAAATAGAGTCCATCAACTAAAGCATTCCCTTATCTTCAAAGGGAATTGGTTTCATCTGTAATAAAATATCTCAGGGCAGCCCAGGCTAAGCCTTGTTACTTGGCTTCACTGAGCTGCTTTGTGTGAATGAACTTTTTTATATTTGAGTCGAAAAGGTTGAAATCCATAAGCAATCTTCCCTAGCCTACACCAGAGCAGATCCAGGCTCTATAGAGCTTCTACTAAGATGCTTTTCATTATGACAATATGAAGTTAAGGTTGCAAAAGTTTGTTGGGCTTTTCAGAGGAACACATGTAAAAACGTGTATTTCCTAAATTTCAGAGGCTGACAAATATGATCAGAATGTAGCTAGAAACAGGCAGACACAAGTTGTTTGGGACCATGTCCATGCTGGTCTGTTTTTGCAAGGGATAGTTCTAATTAGCTGGTAGTTCTAATAAGTCTCTTGCTGGTTATATCAAACATTTGTTTTTCCAAATATAGATCAATCAGTTACCTTATTTGTTTATTTTCTTAGTTAGTTTTCAAGTGCTCAAAAGGCAGAACTTCAGATCAAGGTTCCTCAATGAATAGTCCTCCATTTTTGACTTAGGTTTGTTGAGTTTAATGCTTGCTACAGTGTAGGGTGTACAGTGTATGCTTTTAGAATGTAGGAGCTCTGGCTTGTATTTTTCCACATGGCTGGGCAGCAATACCCTTGTTTAAGTATCTACAAAAGGTATTGCCATGCTTTCCTTCAGGACACAGTAGGAACTGGGAGCCAATAAGTCCTGTATTAATACGTAGGTCCTTGCTCAATCTGTTCAGTCTGTTGGGACACTTCCCCATTCCCATATCTTGCTGCAAGAATAAGACAAAAGTAGATCAAGAATTGGTTCACAGACTCCAAGTTTTGTTGTAGTGGAAGCTTTGCATTCTTTCCATGTATGGGAATGTTGGCATGGTGCAGCTTTTCCCTCACAGTCAGGTAGGATGTGTGATACTCCTGGAAATGTCTGTCTTGCTGTGTATCAGTGTCAGCAAAGGGAACATGGTCCTCCCAGAACTGCTGGGTGAGGGTAGGTGGCTGCACCATGAGGTGCACTGTCAGGCTGGAGAAGAGATGCCTGGGGGTAGGCTGCTGATACAGCCTTGTCAGCTTTCAGTATGCTTTCCAGATGAGCAGGCTGAGTGAGCAGATCTAGGAACTCATGGCTCCTGCATCAGAAGGAAGCTTGCAAGAATTTTTTCAACATATACATGAACAACCATGGAATGAACGGGAGAGAATTCCTTTGATTGTTTGGGATCCACCTATCACTGTTAGGGAAACCTTGGTGTTCTCTGAATATTTTGGTTAAAGATGTGCTGGTTTACAGTCCGTCTCTCTGTAAAGTTGCTGGGAACAACATTCATTTATAACTGGAAGTGTTATGACAATGTCAAACCTCAACATTTAGACTAAATATCTAATATCTAATATATAATATAATATCTAATATATATATAATATCTAATATCTAATATCTATAATATTTATAATATCTAATATAAAATATAATGACAGCTAAATTTATTACAGTTAAGTCAGCTTAAAGAAACATCAGAAGGCCTGTAGCATGGGTTACATACAACTATGCTTACCCAAACCTGAGAGAATAACATGTGAGGAATAATCTTAGATTCTTGTTTCTGAAAGATAAATAACAGTGAGGAAAGTAAAACCCTGGGGCAGAGGTCCAGAGGAGTTCAGGTATCTCCATCCTTAGTATGTAATTTGAATTGCTCTTGTTGCACCTTGTGTGTTACTGCTCATAGTATTAATCTGATTTTAGACTGTTTATGCCAGCAGGCCGTGGAGCCATGCAGCTGTGAATCAACTCCAATAACTAGAGTAGGATCAATATCTAATTCTATAAAGAAATCCTCTTAAAAAGGGCAGGAGACCGAAGCTGGGATTAATAGAGTCTTCCAGTGTACTCCTCCAATTGCACATGAGAGAGTTGTCAGTATCCCTGATACAATTTACACTGCCTCAAAAACACAAACCTCAGCAAGTACAGAAAGTGAAAGCACTTTTGGAATGATCTGTGCTAGAGTGATTCCCTCCACGACAGGCCTAAGCTAACCCAAACTGATGCTTTTTATACAAATGATTATAAATAGAAGCCAAAATTTTGTCAGACCAATAGTGCAAACTTAACATATTGGCCCCTTGGTGTCATTTGAAGAAAATTAATGCAGGGGGCCAAAGAGACAGAGTCTGCAATATGTAATGCTCCAGAGACATAGCTGAGATTTTGTTCCTAGTGTAGCAGAAATAAATGCTCTTGGCAAGTCATAGGGGAGGAATAAGACATGCATAAGTAAGATTAATCAGTAAAGCCAGCGTCTATCTCATGAGTCATATGTGACATCAAAAAGGCCAAGGTTGTTGCATGTAAATTTGTGCTACTACAGGAAAGGAAAATAACAAAGAATCTCTTGTGCAAATTGTGTTGTAGATTTGGATAACTGGGAAGCACTCGAGAGAATGGGGGCAGGGGAAGGAGTGGGGGCTTCTCTTTCCTCTTTCAGTAGAAAACTAAGTGTGAAATCATGGCCAAGTAAAATCACTGACAGTGCTGCTGTGGCTTTTACAGGGTCAAGTCCTGCACATGGTTTGTATGAACTGGGTTACAGTGGAAGGGCAGAATTTCTCAGCTTTTTCTTTGGTAGACTCCCAGAAGGAATGACAACAGGCCAAAGAGCCTCTCTCTGCTGAAAATGCTAGATCTGTTAAATCAGAGGCAAGAGAATTTTTCCTCAGTGAAGGTCAAACAGGCTTTTGTGAGCCACTATGGTGTGACTGAATAATGAGGGGCTGGGGAGAAAGAAGCAGAGTGTGCCTGACTCTGCAGTTGTGGCCCCCAGGCTGCAGGTTCCCAGCTCACCTCCCCTACCCCTGGTGTGTGCAGAATGACCTGATGCAGAAGTGTCTCTTTTTGTGTGCTCTGTGAGCTGTTTGTGCTGCTTTGCCTCCCCTTGCAGCAAACCACTCTGCTAGCTGTCTGCCCTTTCTGCAAGGACAGGGAGGCGTGAGGGATGGAGAAAGGGATTCTGAAGCATTGTTCTATGTTTCACTCCAAGATTTCCTGGCACAGTTGAACTTTGTGATGGACTAGACATGTTTGTGCTCTGCATCAAGGACAAGTCTCAACCAGGTCCAGAAGAAAGCACATCAGCAGAACAAAAAGACATTCTTTCAGCACATGAGACAGAGATGCCTGGTCTTGCTTTTTTAAAAGATTATGTTGAATGGGACAGATACAAGGTCTTCATCTGTTTACTGCTTTTTTTTTCCCCACTGGTCCCTTCCCCATCAGTTTACTGGGTCTTACTTTCAGGACTTAGGGAAATTGTCAGGCACAAGCCACCCTCACTGGTAATAAGAAAGGGGGCAATGCTTTCAGCACAGAAGAGATGACTGTCAGTCAGTGGAAGGACTGCACTTCCTCTTAGAGAATCACATTTCGAGCTTCTGCCCAGATCATGCAGCTCAGTGGTGCTCCCACATGGGCCCAAGCCTTCAAGGCACAATCTGGCTCTATTGGTTTTGTGGCAGTGGTTGTCTGGGCAGATTCCCCCAGGACTGAAATGAGAAATCTCCTGTACTGAAAACACTTGGGTCTGTCCAGATTGAGCTAAAGTGGGCTCTGCCATTAAGGTTTGTAATGGCTTATATCCTTGGGGAAATGACTGCAGGGTTCAGGACATGCATGAGCAAAGGCTGGCCAAGCAGTTAAGTGGCCACATGGGCATTAAGTGTTGGGAATGCTGGGCACCAGGGCAGCAGGGTGGGTGGATAGGGGTCCCTATTTAATTTATGTGATATGTAAGGCACTTTGGAAGAACATTTGTTTCTGCAGTATCAAAGGCAAGCTGTTAAGATGGACTTTTGTCTTGCTCTCTGTGATTATAATGCTGATCTGTTCCTCTCTGGCAGAGAAGTCTAACACTTCAGGACATTTTCCCTTTTTGTTTAAATACATTTTTCACTTGCCAGTTTCCCCAGAACAGGAAAACAAAGTGGTACCATAATACAATTTAGAGACTGACGACTGCACAGGCAAAATAGGATTCAGTGGAATAAAATCAGAAGGTTAAAGCCTACCCTGCTTGCGCCACAAACTCATCCTGTGAAACATTTCAAAAGGGTTTTGGATACTGATGCCAGTAAGGAAGAAACCATCACCCACATGGTCCTACAAGATGGGGAAGAGCTGGAAGGTGCAGCAGGGCTGGCAGATGAGCCAGTGGTAGTGCCAGCAGGCTGAGCAGCCCCAGCCAGCTGGCTGGCCTGAGCCTGGGGGCCTGCTCATGTTTTGGCTGTGGCAGAGTGCCAGGCTTGCTCCCTGCATGTGCATTTACAAGGAACTAGTGCCCAGTTTATTTGGATACAAGGGGATGCTTTGTGAGCACTGCACCCAAACTGGCATGCAGATAGAGAGCTTTATAAAAGCAGCAAGCCTTAAGACAAGCTCTTGTGTGTATGGGAGCTGTTGGGTAGGAATGTGCTAGCTGTCTGCTACTCACTCATTTATATTAAGTATTTTAAATAGAAAATGCAGACAAGAGGGACTGGCTGCCAAATGCATTGCTAGATAAAAGATGTAAAGATGGAGTTAAAGGTGAGGTTATTTATTATCAGTCATTTAAAGGTTAAAATCACTCTGTAATTGGCTATGCAGTTCCAGGAGCTTCCAAATACACAATATTCTTCTTATATTGGCTAGACAACCTGTCATGTTAAGAACATGCAGTTAAAGCTTTTTTGTCTTCTAGTAATGAGGATGAAAACACGATAAATATGGTAGATCTGTATTGAAAAATCACCATCGCCCAGCCCTGCCCTGCCAAATTGTGAGAAGAAAGTCCCATTCATATGGGTAACACATGGATTTGTGCACTGAAGGGACCTGTTAGATACCCTGAAGTTTATTTCTTAGTCTTTGTAGAGCCACTCTGTGCTGCATGGAGGGAACAAATGGAGTGTGAGCGCTGATAAACTTTCCTGCTCCTGGAGTCCCTGCACAGTGCGAGTGCCCTGGGACGGATACTTGCCCTGGGTTAGAAAGTTCGGTGACTTTTGCCTCCCTGTTTTCTGGTCTAGCTTTGTGTTGTCTCATAGCAGAGACATCCTCTGCTCTGCAGCTGTCATAACACTTGCAAACCACCCACTCTTCACAGGAGCAATTACATGTAACCCAACCCCTTGCCGTGTGTGCAAGCTGATCTCTCCCACTGCCCTAACTCAGAATCCCTTTGTTTTGCAGCTCTGTCACCTCTGTAGCAATCACAGCGGACCAGCTTCATTATTTTCCAATTTGTGCTCTGAGCTCTGAGACCTCAGACCTGCTGGCCTTCTCCCAGTGGAATCCCACTTAGGCAGCTTAGACAGGGTGCTTTTTGCTGGACATTCCCTTGCCTGCCTCTTTTGGAGTAACTTACAGGCTGATTTATCTTTCTCCTAATTGTGTCAAGTTATTTGCAGCCATAACTTTTGCTTCTGATTTGTTTCCTCTTTACCCCATAGCAGAAATTTGCCATAGAGTTTACCTTGTTTGTGCTGATTTATTTTACCACTTGTTGCAATTTACCATGGCTTGTCTTTCCATTCCTGCACTGCCACATCCCCTACTGTGTTCTGGGCCAGTTTGAATGGGGATCACAGGAAGAGCCCTGACAAAAGAGGACCCCTCTCTCTTATGAAATCCAGTTTTGTATTGTTTCCTGTGCTTTTAAGTTAGGAAATTTGCCAGGGTGGGCAGGCCTTTGGGGCTGCAGTTGTTGCCACTGTCAGATTTACTTTCTCATCCAGTGTTTGATTTGAACTGAGATATTCTGATTGGTTGGTTTTTGGTTGCTCTGAAATTTGGCATTTGTACCCACTCCAAAATTAGCACCACTCCTGAAAAAAAAATTTAAAAACTCCAAACACAACTATTAACAGATTTCTTTCTAGAAAAAAATATATACTAAATATTTATGATTGACCAAAACAGCTTTTCTGTTTCTCTGGAAAATTCCATTTTAGCTCAAAACAAAACACAGTCTGTACTGGTTATTTAATTCCTTGATATCACAGACAGTTAATTAACAATTATGGCTGATAAGTTACATTTTTTTGACTTTGTACAGCTTCTGCAAAAAGTCTTTGGAAAATTACTGGAGCTGGAAATGCTCCAGAGACCACATGTCATAGAAGTGGTTCTCCTGTGACTCACTGGAGGAGCTGCTCGGGCAGTTCAGAGCCTTTCTCTTGTCCAGTCAGGACCTGAATCACTGGCTTTGCTCTGGGAAACTGATCTTGGTTACCTGCAGCAGTGTCTTTGCTGTGGGGCTGTGTGTCTCTCTGATGTTTGTACCACAGCCAGGTCCCTCTGACTTTGCTGGAGGTGGACACTGAGTGAGACCTTTCAACCTATTTGACTTCTAATGAGCTTTTCCAGGACGGCACCAGCGCCACAGAATTTGGTGGTGGCCTGGGTCAGCCTCCCTGGGCAAAAGGACAGCATTAATTTCATTTCTGTGCATTCATGGTGTTTCTAATAGACACAACTGGCAATTAGACAAAAGGTAGTGAAAAGGTACTTAAGATTTCTTTCCTGTTTGTGTGGCCAAAAATGTTAGCCAGCTCTAATGAAAGTGTTCCCCAGGGAGATGTGTTTTGCAGTTAAAAGTAGGATTGATTCATAGGCCAGTCCTTGAAATCTAAACTTGGGCATCTAAGCAGGGATAGCCTAAAGATAAGACCAGCTTGGAGTAGGAATCCTCAGCAACATAATTCTGCAGTCAAAAATACTTTCTGGATAAACCAGTCATCTATGGGGCTGCTGACAGTGTCACAGAAATAAGGCACGGATGTAAGCTGACCCTCTCCTGTCCCTTCTGTGCAGAGACACCCAGGACAATGCTGCTGTGTGCATGGGGAGAAAGAGGCTGAAGGGCTGATGAATTTACTGTGTGCCATGCACAGACAACCACCAGGTGCCAGTTTAACACTGGTTTCACCAGTGTGGATGCTGCTCGTCTGTGGGATGGACCTTTGGCTGGGGGGGTCAGTGGTTGTCTAAAGCCAGAATCAGAAAACACTGGTAGCTTAGCTGTGCCATGAAATCACCAGACCAAGAGGTCACTGGTGGGGAGGAAAATGGCACTGAAATAAAGAACTGGGACTGTTGTACTGTCCTCCCCTCAGCAGTTGGCCCTTGGGTCACATTTGTTCAAGCCAAAATTTCTGTCGGGCAGGAGGAAGAGCTGGCCCCGGGCGGGTCTCTGGGTGTGCCATGGTTGGAGTGTGCTCTCCCTGCAGGGCTGTGTGCGCCGGGCGCATCTGCGGTGCAGAGCCGGGATCTGCCTTCGGTTTGATTCCAAAAAGCCAAAGGTTGGCAATCCAGCCATTCTTCTGCCAATAGATGGTGCTCTCCAGCTGATTTTCTGTCTCGAGTTGGAGTTTGGCAGCAGTTTCAAGCAAGTCCTCTCTTATTGTTAACTCCAGTAAATCTTTTCTGGGCTGGGTTGAACTTCCCAATTATGAAACTCAGAGCAGGCTTTTGGAAACCCTTCAGAACAGGCCTGATTGACTAGGCAGATTTTTTTCCATTTGCAATTAAGATTTTATATAAACTTAAACAACGGTGAAACAACAAAACGCATCGTGCTGCATGTACAGTGTGCTGCTGGCAGCCTGACAGCTTATGTCTCCTAAATTATACAGCGATGACCCAGTGCCAAATAGGAACAGAGCATGTTCATAAACATGCTATCAACGAGGTACACAGCATGCTTTGAAACTCCCTGAAGCCTTGAATAATCACATTGTCACAAAGTAATACAACCAGGTGGTGGGTAGATCAGAGCAGGATAGCTCCCTCCTGGCGCTTGGGACCCTTGTATTGGAGACAGAGTTTCACAGCTGATTTAAGCTACCTGGCAGCTGTGCTGTAGGTGAACAGGGGGCTGTTGTGCACCCCTCTGCTGCCGAGTGGGTGTTTGCAGTAGTTATGCAACTGCTTCTCAGTTTTACCTTATTTTTTAAAGTTTTCTTTGATAGTGTTTTGTTTAACATACTTTTGTTGAGAATTATGTGTCTCTTGCTCTTGAT
This sequence comes from Motacilla alba alba, assembly GCF_015832195.1. Taxonomy (NCBI): domain Eukaryota; kingdom Metazoa; phylum Chordata; class Aves; order Passeriformes; family Motacillidae; genus Motacilla; species Motacilla alba. Next base: position 18,645,217 of record NC_052021.1, read on the forward strand.
CCTGGTTGTGTCATCCCCTCTTGTTACTTCTGCCAACTCTACTGTTTGTTGGGTCCATCTGTGTCCTGATTCAATGTTGGTTAAAATTATCAGTGGAGAGTGTCAGCAGGATCCTTTCACTCTTTCAGCAACAATGAGCCCAGGAATCAATTTAGTTTGCTGAGGGAACTGCTGTCAGAACCTTCAGGAATGATGTTCACACTGAGGTTGACAGCAGAATTCCACCTGACATGGAGGCCATAGGAGCAGTCCCCGGATTCCAGTTTTGCACATGGTTGTGTGACACAGCCCAGGTGTAGGTTTTGTGCCTCTGTGGTGTTAAGGATACCAATATGTTCTTCAAACAGCTAGCTGTTGTCTGTGTATGTCACCGTTAGGAAAGGAATATTTTAAAGGACTCACAGCTGCTTATGGGAGGGCAGTATATCACAAGGGAGTGATGCATTGCTTCAAAGACAATGTTCTGCAAATGCTACATCTGAGATTAACTTCCCAGCTGTCTCTTGATTTACTTATAATCAAGGGCATGTGAGCTGCAACTTCCTTCCTTTGCTCTTCCTTGTCAGAAGGACCCGTTTAATGCAAAGCTAGGAAGTGTGACAGGACATTTCTTTATGCATTGCTGGTGGTTTATGTGGACAGCACTCACTCGAGTCACTCTGTTGGAGGTGTGGAGCATATCCTCCTGTGGTAGCTCAAGAGAATGTATCCAATGTGTTCAATCTGGCAGGAGTTTCATATTAACTCCCCTTCCCCCAAAAGTGTTATCACAACCATCTAATGCGATTTTATGGATATAAAATCTTCCCCTGGTTACTGAACTGAAGGGAACATGACAGCAATTTGTTCCGGTTAATAACCAGGAGGCTTAACTTGAAATAAGTTGGAAAGAAAGCAAGATTAAACCAGATGCAGAGAGAACAGAGTTGCAAATTATTGAAGAAGTGCTTGAGGTTTCTTGTGCAGATTTTTCTTAAAAACTAATGTATGTTGAGAGTGCTCTTCAAATCCATGGTGCTTTCTTCTTCCACTGTGAAAGCACAGTTATGCACTGCTGAAAACAGGGAAAAGCCTTGCTTTGAACAGCATGTGTGGGAGCACATGGAGATGGTTGGATTGCACCATTATATTTCTGGAATGAGTTTTTCAGTGGCTATTATAAACCAGATAAACACACACTGCTGCTTTCTGCCGCCCTCCCCAGCTCAAGAGTCAATAAGGAAATAGTCAATCAGGAATAGTCAGTCTTGGGTTTTGCAAGACTGTTTCTGGTTCTTGTAGCCTGTGTTACATTATGAACTCAGGTGAAGCACATAGATTTATACCTTAGTTTCCTTATGTTTGCAAAAGTAATAGATCACAAGGAAGTCCAATAGTTATTCTTGATTTTTTTTTCTCCAGGATGTTGTCTACTTGTTTTCATGGCCAGAATGTTTGCACCCACCTGATTACTTGGTGATGTCCTAGAAGTAATTTGAATGATTCAAGGACCAAGAATATGAGTTTATTGAGGGAAAATTTTCTACACAGTCAAGTCTTGCTTGTGCTTTGGTTTCCATGTTAGGGAGCATCAGTAACATATCCTGGAAGAATCTAAAGCACGGATCCTTGCTAATGGCAAAGCCTGCTCTTGGTGCAATTGCACATTAGGGTTTCCATTGATTGCAGCTGTGCATTGGCCTGAGGCACGAGGCTGGTCACTACCTAGAATCAAGAGAATCTGGGGAGGCTCAGATCATCTGTTCAGAGGCAGATGTTAACAGCAGTGTGTAGGTCCAGAAGCCAGAGGGTGTTGACAGCTGACTTGGGGTTGCATCTAACAGCAGAATTTTTCTAAAGCATTGGATTGATGCCTGAAAGGGAACCCCAGCTCTGGTTGTGCTAGCAGCACATGAGACCAGTGCTTAGCTCTGTGTATATTTGCTGTTACCTCACAAGTTCACTGGTGCTGCTGTTCTGTGTCAGAAAGTTTAATACATCCCAGAGCACCCCATCAGTGTCTGGGTACTGGAGGCTGTGTGTCCACTTTGCAATGTTTATTTCTGTGAAGCTGAGTGGGTGGTAGCCATAAGAAAGAGGCTTCACTGACATTAGAGTGGTTTCATGTTTTTCTGACGTGCTTCTTTCTCATGTCCAATTCAACAGTGGAAAAGCTCCTCTCACTGGAATATGGTTTGGGAGGCATGGGGGCACATCCATCTTCTCATGAACCTCAGTCTTGACAGAAATTCACATGATGGCTGACACAGACTGGCCAAGAAGGCTACAGAACTCTGCCTTCCAGAAAGCTGTGTATTAGCGATAGCAGCAGCAGCAGATAATTTAAATCCAGCAATTTTATTTTCTGCCACTGCATCTCCATCGAGGGTTATGCAGTTGCTTGTTTTGCCAGCCCAACCACAATTTGCCCTGGTGGGATCTAGCCAGCATAGAGCATTCCTGGTCTCCATGGATTCTGCTAGCTCAGATCCTGTCTCAGCTCACAAAGTTTTATTGCTATCAACAGATTCAGACATTTTGTTTAATCATCAATTTTTTTTGCTTCACAGGTAGGAATGGCCAGGATTACTTGGCTGCTATGGATCTTCCATTTGCCAATTGTTTGGATGAATTATAGATATTAGTAGGCCTGCAAAAACAATTTCTTTCTTCCAGCTCATTAAACCATTTAGCATTGCATTACTCTCCAGTTCACATCATATATATAATAATATGACCATCTCTATTTGTCAAGAACGGAACTTTTACTGAAACACAAACCAACGATGGCTTATTCACCATTAGCAGTATGGGCTATTGTATTTATTTAACAGGAGGAACATAAATCTAGGTGGAAGAGTTTTAGGAATGTTGTGGGAAAAGAACCTTTACAGTAAGGCCACCTTCTACTGTACATTTGAAGTGGTAGCGCAAAAAATAGTTATCAAACAAAAGGAATTCACTGTCCTTTAGATCATTAGAAGTCCCAGCTGCTCCAGGCAAGGCCATGAGTAGAAGTGTGATCCTTCCACTCCTCTAGTGGCTGTTCTGCTGCTCCCTGTGCAGCATGGTGTGGAGGCAAAGACAGGGAGGGTGGAAAGTGAAAGAGACATGACATTTATCTGTGGGCATTTTGTATGGTGGGGGAGACGTTTTCTGCAGTGTGTGTGTAATGGCTATTGAGTGATGCATGCTGTGAAAGTGGTTTTCAGAAAGCTTCATGGATTACAGATTCTGCAGTGCTCCTGAAGGTTTGTTTCCTGAAATGACATTTTCCCCACTTTGTCCATCCACTCTTTGGGAAAGAAACCAAAAGATTTTTAATATTGCTAAGAAGCTGTCCATGCACATAGGAAATCAAATTTGTTAGTGGGGTTTGCCTGTTATAAGAATGGCCTCATTCAAAGAGGTATGGTAATTCTGTGGCTCATTTGATGAAATTGTTATTCTCTTTTCCTTTGGTCTGCCTCTGCTGGGGCACTCTGAGCATCAAAACAACCGAGCACATTCAATTGGTAACCTTTGCTGCAGTTGTACTTCAAAGTTGGTTGGAAATCATTTTGCATGAGAGTTTGTATTTAAGGTGGAGTTAAGAGCAGAAATAAAGTGTGAGTGACCTGCAGTTGAGAGCAGACTGGGATGAGGGCTGTGTCCAGGGAAAGGTCTCTGATACTGACATCTGTGACACAAACACAGACTATCAGGTGTCCTGAGCTGTTGAGGGAGTCTGTGATCTCCTTCAGTACGTGACTCAGATTAGTGCTGGACACAGAAACCATCAGGGAAGTATAAAGAAATAGTCATTTATATATCCTGGCTATGCTTTAGAGAGGGCATTTAGATTAGGAAGGATGAGGGAAGGTGCAGCTCAGAGTGCCTCTAGTTCAAGGCAATTAAGAGACAGCTAAGAGGTTATTGTGGTCTGTTGGAGAAAAGGGGAGTGTGAGGAACCGAGTTGATGCAGGGAATATTTTGAAGTGTAATGCTTCTTCTTGATTCCCTTCATGCTTCCCTCCTCTTCCCCAGGGTCAATTCTACTGGCATTGTTTTCCAACAGAAAATCTAAAGTTCAAGAAAACTACATTTTCCAACAGTAGGATACTGATTAGGTGCCACAGTGGCCCATCTGCCTCTGCAACTTGACCCAAAAAACAGAGTTTACAGTTTCACTGTAAATTTTTTCACTCAAGCTCAACTTTTTCTTTTCTAAAAGGGTAACAGGTCATTGTTCAGGAGGCAGCGACTAAGTCACCAGCCTGAATGTCTTTCTACATTCAGTCCAGCATCCATGGAAAGCATTGCCTGACCCAGCTCCATGGTGGCTGAAAAAATACAGAGGCTTTTTAAAATACAGAATGTGGTGTCTCATATATTTCAAGCTGCAGTTTTTCTGGTACAACAGAAATACTCTGTGGGGACAAGTAAGCTGTGTAATTTTTAAGTAAGATTAATCAATGTCCTTTGCTCCTACTCACTGAGCCATTCTTCACCTTCAGAAACACCATGCGGTCGCAATCTGCTCCTCAATCCATCCTGTGGCTGGTTCATGACAAGTCTCCAAACCTGCAGTACATCACTAGCTCTGGCAGCGCGTGGGTAAACATCCTCTGAGAAACTAAAGCATGGGGCTGAAGGAAATGCCCTGAGTTTTTGTTGCTGGGGGAACCAGAGAGCTGTTTAATCTTGCATTTCCTACATGGAGAAGTGGTCAGCTGTGACCCAATGTTACTGTCATCTGGAAGATTTGAGGCTGTTTGCTAAGTCTGGTGTCTGAACTGGAAGTGAAAGGGATACTATGCAAACTGGATCTTTCGATTTAGCAAGAGCAGGATTAGGACAGCTGAACTGGAGATCCTAGATCAGAGGATGCCAGATAGGAATGTAGCTCTTCTCTGCAGCTGCCTTCATGGTATCTACAGCCTGACCTCTGGGAGAGGACCTTGGCTACTATGTACAAGTGTCTGTGAATTCAAAAGAGTATCAGAAAGGCCAGGCAGGCCTGGCTGAAGTGCTGCCAGTACTGGTAGTAGGGTAGCTTCTGTCTCAATCACTTGGAGAGGTGTCCTGCATGATTTAACTTCACAATGTGATGTTCAGATAAAAGATAGAGTTTTGAGTGAGAGAGCTAGACATGCTTTAGGCCTAGGTTTATGAGATCAGTAGTTGTTTCTATTGCCACAGGTTTGCACCTGCCTGGCATGGAGTAACCACTCAAGACTTGCTAGAGGCTGGAGAGGTCAGAAGCTGCTGGGAAGGCTCTGAGCTGCCCTGGGTGGTGCTGTGAGAGCCAGGCATGCATGTGCTCACGCACACATGCTGGCCAGCATGCTGCAGAGGTTCCCAAAGGGCTGAGCAAAAAATAACTTGAAAAAGGAAACGGTGTTGTTGAGAATATTTTCAGAATGCAAAATAAACTCTGATCCAAGAGAAGGTATTGCTTTGGAAGGAAGCCAGAAAGCAAATACAGCCGTGACCTGCAATGACCACAGCTTCTCTCTTCTGATCCTGCCTGCCTTCTGGCCTTCTCAGGGAGTGCAGTACTGATTAAAGAGAAGTCCAGCCCGTTCTCTTCTTATTTATCCCTACAGTGAGAAGATCAGATGGTCAGGATACTGGGGCTGAGCAGTGTCTCGGCTTGGTGAATAAAAAGCCTGGAAAAAAAATCCCACCCTGCACTTACAAGCTTCCTCTTGTAGGGAGAGAGAAGGAATGCTGTAGAAAAATGTGCTCACTGAACAAGAGCAAAATAGGTAAGATCTGCCACTTCTCCAAATACAAATTGACTGTACTCATTCAAGGATATGCTTTTTTTTAGTAAGAAAGAGCCATTTTTATTAAATTATGTCAAAGAAGTTATCTTTAAGATTCACAGGAAAGGGGAAGTGTTACAGGATTCATTCAGGATTTTGTCCTAGGAGTAAACCAGTCTGTAAATATTATGTAAGCAATTTCAGTCTGCTCATGCTGCTGGAGTCAAAGCAATGATGTGTCCTTGTAAACAGACTGATGCACCATTTTCTGTGGTCAATGGGATTCTCCCTCTTGATTTAACAAGGCTTAGACAACATCTTAGCTTTTTAAATTAAGAGTGCAGGGGAAAAAAGGCAAGATAAGAAAGACCTCATTGGAAGCAATTAACTTGGTGTAAAACTACAACGCTGTAGTAGCACATCTCAGCCCCTTGAATTTCTTGAAGGGACTCCATCTGAAGTGATAAACAGTGCTCTTTCTGAAGCAGCAGTATTGCAGGTATAATGGTGCCTGTTCTGTCTTTCTGAGTCACTCCTCTACTACTCTTCTGAAGGATGGCCTTCACTGGAGAACATCTAATTTCCACAAAGTTAATACTCCTTGGCCTTCAGTTGTGCCCCATGGTGGGTGCTCCATTTTCCATGGCTTTTAGAGTTGTCTCTCCAGTGCTCCATCACTGGAAGAAGTGGGAGATGACTTTTCAGAAAGCCTGGACTTAGACTTGCATATTTCAGCTTTGACTGGCCTTTGCACCTCCAGACATGTCTCAGGAGCAGGACAGGGCTGTACCTAGTGGTCAGAGAGGGACTTGTAGTTAGGAAGGGTGGTGGAAGTACTTCTAGTGAGTATATGAAACAGTTGTTTCGATAAGACACCTTTTAAAAGATAATCTCAACATGAGCAGTTTTGTCTTGATGACAGCACAGGTAGGTCAGGCAGAGTGTTTTGTTACCTGTGTTCTGGGAGTTAATGGAGTCAATGACTTCAGAGCCCTGACAAACAGCACACACCCAATTTTATAGGAACTAATTAGCCACCAATGCAGCAGTGTGTTCAAAATTATATATTCCTCTCACTCAAAGAGCTGCCCTTGTTTCACATCTGTGTCTGATTATACCTCTTGAACTCAAAGGCAGCTGTCTAACAGGTTCATTTTCTGTAGGAACTCAGGAAATTACTCAGGAAAGCCACTGACACTACCTACCACTTACTGCCAGATCTCTTTCACTCCTCATGTGAAGAAGCCTGTTACTGGGAACTGCTGGCACGCAGCGTGGTCCATGGCAGCCTAGCAATTAGAGTGGAATTTGTGAAGAATGATTGCAAGAGGCTCTAAATGTTACCAATTGATGTGTATTCTTTTGGCTTATGGAGGAGTCCCCAAAGACTCTGGCCCTTCCCTCCCACTGACAAATAACAAGGGATTCTACAAATCCCATTGAGATCACAATGGGATTGATTAGGTGTAAGGGAGATAATATATGAAGGAGGATGTAAAGTGATACTTGCTTGCAGATCATTAGTATAGTGAGGGACTTGATTGCTGTAATATTGACTCAAAATGTTGGCATTGGTTTTTCTGCATGAAGCAGCCTTTGAAATACTGCAAAAAGGACTGCTTCTCTTTTTATTCCATTTTAATATAGAAAAAGATAAGTGACTTGGAACAACTGAAACCTGAAACTCATTCGTTGTCTGGTTATTTTCCTGATAAAAATGAATTGAAGGACTAAAAGTGATTTCTTAAGTGCTTTGCAAGAATTATACAGTAATTTCTTCCAAAGGGCATGTAGCCCACCAGAGTTGACTTGAATGAGAATTTAGGGCTTCTGATGGTGTTGGTTAACTCATCCCTTTAATTCTCAGTATAATGCTTTGGGCTATGATTTCATCTGATTTCAATGCTAAGCAAGAGTCAATCATGCCAAAACTTGTATAGGAAGCAGACAAGACCAGGTGTTTCTTGAAATGGTGTTGGTTTATTGAGATATTTTATTCATTAAATCAATGTCCCAGCAAAGTTCTACCGTCACTGTGCTACTGAAGTTGCTTGGTGGTGGTTTAAACACCAAAGTCTTGTTTTTCTGGTTAAAGGAAACATTTTTTTTTTAAAGCATAGCATTGTTTGTTTGTACATCAATGTACAAACAAAGGGAATAATCTTTAGTAACTTTTCTCATGTGTTTTCTTCTTGATTTTGGCACTCTGTAGCTATGACAATGCTCTGTGATTCAGAAAAGGAACAGCACTCTGGCAGTGTAACCCTCCAGGCTGAGAAGGTGTCTGGAGACATGTCATTTCTTACTGCAATGTGTGATGTTTAGCTGCAGAGATTCGTACGTGTGTCAGAAAAGATCTGCTTTTCTGGCTCCTTCTACCTCTTTGACTTTCATTCCCTTTTGGCACATTGCAGTGTGTTAAAATTACTGCAGTCTCAGGCTGGAAAATGGTGAGGCTGTACCCTCAGGGGCAGCAGAGGAAAGCTGATGTTTGCATGGCTGGCTTTGCAGATTGTCCTTAGCATGACCCGAACTGGGGAGAGATGTCAGAGCATGGGGCAATGACACACACACACTCCTCTGCAGAGGAGGAGGTGAAGGTTTCAGGCTGTGAAAGCCAGGCAAGAAAAGAAAGATGTGTGTTCTTGGAAGAGTCTGATGACTTACCTGATCAGAGGCTGTGTAGACCAGAGGAAGGCAAGCCCAAGTGCCCAAAGAAGAGATCCAGAAGAAAACAGTGTTGTTAGTTGACCTGTGTGTAACAGATGCTGAAAGTAATAATGGCTCTACTGTTTGGGTTGAAAGTGTGTGTTTAAATCCTTCTCTTACTACTTTAGTGGTGCAGGGGCTCTGCCAGGAACAGCTCCTGCTGCCCTACCTGTTTGAGCCCTGTGTACCACACCTTGGCTCTGTGTGAGGTTGTGGTCACTTTCTACAGAGACAGGGGACTCCTGCCTCCCTGTCTGATGTGCTGAGCCCTACTGGGGTCAAGTAAAGGGAGAAACATAGCAAAAAAGATTTTGTGGATCCAGTAACAGTTATCTGGCTTTTAAAGCTTTCCAAGATTTCCTGGAAGCTAGAGAGCTGTAATCAACCAAGTCTGAGCACTGGACAAATGCACTGCAGTGTTTGGGTTGGTTTCTTTTTCCTCCCTCTCTTTTAATTTAAAAATTATTTGTTGGAGGAACAGACTAAATTAAATCAAATTGCCAAAAGACCACAGGGGAGCTCTACAAGGCCTTTCTTAAACTGAGTACATAAACTTTAGCTCCCATTGGTTGGGCAGCTTTGGAGTCTTTAATCTTTGTTGCTGTTTATTTTCCATAGCTGTCACTCTCTGTAATTCTAATTATTGGTTTTGTTAGTGGAGTCATGAAGTGTCCTGCTGGCTCAGAGGCTGATGCATGGGAACCTTAAATTGACTGACTGAGTCGTGACAAGTGCATATCACTCCAGTCTCCACAAACTCCTCTGCAGGAATTGAAGCAGCCTTAACAATTATTTGGCCAGCTGAAAAGGAGACAGTACCAAAATTAATAAAATGTGTTTCTGTAAAGCAATTTCCTTTGCCTTTCCCTGTCCTATTTCCCTACTTTATTTCACCTTTTGTCCTCTCAGAAGTTAATTTTAAAATTAAAGAATGCATGCTACATGATACAACTTTGGGTTTTTAAGTGAGCCTAGAGCCGAAATCAGAGAGGCAGTGGGAATTCAGTTTGACCTCAGCACTTGCAAAGCACTGAGCAAGCACACGGACATTGTAGAGTCACCCAGGTGAGCTGAAGAGGTAGAGTGACATTGCAGATGGCCAAAGGTTGCTGGGTGGGGCTGGATCTACCAGCTCAGTAAGATGGGATGTGCCCTTCCTCAGTAGGCTGTGCACCTTGCAGTGTGCACCAAGAGTGTCCAGAGGGTGCCACTTTTCTGGTAGTTTTTTAAGGTCCATGTAAATAAAATTATTTCAGACTCCTTTCAGAGTTTCCTTCAGAGAAACAAACTTACCTAAAACAGTCTTTTACGTTTCCTTGCAGACTTGCAAGGGGAGGTTGAAGACTAAGTGTGGTGAAGGGGAATGGGAGTTATATGGCATCTTCTTGGGCTGACAGCCTTTATTGCTGACCAAATAGCCAGTAGTGAGGATGAAGACAGGATGATGTTGACTTCATGTGTGAGGGTTCAGCAAAACTGCATTGGATGAGGGTGAGAAAGGGTAAGGGGGTTTGCAACTCAGAGGATCACTGGACCACAGCTTCACAGTGACCTTGACACTGGTCCCAGCACTCAGTGTGGACATGCTGTTGACTTAGGAGTCCAGCCTTTGCTTTCATCCGTGGCAGGGGTTGGTACATGCCTGCATGTTGACTTTTGCAAATGCTAACAAATCCCATAGTCTTGCAGTGTGCTGCTTTTGCTGATGGCGTGCTACCAAATGTAGGATGCTCCTACTAGTCCAGGAACTAGTACTGATGTGACAGGCACTTAATTATCACATGGAACTGCTATGACTGTAAGCAGGCAGAGATGTAAATCTGAATGAGTATCTCATCCATGGGCAGTTATTTGCCTCATGTATCAGTGTGACACATCAAATGCTTTTAAATTCTCAATGTACTGATGTGTCTGGAGGCAAATGAATTCCTGCCTGTCTGTACCTCACCTCTTGGCCACAGCATGAAGATATTTGCTAGGCTCAGTCCATCATACTAAAATTGCCTGGGTTGTCCTGGCTGTGTCTCCAGGTACAGCTATTCACCCCCCTGTGAGTAACTGCAGGTTTAGCCACGGGCTCCAACAAGCTATCACCCATTCCTGGTACAGGACAGTTCAGCAAAGAGGACTTTCCAGCAGCTAATGTCTGCACCCCACTCATAGTCCTGTGTCAGGACAAGCAAGATCCCACATTTACTCCTGCTCTAGTGGCTGTATGAAGTAGGCTTGTTATTTTTTCAACTACCAAAGCATTTAGGGATTCTCAAGGACTCTGAGGGTTAACCAACAGAATACTGGATATCTGCAAAGAACTTTTACCTGAGATTAGTTATTTTCCTTACTTACGTGTTGAACATGAATAGCCCTAGGCAAGCTGTGATGAAGGGCAGGCTGGACAAACAACTAATGCTGCTAATATTGACCCAGAGCTCCATTTAGCTTTGCAACCCCCTTTAAAGGGAAGCAATCAAAAGAAATCACTGTGAGATCCTGAAGGCTGCTTGTTTGTTTTTTCACATGCTGCTCAGCTTGGGAGGTGAAAATACCCATCAGTTTGATTTCCTCTTTCTCAGACATTGGTCAGAGATGTCTTGATTCTTGATGGCTTTGCATTTTCAGTGCTGGAAGAGCAATGTTGAAATAAACCTCTAAGAGTTCATGGAAAACATTCTGGTTGAAGAAAGTCTGGGGCACTTTTTAAAGGTTTTTTTTTTTAATTATGTTTTTTAAAAAAGTTTCCAGGTCACACTGCTGAGCTTTGTTTTAAGATTTTTTTAAAATAACTGGGCTATTCCTACATGTGATTATCACTCATCACCTCTGGTGATGCACAGATTGTCTAGCAGGTAATTTTCCTGAAAAAAAATCTGAAATCTCCTAAGTGGACTTTGGAAATCTTTTGCAGCACGGTGGTGTTTTCTAGACAGTGGTATATAAATGCCATTTCCAAGTGTGACTGCTGTTATTATTCCCAGATGTTCCAGCCCTTTAGTTGCCTAAATATAGCTGTTGGTGAGGAGTTTTAGGCATTCAGGGCAGAAGGTCAGCTTGAAAGGGACTCAGGGTTGTAAAGTAAGCAATTTCTGGATTTTCAGCCTTATCAGCTCTCACTTTGAGTGTGATGGGAAAGCCTTTAAGCTGCTTTTGTCAAGCTTGGGAGATAAAACTGGCATTTCTGGGGTCTATCTCATAGAAAAAAATGCTAAGGTGTGTGTCAGTTTGGGTCACAAGTTCCATTGGTGTAAATTTGTCTCATTGTATTGACATAGTAGAGTAAGTGTGATTTCCTCTGGATACTCCTGGCAGCATTGGTAGAAGAATTTTAACTTTAAATGGGAAATGTCAGAAATAGAGTCACCTCCCCATCTTGCCATGTAGGGAAGGAGTAAGTGAAGAGATAATGCCTTCTTTGGAGCCAGGACATTGACATCCTTCATTTGAAGGAACAAGCCTGGGCTGACGTGGGGTCAGCAGCAGAACTTTGGATTTCAGTGAGTCTGAGGGAAAGCTACACTCAGTCTGATGAACTACAGCTTGATCTTGTGTCACACTTCAATATTTATGTACTGAAGGCTCTTTGTTTAATGGCAAATATTGTTCTATTCCCATCATGACTGTCACGTAGCCATCTGTGTTAGCTAGGCTTGCACCTTTTATGTGTCATGAAAAATGTGCATATTGTAGTTTGATATGCTGGAGCATAATAAAAAGGTATGTGCAGTGAACAAAACTGTAGGAAAAACAGGTTGTGATCTTGTCAGTAAGGAAGGCAGTGGATAGGGGCCCAGACTTGGCCAAAGACCTCATTCTGACTCCTACATTAGAAGAGCACTGACTCTGTCCTTCTTACGTGCATTATTAAATCTGAACCTATGCTTTTATTTACCATTTCTTGTCTCATCCACTTTTCAAGATTCTTTTTTCTTTCTTGTTTAGTAGTCATTCTTCAGTTTATTTTAAAATCTCTTTTTGTAGAACCGTAACTGGACACTTCCTACCTGACCCTACCTCTTCCTCTTGCATCTCCCTGTGAAACAAGGCAACTTTTCACCTATAAACCAAGAAGAGTTAACCAGGAGCATCTGGCAGAATCACATACTTTTCAGTTAAAAGGTTATGTCAAACTCTCTATTTTCTACAGAAAGTACACATTTTTCATATGCTCTAAAAACTTCACTACTCAAGGACCTGACTTCTGTCCAGAAAAGAGTTCTGACAATTTTTTTCAACCATTGCTAATTTTTCTTCATCAGGAATTTTCAACCAGTCCTTATTTTTCTTCATAAGGATTCTATTTTCTCCTCCACCACTTCTCTTTCTACAGCCTCTTGAGCAAAATAAAATCCCTATAAACATTTGAGCACTAGATGAACTTTCCAACCTATGGTATTTGAGTGGATTAAAAATAAGGTGAAATAAGTTTGCTGGTGCCCTATTTTTGACAACTCTGGCCTAGACGCTTCCTTTATAGGTCAGTAAAAGCCTTGTTATATGTTTGTAGAGTCAGCAGAAAAAGCTGGCTTTCCTCATAGCCTGAACCAGTGCAATTGTGAAGCTTTCTGAAGTCACTGAGATAAAGACCAGGCCCTGAGAGAGAGCACGAAAAATTCACTTATATGCACAGCTCCGGCCCTTGGACACATCAAAATATTTTTAACAAAGTGGTAGAGGGAAAAATGATAGAATCCTGCACCTCCATCCGGACCACACCAGGCAGCTCAGCATTGCTCTTGGCTGTAATGCTGCTGCCAGGGATGAGTTCTGGAGTGTCCCCACCACAGCACAACATGCAGCACCCTCACCCAGCCAGCGAGGGCACCTGAGAAGTGTGCCAGGTTGGAGAATGAAGAAAGGCTGTGCAGCTCTTTCTTCACAGCAGAGGGCAAGGTTCCTCCACTCCTCCTCTACCTGAGAGAAACCAAAAAGTACCTATACATGTGAATATTTTTAGGCCAGTAGCTTCCTTCCAACTGGTATCTAAGAACCACAGGTTCGATCATGGTGGGGGATATGCCTGTAATACTTGCAGGGCATTGTGTAGTTTTCAGTCTGTCTCTCTTTATCTTGCTTGAACAGCTTAATCTGGTTTCACCACATTTCTTTTTCCAGCCTGAGCTTTTTCTTGCTTGCAGGGTATTGTTGCTCAGGAGGGCTAGTAGGAGAATAAAACCCAAGCTGGGGAAATCGTCTATTTTAGGCCATAGTCTATTTTAAATAGACTTACTCCCCGGGAGAAAATCAGTCCCTAGTCAGTAAAAACAGTTTCTAGGGTACATAAGATGAAAATAATTTCTCTGTGAGAAGATTTCTGGTAATTTAATTACTACTAACTACCATCCAGCACTGCCAGCAGAAATGGTTGTAGTTTTCAACTGACTTGCTGTAAAGACTGAATCAGGCATGATGGTAAATTTAATATATTCTGCCTTAGTGATTAGCATTTGTGTTCAACTTTGCAGCCTTTAATGGGAGCTCTGTGGCTCTGTGTGCTCTGGTAGCACTGGTTTCCATGACAGCTTCTGTGTCAACTATTTTTCACACATGCTTTATGACTCATTGTACAGCACGTGTTGTTTAGTTTCAAGGCCTGTGCTACAGTTTTCAGGAAACCTGTGACTCTTTAACATCTACAGTGCAAGAAGCAATTGCCAGCCGTGAGGAATGAGAGAACAATGAGCAATCCGTATAGGAAAGGTGGGGAAAGCACGCTGGTATGTTAAAAATTTGGATTTGTCACACCAGAATACAGCTGGCAGAAGTGACAGGCTCAGGAGAATGTGTGAGGCCTTGGACTGGAAGGAGCTGATTGTTGGTGTTGGTTTGCTGCTGCTTTTGCAAAGTCTCCAGCATGAGATTTTGAATTTCTGTCACATTCTTTGAACCCCTTGTCTAGCACTGCCTGAGGCTCTCTCTTGTGCATGCCTTCTTTGTTCCCATGCCCTGTGTGTCCTCTATGAAAAGCTTTTCACTCGTGCCAGAAGGACATTTCTAAAATTACCAAGGAGAAATTGTGCCAGGCGGGTACTTTTAAGCACGCATGTGAGCCTTGCTGGGTGAGTCTTGCTACCCCAGATGAGGTCTCACCATGTCCATGCTGGGAAACCTCTCCTTGGAGCAGGAAGGTTCCCAGCCGTGTTCTTATTCCCCCCAGCATACAGGCAGCTTGGGAAGGACAGTGGCTGCAGCTTTTTCTGGGGGGTTCCCATGCTGAGAGCCTCCCCCTGAGCCCACGGCAGGAGGGGTTGGTGGGGACACGTGGCTGCGTCTCTGGCAGAGGCTGCCGTGGACACTGTCAGGGTCTGAGCAGGGCACAGGCTGCGCTGTGCCGTCACAGCCGAGCACATCACTCGCTCTCCAAGGATGACGCACCAGAACATGGAGGTCAATGAGAATTTGCCTCAACAGACTCTGAGGGAAGTAAAAAGGCAAGCCTGCAACGAGGCAGTGAGCCCGGGTTGGGTGTACGTGCTCTGCCTGAAATAGAGCAACCAGAATTGGAAACTGTCCTTTGGCCAAGTCCCTCAGAAAGGAGCTCTCCAGAGCAGTGTGAAGTGCTGTGGCCCTTGCTAGCTTGGAAGGGAAAGCCTGCCTCTGCCTGCTGCCTCCCTCAAGTAGAGCCCGACAATTAATTCTGCAGCAGGAAATAGGTGGGAGATTAACAAAGGGTTTGTTGCTGAGCGGATTGTGTGGCCCCGTCAAAAGGAGCTGCAATTCCCACCCAGCCTGATTATTTTTGCCATGGACTAGCCCTGTTACTTGCTTCCCCTTTCAAGTAAGGTTAACACCTTCAAAAATTCGGAACTTGCTAGAGACTTGGAGTCTGCTGGAGAGAGTGGTTTCCGCCTCTCCTGGGGATTTCTGCTCAGTGTTAGGAGTTGGCAGGGTTCAAAGTTGGAAGGGATCCTGGTCTTTAGACTGAGAGGGGGACAAAGACAACTGACAAAGAGCAGTGTTCCAGCCAGAGATGGGCTCATTTGTCATCTGCCAGGTTCCTATTAGATCTTGCAGTCCCTGGGAGAAAATTTGTTAAAAAATGAAAAGCTTTCTGGTGTCTGAAGATCAGTGGAGCCTGGTGCAGGAGATTTTGCCTGACCAACTTCAGATAACTTAAAAATGTGGAAGTTGCAACATAAATCACTCAAAACCCAAGAGCCAGTCAGAAACTGTTTCGCACCCAAACCTGTGTCCTATTCCCTGGCAGCCATAAAGCCTCGGTTTTGTGTTCCCCAACTCCCATGATTCCAGACTTGTGTCTCTCCTCCACCCCAGGAGAGGTGAAAATTCTGTGACAACTGTTTGTAGTTAAACATGGTCATTGAGATGTCCTGGGTGTTCCAGTGAGCCTGCAGCCCGTGCTCTGGGTCCATGAGAAAACCATGCTCTCCTTCTAAACTTTTGCCCCTGGAGAGCTTGAGGGTAAAACGAGTCCCATAGGCACTGGAATGCACATACCTTATGCCAAATCTTAAAACGTGGGAGAGCCCTTCTCCTGGTGCTTCCTTTCACTGTGTCTTATTCACCTGGCAGTTGGCACTGCAGTCACAAACTGTATGTGGCAGACCCTTCTGGACAGATGGACCAGGGAAACTCTATTCACCATCCCTGCACTCAGGTTAGGAGCCCAAATCATGTGTGGCTGAAGTTCCAACAAGACAGAGCTGTTTATTTTTGAAGCAGCTGGGAGATGCTGTGAGAGAGGTGGCTAGAATTCAGCTGGGATTATTTTTAATACCCTGTGTCTAGGGGGAAATTCAGAGTTCCATTTGATTAGAGCTGCTTTTTTCATTCCAAATGTGTTTGCTTATATTCTATGAAGTCCTGCCATTTTCTGTACCTTCCCATCCACTTCCACTCTCTTCTTTTGGCTTCCCCTCAAAATGCTCAGTTTGGGGCCAGGACCTTGTGGCAGGTGATGCAATGTGCCTGCTCAGCAGGAGGACCCAGCCCTGCTCTGCTCCATACTCCTGTGAGCTATCTGTATGGCTTGTTCCCCATCGGCCGTGCAGGAGGAAATCTGCCTTCTAGCAGGTAATTCATCATTGTACTTGGTGACAACACAAAGCTCTCCTGTTGAGGCATCTGACTGTGTCCCCTGGCTGAGACACCTCTTTACACAAAGCTTGGGGAATTAAGCTGTGTTACAGTATTTATACTGGGCTGTAGCTTTGCTCTGAACACTGCCAGGTTCCAGAGTCAGTAAGTGTGGAGCCAGCAAGCAGGCTGTGCTGAATGGTGGAGGATCTACATTTGCCTCCTCACTCTGCCTCTGGCCTGGCCAGGATTTGGGTTGATTCACTTTGGCTACCCTTGGCCTTTGGTTCTCCAGCTGTAGAGTGAGACTGACAACACTACCCTGCCTCTTAGGGATGCTGAGGAGATAAAGACATTAATGCTGGCATTGCTTGCTATTACTTTCTATACTTACTATTAAGGAAAGCCAAGTAAATAGTAGTTGGGAGTTGATGGACAGCCAGATTTTCTCTTCACTCACACCTCCACCTTCTGAAACCACTGGGATGTCACCACAACCTGATACTTGTAAGCCCTAGAGAGTGTGTGTGTGTGTGTGTGCGTGTGTGTGACACCACAGCATCTCTCTTGCTGGATTCAAACCAGATGTTGAGATGACAATTTGATCCCCTCCTGCTCTGGCTGAGCTGAGTGGGTGGAATCTGGGCTGTAGCTCACAGCAGAGTGTCCAGCCAAGAATCTCCAGGCCTTTCTCTGACATAACAGGACCCCCTGGAAGTTTGGGAAATGTTGCTGTATCAATGTGCAGCTGGAGAAGCCAAAGCCCCTGAAGCAGAGCAGGCATGCTCAGAATGGGACAAGCTGGGGTATGATCTGTAAGCCTCTCTTCCCTGGCCTGACCACCAGATGGAGACGTCCCTCCCAGAGCTGTGGAAAATGCAGGGATTCATGAAAATACATTTCACATTTCACACTGGTTTCTCAAGGACCTGCCAGTGGAAGTGCAGACATTCTTCCCAGTGGTTTCACAACAAGTCAGATCTAGACATTGGTATGGGAAAGGGGTTCATGGTTTAGTAACAGGTTATAAGGAGCAGCTTTTGGGAGAATTCCTCATTTTTGAACTGTCTCCATTTACCAAGCACCCTCTCTCCCAAGTGTAGGACAAGTACAGTAGCTTGATTCAGAGATCCTGAACATCTCACTTTCTACTGCTTAAGGATGCTCTGCAACTCAAAAGTTGCCCAGAGGTGACCCCACTTGCAACAGCACTCATGGAGCTCTAACAGAGTGCACACAGTCTGTGGCACAGGATTGATGACATCTCTGAGGCCCAGAACAGCTCTTTTTCAGCCAGCTCCACCCTCCAGTTTGCTTCACTCTGCCTTAGAATCAAGGATCATAAATATGGATTTGTCTCTGCCCCAATACTTAATTTTGCTTAGGCAAGAATTTTTGAGTTCAGAGGGGGGGAAAGAGAAGGCAAAAGTATTGCTTTGTGACTTCAGCTGTGCCTGGTGGCTATTGTATCTCACTACTTCAATGTACATTTGACCTTGCTTCTTCTCCCTGGGCTCATTCTTCAAGTAGAAGGATATTAATGACTTTGACTTGAATCCAGCCCTCCCTTCCCCCTTTCCTGCTTTTTCAGAAGAACTGACAATGAAATCAGACAAAAACTCTGAATCAGTGTCCAGTCATGCACTGGTATGTCTTGTGCTAATGTTTTGCAGAGCTTCAAGCTAAGATGGTTGAAGTTGCTCTGAATCACTGCAAGAGGATCTGCAGCTCTGATCAAGAGGATCTGCAGCTCTGATCCTTTGAAGAGCAAATGCTGGAGGTGCTTTGCCTCTTGGAGCCCAACAGTAAGCATTGGTAAATGTGCAAATTCTGTCTGTTCCTATGGAAGGTGAATCTTTTGGGCACTGACTGGCAGATGTTAGAAGTATGCAGGATACAGGTTAGCTAACCTCCACAGCTGCTGGTCTGTGGCATGCTGAGGTCCAGATCTGAGTACTGTTATCCCACAGAGGAACTGTAACAAGGATATGGGCTTCCAGTACCTGATTTGGCTACCCGGTACTGACATCTTATTTTACAGAAACCAGAAAAATATATTTGCTCCAGAAGTACAAATCCCAAGGCCTTATACAACCTTTGAAGTACAGAAGGTCCGGGACACACAGTTTTGCTGTCCTGGGTACAGGCACCTGACTGTGCCTTACTGCATGCACACATTGCCAACCACCAGATTCAGCACAGCCTTTTCCCTGTCATGAAGGGACAAAGGGTGGGCAAATAAAGCAAGTAAGGGATAGAAAAGGTTGGGAAGGTGCTGTTTTGGGGAATACAAGCATTCAGGAATGTGTTTGCATTTTGGTGTTAGTTTTGCTTTTAAGGCAAGGAGAGGCTTCTCTAAAAGTGATGTCTGAGAGGTGAAATCAGGGATCAGGGCTGTGCAGACCATTTCTGCAAGGTGAATGGGTGTTAGTGGAGGCACACACAATGCCCCACTGGGTTGATCACTGCCAGCATGGAGCTTGCTTTCACTGACATGTTCTCTGGAGATCCTTTGAAGTCATTGACAGGTGGATGTGATGGAGACCCCAGCATCAAATCTTGTCTCCTAGTAGTTATCTTTTTTTCTGTATTCTCATGAAGGGTGGATTTGTCAAAGGCGAAGAGGTGGCTCAAGGGGCTGCAGCTGTCCCCTCTCCCAGCACTCCTGACTTATTAATACAATGCTCATTCTGGAAGACCAGTCATACAGTAGCATACTTTCCCCACAGCCAACTAAAGACAGGACACATGCTCAAAATATCTATATTTCTCCTTTCTTGGAAATGGTGTGTTACTCACAGCCTTAAAATACTAGCTGGAAAGTTGTCTGGGTTTTTTTCCCTCTAGTTTTTTTTTTCCTGTTGACAATGCCCACTGGCCAAAGTCCACCAAATAACAGATGAGGTGATGAATGCAGCTGGAGTTTAGCTCTAGGACTTAAGTTCCCCCGTGTTTGCCTTTGGGTCCTAGGGTACATGCATGTCTGTAGGAGGAGTAATATTCTATAGAAGTAGTAATATCTCCCCAGCTTCTGAGGGATCTCAAAGTGCTTTGAAGCCTGAAAATAACAGAAAACTATTATGTTCAGGAATTACTTTCACATTACTTTTACTGTTGAAAGGCAGCCCCACCACTGGGACACAGCAGGGCAGCCTATTTATTGTCAAGGTTGTGCAGCAAAGCAGGGTACAAAGGGAACTGAATCACCAGCAGGAATGTGGAATGGACTAGACAGCACTTCCCTAATCATTACATGACCAGGATATCAGTGTTGGTGTCATGCTACTCACACGTGTAAAAATAAGTGCTTAAGAGTTTATTGTCCAAAAGAAGATGCTTGAGGGGGTACAAATCCCCAAATGTTAAGCAGGACCCTTTAGGTTTGAAGAGGAATGGAGTTTTGCTCTTGGTTTGTGATACAGTTGGGGCACTTTAGCTTTGCAAGAAGAGTTATTCAGAAATTATTTGAGAAAACACACTTGCTGCTCAGATCTCCTCAAATCCCTGCTCATCCATGTTGGACACTTCCAGAAATGGGGTCATGTGGAAGATGTGAATAGATGTGAATATGCAGTGCCCTGATCCAGCAAGGCTGCTGATTTTTTTGTTGTCTTCTCTTAATTTCTAAATAGGACTTTCCAAATACTGTAAAGTTCTGGGTTACTGTCAGTTCTCAAATCTCCTTGTATTGAGCTCAAAATCCAAGACAGGGCATTCTAGAACATGACAGTATGACACAGTGCCTCCCTAAGGTCCTGCCTGCTGAGGAGGAACTAACCACTCCAGAAAAAGGCTTTGTGCCTGAGGCTTTAGGAGTAAGGCAGGAGTCATGGAGACCAGCAGAACAGAGGGACTGGAGTTCAGTGTTCAAAGAGGTCAGCTTTGCTACGGATCTCTGAGGTGGCTTTGAGCAAGTCACCTGTCTTTCATTGTGCCTCGTGTGTCCCCCCTGTCGCAAAATGTTAATGACTTCATCTCTAGAATGTTTTGAGATTGAAGTATGGTCTGAGTATTGTTATTTGCTTGCTGGTGGCACCAGAGTTTCAGAACAATCTCTTAATATAAACATCCACCTCATTAAGCTGAAAAGAAACTCTCTCACACTTTTCCCGCTGGATAACAAACCATTACATTGGTTGGATTTTAAGGTAAAAATTAATTATTTCCTTCCTGTTCTGAAGGAGGTTCTACTTCCGGAATCTGGAAAATTCTTTTCTTAAACATTCCATGTAAATATAATTCTTTTAAAAAATAATACACATGGCTTAAGTCATCGTAAGCACAATGGTTATTGTATATAAAAGAATTGGGGCACCATTTTATAACTAGGTAAGGGCTATATTTAAGAAGCTGTATAAATCACATTCAAATTTGCTGATGTTAAAAATGTCAGGTGCCCCCAGGGAAGGTGAAGAGGGTGTTCTAAGGGCCATGAGTGACTGAAGAGAAGTCTCATAGCAGTATTGAAATACAATATGGAATAGATTTTATTAAAAATAATAAAAAATATAACATTGTTTCATTGTTTCCTGCCCTTGTGATCCCAAAGTCTTATATTGTCCTGATCTGTACTGTAGTCCCAGAGGACTTTCAAAGATCTTTCATAGGAAGCAAACTTTTACTTATTGCCTGCAGTATTATGGAGGATATTTGGGGTGTGGGAAGGGATATTGCTGGTAGTACATTTTCTGGAAGCTCCACCTAACCATTCTGGACACCTCTGTGGTGGAGAAAGCCCTTTTCTTTTGAAGGCCAGGGCACCTCAGATAAAATGTCATGGCAAAGCAACAGGGAATGTCAGAATTGTAGTATAATGTGTAATTCATGCTGAAAGAGACCACACTATGGGGACCTGGTTCAGAGTGAGCTGGTGCTGGGATTTTCCTTCAGAGAGCAATCAGCTCCATCCCAGGAGAATGTGAATTAAGATCAAAAGTCAAATGTCTGTGTGAGGAGGGGACAGTTTTGTGTGTCTTCAGGAGCACTTTAGTTCTGACGTGTTGTGTGGTGCAGACATTCATTGTGCAGACCAGCTCTGTGGCTCAAGTCAGTCTGAAACCTTGTGGGTTTCTTTCTGGAGAGCTGTGCAGTCACTGGTATTGGCCACAATGGCTGAAGTGATTTCAGCATTGTCTGGGAACAAAAGGACCCCAAGGAAGCCAGATGATGGCTCCCAGTGGACCCCCAGCTTGTGTGACTGTGCAGTGGTGTGGCATGGGAGCTGGGCAGCCTGCCAGAGCCCCAGAGGAGCTCAGGGGATCAGCAGAGCCCACATGAGTGCATCCATTTGCAACTGAAATGCTGTGCCTTGTCTCCTGGGGTGTGAATGGCCTCTCTGTGTCAGGCTGCAGTGTGCCACAGGCTCTGTCCTGCCTACAGAAGGTACAGCTTTTGCTTGAAGCTTTTCACCTGTGGTCCTAAGACACGCTGGTCTCCAAAAGTTACATTGGAAACAAGGTACTCAACTTTCTGCTCAGCTTGAACATCCCATTACAGTCATTTCTATGGATTTGAGCTACATGAAACAGTATTTGATGCCTGACTGGCTCCGTCCTGTCCTCTTCAGCATATGTGTCTGCTAGAGTCTCACAGAGGTGTGCCCTCCTGCCATTCCATGCAGCTTAAAAGGCTCACTCTTACAGAGCTGCTTTGGGTCTATTTCACTTCTAAGCAGCCAGCTGCAAAAACAGTATCTGGGATTATAGTCATAAAGCATCAGTGGAATTAAATTGTTAGAAACACTTCACTCTTTAAATAGAAAACCCCACACTCATCTGATGTGCAGTTGGCATAATTTCTTAAAAGGATGAACTTTGCCCCAAAATCGTGAACAAGACTAGGGCATATGAAACTTCCAGTTTGGGGTGAATCCAATTTAGGCTGTAACCAAGTCTGAAGTAAGTTTTTGCGCGAGTAACTCTTACTCACCCAAGGAGCTCTGTTCACTTCAGTGGCATTGCTAATGTGATTATGGGCTGCAAAATTGAGTGTCATATATATGATTTGTAATATGTGGAGGGAGGGCCCTGGAAAAATTTCATCTTATTTAACTTCAATTAAGTCTGGCAAGACCCTTTTGCTTCAATAAAAAGACCAGACCACAGAGGCAATTGATGAAATAGTCATGGGCATTCCCTACCACACATCACTGCATGTTAACAACACTTTCCTACATGCATCACTAATCTTTGGGTCATGGGCTGGAGAAGGGCCTGGAAAAAACAATCAGGGATTCCAATTAAGAGGAACTTAGAATGGGGAAAATAATAGGTCTTCAGTTTATTTAATATACAGCAATTTTGTTTGAGTTAAGTTTGGTAGATACTTTATGCCTCAGGATTTATAATTCTTTAGCATTTCCAGGCAATTAGTAGGTCTCTTGTAAATAACAGCAGAATTGCTTGAAAATTCCTAGCAGTTGTCTGCAGGAGAAGACACCCTCAAGGTTGCAGTAGCAGCAAAGACATACAGAGCATCAACATCTCCCTCCACTGCAGCTGCCTCCTGCACAGAATTAGCTGTTTGCTGGAACCTACAGGACAAGGAAGGTGTCCCTGGCACTTCCCTGGGCTGCCCTTCCTGAAGGCATTCTCAAGGCCTGGTCTGCTAGCGCTTGATTTTCTTCCAGTCACACACTGGTGAGCTGTCTGCTGGGAGACCGTGGCCTCTGAGCAAAGCTGAAGAGCTTCAGGGTGTTGAGTCACAGGCACTCATGGATGCAGCTGGAATGGACATTGCTGTCCTCGGCAGTTTGTGTCATCCCTCTCTTGGCGGCTGTTGCCAGCACATCTGGTGAAGCCTTTAAGACGCCAGGCAGCCACAGTTTCACAAGGGTTTAAGCCACCCAGGCTGCAGTGGCAGCAGCCTCTGAGAGAACAGTGAAGGGAGAGGTGAGGACAAAATCAGTCACCCCCACCCACGAGCAGCTGCTTCTGAGTCTTCCAGCTCTCACCACAGGCATCAGGGGGGTGGAGAATTTACAACACCTCACTAAGGTTATTATCTGCATTTTTATCTTCAGCTGGCAAAGCATCCAGGGATTGTGGTACATAGAAAAGCATCCTCTAAGGGTTTGTTGAATGAAGGGGGTTAGGTACTCAGCATAATTTGCATTCCAAAAAGCACCAGCTGTGCTTTTTGGAGAAAAAGCAAGTTTTTACTTGTAGTTGAGGACATCTACAGGTTCTATATTAGCATAAACTGCAATGACCAGGCTTTCTCTTTCTCCCAATCCTCCATCTGAGAGTAGAGTTCAATGGCTAAGTCACAGGAATCTCACTGGACAAATTTGAGAGACCAAAGTCTGGGAGAGACAAAGAATGTGAGGTCTAAGTCTTTAAAAACTAACTAAATCTACAAAAGTGTTTGTTTGCAGACAGATTTGGCATGGATCTGTTGTATACCCATTTTTCCCTGGAATCTGGCTCCTTGAGTTGCCTCTCTACAAGTGGGTATGAAGATAAGTGGAGGGGGAAGGTTCAAGAGAAGCTGTGTAATAATGAGGACATTTATAATCATGTGATGAGTCTTTCTGCCTTCTGAAGGTCCAACAGGAGAACTATGACTCTGAATTGTCTCTTGCCTATTAAAACAAAGTGCCATTTTTTCCTGTTGCAGTTCAGCTTTACAGGTGTCTGACCTGGGGCAATCTTGATTCCAGTTGCTGGGATATAGATTTCACTTGAGAATGTAGCTCTAAAGAAGTATTGACTTAGAGGCACTGGTGAAAATGAATTAAAATGGCATTCTTACACAAACACAACAGAACAGCCCCGTGGTACTTTTCATTCTTCTCTACTGTTTGCTTAGGATAACAGGAATATTATGGAGAGCAGATTGTCTCCCCATCATCATATTGTGTCTGCATTTCTGCTGTAAACCCCATTTTGACCTTTTCTTTCTGAGGCTGTAGTTTCCTGAGATCTAGATTAAGTTGCCCTGGCTGCATGCCACTGTTTTCTGTCCCAAATATTTCTTCCTTCTCCCTTTCCTTTGTACCAACACAGCCCTTTGGATGTCCCCATGGAGTGGATTGGGGAACTGATCAGGATTAAATATTATATAATTTTTTCTGGGCTAAAAAACTCCTCTCTGCTTTCACCAAAACTTTCTTCTATCCAAGTTCAACATCTTGGATAGACACTGTGTAAGAATGGGATGTTTTTTCTCAAGGGAAATCCAAATATATCCCTATTAGTTTTCATTCCAAGTTGGGAGAAAGAGACCAGATAACGTATTTGTTTCCCATAGAATGTTAGGAAAAATGTGGAATAAAAAATCTTAAAGCAGATGAGGGGTGCAGTCTGCAAAGCATTTAGGTGTGCTGCACCCCACTTTCTGCAGTGGCTGGGAGGCACCAGGGCCACAGGCAAAGGAGCACTGAACTGACCTGGAGCAGAATGCTGCTGCTCAGCTGGCCAGGACAAAGTGTTTTCATTTCAATTTAAGCAGCCCAAAGTGGAATAGTCAGCTCTCAGTTAACTGCGGGTGGATTATCTGTGTTGAAAAAGAACCTTTTTTAAACATTGTATCATGTGAAAAGCTGGATCTGGAAACGAAGTTTGTGGGTTTTCCTTGGCCACCAAGAGGCCTTGGTGCTGTAAAACACACTGGCTTGCTTAACTGTGAAATTGTTCACTTTGTCTTCTGATAACCTACAACTGCAGAGCTCTTTGCATCACAGAAAGTATCACAGGATCTGTTTACTCTGGTGTAAAGCCCCACCTATGGGAATGGGGAGACTGAGGGAATTTCAGGTCCTCTTAAAACCCATAAATGAATTGTGATAACACATAAAATAGAATAGAATACAAGGGGAACTCCAAAACAGGAACTTAAACATTTGTGTCAGAAGGAAGATGAATATTGGAATTGTTTTTAAAATGTCCCAGTTTTTGGAGAGTGGAGCAGAAAGGCTATCTCAGCCTGAGTTTGATCATCGGGGATATCAGTAATAATTAATGATCTGAGGAGAACAATGTGGCTTATCAACTGGCTGAATGAATGTTCAGATGCACACAGAAGTTCGTGTGTGATGGTACAGCAGTATGTGCCAGCTCAACTGCAGGGACTGTGTGTGTGTCTTTAGTCCTAAGTGGAAAATGTGATATAATTTCAGCTAGCTTACTCCCCTGGAGAAAGAGGATATTGAGCTAAAATTAACAGATTCATAGCTCATTGCCAGAAGGGACCATTATGATAATCGATCTGACCTCATACATAACAAAGGTCACAGAAGCTCACCCAGAAATTCCTTCAACCAGGCTATAAATTGTACCTTTTTTTTTTTTAAAGACATTAAAGATATGCAGTCTTTAAGCAAAGACTTTATGTGATGACGAATTTACAATGCTTAGTTTTTTCCTACTTGGATAATAGTAAAGTCTGCAAAGTCTTAACAGAGGAATTAAATATATTTTAATGTTGATTTTGATATTTTAAATTTAAATTAAACTTTCAGATAGAAATATTTAGCTCTGTCTCTGATTTTTATTTATAGGACATAAAATATTTTTGACTAGCACTGAAAAAAATATGTATGTATCTCATCATGTTTGCATCAAGCAAACTGTTTTTCTGTAGTTGATAGTGGAGCCATAGCAGATTTACAGTGACCAACACTGATGTTAAAATAAATGTGTAATAAGCATACACTTATAAAGTCCCTGGTTGCTAAAATGGCTACAAAAGTGAATTACTGAGCCAGTTCATGAGAATCTTGTAATGCAGTTGGCTGGAAGAAGAAAGAAATTGCCCATCTGGACAAGTCAGGTTCATATACAAAAGGTAAATCTTCCACTACCACTGGGTGGAAGGCTGTTGTAAAATAACTGAAGGTTGTGAAACTACAAAATCACAAGTTGTAACAAATTCCTGAAAAAAGTGTAGCAACTTGCAAAGATAAATGTGTAGCACTGGTTTTTTGTTTGTTTATTTCCCTATTTTATAGCTCTTGAGGCCAAATGTGCATCAACCAGGTCTGTACTATTTTATCAGAGATAATTCTCATCAGTCGTTTTTATATTGACAACAGTCTCTGGACTTTGAAGATTTTGTCACCAAAACTCTCCAAACCCAAAAACCTAATCCCAAACAAAAACCCCAGAGTTACATGTGAAAAGGTGTTGTAGGTTGAACTGACAGGACAGCATCCCTGCAGCTGGACCGACGCATGGACCCCGAGGGAGATGGCCAAAGCCTGGAGGACCATGGTAGCTGCACCCACCTGGGTTCTGGCTTTTCTGTGAGCTCATGGTGTGACCGTGGACAAGATGGCCAGTTCCTGCACGGCAGGGTGCTGCTTTGGTGGCAGAGAACCTTCTGATTCACACACTGACTTAGGTGCTTGAGCCTGCTTGAGCCAGTGTGGCTCAGGAAGGAGTCACAGACCTGCCACAGTGGCTTGAGGCTCTGTGTGACCTGGGAGACAGCAACAACCTGCAGAGAGCAGTGTTTGGCCAGAGTTAAGTTGCTGGTGATTCCTGAGCTGAACAAGGTGGGCTCAGGTCTGTCTTTGTTTTGCTGAAGTCACAGAGAAGAGTGCCACATGCCCATGGTAGAGTTCTCAGCAAGATTTCATGGGGCAGGGATCATCTTTACAAAATGCTGTGTTGTGCCTAGCAGAAAGGGGCTCAGATGGGGCTGTAGAAACTAACCTCATCTGGGTAATAACAGCTTGGACAATCAATTCATTGGAGTCTCTGAGTCAATGCTGAGCAGAGGTGATTTCACCTTTCCACTGACTTGTCTCCTCTCCCAAAACTGAGAGGACAGCAAGGGTTCATCCCAGTAAAATCTCATTTCTGACCATAGGACATCAGATGTGCTCTCTTGCATCTCCTGAAAAATAACATGGGCACTGGAAAATGACCCGGCATTAAACAGCATCACAGTGCTGGAAGCCTTTTCCCACTCCCAATTTTATGACCTTAATTAACACAGGCCAATCCATAAATCAGATCAACACCAGGAGATAGCAATGAATCATGCGGAAGGCAGCTTTAATAGGAGCCTAATCCCCCAAAGAAGTGGACAGTACCGGCATTTTAAGTGCACGTGTGAGGTTGAAAGGGAACAGATGTCCAACTGGGGCTGCTGCTGGCAAGGGTAAGTCTGCAGGGCTGCTGCATTTCCAGAGAGAAACCTGTTTTGACATCTTAATGGCAAGAGTGTCTGGCAGCAGACGATGGAGTGGTGATAAATGCTGCTTCCCTCCCCGGGTGATTACTGGGCAAGACGGGGACGCTCTCAGGTTCAGCGTATCTGGCAGAACGCCGTCACCACCTCACCGGGGTGTTGAGCAGGTCGGGGCAAGAGGGAAGGAAAGCTGTAGGAGTGACTGTCTGGAGAGCATGAGAAACTGAAAAGGAAATGTAGATGGAAAGGAAGAATTTCAGGCTTTCCCACCATGACTTCAACTGGTAACTTGCCAGAAGCCCAGCACAGAGTGCGCACAGAGGAGCAGACAGACACTGCCTTCTGTGAGACAGCCGAGGAATGACAGCAGGATTGGCAGGCCCCGGGACCAGCTGGCCCTTACTGACAAGCTCCCTGTGTGTGGGGTGGCTGGTCTTCCTGCAGGGCCTTATGTGGCTATTCTAGCAAGGAAAGCCAGCAGGCTGTAATTAGGATATCAGGGCTGCTTTCAGTTAGTTTCCTGCTCCCAAACTTGAGTATCTGCTGGTTAAGTGTGGTTCTGCTTTGAGAAGTGACATAGCGAAACTGTGCCTTGGTTACTCCTGCACAGAAAGCCAAATTCACATGCATCCTCCTTACTGGGAAGGTGCCCACCTGCCCTATGAATCCAGCTGGAACCTGAGGATCAAGCTTATTGGCAACTTGCCCACCAAGAGTGCCTTCATCTCAACAGACAGATGTCATGCCAGTGCCTAGGAAGGAACAGTCTCCAGGTTGCCTGCTCCTGGGCTGACTAAATCCTTAATTTTACATGTTTGGTTGTATGGGACTAAATGGAACAGCAGAATGGAAATGTATTCTAGAGAGAACTGCTGCAGCTCTGCTTTTCCTGAGAGGCAGATCAGATTTTGTGGAGAATCATCACCCCTTTAATGAAGGGTAATTGATGGGCTAGAAGAGGGACCTCAGAGTGCAAACTCTTCCAGTTCTGGGACTGTAAGACCCTTCTGTGTGATCCTTCACACAGATGCCTCTGTCCTGCTGAAGGGGAGGCCATGAGGAGCCCTTTCCACTGTAATCAGCATCTTGGTGCTCTGTTCAGCAGACTTGGAGGGTGTCCAGCTCCTGCTCTTCCTGAGCTGTAGTCATTGATATAACTAGAGCAATGGAAAGGAAACCTTGTTACAAATGGGGACCATTCCAGTATTCCATCAGGGCCTTCACAGTATTCTGCATATCTACAGTATTTCCCTTCCATAGCTGTGCTTACTCTTGGGGCAAGCAGGGGTGGAAAAGACAGAAGATTGTGTACAGTATATTGTGAGAGCAGTGAGCTGGGACGTCCTCAGGTCTTCACAAGGGCCTGCTGTGACCTCACTCTGTGAAGCATCTGTGATTTCTTTGGAGAATGAATCTAACTGATATCTGGAGGATGAATATCCCCTACGGCTGGAGCAGCAAGTGGTTTTTTTTGATGCCATTACTTAGCTAAGCAGTTACTGAGTGTAGTAAACAGACACACTGGGGAAAAAAAGGATATATTTTAATTACATCAAAGTTTAGATCTCTCTGCAACAGAATTGCTCTTGACTTAATTTGCCCATATGAAAACATGTTCACCTTTTTATTTAATTGCAAATGAAGATTATTTTAAATCAAAATTTCCATTTTGAAAAAAACTCTGACCTAAATATAATTAAAACAGTCAACATGAAATGTTAATTTTAAACATCTTCATTAGAATATGTTATCTTTTTCTGGGTCCAACCTATTTAACCTAATTTTTCCAGCATCTGTGAAGCTCCTTTAAAGATATGGACTGGTCTAAATTAAGAGAATTTAGCCTTGAAGTCTATTTACTCTCAATAGTATGAAGCAGAATATGTAAAATGTGTAAATGTGTATAGACCCCATGTGGTAGAATACTTTGGATTCCCAGTTTGTTGCTATGTAATGTTTCAAATGTAATAATAAAGCTTAAGACTCAGGCATTGTGGAAACCTCTGTGAAACTTTCAGCCAGTGGTTCTCTCATGAAGACCTCACTGTATTCTCTGTGGTGAATATTTGGCATCATAAATCTGGCTCAGTCTGCCTGCCAAAATGTCTCATGGCCTGATCACTGGGAAGCAGAGCTGTGCAGCTGTCCCTGCACACATCCCTTGGAGGGCTGGAGGCAGCTGGCCCCAGCCACCACGGAGTCACGGGAGCTGGGAGCAAAGGCACCAACTGCCTCTGCTTGAATCTCCACCCTGTAGGTCTGTATTTCAACCCACAGCAGTGTCTGCACTGCCGAGGTCCTTCCCCCATCCAAAGTCTCTCTGGGCAATCTTCTAACCATTGCCCTGTGGCGCCAGGTATCCACAGAGGGACATTGCTACAGGGGTGGCTGGGTGGGCAGAGCTCTGTTTTTCTTTTTGCTCTTGTTCCTGTGGTTTGTCTCCAAAGGTTGCATGTGTTTCCACCCTAAAGCCGTCTTCAAGTACTCTGTATTTAGGAAGAGGGTAAAGAACCTATTTTGGTTTATAACACATAACTTCTATTCCTCCCCAGAGTCTCATAAACAAATTTCTCATTGAGTTACTCCCAAAATAGATCCTGCTCTCTCAGCTACCCAAAAGCAATCTCTGAATTTGTTTCTTCTCCTCAGATTGTGGGTTTTCTTTCAGTTCAGACCCATGGGTATCAGGAAAGCTCACAGAGTACTTGCAAAGCCCTGCCAACCAAAACTGGGTTTATTATAGATTGGTTTAAGAGTTCCCTGAATGACTTGGAAATTCAGGGACAGGAACTGTACAAGCACTTGGCAATAACACATAGGATGGTTTCCTCATCCGCAGATCTGATCAGGCAGGGAGTAGTAGATTTTTGTGAGTAACAACTGTAGTGTGAAGTGAAAAAGCCTGAGTGGGGAACATTTATAGCTGGGCTTGGTTTGAGGGGATACACTCATGATGCCTGAAACCTGATATGGGTTTCCTTTCCAGGCTTCTCCTGCAACTGGTAGCTTTGCTTAGCAAGACTCACGTTGCAATGTGTTTCCTTTTTTTGTTTTTCTGCCCCAGCATCAGTCCTGGCATCCAATCTAGAGTAGTCACTGAGTCTGTGAGACGAGAAAAAGACCAGCATCTCTAGAAAGATCCTGTCAGAGGTGTCCAGCTATCAATTATCTGAATAGACTTAAAAGGAAGCACTTGTGTCCTCCTCTGGCTCTTGGAGACCCTTGATACATGTTTCAGGTATGACATTTTGGTTTTGAGTGGCTTGCTTAAGGAGAATTCCTGACCTACCTTAAAGCTGCATCACTGCCTGATAGAGCTAGATGGGAGATCTACCATTTTGAGAATTAATTTATCATTTTCCCATGCTTTTTTATAGCCTATGTGGTCACACACAGTCCATAGTTTTTTCAAGTTCATGCATCTCAGGTGGGGTGAGGGTCAGGTGGGGTCAGGGTCACCCCCCCACAAACTGGGGGTGAGTTCTCTGACCCTTTGTGCCAGTCCAGCATGGCAAAGGGATGGAGCAGACAAGGACAGAGCCAAGCATTTATGATGTGTAGAGTTCTTCCTTGCAAACCGTACTGAAAAAAAATGCATCATGGACATGTCCTACAAGTGTAGAGGGAGCAGAGTACATGTTATTAAAACTCAGAGCAATCTGGAAGTCCCTGGCTAGAGGATGGTGCCCTGGAGTACTCATCACTGGTTTGGAAGGGTGGAGGAGGATGGCATTTTCCCTTTGGACACCCTGGAAAAAGGCCATGTCACATGTGCTGAGAGGAGCTGGATGGGCTGGAAGCCAGCAAGAAGGTGCAGAGCTTAAGACCTGTGGCATGTCCAATAACATATTTCTCCTCTGTAGTCCTGCTGGTCTGTAATTTCTGCCCTGCAACTTTGCAGTGTAAAACACCGTCCAAGCAGAAATGTGCACTCAATATCCTTGCATTAATTTGAATTTGGGTGGAGGGAACTGCAGATTGAAGCCCTCCATGACAACCGTGGTGTAGCAGATGTGCTCACACTGCTTATTTAGACAGCCTTTCTTATGGAGCATTACATGAAGGCAGCACTAGCCAGGGCTCCGTGGTGTGCTGCAGAGGGGAAAGTGGGACCCTGGCTCTGTGCCCAGGGCTGCAGGGATGGAGTGGGGAGGTGCAGCACACAGAGGCATCAGGCGCACAGGCCATGCCAGTGGCTCCATCCTGCTGTGCCAGCAGCCCTGGGTAGAATGGGCAGGGCAGGAATGGACCCTGCTTTCAGCAGAGGAAGTGATGGCATGAAGTGTGCAAACCCATGGTGGAGCATGGGGACAAAAATCTGCCTGCCTGCTGCCTGCAGAGGATTCAAGGGCATGGTAAGACAGACACAGCTCGTGAAAGTGGCACCTCTCTTATTGTGTTTCCCCTTCAGAATACAGATTATTTGTGCAGACTGGAAGGCAATGGCCCTGCTGCTGCAGACTAAGCACTCACCAGCTCTTCAGTCTCTGCAGCCAAATCGCATCCATCCAGGAGGCCAAACTTGACTTTGGGGCCAGGAGAGGTGGCTGTGATCTGTGTGCCAGAAATGCTGCCTACGTGACTGGCTGGGAGGGAGTTGGGAAGCCCAGCTGCCTGTGCCTAGTCCTCCGTGCAGATCTAAGCCAAGGCACGTTTTCACCAGAGTAAGAACAAATTCTTAGCTCTGGTGTTTATACTGGTATGGGACATTGGCTCCTTTGGAAATGAGCCAGGAATTCCTAACATATATAAGTAAGAGTTAACTGCACATTTGCCGTTTCACAACCAGAAGACTGTACATGTTGGAAATGAGGCTGCAGCTTTATTCACCTCTGAGGCCAAGATGGGACAATTTGCATGGGCACACTCTCAAATGCATTTGGGATTGCACAAATGACTCTGAGTTTTTCTGCTCTCCTCTCCAATGATGTCTTTCCTTCCCAGCCAAATTTCCCACTGGTTTCAGAAGAGGACTCTTCAACCATTTATATTAAATAATTTCCCATCATCAACAGAAATTATTCATTGCTGTATTAGAAGGAAAAATGTAAACAGCAGATAAATCTGCCACTCCAAAATGTTTCTAAGATAACATATCAAACATTAATTTGGTCCGTAGGCCATTTTTTTTAAGAAAAAAAGAAAAAAACTTGAAAACTGTATTTACAAAAGAGGCCTTTGATGTATAGCATACATTTATTACTAGTGTATTTTTTTCCAACGGCAATGGGATTTTCAACAGCAGTAGGATATGTTTTAATAATTAAAGGGATTTAGCTTCTCTGCACTGACAGCCAGCTTCTGTTCTCACTTACAGACTACAAATCATGCATAACTTTAGTGATGTTGATGCTATTAGCTCGATGCAGACCCAAGGTTTGTGAGACTTGCGGCAGCCCTTTAGTGGTTTGGTTTGTGGCCATTTCTGGGTGTGTTCCAGGGTTAGCTCTTGCAGTGCCAAGGGGGAGCCAAGCTTGCTGTTATTTCTAGGCCTCTGTGCAAAGTACAGATGCTAGGATAAGCAACAAAGCTGAAACTTTGGTTTTCCCTAAGGGATCTAATCTGTGAAAGAGGATCAAGCTTAGAATTTGAGTCTGGCATTTCTATATGGCCACCCCATAGCATGGGAAAGTCAGATGTAAGTTTTGGTTCACCATCTTAAGAGTGGGTGTTAGCAAAGCACAGATTTTGGGAGGTACCCTCCAAAACTTGGCAATATTTAGATCTGGAGGTTTGATTCAGGCATGAGTGTAAATGCTCCGCTCAATTGGATGTCACCACTATCTTCCCTCTATCCTTTGCTCTTCTAACTTTTCCTGACTCCTATCAAACATCAGACAGAAATTTTGCTTGGCCTTGCCTCCCTAGTTCACCCTCAGCAGCTCCCCAAAGATGACATCCCGTTCTACATCAGCTCTGGAATCAGCTGATATGCTGTTCATGTCATTGCTCTGTGCATGTGGATTCCTGTCTTAAAAATGATCTTTTTTACCAGCGGATACATCATTATTCTAATTTCTATTACATGGTGCTTGACTAATTCCCCAAAGTAGTGTCAGTCATATATTTTCTGCATTTTGAAATGATAGTCTTCAACTAGTCTGACTGCGGTGGTTCCCATCATTTGAATGTGAGTGTAGTTAGCTCCTGACTTCCACTCCCGAGGCTCCTGTGGAAATTAGTTCCAGAGGGTAATGATGTGTTTAGTAATGAGACTTACACCACAGGGAAGAAATGAAATCAGGTCACTGGTGCATCCATCCAGGATGTTCCTGCCATTTAGTTTCCTCCAAAAATAAGTCTCAACACAGGTATCAACTGCAGATTCTTGAGCTCAGGAATGTGCATTCCTGAGAGAGTTTCTTGGCAGATCAGCTATGAAAGGAGGTAGATTATAAATAATATATTCACTGCAAATGGGCAATTTCATAATCCTCCTCTTCCTTGCACCCCTCAGGAAAAGAAAAGAAAAGAAAAGAAAAGAAAAGAAAAGAAAAGAAAAGAAAAGAAAAGAAAAGAAAAGAAAAGAAAAGAAAAGAAAAGAGAAAAGAAAAGAAAAGAAAAGAAAAGAAAAGAAAAGAAAAGAAAAGAAAAGAAAAGAAAAGAAAAGAAAAGAAAAGAAAAGAAAAGAAAAGAAAAGAAAAGAAAAGAAAATCAGATATTTTCCTTAGGTGTTTCCTGTGAATTTCTCACAACTAGAAGACGTTTGTAACATGACCTCTTGTACCAAAGAGCAAACCAAGAAGGACAAAGGCTGGTGTGTGGAGCTTTTTCAGGCTACAGTGTAGTGTCCTCCTTTCCAGCCCTGCCCCAGAGGAAGGCTTGAGGGCTTGCAAATACCAGAGCAGAGAGAGTAGGAAAGTAGACAATCACCTCATGACCTTGTGCAGGAGCCAAATTAAGCAAAGTTTACAATCCCCGTCTTGGCTGAGGAACAATTTTTTTCAGTCGAAAAAAAAACGATTGATCCATCCGTTCGACCAGAGATATGAACAGCAGCTATTTCTAGGAAACTCCATCTGCTTTCACATTCTTCCTATCCCCTGCTTCGAGCCCATGGCTCTTCTCCAGCATGGCTTGAAACTGAGATCTTTAAAGCTAAGCTTTTTGCGTAGCCAGTGGGTATAGGTGGATTAATTCAGGGCTGGAAGGCAGGACCTCCCAGCCCTGCCATTGACTCCTAGGTGGTTAACACATTTAACACTTTGGGGCCAGCTTTGCACTGCTAGAGGGCTGCCATGACTTTCTTTGGGTGGCATCTAGTCTTAGGCTAGGGAAGTAAAAGACGATATTTTTGCTGCCCTGGGAATTTGTCACTTAAACTCTGTCTGTTGTCACATGAACTGCTCCATTTATATCCTTAGGTCTTGTGCTTACAACTTTTTATAACTGCAGAGAAAATACCCAGAGCCTATTTCCCACCCCAGACATAGCAAAAGAGTGACTTTGTGGTGATTGCCGCCCTTTCTCTTTTAGCAGGAGGATCCTGTGTGTTTGATTTGCTGCTGCTCTCCTGCTAGAGAGACCAAAACAGCTCCACTGGGAGGGCTGCTTTTCCCTGCCAGAGCAGTGGTGGAGTGTGTGTGGGGCTGTAAATAAAGCAGGCTGGAGCTGCTGTGGGGCTCACAGCCGCAGTGGCCATTGTTGTGCCTGTAGTGAGATTACCCTTGGTTCTTTTGTGCTGAGCAGAATATGATGTGAGCCAACACAAATGGCTCTCACATGTTTTCATTGGTGTAAATGAGGCATTCAAGTATAAAATGAGGCAGTTGCAAGCTGATCAGCTTGAGAGCTGAGGCAGAAAGCTCTGGATAAGGGTAATCGCTTTGGACAAGGGTAATAGCTTTGGACAAAATGATGTGTGCCTCACTGATGAGCCCTAGAAAGGCTCACGCTGATTTGTGAAACAGATCTTTAAATTATCTTCCATAGGCAGAGCTGGTTAGAAAACCTTTTAAATGAAAGTAAAAGCTTTCTGTCAAAAATGAAGTTTTTTTCAGCAGAATGAAATAGGGTGTAATTGCAGGTTTTGTTTCTCTAAAACAGCTTTTTAAAAAATAATTTCATTTCCATGTGGAAGTGTTACTTCTGCTCAGAAAGTAATGCTTGCACATAGTTCCACTGCTTTGTTCCAACTGGCAAAGTTAGAATAAAAAAAATTATCTGGTTTCCAACTGACTAGAGTTTAAGGACAGTTAGAGGATGGGGAACAAAGCAAGTCTTTGTTTTCTCACCCTTCCCCCTGACTGTGCCCATTTTTTTTTCTAATTTTCCTACAGGGAAGCCATTATTTCTTGATGGGGAAATCTGGAATGAAGCTTTCTTGGAAATTATCTTTTTCCTAGAGAATAGAATTTTATTTGTAGCATCTCAGAGATTCAGATTGAGATTCTGGACCCCATCTCCTCTTAGGATATGTTTCATTCCAGACCTGACAAATGTACCTTTTCCCACTGAAATTCTTTCATTCAATTGACCCAAAAGTGACCAGCAAGAATTTCAGTCAAACATACTTGTGTTAGCTGCTTGTTTATTCAAAAGATCAGAACATGTGAAGGAAGGTTTTTCACCTTTACAAAGAGGGAAGAGAGGAAAAGTTAGGCGCTTCCAAAAATGGGAATGTACTTTGGGTAACACTGGGGTGATTTCAGCAGGCTCAGAGCTATCATCCAGTCTGTCCAGCTCTGCACTGTAAGCAGGCAAAGTGCCTTTAGGGGCTGCCCCTGAGCTAATAATAACAGTACAAACTGTTGGCAGGATTTACTGGCTTGTGTGGATGCTGCATGAGCTTCTGGTGAGTTACCTGTCTACCCAATCCACTGCCATGAGATCTGTCTGATAATACCTTGTTATTCTGCCAGGTGGAAGATTATTTCTCAGTTACCTTTCCTTTTGCTGTTACACCCTGCCCATATACAGTGTTCTGGCCCTCACAAGTATATTGTTATACAAGTTGGTGTTTTGTTTAGGTCAGCCATCCTCCTTTACTCTGGCTAATTAATAGCACAGTGAACTTCAGGCTGCTGGTTCACGTAACACACAACTGAACTGGTGAATTGCCATGTGCCTCCCTCATACGTGCCACTTTCTACCAACTTCTTCAAACAACACACTTTGGCAAATACTTAAATGTTTAAAATTACAAGGTTTTGAAGAAAAAAAAATAAAATATAGACATTTTCTAAGCATGTTGTTTGGTTTCTAAGGAAAAAGTTTTGATGTAAATAACCCACAGTAACAGCTGTCATGCTATACTTGTTTGCAGCTCTCTTCCTTAAGGGGATGTCAGAAAGAAAATGAGACAAGTTTAGAGGACCAGGATGCAGAACTCTTGAATTGAAGATCTGTCTGTGTCTCAGTGTTGCAAAACTCATATTTCACATGCTATAAATCTGGACTGGAATTTTAGCCTCTGTTTACTCCAGTCTCAACAGCAAGACCATTAAAGCACTTGGAGAAATCGGATATATAAATTCAGTAGGAAATGGTCTGAGATTTCTCCATACTTAGAAGTTTTTGGTCGAGAGCTAAAATGGTCCATGGACCACCTTTAAAAACCACTTTTGAATGCACTGTCTGATTGCTCCCAGCACATGTTCATCTTAACTCTTGCCTATGTCTTAGCGTGGCTGTTGTGGTCCTTAAAAGGAGCATCCCCCCAGCAGCAGCAAGGTGATACAACAGGATCGGAGATGACACAAAGGCAGCTTCCTGTTATGTATGCAAGCACTCTAAATTCAGAGCCTGAAGTTGCTGTCAAGTTCTTTTCCCCCTGAGGGCAAAATCATGCGATGAGTAAAAAATATTACTGCGAATGTGTGTCTGCCTGAATCTCCAGCTCTCACTATGACATGTGAATTAGCTAATTGGAACTTCATGACATCAAGACCAATATAACTTCCATCCTCTGGCTAACTGTGTAGAATGTTTGAGTGTTTTGTAATTCTATTTGTATTGCTTCCTCTGCTTCCCTGCTGTTTGTAGGCTCTGTGGAAAATCTTTGCTGAGGGATCTGCATCCAGCCAGAGTCCCAGAATTGTTCATGCTATCCATTACCCTCACATGGTCATGAATTCCACAGTGATCTCAGCCATTCCTCTCATTGCCAGAGAAAAGAGCCACCCTGCCAGTTTATGATGGTTTTATTTAATTTGAAGATTCAAACAGGAGGAAAAATGCTGGATTTCCTTTTCCCCCCAAAGCTGTCTGTGACCTTCATTGTACTTGATCAAGGTTCACATTCTTATCTGGGAGCATAGTGCAATTCTAGGTTATGGCAGGTGGATATTGGCTACATGCCTATAAACAATTATACTTCATGGCCTTATTAATATGACTGGTTTAACTTTGTTTTTCCCATATGTCTCAAGGCCTGATTGTAAGAGAGTAAAACAAATGTAGGATCTGTAACACACGTGTCCAATGAGGAGTTTTAATTATTTCCATTTGTTATTTTGATGCAAACTTTTACTGCATTTGGATTTAATTTTAAAAAATCTCCTCTTCCTCCCCTATTTCAATAATGAAAATACCTTTGTATAAAGTTTTCATTATCCTATTCCTCTAGAAGGTGTTTAACAAATTTGGTCAAACTTTCAAATTATTTTGGGAAAATAACCGAGCCTGAAAATTTCCATCATTAAAATCAATGTTTCAGAACCTGTGGCATATTTTACTAGGAATTTACACCTGGAAGTTTATATAGTCTTATCAGTAGAATTTGCTCGCTTTTGGTGGGTGCAAGGAGATTTTTCATTTGCATTTAGATCCTTGTTAAGAGACAAAACAATTGCTCTCTGTTTACTCTCCATATGTGGGGTTACAAAGAGTAATACATCTGGGGCAGCACTCTTGACAGCTCACCAAGCTCAGCCAAATTAATTAATTCACTCTGCGGTAATATTCTCTTACTACATTAGGCTACAGGCAGCAAACTGGGAAATAAATTTTGGCTACATTTGGTAGGTAAGTGACACATTCTGGTTTAGTTTCTCGCTTGTACATCTGTTCATCCCAAGTGAATACAGATGAAAATTACTTTGGTGCAAATTGATCTGAATAGGCCTCCTAATTTGCAACTTTCTACATCATCTTGGTTTTTTGCCCGGTGGGTCGTGTGAGCTGTTGGCTTGTGGGAGCCCATACACAGATCTAGGGGAAAGGATGTAAGCAAACAACCTTCTGTAAAGGTGAATTGTGTTTCCATTGCAGGAATTGTGCCCAAGTTTAAATAAAGTTGGAGGAACTGTGTTTGGAATGACAGAAGAGGTTGAAAGAACCTATGGAATATAGCTGCTACAATGTTGTAGACTCTCACTTTGATTTTGGCCCTCAGGAGACAAAACGTGCCTAGAATTACTAGTTCCATCTATGGTGGAAATGAGATCTGCTCTCATAAGTCCCTCCATCCCAGTCATGTCTTTGACCTCATTAGAGACAAGTGTGGTCTTCAGGACAAAGGAAAATTACTTTATAAGCACCAGGGATTGGAATGTAGCCCTGTAGCCCTGAATTACCCTTGCTGCACAGCTGTAGGAGTCCCAGGAGGTAAAATGTATTGCGTGTCTCTGTTAACATTCTTTAGGAGCAGTTTCATTTCATAGTGACATCCTGTAGGCAGGAGAAAAGAACATTTATTAGCACTAAAACCTGGTTGTTATATGGCTGAAAATGTTTTGGCTCCACTGGAATTTAAACTTGTCTGACTGCTTGAAAAGTGTTCAGATTTAATATAGCTGATTCAAACGCACAGTCAAAGTTCTGTGTGAAATTCTCTTGTCGGATAAAGATCTTGGTTTATAGGGTCTGAGGAATTATTCTAAACACTCTCCATCTCCAAAGACATTGTAGAGGTGCCATAGTTTCTGCATAGATCAGATTACTGCAAGTGTTGAAAATGCAAATCAATGTCAAATTTGATAAATAAGCATTATCTACCTAGGGGTTCTGCTGGTAATTATTAGCAAGAGCCATGCTTTAGTGGTATTTCTTTCATGAGCTGCAGAAAATTCAATTCCATTCAAAGTATAGCAGTGATGAAGTTAACAAATAGAAAATAGAAAGGAATACAGAGGAACTATGGAAAGGATTATTCATAAAATGTTTCCCTTGGTTTCTCTACTTTTGTCATATATGTTAGAAGTTTTAAGATGAGAAGGAGTCCCTGTTATCACCTAATCTGACTCTTTCAGTCTTAAAGTTCATGCTGTGCATTCAGTACCAATCGAAGAACTTCTTGTTTTTGGAAGAGCAGGGAATTTGACTCTATTTTTTTTAATCTCTGGTGGCTGCATTCTAATAAGCCCCTTTTAAAAGTTAAAGCCCCTAAGGCCAGACAGTGTTTTGTTTCCTTCAGCATAAATCAGAGCAGCCTCAGTGGAACCAGTAGTTAGTCCATATTTTCATTTGGGGAAATTTAAGAGCAGAAAGAATGGAACAAAACTCTGGATTGCTGTGTTATGTGACCACATCTCCCTCTTATGCCTGATCTCAGTGATTACAATCCCAATGACACTGAAACCAATTTGCTTTCCCCTCAAAAAATGCTTTGAGCTGTGGTGCTGATGGCTGTGGTTCTCACTGCACCCAGAACGCGGTCACTTACATATGTTTGTTATGAGTCCAATTGTGCTGATAAATTGCCTTTAGTTCTGATCAGGAATCATTACATCAAGCCATGTTGCATCTTCGTGGAGACTGAGCAGCCATTGTGTGGTGGGAAACTGAACAGAAGGCACCTTGCATGGAAAAGCAGTCATCCAGAAAAATGTTGTTTTTGCTTTAGAGAACATGTAAAGCCAGGGCAGAGGAAGGATCAGGATTCTTGGCTACTGAAGGAAATATTTTCTTTTTTGTTCTGCACAATCTATTTTTTAACGGACAACTCTCAGAGAAAGGAGTGCAGTGCAGGGTGACACAAACACTCATCTGCACTCCGCTGGGGAAGAAACAGCTCATTACTGCAGGCAAAACTAGAATTCAGGCTTGCTTATTTTTGACTACAAGTTCCTCAGTTGTGGGAAACAGTTTTTTCATTCCTGTACTTTTAATAAAATCTGCACATTGTTATTTGCTTCACTCTGATGAGGGTCTGGATTGATGTTGAGATGTGATGTTTGCCAAATTTGTAACATTCTTTTCAATATATTTATTCTTCTTTCTACGAGGGCAAAGGATCTTATTTTGAAAACCCAAAGGCTTTCCCAACATATGGGGGATGAATAAATGCTCAAAATGTCTACAACTGCTGTTACTGCTACAGCTGCCAGCTTTAGAAAAGAACAAAGTACATGCACACATGGGCGCATGCGTGTAAGAGCGGGAGGCACAGGGAGAAATACAGCGTGGGCACTCTTGGGGTCAGGAGTGTTCTCTAATAAGGAACACATTTTACAGACAGCAAGAGAATTGTTTTTACTGTGTGCATTTACAAGTCCTCAGGCAGGGAATTTTTTGGGGGGGATGTTTTTAAGGCTAATTATTTACAGCATGCAGGGCTTGAACCTGCAGATCTTAATTTGGCAAAAGTCCTGTTCACTTCATGGGGTGCTCTGCATGGTGCACCCAGTGGAGGGCAGGGAGGGATGGGCACATCCTGGCTGTGAGGGGCTGCAGAAGATCCTGCTGACTTCAGTGACAACTGAGCTTCTGTCTATGATGGTGGATTTTACAGGAGTGTGGAGCTATGGGCGTGACACAACACTGGGGCAAAGTGGCCAAAAAGTGTGGTTTGGAGGAGATTTTTTTGCCATCATTCTCAGACAACTTGCCTGATTTTTAACTCAGCTTTTTGATCTCACACTTTAAAGCAACATTTTATGGGAAATACCACACAAATGTTATGGTGTTCTCACACAAACCACACTGGGTTTGAATATTTAAGTCTTTAGATATTAAGACTGATTCTGAATGATGCCATATTGTAAAAAAAAAAAAAAAGAAAAAAAAAGAAAAAAAGAAAGAGCAATGTCTCTTAAATTTTCACCCAATACTAGCTGTTTTTCATTGAGAAACAGAATTCAATCAGGTCTTTCAATCAAGGAGGTTTGAGAGCCACAGCAGGGCAAGGGGAGGGCTGGAAGCACAACTGAAGACAATATTTCTGAGTCAGGAACTGTTTGTTTTTATACTGTATTGAGCATGCTTGGCATGAGTGGATCTCCAAACTGGATGCTGCTAGGCAATTGTGCTGATGGGGATGTTGATTGTACCAGTCATTTTACAGGCCTTTGCTAAATACTATTTGACATCTGACAGCAGCTGGGTGCTTTCAGCTTTCAAGGAGCTTTTAATCGAACAATTTTCACTGGCATCGGCTTGTGCAAACCACCTGCAAATGAATATATTACTCTCCATTAATAATCAGCATATGCAGAATTTGTATCCACCAGCCAGGAGACCCAGGTGACCTCTCTGCCCAATCACAGCTAATCAAGCCAGGTTGTTTTCCTGCAGTCATTAACATTTAAAATAATGCCCTTTCAATCAAGCTGGGGAAACAGCTTTAACCCACTCAATATTTCATCATTCCCAGTCGTTAAGTCAGCAGTAGTTATAAAGCACAGATGAATACATGGTTTTCAGGAAGAGAAAGACCTTAGGTCTTATAGTTCTCTTACAGCTCAAAGGGAGCTTGATAGCTAGGGAAGCCCCATGATCCTTTCTATTTCCTAGGAGCAGAAATTGTAGGAAATGCCTGTGAAGAGCCTCTCTCCCTTGAAAGAAGCTGCCAAAGCTTTCATACAGTTCTAGACTGGGTAAAATAGAGTTTACCTGCTTTTCAAACCCAACATTTGAGTTTTGTAGCTTGGTTGTTTTTAAAAAAAAATTATTGTAAATATATTCAAACCTACTGAGTCTTGCATCTCCCTTTTTTTTAGTCTGTCAGGGGTATGAGATCTGGAGGTGATCTCTCCCACACAGCAGAGACTGGATAGAAGGCTGATTCTTAGGACCACAGGTTTTCAGAGGCTGTCAGGCAGCCCACAAAGTAAGCAGGCTCCCTCTGTGGGCTGTCAGATACCCAGGGTAGCCTGATTTCTCTGCCAAAGTTGCCAGGGATAACAGGATGCTCCCATAACACAGGGTCAGGTTCCCACTGCTTGCATCTATGTTTCTTTTGACCTAAGAGGGCTGTCTGGAAGGTTGAGGTTTCTTCAATTTGTGGGTCCCACTTCAAACTATTTCTCTCACATGGAAGCTATGGGCTTGAAAGGAGAAGATCTTTCTGTCTGGGGTGGTGGCTAGAGAGATCTTCCGTTCTTAGGCTTCTGAGAGCTCATGCAAACCTGGTGGGACAGAGATTCCCAGGAATTATGGTTCTTAGGTCTGAAGGCAGAAAACCTTCCTAATGATGTTTTTCTCTTGTGACTTAGGCTCATATTCTCCTGAATATAAGATCCTAAATGTCCTAAGAACTTTAAAGTCCTTCTGGGAAATTAAAACTGACACACGTGTGAGACTTGAATTCCAAAGGTGACTGTCAAAATGATGCCTGAGCCCCTCTCTCAATTCTCTCACTCTGTCCTGAGCCAGAGTAGACAATGCCAGGTAAGATTAGAGTAACCCTAGGGTGGATGTCTGGATGTCTCTGGATCCTGCTGCTTCTCTGCCAGTTTAATTTTGTTATTTTTATATCTGGCTGAAAGGTGATCTCAGTAAATGTACCTGCATTTTGAATTTCTAGCTGATGTAAATATTGTAATCAAGTAGCAACTGACAGCAGAGTACAAAGCACAGTCAAAATCATATAAATGTGTGGAAAAAAACCCTGTCTGTTGTGATTTTCTTTCTTCTGAGCACCAGATATGTGTCCTTAATCTTTTTATTAGCCTCTGCATCTTCTTTTTTTTTCATAGACTTACTATTCTAAATTGAAAAATTTGAATGAATGAAGGCACAGGTTATGACACTTTCATGTAGTATTCTTGTCCCTTTTTGCTTGTTTCCATTTCTGCTCTTGTAGCACTTACAGATTTTAAACAATGTTAAAATGTTCCTTCGCCAGTAGCAAATTTTGTATCCTGAGTAAACCACACTTATAATCTTTCTTATCTAAAGAACTATTTGAAAATCCCATTGTGTAGTTCTACAAGTGGGAAGTGAAGGCACATGTCTGGGATCCCAGGGTGAGTAATAAACCACTGCATCAGCCTGCTCCTCTAACACTGTTGGTCCCAACCAATTTGTGCTCTTACTTCAAAGCTGAAGGAACAGCAGCTTTCTTTCCTTCAGTTCCCAGGGAAAGCTGTGCAGATTCATGGTGAAAGGGTTTCTGTCATAAGGCCTTTCTTTGGTTTTCATCTGCATATCCATGGTCTGAGGGTTAAGTGCACACAAAATCAACTGCTTTGAGGTCAAAAGAGAAAATTTCTTCTGGCTCTGACCTGGAGCTATAAATTGATCCAGTTTTACTCAGCTCTGGTTTGGGGGAGGGGGGTGTCCCTTGAAAATGCCCACAAACTTTGAGGAGCTTGATATAAATCATGAATCTATAGTTCAGCTGTATGACTGTTCATGATTAATAGTTCTTACTGCTGTATTTCTAAGTTAGTCTACCCACAGCAGGAAACAAATGAAACAGGATTGTTTGAAGGGTGCTACACCTTCTCCTCTCTTCTTAGAAAGTGAATTCACTTTTTCTAGGGAGAATGACATGAACTTGCAGACAAAGAGGTCCTTGGAAATGGGTGACAGATTGGATTGGAGCAGCGTAGTAGAACAAGCAACATCTAAAAGACAGGTGGT
Source organism: Motacilla alba alba (assembly GCF_015832195.1). Classification (NCBI taxonomy): domain Eukaryota; kingdom Metazoa; phylum Chordata; class Aves; order Passeriformes; family Motacillidae; genus Motacilla; species Motacilla alba. The sequence continues at coordinate 18,689,568 of NC_052021.1, forward strand.
GTTTCACTTCAGGCCTTGCAGTTGAGATTTAGCACCAGATCTTGAATCCTTTAGCATCCAGCCTCAAGTGACTTTTAACAGTGTCTCTCTTGTTCTTTATTGTGGTACAGCAAACTTACCATCTGTTGTACATAAAGAGAGAGAATGCATGTCCTTATCTGCAGGGGAAGCTTCTTGAGACACCATCCAGTCCAGTGCAAAGGAGATTAGAACAGTGCTTTAAACCTCGAAGTTCAATTTTCTGTCCTGAACAATCTGTGAGGCTTTGGCTGCATCATTTTTCTTTTCATATGTCCCAGTTTGCACTTGTCATGTGAGCAGAACAGACTGGGATTTGTAACATGATAGACTTCCATGTGTTACAGTAGAGTTTTATAAGCAGTTAGGATGGGTCATCTCTTAACAGATCATGTTTTCTGTGTGCCATTTATGGTTGGGTAATCTGGAAAGGTGTCTTAGCTGAGAAGATGATGGTAGTTAGCCCTTCGGAGCACAGTCATGCCTATTTAGGTCTTTTTAAACAGGACTTGGATGTGTAGTTCCTGAGACTTCTGCTAATGTCATGCTTAGCATTCACATCAAAACTACATAGCTGGGTTTTTCCTCCCCCCCGCCCAAAACTTTCTTGTTTCATCTTGGACATTTCATTTCACTCAGATGTAAAATGCCATGTAAATCTGGGCCAAGCAGTATATGAACAACAAAAACCTCTTCAAGAAGCAAAACTCACAGCCTCTGAACAAACTCCCGTGGTCCAAGAAACTTTGGCTGTACGTGCTGCTGGAGGAAAGTTCTCATAAACCAGTCTCTGTTGGTTTATACACTACAAATCCCACAGAATCTATTAAAAAAGGTAGAGTCCAAGTCTGAGACGTTACAGTGCAGATGAACCTCCAGAGAAATGAATATTTAAGCCCTCTACACAAACATTCTATGACACTGCTATGAAAGATGGCAACAGGCAGCAGCAGAGAAGGCTGGGTGTGCCAGTGAAATCCATTGGGGTGGCTTTGTGTGTGTGCCCCAAAGCCTCATGAGCAATCCAGTATTTTTCAGGAGTGACTGAGCAGAGGGCAACCTAGCACAGCACAGATTAGGGCAGAGGGGATGGGGGATTTCCTTGAGCTGTTGTTAATAAAGTTGCTGTCTATGGAAGATCAGGCTCCCAGGTCAAATGCCATTTAGCTATGGCAGCATGCAGATCCTTGTGTGCCAGATGTGGAGGGGCTTGGATAATTGGTTCTGTCTGCACTGGTATCCCACTCCCAGCCAGAAGACATAACAACATCCAAGGAGGTAAAATAGTAAATGCAACCTCAAAGGCTTTTCTTGCACTTGGCACTGAAAGGGGAGCCCAGCAAGGTAACAGCTTTGTAAACATTGCCAAAGCAGGGCAGTGAGTACAGTCATAGCTGCTTGCAATTTCATTATTGTGAAAGGAAGAGGGGGAGGACCCCCAGCCCAGCAGTAATTGCGTTTGTGGCTGCTAACCCTGTGAGCAAGGGAGAGTGACAGAATCCAGGGGGGCAAAACCAGACCATAAAGCACTGAGGTTACCAATACTTTGGGAATTCAGCATTGTCATACGTCACTCAGCCTTCCTGCTTCCTCACCTTTTCAAAGACAGATGGCCAGCCAGATGGCAGCTTCCTCACACTTCCTGAAAGGTTAAAGGCTCTGCTGGTAGAGGACAGCTAGCTCACATTTGCATTGAGGGGAACAGTGTGGTTTAAATTCAGCCTAAACAGAGCTGCTGGTTAGTCTGGTTCATCCGAGCAGAAAACCTCTGTAATAATGTCATTGCATCGAGAAGCCCTTGATTGCAATGGCCAGGTTTGGTTGATGTGAGTTGACTGGATGGCAAGAATAAATACTGGTGTGATGACATCTCTGTATGAGACAGGTCCTGGGAGTTCCCTGCCTGTGCCAGACCCCACCTTTCTATTTACACTGGGATCATTTGTAGTTACACTGATTTTTCTTAAAGGAAACCAGTCTTTCTCCAGGCTCCTCAATACTACATTCCGCATCCATTCAGCCCAAACAAAGATACTTGACTGAGACACTGAAATTAGAATCTCTGTTGCCTCTTGTCTCTTTTTTCATTCATGGTGGGAGACAGGTATAAACAAAGCGAGTCTATATATTAGTTGGCTCAAATGCCACTAGTGCAACTAAAACCTAAAAAAGTGAGGAATAATATCTGACACGATCTGTAACCAAAGTGTTTTGTGCTCCAGGATTTCACATCTCAGCCTCCCTGTACCGTGAGCCACGCTTCTCTGTGTATCACCATCAGTGCTCTCCCTGATCTCCTCTGGATGCTCAGACCCACATGCTGATGCTCCAGCAGAGCCCTTCCAGCCAAAGCATGGCCACTAAAGCTCCTAGCAGTGGACCTGAGTGCAGGAGTTGGGCCCTAAGTTCCATGTTGTGCATAAAACATGCTGTGCACACCTATGTGCACCAGAAATAATGAACACTAGACATACACTAGAGTGGAGGTGGAAGCCACCTTGGATAATGATGTGGTTGTCATAGATCTGCTATGGCCCAGGTTAACTTCTAGAGCTAGAGGCACTGTCTGAAGCTTCCCAGAACATGTGAAATGCTGACATAAATCCCCAGATGAACGGAACTGAGCCTTCACAGCGTAGCCAAAGCCCTCCAGCCAGATTCCAATAGTATAAACAAGACTGAGTCACCTCCTCCCTCACTGAAAATTAGAGATGGTAATAGTTCTGGAAGCAGTTGATTGTATGCTATCAATCATTCATAATGCTAATTTTTTGGAGTTGGCATCAGAAAAAAAGCAACTATGGTTGGGAAGGAGCCTAGGTTGCTGTTCTGCCTGTGTCACACTGCTTGTGAACAATTCAGCAACAGCTTTATGCCTCAATCAATGCAGCTGTTAAGCTGAGGAAAAGCAGGACTTTACTGAAAACCAGATGTTTTGCACATGAGCTGACTTTGTTAATGATCCAGATAGAAAAGAAAACAAAGCAGAATATATGCACACACAAACAGGCATCATCAGTGCTTGAAATTGTATTTCAGTGCAGATATAGGTACTGAGATCTGTTGAGAGGAAAAATTCTCCTGTTTTGCAGTTATTCCCTATACCTCTAAGACCTTTTGTAATGCCAGCATGGCCTTTTGGCATATTTTGGCTCTTTCAAGCACCATATATATGTATATGTGTGTACACAAATACATGCACACACTTGCATATATGATGCAGGGTGACAATGACTGCACTGGGGCTGATTTCCATGAAATAGTGCAGAAAGTTCCCAGAATGATTGAGGCAAGTTCCTGCACAGTCGTTTTTATCAGTGTTTTAGATGACTAACTAAGAGGAAAGTGATTTCCCACACCTGGTTAGGCAATTAATTGAATTAGTATTTAGAAAATGGTTTCTAAAAATAGCAAAAAATGACTACTTTTTTATGCATCAGCCTAATTAGGGATTGAGTTGTTAGGACTACAAAGAATCCATGTGGTAGTGATTTTGAATGCCTTGGTGTTTGAGTTTCTGAATGGGAAAACTGCAATGAGACTGATTTCCTGGGCATCATTTCTCAGCATTTTCTGAAAGTGGGCACCTCAGATACGTGTTAAACTTCATGCCCCTCTAAATTCCTAGTCACTGTTAAAAAAACAGCTACAGTGTCTTGTTTGGGATCTTTGGCGTCTTTGGGATTGGTGACCACTTTGTCAGAGGTCACAAATAAAAAATACAAATAAACAAAGAGCTTGCAGCTATTTCCGTTTAATACACCAGAGTCTGTGCTGCTTCTGCACAGTGATACTGAAGAGTGAAGAGGCGAAAATTGAAACTACTGGTGGGATTTTTTTGATTCTTCTCCTCCCCCCCTCCACTTTTTTTTCCTCGCATAATTTACCATTATTTTTTTAAATTATTGTAATTGGTCTTTGTCTAGTAATATCTAATCTCCCCTTTCTAAGGGGTCAAGGACAAGGAAGGGAACTTCTCAAATCAGAACTGAACATGAGATCAGTAAGTGTGACCAAAAGCCAGCATTTCTGGCTTTTGGGAAAGTTTTCTGAGATGCACTATTTTCAGTTTCTATCTTGTTCTTTACTGCTGTATAATGGAAATTCTGAAAACAAATCTGAGAAATGAAACTCATCTGAGCTGGTGAGCAATGCAGAACTATTTCAATGTCAATCTGCTAAACCTTAACTTTGTGTCCACTTCAGTGAGACTTGACCAAACATGAGATGCTTAAGATGAAATATTCAAGGAAGCAGTGTTTACTGATGAAACTTTGTTTAGTCGGAAATTTGCAAACCAGATTTAGTTATAGTCTTATATCTCTCACACACAGATTTTTTTTCTTATACACGTATTCACTGGGAGCTTGTGTTAAATAGATGTTATCAAGTATTTACTTAAAAAAAACAATAAGTTTTAAACTGTTTGACCAAAGGGCCTTTTCCTCCTGTCTAATGCTGCCAAAAGGATTTATATAGGAGCTAAAATACATGTGGAAAGGGTCATGCCTGGAATCTTGCTGTAATTGTAATTTTTTGATGCTGAAAAACAGCTGCCCTCCGTTTAAGGGGATCATTTGAGAGCCACTCCAAACTGACCAGTAAAATGATTGAATCACTGAAATAATAACTCACTGGAAAATTGCTTCTGCATGTAGCTCTTCCGCCCTATCTTTGGCACAGCCACCCCTCTAATTAAGGTGCAAACTGATCTCTGCACTTGATGAAATAAGCTGCAGTGGACCAGAACAGCTCTCCTCCCAGCTCTGCAGAGCCCTAGCTCTTCAGCTCTCCCTGCATCACCTAGATGCCCATCTCTGAAGCAGATTTTCATGCTTCCTCTAACATTTCTTCTTCAGCTCCTTATGTAAGGTTAGAAGTGAACATCAGGCCTAAAGAAAAAAAAAAGCTATTTTTCACCATGCAGCCCTGCAAGCTCTATGTAAATTCTTGATGGAAGCTTCTGGGAATGTTGTGCATATGAAGAAGTCTAATTTCTTCTAATATCTATCTGACTCTGTTACAACATTTCCAAGTTCTTGCTATCAGTTCACCAGAGAGGATATCATTCCCCACATGATCCTCCAGGTCAGCAGGATCTGAAGCCACCATTTCACTGATAATCACTTGAGCAATGCCCATGAAGAAAATCTTATTGTGCCAATGCAGGCAAGGGTGCAGGTACAGCTGGGTTGACAGGCAGTGAAAGAAAGCACGTCTCAGTAGAAAAAAAATGAGACCTGCAAGCCTGGAACCTTAATCAGGTGATTAATTAGCAACAGAGTCCTTTTTATTACGTGCCTAGAAGAGTACTAAATCTTGGGTGGGTAATGGGAAAGTCTGCAGTGTTTTATGTTCCTGGTGGTCACTTCTATATGCTGCTGTGAAAATCCCCAAGATAGCTAGTTGAGAAACCTGAGATGGAAAACAATTAGGACTTAACTTCCAAGTGAGCTGCTGGCCCTCAGGCAGAAAACCATGAGAAGACAAATGATAAATGACCAAGTCTTCTATCTTGATAGGAAGACAAGCCAGGCATTTTTGAGTACACGTTTTTCAAAGAGCTAAGCCCTGACACAGCTGCATGGTTTAAACTGTAGAGCCAGCCCAAAACCCAGAGTGGGACAGTTTACTGAGTGCTGGGTTTCTTGAGGGTTTCCTGGAGCTTTTTTGCCTGTGATATTTGGTGCAGCAGATGGGTCACCAGGTCAATTGTATTGGAGACATATTAAAAATGATTGGACAACTAATGGTTGCTAATATCATGGCAGTTATGTCCCTGAGATAAGGGTAACCAGATACCTGACTCTGGAGCTTGAACACTTGGACATTTCACTTGAAAGATGGAGTGGTCTCTAGAGAATTCCAGCATGTTGTGATTGCTGAGTGTTTCCCTCTGTGACAGCGCTGCTGATCCCGTGCAGGGACGCAGAGCAGCCTCTCCAGCCCTGCCCCAGTGGCACCCCATCTCCTCAGGCTCACAGGGAAGCCTGGCACTGTGGTCTCAGCTGTCTGCCAGCAGCACAATGCTGGCTCTGGCAGCAGTGGCTCCGTGAGCTCAGAGGGGCTGGGACAGGATTTGCCCCGCCGATAAATGCTGTGCTGTTGTGAGGCAGTGCCTGTGTGGGACACAGCACGTGCAAGCTCCTGAAATGAGAAGGGGACTGGGGACAGGGGTGATTTGCACACTGGCAACGCTTGAAGTCAGGCATTGTAGGATGCTAGGTACCTTGAATTAACATCACAGGGTATTGCTGTCGAGTAAGAAATGACACAAATTTACAAGAAGGCTGGTTTGCACAACTGTTGCTTTAATATGAAAATTCTCTTCTTTTATAGATAGGTTTGACACATTCTACTTGACTGGCTAATTAACAAAAACTTTTTTTTTTTTTCACAGTCTTCAAGAAGAACAGAAAAACAGAGTAGGAAAACACCATCTGCAGGCTGTTTATACTAACAAGTTATCATCGTTTCTCTACAACTCCATAAAAAGTCTCACAAGTCCACTGTGAGAAAGCAAATCCCATTTTCTCACTCTCTGATCAGGCTGTCACATCCACAACAGGGCCCTTATCAGTAGGTAGGCCTACTAGAGGAAGCCATGAGCTTGCCAGAATTGAGGACTAAAAAGGTACAGAATAATAAAAAATAGCTGATTCTGATATTTTACCTTCTAGCTGTGGAGTTACCTTCTGTTGCTGCCAGCAGCCAGCACTTTGTGATTCAACTAGATTTAATCCTTTCTGTAATTTGGATTCAGTGAACACACAGGAGAAAGTCTGTGTCTGGATTAACCCAAAAGCCAAGTCCAGCTGTGTCTATTCTTGGTCACAGCCTGGACCCTGTAGTCCTCAAATACCTGTCTGTTTCTATGTTCTCTAAAACCTCCTGTATGCAGCCAGCAAGTAACCATCAAACTGTGTTGATGCACTTCTGCACTCTGAAAGAAATAAAATACCAGACACATTTCAGAAAACGCAATTGCCAGAGATGTACTTATGATCCTAAAGTGCAAGAATCCCCTATATGCACATCATCTCCCCAACGGACATGTCATACTGACTTACAACATCCTCCTTACGTAATTCCCTTCACATATTGTTACACAGGCTAAACATGCTTAGCACAACACAACAGCCTCTTGCATTTAGGTCTATGCGTTCTTAGCTCATGAGTTTTACCATAACTCCCATGAACATTCTGTGAACTTCCAGCTCCTGGATTCATGGGAACAATAAAAATTTCAGCACACTTTTTAGGTTTTATGGTTTCAGAAAAAAACCCACACATAAATATGATCTAAAAGCCCCCAAACCAGAAGGCAAATAAAAATAATCCCAGAAACATTACTGTTATGCTGATAAATCCAGTGATTTTTAAACTGCCTTCTTCAGGGGTCTCTTGTATGGTTTGGGGAGGGCATGCTTGGCCACACTCGTGAGAAACACATACTTCTGCACGTTCAGGTCTCATAGAACACTTTCCTTCTAAACCTCACACAGGTGCTTCATAGCACTCACGGGCACTCACTGCCGTGAGAAGTGCTGTGGTCTGGGGTGAAACTCAGTCTGTTTGGATTCAGCTTGCACAAGACTCAGCTCCAGTCTTTACAGAGATCAGGGCGAGAGCTGGAGGCACTAAGGAGGATGAGAAGTGAAGGCACTAGGGAGCTGCTAAGATCACTTCCAGTGTCTGCTGCTTCTTTGGCTTAACGAAGTGTATGAGATGCCAGAGCAAACAGGCCGTCCCCCCTCATACAGCTGCTGAAACAGTGTGTCCTGCCTTGGAGCAGCTGCTCACTTGAGGTGGTTTCCAGAGCTCCTCCTTGCTGCATTGCACCCTGTCCCACTGCATGTGGGGCCTTCAGCTCTGAGCTTGTAAACATGACTTCTCATGCTCAGTGAGGAGGCAGATGTGGTTGATCTTCCTCTTGACAGCTCAGAGATGATCTCTGGTGTGCTGGCAGCAGTGCAAGCCATGGGCAGCCCAGCTGTCCTGGGCTGTGCAGCTTGTAGTGTGTGCAGGTGCCTTGTGTGCCTTCCCAGAGCACAGCCCACCCCAGCCTCTGAGCCTGGCTGCTTTGGTGCCAAGGCACAATAGTTTGGAGTTAGGTTTGTTTCCCATGCTGATGTCTCTTGGCATGTCTAGGGGCAAGGAGTGGAGCCTAGGAGGTCTGCACCATAGACACCTTTGGTGTCTTCTCTGTTCCTACCAGACTGTGGTGTCAGGGGTTGCCTGGAGCCCTGACTCCATTCTTCTCCCAGACATGCCTAGATGTGGACAAGGAGATGTTTCTGAAATGAAGCCTCTGCTCTCCTGAGGTTACCTGCCTTTTGACTGCTGAGGGAGCACATATAGCCTATGTTATTTGCTTTTTTCTAAATGGCTGTGGCCAGGTCAGTTGAATCCTTGCCTCTGCCAGCTTTGTCCATGACCAATTTCAAGGGGCAGTAGTCCCCTGAGCAGAGCGGTGTGCATGAACAGCAGCCTCTGCATGATTTCCTTGCTTTGTGTGCTTACCTGGAAGATTGCTCTCCATCCTGTTATACTGGGCAGTGCAGCAGAGTGAGAGGGGAACAGAGACAGCATGCAACTGGCCTGAGAAGTACTTCAAATTTTTGTGGCTGTGTGACCCTCTCCTGCTCTCACTCAGGCCTGAGGCAGCTGGAGAGACTGGCTGTGGTGTTCTGCTGCAGCTGGAGAGGCAAGGGTGATGGGAATGAGAACTTTCTTCTGAAGAGGGATTTCTCTAAATCCAAAAGGATACCCAGTATGTTTTCTAAGCTCGTGGATGTTTTGCAGGAGTTATGAGTGATGGCAGAGACATACTTTGCAGTCAAGATTTCTGGGAGTCAGCTGGGAGTTTTGGTTGAGCAAGAATTGGCATTAAAGTTCTGGACCTGACCCAGAGCAAGTAATGAGTCTGTGGGTGAGGCTGACCCTGACTGAGATCTGCACTTCATGACTGATACACATGGGATCAAGTGCAAAAACAAAGGGAACTGCCAACCAGGACCTCGTGTGGGCTGCAGCAACAGTGCCTTGGGAGATTTTTTGTACTGGCTCTAGCAAAAACTTGCTGAGGGTGGAGAGAGAACTGAAATGGGTGAGACTGAAGATCACAGAAGATGCACTCTTTCATCATCTCCCTTCTCTCTTTACTGCAGTGACAGTACACTTTGTACACTTTTGAATCCAAAACTTTTCTTTTTTAAGCATCCTGCAAGTGCCAGTGGAGAAAAACTAAGCATTATATAAGAAGCAGGGCATAGGAGTGACACTAGATCTAGGCTGGAAATTATTTTCCTATTTTATGAGGGTTTTCAAAGCACTGGAAAAACATTTTTTGTTCTGTCAGAGGCTGGAAAGTCAAAATCTGAAACATATTGGTGAACCAAAAATCTAGAAAAGAGCAGTAAGGTTAGGGGTCAAGTGCTGCACTTTGTTTAGATGATTTTCAAATGTTTTGGTTTAGTTCTGAGTATTTCTAAATGGTTTCTAGCCACTACAATTATCTTAAATTTGGAAAATAAAAGATACTTTGAAAAGTAGAACTTAGAGCAATTTGGAGGAAGAAGAAGAAACTTCAAACTGGAAACTTTACAAAAAACCCTTTCTCCCAGGGAGAAAAATGGTTATAGTGGAATGCCATTGCATTATGAAACCCCCCAAAAAACCTGATCTTCCCTGCCCAACAGCTGTCTCTGGAAAGGGATGGTGTTCAGCCCCATACATAAGAGTTCACCTTGAGGTGATGTAGCTGGTCTCAGATGTCCCTGTTCCTGCCCCAGTCTGTTCCTAGGACTTTCCTTCCCACTTCTGGAAGTGTTTGTGTTGTCTGATAAACACTGAGCAAAACCATATGTGAGCTGGGTTGCATTATGCAATAAGGGAGGATGGGTTACTATCTTCCCTTCAACTTGTGAAAGTTTTCCTTTTTGGCCACATCTCAAGGGGGGATATTGAATTGCAGTCCATTTCATTTTTGATTGACATTGGATGCTTAACATTTACTTTATGCAGGCACAGGTTTTATTCTGATGAAGGAATTCTTATATTACCTGAAATTTCTAGATCAACATGAGCCTGCCAGTGCCAATTCTTGCTTTACAAGCAACTACTAGATCCTAAGGCTGAATTTACAGTCTTATTTCCTTGTAAATGTCAGATGTAATTTTGGGAGAATGTTCAGATATATCTGATACTGACCAACTCACCATTTTCATTATGATGCAGTCCAACCAGATGTAGCTGAGATCCTTACCCATGCCCTTGAGGAAACCTATTGACAGGGTATGGAGGCAAGCTTTGGAAATAATAGACATGAAAAAGTATAAATCCTTTATTAAAGTTTTATAAGTTTCATTACGCAGTGATATTTCAATTACTCCATGGGAGACTTGGATAAACCTACAGGAAAAAGGCAGCTGTGGATTGGCAGCATTTTGCTCTGCTTTAGTTTAGGATATTTCCATTTGATTAGAAATAGGAAATCCCTTCAGCTGAAGGGGCAACACTGGACCAATTTGCATTGAAAATTAAGAACATGAGGAACTTTGCAATGGTCCCCAATTCTAGTTAATTTCAGCAAGTTTTGAGGCTCTTTGCCACCTTTCTGGTTACTCCCATAGAACAAAGAGCTAGCTCTTGCCAGACGGGGAAATAACTGTAATCTCATGTTACCTGCCAAAACTCCTTATCAAGAGCCTAACGCTTCCAGAGGGGATCCAAACTAGAATTCATTACTGGAAAGATGAGGACAGACTTTTTAGCCTATTGTGATAGGACAAGGACTAATGCTTTTAAATTAAAAAAGGGTAATTTTAGATTGGACAGAAGAGAGAAGCTTTTTACAGTGAGGGTGCTGGAACATTGCCACAGATTGCCCTGAGAATACCCCATCTCTAGAAACATTTAAAGTCAGGTTGGACAGGGCTTTCAGCAACCTGATCTAGCTGAAGATGTCCCTGCCCACTGCAGGGCAGTTGGATTGGACAGGCTTTAAAGGACCCTTCCCACCCAAACCATTCCCGATTCTATGAAAAGGGTGAACCTTAAACCTGTGAGCTTCTTCCTGTGTGTACTTCCTCCAAGGCAAGTGCACCTTGAAAGAGTGGAGAGAAATCAGTCTTTCTTTTTTTTTCTTTGAAAATACATGTGCAAAATCCAGTAGTGCTGTGATTAAAGAGATCTGCAGCTAGACATGCCCTGAATCAAGACGAGATTGGCAGTTAGCACCAGGAAACGATTGGTGTCTTGTGGGGAAGGGTGTTTGACCAAGTCTTGATACTCACATCATAATGGAATACTTTTGGTGACTTCAGAGCAGTCTGGATAAAATGATGATAGCCTTGTATGTTTCTGAAAATTAGTTTGTATTTTCAAATATAATGAACAGTAAATATCACTTACTAAAGTACCTCACATGTACTTGGCAGGTTGCAAGCAATAGCCAAATTCAATGTTCTTCCTACCATTGAAGCACAATTTATCTCGAGGAAACTAAGGTACCAAGGGAGTGATATGCCTTACTGCAGGCAGCTGTGAAAGACAGAGCAAGGCTCTGGAACTAAGTGTGCTAGCCCCTTGTTGTGTACTCATAATGCTCTCCCTCCTGCACTTCACAAGAAATGCACGTTTCAAAATGTGGAAGGACACTTTAGGGTCTGTGGTTCTCTAACTCCCTGGACTACAGCTGCAATCTTAAGCACAGCGGAAAGCAAGCTGGAACCTCATAAGGAAATGGTATGCAAGGTCTCACATTCACTGAGCATTCACTATGAGAGGGCTCTGTAGATCAATTAAACAGACGTTAGGTATTGTAGCTTAGAATAGCAAGAAGCTGGTTTTCTTTGACAGCCTTTGGTTCAAAGCACTTGACTTTTATTCTTGTATCTTCTGTCTTTTAGGAAGGGCCATATTAAATGCTCATTCCTCTCAGTTGTAGGAGTCATGCTTACAGCTGTTCAATCTAATTGTGTGAAGCTGTCCCCAGAAATGCAGCCTCAGAGCTGCCTTTTACTGAAGGGAACAATAAGGCTTAATATAGTGCCTGGAGTGATATTATAGAGTTTGAGGCAGGTTGGAGATTAGTACATTGTTTGTGCTGTAAAGGATTTCGTGCTAGGACATTAATAGAAAAGGCTTTACCTAATCATATTGTTTGCAGGCTTGTTTTGTTTTGCTGAAGTGATATGCAAGTCCCTGACTGTCAAAAGGGAGCAAAGTTCAGCTTCCAATTTTCCATGAACCAAAAAATGATCCTTGCAAAGTATTGAGCTTGGCTTAAACCAGATTTTACAAGTTGAGACATTTCTGTTTCTTGCAGCTTATTTCTGACCCTTCAGGTAAAACTGCAAGTTATGTTTCTATGCACATAGAAACATAAGAATAGGGATAAGAAGGGATAAGAAGTCTCCTTGAAAGGGAGAGAGAATGCTGGATGAGGTTCACACTTAAATCCTGGGATTTCACAAGATGGACTTTTCAAAAATTCACCAGATTTCACAATACCCACAGTCAGAATGTGAGGGATGGTGACCCTTTGGATCGGAAAGGATATTTTTTCAGGATTGTCTCTGTTGACTCTTAGTTTGGGTATTTTCCTTCCCTTCCACATGTGACCCTCGTTTTCAGGGTCATGTATGTATTGTATGTATTAGATATTATGAAATCTACTTTTTCAGGGCACACCACTCTCCCCTGCTGCTTTTTCTGCAGGTCTTACAAGGAGCAGGACAGCTTTCTCTGTAGCCCACCTCTTTCCATACAGTTTTGGAGGCCTGTTGAAAGCAGTTCTTTATTCCCCCATCTGCTATTAATTGCCTCTCTCTCATGCTCTCTAACTCCCTCACTGCCCCTCACACACCCCTGCTTCAGGGACAAACTTTGAGAGGAACTTGCACTCCACTAAAAGCATCTATCGCCAGCTAAATCCTTCTAGAACATTGCCACTCTTGCTGAATGTAATTTGCTCTTTCCATGCCAAGGTTTTCTTCAGGAAATCCCCCAGATGAATTAAAAATACTGTTTTGCATTTGTTGGGACCTCTGCCCAGTGCTGCTTGCAGTGTACAAGCTGTGTTTGGTGCTAGTTGGGTCAAGACAACTCAGAAAAATCTCATGGCTGGGTATTGGTGCTTCTAAGCCTGTTGGCTCACACACAGACACACAGACACACAGACACACAGACACACAGACACAAACACCTCACACACACACACACTCAGCCTCTCTCTCCTTTAAACAGGAAACTCAACTCAGCATGTGGTGAGTAACCAAATATCAGCAAAGACTTGCATTTTCTTAAATTCTGTTAAAAAAAGAAATCTGAGAAGGAGGGAAAAATCCTGTGTTAAAATAAACTCTTGGGTGTAAATAGGTCAGCACAATCAAAAAATCTGAGTGTTTAATAGAGATTCTGCACAGGATTAATTAGTGACTGATGCAGTTGGAAGAAGTGAATTTTGTGGTGCCTGTAAGTTTTTAAGAAGCTTGGAAAAAGTTAAAAAGACAGCAGATATTTGTGTGGGCATGGGGTGCAGGCTGGTGATGAAAGCAGGCACAACTCTGCTCAAATGCAGTGGAGCTGTGTAAGAGGTTTGGCCATAGAAATAACACAGGTACAGGTTAAACAAGACCTGATTAATTACATTTAAGTCCACAGGGATTTGTATGGTTGTCTGGATGGATTATTTGTTTAGCATACATCTTGCATAACCTGTGATTCATCTATGAGGTCTGAGCTGTGGCAGAGTCGAAGTTCATTTTCTTTACAAGAAAGATATCATACATTGATCCAAAGTTTTCAAGATACAGAGGACACACAAGTCCTTGGGTTAGACCAGCCAAGGGTTAATTACCTTTATCTGCCTGAACATACATCATTCTGCTCACTGCTCCTCACGCTTGGCCTCTGCCCCCATGGCATGAAGTGGGTTTGCTGTGCCTGTCTCTCCTCAGCCTCACTTACTGTACTGCCAGCTGTGCTGTTGCAAGGTGAATGCTGCTTTTGTATCTGAGGTGATCAAAACAGAATGAAAGCTTTGGACAGCCACAGTGCTTCCTGCTCACTCAGTGTCCAGCCAGAGATGAGGGGAAACCGAGCCTGATACTCCCCACTGGGAAAGGACTGCAAAACTGGAGCATACTTACACAGCCTCCTCTCCTAAAATTTGCAGTTTTGCACAGGGAACATTTTACACATACAGCTATTTGCATTTCATCCTTTGATTTCTAAGGAAAAACTTCTAGACAGAAGTTTGACATAAAATAAGAGCCCATTATTGTTCAACTTGAGCGAGTCATGTGACTGAATTTTCATCTTGGCTGAGGCAGATGCTTACATGGCTAGCCAGAGTTCTGGACAACAAAAAAGGGCTGAATGTTGACATCAAAGTTTGGCCCACTGATGTTACCAAAGAGAAGGTATTTCCTGAATTGAGAGCAGCAAGAGCGATGTAGTTCATATAAACTCCCAGCAAGAATATATGATGTTGCTGTTTGCAGAAAATCATTACCAGATGGCACAGTGATAGTAGGTGTATGCAAACCCACAGGGTGCAATAGGATGGATGAATAACATCTCTCTGTGGTACATTGCAAAGTCAAGGTGATGGCAAGCAAAGATCTTGCTTGACACTTTTTGGTCCTGCTCCATTGTGCCTTTGTGCTGGGCAGGGGCTCTGTGCAACAGGGAATGTGCCATGGGAATAGCCATGCCCCCAGGGGCTTGAAGGCTCAGCCTTGTGCCTAGTGAAGGAGAGCTATAGCAAGGACAATTAAATCTTGGTTGGCCTTCTGCTGCACTCAGCATGGAGGAGGCTTCTCTGGGTTCATTAACACAGCTCTGATTCATACCCTCGAGTGGAAGGAGGCCAACAAGCACAGTGTGCAATTCCTCTGAGTGAACTGTTCCAGCAAAGTGGAAGAAAAAATTGCAGCACTCTCTCCCCTGAGCTGCTTGAGAGGTGCTCTAAGAGTTTCATTAAAATGTCATGCCATTTTAATATCTTTTATAGTGAGGAGTGGGTCACTCACATTGCCAGGGAAGTTACTATGTTGCTATAGTATTTTACCAAATCCTGGCTTCTGTTGCCTTGGTGGAGAACAGCCTGTGTATTCTGTGAAAAATTAATGTTAAAAGCCCACCAGCTTCGAGGATAGTATGGGACAATTTTAATTTTTTTTTCCAAACTTGTTCTTGAAGAGATCCCTAAAGCTGAGTTGTGTCCTGTGGATCAGGTGCTGATCTGGGAACTTGGGATCACATCCTTTTCCCAGCCCAGCAGAACAGGCTTTTGAACTCAGGGTGGTGGTAGGAAAACAACAGTGTCTTTCTCAAGGACAGTCCCTTTTTCTGACTATGACTTTTCCAAGATCAAGGCCATTGTCTTTGTAGATTTGGTAATTTCTCGTAAGGGGTTGATTAAAAACTTATGCAAATTCATTTGTGTATGAACTACCTCCTGTGTATGTTCATGAAGGAATTTGCACCTTACATCTGGTGAGTTGTGTGACTTTTTTGGTTGTTAGAGCTACTCTTCTTCAGAAGGCTGTGGGCACGGCTGCCCATAATGTGCTATTGTAGATCCCTACAATGCTCACAAAACAGACCTGACTGGGAAGCATTGATCTCTGAACTGGGGAGGCACACAGCCTAATTCACTGGGAAAGCTGCTGATTGAATGATTAAAAGAGATTTTGTTTCCTGGCTCTTATACTTGTGCTGAAGCTATTTTTCTAGTCACTGCTGAGTTTCAGCCAGCTCCCAGAGATGCAGAAAATCAGACTTTACTTTTTCTTCTAAATATCAGGTTTTTACAACAATTGAATTCTACTAGTCTGAGAGGGATTTGGGGAAAGCTTTTAATGTTCCATATGGCTTTAGGATTCAAAGAATTTCCATGTAATGAAGTATTGTCTTCTGGACTTTTCCCTTTCTGCTTTATACTTAGCAGGCGGTATTCTAACACCAGCAGCTTGGGGCAGTTTAAATTTCATATTAGAACTGTAGGATCTGAACTGAAATCCCAAAGGGAATTTTTATCCCTTTTCTTTTCAGCATGTGTCAATGGAAACAGTCCCCTGAAGGTCAAGAACAAGTGCTGTCCCTAAATATAAAATTCCTTTGGTTATCACAAAAGCAATGTTCACCACAGGAAGGGACTGGACTTCTGAGAAGGGTGCAAGTTTTGATTTCATAAAGTTTATTTTGCAGAAAGGTCGTGGACAGAGTCTTGGAGACTGGTAAGAATCAGCGAGATATTATCGGCCCACAGCAAGGTTTTATGTTCCAAGGCTCCTGGCACATAACCTGGGTCCTTCATTTCCATGCTACTGATTGTGACATCATGTTACATAAAAACAAGAGTAAAGAAGACATTTTATAACCACCTTTTTCATTGCAGACATAAAGCAGATCATGTCGTTTGGTATTAATGGGGCAAGCATAGCTTATAAAATTTATTTGAGAAGGACCTGGCTGCAAGGAAACATCTCAACACTCTCATCTGTAATAATGCACTAGTGTTACAGCACCTCTTTTTCATATTTGGGAACACAAAAAGCCAGTTGGCTTGATTGCACATGGAATGGCCACCTCATAAATGTGGTGTAATCCTTGTCATGAGGTGTTTTTAAAGGTTCTTGGTGGGAAGTGGTCACAGTTTTCTTTTCCACTTTTTTTTTTTTTTAATTTAAGTTATAATGAAAATATGAGGGTACCGCTGTTATTGTCTTAAAGATTTTTATGGGTTTTGATTTTTTATAATTTTTCAGTTAACATTATTTAGAAACAATATTGTTTGAAATATTTTTTCCTTTCTTCTCCTGTTTACTATCCCAGTTTTTTTCCTCCATCCTCCTCTGCTCTTTTTTTTTTTTTCCTCATGGCTGTAAAACCTCAAGTAGTGGTGGAAAAGACCTCTAAGAGTAAAGAAATATAAAGGGAGAAAGACCAGTTACAGGAGACAAGCCTGGGTCCAGATCCCTGCTCTGCTAGACATCTTCCAAGACAATATTATTGAATGATTCTCTGGCTTAGATTTTAAGCACAATTTTGAACATGCATTTAAACCCAGACTCATCCAGTATCCAAATTGTCTGGGAATAGGTTTAAGAGAGCTCCTGAGTAAAGCCGGGAAGAAGCTCAGGCCAGCCTTTAGAGGAGACACAGTGTCTTGGCCAAGGTTCCCACCATTCATCAGACACCTTTCAGCCCTCCTTTGGCCACCACACGGCACTGGCGGGACAGATGCTCCCTCCAGGTCACAGCTGGTGCTGGCTCAGGCAGCTGAGTGACAGATGTGTGGATGTACCCCTTGAGCTCCTGACGTTTTCTCTCCATCAGACCTGGGCCTCTCTGTCCTGGTGTGTGAATAGGGACATAAGATTTCCTTGCTCAAAGCACTATTTTGAAGAAACAGTAAGTAAAACCTGGGATGCAGTGAGGTACCACGTTGAGAATGGGCACAAAGCAGCTATGACAGCTCCCTGTTGTCAAGGTGGGGGAAATGCTGTGCTGCCATTACGTAGAGGCCCACAGGGAGCTGAGATGTTTCTTGACAGGTTTCTGGGAGGTCCTGCAGGCTGTCTTCAAAAAATCCTCGTGTTCCTTTATGAAATACAGATGCTGATGCTTGGAACATTTGTCTCCACCAGTCACTGACACACAGGTGCCATATATCCTGAACCAAACAACTGCACTGCAGCAAGCAGAGCTGGAGGTGGGTCTTGCAGGGCACGTTTTGCCAGACAGGAGCCAGAAGACAATAGGAGGTAGCCCCTACTTCCTTTCCTCACATGCCTGTGATGAAATGCAAAAATATGTTAGGAATTTCTTCCTGAGCCAAGCCTCTGTTTGTCAACAACTTTGTTTTGTTGATGGGGCAAAATATGGAATGGAATATCTTGAAAATTAGCAGCTGAACTAGAGGGATAGAGCATGATGCTGGTTTTAGGAAGGCCAGTGCAGGTGGGGCTTAAAATTCCAACACAAGGAGTTCTGCCAGAAGCTGAGAAGAAAGCTGAATGCAAGTGAATTATTCTGTTTAGATTTTCCACAGCATGAAATTCCTGTTGTGTCAGTCTTCATCTGTCTGCTTGTTAGAGCCACTTGCAGAATGCCATAGGGAAGAAACAGCTCTTAGTTTTTCCTTTGGTGGGGTGAAGCCCAGTGGTGCAGCAGCAGAGGAAGCCTCATCTTGTGCTGAATGCTGCCCTGAGTGTAGGGGTAAGCAGATTCCAATTTATATGCCTCTCAGTGGGTTTTCTTTTCACAACTCTTAAAATTCCAATTAAACATTACTGTAAGTATTGAAATCAGTTTAAGAAAGTTAATCCATTGTTTGAAAAATCACTGAGACTGTCAATTTCATGTTGTGTGTAGTTATTCAAGTTCTGAAGCCCTGAAAAACAGACCTCACAAGAGAATTGGCAGCTGACCCTTAACTTTAAATGTCATTGCTTTTTTATGCTGCAATATGAATTATTTTCTGCTTTACAAGCTTATGTCATTCACCCTGCCATGGACTGGATTTTCATATATATTAGTGACAAATTGTACTTGTTCTGCAAAATCCCAGGACTCAAGTGTTTTCTAGGTCTCAACAGCTGTCATCTTTTCCCCAAGGTACTTGAGAAATGTTCTGTGGAGTTGCTGTGAACCACAGATGTTTGTTCTGAAGGATAGGGTTGGTGGTCCAGGGCCATGTGTAAGGGCACCTTGATGAAATTCTACACGGGGGTCAGTTTCAGTGATGCTCAGTGTTAGAAGGAAGCATTTTCCTTACATTGCCCATCAGCAGAAAAATGCTAATTGATTTTTGAAGCCTCAGTCCCTGCCGTAGAGAAAGGCAACAGGAGGTGGAAAAAGGTTTTGTTGTCTTTCCTGGTAGTTCATTCTGTAGTCTCCAAGATCCATCTGCTTACAGGGAGTGGGGGACATTCAGAAAGAACATCTGTGTGTATCCCATGTCATTACACTTCCCAAGCCAATGGCAAAGACCTTGGCAAGATCCAGGGTTTTCAAACATGAGCCTTTTCTGCAAGTGTTTGGACAGATGGTTTGCTACTGTATGGAGCATCTTCAGGGAATTCACTCCTATTCTCAATGTTGCAATTACTGTAGGCTCAGGGCTGGCTGTCTCCTGCAGAGTTTCTGAACAGTGTTTGTTTTTGCTTGATGAAATTCTGTCTTAGATTTTTTAGTGATTATGCTATATTGTGTTCTGCCAGGCTTTGAAATGGGATCAAATTGCTTTTCCCTCAACATTCACTTGCAAAACATATGTCGGCCAAATCTTGAAGTTCCTACTTGTGTACCGGTCACCCACCGAAAGTCAGTGGGACCTTTGATTGAGTAAGCACTGTGTGAAAACCAAGTGTGAAGGTGGGGGGCATTTCTTGGCTGCAGAATAATAGCTTGCAGCAGCAAATTATTTTATTTTCTCTGAAAGAGGTAAATGGGTACACTGATGTTTCCTTTGATGAGATATTTTTAAGACAAGGTAAAACCTAAACCATGGTAAAAGTGGGCACTAGAGCTCAACGCCGTTCTCCAGTTTGGCAACATGTTCATTTTTTAAAGTTTATTTCAGTGTAAACCAAACTAAAATCCAAATTCAGTGGTATCTCCAGTGATTTGTAGAATCTGCTCACCAAAATGGACAACTTCTGTTATTTTTGCTGACAATCTAGCTGTGAAATTGGTAAGAGAATCCATTTCACTGAGCAGTTGTGGAAAACTGACCCCAAATGGATCAAGAATACATGTTTGGGCTAAAGTCTTTAAGCAAGAAGGATGTAATACATAGGTCTTAGTGCACAGTTAATTGGTGTCTTAAAATTAAGCTCTTGCAAGAGAAACATTCACTAGTCTCTAATAGACACAGTCCAGATCACATCCCAATGTTTTCACTTGCCATATCATACAAAGCTGAATATGAACTTTGAAATTCTTACCCTTTGTGAAGGTGTTTGCAGTGGTGTCCCTTGGATTTCACAATCAAAGAAAACTTTAGGAGCTGCCATAGAACCAGGTTACCATCAGAACCAGCTCTCTTTTCCATAACCAGGCAGACTTGACCACACAGTAAGGATAAAACTCATTGCTGAGAAAATAAATAGCTCACATGACTATTTAGATCCTTGAAAAACAAACTCGGTGGTCTTTGCCCTGGTCTGCTGAAGAGGAAGAATAGTACATTTTCTTTCCTATTCCAAATATTTAGCAATCTCTACACACTGCAGTCACTGTCCTACTGTCTATATTAATTGAAGCAAACAGGGCTGATTTTGTGTTCATGTACCATATGTGCCTGCTGTGATGTCAGTGAAATTCTCATCAGTATTAAGCTGGTGTGTTAATGGACTTACGTCTGGATGCTATAAACACTTAGAAAATGTTGGAATCTTCAAAATTGAAATACCTTATTATTACAGTGATTTAATAATTATAGAAGGCAAGTTTATTTGTGGATAGTTTTCTAGATGTTTAAGTTGAATCTAGGGAAGTGAGCCCTGATTTCTTGCAGATAAGAGGATTTTGTGTACGTGTGTATTTCTGTGTGTGTCCCTGACACATTTTGAATTCATTGGCTGACTTCCACCAGATTTGTCAGAGGAGTATAGATGTCTAAGATAAGTAAGCCTTTGAAAGCAGATGGCTAGGTGAAAGAAAATTTTGTTGGGAGGACCTGGCAGTAGGGAAAAGAGCAGAACCAGAGTTCACTTTATTAGAAATGAGAGAATCCATATGGAGCAAAACCCTTACAGATGTCTGAGTTGCAAAAAAAATTTTAGATATCAAAGTCACTCATCCATGAGACACAAATCTAAAGGAAACTGATTTCATTGGTCCTGGTGCTTTTGTTTCTGCAGCACACTTAGTTTTGCATTCAAGAATTGGGATAAGAATAAGAAAATCCTCTTCTCTGGAATAAAACTGAAGGACTTAAATGTATTAGTGAGTATGGATCCTTTTAAAAAGAGAAATGTTCTCTAAAAGAGAATTGTTAACAGAGATAAACAGAGAACTGAAACAGATTCTGAATAATTGGTATCCAATAATGATGTGTTGGGGGATACTGGGTAATTGGTATCTTCTGTTCTACCATTCTTTGGGCCATTACCTGTTTTAAAAATGGGGTTAATGATACTTAAGTGGCTTGGAATGTGTTTTGACCACTGCAAAGAAGTTATTCTTGAGAGAAGTGTAAATGGAATTAAATGTACTTTAGACTCTCGTTTCTTACTACTATGGCATTAGACTGTAAGATCTTTGAGTTACACATTTTCTTAATATATTCAAGAGTGGTCACTTTAATTGATGTTAAAACCTGAGTAGTCACAAAAAGAGTGACCTTCTTGTAATGCTCCCCTTTGTATTAATTTATGAACTACTAACTCAAAAGATACCATACATACCACGTACGGCATAGGAAACCTTTTGGTCTAGCTGTTCAGCAAGTAAAGTTTGGATGTGATCTATATGATCCTGTAGAGTGGATGAATGTGGCTGTATGGTCTTACATGCAGGAGGGTTTTTGAGCTTTTCTACACTTCTGCTAACTGGATACATATTGGTAAAAGGCATAGGAGATATTTCTGTCAGATATTAAAATATGGGGAGGCTTGAGGCACTATGTTTTATGTCTCTCCAAATCGGTCTAATAATTTCTTTTGTTTGAATAAAAAGTTTAAGGAATTTTTTTTCCAGAGCTAATATTTCTGGAAGCTTTTAAGGAACACATAAAGCTTTGATGACGTCATTAAGAACATTGAAGTTGTGTTTGAGTAGGTATTTCTGGAAAGGTTTAAACCATGCAATGCTCTGTTCAGCTGTAGAGAAAGGGTTGCTGGATGGCTCTGTTGATTCTCCATGTCACTTAAATATAAAGAATTTTATACTGTAGCCAGAATCCAAACCTAATTTTCTCTGGATCTAAAGCTCAGATGTTATTTGGCATAGGAGAGTTAGGGCTGAATATACCCTGAAAGATGTACCAGGACTTTGTCCCAGCTCTGGTGAGGAGGCCACAATGGCTTGAAGTATAAAATATGCAATTTTCTGAGTAAGAAAATTTACTTTTTTTAGTTGAGGAAAATCATTCTAGCATGTTCTTTAAACAAATTAATCAAATACTGGCCGGATTCCCCCCAAATTCACATGGTTACATTAAGGTCAACTGGGGCCCAATTAACTTGTGTGTGCTTCCCAGGGTCATCTGATCTTGGCAATTTTCATCATTCCAATAAAATTGGGTTTGATTTCTGGTGCAGAGAGAACAGCTGTGATTCCAGGTCTTCATCTTTGTCTAATTCCAAGGAGCAGTGTGCAAACAAACTAATCATCTGAGATCTTAGCAATGAGCGTGGGGAAGTGTGAGTTATGCACATCAGTACCTTGTGCAAGGGAACTAATTAGGAGCAGATGCTTAAATTTTCGTAATGTTTATATGAGGAGAACAAATTGCCTGCTGGCAGAAACAGCCATCTGTAAAAATGGTGCTCCAACCTCATAATTTTAAATGGTCTTCTTGTATCTTAATTTGCATGTACAAAATAAATTGCAGCTAGAGACCTTCAGTCAGCAATGGGTCTGAGTGCTTAAGGTCTGGACCATGTCACCCAGCAGTCTATGAGACAATTACAGATTCTGCTGAGGATCTGGGGTCCATGAACCACTGTTTGTAAAATAATTGTATGTATTTCCTCAAAAGATAGCATGCACAGAGCATCTCAGAGAATCAGCAAGAGTAAGAAATGCTAGTCTTCTCTGATTCCCTAGAAAAGTAGTAAGAATTTTCTGGCAAATGAATGCTTCACTCTCCTTTTTTCTGTTCCACTAGATGGGAAAAAATAAACGAGTCATTGAAACATTGGTGTCATGCAAGGGAGTAATGTTCTCAAGGTATGAAAACACGTCCCCTCCTCTTTGCAGAATCCAACCTCTTTTAAAAACAATGAATACTAAAGTGTTTAGGGATCCCTTTGTATAAATCATGCGTGTTCCACACAGTGAAAGACCGGCCCATTCCCACAGATGTCGGCTGGGACATAAAAGCTTGTTTTGGCTGCACTCACCAAATCCTCCTGCTGTGGGCTAGAACGTGTCCCTGCCCCACCTGTGTGCTGCACTGATTGACTGAAAACCAGACTGCCGACCACAGCCTGGAGAAGCAATTACTTGTGTCTCAAAATCAATCTACTGTAGCTTGAAACTGACTTTCCAGAAGGCCCAGGAGGAGCATTATGGTAACATTGGGGTAGTTATTGGGAAGGTTATCCTCTGGGGAAATTGTGACCCCACTAACCAAGCAGCATGGGAGTGCTTGACTGCCAGCTGTTGCCTGCCAAACACTAAAGCAGTTGTCTTCAGCTCACTGGCATTACTGCAACACTGCTGAACTTACAAGGGAGACATTGAGTTTGACTCTTATATCAAGGCCACTCTATTTTGCCACTCCTGAACAGAATTCGATAAGTTGTGGGGGCAAAAAGTGTCTCCTTCAGGCTGGGATTCAGCAATGATCTGAGTACTCCAAGACATGGAGATATCCTCCAATTTTGTAGGTAATTTTCTTCAACATCTAAGGGCAGACATGGATTATATTAAAAAAAAAAAAGACATCATTTCTAACTGGAATTTTTGTGTCTTTGATTTGTCAGCTATTGGTCTGTATTACAGTTATCTTTTCTAGATTAAAAGAACCTGTCAGTGACTAATATATCCTAATATATCCTCTATTTGAGGATATTCAGGCACCAAAACCAAATCACCACTAAATGTTCTTTTTAAGAAGCTGAGTAGGTGTACATCTTTACATGCCTTGCTAAAGGAGAATGTTTACTGATGACATATTGATGGCTGCAGCCTGTGGACTTCTCCTTCTCTTGATGTCTCCTAAGACCTGTTTTCTCCAGCCCTTAAGCCATTCCTGTGGCTCCTTTCTGTTTCCTTCCTAAATTTATCAATATTTCTGAAAGGCACACAAATTCGTAGCATGCAACTATTGCAGATACAGGGAAAATAATTTCTATCTCACATCTCCTCCAGTTGCACTTTGAGCCTTGACATTTGCTCTATTTTGCCAGAGGAATACACTTGGAACTTAGACTCTCTTGTCTGCTCTGACTGTCCAGTTCTTCAGTAAAGTCCCTGCTTTCCTCTTGCCTTTTTTTATTGCTCTTCTTGCCTGCCTTCTTCCAAGCTGTGGAACAGGACTAAGATTTCCAGGGTCTCAGTAAATGCCTGTCACTCAGTTCTCAAATAATTACACTTTCCCTAGGTATCTTTCTTATTTCTATTCATGTCTGTTTTGTTCAAATGGTCCTACCTTAACAATTGATCCAGTTTTTCATGTTTTTATTTTCAGAAAAGTGCTATATTAAGGAAAGTGCTTAGTAATGTCCAGGCCAATATCAGCGGGGCAGCTACCCCCTGCCCCCTGTCATACCTCAGCTGGTGCTCCTCTGACATTAACAACTTTCTGAAAGAGGCAATTCTCCATTTCTCCAACCATTTAAAATGTGGCTTTGTGGTGCTTAAGTACATGAGGGTCCCATTGTGCCAGACCTTCCTTAAAGAAGAAGGCTGGTCCCCAAGGAGCTTGTAATAAGATGTACAGGAGTCTGGAAAGCTCTTGCCTACATTACCCAGAGAGTTCAGACCTTGGTTTCCCAGGCAGACACCGCCATCTCCAACACTGAGGAGATGACTCCTTCTCCTTGTCTGACCTTTGGCTGCAGCTGAGAGTTACACTGGGCAGCCTGCATGGCTCAGAGCATCCCCAAACAGCACCAGAAATGCTGCCAGCCCTGGTGGGGGTTGTGGTGTTGTGGGAGCCTGCCCAGGAGGACTGAGGTGAGCCTGCAGAAGGTAAGCAGAGTGGTGCTCTCCCATGACTCAGTGCTGCTGGGGGTGCTTTCCCTGTGGGCTAGAGCAATGCTTTTCCATTGATGCTGTCTGAGGAATAACTCAGTGCACACCATCTCTGCATTTAACTAGTATCTCTAGCTACTCTTTTTCATATAATTTTTTCTCCTTCATTTCTAAATCTGATGTTGATTTCCATGGGATGTGTTTTCACTGGGCTTCTAGGGATGTAGATCAGGCCCTTAATTACTCCTTTCATTCTTAACTCTTACAGCTGAAGATTTTCAAAGTCCCTGGAGAGATCTGTTTGCTCATTTCTCAACTAATTAAATTTTTCCTAGGCAGTTTTGACATTTCAGTCTGAAGCACTTTTTTTCTTCCTCAGAAGCAAAGCTAGGAGGCAGATCCTCAGGAGATAAGAAGTGTCACACATATATTGAGTCTAAACCAGAGGGTCTTATCCCAGGGCTTAATCTAAGCCAATCTTTTCCCCCTCCCATTCTTCAAAGATTCTTTTGCCTGGGAGGGACTTCACAGAAATCAATGGAATTGCACTGGGATATTCAGAAACACAATGATTTCTAGCTGGGAGGATTATCAAATACAGGAAAAATTTGCTAGTTGATGTAGGAACTTGTGAACTCTCAGTCCCTCAAAGTGTTCAAATTGAAAGCAGGTACCTTGCATTGCAGGTGCCCTGCATCAGCCTCATGTAGGTGAGTTAAATGCAGAAATCTCCATGGAAAAACCCATGGCCAGCTTCAAGCAGTTGAGAATAGACAATTGTAAAATCCTATGCCTTAAAATCTCTTGATAACAGTCAGCAGCATGGGTAGAGCTAGTCACAAGCAGAATTTTGAATTAAAGACCTCTAGGACAGGATGTGTAATTTTTCCACTGTGTTAATAGCATTTCTTAAAAAAAAAAAAAAAAAGGTGCTAGTTGTACCAGAGCATCTCGATAACTTCCAGTGTTACCTGAAGTCATGTCCCACCAGCCTGGGAAGGCTCTGCTTTGCAGGCATGAAGCTGGATTCTCTCAGCTGTCTATCCTCATTTTCAGCTAGTTTTTTGTCACATTTCAGGACATTGTGGTTCAGTTTTGTCGTGTGTTCCTGGTATTGTTTTAGGCAAATTCAAGAGTTGGCTGTCTAAGGGTTTTCTGACCTCTGTAAATACAAACATGGCTAAAGAGTGCTAGTTGTTGAAAAGGCCAAGAGGATGAAGACAAGTCAGGGTTAAGTTCATAAGTTGGTTGAGTTTAAAGATCCCATATGTGGGGTTTATGGAACCATGTTTTTCAGTTTTAAAAGATTTTTATTAAGTTTTCACAAAATACAAATGAAAAGTCATAAACAAAACCCAGGATCCTGCTCAGAGTTACCCTGAAATAAATCTGGAGTAACTGCCTTGGAGTCAGGCAATGACTCCAACTTTATGTTGCTGGGGCTAAAAGGAGAGCCTGACCCCATGAGTATTTTCAAACGTGCAGTTATAAAGTATGCAATGTTCTCTTAATAATTTAGACTAAGAAATTTACAGGCTGACATTTACTAAGGATTGAGTTTAACCAGTGATGTTTTGATTTAAATGCTCTTTTGGATCCATGTGTCATAAGAATGGAATGTGTCCAGTGACCCATGCAGACTTTCCTGTGCCTGTTATCAGCATCCCAGCTAGTGGTCCCCAGGCAGCAGGAGTTTGTCCTCATGACACCTCAGCCAACAGGAAATCATTATATTCTCTGGAGAAACTGAGGTACATGGTGATGAGAGACCTCCTCAGAGTCACCAAAGGCGGCCTGTTGTAGGGTAAAACTCTTATTATTGACTTCCCCATGGCCAAGGTTTCCCAAAGGTCCATGGAGGTCTCAGGGAAGTGTTGAGTTGGGGAGGAATCATCAGGGCAGCTACTGTCAAGATGTCAGGTCAGGATTTTTCAGTTGGATTCCAAGGAGGACTGAAAAATCTGTGTCCTTTTTGCCTTTCCACCTCTGCTGCTTTGTCTGTTCCACTTTAGGAAGAGGTCTGTGTCAGGCATGGGCTACCTTGGCTGATAACACTTATGCTGCATTTACAAGCCAGGAACTGACCTCATTGATCTGGATTTGGTTAGCATTATTTGGGTTTTTTCCCCTTATTTCAAAATTCCATTAATACCATCTTCCCTTGAATCCTTGCAGTCTTTTCCTTGACACCAGAGGGATCTATGTATATTGCAGAGGGTGAATGTCCCCACAGAGTTAAATTACACATAGAAACTGAACTCCTGTCCCTCTTGCAATGAAGGGAAGACTTGGCAGCCAAACAGGGATTTCACCCAGACACCAGCCCTTTCTTCTGAGTGCTCTGCTCTGCAGGGTGTATTCTTTCCATTACAGCCTCTCTCCAGGACTCCACAAGGGCACTGTGAGAAAACCACTGTTGTCTCTTTCATCAGATTTAGAGTCTGCAGTGCTCAAGCCATGAAAGCTCCACAGAGGCTGGGCAGTCAAATCCACGGAAATCAAATGAGAATTTGCGTAAAGCCCCTGGTTAATAAGTCTTTCCCAAGTCCAATAAACATAACTGGAAATAAATTGCATCCATACATTTCACAGTTTGATTTACATTAAAATGAAAACATAAGAAAGGCCTGCCATTGACAAGTTCAAACAATGCAAAATTCTGCACAGTTTGTGTTTATCCAACTGTAATTTATAGCTCAAATATTCCATTGAGATAAAAATAAATCAATAATAGTACACTACTTGTGATTTATCTTGGAGTCATTTACCAAAACAGATGATTGTTTTCCTGTGCTAGTGTGGGTCTATCATAAAAGCCATCACATGTACAACATTTTGCTCTTCAAAGCCTCAGCAAAATGCCTTCTGACAAAGGGCCTCTTTTCACAGTTCAGACAGCTTTGCTTCTGTTCAAGCCTCAATCTTGCCAAGTTCCTCATGTGTTCAGTATCTGAAATAAGACCATCACTCATCTCTAGATTTAATCTCTGGATGGATTTCTGACTAAGGGGCTTCAATCATCAAGCCCTTCAGTACCAGCATTGTGCCAAGGAGGTGGGTCTGGAAGCAGTGGAGGAGCACATCTGTGCACTCCCTGCCTGCTGACAGGAATGGCCATTCAGAGCTGGTAGCATTGCTATTCAACAAATACTACTGGAGAAAGGAATTCTCCCCCAGTCCCTATGGCTCCTATGGCTCTTGGCAGCGTTTCTGAGGTGAGTGAGTCATTAGCAGCTGCTCGGGAAGGGAGGGAAGGCTGAGCAGCAGCCTGCCATGGCTTCTAGCTGGGCTCTCCACCCTGCCAGGAGTTCAAGCAGTTTCTTTAAACTCACGTGTCCAAGGTTTTAGAAGAAACCTTGGTGCTCCAGATTGTGTGTTGTCTTTGGGCTTGGCTTAAGTGGGGAGACTCATTTAATGTTTGTCAGAATGGTGATTATTAGAGTCATAAAGGACCTCTGGAGATCATCTAGTCCAACCCCCTGCTAAAGCAGGTGAGTTCTGAAGAACTCCAGGGACAGCGATTCCAGGGCCTCTCTGGGCTCCCCTCCAGAGCTTCTCCTCTGGGCTACTTCTACAACAGGGTCCAGATGGATGTACACACCTGCTATGATTGGGAAAACTCCTGAAGTAAAAAGAGAATAAAAACTATGTTTGTTCATCTTAACGTGGCAAGCTCTGGCCTTCTAGGAGGCTGGCAGCCCTCTCCTGCCCCTCAGCCTCGTACAGATACTGTCCCATTTTTATGGGTGGGGAGGCCAGAATTCACTGGGAAATCACT
Source organism: Motacilla alba alba (assembly GCF_015832195.1). Taxonomy (NCBI): domain Eukaryota; kingdom Metazoa; phylum Chordata; class Aves; order Passeriformes; family Motacillidae; genus Motacilla; species Motacilla alba. Next base: position 18,718,249 of record NC_052021.1, read on the forward strand.
TCAGATCCACTGTCTGTAGCAATAGTCAGCTTTATCAGGTTTGACTTGGAGCCAGAATTACTTTGGGTCCAGCTAGGGCCAAATCTATGCTGCTCTTAGCATTTTCCACCAGGATCAAGACATCGGCCCTGATGTCCCTGCTGGGTTTCCTATACCCTTGGCTGTCAACATTAGTTCTCAGAGCACCTTAACAACATGTTCAGTTGTCAAAGCACAGGGATGTTGTTAACACAGCATCCAGCTAAATTTTATGCATCAAAACATTGCCTGCTATGTGAGCGGGTTAGCACCTTTCAAAAACCACAGCACATCTGTACATCTCACACTCCTCTGGGGTGTCCATCACTCTGGCATCTGCATGGTTTCCAAATGTGGGCAGCTTTTTCCTGGGTGGTCCTTGGTATCTGCCCATGGTGCTCCTCTGCTTTTGTTGTGGCCATGGCATCCCCCATCACCTCTCCCTTCCTGAGAGCCTTCCAGCATAGGAATTGGGCAGGATTTCCTGCTGCCTTTCAACCCATTCAGAACTTTAAGGGTGTGAGGCAGTCGGTTTCTTCTAAGTGCTTGTCCCCATGCCAGTCAAAGCCCTGGGGACAGGGCTGGCTCTTGGCTGCCTCCAGCATTCACACCTCTGCACTGGGTCTGCACACCCTCATGGCCACTGCAGGCATGGGCTGTACTTGCAGGAAAACAGGGTGACTCCTTACCCTGGACATGATTTACCCACTGCCCAAGGCAATGCTTTATAATCAAACACCCACAGACAATTTGTTCACTGCCTTTCTCTCCCTCCTTACAGTTTAATTCCCCTCAAAGCTCATTACTAGGGCTTGTACCTGGATGTTGGCATGAAAACCCTGTTTCTCCAATGCACTGGAAAATGCATTCCTCCACCTCTGTCTCTCAGTCAAGAGAGGCATAGCCTGTTATTTGAGTCTGCTACCAAAGGGGGAAACAGGATTGTGGAGTTTGATAAAATTCTTCCCAGCCCTGCCACCTCAGCCTGGTATTTCAGAGTGGGGCTGGGCTGTTTCTGCTGCACACACTGCCAGCAGCAACAGCAATTTTGAACTTCTTTTTCAAGGAACTCTGCATCTGGCATGTGAGCACATATGAAACAGGCCTTGCCTGTTATTACCACATACTGCTTCTGAGGAGAAATTTGTCTGAAATGATAACTGCCCTAGTAAAAGTTGCCACTATCTCCCAGTAAATATGTGGACAAACAAAGCTAAATTTGTCCCTGATACTGTTTCATAACTTAGCTCTGTTTACAAGTACTTGTGGATACCAGCACACTGACACTGAGCTGGAGTTGGATGGGTTTTGTGGAAATCCTTCTAGGGTGTCCTTTGGAGAGAGAATTGTGTGAGAAGGGATGGGGCAGCCCAGGCTCAGTGCTGGGCTGGTCACATCCTCAACCCCCTGGTGCTTTCTGCCCCACCCCTGGAGGCAGCCCTTCCAGACTGACAGTTCTTCTCATTTCTCTTCCCCTTTCTTCCTCGGATATTGTTGACATATTTCAGATTCCCCTTCAGTGTGGGAAAAGGGAACTTGGACCCTTGCTCAAATCAGCTTAATCCAGGCCCTGCAGGCAAGGAAGGTGCCTCCAGCTAAGGTCACTAAGTGGGATTGGCTAACCCAAACTTGCTTTCTTCTTCCCCTGCCCCAAACCATCACATAATTACCTATACTGTGATCATAGGACTTTTAATTAACAAGTAAAGATTGTTTGAAAGTTACAAAGTTTATTAATAAACTATGAACCTGGATTCTTATCATCCAAACTTTCTGTAAAGTTCATTGTTGAATCTTTGCTTTAACTGGGCTTGTTTGCCTGATACCAAACTTGTGACAGATAGCAAGAGTTTGTCATTGACAAGGACTAAGCATTGTGCCTTTGACTCAGCAGAGTAAAAATTAGGTACTACATTGAAATGTAAGCATAGTCCTACTGAAATTAGTAGGACTTGAAGGTGTATGCCCTGTACTTCAGGCATATTTTTGCCAAACGGAAATCCAAATCCAGTCTTGTCAAGTGAATAACTTATTTAGTATATTTAATTTGTTTCTTCTTTCTGTCTCTGTTTCCTTTGAAGAGATAATTTTCTTTATTTGCTCTTGCTCTTATTGCTGTGTGGTATCCATTCATTTCCAGTGCTGCCTTGCTGCATGGACTTTATTCTTCTCCTCCACATTTCATTCCTCTTCCACCTTCAACCCTCTGCAATTCCAGTGCTGCTCCCTGTAGTTCATCTTTGGTTCAAGAATTAGCAGCATCTGCATTTTGGGCTATTAAGTGTTGTTAGCTTAGGCTTGCTTGGGAGCTGGGAATTTGAAGAAATGCTGTTGTTGGAACAAAATGTTTACAATACTTTTCTGGAGTTCCCCTTTTTCTAGAGTCTGTCCAACTGCTTAATCCAGCTGTGGTCAAATATTTAATGATAAAATTAACTCTGACTATTGCAGATAATTCCTGCTCTGTACATTTCATCTGATTACCCTAAAGAGTTTTACCCACATAAGCTTCATAGAAGCACATTGTGATGGGTTAGAGGTTATTCACTGGGGTGCAGCAATGTTTGCTCCACACGTCTGGTGAGGAGCATAGCAGCTGGATAAATGTATTAGGCAGTCAGTCTTTGGAAATGCAGGATATGGATCTAACCAAGCCATAATAGAGACTTTAAGGAGGCAGAGTACAGACATTTAACATCTTGAGTTACACTTAGGGTAGAACGTCCTGTTCCTGCAGCACTCTCAAGATAATGCCACAAGATCCTCAGAGCAATTAAGACATCTGCTTTATACCCCTGTCAGACAGGTGACTCTTCAGTAATGCACCACCCTTATGAAATATGGTGGAGCTTATGAACAGTGCACAGGAAAAAGAGCTCTTGTTTTGTGGCTGCTTTTATGTTACTTGTCCATTAAAAACATGGATCCAGCTCCATTAATGGAAGCTGACACGATCACGGCCAAAGGTAACATGCCTGCAGGCAGGCCAAAACCATATTTATAGCCCATCATTAAGAAGATTTGGGAAACTAATATGTGTTCTGTGTATACATAGTGTACTTAATTTTTTTCTCCACAACAGATGCTTATCAGGGATTTTCTCTATGTCTGTTGCAACAAAAAAAAAAGAAAAAAGAAAAAAAAAAGGGGAAGGAAAAAATCCCAAACTGACATTATTTATTATATTGCCATTGAAAAAAAGATCATGAAAGTAAGTTCTAAAAGCTATTGGGCAACATTAAACTTGAGCTGCTGAGTTCACGGGCTATCTCAGGGGACTCTGTGAACTCCTGCATGCCGGAGAGCTGGAATCTCTTGCACAGTTCTTGGGCACCGTCTTTGTTTTTGCAGTTTACAAATTAGTGGACTTGAGGGTAAGATAAATTATGAATGGGGGGAGATTTCAGACTAGCAAAGACTGTGGGTCTTTGTGGTGAACTTCAGGGTCATTGTTTCTTCTGTCATGGCTAAGATCTCTTCAATAACAGAAGCCCAAGATGGGGGGTAAAATTGTCACCAGAATGGATGTGTAAATAGACCCATGTGAACTTTTCAAACAGTTGCATTTTTTCACTGGCTTGGAGTGACTGAAACATATAAATTGGTATCAGATTTGAAACTTCCTTTGCCCAAGTTCCTCTCTTCACAAAAATGGAAAACATCTCCTTTTGGCATTTTCTGAGAAAAATATTTTAGTTCCTTCCATAATATTCTATGTAAATGTTTAATTTATTTTGCTTTAAAATAAATGCTCTAAAAAAGCCCATGAAGAATTAAACAAAATTGATTTGAGGTCAATTTCAACATTTTTTATTTATTTTTAATTTTCATTTCATAAAAATAAATGAAAATATTTTTTATCAGGTGGATTCAAATCATGTTCAAAAAAATGTAGGTAATTACCTACTAGAATAACAAGAGAACTAAAAGTCTGTTATTTACTGATTTTGCGCAAAGTCTTCTCAGAATTAGTTCAAATGACACAAGAAAGTGGTATAAGTCCAATTGTACATCATGTCTTTCCCCTTTTACCAAATAGAACAAATCTGCCCTTCAGGCAAGAGGCAGAGGGGAATTTGGGGCATTTTTCATTGCTGGTTACTCTGGGACAGCTAAGTGGGAGATGAAAATCAAGCCAAAGGAGTCATACAGCAGGAAAAATGTTTATTGCATTAGCAAAGGTATAAATCAGAATGGGCCAAACCGTGTGAAATCACTGAATTCTCAGGGGTTTAAAGCTTTTAATTTTGTTTCAATAAAGGCAACCAAAGTAAGGAAAGAAGACAATTCTTCTGAGGTCACAACCTCTGGTGTTTCTAGAAATTGCACAGGAGAAATGGTCCCACGCAATTCCCCAGGGCTGCAAAGGGTCTGACAGTAAGCTCACTTTATCTTGCTTTTAAAGCTCTCCAAAAAGAAATTTACATTGTGATTAAAGGAGGAAGCAGAGCTGCACACTGAAGCGCTCTGAGCAGATATACTGTCACCAGAAAGTCTCTGTTGGGAATAAAAACTTTCTCCCCAAATCAACCAAACAGCATCTGATGGGGTGAAAATGAAGCCTGGCTTTGCCAACAGAACAAATGCCATCAGAGACCACTGGTTTGTGTTGACAGGGTACCCACTCAGCGTGATATTGTCCTCACTCCTTGACTGGAGTCTGTGCAGTTAATTTGGTTTCTAAATATAGCTGTGGGGTTTTATTAGACATGTTCTGTTGGGCACAAGATAAATACCTGTGATTTACAGACACTACTGGTGGCCCATGGTGTTGGTAGGGCTGAAACCATCATTATGCACCACTGGTCATAGGAGTGTCACAGAGATCTTGGCTGGGGCTCCACATGGAGAGAGTTTTACTTTTTACCTAAAATTATGATCTGAGCCCTCTAGAGAAATATAGTACATCCTCTGCATATTCAGCATTATTCCTACAGGCAAAGCATGTTCTTCACAAGAATTTACAAGTAAGTTTGCTGAATAGTTTATAAGATGGAAGTAATTAAAATTTGGTTCCATTAAGTGTGTAGTACCTACAAATTTTGTTTTTCCTAGATGTTGCTGATAATGTAAAGATGCCCAACTCCCAAAATTTCAAATGAATGGGAACTTGTCAACATGCTGTGTTTGGAAACATCCAAATGTAATAATACTCAACAGCAACTGTTTCTTCTTGTTGTGTGTGAAAGAGCTATGGGAAGGGTAATGTCATTAATGTCAGCAGCTCAGGAGGAAGTTGCCACTGTGCCTCCAGGGACAAATTCAGGGCTCAGCATCTCTCCCTGCTGACTGCTTTGCTTACATGGAGGCCACCAGCTGTGGTGCCTCCCTGCCAGCAGTCACCAGTGTGAGGTGCTCTCAGTGGAGGTGACCATATGCTGTTGTCACCACCGTGTGAATGTGCTGGGAAATCGAGGCAGCTGCAGCCCTTCAAACACAGTCTTTGGTGCAGTGGGTTTGGCTGGTGAAAGCATTTGGAGCAGAAAGGATGATGACCAGCACAGTGCTTTGCCACACAGCCTTAGCAGCCTTTCCTTGAGCTGCTGGTGTCCAGAAATACTGCTGCTCTCTTCTGGCTATGGAGGTGTGCTCAGCACCAAATAAACTCTCACTTGCTGGGCTTTTTGCCTTCTCTGCAAAATCCCCTGTCACCCTGGAAGTATCCCAGGAAGAATCTTTCTAGACCATCACAAAGGCTAGTGCTGTAATGCAGTGTATGGCATTCAATTCCTGAAGATTATCAGGAACCTAAAAGTACTGAAGAGATTACTTAGGGCAGTGTATTCCTGTAAATGACACTACTTGAACTATCACTGGGATTGGGACCATGATGTGCAGTGCAGAAAGTGTGACTCTGCCTTGTTTGAGAGGAGAGATGAAGGTTAATGCTTAAACTTTTTCAGCATTATGTGGATTTAACCACTAGAGGGAATGATGACGAAGTTCATACATTTTGCTTACAGTCAGACTATCTGCTTTGTGCACTAGGCATGACTCCACCAGCTCTCCATTGCAGCAAGGTGCCCTGGCCATGAGAGAAGCAATCCTCACCCACACCAGCTGCACTCACCCATGCAGAGCTTGCATTTACCCCTACTGTGCACCCACAGTGTCACATGTCCTTTTCATGTGAGAAGACACTTGCTAGTGCTACCTAAATCCTACCCACAGTGCTGGAGCATTTCCATTAGTGAAAAACAGGAGTCTTCCAAGAAGGTTTTCTGTCCTTGCCATCCTTGCCTGTCTGATTTATCTCACTGTGTTAGGGAAGTCTCAGTCACCCATCAAAGCAGCAAAACACCACCACAATGCAGAACTATGGGATGGAGGAGGCATGAGAAATAGAGAGATGGTGGGGAACTAGCTGGCTGGAAGCAGATTTATTTCAGCAGTAACAAGCCCTGGTTTCACTTATCTTGGGTCTCACAGTATTTGCCAGAAAGAATATTCAGTGGAGAGTTGAGTTGTATGTCCAGGAGAGTGAATGTATATTCACACTAACACAAAGCAGCTCTCAATGTCATAAACACGTGAAGGACCAAGTCTCAACACTGAGTGCATACCTAGATCCATGCTAATGCCATAATGAAAGCCAACTTTTCACTGTATGCTTTCTGTATATGATAAAGGGATCCAAATATTTTTATGTCTCACAGTTCCTTCAAAAGAAAATACCTTAAAAACTGCAACATAGGTGCTACTGGAAACTCAAACTGGCCTAATAAGACAATAACAAGAATATATAAGTCATATGCTAGGATATAATAAGGTAGTTACATAAATACATAATTACTTATGTTACTCACACATGCTGCCACAATGGCTTTTCAAATTCCTGGGTCACAAAAAAAAAATTCAAAATTACATTGTGACAAAAAAAAAAAAAAAAAAAGCAGGAAAAAAGGATGAGAGAAATGGGGAACAGGGGGTGGTGAAGATAAATCAAATAGGAAGTTTCATAGTGGCTGGACTGATTTTTAGAATAATGTAGAATTTGATAAGCAGTTTGGAAGACAAACAACAGAGTGAGATTTTAATGCACAGACCTTCCCCTGGATAGCTGCAAACTGAAGGTTTATGGCTTTTCACTTTGAAAGGAGATTTTTCATTTAGAAAGAGGTATGATAAAAAGCCATATTTGCAGAGCTAAAGAACATAAAAGCAAAAGGAAACTCTGGATTCTGGATTTAAGATTTAGGAAAAACTATTTTCCCCCTCCATTCATCACATTTTTTGCTTTTTGTTTTGGTCCAAGTCTGCCACTCCCCCAGTCTTTTTTCCCTGCCCATGATTTCCCAGTTGCTCAGCAGCTGACCCCTCACTCAGCTCTCTGTGGCCTCTCAGCTCAGTTTAGCACAGTTCAGCTGTGGACACTCCATCCAGCAGGAGCAGTGGTCACAAGCCAGCGTGCCCAGCATGCTCCGTGTCTGACCTTGGCCCTCTAAAAACGAAACATCTTGTGTGAACTGGTGGCTCCTGGCTGCTTCTAGAGCCACTGAGGAGAGAGAAGCTTCTCCAGAGGATGGTTTCCTGTCCCAGCTGCAGTGGGAGGACATGCCCCTGTGCCCCAGTGGCCCACGGAGGGAAGCCCAGTGCAATGAGTGCATTAAGTATGAGGCACTGGGGTTTTACTTCTTGTGCTCATTGCTCAATCTGCAATCATGCTCCGGGTGAAAGCAGCAGTGGAATCAACAAAATTACACTCACTGGGCCCATTGTAGCCAGAAAATATTAAAGCTTTTTCACCAAGCAGACCACAGTTAGCAGAGCTCCTCTTCCCTAGAAGCATCTCAGGGGCATCATAGAAGGGCTTCAAGCACACACTGGGAACTTCTGCCATCACATGCAACCTCAGCACCTGCCATTCATCTTCTGGCTTCTGCACTGCTGGGGTGAAGGAATTGTACTAATGCCCAGGCTGATACATGAAGTCTTAACTCTCACCTGATCCCACAGCTGAATAATTCAGGTTATTCAGTTTTATTGTGGAGTCCCAGAGCCAGGAAAAACTGCAGCCTGGCTGTTTCCCTACTCCAGCCTGATAGTCCTGGGCTGTGTTTTGCAGGGGCTGAGGGGAAAAGCTCCACTCAATGCCTACTCCTTTCTTTACTCTGTCTTTTCCTTCACTCATGGGTTACTCTGAAGTGGTGGTTTACTTTTCTCCAGTGTAAGAGGAAACCAATATAGAGATACATGAGCTCTTTATTCTTGTAATAATAATAAACTAATAAATCCCCTGTTCTAAGTTTGCTATTCCATGTAGTCATGACCAAACAGTGCCTTGTGCAGGAAGCTGAGCAACACACAGTCTCCACAAGTGTTTCCATGAAGATTTTAATCTGCGTAATCTAAGGAGCTTTCTTACAATAAACCATTGAAATCAACTCATCTGGTCCTATTCTTGTGTTTAGAATGATTCTTCCTTCACATGCGCCCGGGTTGTTATGCCAAGCTCACCAGACACCCTGTTTGTTGTTTCGTGTCACAAGTCCATCCTCAGCAGGCCCAGTGCTCCCGCGCCTTTCCGCCCGCCGCTTCCGCCTGCTCCAGGGGCTGCTGATGTTTGTCCTCACTGCTGAGATACATCTTTCAGCTACAACCCAATCTGGCCAGCCAGCATTCCTGCTGGGGCTGGAACCTGACAGATGGTTCCCGCTTGGGTGGGATTTTACAGCTCCCAGCCCAGACACAATTTAGGATGTTTGGCTATTTGCAGCTTGCCCCAGGGTGTGGAGATGGAGACACTGCTCTTGCTGGAGTCAGTCAGGCCATGGCAAAATCTGAAGTATGTGAAATGTTAGTTATGCCTGACACATATCCAGCACGGCTGATGGGCAAGCTGCTCAGGAATCCCTTTGGCTCTGTCTCCAGCAGATGACTCGTGGTCTGAATCAGGATGAGCTTCTGGCCTGGGCACTTTGGAGTACAGTGGTCTTCAGGCAAGAACCTGTGAGTCTTCCACCTAGAGACTTAATGTGCCATTTGCTCTACTCAGCAGTCAGCAGAGGTTTCGTGGTTTGTAGCCCAAGAGAGAGTGCAGACCAGCATGGTCCCTGCAGTGTACTTAAAGTTAGGACTGCTCAGAAGGTCTTCTAAGTAATGCCAGAGCTTAACGGTGCTTAATGCCCTCATCAGCCCTCTCCCCTTGAACAGAGTTTGGGCCAGGAGACCAATTTGTCAGTGTGGGAAGGAGGTGAAGCCTGGGACGGTCTGGATGTTCCCACTGTGTTCCGCATCGTGCAGGAGCTCAGGGGTTCCTGGCTGACAGCGAACCCATACCTGCCCACACTCCTGAGCAGGGATGAAAAAACTGGATTTAGCTGTCAGCAAGGCAGAGGAGGAGGGGTGTGGGTGGGAGATAAAAGCCAGAGACCCACCTTGCCTGGTATCCTGCCCCTTGGCAGCTCAGAGAAGCAGGCGATGGGCTTAGCTGGGATTTAGCACAATAATGTGTGCTGCCAGAGACAAGGGAAATTCCGCAGTTCTCCTCTGCTACAGCTCTAAGAATGTCATCACTTCCAAAATTGCAAGCCACAAAGTAAAATGAGAAAGATGAAAGTTTTGAATGAAATCAAACATTCCATTCAGATTCAGTCAATTTTGAAGGACTTTTTGTAAAAGAAAGAAGCAAAGAACATTTTGTAAAAGCAATTTCTCATTCAAAACCTAGTGTTTGACTTTTTCAAGAACATAAATAATTTCCCCTGACAGCAGCACTATGGAAGTTTGGAGACAAGTTTGTGAAACTTACTGGTTTAATCTTCTTCTTTATTTTCCCCCCTGTTTTAAAAGACAAAGTTTTTAACTTATAGATCTTTTTAAGTTTAAAATGTAGTCTAAATGTGGGTGAAGTCCCTCTCTCTTTCATGTCAGACAGACTGTTTGCAGACTGCATGCCAGATCAGAGTCTTCACAGTATATCAGCTACTCTGGTCAAGTGTGAAGTCCTGTCTGTGAGTGCAATGAATTTGCAAATCAAAACTATCCTTCATGAGACTAAAAGACCTTTAGTGCTGGAAAACAGTTACACACTGGTTTTCTTTCATGCCACTGTGATAAAGTCCTTAAGACAATGAGGTATTTATTCCAGGTTTCCTTGGTTTAACACAGCTTTCAATGCACAGACCTTGTAGGGAGTAGGACACTGTTTATATTAGGCAGAGGCAATAATGGACTTAGATAAGGTATGATCCCCAAATAGGAATGATCTGTAGCACTCAGAGCCCCTGAGAGGGAACGGGGCTTGAATCACCAAACCCTGATATCAAAAGGAATTGCCTGGCTGTAGAAGGATCAGGCCAGTCACCGTGTGGCCACTGCAGGCCTGAGGTAATGCTCTGTGTCCCCATTGTCCCAGCACGCTGTGCTGCACCTCGCTGGCCTGGAGCCTTTGTTCTGCACAGGAAGATGACTGCATGGCTGTCCTTGCTCCGTGGCTCCTGGAGTTTAAAAAAAGCCTTCCCTCTGTGAATCACAATATGCAGTCACCAGCCAATTATGTTTGGCTTCCAAACTGTTTACTCCATAGCTGATACATTCTTCCCCCTGGCTCTACCTCCACCCTCCTTTTTGTTCTTTTTAAGGAATAGCCAGGGGAAACGAGGACAGAATTTCCAAAATTTGACTGTATAAAATAAACAATTTGTTTTCTTTATTAGCAGTCCTGTTTCATTAACAGGCTGGGTTGCCTGTTAACACCAAACTCCAATGCTGCTCAAGTTTAGCTAGCATGGTGCCAACTGCAGGGAGAGCTTGTTCTCAGGGAAATCTCTGGGTACATTATCAATATCACTTGAGGGAAGCCATTGCAGGAGAAATGGGGGATGCAGTGAGTTTCATCCATTAAAACACACAATTTGTGTCTGGAGAAGAGCAGATCAATCTCTTAAAATCATGAAACAGAGAAGTAAGAATTTTGGAGGATGAAATAGGGCATTTCTGTAGTGACTTTGTGCAACACTTCATAATTTTGAAATTATAAAAATACAGTGTCATAAAATTACTAATAGAAATTTGAAAAGGTCAAGTCATTTTGCTCCAAAAGTCCAAATGGCTTCTATAGAAAGGAATTCATTGGAGAGCTTCTATTTTACTCTATGTCTTTTGTAGCACTCTTCCCTAAATGACTGTTGCAACAGAATTAATGTGAGTTTGCACAGCAGTTTGTGGACTCCAAATCCACATTCTTTCTGTAAAAGAGGATTCAACCTATTTTATGGAATTCTACACACAAGGTCTGCCTGCACGAGCAATGACTGAAATTTTTGTACAGCCAGCTCCTGAAATGCTTCCAGACTGACAGACTTCCTCAGCTACTTCAAGTCACCTTTGTTACCTGAACCTTTGCCCATGCTCTGCAAAATGGTGGTGCTGTCTCCTGGGAGCAGAGAGAGGTCTCTCTGTGTCTGTGGAATGAGCTGTTGGTTCCCTGTAACTCTCCCACCATTCCCTGCTCTTTGCCTGCCTCATGGCTGAGTGTGCTCCTTGGTGTGTAGGTAAATCTCCAAATGCTGACTTCAGCTCACAGTTCTAGTGGCTTGGTAGCAACAGGATGTCCTTGGCCAGTCCTGGACTGTGGTTGTAAAGCAAATCCTTGGAGCTGCAAGGATGTGTCCCTGTGCACAGCCAGGCTGGCTGGAGAGGGCTGGAGGGAGCAAAGGATGCTTTAAAGCCCACTGGCACCAGGAGCTGGATTCAGCCTGCACAGCCCTGCAGCAATGACAGCTGGCCCAGAGAGGACACAGGACCATTTTGAGTATGAAACCAAGTCTGCAGGAGCAACACATGAGCTCATTTGTTTGCTCATTGAATGGCGTGGCTTTGCAATGGGCAAAATTTCAGAAAATAAAAATGTGGGCTCAAAAAAGAGAAGAAAAAAGGGAGGAGGAGTAGGAGAGGGATAAGGGCAGACTGCAGTTCAGAGAGGGTCTTGTTCCCACTTTAATAAAAACATGATTTCAAATGTGAAGTAATCCTGTCCTGGGCCAGGTTTCTTCCTCAGAGACCAGTGCAGAAGTTTTCCCCTTTCTCAAAAGGCCTCCTTCTTCATGGCAGCCTTTCCTGAAGGGGAGTGGGCTGCAGAGATGGTCTGGCCCAGCTGCAGCCCCACCCTGTGGCTCCTACCCCGTCTTGGGTGCTCAGGTATCACTGCCAGGACTTCAAGGTGCCTGGGGATGCCCCTCACAGCCCTTCTGCTATGAGAAATGGAATGTTTGCAGGGCCTGAGGGTTTCCCTTTCACCTGGGGGAGCTATGGCTTGTATTTTACAGCTATGTCCCCGTGGGGTCCTGCAAGGTGTCACTTCATAAAAGTAAGAAGGAGATTGATCCTTTACAAAGCTGGATCGCTCTCGTCCCTGGATCAGAATTCAGGGTAGAGCTTGCCTGTGACTCTTTGCAGCTTCTGTGAAGTCTGTGCTCGTTCTGAGCTGAGTGCTGGTGCTGTTGAAATCAGGGCAACTTCTCCTGATGTCTTTTAATGGGGTCCAGATCTTGTTTTCCTATGGTGTTTGAAGCATATCTGTTTCCAGGCTGGCTTGTTCTTCTTGTGCAGGCTAGGATGCAAATTGAAAACTGGGTAAGTGTGCCTGGAGGTACGGAAGTGCTGGAACCCCAGGTTTCTGGGTGGCCTACTTGGCTCTGTCTCTCTAGCTCCTCAGGTGGACAGACTGGACAAAGCAGGGACAGGAGAAGGCATGTCACTTGCTGTAATTATTTTCTTCTGACAGAAATTTTTGGTCCACATTAAGAAAATCAGGGGAAGGTGAGGATCACTATTATTTTACATAGACTTTGGCCATTTTTCCTCCTCTTTCCAGAGAAAATTTTGAAATACCATAAGAAGATATTAGGCTGTATCTCTGCTGGTTCCTTTTTCTGATGTCATCCATAGTCATGCTGGTGTTCCAGGAGCCTTTCTGTTGACCTCCTCAGTGTCCTCCCACCAGGACAATGCCTGCTGTGCTGCTCTTCAGCCACCTCTCCACCAGAAATGTTCAACTCCATCTCCCAGGAGGCCCTGGAATACCAGAACACATGCAAATAATCTTTTCTGTATGGGAAAAAAAAAAAAGAAAGAAGGGAAAACTTTCCATTCGCTTTTGACTGAAAGCCAAACTTTTACAAAGAAAGTAAACAGTTTTCATGAAAAATTTCAATTAATTGCAAACCATGTTTCCAGTAAAACCTCCATATCAACAGTTCTATGTCTGTTCTGCTCTAAGCCTTTCAAGGGACAGACCTTTAAAGCTTATATAATGTTTTCTGGTGGGAAAAATCTGTGAAAAATGGTGCAATTGTCAAGTTTCGGTGATTATGTGCACTTCCCACCGCCCTGCGAAATAGCACTGGATCCAGAGTGAATCCAATGGCTTTATGTTTGTAGGCCAAACAGGCCAGTGTGCAATCTATCTAAAAAGACTCTCAGCCTCCCAGTAATCTGTTAATTAACCACTGATAAATGGTGGGCTTAATCCTAGGTGGGAGAGTGGGGGTTTAATCCCAGCGCTGTCTGGCGCAGCCCAGGGGCTGCACAGCTGTGCAGCTGCTCTGGCACCATATATGCTGGTCCCATACAGCTGGGGGTGTTTGCCTTTATGGGGAGCAGGGAGGGGACAGCTTTACAGTAAATCCAACCCTTACTGCTCCAAAAGCTGCCTGCTTTTAGCAGCCAGTGTCCAGATGAAAGGCGTGCTTGCCCAGTTCAAGGAAAGTCTATTTTTTCCTGCTGGCAAGCATCTAAATCACTTTGGGACACACCAGACATCCCAATGACGGTGTCGCCGCTTTCCCAAGGCTTGGCTCCACCTGGCCACCCGAAGCCTGAGCTTGGGATCTCCCTCTGCAAGTCTGGACAACACCCAGCCTTGATGGCCTGAGTGGTGCCAGACCTGGAGCCTCTGCTGACTTCCCGCTGGGAGCTCTCCCAATAAAATCCTTGCTCACTGGGGAGTTTAGAACTGCTTGTCGAATTACCTTTGTCTGCAGCTTAGACCGGGGTTCCTGCATTTGTGCTGACCCTGTTCCTGTCTCCTGCCTGTCCCTTAGCTGCCTGTCTCTGCTGGTTTCCTTCTCTTCCGGAGGGCCGGGCACGGGAGCGCGCACGCCGCGGCTGCCTCGTCCCCTCGTGCCCTGGTAGCTGGAGATGTGCCGAGGGGCTGCTCCCCACTCCGCCCTGTGCAGGTCCCACCAGGCTTGGTGGGGCTGTGTTCCACAGACTGCCTGTGCCTTTGTGTGTCAGGGACAGAAGAATAGATGGTACAAGGCCAGTGAAACAGCTAAACAATATGCTTTGTCCAGCGCCTGCTGCCCCTTGAGAGCTGCTCTCAGTGGAGCAAGCCTGGTCCTCTCCAACTTCATTTAGGAGGTGGCAGGCTTGGATTCCCTCCGGGTACAGTGTGACATGCTTGTTGCCTCTTTTCCTTGCATGACGGGGTTTTGAGCGACGATGGCTCTTTTACTTCTCTCTCCCTTCACTGGCAGCAACATCCTCATGTGCACAATGGAATTGAGAGCTGGCAGCTGGGGGGATTTGTGTGTAGAGTGGCTGCACATGCATCTTTGTGCTGCTCCTGTTGGGCTTGAAGCATTCAGGATGTGAGGCAAATTTCAGCCTAAGCTGTCAGCAGTGCTCTACTTCACCCAATGCTCTTGTCTTTTGACTGGAGTATTTTCAGGGCTGCTCAGTATTAAACACATTGCCTTTCACTTCAGCAAGTGAACAGACACCAGTATGGTCTTTACCCCACGATGAGCTTTGTGCTGCTTTATTCATCCTGTGACAGTTCTAAGTATATATAAAGTGTGTGTGTATGTGTTTGAAACTGTATTGGGCTGTTGAGGGAAAAAACAAGGTTTTAGAGTGAGGAAAGCTGGCCAAGAAATCAGTAACACCTGAAGATTACATGATAGTTATGGAAAGTCAATTTTCAATTCCAAATTATCCGCCTTTTTTAAAAAGGATATAATGACATAAAAGAGATATATCGGTGATTTATTTGTCCTGTCAAAAGTGCTTTGATTTTGGAAAGCTGTGAAACTCACAGCAATCACACAATTACCAGCCAGCCACAGGATGGAGTGTGCCTGTGCAGAGCATTCATTAAGTGTGCTGTAATCATGATCTGATTGGAAGCAGGTCAGGGAAACAAAAAAGGCTAATTTTGGGTAAAGAAATAATTTTCTGTGAATAATTAGGGTATGTATTAATGGGTAAAACATTTTGAAATGCTAGCTGCTATGTAAACATGCTTATAGCTGTAATTAATGGCGTGAGGAAGTATTTTGACAGACAGCAGTCAAGATGAACATTTCCTAGGAACAGTGTTTTCCAAAGAGGAGCACAAGTATGGAGGGACTGTCTGTACACATGTACAGAGAATGCAGATGGTGTTTTAGCCAGCAGAAGTGGTATCAATAGGGCTGCAGTTTTCTTTGTCCCACACACTTTTGCAATCCCAGTGGGCCCACAGCAGGCCAAGTCTTGCTCGCCCACGTTCTCGAGGCTGCAGAGGCAAGAGGCTGTTGGGATGTTCTCAGCCAGGCAGCCTGCAGCTGGCCCCTGTGGCAGCTCCCCTGCCCCTGGGGCTAGGCTCTGCCCAGCTCCCTGCCTGCTGCCTGGATGCTGATGCTGGGTTGTCACCCTCTGCCTGCTTCATGAGAAAAGGAACAGAGTTTTGGCATTTGCCAGCACTGATGTTTTGAGGAAAGCACATCCTTTCTTAGGAGATGTACTATTTTTGGTCAGAAAACTATAAACCCTCAAAATGTCTGTCCCAAATTTCTCCAGTACAATAGCACTTTCTTTATTTATTTCTTTTTTTTTTTTTCCTGAGGTGTGAGAGAGCAGAGAGGGTTCAGTAATTTCCTGTCCTCGTCCAAAGGCTCTTGAGTTACATTTAAATTTTTTAGTGCAAAATCAGTATTTCTTCTACAAGAAGGAACTCGTTTCCTAATACATTCAGTTTAACACCTGATCACAGAGTGCTGATTTTTGGAAGGTGTGCTGTGAAAAAAAAGAGAAGGAAGAAGAGAAACTACCAGGAAACCTTAGCCCAACTGTATTTTATCTTACCTTAGGAAAAACCTTTCATGCAGGCCTCCTGCTGAAAGGGCTGTGACAGCTGTGGCATTGGTTTCACGGGGATGAGCCCATGGTTTTGTTCTTGGGCGGATTCCCCTCTGCTGGCAGCGCGGAGCAGCGCGGCGCGCAGCCTGCAGCAGCTCCGCTCCAGCCGCCTCCGCTGCCCCGGCTCCCAGCGCTGCTCACGGGAAGCACGGGGGGAGGACTGCCCCACTGCCCCTCCTCGCCACACCGACAGAAGACAGGGATTTTCACATCCCCAGTCACACACAAAGAGCTCACGAGGGCAAAAAGCGTTTTGTGCAGAAACGTTTCTGAAATGTTTTGGGAACTCGAACTGCACAGCATTAAAAATATCCAGCAATATAATCAATCAATATCCAGCAATATACATCTTGTTTGTGTTTTCAAAAGCCGCTATATTAGTTTGAAATATTGTCTCTCAGAAGTACAGTTCTGGAAATCCTTATGTTTTCAGTTGAGGATGAAATTTCCTTATGATTTGATTTCAAATGCATTTCAAGTCTTAAAGTTGGGGCAGACAGGGAAATCTTTCCTTTTCCATTTTTCTACTTTTTTCCTTCTCCTCATTCCCCTTCTCATTTTTCCTTTTCCCTTCTACTTTGATTTTCTTTCTTTTTACAGAAACAATTTGCCTAAATCACTGAGGGTTCTTGAAATGCCTCTCTGACCTAAGTTTCCATTTTGACTGGAACAAGAAGTCCTTTGCTGGAGATGGACTGCATGCTGCAAGGTGATGCAAGAAAGGTGGGAACAGGAGTAAGTGACAGCAAATTTATGAGGTTCCACCTTGTAAATTTATGTGAAGGACAATAAAGCAGTTTTAAGGGTGTATCTGTATGGCTGAACTTTAATCCATGATAGAGCCACAAAAGTCCCACTTCTGTTAGCGCAGGAGCTCTCTGAACCATAGACAAAATCACTTTAGAGGGTTTTTTTAGTGGCCATATAAGCTAAACTGGGATTGTGACACTCCTACTAGGGTTCCAAGTGAAGGAGACACCTTATCTTCTCACTGTGGTGACCTGCTGATAAAGTCCAGCTGCTGTGAATAAGAAACCACAAAATATTTGTTTATCTAAAATGAAAAATCCCACAAACCTAGATAAAACGGGGTGTCCAGTAGGAATTTGGCTCAGATGGAGTGTTCTTCATCATTTTACTTCAGCTGATAAGAACAAGTCTTTTAAAATAGGACTAGCAATGCTTTTAGAGATGGTCAGAGCTCACCCTGATTTTGCCACCTAAGTGTTAGTCCTTTGTCTCAAAACCTTGGTGCCCTCAATAGCCAGATGATACAACATGTCCAATGTGCCACTGGAGCTGAGATGAAAAGTCCCATGGAGTGCATTTACCCTTGGATTTCACTTCTCCAGGACCAACTGCTGGACTTCCACACTGGTGGGATGTAAGTAGCTTGGAGTGACTCAGCTGACCAGGTAAGTCCAAGCAAATCACCACCCATAACTTACACATTCAAGAGACCCCAGATAAATGTTTTATTAGGAACAAATTGAAAATCTAATTGCACCACTTGATTGGGCCATGGAAAATCTATATCCTGGTTTTGTTCCATTTGCTTTGGCTATGATACCTCCCTACCTTCTGAAGGATCAAAAAAATCCTACTGTCCCCTAAGCTTCAGGTGACAGCTTGTGCCTGGTCTGTGAGAAGCAGCACTGCTAAGAATGGATGATTGATTACAGAGAAAATATCCACCTCTGGGCTGAGTCCTAGAGCCAACAAAGGCTGACCTTCCAAAAAGTGAGGAAAAAAATTGTGACAGAGACAATAAATTAGGTACCAGCACCCTCTGTAGTTGGCCACACTTTTTCTTCTAGTTTTCACTTTTCAGTGAGAGTCTGTGGCCTTTATTCAGCCTCCTGCCCTGCGCAGGAGATGGTCCATTGGCATCTGCCCTGGCTCTGCCTGGCTGCAGGCTGGCAGCAGAGGGGGGACCCAGAGCTAGAGCAGCTGTTGGCTTCATGGAATTTAGCCTGGGAAGTGGAGCTTGGAGCTCACTCACATCCTGCCAGGCAGGATTTGCTCTGCAGACCACATGATTTTTAATATAGGGCTGGGGATTTAACTCCAATCAGAGCAAATCTGAGCCTGGAATCTATCATCCCATAAATTCTCTAGGCTCTTAGCCCTGCCATATCTTCATAGAGGATGCCAGCACAGGTCTGCCCTTGTTTGGCAGAGGGCAAAACTGTGGCCCCTGATGACACAAACCTGTTTCCCCATTCACACCAGTGTGCAGAGTTGCTGGACTGTGCTCCTGGCTGGCTGGCCTCATCTCCAACCTGCTGGAGAGCACAGAGTGTCGCGTGGGAGGGTGGCTCCTATGAAGCAGCTGAAATAGCTGCTGCTGTAGAGGCTGACAGCTGCTGGAGAAGCCTCTGCTTTTGCCTCCCTCCCCTCTGCCGTGGGCTAGCTGCTTGCTGTGAGGAGACAGATTTGTTCTATTAAAAGTGTTTTCCCGGATGGAGGGAAGTTCTCATGCACTCTGCCCTGGCCACCCCTGACCCGCCCCGCTCCGATGTGAGCACTCTTTCATTCAGCACAGCTCAGTGATTGGAAGCAGACATGGGTGGGAGACCCTCACGTGCTCACCCCAAAAAGAATCAGGGCACTGAGCACGTTTGGGCAGGCAGAGGTGATCTCAGTCCTGGGGCTGCATGGGCAGGGCCACCATCCCAGCTCCTCGGGGCACAGGGACCCCTCAGGCCCCTCTGGGCTAATGCACAGGCTGCAGCCTCTGGAAGCCTCTCCAGATGCCTGCTGGCTCTGGGAAACAGCAGTTGCATTAGCAGCTGGGGGAATTGAAGCTGTGGGTTTCAAAGGTCTTAGGGACAGAAGTTTGAGGGGTTTGCAAAAGGCTGGCTTTAGCTCTGTGGGTTTTGCTGCTGCCCTGTGCCACTTGGACGAGAGCACATCCTCTTGTGGGCTGCACAAACAGTGCCTCACTCCCTTCCAACCCTCCAGCCCCTGGAGCAAGCCTGTGCTTGCTATGGCCCCCACAGCAGCACAGGGAAGGGTCCAGGGCAGCTGCAGAGCTGGTGCCTGAGCCACTTTCCAGGGTCTGGGGAGGGTGGTGGTCCCAGAGGGGAGAAACACAATGCTGTGCTCCCTTCTTCCACAGAGCTCACACATTACAAGGTGCTGGGAGCAATTTTGTCATGGAAAGACCACTGAAACTTCTTGAAACAAAACTTCAGAAGAAATCGTCTGGCTGTGCTATTTCAAACAGAAGGAATTGGGAGAAACTATAGCTGTGACTTTCAGTTAATGAAGAAAAACTTTCAAATGCTAGCAAGAAATTAAGAAGCCTCCATTTAAAACCAGCAAATTAGTGTGTGAAAACAAATCTGACATGTGTAAATTATTTATGAGGCAATGCAGGGAAGACCACATCACAAGTAAGCTCAGCCAGGTACAAGCTAATGCTATCTCTGGGTGGAAAACAGAGCTGCAGGAATAAATATCAGATAAACACCTGTGTGCCTGCTTAGGTGAGATGCCAGCACATCACCATATGCTCATCACAGGTCCTGTCAGTGCCACTGAACCCAGGAGGTGACATTCAAATGTATAAGCTATGTCCCCAGTAACATATATATATATATATATATATATATATATTTTAATAGAGCCAGTGGGGCAGAATTTTGCCAGGAGAAATTTAGGCATAAAAGGCATAAAAGGTCAATGCTCCATCAATCATCTGGGAGCTGGGCAGTGAGCAGCGAGTCTTCCAGCGGCAGGCAGGAGGCAGTGGTGGGAGTGAGGTCTCAGTGACAGAGGGAAATGAAGTGATTGCTCACTGCCACAGCAGACTGTGGCACTGGGAAAACCCGCTTCATTTCCCTGCTTCTTTTCATAGTGAGGCAGAAAGATCTGCTAGTTTCTGAAGCCAAAATATTTTGATGGTAAAATATCTCATGTTCTCACATAATTCTGGGATTTATTCTGGGAGTTATTTTTCAGAGCCACTTACAAAAGGCAGACTCAGTTTCTTCCCAGGGAAAGCTCTTATCAGGGAAACACCCCTCCAATGAATTTCCTGTGCAGGGACATATCCTGGGAAGTGGATTTAATTTTCCCGTTGTTTGTGACATCTAATTTAGAAAGAGAAGGAGAATTTTCCATCTGCCGACACTTAAACATTCCTTCACCTGAATGAATCCCACTGGCCTCTTCTCAGGTCTGTCCTCCGGTTCAGATAGCTGGAGAGCAAAACTCTCTCCATGTAAAAGAGTTTCTTTGAACTCCTCCCAAAATGTCTTGCATTGATCCTCACCTGGAAGGGAAGCAAGGCAGCACTTTTGGCTCCAATTTATGCTTGGACCACTTGTGCACCCAGTGATTAAGGAACTTGACCAAGGTCATATGGTGAGTCTGTGGCAGAGCAGAGGTTGGCTTTTGAGATTCAGATTACTGCCCTCACTTCTGGTCACCTTTTCTTCTTCATATCCTCAGTCAGTCAGTGCTGCCTTTTCCTCCCATATAATAGTGACTGGATTAACTTGTCAGATAAATGTCCACTCAAGTAGCAGTTAATTGCGAGTGAGAAATTCAGGATGTGACACTTAAACCATAAAGAGTTTATGGGAAAATTTCCTGGGAAATTATGTGCTCTCTTCATTCCTACAAGAGTACTCAAGACCCCTTCTCCTGCCAAGGACAGCTGTGTCTACCCTAGTGTGAGACAAAAACCGCACCCCCTCAGGTTGTTGGTGAGCCAGATTTATTGTGGCAGCCGTGGCTTCAGTCACTCCCCCAGCCCAGGTTTAGGGTTAGTAACCCTAAAACCATGAGCTGGTGCTGTCATTATGGGACCTCTTCATTATGGCATTTGCCAGACCTCACCCTTAACAACTCACATGTTACCTGTAAAGATGCACCTTGCATGTCCCTAAAAGGTATAAATGCTTGTCTGAGGTTAAAAAGGCATTTACATAAAGACTTTTATGCATGCCTTGAAAGAAAAATGGTGCATGGTGTACTTGTTAGTTTTATTTGTCATATTGAGCAAACATTTGACAGTCCAAGCAAATTCCTTCTGTTAGCTCAGAACACAGTTACTCCTGCAGCATTTCATAAACCTCTCTTGGCAGTGGTACAAAACACAGAGAAGTTATTGAGGCACATTCCCTGCAGCTGTTGTAATCTTTACAAACTGATTCCTTATTTCACCAGGGGAATAAAAATAATGATATTCGTAATAATAACAATGATGATGATGATGACATAGTTATTACATTTTCATCAGAGGATCTCTGAGCACTTTATAAACTACAGCTAAGCTTCAAAATAAATAATCCTGCAGGACATGTAAGTACTATATTGTATTTCTTCTCATGGTCCCATTAGGCTACAGAAAAGATAGAACAAATCCTAACTTATGGACTACCTTAACTTTAAATATTCTTTTAACTATGTTGGTTAAAAATGAAGTAGTCATCCTCTCAACACTTTTCAGAATTAAAATTTCCATCTTGAAATATTCTGTAAAAGTCTAAAGCTGAGTCAGAAAATATGAGAATATGTTGGAAACCCCCTCAACACTTATGTTGTTCTCAACACAACTACTTGAAGGTGTAAAAAGTGGCAACTTTCTTCTTTTTGAAACACTGCTACTGTGCTAAGTAAAATAACAAAATGCTCAAACCCACATGTGGTCAAATCTTTTAATTCATAAAACACTTTTATTTAGAACTACTGGAAAGTTTGTTTTTAAAAAATCTAAAGATGATTTCTGCTTAACCCCTTCATTTTGGACAAAGTCAACTGTTAAAACAAATCCTTTCCCACTTAACTCCTCTCACCCCCAAATCCCTGAGGGTTGTTTTGTACTATATCTGTTTACACTGTTACGCAGGGCAAAGTTCTTCATCTTGTCATGTCTTTGTGTGGTTTGCTCCTCCTTTGCTGTTCCTCTGAGCACTGATCTCCCAGCAATGCACACAGACAGTTGTGTACTACAGTAACCAGAAGGATGCTATTTAAATTGAGTGCTCAAGAATGCAGCTCACAGCACATGCAAACCTGCTTGTAGGATCCAGATTATTTGTTTTCTTAGTAGGATTGTTTGGGTATTCCATTCATAAATGGAGAAATTAAAAACCCTCAAACCCTTTGAAACAGGAAAAAGCAAAAAGGAGACCTCCTCCCTCCCATTCAGTCTAATAGAAAGTAGCAATTGCTCTAAAGCCATAGACAGTAAGTCAGCCTGGCCAAATGAAACTAATAATTACATATTTCCCTTTAAATTACTTGCCCAAGGTCACACTACAAATCAATGGCAGATTCAATAATTTAACCCAAGAGTCCTGAAACCCAATATCCTGCTCTCACCACTAGAAAAGCACTGCACGACTGGCTTCCAGTCTGGGAATGATACACGGCATAAGGAGAAAAACTATAGATGTTTCAGGGTTTTTCCCTGTGAAGTGATCATTTATATAGAATTTATGTTTACCTTACTCTAGGATAATAAATACTTAAGACACATTTTCTGTAAAAATATCTTGAAATGTTTGCAGAAGCTGCAGGTTTGTTCAGCTGAAAATGACTTCTGGGGCTGCTGTGAGAACTGCTAATAAGGTGTGTGCCTCCTTTCCTTACTTCAAGAGTAATTCATATGGCCAAGCAGATGCATATCTGAGTAGTAACAGAAATTGAAAATTTACAACCTCTTTCATTGACAAAATTTCTTAAATATTTTTTCCAATCTGCTGACGATATCTTGACTTTGATGTAAATCTACATCATACTAGATGTAGTTTTATCTCTCTTTTAAAAAGATTAAAAATATTTTTATATTTCAAAATTAGTTTTTCCCTGTTCTTTCATTTCCTTAACATTAATTGCAATTGAATAAATAAGACTGAGAGGCTCTAATTTAATTTCCACTATTTTCTCTATTCTATATATTCCAAAATAGAAATTTGTCAAGTAAAAATGTTTTTAAAAAACCCCTAAAATTTACGGGACTTGTAATGGTTTAGAACATAATATGAATGTAACCTCTGGATTTCTCATTAGAATTTTAAAAGGAAAATGAAAAATTCTGATTTTAAAAGTCTTTCTGTGTGTAGAATAGAAAAATGTTCTGTTCCCTTGGGACCCCCTGAAGCAGGAAGAGGGAGAAGGAGCCCCAGCACTGGGGGTTGGGAGCTGCCCCTGCAGTGGTTTTGGTTGTGCAGAGCTCTGTGGAAGTCCATCCTGGTGAGATGATTCCTCCCATGGAGCCAGGGGTCTCTTGCCTCTTTGTCTCCAACCACTGAGGCTGGTTGGAGACATGATGCTGAACTTGCTGCATGTTCTGCAAGGTCCAAACCCAGACCACAGGTTTATCCTTAGGTTCTTCCTCTGGGTGTGTGCTGCAAGGTCGTCATCAATCTTACTGCCATCTCTGCTCCTGTGAAAACCTCCTACAGCAGGTGTTCCCAGAGCCCACCAGCTAATTTTTCAGTCCTGACCTCAAGCAGCAGAAGCTTTTTTCCTGTCCTTCAGAGAGTATATGTGCAGGGAATTATAATTGGAATAGATTTTTTTGTCAGGCAGGAAAATGTCCCATTCAATTCTCCCAGCACAGGATCCCCAGTGGCCCTGGCCAGTAACAAGGTTACAGGGACACTTTGCACATCCGTGGGGCACTTTTCCAATCCTAACCCTTACAATGGCCAAGCTCTGCAAGTGGCTCCTCTGTAGATGAGGAAGAGTTTTTTGTCCCCTTCGGTACCTTTCCTCACATCACTGGTCCTGGACAGTCCTGGACCTAATGCCTGTGAGATACAAGTGAGCTGGGTCAGTGCTGGAACTGTCTCACAATCAAAGCAAAATCCCTCTCCTCTGTTTTGTGGGATGCTGTGACTCCATGACCTTAAGAGAATTGCAGGGAGAGGAGTCATGGGGCCTCCTGAGATGCTCTGGTGCAGTAAATCACCAGGGACAGGTGGAGAAAGCCTGAAGGGAGTAGGTGGTGGGGTACCAGTGACAGTGACAAATTGGCATCACGTGTGTGGGAACTTGGGCTCTGCAGAAGCTGAGTTTGCTGCAGTGGCAGTGAAAGCAGAGTGTACATAGAGAAACTGGGCAATGTGGGTAATGACCATCAGGGAATGAGAGGTCATCCTGTGCCTTGAGGGGAGGGAGCATGCCCTCCTGGGCTATCCAGAAGAATCCAGGCACAGAATCCAGGGCAGGTACTGGGCAGAATATGAGACAGAGATATCTCATGCAGATTGCATAGGGCAGACATTGTCTGCAAGTATTAGGACCTATATTCCACAGAAATTTCCCAGTGCCTGTTGGAGCCAGAGTCGCTGATTTCTTCACAGCAAGTTCATTCACACTGAGCAGGGGTGGGTGATGTCTCTGGGTTGCTGGGACATGGGTCCACATTAAGGTGTCAGAGGAAGAGACCTCTGGGCCTTCAATTCTTAAAGATGGGCTTCCCTGCTTTCCCATGACAGATATATTGGAGGACTGTGAAGCAACAAATGATCAACCTTGTGAGCACAACACATTTTCCTGCTTTCTATGAGTAGATGCAAGTCCTGAAAGAGAGAAATGGTTGTTTCCATTGTCTTGCATCCCTGACTTCATTAGTAGTGCGTTGACCATTATTTCTTCCTGTTGCTGTCTTCCCATTCTCCCAGTTAGAGCAGCCATTCCAGAGCACTGCATGGTGGTTTTTGAAGAGCATTAAAGGGTTATGGTAGGGCCATTTGAGACTTCCAATGACAGAAAGTAGTGCAGAGCTGCCAGGCTCTGGGCATGGCTCTCTGCCATTCCTTAGTTTTGTTGGAGGGTCTGAGAAACAGAGTAGAATTTTGGTCCCTCATCTAAGCCTTGTGTGTATGGAGATTTGCTATCATAAGCAGCATGATAAGACTGCTCTTTCTCAGTCTGGCTCTAGGATTTAAAATAAACTCCTATTGTTATCCCAGTCTTTAAAAACCAGTAAGACCAAACTTTGCCCTTGGATATGTGTATAGATTTTCTACTGATGACAGAATGGCCAAAGACATCTTAAAGAAAGCCCTGAGAAAAAGGTTGGTGATTAAGACCCATCTGAAATATGGCATTCAGAACCAGGACCTTGTTCACCTTATAATCTGCATTTAACGAAATAGAACAGCAGTCGGTC
The DNA here is from genome assembly GCF_015832195.1 of Motacilla alba alba. Taxonomy (NCBI): domain Eukaryota; kingdom Metazoa; phylum Chordata; class Aves; order Passeriformes; family Motacillidae; genus Motacilla; species Motacilla alba. Next base: position 18,743,528 of record NC_052021.1, read on the forward strand.
AATGAAATGAAATTACACCAGTGCAGAACTTCTGTCTGGGAGGGAAAGATCTGATTCCTGGGTTGAACTCCATGGCTTCACAGTGTGTGAGTACTTTTTAATGTACTCTGAAGAGCCCAGACTTGGATCAGCATTTAATCTTTGCCACAGCAGCATCTAAAGATGAAATCCTCTTCAGGCTCAGTTTTCTGCTTGAAATAAAACATGTTTGTCCCATAAAGTACGATGGAAAACTCTGAAAGTAAAGAGACTTATGGCCCCTGTATGTGTTCCCTAGCGTGCTACATATCAGGACACCAAACACAATGGGCAGCTCTGCTGCCACCACAGCGTGTCCAGCTTGTGTCAGGTGTGCAGAACAGCTCACCTAGGAATGCAGTGTCTAAACTTCATCAGATATAAAACACCACACACAAATTAGCTGAAGACTCATAAGCTGGGGTCTTGTGTGATATCAGTAGGAGGCATCACCTGATAAGAAGTTGCTTTGCAACCTGATCCTGCATTTCTCTTTATCATGTGTCCAGGCAGGAGAACATGAATCTGTTAGCAGGCAATTTACTAGTGCCTCGGCAGGTCCATCTGCAGGCTTCTCTTTTTCACTGTGAATTATTGTAACATCAAAAGTGCCACCTGCTCCTCCTTGGGAAAATGCCAGTATAGAGGAAGCGGCCAGCAAAGCTGTCTGTGATCCATCAATCTTCCTTGTAGCTATGGTGTCACAAAAAATGTGAAAATTGGGAGATAAATGTCTAAAAGTAGGATGCAAGCCCCTCAGCCTCACTTAGGGAATGTCTTTCCTTAATTGCTTGCAATTACACCACATTTTCCGTCACAAGAGATGAAAAGCCTGTCCATGCTCCTGGGACACCTCAAGTACTGAAATGAATTTGGAAAGCAATGACCAGACAGTCAGTGAAATCTGGAAATTACTCCAGAGGTAAGAATGAAATTTAATCAAGGACGGTGGGGCTGGATGTGGACAGCTAATAACATTGTGTGTTTAATATCTGTGATTCACACCTGCTCATCTCACCTCAGCATCACCCTTTGGCTGACTTTTGTGCAAGCAGTTGAAAACCAAAGGTATCTTTCTTCAGGTTACATAATTTCTCAGCTCCAGAAGTAGGCACACAACATTTTTACAACTACGCAGTAATTTTACTGAAAAGGTTGGATGAAGATATTGATCCTAATAACTGGAGAGAAATTTTGAAGCTGGTACCTTGAAATTAAATATTTCATGTGGCTATTTCCAGTGAACTCAAGCTTCCAGGAAATGCTCAGGCTCAGTACTTGCAGCATAGTCTGGCATTAGCTTATCTTGCGCATTTTTTTCCTTTTCACTTTGATGCAAAATCATGTTTACAAAAGAAGCAGACAAAAGATTGCTTTGGTCAGACTTTGTGTTCCAGCAGTGTGGTATGCTAGAATTATAGTGAAAGGTGGCTGGTGCTGTTTACTTAATGAAATAAACCCAAATACAACCACAGATCTAGATAAATTACAGCTCTTAGCTTAAAGATTTATTGGTTTTGGGAAGAAAAACGGAGTTTTTCCCAGGCTTGTTTTTGCTACTGACTGCATTCTTAGAAAAAGAGGAATTTGGAGGAAAAGCCTCTTTCGCTCGTTCTTTTGCATGTACATGAGCTATGCTGAACACCATCTCCCGACAAGGTGGATCCCAGTTACAAAGGGTGCCATTTCTCTCCTGGAGTGACATCTGCCCTACTACAGATCCAGACTCAGTCTCCCAGGTCTGGACATGTCTTTACTCCTCTGGCTCCAGGAAACTCTTCAATGTGTCCTGAAAGGGTGCAGCTGCCTGGCAGGAGTGGTGCCCGGACACGGAGCCCGGTGAGCTGGACAGACACCTCACTGTATGTGGCAGGGCTCATCTCCCTGCCAGAAGCACCTCACCATGCCAAAACCAGAACTTCAACTGCAGCATTTTTTAGCTTTTTCTCATTCACAAACAGCACCCCCTGTGTAAATCTAGATTCACAAGGAGGATTTGCCATGAGATTCCAAGGGCCACGAGATGGGATGCATGGTGACAAGGAAAGGGTAGAGGGCCGAGGAGCTCTTGCAAAGAACACCATTGAACTCTTTTTATCCTAGAGTAGTGTTTGTTGTTGAAGACTCATCGTAAGCTCTTATAACAGAGCAATAGTAGTTCAGCCTATCTGGAGGAAAAAAACCCAAAAAAACCCTCCAGAAATAAAACCCAAGAAACCTCAAGGGAGGTTAAACCTCTGTCCCTTATCAATCTGCATCTCTTTCATCTCACACTCCTGTCAAAGGCAACTTCCCCTCATTCACCAATGAGCTCCATAAATAGTTCTGTTGGCACAAATCAACATTAGGGAGCTGCTGATCTACCCTGGCTGAACAGCTGCCCTGGATAGTTACTCCCTCTTAGGAGAGATTAAATCATTTTTCAAGAAATAGGTAGTAGAGTCTTTTCTTCAGCTCCTTTTGTTTCTTTCAATAGGGTTGGGCAATTTGTTTTTAGAACAAACCATTCCTCCTGCTTTAATTGGAAGTTTTGTGCTCTTCAGCATTCTTTTTGTTGCATGTTTTTGCTGTTCTGAAACCAATATATCAAGTGGGAGGCTTTGTTGCCTTTTGCTTGTTTGTTAGCTATTTTCAGGAGGGGTTGAGTGTCCTTTCTGGAAAGGTAAGAAGCTGTGTATGAATAGCCTGGATGAAGTGGATGATGTGAAGCAGAGGGGCTGTTCTTCATGGCTGGATTCTGCTTCCTCTCTGCTAATTGGTACAGAATAGGAATAAATGCAGATGCTGAAGTACAAGAAGAAGAACTGAGTGACCTCAAACCAGACAATATCGTGCTAATTCTTTCACATAAATCAGGTCATAAGGAGTTTTGGCACACTCTGTTTAGTCAATAGGAATGATTTTTTACAGTATAGGAAAGAAAATGAGGGCAGATTGGAGCTCTGGTTCAGACCAGAGTGAAATCATTGATGAAATACAATTGTGTCTGATCGTGCATGAGCTGAGTTGGAGCTGCTGTTCATAACTCTGTGGTCATTAAAACAAAATGTATCCTTCAAAATGCAGGCTGTCCAATGCTTCACTAAGTGACTGCGCCTCATGCAAAATTAAAACCTTCTCTCAAGTGTAGGCTGTAGACTTTGGGACAGCAGGGGATCCTCAAAGAGGTCCAGTGTCTCATGCCTCTGGTCCCAAAGAGAATAGTGAGCAATTGTTTTCTTGGACGCTCTGACTTTTCTCCAATGAAACATCGACAAAGAGTGAGCAAAACTTGTAATGTAAAACAACCACCCAAAATATAGGACCTCACTGGATGTTTCAAGCAGAGATCAGCAATGGATTCAGGCACATTTGTAAAAGAGCACGCAAATCCTGCTGCCTTGAGTGCAAGAGGAATCAGACCCTGGGAGGAAAGGTCTCTGTGTACAGTCCCTGGACTTCTGGTGAAGTCCCCAGCCAAAAGCTCATCTCTTCTTTTGAGACAGTATCTGGACAAACTTTGAGCCAGAAGTCACCCTCTTTTTCATCCAGACCTTCCTTCCAGAAAAGCAAAACAATATTCTCAGTCTTCTGATTCAGAGCAGCCAAGGAGCCATCCAATTTCCATCCATCTCCTTTGCTGTAATAAGAAGAAATACATAAACGCAGCATTAGTGAAGTTCAGTCAACATACCCCAAAAGTGTCACTTCTCTTTCCTCTGTTCCTTGCTTGTAACTTATTTTTTTTTTTTTTGCAGAATGATTTTTTTTTTTGGGGGGGGGCCTGTTGAGAGGGTGGAAAGAGAAGCATTGGGCCAAGAGAGAGTTTAATCGTCAAAAATTAAGGATTTTCTTCTCATGAAAGGAATAAATATTTGCACACATCAGCATTTAAACCTCAAATTATTTAATTTTGGATTCCAAAGTTGTGGAGGGAGCATTTCATTCTGGCTTTGCTGATGTACTCCAGTTTGTGTAGCTCTTCCTCCATCTGTGGATTGTTATGTTGGTAGCTTTCATCCTCACCAGCTGATCTTTTTCCCAGTGTCACATTGATTTATTTGTCTTTGTTGGGCTTCTGATAACATTTCACCAATAAATTAGTTTTAAATTAAACTTTCTGCTGTGTCTTTTATGCTGGACCCAGTGCATGTGCTGGAAAGGAAATTTCATTTCAGAGATACTTTATTCCTCTTTTTATCACCCTCTTCAGCTACAGACGCACCAGCTGTAACATTTATTTTACTTTGGATGAAAGTTGCAAAAGCACTGCATAAATTCTGAATAAAAATTTGCTGTTAGTGAAGATGACCACTTGTAAGAAACATTTTAGACAGCCACAAAGCAGAAGCAGTTGTACATACAACTGAGTGTGCAGCCTAGCAAGACAACCTGTGCCTCATTTATGTGGTACCTGATAACAGAATGAACACCTGCCGTGATTGACGCTCCAGGCTTTCCCCTTCCTTGCTGCCAGGCCAGTGCAAACACTAGAAAGCAGCACTGGAACAGTCTGGCCCAGAGCCTGAGCTCGTGCTTCGTTTGTCTTTATCCACTTATTGAGTACATCACTGTTGCCCCATGAGCAAGAAGTGCTCAGGGTTTCAGGCAGGGCTGGAGCCACTGGCTCTTCTCTGTCCTGCTTGTCTCCCAGGGTGGTCAGAGGTCCCAGGAGGGCTGTTCCCCTTTACCTGTCAGCTGATCTTCCCAGCAGCCTGCACTCCCCAGCATCTTCCCACTGTTCAGGCTCTGCTTCTCCTCCACTTTCATGACTGAGCAACTTTCCATGGTTAAGCTGAGAAAAGTGTTTCACTTGTTGGGGATCTTGCAGCAACTGAGCTGTGCAAAAATCCAAGAAAAAATATTTTCCTTTACATAAATCTAACCAAACACCTGAGAAAAGCAAAGTTCTGGAGCAGTTTGTTACATCCTGACCTCTCCTGCAGCATGGCTGAGATGCAAACAGGGGCAGAGGGGTAAAAACAAGGCAAGGGACCAGATTCTGTTTGTACTGTGCCAGGCAAGGCTGTGTTTGTGTTTCTTCAGCATCTCGCTGGCCCCCTCAGCGCTTTTAAACAAGGCAGGAAATTTCTTCTCTCTGCTGCTCGTGGCAGCAAGACCTCCAGCACTGCAGGGGCCGCTGGGTGCCTTGGGCACGCTCCTGAGGGATGGCCATGGCACTCACCGGGGCTGCGTGGCCACCTCGCCAGCAGGAGGCTTGATCTGCAGGGTGCACTCAGGTCTTTGCATTTTAGTTGCACTCTGAGGTGATGAGAGGAGGTGAAAAATGCATGTTTGGCTTAACTGAATTCCAAAATGGAGTATTTTGTGATATAAAATATAAAAAGACTGAGCACCATTTCTGCTCTAGTTTATTTTTGTAGCAGATGCCATTCATTCTCCCCCTGCCCCATCTTTTCAGCGCATTGTAAGTAGTAGTGATGTATGGTCTTCTTGATGAAGCACTTATCTGGGGCCCATTACTGTAATGACAGAGCCCTCCATACTCTTTCGAGGTTTTATTATCAAAATGACTCCCTTGCTTCAAGATGATTTTCATAAATCATCATTTTCTCATAAGCTTAAAGGAAAAAAATAGTTTTTTAGATGCCTGCGACCTACTTTATTGCACAATTCCTCAACACTGGTCCAGCTGCCAGATCCAAAGACAGAGTCACATCAGCCTGTAGTTTGCTTCCAGGAGATTATTTTATATTATTACATTATTTTATAATCTCCTGGGTTCGAGTGGTCTTGCATGCAAGCCTTTATAGTGCCTTGCTCAGTGCTGTAACCTTGAATTCTGTGCAGAGTTGCTGCCAGAAGCATACACGCAGGAACTGACTGCCTAGATCACCCCTCCAAGTCTTGGATGCAGCTTCATGTTCCCATGGGGACAATCTGAGGAACACCTGCCTTGGCCACCCTGCCCTCCAAAAAGTGGGAAGTTCAGCTGGGAGACTCTGATCAAGGAGGTGCTGGGAGGAAGCCCTGGGGGGACTCACACCTCCTGCCAGCTCTCAGTCAGCTCACTCCACCTCTGCCTCAGAGCAGAAAGAGCATTCATGTCTTATCCTCTGTAACCTCTTATTATTTTTGGATAGGAAATCCAGAGGAATTCCTAACAGAAGCCTGGAGAAAAAACAAACCTCTTTGTTTTAGTCCCCAGGATAAACACTTCCAGAACAATGTTAAACCGGAAGAAAATTAGGGCTCTTGAGGTTCCCAACCCACTCCTGCATCCCTGCACCCATGTGCAGGACACCCCAAACAGCTCTCCTGGCAGTGGCAATTCTCAGATTCTCCCCTTGTGGGCCAGCCTGCATATGCCACCTCTCTGCCACTTGAGACTTCTAGATCCCCATCCTTTCTTCCAGCCCTCGGTGCATCAAAGGGCCACATCCCAGAGGCCGGGATCCCCTCCCTGCAGCCAGCCCAAGTCATGGTGCCTGCACCCCTCCTGCCATGGGGCAAGAGCTTCCTCCCACCCTTTCCGCTGGGCAGCGATTTCCTAACAGATAACGCAGAGAAATCCCTGCGTGCCCCCCTCCCCACCAGCTTCAGCAGCTCTGGGATTCTTCCCTTTCTCACGGGAGGTTTGCAGCTCTTCATTTCCCTCCTGATTCCCTCTCCTGGCTGCAGTTTCCAGGCTGTGCAGGTTGCTCGAGGTGAGGCTCTCTGTTGGGCGCTTGTGCTTTGGGATTGGCAGGGATCCTCCCCGTTCCGGTGACTGCTTTCTTTCCCAGGCTTTGGGTCGTTCCTGTATTAGGTCTTTGTTAAATCTTTGGATGTAGTTCATGTCTGAGTGACCATTTGGTTTGATGTTTTTGGAGGTTAGTCGTTTTAAGATTTAGCAAGATAAGTTTTTTTGGCAAATGGTATCATCCCACTGTTCAAATGAGGGAGAATCAGAGATATTTATGAATTTGGGATAAACAGCAAAAGATTGTTTTCTTTAAGAAAAAAATGAGTCTGTTTAAATGTTAAAGAATATTTGGCTTCATCTTCTTCTAAACAGAAGCATTCTTTTGCTTCTGAACTACATTTTCATTTATAAATTGGCAACAGTCATAGAAACATTGTTAACATGTTAGCTTTCATACAACTATCCAAATGAGCCATTTTTTGGTTTAGTCAGAATCTTTGTGATTTTCTAAAATTTTTGTTAATGTTTCTTACCAGAACTCAAGCAAGCCCTTGGTTCTTGGATGTAAATCCAAGATATATTGGATATATTGCTGTGGTGTGAAGAGGTGTTCCTGTACTTCCAACAGCAGCTATCTTAGCCTTGGCATCAAGTTTGTGACAGAGGGACAATCTTCATGGCTGCACTAGCCTGGAAGGGTCCTGCTTCCAAAGACACTTCTGTCCCTCACTGAAGATATTTCAGCCACAGCTGGTATTAAAGGAACTTATTTAATTTCTTCTCCAGGGATAATATGATGGGATTTGTCTTGTTGTTTTGTTTTGTTTTGTTTTTTTCTTTCTGCTGCTATCCCCTGCATACCTCTATTTTTAAAAATATATCCTGGTTTTTACTCCTGCTTTCTTTATCTAGCTCTGTGCCAGGATTTTATAGTCAATGTAGACAACCAGAGCTACACACAACAGATACCGTGGACACATTAATCAAATGTGCTACTGTTTTATTTAATTTTGCTTTTCACTTTGGGAACCACTGCAAAATCTCCAAAGGAAGCATATACTCCTGTGTGGGAAATCTGGGTCTTCTGCAATAGGTTAATTCTTAGTTGCTATTTGGGGACCCCTTTGAAATTTTGTTTCTTAGGCATTTTGGAGATTTCTAGGTCACAGGTTGAAACCAGCAGTTTATTGTCCTGCATTAGTGATGGAACTGAGGGTGATATTTCATTGATAGGGGCACAGGGTCCCACCACTTCAATATTCTCCAGAGTTCTATTGCCTCAGGTTCTTCAGCAATGCCTCTTAAATAGGCACTGGATCAGCAGTGCTGGGGGGAGCTTTTTGTGCACCAAATAACAATGCAAAAATTTATAAGAACTGTCCAAGTAATGCCTTCTTGATACATTTACCTATGACCAAGTCATTGGGATTAATGAACATAAATCCTTACAGCCAATGGGATTAGCATGAGTAGATTCTCTCTGGAGGAAACAGATGACTGGATGAGCTTTCACTGAAGTCACAGTATTCCCTGTCTGCAATTAGTTTAAAAATTTTTAATTGCAAATAATTTATTCAGCTATTGCCTGTATGCAATTTGAGGGAATTTTGACTAGATGGAGCATTTTTGTTGTCTGCCTTATTTCATTGTTGAGATGTTTCAAACAAAGAAACAATTTGAACAGATTTCTTGAAGGACTGACTTTCTAATTAATTGCAAATCACACACTAACAAATTACCAGACCACTCATCTTGTACCCAGAGGGATAAGTGCTGCCAATTTGAGGAGGAGATTGTATTTTTCAAACACAACAAAGAAGCAGAATTCCTGTTTTCATTGCAAAACGGAACTGTGCTTTAACTGTGAAATCCAAAATCGTGTCTATATTAGAACAGCTCTCATTTAACTATAAAATTCAATTATTTGCTGATGATACTGTCCCATTTGAGTTCCTTGCAGAGATTTCCATCATTTCCCTAATACTATCTTTGGCCATCACCTGGAGGCATCTGTTCTGATGACTGCTGCCATTTCTCCTCTTCATTAGTTTCCTGACGCCCTTATTTTTTGGCACTGATTTACAGCATTCAAGACAGGAAAGCAGCCTGAGTACCTTTACTTGGTGTCCCTTGCAGACCAGTGCAGTGATAGTACAAAACACATCAGAGCCTCACAGGAAATAGCTGGGCCCCCACAAAATGTTGCTTGTTCACCAGATGTGCAAGGCCTGAGCAGTTAAGAAAACAAAATGTGGCACTAAAATAAATGAGATGCAAAATTCCATCTCTGAAATTTTAAAATTAAAGAAAAAAATATACTAGGTTATAAATTTTAAAGAGATACATAAAAGCATATTGAAAAAGAAAGTGGAACACAATTTCAGCTAATTGATTTAATTTAGCCCAGATTTTCTGAACACTGTTTTTGTGATACAGGGAATAACAGTTGATGGAGACAAATTATGCCTGTCTGTGTGCTTTAATTAAAGATTCTTGAAGGTGGATGAATCTCACAGGGCTTCTCTTCATCCCCCTTCCCCTTTTGCAGTACCTGGAAGTTAACATTCATTTCTAGACTCTCCTGTGTGCAATTAATTGGGCAGGAAAGGTGCCATCCTGTAAAGCTTACGTGTGGCTGGGGAGCACTGAGCCCTTTCCAAACGGTGGGGTCTGAGCAGCACAACCCCAGGAGGAATGGGATCCCAGGGAGTCTCCCTTCCTCTCAGAGGATCAGAGGAGTGTTGCTGATGTGAGAGGCTGCAACATGTGCCCTGGACCCAGATGTGACTCAAGTGCATGCCTCAATTCCCCCTGTGGTCCTGCTGGAGCAGATGGGTGCCCTGGCTGAGCATCCTCTGAATCTGGGACAGGATGCAGCCAAGTCTGTCTGTCTGTCTTATTTCATTTGGGAAAAGTGAAGGCTGCGCCCTCATACAGATTTGGCACACTGACAGGCTGTGTACCTGGGACCATAAAATGGACACACACTCAGTGATTATACAGTGATCAACAACAATTTTATTTATGCCAAGACCTGCTTGTGCTAATCTGAAAAAAAACAGGGAACATTAATTTATTTCCTTGCATCTGTCTTATCTCCACAGCAGCAGAAGAAATTTGATAGGCAAGAATATCTAGCAGCTGGCTGTTTAGGCTGATCATTACTATATATAAAATCTTTGCTATTAAAGCACTAACAAAGCCACTGCATTATAGTACCAGAAATTACACACCTGCACCCTCAGCTACGAAGCCCCAAAGCTGCAAGAACCTCAGGCAGGGAAGGGTCTCCAATGGGAGAGATTTCTTGGGCCTCAAACTAGTGTATTTTCTCTCTTTCTAGAAGGCATTTCCCTGACCTGCACCTGGGCCTCTCCAGTGAAGGAGCTTGGACAATCATCTACTCTCCTGCACCCATGGAAGGAAAGCTTTCCCCAGGCTCCACTCCTAGCAGCCTTTGCTGAGTGTTTAGGTGATCTCTTCTTGTCCTTACTTTCAAAAAAAAGAATTGCTTACTGTCATCTTTATTGGAGATTTTTGTGCATTTGGGAATTATTCTTGCCTCACCTTCATCTTCTCTAAACTAAACAATCTTCTATAGACTAAACAAGTGTAATTCTTTCTATCTCACTGGCTGCATTTTTCAATTCTCTGATCATACTTGTTGATCTCCTCCAGATTGTCTCCAGTGTATCTATATCTTTTGTAAAGTAAAATGCCCCAAACCTCACAAAAACTTTTTTACTGAAACCTTCACACCAAAGTTCAGAGCAGAATAATTGCTTTATTTGTTTTATGCATGGTGCTTCATATATACAACTCAGGTACCTACGTGTGTTTTTGGCTGGGCACTGCACTGCCAGCTCAAATTCAGCCTCTCATTTGTTGCATCCCTCAGACCATCTTTTGCCATGCTACTGCTTAAAAATTTATTCCAACTATTTAGTTGGGAATTTGATTTCTTCTCCCTGAAAGTAACACTTTATCCTAGTGGTTACTTAATCAGGTTGGCTGTGGACCATCTTTCCAGATAATTTCTGTGCTTTGATCCTCTGACTTTGATCCTTTTGTAGTCTCTTCAAGTTTAATGATAACCACAGATTTCATCCTCTGCATTATTAGTGAAAAGAATGGAAACAGGCCTTGAAAAGATCCCAGAGGAATCCCATTTGAACAACTTCCCATTAGATAGAACAATTGATAACTGTTGTTTTGGAGTAAAGTTCACCCAGTTGTGCACCCGTCTTGTTGTGACTACATAGTAGCTCATACCTAAGGCCACCCTATCAGGAGATAAGATAAATCACATCCACTTGCTCTTCTTCATTCACAAAGCCAGATATTCAGGTGGAAAGGGGGGAAATAGACATGTTTGACATGATTTGTTCTTGACAAACTCAGGTGGACTGCGTTTTATCACCATACCATAATTCTGGTTTAATAACTTGTTTAATAACTCATTCCAGATTTTTGGGAAACCAGGATGAGTGGTTTATAGCTTCCTGGGGTCTCATTATTCCTTTTTTAAGTTCAGCACTATAGTCACCCTGCTCCTGCGCTCCAGGGCTCATCCTGTTCTATAAGAATCCTTTACAATAATTACTTTACAATGATTTTTAGCTATTCACAGGTTACTTCATCTTATTTCTTGAATAAGTTCAGGTGAACTCTATGAGGCCCTGCTGATTTGTGTGCAGTTAGCTCATCAAAATATTCTTAAACTTGGTCTTTTCCTGTTTTGACCTGCAGTTCTACTCATTTTAAAAATAATTTTGTTAATTAGCTGGTCACAAAGAGGACAAACAGTTTTTTGGTGTTTTTTTTTCCCAATAAGGGCTGGATAAAGAGACCTGCCAGGCTTCTCTGCAAAATTTGTTACTTGCTCTCTTTTCCTGTTTAGCAATGGATCAAGACTTTCCTTTTTCTTCCTCTAATTAAAGTGTATTTATAGAACCTTTCCCAGTTCCCGTTGATGTCTTTCCTAAGCTGAAATGCCTTCTGTGCTGCAGCTTTGCTTCTGTACTCTGTTACTTGTCTTATTCTCTTGTACTTATCCTCAGCTAAGGGTTTAGCTAAGGATATGTGTGTTACACATTTCAAAGTGCTCAGGAAGTTGCTGCATCTGGAATAGTACCTCCGTGTGCCTGGTGTTCTTCTGCATAGGGGTAGATTGCTCTAATATTCTAGCAGAGAAAGCTTTCAGGATCTTTTCACTCTTCTACTCCTGCTGAAAACCTTGGTCATGTACTAGAGTTTTTAAGTTACCCTATTGTTTTTTCAGCACAGTTTTGGGGAGCTAAAATCTCCTATTGCCATCATATCTCCTTGTTTGGATATCTTGTGCAAATGCTTGTAAAGTTTCTTCTACTTCCTATGAGTTACTGGATGGCCTGTAGCAGATCTCTTGTCCTGAGCCACCCTGGGGTCAGCTGTGTCACAGCATCTGAACAAAGACTTACAGTTCTTTCTGTTCCCCTGGCTCCTTGTGTTTGCCTGCAGTGGTCAACACATCGCTCCTCTATTTACATTTTTGTCTACTTTATAACTAATGTTTCCAATTCTCAGGCTGCAGCTAAGAACAACACATTTCTCAGTGAGCTGCAGGCTTCTTTAACCGTGCTGCTCTGGGTCTGCTTAAGAGGCCACTGCCAGATTATTTAATAGCTTGGGATAGCTTGACCCAAGTTTGGTACAATCTCAGCCACAGGCATTCCTCCACACCTCTGTGGGGATATTTTGATTCAACGTGAAGTTCAGCCTGAATTAGTTGATGGTAGTTTGGACAAATGCCTTCTGAAAATGTAACACGATAAACAGACTCCCAGAGAGGGATGTAACATGTCTGCTGATAAACTAAAGAGCGCCTCACTGCAGCACAGAGTAGTCTCACTTTAAACACAAACATGCAGAGACAGCATGATACAGGAAGATCTGACACCCATCATGGTATGTCCTGATGCTCTGCTGGAACATTAACTCTTTTTGATCCCAGAGAGAAACAGTGACCAGCTCACCTCCACCAGACCCTTCCTGGACCCTTTCTCAGACCCTTTTGCAGACCCTTTCTCTCCCAAGTCATCACTAAGCCCATGGAGAAACAAACTCTCCCTCATCACAACACCAGCATGACTTCAGAGGTACTGTTCCACTCCTGCAGTTACAGACATGCCTGGGCAAGAAGGTTTCTTTAGGGCTTGCCCTTGTTCTTACTGAACTTGGGGCCCTAATGACAAAATCAGTGCAGGACCAGGCCAGGGGAAACAGAGTTAAGGACACTCAGAAGCCCTTGAAGGGCTGGAGCCAAGGTTACAGTTCTCCTTTGGCCTGGCGCGTCGTTTGTGACCCATCCCATTGTTCTGAGCTTAGTGCTTATTCATTTCCTCTTTGCTTGTGTTTTCATATATAATTATTTTTAATTGTTTTTTTATATTTTAGAGAAACAATAAAAATAAACTCCCTTGGGACTTAGAATGTGGATCAACACAATCAGGTCAAGGGACTGCTTTTAATTTCAGTACTGACTCTGATAAAAACATGGATTTCAAGGTGACAGCTTTGCCTAGAAACTTTTTGATTAACAGCTGTACTCCTGGTGTGACTTCTGGGAATGAAAATACTCCTATAAGGAATTGCCAAGGACCATTATTTTAGAGGGAAGAAGGTCATTTTTGAGAGGACAACTAAGATATTCAAGGGTTCTCCCTCACTGCAGAACTAACATTGAGCATCCTGCAAAAACCTATAAATATTTAATTTTCCTTTTCATCATTAAACTACACTGTCTGATTGCAGTTGATGCTCACACATAAACTGAGGCTCTTCTGCCCTATGTCATGTCTTAATAGTGGAAGAGATGTTTATGCTGGGAAGGGGCTGGAAGGGATGGAGGAGGAAGGGGGACTCTTTTTTTTCATAATGAAGAGAGAAGAACAGTAACAATTTGCTCAGATTCCTCTCTCCCTCCCTAAAGGGGGAGCTTTAGGGAAGGATTATAGGGGAACAGACAAGGTGGCTCTGCAAACTGAGGTTGTGGTCCAGGCATTTATCTTTTCCCATCATAAGGCTGAAATGCAGGCTTTTTGTAAAGCAGCTGTACAGACTGCTTCAAAGTCTGGCTGAATATTAGGAGAATTAATAGATACTTAAATTATACCAGGGCACTTAGAATAAATATTAAAGACTGGAAGGGCCATGCAAACTAGACTTTGGTTATTACAATTGCACTAGAAGTGTTAAAAAAAGTGATGTGGGCAGAGGCAAAATGTATTTGAAAGCTGATGTTTTGAATTATGATGGCACATTTATAGAAAACAGATAATGTAGATACCACAAAGGTTTGTACCATTAACTGAGCATCACATAGAAAATCAAAAAATGGAGTGCTTTCAAAATGTAAAATATTCAAGTCAGAGGATCTGTTTAGGAAAGGGATTAAAAGCATGTAAAAAAAGATTGTGTACTTTTAGCCCTTATACAGTTTGCCAAGAGCTCTTTAAATAGAAGCTTAAAAAGCTGTTTATGCTTTTGAAAATTAATAAAACATATGCCATACTGTACAGAATATAATAATAGTAAAATAATGCCACAAACAGAGACAAAAGATGTTGTTGTAAGGCCTTAAGTTATTTCTGTAGCTATATTAAAAGAAGTGGTGCTTGACCTAATTTTTGAATAATGGGTTACAGTTGCCTTGATCTTTTGGCTGCTATTCTTTTGGTCTGTATTCAAGGTAGGCAAGTAATGACTGATGCCATTACTGATGTGGACAAGCAAAAATTTCTTCCTCAGAAACTGAAAACAGTTGGAGGAATTCATATTGAAGAGGAGATATTATAATAAGAGTGGACATGAGAAATGTATGTAGAGGGTGGGTGGGATAGATAAGAGAGGGAATAATTAATATTCACATTGTCTTCAAAGTAAGAGGTTCAGTGAAACTCAGCAGCAGGAGCAAATGTAATAGTGATAAAGGGAAGCACTTTTTCACACCATATGGCAACTAGACACGGCAGTCCCTAGTTACAGGATGTTTTTGAGGTTAGGAGTTTATCAGGATTTATGTAGAGAACATGCCAAGTCATCGCTGTGAATGCTAAATGGAGCCAGGAACCAGAGCTGCTTCCTGCAGGGATGGGAGAACATCATTTCTCTCTCAGAAGGAGTCCATCACCCACCTCCTGTTGTCAGCTCCAGGATCCCTGCCCAGAGGGCCCCATGGTGGGATGGGCCTTGGAGGCTCCTCTCTCCAGCTGGCTGAGTTCATGGGGTCAGCCCAGGCTTTGCTGAGTTCCCACTGCAGTGGCCACTGCTGGAGCCAGCCCCTGGCAGAGTCGGAGGCTGCAGGGGCTGTGGGGAGAATGGCTCCTTCAGCCTGCAGGTGTTCCCAAAGCAAGCAGAAATACCTCATCTGTACACAGGAAAAGACCTAAACAGCAGTTGTGGTGCTGGAAAAAATCTATGTTCCTCTGAAATGAGAAGCCAAATGGGGTTCCAGTCCATTCCTCAAGGCCAGGAATGCAGGTGATAATGCAGACACCTTCAGGTGCAGCCCTGACTTTCCATGCTGAGGTGGAGCTGCCTGGGACTCCTAAGGGAGCTGTGTGGGAGTGGGACAGAATCCTTTGCTCCAGGGAAGACCCATGACAGACTTTACATTCTAGGAATCTGTGACCCATTTTCATTACATTTCCCTGAAGTCTGCCATTGGGAAGCAATTCTTCACTCTGAAATCCCTTATCTTGAGAATTAATGAAATATTTACGATTTTTCTCCCTGTTTACTGTACATGCTGATAAGCAGCCCTGGGACTAAGGAGCTGTCAGAGTCTATCCCTTTTTCCTCCATTGGGCTGATTAATTATAAAATAAATAAATCATTAATTGAGATTTCTGTAACTGTTTAAAAAAATTCATGCAGTATTAGAAAGGTCAATGTCCAAAGTAATTTGGGATTCAAATCCCAGCAGGTCTGATGGATGCCCCATTTCTCCAGGGAAAACCTAAGTGGGACACCTGAGGGGAGGAGGCATTGGTCATTAATCCAGGAGTCAGCAGCTGGCCAAATCCAGTGATCTCAGTAAAACAAAACATGTGCATAATGTGTGGCTTCTTAGAACCCGGGTTTCTTGCCTGGACTGGCAGCCTGAAAAATTGCTTGCTTTTGCAAGTTTAATTATAAAATGTATGCCAAGGTCAGGGAATAGGTCCATCCAGCTGGGAGGCCTAAGGATGCCTCATAGGAATTAGCTGGACAGGAGGATTTTGATGGAAAACTGATGTGAAAGAATTGCTTTTGGAGGAAGGTCACATGCAAAGCCCATGCAGGCAGTCATCTTCATTACCAACGTGTCTGCTCCGTGTAGAAGCATGGGCAGGGAAGGAAGGAGCTCTGATTTTGACTAATGACCAGTCAGAAGGACTCCATGATGGGGCAACATGTGTTCCTGAGCACAGCATGATTGCTTTAGGGCAAGCTTTGTTTCGGTGTTTCGGTTGATGAAAGACATACTGTCACAGTACATATATATATATATATATCTATATATCTATATATATATATATATATCTATATATATATATATATATATATATATATATATATATATAGGTGCCCTCATCCTCCTCTTCTGATTCTCCCCTCATTTCATTGCAATTGCTACTCTTTGCATGGGAAAATGTAAGTGGAAAAACAAGCTAAGCACATCAGGAAAAGGATGTGTCGTTACTGGGAATAGCTAATTTCGTACAAAAAAAAGAAGATGCAATGGTATTGTTGCTAATGGTCCTGCAGATTTGTGCTTTTTGCTAAACTTCCATTCCAGTTAATCTCATATCTATCTTTCAGCATCACAGTGAAGTTAGAGTAACTCACTGACTGCAGGTTAACAAAACTTTGCCTGCAGCAGCTGCTTGTGGACATGTGCTCTGTTTGCCATGTTAGAAGGTAATTTGAGTGAGTTTTCTGTCTTAGGAGCTAAACTAATTTCAGTGGCCTGTAACTGCAGAGGAGTCTGAGGTTTGTGACAGCTCTGCACATGGAAAGACAGACAGCTCTGTCCTCATCAGCACAGAGGACAAACTGTTCTCCACCAGCCTCTGGGGACATCCTGCAGCTCAGAATTCTCTGTGTCACAGTGCCAGGCATTTGGCATAACCCATCTCTTCTGCAGGGAACAATGAGCAGGCAAATATTAAAACAAGTTTTCCTGATCATGCAAATTGATGCAGCCTGTTTTTCTATGGGATTTCTGGATGTCATCAGCATGATGACAACCGATGAAAGCATTTCCCATGACCTCACTTTTCCATGCACTACCTGAAATACGTCACAGACTCTCATCTTTTCTCCAGTGATCCTCTGACTCCAGGGAAACCAAAAGCAGCATGTGCCACTGCCTGTTTTCAGTCATGTGGTACTTTCTGCCTGGCTCTCAGTTGTGTTTGTTCCTTGCCAGATGGCAATCAAAGAGGATAGGTTCAAACTTCTCTCACTTTGCAGTCCTTCCCACACTCAGAATGCTCACTGGGGTCCTCTATCCAAGTCCTGGTTTTCACTGCTTTATAGGAACTCCTTATCTTTGATATCTCTTCCATTTTATCCAGTGTGACTGAAAGTGGCCAGTGGATTCAGAAACTGTAGGGAAGTTTGCAAGTGAGGGAGGAAGGAACTAGCAGCATATGCAGTGTGACAGCTGTGCAGCAGTCACAAGTGGCTGCAAAATTTCATATCTTCAGAAAAATACTACCCAAACATGTTGGCTTTGTGTGCACAACTTTCACCAGCAAGAGTATGTGGGGGAAGAAACCTCACATGGGCTGGATGTGCTGCACAAACTCATGGCCAGCTGGAAGATGCTTGGGTTCCAACACCATGAAGATATGAGGAATCTGTGGAAAACTTTGGGCTTGTCAGTATGGCACTTGTCATCAGCCCTAAATGAACTTGAAAGTAAGCACATCCATTCAAGAAATGAACAAGATATAAAAGTTGCATGTGACATTCGAGTGAAACATTTTGTTTCTGAGTTTTTAATGCACAGAATGTGTAGTAGGATCTGCTTGGAATTGCTTAGCTCTCAAATGCTGTTAATTGGACATTGACAGACACAAAAAGGTAAATCAGTACCATTGCCATCTGTAAGACAATGAGAACAGGAGATGGATAAGGCTTGGACAATCATCAGAGCCTTGAGAATAGTCCCAAGACCCTGTGGAAAAAATCTAACTAAAAAAAAAAGAAAAAAAATGTAACTACTTTCTTGCTTCTGATTCCTGTTGGTTGTGGTCTCCTGACCATCTTTTGCTAAGAAACGAAGATCACAGCCTGGCTGGTGGCATTTCTGCATGCTGGTATCCAAGGCATGGGTCAGCCACCATAATGTCTCTACATTTGCATACAATTCACCTCAGTAACAGAAACTTGCTCCAGAAACTCTGCAAATATGTAAAAAAAAAAAAAGGATGTTGGAAAAGATGGAAAGTATTTTTTTTTTCTGTCTAGAAGAACCTGTAGTATTCAAACCATGTGCTGATGGTCATGGTATAAATTCCTGGAGGGCTCTATGTTGTCTGTATTGTGCTGGTTAAAGAACTACTACTTTCTTTTTAGGCATTTCTGTTCAGCACATCCCTTTAAGAACAGGATTGAATGTCTGAGCTTTGGAATAATTAGAATTAACAAATGATGGCATTGCTATTTTTATTGCTGTAATTTCTAGGAGCCAAGTTCATACTAAAGCCCATTGTGACTATCTCTTTTCATGACAGTCAGGCAGAACAGAGCCAAGTTCTGCTTTCACTTACAGCCATATAAATCTAAACTACCTACATATTCCTTGCCAGTAATACTTGTGTATGCTGGAGTGGCTGTTCTATAGTATTATTTTCCCAGAGAAAGCAAAGGAATAATTCATCCATCTGACTTAAGAGGGCAGGTTCCAAGTAAATTGCAAGCACAGCTAAAAATGGAACATGAAATGAATGGAGAAAAATACAAGGAAATAAAACAATTTTAATATTTCCAGTCTTGAACATAAGTATGCATTCACATGTACGCATACCAAAAATATCTGTTTGCAATCAACTTCTTTGTCACTTACTGCTGGAGTGCTGGATTCAGAGAGCCTGCTACTATGGGATGATGTGTGAGAAGCAGTACAGAATGAGAAAGTGGCAGCCAAGACAGCCCCAAGGAGGAGACTTTTCAGGCAGTTTTTGGTTTGAGAGGTGCTTGGGCAAGCCAGAGCAGAACTGATAAAGAAAGAGGGAGAGATAGAGAAGATGAGTCTGTTTTGAGTACTGGAGCAGCATCCCAGCACAGGTAGAGCTATTCTGGGCTTGGAAGTGAGAATACCTTGCAGATGGGAGGAGATGGGGTTTTGGGAGCTCAGCTGTGGTGAAAAGGAGCCTGTGGCACAGGAAGGTTTTGCCAACGGGCTGCACACATGGCTCTGCTTTCACAGCACAGAGAGGTTCAAGGGACAAGGGGACAAAAGTCAGTGCTCCCTCCCTGCTGTGCAGCTGCCAAGTGTGCTTTGACATGGTCCTGAGGGTCTCTTGCTCTTGTTAACACAGGTGCCACAGAAGCTTTCAAGGAAAAGTTGCTATTTGAAGTGGAAGCAATCCCTGCAGCCTGGAGGGATGCCATGTGGAGAAGTCTCCAGGCCCTGGCTTAGCTGAGAGATCATATGCCAATTTGGCATTTAACACATATAAATATATGCTTATATTAGTGACAAATATTATACGGTTGAAAACATGTGGCTTGATACCAAAATGGAGGATAGCTTTATGCAACTGCATTGGAATTATCTGCACCCAGAAACACAAGCCAGACAACAAGAATGAATATAGCAAACTAATGGAGATATTTGAGAGGAAGAGTTTCCCACGGATTTGCAAGAGCTGCATCTGGAAAAGACATGATGTTCCTGGCTCTGTCTGCCAATGCTGAGCAGTTCCGCAGTGTTCCACACCTTCAGCTCTTGCTCTGGGCTGTGCAGGGTGCCTGAAATGGCCACACTGCTCAGTGAGAGCACTCAGCAAGCACTCATGGTGTTTGTATCATCAGGTGCGTTGCCGCAAGGGCAGATGGAAGTGACAGCACAGTCTGTGCCAGGCCTGGCATCTGGTATAAATATGGCCATTTCTTCTCTGTCCCTTTGCTGTTTGTGAGCTGACCCTGCTTGCTGCCAGCACACTGCATTTCTCATGGGGCTGTGCTGCACTAACTCATGAAGTCCTCCTTGACTACTGAGGATGGTGGTGTCTGAGTCACACACTGCTGTTTCTATCTTGATTGGAGGGCTGCAACATTTACAGGCCTCCAGAGGACTACTGATTTCTTTCTGAAAGCCTAGTCATGGCTTTTCCCACTTTTCCCCCTTACAGTCAGTAAAGGTATTTGAGAAGGCCACCTGCAAGATCTCCCTCCAAAAATATCTGAAAGAAGTGAAACAAAGCAGGGGGCTTTAGGTTAAGTTCTAGTTCTCTCACTCCCCTGGCTCAGACCAGGAATGCATGGAGTTAGGAAAGGAGTTGAAGTAATATGCATTCATTTTATTTCTCCCATTGTTTTCACCAAGAGTATGTATTTTTTTCCTGTTTCTACTGTTAAAAAAAAATTAAAATCTAAGTAGGCCTCCCTCCCTTTTGTCCCCTGTAGGTTTGAGTGGGACCAGTCCTGCCATACAAGCTCTCCTGAGAGGCTCCTGATGGAGGGAGGCTGGCACAGGCCTGCTGGTCTCTGAAATGGCCTTCTGGCCAAGTGAAGAAGGTAGCAGTATCTTTTGGAAACAGAATTTTAGGAAAGCTAAATGGGGTGCTAAAGTGCATTAGTGTGCCTTAGCTGCTAGTCCTTGCATCACCTTGGCAGCTGAGGTGCTCAGCAGCTGCATAAGCAGGGAACAGAGGGTGATTTCTGCTCCACAGGAGCTGGCACCACTGCCAGGAGAGCTACAGGGAGGCAGTGCCTCTTCTCGGCACACAGGGCTCTGGGGGGTAATATTTCCAGAGATTCTGTGTTTGCACTATAGAGCCTTGACCCCCATGGGAGCATCCAAGGTGACACACCAGCAGAAATGGAGAGTGCTGGGGAGGTGTCTCTCAGGCTCAGGCTGCAAGTCATGCAGCCCTGGGATAAAGAAGCTGCCTGTACATCACACAGCATCTCCTGCTGCTTTCAGCACACAGGAAGGCATATCCTTTACTCGGTGGTGCTTTCCATGCAGCACAGATACCCACTGAGAGTCCACAAAACTCACATCATGTCCCCAGGCTGCCACCCTGGGCTTGGCTTCCCCAGTCCCCTGTGGAAACAGCAGCTAATTCCTGGCACAGGAGTCCTTTGAAAGGAGACTATGAAATCTCCCTGGTTTGTTTCAAGTCCTCTAGTGGTGCTTGATTATGAAGACCTCTCAAAAAGAAACAGCTCAGTCCAAACTGGCAGTAAAAGACTCCTTTGGGAAGCGGACAGAAAGCCTCTGTGCTTGGTCCAGCATGAGGGAGAGAATGGTGGAGAGCTGGGGAGTGATTGTGAAGAAAGTCTGGCTCCTCTCCTCTTGCCCCAGAGGGACTGACAGGTACTCAGTGCAGGCAAAACCTCTGGGGAAAGGGTACAATGTTAGGGAAGTTAAAGTTAGTTTGCCCAATATAGGAAAAAGCTATCAGAAAATCCTTGTCAGATTTTAGTCCCTCTATTAGTTAAAAAAAAGAAAACAACAAAACAAAAACAAAAAAAGAAACCCCATCCTGATCTGATATTTATCTCCTCAGCATGAAGAATATCACCTGGATGGTTCAAGCACTGAAGAGTAATTTTTGTCAGACCAAGGTCTTATGAAAGGACAGCCCAGATTTCTCTAACTATGTAGAGCACTGCTGGCACAGTGCGTGTGACAGAGACTCAGTCACACAGTGATGAAGACTCAGTACAGAACAGACCATCAGCATCCCTGGGTGAGGGCTGTGATTCGTAGCTGAGGCCTGTGAAACAAAGCTCTGGAGGTGAGATGTTGGGAAATTCACTTGGAAACATATTTTGAAGGCTCCCTTGACTATAGCAAAAGCAACAGTGGCAATAACTGCTTGTTGGTTTATTTTATTCCAAGGGCTGTGGTTTTCACTGCTTGGCTGGGGATGGCTGAGTTTCTCATGCAGTGATAACACTCATCCATAAGTCATGATTGCAGCAAGTGACACAGCAAGGCTGGAGACAGGGAGCAGGGAGCAGCTTTTCCATGGCCAGAGCAGTCCCATATGGAGGCAGTCTGGGAAAATTTCACACCAGACATATGGGAGTGGGGGGCAGATACTGTGAGATACTGAAGATGTTACACTTCAGTGGAAATGACAAGGTGCTGAGAAAACTCAGTGCCTTAAAGGTTAAGACTGACTGGTATTTCTAGAATGTTCTCCATATTATGGGAACTATCACAGATTCCAGAATCATGACCTGAATAATTTGTTTCTGCATTTTATGTTTCCCTATTTATTCTCTATTTGTACCCTTCCTTTATCAGTTATATTCTCCTACCATTGGAACATGAACTTTATTATGAAGCAACTTCTTGTAAGTATTTAATTCTAGTAAAAGTTTTCAGTAAATCAAAATTCAAGTTTTTAATTCAGTGTTGCTCAGCAAGTCTTTTACTGGATTTAACTTTTCAGTATTTGAATTGGTGAGTTTTTAGTATAATTTCATCAATCTCTTAACTTCTTGTGAAAAAAGAGAGAAAAGAAAACAAAGAAGAAGAAATCGCTCATTCCTGATTTCATATGTTGTCTCCTCTTTTTCTCTTACTGCAGTCCCCAGCCAGAAAAGTGGGAGAAATAAAACATCTGAGGAGATACGGAGAGAGACTGAGCTCCCATTCATCTCCTCGCCATTTCCTTTGTCTGTGGAAAAAAAAGTATAAAAATATGAGCCTTTGTCCTTCCACCTCCCCTTCACAAAGATCAGAGAAGTTTAAAAACAAAGTGAAAATCAAAACCTGGGATTAAAAATCAACAGAATTACTTGGATTATTTTGTTTCTAATATATTTGGCACAAAAATGTGTTACTTGGCAGGAGAAAACTCTGCCCTGTTTCATTTATTTGTCAGGTCTGCTCATTAGCAGTATGTTAGGAGTTAGTCACTGCTTGTGTAGACCAGATTTTGTCCATGCTGCTTAATTAGTCCCATCCAACTGAACCTCTTGGGGTTTTCTGATTTTAACCTGAACCAATAGGATTTTATATTTAAAAAAAGGGAGAAACAGGGGTTGAAAGATCTGGCAAGGCTGAAGGCTGTGGTCTGGAGCTGGAGGCATTAGCCCTGGCAGGAGGAGTGCCTGCAGTGCTTGCAGAAGGACTGGGCTCTTCCTCACAAAGCTCCTGCCAGCAGAAATTTAGAAGCTCCCTCTCTGCTGGGAGCAAGCTCTCCATTATTATTCATCTTGCTTGCTGGATGCTGTTCAGAGGCTCCCGTGGCAGACAGGTATTTATTTTGCACTGAGGACTGGGCGACTGCCTTCACTGGCCATGGGCTCCACAGAGCTATGGGCAGCTCTGCCCAAGGCTAATGCTCTTATTCATTGGCACAAAAGAGCCCAGAATTCTGGTACTAGAATCTCACAGCAGGATGTCAATTTTTTTCTGCTTGCTTCTCACACATTAGAGAAGATAATGTATAAATCTTTGAGTAATAGTATGTTTATAACTTTATTAAATTATGCTAATAATTTATAAATCTTTCTTACTGCATCTATTCTCACATCTGCATCCATCTTTGTATACAGAAATACCCAGAGGCACTTGGAGAAAAGTTTCATTGTGCTATGACCCCTTCTGTTCAAGGACTCCTGTAAGAAGCAGGTGCCAATGGGAAAACTGATGTTCAGAGGGAAGAGAGATGACAAAGGGTCCCTTCCACCTCTCTGCTGCAGAGAACACCAAATGCAGATTTCCTGGCTCCCACCAGCATATACCACAGCCATGGGACCGCATCACCTCCAGTTTCTAACCCATATAGCATACAAACCTCTAGGCCCCTGGGCAGCTCATTGAACCTCCCTTTTCCAGTTTCTTGCACTCTAAAAGGGTGACAAAAATTCTTGCCAGCCCCACAATTGGCTCAGGATTAAACGTGTGCACAGCTTGATGAAAAGACAAGGTGTGAATGCTGGCTGCTGTCAGCGAAGGAAATGGGGCGGTTTAGCAGGTTAGGATACCACCTACAACTTCTGTATTTATTGCAGCAGAGAACAGGGAATTGGGCTTTTGGGTTTTGGCTATTTTCTACTCATTGGAGTACATTAAGTATAAGAGCAATTCTGAAATACAACAGAGAGATATTGGTGGTAATGATGGACACAACAAATATTGAAGACAATAACAGAGTGGTGCTAGCCATGTCAAATTCCATCTCGCTTCAGCTGCTTTCCAGGAAAATAGATTTCTGGCTTTAAATATAGGGATTAGCAGCAGCAGATTTAGGGCTTAAAATAAAGTATGTATTTTAGATTTATTTAAGGGCCTTTGACTCCCAAACACTTTGCTTTTAATATATCGCTTACTGGGCTGACATGGTTTTCATTTTTCATCACTACTTTACATTCCAATGTTTGAATGGTTTGTGAAGGGGAAGCCTGAAGCTGGAATTCTGCTGCTGCTATTTAAGCAACGGTTGCTTTTCTTTTCTGCCTGGTACAGGTTCTTAGCAGAGAGAACTGTAATTCAGAACAATTCAATTTTCCATCATTTAAGATGCAAGACATGTAATGGCTTAATCCTGATTATACACAGCAATTTTCAAGGGCTGACTTCCAGATGTTCATGTTATTTTGTTTATTTTTCTTTCTTTTTTAAATGTGAGTACTGTCCATTTCTTTGGACTTGGTGCTAGGAAAGAAATCTCTGAAATCCCCAGGATAGAAACCTTGATCAAACTTCAGTCAAACTGAAGTCAGAAAGCTTCCTTGAATTCTTAAATATTCACTGATCAAGTCCAACTCAGGCTGCAGCAATGGAAAATTTTCTCTTAAATCCTGCCCCGGAGGGAATTTCTATTTGGAGAAGAGCATGTTCACTCTTCACTTTTTCTTGGACTCTCTTTAGAGATTGTTAAGTATGACGAGGTCAGAGCTCTAGGATCTGGTTTGTATCCAACCAACTTTGACCTTGAGAAGGCATTGGCTGTACTGCCAGCCAACATTTCATGGTTAAAGGTCAATTCAGATTACTCATTTAGTTCCAAAGAATTTCAGGGGGGAAGTGGGGAAGAAGGCAATGAGAGTGTTGGAAAGTCAAAAACTAGTTTGGTAGCAAATGTTGTGTGTACACCAGATTTTAGAGCCCATATCTGCCAGTGTCAAATGTCCAAGTCATGCAATCCCTTTAACAGGCCTTTCCTGTAAACCCATGCTTTCTGGCTCAGTGATACAAGCTGGCGTTTGAGATGTGAAATGCTCTCCCTAGTCTGTTTCCAACAAAAATTGCCGGTTTTAATTGAATTTTGGTGCTGTCTTTGCACACATTATTCCAATCAGACTGCTGGGAGGGTTCTCTACATAGAAAAACTAAGAGGTTCATGCTGAGGCTCTGCTGTGCAGATCCAAGGGACAAATTGGAGTTCATGTAGCTGACTTGCAGGCAAGCTTGTTAATAAAATTTAACTCTTAAAGAAGACAGCTTAGTCCTGACAACTCTGATTGCCTTGGCACACTGTCGTGGAAATACAATTACAATATTGGACTGCACTCAATTTGCTCCATATAGGGAAAAAGAAGGGGGAAAAGTGGCTTTTTAATGAAAAACAAATAAGTCAGACTAATTTGTGGAGCATCCTGATTATTGCTTAGCTCAGCATTACCTTTTCATCTGTATCTTGGTAATCCTGGATAGGTAGATCAATACATTTCCTCCTCTTCAGCAAGTACAGTGAGCCTCAGGCATGAGCTGACTGGAAAGACTCCCACAAGCCCCCGTGGGTGGCCAAAGCTCCCCGAGTGCTGTTTGCTGGTGCTCGGTGGTGGGTTTCAGCACAGTAGTTTATAAGAGCATTATGAGAACCCACTGTTGATCATAACCTAGTTATACAGTGAAAACAGGGGCCCTTTGATCCTGCTCTGACAGCCCCTGCCTGTCAGTTTTCACCTGCTTGGCAGCTCTTTGAGCTGCTGGAATGGCAGGAAGGGCTGCGCAGGGAGCACAAGGCCAGATCCCACCTCTGCCCAAATGGCTGCGACAGCCGCCCCAGCCCCGCTCCTGCCAGCCCAGGCCTCCCTCACAGCACGTGTCAAGTGTTCATTACAGCTCCTGCACCACTCTCAAGGATCACTTACTGCATTGGGAAAAATATTTTTTCAGCCTCTGTGCGTGTGACTGGGCTGAGCTCCCCAGCAAAGCCCCGGCTCCAGGCAGAGGTTGTGATTGTGGGGAGCAAAATAAAACAAAGCCGAGAAAACAGGAGGTGCTTTAAAGCAGCAGAATAAAGACACACAACAAACCTGCCTGATAAAGTACTGTGGAATTAAAGCAACCTGATCCCTGAGTTAGCTATGGTGATGCATCTTATTCATCACCCAGGAGAAAGGGGCCGGCAGGGAGCCGGGGGGACAGCATGGGCAGTGTGGATAACTGTGGAGGCCTGCTGGTAGATGGAAAACATCTGGTTTGTGTTTGAGTTAAGAAGGGATATTTAACTCTATTACCCAGATTTGTATCTGTCTATTACTTATTCAGATTTATTAGCACAGGCTCACAACATCAAGGTTACGTGAGGCTGAGGCATCTTTGTGTCAGGAGCCACAGAAAGCTGATATTTAAGGCACTAAAGTTACAACAAACACCTGCCCATTGGTGCCTGCTGATGGAATCATGGGTGATGTGGGCAGGGTGCGTGTGGATGACTGAATAGGGAGGTATCTGTGCGTGTGCCCAGTGGTGGGCACAGATAAGGTGATGTGAAAGGACAAAGGAATGTAAATTTGAGACACTAACACTGTCCAGCCTGAAGACAAGACCAGCAGCTCACAAAATCAGTGAGTGGGTGGGTTTTCAGTGACTTTCTTCAACACCAAGCTATCCTCTACCTTTCTGCTGCAGTGTTTTACCCCCCAACACCACCTACCTTCAGCACCATTCTCCATGTCCTCTGACTTGTCCAGCAACACAGCCCATACTGCCCTACCTTCCTCCTCTAGTGCTTTTCCTTTGCTTTTCCATGTCTCTTCCTTTTTCCTTATGTGAAATCCTTACTCAAGATAGTCAATCTCTCCCTTCTCAGTCTGTGAGACTGATGTGTGTGGGGACTTACAAGTACTCAGTCCCCTTGAAAGCAGTCCCCAAAGTGTCTTAAACCTGAGCTGAGGGGAATTTCAGAAATGGGGTGACCCAAGCAAACGGCCTTGGGACCTGTATTCACAAATTCAGGGTACCAAGCTGCACTGCTCTGAGACTGACGGCAACCATAGTTCTCCTTTCTGACCTCCCTCCAGCTCCCAGCCTGAAAGTACTCTGGCAAGGACTCTGCCAGGTGTCTTAGTCAGTCATCCACACTGTAGGAATAGCAAGGAGTGAAAGCAAATAAGTCACAAGCCACCCCTAGGCTGAAATTGTTACCCAGCACTGTCCCATGGATCCCCATGAAGACTGAGCACACAAACACGAGTGCCACTGTTTTGTGGGACAGGATCCTCTCTGATTAGTCAGTGATGGTTTCAGAGATTTTTAGTCAGCCAGTTGCTGGCAGGTGTAAGCCTACATTTAACATTATCCAGTCCCAATTGTTATTTAAATGAAAATAGGGACTTTCTTTCCTTTCATTTCCATTTAATTCCTCCAAGATATTGGCTATAATTCATCACATTTATAAGTTCTGAAATTAACTTCCCTCCCACAGAGTTCAATAAATAACACTTTTCCTGAATAGCTCATTCACAGTGCAAAAACACCTTCTTCCTCATATTTTTCACTTCATAGAATGAAACCATATGAGGTGGTTAAAATTTACATGGTCAGCTCTGGCAGGCTTTTTATATTTATTTGGGTTGCAAGATATAAATCAGTACTGGCCTTCCTCCAAGAACAAGGTATTTGTTATCTTGCTACATGTGTGTTTCTGGGTCAAAATTTGATAAGGTGTTTTTAGCATTATTTCATGGGGTAGGTAGGGTTTACATTGTTCTGTGCCAAGTTCCATGTTTTGACTGCAGAACATTACCTTATACTGCATTTTATTACAACTGATCAATGGAAGTTTGAAAATTTTCCCAACTCAGAAATAACATATATAGTTGAGAATCAGTTTTCTTCAGGGACAGTCCCATTTAACTGAATATCCCAAAAGCTTATGTGTGATCACAATTGGAATTTTTTTTATGATTTAGAGCCATGATTTGAGCACAAGGCACTGTTCAGTAACAGGAGTTTGGTGGCTTTGTAAATTGAAACCATCAGAAAAGTATGTGACCGTGAGATTTAGGAACCTGGCAGTGAATCAGCAGCTGGGCAACTGAATTGAAATTGTGGCAGATAAATGTGCCAGTAACTGTAAAGGCTTAGCCAAGAGTACTCAAGATGTAAGACCTGATCTTATGTACATGCACAAATATGGAAAAATTCCATGGATTTTAGTGACTCCTCATTCACCCCATGACTCTTGGATTTTGTTGCTCGGATTTATTATTTACTGAATGAGTCAAAAGCAAAGGACTTCCAGATCAATGTGTGCATAACATCAGCACTCAGAGATCAGTGTCCTGACACCTCCCACAGAGGTATCTGTGTTCAAGGAAACGGCAAGTGAATGCTTATTATTCAGGACTTCCAGATCCTGAATCTTTTTGTTAACAATTAAATAAACCAGGTTCTCCAGGGAGTCATCTGGGGGCCTGAATTCATGTCCTGGCTTTGAAAATTCAGGTAGAGCCCAGGAGGTGCCTCTTGAGCCCCAGGTAGCTCAACAGGACAGACAGATGGACGGACCTTGGAGGACCTCACTTTCAGATCTGTTGTGTCCACAGGATTATTTCATTTTGTAAGAGAGATTTCAGTTCTCTGCTAACAAAATGGTCTGGACAGCCCTTCACACAATTCACCAGAACACTGAATTAGAGCTGCCAATTAGATTTTCCTTAACTTCTCTTTTTTAGACTAGATGATGGGAAAGTCCTAGATCTATTTTCCATTATGCCTGTTATCTTTTGATGCAAGTAAATAAAGGAATAAAACTTTACAAAGTCATGTTTACATTCATACAGACCCAAGCCTCCCCTTTGGCCTTATATCTATATGTACCTCCTAAGCTAACATTTTTTCTTCAGATGTATCTCTCTTATGAGAATGACATGAAAAACATTACTTACACACAGATGATTTTAGCTTAGTCCTTGTTCTCTACACCAGGACAGTGACAGGCTGACTTGTGCAAATTAGGAAGGTGATCTCACTTGTTATGTGCAGAGCTCTTCAAAATTTTCATTTTGAAAAATTCTCTAATTTAAACAAGGGCAGGTTCTGGATTTCCAAAGGGAATTACGAATGTCAATAGGATGTATGATGGCACAACAAAGAAAAAACAGTCCATAGTTTCTTCAGAACTTGACATTTCTAAACCCATTTTCTGAGTTTTTAATTCTAAATCTGAATGATTTTACTCTCCATGCTGTCATCAGCACATCAGCTCATTTTGTGGAACAGTACTTCTCTACTGCATGAACCTCCTGGATGTCTTTCTGTCAGAATTTAACTCAAAATCTCATCCAAGCTCTAAGCCTGCATCAAAAGTGAATAGAAGAAAATGGCATTATATCCTGGGTTTGGTCTTTCTGCTGTGGGAGTTTTGTTATTTGATCCTTTTTTCATTCAACAAGACTCTTTTCCTCCCCTGCCAAAATATTCTCAGATCTCTTTCTCCTGTTCTTTCCTCATCTTCAGTTTCACTTTGCATTAGTCTGCTCATTATCTCGGGAAGGAAACCCTTGATGTTCTCCCTGTCCTTGAATATCTTTGATATGCCAAAGTTTCCTTTTGAATGCCATATTCCTGCTCCTGCTCTGGACAGTTTCCTTACTTGACTCCCCGATAGCAGCCATCTCTGTATATGTCACTGATCAAAAGTGGTGAGAGGAGAAGAATGCAAGAAAGAAAGAAGCAAAATACCTAGAAGTTTTGTTTGGCAAAGATTCAAAGCCTCCTATCTGTTCAGTCATAACCTCCCTTCTGTCACTAACATGTTTCACTACAATTTACATTTAAGTGGTGTTAAATGAAGGCTTTTCTCTTGGCTGCCCACCCCCCCCCCACCCCCCCCACACCCCCCCACCCCCCCACCCCCCCCCCCCGTCATGACAGCATCCTTCCCTTCCACTCTCACATTACCCACATGGAAACCCAAGAAGAGATTCAAAAGAGATTCAACAACCCACAGAATCACAGAATTTCTAGGTTGGAAGAGACCTTTAAGATCATTGAGTCTAACCCATGTTCTAACATGCTTTTGCATGCCTCCAGACCCAGTTTTATAAGCTAAATGTCTCCCCAGGAAAGTGAAGATATGAAATTCAATAAAGACCTTGCTTTCTGATGAAGATATTCCTCCCCTTAGCAATATTTAGTCATTTCTCTCACTTAAGAAATACTGTCTTGTGCACAGTGCTAATATGCACCAAGTTATCAGCTGCATCTTCCTTTTGTGGTATTTATCAGCTCTGTATTTTACAGGTTACTTGGGCATTTCATTGAAAACAGTGGGAGTCTGTAGGCCCCTGGTCCTTGTCCTCATTCTTGTGATATCAAAATACCTCAGACTTGCAAAGTTTTTGATGATTCTATTCTTTGGAGGCAGGAGGAAACATTATCCACCCTGCACAGATGGGGAACTGAAGCACGCGCCAGTTGAAGTGATTTAGCTGAAGGAAGGAAGTTTGTGACTGCTCCATAAGGAATTGAATACAGTTTTTCCTAGTCCCAGTGTGGTCCCCTTCTCCAGACAATGCTTCTCATGCCAAGTGCTCCAGCATTAGATCTGTCATTAGGCAGCAAGACGTCTGTGCTAATGATGCTTTAGTGACCCAGGCATGAGCACTGCACAGTGAAACACTTGAGTAAAACCCTGACCTGCAAAACCTGTGGCAGAGGAACAAGGCAAGAGGAAAAAACAGGGCTGGACTTAACACACTTTGAGTTCAGCAGGAATTTGGCCAGGATCCAGCTCTAGGAAATATCACACTGTATGATTTTGAGCAAAGGTTGTTAATGAGACCACATGTAAACTGGAAGGACAGAGTGTGTGTACAAGAAAGCAGACCTAGGGCCATATACACTTAATATGCTTTTCAGATTATTCTCCATCAGCCAGAGAATTGCTTTTCTCGACACTACACAAATGGAGCACTGAAATACAAAATAAAAGCCATTATCTATCCAATCAGTGTCTGGGTCACAAGAGTTTTAGTGTGGGCGGGTAACTGAAAAATTTCTTGCTATCACTGCCAAGAAAACTTTAAAATCTCACCGGAAACCAAAAATTGCACTAAGGATAAATAAAACCAAAAAGAGGGTCAAAAGACCCCCAAATGAAAACCCTTAACAACAGAACATTGATAACTTAAATGAGAGAGAATGCAGGCCTTTTTGGCCTAGAAACATTTTAAAGACTCTCAGTACTTTAGAATGTGCTTGGCAGATCAGTTAATTGCAGAAAAAAATTTGGGATCAGATCGGAAATACAGGAGGTGGAGGTAAGTGTAGGTACCATATAGGAGCGCTGAAACAGTGATAAAGGCTTGTAAGAGCCCAGTGCAGGCAGCAGGATGCTGCTTTCTGAGGACACAAAGAATTGAGACTTGTTGACAGCCTTCTCTGACTGAGACTTTTTAATAGTGCATCTATTGCAGCACCTGAGTGTGGGAGTCAGCTGGGAAAAGCAGGGTTAAATGAGATATAAATATGAAGCAATGAAATAAAATGTTCATGTTTTGGGTGCAACAAATGATGTTCTGGCTAGGAAAAAAGCTATAGGCAATGTGTGGAAATGAGCACAATTGTTTTCTGAACTGTTACGGTGCAGTGAAATGCTGCTGTTGAACACTAGGGCTGGAGTGGCTGCTCTAATGTGAGAGCTGTCAGTCTTGGAACACCTTATTTTTTCTGCAATATCCATTTAAGTCTTTGTGGAGACTGCTCAGTGTTCTCAGTACTTTCAGCAATGAATGGTCTGTTCATGAAATATGCGCAGATTAGCCCTGTAGTAGGACATTTTTTGGCTCATTTCTGCATGAGGCAAAACACATATGCTCAGAAGCACCAAAATATTTCAAGAAAATTTCGACAGAATCAGTCAGTTCTAAAAGGTGACTCATAACGATGTCAGTAATTGTTTTCATTTTCAAAACAGAAAGTAATCTGAAAGGATTTTTCATGTTGAAACAGCTTGATTTCTTTTAAAAAATGATTGAAAATATCCTTTAAAACAGGCTTTATTATATTCTTCAGTTTGTTAAATATTTTGGACACCGTTTCATTAAAGATCAGGCCAAGCCTGACTACTCACCACCACCAGAAAAATTAAAGCATGCAACCTCTAAAACCTCAAATGGAAAGCCAGCATCCCACTGCACCCTCCCACATCTCTGCTGCTCCAGTGACTGCTGTAAAGCAGTGCTACCCTGCAATATCAGGAACCATACCAATGTTCACCAGCAAAACTTCTCCCTCTCCCTTTGCTGTCCCACTGGTAGTCACCTTTCAGCTCAGGGCTGCACTTCTGGTGCTGCATTTTTCACGTGGTTGGTGAGGCCAGTCAGTGAGCTCCACCTTAAATCTGAAAGTGTGTTGGAAGTGTGAGGAAACCATGCCTCCAGCATTCCCCTCACTGAACAAAGCAGGACTTTCCCTAGTGTTTCTAAGCAGAAAAGCCTTAGACTTACATGGTCATAGACTTACAGTCCTGAGGGACCCAGGACTTGTTTTTCATGCCTTATATGTTCTTGCTGAGGTTTTTACACCTGTGTATTAGATAACTGGCCTAGACATTGTCGTTCAAAGAAAGCCTCTAGTTGAAACAAAAGACTTAAAACCCCCAGAAGGATTGCCAGGCAGCTCTGTGTTCCAACATATTCCCCTGGCTTTCTTTCTCCTTTCCTGTTCTTTGTGTGCATTAATCTGCCTTTCTGGGCACCCACAGGACTGCGCAGTGAGGCACATCACTGCTGGCAGTGGAGGGGAGGAGCAAGCCCTGGGGCTGACCCCCCAGGACAGGCAGCCTCATTTCTTCAGTGTGGAGCCACGTGGGATGATCTAATACAGCCTCAACATGTGCAACATGCATTGTCTGGAGTTTATGGGCTTTATTTAGGTCCAGGCAGCCAGAGAAGGGAAATGAGGCTCGATAAACAATAGAAAAACATAGACATCTAAAAACAGATTATTTCCTACTCCTGGGCTGTAGTGTGCCATTCGAGGTTCCAGCAAAAGTTGAGGATTTTCATGGGAGGGCAAAACGATGGGTGTGGCATCACCACTGCTTGTGACCCACCTGCCTTTCCTTTGACACCCCTGCATTTTATTGCCCTTTCAGTCTTCAGAAATGAACCCAAGTGCCACTGCTCATGTTTGGCTGTGCAGTTTCCCTGGTGAGGTTGGGAGCTCATGTACTTTGGACCCTGAGGGATGGGATCTACCCACATCTTAGTCTATGAAGAAGAGGAGAGAAGCAGCCAGAAGCATTTTAGCAGCTGCTCCTATGAGGCTGAATAATAGCTTTTCAGATGAGCAGTGGTCCTGCTTTTGGGCAAATCATTTACCTGTTTATCATCAAAGAAAAATTTCCCATGCAAGTTGAATTAATGAGTTCCTCCCATGGCTTTGGTAAAAACTACATTTTTCTGGCCTTTAGAGAAAAGATGCTCTGCTCAGAACCTTATCAGCACTTATTAGGAATGGACTTGGCATGGGGGTTGAGCAGGGGGTGTGAGGAGACAGGAGCACGAGGTGTAGCAGACCTTTGGTCATACAGCTCTCTAACTGTCAGATCCAAGTCAGACCATTGACTTCCGTTTCCAAGACTTTCCCTGCCTGGAAAGCTTGTCCTGGAATGCTGCACTTGGTTGGCTTCTCCCATCTTCTCCAATCAACCCCTTGAGAACTTTCACTAAGGAGATTTAGGAAACTTGAATTTTTGGAATGAAAGAGCAAAAGAGAAGCAGTGCAGTTTTAGAATGCAAGTCATTTTGGGTAAGTCAGCCCAAAACTTTGTAATATAAATAACAGGAAAGGCCTCTGAGAATGGAGTCTTGCTATAAGAAAGCTTTCTTTAGGAAATGCTTTGGCACAAAGTTGATCTGTTTGCTGCACTGCACTGTTTTGATCTTAAAGAAGACCAGTAATTGTATAAAATCTGTTTTTCTCTGCAGCTCACGGAGCCGCCTGCACGTTTTTGGTGCTTGGAAGGGGTCAACACAACTGTTTTTGTGTTGCAAAACAGTTCTGTGCTGTCAGTAATCCCAACAAAAAGGCACGGAGAGATTTACAGAGAAATGTTTCCTGGCCGGTGCAAGCCTACATGTGCCTGCTTCTCATTTCTGAGTAAGTCAAAGGGGGGATCACTTGTCTTTTATTCATGTCATAGTCTACTGAAATCCAACATTCCTGCATCCCACAGGGAGTCAGGGACCAGTGTTCAAGCCTGGGTGGCTGATAGAGAAAACTGCATGCAGAAAGCCCCACCAGCAAACCAGGGAGAGGGCTACTGTGAAAGATACTTTAGGGCTTGCTGGTTTGTCCCTATCTTGCGATTTGCCAGTGAGATGATTGGATCTGTCAGGTTTCTGTTCAGCAGCTCTGATACTAATTTCTATACATTCAGTAGGGCTGATGCTAGAGCTATGTGCTCAACAGACGTTGAGCTATGTGCTCAACAGACGTATTATGAGCATTGAAAATTTCTGGAGAAGCCTGGGATTTTTTATTCCAAGAAAATGACAAACTTGGCACATCCATTTCTCGAGTTTGTATATCTGGAAGTCAGAAAATTACCCTGTCCACTTCAAAGGAAGGTAATTGTGTGTCTGTGCAGTCTCTAGACACAGAAAACACATCTTAAGAGGTGTCATATGGGTTCCTCTGGGGCACATAGGCTGGGGCACAATATAAACATGCTCACAAATCTCTGTGCATTTGATTATATATTGCTTTTATTTCTCGCTATTATTTGTCAGTCTTCAGGTCAGAAATAGAAGCACTGCAGCACGAAATCCTATAGGTGGAAAAGCTGTCTATTGTCATTGATGTATTGTCATACATCAGGCAAGTATGGGAACACTATTGCTGCAGGGAGAGATTCACCCCTTGGAAGCTTGGGTGTGTCTTTTTAATTCTACATGCTCTCAGAGAAAGAGGAACTGAAGGACCAGGAGCTCTGCTTTATTGCTTTGTTGGTCAGCAAAGGCTTGGCTTGGTAAGTTGGTGTTACCACTGCTCAGTGAGCTGCAGAGAACTCAGCACTGAGCAGACAGCCCTTCATCAGCAAGGTACCACATAGAAAGGGCTCTTTGGAGCTGCTGCAGAGTAAATACTTGAGCTTCAGCTAAGTATTTCCCACCGAAAGAAATACAAAATGAGGAAAGTGATGGATTTAAGTCCAGGGGCAGGGACCCATTGCAAAAGTTGAGACAGGCCTTGAGTAACCAGAGGACTGTAGGATTGTGGCCCTTGAAAGGTAAGCACTGGACCATGCTAGATGAGTAACTGGATTTTGTCGGTGTTCCCAAAGGAAAGAGGTGCACTACTTTTCTCCTGTAAGTACTGGAGGCTTCTGACACTTCAGTCCCTATCAAAATTCAGTGCCTGTTAATAGGCAAGTGCTGTCTATCAAAGGTGACCAGAGCAGCCATGGAATACGCACAAAGTGCCACAGCAGGGGCCGTTGCTGGTGTTTATTAATTTGAGGAAGGACCTTACCCCCTCTCCCTCCTGTTCAATTCCAGTCCTCATTGCCAATAGCTCCTTGCAAATAACAAGAGCTTTGTGGTTGCCAAGGAGAGCCCACCCCCCCCCAGAGAGGAATAGAATGTGTGGAGAAGAAGTAGCAAAGACCATTATCATCATTTATACAGCAATGGGAGACTGGCAGCCAAGTGCTGTTGGCAGTAAAGCTTTCAGCTGCTCTGGGAAGATTGAGAGTGTACTCCTAATGATTCCCAGACATCTATTTTGCAGCAGTTTCTTGGACTGATTCACTCTTTGGAATGCTTTTCTCCTCTGTTTTATGCCCTTCTGAAGACAGGGGCCAGTGGAGTGAGCAGAAGGTGCACTATCAGAAACAGGGGTCTGTAGGGAACCCTGTGCCCCAGGCATCCCATTTCTGGTGGAACTAGGGAGGGCACTGACTCCCTGACCTGTCTCCAACCTTTCTGCTGGGATCTTGAGTCCATCCATCCATCCATCCATCCATCCATCCATCCATCCATCCATCCATCCATCCTCACCCTGGCTTTTCTGGATGTCTGCTATGGCAGTTATCTCTCTCCTGGTCTCCTCAACCCCAGGTACTGCAGGCAGGAGAGGCAACAGAAGGACTGCAGTGGAGGAGAGCTGATGCCTCCATTGTGAGTTGCCCTCTTGTGAGGAAAGCCTCATTCCCCATTTACCTATTGCAATGTCACAGCTCCCTGGGAATGACACAGCTGCCCACGGCCACGGGGAGCCAGGATGGTGCCCAATCCTCAAGCACAGCTGACTTTTTGTTTTGGAGCTGTGAAACTTTTTGTTTTTGAGGAACTGGGGAAAAGTTGAGAACACTACCCCCACTCTTCTCACAAATCTACAACTGGGAAACAAGCACAGGCATCTTCATCCAAAAATGTGTAGCTCAGGCTCTTCACCAGCTGAGACAGGAGTGACGTGGAATTCCCCAAGCTGCAGCAGGCTGGACGGAGCAGATGAACTCCAGTTTCAATGAAGACAAGGAGATGGGGGAGGTGTAGAGCTCCCAACACACAATGGAAAGGGCTCTGGGGGAAACTTTGTGGCTCTGGACTCTAAGCAGTCTTTTTTTGCTGTTGCATAACTGCTTAAGTGCAGCTTGGCTGCAAGCTGGGATATACTCAGGATTTTTACTTTCTGTTAGCCACCTGGAAAGTGACATTAATTCCTTTGTCTCTTATATTCCTGGGTGGGAAAGCAAAGCCAAAAATTTCTCTGTGATATGAACACAAGTCCAGGCATATAAACCCTGCTTCTCAGTCATACAGGAATGGACTTCTGTGCCCTTAGTGCAGTCACTCTGGCTTTTTGCCAACACCACTACCAGCCCAGTTTGACCCAGTGTCACATTTCCCCTGTAAGGTGTTGAGTGGCCACTGATGTTTCAGCCAGGACAAGAGCCCCTGGGACCACCTGGCTGCAGCATCGGCTGGGCACAGCTCCCACCAACGAGCAGGGATGGGCACACAGAGAATCCTGGAGGAGATGCTGCCCCATGGGTGGCTCTGTGGCCCTCTCAGCCCCTGACCTTGCAGCCAGCACTAGGTGGAAGGACGGCCATGGGAGGCAGCCTGAGGCACTGACCACCTTGGCAGACAATGCCAGTTCCCCTTTAGGGGTAGGGACAGGGCAGCCAGGATCAGGGGTCACAGAGAGCTCTGCCTCTGCGTGGTCTGACAGCCAGATAATCCTGACTGGAGATGGCACTGGGGTGACTGCCAAAACTCCGTGGGAGAGGGGATGTCATTTGGGAAATAGTCTTCCTTCCAGCTGACACATTTGGGCTGGCAGTCAAGAATGTCAGTTGTCCCCAGGGCTCTTTTTAGCAGCTACTGTGGCCAAGAGAGGTGTGAAGACAGAGTTGTGTAGGCTCAATAGATCAGAGACCCAGTCAGCTCCAATTACACCAGCTAGATGACATTAGAGATAACATAAAATAATATCAGGCCTTTCAGAATAGCAGCTCTGCCAGAGGGGACATGCAGTGTTCGGGAGAATGGGCTGGAACATCCTGCAGGTCATTTTGATCACAAGATTTTATTGGGTCAAAACTCATGGAAAGAAATCAGTCTTTCCTTCAGTTTTTCTGGTGTTTGGGATACATTGTGCAAAAAATTAAATCCTCCTTCAGGCTTACATCTTAATCTGAGACTGTTCTTGCTGCAATTGCTTTCCCTATATACTGGAAAGATAGACTGTCACATGGCTCTGCAAACTCACAGACCATCCTTGAGCTTCTTGAGGAGTCTTGTACTCTAGAAAATATAAATAAATAAATAAATAAATAAATAAATAAATAAATAAATAAATAAATACATATAAAGATCTTAGTTTATTAGAACATGGCTCCTCATTTTCTGACAATAGCTAGTAAGCACCAGTCCTTTTGGGAAAGACTCCAAAGCAGAAGACAACAAAACTATCTGCTCTACGGTCTCCTTAGATGTTCTATTAAAGATATGCCTCAATGTTGAAACAGAGGTTTTAATAAACCCTTAAATATTTCATTATTTACAACATTGGATATGCTTGTTATCTGTAGAGAAATCCATCCCTTTTTGGATCTTGCCAAGTTTCTTTTTTATTTATGTCTAACAATATTATGGGAAATTAGTTTTGTAGCTTGATCACACATTGTCTGAAAAAGTGTTTCCTCTGATCCATTTTGAATTTTTATTTCCTTATTTTATCTTATGGATTAGCTTCTTATTGAAAAGCCTTTCAAAATCCTTTGACAAGGAACATCTGCTCAACCCCAGGGGCCTGCAGGACAAGAAGACAGGCTCTAGTGAAAACTATTCTTTGTGAAGAGCACTGTGAAAATTCACAAGTGAAGGATCAGATAGGAATGACTTTTACAGAGTCTGTAAGAGGGAACCGGCAGGAAAACAAGCTGTTCTATATTCATTGTCCTGGAAAGCTGAACATTTTAGTTAACCTGAAAGGACTTTAAACCAGTAACTGCAAATACTTAAGGTAACAATAACATCCCAAGAGAGGGCAAGTAGCTGTTGTTTTTTTTTTTCTTTTAAAAATTGCACAGATTAAATAACACCAACTTAAGCTAAAACACTAATATGAAATTAATCTAGAATTGTAATGTAATAAAAAAGCTGATATGAATCAGAACAAGAGCTAAAAGAAACTCTGACACCATTGCAAACAAGTTTCTTTTTAAATTGACATGTTTTCACAACCCCTCCATCACTGCCTCCCTTCTTCCTCCCCTTCCTCCTTTCTCTGAACCAACCAGAAATTGTTCTGCTAAGCATTTTGCAGACAGCCATATTCTCTAGAGAAGGAAAACCTTTTAGTGACAGCCAGGTTCATTTACAAACAAGAGCTGGGCAGCCTGTCCTCATCATATCTGCTGTCCCTGGCTCCTGAAATGAAGCAATATTCCCTAATTTGAGCAGCCTTCCCAGGTCATTTCTGCCCTGGGCAGCAGAGTGTGTAGAGGATTACTGTGGTATGAAATAACATGGAGATAACATGGCATGTGGTCATTCAAGCAGCTGAGAATCCACTCTGAAAAGGTTTGGCAGCCCCTCTGTTCCCATCAGCACAAGACAAAAGTCTTCCTCATTCTCAAAATCCTTGTATAAATGTAATTTAAACCAGATGTATTCCCATTGACATCCAACTGTCACTCCATCCCCTGTAGATGCTATTCCTGGTCTAAGCAAATTACTCAAGGCCTGGTCTCTATTTTACTCCTCTGTTGGTGTTGAAAAGTGTTATTGAAACCCACATTATGATTCTCTCCTTCCTCCTCTGCCTATTGCTGCCTCTGACAAGGTGCTGCTCTGGGATCTGCTTCTGAAAATCTCTTGGCAATTCATGAAGAGTGAGTGGACCATGGTCTATGGAGAAATCTCCTTCTGTACTCGTCAGAGAAGAGCTTGGTGCTGGCATAACCTTGAGCTAGACCTGCCTCACTGGGCGACAGCCATGGGAAAGCAAAAATAATGCTCTGGCCATGGTACACGTGGCTGTCCTTCTCAGTGATGATTTTCCCTACAGGACATCCAGGCAGTAAGCATGCAGCCCCAAATTCACAGAGCACTGTAACCTGCTCCATGGTCCCTGGGCCAGATCAACAGACCAAGACTGCAGAGCTGAGACTAGCCTGCAAGGATGTGGGAAGGAAATGGACAACCCCAAAATGAAAATGGGCTCTCAGGAAAGGTGCCATCATTATCTTCACTTGGTCTTCACTCCCTGCCCTCAGGCAGCACAAGGTACTTTTATGTAATGTCGTTTTTTACAAATATTCCTCTAAACTCTTGAGACTCTTCAGCAAAGGAGATACTGCAATGGCCCCAGACAAATCCTTCTTGCTGTGTCAGTAACCATGCCCCCCAAAGATTTCCAAATACCAAACCTAAAATCCCTTTACTGCATGCTAAGAATATTACAAGCCTCTCACCTCCGTTGGGCCCTTACTGACCCACAAGGTGCTGAGAGAGGGGCACAAAGAGGCCAGGCTGGGGACCCTAATCAGAAATGCTCATTACTGACGCCACTGTGAGAGGGGTTTCTCTCTGTTGTTGTTTCTGGCACAGAGCAGCCCGGCAGGCAGGGGCCATGCAATGCCCTTGAGCATTGGGCGATTCCTTACCCATAGCGGTGGGAGAGGCACAGGGATCAGGAGTCAGACACAAGCCTTTGTCTCTTACCTGCCCCAGAGGGTCAAGTTTCCTTCCACTTCATAAGTATTTATTGTTTCAGATGAAGGATGGTAGGGGGTCACAGGGGAGGGGGAACGGTGAGATAATAAAGGATAATATTGCTTCCAAAAGTGTGTCTGGTTTTTCCTACAGTATTAGCTACTCTAATAAAAGATGTTATCTCTCCCCGCAAACCTTGACTGGCCTGTATCCTTTCATCACGGCTTCAACAATGTTACTACTGCAATAAAAATATTTGCAGGCAAAAAAGCGCCTCTGATTCTTTAGTAATGGGTTGCATCAGCAACTGGAAGGCAAACCTCCCCAGGGAACTATTCTTCCACAGCCCTTTCAGGCAACCCTATTCCCAAAGGAAACACAGCCAGTCTGCTGTACACTGGTTTAGTGAAGCAACATTAGTGATGTTGTGGTTCTGCTTCCTGTTGTTGCACCTCTCGTGGTGTCATAAGAAAGGAAGGAGGAGCTGAGGGGCAGAGAGGAGCTCGGGGAGGTTTCAGTATTAGCCCCAGCCCCTGCCTGCTGGGTCTGTACATGGGCTGCTCATGGAGGCACAGCCTAACCAGGTATCTGAGCATGAGCTATCAGGGAATGAGTGAATTGGGCTCTACAAAGGGTACAGCAGTCCCTTGGGAAGGGGACATCCTCAGTGGCTTGCTGCTGGGCACCCTGCAGAGTTGCCCTTCCCCTCAGTCAGAAGTGGCCATGGGACCATTACAGATGTAGCTGATGGCCCAACTTGTACCGGCACAGGTTTGGAGCTCTGGCAGCCTTGGCAGGTCAGCCATTGTGGGGATTGTGTTGCGTGGTTTAAGCAGCAAACAGGAACTTCAGGCCTTTCAAACACCTCTGGAGTCAGATGGGGAACAGTTCCTCTGTGCTTTCTACTGACACCACAGCACTTTCTTTACGAGTTTAAAGTTGGAAAAGGGCCTGAGCCAGAATTTGCCCATCCATGGGGCAGATTTGTATTCATCTCTCCCCTAAAAAAAGGAAGCAATTAGGAAATACA
This sequence comes from Motacilla alba alba, assembly GCF_015832195.1. Classification (NCBI taxonomy): domain Eukaryota; kingdom Metazoa; phylum Chordata; class Aves; order Passeriformes; family Motacillidae; genus Motacilla; species Motacilla alba. The sequence continues at coordinate 18,784,834 of NC_052021.1, forward strand.
AACAGCACAAAGTCAAGTTGGAGTAGATTCTGGATGTCTCAAAGGTTCAGCTGCTACCATAATTTCCTGGAAAATGCTGTGCTAGGGCAAGCACTGCATGTGGCAGGGCTGTATTGGGTTTGGCTTAAAGAAATGAACTGAGAAGGTTTCAAAATATTAAGGGCAAATATGTTTTCATTCTCCATTCTAAAGTAAACTTGGGACCATGGAGAATAATGTTTAATTTCTTTAAAGAAAGAAAAGTTCTAGAAATTTAATGAATCATCGCTTCTGGGCAGAGAAAGTGCAATATGACTGGGGGTCAGCACATTTATAAACAGAAAGCATATTTTTCAATTTGGGATGACACCAAGTCCTTTAGCAGCTGTGGCAGAAAGTCAGTTATTCACAAAGAGCCTCTTCCTTCTTCTTTGCCTTCAGTTCCCAGTGCTATTCCAATGGACAAACCAAATCTCACTCCAAGAAAAGACAACAGTTAATGTGTGCTCAACATCCTGGGTGCTTGGAGGCAAAGGGCCAATCACAAACAGCAGCTCTGAACATCGAGTCAGAAACCCATATACTAAACTTTTGAGGACAAAACTCTTTCCCACAAGATCATGGTGAGAAGATTTCAAGTCTTAACCCAGCTGCCACTGTTCTGACATAATAAATGTCCTTACACAGGCCATTTAAGTCAAGATTTTTTTCCCAGTAGAGAGGTTTCACCCCTCGGATATAAGGCCATTGACCAACCCTTTCCAGTCAGGAAGCTTCAGTCATCTGTTTGCAGCTATCTAATGATAGAGAGGAAGGGGACATTTTAATTAAAACATTTGAACTCAGTTTGAACTCCACAAAGCCTGGTGAGGTTCATGATGCCGGCTCAGGTGCTGTTCAGTTTACAGAGCAAGTGCCAAAAGGAAGTGAGAGAGAGAGAGAGGGAGAGAAAGATCCTAATAAGGGCTGTGTAGACAGTAGTCTGAATCCCTTGAAGGCACCCTGGTGGGCCATCACAGCTTTGGGTGACTTATCTCTTCCTGCCACATGCTGGAAGCTGCTCATATGCTATATTTTATTTTTAAAATTGAATCATCCTTAAAAATTAAGTAGATCTGAGTGATTGGTACAAGGGGACTGGAAGATGGAAACAATGTATGAATGGGTTTAAGTGCCAAGGTACTCCAAATTTCAGAACAAATGTTCCTGCAAATGTTCCCCAAAATATGTTTACAGATCCAGGTTCTCACCTGGAAGGATGCGAGGACTTGCTGGAGTCCCTGACCTTTGCCAAAAGTTTTGTAAAACTCTTTGATTCTGTCAGGCTTTGAAGCGGGAGAATTCATCAGGGCAGGACAGGACATGGTGACATAAACAGACTTCACATTTTGTTGATGGGCCCTCTCCCTGATTTACACCCACAAAAAAATTACACATCTCATTCCTAAGAGCAGCCAGGATACCTGACACCGTCTTCAGCCCTAAAACTTGGCTTACTTAAAATCCTGGTAGAAGTGAATGGAGCAATTACAAAGCTAAAAACCAGTATCAGTGCAGGAAAACTCAGGCCTGGAATTATGCAATAGTCCTCATTTTGCAAAGTATTATTGGAACTGAGTCATTGTCCTCCCGAATACTGCAGCCTGAAGTGAAAAATCCACATACTTTCCCCTGTCTGTCTGTAACAGCCTATTAAGCTATTTCATTTGGACCCCGAACAGGAACCTGTTCCTCATGCTTGACAGTGGATCAGACTGTGGTTTTTCACATAAGGAATTTATTATTTCAGAGATACAATTAGCCAAATAAAGGGCTTCCTAAGGAAGTGTCCATTCTCTGTACTAACATATGTAGAAATGTATATTGCATTGGAGGCCTGATGCAATATTTAAGAGAAATCTAAGCAGGCACATCCCTTTTCTGTTCTGCAGAAACACTGCTGTTTCTATAGGATCTCTCACAATTTATGCCATGTGAGGTGGGTAGGGAATCAGGACCACTGAGTTAATTTAAATGGGTCTTTACCAACATGTAGGATACCATATGCACTGCTCCCTAACTCATTCCCACCAGCCTGGAAGAGCCTGTCTTCACTCAACTGATGGCAATGGAAATTAATTAGGTTTAATCAGTGGAAACCCCATGAAAAACATCACTGTGGCCAAAACAAGCCAGGAACACAAGCAGCTAGTTTTATTCTGTGAATGAAACTCGGCTCAAGAGGGAAACCAGCAAAAGATTTTTGTACATGTCTAAGCTACCGACTGCCAAAGCTGCGTCATTTTACTGAACCACATCTGCTGTACGTGAGGTCTGCCTTCCTGATGGTATGACTGCAAAACTGAGGTAAAGAGGTTCTGAGCCTTGCCTGAGCTTCCCCAGGGGTCCTCAGCTAGGGCCGCCTCACAGCTGGTATCAGTGGAGGTAGTTGCCAAAACAAATCAGGTGCTACCTGGGCTGCAGCAAAACCTGCCGGCGTGCAGGGGCAGGGGAGTGAAGCAGGCCTGCCCGAACCAGGAGCTTCTCAGGCTCACTTTGCCAGCAGACAAAACATTAACACCTCACTCCTGAAGAGCACAAAACAGGGCAGTCTGTGCATCTGGCCTCAGAGGAGGCTCTGATCTCCTGCTGGATGTTCCCTGGCCAGCAGATGAAGGAGGACTTCTTACTGGGCAAGACAGTGTGATCCAGTTGCACAGTACAGACTTGCCAGAAAATGGCTTATCATCAAGTGGCCTGTGACCCTGTCCAAAAAGCAGAGTCAGGGCCTCTGTGGGCAGCTCTAGCTCAGGCCTTGTGACTGACTAGGCTGGACAGGACTGTGCTTTGCCATGCCTGTTAATAGATGAAGAAGCTGTGTTTCTGGTCTTAGGGCTAGAACTTGTCCCTCATCTTGGAGGTGTGATTTTGAATAACTGAACTGCATCTGCAGGATATTTAATTGCAGAAACACTGGATTCACAGCAGTATAAATGGACTCCAGATCTGTCCTACTGCAATGTCTGTGAGAGTAGGATCCACAGGTGTATTTGAAACTATAGGAGCATCCTGAAATAAGCTTTATTTGAAAGACAACAAAGTTCTATAACCTACTGCCTGAAGTCTGCAGAGTGGCAGTGATAGTTTATGCATTGTGACAATCTCCTGCAGCCACATCTGCCCTCTCTCTGTGTCCAGCCTCACCTGCTCCTTTCCTGAAGCTCTGGGCTTGTATTGATGCTTAAGACTAGACACTGCCTTCTGCCTAACTTCACTTGCCCTTTGAGCAGGCAATAGCCTTTGGCCATGTAGGGTTTTCTGGTTTATTTGTGAAAAAGTTTATCAAGAGAAGCATCAGAATGAGATCTGGGTGCAACTGAAGTCAGTGATTAAACTGCAAGTGACTTAACAGGCCCAAGGCTGCAGCCTGTGGGCTTCATTTGCAGTACCAGTAATGAATACCAGGCACTGACTTTGAAGCCACTTTGTGCACTGATGATATAGAACCCCAGAAAAAGCTGTCACTAGTAAGTAAAAGCCCTCAAATTCCATAGAAAGGTTGTGATCATTAATCAAAAGCTTTTTTATGTCCACATAAGAATGGAGATATATTGAATCCATGAGCTAATCTGCTATTTGAAGTTAATTAATTACATCTCCCTATAAATGTCAGTGGATCCAGGACTTGTGCCAATATCCTGGGGAAAGAGGGAATATGGCTGCATTGCTTTCTTCCCCTTCTGTTGAAAGAAAACAACAGATTTTTAAATTAGATGTCACATATTTGCTAGATATATTGTGCAGTTTGCTTTTCTCCCTCTCCCAGCTATTAACTACCTCTCCCAGAAGTTTAAAATTTCGTTCAAGACACAAATATCCTGAAAGCAATAAGTGAGTAACAATGAAGAAATCACATACCTGAGACCCATGGAACAAATTAGGCTTTTGTTATGCTGGGGCAATCCCAGTAAGGCAGGGGGCAGAACTTGGCCATATATCTGAAATCAAGTAGTTGGATCTACAGTATTAGAAGTTGGCTCAGCATGAACATGTTTCTTAAAGCAATTATAGACCTGCCAAAGGAAATGTCCAAGGCTAGCCAAGATAATCAGCAAAGTTCCTTGAGCCAATATCCCATACTCTCCTAAGATAAACTTAAACAACATTTCTATTTATTGTTTCCTGAGTCTCTTGATAGTCCCTATGAAAAGGCAAGAAGAATTGGAGAAAAGGACTAGAAAACAACTGCATAACAGTTGCAAGGGCAGCATTTTGAAACCAGATTGTTCAGTACAGTCTGTACCAGCCTGAAGTGGAAAAGTTTTGAAATATATCAGAAAAACCACATTCACCAAGAGGCATTGGGCAGTGGACTTTGGGCATCAGGACAGAACTTTTCGAAGACTCCTGTAAGTCATTACAATGGCCTAGTGAAGAGAGGGAATAGCACTTATTTTCTGCACTGTTCACAGAAAGCTGAGCAGAAGAGATGCTTTTGCTGAATGGAAGTCAATGCTTCTGGCTCCATCTGAGCTGAATGACAAACAGAAGGGCAGAGAAGGATTTGTCCATGTCCTGCAAGTGTACCCAATTAGCTTTCTCTCTACATATGCCCTGCTCCACTGCTATAAGTGAAGAACATTGCAAGCTGGAGACACAGCACATCTGTAACCAGGGAATGCAAAAGGACAGACCTGGTGAACATGTGAACATGCTGGTATACAAGGAGGCACAAAATAGGCTCCCCTTGGTTTCTGAAAGAAAACTGCCTCACTACAAAACTGTAAGCAGTGATGTGTGGCACAAACCCAGCTGTACCAGTGCTGCTGTCTTCCAGATGAGCCATTAAATCACCTGCAGTTATTAAAATACCATGGCAACTTCTGCAAGTGCAGAAATGCTCAGCGTAATCCTGTGGCCAGATTCCAGCTCACAGTGCTTCACCCTCCCTGCTCCTTCACTTTCCTGCTCTCAGTAGCACCTCTCCCCTCCAGCAGTGCTCCTGAGGCTGCACATCAAGCCCCAGCCATGCCCAGGACCCTAGGGGCCCTGCAAAGCCAGGCTTTACCAGATCATAGGAAGTCAGTGCAGGCCTTTGCAAGGATCATTTCTATTCCCTTTCCCTTTGTAGGTACCTGAGTCCAGAGAACCCAAAACCCCATAAAAAATGAGGCATTTCAGAGGAAGTGTCCCCCCATGGATGGGAAGCCCTCCTATGCCACCTGCATCTTCCCTAAGGTGGTTTTAAGCCCTTAAAGCATGGCATGAAAGCAGCACACACTTGCTGACCTGAGCCTGCCGTACCTTGGGCAACAATAAAGCAAACAGTAGAGTTCACCAGCAGGGACTGAGAGCAGAGCTGTCTCAGGCAGGTCCATCGCCTGCTCCCTGCCTGGCCATCGCACTGCTGGGCCACTGTGTCCCTCCCAGCACTCTATGTCTGCTGGGAAAGTCAGCCACCAAAAGGTCCCCACTGTGAGCACAAGGATTTTGCTGCATGTTAGGTTTGATTAAATCTTTCTGCTGCAGAAGCAAGAATAATTTTATGCCCATGTTGAGTTACTCTTCCCTTGAGTGGTGTCTGAGCTAACACCAGGGTGCCATGTACTATTCAAGTGTCTACAAGGGCTTGTACAAAATGTCTATAAAGGTTTGCGGTTCCTCTTGTTTCTGAGTCAAACAGATGAGGTTTTTCAGCCTTGGCAACAACCCTGCTTGCTTATGTTCAAAGAATTCCCATCCCAGACTTACTGCCAGCTGTGGCTTGATGCCTCTGGCTGAAGTTGCCTTGGGCAGACCCAAGGGACAGGACTGGCTGTGGCTGCCTCACAGAGAGTGACCAAGCTGCTTCCAGCTCTCCTGGGGGCTCTGTAATCCACCAGGAACTCCAAGAACCCAATTGATATTTCCTTTGTCTCACCCATCCTTGATTGCTGGTTCTTTTTGTCCTCTCACTGAATTCACACTGGGGCTGTGCTGCAATAAGGAAGCGATACCATAAAACCTCCAAGAGCAATTTTGGAAACAAAATATCCATAAAAGAATTTAGAGAAGCAGATGCAAAATATTGGTTCAGTGAAAACCCAGTTCACTGACAAGTAGAAACAAAACCAGGATTAATGCCCTCTGTGCATCAGCTCCAGACAAGGGAAAGGCCACTTTTAAACTCAATACCCTGGTCATTCACGTGACCCATGTACCCCTGTGTAGCAGTCTGGGGAAACTGCTAAGCAGGTGATGAATAATTTTCCTTTTTTTTTTTTTTTTTTTAGCTAAAGACATCTGTTGCCCACCACAGGAGACATATGCTCTACAACAGACCCACAGGACTGCAGGAAGTCAGTGGAAATGGATTTGTCCCAAGCAATATGTCAATACTATCAATCTTCTTCTTGCTTATCAAGTGTTGTTTGTTGATTCAAGATGCAGTGTAATGAGCCTAAACCAAGACCCTCTGAACATCACGTAGTGAAAAATTGAAACCAAGGCCATGCACAGCTCCTGGTGGCCTTTGGCAGCCCCAGCTCAGGTGCTTCTCTCTGATGGGAACTTCTTATTGCTAGACTGGAAAGTTTTTGCTTCTGTCCTGCCCATTGTAGTCTCCAAGTGATGCTGCTACACGCAAATTGGAGCCCTGAAGGCATTTCTTTTCTCTACTGAGTAGTAAATTATAAAATAAAATAAACTGACCCATAATATGCTTTCCTCTCTCCAAATTAAATAACACAGAAAACAGTGCTCCTCAATCAGACCACACACACAAAACTCTTGGCTTTTTTTGTTTTGTCTTGCAAATTAAGTGCATTTGGCCTTTATAATATCTGGAAGCCTACCAGCAATCTCCATGGTCACACTGCAGCAGGTTTATAACAGGTATGGCTCAGTAAATTCCACAGCTTGTCCTTCTTAAATAACTGATATGACTTTCTGTAGTAGCATTATTTCTGGTTTTTACTTAATAAATCCCCTTTGCTGACTTTGATCATGGATCCTCTGCCTCAAAGGAATAATAGGAATAATGAGGCAGAAATACCACACACACTTACACATTTGAAGGCAACAGTGGGATGGGGCTGCAAGATGATAAGACTGAGAGTGGCTGTGCAGGACTGTACCATGAACAGAAATATTTTCTTGACTCATTAGAAGATACCAGCACCCAGGAAAAAAAGCCTAACAAAAACAAGGAAAGGGTCACTGTGTTCTGGTATCTTCCTCCTGTCAAAAAAAAAAAAAAAAAGTTACCTTTCAATTAGCTGAAAACTACAAAAGACTCTTGGCTGTGTTGAGTATGTAAGATGTCTGAGGTGTGGGAGCAGAGTGGAGTATGTGCAATGCTGGATCTGATCAAAAGTGTGAAATTGAAAAATTCTCCTGACAGAAAACACAGCCTTATCAAAACCAGAAGCTTTCTGAAGATATCAAATGTTAGGAAAGTTAAATTTTCCAGATGGAAACTGAAAAGAGAAACTGTATGTTGGAAAACCAGGTTAGTGCTAATTTTTGACTGAGACATATGTGCTTCTGGCCCCATATCTGGAACTTGAGCTTTAACTGGAGCAAAAGTTTAGAGCAAGCAGAGTTTCACTCTTCCTCCCTCCTCACACTTTTGGTCTCTTCCCTGCCTTCTCCACCACCCAAAGAGGACAAAGAGCACAAAAGAGTGAAGTTGGGGAAAACTCATGAATAAATATCCCTACTGTTTCCTGGAAAGAGAGACTCAGAAGATAGGGAAGTATCTGAACATAGAGCAGCACTAGACAGCAAGCAGAGACACCTAAGTAGCTGAAATGTTATAGAAAGGGTGGAGGCCCCTAAAGTCACAGAAAAAAGAGAATTTGATGACTGGTTTGATCACAAAATTTTGTAAATAAATAAATGCTGTGGACTTCTTGATTAAGAGGACCTAGAAGTCGTTTACTTTCAGACCACCTTCAAAAGTGAAAAGCAAGTGCACATTTCTGTGAGAAAGCTGCAGAAATTTGAGAGATGGAGTATTTCAAGAGGGGATTTTTGCTCAGGATGGTAATGGGGAACAGTGAGGACACAGACTTTCAGCCTGGCTCTGCTGCCCAGGTCTCGCTGTCCAGATCAAAACCTCTGGCATAGCAATAACTGGGGCTGGCACATGCACAAGATCTATCATTTACAGATTTCACTGAAACAAACACAAATGAAACATGACAGGTTAATGCCAGTCCATGTATTGCTGAGCTGTGATGAATCCTGTAAGCATCACTCACTCAATTGGACCCTGCACGATATCCCACCTTTCACTGCAGCCCTCTGGCCAAAACAGCCTGTGCAGGGCCCAAGTACACGCAATAAAATATGTGGGTTTATTTTTTTTAAACAGCACCAGAATGAACTTTTAGTTTTAATAAAACAAACAATTGCTAATGGTCCTTCCCCACTTTCAGTCCCTTTGGCCTTTTTTATCCCCTTTCCTTCTAGGTCCTAGACATTTTACAAACACTTGTAAAAAACCATACCCTGGCCAAACAGAGTCATTCTTCATTCCAAACAGGATGTCAGGGATAGTGAAAAAACAATGTTTGTGGCTGGAATGCATTGTACAAAGGTGGAGGGAATAGAGGACATTTCTGTGTCTGGAAAGAGAAGACGAGTGGTTGTTTATAATGCAACATGTTAGAGACCAGATTAGATAATAACATTCTAAACAGAAGAACTCATGCTCCACCAAATCTGAAATAAACTTTGAAAAGATGTCTCAGTGAGCTCTGTCTCCTTTTGGGCCCCCCAGTACCATGAGGTCAGAGCTGCAGGAATGGATCACTTCACATCATTTGCTCAGTCAGTCACTGGGTGAGTATGAACGACCCACACACTGTGGCCTGATGTGATCAGGAACAGCAGATCTTATTTTGGTCTTTCAGGAGAAGTTAATAGGCCATTGCTGAGCTGTGTGTGCTCTGATCATGCATTTCTAACAGAGTGTGCACAATCCGCAGCCTGCCTTGCAGGAAATATATGTAGAAATGTAAGATTTTTGGAATTATCCAAGAGATTTGGGAATCTTGTTTCCAGGTGTGACTTCAGATATTTCATTTTACAGAGTTTGAAGTCTCATTAAAATGGATAAGCTCTGTTTTCTTAAGTACGTTACAAATTGCAATAAATTACAACCATTAGAGTTATATTAACAGGGCTTTGCCAAAAAACATTTCTGGATTTTTCAGAAAAGCAAGACATAGTGAACGAATTACTGTGGATTAACCTTAAACACTTTGATCACCTTGAAGCATTTAAGAAGCTGTGTTGAGTTCTTCTGATGCAGGTCATTTTACTTCCTGGCAACATACGATTTTGAGACAAAACAAAGAAAAATTATAGATCATTGTTTTAAAACTTACTTGCTATTTTTGGATGAAACACAAAAGCAAGCTGAGTTTTGTTCCTGCTCCATCTTTGGGTATTTTTCCATGGAACTCTATTTAACAACAAATATAGTAAATCTGTTGTTTTTAGACAAACAGATGAGTAGTTATTCTGTTAAGCAGAGTTAGTTGAAGTATTTCGAGCAGACCATCCCTCCCCCACCCCCCCCACGCTTTCTCTTATCAAAAATGGGTCTGTTTCAATATTATAAACATTTTCCATTTGAATGGATCTCTTCCAGTGGAATTTTCCACAGAAGTCACTGAAGGAGGAGCAGAGAACCCGCAGGACTCTGTGCAGAGCTGACACGATGCCTGGTGCCTGCACTGAGCCACAGGGCCCGTGCAGGGTGGGCTGTGCAATCCTGCCCAGCATGGCCTGACCTGTGGTGGCATGGGGTGGCACGGGGTGGCCATGGGGCCTCGTGGACCATGGGGCACCACAGGCACTTGTGGGAAAAGGGCATGCCAAGAGTAAGGTCAAACCAAAAACTGAAGGCAGCTTTTCAGCATTTCCAAACCCATGGTTTTCTTTAAAAAATAAACTCAGCTAAATTTTATTTCAACTGCTTGTCCCAAATGTTTGCTTGTCCTTAGTGATGAAATCACATTTTTCCCATGGGAAGGACATTATATTTTTCTGTACCCTTTAATGTCAGTCACTTCACGGCCCTAAATTTCATTGAACCACTGTAAGCATAGCTTTAAACACCTTCCAAAGCCTCTATTCAAAATGCTCTTTTTTTTCTCTTTTAGTGTGCTTTAATTTTTTTACACATCTGCTGCATTCCTACCAGCACCACAGCAGTGTGTATCAAACCGAAATAAGATGGTTCAGTTGGACAAATACAAAGTGAAGTCACCAAATACAAAAGTATGGGAACTGAGGGAAAATTTAGACATCAAAGAATGACCATTTCCTGACTTCTAGGGCTACCTTTAAGAGCTTTGTAAGCAGAAAATCTCTGCTCACTTTGGCAGTCTTACTTTAAGCTGTTATAGCTCAGATTCACATGGCCCATATTCCATCTGATTTCTCAGGTTTTAGTGGTTTTCCTACCAGCTTTCTCTGGTCCTTCTGAAGTACTTTGTCTATAGAAACCTGAGGGCTGAGAAGCTTGGGTGGAATTTGGGGAGAAATCTTTGATTAATTAAAGATTTCTTCAGAATATCTGCTTTCCTCTGTTTCTTTTCTTTCTGATTCCTCCAGCTAGGCTAGAAATCTGAAACACCCTACTCCTGCTTGGAAGATATTTGCAGTTCTTTTTGATAAATAATTGCTATTTTCTACTGAAACTTCAGGTTAATTTATTGAATGTTGCCATAAAAACACTGATCCCGCTTTCTCTTTCTGTTTACTGCTTTCCCTGGAAAAGGGAGAACGACCTGATGGGAGAAGTAGTCCTCAACATCCCGAAAGTTGTGTGCCACTGGCCATGGAGAATGGCGAGCCAGTGGCCTTTGCCAGGACCAGGAGCTAAACAAGGAGGGGCCACATTGCACTGGCTCATGGAGTGACCCTTTCCCATGATGAAACACAGACTACCTCCCTGCTGTGCTTGTGATTCACCTCCCTGACATCCTTGCCAGCAGTCAAGGGGGGAAGGGAAGGAGCAGAAGCTGAGCCCTTCATTTAGCACCCTGAACTCCTGAATGGAAGGACAGGAGTAGGGAATTCCTAAGAGGAGCAGAATGCTGTTATTTTTGGCCTTCTCAGAAATTTCTACAAAGAGAACAACTTTCAGCTGAGTAAGCGTCAGGAGCTCAAATAGGAGGCCTGACTCCATATTAGACTTCTCAAAACGTTCACTTCTCAGGTTATTAAGTTTGGTCTTTGCCCTCTTGAGACCTGTGAAATGAATCAATGTCTCCTGCCAACTACCAAGGGATTTGCTGTCTTCATGCCTCATTGAGACATCAAAAACTAACCAGTGAGGTGAGAGTTCCTCAGTCATGGATTGCACAATGCTCCAAACACTAATGCTCTGTGTACAGAAATAATATCCTGAAGGCAGATCTTTTCACACCGATGTTGTTACATTTTCTAGCCACTATTACTCTTTAATATCCCAGTTGATACTTAAAGGCCAATGCATGTAAATTCTGTTATGCCTGCAAAATATCATATGCAGGCTGCTGCATTTTGGCAGCAGCTGTGTGAAAATGCCAAAGTCCTTAGCTGGTACAGATAGTGTACAGATTAAATCCTCTAAAAATGCCAGAATCACACACAAGAATGGACTACTGCCATTGGTGTAACTGTGAGACAATTTGGTTAAAAATGAAGTCTCAAACTTTCCCTCAGGTATTCTCAAAACTTTTTCCTTTGGGAAAAAGTTACTTAGCCCTCATACCATGAGAACTGTGGAGGAAAAAATCAAATTAGTGTTAACACGTTTCTAAAAAATTAATGATGAAGAAGTTCTGTCAACAATTTCTCTTTCTGCAATTTGTGAATCTAAAGTAAGTTGGTAGCACTGTTCATATCTAAAACAGCTTACATAGACTGCACAAAGGCAATGTTACCTTCCAGCATGCATAACAACATGCTAAAAGATGTTCTGAAGAAGTCATTAGATCAGCAAATTAGTTATAGAATTGTGATTAAGAGCAGCTGGAAATAGACCAGAGGTTAACTGGGAATTTCCTGCTCCACATTAAGAATTGCAAGTTTAGGAGAATTTGATTTAGTCCTTTCCATGAGCTTAGCAGAGCCAGGCAACCTTTTCAGAGCAGTGTGATGTACTATGCACAATTAAACCACTGGACTCATTCCACTAACTTTAAAAACTATTGGAAAGGACTCAGTATGGATTGGCTGTCCATGGCAACTCTGCAGTGCTCTCTCATCGGTATGTGTAGAACAGATATATTTTCCTCAGGAAACTTGTTGGCATGAACTTTGGCCCAGGATAGCTCTAGGAACTAAATCTAGAAGCCTTTGAGAGTTATTAGCAGCCCATAATTTCAGTCTCATATCTCACACTTATCACTTATTACTTCCTTCAGAACAGAGACTTGATTTTGAACTTGGACTTGCTTCTGAACAGTCCTGTTCCCCCCAGTGTAGCACACATCCTCCAGCACCACTAGAATCTCAGAGCAGACACTCTTGAGCCACCACCCTAATTTACAGCCTCCTATGACCACAATCAGTGACTTCACATTCAAGTGCAAACATTTAAGTATTACAAGTTGCTTGAGTATCAGCAAGTGGACATTAGTAATGAAGGAAATTACTTCACACTACTTGGTCTTTCATTACTTTCACCCATCACCACAAAGATGCTGAGGAAAACTGGGAAATGGTTAAGCTGCTTTTTGCTTGTGCTGTCGTGGCAAATCTACATTTTTCTGTTAATTTCCAGAAAATCATCTACATTTTTTTCTGGTCATTCCCCCTTCTACACTACAGAGTCTGATAAGCTCAAGTACTGGGTCAGACTTAAATATATTGGACTGATCCCACAGTGGGATTCACCAACTCATCAAACTGTGTGGCAATAGTTATCTGGCAGCTTGGGATGGTGCCTAAATCTAAGGGCAGAGAACAGCAGGAAAAGCTCCCAAGCATAGACACCTCCAAAAAGTCTCATTCATCTGCCAATGACAAGGAAACGAATAAGCTTTAGATACTGCTGACCCCTTGTTGAAATTGTCTGGGGAACTATTACAGAGTGTGTGGTGGAATCAGGGTTTTGTACAAGCAAACCTAGAGGTAGGACAGGGTTTTTTTCATCAAAATATAAACTGCACTTTCTGCAGGATTGAAGAAACACATGTTTTTGTTAAAATTCTCTGAGCAAAAGTGGTTTGTTTGATTATTTTTTGGTAATTTACTTTTATGGAAACAGAACACTGCCAATTCTCATTCCATCTCTGTCGCAGTCATGCAGAAGACAAGGATGTATGGAATAGGACATACATCCAGCATTTTCAATGCCAAGATCATGATGCAGTCCTGTGTTACTGCACAAAGGGCTGGCTGGTCCTTCATGGGAGCCCCCTCCTGAGGCCATGGCCAAGGGACATAGCCCTCAGAAGCCCAGCACTTGGAAGGCATCTGGGAAAAGGAGATAACGTAACTATGGCTCCTGGAAATCTTTGCAACACACACCACACATATGAATGTTCTTTTCTTCCAGAATGTCTCAAGGTTTCATATAAGCAAAACCTGAAGCCTACCTCTCTTCTCTACGTGTTTGCAGGAGCTTTGAAAAACTTTTCATCTCTACTAATGCAGCATGTTCAACAATAAAATGCTGATCTTAATACAATCAGTTTTATACACAGGTTTTGACATCCAAATTTGAAACATTTTAGTTTCCTTCCTTACAGTGTACTTTACTCAATACATCAACGATCTGGAATCAGAGGTACCTCAGGTCCTTAAACCCGAGCACTGGCCTGGAAAGGCAGAGGAGATGTCTTAAGCTGTTTGATGGAGACAAAAAAATGATTGCTGACCTCAGAAAGGTTGTGTGAAATGCCCTTTTCCCCCATGTCCCATTTCTGTTCTGGGGAGTAAAGAGAGGACATAGATTCCAGTCTGTTGGATTTGAAGCCCATCTTTCCCTTCAGCAATTTTTGTGTGCTCACTGAGCCCCTCCTCCCCCAGCATGCTGGCTTGAGGCCGACTCCTGAAGCACTGAACCCTCCCATACAGTGAACAGGCAGAGCTCTCACTGAACCTGGGGCTGCCAGCTCCAGCCTGCAAACACCATAAAGTTGTTACGATATGAGGCTTTTTGTGGCCAGATGCCAAAGTCTACTGGCTTACCCCTCACTGTAGTGAGGATAAGAAAAGCTAATATTTCACTCAACCATCAGAAACATGAATTGACCTTGATAAGTGGATGAATGGAATTTTTCAGGTTTGGGGTAATAATAGTCAGTGACTCCATGATCACTGGTGGTATTGGAAGGTTTAAATAATCAATCTTCATAAAGCTCCTAATCTTTCCCTGACAGGCACTATATACAGAGTGTGGAGTATTAATATTGCATTCAGTTCTGGACAGCTCAGTAACAGTAGTGAGAACAAATTGGAAGGAATTCAGAGAAGCACAGCAAAATGATGGAGTGGCTAGAGAGACTGATTTATGTGGGGTTATATCAAAAGAATTGTGAGTTCTGTTTTAGCCAAAATGCAAAGGAGAAAGGATGATCTGTGGAGTCATAAGAGCATCATTGGGTGTCTGGAGGGGAGATGCTGCAGGAGGAAAGTAAATTATTTGAAGTTCTCTTAGGGTGTCAAGTTAGGATCATTAGAAAGAATAAAGTAACTGGCATCTCAGGCAGAAAATCAAGGAAGTGTTGTTTCTCTGTTATCTCCCTGAGATCAGCTGGTGAAAATATATCTCACAAAACTGAAAATAAGTAGTGGGTAAAACATTAAAGGCTAACGAGGAGAAAAGGAGATATTAAAAGAAATAAGGAGAGATTGACAATGAATAATGGTCCCAGAGTCTCTGAATGTCCTCTGGAGGACTCAAAGAGATCCTTCACTGTAGGAAGGAAAGGGAATATGAAGAACCAGTAGGGAGGTGATGAAAAGTGATGAGTGATTTGGAAGAGACCCACAAGTCATGTCCCAGCCACTGACCCAGAGACAGAGAAGTTTGGCCAGGGCTGGGCTGCATACTCCTTGGGTGTCCTGACTCCAGGTCAAGCCTTACTATCAAACCAGCCTGAACTAATGGTCCAAACTCCAGAGGACAGCCAAAATCTGGATCTTAAGCATCCATCTCTGACTCATGTCTAGTTTAAGGTGACTGATTTGCATATTTTAAAGGGAAGAGAAAAGATATATCCAAGATGGGGACTTCTGTTCTCTGTCAATCCCTCCTCCCCACCAATGACAGGAACTTGCAGTGCAGCTGGTCAAAGCCCCCAACACAGCACACAGTGGGAAGGGACACGCACTTCTCTTTGGCAAACTTGCTATCTAGAAACATGTGTGCTGAGGATCACCCAGCAAGGGTCTGTGCTGTGTCTCAGGAGGGAGGGCTTTCTTCAACAGGACAGCGAGTTCCTCTGGAAGGGGATGAGTAGAAGTCATGTACAAACAAGAGATCAAACAGGCCTCTTGCACACTGGCCAGAGGGCAAAGGTTTAGTAACCCCACTTTTGGAGGAGGATTGGGATATCAATGTCCTCTGCACAGCCACCATTTGTGAGGAAAATGCACATCTCCAGGCAGCTGTGTGAGCCAGAACTTCTCTATCCCAGGTGTGGACTCCTTGTCACTGCTGTCTGATTACAGATCTTCTTGCAGGGAGAGAGGGATACACCAGCTCCACAGTGGAGCTGTGGTGCAGAGGTGGTGTCCCATCTGTTTAGTGTCCTTATTTCCATTTAGATTTAGGAAATTTTAAACAAATAAAGGTCTCTGAAGAACAAATATTTTGAAAATAAACCTAATATTTCTATTTCATATTCTCAAGTTCTCAAGCATTAATGCTGACTGTGGACTCAGTTCTATCATACTTCATGCATGACATTGCTCTGCCCATTTTCTGTTGAATGTTACAGAGATTTTTCTCAGCCCTTCACCATCACTGGATTAAGAAATTTTATTTTTTATAAAAACCTGCTTTAGCTTTCACTAAAGGGGGCTGGTAGTAACTCAGCTTCCTCGCCGACCTTCCACACACCAGAGCATGTTGTTCTGGACAGTCACCTCCCAAATTCTCCTTGACGTATCCCCAAAAGCAGCAGGGCTGTGATCTCCTGCCACTGTAAGCACTGCAGTGATCAGCAAATATTGCTGATGAAAGCAGCCCATGGCCCACACACATTCCTCTTCAGTGACACTCAAGCCAGCAGAGCCAGGCACATACTGTACTGAGGAGACTTAACATGGATCCTGACATAACTGGGCACTTTTCCCACTCCCAGCATCAAAATTTAGGCAAAGAAGCTGTTTTAACTCTAAGTAAAAGAAAACTATTGCATGGATATTTCACCAGAGAAACTCTTCTGCAAACAATTTACACAACTTCTGAAAAGGCTGGGGCGTCCTCACTGGGTATGGCTGATTTACATAATTTACATCAATATATAGAAAAAACTGTATTTAAGTGATAGTCATCTTACTCTGGTTGGTGACATGGTCCTTATCACTTTCTCTCTAGCACATGGAGTTGAACCTGAGGACATAAAGTTGGGATTAATTAGGACAGAGCTCCTCCACATGAATTTCCATGCTTTGGGGACCACTTGTAAGTAGTATTAAAAAAGCCTGTTTAGAGTAGTCCCTTGCCTAGGCTGCAGCACAATGGCCAATACAATTTTGTTTTGGCTATCAGGTTTTGTTTGTACCCCTAGGCTAAAGAATAAAAAGAAAGAGGGCTTGTCATGCAGTCTCTTCCTATTAGAATTAAAGCAAAGTGTTTAAGAAAACTGATCTGGATACAGAGAGTAATTTTATTAATTGAATGTTACAGAAGAGATGTTTATAACATTTGCCTGCCCTTCTTCACTTGTATTACCAGCCTAGTGCTTTTTGAATGTTGGTTGGTCCCAGGGACTCCTTCTGGAGGCAGCAGCTGTAGATTCTGCAGCCAAGTTTCCCACCACCTCACAGCAGAGCAGCCCCTGCACTCACACACGTGAAGCCAAGTAATGCTGATTTCCAGATGCAGTTGAAGCAGGATCAAAGCTTAGGTGATCAAAATACAATAGGAGTTTGCCTGTGACACCATCTGTGTTGGCTGAAACATAAAACTTATCACCAGCCATATATCACTTGTTATCTTGATCCAGCAGTGTACCAAAGGGACATTCCTGCTGGATGAGCAGTCCCACTGATTTTAGCAGGACTGCTTACACATGTATACAAAGAGGTCTGCCTGAGTATTTCTCTGAAGCAAACCTAAGGCCTTTAGTTCTTCTCATTTTGATATGGTGATAGTGTTTAAATGAATCAAGGCCAACTCTCATTAACTAGCAGACTAAAAATCAATTTAAACATTTCTTTAATTAGGATTGAGATTATGCATGAGACTAATTTTTGCTCAAAGATTTAAGGTTTGACTTTTAGCTCCGCCTCCATGCATGATACACACAAAAACCCACAGGGTCACTCCAGTCCCCAAAGGAAACCAGCTGGCAGGCTGACAGTCACTGCTCCTGGGGTGACACACACTTCCCTGGGACCAGTGGCTGCTGACTTTAATGCCACAAGTGAGACCAGTTTGCTTTGTGGCAACGACACTTCTGCAGAAAGGATTATCTGTGTCAGGAATCCCATTTTGTGCACTATGCTGACCAGTGTGTTAGTTGGTATATCTTGAGCAAAACAGTCTTGGTTTCCATTTTTCTTCAAATGTAAGCTAATTATGTAGAGACAATATCTACCAGACCTTTGTATGTTTTCCTTTGAGACAGATCAGACACATTGCCTTGTGCACAAATGATCCTGACCTTGGGGAAAGTCTGGTCAAGCTCAGAACCATTTCACTCCTTAATCTTTTTATTAGTTGCCTTAATCACTAGAAGTCACCAGCATACCTATGCTGCAGTTTTGCCCCAGCTTCACCTGATCACCACAGAGAGAGGCTGAGGCAGTGTGGACCTCTAAATCCACTGAACTGTGGAACATGTCGCTTTTGGCCTCCCATATTAAAACCTTTTAAACTCTGCAGCAAGCTTTAAAACAATCACATTTCCTCAGGGCTGCCAGAAGCAAACGTAAATACAGGAGTTCAAAAGAAAAATCTAGTTTTCACAGCTGCATCTTAGTTAAATTAAAAAGAAAAAAAAAAAGACAAAAAAGAAGAAAGACAAACTGACCTAAAGGCTTTTGAAAATGCACACCAGGGCAGACCAATGTAATTGTTCTAAAGCTGTTCTGGATGTTTTTGGAACTCTATAATTTCCAGATTTGAAAAACTTTTTTTTCTTTATAAGAAATCATCATTTTCAAGTAACACAGGACTTTAAAATATCTTGGTTAGAGCTGTTATCAGGGCTTTAAGAGCAAATTAAATATGCCACAGTTAGGAAAACATGTCATTTTGGCTATAGTGTATAACTAATTGATTTTTGAGCATTGCCTAATTGTCTGACACTGGTTAACCAAACAACAATGCATTTTTTTACAGGCTCCAATATTAGCTGAAACCATTCTGTGACCTCCCCCTGTTGAGAGACACATTGTATTTTTGATCATAAATCTCACAGGGTAAGGACTGGAAAAGGGATTCCTGCTTTGTTTTTGCATTTTAACTGAGGTTAAAAAATTCTAACAGTTGCCATTTATATAGGGAGTAATACATTTTAGTGAGGGCTGTGGCTCAGAGAAATGTGAATACCAAAGTTGTGCTGCTGAGCTTTGTGTTTATTTTGACACAGCAATGGACTGGATTTGTGAGTGGAGCCATACTTAAATCATGGTTATATTCAGCTTTTATGGCTGCACTGAACTGACTCCTGAAATTAATTTAATTAACTAAAATACACTATTAGAAAGACTTTAAACGAAACAGTATTTTTTATATTAAAATCTTTAAGTGCTCAAAATATTCTCTCTGCTTCCTCCACATCATGAATGCTGAGCAATAAATGTCATCTCAGGCAAACAAATTTCCACTGAAAAATATATGCTTTAGATGACAAAAACTGTACAAATTTATATATTAACTAGATTTTAAGAAAAAAAAACATGAGAAATAATAAAATTCTGTAGTAACATAGTCCAAAATACAGATATTTACTTTTTTAAATTGTTACTGGTCTTTAACCAATAAAATTGGTTAATATTTTTTATCAATTATTATAAACTATTATAAAAGAAAAAATCAGGGGAAAAAAGAGAAAGAAGATAAATTATTTTACATCTTCTAGTGGAAAGGCTAAAAATAATCATAAGCACTTCAATGTGATTTGAAAACATATTGTTTCTCTTTGGCCAGCCAACTAAGAAACTGATATTCTTATTTTCATAAGGGGGATGCTGAAAGGATTTAAAGCACCATTTGGTTTGGAGTGTGTGCCAAGGAACTAACCTGTTGAATTTTGGATCAGTTTTGCAGTCTGCTGTGCAGTTTGTGTTGACATTTTACTGAGAAGGAGAGATGGGCAATTTACCATTTGTGACTAGACTGTGAAGGGAATTTTGGTCTATTTTTGGAGACTATTTCCTAATCAAATAAACACTCATAAAGCATTTTTCAATATCAATTTGAAATTTTTTCTTTGATTTTCTTGGAGCTGTGCATTTTCATCCAGCAGCTATTTACCTGGGCACCAGAGTAGTGCTACAGTTATGGAGAGTGCTTTAGTGTGAGGTTTTTCCATTTGTAGAAATGTTATTTTTATTGCCCTGTGCAGAAGTCTGGGAGCAAAAATAGTGTTTGCACATTCAGTGGCTCTCTCACTGTGCTTAATTCCATGGAATTGTTTTTGTTTGCTGATAAGGGAACTGGAGAAGTGAAGGGAGTAATTGATGAGCTCCAGTGCAAATTCCCATCTCACAAGCTGGTAGGTAAATAAAAACCCATCCAGTGAGTGGTGGGAAAAGGCAAAAAAGGAAAAAAAAAGAGGAAAAAAAGAAAGAAGAGGCAGACAGCAATGTGTTGATCACAGGCTGAGTCTGTCCAGGATAGTAACTCAACAACTGTATGCATCTGACCAAGTGAATTCTCTAAAGGGAAGAGTCCAAAACACTGAGGTAAAATGAAATTCAAGAATGCCAGTATTTTATATTTGATTGCTTTGCCATGTGTTCTTTTGCTTTGTTCTTTGTGTGTGAATCCTCAGTATTTATGATGAAACTGGACTGTGAAGATGGAGGGTGCGTTCTTGAAATGCTTTGTGGGAAACTGGCGCCCTGTTATGTTATTGAAAACTACCTGGCCATATCCCAGGTCCTGACTTGGAAACGTGCCTTAAGGAGTCTTCCTGGCTTTTCCTCAATTATTTCCCTCAGTGATAATGAAGAAGAAAAAGGAAGAGCGATGTGCAGAACGTAAGGTGCATTCACCCCCATCAGCACTGGCTGCAGCACACCCAGCACGAACTTCAGCTGAGAGCGATGTAATGGTCTGATCCAACTGGGAAAAGACCATAAAACTCCACCTCAAACACTTGTATAAACAGGACTTTTTTGATGAAATTGAAACCATATTTTGACTTCTTGCTAGAAAAACAAATCTGAAGAGATAGTCAGATATTGAATAACCTTAGAGTTTTCAGAGCCAAGAAATCAGCTGCTGGCTTGAAGAGTTGGATGGCAATGTGAAACATGCTGACCCAAGCCAATTCCTTGGTGTTCTGTGGCTCAGCAGCACATTCATGTTGTGAGTGTGCTCTCCGTAACGACCACTGAAGACTTCTTGGGACCAGCAGGTATAAAACTGCTAATCTTTCCTCAAATGTTTTCGTCAAACAAAAGTAGAATTCCCAGGAAATGTTGACAGCATGGGCCAAGTGACACACACAGGCAAGCCTTCAAATAGTGTCAGGAGACCAGTGGCATAGGGGCAGCAGATAATCATGAACCTGTGGTGTACACATTTTAGAGTACCCAGGAGCAAAACTGGTGGTGTCAGCTGTGTGCTTCTCTCCAAGGATGTAATTTTTGTTTACAGTTCAATGGTTGGCAAAAACTAATTCTGAGTACAATGCCATGGATATAACCATAAACCTGACGCTAACCCCAACCCTACTGGCCCTAACACTAAGCCTAACCCTGAACCTAAACCTAAGTTTAACCCTAAGCCTAAGCCCAAGCCTAACCCTAATAATAGCCCTAAGCAAAATGGACTAACCCAAACCCTAACCCAAACCCTAACCGTAACCCTAAGTGCCTAACCCTAAACCTAACTCTGACCTGAACCCTAATGGAGTAACCCAAACCCTAAACCTAAATGTAACCATAACCCAAACCATAATGGCCCTAACCCTAACCCAAACACTAGCCCTTAAACATGGCTTCCTCCCCACCTTTCTGCTTGGCACCAGCCTTAGCCCAAGGCTGCTTTTACTGCTCTCCCTAGGGTTAGGGTTATGCCTAGAGTTAAGGTTCTGAAAACCACAAAACCCAGAGCTCCACAAACACTGCAGCTTCAGCAGGCATGCCAAGGGGAGCACAGAACTGCCAAGACCTTGCTTCCCCTACTGCTCTCCCTTTTGAAGCAACCTTAGCCCAAGGGTGGTTTTACTGCTCTGGCTAGGGTTAGGGTTATGCCTAGGGTTAAGGTTCTGAAAACCACAAAGCCCAGAGTTCCAAGCACACTGCAGCTTTATCTGCACTGTAATTATCTGCACAGTAAGCCTCCCAGTTATGACTCCTCTGTGAGAAGGATTACCACCTCTAATATCAAAAGGAAAGAAGGGTGATCGTGGTTGGTGATTCCCTTGTGAGGGGAACAGAGAGCCCCATATGTCCGCTGTACCTTCCCCACAGGGAGGCTTGCTGCCTCCCTCAGGCCCGGGTATGGGATATTACTGAGAGACTTTCTGGGCTGATTCAGCCCTCTGATTATTACCCACTGCTGATACTCCTGATGGCCAAGAAGGCCAACGGCATCCTGGCCTGGATCAGTAATAATGTGGCCAGCAGGAGCAGGGAGGTCATTCTCCCCCTGTACTCAGCACTGGTGAGCTCACACCTTGAGTGGTCACACCACTGAGTGTTCTGGGCCCCTCACTTTGGGAAGGACGTTGAGACACTCGAGTGCGTCCAGAGGGGGCAATGAGGCTGGAGAGGGGCTGGGAACACAAACCCTGTGAGGAACCACTGAGGAAGCTGGGGGTGTTCAGCCTGGAGAAAAGGAGACTCAGGGGTGATCTTACCACTCTGCAACTTCCTGAGAGGTGGTTAGAGCCAGGTGGGGGTTGGTCTCTTTTACCAGGCAGCAGCTGACAGAACCAGAGGACACAGTCTCAAGCTGTGTCAAGGGAAATATAGGTTGGATATTAGGAAGAAGTTTTTTACAGAAAGACTGATAAAGCCCTGCCCGGGAAGGTGGTGGAGTGACCATCCCTGGATGTGTTTAAAAAGAGACTGGATATGGCATTTGGTGCCATGGTTTAGTTGAGGTGTTAGGTCATGGATTGGACTCAATGGTCTTTAAGGTCTCCCAACCTAGTCATTCTGTGAATTCTGTGAATTCTGTGAATTCTGTACACAAGAGGAGAGATCTGATGGGGCAGCTGTCCCTCAGTAGAATGTGGCTCATATCACCACTTGTGTCTATGGTCATCTCCTACCAGGGGCTGGAGCTGAGGCAGCCCTGAGGAAGCTTTCCTTATTTAAGAAGTTAGGAAATGCAAAAGACACCTTTGTCCAGAGCCATAAAGCTTGTGTACAGTAAATTAGCATCTCATTAAATAAATAAACTGGGCCTCTTAAACACCCTGCTCAAAAGGAAGTATGTCAGATGTGTCACATTATCCAAACTTTATCCACACGGCTATGATGAGGTGCGACTGCCTGCAAATGGAATAAGAACAAGGTCTCAAAGGAGTTTTAGTATTATTGCTGTATTTTTGTATTTCAGTAGCACCTAAAGGCCCTGAATAAGATACAGGTCCGTGGCTGGGAAAACGTAACATCTTAGGAAGATGAGGACAAATAAGTGGCTTGCCACAGATTATAGAGCACATAAAAGTAAAGGCAGAAAGAGAATACAGACCTTGGGAGCTCCACCCCATGTTCTGGTGACTAATTGAAATTAGCAGATTACTAACACCTGAAGCCTGCTGCTCTCTGCTGTTGTCACTGTCCTTCCCTCACTGCAGTCAGATGTTTACTTTCAGAACAGCTGAATGTGAGCTCAAAAACTCCATGGCAACAAGAAATGTTCAGTGATCAGTGAGGCAATCAAATGTCCTTTGTAATTGTGATTTTGGTGCCTGGGATTCTGGATGTTCATCTGCATTTTGTGCAAGCTGCTTCTGCTGAGATCCAAAACTTTTAGCCAAGTCAGGTCCTTCCGAGGATACAGCTGGCATGGCAGATGAAGTTGCTGGGCCACCTGTTCCTTCTTTCCACTGAGGAAATACTACAGGGAGTTGTTTTCATTACTGTTGAGATACCATAACGGCTTTTGCAGTGTTTCCATTGTGTCCCATTGTAAAGACAAATGTGTGCATGAGGTGATATTGTGCTGTAAAAGATTAGGAAAATGTGGGATTGTGAAGGCTAGGGCTGTAAGACTGCTAACCTGCTGGAAAGCCAACCTGGAATGAGAAGAGGACCATCTCCTCAGCTGATCCTTCCCATGCTGCCTAGCTGTAAATCCTCTCTAGTCCTGTAAAGCACCTGACATGATGGAAAGAGGATGATGTTTACAGATGTCCTTGAAATATGATCCAGTAGACTGTTCAGTGGAGGCCAGGGCTGGCAACAGTGATGTCCCCTTTGCACAATTCTCCTTCAGCATTTATCCACAGATGGAGCAGTTGCCAAAAGGGGATTTCCACTGCTGACTTCCCAATCTCCTATTTCTGGTCAATCCAGTTATTTATTCCCCTGCTGTGAATATCTGTGGTTGGAGTAGGAATTAGGAAAGAGATTTTCAGTGGGTGATGGCCAAAATCATCAACAGGAAACCAACAAAGCTGGCAGGGCTAACTTTTTAGTAACCTGAACTGACCACAAAGGGGAGAATGAAGAATCCCAGAGCAGGGCATTTCTGAAACTCCTGCAGGTCCCATCATGTATTGTATGCCTCTTCTGGGAAAGCTCATGTGAGACACACAGGTCTGTGGCCTGGAACTGCACTGGGGACCATCAGCCAAGCCAGGCAGGCAGCACAGAGGCCAGCTTAGCTTCTCTTCCCCACCAGCTCTCTGACTCTCAAAAATTTGCTGAGGCCTGCATAGGTCTTATGGGGAAGATCGCTGCTAGGGCCAGTCCTTTGCTGGAGACCTGTACATGTGCAGCAGCACAGCCCTTCCCGTCTCATAGGAAGAGAGACAAAACAACAGCTGTAGGTGAAAGAACTTTTCTCTTGCCTCCTGTTTACTGATGCTGATTTGTTAAATTAAGTTACCTGTCTGTTGGGTTCGGCCCAGACTTTGCAGCTGTACACGTTCACACAGATATGGCAGCAGCAGCAGATCTTATGGTCCTGCATGGGACCTGTGGGGACTGTCACAGAGCCTTTTGGGCAGCAATTCATTCAGATAGTAGAAAATCCAGTTGATTATCATTAGGACGTAAAGCTGATGGTCCAGACTCTTGGGAAGTCGGTGCTCTACCTCTAGCAGTGCCTTCAACCCATCTGTGTATCAGATTCTCTGGCAGTGCTGGGGTCAAACCTGGAGCTGTGGCTCCAGCTGTCTTCAAGAACTCCTCAATAAATGTTACAGTACAGGCACTCATGCTGGAGTGCAGGTAGCTGTTTCATTGCAGAAGGCAATCAAGTTGGTCAAGCATGGTTTACCTTTAGTGCATTCATGCTGACTGCTCCTGATCATCTTCTTGTCATCCATATGGATGGAGATCTTCTACAGAATGAGGCACTCCATCATCTTTTTAGAGATTGACCTGAAGCTGACTGGCTCATAGTTCCCTGTGTCCTCCTTCCTGCCCTTTTTGGAAACCAGGGTGACATTGGCTTTGTTTTTCCCATACTGAGCTGCAGTTCACAAGTTGAACCTGGAGCAAAATGCATGAAGGACTGGGTGGATCATGGCACTGTGAACTCAGGATATGAGGTCTGCCCATTGCCTTCTCTGCAGCACTTAAAGCAAGAGATCACCAGGGCCCAGCAATGAAAGGATTGTCTCCTTTCATGAGTTTCCTTTCCTTGAGTGCTCCTGTGGGATACTTCTGGCTGTATACCAAACAGTTTTTAAGCCTCCACAAGTCTGGCAAATGTTCTTCTCTCCTATACCTTGAGTTGATAGGGTCTAAAAATGGTGACTTGCTAGGCATGCCACAGAATAAAAACAACTTTCAGCAAAGAGGTTTTGAGGCAATTGGGCTGTGAATGGTCAAAAGGTTACCAGTCATGACTTCCTGGTTGAGTTCTTCTTTGGTTTTTTTTTTAAATAAAAACAGGTTTTGAGCTTTTAGGAATATTTTTCCATGTGCAAAGCACCTAATAATTATTTTCATTGTTTGGTCTATTCTTTAAATAAAATTAAAATTATCAGTCAATCAAAATTGCTTGCCCATCCCCTAGGTTTGATTCTGAAAGATTCAACTCTCCATGTGGTCTCTTAAACCACAGCAAGCTACCAGAGTTTAGAGCTGGCTGCTCACAGTACCACAGCAATCAATTCCCACTGCATCTAACCATGGTTGTTTTGTAACACACCATGACATGAGCACATTCCTTCCTTATAAAATAATTGACTTCTCTATATCTCCAATGAGGTTTCATCTTCCCAGCCTGACCCAGTCTGACAAATGCACTGGATCTATTTAAAACAGCAGGTCCAGGGTAGCTACGCAAAGCACCGCAATTAAGTGGGAGCAGCCTGATTAAAATGTTGTCCTTAATTATGTGTGATGACAAAGAAAAACCTTTTTTATAGATTCTCTTTGTGACAGGGCCTAGACTGCCTTGCCAAAGCCCTAATGCTAGACAGCAGGAAACTTGGCCCAAAACCAAAAACTCAGCAGACACTTCCCTTAGACAGCACTTGGTGCAGAGAGCAATCTGTCCTTCCCCATGTATATTTTAGGCAGACAGGCTGAAAGTCAACACAAGCTTGAATAAATCTGGGGACTGGTGTGGAAACTCATGTTATCTTCAGACGAGCCTAACCCCCAGGTCAGCAGGAGTCTAGAGTATGGGGTCAGAGTGGGACTAATGCTTGTAAGTATAGACCCCATTAAAATTACAGCATTGTTTACATCAATCTGCTTCATTCATGAAATGATGATGCTGCCAAACTTTCCTGGGTTTTTTATGAGAAATGGGCAAGGCAAATTGGGCGATAGTCCAAAGGCCCCTGAGGCACAAGTTAGTTTTGATAGATTAGAAACAAGATGAATCTCCATGGGATGGTATTAAAGCATCTTTTATTATGTGCAAAGCAGCCTTTTAACTTCCCAGGAGACAGCCCTATCTCTCCACACTAGTCCAAGCAAAAAGCTTTCAGCATTAATAACACCTGGAGAACCCCACTGGTCTGACAGCTCAAGGGGAACAGCTTGGCAAAGCTGTCTGACCTCCTAAAAAAGCCCATTTTGGTCAAATTTTGCTGTGCTCCAGACAAAACTACCTCCTTCCAAAAGCTGTAGAAGCTTCGAACACAAGATGCTTCACAGCTTTAGGGCTTTGATTTTTTTATGTATTTCCTGATACCTTTATCCATACATCAGTTGCATTGTCTGAAATGTCTGACAGACCAAGATCTCTCATTTTTTTCCCAATAAGTTAATAGCATTTAGTTGCTGTAAGGTGGATTATCTTAATACCATGGTGTTTGCTGGACTTGCTGAGATATAGATATGTGATATAGACATATATGTGATATGGACAAGCAATTTTAGTATATAACCTTTATCCCAAAAGTATTGTCCAGAAATATCTACATGTAAATTCCCAAAACTATTTTTGGTCATCCCAAAATATTTAATTTTTTTTTGCAAACATGGATATAATGTAGTTAATACATGAAAGAAAAGTACTTTTCAACTTTTTTTCAAGTGAAAAAATGTTGCTCTATTGATTTTTTTCAGGTGTTACAAATTTATTTTTAACAAAAGATACACAATGTATGTGTGTCTTTCACCAAAAGTTGTTCCAGCATAAATACTTTTTCTTGTTCTGATGAAAACACAGCAAATTTCCAGCCAGTTCTAGTATGCATTTCTAATTAATTGTCTCAAAAAGCACCCTTTCTACACAGACTTTGAAGAATGGCAATGAACTTAAACAAAGAACCTAGAAGAGAAATCTCTGAGAAGAGATTGCTAAATGTCATTATTTCAAGCAGGAGAGAAGTTGAATATACATGATAAACTGTATGAACGATAAAAGTGTCAGGGAACAGAAACAGGGAAATATAGCTCTCCTTGGCTTATAATATAAAAATCCTCAACCAAACAAATGACAATTCAGTGAAACAAATTCAAAGCCAGCAAAAGGAAATATTACTCAATTTAACTGCATTTTTTCATAGTGTAATTTGCTGCCAGACAATGTCACTGAGGGAGAGAACTCAGAAACAGAATGACATTTAGGGAGATAACACTAATACTTAAATCCATCATGAGCATTGATAACATATTTTTTGAAAGGAACATCCACCCTGAAAGAAAGAAGGTTAAAGAACCCTAACTGCTAAGGAGAAGTAGGAGAAGTAGATCCTGGAGTGTCCCTAGCTGTTGCTGGGGTCACAAAGCTTGGGTTCAACAGGTCTGCTTCAGTCAGGGAGCTGCAATACCCTTGGATGCATAAAGACGACAACAGTCAAAAAGCAGCAACAAAACATTGCACATCTCTATGAACATGGCATTTCTATGTATGGGTACTGCTATTACTGCCAAATTTGAAAATCCTTCTTCATTCTGAGCCAGAATGAAAAAAAAAAAACCCACTGAATATTTTATTCCAAACACTCAGAAAAAAAAATGTCCTTTTTGGGGAAAAAAGATCTCATATGTATTTATTCTTCTGTTACTTTTATTAGTTTTACATCATTTCTTGAGACCTAGCCATTCCAGTCTTCACTGGGAATCATGTTAAAATATTTTAAACAATAGCTGCTCATCCAATTTATGAGTTCTTCTTTGTTCTGAGTGCTAGGATACACTAACACTGGTAGGAGACATAATCCAGAAATGACAGGATGTTTCTGTCATTGTAAAGTAGCAGCTGCCCCTATTTATTAAAGAAAAAAAAATTAAATAATGGTTATTACAGCAGGTATTATAACATAACTATCACATCCTGTGCTGTCTCTTATGTCATATGTCATCTCACTTGATAAACACACTGTGTGCCTGTGCCTTTGTTACACACGTCCTTCTTTTTCATCCCAAAACACAACTGCCACAACTCCTCTACAATAGGTTACGGCATGCACAGAAATGTCAACAAATAACTAAAACCAGAGAAAAGTAAATAAACATTTTTTAAATGTTAAAAAAGTTATAAATATTGATGAGAACAGTCATCATCATTACAGATTATTGTGGAAAAAATATTTACTCAGTCGCTTCAGCAAAAATGTCCCAAGCAGCTCTAGTCAATATATGTTTGGGCAATCAAGCCAGCTAATTGTAGCATATATTTACAAAGACTAATAACTCTGAAGAACCCAGGAGACTACTGGAAGAAGTTAAGAACCAGTTTGGCTTTTAGCCTTGCTCTAAGATTTCTGTTTGTATTGAAGAGTGCCTGGTCTTCCCTAACCAGGAAATCCCTGGTTCATCTGCTGCGCAGACATGAGAGGAAATGCAGGTTTTTCTCCATCAGGAATAGTACTTGTATAAGACCAGCCCTTATGCACAAGTCAGAAGACTTCTACCCGCCCAGTTTTGCCTGAACCACTCCAGTCTAATGCATTGCAGGTTAGAGGAGCTCCAGCCCGCAGTTTCTTGTAATTCAGCTTGTACTTGGCAGGAATCTTGCATGTTTTCCCTATATAGATTGGATCCTTGCCTGTCTCCAGTTTAAAACTTTGCTAAACCAATCTCTCAGGAAATCTATTTCTCTCTGTGCCCTGGGATTACATGAATAGCAGGCTCTCATGACACTTCCTAGTGTTTCATCTTCACCTCAGATCTTTTCTGTAGCTCAGCTCTTGGGACCGATCTCTGGCCAGCCGCTGGAGGAGCTGCACAGTCTTAGCTGCCAGCTGCGATCCCTTCGACACTGCTGTCTCTTGGCCTGCACATCCCAGTGCTGAGAAGGGGAGTGTCCTGCATCTGTACCTGTCCCTGGGAGTGCCCCTGTTGTGCTGTGCCTGGGATTCCCTTCAGCTTCCCTTGGTCAGCTTTTTCTTGTTTCCAGCAGGGACACAGACGGGGAAGTTTCTGGGACTAGCTGAGGGAAGCTCTTCTCCATGCTGAATAATTTGTTGTCATAAATTAGGAACTTACCAGCCTTCACATTTCTTTCTCCATGAACTTCCAGCATGTTTACTGTATCTTCTTCCTCCTCAGCTTAGATTCCAATGTTTCCTTCCAATGAATGCTGCAAATTGAACTGGGTGTTTAATGTCCATTCTCCCTTTCTTTCTTCACTGCAAATTTCCTGTTTATTCCTAGTTTGTGTCTTGCTTTTCAGTCCTCCATGAACACTTCACCTCTTGAAACAATTTGGGATATTGCAAACTGATCACCAGTTGCAATTAGGAACAGGGAAGTGCTTCCAAACTTTTCCACCTAAGGCTCTCTCTTCGCAAGTATGATCCCGCTGACATTCCGACTTCCATGCTCACAACAGATAAATTAGGAACTAAAGAGAAAAAGGAGTGAGAAAAAGGTGTTACAAGAGAAAATCCACCAAGTCCCAGGCATTCAGAGAAGAGAGGCTCAGGAACTTGCAGTTTCACCCTCTGAGAAACAAGAAAGTCTCAAGTCATTCCTACTATTTGGCTTATACCTGTATTTGGCTGGAGCATATAATTCAGGAAATCATTCCAATTGGCTTTGAGGATATTAAGGGAGAGGGAATTCCCTGCTTTCTTTACCATTTTTTTTATAGTGCTTTACCATTGTCTCTATCACAATTCAGCAGGTGAGGAACAGAGGGATCTGAGTGCTCATTTTGGAACCTACAAGATACCCTGTGCTGTCATGTCGTGTGTCTTTCAGCTGTGACTGTGTGAGTTCAGCCCCCAGAGTGTGGCTCCAAGTTACTCATTCTCAGCCCTCTAGCTTGGATGTTAACTCTCTGCCATCAATCATGTTCAGAGATATTTGGGCTTTTTGTTTTCCATTAGATTAGACAAGTGTCACTGACTACATTCTGGCAGACAAAGCTCTCCAGAAAAGAGGTTTGAAAAGCCTCACAGTGTGCTATCCAAATTATCCTAATTACCTAATTATCCTTATCACAGCAACTAATTAGGCTGGCTATAAAGTTAAACCCATAAACAGACCACAGGCTATAAAAGCCTG
The DNA here is from genome assembly GCF_015832195.1 of Motacilla alba alba. Lineage (NCBI taxonomy): Eukaryota > Metazoa > Chordata > Aves > Passeriformes > Motacillidae > Motacilla > Motacilla alba. Next base: position 18,815,230 of record NC_052021.1, read on the forward strand.
CAGGCAAGAGAGCTGTTGAAAGGGGACTCAGAAGAACAAGTGGGTGTAGGAATGCTTTTATTTAAAGGTTTGGTCAAGGACAAGTGCCTGCAGAAAATAACCAGTAGTCTCTCAGCCTGCTAAGAGCACTGACAGGCTACAAAATCTGCATGAGTGTCAGCAAGGCCACCACTAACAATTGCCCAATTTTAACACGTTGCAGAAAAACAGAAATGTATTTTTGCCCAAAACAGTCTCTTCAGAGCAGGCACAAAATGAATCACAATGTTCTTCCTGAGTCTCCTTTTCCATAAAGCAAAAGCTGACTGAGCACTGTAATACAGGAACATGTTCCTCAAGTCTCTTGGACAGAGCAAGGATGTAAATAAATGATCAGGGGCCTAGGTTCCATTGTGCATCGTTCTTGAAGGTCATTCCAATTTCCCTGTACTTAATCAAAGCCTTTTTTTTTTCCAAGGTGTGAAGAGCGTCCAAAAGAGTTTCCTGTCTTCCAAGATGAAAATTTTTGCAGCAAGGTGAAAATCAGTGGCATTATTTATTGCTCACTCCTGGCTCTCAGCAACACTCAGTTTGGCTGTTGGGGAGGCCTCATGTAAACACTTTGTCAAAGTGCAGTGTCTGTCCCTTTTAGCAGTCACTTGGGAAGGGAAAGGGAGTCTGACACTGTGCCTGCTGCTCTCCCTTGCTTGGAAGAATTCGTTCCTTGTAAATAAAAGCCTATGCTTTTTCCTGCTGAGGTATTTCCCTATTGTCTGCTATTTGATTTCCTGTAAATGGACTTCCACCGCTGTTGGAACATTTAAATAGAAACCAGAAATAGCTCTGAGCAGAGCTGCATACACACAGTTTAATGGCAACCCACCAAAATAATCTTTTTTTCATGAAATTACCAGAGTTGATTTTTTCCTCTCAAAGACCTTTGCTGAGTTGTTATAGTATGTATACTCTTTTGTATTTCCTACCAGAGATAAATCAGAGCGTGTAACCAGAACCAGGCAGGAACAGCAGCAGCATCACAGGCAGCAAACAGCTTGCAAGCAAGGCAGGATGCTCGTTTGGAAGTGATGGAGAGAAGTGTGTTCCCACCTGAATGACTGCCCCAGGATGCTGCCTCGAGCTTCCTCACCCCAGCATTGGAGCTGCCCAGGAGCAGACCCCCTCCTAAGTAGGGTCTGCTAGGAGCATAGCCCTGCATCTTTATTACAGTAGAGTGGTTTCCTTCTGACACAATCAGAAATCCTGGTTGGAGCATCTTGCTGCTTCTTAGCAGAATTTATGATGTCTCTTTATTCCTGATTCTTGTGTTTTTCCACACGTGCAGGTTTCCCAGCTGGCACACACATTTCAAAGAGCAATTACACAGTAGCATTTTTGATAGTCGTGGCCGCAGGCTCAGAAGTGAGGCGTCTCTGCTCTTGTAACCTTAATAGCCAAATATTGAGTAATAGCTCCAGAACTTGTAAGAATCAGAAAATATGGTCTGTTTGGAAGTAATAAAATGCACATTGCCATGGGCCTCCCAGTTCATGCACCTGCTGGCACAGACACAGCCAGTAAAAGGAAGCTTGTAATAACATAAAAGCTTGGAATTCAGAGGACTTAAAGCTGAACAAATCATTGGAGTGGGAGGTTTGCATTGCAGAAAAATGAGCTTAAAAGGCCTAGAAAGCCACAAATGCTGATTGTTTCTAGATTCTGCTCCATTTTACTAACTTAATGTGAATTGACTGAGGTTACAAGGTTAAGCTCTGCAATGTTTACCACTTTTCTAACTAAATAGAGGGGAACATAAGCAGAATGCATTGGGTTTCAAGGCTGCAGCACCATTTCCGTGCCTCTTCTTGGGAGGTACTCGAAGTTCAAAATATCCTGTGGGAGTGCAAGGAGCTCAGCACCCTCCACAGTACAGAGCAAGATTGCTCCTAGAAGATTTTGGCTGCTGGAGGCTTGGAAGTTTTTCTTGCACCAACACAGATAGTTGAACAGATAAATTTTCTACTGCTCCTGTCAATTGAAACTCTGGAACCTGCTACAGATAAAGCACATTTTGGTCAGCATCTTTCCTGAAAATATTAGCACAGATTAAAATTTTCCAAGTTTCTATTTTTGACCAAGATCAAGAGGGTTGAGGGATGGTTTGGGAGGGTAGAGAAGTTGGCTGGATGTAAGTCAGATAGAAATTGAGCAAAGTGTAGCTCTCTTATCATCATAGCATCATAAAATTGTTTAGGTTGGAAAAGACTTTCATCGACCTGATACTGCTAAGTTCACCACTGAACCATGTCCTTTAGCGCCACACCTACACATCTTTCCAGCACCTCCAGAGATGGTGACTCAGCCACTTTGTTTGGCATCTTCAGCCTCTGCTGGACTCCAGGTGCGTGAGCAGTGACTGCTGAAGATTTTCTCTGATTGTACTCCCTGATAGTTCCCAGAGCAGGGAAAGGGAAACGATGCTCAGCCCTGTCAGGATGTTCAGTGGAGGTAAGTAATCATACAAGCTGTCTTTCCTTGTGCTGAGCAAGAAGGGGAGGCTCTGCCTTGAAATCTTGTTCACACAGTGGCCATGGGCCTGTACTTCTGCAAGATTTATTCTAGCTCATTTCCCAGTATAATTGCTTTTGAAGCAGCCTACTTAGGCCAAAGAATTTGAGCTCTTTTTTTAACATGAAACTCCAGTTTGTTTGAGGGATTGTTGTATCCCTGCAAGCCCTTAATCACATTATCCTCAGTTTCCATTCCCAGGTCTGCCCCAGGCCCTAGCAGCTTTGAAGACAATTTCCCCAGCCACATGCCTAGAGAGAAGTCTGATTATTAAAATCAGCTTCTTGCTATAAGAGAGGCCTGAGGACCCTCCTGAGCAAACAACCCCAGGAAGCAGGACTAAGGATGTCACTGGGGCTAAGGTGGAGCAACAGTGTTATGAGGAAAGCTAGTGCCTCTCTGGCTAAATCTCCACCAGTGCTGTGCTTTTCATAAAATAAAATTATCTGTCAAATTTGATCAAAAAATAAAAATAGGAAAAAAATTTATAAGATCCAGCAGCTTAATTTTATAATTTTCCACAAAAAGCTAAATTTTATTTTCAAGAGCACTATAGTTTGTTTCCATTGAAAATGGGGGAAACAGAACCTTGAATTTAAACTTGATTCCAGGGACCATTTCAAATGACACACAGTGAAATCAACAAGGTAAAATTTTTTATATTACTTTTTTACTATATTTAAAGTTTTCAATTGTGAAGTTAAAAAAAAAAAAAAAAAAAAAAAAAAAAGTGGTTGTTACAGTTCTGGCCCTGAGTACATCATTCCATAGCTGCATTTACCAGTCTTTCTGTCTATCCCTTATTTCTACAGTGGTTTCAAATGTGTTAAATCCATTTAACTACTTTTGGTTTTCCCCTGAACATATTTGTGAAATACACAGGTGGATTTAGAGCACTTAAAACCACAAGCAATTAAAGCTTTGCTCCAGGGCCAGACTGCTCCAAGGACACTCAAAGGAAAGCATTTGGAGAGCAATAAATACACACAGCACACATTTTTAGCAAGGGACTGAGGGATGATTCAGGGTCAGTAGTTAGGGCACAGCATCTGGATCCAACCCTTTCCTCCTGACACAGACTGCCTGCAAACACCCTGCCTGAGAGAGCAAGTGTGGCCCTGCTGAACACTTCCCATTCCCTTTTGGGGACTGATCTATTTTTAAATTTCAACCTTCACCCTGAGTAACTTTGGAAATACAGTCTTACCCTTTGAGGAACTGAGGTGAACTAAAAAGAATATGAACGAAAATATTTCAGTATCACATCACAGTTTGAAGCAGTTAGGTGCATATCTCACTGATATTTTCCAAAATAGTTCTATTTTTGGAGTAAAACTCTTCTCTCTGTAAGATCTAACAATTACCCAAACTATCCATACAAACTTGGTGATCTGCAGTATTTTGGAAAAAAATCACTATTAAAAGAGTGGGCCTGTCTGAGTGGTAATTTCAGCATAGCTGCCACCCTTTAATGAAATCTGCATTTGCAGATCAAAATGTCAGATGTGATGAGGAGAAATCTGAGCATAAGCAGAAAGGGCCTCTGTCCAAAAAGCTGCCAGTTGAACTCAGAACTTCCTCAGCTCTGCCTCTGTTTTAACCTGGGTCATTGAGCCCTTTCCTGTGGTTTGAAATCCCCTCAGGAAGATGTTGGGCTGCCATTGGAAATGGCTCTGACCTTCAGTTTCCTTTTTATGGGGTTTTCAGCTTGGGCAAGAGGAGCAGGGTGAGTTTTCTGGGGAGCTGACTCCCTGCTCTGGTCGTGGAGGTGACACAGGTGACCCTGTGCTTGCTGCTGCCAGCTGGGGCTGTGCCCAGCCAGAGCCTGTCCTGCTGGGGCTGTGCCCAGCACAGCCTTACCTGTCACACACTGGGCATTTGTGACTTCAGTGTGACCAATTTCCGTCTTGCAAAGAAGAAAGTTTTGCAACCAGCGGCAGAGCAGCAAAGAAAGCTTCAGAAAGGAAATGCTTGAAAAACTCCAATGGCCAATTAATTCTGTGTGTGAAACTCCAGCCTTGGCTGACCACAAATCCGATTTGTATTTTCACAGGATCTGGGCCATTTCACGCAGTCCTGACCTCTGGGTGCCAATATTGCTGAGCAGGGATATACAACATGACTTAAGTGTGTTGCAATAAAATGTTTATTAATGTCAAACAGAAATTACCCAGGGTATGGCAAACTTTTACCCTGGAAAGACATAAATGTAGTGCAACAAGTTGTTTGGGTTTGTTTTTTTTTTTTATCATTATACTTATTCATAATTTTTCACAGCTAAGTTAGCTTTGATGACTAGGTGGACAAATTATATTAGCAGCATAATGCCCAAATATATTACACACCCAGTGTTGCTTTAATAAGGGTCCAAGTCAGGAACGAGGGAACTCATTTTTAGGTTACCACTTTTCAAAGCTTTTGGCCTCTGTTAAAAAATAACATGCCAAGCAATATGGTTCAACAACAACTTTGGGAACAGCTTGAACAGAGTCTCTCAGAGAAGTTAGTGGGACTCCACACCAAGCAGGTTAAATGCATAAATAAATGAACATTGAAGGGTGAGACCAGGTTGCATGACCAAAATTAAGTGCCTTGGAAATCCTGTGTCTATGAAATGCTCAAAGCCATTTTCTGCCTGGGGGTGTGCAGAGGGAAGTTGATCTGTGCTGACTGGAGACACAGGGATGTTTTATACTGGACAGGCTGATGAAAGCCCAGAGAAGAAATAAGCGTCTTGTTTCACATATGTTTTCCTTTAATTATTGCAATGCAAGATTTGGCGTTTCAAGGCAACTTCTAGGGTAAAGATTAGGAGATATTGTGCATAATAGGACTTATTCCTTGAATGGAATCCAATAGTCCCAAACTAATTTCCAGTCCTTAGAGTGAGGTATTTCTCCTGGGGATGACAATATCTGTGGTTTCAATCTCTCACATCCTACCCAACTGTTTCCTCATTACTGTCTCAGGTTTCTTTGTCACCACACAGTTTATTCAGGCTCAGATTTAATCAGTAGCAAAACATTCATCAACATGAATCCATGCCATTTTTTTTCTTAAAAATACCTCCAAGCTTGCTAAATATTTGTCAAGTAAACATTTCCTAGACACAGAGAGCACCACTCCTCACTTCCTTCTCCTTTAGGTATATTGCAGTCTTGGGATTCTTCCCTAGGATTACAGTCATTGGTATTTTACTCCAACACACAGATTTCATAGAAAGTCATCATGACTCAAGGCTATAAGTTCACAAGTCTGGACATGGAAAGCCCTTCTGTGGTTAACTAATATTTTCTTTCAATATTAGGGTATTTTCTGTTCAAAATTAAGATGAAAGTTCTCACTTGGCAAAATATTTATCTTGTGCTGTGATTTATCAAAGAGAAAAAATTATTATATAATGATTATACGATTTTCAGCTCCACGGTAAATGGATACTCCTACTTTAACTCTCACAGTGATTCACGAACATAAATTAATTAAGATTTACACGAGTTCTGTGAGATAAGGAAATACTATTCTCCATCTCATAGTGTAAGAAACCAAGTCACAGCTGCTGCCAAGATCACACACAGTTGGTGCCACACGTTCCGTGACTGCTGGCACCTAACCTGTTTCACTTCCAGCTCATTCTAGTGCTGATTATTGTGTTTGTGCCATCAAATTGCTTTTAAATTAGCTGCTTGTTCATCATCAAAAAGTGATGTTTCCAAGCAATTGCAGTGATGTCCATTCCACTCCTTCCTCCATTCTTCTCCCCAGGTTTCTGAGGATTGCTGGGTCTAACAGTGTCATACAACCACAGTACCTTATGCCTGTTTAGGGTGAAAGCACACAGGAAATGTCACCCCAAGCTGTCAGTTTCCATGAGGAGTTCAAACATCTGGGGTTTGGGAAAATGTGGGAGCTTCAACTGAGTTTTCTGTACAGAGCAACAGCTGTGGTCTCTATATTGCACATTGTGGTTACACTCCTAAAATATCTCCAGTATTTTCACACAACACGGATGCCCTTCTGCTCAGGGAAGATTATGTTCAGTTAAAGGCTTCAGGCTCTGACAAATGAGAAAATCTAGAAAATCCCAGTGAAGTGGTTTAAGATACTTTTGCCCATGGCTTTCTGCACTACCTCTGCCCAGGGGTTTGACCCTAGACAGCAGCACCAGGGTGTGCCTGTGCCACAGCTGCTCCAGGAGCTGGGCTGATGCCTCAGTTTAAGCCCCAAAGCAAGTGGATTTATGCTACAGCTGAGAATCAGAAGCACTGAAGCGTGGGTTTGCTGCCTTTGGCCAATTCTCCAAAAACCAATGGCTTAGACCTCTTCTGCTCCTTGGCTTTATAGACCCTCAGTGCCAAAATTTCCCCTTCTCAACAAAGCATAAATTCCCAAAACCTGGTCCACTGGCAGCAGTTTCTCACAGAGGTGGATCCTAAAATTAGAGGCTGTTCTCTTGAATCCCAGAAGAGGCAAGACTTGCTAGTAGAACATTTCACACCAAGAAGTTCACATTCCAAATATCAAGTTATATTTACTCTTCTTATAGAGAAGAGGTCTCCTCCTCATCCCTTCCACTTATAAACTTGAAAGGGAATTGAGCAAGAGCTAGGACCTCTGGATTTGAATTCCTCTCCAGCTTGGGGAGCCTCGAGCTTGGAGCATCCTCTAGCCCAGGGTGCACTTGGTGCACCAGGCCAGGGATGGAGCAATCGTAGGAGCAGGCAGGGAAAAGCAGAAGCTGAGCCCTGATCCAGGAGCAGTTTAGAAGCCTGTTTTGTGCAGGTGATCAGTGTTAGTGACTCTAATCAGAAACATTTTGCCAGTCTCTGCAGTGAAGTGCACAGGAGACCAGTGCTGCCATCTGAACTCCTCCTGCTGCTTTACATCCACTCCTATTATTAGCTGAGCCCTGATGTTCACACCTGCCAGAGCTGCAGATCCAGCTGTGCATTAACAAAGCCAGCAGGAGCCCTTCTGCTTCACTCCCACTCTGTCCTGCCCCCCAGTGCCCTGGGATGAGAGCAGGAGCAGGACAGGAGGAGAAAGGCAAAGCACCCAGAGGCCAACAGCCTAAGCAAGGGCAAAGACCAAGGTAAGGCTGGCCTGGCTCTGACTGCATCACTCTCTGTCTCCCTGTGGGTTGCATTGGAGCAGATCAGAGTTTGGAGCGGTCCATGGGCTCCTCCTTCATGCCACAGCTGCACTGCAGCGACCAGAGCCAGTGTCACTCAAGTGGAGTGACTGTGCTGACATAATGTCCCTCAGCAGTGGTCCCAGTGCCCGAAACTGGTACCAGTCTCAGCTGGGCTGGGCTCACTGCCTCCCTGCAGCTCACTGCAGACAGTCTGCCTCACAGCCATGAATAAACCCCAGGGAGCTGGAGCACCTCACAGCAGCTGCTCAAAAAGCCCTCCCCACTGCCCACCCTGCAGCCTGCCTGCTGCGAGCCAGACAGGCACTGCCCTGCTCTGCTTCTCTCTGGAGGGTGCTGATGGTCCTGTAGGACCAAAGAGCTCAATACAAACAGAGGCACCAGAAACCCCACAGTATTCTCATTTGAAAGTCTTTCCTAGAAAGAGAATTGGAAGCTCTCTACTGGAGCAAGTGTTTTCTTCTTTTTTTTTTTTTTTTTTTTTTTTTTTTTTAATTACAAATAAACTTGGAAAAACATTGAAACATAACAAGGCATAAATGATACTGAAATGGCTGCTTTGTGAAATCCTTTAATGGGAAATTCTTTTACAAACCTTTTAAAATTGGCAAATGTTACTTATATTCCTCCAGGCAACACTTGGGCTATTATTTATAATGGGATGTGTGGTGTCCCAGAGAGACTGTTCTCCTGAACTGCAAAACATTTTGTAGGACCTGTGAAATATGAAATGATTTAAGGAGGAAAGAGGGTTAGCAGTTCTGCTTTGTGTGGTTTCTACTACCTCTAAAGTAGTTTTAGAGGAGAATGTGTTCTGGGCTGTAATTCAAGTAGTGTTACAGATACTGTAACATTAAAAATGGACAAATTAGAGGCACCTGATGAAAAATACTTTACTTTCTCTGTTTGGTGCCTCAAGCACACACACATGATGCTTAGCTTCTCCCAGGTGCTTACATTAAATGCAGCTGAACTTATTAAGGAGGTCTGAAGCGGGGTTTAGACACAAGAGCTGGATGGTCTCACTTTATCTAGCTCTGCAGAGTATCCTTGACACTCAGGATGGCATGAATTAGCAACAATTCAGCAGGCAGGGACCCCTGCAGAGATGAGACTTCTGTTCCATCTGCCTGACTCCTATAAACAGTGCAGGAGAAGCCATGACTGACCCATCTGTGAAAGGCTCTTGGGGTTTTCTGCATACACCTGACCTTTCTGCTCCAGCACAGAAGTAGATTATTTGGGATTTTCACACTGAAATGCAGTCTTAATGCTCCCGTTTGTCTCTGCAGTAGGTGAATGGAAAATGGGACTCCTTTTTAAAGGCCTTAACCCCACTGCAGGCTTCAGAGGATCCACAGCAGGATGGGGGCAGGTTCCTGGTAGGTTGAGAGCAGCCTCAGCACGGCACTGTGTGAGGAGCCCCTCGTAAAGAGACCTGAGCCTCTCCAGAGCAGCTGCATGTGCTTAGTCCTGCTGAGCACCTGTCCCTTGGTGCAGGGAGTGACCCCATGGAGGGGAAGGACACTGTCTGGGTAGGCCAAAGCAATGGGAACAAGTTTTGGAGCTTGATGCCTGTGTGGAGCAGAGAGGCAGCACTGGGGTGACTGAGCTGCCTGGGGATGCACGCGCCCTCTCATGGCAGCCTGACACTTCTGCCCCTGCTCAGGGCATCTCCTATAGGGTGTTTACACTCTTTATTAGGTCTTACACTCACCAAACCATTATGTTCAAAAAACAGCACAGTTATAAAAGTCCTGTTGTTTGGGTTTTTTAATGCCACAGTGGTCTGCTCATAGTGTGATGTGGCAGTGGGAATGCACCAGCACCAGTAGCAGCAGTCCTTTGCTTGTTCTCTTGCAGTGCAAAGGGACTGAGCAAATGGACTTCAAGGACTTCAGTGGATGAATCCAAGAACATACAGCCAAACAGATGAGCAAAGCGCAGCTGAGGATTTATCTTCAGCAGGGCTCAAGTTTAGAGAATAGACAGATCCCAGGTATGTGTTAGGTACCAACACAAGAACTTAAGAACAGAGAGCAGGTAATCCAGACCTGAGGGAGAGGAGGTTTGAATAGGATGGCCACAAAAAACAAATCCACATTCCAGCATGGAAAGCATCTGTGGGGAAAGAGATCTCTGGGGCAAGAGGAGGCAGACTGCTAACAGGAAGAGCAGATTGCAACGTCCCCAGCCGGTGCTGCAGGCTGAGCTCTCCTCTCCCAACTGCAGCTGTGGACCAGGGATGATGTGAAAAACAGCAGACTGACACTGGTTCACAAAGCAGTGAATGAAATCACATCCAGGCTGTCTGTATCCTGCTGGCCACCTCCCTGTGCCAGCACTGGGAGCAAAGCTGTCCTGGTGAACATTTCTGCTGCCCAGGCAGGGAAGGGGTGCACTGGGGGCTCTGGGGTCCTCTGCTCCACTTCCCGGGCACAAAGGAGCAGCCCTTTGGGACACCATCCCAGGAAGTCAGGCAACAAGTGGCCTTCAGTCCTGGTGCAATTCCCACAAGGGGGTTCTTCCCCCACCCTTATTCCCTGTCTGCCACCTCTCACCACCACCACTCTGCTAGGGTATTACGAAACATGAATAAGGTTCATGTGGCAGACTCCAAAGTGCTTTCAGGGTTTTTTGGGTAGAAAGCAAGAGCCTGTGGGGAAGTGGCAATTGCTGTCCCTCTGGATGTAGGCTGACCACTGCTGAGTGCCTCCAGGATCGGTCTGTCCTCTTTCCCTAGGGTGAGACTTGGTGTTCTTTCTCTAGTAAAGACTGAAGGAAATTCACAGAGGTAACACAATCTGAAATTCTTCCCATCTACTTATAATTCCCAATACACTGATTAGCCTTCCTTTATGTTGAAGATTTGTAAGAGAAGGATGCTAAGCAATGTTGAGTATTTTGCCACTATCATGAGCAATGCCCTGGGTTCCGTAGTACTGCTGTGTCAGGCACGGGGACATCTCCAGGAAACATTTTGCAGCATATTTTGCAGCCAAACCACAGTGGTGGTGTTGAAAGACACAAAAAATTTTTCCCTTACTCCATCTGGCCAAGAGACAAAAAGGAGTGAAATTTGCAAATTGCCAAATTAAGCTCAGCCAGAGTCTGTGGCCGTTGTCATTAAGAAAACCCCTGCAATAAATGTTTACAAAAGCATTGCAGAAATAATGGCTCTCTGTAGAACTGGGTTGGGAAATTTCCAGCAGAACAGGTTTCAGGAGAAAAAATGCTGATTTCTTGAGACTGTGGGGTTTGTGGAATTGTATGGGTTTTGACAAACTTTCGATGAACTACAGCAGCAATTGCCAAACTAGGGGCTGGGAGCCTGGTGGAAGTTCAAGCATAAGTGAGGCTTGTGTCTGGATCTGGGGTCATGAGTATAGAAAATACTACACTGTGGGCAGATTTAGTCTTCAAGATCATTTATGCCAAGGCAGCCCCTCTGTGCTCAGTGCCCTTGGCCTGTGGGTCACAGGGCTCCAAGGTTCCCCAGCTACCAGAGCTGTAAGCCCTGGCGTGCTCTCAGGTTTGCCAGAGCCGCCTGGCCCTTGCTCTCAGACAGTGCATAAGGACATACACCTTGCAGATATAACAGCCAGAGAGCAGAGCAAAATATTTTTAATTAACAGTAAAAGGAAAAAATAAACTTAATAAAGCCAGCTTTAAAGGGATGGAAGCTATTCTTAGTCCTTGTTCTAATTCAGAGTATAGTTTTTATATGAAAATAAAAACACAGAAATAAAATATTCATACAGGTTAGAAGGAACCACTTCCACTTGTCCATTTGAAATAGTGGGAGTTTTCCCTACAATGCTTTTTTTCTGACAAAATCATCTTTTCAAAGACTTTTTAAAAGCAACATTTAAAAATAAAATTAAATGCTTGATTTGGGGCTATGACAGAATTTTGAGACAACTTCAAACAAAAACAGCTGCAGACTGGTAAGTCCATTTCTCCAAGTGCCTTTCTCTGACAGCAGCTCCAGCATAGCCTGCACACCTGGTCACAGAGCAGGAGGTGTGGGGGCCCAATCAGCTCTGCTCTACCCCAGGACCATGCCATCACCTCACTGGCATCCTGCTGCACTGCTGCCCACCTGGCAGAGACCCAGCTGGGCTATGGGTACCTGTGCAGTTTAAACCACACCAGGAAATGTTCCCTCCATCACTCGGTCCCAGGGAAGAGATGGGGATGAGTTGATACTCCAGCTTGCAGGGTGATCAATGCTGTTAGCATTTCAAAGGAATCACTGAAAAAAACAATATTCAGTCTTTAAAGAACTTTTGCTGATTACAGGCTTTAGCATGCCCAGAGACACTGGCAGAAATCTGTGAAGCACGTGTGCTCACACTCTGTAAGCAGAGGTGCTTTATTCTACCATGCAGCCCAGCCTCCCAGCACTCTCACTGGTGTATTAGAAAGTATTTATATGAAAAAATAATCGTTTATATCTACAGGGAGAATTTTCATCCTGAAGTACAAAAACTGAGCTATAAAAGAATGACCTATTGCAATCTCACATTCCTCAGCATGGTGATTAGGTTTTTAGTGAGTCTGTGCTCTATTAACCCCTGGGGAGCAGTTCATGGACTCATTTGTGTTACTAGCTGATAAATACCACGCTTGGCATCCAGCAGGAGGAGAAGGGGAAGGGAAGGAGGTTACCTCAGGAGGGTACCTGACCCCACCAGGGTCATGCAGGAGCCCAGACCTGGCTCTGCTAGGTTTTGCTCATTTACTGACATTATTTTTATTGTTCTTTCCACCACTGCCTTTCTTAGTCAAACTGACCCCTCCCAACAGGGTACGGCAGTAAGGATTTGCATAAATCCAGCTCACCGTATCACATTTCTGTTGTCCAGAAAACTATTTGCTGGGGAAACAAACTACTCAGACACGAGTTGCTCAGTTTGAAGGCAGGTCTCATCTAATTCTAAATCTTCCCTAAGCCTTCCTCAACTTTTACATCCTAAAAAGGGCTGCCTACCACACTTGGGGATGGTGTGACTCCCTTGCCCACATGTCCTCTCTTGCCCAGGACCTGCATGTTATTCACAAGCACCAACTTGTCACATCAAGCCTCTGGCAGAGCTGAGCCCCAAATATCTCTGGACTTACTCCTGCCTCAGGACCTGAGCCCTGCTCCTGCCCTGCTGGAATACCTGCTGAGGGAGCTGTGAGATGGGGCAGGGAGGGATGGGGAGCACAGCTCACCTTGGATGAAGGCAATGGCACAGAGCTGGAGCTGGAACAGCTGGCCCATGACTGCATGTGTTTGCTGTGCCCAGTTTCCTCAGCTCTAATAGTTCTTCCTGATTAAAAAGCACCTACCAAAGGATGCAGCTGAGCTCTGCAATAGGAGATTTGTGTGAATTCCCTTTTGCCCCTCAGTTCACAATATGGGCTTTCATAAAAGGACTGTGTCCTTTAATTGTGAAACCTGAGACCCTGCTAATGCACAGAGGAATAAAATCTCTTTGGAAACAACCAATCACCTTGCATGTCATGAAGTGCAAAGAGAACTTTTATGCATGGGCTTCTCAATCACTTTATTAAATATTTTAACAGAAAAAAATATATTTTATTGTAAGTAAAAAGATTGCTCAACCCTTTCTGCTCAAATGATCCAAAGAATCAGCTGCTAGTGAAATTGATTTTTTTTCTTTCAGCTAAATAAGGAATAGCCCACAAAATTTTTCTTTAGTGGGCCCATAAATAATGCTCAGCTAGAGGAGGTAAAATGGTGGAGCTGATCTTCTTCTTCTCTTCTCAGTCAAAGAAATATCAGAGGAATGTGACTGCCAAAAATATTTTACTAAGCTTTCAGTGACCTCATTGTGCCTTTAAAAAAAGCAGCAAGAGGAGAAGTTATGCTTCTAATTTCTTAATCATGAACTAAATCAAAATTTAACAGATGTTACAGTAAATCTTTGAGAGCAGGCACCATCATTTGGTATCCATTTAGTAGTTGTTTATATTGGTGGTCTTACATTAAGCTTAACAAGGTCCCACTGCTCAGTGTTCTCCAGAATCAAAGTGAAAGGTTTTGTTGTCAGGAACTTACAGTGCAAATCAAAAATATTTTATAAATTGAATTTCTGTGCTGTTCTTATTGAAATGTTAAGTGAATGCAATGGTCTTTGCTTATTCACAAGTGATTTCATCAGCAGTTCTCAGCATGTCTTACATATTTTTGCATGGGATCCTAGGGCATGGCAGAGGTAGAGTTAAATTTTCTCTTCCTCTGACTTTTCATGATGTGAAGCAATCACTTTACCTCATGGTCCATTAAGAGGAAAATGGGCAACAATGCCCACCTCAGAAAAGGTTTTGTGAGAAGAAGTACAAGAAAGATCCTGAGGTCTCAACACAGTGATGCTGAGTCACAAAGTTCCAGATGTCACAATTCACCCTTCTCCCAGGGGTGTCAGGTGGGGGAGAGCCCAGCCTGCAATGCTTACATGCAAACCATCCGAAGAGCCAAGCTTTTAAAATGCCATTTTCCAGGGCATATTCCATAGAGACCTTGTGAAACTAGAGCCTGGTAGGCTTTTTATTCTACAGGTTGGTTTTTCATCCATGAAGATTAGCCGATAAGTTAAACTGTTCTGCAGGCAGAAGTGCTGATGGCTGGTTTCTGGTGACTGCCTTGGCTGGCTCTGCAGAAGCATCAGGGGCTAACAAAGAGTGTGGCTGGCAACCCAATCCTCCCCTCGGGAAGGCTCTAACAAGATTCCTCTCCTTCCCTTTCTTGTTCAGTGTGCAATGATTGTACAAACTTAATAACTTTGAGACTTCGTCCCTTCTAAGGATGAAGTTTGAAAGCCTGCTAAGAAGTTTGACAGTCATGTGGGAGGGATGGAGAGGCAGATGTGTAGGTATGGTGATCCTGGAAACCCAGCTTCCTTGGGAACTGAGGTGAGAAATGCAAACTGCCGCTCTCAGTGCTATGCTGATTCTGGCAGCTGACGTTTAAGAAAAACAATGCCACCAGACTTGAGCACTGGCAGCTCTGCAGTAACCTGTCCAAAATCCTCATCCTTCTATTTTTCTTCTGTACCACTGGTGTTAAGAGACATCTCAGTCATCTGGGTGCCAAATTTGTGACAATTGAAATCTGGTCAAGCCTTGAATACTGAGCACAGGGACCACACAACTGGTGTGTCCTCCCCCCCAGAACACCACCCTAGGTGTTTGCAGCACCAGCTCCAGCTCCTGCCCTGCAGCCCTGACCCTGGCAGGCTCGTGGGCTCCTGGATCTGCTGGGTACCAGGACACAGAGAGCAGCAGCTGCACTGCCCAGCAGCACACATGCCTCTTCCAAACAGTGCTGATACCTTTCAAAAACTGTCTAGTGCAGAGGGAGCTCCTGGAAATGCTGTGTGCTTGCTGCCCTTCCAACACCCAGCTGGTCATTCCACAGTGCCACAAGGATGCACTGCACACAGTGCCACTGTCACTGTCCTTTCATGACCAGGAACACACAAACCATCCTGGTCACAGTCGAGGTCACAGCATTCACAGGGAAAGAGGAGACAGCAGGGATGGGGAACGGTAAGAGAATGAGAAACAATGGAGAGAAAATGGTTTCAGGAATAACTACGATCTGTGACACATTGATTAGTGATACTGAATAAAAAACCACATGTTCCACTGCACAGAAAAAAATCATTGAATCAATGCAAAAGAATTGCAATATCCCATAAAATTACTCTTTTAGGGATCTGGACTGAACCAAGATACTTCTGGCAATCTCTTCATCATTAAAGTGTTTCCTAAGTTAAACTCTGTGTGTCCTCTTTATGTGCTTCCCACTGCTGAGTGATTTCATTCTAAGAGCAGCAAATTGATATGCTGGAATAATTATATGAATGGATTCCTTCCCAGACTTGCTAATACAGCCTGAAACTGAAGAATGCACAACACCAAGCCACAAGGTCAGGAATATCTGTCCAAAACTATAGCTATGCTTGGACGATGGTTTATGGTTTTGGATAACAATAGTTTGGACAGCAGAACTGAGGAGGCTGAATAGCTAGTTCTTTGGATCTGCCAGCAAGGTTTAAACCCTTCTGCAAGAGCAAAAGGCACTGCAACAGGGTTAAGAGCAATTATACCACATTTAAAAGCTTTGGAGGATACCACTTCAGTACCACTATGGCAAAAAAAAAAATCTTTCTGCACAGAAGCCTCACAGAAATGAGCAGATTTTTTTTTCTAACAAATTCCCCTCAAAACACAGCAAAAGTAATCAAATTTCTTGAGAGAAAAGGCAAAAAATTTTGCCCTAATCAGCTGAAAATTTTGTCCTGATCAGCTGATAATTTTATTCCATTTGTAGCTCTATTTTTTCCCCTGAAACTTTAGAAGAATAAAGAAAAGGTGTAGGAAGGGAAAAATAAACACCCTCACTGGCTCCTTTTCTGAGCCTTAGTGGGGGTGTTCACCATCATAACAAACTAGGCAACCTGGGGGTAAAAGGTGACCATGGCAGTCCAGAGACACTGTGCCCAGGTCAGCTCTTTGCACCTTGCACAGGTGAGTTAGAGTCCTGTGGTCTCATTCTGTCACCAGCAGAGGCAATGCTGCCTGCTTGTGGGATATAAACCAGTCTTGGAGGAACTCAGCAGAGGTTTCTGCCTCCTCCCCCCTACCTGTCTTTTGCACAGTGGTACCTCACTGCACCACCTACCACTTTTCCATGACAGCCTAGAATTGCCTCCCCCAAGGAATGTCCTGATCCTGGCTCTGGGCTGAGCTCTGCTTAATTCTTTCTCCTGTGCAAAGCATGCATCCCTGGCTCTCACAGATGCTGCTCTCACACCCTCTCCTCAGGGAACTTGCTGTCCCAGTGGGAAAACAAAAAGAGAATTTCAAAATATTTCCTTTTCTCAAAGTGCCAAGTCCTGAGAAATTGCAGTTGTTCCTGTCTTTGTGCCAGGGGATGCTTCTCAGCCAGGTTCTGCCATTCAGGGCACAGGAGAGGCCCCAGGTGTGGGACTGTCCTCCCAGAGCCCTGATGCACAGAAAAACCTCTGCAGCAGCACTGAATAGCCAAAGGGAAACAAGTGCAGGAATTCCCTGGGGTGGAGAGGTGAGCTTTATCCAAGGTCTCTGAGGGAAGCAAAGTGTGAAACAGGAGACATTGGCAGGCTGTGAAACAAAGGAGAATAGACAGTTAACAAGTCCCCATGGCCCGGCTGGGCTATTGCCTCTGTGTCTGCCTGTGGAGCAAGGCTGTGCAGCACTGGGGTACAGGGCTCTCTTTCTGTGTCTTGGAAGGATGCTCTTCTGCTCTGCCTGCCATGCTAGATGACCATGAATACCATGGGGACATGACTGAGGACTACTGGGGCAAGTCTGGAATCCCTTCTGCTCTCTGCCTACCTCTGCACAGAGGTGTGTGGTAAATGCTGCCAGGATCTGTGTGAATCTGATGTCATTACATCCTAAGTGCCTCCTTTTCTTCCTGTGTTTTCCCCGTGTGAAATTTCTCACTTTTGCCCCATTTTCTTCCTTCTCTGACCTATTGTTTGGTCTCAAAAAAAAAAAAAATAAAACAAGTCATTGCTGTGCTTTACCAAAGGACATCACACACCTTCCTCAAGCCTGTTCTCCAGACTCTCAGAAGGACCTTGTGGAAGCCTGCTTTGAACTCCTGCCTGCAGACAGCCCAGTGACTTATACAGGACATTTATGGTGCAGATGTGCCTACACTGTCACCAGACTCTGAGGCTGAGCTCTCCAGGACCCTCAGTATCCAAGAAGCACCACATTGATAGGCACTCACAGACATCAGAGAACTCAGTGGTCAAGCATTTAACAGGACACACATAAGATCAAATCTGAGCTTCTCATAAATCCTCCTCCATAGTCACACAAAACCCGAGGATCCAAGGTACCAGCCAGGACAAGAGCAAGGCTTCTTGGAAATTTTGGGATAGAATGATCAAAAATTAGGTTGATATCCTTCTCACCCATTTAAAAGCAATCAAAAGTGGTGTGAGTTTTGTACAGTAATGCAAGTGCCTTCCTGCAGCCCTGGATGCTGGAGTCATCAAAACCAACATTGTTGATTTATAGGGCCCACCTCAGCATTCCAGCAGCCAGTTAGTTAATGCAGGAAACCTTGCAACTCAGAGGCTTCCAGGAAGTGCCACAGGTCTTGCAGGCGGTGTGGCTGCTCCTGGGGAGTGATCTATGCTCCACTGTGACCCTGGTCTTTCCCATTCCATGCTGCTGTGCTTTCAAGTTGTCCTAAGGAGGTCCTCTGTGCTGGTCTTTGAAGATCCCTGTGCTGCCCAGGTGGGATCTGCTCCCTGGCAGTGATGGAGCAGCATATCAGAGGCAAACAGCAGATCCTACTGTGCAAGGTTCTGCTCTCACTCCATTTCGTGGTAGATCAAGCTGTCACCTAGAGGATGACACACTGAAGTGATTTACTGTGTTTTTTTTCTACAAAAGACTGGATTTTGTTAGGTGCATTAATAGCACTTGTAAGTACAGAGTCCAGATGAGAGATTTGTAAGGATTTGCCCACTGTGGCTAGGGAACAATTCCAAAATCTCTCTAGGCAAAATATTTTGTACCACCAGCTATTTCTTTCGTTCTCTTCCTTCCCTCCAGGGGATGAGATATTTTCTGGCAGCATCTGCCTTACTTTTCTGCTATTTTCCCTTATTAGAGGCTGAGGCTTACGGGAAACATAAAGCATCTACTCATCTGGGCTTGGACTGGTCACATTACAAGCTGAATTTCGATACCCATAAGCAAAACGTTTGCACTTTCTTTTCCTCAAGGCTATCCATGGGAAACTGAGTGATGAGAAGGTCTCTGGGCACTGGTGGTTTGCTACATATCTCTAAACTCTATCAGCCAACAGTAACAGAGAAAATGGAAGATGGGATAAGGAGGGATCCTTCTTATTTTCTTTCACTAAAATGTATTTGGACAAGGCAGTTTTGGCTAGCACACTTATGCAGACTAGGACTGGGCACTAAGTTTCTTCCTGAAAGCCTAAAGATCCCAAGAGAAACATCATTACCAGCAGCAAGCTGCTGCACCTCTCCTTGAATTTAATTCCATCTAAGTCCTGGTGTGCAGAAAACAATGGGATTTTGTCACCATTACGGCTTAAATCTCCAGTTGCTGACGTTAAAAGCCAGGAAGAAAGTTTTTGACATAACCTCTGAACTCCAAAGGGCTAAAGTTCAGCTTGGATCAAAGAGGAGTCTTTAAAGAGCTCCGTGCTGCACCAGGAGGGTGACATAAGGATGCAATGTACAAATTGCACTGCCTCTCAGGAATGCCTTGTTTTCTGTCATGGCTTTTGTTCTCCAATAGCAGATCCAGGGTCCCAAAGCAGAATGTTGTATTAAAATACTAACAGAGGCTTTACCAACTCCAACTTAAATGGCCAGTTCAGAAATCCACTCTGGTCTCAGGACAGGCAGGATTTGAAAGGGATTGTAAATTAAGTGGTGCCTACAAGAGTGGGAAGTCCCTGAGACCTGAGACTTGTCATAAGAACTTAGTGCCCAGATAACGCACTGGGAGGACAAAGCCACGGGTTGGGTGAATGGATTTGGCAGCATCAATTGAACAGTTTGTGGCATCACCTAAATCCTTTTTCTAAAACTCTGACCCCTTAACTCAACTGCTGGCTTCTTCCACACCTACAGGAGCCCTCCAGCACACAGCTGGGTGAAAATCAAAGAGGATGCATTGAACACAAGTGTACGATACTTTTCTCTGATCCAATATTGTGGTCAAAATGAAAGAGTAAAAATTAGATTTGATCCTTAACACATTATTTACACATTATTTACCAAGATAAAGCTTATGCACTTGTTTTAAAAACTGAGAAATGCAAAAGTGGACAGCAAGCTCTAGAAGCCTTTGTTTCTATGTTTTGGGGGTTGTTAAAGTGTAGGATGTTCTCAACACCATCAGGAAACCTCAGTGGCTGCAGAAGCCTTCTACAGTGCAAGGAGCTGTACAACTAAGGCTGGGGCTAAAAGGCTGCCACATTCATTTGTTTCTGCAGCTGAATGTTGCCTTTGAACCTAGGCCATAGTGCTGTCTTTGAATGCCACAGGTCTGTCATTCCCAAGAGGACAGAACACAAACCCAGATGTGAGCAGTAGTGCTTTACACTGCAGTTTCCATCTTCTGAGTATTTTACCAGACAGGGCTTTCTAGAAACAATGTTTTCAGATCTCACCACTCTGGAAATGTGCTCCATGAATGAATTACCAAAAGAGGAAGGAGGACTGGATGCCTGCACAGCAGAAGGATAAACGTGCGTGCTGCAGGCTTCCCCAGGGGCCAGGATTCACTGCCTGCCAGGTGCTTTTCTGCACAGGCCCAGCTGGGGCCCACCAGCACTTATTAGCTCTGCAGCATCCCAGCTGGCCATTGCTACACTGAGGTTCTGGGGAGGTTTATTAATGCTAGAACTAATTTAGCTGAATGTACTCCCACCTCACCATCGCTGGCAATCGTTCTCTGAAGTTCTAAAAATTCCTCCAAAGATAGCTCACAGCTGACTGTGCTCAGGTGGGCAATTTATACATATTATGATGAATAAATGTTGTTATTTATATAACAGTATAAGTAAAATCAAGTGAAATAAAATACAATTTCCTTTTTTATAATTTTTAAAATATGACTCAGAAAAAACCCAAAGGACAGATAGGTGTATTTCTTTGTTAGGATGCATACACTCCCCACCCAAATCAGGATTCAGAAATCAGGGCACTGTAACATGTGCTTAAAATAACTTAAGACTGTCTAAGTTCAAAAAATCAGATATAAATAGGGAAAAAGAGAAATTATTAATTAATTCCTTAAAAACAGAGGAAAAATACTGCCTGATTTTGTTGCACTGATATTACTAGAGCTGCAGTAGGATGCAGCTTGCTTAGCCTCTCCTGCCTACAGCTCTCCTGGATTGACTGGTACAGATGCACAGTAGATTTCCAGGAATAAAAAATGTGTTCCATTCACGAAACTCAAATACTTTTCCTCATGAATGGTTAGAGTTGATCTTTCCAGAAAACACAGGGAGAGTATGAACTACTGCAACTGCAGGATTTTTTATTTTATTTTCCTGAAAGGCCACACAAACCATCTGAGTGGAATCTACAGCTCCTACACAGCATTACGACCATGATTTCCATTCACTACTGGACAAAAATGAGGTTCTAAGCACTTTTCTGTTGTGTTTTCCTTCCCCGCACTATGCTTTGGCACCCATGAGAGTGTATGGGGGGGGGGGGTTGCAACAGACTTTCTGCGTTGCTTTCACAGACAGTCTCCTGATACCTTTCAGACCAGAGGCAGAAAAACACTCAACTAGATGATGCTTTGAGGTCCCATTCCATCTTGCTTTTTATGAGTCCATCAATCTGTCACAAGGACTCAAATGGTTCGTTTATTAATGTGGAGTGCAGACTTTTGGCTGGGGTTGGTGCCCCATCCGTTCCATAAACACCTGGCAGCTAATGGGGTCAAACCTCACTGCCTCCCTGTTAGTGCTACCCAGGCTGGGAAGGCACAACAGCATCCTCATGGGGTCACAGCCTTGAGTACCCCACACAGACTGCAGCTGGACACACTGTGGACAGGCATTCTGCTTTGGAGAGCCTTGCAAGACAGAGGTGCTCCCGGAGGGAGTGCAAGGCAGCAGTTCTGGTGCTGCTTTCACACAGTAACTTTTTCATCGTGTCCATACCCAGTGCTGACCACCCAGTTCAAATCCAGACAGAACTCCCTACTCCGGGCATTTGGCCTCTGCTTCTGAAGCAATTTTCTGTGAGCGTGGGCTATATCCCAAATGCTCAATGCTTGTCCATTAAGCCTTCTATCACCTGCCCTGCTTCCACTTGCTGAAAGAAAAGTCATAGAGGAAACGGCAATGGACCTTCAGCTACCCGCTTGCCCAAAAATGGGGTCAATAGTCAAAGATATCACAGAGTTTGTCTTTCCCCTGTTGTGCTTTGCATGTTTCCAAGTGATGCAGCTGCCAGTGATGGAAAGAGATTGGCAGTGTTTGCCCTCAATTCTAATCAGCTACAAAAAGACATTACATGAAGAAGAGACACTTCCCTGGTATCAATCACGGGTTTAACTCCCCTGCTTGGAACAAGTTATGATAATTTTGAGAATTTATTAATAAAATATCAATTAGGATATTTGGGGATCTGATGTCTGACTTACAGCAAATTATCCCCTATAAACTCTTGAAATGGGCAGCTTTCCATTGCTTTAGTGGATGAAGTAATTGAGCAACGGAGTTATATTAAATCCAGACACATTTCAGTATTTAATGCCAATTATGTCCTACTGACAAGGGAGTAGGATGCTGGAGATCTGGCTTATGTCATGCCCTTCCTTTATCCCTTTTTGACAAGATGGAGGTGGAATGACCTCGAATAATGGCATTGCCCTGCTGTTACTTTTGCTATAGTTGGCACATCATATTTTTTTGGTTATTGATGGTTCACAGCTTTCATGTGTTGCAATCAAGGAGTTTTAAGGCTTTTCCCACCATCAGTATTGAATACTGCTTCCAGCTATCCCTCGCTATTTAATTCCAGATGGGTCGAATCTTTCATACTGCCTGCAGGCACATTGCTAGCTAATGAGTTGCACTGGTCTGAGATCATTGTTACAAGCATTATTTCCTTGGTAAATATTTTTGGTTCAGACCTGAGAAACGGCAGAGGTACAAGCAATTGAGATTTATAATCTGGCAAGGAGTTTGAAAGTCGAGTTGCAAATAACAATGGTTACATTTGTATTCTCTGTTTACAATCTTCTTCCTGCAAACATGTTGGAGGCTTTAGCCAAGCAGCGAGCCCTGCCACAAGGCTGGCACGTTCCCATGCTGAGTGCACAGGGATGAGCATCTCAGGAACTTCTGTTCCTGTCCCTGTTACAGAATCTCAGCCCTTGGCACTCATGAATGCACAAATCCCATCAACCACCCTGGCAGAGATGTGAAAACGTTTTCCTTTCATAAATGCAAAGGCTGATGAAGAAGAAAGGGACTAAAGTGTCAGAAGTACTTAGAGACTAAAAACACATCCAAATGCTTAGTGAGATTTTTCAGAAGCTCCTGGATGCAGCTCGGGGGAGGATGCAGCCATGGGGAGGCCATGCAGCTCTCATCTTCTTCCTCAGCATCAGACCTGTAGCCTTAGTACTGGAGACCTGCTTCCTCTTGGGGGAGAGCTCCAATGCCTTGCAGCCCCCCTTCCCAGAAAACCTGCACCTGCTTTTGATGCCTGCTGAGGCTTTCCTGCAGATTCCACCCAGCAAGTCTGATCCTCCAGCTCCTCTGAAGGGATGAACTAAGGGCTCCAGTCCTTGCACATCTTTAAATACCTCCTGAAGCAATTGATGCCTTGCCCATGGTGAGTCAGAGGTTCTGTGAATTAAACAGGAGCTCAGCTCAGGTCCCTACCTCTCTGCTGGCTGCCTGGACTCTGCTGGCAGCCTCTCACAAAGAAAGAGCCTCCAGTCCAAGGGGCAAGTTTGTTATTGTGTAATACCACCTACATTTTAGGTGCAGTCCTGATTCTTTCACTCAAATAAGCTATCTCACTGGAGTCGCTATGGTAGAATCTGATCTCAGTTAACCCAGAATCACCTCAGCAATGCTAAGGGTTGTTCTAGTTTTAATCTGAAGACATATTTTATTTTTTATGGTATTACATCCAATTTACATAACTTTTCTGACCCCAGTTACCAGCCCAAAACCACTAATCCAAAACAGTGGCAGAATATTGTCAAAAAGATCTGTAAAAAATAAAGCAGATAATTATGAAAACTGGTTAATAGACATAACAATAAGAAACATGCCTCATCCAAATTTCATATGAAATAGAGGTCTAATAGAATGCAGAGATGGGAAAATGCCAGTTTTCATGTAATTATAGAGCATACAGGAAAAATCAGATGGTCTCAGGAACTTGAATAAGATAAATGGGGCAAAAATGATTCACACAAATATGTGTGCACAGGAATTAGGCTCAAGAATTGCTGCTTTGGCAGACAGAGCATCAGTGGAAACTAACAAAGCTCTGCAGCTCTTAGACACAGGCTATCTCAGGGTCCCCACTGCAACACTGACAGAGGAATGCAGAACTTTTCTCAGGCAATAGGAAGAAAGGTATTTCCAAGAGAAGAGAGAAATATTCATGCCAGAAAGCAGAAGAGCTTGTCTTCACACATCTGGTCATCCATAATCCAGTAAAACAGGAGCTACAAGGATGCTGAGGAAACTGGAGAGTCTGTCCTGTGCAAGAGAACTAAAGCAGCCTGCCTGCCTTGTGCAGCTCAGCAAAGCAGAGGAGAGGCAGTGGGGTCACACCTCCCAAAACTGCTGTATGACTGTTGGCAAAAACTGCAGAGAAGGAAGAGACAAAGAGAAATATTGATACAAGACCTAATAAGCCTAATTATATTTTTACAAGAAATGAGAAGCAGTGGTATTCAGGATCAAGCATTCCAAATGTAGCCAAATTGGATAAGAGATCTACTTTTAGGCTGAGTTTAGTATTTCGAAGTGAATGCTGGTGTTACAATACTCATGTCTGTGTCAGTAAGAAAGTGGAGTGGATGAGTCATCTGACTCCATCAGCTCTGTGTTCCTACTACATTCTACCATCAACCTTTTGAAAAAGCAAATGTTGCCCCAACTAGAGGTTTTGTCACATCAAAGCCATCAGCACTTCCTTATCCATGGAAAATTAACATTTTTGAGGGTTCAGATTATATCTCTAGGGACATCCCATCCCACAAAAATGTTAATTCTTGTGACTTTTCCTTCCTCTTGGTTCCTTTACTCCTTTAATTTTTGTCTTAAGATTAAAGGAGAAGCTAAAATATCTATATTTCCCATAGGACAGAGATTCAGAGCTTTCATATGTCTTCCATTAACACTTGTGCACACTAACACAGCTCTGAATTCTTCTTATAGTCTCTGGCAGGAATGATAACAGGTCAGTGAGAATTGGCTCTGTCTAGTGGTGGTGTACTTGTCTAGGATGCAGACAGAAGGAAAAGATCCATCTGTTCCCTTCTCACCTAAGCTTCAGGACAGCTCTGAATGTGTTCCCTGCTCCAGCAGACGTGTCAGGTAAGGGACCAAGGCAGGATTTGCTCAACCTGACCTTTTTGAAGGGAAGTTTGCTTCTCTAACCCGCCACAGTAGATCTTTGAGAGGTTCAGCTCTGCTCCACCAGTGCTGGCAGTGGCTGAAAGTCACCCAGGCGTGGCACCTGGAGAACTCCTCCAACCTGTTACAAGAGCAAGTGCTCAGTTTCAAGTCAGACATTACACTAGGGGCAGAAAGACAGACCTGAAAGTTTAAGTTTGGAGGACTGGAAAACATCACTTTGACAAAAAGAACTTTTCTTGCCTGCTTCTACAAGAGGAAATAGTAGAAGTGAACACCCTCTAAGCCTTTACATCAAATGTCAAGTCCTTTTCAGCACCACCTCTACCCACTAGAAACCAGCACCTTGCCTACTGCAAAGCAAATATCCCCTGGAACAGATCCACATTCCAATATTATGGGGCTGCTGTGACTATTCTGGGATTATGATGGTATTATTCTACCTCTAGCTGTTTTAATAAACATTATGTGATTGCCAGGGAAACCCTGAGGAACAGAGTAATACTGAATACCCATAGTTCTGAATTCCACCTGCATCTGAGTCAATTGCTATAATATGTAAATTAAGTAGTTAATGGATTAAAGCCATTAAATCTAAGACTGGGACATTCTGGGACTAACTAGGCCTCTCTGATCCAGCAGAAACTTGTTTACTCAGCAATTTCATTAACAGAGGAAAGTTAACTTGCCTAGAAATAGTGGAAATATTTCCCAAGCTGCCACTTCCACCAGTGTGACATTTCTGGGGTGGCCTTGCAGAAGTGACCGTGGTCAGACCCGATGTCCTGCAGATGGCCACTGAGCCACCAACATCTGTCAGAAAACCCCCAGTTTCCAAGGCACTTCCCTGAAAGAGAGCTTACAGAACTTTCCTAAAAACCCCAGATGTTTTGGGTTTGCTTATATTAAGGTTTTCCCTGTGTTCATAGTTGTGTTCATTATTTTGTTTTTCTTAAACATAGCAAATGACACCTTTTTTTTTTTTTTTTGCAGCTTCTTAAAAGTCATATTCTAAGTTCTGGGTACAAAGAAGAAATTATTACAAGGAACTTTGTCTGAATGAGACTGTTTCTACATCAACAGCAATCTCCAGTATTTCACTGGATACTCATTAATATTCCTAAATCTACAAAGCTTGTTTTCCTTTTTTTTCCCTTTTCTTGGTAATTCTTATCCGAGTAAAAGGATAAGAATCTCATCTTGCAAAAGGAGTCCATGTCCTAGAACAGTCTTAGCTTAGAACAATGCTCTGGCCATAATGGTCTGTGTGATGAGCTCTCTTGGCAGGATCACAGTCCTCAGCTGCAATGTCTTCATGACAGATCTGGGAATGATTTGGAAAGGGGCAAGAAGAGAGGTGACAATAAGTGCTGAGGATGAGGGGTTCTCAGCCTGAGGAGAGGGGTTACTGAACAGTGGGGAACTGAATGAGGTAAGTTTCATTTACAATTGGAATGAGAAAAAGCACAAAGGATTTTTCCTGGAAAATAAACCACTCTAATTCACCATACACAATAATGGGCTAAAAGTTAGGTTGTGCCACTCCTAGAAAAAAAATCTTGGATTAATTATATGGTCTGTGGAGACAGCTGCATGCTTGATAGTGATCAGAAAGCATGAAAACCTCCTGGTGTGGTCACACATTGCATCCAGTAAATCTGAGCAGGCTGGCTGCTGGAAGGGCAGTTGCTCTGTTCCCTGTGAGCTCCCCCGCTCTGCCCTGCACCCTCCTGATGCTCCTCTGCTCCTCAGCAGCAAACATACCCAGGAGAAGGAACAGCTATTTGTGCCATAGGCGTTATAAATTATGCAGTCTAAATGAAATTTGTTTCACAGGAATATGCTAAACAAGGTGTCCTCACAGGTCAAGATAAGCTTCATCTCAAGCCCTTCTGAGAGATGTTGCAGTAGTTTGTCACATCACTGAGCATTTGAGCCCTGCTGTGGGGACCTGCCCAACTTAGCCAGTACACAATGTGGATGTTTAACCCCCAGAATGACACCACTTCCTGCACCCCTATCTTCACCAGCATCCTCACCGAGTGATTTCCATTGCACTCCAGCCCCTGGCACCGCATGCCCGATTGCAGTCCCTGTGCCTGGGCAGCCTGGCCCTTCTGCAGGCCTGCTCTGCATAATGTGATGGGGATTTGGCCCATGGAGGGTGGCACAGGAAGTGGGAGATGTTGTTTGCACATCCAGGGCATGGCAGGAGGGCTCAACCAGCCTTAGGGTCTGCCTGCAGTGGGACAGGGGCCTGGCAGTGCTTCCCAGCTCCTCTGCAAAAGCATTTAGCTACAGGAAGGGGCTAAATCCTGTTGATAACCTTTGGTCCCAACTTGGCTTATCCCCAGCCAGAACAGAGAGCAGCATCCCATCCCACCCCACCCCACTTCCCTATCTCCTGGGACCCATCTGCCATGTTAGCCTGGAGCCCTGTGACTCCCATCTCCCACTCCCTGGCCCTGCTCTCCAACCTTCTCTGAGTCTTTGCACCCTGCAAGAGGCTTTCTGACCTTTTCCTCCTGTTAGCACCGTGCTAGCACTCCATGCCACACATGGGAGTGGGTGCTGCCAGACACGGAGAGGAAATCCAGCTGCCAGTCCATAAAGCACAGTTCATTACCTGGAGAGCAGAGTCTGAAGTTAATCAGTCTGCAGAAGGTGCTGTGTGCCGCAGGGATACTGCTCCCCTGCTCGGAGAAGGCAGCTGCTCTCTTCACCAGATGACTCAACCTCCTGGGATTCTTTGGACTTGAAAGAATTCAAACCAGACCCTAAAAAGGTTATTAGGCTTGGGCTGGCCAGACAGCTCCCATTGTGCTGTGAATTACTGCTACACATGCAGGGAAGGTGGGAAAGCAGGTAGGGTGAAAAAGTTTTTGGCACCTCTCACCACCTCCAGTGAATAATTGACCCAACTGTTGGTCGTATTATTAATTACTCAGTACTATTAAATATTTTGTTCATGATCATGTATAACAGTAACATTCTGTACTTCTCATGAGGAGTTTAATTTTTCTCTCCCAATGCTGAAAGGGAACTTGAGAGATCATCTAATCTTTTCTCCTGCTCAGGTCAAGACAAGCTTCATCTCAAACCCTTCTGAGAGATATCACATTAGTTTGTCATATCACATTCCCTTTCTCAGGGTCTGTCCTACCATGTTTTTGACCTGCATGTTGTCATGGAAAAGGTAATTGTGGGTTCTGCAAAAAATTCAACAGTCTGCACCTACAGGCAGGGCAGTGCCTGTGGTGACATCAGCTGTCATCTCTGGCACCCTCCGCAAGGGGATCCCCTGCACCCACCCGACTTGGGGGCTGGAAAAGCCGTGACCCCAGCAACCACTGGGAACCCACGGCGCCAAGCTGAACTAAGGAAAGGCATGAATTTGGATGGGCTCAATTAAACTGCATTAAGGTGAATCCACTTTGGGGAGAACAATGCTACTGGAATTCTGCAGCTGCAGACAGCTGTGTGCCATGAGACAGCTGTGTGTTCTGCTGACAGCTGTGCATCCTGAGCCAGCTGTGCACCCCGCAGACAGCTGTGTGCTCTGACACAGCTGTGCACCTTGAGATAACTGTGCCCTGCAGAGCTGAGCACCTGGGGACAGATGTGTCCCAGGCAGAGCTGTGTGCCATGCTGTGCCATGTGAACACTGGGACAGCCTGCAGACAGCTGTGCATCCTGCAGACAGCTGTGTGCCATGTGGACAGCTGTGTGCCATTCAGCCAGCTGTGCTCCCTGCAGTCAGTCCTGCACACAGCTGGGCTGCAGAGGAGCCTCCTGCTCACCACCACCTCACAGAGTGCCAGCGCTCAGGCATGCCAGTAAAGCTGCTTGCCAGGGTCTTCTCCACCTCATTCCTGGCAGAATGAACTTGCTTAGGAAGTACCCGTGATGTAAGAGCACAGGATAAGACAAGCTTAATTTGAGGAAACTAGTTTAAGGAGCAGCATCAGAAACAGCTCTGGCTGTGGATCAGGACGATGGTGACATCTGGCAGACATCGCCATTAAAGGGTGCTTCTAACAGAGCCTGATCAAGATCATTTCAGACTAATATTCTCTAGCGTGCAAGAGACATCTTCCACCCTCTCTGCACATTGGGCAATTTTGATATCACCCAAGGGCTTAAATAGAGTGCTACAAAACCCAACAACAGCACCCCTTGAAGACTGAAGGCATCCTTACATGTGCTGCTACACCCAAGGCTCCACCTGCAAGGCAGCAGGGCTCCCAGCTCTTCTTTCTCTCCTGCAAACGTGGCTGGAAGCCTCTAGGAACGGGCTTGCGGGGCAATCTCACAGTCCAAATGCCTCTCAGGATCTGGGCTCGTTTTGGTCCCTTGATCAAGGGCTTGCTAAGTCAGTGACATGCCCTTGGGAAACACCATCATTAGATGCATTGTAAAGTGCACCTGAATTTGCTGTTTGCAGCTTTGCAGTACATGTGATGCCTTATGTAACAAATTCAAATGTGTCTGCTTTTTCAACAGACCCTTCTCAGGGTTATTCTTGTGCAAATCTGGAGTAGCTCTTCGAATGTCACTTAAATTACTCTCAGTTTATACAGTGGGATCAGAATTTATTCCACAAGGTTTTGCACTAGATCCAGTTACAAATGATGGAAATTTTGAATGCAAGGAAAAATCCATTAAATGTGAGAAGAATTTTACAAACAGAGTCCTTTTTAATGGGGAATAAGTGGAGTTCTAGATTATTTATTAGGAATGCTTTTAGATGTAGTCAAAATTTTACTGCTCTGGCAGTAAAGGGATTCAAACAAAACATACAAAAGGATTGCAAGTCCAAGAAAAAACTACAACTTATTAACAATAAATTAGACTGTTTAATGTGAAAAAGCTTAATAATGTTGGAATTCTTCCCTGTACACCTTTAAAAATCACACTGGATGACAAATTTCTGCCTACCTGCTGTGTGTGTATGGACAAGAGGGAAGGAAGGGAAAATGTCCATGGGAATAATGGGGATACCTGACACAGGGGGGTAACAAGGTTATTTAGAAATTAAGTTTAACTCAAGAAGGAGAGATCAGTAGAAAACTTTAAAAATCCAGGATAGTTTTTCATGGCTTACCACAAACCTGTGGCCAATGTTATGCTGCCAGGTGACACAGAAGTGATTTTCTGACCTGAAAAGCAGAGGACTAAAAATCTCCCAATATTCCTTCCACCACCATGTAGCTTCCCCTTTTCAGTCCCTTTCTACGCTCAACAAAATTTTCCTTGCCAGTGTTCACAGCTAAATGTCTCCACGCTGGTTTCCCCTGCAGAGACCTTCTGCAGAAATAAAACCCTAATATTGCAGAAATAAAGCCAGACAGGCCCATGGTCGCCCTCCTGTTTTAGTACAGGCAGCCGTTCACAGACTCTGCATTCCCAGCAATCCCTCTGGAATGAGCTGGCTTTCAGCCAAATGCAGCCTGGCCAAGTCCTTTGCATATCTTTGGGCTGCTGTGAAAACCGATCCTTAGATCTTTAGCTGCCCAGTGCCAAGGTCAGCTTTGTCCCCTTGCTTTCCATCTAAAATTTGGAAGCCTGTTTCCCCTAGCCTGAAGGCAAATTGTGGGTGCATCCCTCAAATCCTAGAGTCTCCAGCTGTCGACCAAGAAAAATAAACAGGAGAAAAGTGCCAAGTGCTCCACTGCCCCCGAGTTGTGCCAAAATCAAAGCTGTGCATGCAGTGTTTTGACTGAGAAATCAACACATTATAAAATCAAAAATGTTTCTCCCAACAGGAATCTTGTGCTTGAAGGTCTATTCCTTCTTTCAGATTTGGGATAAGCATTATGCTCTGCCTGTGCTCTACATGAGAAGATGTTAAAAATATCTTGGTTTTGAAAATGAAAGATTTACAAAGCCAGAAATATCCAAAGTGTTTTTACAAATCCAGGAAAAGATTTAAAACCTCATCATGTTTAAATGTTTTTAATTCTAAACACAGACAGGAGGGTCTCTTGAAGCTTTCTCATTTACTTATCCAATTTTCTTTCTATAAGTATAATGAGTTTAGAGAGGAAATATTTTGTTTTCCTGCTAAATTCCAGGAATCCCACTTTAATGGCATTTTTCAATTCACCCAAATATACATCATTGTTAGTGTGGGCTCTGTAATCTAATCAAACCATCTAGTTATCTGACATGATGGATGGAAATAGGAATATTATATTTGCTTTCCCATTGAAGGGTAAGGGCCAAATTTTGCTCCCACTACCAGCACTTCAAATTCAGTCTATCCCTTGTTATTCTCCTCTTGATGTACTTGAGAGTGGAATTTAGCCCTTAGGGTTAACTAATGCCAAAGGCAGATCATTTGCTTTGCTAATGAGCCAGCGAGCTTCCTTTCTTCACAGCTACACAAACAGCAATCACTTCATTACACTTTCAGATAGCTGCATTTTTCTAAAGAAAAAAAATATAATTAAGCAGTATGATAGTAATCGTGCCCTGGAATAGCTCAGTGCTTTTGATGAAATTACCTGTATTTGAAACATTTTAAATCAGATTATTCCATTACTGAATGCTGTATAGATAAGAGGCCTCTGCCTAAGATCAGGGTTAAGTCAGAAAGTTTTCTAACAAAGACTACTTTGTATCTGAAAGCCATATATATATATATATATATATATATATATATATATATATATATATATATATATATATATAAAAGACTGCTTTTGGATATCATTCATCAAAACAAATTTAGATGAAATATTTGTTCTGGAAACTTACATTTTTCTGTTCTTTCACCTTTGCTTTATATATTGCTTTTCCACACAAAGAAATTTGCACATACAAACAAAAAAAATGGACCAGTTTCAAATCTCTTGGTGCAATATATCTTTATTGTTGGGCAAGATGTATCCCAGTACACTCAGCTAAATCCAAGGTGCAGCTACTCTCAAATACATTTTTAAGACATAGCATTTGGCAATAAAGGTCTATTTTAGAAACATAAGGCAGTTTTTCTGAATTTCATTGCAGTCTATTGCTTACCACACATGGTATTAAAATCTGAATTATATTTATGACCAAATATTACTGAGAGCTCCACACTCCAAATCCCTTTTGGGAATCATCTTTGCTTAAGTGTCTAATCATTATGAATTCCTGAGCCATGGAAAACCTCCACACTGCCCTTGCTAAAGCTGACTGCTTTCCAGTGATCTGTGAAATAAACCCATCTTTCATGAACCAGTTTTTCAGAGGATATTTCATATTCTTTATGAGAGAATTGTTGACTAAGAAAAGGTAGTTCCTTCCAAATGGAAAAAATACAGAAGCCAATTTTAACATTTTGTCTAGGGGGAAGCTCCAAAATGAAACGTTTAAAAAGTACTGACACAACCTATTTAAAGAACTCAGTTCAGAGAAAGATTCATGTTTCTTTTTGAAAATAAATTTTCAGAATGTCTTTTTAAATAATTTTGAACATATAAATGCATTTCAAGGCTTACAAATCGAAAGCAAAATGAAGAGTTCTGAATCTTTTTCATACATGGTCCTTAAGCAATTTGGCTTTATGTGTTTCATTTTAGAATAGAAATGTTTTTGACATCTCATCTGAGTTTCCCATAAGACACAAAAGCCAGATCCTAGCTCAGTCACAGCCTCAGATCGAGGAGTATATGGTTTCTAAGGAATGAAATCTAGCTTTTGGCACCAATTCACCAAGAATACACAAGTGACACGTGTAATACTAGAAGTTACTTCCTTAAGCTATTTTTTTCTCCACTAGCATTAGGTATTTTCCTCAAAGAAAACCTCTTCTAATGTAATGCATGTTTGTCTAATCTCATACATGTTTAAATGGGAAAAATGCATCTCATTTTCTTAATTAACAAAAGATATTTTTTTCTGCCACTTGATCTGGTAGAGCAATTAAAACCCACCTGAAATTGTTCATTAAAAAATCTTTGTTTGACTGTTTGCCACGATTTCATGGGATTCAATCTTTGAATGGACAAAAATCAGGATACCCAGAGCTAAGGTCTCTGTTTTGCACAGCTTCACTGCTGCTGCATGGGTCCTGACACAGCAAACCTCCAGGGATGCACCACTCTGAGTGCAGCCTCAAGCACATCCTCACCTCAGAGGGCTGCCTGGAGCCAGCACAACAACCCACAGTGTTGGAGTTACTGCAGCCCTCCCTGCCCTGAGCGTTTAGCATTGCTCAAAGTGTCAAGTCCTATTTCTGGCAGGAGGGAAGAAAGCCCAGTGCTGCTGTGAGTCACTATTTTTGCTGCAATTTGCCCATTTGCAAAGAAAAGCAAAACGCCTTTTGCTAAACACGGCAGGGCGATGCTCTGGTCTCATTCCGAGCAGCCCTGTGCACAGGTGGCCCTGCCTTTGCGGCTGCTCTTCAGGCTGGGACCCAAAGCTTAGGTGTTGTATTCCTTGTTTAGGCAGCTCACAACTTCTCCCTCCATTCTGTGCTCACCTGTGTCACAGCTAAGAGGGGCAGGAGGGCCCAACCACCTCGATGTGTAAGTGACACAGGGGGTTACATCCTTGTGCCAGGAGGCGCTGCCAGGTAAACCTGGGCAATCACTCTGCTGCCTCCTTCCAGAGGTTATTGTGACAGCCTGTGCCATAAAGGCTGCCTGCAGAGCTGAGGTCAGGGCTGGGGGACGCCTTCACTGCTCATGTGAGTGCATTCAGTCCCCAGTGCGGATTGCTGCTCTAGCAGCCTTGTGCTGTACGTGCTGGCCTCGAGCCAACAGCGTACTTAACCACATGCCCAGCTTGAAGTGGACAAGTCACTACTGCTTGTGCTACAATTTCAGGCCAAGCACATGCTTCAGTGTTTTGCTGAATTCAAGTCCCAGGCAACACTTAGGAGACTTTTGCATTTGACCTCTGCTGCACCCACTGTAACACCGACTCAGATGCTGCTCATCTTACAAGCTTAAAAGAAGACCATGAAACTACTCTGTTTGCCCAATGGATTCACAAATTACCCAGTTATTTATTCCCTGGAAATGCCCTCTCAGAGGTGAAAACAGAAAGGTCAGGTGTGGATAGGAATTTTTCCAGCTAGGTCTATTGCCCTTGCAGAGTTTATGCCTCATGACTGGCCCTGCTCTCAAGGCAGGCAATATTTTCCAGGTTAGAAAAATGAAAAAAATTTCTGTAGAGAAGTTCCTCCTTTAATGACCTTCTTGCAGCTGCCACACCTAGAGCAATAGCCGTGTCCGCTGTCATCAATAGAAGGATCCTGGTGACCTTTTTTTAATGGTGCTGCTGAGAGCAGGACAGAATTGTAATTGAAATTCCACATTCCTGACAACTTCCAGATTTCATGTTGAAAAATATTTTTAGCTGTAATTTGTTTTATCTTTTCATCATCCTTGGGAAAGCAAAGCTGTTGGCTCTGTTCTTGGGTTAGCATCACTCTGCTGTGAGCTGACCCACCCACACAAGGTCTGCTGTAAATTGCACCCTCATGAGCAGGGCTTGGCTGAGGGGATCTGAAGAGCAAAGCTGTCTGAACACCAGGAGGGGCCTGAACCAAGGCAGTAACAAAACCTGATTCTGCATCTGCCTCCAGGCACACTCGGCCCCTGCCAAGAGGCATCTCAACTCTCCTCCCGGGGTATGTGAGAGCAGTCAAACACCTTTTGCTCTGGGAGTGTTTCCTGCCAAGGCTGGCCAAGGCAGTGGAGCATGCCAGTCCCACTGCTTCCTAGAAAGACAATGGAAAGGATCACGTGTTGACCATGTCTGACTGGAAGCCAAGTCCTTCACAAACCCAGCTAAGGGATGGAAAATCTCAGACCTATGAAGCCCTAACTTGAGATCTCACAGACTAAGTCCAGCTGGTCTGAGGTGTTCATCTATCAGCAGTGATAACATTACTCAACTGCTGAGCATCAGGATTTTGCCTTCCTGCTTTTTCCCAAGCAGCCCAATATCACCCTGTCCCCAAGCTGGCTGATGGACCCTCTATCACCTCTGTTTGCCCTGTAATACTCATCTACCTGGAGATAGTGAAAAGTCTCCTACAAATCATGCTCATTACTTAGGCCCTTTCCTTGCTGCTGAAGACAAGAAAGACAAAGAAAAAATAATTGCATGCTGTTATCTCTCAGTATGAAAGCATTCACAGGGCCATCACCTCCTTTCTGTATAGCATCTAATATCCTTAATACAGCAAACCCTTTCAGTGATACTTCCCAGACTGGTCCTTGTCTACACTAAAATCACAGTCCTTTACCCATGAAGTTTATATAAAAACTTCTGGATTTATTTTAGAGGCAGAACTTTATCTGCTGGTTCCTGGAAAAGAAAGGGTACACCTATATAAACCGGTAGACACAATATTTGTGTCTACACACAGGGATGTATGTGCTTGGAGTGTACTATAACGAATTTAGGACTGTTCTCAGATGTGCCTAAACTGGTTACAGCCCTAAACCTGTACCAGCTCTGCAGCCTTGAGGTTTGAGTGCAGTACCTGCAGGCACATCTGGGACCAGCCATGTGAGGGAATGGTGTAGGGAAGGCACAGCACAGGGCCTTAAGCCCAGGAGCACAAACCTGCCCAGGAGGCACAAACCTACCCAAGAGCTTGTGAAAAAACACAAATCTGTTTGCCCACTTCAGGTGCCATTTTACTGCAAATAAACAGGAACCTACATACAGTAAAATGCAGGTCACAGAGTGGGATTTATGATCCATAGAACATCTTGAATGAAAGCAGCTTTGCCTTCACTCAGGAAATGTCATGGTGGTTCAATTCCATGCCAGCATGGCTAAAGCATCTTGGAGCTGTCTCTGCATATCTTTGCAGTGCATTACGTGTGAAAGCGTGTAGATACAGAGATGGATGATGTATATGGGCATCTCTGTGTGTCTGTCTCCACATATGTATGCAAATGAACAGGGAGATTTCACAGCAGGTCTGTCTGGAATAAATCTTTCTCCTTTGGAAACCATTTGGATCTTATCCACTGTCTAAATAAGATAAAATTTTGGTTTTTTTTCTCAGAATTCAGGTAGAAAAATTATTCAGTTTTCAGGGGCAAAATAAGCCCCAAACAATTTAATAGAATTCAAAGAGTGACTTAGAAATGCCAGTGAGCATGCAAAAATTGTATTATCCCAGGGCAGGATTGAGATACAATGGCCAGGAGCCAGCTAGAAACCACTCACAGCCCTGCAGGGCTGCTCACCTCTTCTGGAGATATAGAGGTCTCCAGAGCAGCCATACCAGGGCTGGAGATGGCTGTGAAAAGTGTGATTGGAGTTCCAATATTCATTGCCTTTTTCTACCAATTAAATGAGGTGCAACAGCAAATTATCATAAAAATACCAGTGCTGAGACTCTAATTTTTCTCTCAAGCAGGCATCTGGATTACCAAGTGTGTCTGCAGAGTGCAAAGCCATGCTGCTTGTGTGTGGGGACTGGGTAATCCCAATACAACTGGCTAGTGACCAGAAATGATGCAGGAATTATTAGAAAACATCTGCTTCCCTGTCATATCCTGCACTATCTGCATTCCATCTGCTTTGGCTGGACATAACTTTTGTATAAATGTCTTGTGAATTGGTCCCTTTGGGAGTCATTTTATTTTTAAAAGTATATGACAAGTGATGGAGGGAAAAGAGCTAAATAAATCTGGTGTGGTGATTGCATTCTGCATTACTAGCACTTCTTGAACACTTTTCAGAGAAGACATTTCTTTGCTTAGTTACTTTACTGAATGAAATAATTTCTTCTGCTTGGGGAACAAAGATTTATTTATCTCCAACAATGTAAAAGGTCATTCTTCACTGGGCCTATAAACTGGATCATTCTTTTGGCAGCAGCTGCTGCTAAACTATTAATGTCACTGGTAACATGAGAAAAGAAATAAACAGAAATGTCTTCAAAAAAGCTAGGAGAACTGGAAATTGATGTAAATGAAAGTATGTGAACATGCAATCTTATCTCCTGCACTCCAGGATTTATTCCCCAGTGTTCTCCATCTCCAAGGGTGTCCATCTGATGTGGAGCTGGCAGGTCTGGTCCAAGCCAGCCTGAGCAGCATCCCAGGAGTGCCAATCTTACACTTTGCTAATCCGGGAATATTTCTGACTTGTGCCTGCAGGAGGCCGGGTTTCCCCAGCCCAGTCCCTGGGTCAGAGTGCAGGGAGTTGGGGTGAGCTGCCCTGCAAGGCAGCTCCAGGTGGAGCCAGGGAAGGAAGGAGGAGGGGAGAGGGGAGGCAACAGTGCTTGCCCAGCTGTGTCAGCCAAGACCTGGAACTTTGGCTGGTGTGGGGAAAGCCCACCAGAGATCAGGGATCTTTCCCTCAGCAGAAGAAAACTCCTAAAATAATTCTGCTCCCTCTACAAACCTAAAATTTGCTGAATTTACCAGGCTCACCAAAAATCCACTACATTCCAGCATCTGTTCAGCAACTCCTCCAGCCAGTTCTTCATTTCTCTTGTGTCACCATCTCACACACACTCTTCACAGCGCTATTGGGAAGAGAAATTCAAGAGACCTACTTCAGTGGCTTACAAGTGCTTATCCCAGGCTATCTCTGCTCTTCAGAAGTCACACTTCCTCAGCTCCCTATCTCTCCAGCTGGGCTGGAATTTAAGCTGACTCTGGCAAGCCCCTTGAAACATCCTGTGGGCACAAACAGCAGCCCCAGCTGCCTGTGCTCTTATGCATGAAAAAACTTTTCTGAATCAACTTTGCTCCTCTGCATGTTATCAGGAAATGGGAATGTTTGTGATTATGTCTGGTGAAAACTAGTGCTAGAGAAATAGTAGTGAGTAGGCAGCCTGGGTTTGTGGCAGATAAGCTCAGGGAGTTGTACTGATTAGCCAGTGTTTATCCAAGTTATTCCAACTTCTACAGTGAGCAAAATGAAGCTGCAAATCTCTCAAGCTCAAACTTCCTCCAGAGGTTTGTGACTGGTCTGGAAACGCCGCAAACAAAACCTGGCTAGAAACAGAAATCTGTATGAAAATACACTCCCTAACCTCAGACTTTGCAGTTCACAAGGGCATGGATGGAGGTTAGAGGACCCTGGCACGCCAGCCCTGTGTAAGGAAATCAGCAGTATATATTGAGAAAATTCAGAGGAGAGAAGACAGAAAATTGAGCATTTTGAACCTTAGTTGATTTAAAGGAGTAATTTCAGAAGGGGAAAACCTGAGGCTTGCCAAATTGCCTGGGACATCTGCATCAATATCCCAACTCTGGTTGTATTCAGAACCAGGTGCTCCTAAGGAAGAGGGAAACTGCCCGCTGGGGAACCTGCTTACTAATTTACTTTATTAGCAGTTGTCTGCCAACATTATAACTGTCCCTAAACTCTTGTTTATAAAAATGCATTAATATAATAGTGAATATTCCCATAGCTTTGAGGAGCATCCTATTTTACTCTGAACCTCTCTATCTCCAGGCATCAAATGCAAATGTGGAGAAGCCATTCCTCTAGATAAAATCAAATGCTATGACTCAATTCCACAGTGTATTTGTGCACATCCAGGATGTTCCTGTGTTAAGAGACACAGCAACAGAAGCTCTGTGATGATCTGGCTTCTATACAGCTCTCATAGTCCTGTCTACTTCTATAACATTCCTATTTTTTTATCTCTGCGGCAAAGCAAGTCCCACTATTTTCAGTGTCTTCTTGCTCAACATGTTTTCCTAGGCTGTAATCTCTCTTCCTGCCTCTAATCACACTTCTGATTCCAGAGCTTCCTTTTGGGACAGTGTCCCCAGTGATAGATGCGATAGCTTCATGCTATTGAGCGGATTATTGTCCATCCTATCAGCAGTGCTGAAAGGAGCAGTCCTGCAGGCTGTGCACATCAAGCAGCCCATTCTTGGCACTGTGTTGGTACTCTCAGCCTGACAGCTTCCCTTTCACTACAAGGAAATACTCTTTGGCCTAACTCTTTCTGTTGGAGCTGTGTGAGGCAGGAGTACGAGGCCAGTGCAGCAAGCACCCTGGTACTGATAGAATCATAAACTAAAAGAGCACTTTCTTCTTTGGTAGCCTTGCTGCATTCAGAAATGGTTTGAAGGGCTTGGAGGAGCTTGGAAACTGGGCCCTCACAAAGGGGTCACTTTTTCTGCAGCAAGGCTAACTCATTTTAAGGCCAGCTCTGTAACCCCACAACAGCTTTGGTCAGGTATGTGGGGTTTTTACTTATGGATGAGATGTGCAACCTTTGTGAATGAGATTATATCAAAATAAAGATGTCTTACTTCGGCACAACATATGCCCAGATGGCTCCTGGAATGAACAATCCAGCTCGAAGGTGCATTTCTACAAGGAAAACAATATTCAGCAGTTGTGTGAGATATGTACCACTTCCATGTTCCTTTAAAGCAACATAATGTGTGTAGACAAATCCTGTGCCAACAAAGGTTTCATTTTTTAATGTGTTTGGGAAGGGAATGACAGGCAGATGGGTTGATTGCATGATGTTTGCTGTTCAAGCTAGATCTTCAATTTGGACAGTGACAAATGTGACTTTTCTTCTCCCCTGTATCCTCCCTCCTCTACATTTCCTCCTTTTTTATTTTTCTGCTTCAGATCTGGTTTTTTTTTTTTTTTATGAAAACTGAAATACAAACCTGAAACTTTCATTTACTTTTATTTAAAACACTTTTTTAAAAGCCCACTTACATTTGTCTTTCCCTTTCCATGAATCTTCTTGAAAAACAGAAGAAAAGAAGAAGACTACCATATTTTTTTCACAAAGCCAAGAGCTATTTTTATGAAACACAATTTACTTCTCCCTCCAGATCTCAAGGGATATTTCAGAAACAAAGGCAAGGCCGAGATGAGGGACCTTTGAAGCCTTTTCTGATCATTTAGTAAAGGAATAAGCAGGCCCCAGATCACCTCATCTATACATCCTTTCTGTACCAATCATGCCTGACCTGAACCCCATCAAACACGGGGACCAGGAGTGAGGAGCACAGACCCTGCCAAAGCTGAGTGGTCTCACTTGAAAATCACTGCATAACTTAACCCGTGCCTTCTGACATGCCAGAAATATATGAATAAGTAAAATAAAACCATTTGCAAGGGAAGAAGGAAGAGTCTAATATCCAAGCAGAATCTTACGGTAAGAAAAATAACAACTCTAGACTTGCTGAAATTGCCATGCTGAAATCAGGCAAAAAAGAGATGTGCTTAGAGACTGGGAGCAGCATTTGTGCTCCAGCCTTGGCTCTAGGTTTTGCCGTGGGTGGTGCAAAGGCTGTTCCCAGCCCCTGGAAGGCAGGCCAGGCACACACTGCGGGCAGGGCTGTTCCCAGCTCCTGGAAGGCAGGCCAGGCACTCACTGCGGGCAGGGCTGTCCCTCACAAGCCGGGGAGGGGGTCCCTGCAGGGACAGAGGGGAGCAGAGCATGTCCGCATCACCCACCCATCCACTGCTGCCTTTGTCTCGCTCTGCCGGAGGGGAAAGCTGCCCTCGGGCACCCTGGGGACCACAACTGCTTTAAAGTCTGGGCAAAGGTAACTGTGTCACCACCTGCTTGATTTCCCCAGGTTGTAAAATGATACGTAAACAGCGCAGATTATTTCCATCTGCTGGGGCAGGAGGGAGCAGGAGGCCTTTATGTTCTCTTTACAAGCCTGTGTACTGAGGGCAGCTCAAAAGGCTGAGAAGTTCTCCATGAATGGAGGTGCTGCACTGAGTTACAGCTCATTTCCAGACAGCTCCGTGTCCACTCTCACAAAGACTGCTTTTTTGCCTGAGAAGCTTTTCTATCAGAAAATGTGGTTTCAAGTGAAAGTAGTATTCATGGGGAGGAAAAAGGGACTTGCCCATCGTGACAGATGTTTTTCAATATTCCAGGGAGATGAAATGAAGCAAAAAGAAAACTTGCCTCCACTTGAGCTTTGGATCAAAATAAAGTTATTTTGTTTCAAAACATTCATTTGAGATGGAAAAGGCTGCTCTCATCAGTTTTGTTGGGTTTTTTTTTTTTTTTTAATCTTCTTTGAGAATGCCTCAAAAATGTTGTTTCCATATCCCTAATTCAATTCTTTTTCTTTAAAATAGTTTGGTAATTTGGCATGCTGGTTTTGTTCAAACAGGAAGCAAGTTGTAAAGCAATTAGGTTTCCTGCAACAGAACTGGCCTTTCCCTTGGTCACTGCTAGCAGAAGGACACAGAGGTGGGTGGCCCAGGCCAAGAAAGTGGCTTGCAGACCGTCTACCTCAGGCTCTGGTGGAGGGCAGCTCTAGGACCTCAGACAGGAAAGCTAAAAAATACGGCCCATGTTTCATTTAAAGGGTTTAAGGCAGCTCAGCCCACAGGTGATCATGGTGCTCCGGCTCCTTTTCACAGTAGGAACAAAACCAAAGTTCAAGCCAAATTCAGTCCTGAGCTTCACTTCAGAACTGTTTGGAGTTGAAAGTTTGGTTTAGAACTGAATCTAATCTGTAACTTCACCTGCTTCATCAGAAATGCCTGCACATCCCTGCAGCCCCAAGGCAGTCCTCTCCTTTGTGCTGCCAGCTAGGAAATCAAACTCAGACCCAGCCCTTGTCAGGGCTTCACAAATGGGCTTGCTATGTGCAAGATGGAAAAGAGATCTGGGAGCACGGCAGCTGACAGGCAGAGGGAAGCAAATACCTGGAGGATTTAGGAAGAGCCCTAAGTAAAGGAGGACTTCTGCTACCTTCATTCCTGGATTGACAAAGAACAACTATTGGAAAAGGTGTTGGAGAGGGGGGCAGCTGACAGCCACGGTGGTGCAGAGGTGAAACAAACTGCAAGAGAATGGAGACGTTGCTGGGGCTTCTCTGGAATGGAGCCCAGCCCAGCCCCAGCAGGGCAGGAACTGCCTTGGGTGAGAGAGCTGCACTTGTGGGTAAAGGGAAAGACCACGTTGTGAGCATAGAGGGATTTACCCAGTGGCACAAACTGACTCCCAGCTTTGCTTCTGCTTTTGCAAACATGCAATGAAGTCAGGAAGCTCATGG
This sequence comes from Motacilla alba alba, assembly GCF_015832195.1. Lineage (NCBI taxonomy): Eukaryota > Metazoa > Chordata > Aves > Passeriformes > Motacillidae > Motacilla > Motacilla alba. Next base: position 18,857,093 of record NC_052021.1, read on the forward strand.
CAGAGCTTAGCAGTGCAGGACCTTGGTCTTTTGCTGGACACTGTGCAAGGGTGACATTAATGTCTGGTTACACTGCCAGCTGCGATGCTGATGAGAACTGCTGCCAGTGACACTGGCCTTTCACCAGCCATGCACCAGCCCGGATTGCCTGTGCTCCTTACAGCTAAAAATCCATCTGCTTGGTAACCTCTGCCCCTGGGCTATGCACGGCCCCACGGGAGGCATGACAACATTGTGAGAGGGACTGAGGGAGGGGACAGCAGTCAGACTCCTGGTGCCATCTATCTGCATCTCCATCTGCATCCCCATCTCCATCTGCATCACATACCTGCCTCAGGGAAGAGTGCAGCCTCCTCTGCCCCTCTAATACAAAGGCTTGAAAAAAAGAAGCAAAAGGAAGAGTTAGAAAGCAACCTGGGAAGGACTCATATGCTGCTTTACTGAGCTGCTTTCTCTGCCTGGTTGATTTGAGCAGTTTGGATGTCTGTCCTGCGCCATGGAAAACTCTGTGGTGACAAATGGAGGATGCAGTGCTCTGAATTTGTGTTTCACACCATCCATCAGAAGGAAGCTGCTGTGCTCCAGATAGGTGTTATTGCTGGGGGTAAAGCTCAAACTATTTGTTCTTCCCATCTCACCTGTGACGCTGGATTTTCCAGGTGAGGTGTACCCTTAAATAAGTCTACAGCCTCTTATATGTTCTTCTCTTACCTGAGCCCCTTCCCATTAATGACCAGTTTGAAACCCCTTGCCAGAAGAGGTTTCCAGCATTTTACTTGACTGGTCCTCCAATGAGTATCAGCCAACCACCAGAGCTGGCTGCTAAAGAAATTGGCTTGTTTTCACCTGCTCCTTCCACAACCAGAATAAAATGAGAAAATGATTGCTCTGAAAGAAGCAGGCAATGAAAACAGATGCAAGGCTGAAGTGCTAACTCCTCTGTCAAGTTAATTGTCTGCCTCTTGCAACTCAGTGCAGTTCAGTTTTGAAAGCTCTTATAGAAATCCAATTATGTGTTGGCTGTGGAATTTTTATTGATAAATAACTTACCAGAGCAATGCAAACTGAGGAGAAGGGAGGGTGGTGAAGGGGTGTTATTCCTACAGAAAGAGTGGGGCCATGGGGGAAGCTTAAATTCATGATTGATTTTTAGGCTTTCAAAACTACTCCCATGTGAATTTCACTAGCAAACCCCGCACTGGCAATAAGCCATCAGGAATAAAACCGACCAAGAAAAAGAAAGATATGTGCAGATGCAAGCTTTATGCAGAGCTTACAGAGAGAACCTGCTTCATTGTGCTGTGAATTATTCACTTAACAGGTCTCTGGACACAGGATTTCTTTATGGAGGGCAGTGCTAGGCAAAGCTATAACAGCCTGGTATCTGCCAGCTGGGAGCACTATGGCCCAGTCCTCATTTTGTGCACTTTTCAAAGTCAGCCCAACTTCCAAACAGCAGAGCTGTAATCTGAACCTCGTCTTAATTCTGAATTTTGCAGTTTAGTTTCAGCGAGGATGCTGAAGTCAGTAGGAGTTGGGGATGCTCTGGGAACATATGCTCATCTCAGGGTCAGCAATGGACCGCTTTAAGTGGGGAAGGAAAGAAAATATACTGGGAAGGAAAAGACAAGGATTCCATCACAGAAAGTATTCAGCCTGCCTAGGAAGGGGAAAAGAAAGAAATCAAATGACGTCACCAGCCAGAAATTAAAAGTAACCTTAACCCTGGTGCTTTTATATCAAATAAAAAGTCACAGAAGATATGGCGCTTTTTTTTGGCTTTTTTTTTTTTTAACAGACATTTTGAAAGTGAAACCTTTGTCCAAAGTTTGTCACCACAAACTTTCATGTCTAGAAAAACTGCATTGGCATGTCTTCCCCTTTCATCTTTGTTTTTCAGAATTTCTTCTCTTTGGCTTATTTATTTTGGCTTTTGCTCCATTTCAGAATAAAGGTTAAATGTGTCTTCTGCCCACCTACCCAATACAAGAACCTGTGGACTGGCTGGAGGCTATGGCCACTCTGAATTCATTTTAGAGGCAATAAGCTACTTAAAGACCATTTGCACAGTTTCTCTGTGAATATTTATTTCCATCCTCTTTTGTTTCAGCCCTAGGGACAGGGTGTCTTTTTTTGTGATGGAGTAGACCTTGCTGAGACCAATTTGCATGAAAGACCTAGCAGATTGGATGATCCCTGGGAATTGATTCAGATTTGAAGACTCAGCAAATGAATGCTGGAAATTTTTCAAATACATCTACACTTTTTAGCTGTTTTCCCTTCTGGTCTGACTGGTGGGAGCTGAAGAATGACCTCCTTTGCAGGATTTCTGCATTTCTTCTTTCATATCTGGCATTCAGACAGAAAATAAGTAGTGCATGAAAATTAAAAGTAAAAAATAACAAGGTTTTCCCAAGTTCAAGGCCTGGATTTAGTGTGAACCATAACTGGGTCATGCCCTGGGCTATTTGCTCCAAGTTTTAGCCTTGAATTCATTTGGTGCTGGGGCAAAGGCCTGGGTCAGCTCTGAGCACTGTATTTGCATTCAGTCTAACTACGTTCTCCTGGCCTCCCTGGCCTCATTAATTCTGAATGTGACATTGTGTCACCCATGAGCTGACATAAACCACCGAAACTCTTCAAAGGGCAGCGACAGAAAAAGAGGGCTTGGATTTCAGGTGCTGGTGGAAAACCAAGAGTCACTGTCCATGAACCCTTTCTGGGTCATTCCTAAGCCCCTTCTCCTTCCCTTCCCGAGTCAGGTGAGGAGGAGGGAGGGGTCAGGGCAGAGGCGTGCTGGGCTGTGGGGCTCAGGAGAGGGACGAGCTCTTGTTTGGATGCCTGTGCAGCCACCCAGCCAGACCTGTCCCACCACAGGGCCTGCCAGGGAGCCACCCAGGCCACCAAGGCTGAGGGACACCATGCAGCCACCGCAGCCATGGGACCCCTGAGGAGTTCTTGTGACTAGCACTCATCTTCCGATGAAGCACTTTGGTGGGTGTTTATTTCTTGCTTTTATGGATTTTTGCCCTTCTCCCAAGAAAGTAATTATTTAAATTCTATTAAAAATACTACTTGCTTTGAAAATTCCATTCTACAGTTTCTTCACATTGAAGAAGTGGACACTGAGGACTAATCAAGCAGGGTCTCCTCTCGCTGCTATTTACCCTTTTCCAACTGCTTCTTTTTTTAACACAGTTATCAGAAGAAAAAACTGTTGAGGTGGATTTTACCCATCAAAAATTAACTGGAAGAACAAAAGTAAAAGATAAAGGACTGGTTTTGTGTGTTTAAAAGACACATCATTTTCATGCCTTGCTTAGCTGAGTCTCAACAGAAGTTGCATCTGTTTGAAACCCCCAGATGCTTTAGGATTCTTACGTTAAGGCATTTATTCTCCTAATACCTTTGTGAGGTGAGGACATGCTGTCATCCATATTTTACCCTGGGACTAAGAAGAAGGCCTTCAGGAAGCCCTGGGAGGCATCCTGATGGCAGCAGTAGCTGTGGAGTGAGTGTGTGCTGGACGCCAGTTGGCACTGCAGGTGACACTGTCACACGTGTCCTACAGACTCACGGCAGAGTGCAGCAGCTGGCAGGGGAGCACAGTCCCCCAGCCCACAGGGTCACCCTGCAAAGCAAGATGCCATCCATCAGGCCAGGCCAGGGCCAGGAGTTCCTGCTGCAGTGTCTCACAAGCCTCCATTCCTCCCTAACGGGAGCACTGGTTATGCCTCTGTTAGAGAGCTTTGGGTTGCACAGGCCATGGGAGCAATGGGAGGCTCAGGGCTTTATCACTCTCTGATCCTTGAGTGCAGATGTGTTTAAGCAATAAGCATCCTCCTTCTAGAGAGGAGTTGTGTTTCTGAGCATCAGGGGAAGCAGAGAGCCTATCACAGCTCATCCATCATCTCTGGTCCTGGAGGCAAGTTGAAGGCATTCGTATGAGGGTATTTGTTCCTCAGGTTTGTAATGACTCCTGACAGCCCAGCAGTGAAATACTTTCCAGAGTGGGAGTACAGATGTGGGGTGAGAGGATCTAATTTCTCACATAGTCTCAGCCGTGTAAATATGTGGATTGAAATACGCAGGGTGATGAAGAGCAGATTACCCGAACACAAGGCTTGCAAGAGGTTTGCCTGTGAGGAAAGCAAGTCTAATAAAAGTGATAGACAGAACAAAGCTGGCTACACATCAGCCACAGGCAAGGCAATGCTCACCTCTTCCCCTGTAGAGTATCTTGTATTCTTTCTGGATGAACCACCCCTTCAGAGGCATGTAAAACACCTCGGACCCACATAAAGGTATTGGGGCTGCTCCAGGTCACAGCAGCTGGAACACTGGCCATTATCCTACTCATGAGTGAAAGGATCTCCTGTGAATGGCCTTTCCTGAAGACACACTCTGCCCTAGCTCGATATCCAGATTAGAGCAGGGATACTAAAAACACTTCAGCCTCAGGAACAACCATTTGAGGAACTGGGGAGGTTGGTGGTGAAGGGACACATAGATCACAGGATGAGCGAAGTGATCCAGTCTCAATAAACAGCAAGTGGTGAGAACAGGAAGAGGATATTGACTGAGAGTATGGATGGAAAGTAACTGGAAAGAGACTGAGGCTTTGGCAGCTGATTTAGGAAAGTTAGAGAAGGGATGAGATAATTGGTTTGGACTGAACTGAACTGTAGTAGAGCAGTAAAAAAAGAAAAAAAAAAGAAGATAATCATCACAGAACCATTTGTTTTTTCTCAAATTATCTTACTGTTTCAATTACCTTTTAGACAAGGAAAGTATTTTAGACAAGGCTCCTTTGGAAGGAAAAAGGAAAGTATTTTAATTTTAAAATGGCAACCTGAAGTGCTGAAGTACTTTTGAAATTTGCTTTGTTTTTTTTCATCTGAAACCTGGATCCAGCCAAACATGCAGATAATTTCAATCCCCTGTGCTTTGGTAGTGTTCATTGAAAAAAGGACAACTGCCACCCTGCAGCAGTGAGTTACAGATGTGGAGTGGCTGTTGCCAACACATACTTACCCCAGAGGAGAAGAAATTACAGCCAGTGGCTGGGAGTGACACAGCAGAGCCCTGGCAGTCACACCTCACCCAGTTGGCCCCTGCCCAACTGGCAGCATCTGTACAAGAGCAGGTCTGCAAGTGAGTGTCACATGCTGAACTCTCTCTACAGCTCCTCTCTTCCTTTCTCTGCCTGCCAGTCTACAGTCCAAAATGGAAGGGCAATGCTGGGGACATTAAGGGCCTTTACAGCAATTTTGTCAAACCTGTCATGGAGGAAGGATAAAGGAATGGTAGAAAAAGCTGAGAAGGATTGCTGCTTAGCATATGTGTAGGGCAGACCAGAACTAGAAATAGAATATAGCCTGACAACATCTCTTTGGCCTGGCTGTACTAGGTTGTGCCTGAGTGCAATTCTTCTGTGTGAACTTCTTGAGGTTGATTAGATTAACCTGAGAAACAACAGCTGAGTGCAGCTTAGCCAAAATATTGCAATAACTCAGTAGTTCTCTGCCCACACAGGATTCTGCTAGTAGATGGTGCTTGCTCCTTATGCACATGTAAACTATCTCAGAGCATAATTACTCCATTTGCTAGCAGTTGTGCTAATATGGGTTTGTAAACTAATGGCCTCCTACATCATCTGTTTACTTCTAAGCTAAGTGGGCTTTTAAAAAAAAATGTGGATAACATAATTCTTCAAATGCCTTATCAGCTAGAGCCTAACTGAGAAATGCAGTCTCCCTCAGGCAAGTCTGGTATTTTCTACAGTTTCATGCATCACTATGAGGAAAAACAGTGATGGAGAGTGAGAAATCAATTATGGAGCCCTTTTCAGCAATGGGGAGTTGTTTGCTGTTGGCTGACATGATGCTCTCTGCCTGTTCTGCAGCAAAACCTGGTGGTTTTTTGCAGTTCCCCAGTCCTGCTGTACTGAATCCAGTCCCTGGTAGTCTTCCCATCCCAGTCTGCAGTGTAATTTGTGGCCACAGCCTTGATGCAATGTCTCTCAAGAAAGAAAACTATGTGAGGCACTGAATGACTGGCTTGAGTGAGACACGCCTGAGGATTCCAAGCAAACCATTTCACTTCACTTTTCCCAGAGGGAAGATGCTGCCAAAATCAATCTGTTTCCTGAAAAGGCTTTGATCTTCACACAGCTTCAATTTTTCAATGAGAAAACCCTTAAATTTCCAGCATAGCTCTGCCTGGGTGTTTGCAGTGTCCCCTGTGCTCCCACTGGAAGGCTCATATACTTCTCGTGTGTCCCTTACAAGGACTAAACTATTTTAAATTCTTTGCAGTGCTGTTTCTTGATTTTCTTGATTAATATTATGGGTAGCACCAGGTAATGGGTGATTTACATGCCAAGCTCAATAACAGATTTAATAAAATTCCCTATGCTTCCTAGCTGGAACACCTGGGGTGTGATTTTATTGGCTTGTTTGGTTGCTGGCTGCCTTTTACACACATCTTTATACACAGGTAAAATGGATTATATGTCATATATACATGCAAATATACAGATACAAGCACATTTACATATGTATCAATACACTTATGACTTTTATACATACGTTTCACTTAGAAAAGTGAAATTATAAATAAAGTGAATTATAGTTTCCTGTTTCTTTACAACTGAATGGGCAGCAAGTGTTGAACTGTGCAGTGGCCCTGCTAAAATTTATATATATGTATGCAAATTTCAGAGCAATAACCTCAGAATTGCTTCTTTATTTGCTTTATTTTCTTAAATTTCATAATAGTTGGCTGATTCCAGAGGAAACTGAACTGAAGCAACAGAGTGGCTTGAAATCTAATGTGCCAAACGAAAAATCAGTTCCTGTGCCACTTGCAGCCTGCTCAGCTCCTTGCTCTCCCTGCCCTGACTGCTGCCCTGCTCTACATTAGCCAGGGCTGTCATGGTCTCACTGCTGCATGGGCTGAGACTGTGCAGAAGGAGACACAGAAGGACAGTTCTGGGTGTCTCTTCATTCCAGCTTGGATGTTTGGAGGGAGATGCTTGTTGCAAGAAACTGAGACACCTGGGGCTGTGCTGAAATGGGAACAGAGACCTGGGCATGACCAGGGACAACCAGCAACACCCAGAAGCTGGATGCAAGTCTATTTTTCATGTCTACAATGCTGCTCTCTTGGGCTGCTGTGTCCTTTGCTCTGCAGTGTTTAGTTCAGGAGCCCTGAAGGGACACTCGCACTTGTGAAAACAAAGAGAAGGGCTGCTCTCCATTTTTGTTCCCAGGACCCAATCCTCTGCCTTTTGTTTGCCCACTGGTTTGTGTCTGCAGCCTTTCTGGAATGGCAGCACTTGCTGGCAGGTGATATTACAAATAAATTATAGAACAACCAGGCATGCTATTGCTAAGTTGCTTTTTTTCTTCTTCGGGGGGGGGCAGGGGGGAAGAGAAGAAGGTGGGGGGAAGATAATAAATATCCCCTGGATTTCAGTGAATAGAAAATGGGCTGTCCTCAGCTGATGGTTTGTGCTGTGTGAGTTCCTGTCTCATATCATATTTAACAGCCTCTTTATAACAGGAGCATTTGGGTAGTTCTTCAGAGGGAATGAGAGGTGGTGTTCCAGCCCACTGGAAATACATAAAGGAGATTTTAAGAGCTTAATATTTGTGTGGTGACTCAGCAAAGCAAGGAGTCTGATCAGCTCACCTTGCCTTCCAACCATCTGAGCTGGCTGCCTCTCCTGCAGCATCCCAGGTTTGCAAGCATCACCTTCCAGTGCCAGGGGAGGCCCAGAAGAAGCTGCTGGGTAACTCTGCCATGGGAGATGTCACTTGGATTGTGGCTGCAAACCGACCTGTCTGAAGCAGAGTGGTTTGGACTCTACCAAAGGGGCCTTTGGTGATTTATGCCTGCAGAATCATGAAGAATTGGAAGAAACCTTTGCCAGACAACCCTGGATGCTCCTACCTGCTTCTGGGACAGCTTCCAGGAGAAGACATCTCTGAGGGAGCACAGGCTTCCACTGCCCTGCAGCACTGTGGAGTGCAGCATTTCATTTCTGTAGGAAATGAAGCACTTCATTTCTGTAGGAGTTTTCCTAAATTACTTCCTCAAACAATTCTTTAAAGTGATATGCTTATGCAAGTTTAGCCAGTGTATTAGAAAAGCAGATCCCATCTTCCTTAGAAACTCATGTCAGCAGGGCAACTAAGGTTAATTAAAAATGATGAAATAATGCAGAGAGACATTTAGGACCTGATCTGACAGTCTGCTGAAGATGCAGCCCCTGAAAGAGGCAGGGTGGGAGCAAACTGTTCTTGCACATCCCAGTTGGTTTGTGGCATCCACCTAAACAAATCCCATCCTCTATGAAGTGAAAGTCTTCCCTAACTGCAACCCACCAGCACCTACTAGAAATGCCTCTTCTATATAGCAAAACTCTCCCTTATAAATAAATAAAGATCCAAAACAAACAAACAAACAAAACAGCAGAAAAAACAAACACCAAAGCCACACAACCTCCTCCCTCAGAATCATCCATGCTCTGGGATATTTTGCTGAACAATCTGCTAAGAATGATCCAGTGCCAAGCACTGCTCCCAGGGCTGTGGAGACAGGTGATGACACCCATCCACCCTGGAGATCAGGCACACCTCTGGGCTCAAGAACCAGCAAATCTTTCATTTTTAATGTTTTGTTTAGTTACTCATCGTGGTGAATTAGTGTGGGCTTTGTCCCATCAGCCTTCCCTGCATTTTACCCTGCAGGTCACAAAGGTTGCTCCTCTGTGGAAGGACATTTGCCAAAGTCTGAACAACTGGGACTGCAAGATGAAAGCTACTAATAATCTAATTTAATTCCTCTGAAGGCAAGTGTTCAAAGAGTTAGGATCCACAGGTCCTAAGTAACAAGTAAAACAAAGTGATGAAAAGTCCAGGGGGAGGATACTTGGCAAAGTTCTAGTCTTGGTTATAGAGTATAATCCAAAATAAGTCCACAGGCTTTGTTCTCCATGTCATTAAATCCACATACCTGAAACTATTTAGGACTTTTTTTTAAGCCTTTTTTTCTAGATGGACAAAAAGACTAGCAGGCACTTAGATCTGATTTTGCTTCTACAGAGCCTGGTGTGTCAGATGAGAAAACTGTTACAGTTGTGCTAGAGATAAACTCTCTGTGTTAGAAAACCCCAAGAACTAGATCCTGTATAAGACTTCTTATACAGATAGAGTGCTTTCAAAGCAGTTTCACAGATACAGCAAATTCAGGAGACAGGTAAAAATACTAGAAAATACTTTTCTCAGTTTGGAATAAAATTGCACTAAAAAGAATTTATTCAGCATGCAATGAAATGGGAAAAGCCCCACCATGGGTGACCCACATGCCCATCCTGCACAGAATGTGTCCTGTGCTGTCTGGGTCCTGACCTTACAGACCAGTAAGGACTAGAGGTCATAGATGAACAGTGAACATCAGAACATGGGCTCCTTCCCCACTGGAAATCTGAAGACATCTCCACTATTTTTTGCCTGTAGATGTTCTTCCTTATCTCTAAGATGGACAAGATTTGTAATCTTAGGTTTTGTTTTTTTATCTCTGGTTAAATCTCTCCACTCTTTCAGTTCATTCACCACTAAAGCCCCAAATACTGTAATGGTAGAAGAACATCTCATCCTTCCCCTATTCTCCTGACTCTCCTACCTTTTTTCTGATGCTTCAAGGCAGTGCACAGCTGCCAAAATGATGAGAAAGAGACACAGAGAGAGAAAAGCGGGGTCTGGCGGGAAGAGGCAAGGGAAAAAAAAGGCTGCAGAAGTTTAATACAAAACAGGCATAATGACAAAAAATACCACATTTATGGATTCATAACTTCAGTCTAATTCAAACCCATTGCAGAACAGCCCCTGAAGGGGAATGTACATGAGCCTCATCCAGGTTGGCTGCTGCACATACTGCTTTCCATGGTTTCCAGGCACTGACGCTGCCAGAGCATCGTTTTGGGGCACTCTCATACCTTCACCTTCTAACCACTAAGGCTCCCTGCTGCTAGGGACAGATTCCAGCAGCACTGCAGGGATCCCTCAGAGCTTTGCTATGGCTGCAGGGGAAAACTGGTCTTCTGTTCCTCTAAATTTCCTCTCTCCCAAACCATGGCTGCTAGAAGTGATCAAAAAAAGAAATAATTTTTCCTGAGTACTGCTGATGTTTTGCCATTTGTATCCATTACTAATTGACTCAGGGGAAGTCAGTCATCATAACTTGTTGCAGGAAGACTATTTCCACAAAAAATATTTAATTTGGGAATATATTTAATTTCTAAAAGATAAAAACATCTACTTTTGATGTTGCATTGCTCTGTTATATTATTAGATCATATTTGAAATAGTGAAGTCAAAACAAGAAATTCTACCTCATCAGAACTACAGGTTTCAATATTATGAAAATGAAACAATTGAGAACTATTGAGAGAAAATGAAAAAGTTACCTCAGAGCACTTGGACTTTCCCACTGAAGTTTAACCAACATGGCCATGTTCCCATTCAATGTTTGGATTCCAAGAAAATCAAATTGACAAAAAAAAATTGTATCCAGATCTGTTTGTGAGACAGCAGGCAAGAACAATCCTTCCTTTACTCTCCCTGCTACCTGCTCTTACACGGGGTGGTGGGATTGCTGCTTGGGGTGAGCCTGTGCACACCCCCAAAATAAGCCCATGCTTTGGGGCACAGGTGGAGGAATGGGACAGATCCCAGGAGTGATTTGTTCATGTGAAATGTGTACTTCATGTGTACATGAAAGTTGGGACACCCTTCAAGGGAAAGGAGGCATCTGAGAGCAGGAGGAAGAAAGAATGCTGGCAAGATTTGGCATTGTTTATCTGCTGATCAATACCAGAGAATGATTCCCCAGCTGAGTCAAACGTGCTGAAGAGTACAAACAAAACAATAAACAGCAGGTAATTGATAAGTCTTCAGAAAACTTAGAAGCCATTGAGAATTTTCTGCTGGAGTATTCATGTAATTAAAAATAATTTTCATGAAATTGAAGTTTTTCAATGAAAGTTTGCAGAAATTTGTATACTCTCTGCTGGGCATCAAATCATAATAGAAAGATACCAGATTAAATTGACCTACACCCACACTCTGCTTCATGCTCTCAGTATCTTTTATGAGCTTGGTGCTGTGAAGAAACTATAAACCCTTTGAAACACCTTTGGCTGACATGTTCCAATAAGTCATAGATGGGCCATGAAGAAGTGTAGTGTAGGAGATGTAGGCTCGTCTGGGGAAGCCAGGATTGGGTGGATTGCTGGAACTTCAACTCCTATCAGTCAGTGTGACATGTAGGCAAAGCCAATTCTCTGTCGATTTGAGCAGAACAAATTACTTTGTCATTTTCTAAGAGAATCTTTTCCAAACTGTCCATTCCACTAGCAAACATGATATTCAGACTTCTTCTGTCCTGCTTTGGAATATTAACAAATGTGAGAGTATTGGGAATCTCTCCCTCTTTCTTCTGGATGAAAATCTAGTTTTGAAGCAGCTCTGGGCACTGGGCAGCACATGCCTGTGCACAGCATGGGAGCCACAGGCTTCCAGGTGCCCTGCTCCATATGCCTCTCTCTGGCAGTCATCACCATGGAGGGATGATCCCTTTGAGGGTTTCAAAGAGAGGCGGAAGTGGAGTGGAAATGTTGTGCCATTTACTTCCGTGCTCTGTGAGGATTTTCTGAGTACACAGGTTGTTCATTGCAGTCAACTCCCCTTTACACATTGACATTAAGGAAAACCAGACATGAGAGATATCCATGTCATGAGCATTGTGTGGCTTTTATGCCTTCTCTGCCAAGCCAGCTAGATTGCTGAAGGCCAGATGGCAATGTGACATACACTGCTGTAAATCATGAGCCTTTCACCAGCCCCACAGTGCAGGGTGAGCAGAATCAGGCCCTCCCACCCAAGACCCGGTATTGCTGGGGATGCAGCTGGGGACTTCCATTTGTTTGCAATTAGGTGCTGGCACTGGGAAAGCCCTGAAGTCACCATGGTCTCTGGGCAACAGATAAAGCTTTTGTTTTTGCACAGACAAAAGGCAGAGCAGGCCAAACCAACGCAGAGTGTGTGAGCGATGGGAAGCCTGATGAAAGGCCATAAAGAATGTCCCAAGTCAGCAACAAATAACATGGCAGCAGGAAAGAGAAATCTTAAAGTAGTTAGAAATGAGGAAGGAGGGAGGGCAAGAGAAGAGAGAGGAGGGGAGGAGCCAGGATGGCTGGGTGCCCAAAGCAGTGATACACAGGGTGAGTGCTGCTAAGACACACATGGGAACAAGGCACATGGGGACTGTGTGCAGTGAGCTGCACAGCTCAGACCTTCTCATCTCCTGCCTGCAGAGCATCCCTCTCCAGGCTTTATCTTGAGGAGCTGAATGACTGGGAAGCTTTGTTTCTCCTTGTCACTTCTCCATTATCTTTTTACAATACTCCACCCCTCCAAGGAACTGAAAAACTTCCTGTTAACCAAATCTTGCATATGTTGAAAGAGGGGAATGTGAAATTAGATGATCTGTAGTTCTTTACTTGCTTGACAAGCCATCCCACGTCTGGTGTGATTCTTCTCCAACACCCAACGAAGAGATAGAGCCTTGCATTTTTTGCACCATATATGCTTGATTAAGAGCCCGGCAGAGCACATCTTCGACCATGAAATCTATCAGGTAGGGACTGTCTTTATCCTTCTGTGTTTGTGCAACTCCTGCATAATAGGGCCTTGTCTGAATTAAAATAATGATGGACTGAAAGAAAATCAGACTGGGAGATGACATGCAAGAGTAGGAATTTGGAGGCTTGTACAACACATATATTCTGGAAATGCCCTTGGAATCTCCCTCCCCCATTCTTAGCAAGACCAGATGTCTGCTCTGGAGGTCCCAGGGGGTGGGGCGGATGGTACCAATCCCTCAGTAACTGGGTTGGGGTAGACTACTCAACAGGCAATAATGCCAGTAGGAGAATCGTTGGAACAACCAGGCTGCAGAAAGCACTGAAAGCTACTTCAAGGACCTTAATTTTGAATATGGACGCTTAGCATGAATGGTAGTCATCCAGCTGCTTTTGTGGCTGTAGATCTGGCTGGCATAGACAGTTGGATTTCTATTTGCATTCATAGTATTTATTTTTTGAAAAAAAGACATATTTCCTCACTTTTTTCTCCTTTTCCACATATTTTGTGCAGAACTATTTTGCTAGTGCTCTGCCCTGTGGAAAGGCTTTAATTTAGAAAAGATGCACTAGGCTATGTAATGGGGCTTGGCATTTGCTTCCTTAAGTACTCTACCCTTTGTGTAGGAATAGTATAGTCTGCAGTGTTTTAACTCTCTCTCTCTGGTGCTCAGAGGCAAAATAGATAGAGTGTGCTAGATATTAAACTTGTTCTGCCTGCTTGCGTTGCTGTGGTACTGTGTGAAGGACTTGGCGATCTGGGTTTTGTTACACACTCTGAACCACATCCAGAAAGTCCTTTCTTCAGATTTGCTGTTTTATAGGCAACGTACAAACATGTTTCACCACAGCCAAAATCTTGCAGGCACGGCAATAAATCACGCAGCACGCCAGGCAGCTGGAATCGATTGCGGATCTTTGGGGTGGAAGAATCACACACATTTTGGAGATTTCAGTGAGCTACAGCAGCATTTTAAACCTCTGTCCTTCTGTTCTTAGGTTGTGCTCTTCCACCTCTCAGCAGACTGGGCTAGACTTCACTTCTGTTCCAGCCATGGTGGTCTGACTTGGGGCTGCTGAATGCCTAAGATAACACGTTGGTTCTGCCAGCTCACAAAACTGGTATGCCCAGGTTTGGCTCTCAGTGTGCTGGCAGTGCAAAGGCACCAGTCACAGGTCATTTTTCCTTGGCAGCAGTCACAGGTCACCATTTTTCTTTGGCGGCTACTGTGAGGAATGGCTGGCTGTGGAAGCAGGACCTGGGAACCATGTGAGCTAAGGACATGCCGAAGTGCCAAAGGGTGTTGCTGGTGCAGGCAGGGAAGACAGACTGGACTTCTCAGCTGGAAATGAGCCCAAGAGCATAAAAGACACACAGCTCTGCAGCAGCAGTCATGCAGCTCCTCTCCAAAAGGATCCTGGAGGACCCTGGATCCTGCTCTCATACAGTGGCTCCAAAGGACAGAATGGAAATGTCCTTCCACCTCTTTCAGAGACTAGAAATGGATGGCTGGCCCCAGCCAGCGAGCACACGAGAGATGTGAAATGCAGTGATGAGAAAGCAGGAGGAAGGTGCTAAGAATGGCTTTAAATCACCAAGGTTTTTCCCTTCAGCTGGGAAAATTGGATATGAGAGGAAAGAGAATGTCCCCAAAAGAGCCAGAGGAGAGAACAAAGGACAAATAAGGGCAAGAGGCAGAAAGGACAAAGACAGAAACTCAGGGAATTCCTACAAGAAAGATCACCAGTGTAAGCAGTGTGATCCAGAGGGCACCTGTGGGAGCAAACTTCTCCTCCTAAAGTTGGTGGATGCATGGGCCCAGGACAGGGCTGCAGACTTTTCTCACTGCCATGCCTCTTCCCCTGCAGCTGGAGGGCAACTGTCATGACCAGAAATAGAAGCCTCTTCCCCCAAATCTGTCTCCTGTGTAACAGCTGGAGTCATCCTCAGCCTTGGTCCAAGGAGCTGGGATGGCTGATGATATGCAGGTGTTATTAATAACAAAGGCTGAGGAATGCTCCCCTGGAACTGGGGCTTTCTGCATGCAGATTTCTGAGGCCAGAGGGATCTTCAGCTCCCTGTGTCTGACCCTACTGGTAACAGGGGCAAGAGATCTTCACCCCATGTCCTCTGAAAGCCCAGCAAGGTATGTATGGCTAACACCACAATGGCCTTCAGCCCTGCTAGGAAGGCATAGGAAGGATCAGGGCTTTCCTTCCCCCTCTCTTGGGGAATGTGTTCCAAAGGCTAATCAATTCCACACTTAAAAATCTGTTTTCAGTTTGAATTTCTCTGGCTTCAGCTTCTAGATCTTGGGGATTTTGTTTTGTTTTTGTTTTTTTTTTAATTTTGCCTTTGCTAGTCTCAATGCTACATATTTGTTTTGTCTGAAAGACTCTTGGGACTACTGGAGAGTAAGTAGCTTTATAAAACAGGGAAATGCTCACTAGAAGCTAGGCGTGACCCTTATCATGTAGCATCCAAGGTAACGCCCTCAGTGGTAACATCCTCAGTGGTCCTAGGAAGCAGAGACATTTACCATGCTGTCCTCTGACCTATAGCATGCCAGGACCTAATCAATCCAGCCCATAATTAGTGTCAGGATGGCTGAGGCCATGAATGCAGCTGATTTCCTTCAGCTTGCTAATATTGGAAAGCTGCCTGTGAAGAGAGCCAGATGTGCTAATAAGGTGGGCTCACCTCCAATTCCTAGGCAGTTCACAGACACATTGCCATGACGATTTGCTGAGGGAGTAAGAACCAAAACTTTCACATTTGAGAGAAAAGACCTGATGAAAGGCACAGCAAAGTGCTCCACAAACATGGGGCCTATGCTTAATATTAATGTGTAATTTTGTAGCTAATTACTTCCAATGCATTTCACAGTGGCTTGGGAATCTCTCACTGACCATCTGCACTCACAATTACCTACTAGTTTTTCATACATGTCTTAGTAAATAATTGATGGATTTGCAAAGGGGTCATCAGTCATCTGAGTTTCCTTTTTCCCTTTCTTGCATGCCTTTTGCCTTGCATCAATTTGAACAAGAAATATTTATTAAGTAAGAAGCTTGAAAAAGCTCAAGCACTCTTCCACTGTTATATTAAGCTATCCCTGCGCTTTGCTCCAGCCAGAGCTGTACACAGTGCTGGGATTTACCTGTGTTGCAGTAGGTGTGAGCAGGGCAGTGTGGAGGCACAGGGTGACCTCAGGAAACAGTTTCCCCTTGCCATGAGAACTTGCAGATGGGGAGATGCACTGAACAAAGACCAGTTTTCAACTCGTGGTTTTGCAACCCACAGCACTTTCCCTACAACCTCATCCAAGTTAGGATTATACCTGCAGGTCCTCAGGTCAGTTCTACAAGCCTCTCATTTTTTTTTTCCTCTCCAAAAGGAATATTGACCTTGCTGTACCCTGGGAAAAGCAGCCCCAAGGACAGGGTTGTTCACATCTGCTCTTTTGACAAATGCATTCCCTGTTACCCCTCATGCTTTTCAGAGTAACCTTCATCCCTCCCCTCAGCACCAATGATGATGGCATAGCTGTTGCTGGAACAAAACCAACTCACAGCTCTCAGTTCCACTGAAGTCAAACTGCTGCAGGAGAAAAGTTTGGGGAAGAAAAGAGTAAAAAGTTTAAAAAAAAAAAAAAAAAAGAAGCTTGAGTTTCTGTTTTGGGAGCAAATGGCTAAGGGCTTCCTTTTGAAGGTGGCACATTTCAATCTGCTGGGCTGCTGCTCCCTGCCAGACCCACGGGCCCCTCACCTCAGGTTCCCTGTGGAGAGTCTGGGCACTGGGGCTATGTGGAGGCATCCTTGAAACTGGACACAAACTACATCTGAATGTTTTTCTGAGTGAAGATTGTAGCTGTTCCTTTGTAAGGAGAAAAAAAAAATTAGAATCAAGCAAAAACTTTATTCAGACATATATTTTTATTAAGAAAATTTTAAGTGCATACACATTTATGTGAGAAATTACAACAGTATAAAAGTGTTTATTTTCAAAATTTTCTATGAAAGGAGTAATTTCAAAAGCATAAGATAACTCCTCCATAAAAGCTGCCTTACAGGAACACAAATACAAAACCCTTTTCACATTATTTGGGAAGATACTTCTTTTTACTTAATAAAAATATAAAGTACAGTATTTACCACATTCTGACAACACAGAGTTCTTAAGGAATGGAAGATGGGAGGTTCATGCAGCCCTTTTATCATTATACATGTTTTCTTCTCTGTGGCAACCAAAGTTTCATGTTTTCAGACAACGATTATCTTGGTGGGATGTTGATTAATAAAAAAAAAAAAATTAGGTGATGAATTCACAAAAAACCTTGACTGCTATACATCACATCACTCAAACAAGTTGTCAGAGAAAAGGACCTTTTAGAGGCTAATAAAAGGAAATTTGCAACAAAAACTCCTATAGGAACTGCATTTTCAACAAAATGTGTATGTTTAACTTTGAAAAAAAGCTTTCATTGCAAAATAAACAGTCACCTTTGCTCAAACACCCTAATCAAAACCACAAAGTCACCCTTAATTTCATTCTTCCTCAGGCAGAATTCAGATAAGATATTCATACATAAAAGTACAAAGCTAGTATAAATAAAAATTTGACACAGCAATAAATACCATCTACTCTTAAAACTGGGATTTGACAGCTGCACATTGAAAATACCCACATGATGATTTCACATTCATGGAAGCTGCTTTTCCAGCATGGTTCAGTGTTACTCTTGACCCTCCTGTTCACATGTGGTCCCTACCTCACTCCCATCTCCTCACACTTCCTTTCCTGGACTCTGTCTTTGGTCAACAGTTTAAGGCAGGAGGGAAAACCAAGTGCTCTCCCCAAGTGAGATGCTGCCAGTGCTGCTTCTCAGCCTGCTCTGGTCGTGGCATGAGCAGGACAAACACGTGGTGCACTGGGGCAGCCCAGAGATTGATCCCTCTGGTGCAAAGAGCAAGGCTGCTCTCCGCAGTGCATCATGCAAACAGAGTCAGGCTAACAGCAAAGCTTCCCACTCAAGGCTGAATTTGGTCCAAAGCAAGAGAAAGCTTTTAAAAGGTTCTCACTTCAGTCTCTGGCCAGGTCTGTGTCACCTCTGCATTCATGCTGTGCTCAACCTTACCCAGGTGAGGGAGGGTCACACTGCTGGCCCCGGAGAGCAGCCCTGTGCCCTGAGTGGTCCCAGATACAGGAGCAGTGAAGCATCAGCAGCACAGAGGTGGCAGGGCCCAGTCTCTGTGTGGGCTGGGGCAGACAGCCCCACAGCACCACACAAACCCTGGCTGTACAACATCCCTTGCCTTCCATGGAGTGCATTTTCCTCCTGCTGCTACGCATGCATTTTTCCCAGGAACAAATACCCTTGCTTTAGCAGAGTCTAGCCCTGCAGCCCCTAGAGGAGAAGCTGACAGGAGCCCCCCTTTCCTGCAGTACCTCCAGTACCTGGCTATACCATCCAGAGCTGGGTGCCTGGGTTTGGCCAGGGTGCTTCAGCACTGCCCATCCCAGTGCTCCTGTCATAGCAGTAATGTGAGGTTGGCACATTCCCAGGGACCTGGCCCTGCTGGTGCTGGCCCCAGATGCACTCCCTGTTAATGAGGACTGCAGCAGAGCACTGGCAAGACTGTGCAGTCACATCCACCTAGCCCACCTTCTCACTAGAATGCCAAAGTTTGCCCTGGAAACAAAACTGTCATGGCCTCTATCATCATGAGCAGGGCATGCTGCTGAATCAAAATCAGAGGATTATTTAATTCTCCATTTACTGCAATGGGAATCAATCAGACCTTTGATAGGAGTTATGTGTGAAGGATGCACTTTCCTGAGTGACTTTTCCTGCAGTCATTCTTGGCTTGGACACTCACATGTCCACCTCTGGCAAACCAATGGCAAATGCAGGTGCATGTGTGGGACAGGGAATGGAGCCTAGGATATAAAATACAGTCCAGGGAACATAGGAAAAACTCTGGTTTTCTCATAAAATTGCTTTCTTTCTTTCTTTCCCTTTCCAGGAGAGGATCTGATCCTACTAATATTAAATCAAAACTTCAATCTCATCAAGTACAGTGGTACCAGACCTTTCAAAACACAGACACAACATACTAAAAGCACCAGGCTGGTAATGATAACAAAAGGAATGTCAAAATCACAAACACAAATATTTTAGGCACAGCAGTTTCTTTCTGCTTTAAAGCAAATGAGGTGAGGTGCTCCCAGCTGAAGGCCTCTCTGCAATAGCCCTGTTTTGCAGAAAGGAAAAGACAAGATTTTTACCTGAATCCACATGGAAATAATGGAGTCCCTGGATAGCCAAAGCACCTCTTTGGCACTAAAGATGCCTACCACAAAAAGGAGTGTGAAACACTCTTCTCAGTGTTCCTGACACAGGCTGCAGGGAAGAGGGAAGATTTCTTTTGAATCAACCAGCTTAAAAAAGACAATCTTACAACATTTTTTTGTTTACAATACAAACACAGATACATACAAACACACGCATTGTGCTGCACAAATGTGCTTCCCCCCAGATCTCAGTGCACAGCATGACATGATTATTGCAGTGCTGCAGATGTCTTTCCATACCACATAGCAGATATTGTGTATACAGGAAGGAATAAGGAGAAAGAAACTTCTGGCTTAGGGGATCAGTGCAAGGAGTGGTGCCTGTCCCAGGCTGTGCTTTGCAAAGGGAATTCCAGAGGCTATCCTGTTCACCAGCAAACCCATGATAGCTGGTGAACTGTGAGTGTTGGCCTTCATTTCCACACCTGTGAAACACCTCTCCTTCCACAAACTGCACAGACCCCCTCTTGCCCCAGGCATCTCTTGTCTCCAAGGTGTGGCCAGAAATCCTCTTCTGGGTATCTCCAGAGCAGTCAGGGTTGTGACTGTCCTCAGGCAGGTAAACTGTTCATCCTTGGTGAAGGGTGAATAAAACTCAGCCTACTTCAGTGCAAAGCCAGACAGGCAAGCTGAAGTCACCTCCTGTGGATGGCTGGGAGATCCCTGGTGCATGGCAGCGTATCTGACTCCTCCAGCAACTTGCAACATGATCGTGTAGTTAGAGCTTTGATAACCCATTCCTTTTTTTTTTTTTTTTTTTTTTGCTAAATTTATCATTAGAAACACAGGAACATAGGAAATGCCAGATGACATCAGAACTGTGCTGTGGCTCCTAACACACACAACTACTACAAACCAAGTATTAGCACCTTGCAACACCAGATGTGCATTGATCCAGCTGCTCACAGCTGTCAGCAAGGGTTCTGATCTTCAGAGAAGGGCTTTAGCCCTGTAGCCCTGAGTTTTAATCACTCATCCAAAATATCTGTAAATGCCACACAGGGTAATGTTTTCTATTGTCATCAGTCTGATGCTTTTGAGCCTTCCTATGTTCTTGGCCTCTATGACTTCTGGAGGCAAGGAGTTCCACCACTACTTACACAATATCATTGCACTGTACAGTTCATGTCCTTCTAGGTTTAAAACTCCAGGAGACTTGCATGAACCAAAAGAAAGTTAAATAAAGCAGGACCTCTACACAACAAAGGAAATAAAATATCATATAATAAGAGGGTTAGTTTAAATTGATATCTGCCCCCAGTGCTAGGTAATAAGCCAACCTGTATAAATTCATATTTTTCTCAAATAGTTACATCTTACTATATAAAAATAGCACTATGAAAGCAAGCCAATTTGTGCAAGGGGAAAAAAACAAACAAAAAAACCCCACCAAAAATAACCAAGAAAAAAAACCTTTGGAAATGCGTGAAGCGTTGCTTTTGTGCTGCATGTTAGCAGTGAAATGTATTCATTCCCTAATACTGGTTATCTGCTCTCTGGGTCCTACAGTAAGAAATCCTGTAGACGGCTTACAATGCTTGCCTCTTACATCTTGAACCTCCTGTTGATGAAGAAGAAAGTGAAACACTATTAAGGTTTATTTCAGTTGCAAAAGCTTTGCTATCAGGTCTAGTCAAACAGCAAATCTGTGTCTTGACTAACCCAAAGGCAGCCCCTCCAACCAGTAATTGCTGGACATTTTGGGAGAAGTTCTCCACAAGGAGCCACTGGGACCCAGCAGGGCAAACCCAGCAATGGGTGTTACTTTGGGCAGGTTGTGCTCATCACAGTTAGTAAGGTGTTCAGAACTAATACAGTAGGAAGGCTGGCTAGAAAGCTTATTCTGGACTTGAAAGCCAGAGCAGAGAATTGTCGGTGGGCAAAGAAACTCGGCAAAAAATACAGCAGGGAAAGAAGAGATTAATCATTTGTGAGCAGCCCCAGTAGCAGAGCAAGTGGCACTGGGAATGCCTCCTCTATTTGCTCCTATCCCACAACCCTGATGGAGATCATGGACTGCAGCTCCAGAGAGTGCCAGGTCTCTGTGGGGATGGAGGAACATAGAGGGCAGCCCATGCTCTGCTCTTGTTTGGCTTCCACCATGGGGTGGCTGGAGAGTAGAGGCAGCCAGCATTCTGCCAGCCAGGAGCCACCCCTGAGCCTCCCTGCCTGGGGACTGCACCCGGTGTGAGCAGCTGGGGACCACATCAGAGCTTGTGGTGACCAGCTGCCCAGTGAAGGTGAGGTGACAGGCAGGCAGGCACTGCCCAGTAAGCGTGTGAGGCCTGGAGGGCTGAGCTAGGGAGCTCAGGTGGGGTGCAGACAAATGGAGTGTCCCATGCTCAGTGTGAGCATGGTACCCAGGAGAGTGTGGGTTAGGCATCACAGCAAAGAGCAAGTGTCTTGTGTGTATGGTTCACCCAGAATGAGGAGCCACTTTGTGCTGGTGGCCTCCAGGTTTTGTCAGAAGTGACTCCCATTCCTTCTCCAGGCTGGTCAGCCTTTTGCAACCTAGATGAGGTCACTAAGACTGAGTTACAAGTGTCAGAGGGTAAACACCAGCTATTCAAAAACTGATGCCTCAGCACATCTTGACTAACACCTCTTCCAATGCCTGCTGGACAACTAGGGCTCTGTGACCACAGCTAGACACTGTGACTCCCAGTAAAGGCAGTCTCAGAAAACTCATCTAGGCACAAAGACAATGACTAAACCATGAGGAATACTTCCCCTCTGAAGATATCTTTTCCAATAGTCCACAGCAGTAACTCTATTTCTCTTGGTGCAGAGAGGTAGGACAAACCACCCTTGTGAGGAACAAAAACCTGGGACATCCAGAACATTGGCATATATAACACCATTCTCTGGGACTTGCCTAGCATCTCCCATAGGAAAGGCATCAACCCATGCACCACATCATGTTGTCACCACGCGGTGCTGCATTTCTCATTAAAAAAACACCAGTGGCAAATTCACAGCTGTTATAGTTTAACTCTGTCAGTTTAATATTGGAGCTAAAATAAATAGGGCTCCCAAACCTTTACCCTGTTTTTGACTCTGCCTTTGCTTCAGGTTTATTTTGGCCTCTTTGTGTGTCCATTTTCCCATTTGTAAATTGGGAAGATCATCCCACATCTGTTGTAGCTAAGCTTTCCCCCTGTTTTGAGAGTTTCATCTACATAATACTCTTTTGCTGGAAGGGGAGAGATGTTATCCTCAACAAATATGAGGGAAATGGAGGTCTGGATAGGCTAATATATTTGCCCAAGGTCCCACAGCATGGTCAGTGGAAGAGCAGGGACTTCAACCTGAGGTGTCCCAGCTCAGAAACTAATGCCTCCTACCATTCTTTCTCCCTGGAGACTTTAGTGGTGTTGCACGGGAAGGGCAGAGTGGGCCCCGTTTCTTCTGTTGCTTTTTTTTATGAGTGCGATGACGTGGTCTAAATTAAAAGAAAAATACAAAAAAAGACTGCCATAAATTATCCATATACAAAGGCCTCATTCACATTTATCCTACGGTCCCTTCATATCTTGCTGGTAGGGTGCAATGTAACATCCCCTTTCATATAACCTCTGTCTGAGAGAAATGCCAGACAAGTAAGAGTGTCCTGGTGGAAGAACACTGCAAACCCTGAGGCCAGAACAACCCTTTTGCCCAAAATGTCAAAGCCTCCTCAAATGCCTTCCAGGACTTCTCAGTCAGGAGCCTCACCATCCAAAAAGTTCCCCCTGAGGTACAGAGGAAGCAGAGGGGGAGCTGGATTTCTGGCTTCCCACCCAGTATTCCTGCTGACATCAGCAAGAACCAGTGGCTACTCTGAGGGGGTTTAAGGCATTTGGTGCTTTAAAACAAGGCTGTAAAAATAATCACCCACATTGTCCCCCTTCGTGTGGGGCCTTGACCCGGCACATGCTTGGTGGAGTCCTGGGAGGTTGTTCTTCTAGCATCTTGTATTTCAACTGTTACTTACAAATTAGGTTAGAAATTAGGAAGAGCTGCCACACCAAGGTTTGGAAGGCAGCAGCAGGGCTTGGCTGCCAACACAGCCAGCCCCTACACATTCAGAGTTTCTTTTCCTTTCTCCCAGCTGGCTTAATGGAAAGATTTTTCCCATGTGACTTTGTTATCTTCTCCAGATCCATCAAATCTCTCCCGCGTGTCTGCAGTAGCCACTGAGCTTAATGGACTCCGGCATCTTGAAGCGAGGGAAGCTCTGCAGTGGAACTATATTAACATGACAGTGGATGGATGTTGAATGATGTTGGCCACAGCAGCTGCACAATGATTTTTAAAGCCAGTTAAGGAATTTGGATTCCTGACAGCCTGAATGTGTTTTACTGATGTCTCATGTGTATATTACATGGAGATGTGATGAATATAAAGCAATAATAAATGCTAAGCAGAATTAGTGAGCAAAATAATTCCCTAGTAAAAACCATTTCTGGTTTCATATTTAACTGTATTGGACTACTATTTTAAGAACTTTTCCTTGCCCTTAGCTGCAGATTATAACACTGAAGATATTTTCATGTTGAGATACTGGTATAGATTAACATGTCTTTACAGTTTGGATTCTACTTAAGCAATTACAAGAGCCCTTTCTACAAAACGTATTGATTTTATTACAGAAAAATAAATTCCCATGTACAATTGGGTTTTCATAACATGAAACAATTAGCCATTTTATTGCTAGTGCATATAGGGTAATGTCACATTTCATACAATTTCGGTACAAGTGAAAAAATATAATATATGGCTGATTGAAACTGATAGCTACATTAACATTTATAGATCTATATAGATTCATTTTACAAGCTGTTAGTAGTTTAGAGGGATATCGGTGTTTTAAACTACCAACATTCATATGGCTCCAATTCAAATATATGAATTGTTTGATGCGCTATAAATATATTCCAAAGTACATTTCATTGAAGAAGTCAAAGCTGTGCACTAAAATATATCAAAAACATGCCTTGTGAAAATGCTACAGACAGAGCCCTGACTGTCTGTGGAGCATGAAAATGCCACTGGTGCTAGCATTACTAGTTGGAAAATGAACACAATGCCATGATTACAGGATTAGGTGATGGAGATATATGCTTTCTGTCATCTTAACTCACAGAGCTGGGACCAAATTCTCTCTTGTTACTCAATGTAAACCAGGACGAATCCACCAAATTGGCAGAATCGCTTCTGTATTAGCATTTGGTAAAGAAAACCCAGAATCTGGCTGGAGATCAGGCAGACTCACTGGTTTCAGTAGAGCTGGTCTCAGATCTTCACTACTGGTAGTGAGAGCAGAACATGTTCCAGCTGAGTTGCTCCCCTAAGTCAGACAGGCACATAATCATATTTGCCCAACCTTGCAGATTTCTAAAATGCCTCCTAAGTCTCAGGTCGGGGATGATAGCAAACAGAAACTTGAGCAGGTTTTCCCAGCTTGTAAAACCAAGTGGCTCAGGTCCCTAGGATATTCATCATGGGCCACATCCTGCTCTTAGGTTCAGTCATGCCTAAACCCAAAGCCATTCTGGCAGCATTAACCTGGATTACCACTGCAGAGAATTTGTCCAGAGGACAAAAGGGCTGAGTGCGGGCAGCAAAGAAGGCACTGAGCATCAGATGAGATGGGAGGAGCTGTCAGGGCTGGAATCACATGGACTTAGTTAGATGGCTTCCTTCCTTCTTCCTCCTCACTCTTGGCCCCAGCGCAGTCCCCAAAAGGGACACATGGAGGAATCTCTCTACTTCTGGTGGCATTTTCCCCCTTGCTTATTGTAAAAACACAGGAGGACAAAGAATTTTGTTTGGGTTTTTTTTGGTTTTTTGTTTTTTTGTTTTTTTGTTTTAAACTCTGACTCTTGCTTGGCAGATGCATTTACAAAGGAAACAGTGGAGACCATTCAGTTACCTGTGCCCCTCATCAGCCCTGGGGCCATACCTTCTCCAATAATACATTGTTTTGGCAAATGATTGGATTCCAGCCCTGCCTTCACCCTACAGATGCAAGGGGACAAGGTTCAGCAGGGTTACAGCGCAGTTACTGTGGGGTGGGAGTGTGATGGCAGGGGTGGCAGGGATACTGAGTGCACAGGTAGGCTAGCTGGCCAAAATGTTGCTGCTGGATCAACCTCAGCCCAGGGCTCTGGGCAACCAAGGGAATGCTTTGTACCATCATTTGGTATGTACCATCTTTCAGTGCTGGAAGGCTGGAGCCCTCCCCTGCTGTTCAGCACAAAAATGTGCTCAGTGCTGCTCTTCTCAGCACAACATTGAACAGAGATGGGCTGAGTCCACCTCAAAGTAGGCACGATCAACCATTTTCAACAGGAATAAAGATAAATTTAAAAATTCTGAATTTGCCAAGTTTGGTTTTTCCCTGGTATTGTGGGAAAGACTTACTCATGGTAGCCCATCATGTCTTGGCCAGCATTAACAGCATTCCACACGGGGTAGCAGAGAAACAATTTTTAGCACCAAGAATCCCAAGGCCTCAGCTGCCTGTGCAAGCAGACACCCAGTGTAACATGGAGAAGGGGCTCCAAAGACACCGGAACGATATAGATTCTGAAGTAATTGTAGTTTGGCTGGGGAAGAAAGGACATTAAAGGAAAAATTTTCCTTGGGAGAACAGCTTTTTTTTTTGAAGAGGATGAGTTCGGGACCCCAGAACATACTCATCAGCACAATTTTTGCCTCAAACCCTGGCAAAATTCTTAGTTTAACATCTAGGATATATTAGAAACTGTTGTTTTAATACAAATTATGTCAGCTCCAAACCCTTCTTTCAAATAATATCTGATTCCACAAGTACTTTGTCCACATGGTAAAAGCCAGCCCTTAATGTTCTACCCTTTAATAATTCAGGATGTTAGCTGTTAAGTCCATTTGTCTCTTGCCTTACTTGTTTAAAGCTTTCTCCAGATATTCCTGGATCCACTTTAACTTGGGATCAATGCACACTTGCTTGCTGTTGCTCTTGAGCCTTGCACTGCCAAAGGAGAAAAGTCAGAGTGAGTCTGGTGTGCGAAGTTCCTCAGCCCACACCCACCCCCCCAACTGTGCCTTATGTTCCTTGGGTGCCAGTGCTGCTCTTGGTTAACCCGTGAAGAGGATGAGTTATTTCTCCCATCCTTGACCTCCCTCACCTATTATAAACATCCCTGGCTTGGAAACCATCTGTCTCCTTTGACAGGCTCTTGTGGTCTGCACTGGGAATCACGTGAGAGTGGAACAGACAAAAAACTTGAATCTAAGACTCTCAATTCATACCTGGACCATGAACGAGTTCACTGCCAACAACAGAAAAATTTCTTTTGGAAATACTGACATGGTAAATTTAGGTAATTTTTGCAAGTAATTGATTAAGAACAGCTTTTAAATTCAACCCAAAACTGAAGTTTCACATTATTTGAGGACAGACACCTCATGGATGTTCTGAAAGAAAGGGTGTGGTCACTTGTTATCTTTTTGTTTGGTACAATACTGAATTAACAGGTTGCAGGGAGGAAGACAACTGAAAGTGCCATAGTGCCAGAGGCAAGTTTCCCCTCATGTTATTCACTCAGTATTGGAAACAAAGGCAGAAACCTCCTGAGGGGTTTCTCCTAGATGTCCAAGCTGCACTTCCCACAGCAAATTTTTTAGCTAATTTGAATTCTCTGTGAATTTGACACTTGGGCTCTCTGAATCTTTCATTCAGAAACAGGACAAATAGCTTTTCATCAACAGGTTTCACCCTCCAGGGATCTCAAGAAGACCTCGAAAAAGCTGTTATCTCCCACATTCCCTGCAACACCCTGCCTCTGCCCCAGCTGCTCCAAAATTTCCCTCTTAACAGTCTGCCTGCCTTGGGAAAGTGCAGAGAACAGCAATTTTATAGAAGTGCCCATACGAAAAAGTTCAGTACTTGTTTAAACATTTGCTGGATGGAAGCCATAATGTTCCTCCCTTTATAAAATGAAATCTGTAGAATATAAAGAGATGGTGTAAGAAATAAGAGGTCAAAAAGGCTCCTTGGTCTGAAGTTATGCAACGACACAGCTGTAACATAAACACATCAAGGATCCGTCCTGCAAGCCCTGCGCCAGCACGGAGATGAATGGGCCAGATTCATATTTCCCTTACAGCAGTGCCAAGCTGGAGCTTTTCCAGTTAAGTGATACCAACAGTGTGTAAGAATGGATTTGCTGATGTTAGCAATGCCTGGGAATTCTTAAGCTGACCTCACAGGATACAGAAGCAAAAGCACACGTAACCAGTCTCCAGCCACATTCAACACAATTTCTCTCACCTAATACTGAGACACTGATTTCTTCAGACATTCACTTCTGAGCCTGCCAGCCCCTGTTCCATGTGCAAGTAAGAGATATAGGAAATTGTATGGAGTGTTTAACCTGGGCTGGTTTAGGTGTCTACATCCTAAAAAATGCTTATTTCCCTGTACTGAAAAGTAAGGAATTTAGTGTGGACTTTGTAGAAGTAGACATTGACAGAGGAGTTCACTGGATTTGGAGAGATGATTTCCAATAGAATGAAAGACAAAAGCCTGCTCTTAGGCTTTTTGTTTAAGTACAACTCCCCTTAACCAAAAAGGAAAACATATTTGTGAAAAAGTAAACAAACAAAAACAAAACAAAAAACCTAAGCCAAAGCAAAACAATCCCAAACAATAAACCCACAAAATACCTTCTAGCAACTGTATGTTTCACTTAGTTCTCTATTCCTGAAAATGGCAGCTTTTAATTTATTTACGCCTTCATTGTTTCATGCCTAATATGAATCAAGATGAGAAATTTGTGTGTTGGTTTTGATAGATTTCATCTCCTGTTTTGATAAAGATCTAGTTTAAAGTCATGTTTGAAGGGTATTTGGAAGGATGTATTAAGTACCTTACTTATCAAAGTAACAAAAACAGGGTCAGCTATAGGTTAATTTGTTCTGTGTGTACTCCACACAAACACATTTGGGTCAGGAAAGGCAAGAACATGAGATGTTTCTGTTTCTGCATTTCATGTTCTTATTTATCTCTAATTACTATAATCCTATGTTAAGAGATAAATATATACTCTATCCTGTCTTAAATGCTGTCATTTTCTTGAAACTACGCCAGAAAATTCCAAATCATCTAAAAAGTCTTAGCACTGGGATTCTTATGACATCACTGACAGTCCCAGAGCACAAATCCATGCACTAGTGCATGCTTGCTGCCAAAATTGTTTATAGGTAGAGATCAGTTAGTCACAGCTGGTTTTGCCATTTTTCTGAAAGGAAATTATTTCTCAGCTGAGGCTTACATTTTTCTCACTGTCCTCCAACAAATCCTAAGGCAGAAGCACATGATAAAATGTGTATGATATACTCAGAGTGGTTTAAGACAGAAAAAACCCCATACTAATAAAAATTGGTTCATGAATGTTCAGGAATGTATGTGAGCGTGTGTCCAGTCTCGTGAAGCCACATCAGTTTTCTGAGTGCAAAAAAGGTTTGGATGACAAAAATTGATTTTTGCAGCATTTGAATTGCAAGAGGAAGGGCTCAACATATGGGCCAAAGACAGAACCAGTAATGGGATCACTGCACAGAAACCAAATCTGACACCCTCTTAGAGGTTAACAGAAGCTGAGAGTAGTAAGGTTCCCTTGCAATGAAAAGATGAGTGCTGGATTGTTTTTTTTTTTCTTCAGAAGGTTTTGAATTTTGAGAGGGGGGTCACCCATGAAGAAGTGAACAAAAAAGACCTTTCTAAAACATACACACACAAATCTACAAAGACAAACAAACAAAATCCCAATGTTTCCTGAAAATGAGGGTTGCTTTTACAGAAAAAAAAAAAAAAAAAAAAAAGGCTATTTTCCACTGGGAGCCCATTTTTCTGTTCTGCTGCAGTTTACTGAGTCAGTCCCTGCCTGGCAAGCGTCCCTAGATTAAGCCATCACATTTCTAGGGTCTGTACCTCCTGCAGAGAATACATGAAAAACAGGAACTCCTTTTGCTTGTTTAGCTCCACTCCATGGAGAAGTGACCCATTAGAAGACTCAGACCGCTATGAGGTTTTTACCCCAGGTGTGAAGCTCCACATCCAAGGCAATGCACAGCCTGTCTGACATTCCTGCTCACATACCCACGGGGGAACAGCACACGGGATCACACAGTGACAGGGACATCACAGAGAACACAGCTGGGAAACAACAGCTGGGCTCCTTGACGTGGGGTATAGCAGGGTCCAGCTGTCTCTGACAGGGGGTGAAGAGATGAATTGGGAGTCATGGCACGAGGCAGACTGAAATTCAACCACCAGAGCAGGCACCAGCTCTGTGACCCTTCTTTTTGACATCCCAGATTTGCACCCAGCTGAAAAGAGCAAGAGACTTACACAATCTGAAGTGAGCAGTTGGGTGTGGAGAGGATTTTGAGGTGCTTAATATTGGCTCTTGCCACGTTGCTCTCGTAGAATCGACAGGGACATCGGTAAGTCAGGCTGACGGGTTTCTCTGCGGGACAAAGGGAAAGGACACGTTACCTCTTGCTCCCGATCAGCAGCACAGACACACCGGTCAGGGCTCACAGAAAGAAACGCTCTCCAAACATGCAGGTGGGAAAAAAAAGCAGCAGAAAAGCTGTAGCTTTGGGAGAGCATTTGCTCACAGCTCAGAGCACAACCCATTCAGCTCAGCGCCCAGCCTTTCAACAAGGGTGCGTGGGATTTTGGAAGACAAAAGAAGAGGGAGAGAAAATGGAGATAAGTAAAATCGAAGAGATTAGAATAAGGAGCCGCGCTATTGTACAGGGATGCTCCCCGTAATTAGACAAGATAAAGGCCAAAAGAGGGGGCACTTGTCCTCGGTGTTGTTCTACTCAAACGATTTTGACCCGAGGCCAAATTAGAAGGTAGCCAGAAGAAAGAGATGAATTCCAGGGAGCTCAGATCAAAACGGCTCGGCTCAGGTGCAGGCTTTTCACAGGGGACTTAGTGGCTACAGAAAAGCTCTGGTTTTGCAGGCGTTCCCAGGGCCCAGCTGACCTTTCCCCACCGCAGCCAGCCCTGACTCCCAGCAGAGGTACCCGCACAAGAAGGTGCGGCTCAGAGATGCGAGATCCCAGCGGTTTCGAGTAAGACACTCGGAGTCTTTTGAATTTCTAGCCTGCGGCTAAGTAGGCTAATCGAGGAGACAGTTTCCAGCCAGGGCGTCCTCAATACACTATTCAGGGGCCACCAGACTGGATGAGAGTTCTGTCACTGGCATCACTAGGGACAGAATTAGGTTTAACCCCTTAGGCTAAAAATCTTCCATGTATATGCATGCAGGACTGCGAAAAGCAGCCTGGCGCCCACCACAGCCTCTGCTGCCCGATTTCTCTATAGGACAACTGAATTACTGGCAATCAAGTGCACCTTAGTAAGGTCTTCACCCGGACTGTAAGTTTGAAAGCTCCATGCACAATAAAATACAAGCACAGAAGCTTTGCCTGGAAGTCTAAGAGATGCCTAAGAGTTAAAAGCATTTCCCAGTGGAGAAGTTTTCAGCCTCTGGGAGGAATTAAATTCATACACCTAACCCTTAAAATCTGGCTCATGCTGTAGATGGTCAGATCTGTATCTGGCAGGGCTTGAGATCCCATATGGCAATCTGCCATCCTGTTTGTTTAGCCACACAGGAATATTTGCAGCATCCAAACCCAGTTCCCTTTCAAGGCAAATGGGGAGATAAAGAGCTGGGAAGGGCTTGGAATTCCTAAACAGCTGTCCAGGAAGGTGAGAAAAGAGACAGGTTTTTAAGTGCAGCAGATCTACATATATTGCACATCTATCGATGCCTGTCTCTAGCACACCTAACCACAGACAACAACGTGAAATTGGCCCGTCCTGAGGAGGGAAGCCCCTTTTTTTCCGGTGTCTCTACCAAGAGATGAGGCAGAATCAGATCCCACAGGAGAGGAATTAATCAGTGGGAATAGAGCTTCTCCTGCTTCACACCAGAATCTGGACTATAAATCGAAAAAAATGAAGGACTTTTCTATCAGTTTTCTGCCACTGCAAACAGTGGTTCCACCTGTGAGTTAATAATATGCAGGGGGAGGAGGAAGGAGGGCTATGGAGTGAGCCCCGGGAACATGGATTACACTGCCTGGTGCTAATGTGCAAAGGAGTGAGGAAGGCACTAGGATTTCCCACTGCAAATCTGTGCCTGATAGCTACACATCTGTGAATTTGTATTGGAAAGGGAGGCTGAAACTGAATACAGTCACACAACTCTCAGCACAGCTGCAGTGATAGCGTCTCTGCAAGCTTGTCCCAACCAAACTTAAGCCAGCTTTAACTTAAACAACGTGCAAGAGATGAACTGTTCAGATCCATGATTTGATAATGCAATCCTGTCCTCTCTCAGACTCGAGGTGGGATTTTCAATCCAATACCACTTGAAATCAGGAGCAGAGAAAGTTTAACCATGACTAAACATTGTCTGTAAGTCCCAAAGTTGTTTCCTGCCTAAGAAAGGCATCTAGCACAGCAAGGAAGAGGGGGACCCCCAGTATCAGTGTGCTGTTACCCTAACGTGCAGTGGAATGACAAACCCCCTCCCAGCACAAGAATCCCTTTGGTATTTCTGCGTGCCTTTCCTGGTGATCAGCAGCAGGCACTGAGCACCAGGGAGCAGCACCCCCTGGGTCAGCTCTCTGTACCCTCAACAGGGAATCAGTGACTCCTGTCTCACTGTGCGATCAACAAGGCTCAAAACCAAGGAAAACAGGTGCATGTGGCATCTTCCAACACATGAACTCCTATCTTCCAAAAGTAGGAGAGGGAAGAGGCCGTTTGGAGGCCGTAATTTAGGAAGAGAACATTTCTGATCTTACTCTGAGGTGGACAAACACATTCCTTATCTCTTTTCAAAATTTGAAACTTGTTGTTGCATGTACATTAGAACTGATTAAGCTGATTAATTAATCTACCAATTTGTACTGTGAGTTCTCTGACATCTACCAAACACTGAGCACAAGGTGAAGCCATTCTCTCGGTACAGCAAATTAGTATAATCTGTTAATTGCTTTATTACATGAAAACATATAACTGATGGCACATGAAGCTTTTGAGACCTTTATCTGTCTGACACATTTGGTTCAAATGGACGAATAGAGACAAAAGTTACAGAACAGCCAGATGCTAGTTTGACATCTCAGTGTCATTCCTTCAACCTAATTTTGCTTAGACAAAAAGAGAACATTTCTTCTGGCCTCGACTAGAAGTTTGTGTTTTGGAATTTTTAAAAGAATAAACAGTTTTATTGTTTTCCAACTCAAGCTGAGTTTTGTTGGCTCTGAACACCTACTTTTGCTGACAAAGTCTCTCTAGAGACAAAGCACACTCAAAGTGCTCTCACAGAGTGGCCACTTGTCAGTGCTGGACAATACCTATTTCATCCCACAGGGATGTGCTTCTCTTTACCGACGCTGAAACAGGACAGTAAGGGAAGAAGTCAGTTGCCAGTTCTGCTGCAGTTATCAGTAACATGCTGTGCGGACTAGGATGCTTGAATAGAGGGAAGCTATATCCAGGAAAGCAGGCGGGACATAAACAGACAAAACATTTGAGGAAATAATTTTGCTTCTGTTCAGCCTAGGGTGCATTTGTCATTATCAGGAGATGGTTGATAACTTTTTAAGTGTAGAACAGCTCAATTTCCCTGGAAAGTGAGGCTAGGATGGACAGACACAGTTTTACGAGGTAACTAACAAGAATTCAGAGCTCACCTGCTCCCCAGCACAAGGCAGCCCTGCGAGCCCTCATCTCGATCAGGGCTGAGAGCACTTCATGACACGCAAAGTAGGCAAAAACCTCCACTCTTAACACCGAAAGACAGTGGGGTCACTTTGCTTACACTAGTTTCTCTCCAGCCCTTGTGAGCCATTTCCTTCCTCAGGTAGCCAGGTCCCCACACGCTTATCCCGACACACGCTTATCCCACTGCCAGCGAAGGAGAGCAACCGCGCTGGGGGCGAGCCGAGCTGCAGCTGGGCAGCTCTGCCGGCCTCCCAGCCCTGAGCAAAGGCTGCCAGGTAAGGGGGAGGAGAGCCCCTGTTCCTTCCTCCCTCCAGACCTGCACTCGCCTCCAGAGACGAGGGAAGCCCGCTCAGGTACCGGCGGCCCCAGCCGCTCGGCAGCTGGTGTCGCTGGCAGCCAGGGGCTGGAGCTGGCATTGCCACCCGTGGTCCCCCGGCTCTCCTTCGCTACCTGCCGCTCTCGCTTTCCAGCCCGCAGCCCCGGGGTGGTGGATACGGCGAAGGGGGCTGGAGCCCACCTGCCCGGGGCGCTGGGGCCTCTCTCCAGGCAGTGCCGGCCCCGTGCTCCAGCGGGACGGGGCTGTTCTGCGGAAAGGCATCGGGAAATTTTGGGGGAAAACTAACTCTCTCAACCGAAACAAGGAGGGCACCGGAGGGCATCCTCTACCTCCCTGGGTGGGGAACACCCAAGTTTCGTTGGCCAGAACGGGAGAACAGAATGGGAGCGGAAGTGTGAAAACCCAGCCAGAGGGCATTCGACGAGGGGACAAGAGATGGCAAATCTCTGCCAGCCGCAGGAGGAGCGTCCGGAGGATACCCAGAGGTTGTGGGCAGAACCCTCGCCCCGGCCGGAGCCCCGGGGCTCAGGGCTGCCCGCGACACGCGGGGCAAGAAGCGCGGGTGGCCGCTGTCTCGGGGGCCGTCCGAACGCGGAGGCTCCCACGGAGCACAGCTGGCAAAGCAAGCTGGGCAGCTGTAGCTGCCACCGGGCTGCGACGCGGGACGGCGGGGACGGGCGGGCTGTGACTCGGCGCGGGTGTGACTGCGCGCCCCGCGCCGCCGCCCTCGGTGCCCCGGACCTCCCGTCACGGCAGCTCCCTGAGCCCCCGAAACATCCCCGGGCACCGCGCCGGGGGTGCGCTAAATTCCTGCCGAGTGACCGCTTCGGCTCAGCCCTGCCCTGATTGAGGAAAGATAGATCACGATAGGGGACAGAAGAGGTACCGAACAACCGCCTGTTTCTAATTACTTGTCACTTTTAGGAGTGGGGTTTTTTGGTTAGAGGGAAAGTCGATATGCATATTTAGCAGCCAAACCACCTCCCTGCAGACCGAGCGCTGTTGAAAGTCTTCCCTCAGACGACTTCAGTCTGGGGCGAGTTTGGCAGAGAGGACCGCCTTGGCCAGCTTTTTGAAAAAAGCCAGGGAGGGATGGAGGAGAGGGAGGGATGGGAGCCTGCCTGCTTCCAGCTTTGCGCAGCCATCGCTTTGGCTCACCAGACAGACCCATCTGAGCCGCGGCCGGACCCGAGCGGGAGAGCGGAGCAGCTGCGAGGAGAGGGGGGAAGAGCGGGGATTTCCGCGGGACCATCGCTCCCGGCAGGAGCGCTGCGAGCGGCGCGGGCCCGCAGCTCACTTACCCTCCGAGAGGGAGATGACGGCCAGGGCGAAGGCGAGCAGCGCCAGGGCGCGGAGGTCCATGCTGGGGCGGCTGGAGGAGGCGGGCAGGCGCTGCTCTGCTCGTCCCGGCGGCCGCGGCGCTCTGCTGGCGGCCCCTCCGCCCCTCCCGCTATAGAGGGGCCGGGGGCGGGGGGAGGAGAGCCAGGGGGAGTAGCTAGACTGTGATTTATTGCCCGTGGCATGTTATTACATCCTTCCTCTGCTAAAAATGGTTGGAAAGAAACCAAAAGAGCGAGGGCTCCTCGCTTCGCTCCGTCAGCCTCTCCCCAGGCACAGAGTCTGTCCCCCCAGCTCCGCGCTCCGAGCCCCCCGCGGGACCGGCGGCTCGGGGATGCGGCTGTGACCGGGATCACCGCCCCCCCATCCAGCCCCAGCCGGGGTAAGAAAGGTGGTTCCTCATCAAACTGTGCTACCCCGGCACGGCGGCTCCTGAAGCAGAGCTGCTGGAATCGGGATAGCGGTGTGGGACGCACCCCCTAAGTGTTCACACCGAGAAGAGAAGAAAGCTTCCGCTTTACTCTCGTGGGGGCGAATTTGGAGTTACACTGGCGCCCTGGGCATCGCGTACAGCGCCTCGTACGAAGAATCTTCACAGAAGTTTATGTGGGCATTTGAGGAGAGAAAAGGCAGAGGGAGAGAGAGAGGAGACAGAGGCTTTCATTTTTTGACTCTTCGTGTTTGGCCCTTAACATCACCTTTTCCCTGTATTAAATCAACCCAGTAGTACGTTTGCGTCCAACATTCCACTTCCTTTGTATTGCAGATGCCACTGGACTCCCTGGCACCTCGGCTGAAACCCTGGTAGCCCTGCAGAGCTCAGAGGCCCAGGGGTGTCACTTGCCCACAGCTATTACAGTATTATCAAGTGGAAATGACTTGAGCATGTCCTTGCTGTCTGCAGCCCAAGCCCACAATTTGTTGCCATTAAAAACTTAAAATAAACATCGAAGCTTTGATGAATTTGGACTCTTCCAGTCTGCATTTATTACAGGCATCTTCGGCTGGGCCAGTGCGGGGTCCAGTGGGTACAGCTAATCCTTGTGTGCAGATGTTTAAAGGACAGGGTCACGATGGCACCAAAAGCACCAGCATGGTTGTTTTGTACCCTGGGTAACTGCTAATTCTCTCAGCCACAGGCCACTAGGTTGGACACAGGAGTCCAAACGTTGCATCTTGCTAACCTGTGTCAGTTTCACTGAGAAAATATTGTTTCTAAAAGGCAGGAGAAATTCTTGCAGTGATGCTTGGTGATGAACAGGATCCCTACCTGACAAAGACACACATCCAACTCCCTAAATCTAGTTATTTGTATTTCTTAGCGCCTTCTTACCAAAGAGCACTGAAGTTGTTTAGGCTGGTTTTGCTCCCAGACCCCCTCCTTTCTTTTAGGTGAGAAGGCACAGTAGCGCACAAACTTGATGCATTGAAAGGACCAATAACTGTAACCAATAAACTAACAGCCAGCGTTGTGAGCCTGGCTACTGCTGCCGTGACAGTTGTGACACTCTGCAGGGATGGGAGAAGCTCATCGTCATTGCAAACACTGCTAGGAGTGCTGCTGTCCCCACAAGTGCTCCCACTGGCACACGAGGACATCCACAGTGCACTTAGCAGAAACTCTCTTATGTCCACACCACACTTAGAGTCACAATTACTTGGAGTAATAACACTTAAAGCAACAGCGTGTCTTTGCTGTTGCTATTGCCGCAGAGAGAAACAGCTCAAGGATCTAATCAAAGATCTAATCTGGATAAATGTGGAATGAAATCAGAGCCAAATCTTTGTAGCAGTCTCGGCATCTCGAGACATTCAGGCGTGTTGGAACTGAAGGTGAAAACTAGTTGGGTTCTAGGAAATGTCTGGACAGACCTTCGGAGCTGAGTCGAAGAGTCACAGCACGCAAATGTAAGGGCTCCCTCTACACCTCGGGATAGCTGAGTGAACCAGCAACAAGGCAGGAGGATGCCCCGGTCCCCCTGCGCCTCGTCTGTCCCCCCCTCCGCCACAGGAGCCTTTGCATGGGAGATGAAGTCTCCCGAGGAGAAGGGGACAGGAGGACCGGGACACCGCACCCGGAACCATCCCTCCACAGCCTCCTGACTCCCCCCAGCCAAGCCGGGAGGGGGATCCCGGCGGGGCAGGAAAGGGGGTCCGGGTGCTTGGTGAAGTCCCCGGGAGCCTGGCGGAGAGGCCACCCCCGTGCTGGCCCGCCAGTCCGACGGCTGCGGGGCGCACCGTGTGTGTGTGTGTGTGTGTCCCTGTCCGCAGCGTGCCCAGCCCGGGGCGCTCCCCGCCAGGCAGAGAGCGGACACCGAGGCGGGCTGCGGGGCTATTTTGGCAGGGCCAGTTCCCGGAGCAGCACAGGACGGTGCCCGGCGGTGTCCCCAGGCGGAGGGGAGGCGCTGGGTCGCAGCGCAGCCGAGCCCGCAGAGCGGGGCGCGGGCACAGCGAGGGACGGAGCCCGCAGCGCCCCGCAGCCCCGCACCGGCGCTGCCTCCGCGGCTCCACGCCGTCACCCTGCTCCTGGGTGAAGAAGAGGTCTCCAGGCAACAATCGAGCTCTTCTGAATGAACTCCCAGCGATTTTCATGAACGACGATTTTTGGTTTTTCTTCCCGTCAAGCAGAAACCGCTGCCTGGGATACAACAACTTATGAGCTTAAGGTTTAACAGCATAAAGTAACAAAACAAAGCATCAAAACTCCCTCTCCATGGGAGTCTCGTGGTTTACCCCCGCCTCAAACTAGAACTAGGAACTCAGGGAGATCTGAACGAATTGGACATTTAAAAGAAGAGTCAAATGACTTGCCAAGTGTTAAATTCCTTGAAAAGTTCGTTTCAACTTAATGTTAACTCCTACAGAATTGACCAGTGTTTATCTGAATGCTCAAAAAATCCAGCCTACACCCCTTGATGATCTGGATGGCTGAATATCTCCCTCTCCCCCTTCTCCCCCCAAACAGCTGCAGCCAGAACTCCTTAATAGCCAGTAAATTCAATCTTTTATCTGAATGCTAACAAAGAAAGGATGAATTCAGAAACCTTAAATAGACCTACTGTTGACTTCAACACAGCTTGAGACAGCCTTTTTTAATAATAAAATATTCCAAATTTTTAGTGTGTTTGTATCAAATTACATTTCCTCTTAAATGAGGAGATGGCAACATTTCTGTTACTTAGAATTGTAGACTGGCATAACACAGCAATGAAATCATTATTATCTGAAGCTGTTTTAAACTCACATAGATTATGTCTAACACAAGCCATTTCTGGCCAGCACAACTAAGAAAATTTTGTGTGAGTCAAAAATTAAATTGAATGTCCTCAGGCTGGAAAATAGTAACCTTGTTTTCACCTTGTTCTCACTAATGCAGTTTCACTGAGATCTTCCTTAAAGTTTCCTG
This sequence comes from Motacilla alba alba, assembly GCF_015832195.1. Classification (NCBI taxonomy): domain Eukaryota; kingdom Metazoa; phylum Chordata; class Aves; order Passeriformes; family Motacillidae; genus Motacilla; species Motacilla alba. Next base: position 18,895,024 of record NC_052021.1, read on the forward strand.
GACTTATTATCTGAAACTAAATGCACTACTTTTTTGGATGGCCATAGTGTTCACACAGAATCTATGTTTAAGTGGAATTAAGGTAAACAGTGCATCTCAACAATTTCAAGTAAAATACATGACAATACATTACCTCGGGTTCTAGAGTTAAGGAAAATTGCATTTAGAAATCTGTATTTATTAGATTGTTGGACTGCACAATAAAGTTACAAAATCAACCTTATACCTTTGTTTGGGCATCTACTAGCCACACATGGCTACAGCAGTTTCATATCATCTCTAGATGCAGATCTTTCTTTTTTTTTTCAAGATTATGTTTTTTAAAGCATGTTTATACAACTTATTTCCTTATTGTATGACACTGGGACAGGAAGGAAATGAAAGATGCTAAAATGTTAAAATTGATATTAGGGACTGCATTCTATCCTTAGTGTGCAGAGTTAAGAGTACTTGGAGATTTTAAATGCTTCAATATTTTTATGTATCCATATTATTTCATAACTTAACTCTGAAATTCTTTATAATAAAAAAAAAAAATCAAAACCAAGAAAAAACCCAACCCAACCAAACCAATGCATCCATATAAAATTCTTCCTTTAGTTACTATATGACCTTAACTTACTTCAATCTTACTGTCATTTTTGTTTTGCTTAAGAATTCTTTTTTTAAAATAGCAGTCTTACTCTTGCAGCATTCCAACAGAATGTTTTTCCCCCAAGACTATTAATCAGGTGAAAGCTTGAAGACTTTGTCATCTTGCTGCACATTCAAGCAGCAGCTAGAAAAGGACAACTGTAGTGTGGCTTGAAGATCTTTCTTGACTCCTGTTTTTGACCTTCTCGTTTCAAGTGCTACAACTATTTTCCCTTCTTATTGCCATGGCAGGATTCCAAAATCATCCTTTACAAAGGTCCTATGGCAAACAGGACTTATAGCAATTAAGTATTTTCAGCAGACCAGTATAAACTAAGAGAAGTCATTTGTTGGATTTGTCTGTAGAAAGAAAAAACAATTTCCCCAACCAACCAGATTTCAGATAGAATTGCAAGAGATCTGTTCTCATAGTAGTAAAATAGCCTCCAACTTTCATGTACACAGACATATCCATAATGTATGTTGGCCCTGAAAGATTCCTTGGAGGGCAGAGGGAGAGATCAAATAGAGGTCAAGTGAGTAACTGTTTATAGATGGTTAACTAGAATGACAGAGAACTGTGGTAGCTGCTTTTGTAGCAGTATTTAAAAGTTTAGGCTTGCTTCCCTGGGAGTTTTGCATGTGATTTCAGTGGATATGAAATCAGCCCTTAAGGGCAGACTCCATCTTTTCTTTTATCCCAGCAGAGTACATCCCAACTTGGTCTAACCTTTCATGAAGAAACTCAAAACGTGATAAATTTTGCTTGGGTTTAAGTTTTGTTATGAGCATAGCTCTTGGCCTCGCTGCGAGGAGTTTCCTGAGCGCTTGGGGTAAAGCAGAGCCAAGTTTGCTGCGTTCTGCCTTTCCCTCTGAGCACCAAACTGACACCACGGAGGGGCTTTTATTCCAAGAGTGTTTCAAACTGTGTGGCTTTGCTTGGGTTTCGCTTGGACTGTTCAGGTTCACTGAGCTTGCAGGCCACTGCAAGGAACCTGGACCTCAGCAGTAAAGGTCCTCTGTTCCCAGCAAGAGGAGGTACCTGGGAGGTCTGGCCACGGCTGAGCTCAGCTCTGCCCTTATACTCTCTCCATGGGAAAGTGATGCACAGACAACCAGAGCATTAGAAGTGAGACGGTTTAAGAGTCTGCAGGGAAAAGATGTAGCCCAGTGTTCAGGTCAGAATGGCCAGGGGTCCTTACAACACCCATCTCATTTCTTTCAGGCTTTCATTTGACTAATCAAATATGAGTCACATGCCTCTTGAGATTTTTTTCCTCCTGTTATTATTTGCTTTTAATCTAAGATAGGCATGAACAAAACACCATAAACCAAATATCTATAGACTTTGGGGATTTTCGGACTCTGAAAAAAACTTCCCAGCTGCACTCTTCCTCAACAAGGACCAGGGTTTTGTCTATATTAACAACATGCAAAGTGAATATAAGAACAGATCTACAGAGTGAAGCAGTCATTCCATTTCATTTTAAGGGTTGTTTTTTTTTTTTGAGTCTAGCTGTAGTCTTGACCTGAGAACTGAATTGCTATTTAGCAAGAGGATTATGTACCCTTCTGGAGCTAATTTTATGACTTTTTTCCATCCTAAAACAATCTCCTTCACACATTCGGAGACAGCTCTGCGATGCAAAGCAAATAGAGATAGGGCTTCAGAAAGTCCACGCCAAAAGCAGCCCGCGGATCGCTGTTAAAACCCAAAGGTAGGTTTGGGTGCGAGCCCAGAGCCGCGGCAGCCGGGTCCGCAGCCCGGGCACCGCCGCCACCTCCCGGTTGCGTGTCCTGGGGAGCCCTCTAGTGCCTGGAGAGAGCTCCGGCTGGGAGAAACACCGCAAAGCCCTCCTCTCCTGCCGCTCCACTGCGCTTCCTGCTTTTCAAAGTCTGCTTCTTGTTCCTTTTCTTTTTCTTTATACTTTCCTTATTTTTATTTTCCCCCTTCTCTTTCTTTCCCGTTTTCTTTTTTTCCTCTTTCCCCCCTTTTTCTCAGCCTCTTCCTTTCTTCAAATATTCAGGAAAAATCTGAAAATTGGAATTTTTACAAATGCCTTTTTATAATTAAAAAAAAAAATTCCATTCTTTTAGCGTTGCTTTGCAAAAGTCCTAGAGCCAATTGAAACCCTGAATAAAGTCATCTTGGGCAAGAGGAGCCACAGAGTTACATCACATAAAAGACAAGAATAATCACAGAGCCACATCACATAAATGCCCAGAGTATTAGGTAAGATAGATAAAAAATGAGCAAGGAAAAAAAGGATGTGTGAGGAAAAGGCTGGTGTGCTATGTGCCCAGAGCCAGGCATTAGGGGCTGGGCAGCATATTCAGGAAATACCTGCCTGTTGATGAGGCAGATAAATTAAATCTAGTTTAGAGATTTGTTTCTGGGCTATGGGCAGCTCTATTATTCTCACATTGAAGCAAGATCCAGCAAATGGATTGTCTGAGGTGATGGAAACATTTCATTTGCTGGAACTGTTCTGACATTCACTGTGTAAAGTTGCCAGATGGCAAAAATGTTTTTTTTGCAATAAACAATCATTAACATCACTTAAGAGACACGTCACTCACATGAACACAAGAACATGTGTCTTACAGGTCCAGGCCTAACTGGGGTGTGGAGATTGGGACACAGCAAATGCAATAATTTACTCGCTTGCTGGAGTGGTGTTTTACTCAGAACTCTCCTGGAACTTACAACCAATAGCTGACTGCTCAGCTGAGGTTTTCCAAGCCAGCTCCTAAACCTTTGCTCACTTAGAGGGAAACACTCAGCCAGAAATGAGGCCCTGAAGGACGCACCCATGACCTGCCACCCCCCCAGCATGTAAGCAGAAACATCAGCTAGTCATTTCTCCTCCTTTGAGCAGCTCTGGTCCTGTGGCTGTAGCTACTCTTCCTCTTTCTGCTTCAGCATTTTGGGTTTGAATACGTGTTTTAGGAGATTATCACCACTCATACCAAAACACAGAGGGAGTAAGACCAGTTGGTACTCCTAGAGTATCATTCAACATAATGGATCCCCAGCTGCTTATAAAACATCAACCTTCCACAAAGAGCATCAGGGTCGTTCAGTTACCAGACATGGAGAAGTACAGTAAAGCCATCTAACCCTTTTTTCTCACAGTGCAGGGTTGTTTCTGATTGAAGATTTACTGCCATTGTGTTCAATTGGTGCTTAAAAGTTTTTAGAGATTCAGCTTCTATTTCTTCCCTCTGGAGTTAATTCTATAGTCCAATATGACTTACCACCAGAAGTCTTTCCTTCCTAATGTCTCTACTTTAATATCCTCCCTTCTGGAGCATAAAAAATCGGTTTATGCTAATTTACTACTTTACAATATTCCTCTCTGGAGATGGTTTCCTCTTTGACCCACACAAATAAATGATAAATGTCCATGTTATTTCATTGTCCTATATCATGAGTCCTAAAAACATTGCTCTCGTTGTATCTCAGTTCACAAAAAGGCACTGAGATTTAAAGTATAAAACCACCACACACTGCTGCTGTGTAGATGGTTTTATACTTCTAAGCTTTTGTAGCTTTGTTAGCTCACCAGAAGGAGTTTGCATGCCATTTTAAACCTGGCAAAGACCACACAGGTAAGGGATTCATACAGACTAATTTCATGTCAACAAGTTTAGCCATGATTTTCATTGACCAGACTGGAACACAAATGTGCAAACAGCAAACATTTGAAAAAAGCATCTGTGTAAGGTTTGTAATCTCATTTTTAGGAGTTGCTCAAAATTACTAACCTCAGAAAAATCAGTATATTCATAATTATATGGCTGCAGGAATTGGTTCCTCAGAACTTGCTTCATTCCATTAAAAATACCGAGATCTAAAAAAGGCACTTTAGAAGAAAATTTGTCAGACAGTTTTGCATTTCTTCTAATCTGCAGTGACTGCTCACATTTTCAGGAAAAATAACTATCTCAAAATGTGTGCATATGTATTTAAACCCCTGCACCACCTTCTTGTTTTGTGACATGTCCATTAAGCTAAGCCCTCAGAACATGACATATACATTAAGTTAAGCTCTAAGAAAGTCAGCCTCCCACAAGGGAATAAAGTAGGTGTTTAAACTTGGCATAGTCACCCCCTTCACACATGTATACAATCAATTCCCCAGCATCTGCAGCACAGTTTACTACAACTTTTTTTGGTGTGTGTTAATTTAGCATGTACACAAAGCTCTGACAGTGTATCCCAGGTGGAGGGACTGATCCTTGGCCCCACTCCCATTTTGTAGAGCAAACACAGCACAGAGGTGTCAACATCTGTTAGAGCTTCACAGCTGGACATTCCCCACGTGCAGTGAGGTGCCCAATACAAGTCTGCCTGGTGCTCTCACCGTGCCCTGGTGCAGCTCCCTCAGTGGTGTTTGGGGACAGGTCTGGTGTGGGACCTGGGCTTGGGGTGTTACAGAGCAGGGAGACCTCACTGACAGAGCACAACCAGCTGGCAGCCACCGAGCCAGTTACAGATGTAGAGGAAGATGCATGAGAGCAGTACAAAGGCCACATTATTGCAGATCAAAGGTCTGTGTAGCTCAGAATCCTCTCTCTCCAGCCATGCTCAAGAGCAGATGCTCAAGAGTGGAGGGCAAGCATGGCTGAAGCTCCCTGCAGCAAACCCTCCCGGCACATGGCCCAGAGTCTGGGCTCAGCTCCAAGAAGGATGTGAAGCTCCTAACATCCCACTGATTTCAGCAGTTTCAAGCAGGTTTCGCATCATTTGATTTTAGCAGGGAATCAGAAACTTCAGTAGAAAGAAAGAACTGTGGATATAGACCCTGTTTTTTGAAAATTTTTGCACTGTTCTCCCTGAAAAAACAAAATCCAACTTCCTCCCCCACCCCTCCCTGATTATAAACAGCCTTTTCTAGCTCCTGCAATATCTGAAAAACTGCAGTTGGAATTTATAGAATTATAAATGTCTGCCCTGAAGATAAAGTCAAGAACACCTGGAAACAAGAATAGTATTGTCCTTTCCTTGCCCAGCAGGAGCTCATGGCAATATCCCTGTGCAATAAAGTACCTATCAATAACCTCATTGGAAAAGCCCAAATGGTAGAGCTACGAAGACAGCAGGCACCAGAAAGGGAACTCAGAGCAAAGAGAGACTTTAGGCTTGAAAGATCAGTCCTAGAATGCTACATCTGTGAGGTTACAGTGTTCTTTCTCCCTATGTGCAGTTAGCAAATTATTGCCAACTAGCTTTTATTGTGAAGAAGAACAAAATTAATTTCTGCAGTGTGCCCATCAAAGGACATAAATCCTGTTTTTTTGCAATCCTTTTTCCCAGAATAACACCACAGCAAACATCCCTTTCTCTGGTAACTGAGGAAATGAGGAGAAGGAATGTGCCTGGACCAAGCCACTCTGCACAAGAGGCCAGTATCTGATGTGCTGGCTCGTAAATGACACAAGAAGATTTTCTCTGGATTTACAGCCTCATTGGTTCTGTGGGGGCTGCAGTTTTCCCTTTTACATTTCTTGGAGGTGTTGCATGCACTCTCAAACAGGAGATCTGATGTGGAAACAAAAGCTTTTCAGATCTCCCACAGAAGGTAGCTCTTTCCTCCCAAGCAAAGACCCTGACCAGGTGGACTGCCTGCAGCTGTGATGCAGGAGCAAGTGTAAGTTGTTTAAAGGTCATAAAAACCCTTGGGCTTAGCTTTTATTTGGGGAAGAAAAACCCAGGTGGCAGATGCTTCTCTGCACTCCTCCTAACATGTGCCATGAGAGTGAGCCTGCCTGAGAGCTGTCTACAATGCAGGTGAAGAAGAAAGCAGCTGGGTTGGCTGTAGGAAATACAGCTCTGTGTAGACATCGCTGTGCAATGTTCATTGTGGGTCTGTGGGGTACCTCCTGGCCTCCAGCTGCCATCTCAGAAATACTTGGGTCTCAAGCTTCTTATCATCTGACAGGCACACTGCACATGTGAGCTGTTCCAAACAGCATTAGAAGCCTACATCTAGGCATCCAAATCCCACACAGAGGATTCTATCCTGGTGTTTTATTCCCATTTTTAGGATGGAAGAACCAAGGCAGAGTGTTATTCTGAATAATGGCTGCAAGAGTGTCCTTTCATGTGGGGTGAAGCAGTGTCTGGAAGGCCAAATCTTACTTGCTGCAGATGCCAGGTCCTGCTGGCTGGTGTGAATATTCCAGCCTTTGGAAAACAGCTGCTCAAGGAGCACTATGGCACTAAGAGCTATTTATGGAATTCGGGATTACTTAGAAGACTGTACTAAATGCAAAGCTGAGCCCAGGCTCTCAAGTGGTGCAGATTACTGCCATAGCTGCAGTGATCCTCAGCTACAATGGCTCCTTGTGAAAGCTGAGAGATTTTCAGATGTTGCCAGAGATAATCAATTCCCCGTCTTCCATTTATCTACTCCAAGCCATGGAAGCGACCCCAAGTCCCTCATGGGGCACAAGACAAACATCCATACAGCTCAGCTCTTGCACACTGGAGTGATTTGCCCTGGCATGCTGGTGCTGCCTGAACCCCCACAAACACACCCCCCTGAACATGAGCTCAGCCACCACTTATGGCTCTGTGCCTTCAGCTTGGCCCAAGCCCAGCCTGACTCAGTCCCACGCGTGGGGCAGAGGGGTCAGGGATGTTGCAGTGACCTATGCAGCTTACAGCCAATGGCCCTGGGAGAGACCCTGGTGTATCTGCAGGGAAGTGTGGAGTTCCTGGCACGTACATGCAAGGCAGTGGCAACTGAAACAAAAGCGGCTGAAGCACACAGCACAGCATTTCTGTCCTGACTGACACAATGACAGCTGCTCTCTGATTGAGAGCATGAGGACTGATGTGGCTGATCTGTACTGCCCCTGCTTTGCTTCCCGGGTCCTTGGGGGAAAGTTGCTGGGAAGAGATCAGCATTAAAAAGCAGCAAGCGCAGTTCCAGGCATGGAGAGTTCAAGGCTATCAGATCCTTGGTGGCCTGGGACTGCTGCTTCTAGAAGGGTCAATACAGAAAGGATTAACTCACTGGCAAAGGGCCCAGTGAGTGTGGGGCTTCCTTCCAAAACCTCCCAGCCTGAAGGGCTTTATTCAGCCCTAACTCCAGATGCTACAAAACAAGAGGAATAGGAATTTCCCAAACATTTACTCTGCTAGGGCCGTGAGGCTGGAAGAGAGAGGATCATGCTCACCAGGGAAAACAGCCCAGAGCACCAAAGCAGAACACTGCTGTGAGGCAGTGGCACAGACAGATGAGCAAGTGCTACCTGGTACTTGCACTAGGACCTGAGCCAGAGAAGCTACCTTCCATAATTTCCACTGTCTGCAAGCCCAGGGGTTGCTTATGGCATGCTCTGCAGCTGGCCCATCTAATCTCCCTATTTTTTTATTTCTGCCACCCTCTCATCCTCCCCTTTGCTCACCTTGCACATTTACTCTTAGTTATTTCCACATTTTTCTAAATTTTTTCCCTCCAGCTCCCTTCTTCTCCTTTCCTTTTCCCTCATCATTGTCCTGCTCTGCCTCTGTTCTGCCTCTCCTTTTTCTCATCCTGCTCTTCCCACATGCTCCACTTCCCTGGAAGCACCTGCTGGAAGACTGGTCCCACACAGCCCTTAGAGATGTGTAAGCCCTAGCAATGTCCTTGGGCATGTGAAACCTGTACCTTTACAAGATAGTGCCCAAGACATCTCATCCTCAGGAAGGAGGGCTTAGAAATATCTGAACATCTCTCTGTGTGCTTTACTCTGTGGGATGTGTCAGATTGCTCCTTCATCATTCCTGTGTGGCCAATACTAGGTCCTCTCTCTCACTTTCATAGAAAACATTTAATGTCCAAAAGGTGTAAAACTGTGTAGGTTAAAAAGTACATCAAGGTCACGAATAACCCTCTTATTCCACACCTCTTCCGTCCAGTCTGCTGACAGAGTCTTTCAAAGCCCGTTTGAAATGTTGAGGCCTTTCTCTTAATTTTGGCCTCAATTTATTCTTCATCCATTTATCAATAACTTGTTCTTGCATGATACAGTCTATGGCATGATGAATCCCTTCTCCCTAACTTACAGATAAAACTTTTAGCTTGTCTTTTGGGGAGTTTTTCTAGATCTGGTAATGACAAACCTTTTGGTGTTTACGTGTCCAGTGCAGTTAGCACAGAAGTCACAAGCAGGACTATCAGCTACAGCCCATCATGCAATCTTCATTGTCATCCTTTATCTATTTCCACTTGAACAGGGTTATCTAGCTGGTGCCATCTAACTCTGGAAGGTTACACTTCATTTAGATGTATTGAGTAAATTCTCAGCTCCACTGGTACTCCATCTTCTAACAGCAGGGGTAAAAGGGCAGACAATTGTTTACACTGGTTTCAGGCTCAATCATAATGTAGGGTTTTGTCTGAGTGGAAGTGCAGAATAGGAGCAGCTGGCAAAATTCAGGAAAACTATAGGATTCCCTTCAGATCAAAGGCAGTCACTTTCTTCTTTATTCCCACAACTGAACTTGAGGAACTCTCTTGTGTGCTTTAAAAGGAAAAAAAAAAGTCATCATTTCCTTCTCCATCTCTTTTTTCATGGAATCTGATTGAAAATTTCTCATCAAAGCTTTTTCAGTAGATATTTGAGCTCTTGGTGAAGAGAAAGAAGTCTCAGTGCCCTTGGAAACATTCAATTTTTCACTAAATAAACAAACCAAATTCTTTTAGATAAGAAGAGCAGAGTCAGGGAGAAGAACAGGAGGATACTGGGTCTCAGTGGAAAGGCAGTATGTTTTGTGTCAAAATGGAATATATTTCAACAAGCAGTACAAGCTCACCAAAAGTTCCTTAAATTCAAGTTCGGAAAATCTCCAATGTCAAGCCAAAAAATTGTTGAAAAGTAAGTCTGTCTCTGCTTGCCAGTCGTGTTGACTCCACTGCTTTGAACCCTAAGACAGGCTTCTGAGTGGACTGGTGTCTGAAGCTGAGATATGTGCTTGTACTTATGTTCCAAAATTAACATTTTGTTTGAGGAATCTTAGTTTGACCCCACTTCTTGACATGGTATGGGTTCTAGGAAGCTGTCAGATGTGCACTGCTTGTCAGAGTGGGTTTGGAGAAAGCTTTTTTCTCGTCAAAAAGCTCCCAATCCAAGGAGAAACCTTCTTTTTCATGGCATAGCAAACACCAGAACTTTGCACTTAGAAGCAATCTTTGCAGTGCATAAGCTGCTTCTTCAAACACCTGGAAATCACCTGGACAATCTGTTTTCAGATGTAAGGGGTCTTGAGCCCTCATAAACAGACACAGACACCAGAAGTGTCACTGGAGCAGAAGCAAGAGTGATCTGCAGCTGAGCAGATCCAGCGGCAGGGAAGCACCAAGCACACCTTGGCAATCCTGGCATCCAGCAGCAGGCAGTGCTCATGGCTGGGCTCCCAGGTACTGGGGATATGGATACATTCATGCTGCTGGCTGGAGGACAGGAATACCAAAACTTGCAATTTTTTATAAAAGCCACCCAGAGGATATGAAGGCCACCCAATCCCAGTGACTAGAGTAAGAACTGTAGTTCAGCCTCCCACACTGGATTCAGCCTGGTACAAGTTTTGAAAAGAAGAAAAACCTGGAGAACAAAGCCAGGTGAAGTCTGTATGGAAATGTAATGCAGGTCTGTTGCCAGGGCAGACAGCACTCTTGAAGGAGTTTAATTTTGGTGTCAGGCTGCCCTCCTTTGCAAAAGCCAGTGATGAATTTTGCACCACTGAGTTATGCTGTCCTATGCGACTGTAGCTCTGTTTATTTTGAAAACTTGCTGTGCTGGAGGGAATTTACGAGCCAGCAATATTTCTACTTTATAGCACTTCCTTCATCCACATTCCTTCGTCTGGTCATTTACACGGGCTGGGCCCACGAGGAGAGGTCAGGGGGGCACTCGAGTGGTATCCAGAGGCTCAGAATGGAAACATGTTTTCTCACACAAAAATAAATAAGGGAGAAATGTTTCCATTGCAGAAGAGGAGCAAAGGCTGGGATCCCAGCAGAGACCTACCAGGGAACAGCAGGCTGCCCAGCCAAGGCAATTAACAGCATTTAACAAGAGACACACGCTGCACATAACATGTCTCTTCCAGTAACACTCTTTCTGGCTTTGGCACACTTCAGTTTGGTCGCTTGAAATATTCAGCAGCTGAAATGCAAAATACAGATGCAGTTGTATCTGAATAAATAACCAAGGAGCTGTCTAAGGAGCAGGCACATGTCTCCCCTGTGCTGCACCTGAACACAAAGCACCTACTCCCCTTGGATCACAGCTGAGGATTTTACATTTGAAGAGGCAATAGACAAAAAAAAATCCCGGCTGTCCACACTAATTTTCTACACATACATATATACACTCTCACTCTACTGACAAGTGGTTGATGACCCCTGCCTTGATGGAAACATTCAAGGTCAGGTTGGATGGGATTCTGAGCAACCTGATCTAATTGAAGGTGTCCCTGCTTATTTCAGGGAGTTTGGACTAGGACCTTTAAAGGTCCCTTTGAAACAAAATCATTCTAACATCCTATGATGCCCCATCCCTGCCCTTCTCAGGAGTTGACTGAGATCCCAGCTTGAAATACTGTCCATCTAAAGTTGCCTAAAATCTGTATCTCATAAAATCTCTTATCTAAATCTGCAGCAAAATAAAAAATACATCTGTGAATTTTAAGTATATAATCCCCCAGCCAATCCCACCAAAAGATCAAACAACCACCCACTCCTGAAAGATCCTGTAGATCAGCACAGTCTTCCTAAAATACCAGGAGCACCCAAAAGAGTAGAGTGACCATCACTGGAGCTGGGGTAGTTCTGGTTAGGCTCCAGTTTCCAGCTGGGTCAGCGAGGTGCCACACGGTGGTGTAAAGCTGTAGGAAGCTCTGTCACCATGCCTCTCACCCTGCAGAAAGCACTGAGCCCAGCTGATGTGGTCTGGCCGTGTACACCTGCACTGTCCATCAGACATTCCATACAGAGGACTTCTCCCCTACATGTGCATGCAGACCACCACCTGCAGTGGAAGGTCTTGGCTACTTTAATACTTTTCACATATTTGTTATGAGTCCTGTTGGTCTCACTCCTGCCTTCCCACCCCAAAGATATCTGTATTTCTGCTTTAGATTAAACAAGCAATTCCCACACAGGCAGTTTGTTAAATGTCCTTGCAATGACAGACAATACCTTAGAAAGACACAAAGTGCTGATTTATCTGAGGTTACTGGCTACAGCACGTGGTTTAAATCAGATCCTGGCCCATGACAGTGATACAAGGGAGAACTCTACTTAATGGTAGTGAAGGGAGCACATCTCCCTTCCTTAATCACACACAGATTTCCAGTTGTATAGAGACGGGGCTGCCTATTTGTCCTTCATTACACAAACCATAAACACACACTGGTATACCCAGAGCTTGTCCGCTCTAATCATCTATCAAGAATTCCAGATTCCTCCTGTGTTATCCAAGTATTTTTTTTTTTATTACAACATCCTTTCCTAAAAATTTGTACAAACCAACTTCTGTTCTCCTCCTATTCTCATCTTTTCCCAACTAAACTGAAAAGACCAGCTTCCCAAAGAAGCTGGGTCTCTGTGTAGATGTTCTTATCTGGGTAAGAATCGAAGTGTCACTTGCAGAGATTCCAACATTCAGCAGCCTTGATTCTGTGACATTCTCTTTTATTTTAGTCTCAAACAGCTCATCCAATGCTATTCATCAACTCCAGTGCAAAGTCTACCAGATCAGCTTATGCCATGCCTGAGCAGCAGCTTGGTGTTGCAGCTCAGTCACGGTAAGTGCTCATCCAGCTCTGTTTCACAGCTGGATAATTGTGAGAGAATCTCTTCTCACTGAAAGAGATTCAACGACAAATGCTTGGACAACAGGGTTACCTTAAACTGCCATGGCCTTTTTACAGTTATGTCAAAACCTAAATCAGAAGGGACACTTCCAAAGGTACAAAGCAGAATTAAGTGCCCTTAATTTCTGAGTGGCTCTCATGGCAAGTTGAACACCACATAGATATTTGTGGCTTTGAAGAGAGAATCCAAATACTGGACATTTGGCTCCTGCCTTAAATATCCTTGAAAAGTTTTTTTTGGCAAAGACAATTCTACCAGAAAGGTTTGGGGAAAGCTTTTAAAATTCCATTTGCCATCGGATGTAACTCAGACATGACATTTGTAATGTCATCAGAGCAGAATTGCTGACGTGAACAAGAGTGTTGGCAGCAACTTCCATGGGACCAGGATTGGGTCCAGTTTTCACATTTTCTAGGCATTTTTTGCTAAATGTTATTTTGCATAAAGAAGCATTTGTTTAGACTCCAGATGTTCAAGTAACCTCCTGTCATATTTTGTCTGCATCTCAGTGCTCCCATCTGTGATCTGAAGTGTTATGAGGTAAAAGTGGAAGGATTTATTTTGATCTCACTTCCATCTGTTTTACACTCCACTGATTCCCTTGATTTGTACCAGTGTTTGAGAGCAGGGCTAAAGTGCAGTGGGTGCAGTCTGCACTGCTCTTACCAGTGCAAACCCAGGAAACAGGGCATTCACTATGAACTGACCTCTGACAATTACTTGCAGAATTATTTGGGATAAACAGTTGTGATCCAGGAAATCAGCAAAGTCTGTGCAGGCACTTGTTCAGGGAGAACATCTGCTATGAAACACTTCAATTGTTACCAGTGCTTAACAGATGGGCACTGCTGAGGCTAATGATTGTGAAATATGAACTTTACAATCTTTCTGAGCAACCCACAGCAATGTTACTACAGCATATCCAGTGCTGACATCTCCTTATCTACTCTCAGAGTGCTCTGAAGGCAGCCCTGACTTCAAAGCTCTGGGGCTTATACATCAGTGCCAGCCTTGGTTACAAGAATAGGAAATTTATGAACAGGTCCCTTAATGGCTGTGATTATAATCAAACTGACAACCTGATTTGGGCCAGAATGGCCCATGGTCATGGATGGCAAAAGCTCCTCACGAGTGTCAAACAGCTGTGTATGCTGGGGGTTGGAGATATTCCCCCTCCAATTCCTGAGACACGTGTCTCTGTTCCAGGGCTTGTCTGCACAGCTCTCCATGACTGGTCAGACAGGCGATGTCTGAGGGCAGAGAACCATTCTCATTACTTTAGAACCAGCCAAAAATCAGTGTCAGGGAGGTCTGTGTAGGCACTTATGATCAATTTAGAGTTTGCACCAGCTTACATAGTTCAGGCATCTGTCTAGTGCTGCTGAGAGGGTGAAGATGCATCTGCAGGCAATTAAAGACTCCTGGTTCCAGTATTTAATTCTGTAAATAGTTTGTGTTGCAGAATCCCAGCTGCAGGCAGCAGGATCACCAGCATAGGAAACAGGAATACTTGAATTCCAAATGGGTAAAAGGTATCCTACAACAGTACAGAGAATAGCAAAACAAAACTAAAAAACCACTGTCCATGAAACTCAGAATGACAAAAACCTTCTGCTTCCATCTTCGCTCTATCTCAGCAGAAACTGGCAACAGATCCAAGGCAGTGGGGGGAGTGATTTTTTCTCTCTTTATGCTACAAGAAAAAATTCTCAGAGCACTTTGTCGGAAAGAAATCATTAACACAGGAAACATGAATTAACAGAGACTGCAATTATCTTTGTTACCAGTGAGATGGACCGGGTTTGCCTCCCAGCTGCATCACTGGAAATCCACCAAGGGAAGCATTTTGGACAAAAAGATTCTCCGGAGCCTGGAGCACAAACTGTGTCACAAAGATTACAGGAAATCTCCTGCAATGTAGTGCTAACAGATTTTACAGGGGACCTGAAAATTTCCATGTCTGGTCCAGAACAGAATCCCCTGATGCTCAGCTATCCTGTTCCTCCCCAGGCCTGGCTGCTGAACCAATCCTAACACAGCCAGCAGCCCAAGGTGATATCACTTGGTAAGTATGAAGTTTGGGATTGAAATGCCTCGTCCTTTCTCATTTTGCTTGCCAGCACAATCCCTCAGCTCTAGTCAGGGCCTCTTATTTGCCTGAGAACTGAATTTAACCAGAATAGTAATAGTTTGCATGCTCATCTGCCACTAAAAGAGAAGAATCAGTGGACAGATTATTGGCATGTAGAATTATCTCTTTTCAGATTTTCTGTAATAGCATGGCTATTAAACCAAAGAGCATTAATAATACACCATTTAGCTTGTTTTTCAAGGGTGGAGGAAGGACTGAGAATATATGGATGAAGAGAGTGAGGAGAAGAAGCTGGAACTTCTCCTGGCAGCAGGCAGGGAGACAAACCCCAGCTGTGCTTGTAGCTCACTTTGATGTATTCCTAAGGCGTTGAGATAGCACAGCCATTTCCAAATGTATTCACTCACAGTGGTAGCCCAGCCAGCTGGCGTGTCTGTGCTCCAAGCTGGGAAAGATCCCTGGTCAGCAAAATAAGATGATACTGGAACAGGGGCTGTGAAGAAGCCTGGCTGCCTGTCTCTGCCACAGCTAGTGTCTCCTGGTGGAAATGTGAGTGTTCACTTTTAAATTTTGCTTTTATGACAGCACAACCTGGTATGGGTTTCATGTATGTAATATTCTGCTGCTGGTTTTTTTTTCCCTTGCACTAAGAAAGGGGATTATGAAAGCTGAAATGCTTTGGGCTCACTTAAGCAGAAAATGCCAATCTTCAGATTTCTCTTTTTCCATTTTTTGTTATCACACAAAAGATACCCCTCACCTCTGAACTGAAACTGCATATCAAAGGGAAGAGATGATAATAATAGCAAACACAAGATAGAGTTCAATCTTCCTCCCTCTCGCTGAGTGAGGAATTAATTCTGGGAAAGCACCCCTCAAACCCTTCCAAATCTTCCAAACTCCTCCAAGTCTGCAATATTGGACTACAGAAATGCTGAACACATGAGAGCTGTGCAAAGCCTGTGTTCTCCACTCTGTTACTAGATGACAAGCCATTTAGTTGACACCATTTCTCTGCTGTCTGACAGTGCACATCAGCTGAAGCAGGACTGGCAGTGACCCCAGCTGACCCCAGTAATGAAGGAGGGATGTTTGTTTAACAGGAGACCCATGAAGACACCCAAGATGTTGCCCTTCCATAAAGGTGCTCATTTCTTTGCATAGGTCTTGATTTCTCTGGCTAAATGGTTGTATTCATTGCCTCTTTTATACAATGTTGTGCTAAGGCACACAAGGATTTATAAAATGATTTGACCCTGTTCATCCCTGAGACAGGTAAAATTGCTGGTTCTCACCTGAGATGCAACAATCTCTACCACTTTCACAATGTACAGATCTTCCCCCAATCTCTCTGATGCAATTGAAAGGTATGTATGAAACAAGCTATAATTTTCTAATGCTTTATAACAAAATGCTCTTTGATTTTGATCAAGATGTATCAGCCCCAGATATGGCTTCCAGTTATGCCACGGAGGTTTGGACTGGATATGAGACAATTTCTTCACCAAAGGGGCTGTCAAGGGCATTGGAACAGGCCACCCAGGGAAGAAGTGGCTACACATCTTTAGAGCATTAGGAATTCTGTACTTGGTAAGGATCAGCCCAGCCACACCGTCCTGGTGCTCAGCTGCAGCTTTGCTCATCATGCCCATTACACATGGCCACTCCAAATTCAGCCAGTAATCTCATACCCAGCTACCAGAGAGCACCAGGGAGATTTGGTAATTATCTGCTAAAGCCCCCAGCAGGTGCCATCTGCTCTGCAAGCCTTGCCACGTACAAAAAAGACCACTTTGCTCCCCCTCACCTTTGATGCACTTCCTATAATCCAGTGCTCTTCTCAGGTGCTGCAGCTGGTGTCACTGCAGGTTATAGGGGGAAAGCCTTGCAGTGGGAATGGATGCTGATTTTTAAAATTCTGTTCTATGAAAGATTCCCCTGGACAGGAAGTTTTGCCTTTGGCTCAAGATCGCCTATGCCTGGACAAGTCATCTCAGCAGAGAGAATGTGCTCTGAAAGAGAAATAATGGCATAGTGACAGGGCCTTCATCCAGCAGGCAGGACTGATGCTGCCAGAGTGGCAGGCTCTTCCCCTGCAGCCTGAGAACATGGCACATCCCACGGGAAACTGCAGACCTGTAACCCTGATGTGCGAGTGCCCAGCCGTACGGATGGGCTGTGATGGGCTGACACGGCTTCCCAGCTTCTCTCCAGACTGCTGCCCTTTCATACCTCATTAGTCATATTTATTCTGAGGTACATGTTTGGGCTGGGTGGGAGAATATGGGCATTTTATTTTTTTTTTCTTTTTAGTAATCAGTAATTAGAGTTCCTATACCTCCTGTAGGCCAAATTCAAACACTGAAGTACAAACTACTATAAGACTGACTTCTTGTGATTTTCTTATCACCTATCTACAGCCCTAGGCACATATGGAAACAACTCATTACATATCTAGAGCAAAGCAAAGCACCATTTCAGATAGATAACCTGTCTCTGACAGTTATCTTTTGCATGCTTCACTTCTTTTTTATTTCCACTCTCTACCTCTCTCACACTCAGGTGATGAATTACACTGAGCTATGAATGATACCGCTCTTACCCTTAACTTCACAGATAAGCCAGGTCAAATTCAGAGGTAATACAAAAGAATCAAAGTGGAAGTAATGATGGAAGAGTGCAGAGGAACCCTCTCCCATGTCATACACCATCAGGAGCCAGAAGGAAAGTGTGACACACACAAATCTGAGCTCCCTCTGGGACCTTCCTTTACCATTGCAAATCTTCTCAATAAACAAAGTGTGACAATGCTTTTTCATGCAGAGGCTTTGAGGCATTTATAGTGCTGCCATAAACTATTGATGAAATTATTCAGAATGGAACAATAATTTGGTTTGCTGCTTTCAGTCACATGAAAACAAAAGCCCTGACAATAAGGCAACATAGTACAGGAAAAAGTAGTAAGACAGCCCTCTTCTCATGACAAAGAGCATGGCTGTAGCATTGTTGATTTTGCACTGTTTGCATTGTATTCACCCCTAAGACTTCCCAAATGGTCCTGCTAAGTCCTGCGCCCACAAACAGAGTAGGCACTTTCTAACATATAGTATAGTATAGTACATATGCATATACACTAACATATAGAATAGTACAACCAAGATAAGGTCAATTTTAATTTCTGCAGCTCTTTGTCATGCCACCCAGAAAAATGCCTGCTGCTTAAGGTCAGTCAAATACTGCCCTTTTTTGGGGGGGGTGGTGCTGCATAGATTTGTGAGCAGTAATACTGTTTATAGCTCTGCAGGTAAGAGAGGGTTAAACAAGTTTTATGTTCAGAGCACCTAAAAGGGTCAAGGGGTCATTTCCTTCATGTGTAACCATTTGACCAGGTGCAACTGTGGAATTTTCCCTTCCTCAAAAGCCTCAAGGTATAGATTACTTCCCAGAGGTGTGTAATTAATTTAATTGCCCAATCCTCTTTGGATATGGCAAAACTTAAAAATATTGAGCAAACAGTGGCTGGAGAGACTGCAGAGATTTGTTTGACAAATACCACCATCAGCTCCAGCCTCACTTTTACATGAATCATCATTTAGGATTAGGGAGGAAACAGAAATAGAAATGTCTCTGTCTGAATCCCAGTGAAGTGAGTTCAGCACTTATTTCCATGAGTTATTTCCGCATTACCCTTTTAAAATCACTGCTCTTTCCCTTGGCACTTCAATGAGCCAATGACCCAGAGAATATGACAAAAATGCTCCAGCTTTCAGAGTTCTGAATCTTTTCTTCAGACTCTTATCAGAAGCAGCTAATGTTTTCAAAGCATTAATGAAACCTTTTGCTAACAAATAACGGAGGAAAAACAAACAAACAAACAAATTAACCATATAATAGCTATTCTCTTTTTTTTTTCCTGCTCCTTATTATGGATACATTAGACCTGAAATGTTTAGAGTTATTTCTCCAATTTGTTTCTGTGTAAGGAATGTCATATACACCTCACTGGAGCCCAAGGGAAAATACCTCTTTTCTTCAGGATGACCGGGATGGTACACCAGAAATATGAATTTTGGACAAGAACTTCAAGAGCAGGCAAGAAGAGCACACCAGCCCAGAGGTTTAAAGTCTCCACTAGATATTGTAAGGCCTAACACACACTTTTGTAAATGCTACAGTCCTGGGTCCTGAGTGGTACTGAGGTATTGTGGACAGCCAACACTTCCTAAACTCCACTGAAAACAAATAGAATCAAAGTCACTTGACTTAGATTGTCTCTTGGCCCTGTCAGTCTCTCTCTGAAATTAGGGTGGATTTAAGTTTTGGCATACAGTTTTACTTTGTATTTGGTTTTGTTTGCTTTTTATTAGTAGAGGTTTAACTCAACACCTGAGAAACCCTGCATGAAACAAAGGTCTTCATTAAAATTTTAACACTCTTGCTGCCTCAGTTTAGAGTCAGGAGAGCTCCCACTATGCATGTAATTGTTTTTCCATAGTAAAACACTCTTTGCTGAAGGATAATTGATATGAGGCTTAAAATTCTAGCACCAAAATACCCCAAAAAAGTTAATAACTTCTTTAAGTATATGTATGGGCCCCTGATTCCATCCTCTGGAGTCCCATCATGTTCTTCAGGGGTGGGCTAGTAAATTGTCTTCTTGGCTGCCTCACTGGCCAAGTTCACCCACACACATCTCATATTCCAAGGAGTCGGATCCCATAGGTCCGTGTAATGTAGCCAGTTTCTTTCCTGCAAATGTGCAGTGAGAATATGATACCATTCTATTTCTGATGTTGGATCACAGGCAGTTTACTGGCTTCTGAGCTGATGGGGAAGAGCCACCAGGCACTCAGTCCATAGGCAGAGAGCATTAATCAATATGCAAAGGTGTGTGTGCCTCAGCCAAAAGCTGAAAAACATGCCAAGACATAAAATTACTGTTTACCCGTACCACTGGCTGAAACTGCTCATACATGCAGAATTTTGCTTGTTATTAGGAACTTCTTTCCTGATTAGTCCAGTCCTCAAACCCACCAAAAATATGAGGGTGCTTCTACCTATCAATTTACCAGCAAATGTCTTCATTCTGTTCACAAATTAACAGCTGAGGGAACTCCTCAGCCTTCATCCTACTGATCCCCTGCCTTTGCTCGCTGAGGGAAAAGCAAGCATAAAGCATGCTCAGATTCTTACAGCTTCCCTCATCCTCTGCCCTATCAGCTGCATTAGTGTCCCCTCAGCTGATCACAAGAACACAGCCTCTTTCTAGCCCAGAAAGTCCAAACAGACACACACTTCTACTTTATTCTTGCTTATACAACCAGGCTAAGCCCCCAAACTCTTTGCTTCTGCAACAGAGACTTCTCAGATCAGTTTGGTGATATTAGAAATGTGTGCTGGGCAGCAATATCTCCTTAAATGTCCTTGGCCAGCCATGGCTTTACAATGTTTGTAGCCCTTTGTCCTAATCAAAAGATCTAAGGGGAGTTCAGTAGAATAAAGCAGCAAACCTGCTATAGGAAGAGAGGGAAGATCAGGTTAATTAATACCAGTTTTAACCAGGTTACAGTATGGTGAGTTTTATACTGATATTTTACAGTATCTACCCAAAGCAGAAATAACTCTGAGATCTTTCTTCCTGTGCTGACCTCTGCACCCTACAGAGGATCACAGCAGTATGACTGGGCCAATAACCATCCCAGGGATGGAGGCCTGTGGTCCCAGGACACCTGCTGCTTCCAGGATCTGCCACAGAGGGTTTCAGGCTGGGGATGACAGATAAATTCTGGTGTGCACCTCCTGTGTACAATGCTGAGATGATTCTAGCACATGCTAATCTCGAAGACATGTTCAGCCAGGCTGCCTCAACTTTGGCCTGGGCTGTAGTACAGTTTTCTCCAGCTCCTGGAATAGTCTGAGGCTGGGAAGGCACAAATGGGATTTAAAGTCACTGTCCTGCAACTCTTCCCAAGAATGGGAGATGTGGGCTGTATCATCTGGAGACACATCACCTAACCTCAGCCTGCCAGCTCAGAGCTGAGCACAGCTCCCTGTAGTCTGTGTGCAGGCTGTCCAAAGCTGGGGAGCAGGGACAATGCATGGCCACACACAGCTCAGCACACTCAAGCAATGCTTTCCTCTGAAGGATGGACCCAAACTTAAGTAAAAGCAATCCAGAACTGTAGGAAGTAAAAGATATTAACTAGTAAAGCCACTCATCTTGTAATCCTTCAGGGGTGGTTGTGGTGGAGCTGCAAGATTGATTGAGGCTGGAGCTGCTTAGCTTGACAAAGTGATCTAGGGAAGGTGTGGAGTCATTTGCAGATATTGAATGCCTTTGTGCAAGTACCATGGAGGGCAGGCAAATTCACTGAGGTGCCAGAAAAATGAATAAGAAGGGATAAAGAAAGGAAATTAACAAGACATCCTGGCTGTCAGAAGGAATTTGCTGATATTACTCAGAGGAATAATCTCCCTGCTTCAAACACATAAAACTAAACCAGATAAAATACTAAAAAAAAAGAAAAAAAAAAAAAAAAAAAAAAGAAAAAGAAAATAAAAGAAATAGACAGTAAAAAAAGGCAATAAAAGCATTTTGGATTCAGCTTCCAAGGGTGGAAAGACAAAGATCTCAGGAAGACTTTGCTGTCTATCATCTTCAGGTTTCTCTGAAATTTCAGGCTCTCTTGGGAGTACTCATTCAAATTTATGCAAAATTGAATTAAATACCATTGAGCTACTACTGTGTATTCCACCATAAATTCCATTCAGAATAAAATGAAAATATATTTCTGGAGACCTGTAAGATCTTTTTAAATGAACAAAACCAAGTGGGACTTCCTGCCTAGATATGTTTTTCTTGAGATTATCCAAAGGCTCTTTCTTGACAGAGATTCCCCAGATTATTATCATTGTTGTTTCCTGTAATAAAAAAATTCTTTAAAAGTTACTTTGAATGAATGCTGAATCTGTGCTTCTCCAGCCAAGGAGCCCTTCCCCAAAACCACTGGAGGCTGTTTGCCACTGTTTTATGTTAGTCTGTCACTGATGGATTGACTGAATGCCCAACTGTGTCTGCCTGCCAAAGATCAATGGCTTCCTCCAGAAAGAGGTAGCCTGGGGGAAGAGGAATGCCTGGACCAAACAGCTTCCTGGTCTCCCATGCAGTTTATGGGCCTGATAATCTTCTTGCTTATCTCAGGGCAACAGCAGGGTTCATCCCCTTCCACAGGGAGGAGAGATATGCAAGATAGTGACACTATCAGTGCAGAGGGCAGTGGTAGCTTGAAAAAAAATCACATAGATCTATCTTTTTTAGATTTCCTCAACATTTTATTATCAGGAGAACATAAGGCAAAATAAGACAAGGAAGACAATAGTTTGGCAGACTCCCTCATGCAGCAAGTGATGAGCAAATTTTGCAAAATTCAGATGTCATTTGGTCTGGATCAATAGCTGAAATATGTTGAAGTTCACTTGTGTGCCACCGTGTATGAGAAATACTGACAACTGTAGGGAGTCCCAAGAAAAGCTGATAAGACAGCTGGAGTCTAGAGCACATGAAATATGAGATGCTGAAGGAACTGGGTTTTTCTAACATGGGGAAGAGAAGGCTGGACAGGGAAGGAACCAATTGCATCTCCTCCTTCCTGAAGGAACTTGTAGTCAAGACAGCTCTAAATAGAAGAAAAGGCTTGGTTTGTAATCTAGAAATTGAGAAGCTTAAGGTATACATTGATTTGCCAATATCTGTGTCTAACACATAATACAAGATCAAGTAGATTTATTGTAGCATTTTATTCTGAGTTCAGAACACCTGAAGCAGCAGCAAATTATGATCTAAACCCTGAAAAAACCCCACAATTGTAGGACTTCATAAAATATGATCAGACTGGATCTTTTTTCTTGTTGGGAATTAATTTAGAACTGCAGCAGTGGTCTTTTGTTTGGCCTTTCCTCCCAGACTGGCCTTAACTCAGCACTCTCCCATTGAATCCAGTGAGTTTGCCCCCAATAAAGCTGAGGATAAATAAGAGATACATGTACACACCTCTTCAACAACAACATGAAGTTTTGGCTGCTTCTTTGTGCTGCTCCATCCTCCTATCCTATCCCACTGTGGGCAGCTGTACTGCTTTGTTCTTCCTCCATAAAGAGAGGCAGGAGATGCAAAGAAACAGTGGAAGAGTGCTTCACTTACCATTGGGACCCACTCCTATTTCAAAGACTGTCCTGTATATCCATCTGTGGTTAACTATGAAGTCACAGAGACTAGAAGTCAAACATTTCTTGGTTTTTTTGGCTTCCATGACAATGGGGCAGATTGTTCCTATCATTAATTTCTTGCCTTCCCCCAACCCCTTCTTTTACGTCCACCAATTTTTTCATTCTTCTATTCAGGCAAATCCTTTATATGCTCATTGGTGAACCTAATATGTGCTGCAGGAAGGGAAACTAAACCAGATACAAGAACAGAAACACTCCAGGACAGAGAGGAGAAACAGTTGCTGGTAACTAAAACTGAATCTCTAATCATATTTCTGTAGATAAAAGGCCAGTCTCAATCTCTTAGATATACCAGTGTGGAAAATGGCACTTCTGTTTTTTTCCCTCCAGGAACTGCCCTATTTTAGCTGGAGCTATGATTTTCTTCTTCTCAATTGTGCCACGAACTAGAAAATGGTTAGAGTGGCCAGCCTGGGGACAACTGCCCCTTCCTATCACCCAAATTATTCCTAGTCTGCACAGAGCACTGCTCTTCTGCTGCTGGGGCCTTCAAGGTTAAGAAGAGCACCAAAAGGCAGGAGGTCATACAACTTGCTGAGTAAAACTGCTGGAATGAATTTGGGCCATTATCTCTAAATACTGTGTTTGCACATGACCTCTGCAGAGCTGCACATTTGAATGGCACTGCCAGACAAGCAGCCAGGCATCAGGCAGCACAACTCAGACTGACTGACTTCAATTGAGTGATGCTGGATGACACCAGAGGAGGATGCAGTGGCCTCACAATATTTGACATCTGCCCCTCTGTAAAGGAAAAGGATTTCTTGGCAGATATCCTACCCTCAATATTTAAAATTTGAAGAGAGTTTTTATTGCTTTTTAATTGGGATGAAGGCGGGAGTATGTTTTCTTTGGATCTTACTTCAAAGCAAATGATCAGTGTTGCTGAAAATAAAGAGCCTTGTTTAGGCCTCCTCTGATCTTACCCGCTAAGCAAAATAAACTCACATGGGAGCATCCCCCTCCATTCACACTCTCAGTGCATGTCACTTCCCTTGTAGGTTTATTTGAAAAATAAGAAATGCTAGGCTTCAGTCTGCAGAGAGCAATTGCCCATTCTTAGGAGATTCAGTATCAGCACCCCTCTCCAAACAGTCCTTTTGGCCCCACACAGCAAAAACAGAAAGACAATAGTCAAGAGTTCTTGTCTTCGAGCTGTTTCTTTCTACACCTTCATGCTTATAAGAAGCCACCTTGGGAGGTCACTAGTTAAATATAGGACATAACAAACAAAAGCTCTCATATGAATCCTCCCCCTAGTTCAACCCAATGCTTCTCCTGTCTGTGGGAAGAAATAAATTAATTGATGGGAAGCTAAAATGTTTACCTTCTTCTGGCCTGCATATCTGCATCAACTTTATCTAATGCAAGT
This sequence comes from Motacilla alba alba, assembly GCF_015832195.1. Classification (NCBI taxonomy): domain Eukaryota; kingdom Metazoa; phylum Chordata; class Aves; order Passeriformes; family Motacillidae; genus Motacilla; species Motacilla alba. Next base: position 18,919,280 of record NC_052021.1, read on the forward strand.
AGATTGAAAATGGGAATAATATTGTTTTATAACACTGATAGGGAGCTTTCGAATGTGTGCTGTACTTCTGTAGACCCCTCTAACAGCTTGCTCAGCAGAGTTGGTTCCCTACAGCATAGGCTTTCTTTTCCAATGACAGGGCAACTTGCTTCAAGAATCTCCTGGATTCATCAAGTGAAGATGTGCAGGACTTCAGGATAAATTTTGACCTGATATTCTACCACAGGACTGCAATCAACAGTCAAACTGATCAGTAAATGTATGCACATCAGCAGTTTCATGGCAAGGAAAATGTTGGACACAGCTCTGTTACCTCCAGTTGCAGTGCAGCTGAGTCTCAGTGAAGGTTTCTGTGTGTACTTCATTTCACCAGACACCAAGCACCCTGTGCATCACAGTGCTAATCAACTCTCAGCACAGTACAGGGTATATTGGCAAATAACAACACAGGGCCTAGGAATGCACTATAGCCATGTAGAAAAAATGGTACTGATGCACTTTTTTAAATGCTAAAATTTCAGAACCTGAAAGCATTTGGCTGGAAACCATAACAGCTCCATCACAGAGGCCCTCCATGACCTTCTGGGAGCTGTATTTCATGTATTTCACACTCCTGTTTTCCCCTGGGCATGATCCTAGGTTGGGCTAGCTCTGCTGTGATGCATGATCTTCTCTCCTCTTGTTCTCGTCTCAGGCCTTGAGGCTGACACAAGAAGCGATAGATGACATATCTTGAGCTAAGCAAGGCTTATGGCATTGTCCCAGGGGACATTTTCAGAAAGAGTGAGGAAAACACAGTCTAAATGAAGCTTCTCAAGACTTGATGCCAAAATGACCAAAAAAAAAAAAAAAATAGAAATCAGTTTTAAATTGCTTAGACTCACCCTAGACAGATATATGGAACTGGATTATTCCAGGGTCTGTTCTGGCTCTGGCACTACTCTTTGTTTCTGTTAATGATTTTGGCAATGGAATAGGGATTACCTTTTAAAGCCTAAGTACGATACCAAAGCAGTGAGATGGAACAGAGGGAATAAAGTTGGATGTTGTAATGAAGTTAAAAAACCCCAAACCACCAAACGCCAAAACTCGACCAGTTTAAAGGATTATTAGAAAGAAAATTTGTGGCTTGCCTGGTTGCAAGTCTGTATTGACAAAGGTCAAATACTATAATTAGGCAGAAATAACCAACTGAACAAAAAAATCAAGAGATGGTGAATGACCAAGAACACAAAAAGTCTGTAGCAAATGTTCTGGGGACTGCACTGGATAAAAAACTGAAAGCCAGCACTCCTACCCTGCTGTGAGAAAAGCCAACTTGAAAAAAAAAAGAAGCACCCTATGATAGACTTTGCAAGAAAGTCCTTCAGTTTGCTCAGTAGTGGAAAGGTCTTAACTGGAACAGGGGCTGCAGTTTCAGGCACTGAACTAAGGATAATTTTGGGAGATTTCTCCAAAAGCAGTGGTAATAATCAGAAGACTAAAAAAGCAAACAAACAAAGAAATAACTCAAAAACTCTCACTCCTTACATGAGGAAAACGATTTTATAACTAGTATTTAATATTTGGAAGAAAAGCTTGAAGGCCACAAGTCTTCAAAATAATATGAGGGAAACAAAAATCTTCAGTAGCCATAATTAAACATATATAACATATGGCATATATAGCCTAAGAATATTTGAAAAGCTTTGATTGCTGCAGATTCTTAGAAACAGATTGATAAATACATGTGAGGGAGAGAAAGGTTGCAAATAATCTTGCTTTAGGGCAGTGGGATGGGCTAGATGACCCATTAGATGAAAATTTATTCTCCTGTTATTTCTACAAACTTATGACTGCATGTGTGGTGAGCACAGCACCTACACCAGAGCTGCACAGGCACATGAAGCCAGCAGCTCCCATAAGACACTAGGGAGCATTTCAAAATGGAATACTGTCTTTAAGCAAGGATGTTATGGCTAAGACACCTCAGTCTTCAAGCATCCTAGATTTTGACAAAAACAGCTGGAAATTTCTAAAGGAAGCAGATTATTTTTCTCCAGCTGTAAACTTTCTTTCTGTTTAAGTCACAAATTTGATGCAGATAAGTATTTTTGAGGCAAGCTTTCAAGCACCTCTTTGTATTGGGTAAGCATACTGGAAATGTGGATTGTTAACTCTTATAGTCTTCACAGTTTAGACAGAAAGTAGAGGAAGGAAAAAAATATTACCTTTCACACTGGAAAGGGTACCTATCTGTGAAAAGTTATTACTTGGTTAACATTTTTGCCAGAGGTCCAGAGCTTGAGAACAGCCCAGGAAGGAAGTAGGTAACACAGCAGAGAGAAACAGGATGCAGGGTTTTCACTTCAGCATCCTCTTTCCTCTCCTGAGCACGACGTTGGGAGCAGGACTCAGCCCCCAAGAATTCCCTGAGAGTCAGTGCAGTTAAATGTATAGCTGCTTCAGGCCTCTTAAATAAAACCACTGATCTAGCAAATAAAATCCCACTTCCTGTGATTTCTGGCACCTGTCTGATCCTTCACTACTTCACTGCCGCTCTCCTATCAAACAGGCTCAGCTCAGTGGCTCTGTTGGCACTTGGCAGTGAATTATCACAAAACTTTGCTGTTTTAGCTACCTTTTCACCTAGTCCAATCCACAAAGAGCCTCAGCCTTTGGAGTCTGATATTCAGATGGCAGGGTTGTATCCCCCTCTCCATCTCCGTGTTAGTGGTGACCACGCCTCTCTCTCTCTGCCCCTTGGAGTCTGCTGCTTGCACTGCAGTCTGCCCTGACAACTCATGTCACCCTTCCCAGGTGGCACTCAGCACTGGGTGCACTGCAAGGACCTCTGTGGTCCCAAAGAAAATTTCCAAATTGTCTTATTTTTACTTTGTGGGGTGTGAGGGGGAATAACCAACCCAACAACAAAAAACAAGCAAGGAGCTTTGGTCTAATTCTGCTCTTCTTTTCCCCCTCCTCTGTGCACTGGCACTCCAAATTCCACTTTGTCCATGGTCAGGGATGACAGCTAATAGCAGTCCTGTCTAACAGGTCAGGAACACGGCAGAGGTACTACAGCACAGAGGCACATACACCAACTCCCCAACCCAAAAGAGAAAGGTGGCAACCATGAAAAAAACCACCCCAGACCCTGGAGGCTCAGTGATGCAGCAGCTTCTCTACAAAACCAACAACTCCTGCAGGCAATGTTCTAGTGAAAACTCAAAAGATAAAGGAAGAAAACCTCAGAGGTATTTACATTCTTCATGTATGATGTGCCAATTTTGATGGACAGCAAGTACTCAACAGCCAAATCAGTGAATATATTCAAGGTATCTAACTCAGTAAAGCTCCTTGTGATGCAGGAATACAGGGGATGCAAGTGTGGCTGAAGAGTTAAGTCTGAGGTCTGCACAGGAAAGAGACAGCTAAGGTACCTGCACAGTTGCTTTTACCCAGCCTCCCAAGGAGGAAATAAACCTAAACCTTTATATTTAACTTTTTGTAAAGCCTATTGCTTTCTGTGCCATCTTCTCAAGACAGGCATACAGACTCTGCAGAAGGGTAGCTCCCTTTTGCAACAAGATTAACCCCACCACACTGCTTGACAGAGCTCTAAGGTGACAGTGAAGCAACAGGCTTTGTTGCTTAAACATCACACAAGGTGTTACTCTAATTATTGGTGGAGCCCACAGGGGGTGAACAGCAGCTCCCAGCCTGGTGCAAAATGGCAGCTCCTTGATTTGGAGATTAAATTAGTGATTGGGTGTAGAGCAGAAGGGAAATGGGCTGGTGGGGGAGGGAGGACAACATGCTGGTGGGAAAGGAGCCCTTGCTTTTCCTGTCTGAACCTAGCACCTTGGTCTTGGCTCTGCTGCCCTGCCGGCCCCAGAAAATTTCACTTCATCCCTTTCAGGCTAGAAAAGGCTTTTAGTTGCATGTGGCAGTGTTTTTTCCTAAAAATGTCTCAAGCGAAGGCAAAAACAAACAAACAAAACAACCCCTAAAAAAATCCAAAACACCACAACCCCAGACAAACTGATGAACTTTATAAGCAGTTCAAATCCTGGGTTATTCCTTCACTAATGGGGTTTGTCTGGAGTTACTGAGATCAGAGCCTGGCCACTGGTTACAGGGACCACAATGGAATTTGAAGTCTAATTAACAAAAGAAATGCCTCCACCTGTCTTTAACCAGCCCACATGTTTCCAATTGGGCTTACAGCCACAAATGGATAAAATTGTGCTAAGCAACTCTGAGCACATGACAGAAAAATAGCCTCCTGAGTTATGAGCCAAATCCAGATGCTCAAGGGACCACAGGAATCAAAACAAGACTGTGTTGAGGGATGTAGATGAGGGGGAAAGGGAAGGATAACTTTGCTGAGAGAAAACCTTAATACTCAGCAGCCTGGTTAGGTGTAAATGGCAGTGGTTACGAGGCTTGTGGTAAGATATTGGTGGCTACCTCGGTGTGAAAGGCTCAGGGGAACGGGCTTCTCCACAAGCCCTTATCTCCAACATCTGCAATAAGGACTCTCATGCAACTTATTACATGAAACCTGTGCACTCCAAGCAGAGTGTCTTGTCCCTGCACACAGCAAGGCATTTCAAAGGAAAACACCCAGGAAATGTCCAGTAAGTAACAACAGAGCCAAGTCAGGAACATTTTGCTCCTCAAAAGAAAAAGCTGCCTCTCACTTTGGAGAAAGATAAAAATCCACCAGCCATCTGCTTTTATCCAAGGGCTGTGGTATGCACAACAGCGCTGTATATTGACTGCCCAAGCATAGCCCTTTAGACAGCTTTGGTGACAGATTCTAACAGCCCTGCTGATACCTCCTGTGACCCTGAATCAAAGGGTTCACAGGCACCACTGCTGGGCTGGAGTTACTCCACTTCTGTAGTTCAAATGTAAATGTAAGTAGCTAATTACAACATCTTTTCATCCTAAAGCAAAACCTTTTACACTTTGTCTGATAGTTGCTGGCAAGCTGCTGCTGCTAATTACTTAGCAATGGTAGTAGCATCCTCCAAAATTCATAAAAATGCAGGGAGAATTCAGACAAAATTTTGGGTCGCTGTTGTGTAAAAAGTGCTATCCAGATGGATTATTTGCACCCAGCCCTAGGTGCCCCCAGGGACCTGCAGTCTCCTGGAGACAGGAGAATCAGCAATGCTCAAGTGAAATAGTGATGCCTAGTGACACTCCCTCAGCTCTGGGCATACAGATCAAATCAGGCTTGCTTTCAATGAAATGCCCTCCAGCTTGAGCCTTCTGAAGTTTTCTAAGACGTCACTGATGAGCCAGAAATTTATCAACTAGCCCTGGCACTCTGCTTTCCCCTAATAATAGAGATTACAGTCAGCCACAACCTTAGCCCCAGTGCTTAGGGACTCTCCAAATGCTTGAACAGCCGCTTCCATTTCAGACAGGGCCAGTTCTGGAGCTCACTCATGGCCTGCACAGACAAGGAAGATGGTGCTGCTGCACTATGTGGGTGCAGAGGACAGCTTTAAAGCCCATGTACAGAATGTGTTCAGTTCCAGAAGAGTCTTGATTGTTTGGTATGAGAGAGAACCTTCCTTTCTCAACAGCACAGTCTGGGAGGGCAATGCCAATCCTGTGCTGAAGTGGCATATTAGAGAGGAGAAAAATTACTTCAATTATCACTGGAACTTTTCTAGCTCTAATTTAGATTTTAAAAAATAAATATATATATTTTGCTAGCTTTAAGACTGCTGTAAGTCTACTGGATTTAAACCTTGTGATAGATATTTCCTATAAAAGCTATGGCCAAAAATCAACTCAAAAAGATGCAGCATCTGATACCGAGTCACATGTCTCTGGGAACATGGAATTTGATTACTGTGGAGATACACACTCTACCCTGCATCAAACCCTGTGAATGCACAGCTCAGGAGGCAGCCAAGCCAGTGAACAAACACAGTCCAAAGCAGAGTACAGGGTGGGTTATGCCTGGCCAAGTCCTGGAAAGGAACACTAGCTACGTGATCTGCCAGTTCTGCCAGGGGCAAGTTTGAGGTGCAGCCAAGCTTCTCAATAACCTCAGTTCACTGTGCCATGGAATCTGAAGCATGCTGTGCTGGTAATCAAGTGTCATGGGCACTGCCAGCTGTTCAGTTCCTGCCCTCACCTCAAGCTGGTGACAGGAATGCCAAGACCACACTCATCAAGCCTATTTCTAAAAGGGATTATCAGCTCCAGCCTTCTCCCCACAAAGGCCCTGTGTGCCAGCAGGCCAGCCCAAGGAGAGAGGGGCTGCTGAGCCTTCTTTCCTGCTGTAAAAGGGAAATGTGCTGCATAGAATAAAGCAGGAGTGTTAGTGATGGATCCACCTTTAAAGTGTTGAATGCACTGCCTGGAGCTGGTCATTGTGCCGGTTATTAGTGCCTGCTTGGAAACCTAGCGGGAAAGGAGAGTTGTCCTCTTCCACACAGTGTAAAGGAATCATCAGATAGGAAAACCAGGACTGCTCTCCTGAAGTCTTCCTGGGAGAAGAAAGGTTTCTCCCTTGAAAACATCAGTAGCTGTGCTTGTAAAAATCAAAGCAAGTCGTAAGGCTGTGTCTTCAAAGCTCTCCTTCCTCCTACTGACCATCATTCAGCCAAATCTGCACATGGGCTTGGCTCCATGTGACTTAGTGATAGATGGGATGGGAGCACACCTCCCTGCTAGCAGAAGGAAGCTAGTTTGAAAAGAAAGGTTTCCTGAGAAGAAGGGAGTGATGAGAGAGCTCTAAGGCCAAGACGAAGTCTATAATATAGCAAAAGGGGTCTGGATGAAAGAGGACTTGGAATAGGATGCTTGAGAAAAGAGTAAGTTGTAAAAATATAAAGGAAAGAGCAGGCATAAAGAGAAGGACAGAACAAGTGGGGAGGGCAGAGAAAGGACATGGGGAACGTGGAAGGAGGGATTCCACATGGGGAGATACATTGGCATCAACCTGGGAGGCAAGCTGTGCTTGCAGAGATGATGAGGAGCACACATGCACTACAGCAGCCCTACTGGTAATATGAGAACCATGCCTTGTCCAAATGTGAAAGCCTCTCAAAAACCACCCAAACACAGACACATTCTCACGCCTGGGGGAAGCTATTTACCAGTGGAAACTTACCTGTGGCTGACTCACAAATAAAGGAGGATGATTTGCTAGATTATTTTTATTGTCATAATTAATATCTGTTCTGAAGTGAGATGAGTTATTGTGAAATTTCTATGGTCTCCTGCCAAACATATAGCACCAACATTGTAGGCACAGAATGGACTTTTTCAGAATTTATAATTTTGTTCAGTTACTAGTTTCTGAACTGGAGTCCACTTAAGAAAAACCTACCACCACACACACACACACACACAAAAAAAAAAACCTGAACCAAAAACCACAAGCAAACAAAACACAAAAGAAATCCCAGTCAGCTGTTTTTGTTTTATCTAGTAACAGACTATTAGGATGATTTTCCTTTACATCAAGAAAAACATATGCATCTCAAACCTCCATGCTTTTAGCATTAACTGAGATCTTCTATGCAGCCTGCAGCGGGCATGGAGGGAGATCATGAGCAAAATAGTTTATCAAGTCTGTTTTAAAAGCTGCAGAGATGGAAGCATTAGCCCAAAGCACTCAATCTAAACAGACCTGACTTTTGTTTCACATACAAATCATATTAAAGCACAAGTTCACATCTGGCTAAAAGGAGAAACAAACAAAAATTGGAAATGGAGAAGGGGATGGCTTTGAAAAATCTTAGACCGGAATTTTCCAAGTTACAGTGTACCATGGTTCAGATGCACCATCCCATTAATTTTAATAACTACCTAAATTCCCTAGGAAACTGGGAATAACTTCAAAGTTAAATTCTTCTTATATTTGAATACTTCCTTTAGTTGACCTGGGTTTGTTCCTTCACAGTGAAAGGAGAAGTGAAAAGAGTGTTCTGTGCTTTCTGCTCAGACAGAGATCTGCAGTATTCACTGCCTAAGTTTGCTGTAGCCATCACCACTGCTGCCTTCTCTCCCACACCCTCAGCTCAAGCCCCCTCAAATGCCATTTGTTTGCCTTGCTGCTGACAGAGATTGTACAGATCACTCGGGAGAGGACAGTAAATCATAACTGTACAACAAGCTGCTTCTGACAACAGGTCCCTCTTGTCCTGTTTCTGGAAATTTTTTGGACTTTATTTTATGTGATTTTGTGGTCTAAAGTATTCAATAAATCTCTTTGAACCTTTCAGAGCCTCCCTTTGTATCTCATTCACACAGTTCTGCAATTACCTGATGGACTGGGAAGGTCCAGAGCTGACAACTCACTTTTAGCCTGGCTACAGTTACTGTATCATCTCACTAGCCAACTCCTCATTAATTTTCCATATTACATTTTTATGAACAAAAAAAATATTTGAACAGCTATAGAAAATGCATTAAGAGCAGATGCATAAAACCTTGAGCTCAACACCTTTCCATCTGCAAAAACATCCTTATAATTGCTGTTATTTTAAACAAGTTCTTCCTCAAAGAAATATAAGCACATTAAAACATGAGAGCTCTGTGAGAGAACCTTGCAGAAGTCAGGGACTGAGGCTTTCAGCATTTTCACTGTAATTCAGTCTCATTCTGTCCCAATTTTCTTCTCCTTGACATTGAAATAACAGCAGGTCACATTTTCCTTGGTAAAAAACATCTATTTGACAGGTATTTTTTTCCATGAAGGACAAGGAAAAAAAGAAAGATACTTTGTCTGAAAAGTGAAAGTGGGAGGTTGCAAACTGAAGGGGTGGTTGCTTTAAGCAGCTCTCTCAGTAAAAATAGAAATGAAGAAAGTATTGTCAGCAGATGGTAAGCAATTGTGTTGTGTGTCCCTTGTCTTTCTTGGGGTTTATTCTCAACCTGTTATCTCCCTGTTCATTGTAATTATTATCATTAATCCATTTCAATTATTAAACTGCACTTATCTCAACCCACAGGTTTCCTTTTTTCTGATTCCTCTCCCCATCCCATTGGGGGATGGAGGGGAGAGTCAGAGAACAGCTCTGTGGTGTTTAGCTGCCGGCTGGGGTTAAACCACAATACTACCCTAAAAACAAAACTGAAAGCTATCCTCAGTTCCACCTAAGGAACATTTGAGAAATATTGTTATCAATACTCACATATACATTTCAGAGCCATGATTGTAAGTTAATTTCATTACAATATTTACTCTTTAACAATCTTTGAAATTGAGGAAACATATGGTTTACATATGATTCACATCCTTGAAAGACATATGTAATGTCAGTCATTTGAAAAAGTCTTATCCAATTCCATAACATCGAGCAGTACATTAGGAACATGTGTTTCATAATTTTTTCTTCTATATTAATCACATAAGAAAATGCATGAAAATAGTTTTAAGAAAGGGAATAAAAATCTCAGGGACTTGAAAATCCAAGGTAACTGTAAAGCAGTGACTCTGAGTCAAGAGTGAAAAGGGACTGAAAGGAAATGAAAGAAAAGAGTGAAAAAGGACTTCTAGACCTAAAGAAACAAAACTGGCAAATTGTAAAGTGCTTTCAATTAAAAATGCAAAATTCCTTGAAACATAGGAGCAGCATTTTGTTTCTCAATAAATACAGTTAGACACCAATTCACAGTGGCTTCTGTCTTTCCTTAGAAAAGGTTCAATTTTTAAATAATTCTAAAATAAAATATCCCAATTTAAATACTTAAAGCTTCATGAAATTGGTACTACCCATTTCAGTTAAGACTAAAGCACACCTGGGCTTCCCTGGAAATTAGCTGTTTTTCCAGCAAGATACTTTATCAGAGTAAATACTGGCCAAGCTGTGCTGACATCTAATATACTGGCAGGACAAACACTTCATGGAAGAGCAGTAACCCCTACAGCACTACCCACACAGCCAGAAGTCCTTCACAAGTGTGTGGATCAACTCAGTAGCAACACCACTGCCCATATGTGGAACTTTTGAGCTAAAGAGAAGAGCTTAAATCCCTGTATTCTGTTTAAAGCAACAAACATTATAACTGTATTAATAGTTCTCTGATGCCTTTCAAAAACTCACCCATGAACCAAACACTAACAACCCCTCCCTACAAAAAACAACCAATCCTATGGCCCAGCAAGTTTTTAGATGCAGCATTTTCTAAAACAATGCTTTCTTTCTCCCCATGCAATAAATAATTCAAAGTTGTCATCCCTGCATCTTCAGTCTGCTCATCTCAGAAGTTTTAAGTACATCAAAAATCACTATGCAAAGTGAATTAAAGAAGTTGCCACTTTAGCTGGGGGTTGTGAAGTTATAGATAAAATGGCACTGGCTTCTAATGGGTTGACTTTTCTGAGGCTTGCTACATTATAAGAGTATTGCATTTAGTCCAGTGGCACAGGAGAAGCCCAAGTTCTCTGAGAAGTAAACTTCCACAGAATTGTTTGTGAGCTGAGTGGAGCTCATGGTTAATTATCATTTGGGCAGATGCCATCCACATTATGGCCATTAAAACAGCTCAAGTAACAGCATATGCTTCTGGCAGAGGGCCCTGAAGGGTGAGAGGGATCCCACCAGGTTGAAACTAATCACCTTTAGAATCTTAGCTGAAAGTGTGCTATGCAGTGGGGAAATGTGGGGATCTGCACTCTGCACTGGCACACTTCTGGAGAGACCCATCTCCCCTGCTGAAATGATTCTTCCCTGAAAGCAAAGCTGAGCCTCAGCCCTGCCACCGAGTGCTCCAGGGGCAGGTGGGATATGGAGGTTTGGGCACTGCTCTGCTGCAGCAATCCCTCTTCACACCATGTATTTTACATGTTACACTGAAATAAAACAGCTGTGAAAGCTCCCTATTCACTGGACAGTGGTGTGAAGTCTTTGCTGCTAATTACTGTTTCTTAAATGCAGCCATGTTGGCTGAAAATCCCCTGAACTTGAGAACCAGGAAGCCACAGCTTTCTCTGCCAGAGGAGTCATGTAGAGGGAGAAACGTGCCTGAACAGAACAGCTGATACTCTCTCCAGGAGTGGCCTGGAGCTGTGTCACCTGAATAAAAGGGAAGCATGGCTGGCATAAAGCTTTAGAGACCATAAGCACTTCCTCTGGTTTTAAAAGCTCTGTCTTCTAAAAGATAGGCCTATAGGTTTTCAAATCTTAGCCAGGGTGTGCACAGTGAGGTGGTGAGGGCAGTAACAGGATCACTCCTCAGTCTCAGTTCTCCCCATTCTGGCTGGAAAGAAGGAGCAGCAGGTCTTTCCATGGCCATCATCCTAAGCACTGACAGCAGCTGCAGTCACACAAGGGTCATTTGTCCCAGAGTGTGAGTCCCAGCACCAGCCTCCTGCTCTATCCCAGCTCTGTCCTGGTCCTAGCTCTTTGTTCTATACTGTATCCACAGCTGTAAAACAGGGGAATTCAGGTCCTGCATTTCTCAGGCTCCAGGACCCACCAGCCCAGGGATACTTCAGCATTTAATGAACTGCCTTCTCTTTTGACAGACGTGTCTCCAGACAGGACAGTTTTGACTAGGGCAAAGATATTCCACATACGTTTTTGATTGGGATCCACCCCATCCCAATACATTCCCTGCACTGCTTTATGCCGTGTTACACGGGGTCAGCTTCTAGATCTACGTGTAACATGACAAATTGTCAGTGACAGGGTGCAAAGCCCCAGACCAACAGAAAGGGAGGCCCATGCTGCTCAGATCGGGTGTCCACAGACAGCTGCTCACTTGTCACCTAGGTGACATGAGAATAACATGTCAGGTTTCTGCCTGTTGCAAAATTTTGACTTTACCTCGATAAAAATGTTCTTTCTTTACTAGCCAGGATGGCCACAAGGCATTTCCAAGAGATGTGTCCATGTCACCATTGCCCTGATGCTCAAAACCAGCTGGGTGTGTGGAGAAGCATGTGAGACCTAAAGGGGCTCTGGGATGTGCCAACCACTCACAAACAAATTTCCTGCTACCTGCCACAATGGGGCAGATGCTAAGAATCAGTGCCAGTGCTGATGGTTATGCTGAGAGGCTGTGGGCTCTCTTGTTTCCTGCAGATACACACAGGGTAAGGCTCAAATACTCTCTGTGAGAAAAGGAAGTGGCCACAGAGTCCTCATCCTGCAGATAAGGCTGGGATCCCTTTCTCGCTGGAAATATGGGCAGCTCAGTGACAACCTCTGGAGATGTTGGGGTGCAACCTTTTCTGCCACACATTGAGTACCCTCCCGGCTGCCTTGGATGCAGTGTCTGAGCTTGCTTTTACTTCCAGATCTGTCACGAGAGGCTGAACCACAAACAAGCTTCAAACTTCACCTAAGCTTTCTTAGGGTGAGTTCATCTATGGGAAGGGGCATTGTGAAGTGCTCCCTAACTGCAGACACATTCACAGTAGCCATGAGTGATCCAGGACAGCCTCGGTACCGCCTTAAGCTGCACCAGCTATATTTGCCTAAGGAAACTGTGTATTACATGACCTCTGACATACATGTGCTTGCCTTCTCAATTTCTATCCCACAGATGGGAAATCCGAGGCACCAAATAACTCTGGGACATCTTGTAGGTTCTCCAGAGAGCAGAGAAATGTATCTGCCTTTATGGACTCCCATCCTGGACATTGCCAGTGCTATCTCCACCAACTCCACACAGCAAAGCCAGAAACCACAGGTGACCTGTAGAAGGGAAGTGCTAAAAATGAACTCATGCCAGAGCAGGAAGGGGACAAGGCCAGTATGCAGAATGAGCTCAAGAGAGTTATTGGAGGGAGGAGTAACACAAGGGACTGAAGCAGGTGATCTGTCTCCAACTGGGCTACTCTTCAACAAGGAGTATCTCTGCAGTGGGGAAGATTTTCCCTTTCTTTTCTGTGCTGTGGTGCTCAGCTGCCCCTGCATTTTGCAGGAGCACTCAGCTGAGACTCATCCCAGAGCCCTGCATTCAGAGCACATAAAAGCTGATGCCTCCCCCTGTGCCTGTGTGTCACAACAGTGTCAGCCATGCCACTGATCAGAAGTGAACTACAGCAGGGCTATTGCACAGCCCCCCAGCACGGCCCTGGCCTGCCAGCCTCTGAAAAGAGCTTTAAAAGCATGACTGAATGAGGTACTCCTACAGGAAAGCAATGATTCAATACAGCCTTTATAGCTTAGTATCTGCAATATTTTGCCTGCAAAATAGGGTTCTTGAAAGAGTGCGTATGACTTGCTCAAAACAATTTCTTTAAACTTCTCCAGGCTGAAAGGCTTCTTCTAGTCTTACACAAGCAAGACCAGAATCAAAATTTGGCCTCTAGCCTTTCCCTCAGGACTTGCTGGGCTGCCTGCTGTACATCTGTAACATAGACTGTAACATAGGGGCATTTGGACTGCCTGTAACCCACCACCTGGTAGCTGTTGAAATCATCCTGTTTCCTTCCATTTGCTACTTGCCTTTTTAATTTTTTTTTTTTAAGAATTCAGCCATCTAGTCAGATTAGGTGGTTCAGAATTTCCTAGCAGTGAAAAAAAAGCTGCTAGAAATACTAAAATGCTCTTGGCCGTGTCCTGTCAGACTAAATCCAAACCTCATTGGTTTTCAACAAGTCTCTGCAAACACACTCAATTGATATGAAATCAAACAGACAAGGACGTTTTGCTGGAGCCAGTTGGTTTTGCTGAGGGTAAATCACAACCAGCTCTAGCCCACAGCCACGCTCTGCAGCCAGCACAGCTATTTCAGTCACACAACCAAGCACACACACACAGATGCCTTCTCTCCTGTTAGGCTGTTCAGTGATGGGCTTTTCTAAGATCCTGATTGCACATCAGCTTCCTCGAGGAAAGAAAAGGCCACGTCCTGAATTGTCTAAGGGCAACTTTCATATGGGACTTGCACTTTTTGAGGGAGGTTTTGCCTTTTTTTTAAAGAAAAAGGTGACTGATCTGGCAAAATGGGAAAGAGTAATTTCAAGTTATAAAATGAGGTTAGAAGATAGACTAGGCTTCTTCTAGGATACAACATGCCTCTCTGTAACATACAATGTTTCATCTCCTTGCCCACCTGGAATTTACCTGAAAATAGCTGCTATCTTTTGCACAAAACAAGGAGCAGACTCATTTTTCTGAGGGCAGGTACATAGGCAAGAGGAGAGGGATTACAGGAGTGTTATTTACAGAACAGAGAAGAAGGGAGGCACACAGGACAGAGCACAGTGCTGGGGGTCAGCGTGGGAGAAACACTGACAACACAGATGGGTTTGGGACAAGGCTGGTGCATTACGCAAAGGTAATGTGTTAATAAACAGAGTACCCAAGCCACTATCTCCCCTCCTGTGCATGCTCCTCCGGCAGCTCCTTCCTCCCTTGCTCCATGCCCCCAACGCACAGACCAAGCAGACCCTTGGGATCAAAGCAAACCCATCACAGGGCAAAGCAAGGGACCCAGCCTGTCTGCAGGGCTCACCAGCCCCTCTCCACTGAAGAACCCCAGGATCCTCCTCCTGCCATCCCCACACAGCTCACAGAAACAGCCTCTGCACAAACCCAAGCCCCCTGCAGAAGCACATACCTTGGCAGGAAGCCCTCACAAGTCCCCAGGTTGAACAGAGGGGGCAGGTCCCAGCAGGAAGGGTTACCCCATCCAAGGGCCTCTGGATGGAGGAGAGCAGACACGGAGGGCACGTGGATGTGCTTGGGGCTGTCGGGCCGGGACAGCCCCTCCCCGCAGAGTCCCCTGTGCCGAGGGCAGGGGAAGGCCCCTTTTCACCATGTGTGTGGGCTGAGCAGGGCATGGAGACCCCCAGCTGTCACCTGCCTGCACACACACAGCCTGCACAGCGTGTCCTGTGCTGAAGGGCAATTAAATTCCTCATTAGCTGTAATTAGCAGGGACCTGACACCCCTCAAGAGAAGCACAGCAGCAGAGGGGCCTCTCCCTGGCAGGAGAGGGCCAGTGGGAAGTCAGTGTTTGTGGCCTGTTTTATGACTCCGGTGTGTCTGAGCTCCCTCTGAGTGTGCTGGAGCCTCAGCAGAGGCAGCACCTGTGAGCAGGACCCCGATCTGCAGCTCACACTCAGCTGGGAACCTGGGGGCTGGGGACTGTGCTGCTGACTGGGCTGAGAGCAGCTGCCATCAGTAATCCCAGCCCTCCTGCTTGGTGCCTCTGTACTCTAAAACATACAAACCAAAGTCTCCAGAACTCTCCTTCCGTGGACGGGATCTCTTGCCAACCACCCCATCCAGACAAACCTTCCAAGTAGTAGGAGCTTCACCTCATATTGCCAAGGTGGATAAAAGCTTACCCAGGGCAGGGAGACCTGCCTACCCCCATGCAGTCAGACACGTTATCCATTGCACGGCTGGTCCTCAGCTGGTCAAGGACATCAGGCAATACAATTTTTCCAACTTCACAGTTAGATGGAAGGGGGTTCCTAAGCACTGAGCCGTTGGCAAAACTTACTTGCTTCAGCATTTATGGGTGTCAAACTGCTTTGTCCCAACAAGGCTGTTACTGTGTGTGGCCCAAAGGACCTTGATTATTTTTCAGACAAAATTATCCTGGGGATGAGTGAAACCAGGGGGCAGGGTAAAACCAGAAGAGAGGGAAACCTTGTAAGTGCATGCTCTTGTTCTTGCTTCACTTTGAATTTAACATGGGGCTTTGCTATGGGCTGATGCTCTTCAGTTCCCTGCCAGTGTTGTGCTGTTTCTCTCTATAATTTCCATGCTCTCACTAGGCTGGTGCTGCTGCCTGAGTAAGTGCACACAGGAGAAGAGGGCAGGGCAGAACGTCACTGGGTGCTTGTGCAAGAGCTGCTTGGACAATTTTTCTTTGAACAGCCAGTAAGACAAATGTTCATTCTGCTTTTTTCAGCAGAAAGGTTTTGGAGCCTCATAAAAGCCTTTCCCAATCAGCCACCAACCTGTTTATTGTATGTCTACATCCTTTGATTAGCTCTTAAGCACCTGGCCTTTGCTTTGCAGCACATGAGCTTCCTACAAGCCTTAATGCATTTATCTTCACAGATAAATGTGAGGGAAGGGAAGAGCTACAAACTTCCTTGGACAGAGCAGGTCTTTCGATGCACGTCTCTTAAATCCTAGGCCAGCCATTAAATCCCTCCAATGTTTAGTGGTCTCCTCTTTAGGTCATTCATTATTTATAGTTTGTGTCTGGCTGTATGGTATTTCATTACCACTGGAGGAGGATGGCAAACACAGAGTCAGGAATCTGTGTCCTCCTTAACCTCAGAGACACTGCAGAACTTCAGACTCCTTGGAGCTAATCCCAGACTCTTTTAACTAATTTGTAAACTTTTTCTTTATAGGAGAGGAAAGTATCCATCAACATGATGTACAGGTCCAATACTGTCAGTTTGTCACATTGAGCCTGCAAGCTGAATGTAGGGGAAAGCTCATAGAAATCAATATACCATAAAAAATGTCATTATTTCTAGTTCACATATTCCCAGCAGTGGTTCTTGCTGCAACTTCACAAGGGTAAAAAGCCCTTCACAACTGGGTTCTTCCCACAAAGCACCTACTAGCAAAGCTCCACTATCTGTCTTAATGTGGTAAGTAGCCTGAGCTCTCCAATTCCTGTAGTGCAAAGCAATCCAAATCTCTCAGATAATTTTTTGCAGTCTGTAGCTTTCCACTGCAACCTCTCTAATTTTTCCGTTTCTTTAAATATAAGCCCCATTTTAAAAAGCCCACCAAAAAGCCTTGGAAGGGTAGGCAATATCTTTTGTTAGACTAAATGACATAGCTGGAGAAACTGGACAAGCCTTCAGTTAGTGAAGACTTATAAAATATACTGCTTTTCTCCAGCATCTGTGCCTTGCTTGTAGCCTTAAACCACCACATCTTCAGCAATTCCAGTGCCACAAAGAAAGCATAGAAATCTTAGAAAGGCTGAACATCTAATCTGTACTGCCACAAAACAGCATTATTATGAGGACTGCCCTGCCTGGGCTGGTTTGTTGTTGTAGGATAGCTCTCCAGTACTAGGCAGCTCCTATTTCTAAAACATAAATCACCACTAAAACCATTTGTTTGAGTTCAAAACCAGCAATGGTGTACTCAAATTGCAATAAATTAGTTATGTAGGGTAACACAGAGAAACACCAAAAACTACAGTAAGTGAAGGGGAATATAGTAAATATTTTGATAAGCTGTAGTCAAAGCACAGTGCAGCTATTTTTAAGCTATAGCTTCAGTCTTTGTCTGGCTACAGATATTGTGTGAGCTCCCTTTGCATCTTTCTGATTTGTCTTCTCCTCAGGCTTCAAAAGTTAGAGCTGGGGTAAAACATCCTCCCACCTTCAGGCAAGTTTTGAGATACAGCTGCCCAGGATGTACCTGAGCTGAGATGCTGCAGTTCTCTTTCCCAGCAGCTAACGCAGCACCTGGGGAACAACCTAATGCCAGAATATCACATGTACAGAGAAAAGCATTTCAGGAAAGCATCACTCCTAAAGAGAATTAAGCAGACTGTAAATCTATCCAGCTCAGCCTCCCCTACAGCTGGGAAGGTCTCTCACTTCAGATTCCCTCCATCTGTCTTTTCAGCATCGATCTGTCACCACAGAAAGCTGCTGACAGACGGCCCCGAGTCACACGGCCACGCAGGAAATTGTGATAACCAATTATCACTGTGCAGGAATTCATCTCACAGACAGGCATCCCTGCCTTTCACTGTCTGCAGCTTAACACAACCAAGTACCAGCATCATTGTAGCAGCACTTTTTAAACTTAGTTTTAGACAAAATTTCAAAAATCAGCAGCGTCATAACCTCATGCACTCTGCCTTTACTTCAGAGAAGGTTGTAAAAGTTTCAATCAAGAGTAGACCTGCCCTTTATCCTTCTTGCTCTTGTTCTCAAGAGCAGTGTGGAGCTGGTGAAGCAGCTGAGAGATAATTCCTCAGTAGATCACACTCAGTAATTAGGATTTCTCTACCTGCTCCCATAATCACCCCAGCAGCCTTGCAGGAATACAGCCTTGCCCACTGCAGCTACCCCAGTACCAGTGCCAGAGAGCACATCCTGCCCTTTGTGCTGCTCCATAGCAAGGGAAGGAAGTTGTACCAATCCAAAAGCATCACATCCTTGACATTAAAGCTGAGTTGATGTAACTAACACAAAATTACCTCTTTACAGAATTATACTGACCAAACGTCTATGAGGAGACCCAGACACAGAGAATGGCTTGATGAAAAACAGTGTCTAAAAGTACAGTGAGTAAAAAAATTATATTCTGGATCAATTATTTACATGCTGCCCCAAACCCCATATCTTCAGACCTGTTAAGGAAAGGATATTTATTTTACAGTGTAAGAAAGATACCAGGAGATACAATAAGCTATTTCAGACATTAAATGAAAGCATTCCTGAATGCTGAAAACAATTGTGTCCAGAACGGGCACAGAGAAAGAGCCTTTGAGAATCCTGAATAAGAAAATAAATCTCTCTTTATTTGCCTTGGAGAGTCTTTTTTTGATGTCAGCTCAACTTTTCTTTGAAACCTTACCATCAAGTTGCATACTGCAAAAGGGAAACAGAGATGTTTATTTATCAGCAGAGAATCACAAGCCACTCTCTGCTCAGAATGGTCTTGGCCCCCTTTACAGCTGCTGAGATGGCAAATACATCTTCTGATATTGGTGTACACAATGGTATTGCCCAGGATAAGAAGCCCCAGCAGCAGTTTGCAAACCCCATCTGTGTGTGAGGCATCCACAGGAACGTGTGAAAAGATTCAAAGCAAAGGATGAAATGGCTTGAAACTTCATTTGTTATATTCTGTTCTTTATGAATATAGAAATGTAATTTTTATTCCTGTCCCCTCACCCAGGATCATAGGAAAAATCACCATATTTCCTGAATAAGTGAGTGGAAAAAAAGACCATTTGGAATTAAAAACTAGTTTGTAGTGCAAAGGTTAAAAGATAAGGTTTTCTCGTGTATACTTTCAATGCAAAAGCAGCCTTCCTGTTAAATCCTTGGTCATTTCATAATGTAAGAGGCACCTAACAAAAAAAAGCACTGAAAAACATGGTAAACTTCTTGATTATCAGGAGCCTACAGCCTGTTACAAGGTCAGTATTTCCTCAGTCCCTAGCCAGAGCCCTTCCCACCCTCATCATACACGAGCCATGCAGAGAGGTGAGCTCTCTCCACAGTGGGCTCTTCTCAGGGGTCTGAAGCCTCTGGGCAGGGGCAATGGGTGGGTGCTTCGTGCTGCCAACACCTGGTGTGGGACAGGGGCTGGGATCTCACACAAACAGCAAACAGTCTCCAACATGAGCTGGATTTGGACTGGTTCCTAGAAAGAAAAAATCTGAGCAGCTTGGTCACTGTGTTTGGATTTTCTTCAAGCATGTCTTCACAGGCAGTGGATATATTTGGACATGGACTCGTTAACTGCTTCCCTTCTCCTGAGGACTGGAATGACTGAATGTGTCACTTTCCTTCTACCTAGAAAATTTAATTTCCTATTGCCACCAGTGCCAACAATTCCTGCTAATGCTTTAAAGAGAGCCTTGCCCCTCTTGTACATCTCTATGTTTTTACAATCCCTCCCAATTAATGGCTGTCTGTAGTAGATGGGGAGTCCTAACCAGGTGGTGGATCAAGGCCATTGAGAGTTGCCCAGCACTCAGGAAGCTCTGGGCACCGTTCATGGGGTTGCATATGGGGCAGTGCAGTGAGGGGCCACAGCCACAGCCTGGGACACAAGCACAAAACTGCAGCCCACGGCCTGAAGCAGAGCCTGCAGGACATTGTACCTCTTGTACACCATGGGAGAGAAAATCCTATCGCTTCAGCAGGTGCCTTCAGACAGATCTTTTGTGCTGAAACAGTGCTTTCTCTGCCAGGAATGTCTTGATGCATTTTCCCCACCATCACAAATCTTGATGCCTTCAGCCAGCTCCTTGTTCTCAGAGATTGGTTTCAGGAAACCAAAATGCCTAGTTTAAAATCTCCAACAGTTTTGTGCAGGTGATCTCTGGAATGAAAACTAAATATATCTAAATAATATCCTAAAATGAACTGATGATATATGATGAAATGCTGATATTGATCCAGGCTCTGAGCAAATAATTGAATGTACTTCTACTATTTGGATGGCTAAATATTTCCAATAAAGAGCATTATGAACAATGCATAATATGTTTGCTTTGGAGGAAAGCTGGAGGATTTAAAGCTCATGTTAGAAACATTAGCTGCTGTCACTAATGTGACTTGCTGACTTGCATGTTTGTTTTTCCTGATTTTTCCCCCTTTCCCTCCAATTTTTCAATTAAAACTTAATCGCCTGCCCACTCACTCGCTGCAGAAGTGATAGGGAGATTATAAGCTGTCATAAAAACCTTCTTTGGTCTCACATTTCTCTCTGGCAACACAGAGAAAAGGTCAGTTCTAGCGCTGGCCTACACACGAAGCCACACTTGTGACTTAAGCCCTTGCTCTAGGAATGTTCATTGGGTGTTGAGTGGTGTGTTCATGTCCCACTTTGCTTCAACTTTGCCTGAGTGTCTTCTAATGAGCTGCATTGCCATCTCATCCATAGAAACTAGGAGCCAGCTCCTGGGTGACATATTCCTTGTATATGCCTCTGAACTGGATAATTAATCTGATTTTTATGGCTTATTTCCACATGTTGAATTAAAGTAGGGTTGTCTCTGTGTATGTGAAATGAACAAAGAACAGCAGACCTGTGTCCCAGCTGAGCAGCTGTCCAATTCAGAGAAATTTCTGCAAAGATCATCACCTTGAAAAACAGGCTGAGTAGGGAGAGCACAACACTTTACCTGCTAGGAGACCACAGCAGCCTACTGCCATTACATCCATTTCCCTAAATAAGCCTGTAGCTCTAAAATGACCAAGGACTTGTTTAAGCCTGTCACCAGAGCAGAGGCTGGAGGGAGGCTGTAAAGGCAGTTTATGTATATGTACAAAGATAGCAGCAAGAGAAGAGATTAGACAAACAGAAGATCATTTACAGCATCATGTGCCTCACAAGTCTCTTCTGGCAGGAGATGTATTGCATCCACTCCAAAACAATTAGCTGACCTGACAAGCAGGGAATATTCACTGGGGGTAGGTAGCAAGGGTGATTTGCACTGAGACCCCTAGGCTATCAGAAGAGCAGAGGCCAGGGTTTTTCTGGACACTTTTATGGCCAGCTGTTTATTTTTAAGATTAATTTATTGTTCCTGGTGGGTGTGGTGCTTTGGCACGCTAAAAGAGATGTTGTGAGTGTCATCCTTACAGGAAGTACCAGGGAGAAAATTTTGGCCTCCCTGGTTTACTAAGTGGGGTGGAGGTCAAGAGTTTGGGTAGACCTTGTGCAGACAGAGCAACAGGAAACATTACAGTGATCCCCTCACAGACACATGAGCTGCCATTGCAAGTAGGCATACACATCTCCTGTCCCCAAAAAGGAGCAGAGGGCCTCCTGGAATAACATTTTTACTTCATAGTGGTGTAAATGAAGAGAATCATACACCTGCAAGGATTATTTTTTCTCCCAAGATACTGAACATTGGAACTGTCTCAAGGCTTTTCAGTAATAAAGGGAAAATTCCTGTATTCCTCTTTCATCTGCAATTTTGAGAGTGGCAGATTTTTCAGATGCAGCAGAGTCAGTCCTGGGACAGAGTTGTAAGGAACTGCTGGGGCTCTGAGGCCCCAGGAGATGTTTTAGGGTAGCTCTTTGCTCCTTAAGCTCTCACCTACCTTGTACGATCCCAGATGTAGCCCTACTGAACTCTTGCCATTCTCACTGGCCGGAACTGCCATGTAGTTGGGAAAACCTCACATAATAACCAATTACCCAAACTACACCACAAGGGAACAGGGTGAGGAACAGAGCTTGGGCAGTGTGCCCAAGAGTGCCCTGGAGAAGATCACAGACCTATTGGAAGAGCTGTGGAGTCCTGGTGCCCACTGCCCAGGCATGGTCCCCACCATGGTCCTGGTTAGCTGCTGCTGGGCTGGAGGAGGGGGTAAGCCAGCATTTACCTGAACAACAGATTCATGAATACAGCTGCTCTGTATCTTTGTGGAAAATGCTCCTTGTCATCCCTTTTAGCAGATTGTTTTCATCTGGATCCTCTTGGCATTTCCAAGGATTACCCAGATAACCAGATGAAAAATGTTTGCAATCACTTCCCGTATCTGATTGGTTTTCTTCATCTGAGCCTGGTCTCTTGGAGCCCATGGCATGGTGCCTATTTCTGATTGGAAGGCTGAAGAATTTTTAAAAGGAGAGAAGTAAACTGCAGATAATAATATTTTTAACCTTTCTGCCAGGTGGTGTTAGCAGCAGGAACAGGCAGAATGACAGTGTCTAGAGTTTCTATTTAATATAACTAAAATAAATGGTTCTAGCCTCCACCTAATACCTTGCCCTCTAGAGTTTTAGGAATGCAGACTGTAAATCCCTGATCACCTTAATTCCTGTTATTTTCTGAGCCCAAAGTTTATGCTATTCATCAACTGACTCAACTAAAATCGTTCTGAGAAGGATTTCTCAGTAAAATCCCCCTAGACCTCACCTGTCAAAGAGTACAGGGAATTTTTAAGGCCTGGTGGTATCCAGCAGCAATGCTGCAATGTTTGAGGCCCTATTGCCATGGAGGATGGCATGAACAGATCTCCATTCCTGAGAAGGCGTCACCAGAAAAAGGAGTTCTATTTGAGAACCAGAAAGTCTCACTGTGGTTTGGGGAAGGATTTCCCTCCACTGTCTTCATTCCAGAGCTACAGGCAATCTTTTAGAAAGTCTAGATCCATGCCACAGTGTGCCTTGAAAATTTTGTCTGAAACTTGTATTTGATTCTCATGAGGAAAGTTACCCAAATATGGCCTGTGTCTGGTGTGCAGCAGTCCTGTATTTCTTTATTCTAAGTGGGTCCTATCCTGAACAGAAATGGAAAGGTAGCCCTGTGTTAGATGTCAGAGGAGAAGTAAACATTTGCTGCTTCCCTAATCTCCCACCAGGAAATATTTTTCAAGAGTTAATGAAGTAATGACAGAAAATTGATTAATAGGTAAAAAACCTTATATGCAGTCCAGGATGGATGGCTTTTTCTTTTTTCCATGGACCAAATTCACACTCAGCATTTTTGATACAGAAGAAATATTGTTTGTGACACTCCAATTGCAGATTTTGCAAGAAAACTGTCAGGAGTTATTGGGTCTCCCACCTACCTACTGTGATTTCAATAGATGAAGTCTGTTTCCAAAAGCAGTAAGACTTAATTGATCCCAAAGCTTAAGGATGCTTTCTAAGGCTAAGCAACTGGGTTTTTTTAATACAAGACAGAAGAATGCAGGAGAAGATCCTGCTCTACTGTATCAGCAGAGGAGCCAAAGCAGAGGTTGCCTCTTGCTAGATCAGCCTGTCACTGTCTCCTCTCATGCCCTAACCAGAGATGACCTGGTTTTCACATGCTGGACTGCCTCTATGGGTAGATACAAAAACTACTAAAGGTTGCTATGAAGAGCATAACCATATTTCAGACACCATTTGAAATAACTCATGTCCTTTGGGAACCCACACAAGTGCTCCTTGGTGTGGGGATCCCGTGGTTTGAATGGATACCTTCTGCTTGAGCTCCTTGGTGCCTCACTGATAACTCAGATTCAGCTGTGCCATTGATTTGCCTATTGTACTGTCCTAATGCTGTTACATAGAGTGGTCTCAGAGCTGTGTTTGCTCAATTTTCATGTGTATATTTATTCTATTTATTAAAATTCACTAAAAGCCCTCATAAAAAGATCTTTGCTGCTTTTTGCATTTACAACAGGACTGGTAAGTCAGAGAGCAAAAATATTCAATAAGGTGTTTAAAAGCACTTTTAAGGCTCAGTTTCTGGACAAGTGCCTCTGTCCCTCATTTCTTCCTCATTACAGATGTCAGCAGACATAGGAAGTGACAGGGTGGATGTGCTTCCCAGCCCTGGGCTGCAGAGGAAGAACCCTGCAACATTTGGTAGCCACTGTTGTTTCTGGGGCTGGAGGGCTCATGCCAAAGCATACTGCACTGCTGGCTAGACAGAACCAGACAGAAAGCAATGGAAATATGGATGCAGCCATGGCTTTGTTTGCAGGGCTACAGGTGAACAACACCCACAGGGTGAAAGAAAATTTAAAAATATGCACTCTTTGCTGCCTCAAGCAGAGTTCCTACAAAGGCTGCATCTAAGTCCTATTTTCCACAGATGATCCAGATTTTAAAAAGAGTACTATCTGGGGAGTAACAAAAGACATCCACTTGCAGATCTGCAAATGTTTGAGTCAGGAGTTCAGGCCATTGGAAAAACACCTTTTGCCTGGGAGAGAAAAGGAAAACCCAGAGATCCCATTGATTTTGGTATAGAGTCCGGATAGTTTGTATTTCTTTGGAGGCTCATTCAGCTTTTTAATTTATACAGCCACACTTTACCACACGTGTCCAATGTACCTTTCTGATAAACTCCTCTTCCTGGCCTTTCAAGTGTAGGATCTCACCTTGCTTGGATGTCCTTGAGTAATGCTCATAGGAAAACAGTCCCTGAAATGCCAAACAGATGTGAAAATGCATCTGAAGAGGAATGTATGGGTGTTGTCTGTCTGTCATCACCCCTTTCACCATTTTGCCTCCTCTCCTTTCATCTGGTGCCCACCTCTGCCAAGCTACAGACAGGGGAGCTACATGAAATGTGAGACAGAGTCCTGTTTAACCTGACCTCGGTTTCTGCAGTGTGAGCTCCCCACTGGCCTTTACCTGGCTGTGTGAAATTCAGCTTCACTTCACTGAACACTTACTTTAAGGCGGAAGAGTTGTGCTGGGGTATTTTGGGCAGGTTCCTAGCAAAGAGCTGGTCTACCTTAACAAAGATCTTCAAGATAGGAAATCTCAGCAGCAATTTGTACTTAACCCTGGAAAAGTACCACCATCACCACCCCCTACATGTGTAGCCAGTGTAAGAGGTTGTTACTGTTATTCTCAGTTGGCCACATTGTTTAAAGTTCAATTACTTTTCCCCAACCCCTTCTTAAAAAGGTTGAAAAAGCTCAAACACTTTTAAGCAAGCAGGTTTGGCTATTTTTTTTTTCAAAACAGATGTTTTTCCTCTGAGATTTTTTTATAACAAGAACAGGGTTTTCTGGCAAAATAAATACAGGCCTTATTATAGTAATTAACAGAACTTTGCTTAATAAAAATATAAATGCACCTAAAAACTAATAAGCACTATATGACCAGTTTCTAGTTAAAAAAAAAAAAAAAGTAATCACATTCCCTTGCCAAAAGTACAAGACATTTGCAGCAGATCCCTAAGGACTTTTTAAAAATACACAGATACAGTCCGAATTTCTCAGTAGAAGTTAAAAATAATGTTAGTCTGAAACCAACATCCACCAACATCTTCAGAAGGGTATTTTTCTTTCTCTTTCAACCTTTTTTCCTAAATGGTAAATTCCATTTTCTATAGGTAACTGAATAGCTAAATTAACCAAAATCTCTACTACAATCTTCTTAAATTATAGCTTTTCCCTGCAAATGCTTTGAAAGTCTCTGCTTTCCAGTGCTTTCAAAACAAAGACCAATTCTCTCTATCCTGTTCTTCTACACCACATGGGACAGAAAGCACATTCTTGTTGCCCATATTGAGGAAAGAGAGGGCACGATTTGCTTCTTGCCTGTATCTGAATGACTCTGATGCCTGCAGTAGAATCACTTCTAAATTTTTTACCACCATAGAAACTGAAACCCTTTTCACAATATTTGCTCTTCTGCTCTGGGCATTTGAATAATTTTGGTGCTCTCTTCCCAAAGAACCTCCTGTTAACAAACTGTGCCCACCCCACTCCATGATCTTGAAGGTATTTTCCGTCCTTAAGGATTCTATGAAGACAGAATTACAAGGCAGAGAAAAGGATTGTTGATAAAAATAAACAAAGCAAATCATTACTTAGTAAGAATGGAGTGAATGTGATCTTAGTGTAGTGGAATTTGTGAGAGAAGCTTTAGTTTAGGGAACAATATGTGACCTTTCTCTTTTTCAAGAGAAAGAGGCTCTTGGCATTCTTCAGCCTGAAGAATTCTTAATTTGCTTGAAACATGAGCCATGTTGATACAGATCTTTTAATTACTGTCCTCTGTTGACCTGGACAAAGCATTGTGAGAAGACTTCAAATCCATCATTCCACTACTTTGACTGAGTGCTCACCTGTTCAAAGGTTTGGTTTTGGTTGCTTTATTTTTTTGAAAAACTTGCAAGCAAGCAGAAAGAGAGAGTATTTTCTACTATCAGTAAGCTCTTTCAAGCAGCCATTGCAAGATAGGAGAAAACATTTTTCTACTCACTGATCCAAAACCTCAGAATTAAATTCCCAGAGACAACAATAATGAAAACCACAACAAAACAAATTAAAACAAATAAATAACAACAACAAAACAACGAAAACCAAAACCATGACCTGGTTGATTGCACTGGAATGAATTTGACCAACAGATGGCAGCTATGAAAAGTAAGATGGGTCATGTTCCCAGCCATGTAAACAAAATGAAAGCACTATAACCCATCTGCCATGTAAAAATGTTTTTAGTCCTGCTTTTGTGACAAGTAATAGAAAAGAAACATTCTCATATCCATGGATTTTTTGCCTATTTGCAGCACAAAACCCTATGCAGAGATATTTATATACTTCACTGTTCTCTGGTTAGCCTGTGACTTTGCAGCTTTCGGGGCACATAGGTTTTATTTCCTCTGTAGAAAACCTTTCTGCATTCAGAGGGTTGAAAATGGAGGAGAAACTATAAATGCAGGAATTTGCAGGGACTGTTCTGCCAGATGGCATGTGGGGGGCTGGAAATATCCCAGGAATAATAAAAACACCAACATGCAAATATCAAAGCTTTGGGAGGAGAAAAAAAAGGCTCACCAGACTGGTGTGTTAGGGGCCAGTGCTCAGCCTGGGGACAGCCCCCAAAGCATCCCTGTCCTAAGGCACAACGTAGCACCTGGGCACCAAGTGTATGTTTGGACACAAGGCCTATAAAGCTCTCCTCTGAAGATTCCTAAGCAAATCCAACAAACACCTCTTAAATACCAGGGCAGACCTGGCCAGACACTGACATGGCAAAGGCTTTTAGTGGAGATGAAAGTTTCCCTTCTGGTGAAAGTCTTCATGCATGTGACAATTTTTAATTGAAAAAGTATAAATTTGTACAAGTATATTTTTAGTTATTTGAGTGATTTCCAGCTACAGGAATGCTTTTTTGGTTCAAAAGAGTTTCAGTTTTGCCCTGAGAAATTTTTTCTTTGTTGTTGGCAATATTTCTGGGCATTAGCTGGTGCAAGAAGAAAAGGCAGGCAAGGAATCTGGGACCTCCTAATCCTTATCATTTCCACATGGGCACTCCTGGTCTCCTGCCTTCCAAAGGAGCACTTCAGTCAGGAAAGACATGAGGAGCAAAGAAGAGAAACAATTTGTGCAGCAATAAAAGTTCTACTCTGATCTGTCAGGTGATTACAGGCAAGGCTCAAATGTGATGCCAAAACAAAGAAAAAAGTTGCTTCTGGTGGCCTCTTCTGTGCTTTTCGGAAAAGCTCAAAAACAGCCATCAGAAAACATAGGGATTGTGTATTTAATCTGATTTTAAAAATTAAATAAGCTTTTTAATGGCACAAAAAGCAACAAAAACAATGGAGGCTAAAGGAGTCTGTTCTGGAAGGCTCAGGGTCTGGAGTCACAGCCTGAAGGTGCTCTTTGGGTGCACATCTTTCTGTGAACGCATGATTTCAACATCAGGTGCTGATCAGACCAAGGTGCTGAATAAAGGCATCAAAAAGCAAGTGTGCATCACTGCAAAAGCTATGGCTATAAGGTACACAGGCGAGTTAGAGAGCAGGACAGACAATCAGCTGCTCATCATTTCATGCAAATGTTGACCTGTCTGGTTCCTTTGAGACTGACCCCCTCCCACACAGAGTCAGAAAAAGCAAATTTTGTGGGGTAATTGGCTTGCCAGTTTGGAATATTTGAAGATCCCGATAGGAGCCCACCTACATTTGCAGGCACTTCAACATCTTGGGAAATCTGATCCAGCTCTCTAAGGCTTAAGAGTGATCCAGAGCCAGGGAATGCAATTAAGCCAATAAGTCAGAAGCATTAATGTCAGAGGCAGTGTTTCTTGACTCCCACCACTCCTGGGGCAGTAGACTGAAGGCAGAGTGGGGCCAGCCCGTGGGCACCCATGAGTTGCTCACACCAGGGGCTGCATGTCTGAACCTAGCAATGGATCCCAGGGAGGAGTGCCGAGGGGCTGGAGTGTGGCAGGGACATTAACTACCAGCCATGGTGAGCAGTGATTCCCTGCCTGCTGGGAGAGGGGAACCACAGCATTTCCAGTTGGGATTTGCAGATGCTCAGCAGTATTCTGCCCACTGGCCCTGAGCCAGCTCAAGCAAGGTAGTAAAACATTTCTTTCACTTCACATGCATAGGGGTGGTGTGTTAGAATTTGTGGGGATGACAGGAGTGTTCACACATAACCCCTTCTTAGACAGAGCTCGCAGATACCTACTCAGTATGAGTGATGGCTGTGAAGAAGGGTCCCAGAACCAGCCTGTTTTCCTGTGACTTCTTTTCCCCATCTGTAAACCAGCTACAGCATTCACACTGTGAGGTGCTGAGAGGGGAAGCACGGAGATTTTTAAAGGCTGCCTTTAAAACAGCTAATGATAATGAGCTGAGCCAGGAACCCAGTGGGGTCAGATTGTGTTGCCATGCAGGCTGTTTCTACTGGAACTGAAGCAGAAGCTGTAAATGTCAGGAGTTTGTCTGCCAAATGGAGCATTATCTGTCAGCAAAGCCTGCCAATGAGATGGCCGTGATTGGGAGAGGTAGAGAGATTGCTCCCTGAATCAAAATTATTTGTCATGGATTATGTGTATGTCCTCAGTCAGCCAAGGGATAAACAATCAGCTGTGAAAGAGATGCACAATTTGTAGGAACAGAGCAAGAGCACCATGGCTACACTGCTGAGTGCTCAGCATGCTCTGCAAAGGGATTGTCAGCGCCTGGCAAGTGCCCGAGATGTTGTGCCCCCACAGCTCTCACCTCATTCACAGCTCAGTTTGCACTGTGTCACCTCTCCAGGCCTCAGGGCAGCTGGAACCAGGACTGCTGACTGCATGGATTTTGTAGCTTATATGAGATTACTCTGAAAAGCCGGTTTCTGGTGAGGAAGGATCCATTTTTTCTTCCTCGCTTTTCTTTATTTTCTCTCCAGAACAGCTTCAATTATTGAGCCTGACTTTATTAAAATTCCTGCAGCAGTCAAGCTGTTTCCCAGTGTAACAGGAACCCAGCCACACATGCATTTCTGGATGTCTACCTCCCAAGCTGGTTCCAGTTGCTACTGATAAGAATGAAACCTTACATTTAAACTCAGTCCTGCTATCTGTGCATCTCTGAGCTGTGTTTCCTTTTCCCTTGTGTTTCCCCCACTCTCACTCTCACACATACTTATTGCAGACTTGATCTGCAGGTAAGAAGGAGCCATGTTTCCCTGCTCCATCACCTTACCGTAACGTGGCACTTCCTGGCACAAATTCCAGTACAGGAATCCATCCATAAAATCCACCAGCCCTCTCAATCCCATCCACTGTTGGAGCAGCAGGCAGGTGGGGTACATCAGTGTGTCTCAGCTCTTCCTTTAGACTGAAAACACTCAGGTCCCCAGTATTCAGCAGCCCTGCTGAGCTACTATCCAGCCTCTGGTCTTTCACATGCAGTAACACATTCTTTTTACCATAAACTGCAAGAGGTAACTCCATAAATCTGACAGACTTTCCCAGATGCAAGAGACATTCCATGTTACAGAGTACACAGTTCTTGCTGTCCACAAGAACCATAGGTTTTTAAATCCAGAAGGAAATGTTAGTGAAGCAAGCTGGTGTTTGGCATCACATGGGCTGGAGAACATCTCACCTGTGGTGGGGTGAACCCATCTTTCTGCTGAGGAAAGACATATTTTAGAGAGACACCTGGTCTTGATTAAAAACTACTTGTGATAGAGAACCCAGTACAGCCTCTAGTAAATTATTTCAGTAGTTAATTTTCTTCACTGTAAAAAAATCTGCACCTTGTTTCCATACTGAATTGTCTGGCTTCCAGTCCTCTGGATTTGCTTGGACCACACCTCTAAGAGAAGTGTTCTAGCATACAGCTATCTCCCTTGACAGCTCGTGTAATGCTGGAACTGGTCACCTTTAAAGCTTTGCTTGAGCTACATCTGCAAGTTCTTTTTGTAAAAGCCTTAATCCTCACACAGCACATGTGCTGAGCCAACTAGGAAAAAAAAGCAGATCCCAAAGACCACTCCTACCCAGTTTCTGACAGTAGCCATCCACAGGTGTTCAAATACAAATATAAAATCCAAGGGAGGCAGAATGGCCCTTTACATGACACACCTCTGCAGCTTCAGTTCTCAGGGATTTACAGGTACCAAACTGAAGGCTGTAGTGAAGTTTATCAGCTGAGGCATAAGGTCATCCAGTTGCTGCTCCCATGGTTTCCAGACTGCTTGGGCATGGGCAGATTGAACTCCCCTCTCTTTGCACATCACTTCGTGAGCATTTCCTTAGATAAACATAACAGAGGAATCCTCAGGGCAGGTTTTCCAGGTACCAGCTCACACAATTTTGTTACCTCATCATAAAACTTGATCAAAGATCTGTGATTTCTCACCAAAAGTCCCCAGTCACTTTCTCCTAAGGTTTCCCTACTCAGAGCATGACCAGGATCATGGCTTGGTACCTATCCAGTCACACTTGTACTAAACTAAACACAGAGAAAAGACTTTTGGCTGCATTTTGGCTGTCTCCTGGACTCACAGCTCAGCGTTTCTGGTTCAGTTTACACCACCAATACAAATGCCCTAAATTGACAGTATCTGGTTTACATTTAAGGCAGTTTATACAATTCCTTTGGCTAGGTTTTTGCAAAATTTCCAGCAATGTATATAGCCAAATACAGAAAAAATCAGAGTAGATTATTGTGCTTTTCCCTGACAAATATCACATGCTTCTATGTTTACTACTACTATGATGCCACATAGGTACACGAGCCTCAGGCCAGGCCCCTTTCTGTGCTTGATGCTGTACAGATACAGGAAGAAAAAGCCAGTGCCTCACACAAGTGAAACTGGAGTCCTCTGGGACCCTGCCTCCTCCTAGAATGAAGTGTTGTTTCCTCCCACACATGATGGTACATGGCACAGAGACCACAAGTGAGTTTCAGATATCCTGATTGACTGGCAAAACCATCAGCTTACAAGTTTGGCCAGATTTGAAGTGCACCAAGTGCTAGCAAACCGGAGCAGGTAGCTAGCTCTGGTGCTGACTGGCAGCTCATGTGACACGCAGTGAGAATGAAGGGGGAAGAAATGCTGGCTAACCCTGACAACAGCCCAGATTAGAAGCTAAATGAAGTTTGAATAGGACATAAGGCTTTTTGTTCCTGCCTGGGAAATCTGCTGAGCACCTCCTAGCTCCATGACAGCAAACTTCTGGCACCAAGCCCACAGCTCATGTAACCCAGTAAGGATTGCTGGCAGAGTGCCTCCGTAGTGGGAGGTGGGCTGCAGGTCAACACCTGATTTCATGCTGGTAGTCCAATGCCAGCACTCAACTGCTGCATAGAGCCAGAGGGCATGAATTTGCTGAGCACACTCCACTGACAGCACTGAGAAGATTGCTGGAGCATAATGGTGCATGGGAAGCCAACCCATTCCTGCCGTGACATTGCTGGATTCGACTCCCTTTAATTGTGCCCACTTGCTCTCAACAAAGCAAACAGCACAGAAGATAACTGGCCATGATACAAACTCCTGGAGTGCTGATAGGAAGCTCTGAACTTTCTACAAGCATTTTTGTGGTCTGAGTTTTACTTGCAGGAATATTTGTGGAGAGCAAGTAAGTAAGTGTGGCGAATAGCATCAGCTTGGCTTCCCATCTTTTATCACACTCATATTTCAGTATTTCTCTTCCTCAACAGATTCACCAGCATGATGAGTAGGTCACAAAGAAGTGGTGGAAATTTTTCCCATTTGCAAAATGCAACCCAGCAGCATGACTGCTTGGTGTTGGTACCATTATTGCTGTACCCCTCACTTGCAATGCTGGAATTCCTTGGTAAGTTTTGTACTAGGCTGTCAACAGGCAATGCTCTCTCCGTGCCAACCCCTTTGCACACACTGCAAACCAAGGTGCAGCTCCCTGAACTCCAAAGCTCATGCCTGCTGCTTGCCAAGGCTTAGCAGACATTCACCAGGGCAGGACTGGCTCAAACCCCTGTGCAGTTAGAACAGGCCACACATACTCATTGCCTTTCTGTGCAAAACCACAATGGAAATAAGACTTCTAAGAAAGGATAGCAAAAAAGAACAAGTTTACAAACTGGCCTCTTCAGTCCTCTCTCTAGCTGCAGCATTACTGGCTTTGTGACTTCAGTAGCATGTTAAGACTGCAATTAAATACAAATACAAATACAAATACAAATACAAATACAAATACAAATACAAAACATTCTGAGCATAGGTTAGCTTACAAATGTGTAGAGGTGGAGCTGATTGTTGGTTTGTAAGTGACCATAAAAACTGTGGTGATCAGTATTTTTCTTCTTCTGTAACTCTCGTGCTCTAACACAACCTGAAGGTACCAGGATGCTTAGAATGCAGACTAAAATCCGACTGGAAAATTCCTGTGTGAAAAGCTGGACAAAGCAATGACTGAGCTTTGGGATGCTCAGGAAAGCAGCCTTTAACTCGGGATCCTTAGCTATACCTGCTCACTTTCATTCAGACAGACAATGAAAGAGGACTATAGGAAAAGAAACCAAACATAAAGTGAGAACTTCAGATAAGAGAAAGCTGACAATTACGCAGCCCCACTCCTGCAGCCCTGCCCCTGCCCTGATGAGCCTGCAGCCCAGATCCTGGGATATTCTGCAGTTCTCAGCTCTGGCAGCGCACTGTAGGAATTGCAGATGCCTTTTGTGCCTCGGTATCACCTGGGTGTCAGACATTTCTTAGCAGCTCTCACAGCTGGGTCACTGCTGTCTGCACACTCAGCCAGTGTTAATTTTAGTGCTATGGTGCCTCAAAAGTCACCTCTACATCACCTTCCATCATACGTTTGCAAGATGCAACAGAATTTCAGGCCTGTGCATGGTCATGGTGATTTCCAGAGTCACTGGAGAGCTCAGGGACTGCATTTATGCTTTCCCTCTCCAAGTCTTAATGTTCTTTAACCTCTTAAAGGGTTAACCAGGGGGGGAAGTGAGACTGGCACCACAGTCCTACATCTGCAGACCATGGGGTTTGTGTCCCTACAGCTTTCCAGGGCTAGGGAGTGTTGTGTTGGGGTGCCAGAGGCAGATGCAGGTGCTCGGTGTGAGGCCACACACGTGGTCAGCCCAGCAGGATCTGCCTACGGCTGCATGCTGTGCTTGCACCACGCTCTGCAGTGTTCAGGAAAACCTCTGGACTACTGTTTCCCCTCCCACCTTCTGACAGTCCAAGCCAAACTGCAGCACGTGGAGGTCTTCCTCTTTCTCTTTAAACATGAATGTGCTACAGCTGGTCAGCAGATTATTTTTTTAATGAAAAATGGTTGTAATATACTCATCTGCCAGAAAGTCAATTTGCAGAAGCAACAGCTAATTTTTCTTTTGAAAACATCCACCCCCTCTCAAATATTAGGCTTTTCTTTCTTGTTTTCATTTTTAGGAACCATTTAAGATTTTAATTGCAAAGCACGCACAAACTCAACATTAGAAATTTGGAAACGTCACTGCATTTTCTAATAAAAATGTCTTTTCTGTAGAAACTGTCAGAAAAACAAAACAGAAAACCCAAAACAAACAAACAAACAAAAAAAAGAACATAGAAATAGTACTAACGAAGAGCATGCAAAACCAATATCCTCAGCTTTCTGAGTCCTGGCAGCATACAGGCAAAGTGATCCCAAACTCGGGAGGCAAGTGAACTGTCTGCAGCATGGTGAGCCTCTCTTCTCAGTGGGTAGCCATGCAGAAACATGATTTCATTGGACCAGACACAGAAATCTCATCATCCCAGTTTGGTTCTATGCTTAAACCCACACAAGCTGGTCTCTACAACTTCAGGAGAAAAGCAGCTGTAAGTTTATTAGGGCCCCTGCAGCCCTTGGTGTGAGAGGGGTGTTAATCTTTGCCAGGTTTCATGCTTCAGTCATCACAATTTTCATGCACACTGCATGAAAATGCCGTGTGCCGCTACCATTTTTATTTAAGTTGTCTATTTAAAGGCAACACTTTAAACCTGTATTTCCTTTGGACCTGGAGAAGAACTGTTGTTTGAAGCTGATTGATACAGCCTGCTGTGCCAACTGCTTGCAGAGATAGTCAGAGCTGCCTGAGCCATCTCATGCTCCCAAGGGCTCGGCAAAACAATGTTTAATCCTTCTCCCTGTCCCTGCTCCTGGAGAGGCTGGTGGTGGGCAGGAGTTCTGTCGGCTGGCACAGCCATGCTGAGAACCCACAGAGGCAGGAAGCACAGATGCTTCCCAAGATCTAGGTGATGGCTTCCCAAGGGCAGGCGCCTAGGCGGGCACGGAGGTGGCTGTTCCCCACAGACACCAGAGCTGGGGAGCCACTGCCCCTCACCACAAGGGAAGGGCACAAGGAGGTGCCCCACAGGAGCCTGCACCAGCAGGGCTTCCGCAGAGAGGCCCCGCTGCCAGGCTGAGCATTAATCACTGCGGTGCTGCCTTGAAAAATACTGGCCCCACTGCAAGCAGCTGCCTTGTTTGCCCTCCTCGTACACCCCCTCCTCTCAGAGCGTGGCTGAGGGCCCTGCCATGGCGAGCAGAGGTCCCAGCACAGCCTTCCCCCGCAAGGAGGCTCCCAAAGAGCTTCCAGTGGAGGATGGGCCTGGGATATTCAAAGGGAAAACAGAACTCTCTGGAGATGCCCAGGTGTAACCGAGCTGCTAGAGTGTGGATGGGCTTGGGGAGGGGTGCACAAACCAGCCTCCTTGTGTGCTGCCTCAGTGACCCCTGTGGTGGCCATGGGCCTGGGCTCCACTCAGCCTCTGCCACAGCAGATTCCTGTGGGCTCAGACCTCTTCGCACCCAGTTTCTCTTCTCCACCGACCCCAGTTACTGTTATGGAGACATCACTGACCAGCTGGGCCTGACTCCTGTCACCAGCATCACCACAAGCCCCCATTCTCACCAGGGCCTTAATTCCCCTACCCCAGATTTCCAGCAAAATAGCTGAAATTCCTCAGCAGGAGGGGCCTAAGCCAGGCATGAATATGCAGCCCTACAAATAAACAAACTTCCCCCATGTTGTTTGGCCTTTTTAATATTTCAGTCAGCACAGGAAACTTCTGGTGAAGGGAATGGGCAATATTTCAGAGAGGGGAAACAGCCTGTTGGTCACAAGTTGAGCAGGGAAAGCTCCCCTGGGAAGGCCACGAGAGGGAAAGACACTGTGCATGTTCATTCCTTGTCACTGCTATTTTCTCTCCATTAGAGATAAAATACTACCAAGAGCCAGATCCAGCCATGCAATCTCTCTATTTGAATTGCCATTCTGGTCTTTTGCTGGCTGTATCTAAGGATAAAAACTGCCTGATTCTGAGAGACAGAAGACTAAGGAAGAAAAACATACTGATGCACATTGCAATTTTACGTAAAATATCCTGGTTTTCTCCTGATCCAGTTGTTATGAGATGCTAAAAACAAGCACTTTTTATTCAGTTTATATTCTGTGGTCGGATTTTTTCTCTGTTTTTCCTTCATTGCTTTGTTTGGGTCTTGAAACCTCTGAACTGCAGCTATGGCCAAAATGTTTCTTACCTGCTCTTCTGGAGCCATTCCTTGAACTACAGAGCCATGTAGTTCAAAGAGATAGCCTTACCTCCTGTCAGCTGACATGAAATACAGAGTAAACCTTTTGGAATTAATTTCCCAGGGTAGGAATCAGTGCTTTCTCCCCAACTTGTGCAGCCCATACCTCTGGTCCAAGTGTAAACCCTTCTGTAGCTCCATCTCATCCTTTTAAGCAGAGGAAGGGCTTCCTGATTTGCCATCCATGAGCCCTGTCCTGGGCACTGACCACTACGTCACCATCCCCAAAGGCAGCAGTGTCTTTCTTGGGGATATCACTGTGTGACCCCCATGCCAACAAGCAAGAAACAAATGGCCCCGGAAAGTGCATTTGGTAAAAAGGGCAAGGAGCAGCCTCAGTCTAGGGAATTGCCACATTCAGACCAAGTGGATTGCTCTTCATCCTGACTGCTTGCTGCTGCCCAGCTGGAGACAGGCCCAGGGACAGTGCCTAGAGGAGGGGGACATATCCACCCAGGCACCCAACAAGTGGCTCCAGCAGTGGCTGTGCAGGAGCAGGGCAGTGCCCAGCACAGCAGCACACCCCTGGCCTCTGTGTCTGAGCGGGGGCTGAGCCCACAGCATGCAGCAAGGGCTGTGCTCTGCCTTCACAGCAGCAGACAGGCAAAGGCACATCTGTGATCTGTTTCTTGTGCTCACAAGGATTCCCTGCATGAAGCCTTTTAACTACTCATTCCTATTCTTGAAGATGAGGGTAATGATAATCCCAGGATCTCCTATACAGAGAAGAGGAAACTTCAGTAATGCTTGCAAAATCCTTCAGAAAACAGCCTGAGGATGAGCAAGGGTGATTTCACCGATAAGCTGTACATTAACCTGCAGCCTGAGGAGACAGGTTTGCTTCCGACTGCAGAGAGGAGCAGCCACAGCAAAGAAGCTGCAGTGGAAACGCTTCGACTTTGCCCACCCGGGCTGCAGTGGGATCAGTTTAGGACTGAAGTAAGCTTTGGGGAGTCATTGAACTCTGACCTAAGCTAGAATAATAGGATGTGTTTATGTCTGCCAATGGGGGAGCTTTGCAGAAACCTCCAGTGTGCTCCATATGCAACACTGTTTTTATGGTCCTCCTAAGAAGGGAATTTCAAGGGATCATATATGCCTTAAGTGTAAATTATGACATGCATTAAGGACCACCCGCATCAAATGGATGGTTGCCCCAGCCCAGCATTTTCATGGTGAATTGAGAGCAAATTCCACAAACCCTCTGGTTTGTGCTTCCATAGAATAATATATTTTCAGGTCAGCAGAGCTGTCTGCTTCTCACACAATAGGTCCTTTCTCCCCTTTCCTCATACCTGTCAATTGCTCTCTGCCTCTGCTGTAATTTATGTTTTACTTCCGAACTGTATGACTGAATTCTGGAAATGTGTGAGGGTACAGCAGCTAGAAAAGCCTGTTCCCAGCCATAGTCCATGTGGTGTTACCACTCCTAAAATCCAAATGGGCACAAGAAGGTCTTAGACATACATTGTGTTATTACACAGACTGTGTTCAAGGTGGCAAGACTGCTACCATTGGACCTTTTTTTGTAGTTTATTTGAAATACATCATGCTGCATATTTTTAAGTAGAAAAGGTGTAATAATTTAGAGGTCAAAAAACATGTGGTTCAAAGAATAGATGTAAACAGATATATGGATCAAGGTAATATGTAAATTTTCAAATTCTTCCTTTAGTATCTGCTCAATACTGTAAACCACATGTGGTCTTTGCCAGTTGTTTTGGGAATCGACAGCTTGTAAGCTACACAAGTTAGTTTCAGTGACTCTTCTAAAGTGTATTCATCTCATCCTTTCATTGCACTCATACTAACTTCAAAATTGAATCTTTAGCAGGATTGTCACTATTGTCACAATTTTGCAGCTCTTGATCTCCAGTGATATTACTGAGCTCATGTTCTTTTCATCTTATCTAGAATAAAGAATCACTGATTTTTTTTTTCACTGACTAAATTTAAAATCTTTTTCTCTTAAGGATTAATCATTGCTGTTATTTTCAAAATGGAAATGGTTTTCCTCATAAAGTGCTGATGAATAATATTCTACTGCATAAATACTCTATAATAGACTGCTTGCAATTCTTCCATAGCCCGCTTTTCTTCTTTCTAAATCTTCCTTCTCGTTTTTCATTATCTCTTAGAATGGTTACAAGAAAATCAATGCTGTTACACAGATTGTTTTCTTGTTTTATATCTCCAGGAAGGTCCAGTATCTCTTGCTCTCTCTCATACAGCATTTTTCAATATGATATCTTCCACTCTTTCTTCCACAGCATGGGGATTCAGTTTAATGTGGAGGCCAAAAAATAGCTCTCAGCCTTGAGAGCAGCCCTGAAGTTGTTCCATTGTATTACACTTTACACCTTGAGCTCTCTGTGACAGTGAAAAGCTCCTGCCCTTTTCCCATATACAAGAACAAAACAGATCTCAAATTGCTGCCTCTTTCTCTAGGGCTTGTCCAGGGAATTGTTTATAGCTGTCCTCACATGGGACTTCTTTATCATAAGTATCAGACAGTGAGACAGATCTCTGAAGAGGGGCTATGATACACACTCTGCATGTTTTTCATGCCTTGTTTCAGGCAGTAAGTAGCAGAAGAAAATGCCAGGGAGCTTCCTGTTCTTGTGGGAATTCCTGTTAGTCTAAATCCCAAGCAGTGGATTCACTGGGCTCCCCACAAAGACTGTGCTCTCCAGCTCAGAGCCTGTAAAGCTAGAGATAACAGTGGAGAGAAATCAGGAGTTCAGGACTGACAGTAATGGACTGGGGACTGAGAGCTACCCCTGACAAAGGGCTGGAATATAGATGATCCAAACCCAAGGGTGATCACCATAATTTAGAAATACCCCCAGATGCAACTTCTCCCTCAGCTTCCCCAAAGCACTCGGGCTCTGTGACTTTACTGTTATCAGTCTGACTTAGTTGCTCCCACCAAGTAACAGGAGGGACGTCAGTGACCATCTAACACTGTTAGATTGTGCACCTGATCACAGCAGCCAACCAACACACCTGTTAGGGCTTTGTTCTTAGGGACTGTTCTAAACAATACAGAGCACCAATTTAACTGTTAGCTAATCCTGAAACTGGCAGAACTGTCTCTTAGAAATAAGCCAGTGAATTTTGTCTTCCCTTTTTTGTTAGTTTTGCTGTTTCCCACCACTGCTTTGCTCCTACCCACTGTCAGGCTTCTCCTTCCCACCTCCTTTTTTGTATATATAATTCACTTAACATCAGATGCACCATTTTACGCTATATGTGTTTTCAAGATTTCTGCAGTATAAACACATCTTGTCAGTAGATTGTATTTACTGCCAGTTCATTTACAATCTGACCATGGAATAAGCAGTTCAGTTTTTTCAAGCTAAAATGGTTTGGGTTTTATATAGCAAAAAATTTTGTGTTGACTGATTTTCAAACTGCCAGCCATCTGTCTATTATTAGCATCAGACCCTGACAATGGGAATATTCTACTCATTAAATCACTGTTGAGCAAAGTGTTTAGGTTTAACCATTAAGAAAAAAGAAAAGTTGTTCATGTTATGAATGGTTCTCAGGAGATACATGCTACCACTTAAAGCCAAAGCTAACAAGGTCCTCAGAAATCACATTGTTTCATGTTTCCAGCTTCAGAACCAAAGGAATGCAGGCCTGGAAAGGACTTGCTGGATCATCAAGTTCACTTCTCACAGCACCACATAACACAATTCCTGGAGGCTTGGCTAATGTTTGGTTTCTCTGTATCAACTGGCAACACATGATCACTGTCACATAGGCCCCAAAACTTCAACATACCTGCCTATAGTCAGAGGGAACTGCAGATACTTCATATAACTCAATGGCAGGACCACCAATTTAAGGGTCTAAAAATACCTCCAGAGTTTAAAAACAGTAGTGTAGCCAGTGCTAAACATCAGACCTATCCCGTATTTGACCTCATGGAGAGGTCTCAACCACAAAGCTAAATTGCCATTTATAGGCTCCTACCCCTCATGGCTTCGTACAAAGGTGCCAGGTAAGGTAAGGCAGTGAACCCAGCATGATTCCTTTACAGCAAAACTTCTGTGGACAGCTAATGTCTCTTTCAAAGAGGTGGCATCCCTCCAGACATGCCCTGAAATTGCAATATAAACTCAGCAGCAGCTGTTAGCAGTCCATGGAACTGATATTTGAGAAGAAACATGTAAGTCTATGTGCTGCCTCTGCTGAGGACCAGGCAATGGATCTCTGCATGCTGAGAGAAGTCAAATTCCTGCATGCATACTGCAAACTATGGGTAATTACAGACCTTGCTCATTTTTGTGAGATGCTGAATACTCTGACCTCAACTCAGCCAAATCATCACATTGATTTCCCATGTCTGGCCCCAGCAGCCAACCCACCTGTGAGGGTTTGGCTCTTAGCGACTTGTTCACAACAATACATGTAACCACTACTCAGTGTAACCACTACTAGAGCAGCAACCTTCAGGTGTCACCTCAGAGGTGCAAAGGAAAGGTTCATATCATCCTGTTTTGGACAATGCATCTTTTAGTACTAGGATGGTAAATAGCTGAAAGAAATGGCCAGCATTAAATGAAGACTAAATGAAGTTCTGGGTTTGTATCCAGTTGCTGTTCAGAGGACCAATCCTACTTCCAAGTTATTAGTAGCAGCACGGTTTAACAATAATAATAATTAAAAAAGACATCTGGATGAAATCAGAAGAGGGGAGCAGAACCACATGTGCATAGGGAACCCAGGCATGTCCCAGACTCACTCACACATTTTGCTACAGAAAAGCCAGAGTATTTCATTGAGGGGGGAGGAGGAAGCCAGACAGAATGCACTTGAAATCTGGAGCTCTGCTACTTTTAAACTAAACATTTCTGCTTATCTCTTTACCCCTGCAAAGACAGCTTTTGCTGAATATCTAAACGTTAATGGAACAAGCCTTCAGGGAAGACAGCCAAGCCAAGTATCCCTGCCCAGAACTAGCTTTTCTCCTTGATTGCTCCCTTTCTTCATTTGTCCAATATTCCTCAGCCTGTTTTTTTCTCCTTATTATGTACAAAGATCATCCTGACATCTTCCTAATTCATCTTGATTTGTACAAAAGGCTCCCCCAGCCCTAGATGCCTCCAAAAGCATATGGTTTGCAGTGATTATGGAGAGCAGATAACAATTGCTTCTCCCATACAAATCCCAGTCTGGATGGTTCTTGGCAGAGAGACTTGGCAGGAGTTGCCTGCATTGCTCTGCCCTTGAAGAGTGAGGATGAGCTGACTGGGGCACCACGAGATTTCTCAGTAGGGCATGAGCCAGGACATCCTTGGACACAAGGGTGGCAAAGGTAGCACCATTCTGCACTGTCTTCCCTCCACTTCCCAACCAAGCCAAGCAAACACCAGCAAGACCAAACTCCACTGGCATTTGAGAAGGCAAAACCAGCCAAGGTAAGCAGCCAAATACATCACACAAGATCAGCTGAGGGAGGTGCCTTATTTGTACCTCCACAGGGAGAGGACTGAGGGCAGGAGTTCCCAGCTCTGCCATCTTTGACTTGCCTGTTTCAGGAGGTTTTGCAGTCCCTAAATACAAACCCTCAGGATCCAGGTCAAAGGGCACTGAGTCCACAGACAGCAAAGCCACCGGGGACTATTCTGTTCCTTACAATACACTCAGTCCTGGTAAGAGGACTTTCTCCAGCAACTCCTGTCTCTAGGCAAACAAAATCAACGTGGGAGGATGTAGCTTTCAGAAAAGATATCCTCTCTCAGAAGTACTGGAGAGATGATTGTTCCCCAAAGTTGATCACCACATCAGAGGAAAGCTTCAGACTGGCCCCAGTGCAGACCCATGAGTGAAAATTAGGATTTATAGTGCAGCAGACAGGAGGTAATTACAGTCTGTCTCAATAGTTACCTGGGGACTAACGACCTTGCACAGATGAAATGGTGAGACTATTAGAACTGATTTTCTGAACATACTCAAGCAGTCCTCTGACAGCTGGACAGACAGGGATGTTACTGGAATTGCTGGTCAGAGCAGTATCTGTCAGCACACTGCCAGGGAAATATGCTGCAGGAATGGAGTCTGCTGCACAGGCGGCCTGCAGGGGCTCCTGGAGAAACTTTGCTTGCAGGGAGCAATTTGAAAGGATGAGAACAAGGAAATCCCTTTTCCTTCAGTTAATGTTAACTATCTTCCCACTTCCCTACCATTTTTGTGAACACCATTATAATCTGCTGTATAAATGCACAACCTGGGAAGAGGCATTGTTAGCATGGAATCAAGAGAAATAAGAGAATTGATACCAGTAGGCTGCACCAGAAGAAATCTGGTGACATATAGAAGGGGAAATTTGAAGGAACTAGATTTTTTCTGGGGCAGATACTCTCTATGAACTTTCAGTGGATGAGAGAAACAAAGCCTGCCAAGTCACAGATCCAGATGGAGTTCTTATCACAGACCACAGTCCCCAAGTCTCTTCTCCTACAACAGGGGAATGCCTTTGCAGTAACTTCTTCTCAAGTAAAGAATAAGTCTTTTCCCTAAATAGAAATAATATGGAAAACTGATCTCATTTTGGGCCTGAAAAGTCAATACATTGCTATTACAAATGGAACTAGAAAAGGAAGGACAGCTCTGTGAGGAAATAGCATTAAGATATCAGTACTCATACATTTTTTACAAGATGTCTCTAGTGTACAACTGCAACACAGCTAAAAAAGCCAACTATTTTAATAATTCAAAAATGAAAGGACACCACAACCAGAAGCTGCTTAAGTGGGTTGTGAAAAAAACCCACAGTTCCCCCACCTTTATAAATTTCAACCAATTTCCTAGTCCCCTCTGAATGAACATCTCTGTCCTAACTTTCTGAATACCAGCCAAAAGAACTCAGTTTTAGACTCTGCAAAGGATCACAAATTGAAAGAGGCTGCCGCTCCTTTGAAAGGCAGGATCAGAATGAAAAATGGCCTTGATAATTGGACAGATAGCCCCAACCAATATGAAATTTTGTAAGTTCAAGTACAAAGTATTACCATCAAAAGGAAAAATCAAGTGCAAAAACAGAGGGGAGAATGATGAGCTATTCACTGACTGAACAGACAACTGCACAGCACAGAATGGTCAAGTCATAAACTCAGTGAGTCAGTGGTGTGATGCCATTGCAAGCAAGACAAATTTCCTTCTAAGATGTATTATCACAAGTGTTATGTGTATATAACACAAGAGCAATGATATCACTCTTCTGGAATACTGTATTCATTTTGGGGCACCACAGTTAAAGGGAGATGTAGAGAGCTGGAAGAAGTCCAAAGGACAGTAATAGGAAGGATCGAGGTATTTGAAAATATGGCCCAGGAAGGATAGATGAAAGAAGTACATTTGTTTAGTCTAGAAAAGAGAAGACTAGGAGAGATGTAATAGCAATCTTCTCACATTTAAAAGGTCAAGACGATTATGATCAATTGCTCTCCAGGTTTCCTAAGAGGAAGAGAAGAAAAATCAGTTTTTCTCCAAGCAAGGCAGATTTAAAGGGGTTATAAAGAATGTCCTCTGACTATCAGTGTAGTTGAATATTGGAGGGTTTTTTATAAGAAGTCAGGCAAACAACCATAAGCATTTTGTAGAAGTAATCCTCTTGCCTAACTGTAGAGTGATGAAGGAGATCTCTGCAGGCCCATTCCAGCACTAAAAGATTATAATTAATCTATGATTTTTCATAGTAACTTTAGCCCTTAGGAAAAACTCTACACCTGTGGCTTCTCCAACTTTAGGGAGGTTAAGTTAACAAGCAATAAAATTCCATCCTTTGTTTCTGAGTATGCATCAGATTTGTATGTGTTTAGTAGATGAAAACTGATAAATACATAATATACAGACAAATGAATATGAATGCACACTTTCCTCTGGGTGCATAGGAGACCAGAGTTTGGCCCTGAATACCAAGCTTCTCAGAGCCATAGGACTCCCAAAGCCACATACAGAGCAAAAAACTGTTTGCAGTACTTTATTACTGAGTTACATTTATATTTCTGCAGCCTGTTCTTTAGTTTGGTAATAAGGTCCTTTGCTAAAAT
Source organism: Motacilla alba alba (assembly GCF_015832195.1). Classification (NCBI taxonomy): domain Eukaryota; kingdom Metazoa; phylum Chordata; class Aves; order Passeriformes; family Motacillidae; genus Motacilla; species Motacilla alba. Next base: position 18,963,267 of record NC_052021.1, read on the forward strand.
TTCTGGATTCAGTTCTGCTCTGGAAGAATGAGCTGAGAGGAATTTGAGTGTCTTCAAATGTTCAGACACCCCTTGTCTCTGGAGCATTCCAGCCAATTAACTATCCCTAGATATCCAGGTTTCTTGTCCAGCCTTGGAGATACTCCAAAGCACTCGACAAAGTTTGTTAGTCTCCACTCACTCCTGCAATCTGCTTTTATATATTTATTCTGTCAGCATAAAAACACTGCATCTTTTGGGGAAAAAGCAATTTCTTTGGGGAAGAAATGAATTCACTGATGAAACTTAATTTAGAGGTGTTATTAATAGTAGGGGAGACAGCGAAATCACAAGTGGATTTAGAGAGATTTTAAAACACACTCTGAAGCATCTCTAGGACCCAGACTGGGGAAAAGCAAGCAAGATGCTGTAAAACTGGGAAAATATAGCAAAAGAAGTTACTAGAGAAAAACCACCACCTTTTTACTCCATACCAGGTGACAATCAGATAGTTTAATGCCCTTTCCTGAAGGATTCAACCCTGCACAGCCCAACAAGCCATTTGGGTAACTGGTCATTTCGGGCATTCCTGTAACAGAAGATGCTGGTCTGTTCCTCCACCTTGGCATGTTCTGTGGGCCTGGCACCACTGCTAAACCCATCCTCACTCCCAGCCTTTGTGGGGGAGAAATAGAAGCACATTTGCTGTATCTCTTAAATCCAAGAGGGGCTCAAACCCCTGCAAGAAGTAACAAGGTAAAAGTACAGCACCCCTCTGCTGCAGCTGTGGTAGGGAGAGATGCCCTTGACTGCAAATTCTGTCTATACCCTCAGGCCCTGGTGATCAATTTCCAATTTTGTTCAACTGCTGCACGCACGCAGCAAAATCTGCCTGACCCTTGCCTTTGCTTTGTTCTTGCACTGATTGCTCCAGCAGCCTGTTCCAATCCCCCTGCCAAAGGCCTTTCCTTCCTAGTGCTGCCTGGCCCCTGCTCAGGAGCCAAACTTGGCATGTTGCAGACACCAAAATCAAACATTTTAGCAGGGAATTGGAAAGTTGTCATGATCTCTGCTGGTCCTCCTTCACTGCACACTGTTTGTGGGTGGGACCAAAACACTGCTCCTCACTGAAGGAAGAGACTGAACAAGACAATTGCAGGGAGCCAACTTGATTTGCACTTGCACCCGGACCAAGAAATAAATGACATAATTATCAGCAAATTGAAAACAGATCAGGGGCTTAATATGGACTCTATTCATACCAGGAGCCCAATGCTGCTTAGAGGGAGCATGGTTCTGGGGCTGTTTAGAGAGGTTTGTTGTGATGATAGATGTTGTCCCCAGTTATTTATCCTGTACTACTGAGCTGTTCAGCAAATGCACAGAAAGCCTGATCTCCAGCATTCACAAAGCTCTGTCACACCACCATCAGCAGAGGGGTCCTGTGCCTCCAGGAGGGAAAAGCAGCTAGCCAGCCCATCCAAAGCCCCACTGGTTTCCCATTTCCACGCTGTTTGCATGCTGCAGACTGATGTCACCTGGCATTTCTTGAGGTTCAAAGATGTGGGTCAAAGTCAGGGCTAATTTAACAAAGGAGTTTACTGGCATTTATCAAGGACAAGAGATTCAAAGACACAGGTATTTAAATATCTGCCTCAAAATCTTGGGATAGATAATGCCTGGGGGCTTGATATTTTTGAATGGAGGATTGGATTCCTCCACCTGCCACAGAGGCTCTTAGATGACAGGGAATTCAGCAGGGACCCATCCAGGGTGTTGATAAATACCCTCCCCTTTTCTACATACAGTTCTCCTCCTCCTTCAGCACAGGTAGTTGTTCAGGTATTGTTTGACAAACACATAGCTAAGTAAAATAAATTTGAAATTTTTTTTGGTCAGAAAATAATGTTCTCTGCAACAATATTAATAATTCTTGACATAATGCTATAAATATATATTTTCCCAATTATCCTAAAATTCAAAATTGTGGGAAAATACACCAAAGATTTAATTTTTTTCTCCTTGGGAAAATGCTTCTCCCTTGATACACACAGGCCTGCTCCTGGCAGGTATTATCTTCGCATAATGAGAGAAGGCAAAACAACAGTTCAGGGGAACTCGACTGTCCCTTTCCCGAGAGAGGATAAGTGCAAGCTCTGGTGGGGTTGCAACAAGCAGTGTATAAGATGTCCAAGACTTTTCAGTACTGCAGGCATCTCACACTTTATTGCCTGCCTGCCCCACCATACTCCCAGGCCACTGGTGCATGGACAGACCCCATCCCTCCCCAGCCTGAGCCTTGATGCAGACCATACAATCTGTTTCCATTCACAGCCAAGGTTTGCTGAGCTGCCAAGCTGTCCACTTCCTTGCCAGATCCATACATTCTCATCCCAAAGAGAAGCGGAAGCTGAAGATTACGATTCCCACAAAACAAAATCCCTGGATTATATTCATGTTGAGGGCTGCTTCAAACCATTGTGCCTGAGAGAAGGCAGGCCCTGCCCTTCTTCAGGCTGTATACAGGGCTGGTCTGCAAATGACGGGAGCTACAGCCCCTCAGCATCTCACTCCAGCTGCTCTTGGGGACCTCAAATGGCAAACACAGCAGAGCCTGTGCACCAGCCCTGTGCTGGCACAGCTCCTTGACTGGAAGGTGGGGTGTGAAGCAGAATTTCTGTGGCCTGGCTACATTAGAAGATATTTTAATGCCTGCAGGAGTAACCCTGCCCTGGCTTACACAATGCATCACATCCCAGCTTGATCAACTGCACATCTCCACAGCCTCAGCATCACTGAGCTGTGAAAGGGGATTACTGCATAGAATAGGATACTTAATGCAAGTTAACTGATGTACCCAAGGGTAAACAAACAACTAGTGATAGTCCGGGGAAGGGGCAGAAATACTGAATTCTGACATCAGGCATTTCACTCTAAAGATGGGTGCCTAAGTCCTTTGGACAGCTCTGGAAACCCAGATTTCATCTGCAAGAGGGGCACCTGGTTAGAGGAGGGAGAAAAGGCTGATGTCAACCAGGCAGCTCTGAATGTCAGGTGTTCTGGATTCAGTTCCCAACAGTTTGTTTTTCCTTCCCCTGTATGTACTCAAGCACTCTTTAATTTAGCTTGAGTGACGATTCCTGTCTCAAGGGTGCTTGGTGAGCAGCCAGCAGCAACCCAGTAATAAAACACCTTCCCATTGCTGATAAGAGAGTGTAAGGCATTTGCACTGTGAAGCACCCAGCCTGGAGAAAGAATGCAGGTAGCCTGGGATGCATCAAGCCCAGCTTCTTCACTCCTTCCTCCCCCAAAATGGCCTGAGCAACAAAGCAGCAAAATCCTCCCTTGCTGATCTTGTTTGACAGCTGTGTTTTACAGCTTTGGCTGGAGCAGCACACAGTCATGACCTATGCTCGCAATGCTGCCTATCTACCATCTTTACTCAGCCAGATGGGAAACCAATTGCCACGGGGGACACCCCTCCAACTAGGGTCTGGTAGGCTTACTCAGGAATCAATTCACACCAAAAAGCAGGTTATTTTCCCTGACATGATTTTCAGGATGAGATTCAGTCTCTGTCCAAAGGCAAAAGCCATATGGACACAAGCCACAGCCTGGAGCTCCTCTGGCTCTGGGCACCACAATGACTCTGGGGGCACCAGGGCAGAGCCAGGGCACCCCTGGCCCCACTCCATGATGGGTGGAGGGTACCAGGGACACTCAGTCAGGCCTCATGGTTTGTAAAAAAAAAAAAAGCTGCAACAGTAGGTTTTATACTTTTAATGTGTAAACTCCTGCAAAGAGCAACTGAAAAGGAGAAGGCTTTGTTTCTAACACCCATGATCCAAAGCATCCTTGACACTGCAACACAGTCTTTCCTGAGCCACTGAATTTCTCACCAAGCCATGCACAAGGAAACTAGTTCAAGGCCAAAGAGAGAGTGGCTCCATTTTCTTTCCTAAGCATGTTTCTGTTGAGGCTGCAAATTAACACAGGCAGGACCCTTCTCTGGGCAGGGTCCTGCAGAGCACCAGGGCCTCAGGCAGGTACCTCCAACAGCGCTAAAACACCAACAGCCAAGTCAGTTTTCACAAGCTGGTCAGACACAGAGCTATGAATCCCCAGTGACTGGCTGCGTGCACCACTTTATGGCAGGATACAGGAGGACAGAACTTTTACAGGGCTTCTCTGTGCAATTCCCAAAGTAATTGCATTCACCCTAAAAGCTGCATCTGGGGAGCAATCCCAAATTTCACCTCTGGATTTCAGTAAACACATGTTTAGGCACCTGCTTTTGGGCCATGAAAGTAGTTACCTGGTAGTAGTATTGTTATATGACCAGGAGAGTGCTTGCCATGAACATAAGAGATTAAGGGATGCAAAATTCAGGATGATCTTTCAAAAGAAGCTGCAGAAAAGAGACCACTTACTGCCCCAGCCCAGTAACTGCTGCCTTGTCAGCAAGCAAAGCTGCTCTTTAGGGATTAGAGGAGAAGCACACACTCATTAGCCTGGAACACCTGACATTTGTGCAGGACAGATATATTGACCAGAAGGGAGGCACTCTCCTTCCCTTCTAAAAATATTTACGTATTTTACTTTTTTCTCCTTCTTCCTAAACATACAATTGAAATTGCAGGGATTATATGGAAATTTGGACATGAAAACAACATTATCCAGAGTTAACTCCAGAACATTTACATCACTATTCCCTTCACATATGCCTGTCCTTCAGAGTCCAGAGCAAGCAGTAGACTCCAAAGGGAGCTCATCCCACTAGTAGTAGGATCAACTCACAAATCATTGCCTCTGGATCCAGCATCCTCCAATACAAAGCCACGTCTGATATTTCCAGGAGCACAATCAGACCACAGTGACATTTCCAGCCAAGCAGAGATGAAGTAACAGGCTTGGTCTGGTCCTGTTTGGCTTCAGTTAACTGCCAATAAAAAACAAAAATGCAGTGTGGTCACAGGCCTGCTGATAATTTGGGATGTTTCAATTTGTGAAGCAAGCTCCATGTTTCTCTCATGACTAGCCATGGAATAACAAACAGGCTGATCTAGTTTCACTGCTGCTTGGATTGTCAGTTTGATTTGTTCTCAGATGTTATAGGTTACGTACTGCTTTACAGAGGCATTCAGCAAAGCAGAAACACAGAGAGGTCCATGAGTTAATGACACGGTCTCGTAAGGATTTCAGTCTCATGGTAGTTATAAGCTTTTCCTGAAGCTGCAGCACAGTGAGTTTCTCCTTCTCCTGAGCCCTCTCCCTCCTTTTCTTTTTTTTTTCTCTCTCCCTCTTCTTTTTTTCTTTTTTTTTTTTTTTTTGGTGGGGAGTGTGTTTATAATTCCTAATGAATTCAACTCCCTGAAGTTTTGCCCCTTGCTCAAAACATTAACAAGGTCTTGCCCCTCTCTTCAGGCACTTATTTGCACAAAACATATTGGAACACAATTACCTTTGAGAACTGTGCCTTCCTGGTAAATTTGGATGAAATCTCGCACCAGATGGGCGAGATTGAAAGGCACTCATACATGCTCAAATGGATTTATTTCGTAACTTTTCCTTCCTTATGAAATCAAAATTAAAAAAAAAAAACCTCAAAATCAAACACAACACGGAGAAAAGTTACTGAAAATAAAGATGAGAATAGAAACAAATCACAGCCAGCATAAGCATCCATTTATTTACCATTCAGTGAATAAAGACAGTGTGCTTTTTCTCTGCAGCTCCGCTGTCTCTGGTGGGATGTTCTAGTCCTTGCAGAACAGACTCAGCTTTACTTCATTATTTGACATTATTTTTATTGTTAACCTGGATGGCCCTGGAAAGAAAAGGATTTAAATTACAAAAAAAAAAAAAAAAAAAAAAAAAAAAAATGGTTTGCAGACTCAGCTAGCTTTGTGAACCTATAAAACAGTTTGCAAGGTTCATAAAACCTCAAAAGCCAGAAAATCCTCCACCCTGATTTCCTTCATCCTTCAGCCCCAGTCTCACTCCACTCATTGCAGGATGTTATTAGCTCCCTCGTCTAACGGATTGTAACTTTTACACTCAGAGCTGATTACATTGCCTTCACTCTTTCTTGACATCTCCCTGCTGGACTGCAGCCTGCATTGGAGCAGGATCCCCCAGGTAATGAACCTGACCCTCCTGCTGCTGGTCGACTGTGAATGAGAGCTGGTGGGGTTACTTGGCTTTGCTCTGATGCCAAGCAATTATTTGTGCAGCAACATAGAAGTCCGCAATGTAATATTCTCTATTTTTCTTTTCTATTCTGCTGAATGAAGAGAAATCCTATTCAGCTCCTGGGCAAGGGGAGTGCATCCTCTTTGCAGCATCCCCAACTGGGTACCAAGTGATTTGGGGAGAGCAGGAAATAATTCTATTTTAATCCAATCAGCAAGCCTGAAGCAGCCTCCATTTCCTAAGGGCCACATTTTATGTTCCAGTAAAGCCCAGAAAAAGGAATATTTTTAATAGGGAAATAATTTACATTGAAATGCAGCCTGTGGATTATTCCCTGAGCCCTGAGTTCCTGGCAAGCCTTGTGACCCAAGTCCATGTGTTCCATAGCCTGTGTGGCCAGTAGGTATCAGTTCAAATACTCCCACCTCAGCCCTACATACTGACAGCCCTGTGACATTTCAGGAGCTGTGAATGAAGCCTATAAGGCAATTCTAAGGGGGAACAACCAGAAAAGAAGCTGACTCTCCAATGAGAAAGTCCAGCCCAGACTGAGAATAGCAAAGGAAAAATAATGAAAGGAGAATAAAATAGTTCACAACTAACAGCAGTAAAAATGAACCACTGACCTGCCTCCCTTGAACACAGGCAGAACTGCAAACTTCTATCTAAACAAAATAAAATCACATTATTTTTATTAAAGTAAAAAAGATGCACACATTGTTCTGAAGCAGGCACCAGCAAAAGAGCTTTAGCTCAAACATCAAAATGTTGGCAAAGATATCAGCAGCTCAGAAATGGCTGTTAGAGTTGGAGCTGTGCTCTAGTTTGTAGGCAGTGCTGCTGGCCCCCACTGCCACCCATAGCATGGCACAGTCTTTGCCAGCCAGCCCAGGGGCAACCAAAACACCCTGGGGCAATCACTGCTTGCCTGGGACAGCAGCAAAGGGAACTCACCCTGTGACCACCACGCACAGAGCAGGTACTCACTGGGGGCAACAGCAGGCCAAGCCACAGAGCTTGAGCTTCTCCCCACAGCAAAAGGCTACAAAGGCCTTCTTTGAAAGAAATCTTTTTTTAAGTGCCATGCAGCTATTGTTAAGTACATTATGGAAATGCTAAATAAATCAAATGTTTACTTAACAGTAAACACTTATAATCAGTCTTGATGACCAGAAGCATAGTTTTAATTTGGATTTAGTTGCAGTATTAGTCATTTAAAGAACATACATCTAGTATTAATGGTGATGTTTCCTTTTCTCATATAGCATATTCAGTTTTTCTCAAAATACAAACACATGCTTCTAAAGTCTCCCCAAGAAGATCCTGGATCCTTCATGCACAGCAGCTCCCACTGTGCAAGAAACCCTGAGCCGTTTGCAGCATGGTACTAATCACAATGACTGCCAGCAGTGCCAGACCTTTATCCAAATAGGGAATTTTAACTCACCGGAACAAATGAGTTACTTATGGGAAAGGAACCCCCCATTTTGCAACCACCGCATCTAAATAGGCAGACAGACTCTTTCTGCAAACCAATATGCATAAGTGGCTGCAATTTTCCTAAGCTGCCTTTAAAACATGGGTTTTATTTTCAGTTCAGCCAGAAATGACCTTGTGTGACTTCGGTTCCAGCCTCTCCTCATCAGCCTGCAAATGATTGCTGAGGAATGGGCAGAGAGGCCTCGCTGGCGCTGCCGGCGCTGCAGCCGATGCGCTGCGCCTTGGAAAGGCGGCGCCGCCAGAGTCCAGGGCTGCACTCAGAGCACTCGCTGAGCTGCCTTCATTACATAGCAAGAACAACTGAGAAAAAATAAACACTCCTCAAATCTATCACTAACTGAAGCTGTAAATTTCAAACACTTATTATGGAGTCATAGCTTAGCAAAACAACACCAGACGTGTTACATATCAGAGGGTAACCTTTAAAGAAGGACTTATGCTCTGGGGAAAGTTTTAAAACAGAACAGGATGAAGTTTATGTGCCTTTTTTCATGTGGTTCTTATAATTAACCAAACTGTCACAGAAAATCATCCTAGAGGTCTGGATTCAATCCAGCCTTCTCTAACACACATCCCATCATCATCTCCACTACTGAAATATCCATACTGTATTTGTTAAATCATTAGGACTAGTGAAAAAAATTTCAATATAGTTTTTCTCCAGCCCTCCTGTTTACAAATTTCCTCTGGGCAGATCATGGAAATTTATCCCTCTTTTCATTTAATAGAGCCAAATATAGCTTTCCCCAAGGGGCTGGAGCACCAGGTGCTTTCCTAGCTGTATTTTAACACATGTTTACACAGTGTACACAACTTACTGCTTAGTCTCTGTGCCTGGTCATTAGGGGCATGTGCCATGATTTCTGATCATGACTACATAACCTTACTTGACCTAAACATATTACCTCTGTTTCAAAGTCAAATAGCAAAAAAATTCTATTTCTTAGATACATACATGTTGACCGTAAGCTCAAAATTCACTCTCCATCAACAATACAAATTCTCCCATGTGCAAGAACTTGCAAAACAGCAAAAAGGAAAAGCTGCATAAAGAGGCCAGACGGTAACTTAGCTTCTCATTCAACAAACTGTTTACAAACAGGTCTCAGTTTCACAACCACTTCTCTGTACAATCATAAAGTGCAGCCACAAGGGCCTTGGAGTTAGATTTTATCCAAGATATTTGAATGTTCAGACCTGGCTTATTCCATCATGAAGATCCACACAAAGGAAACTTATACACTATAGGGAGGATGAGGACAGTCCTTAGTCTGAGAAAGTTTAGCTCTGTGTATTGGGGATGGGCCATTGTGCACTGAAGGTCACAGTTCATCATGTCCAAAATGCTCTCAGACATCTCTATTACAAGAGCAGCTGGGATGAAAACATACATCAAGAGAAATATGTTGCACACATTTTTTTCTCGATATTCCCTCTCTGTCTCTCCATAGGTTTTCTCAGATTCAATCAGTGAGAATATCCGGCTGGTTGAGGAAATATGTAAACAGATGTGTTCAGCCATGCAAATATCTGGAAAATGTCTGTTTGGTGTAAGAAAGAGTTAACTATGGAAAGACAGACAGTGACTGCAATGTTTACAGCAAGAGAACAATCTAATTCTATCATTCTTTGCCATCTTGATACATGCAATCTTAAAAGAGATCTAATGGAGCCCCAAGGTATTTGTAGCTTTTTATCTATCAGTGGTGTAGCTGAGCTGTATGAATATAAATAACAGACTTGTGTTGGTTACAAAACAGTCACTGCTTATCATGCTGACAGAGGTGCAGATGACAGCTGTCTTTCTAGGTCTAGTTGTAGAGTTCGATAGAGGAAACACAAGACTGGAAAGGTTCCTTGTTTGTGAGTCAGGTTGTTACTTTGTATACACTGGCAGGGCTATTTATTTTCATTATGTAGAGTGGTTTGAAAGAACCATCCATGGTTCTTCATCCAAGCTCACATCCATGCTCTTATTCTTAGTTTTGTTTTTGATTCACGTTGGCTGTTGTAGATGCTCAGTCTTCTCCAGGTATTCACATGCAAGTGACTGAGACATGCCAAATTTACCAGCAGCTTCTCATTAGTGGCTCTTCCTTGATTATGACATCTGGTAATGTTGATGACAATAACAGAAGAAAAATGTGAAGTTCAGTCATTTGGAAATTACTTAAGTGGAGGCCATTTTGCACAGTGTGATGTTGAAATGTTAGGAATGATTGAGGCCAGATTTATAGCTCAAGCAGTTTTACATCTGTATTTCATTTGTGAGTAACCAATACAAAAAAACACCTTTAAAACATTTTAATCATTTCCCAACTGACCAAGAGCTCAAAATATTCTGTCAGCAATATAACCTGGACCACAGAATTGTTGTTGTTGAAAGGAATTTCCAGAGAATCATGATATGGCTAGTCCAACAAACCTGTACTAGTCAAGGCTGTCAGTATCTCACTTTTGTCTCTGCAGAATGATTCTCAACTGCTGGTCAGTAGGAGAGGTTCCTGTAATATTCATGTATATGACAAAGAGACCATTCACAAATTTTTAGCTATGAAGAAGGACAGCTCATATTTATCCTTCTTCAGTAATGGCTGTCCTGCAGATTGTCCTGCTGTGGCAGCTTCTCTCCAATACCATCCACAGCCCAGCATGACAGAGTGTCATGCAGAAATAGGATGAATGATGTGAATTTGGTGACTAGGCTGTTAACAAATTAACTGCTTTTCACAGTTATGCAAAACCATTCATTTACAATGATAGTTGTTGAACATGTCTGATCAATTTAGGGCACACAGTGAGCACAAACTGAGTTTCAACTGTATTTAATGCCACCCAAATATTCTCCTTACATGGCACAGATCCAAAACCTCAGGCAAAATTATTCTCTATAACACACTTGATTAACACTGCCACATACAATTCTCAATGGCCCAAGGAGCTGAGGTTAACAAATATAAATGAAGCCATCTTATGAAGCCAGTCAGTGTACCAAACACAGGCATGCATTGCTTTGCAATGGAAGTTAAACTCCCAATTCAGTGCCTAATCACTTTCTTAAGTGCGCACCCACAAGACAAAGATGCACTTAAATGTCCCCCATGTCCCTAGAAGGGCAAAAATAATAGTTCTTTCCTGACAAGGCAGCTCTTCTGCCTGCACACCACATAAGGCAAGGCAATAAGACAAAATTCCCATCCAAGATACAGCAGATAAATAAGTGGAGTAGAACTTTCTAAAACAGACTCAGAATCATTGCCAGCAACAAAGGGGGGTTTTCACAATTTTTGCATGTCCATGGTTGGGTCATAAACCAAGATGCTCTGATTAACTTCAAAATTCCTATTTGCCAGTGTTATCACCTTTGAGGTAGCAATCATCTTTGTTACCTGTCTGCCAGACCTCCTAAAGCTGAGGGGAAAACAAGGTTTGATGAAAAATTGACAAGATTTTATGATGAGTTGCTCTACTCCCAGCACTATGCTCCCCACAGACAAGGCCCAATGCTGCGTTTGCAGAAAGCAAATTGAAAGACGAGAAGTTCCAACTATTTGCCCTTCTCACTGTCCTTTTTCTCTCTTATAGGCAGGAAAGCTGAATACAGTGACTGAAGTGATGGAAATTCAACTGACCAGGGGAGGGGGGGTTCTTTGAACAGATGCCTGTTCCTTTTCAAGTAAATGTGTTGGTCTCTGATATATGACATGCATATAATAAATGTAGAAGTTTTATCCTATATTTACTTCTAAACCAGAGTTCCCCTCTTCCCCGAAAGATTTACTATCTGGTTTTGGCCCCATGGTCACAAGGATTCACTTCCCCTGTGCACTGGCTGATGGGAGCCACACAGTTTTTTTCTTGGAAGGTAAGTGGCACTCTTATAATGACAGAAATGCCTGTTTGAATCACAAGTTCCAGTGCACACACTGAATGCCATGGGGCTGAACTGTGAGCAGAATAGCTGACCAGGAGCTTCGTCTTGTTTTACCAGACTGAGGCCATTCACTGAGTTTAATGCCTCCCTGTTGTCTTCGTGGATCTTTCTGGGGCAGGCACCAAGTCTGAAGAGAAATTCTCACATCTGTACCTATGACAGACTGTCTGACCAGCAAAACCTGGTATGCAGAGCTGGTCCTGCAGGAGTGAGCATCTTAGACAGCTGAGGGCACCAATATAGCTGAGCTGCAGCCCCAAAGATCCTACTGGACTGATTCATGTTTCATTTCTTTGATCTCCCAGTGATATTTTAGTTATTCAGGACTGTTTGAGCTGGTGCTCTCTTCCTGATTAGTCCATGACCCAGTAAACCACACCAAACCTACTCAAAGTAGAAGGCAGACCCCTAGAAGTCTCATGTACTCAAAATCAGAACAAAACTGTTTTGCTGAAGCAAATATGATTACAGACAAAGCAACTGCCTGCACTTAAGTCCCCAGAAAGACACTAATTGTTGGCAAACAGCAACTATTAACAAACATGAAAAATGATAGTGTCAAGATATACAATGTAATTATCTGTACACAAAACTGCAATAAGAACCCTGTATAGCTATGAATAAAGGGCTTTGTTTGTTAAACTGGCCATTTCTCAACACTTGGATGAATGTGAACAAGTTCAAACATAAATCAGAGATATAAGCCAGGACACCTCAACACTGGTGATAAGTCTTCAAGAGTCTGGACTGGACAACACCTTTCAAATAAAATATACTTCCATAATAGATGCTGTTTATTTTCCTCTACTTCCCTGTTGGCAAAGATACTTACTGACCAATTTATTTTTCACTGCTTGCAAATTTTCTGGCTGCCCCTTCTGATTGTAAACATTGGTGGAAGAATATTTATTTGTTTAGAAGTATACTCTTGGAAAGAATGATAAAAAGTATTCTTCTAAAAAGCTATTCTTCAGCTAAAACCCTGAAGCATAGGCCAAATTTGAGAAGAAATTACTTTGGCATTGTCAAATCTTGTGATTTTTATTCTACCTCTTCAACATGCAAGACATTTTATCCAGAGGAAGTGCGAAGAAAAGGAAGTGGGAATCCTGGATTTTGATTTTAGTTTCAGCATTTGCTGAAATTAAACCTAATAAAGTACCCAAGGAGGAGAAGCTGACATCAGTTTGCATCAGTGAAAAATGGGACCATGGTGCTGCTGTGGACATGGTTGTGGGCACAGAACACCAGGCTGAGTGATGGGCACATGAGAGAGAAACAACTTTAGTTCCATGCTTCCAGCCATTGTTAAATCATAAAAAGCTAGAAAATTTGTCCCAGACAAGTTTGCCCAAAATTCAGAAGGGAAATAAAAATACGGCAACAACTGCAGCCTTTTTATTCCCCAGTAATTATTTTTGAAGAAAAAATGGAACTCCATACGGCTGATTCCTTTTAGCAAAGGTGCAAGGTTAACAATGTTCCTTTCTCTTTGCAAATGCTCATATTAGTCAAGAGCAAAGCAGATTTGTTCCTTATCTTCCTTATGAATTTTTAGATACAATACAAAACAGCTTTGTGACTAAGTATTTTTTCATTGAACAAAATCTGAGTTGTATAAACCTGTCAGTGAAACACTTGCAATGTTTCTGACAAAAAAAGAAAAAAAAAACCTGGCTTCATACAAAAAAAAAAAAGTGATGAAGATTTTTTTTTAATGTGATGCTTTTCTGTTCTGTGGTAATCAACATGATCTGAGTATCCTTGGAGAAAACCAGTGTGACATGATTTCAATTAAGAGGAAAGATTTCTGTGTGTCTGTTGCCCTAAACACTGGTCAGCCTTTGGTGTCCCTGCCCAACGCAGTGAGCAAGGCAAAGGGGATTACTCCTTCCCGGCAGTTTTGTTGTGGAGTGGTGGCACTAGAAGAGCAGTCACTATCCTGTTACAATTCTAACTCTTTTTTCCCACCAGAGGTCCTTTCCCTTCCAGTGGATGATTTCTGCCTGTAGTTTATCCTGTGTGGTCCCCTGCCAAATTCTTTTCCAGCGGAAGTTTGTGGCTCATCAGACAAGGCTTTCAAATCACTCACATTTGGAAAAGTCATCTTTGCTTTCCCTGGGAATGCACAGCTTACAAATATCTTGTCTTTAAAAGTTCACATTTTTCATTTGCTTGCCCTCATACGGAATTCCCAGGAAAAGTAGTGTGCAAGTTTGCAGTGTGACTTTGCAGTTGTTTGCTGCAAGGTTTTCTTAGCTACTGAAAACACTGAACTCCTTGTCTTTTCTACAGACACACGAAAATCCAAGACAAATTAATCCTCATGATGGGAAAGCTCCACCTGGACCTTTCAAACTGCATGAAGTGGGAGTTCAATAACAACTTGCTGTAGGAACAGAGTAGCACATTTCCCAAGCACCTTGGACAATACCAAGCAGAAATTATCCTGTCTGGGGAAAGGAGAGAAACCAACCCCTGCTTGCTTTACTTGAGCTGTGTTTACAGCCAGGTCTTCAAGACAGGAGGGTAAATGTGGAGTGCCCCATGCAGTAATCTTGCCCTCAACCATAATTATGCTGTATTTCACACTTCAAGCCCAGACAAGAGGAGCAGCAGTGACTGCCTGATACTCTGATTAGCAAATCAGAAGCCCAGTCTTCCCGCTGAGCTGAGAAGCCAGTTGTTAATAGCCAGGCTTTGGTGATTTCCAGATGGCATGACAGGAGCTGAAGGAAGACAATTAACAGGTAATTGCAAATAGTTTATCAGGGAAACTATTTCCATCAATAGACAAAACAGTTCCCCATCAGGCTCGCAATTTAACTAGACAGAAATAATAGTAATTCTGGGCTTGCCATTTCTTAAGTGATTTACTCTTTGTCACTTTGTCCCTATGTTCACCCAGATAGTCTGACCTAGTGCAGCCCAGCTGAAGAGGAAAAATGCCTGGAACAGCCAATGTGCAGAGAGCATCAGCTGCGTCTCTCAACTCCCCAGTATCATCCTCATATGCTTCATCACACAGCATACCCAGCCCCACTTAAACTAAAATGATCAAGAAGAGCCAAAGCCACCCTTAGAACAGCAGAGAAAAGCACCCAGTGTGAGCAGCATTAAAATACAAGTCACAGACTATTGCTCCACAAAACGTGAGCACACAGGAAGGGTAAAACTCATTCAGCAGTTCCTCACAACTTTCTTCCCCCTTGATGGCTCAACATGGGCTCCTAAGCCCCACTGTCTGCACAATGCTACTACTTTCACCTCCCTTAATGTATCCTGCTCACCACTCCTCAGTCTCAGTGCCCCACAAACACAACTTTTAATAAGCTCCTGTAAAGGTAGGGCAGCAAGTTACCCCCCAGCTTACAGACAAAACAGCAAGACACACAGCTAAAGACCACAAATAGCTATGCTGTGAAATGAAGCATCAAGTTCTACCTGGTTTTAGGTACCCACCCGAAGTGGGGTCAGCATAGCTCCTTCACACTCCCCCAGAATAACACTAATGACAAACATCTACCTGTCAGTGCCATGCTATCTTGAGTAAAGGCTGATGTTTGAGGACATGATTTGCAGTCTTTACACTGTGTTCCCAGGTTTTAACCAGCATTCACCATTCAGCCACACTGATCTTGTGTGCACAGCATCTTCTCAACTCTGCATATCCCCTCTAGACATCCTCAAACCACCATGCAACCTTCCTCTTGTACATTCAACACACAAAACTATGACAGTGATTAACCTGCCTCATATGCAATCAATTACCCAACTCTACAGGCAAGTCCTCAAGACTCCACATTTCACTCTGTCTCCATAAGGTCATCCATCACAATAAAAATGCCTATCTTCAGCACTGGCAAATTCCTCTTGGGACAGGTAACTATCCTACAGGTACAGACTGTTTGTACAGCTCTCAGAGACGTGTAGGAAGCAAAGAGGAGCAATCAGAGAAAGAAAGACCAGAGAAGGAATAATTGTATGAATCTGACCAAAGAAAAGTTAATGGAGATTGATGGGAAGAAATGGTTCCTAGACAAAGGAGGAGTCCAGGAAAAAGTGACAGATTTCCCATTATTTGAGACTACTTAGGGTAGCTTGGACAGAGTTTGGGAAGGAATAATAGCCCTGAGTTTTTGCATGCATCATCTGCCAAATAACTACTGCAGAACTGGCTTGCTGCTACAGCATTTATTTTCTGTATCATTTTTTGCAGATATTTCAGCTGCACAGAGGAGCTATGCTTTACTCACTTAGTCTTGTTAGGTGGAAAGCAATATCCTAATCACTGCTGATCTTCAAATTCAGGCAGGTCTCTCCCACTCCCTGCTGGCAGGTATGCAAACAGTGTTACAAAACTTCTGCACCTTCTTCCTAGTCAGAGCATAAGGTACAATGTTAAAGTGATCCTCCATATAAACATCACTGTGTTCCTTAGCACAAAGTTCACTGAGCCCTTTGGTGTAAATTGTGTTTTATTTCAACCAGGAAAGAATCAGAACTACCAGAAACAAAAGTAAACATGCTAAACCAAGCAGCATATTTATGTCCTCATGATCCTAATATTCTAATTGCCCAATTCAGAGATTTAGCCAAACATGTAACAACCTCCTTTTGTCCTTTAGGATGCCTTTGAGAGGGAGGAACGTGATCATGCACAGATGCAGATTGTCGTGAATGGTTGTGGAGTCTCCCTCACTGGAGATATTCAAGAACTACCTGGACACAATCCTGTGCCATGTGCTCTGGGATGACCTTGCTTGAGCAGAAAGGCTGGACCAGATTACTCACTGTGGTCTCTTCCAGCCTGACCCATTCGGTGATTGGGAGGTCAGTGGAGCTGGGTACTTTTCCTGTTACAGGACTGAAATACAGCCAGGACAAATATTCCAGTCCTGAAGCCAGTGTCAAGGTGTACTGACACAAACAGTGCACACTGCTCTGCAGACCTGTGCAGATGTCACACAGCAGACTTGAAGGAACTTCCCATTTCTACAGATGTATCTTCCTCTTGCTGAGAGATCTCAAAGAAGTTTTTCTGATGACCTTTTCCTTCTGCTTCATGGGAATGTTTTGGATGGTCAGTTAAGAGCGGGAGCCAACTCCCTTGAAACCAGCCACAACCTCACCACCCTCTTACACCCACAGGAACACCTCCTTTGCTAGCAGCATTAGCCATGGTGTCCTGGAGGAATCACCACCACCAGCAGAGATGAGAGACAGTGGTTCCTCAGAGTCTGCTCTGTATCACTTGAGAACAGATTGTTCCAATATGTTGTACGGGTTTCATGAGACAGACAACTTTGGGACATAAGGTGTAATTATAGTGCAATTTCAATTAAGAGTCAAACTGTGGTCCAATAAGGTAAAAAGGTCAGTGCTATATCTAGCAATACAGCTGGATGGTGGTTTTGCACTTGGCTACAAAACGAAGGGAAATCCTAACTGGGCCAAAAATAGCCCTGTCTTCAGCCATGATTTGCTGCCAAGCATCAATCCCAGAGCAAATTCTGAAGGGATATTTGCTGGGATTTACAGTTTAAGCAATGCATTATGCACTCCTGTGTTTTAGCAGGTTTAGGCTGCAACTTCCTCTCTTTCCAGAAAGCTTTTTTTTACTCTGCTCCTTCCCAAGCTTTGATTACAAAAGAACTAGATAAAAAGATCCTCCTTTATAGAGAGTGTCTCAGCTGTCAAGTTTTACATTATGGAAAAAAAAAGAAAACTAGCACATTGTCCTGCTGTAGCTTAAACAAGGATTTAAGGAGCAAACACAGAAGACAGACTTGCCAATTAATCATCAACAGTGGGAAATTATCTCAGAGCACCTCCTAGGGGATGAAGTCTGAGAAAACATCTGGCAGGGAATTGGATGAAGCACTAACTAGGAAAACAAATGAGTTAGCAGAGCATTCAAAAGGCAATATAAAGGCAACATAACTTGTTCAAGCTCTAAAATTCCCTCAAAAATGCAGTATACTCAAAGGTGTTGCACCGTGCTTAACATCAAAGACATGAAAGAGTATACTAAGCAAGAGGCTGAATAAGAAACCAGCTGAAAAATGAGGAGGAAAGCAGAGATCAGTAAATTCCCATGGTGGCTGGAACCACTACTGTAGGGGGGTCAGCCCTGGCACTACAACTGTTTCTTGGGGATTATACAAGTGGCTTAGACCATACACAAAGCACAACATGTTTACAAGAAGTCAAATAACTGCTAGACAGGAAAATTATTTTTCTTCAAATAGGTCTTAGCCTGGAAGTAAATTTTTGGAAAAAAATTGTGTGGCTGCTTTTTTGCAGTCATAGATATGGAGCCAAATGACAACAGATTACAGAGTTAATGAAATCCTCAGTCTGGCTTTTCACGTTGAGTCTGCAAATGTTCACACATGTCCATGAATGCTGCTAATCCCAAGGACTGGAGACAGAACAAGCCCTCCATCTGAGCCCCCTTTGCAAATAACCTCTGCCATCAGCAGGAATACTATATATCCTATTAAAATTTTGGCAGCTACAGCTGGGAACTTGGTTTTAAAGCTGGCCAGCTACGATGTCAGACACGTGCTCATGTCAGCCAACCATGAAGTGTCATCCAATTTTAAGTGCAAATAGCCTTCCAGTACCGTGTACAAGGATGTCCAGGGGAGCAGAATCTCTATAGCCTGCATCAGAAATAGAGGATACATCTTGGGGAAGGAAAGGCTGAGTCAGGCACGAGAGCAATGAATTTTACATCAGACTGGAATAGAAGGGCCTTTCCAAATAAAGCAGACATCGTAAAAATAATTGGTCTTTTTCTGATGTCCACAAAAATAAAAGATTTATCTGGGCCAGATTAAAAAACCTTAACACTTGGGCACAGAGAACTATGCCAACAAGATCTGAGCAGAGATAAAATGCATCTGGAATATAACATGAAAAGCAGATTGTGGGGCTCTGAGCTTCTCACTCACAGATATCACGGAAAAGGAGAAAACCCTGAAAAATTAAAAAAACTCCCAACAATTGGCATGTTTTTACCTAAGTAACAACATCTGACCTGACAGCAAATTATGGGTAAAATCACATAATCTGCTCCTTCTGGAATAGGCAACATTTTCACCCTGTTCAACAATGCTGGTGAAAAAACTGAATAGCTCAAGTATACCTCTTGTCCAGAGATAACTTGCTTCCAAGAAACCTTTGGCAAAGTGGGCACTGCCTCCATATCATAGATTCTCTTTAATCTAGGTTTCTTACGAAAAGGTTCCTTATTTATCTATGCTTTCCAGAAAGCTGTCAGAAACTATTGTAATCGGAGCAGAAATGAACTGATTTCATCTTGCTCACACTCATGAGAACTGCCATCCACTTCAGCAGGACAGATTCACACACACACACAAAAAAAAGGATAATCAGTTGGAGACCTTCCTCATGGTTTTGAATGTACTAAAAGTGTGTTTCCCAAATATGCTTGTGTGCAGTTGATAACAAATGCAGCAGCAGATCCATCATTTTGTTGATAAATGTTTTGAAAGACATTAAATCCATGGGCAATCCCATTATGGTAGAGAAAAGTATCTTAAAAACTGCTCATGAGCTCCTCTTTGGAGGAAACACCTTTTATTAGCACTGGAAAAACACCAGTTTTATGTTTGGTGGAGCAAAGGCAAGCACTGATTACTGGAGTATCATGCCAGAATAGAAGTGCAACCTTTTTAGCATCAGCATCAAGACAGAAATCTGTGGCAGCAATGCAAATACAATACTCTACCCAGCTCTCAGTCATGGTGCCTGAGCCAGAAATATGGACAGAATAAAGAATTAAAAAATTTGGGAGTGTGCATGACTGCCCACAGCTGCACAAAACATGCAGGAGAAAACTGCTTTGCTTCAAGGCTGCTGGACAAAAAGGCTTCTCACTTGAGATCTGCTTCAGTGCTCCCTAAGCCAAGTGGAAGACAAGCTGTTCCATAGGGGCCCAGAGCAGAAATGATTGAGTCAGAACCTTTACACACCCTAACAACTTAAAGAAATTAAAGGAAGAGCCCAGGAAAGACTTGCTGGCAGTTCTCAGCCTTCTGCACCTGACAATGTGAGCGGCCAATTTGTTTGGATATCTTGCCATTTGCAGTTTGATGTGACATGAGAAACAAAACTTCTTGTCCTGACTGCTATTTGAACCCAGCATTCAAATCCCAAAGGAAAAGGCTTCATTAAAGATGCTAGTTCCCAACACAAGACACATACCAAACAACACCCCAAGCTCTGGCTAATTAACTTTTTATCTCCTAAGCTCTCTGCCCTTTTGCTGGAATCACACCACTCTTGCTCCTACACCTGGTTTTCCATCCTTCCCTGTGATCCCAGTGCCTTTGGCTCAGTCTGAATTCCCCACCTCCTCTAGGCCAGCCCCTTGCATTCAGTGTTCCTGCAGCCTGACAGCCAGATGTGGAGCTCAGCCTCAGCACCACTCTGCTTTCTTTTTCATTCAGACTAAAGAGCTGCATCAGCAGTTGACATCTATTTGGTTATACCTTTCTTAAAAGTCATTTTACTTGCACACGTGATCAACTGAAAAATGCTCACATCTGCTAGAAAAAGCAGACAGATTCTCCAGCTTACCCTGTGGATGCAACAGAGGAGCCAGGACTCAGTTTCTCACTAGGAATACCTCCAGATCACACTGGACACAATCATCAATCCAGGAAGGCAAGCTGCTACACAAACCACAAACTATCTGTCAACACCCAGAACTGATCCTGCCCAATTTCCTAAATAACTCAGAGCCACAATGTCATTCTGCTATATCCAAGAACTCTGCTAACATTTCTTGGACTGCCCATCTCCAACTATCAATATATTGAGATCCATATTCTCTGTACACTCATAATTTAAAGGCAGAAGCTGGGAATTAAAGTATTACCCACTTCCAAAGCTCTCCCTGCACAGAAGGTGTCAAAACAAGCAGCAGCCCCTGCATTCCCTTCATTCACATGAAAAAAAAAAAAAAAAGATTGATCAGGAGGAGAGTTTACTGCTCCCAACAACTTCCTAATGTGCCTGATGCAGACATGGCAGCAGAGC
The DNA here is from genome assembly GCF_015832195.1 of Motacilla alba alba. Taxonomy (NCBI): domain Eukaryota; kingdom Metazoa; phylum Chordata; class Aves; order Passeriformes; family Motacillidae; genus Motacilla; species Motacilla alba. Next base: position 18,983,944 of record NC_052021.1, read on the forward strand.
ACCCCAGGTAGGCAGTGGGACAACAGCAACCTGAGAATACAATGCAGGAAATAAATTAACACCCAAAGCAAGGAATACAAGAAATACATATGAATTTTAAATCATAGGGTCCTATAATGCCTGCCTGGAACACTTAAGAAAACTAGACAAGTGTAGCAAACATGGAAATATTGTCCTGCTTCCAGGCAGTGAGAGATTCACTAAATCCTGGGCACATCACTTACATAGGCTCAGCTTAGAATCTGTTTATACAGAACGAGGAATGCATGTCCTGGATTTGGGTTGTACCTTTAATTTGTACAGCCTTCCTTAGGGCTTCAGAGATCTTGAACACTAAACATACCAAAAATAAATTAGATAAAAGAAAGCAGAGTTGCAGTCCTAAGAACAGGGAAAAAAAGACAGCAATAGACCCAATACTTCCAGTCTGGTTGCAGACTTTCAAAATCTTTTGAAATATTTGAGTGCTGCAGGGATAGCATGATGGATTTAGATTCAAGACACTGAAGAACTATCCAACAAACCTAAGCCTTTGATTTGCACTCAAGTAAATCTTCCTCTGGATTAATCTGCCCAGCTCTGAGATAACATGTAGATTTTTTTTTTTTTTTTTTTTTTTTTTTTTTTTTTTTACTTTCCACAGCCTAATATAAACAAATCCCCCACATGCAGTGAGAGTTGGGGCAGCAAAAAGAAAACCAGTTTGTACTTTCCAAGGAATGGAAAAACACTTTGTCATTCACTCCAGAGTCTGGCTTTCAGAAGTGCTGCCAGGGCACTGAGTGTTTGATATTATCAGTCTGCTACCAAGAACTTCATTTAAGCACAGGGAGCTGCCTGCATGGCTGGGTGATTCCCAAAACAACAGGGATCTGGGTAACATCACCTCACCCACTCCTGCTCTCCCTCGGTTAAACATGACAGGGCAATGGAGCCCCAGCCTGAAGAAGCTGGTGGGTACTCACACAGCTGCATAAACTGGCATTACTGGTCCCCAGGGGATACAAGGCTATGAAGGCAGGCTGGCGATTTTTCAGCAGTAAATGAAATCAGCCTTTACCACTGGTCATCACTTTTCTACCCTCTTGTCCCATCAGCAGCAGTCTTATGTTCTACTCCTTGTTGCAGGAACAAGACAGTGTTCTAGGATGGACCAAGGTGCCATGAGTTCTTATCTAGCCTGCACAGATTTTACAGAAAAAGACATGTCTTGATTTCTGGCTCTGAATTCTATGGTCAGCAAACCAAACCTCCACAGTAACAAACACACTGTGCCAGCCTTGGCTGGGCTCTGCCCTTCTTTGCCCATACAGCCCAGCCTCTGCCAGGCTGCAGGGGCTGAGTGCCCACAGCCTCTGTGCCCTGCAGGCTCTGCCCAGGGTGGAAAGCTGCTCCTGGGGCTGGGCTGAAACACAGCCCCTGCACAAAGCCCGCTGCTGCTGGCTGTGTGGGAGCACACGGGTGCTGAGCTCTGCTGGGGGAAAACATCTCAGCTCTTCAATTGTATGCTACAAAATCCCCGCTGTGTCTGTTAGTTTGTTTTCCTCAGCAGCAATTTTTTTAGGAACAGCTGAGCACTCAGATTGCCCTTTCCCTGGGACTGAAAGCCAAGCAAACCCTGCTAGCACACACAGCTGCTCCTTCATAGGAGTGTTTTGCATCTGGCTAGATCAGTCCTCGAAAGCACGGTGAGAAAAAACACTTGGATAGCAGTCAATTAACACAACAAAAGACACTTGAAGTAGTTCTTTGCCTGCTAAATCCTACCCCTGCAGCCAGTCTTCTGAATTTCTACCCCATGCAAAGGAAACTTATCTATTCTCTCCTTGGCACACCTCAGGCAGCACACTACTTCCCAAAGGCACAGCCCTCCAGCTGGGAAAGCCAGACTGAGCCCAAGCCAGCGACGTGGGTTCTTCAAGCAGTTTCTGCAGGTTCCATTGCTGACAAGCCTTTGCCCAGTGACTGTGTGTGTACTGCACTGTAGCAGCAGTCGTGGAGATCACAGCTGCTGAAAATTCTTTGTACCTTACTCTGATGCTCTCCAGCATCTTTTCTCACATAGCCACACTGAAGCACCTCTCAGCAGTTTGAAACAACAAACCTTACACGCTTTTGTGGAAACTGGGTCCTGGACCTGCACTGACCATCCCAGGACCACCCCACCTTCTCACACAGGCAGGATTGGAAAGCAAACCCAGACCTGTCAGCTCTCAAAATTTCAGCAACAAATCACAAGCAAAAATGACTGGGCCTGGCAAGAGACCCAAGTCCTGCAGCTCTCAAATCCACTCAAATTGAGGCAGACCTCTGCTGAAGATAGGCTGCAGCACTGCCAGGAGGGGGCATGGACAGACACACAGGCTGCTGTTCAGGGCAGTTTCCCACACCTGAAGGGCTCCCTTTTCACACTCCTCTCCAGCAATAGCTGTGGAAACAGCCAGGAGATTATATACATCAGCACATTATGTGAAAAACTAAAGGAACCAAGAGAAGTAACTCATGCCAATTATTTTACAATGCTCTTGGCCTTCACCTACTGCACGGTGCACAGGCTGGTGGGGAGAGAGGGAAGAAAGCAGATATCACTTCCAGCTCAAAACCTCCCATTAGACCCAACTGACTGCTTAATAGGGAGATCCTGAATTCAGGGAGTTCAGGCAAGTATGGCATTAGATTATGCCTATATTTACATCTGTCCCAGAGGGCCACATTTCCTGTACTGCAAACCCCACAAGAAGGGGTAATTAGATTTTTTCCTTCATTGATGTTTGGCTCTCTTACAGAGGCTTTGGCTTTTTGTTCCTGCAGGAGCTTCCCTGGGGGAAACTATTTTCTTGAGTTCTGCTTTCTCCTGCCTGGCCTTTGCCTGAGCAAATGTGGGCCCCCAACCTGATCCTCAGCTGGTGTCCAAGGCTGAGGCTGGCCAGGATCCCTACAGAGACCAGCCTCACTCTGCATGAGGCAGCACCTTGCTGACAGACACCCTCCAAGGAAGGGTAACTGCACAGCAACTGATCTACAGCTGCTCATTCCAGGCCCTATGGAGAAGAACATCTGCACAGGAGATGTCCCCAGTGCATTCTTGTGAGGCAGGAAGCATGTGCATCCCAGAGGTGCCAGCCTGGACACAGACTCCCTGCAAGGCTGAGACGCCTCATTAACACACCACAGCCCAAACTTGTGCCACAGGGTGCCCACTAGCCTGCAGATGTAGCAAATTAGACTACTTCCCTCCCAGATAGTGTGGCTGGCACCCCCATGCTAAAATCTGAAGTTTATCCAAAAGGCTAATGGGCAAGGCGTTGGAGTTGTCTCTCATCCTGCTCTCTTCACATACATCTTTTCAGCCTGTAAACTGTGTGAGCAGCAAAAGAAGTGCCTGAGAAAAATCTTAAGACTGCATGTGACCTTACCCCTGCAGCACTTTGTCAACACATGAATTCACTTCTGGATAAAATTCTGATAGATTCTGACCTCCAGCATCAGGAAGACTTTCTTCAACAGCCACGCAGCCTGGCAGCCTGCTCCTTTGTTCATTCAATGCTTGCAGAAACTTTTCAAAGGAGTCAATAGCAGGACCATACCTCAGTTTCTTCAAATTGCTAATTCTGTCTGTAGACACTTCTTCCAGCTACTTGCCATCCACAGAGAAATCATTTGGGAATGTAACTATGACCACACTTTATTGGGAGAAATGCACTTAAGCCTATGAAGGTCACTGTTCATCTTGAAAGGTTGTGTTATTGCAGGAGTTAGTCACAGCTACACTGACTGCTGGCGGAGTCTCTTGACTGTCACACAACTGGCTCCAGAGAGGCCAGGCAAAGTTTGTTTTGCTGCCCTCTTAAGCACAACAAACATTCGACAGCAAGGAGATGAGAGCATGCAGAGGGTTCAGAACATGGACTTCAGTCACATGGCAGCAGCAGCATCCTTTCGTTCCTGACCCCTGTGACATGTTTTAACAAAATGTAATGCATTTCATAGATAAAGGTTCTGCTAAAGCCAGGCTCGAGGTACGACATGCAGGACTGTGGAACCCAAATTCCAGGTAGAGCTGGGATGGTGGCAGAGTCCTCAGCAATGTCTCTGTACATGCCAAGACAAAGCACAAGAGAACCAAGGGTTTCCAGCAAATACTGGGGAGTGTGAAGGAGGAAAGTTTGAATGTGTATGTCAGACAAGTTTCCCTGAAGGAACCCCAAGTGGCATGAAGAGTTTGTGACTCTGTGTTGGCTTGAGTAGCAGCAACCAGTGTCATCCCACTGCACATGGCACAACTCTCATCCCAAATACCCCACCCAGAGGTTGGGAGCACACAGCAGCTCAGACCCAGAGCAGATCAAATAACAGGGGTATAGAAAGAACCACATTCCGCCAGGTCTTTCCCAGGGGCATAGGAAAGAGTAAGGAATGAGCCCATGAGACAAGCTCAGGCACCACAGGGAGAAGAAACGCCCTGGCTGCTTGCTGGGCTGCCAATGCCAGCACGACTCAGTCCCCAGCTGCAAGCAGAGCCCAAGCCAGAGCAGCCAGATGGAGAGGACTCGGTGGGCTGGAGCTGAGGAGGACAGCCTGTAGCAGACATTGCAATTCCTCTGTACAAAAAGCCTGAATTACATGCTGCTCCTGGGATCCAAGGGACAAAGCTCACAGCTGCTCATCTGGCAGCAGAGAGACTTCAGCAAGGAGCAGTGCAGGGAGCTTGGAGAGAGATTGCTTTTGGGTAGGTCCCGTACAAAATAAGCCTCTTAACCACTACTGAGAAAGCAACCGAGCAGAACAGCGCTTCAAACTACTTCAATTTTGCAGCTGACAAATAAACAGAAAACAAGATCTTTTAACACATAGAACATTTACACTTCTTAAAGATATTGCAAAACCTGAAACACAGGTTTGCTTCCAAACAGTAACAGAGGCAAAAAAAGAACCCCATTTGCCAAGCCATCCATCTGTGCTCATGCTCCACCCCAGCAGCTGTAGAGCTTCAGTTCTGCCTAATACCTCTCCAGATTTATTGGATGCCCAGCGAAAAAGCACTGATTGTTCCCTGTAGCAGTATTTTGCCACGGGTGAGGAATGTGGGAGGGATCCATAATATTTTTATGACTATTATATGACCTTCTGTTAACTTAATGGGATAAGTCCCAGGGCCCTCCCTGAGAAGGGGGCAAGAATCCCTTGAAATGTATGCTCATGGAGAGGCACAGAGGTCAAACCAACAGTGGAGCCTGAACATTGTTAGGAGTTTTAATTATGAATTATGAATCTAGGTACTATAGGTTGCTATTTTGGGAGCTGCTAAATTAACATGCAAGTAAGAAACAGGAGGATCTCCTCAAAAGATAGTGCACTTCCGCCTCCCACCCATTAAGGGATGTGAAATTTTGAAGTTCTAACAGCAGTGATTTGTGGTGCCTGATTTATCAAGGCCATAGAGCACCAAGGTGAAATCTTGCCTTCACTTCTGTCTCTCCTCATGCCAAGGGGAAAGCTAATCCCCCAGAAAATCTCTAACCAGTATAGATAATATTTCTTAAAATAATATATCATCTCCCCTAAGTTCACTTTTCACACCCTGAGGAGTAAAATTGAGTGGCTTCTGACTGAAGCTAGATGATGCAACATTGTCTCATAAGAAAATGTTGCTAGAGTCAAGCTGAGAGTTTTGCAGACATAAATCTAAAACAAGAATAATTTCTGCTAGAAGTGCAAATATGAGAGTAAGAGAGTTTGGAGTCACTAAAAGAGAATTTTGCCTCTGGTCAAGACTACTGTTTTCTACCTTTCTGAAAAAAGGCTAAAATTGCCTTTGAATTTCACGGCAGAGTTGAAACAAGTTTTATCATAGACTACAGGAGATCCACAATCCTGTGTTCCCCAATCATAGGAAATTTCTTATCCATCAACTAAAAATGCTGCCGTAGCTATTCCACAAGGATGTTAAGCCACTGAACTAGGACAGTAAGTGAAATTTGTACCTGCCTGCACTCCTGAGAGGCAGCCTTAGCATCAAAATAGGCACACTAAGCCCCAGCTCCTCTCAGGGCTCAGGATACTGTGGTGTGGATGGGAAAACCCCACTCGCAGGAGAGTGTTGTTTCTGCGAGGCTCACTGTGGCTGTGGCTGCAGAGAGGAGAGGGTTTCAGCATCTTTTCTTAACAGAGCACTGCATTATTAGGAGCCTGGACACACTGAAATTACCTTCCTGGGAATTGCTACTTGCGTTGACTCAAGAGAAGCTGGCTGTTGGGTGCAGAGCCTGCTTGAACCTCAAAAGCATGCTCGTTTTCTCCAGCTTCTTCTTCTTCTTTTTTTTTTTTTTTTTTTTTTTTGCCAGCAAAGCATGAAACAGGCTGGGGAGTCAACAAGTTTCTTTTTAGGACAGGTGGGTGGGGAAAGCATGTTTCATTCTCTTCATAATAAATGCACATCTTATCAGAGCACATGAGGGCAAACATGACTGCTGGCACTCAGCTCGTGGAAACAATCAGCTGGCCCGAGGGTGATCCTCAAGCCCTCTTTGCTTGAGGGGGGGGCAATCCCAGCCATGGCAGGGAAGCACCCACTGCCCTTCCTGCTCCCAGTAACCATAGCTCACAACCAGCCCCAATCAGCAGCTATACAAATCTACCAAGGACAAGAGTGATGAGCAATAATTTAGTACCAGTTACATCACCAGCTCTGGTGAGCAGTACCATCTCTGCCCAGGACCCAACACCACCAGCAAAGCCCTTGTTGGTGCAGGATGACCAGGGAAACAGACCCTGGAACTTGAAGGAGAGTTATGTACTTCAGACTCATGAAAGTTTAATTTACTCTGCTTATAGTTACTAAAGGAAGAAATGAGTTGCACTGGATCCAACATTTCTACTAAATACATTTGAGGTAAGGAAAAGCCTTTCAGCTGGAACCAAATCTGTTTGTTATCACAGACCACCTCCAGCAGGCCCTTCAGGTGAGAAGTCACTAGAGCTGTAGCAGGCTGTGTGCCACTGGAGATGCTGGCAGAAACAGATCCACCCCATTCCCTCCCTGTGTGTAGGGTGTGGGAGGAAGATGAATGCATAATTGACTCCCAATTCATCAAATGGCTTATTTTCTTTTCTTTTTTTTTTTTTTTTTTTTTTTGGGGGGGGGTCTGTTTACTGGGGGAAAGAATAATAATCCCCTGGGTGCTCACTTGAGACACCTGAGTTAAAGCATTGCAACGAGAAACCTCAGGCCCAGCTCTGCTCAGACTTATGTGGTGACTAAAAATCTCCAAATCAGGACAAATACAGACATAATATATATAGATGTCCTGTAGTCTATAAGACTGGGTTGGTTTTGCAATTTCAAGCTGTATTCAAGTAAGAATGTTTAAAGACGGGTCTGAATCTGATCCGGCTTCATATCCAAAGGAGACCTTAACTTCTGGTCCTTTTGGTCACAGCAGGAGACTCCGGCATTCATGGTCACACAGCCAAGTGAGCCCTGGAGTTACCTCCAGCTTCTTCAGTTTTCACTCCTATCTCCCCCTTAACTTCCATACATTTTATTCCATCCTCATTTTTAGCTTTCTCATTCCATGGTGGCCTCTCAAACATACTAAATATAAATGTGTGGACCCAGCTATGTAAATAAAGTGGCCCATGTGGTGAGCACACACGAGGGCAGGGGGCCTTTCCCATCGATGGGAGGGCTGATTGCCAAGAAAATCCCAAGCTCTGCACTCTGCACAGGGAAAGGGAGCCTAAGATTTAGGAGCAGTCACAACTTATCTTGAAACAGATGATATTTTTTTCTGCCTAGGGTACAAAATGACAGGCACTGGCACACCAAGATCTGCCTCCATTAACAGGAGACAGAGACATGGAGGAGAGAAGGTCAGAGGACAGGGAGATATGTAGGGAGGAATTTTATGGATAAGTGGCCTGCAACCAGAAGGGATTACCAGTCTTACCCTTGTTGCTGATACATGTGCACATTAGTGTTCATTGGGGTGCACACCTTATGGGGACAGTTAGGTATGATTTGTTTGAATGACTCCTATGTTCCTTCCTGAAACAGAAACAGCTCAGACTTGAAAAATAAGTGATGAAGCAGTTCAGGCTGCCAGACAGCTGTGCAATATCCATTTCCTGTGCAATATCCCATGGTGGTAGGGGGTCTGCCCCTCTGTCAGGTGAGTGGAGGTGTCAGGGTCTGCATGTGAGGGCTGTGAGCTCTCCCTGGTGCACACCCCCAGAGAGATAGCAGGTGACTTTGCCGTCTGGCCCACAGTGAGTCTCTTCTGACTCCAGAGGTTTTGGTCAAGCTGCCCACTCTGACAGTCCTCTGTGCCATCCCACGAGGGCAAAGGAGCAGGAGGGGGGTGGTCTAGGGCACGCAGCTCCCTCAGATTGTGAGTTCGCAGGGTGGGACAGCAGTGAGAGCACATCCAGGCTCTGGCTCACTGCCACACTAACACAGCATTGAACTTACTCCTAACTTTCAGCAGGCACAAAGGAGCCCATGACAGGTTCAGGGACTGGATCTCAGTGCAAAGGGAATACTACACAGCCAGAGGGACACAGGATTGCAGGGGATGTCCAAGCCAGGCAAATATAATACATGGCAGAAACCCTTTCCCATTACCACAGATACACCTGATGTGATGGACAAATTCAAATTTACATCCCAGCTTTCCAGCTAAGGCAAAGACTGTCTCCTCTTCTCCCTTCAAATCACACTAGCCATGGCAGGATTGCAAGGTTTTCAGAGGTAAACATCCAGTGCCAGGTGCCCAGGCTGGGAGACCAAGTTGGCATCTGGGGTCTCTCCAGGGACTTGTCTGACCTCACTCAACCTCCATCTCCAGGAGGTCTGTTTCCTTTGCTGCTGCTTCTCCTTGCTCTCAGCCTTTTCCTATTCCCAGCCCCAACTAGGGGTGATGTGACCAAACTTGTGGTTTCAAAGCTCAAAACTCTTTCAGACAATACAGTAAAAGAGGTGATGGATCCTGCTATGCTTGTTTGCTCTGCAGCCTTTTGGAGGCAATGCCAAGTAAAATGAAGCCCCAGAATAAATCCTACTAACAGGAACACTTTTACAAATAACCTCAGCTACACAGCTTCCAAGTCCTTGAGCATTTCTACATCTCTGCAGCCAAAAACATGTGTTTTGTATTGCTTCACATAAATCTCCCTGGTTATTTATCTACATAAACCCTTCTATAAATTGCTCACTGGGACTCGAAATGCAGCAAGCAGGCTCTTTGATGTGTCTCAAGCCCCAGGTGCATCAATCACTGCTGTGCACACCTTGTTTGCTCCCATGCAGGGAGAAGTCACCAGTCCCCTTTGCCAGAAAAGAGGGCAAAGAGTCAAATGGTTTTGATGGATGGATAAAAGTCTGTGGGATAAAGCCCATGCACAGAGCTTGTTTATACTGAGTTACTAGCTCTCCCTCCTCCCCCTCACTAATAAAACACTGCTCCACCAGCCTTCCTTAGGAAATATACTCTGGACCAAGAGCCTGCACATGAATATTTGATCTCTTTGTGAGCCCCTTTTACACTATTGCATTTCCTCCTGTGGTGGCAGTTTCTCTCTCTACAGGAATAAGTAAAACAACAGCCTTATTTTGTGGTGTTAAGGTGGTATTTTAGTCTTGTTGTAGACCTGCTCCACACAGAGGTGGATCCTTCATCATTATAGCACAACTTTTAGTTCAGGAAATGAATCATGGGTTTAGGTTAGAGTTTAGCTAAGTAAGCTCCTCGACTGAGAGCTAGCACTGTATTTCACAAGGGAAGTGAAGACTTACAGACAGGCAGGCAAGATTCATCATCCTTGAGTCAGCTGTGCTGCTGACAATGCAGTGTGATACTATCTGGATCAAGGCATCACCCCACCTCAGTTTCCCCATTCAAACTGAAAATTAATCAGTGCAACAGAAAAACTGAGAATATTTACTTTATGTTGACACAGCATTCCTCTTGGCCTCGTTGGGTCTCAGTGATGAGAGTCAGCCAGCAGATACAGAACACTGTAACATGTCACACTGCTCCAGGGAAAGCAATCCCTTGTGAACACCCTCTCACACCTGCATGTGTCTCCTGCACTGCTGCTGCAAGATGCTGTTTCCCAGCGTGATGGCAGATGACGGAATTTTTTCTGTGGACTGGAAGCTGAAGGGATGGAGAAGTTGGAAGAGGAGAGATGGAACATCAGAGCTGCTTGGCCAGCAGTTCAAACACCTACTGTAACAGCCCAAAGCTCATATCCACTGACAGCTACTGAGGAAGGAATTGCCTGGCTTTGGGAACAAGCTACAGTCTTTATTCAGAGGTCCCAGCAGCAGCTGAGTGGCAAATTCAGGCAGAAGATGTGTGATTGCTTTCATCTCTGTAATTAGTAAAGGAGGAAATGGTCTTTCAATCTTCAATTACCTCCCTATTTGATTACTCCAGTCCCATGGGACTTCTTGTGGGGTGAGGAATTTTTCAGTGTCAGTGGGAAAAGTAGATGTGTGCTTACTGGATCCATGTGAGGCGAAATCCATGGCCTTCACATCCAGATCCCAAGCCATGCCCATATTGCAGTAAGTGATCCTAAGCACAACTTTTCCATCTGCTCTGCCTGCCTGTGTGTGCCATACCGATCACTTCTAGCTGCCTCTTAGACAATGCTAACCAACAAACCCACCTGCTAAAGACTTCCTCAAACTCAGACTCTGGGAATGATTTAGACAGCCCAGACATGGAAAAAAGGAGATGGATCTATTTCTAGCGTGGTAGTCCATTGAGAGGCACAGATGCCAATTTCAGCATGATGAGTCTCTCCCAAGTTCTGCAGCTGACTGCTTCATGGTAGGGGGTTCCTGTACGTGTGGGCAACATGGTCTTTGTGACATGACATCTTCGAAAATGTCTGGAGTTCCCACGGCTCCCATGGGAAGCGAGTCTGTCTGTAAGAAAGAATAAGAACTGAGGGACAGCAGGCATAGAGGACATGCAGGGACTTGTGCAGGGTGTAGCCATGCCTTAAGATCACATAAGTAGCTCCCTTCACGTTTCCCTTCTCTCTTTACATGCAAGTTGAGGTATCCCGTCATCCACTGAGAGCCAAAATCAGTCTCACAAAGACCAGAGATTCCTAAGGAAGAGGGACAAAGCCCCCGAGTCCCCACTGCCAAGGCCAGCACTGAGTTGTGCTCCTTTGCCCTGGGCATACCACACAAACCCAGCAGGCTGAGAGTCCCTCCTCACCCAGTGCCTCTCAGAGGAGCTGCCAACCAGCCCCGTGGCTGTGTTGCCTCCCAGTGGAGTGGAGACAGTCCCGCTGGAGAGGGCTCATAGCTGCAACATGGAGCAGCCCCCCTGTGCACCAGGCACATCCCTGAGGAGCTCCCTGGCAGCTCCCTGGACAGAAGGCTCATACATCTCGCTGGCTGGCATCCCCTGTCCCTTGTTAATCTGGGGGAGCACCCATATCCCCCAGGTAGCAGGCGTCTGCTGCCTTCATGGTATTTTGCAGCTCCCAGCCCTACTCCTGCCTCAGTCCTCCTACTGCCTGTGAAGTGCTGAGATTGAAGGTATTTTTTGCCTTGGGGCTTAGATTTGGAATTACTGCCTTGACCTTAATTTCAGCTCCTGATGTCCCCTCTCCCTAGTTCCCTGTGACATTTCTTGTTTAGCTTTACTGTAATCCCCCAAAGATCATGCATTTCAATCATACTATTGGAAATACTACTATTAGTAATGGGAAACAAAGATTTAACTTGGGAGCTTTCTTTTCTCTGGATTTTCAGTCTGTTTCTGCATTTTTTCTCTGCATCTTGCTAAGCTAGAAATGTGTTTTCATGGAAAGTCTTGCATAATCACATGGTTCTGGGAGCTGGACACCAATCTCTGGGAGCCCCGCTGTGGAAGTGGAGATCAAATGCATAATAAATAAATGTAATTTTGATAGTTCTTGTTATTACAGCTTAGTTTAAGAAAAACACATGGGTTTTCCACACATATATACATACACTTGCCTATGTATGCATACATCCTGATCACACATCTCTCTGCCAAATACTGTAAAATGACACAAGCACACACTGCTCAGCCCACGTCCTTGGAGAGCAGAGCAGCACTGGGATGGGGATTGATCCCAGCTGTACAGAGCTGTGCCTCACTCCTGGGGGATGGCCAGCCAGAAGCCCCTCACACATGCTGCCACAGGGAACTGATATTGGAAAGCCTCTAAAGTTAGTGCCAAAGAGGTGAGCAAGTAAGAAAAGGGAAGTTCATGCTGACATGCTGGGAGGTTGCTGTCCTGAACGAGGGGCTGGGGTGAGGAGGCTTACAGGTTTCACGGGGAAAGCAGAAATCACCAGCAAGTCAGAGTGGTAGAGGTGCTGTAGAGGTCTGTGAGATCCCCACAAGTGCATCAGATGGGTTTCTACATGCATTTTCTGCTTAAGATTGCCTTTGCCATGGAGATATCAACCTCAGCCCCCTTCCCCAGTATCATCCCACATCATCCCACACCACCGTGTGTCGTGAGTTCCATTACACTGGACGCCTGGATGAAAGGTCAGTCCCCAGGATAAATGCAGTGTCTCTCCAGTTTGCCGGCAGGGAGAGGGTCCCCAGGAGGGGCTGTGGGTACAGAGGCTCCTCACCAGCCCCTCCGGCTCACCTTCTCTGCTGGCTCAGCTTGCAGCCCTGGAGCTGCACACCAGAGCCTCCTGGGGCCGGCTAGGCTGATGTGGGACAGTCGGGGCAGCACTGCTGAGCCTTGCTATTTCTGCTGTGCTGGGAAATCCCCGGAGGAGCAGACGAGTGTTCGGCAGCATGTTGATTCCTTTGATCGCAGAGCATAAAGCAAAACAGGCCAGTTGTTGATTTGTGTTCACTGCAGCTCTGGGCTCTCCCCAGTCCCCTTCAGATCCATATTGTGGCTTTCACGCTTTTCTTGTTCAAACAGTAAAACTTAATGATGCCCTTTCATCCGCACCTTGCCGAGCTCTGGCTGCGGCTTGCCGTGCCAGGGAGCAGCCGGTCTGTGCCGCGGTGGGGTCCTGCTGTCCCCTGCCGGGCATCCCCAGCACGGCTTGCGCTGCTGCCCCGGGTCTGGGACTGCAGAGGGCATCGTTTCCTGCTACAGCAAAGGAAGGGGCAGCACATGTAAGATTTTTCTCTTTAGCTCTGCTGGTTCTGTGACTTCAGGCAGCCCTCTGCCATGTTTTTCCCCGGCTCAGGAGCAGCGGGAGGTCTGCCAAGCTCGCCTCAGGATGCTGTCAGTACATTCAGACTGGTTTGGACAGCAGTGGACCTCTGGGGATGCACGGCAGAGTGAACTCTTGCTGACTGCAAGGAGATATTCATAGCCAGTGAACCCACAGCTGCAGTCCATTGGCGCTTCCAATCAAATGGGTCCATCTGCCATCAGCCTGCTGTTGTGACAGTCCATTTCCCCTCCATGGCAGGAGACCTGGTGGAAGGAGAGCGCAGGGATGCAGCACCTGGCACCACTGCAAAGGCTCTGGGCAGCTGCTTGCTGGCTCCCCGTCCTCTGGTGGGTCAGGGAGAGCATTGGTGTCAGTCTCTCTCAGCTGGACACTCTGTTGGGAGCACATCAGCTGCTGCTGCTCAGAGAGGGACCAAGGCTGCTGAGCAAGGCTACCTGACATGGTGGTTATAGCTGAGGGCTGAGGAGAGAAGAGAAGGTGAAATATCAGAAACCATTTTCCAGAACATTGTCCAAGGCAGTTTGGGAACTGTTTTTGTACTTTGGGCAAGCTAAGTTAAGCATGTTCCTGTAGCTTTCTTCCAGAGCATGGTTTGTGGTACCCTATGCCCCAGGATAGGATCTCCACTATCTGCATCACTCTTGCAGCATCATCATTTTGCAGAGACAAACATGAGGTGAGTGTGCTGCTCCCCTGCATCCTTACTGGGGCAGCCAATCCAGATGCTGCCTTGGTCACAGGAGAATGGCCACGGTGGTCATGTCACAGCAAAACTAACTTGAGCAAAGTGTGAGTAGGGAGAGATGAAGACAGAGACTAACACGACCATGAAGTCATAACCCTGAGATAAAATCCTCTCAAATCAGCCCATACATCATGGGTAGCAGACTGTAAATGTGAATCCTGGCTGGCAGCCAAAGTGCAAATTGTAAATCCCTGTGCAAGAGAAGTGGTTTAATGTGCTGTGGCGACCACTGCTGTTACGTGTCCCAGAACAGCCTGTGCTGGTGCATAGGTTTTGCAATGTTGGTTACAGGCTATTAAACCCTCTAAGCTCAGAAGTGGTCAGTCCTCTTCTGACTGCATAAACTCATTCCTAAAAACCTCACTAAAACACACCTTCATTAAGGGTATCATCTCCCCACTTGAACAGAGGCAGAAGGAGAAGGGACCCTTGTACCAAGAAAAATCAAGTTCATGTGAGGTTGCTTTGTAGGAGCACTACCCAAAAAAATCCTAAATGAATGGAAGGAGCTACTAGATGGATGTTGATACAAATGAAGTCTGAGGATACCAGCTCCCTCCATGCAACCCTGCTGGGCATTGGAGTGAGAGAAACACCTAGTGCACCCAGGAAGAGTGAGTGAAGGCCTTATGCTGCCCCAGGCTAAGGGTCTCCCCACATGGGGGACAAGGACCCTCAGGAAGGCTAATATAGACCCACTCAGAGGACGGAGGCTGGACAGTAGCCAAAGAAACATGGGGAGGAGATGGAAGTTTTAAATTGTTAATGTATTAATCTACCTTTTCCAAATAGATTCTGTTCCTCCGTGACCACCACCACTGGCACCCATACATTTACATTTATTTAAAACCCTGGGGCATGTTGCTTTCCAGAAAGGAAACATTGCTGTCAAGGGCACTTAGACAAAGTCATGTACTTTCTGGGTGAGAGGTCAGTGAAGTTGAATAAGAATGCCAGAGTAAGAGCCCCGTATGCTGCACTGCCCATGTTGGCTAAGAGGACCCTCACCTTGGGAGGAGGCAGCAGCTTGCTGCCTTGAGAAGTGCTGGGTGCTGCTGAAGGATGGGTGGTCACAGTTCAGGGCTGCACTGTTTTCTGCATGTCTTCAAGCCTAAGCTCATGGCTCTAACTGATTCCGAGACTCTTATGTCTTCCTTTCCTCTATTTGCTTTTAAAGTACTTTTCTACTTTTCACATTTGTAAAGAGACACCTTCCATTTAATATATCAATGTTAAAAAAAGGACATGACAGCAAGGAAAAAAGCATCCAGACTGTTTGCACAACCTGAAAGAACCTGCACAACCTGTACAGCCTGGGAATCCCTGAGATTTGCTCAATTGGTTAGAGCACAGTGTTAGTAACACTAAGATTGTGGGCACAATCCACATTTGGGCCATTTACTTAACAGTTGGACTCAGTGACCCTTGTGGATCCCTTCCAACTCAGAATATTCTGTGAATCTCTATTCTGTAAATGCCAGGCCCTTTAAGCAGTTCTGGTGATTACTGGAGGCAGAGGGTGCTCCTGGAGCCTGCAGCAAAGCACCATCAGAAGGCACGGGGATCACCCAGGCAATGCCCAGCCATAGCAGGCAGGGCAGCAGGTACCCCTGCTGGGTTCTTCCTCAGCCTTCGTGTGACCTTCCCAGTTGGCTGCCTCTGATTTCCACCCTATTGGAAAGGAAGGCTCACCACTGAGTCACCAGGTGTGGAAAAATGGGTAGTTCCATCAAACACCTGAGGTGGTGCAGGAGGATGAGAGGAAATGGGAACACCCTAAGTGCGACAGTGCTACAAAGCAAGGACATTATTTGGGTTTGCACTGTTCAGCATTACCCCCCAGGATGCTCTGGAAACCCTTCTCCTGTGGGCCTTATCTATTTTTCACATGGAAAACGTGCACTCTGCCCAAACCTTGTCAGGATTGCCTGCTGCAAAATCTCTGCCCCTCGCAACCTTGTGAACATTCAAAGAAGTAATATCAGCAGTTATTTACAGGAATCATAAACCCATTTCATAAGCTCAGGCATTTGGCTGCCGTGGAAAAATTTGAGTTTGAAATACAGATCAAGAATCCATGGAAGAGAAGCTGTCACTTTGCCCTTGGCACAAGTCATCTCTACTGCCAGCATAAGTCAGTACAACACATACTGGCCCAGCTCAGCTTTGTGGTGTCAGGCAGGTGAGAAAGGATCACAAGGGGACAGGTTCAGCTGGTTGCTCCCTCCCTGCAGGGCTGTGTGTGAGTTGAGCATGATTCACCCAGTCCCTTGCCCACAGCAGCTTCCCAGTCAGTGCTGCCAGGGGCAGGGCGCAGTGACTGTCCAGCACAAGGTGAGCTCACTGGCCTGTGAACCCACTGCCCTGCAGGCACCACAGGTCCGTGCTGCCCACTGGGACTGTGCTGTGCTCACACGACCCTCCTGCTGGGACTGCTGCCCACACCGCCTCTTCCTTGGGTGGCAGCAGGTGGGGATCGATGGTGACCTCCAGCAAGATGTACCCTGTTCAAGCACAAGGGAGTGTGGGGCTGGGGTCCAGAACAGCCACTGTTTTCTTGTCTTGTCCTTCAGACATACATAGGGATGCCCCTCTCCTGAGCCAGAGTGTCCTGCAGGGACAAGCCAAGGACTCAGAGGCTGTCTACCAAATCCAAGGCAAAGAAGTCAGAGTGCCTGTGCAGCTCATTCCATACATTATGACACTTGTGAGACCCTGGTGCTGTTCAAATGGCTCTGGTAGCTACAAAACAAAACACATTTCACTGGTGTTCCAACAGAAAGAAAATCAGATCCCCCTTGCTGTGCTGTCCCACGTCTGTGGGACCCCTCTGAATACATTTGATCTTGCTCCTGTGGTTGCACATCAGCACAGACACTTCCCAAGCCGTACTAGCTGGAGCCTGGATGGTGAGCAGCAGCCACGGCTCAGCTGCAGGAGGCAGCGGGCCTGGGGTGCCGCTCGTGACTTGCCAGAAACGTGCTGCTCTCTTGCCACGAGCAAACATCGTCATCCTCACAAATGGTTAACCTGCCGGGAGCTGCACAGCACTAATGACTTCACATTCATTTAATCAGCTTGGGCTTCCAGAGCGTCCACCTCAGGAGCAGGGAAGGCCGTGCACCCATGCTCCCAAAGCCGCACCCCTGCCTCAGCAATCATTAATCACCCCGGCCGAGAAGGAGCGAGCGGCGGGCAGGAAAAGGCCGGCTCTCCACAGCCCCCACGGGAGCAGCAGCAAGCAGCGCTGACCGCGTCCCCGGGGTGGCAGCTCCTTCTCCGACCACCCTCCCCTGGGAGGCTCTGTGGAGGTGGCCAGTCCTGCACGCACTGCCCTTTCCTTCAGGAAGGTCACTCAGATCAGGGAACGAGAGGCTCTGCCTGTTCCTGGGAGCTGCTGGGCTACGTGTGAGTGGGGGCTCTGAAACCCCAGGAGTTCCCGCCTGGCTGTACCTTCATCCTTCGCCATGCAGCACAAGGCATTTTGGAGTGCCCTGGAGTACACCTGCCGGTTGCTGGGCATCTCCACCGCAGCAGGTAAGAGCAGATTCTCTCTGTCTTTGCCTCTAAAAGGCACTGAGCGGGTGCTGGAACCTCCAGGCTGCCTCCCTACCTTTGGCCAGCTGCAGCCACGGCCCCATCCTATGAGTGGGACAAGAAAATTTGCTTACTTTTGCTTTGGGACCTAGAGTGGGAGAGAGGTGGTTGCCTGGCTAGGTTCTTTCCAAATGCTGTGGGAGGCACAGTGAGACATCAGAAAGGAAGGGCCAGTATTCAGAGGGCAAGATAAAGCATGCCAAAGAAAAAAAAAAAAAAAAAAAAGAAAGAAGAAAACTAAACTGTATTATTCTAAAACAGACAGAGTCATAGGCAAGATGTGAGACTGAAAAGCAAAATATTCATGGCTATGCAAAACTGCCGGGCTACACTGTGCGATGTGAAGATGAAGGAGGAGCTCCTTGTAGTGTGCACAGTGAGATGTCCTGTACCAGGTAGGATAGAGAGGTTCTGTCCCAGCCATCATGGCATAGTTACTATAAAAGCCCTGCTCTGCCTCTCTAGCAGCCTGTCAGGGAGCAGCTCAGAGCAGTTCAGGTTATAGCTGCAGTACAAACACCATAAATTCACCCTCCTGGTACCTGAGGAGTTGCATCCTCTCACCCACTGCCAGGGGCTGCTTTGGACCAGGTTGTTCTGGGTTTGGTGACACACCCAAGTGCTTGCACAACCTGAATCATTTGGTTTCAGATAAAATGCAGGAGTTTTGAGCCAGGTGTCAGATACAGTGTCTCACTCAGGTAGATGGAACACCATTTCACAGGGAGCATCTCCCGATGGGACGTGGGGAATCAGCTAAAGCAGAGGGTGCAGGGGATGACTCTGGCACTGCTGCTGACTAGCTGTTATGGGACAGGACAGGCAGCACTCTCTGCCTCAGTTTCCCCATCAGTAAAGCAGAGATCAAAGGGTCTGATTTGTCTAAAGGCTGGAGGGGTGAACCAGAGGTTTCTGGTGAGAGGTGACTTGAGGTGGTGCCTGTGGTTCCTGTTTCAGAACCCCAGGGATTTCAGAGTCAGACACTGCAGAGTAAGTCACAGCAGGCCCTCCTACCTTTGTATTTCCTTTACGAACTGCAGACAGTCATGAAGAGGCACTTTGCTCAAACCAGGGACTAAGTAGAAAGCACACAGGTCAGCTGAAGTGTGCACAGGTTCCCAAGGACACAGCTGGGGTGATGGAAGCTCTGGAATGTGCTTTAAAGGACTGATTCTGATAACAGGCAGAGAGATCTAAGTCTCTGAGTTTATACAAACTCCCAGTAGATAAGTGCATGTTGTAACGATACTGCAGCACTGGGAGATGGGACACAGCTTTAATCAGAAAATGCAGATCATTTCTTCATCCCCATCCCTTTGAGCCCCCATGAGCCTCACACTGGTCATATTCTCACTTAAAACTCCAGGGAAATTCATAGAGACCTTCCTGGGAGAAAATGTGAGCTTGTTGCCGTGAGAAAAGTAATCCTAAAGCAACAAAATTGAAAGTAGTTTACAATGTAGAAATGTGTGAGTGGAATATCATCTTTCTCTCCTGCATGTTTTCTTTTCATCATTTTGAAGCATCTGCACATCTTTCTTTAATTTTTCTTTAAATGAGCATTGCAGTTATTTGTCTGCTTAGCATCAGAGCATGGAGAGCTGCACTACAACTCACTGTGCTTTTCCATAGATCTGGTGCATTCCCAGTATCACCTGACTTTCCCAAAAGGCCCATGAAGACTGAGATGTGCCTGTGTTTTATTCCTCTGTGTGTTTCAATGGAGTAAGAAATCAGCTTGATGCAGTGTTTAGTGTCTGATGAGGTGTGTGAGGCTTTTGAATGAAATGGAAACCATGCAGAAGAAATTCCCATGGGTTTTGTTTAAAAAAAACCCTATGAAATGGAGAGTGCATCAGCCTCACTAATTGATTTTGAGAAGGCCTGGCCAGCTCCTTATGCTGCTAGTAAATACAAGTTACCCACATAATATAAACCTCCCCTTCCCCCAGGATCTTGGAGTGTAATGGCTCTCTGCAATGGTGAGGCTACAGGGCTTCCTTTGTATCAGAAAATGGCTAACTGGTCTCATGGCAGGTTAGCAAAGAGTCGTCAAACAGCCCTGTGATTTGCTGTAGGGTTTGCAGCATCTCTAGGTCAGTGATTCTAGGCCTTGTGATTTTTGCATCTAGGAAAGATTTCCTACTTATTTCTTAATTCTCATACTTTCAACCATTTAATTCCTAGTCATGTGCCTTTAGCCACATGGTTTGGACAAGATCCAAATCAAGGCAGTGACTAGTCCAAACAAACACCTCGAAACAGCTTTTTTTTTCCTTGCAGATTCTTCATCCAAACAGCTTTGTGGATAAAGCAGAAGCTGTGCAAAAGGAGGAAATCTCCCCATCCAGAGCAGAGGCTTGAGCTAGCAGCCAAGCTGTAGTATTTTGCATTCAGGGACTGAATGAATGAATGAATGAATGGGAATGAATGAAGTCCACATTTGTAGGAAAGATTATAAAGAATGGTCCTCAGTCACAAGATAGTAAAAGACAGTACTTTGCATGTAGGATTACACAGCTCTTGCAGGTTCACAGCCCTCTGATGAGACTGGTTTCCCTGTGTTCTGCTCAGGACTGGAAAGGCAGTACAGAAGGGTGGCACATGGGCCCCATAAGTTCCCTTGGCTGACAGGGGCCAGCAGCTTCAGGAGATGCAGGGAAAACACCCAGGGATTACTTTCAGCCCAGATGGGAAAGCTGACCCTTGGCACTGACCTACACTGCAGTCTCGATGGACACTGATCTGTGTCCTTGTTTGGGGGCCTGGTACCCTTCTCCAGACAGGGCAAGCCACAGCTCAGAGAAATGGATCCAACCTGCACCTCAAACTTTGGCCAGTGTGCATGGATCAGGAGCACTGGTGAACTTCCTGAGCACCAGTGGATGGGTGGGGACTGCTCACTGAGGGGTGGAGGCATCAGGTGCAGACAAGAGATTGCTGTGGCTGTGAAAGCTGGGCTTCATTCAGCTCCACACTGCTGACACTTGTGCCCTGTGAATTGGCAGGTACCGACCAACTTGCTGCAGCTGGTGTGAGGCATTACATTTCTGCTCCATTTTAGAAATAATCTTGAAGAGAACTGAAGGATGTTGAAGAAAATTTTCCATCCCCTGAAGCTTTTGGCCAATCCATCAAAGATTTTAGCCTTGCTAATACTCTTAATCCCCCTAAAACTGACTCCCTGGTGTTCTGTACTGGCTGAGGCACTGAGAGAACGTTCATTCCCTGTTTTTAATCTGCCTGCTCCCATTATATGTTTTTCTGTTTGGCTAGCAAAGGATCCTGATGCTATGGCTACAGCCCTTCGTGAAGGCAGCTGGCACAGTTCCCCTGCTCTGCAGCCACGTGTTGGGAGCAGCAGGCTGGGCAAGCAAGGAGGGCAAGGGAGTAGGGCTGGCAGGCACTGGGGGGACCTGGGCAGAGGAGAGTGGGCAGTGGGCCCGTGGCAGCTGAGATGTGGCAGTATGGCAGAGAGTGGAATGGTCACAGGACACTGCTGCTCACCTCCCACAGCTGTCCAAGGCCAGAGCACCTTACCCAAGCCCACATAGTGGCAAGGCTGCCATCACAGGGATGAAGCTGGGATGAATTTCAGGGCTGTATGTCAAGGGCAGCACTCCGCTCTGACTCTTCTGAGTGGGTGTGTCAGCATGAATCACCGGTGCTGGCAGTCCTAACATGCTGCCCTGCATGGAAGAAGCTGCCTTGCTAGTCCCTGGGGAAATGGGGACATTTATCCTGGGAGCTGGGAACTAACCCAAGGGAACTGGGAATGAACCCTGCAGTCAGCATCTTTCCTGCCTTCTCTTTCTAGTGCTGATCGGTGTGGGCGTAGAAACTCTGCAGCGAGGACAGTTTAAAAGCCTGGCTTTTTATCTGCTGTGAGTATTTTTGCCCTTGAAATCAGATCTGGCAGGGGTGACAAGGTCAACCCCTCCACCATATGTAGCACCAGACTAGACTGTAACAGCAGCAGGAGACAGTGTCCAAGGCTTTGGGTATTTCAGATCTCCATATTGAGTTTTAAGAAAAATAAGTTATTTCTGTTAGGAAAAGAAATGCTACTGCAGACTCAGACAGGCCAGAGGCAACACTGGCTGCAAGTTGATTCCCCAGGGGCAGAAGGGCTGTGAGTTTTCCACAAACCAGATGAGCAGAGGGTGTTGAGACCCCAGCATACAGACTGTGTTGAGAACTGGATAGTAAATTCTGCCCCCCTGCAGAACATACTCAAACATAGCCCTGCTCCCCTGACAGCTCCACCTTTCAGTTTTTCAGGGGTTGCAGTTACTGTCTGTGAAGGCTTCTTCTTTATCAGTTTGTTCCTGGAGATGTGCTTCACGTGAGTAGACCCTGCCCACTACTCTCCAGCCACGGTGGGACCTCCCAAAGGCACCTTGCCCCTTACAGGCAACACCAGATCTGGGGGAGCTGCAAGTGCCAGACCAAAGGTCCTGCCCCCAATGCCAAGGCAAGTGCACTCAGACGGGGGGAGGTAAATGGGTCCATGTGCACAGCCATTTAAACCTGTGTTTTAACCTAGGCTTGTGCCCTAGTTTCCTGAGCATCAGCGCAACAAACCCTGGTCATCAGCATCTCCTTAGCACAGTGTGTAGGCACAAGGTACCAGGGTTAGAGGAACACCCAGATCCCCAGGGCGAGCTTCAGCTCCCTCCAGAGACCGCACAGAAGTTAAAGTTAAAATGTCTACAATCCTTATGTCCTTTTCAGAGGCTGAGCACTGCTGTCTTCTAGCAGAAACTCAAAAGTCCTCACAGCTTAGAGACAACACCTTACTCCTAATAGTAGGCACTTGATCAGTGAGGCACTGAGATGCTGGCCTCTGCCAACTGCTCTTCTCCCAACAGGAGATGTTCAGGCTTTGCTTATCTTCCCTGAAAAGCACATCCATCTTCTGACAAACCAGAGTGAGGATCTGCACGTTTAGATGGGTCATGGTTAGGACCAAATCTTGGAATATGGTTGGTGCCACAAGGACCTCTCTTTCTCTCCCCAGTCACAAGCCTGAATTCCTGGCGCAGGCCTTCTGGAAGCGAGCTAGATGCCCAGGGAGCTTCCAGAAATTCCTGGGGTACACGCTGCTCTCAGTGGCTTGCTTCCTGCATCCTGTCCTCGTCTGGCATGTCACCATCCCTGGTGAGAAGCTTGGGTGGGGAGCAGTGCAGATGGAAGAGGAGCATGGTCTGTCAAGTGGTGGGGGTGGGGATGTGCAGGGAGCTGGGCTGGTGGCCAATGGCACTGGGCTAGCCAGAACAAGCACTGCTTGGCAAGGCCTTCCCACTTGCCAGAGCCCACAGCCAACATAGTCTTGTCGCCAGGGTCCATGTTGGTGCTCACTGCCCTGGCCTACTTCCTGCTGAGCAAGAGGAGGAAGAGCCCAGGGCACAAAGACACGCATCCCCAGGCGGGTCAGTATGTGGACCCTTCAGCCACTGAGGCAGCCCCAACCATCATTGGTGACACCGAGCAGACCTACACCTTCCACGGGGCCCAGAGGGAGCAGCACCGCTCGCTTCTGGGCCATATGAAGAGCATCCTGAAGGGCAGCAAGGACAGCAGCTCAGCCCCTGAAACTCCCGTCCAGCCAGCGGCCGTGCCAGTCCCTCGCAAGCAAGTGCACTTTCAGGAGAAGGTGGTGCAGATCATCCCCTCTGTCAGCGAGGACGTGGAGGATGTGGAGAGTGAGGCTGAGGAGACCACATCAGACACAACACCCATCCTCACTCCACCTGATGCCCCCATCATCATCGCCCCTCTCAGCTCTGCCGGCCTCTTCTGAGCCCTCAGCAGGAATGAGGACAGGACAGACCTGCTACCCTGGAACAGATGCTCCAGCAGCCAAAGGGCCCAAGGAGGTGGCCCTTTTTGCCCTCTGTGCTTTCAGGGTGACAACTGTGACACCCTGTCTTCAAGGGGCTGCCTGCACTCCCTGGTCCCCTGGATTGTGGCAGGCCAGGGGACCTGTGGGGTTCAGCCGGGCTAGTGCCAGCACAGCGAGGTTTCTGCTCCCATGGCCTCACCCGTGTCTCCCCTGTGCAGCACTGCACACCACTGCCGTGCTCCTCCTGACATCACAGCCACGGCGTGTGCCTCCCTGCTGGCAGACACAGGCAGGAGGAGGGGACACCTCTGTGTTCCAGAGCAGCCTCTGCTGGGGCACTTGTGTCCCTCTGGCCCTCACTGCACATGGCAGAGCTCAGGGCTGGGCTGCATTCAGCACAGGCACTGCAGCCTGCAGGTTCCCTCTCAGCACCTGCACCCACTGCAGCAGCTTGGGACATGCAAAGCATATTTTGTAGGTGTGCTGAGACCAAGAACACCCCTGGCATTAGCACCTGCTTAGTACCTCCCCAGGCACTCTGAGCCCAGCAGGGAAATCATCTCTGGCCTTGGGGACCTATGCAGGAGCAGAGGCCTTCCCTGCTTGGACAGCCCCCTTGAATTAGAAGAACTTTGGGACGATACGGCAGCCCAGGTCCTGAGGTTCAGCACCACACTGGCACAGCAGACTGTGTGTAACTCCAATGTGTGTAATTATGGCCCCCAGAGGGCAGAGGCAATAATAAAATTACCATATTGTCCCACCAGTTTCTTCCATGCCAGGTCTTCCCCAAACCCCTTAACTCTGGCATAATTTCTGCCTTTTGAGGACCATTCAGTCATAATCAAGCATTTCCCTCCTATGCAGCTCCCACCTGAGGACATGTGGGAAGAGCTCAGGTGGCTGAGTTCCCTTGGGCATGGGACAAGAAGCCATACTGTCACTGCTGTTTGGATACAAATCTATAAATGCTCCGAGCCCAGACACATAGCACTGGGGGGAAGTGATGGTAATTAGAGAAAGCTCCTGGGACCTGCTAGACTATTTATAAGGTAGAAGCCAGTTAGCTGGCTGTTTTTCTTGTAAATGCATTTTTTCTTCTATTTAAGATCTCAGCTCTCCAAGAGGCAATCACCATGTTCATTTAGGAAAGTAGGTCAAAGTGTAATCAAAAGGCAATTGAGATAAGAAACCAGTGCTACTTTTTAATAAACTCCTTTTAAGTGACTTCTAATTTATGATATGGGTGAGGAAGAAGATGAAAGATATTGACTCACAATATTTGACTGCCTGTGTTTAATAATGAAGCTGTTGACAAGAGCAGTTTATGAAGGGTTACACACACTTGTCAGTCCTACAATGAGACTTAGACAAAAAATTTTTTGTTGCATCACCAACATTTAAAATAGTAGCTGGTATTAATCTGCTCTAAACGTGATACATGGATTAGAGACCCCCCCCTGTTTCTGGCTGCAGAAATTAACCTCCCACCCTGTCATGGTGTGCTGGGGAAGAGTCACGTACACATGTGCCTTTAGGGTGGATTTGCACCTGTGAAAATATCTTCAGAAAATTGTGCCCAGTTAACACTGCACAACTGATAGCGGCAAGCCCATGTTCCAACCACAATTCACCCTCCACCTGGTGTATTCATCACATTAGGAGATAAAAAATAAATCTCTTTTCCTCTAAACCTAGTGGCAAACATACCTGCACCAACCAAGGTCCCAACCCAGCCGTGCTAACAGGATACCACCCTGGCCTACTCTGCCCAAAAAGGCAGAGCTGGCTCCCCAGCTTCACCACACATCTGCTCTGCAATTAAAGCCACTTTCATCAGCAAAGTCAGCTTTCTGCATCATCCAAGGCTCTTCTTTGAACATTGCTTAATTAATTACACACAGGGAGATCTACTTCATTGAACAGGCACTGCCCCCAATATATGGAGCAATCTGCTGACTAGAGAAAGAGTGTATTGCTGCAGACTCTTTTCTCCTTAGCAAAGCTCCTGGGCAGCCTGAGTGGAAACAGATACTCTGCCACAGATTTCATCCCTCAGCCCTTACTCAATCAGCCAGTCCCATAATTTCTACCTGTGGGGCAGCACAAGGGGTGAAGCAATGTGCTGGCAGCACCTTTGGCACTTGGAAGTTTGTAGGGAGCAAACTTCATTCTTCTGTGAAGTGTTTAAAAAGTGTTTGCAGTTTTTAGAGTCTGCACAATTAGGTTTCCATTTTTAGGCTCATGTTTTAAAAGTCTGTTGTAGGTCTCCCTTCAGAACCAAGAATGGAGGAAGCTACAGGTGAGATGTCTTTTCAGGCTTCATGGAGCCAGCATTGGACCTGGTTGCTTTTCTTGCACGCTCCCTTGTGTTTGTCTGGTTCTTCTCCAACCCTACAGCTAGTTGGCTTAGGAGATAAAGGCTGGGAAAAAAAAAATCTTCGTGTCTTTTCTGTGGTATTAAATTGCCTGTTCAGTTAAGGTCCATGGCTGACTCACCCTGGAGTCTGCAAAGAGTTTGCATCCGTGCTGGGGAAGTTGCTGCTCCCCCAGAGGCAGACAAGCTGCACCTCAAACAGCACCTGAGCTGCTTCCCAGGTTCTCCCTGCCAACGAGTCCATTAGTACATCCCCCCTCTGCTGCTCACCACCCATGCCACCCCTGGTGCCACCTTCCAGCTCCATCAGTGTGCAGACCTGTTAGTCCAGAGGAACAATGATTAGGAAAAAGAAAGCAGGTGACTATCTTCCTGGGTAATGAGCCAAATAAGTTCAGGGAGGGTCAGCCACAAATTAAGGGGATGGGGGATAAAAGAATCTCTTTCAGAATCAGCAGGCTGTTAGAGCAGCTCAACTGCTTAGAGAAACAAAGCCTCAGGCTTTCTTTAAAACCCAGTGCAGAGGAAATGTTCAGCCTCAGGGGGTGTCAGATGACTTTGCAGAGGCCTCAGAGATTATTCACTCAAGTGTGCACTTCTCTGTTGGCCCCACTCCCTACATCTAGCTGTGAGAGCCATCCCAAGGGCTACTGAAAGCACCAGAGATGATGTAGAGGGCTGTGGGGGGTCTGTATGAGAAAAGCTCTCATATATGCATGGTAATTGCAGGGACAGAAAAAGAGGTTAGAACTTGATGCTATTAACTTTGCAGTGCACTGTACCTGAATATGAGCTGCCTGAACTGTAAGTCCACACACCACTACATGAACTCTGCTATGTAATTTTTGCCTGTATTGCGAAAATTCATTACTCGGCTGGTCCATTGAGATTAATCCACTGAGTTAGAGTGCATAAAGCTATAAACTCCTGTGGATTCACATACTGAAAGGAAATGAGATGAATCATCCAAAAGAAATACATGTGTAAGGTAAAACTCTGTGAGGTAATCCTGGCAGAAATTGTTTCCTTCAAAATTTCCAGCAAAGATTCCCCTGCATTAGGAAAAATTTGCCTGCTTTACATGTGAAGTGGAAACACTCCACAATGCTACTTGATAGCCCCCATCAAAACACAGTGAACTGGTATGTTGCAAGCAGTTATTCCATTTTAAGTTTTATATGCAGGAAAACCAGATTTCAGTGCAAGCTTCACTTACAATTCCTCTCTTCTTCCAATGCACAAGCAGTTGTTGCAGAGCCCTGGAGATAGGCACGCTCCCTGCCCCACCACAGTGCTCCCACCTCACACCAGGGGCTCAGATGGTCACCCTCCTAATTCCCTAAATCCCCACTGGGACTCTGGCCCCCGTTTCTCTGAGCACGGCTCCATATTTGAAACATGGAAATTAATGTTTTACCCAAACAACACCAGTGTTAGGAAAATAAAGCACACTTGGAGGGAAAAGTGTTCAGTTTCTGCGGTGTCAGTAATTAAAATCAAAAATGCCCTGCTTGAGCCTGTAACTGCAACACTCAATTCAGCAA
Source organism: Motacilla alba alba (assembly GCF_015832195.1). NCBI lineage: Eukaryota > Metazoa > Chordata > Aves > Passeriformes > Motacillidae > Motacilla > Motacilla alba. Next base: position 19,011,262 of record NC_052021.1, read on the forward strand.
ACACCAGTATCAGCATCAGTGGCATTGGTGGTTTCTAATTCAGTATTGAGTCATATCCACATGCAGGAGGGGACCTGGCTCCACTTGATTCCAAATGCTGCATACTAACACACCTGCAACCCTACCAGTCTTCAGCCCTGCACCTTCTCCTGTCCCAGCCAGGAGATTCTCCCGTGTGCTGGGACAAGAATGCAGTTTCTGTTTTGGCTGGCCTCCTGCAGTTTGTTCTGTGAGGGAAGTTACAGAAACCGAAACTAGATCCCAAAGCTGCTTAGGATTGTTTGGAGCTGTCAGCTCCCTTGTCTGCTTGGCATGATGCAAAAGCTGGAATATGACTTCCAGCCACCATGTATCATCTGACGTACCAGTAGAGAAGTGACTGCATAGTTTATATCCTAATGAATGTTTGAGGTACCTCTTGGATTCTAATTCTAGGCAATTATTCACTCAGCATGTGACTTTATTGAATCTTGTTTGGAGGCTCTAGGCAAACACCAGGAACCAACCCGGGTCTTTGGACTACAGACTAAAGAGGGAATCCATATGTCAGAGAGGGGAAAAAAAGGAAAAAAAATAAGAGTAATGTTTATTGGCAGCTCCTCATCATCATATCCTGGACTTCCTACAGCTCAGGAGGAAGGTGAACAGCGTTTTAACACTAATCCCTATCCCACTCTCATCTCTTCTTTCTGCCCAGCCACTTCCTCACCCCAAACTTTTCCCCTCCAGAGCACTATTTAAAAGGAAATACTGTCTTGATCAAGTCATGCTAAACAAAGTTGCATGCACTGAGACACGATTGCACAGTTCCTTCCTGCCCCTCTCTTTTCAAAACCCCTCTGTAAGAGTGGCTGTGTTAGGCACTCACCAGATGCCCGACCTTGCTCGTCAGCCCCCAGCACCCTGCTGGCACCCAGCTCCCCGCCTGCCCCCACGCTCCCTGGAAACACACGCTCCCAGCTGCAGTTTTGGATGAGGCTTTCAACACTGCAGAGGGAGCTCACATCTTCCAAATTGTGCCTAGAAGGAAAGAAGGAAGCAGACACAGGGAATGTGCCCAGAAAAGAGAGATCATACAGCAGCCCTAGCTAAATCGTTACGTTTTTCCAGGGTTTTTTTGGCAAACCTCACCTTCCAACTCTTCCAACTGCCTGCTGATGCAGTATGTAAAAAAAAACCCAACACATAAACAAAAATAATTTGTGCAATTAAAAAAAACTTTTTTTTTTGGTTGTTTTTGCTAGACTGCATTACTTCCTTCAATAGCATGAGAAGGCAGAAGAACACAGAAAGGTTTTATTATGCACAAAACTGAGAGGAAGAAGCTCTTCTACACTGGCTTCTCTAAGCCAGGCTCAAGTAAAATTCTCTGGGGGAGTTTGGTATAGTGGTAGGACTTTTGAATTTGATATAATACCACTCCATTTCTTCCTTTCAAGGTGGGAAGTCTTGCTCTGGGTTCTTTATAACTTTTTTTACTTTTGTGCCTGTTGAGGAAACAGTCCCCAGCCCTTTTCTGGGTGTATTAACTTTGCAGCAGCGTGGCAAGGAAGCTTGATCTGAGTAGTTCTTGGGAGATTGGACTTGAGAAAGAAATTTCACCCTTTAGCCAGCACCTTTCCCTCAAAAACCCAGGCCCAGGCAGGAAAGTGAACTCCATCTCATTAGTTTCTCATTAATTATTATTCCATCTCTGCATCTGTTTCTCATGCAAGTATCTGCAAGCTCAGAAGAAATCATCAGCTGCTTAAATGGAAATTCAGTGTCTTCTCCAGCAGAGACATGTTATGTGTTTCACATTGGGACTACATGTTGTGACAGTGTAAAAAAATCACAGTCTTACTGTCAACATATCTCATGGAAGTGCTCTGAGAGGGAAATTGCAAACAAATTCTTGCTGACTGGTTTGAAAATGGAAAAGGCTCTGCTTTTATCATTACTTTTCCTGGCTCTTATCCAGTACTAAAATACTGCATTTCTGCTATAATCATTTAATCAAGCTCATTGTTTCATGTTTTCTTCACTTCCAACCAGTAATCACAGACACAAACATTTCCTTATTCAAGCTAATTTCTTCTAAATCAAAATTCCACATGTTTTTGTTTTCCACTAACATAGCACTTTCAACCATGGAAAAACTGGCAGAAAATGGCAAAATATTTTTTGCTTTATGTCCCACAGCTACAATTAAGAATGCTCCAAACCCATTAATTTCAGTGCTACTTGTCCTGAAACCATGCCACAGGTGTGAATTACTGCATCAATACTGTGTATCTAGACAGGGTACCATGACAGATCACGTGAGACAAACTACCAGGCAAGGTAAAATAAAATACCGCATAGAATTTCGTTGCCATGGAAATGCTATTGCAACCACTGTGCTGGTACTGCCCCAAAACAATGTCCTGTGTGCCATTCTGGACAGATTCCCTTTCTTGTTACTTGCTTAGAGCTGTGAAAACTCTTGTGTCACCTGTGAAATGCTCATGCAGGCACTCTGGACTGCACAGAACTGCCATGCACAAGCTGAGCTTTGTTACTCAATACTTTTATGGAAAAAGTAATTATTCAAATAACTGCCCTACAACCAGCTAAGTCTGTATAACAATTCAAAACAAAAGTGTAAGAAAAATCAAGTTGAGCAATGTCTTAAACCTTTTTTATAAAACTGTGACTCACATGTTACTGGCATTCAGATCAGCCATTCAATCTCAAGTAGAAAATCAGCAATGATAATTGTTAATCAAGTTTTACAGAGCTTTCACTTAACAATAATTGGAAATTACAAGTTAAATAATATTTCTGAAAACATTAATCTGTTTTACAATTATTTTAATGCTGGAGGTACTAAGATGAAAGATAATTTTATTAATAGCATTTTGCCTTTTTTCTATCCTTTTGAAGAAAAAGTTTTACATCTATGAAAAGCTTTCTTGTGAAGCTGAGTAGGTGTGTGGCTCAATACCTGTGCAGAACAGCTGCTAAGAAGAACTGAAGCCAAGGGGAATTTCTGTTTTATTCTACTGAGGTTTATATTCCATTTGATCTATTTAATCATGTTTTAGATCTGAGTTCACAAGTGTATAAACTTACTCTGCCCTGGATGAATCACTTGTAAATAGATGTATGAAAAGCAGGAGAGGGAAAATGAAGATTTTATTTTTTTTCTTTCTCTCTGAGCAGAAGTATGGCAACATAAAGTTGAATTTGGAACTGAAATTGCCACATACATTAAGAGTGTCTCTTTCCCCCTCGAAGACCAGAAGTCACACTCAAAAAAACCAAATACGTAGCAAACATAAGCAAATACAGATACATGAGGATTAGTTGCCCTGTATAACTCTTCCATCAGCTTTTTAGTTCTGAGGTGGCTTGAACACTGTGCAATGCTCTGCTGTTGCAGCATCGCTGTGTGATTTTGTGGCAGGAGCAGCAGGACAGGATGCACAGAGAGGTCACTGCATGGGACAGTGAGCCATGGCACACCAGGGTGTGTGTGGGAATGGCTTGTCCTTGTAGCACCACCACTGGAGCTAACCAGCTTTTCCTCCGCTCATCCAGGAGACACCACACCTTTCCAAGCTATGATTGTATTTAGCAAACCAGGTTCATCTTAGATGAACATCCCTATCTATTACTAATAAACTAGACAATGTGCATTGCATAATAAGAGCCTGTTATTTCATTCTGTGTCACTTGCTAAATCCACATTGCTTTGATGGGAAATATCAGGGTGATTGTCTCCAATTAGATGCAGTGACACTATATCTGACCGCGATTTCTCAGGCAGAAATAGTGTGTGCACACTGGGTAGCTGATGCATCGTGCATTTGATATTTCAAAGGCAGCAACCCCTCTGGGGTTCACATCCTCACAGAGCTAACCTCTGCAGCATGGTTATACACACGCTCTGTGTTGGACAGATCTCTGCAAGCCAAAGTCTGTTGCACGTAAGAAAATATATGATGGCTAGAAAAGACATAATGGTGTAAAATAGCCTCACCACCACACTAAATACTAAAACCAAATATATCAGTAAAAGGAAAAACAAACAAACAGATACACCAAACCCCTCTAACCTGCACAACATCAAAGAACTGGATAAGAAACTTGCATATTATCTATCAAGTATTCTGAAGTCCAAGGATAATATCAAACTGGATAAAAACCTGATAATAATTCCCAGGCTTGTCACAGCTATGAAAAGCCACAATTGAAATTATAATGATGTTATAAATTAATGAATTTACTAAGATTTTATTGAAAGGTTGGTTGGCATTTCCATAAAGATTGCTACTCCTGGAGTCATGTGGGGATATCAGATACTGAGTTCCTATTCAAAGAGATGGCTCTGTCACAGGGAAAGATCCTGAAAACTGGGAGCACCTGCTGATCCTGTAAATTTGTTTGTGGCTTTGAATACACAGAACTGACTAGTCTTCCCTAGGAAAAGGGAAAATGTTTAGAATTCCTCTCATAAATGACCACTTCTTTCCTCCTTTTCCCCCCTATAATGTTCATCTACATACAGTGTAACTTTTGCAAACCACAAATGTTCAGGGTTTTAAACAACTTGTGCCCATCAGTCATCACAAATAGAAGATTTCTTCTACACCTGAAAATATGGCTGTTGCTTTGCATAAACCAAGTGAAGTTTACCTGAAAATCCAGTCTTCATAATTTACTTATAGTTTTGTAAATAAAGCAATCTTTAGCAGATTAAGATTAAACACAGTCCAGACATGATCAACCAAGAAACTGGTTCAGCCAAAATGACTACATACAAAGCCTGAGCCAAATCCCAGAGGCAGGCAAGGTTCCCAAAGGCATCTGAAATAGCACTGAAGCCCATTGGTTACTTCTTGCTGATGGATCCAGGATTTGATTACTGGTGTATTGAGTAATCCCTTCTTTTGCTACTCTCCACTCTTTGTCCAGTGTCCCATAGGTAACAGTGACCAAAGGTTAAAGAAAAAGGAAAAAAAGCAGAGATATTAGTGCCTGAAATTCTGCAATTCTGCAAAAAACATCTTTCCCAAAGTTCCCTCTGAAGTGAATCGCCATGTGAGGGGAAAAGTAGCCATTGTGAGCAGAGGATTGCATGATCACACCCCGTGTGTATATACACCCTGCATTTGCAATTTTACCCACTGGTAGCTGATGGCTGGTGTACCACATAGAGAGGTCAGTTTGCCATAAGCAATTATCTAGCCCTGGCTGTGATTTCATTTTCTAATAAATAAAGTCCAAGGCTGTAATTCTCTGCAGTCCCAAGTGAAAATTATAGACCAGTGGTCACAGAAACCATCTCAGAGATGACCTGCCCCTCATGCTGCTCCCCTTCCCTGGCGCCAGTGACAGCATCGCACATGGGGAAGGCATCACGTGCGGGGAAGGAATCATGTGGAAGATCTGCTGATTTTAGCAGTCCTGCAGTGGGGAAGGCAAGGCTGTCTCCTCCATGGATCATCCCAAAGACCCTCTTCAAGGTCCCTTGCTAGAACTTGGTATGGAGATGTGGTTCACTTCTGCACAATCTGGAACAACCTCCAGGGTGCTGAACATGCCAGGTGAGAATTCACAGTACACAAAGTGGTAATGATCCTTTCCACATACATGCCAAGATCTTTGGAGACTGGGAACTCCCATCCATTTTTGGATGGATCCCATTTTCTCTGAACTGGTCTAATTTCAGTTCCTCCCTCGTTAAAAGTGAACCATGCACAGCCATGCAGAAAACAGTGGCACTAACTTCAGGGTGCCTCCTAATCCTCTGCCTTCTGTGGAATCAAATGCTTTCTTCTGAAACTAAAACAACAGGTACCCAGTATATGCATCACATATGAATTTGGCACTGTACCTTGCCCTTAAGTTTAAGGGTGAGTCTGATTGCAGAAGTTCCATAATATCAGAATAACTCATTTATTAAAAGTACATGTGCATGTCTTCATTATTTGAAAATCATACTTGTATTAAAAAAAACTGTTTTGCAATGGCACAATCCATTTTCAAAACATGAAGATGAGCAATCCAGCAGAAGTATAGAAACATACAGTGATTTTATTCAAAGGCTTAAGGGAGGATTGTTCAGTTTCCTTCCTAAGGGAAAATTTTCAGCAGATTATACTGCCTCTGTGTTTGTCTGCAGGTTCCCTGGTTTCCAGAATAATCCTCCACAAAATAATTAAGTCTTTGTTGTATGATAACAAAAAGTTGATGAACTAGAAGAGAAAGATTGCATGTGTCCTGACCTGTAAAGAATGCAGCATGATTAGGAAATCAGAAGAGGAAGAAGAAGAGCAAGAGATACCCTCAGTATTTGACTGGCATCTGCAATCAACTGTAGGGTGCAAACTGACAGGAAACCAGGGTGGCCTCATCTAGTGCTCAGGGAATGATTTATTAAACAAAGAAGAATTCTGATAGGATCAAATTAAAATTTTTACAGTATTGCTAACTGTAAGAACTTACCTACCTGTTAATTTTTTTTGTTTAAATATTTCTTCCAGATATTTCTTTTTCTCAAGGCAGAAAAAAAAAGGTGATATTTTTATCTCCAGTATTCCATTCTCTGAAGTCTCTTTCAGTACAATTTATAATTAGGACATGATTTATGATTTATATGAAAAAGAAAATCTGACATCCCTTAGGGCACAATTTTCATATACTTATTTGAATATTTATTCAGATTAACAAGATTGCAGCTTAGAAGCTGTTCAGACAAGTAGCAGGGACAGTTTGTGCACAAAATCCTCCTAATTGGAGGTGCCAGCTGAAGCCGAGGAAGGAAACAAAAGCCCTGGAGATCAGAACTACTTGAGAAGATCGAATAACAGTGATGAGTGGCCCAATGTCCCAGTCGTTAGACATGGACACCAGGCACTTTTTCAAGATGTCAGGATGACCTGAGCAAGACTGTGGATACAACCAGTGCTGACTGATTTGGCTGGGAACTGCTGCAGCAGGGACATGTCAGCCCAGCCTTGCCAGCTGAAGGACAGGGCACAGTGCAAGGGGTACAGAGCCTAAAACTGGTGCTGCCAGGGCCCGGTCTTAGCTGGTACCCCTGTGTGCTGCTCTGTAGGGCTGCTGCCAGCTCAGACCAGAATCAACCTGAGGATCACCGCACCACAACTTTTTGGACAGTGAAGACCTGACTAGTTGTCCTGTTGGTTTTCAAAAGGACAATAGAAATTACCAGCTTTTCAGACCTGTTCTCCTCTAATATTGGAGCCTCTCCCCTGCAGATTGACAGTCCCACTAGCAAAGAGGGACATAGTGTTCTCTTACACAGACCTTGAGAACTGACTGCTTTTCAGATGGCTGCTACTATCTGCTCCAGGGGAGCAAAACAGCCACGAGACTCCTCTGCAAAGGGATCTTCCTGCCTCAAGACCCTTCACAAAATGCTTCCAAAGCAAAGAGGTCATCCTGATCATCAAAAAGACATGGATTTCCTTTGGGATGGTAAGAATTATCTTGTCTGACATTGTTTGTCATAATGAAAGAATACTCCATTGTTTAATGAAAACTTTGGTGTCTAATTCAACATTCAGGGGAGCAGAGGTTGAAAGAGGTCCATAAGTTTCATTTGTTCCCCTGTGCAATGTTGTGGAACTATGTGTTGGCACTAACATTTTAGAAGTTAACTTCCTTCACGTAGCAAGAGTATGAAACATTTTGTTGACATAAGTAAAATAGAACATGTAGGTTCTTCATTTGGTTTGGAAAGTATCACTTTGGGGTCAGCAGGCAAATTTTGTCCTAATAAGGGAAAGCTTCCATTGAAAACACAGGCTATATCTGATGAGCAGCTTTGCTATTTAAAGTGCTTTTCTATAGCTAAGGTTAAAATACTTCCTTTTTCCTTACAAAAGATCAAAACAATATTCTGCATCTAAGTAAAAAATAATCACCTGAATTTTATCATTGTTGTATATTTAAACTTTCACTGTTTACAGTAGATTATTTCATGTGGAAAAATTAATGTTGCGGCTCAGAGAAAACCATTAGTTTGTATTGGTAACTGTATCTTCACTTTTTAAAGATAAATGATCTATAAGTCAGCAAAGCCTTTGCTGTTTCCTAAGAAATTCCTAATATGTATAAATGTACAAGTGAAAAAATGAGTGCTTTACAATTTGGAATAACAGGTCCATGACTATCTTACCTGCTGCCATAGCAGAAGTTGCCAGCAGTGTGCCCTGGTGGCCAAGAAGGCCAATGGCTCCTGGCCTGTATCAGGAACAGCGTGGCCAGCAGGAGCAGGGAGGTCATCCTTCCCCTGTACTCGGCACTGCTGAGGCCACACCTTGAGAGCAGTGTCCAGCTCTGGCCCCTCAGTTTGGGAAGGGTGTTGGGACACTCGAGCACGTCCAGAGGAGGCAGCGAGGCTGGAGAGGGGCTGGGAACACAAACCCTGTGAGGAACGACTGAGGGAGCTGGGGGTGTTCAGCCTGGAGAAAAGGAGACTCAGGGGTGATCTTACCACTCTGCAACTTCCTGAGAGGTGGTTAGAGCCAGGTGGAGGTTGGTCTCTTTCACCAGGCAGCAGCTGACAGAACCAGAGGACACAGTCTCAAGCCGTGTCAAGGGAAATATAGGTTGGATATTAGGAAGAAGTTTTTTACAGAAAGACTGATAAAGTTCTTGACTAGCCTGCCCGGGAAGGTGGTGGAGTGACCATCCCTGGATGTGTTTAAAAAGAGACTGGATATGGCATTTGGTGCCATGGTTTAGTTGAGGTGTTAGGGCATGGGTTGGACTTGATGATCTTGAAGGTCTCTTCCAACCCAGTGATTCTGTGTGATTCTGTGTGAAGCTAGGGAGAAGTTGGTTTTAATGCATGAAAAGAATGAACAAACCATGATGGAGATGGTTAGTAATGGAATTCATATTTGATGAGAATTTTCCTCAAGAAAGAAGGCAAGGAGAAAGGTGTTCATGGGAAGGGAGACAGGGGTCCCAGCCCACTCTGGGATGCTGCTGACTCAGCCCCCACTCAACCCAGTTACAGGTATGCAAAAATCCCAGTTTGAATGGAGGACAGAGGTTTTGTGATGCTGTCTCTAATCTCCCCAGCACCTTCCTTGTTTTCCACAGCAAACCCCTTACTTTAATTCTTAGGATTAAGAAAAACCAAGGCCTCTCTGCCCACAGGCCCTTTCACCCCTAAAAATAGCTGGGCAGGTCCTGCTGATGGCAACACAAAGCTGACCAGAGACTTCTTCAGTCTGTGCTTACCATGCTCATCAGGAGACTGCTGCACACTGAGTACAAGGCCTGCAGTGCTCCTACTGGTCCCAGTTCTTTTGCCAGAGGATTTCAATTCACACTCCCAAGATTTTCATTTAGCAACAACTGCAAGAGAAACAAAGCATAAGTAATTTTCAGCTTTCCACATGTGTTGGCAGATGTGTAAATTCCTTTCTTCTCTAATTATAGTTGATATAATTGATATCTGGTGACTGTGGGAGTGCTCTGTACATTGCTGCAAAACTGCTCTATACATTTCTCTATACCTTGCTACAAAATTAGCAGAAGGATTAAAAAAATTTTCTGCAGATTGTGAGGCAAAACAATTTTAACAATGCAAAGCTCATAAATTGCAACACAGACTTCATCCACCCGCAGAGGTGAAGAAGTCCTGGCTTGCAGACATTTCATAAACTTCAGCATCAGCCAGAAAGTATTGTGGAAATAATTGCTCTTTTCGCAAGTTGTATCTCCCTTGGATAAGTTAACAGATAGGCTGGTGCTGAGCTTTTCATGTGGAAGCTGCCCTTCTATAGGTAACTGGCACTTGAGCAGGAGCTCAGCGCTGCCTGGGATATTTCCAGACAAGGCATCAGCAGTGTGAGCAGCACAGCCTGGCATGCAGCCCTCTCTGTCCCCCATGAGCCCTTCCTTTTGACACTTCTTAGCTTACCTTTGTCACAGGAAACACTCATAATTATCCAAGTGCAGAGCTACTCACTCATAACCTACAAATACTGTGCCACTCAACCTAGTACTGGTAATCCCCAGGCAAGTCCATTAACCTTGATGATGACCACCAGAAATATTTTTGCAGGCCTGACAGAGCTGAGAAGAATCTCTCACCCAAGCAGTGCCTGTTCTCATTAGTGCTTTATGCTTCTGCACCTCTGTCTGTGTGTAGGGACTCCCCTGAGAGCAGTTCCTTTGTTGTTTGGAGATCTAGGTTCCATTGCTGAATAGGGAGGTTCTGCCTTTACCCCCAAAATGTGCCTGTGCTGGGGGCCAACAGCACTCCAGCTGAGGCAACAGCATGTGGTGGGTTGAGGGCAGTTGTTGTATGCTGTGGGAACCAGGTATTATCCCAGGGATTCAGTGCAGAGCTCACTATTAGACCCTGTGCTTAATTTTCAGTGTTTTTCTCACTCTCAGGAAGTAACTGTTTACACCATTATGACACGAAATGTTTTTAAAGCCATATGAGTGCACAAGGGGATCCTTCTGGTTTTGCTTATGTGTTCCCTTGGAGACTCCTGGATGGCAACTTCCACAAAAACAAGTCTGTCTCTCAATAGAGCATACCTCCCCTTAAAGGCCCTCCTTGACATACTTAAAATAGCCAAACATTTCTGATAACTACGTTCACTAGCTGCATGAAGAAGCCAAAAGGACATATTTGATCCATGACGAACTGCTATATTCAGCTGTGTAAAAATATCTTCCATTCCTAAGTAATTTCCAGAGCCAGGTCCAATTCCTGCAGCAGAACAGAATGGGGAGAGCAAAGAGTTTACAGAAAACACAAAAATGCTAGAGATTATATTCTGTACCTTGATGGGGGTTTTATCCATAAAAAGCACTGGAAAGAGTTGAGGCTTCATAAACTGAGCATGTAGAGAACAATTTATATAAAAGCACTTATTTATACAAGGGTACCTAGACTGACCAGTTTAAAGTTCATTTACATATGACCACACTTGTGAAGATGCAGCCACAACTCTGACAGCAACATCTCAACCTTTAAGCATTTCCACTGAATTCCACACCTGATTATAGTGTGAGTAACTTCCCTTGAAACCTGATCATTTACAACAGAGTGTGCATGTCTGGTTTTTAAAAAAATCAGCCCAACACTAATCCTAGTTCACCTTCTTTGCCCATCTCAAACACTCACTTTAAGCACATACAGCCTGCAATGACTTTATCCAGTCATTTGCTATTTATGGTATTATGGCATGTGTATGCAATGTTTTAGTGAGTTTTTTGTTATTGGAGCATTGTTTTGCACTAAAGAATGAAGCTGGCTTTGTTCACAGTGAGTTAATAGCACATCTTAATGACTTAGAATAGCATGAGGTACTCAAAGGCAAGTACAAATTTAAACAGTTCACTCATGAAACTCTTGTCAAGCTTCAAAAGACACAGATTTTAGAAAGGCAGGAACCTGCTTTTGTTGCAGGAAAGATGAAAGAGCTTGGAGCATATAAAGGAAATAATGAGAAGATTCAAAAACATCCCATCCCGTGTGTAGAATCAATATTTGAAAACACTCCATGTTCTAAGCCAGCTCTTTGCAAATCATTTCCTCTCCTTATCCGCTGCCAGAAACTGAACTCAGATGTTTCTATTTCTCTTTGAAAGCCTGATAACAAGTTTTGTAGGAACAGGTCTTCTCCTGAGGTTTTCTTTTATATTTCTTTCTGATCTGTAAATGCTAAAGAAAATAACTTCTGAGAATATATTGAATATGTCTGATCCTAACCACAGGCAGTACTGCAAGAAGAAAGCATGCAAGCTATAATATAAATAGAAATATCAAATCTTGCTCAAAAACTTGGTCAATCTTCATCTCAGTGTTTAAGCTGATCTGTTCTATGTGGATGAACATTATTTGTGAGACAGAAAGAATATTTGGAGGAATAAAAATTGGGAACTGAACAAGAAAGAATAATTAATTTCAAGATTTAGAAATACTTGGAACATGCAGAATGAAAAACCCATCAGGTTTATACCAGGGTACACAAGTAGAAAAAAAAAGACCCTCACTCATACTTTTGCAAAGCTTGTATTGCAGTAGGGAGGACACCTCTCATGGTGGAGCACAGCTGCACCGGGCTTGTCCTCCACAAAAAGAAGAGACTTAAAAAGGTCATTGTCCTGAATGCCTCAAAAAGGACCTGCCTGGAATCTCTATTCAGGCCTACCTAATTTCCACTGCTGAACAATTCTGGCCCACTCAGAGTATGCTTGAGACCACTGACACACATATGCCCACCTCAGAAATGTTTTCTGAGTCCATACAGATGACAGAAAAGCCTTCCAGTTTCATAACTATTCATTTAGGGAATATCCATTCAATTCTATGCCCATTTAAGAGGTGAAATATAGATGGAGGAAAATCTCCTGAAAGCACTCCAGCAGCAATGTAGAATTATGGAGCAGCAACCAAAGCATTAAAAAATAAAAGGAAAATATGTGCAGTAATATCTGTAGAGGTATCAGAGTTCCTTCCTTCCTTTCCAGATAACACGAGAAGCTGGAATTAGTAGGTTGTTAGTAAAAGAGAAAATTGTTGCAGGTCTATTGACAATTTCATTAGGTATGATAAGGTATATCTATGAATATATTTGTTTTCAAAATTCCTGATCCTTCTCTGCCACTCTACAGAGGCTGGTATTCTCCTTAAAAATCCAGCAATCTGTGATAGTAGAAGAGCCCTGTTGTAGCTGTGGTGGCTGAGGAGCTGAAAAGCATGAGGATTGAGAATAAAAGGAGTCACCCCTCTGGTTTTCATCAGGGAAAAGCTGAAGTGATAGTAGAAGGAATGAGTAGTGGGAAAGAAACAGAGGCTTATTGTCAAGTTGCTGCATGATTGGGGGAAAAAACAGTGCATGACCATCCTTTCACTGCCAGTACCGCTTCCAAACAGCCAGGAATTGAGTTTTCATTCTTCTGCAGCCGCAGCTGCTCAGCCAGACACATGACTTTGGGCACAAGGTCAGTAATGCTTTGATTTATTTATGATCCAAAACTGGTGAAGCTTCATGGGAGCTGCAAAAGATGGTATGAAACCTGAGCTTGAGGAGTTGCTTTACTATTTGGGAACAAATGTATTTCGTTGTGTTGTTTTGCTTGTAAGTTGGTGAAAGTATGGCATTTTCTTGCAAGATTCCTTGTGACTAAAGAGATTCAGGCCTGGCTCACCTAGCCTGAAATGAGGTAACTCTGGGGTAGCTACAGAGGTATGGGAAGATGGCAAGTGAGAGAACCAGAAAGTGGTGATTTTAAACCAAAAGAAAGGGGGCTAACTCAGTAAAACAAAGGTCTCTAAATGTCCCTTTTTCTACAAAAGGAGCCTTTTCAACACACAGATTGTACCAGAATGTAGTGCTAGGAAGTTAGTGTATAAATTGTTGTTCTGTGAGAAGAAAAAAAATGCTATTCATATTATTTGAGGGGAAAATAGTTTAAAAGTCTTCTTGAATAGGAAAACAATAAATGCAATAGATTTTTGGCTGAATCACTCTGACTGAAAGATCTATCACTGGGACAACAGAAGTTTAGGTGTGGCCTCTAGAGGAGTTCTACAGTGTAAAGATACTAATGCAAGCACTGCATTTTCTTTGAGCCAAGAGTATGTAGGTCTTCACAGGCAGTGGAGCTGCTACATGTGTGCCTCTAAGCAGCATAGCTACCTCCCAGGGGTTTTTTTGTTCCTTTCTTGCTTAACAAAACTGGATCCTGCACTCAGTCTCTACGTAGGAATTACATTTAGCTAAGTGTTCTTTTCCTTTATCCATCCTCATCCTATGGAGTGGATAAATTTTGTCATTAAGCAGATTTGTATAAATTTTGAAAATATAAATAATTGCTTTATTTAGGTTTCTAAGTTTTTAATTAAATTGTAAATATTCAATTTTTTATTTGCAATTGTTTTTACTTTTTTTCACTAACTATCCATACAACTTGGTTATCTCCACTTTGAAATCTTCACTGTGACAATGATTGATTTACTTACAAGTTACCCAATAACTGTGTGTTTCACAGAGTTAGCCAGAAATGTTTCCAAATTCACCTACAGATCAAATGCATAGTATGGGAATGCAAGTGACCTACTTCTTAGGCAAATGGGTGAAATTATTTTCTCCAGAAGATTTGCTCCTTTTCTTGGATTCATTGATACTTTTGCCTTGATCAAGAGCAGCATCCTACCCCAAACCTTAGCAGAGAGTCCAGGTTGCTGCCCAGCACCCTCAGACAGACACTTGAAGTCAGTTTTGTCCCATTTAATTAACAAGTAGGGAGTACCAGACTGGCTCCATTCATTATTAGACAGCACTTTTCTCATCAGAAAAGTACAGAACCTGTCTGGATTGCAAGTGCAGAGGAGGACTACTGACAGATTAATATATTGGATCTTGCAGAGAGAAGATATGGCTGTTTGTTGCTGTGACATATTTGTTTCAGGGAGTTACTTATTCAGAGAAACTGAGAAGAATGAAGAGAGCTGTGGATCCTGAAGCCTTTATGAGTATTGTAAGTTGGTTGATGGAGTGACCTGAGGATGGATGGTATGCATGACTTACAGCAGAGGGGTTTCTAAGTGTTAGAAATAACAGGGTAGATAAGCTGCCTTTGTTTAACCTATCCTCTCTAGTCATTGTATATACTACTGCTTTCTCTTCTATTCTCTTCTGCCTGCATGTGTAACAGCCCATCTTCTCTCTGGTAGAAATTAAAGCAAATAGTAAATCTCCAGACTTGTTTTCCTTTTAAATATCAGTTACCAGCTTGCTATTGCTGGCAGTGCCTGCCTATCTGAAAGAATGACTATCTGGAATGTCAGCATTTCATCAGCAATGAGGTCTGTAAACAACTGGTGGTGATCAGCAGAGACCAGAAATGGCCAGCTTTTCAGAAAAACACCTCTTGCCAAGCAAGCTTGCATAGGTTGCATTGTTTGTTAAAATCTTCGAGGTTCTGTCCTGCATGGCAAAATACATTGAGTAATTCTCTGAGTACAAGTTATAAAAACGAATACTCTTTTGTAACAAAACAGATGGAACGTTACAGGTCAAAAGTAATATTTACTTCAGAGCTTAAGATGGGCTGTGCTAGTTTGTCTTGCAACTGTGCAAATGTCTGATCTTTTTATTTCCATAATGTAGTCAGCTCTTCAGCAGTGCTCACTGCATCTATGCTGTTCAGCAAACCAGAGCTGTGAAGCTGTCTGGATTCCTCTGAAGGTAGTTTAAATAAGCTGGTTTCAGGCTGTATCAAAGAAAATCAGAAGCATTGCACCCAGACAGCTCCTCATCTCAGCCACCCACCTTATCTTAGCTCATAAAGTCCTGCTATGAGCTTATAGAGGTTCTTATATCACCAGAATGCAAGGGCTTATGATTGTGTGGCAGGTTTTATGTGACATGTTTTAACCAGGTAGTAAACCCCTAGGTATAACATAAAGAAAAAATGAAATTTGTTGCTTTAGGGTTACATACATTCAGATGCTTAATGTATGTAGGTTAAATCCCCAGCTGTACCCGATTGCTAACATTTCTTCATTGTGACTGTCTTAAATATATGAAATGGACTTGTGCAAACAAATGTGTTTGAACCTTCTCTCCTAGAATGAGCTCATAACTTACAAAGGGTACCCCAGTGAGGAGTATGAAGTGATGACAGAAGATGGTTATACCATTACCATTAACAGAATCCCTTATGGTACTCAGAATCAAGGAAGCCCAGGTACAGTTATTTAATATGACACAATACCAGTCTAGATAGGGCATATTCTCAAAAGACACAACTTGTATTTTTATAACATCCACCAAATGCATGCATGAAGGAAATTTTAGCAAAGAGTTCTCGCTGCCCTGAACAACATGCAAGATCTACAGAATTAATGTCAAGCACCTATTTATAATAAAAATCCACCATAATATTAAGTATATTCTTCCAAGTGAGAGTTGATGAGTAAAACTTTTTAAAAAATTAAAAATAGGATAAAGGTTGCCTAATCAACCTGTTTTGCAAAAGCTTTTGCAGCTTCTAATTTTGCTTTGCTTTTGCTTACACCTGGTTAGTATCAGTGTCTGATTCATATTTTGGGTAAAGGAAATCTCTGAAAACAATCCCACCCCTTCATCTTCCTATCAGTGTTGAGAATCTCAAGCTGATGTGTCTGAGCTGTACAAACAATGACCAGAGGGTGCCAAGTTAGTTTGCTGTGCTGTCAGGCAGATCTTTCCATCAATTCTTTCAGAAGCTTAGAAGTTGTCCCTTACAAAAAGAGGGGGTTTGTTCTTATGATTTGTTGATTCAGGAAAAGATCCCAGTATTGAATATGAGAAAATAATGTCTCTGAACAACCAGGAAATTAAACGATAAACCAATTATAAACTGTTTTGGTTTTGCTTTATTTTTCAGCTTCAAGACCTGCTGTGTTTCTCCAGCATGGATTATTGGGAGATGCTCGTAACTGGGTCACAAACCTGCCCAACAACAGCTTGGGCTTCCTGCTAGCTGATGCTGGATTTGATGTTTGGATGGGAAATAGCAGAGGGAATCGCTGGTCAAGAAAACATCAGAAGTATTCCATTGATCAAGATGAATTCTGGGCTTTCAGGTAGACAGAACCACTGAAGGGGATATCTATTGCCTATCCATCATATTTATTTCAGATAGTTAAATCAGGCATTTACATATGCTACTTTTTAATAAGCATTGTTTACATTTGCTTTTGCTGAGGTGCCCCTATAAAGCATGTGAACTGTAATAGTAATGGTGACAACTTTAATTACTGCTTGATCAGGTTCTTCAAACTAGAGGCACAGCAGCAGAGCGACTCAGAGGAACCTGCCCGGGCCATCTCCAAGGCGTTCCTCAGCCCTGGAGCCAGTTTTGGCAGCTACTTAGAAACACTAGTCTGTGTAATACAAGAACCCAAAAAAAAACTTGAGTAGTATCTTCCATATCCAGTGCCAGAAAAACAAAGAACTTAGAATAATTGAATGATTCACTAAATCAGTCAGACTCTTTCTTTGCTGACAAGCTATTAATGAAATTGTGAATTCAATTTAAAGTCTGGGTTTTAATTTATGCGTGCCTCTCTTTCAATCTCCTGTCTGCAGTTTTGATGAGATGGCAAAATTTGATCTTCCAGCAGCAATAAATTTCATTTTGGAGAAAACAGGACAGGAGAAGTTGTACTATATTGGCTATTCACAAGGTACTACCATTGGTAAGTTACACAAAAGAGAGGAATTCTTCCAGAAAACAGGGGTAAAATGTGATTTAAGATACTGAGTTACTGGATGTACTTGAAGTTTTCATTAACTCTTTGTAGTTGTGAAATACTGTGTTAGTATGAGCAATTTTCAACATGTAGGCATTTAAAATTTATTATAAAGATAATGAAGCATAATGGATCAAATGCACTGCTGCTGGAAATCTGTCAACTAAGAATTAATCTGGAAAATGTTGTGCGTGGGCCATGCAAATTGTTTCTTTCCAAGATGCAAGGGTGTGCCCAACAGCAGCTGGTCAGTTCACCAAAATAAACAAAACAGGAAGATGAGAGTACAGAGAGAGAAGTTGGCCAGTTTGGACCAGATGTAGGCATGAAAAAAGAAAATACAAAGTTGGATTGACTGGAGGAAAAATTATTTTTCCTCCCAATAGTATTAGAAATACATGAATGTACATCAAAAATGTGCATCCATTTTTAATCAAGTCTGGAAGAAAGCTGCAAAATATAGAAAGAAATGTCTTTGAATAGGAGAAAACTCTTACAAGCTGGTAACTTATGGAAAGGAGGGTTTTCATACAAATCTAGGTTGGACCATAGTCTCTGAACAACTAACAAGGTTGCTTATAAATTGAAAGTGCACAATATCATATATTAATACTGAAAACAGTCTATTGTAAAAATATGGGGGTTTAACTCCTCTTTTTTTTTTTTTTTTCAGCTTTCATTGCATTTTCAACAATGCCAGAGCTGGCTCAAAAAATCAAATTCTACTTTGCATTGGCACCTGTCACTGCTATTAAGTATGCTAAAGGCCCAGCAACAAAACTCCTATACCTTCCTGAGAAAATGCTCAGGGTGTGTGATATCTTGGTTTCCACTGTTTAACCATATACTTGTTTGTTCAGCTCTTAAAATGGATAAATAGAAAGTATGGGGCTTTGTGAAGTTGACTCATTTGCATGTGGGCAGGTTTACCTTGTGGTGAGAGTTCAGACAGGGGAATAAGAAAAGCTTTTAGTCCAAGGCATCAGTGCAGCATGGGGACAGGTCACCCAGAGAGGTACAAAGATGCAGATCCTCAAAGATTTCCCAGATTCCTCCAGGCAAAGCCACTGATAGAAAAGCTTAAACTATGAATTGGAGTTAATTTAACACATCTCTTCATTAAAAGTGATGTAACCCAGATTGAGTAATGCCCAAGCAGGCTGATGCAATTGAAAACCGAGTAATTTCTCACTTGTTTGTGGGAACATCATCTAACAAATGGAGAAAAGGCAAGTAAGAACCTCTTTAATTGATGGAGAAGTGTGTACATTCCCAAATTATTTTTACCTTTGTATTTCACAGAATATGCTTGGCAACAGAGAATTCCTTCCCCAGACTGAGTGTCTAACAAGGATAATAGCCCCTGTCTGCAGCCACCGAGCTTTTGCCAGGCTTTGTAGAAGTGTCTTCTTCAATCTGGGTGGCTGTAACCTGAAAAACATTGATGTGGTACGTATAACTTTCATCAGCTCTTCTGGGAGTTTAAGCTTATGCTCCTCAAATTCACCTTCAATCCTGTAGTGTGAATCCTGAATTTCTATTAGTATCACATTGCAGGGAATGGTCCCCACTACTGGACAGCAGTATCTGCTGATTGCCCTATGTCTAGCAGGGAACCACTGCCTCTGCCCTCAGAAGAGCATTTGGCACCAGTTCTGGAGTTGACAGCTGCTCAGAGCCCCCCAGAATTCTGCAGTCTGCCTTCTGACAGACCTCACCCAGGGCACCATATCCTGGTCCATACTGTGGCCACTGGTCTCATCAGAGATATGTCACATGCTGGCACACTGAAAAAGAAGAAATGAAAAGTCTACCTGCTTCATGTTTTCACTTTGAAACACAAAAAGGAACACACATATTCCTCCTTGCCCTCATTCTCCAAGCCTTGGGCCACCAGGATAGGAGAGTATTAGGATGTACCTGGGCACCTCACACTATGTGCAGCTGTAGGTCAGATCACATGGGAGTCAAAATTTTGCTCCAGCATTTTTCAAAAAAAGCCTCAGAAATTGTTCACTGAGAAAGGATCCCACAGCAGCTTGCAAAGAAAGCCCTGCAGTACTAGGGTGTGTTTTATTTCAAATATTTGTGCATTCATCAGGAAATTGCATTTCCCTTTGCTGTTCTGTCCAACAGTGATCCTCTCTCACACAGAGTGTGATACAGAATTCTGAAAAACACCACACAGATTGCAGTCTAAATTGCTGGCTTTCTATTCATTCCTTCTCATCTGTAGATTCTTTCAGATTCTTAGTCATCCTGGAAAATGCTCTGGTTAGGGATTGCTCTTTCAGTGCTACTCCCAATCTGACACACTGCCACATGTGAAGTAAATCTGAGGGAGTCTCCAATCATGCCACTCCAATTTCCTTTGGTTTAATTGATACATGACACTGCTGTAGCATATTTTTTGAAGTACATCTGCATAGAAGGGAAGAAGAGAATGCTCACTGAATATTCTCTTTCAGAACCGAATCAATGTGTATATTGCCCAAACCTCTGCTGGAACTTCTGTGCAGAACATAGTCCACTGGAGTCAGGTATGAGCAAACCCCTGAAAGAGAAGATAGGTACTCACCTTGAGCTGAGTAGAGATGTAAGAGATAACCAACTGTGAAGCCATTGCCAACTTCTTGGAAACACATGCAACTTGTGAATTGCAGCTGAAAACTCAGTTCAGAACACTATTTTTCATTGCTCCTTCTTTTGCCAGCAGGATAGAAATGCCCTGTGTGATACAGGTACATTTGAAGCCAACAATGAAGAGTAAAAAATATGTAGGCTGGAAGCTGTGTGTGCAGGTGTACACATCATTCTTCTTACTGTGTATCTGGTACCTTTTATAAATGATGTCCACAGTTTGTAGGGAGTTTACCTTAAATTAGTCATGTTTCCAAAGTGGTGTCAAGAAATAAGCAGGATTTAGGCTGCCACATAAATTGTATTAAAACCCTTGTAGTTTCTTCTCTTGCTTTCGAGGCTGTCAGTGTCTGGACAGCAGTAGGACCATAAATAATAAATACTTTATTTAGTAGACTGTTTGTATCCCTTACCTATAAGGTACTGCCATAGTACCTCTTCAGCAGCAGTGCTGATGGGAGCTGCCTTTCTGTCTTTGGGCTCACACTCTGAGGATCCAAAGAGCTCCCTTGGAGGAGCCTCTGCAGAGGGGCAGGTTTGCTGGCAGCACCACAGGCTCTGGGGCAGCACTGGAAGCAGGTGTGAGCACATAAAACTTGCAGGAGTGTTCATGCCCTTTTCAGCAAAGCAAACACACAGATACGCCTGACTGACATCTGCACAGGCACTTACTCAAAATAGAACTGTACTTTTGGCTGTGAGATTGCATTAGATAGTATGTTTGAATAAATTGCTTTTGTAACCATGACCTAGACCTTTTTCTGTAAAGAAAAAGGGTTACAAAAGCAGAGCGGGGGGAGTTCTGCAAATTGACTCAGATGTAATTCAGCATTTAACCACAGACTACAAGCATAAACATGCAGAAGTAATACTCCTAAGTCTTTGTAGTCCTTACTGTTATTACAACTAAAGGAGCTAACAGAATTTCAATACTAAGATTCTGGTGAAGGTGTCTCTCAGAGCAGGAGCAACCCATGATGTAGGTATAGCCAAGAAGGGGAAGAACTAAAAATAGTAATTTCTATATTCAAAATAGAGTGGGAAGAGAAAACATAAGATAGAACAACTCACAGAGCTGAGTGTTGGCAATGTGACTGTAAGAATAGGGCAAGGCTGTAGCACTGAGATGAACTTGCTGACAGCAGTTGTTAACAACAGTTTTACAAACTTGAACAAATTGCCTGCAAGGAAATCCTTGGGTCTGTCTGCAGAAGATGTGAATTTCTTTTGTTATGACAAAAACATCTGACTCTTTTCACTTTTTGACACCTGTAATTAATTTACTATCGGCTCTTTCATAGCTCTTTGAAGAACTTCTGTTGGGGCTTTAGATTGGAGTCAGAGGCTCATCAGGGAAAGAACAC
Source organism: Motacilla alba alba (assembly GCF_015832195.1). Classification (NCBI taxonomy): domain Eukaryota; kingdom Metazoa; phylum Chordata; class Aves; order Passeriformes; family Motacillidae; genus Motacilla; species Motacilla alba. Next base: position 19,032,538 of record NC_052021.1, read on the forward strand.
ACAAACTTCCCAAATGATGGCTTTATAACTACCCTTCTCTTGTTCATCCTCTTAGGAGGCCCGCTCGGGGAAGTTCCAAGCTTATGACTGGGGCAGTTCAAAGAAGAACATGGAAAAATACCAACAGGTATGTTTTGGTGAAGCAACCTTGGACAGCACAGAAACACACAGGAAGAGAGCAAGGACGTAGTAGGAGACACATTTTCAGAACATAAGTAAATTAAACTATTATTGCATTTTAGTTTGGAAGTCAACAGAAAAAGCATGCAAGCATTAGTGGCAATAATACGTTTAATACATTTTAAAAGAAAGAGAGAGAGAGGAAGAGAAAAACTTTCAAATTAAATGATCAATATGAATAGGAGGAAGTAAGGGTAGAAAAAATAGAAACTCATTTTGAAAAAGAAGAGTACAAAGAAAATAACAAAAACCATCTTGCCTACTAGGGTAACTGAAGCAGATGACAACATTAGGAATAGGAAAACTGGAAAACTAGCAACCACCCCTAGATTCTAGCAGCCAGAGACAAAAGGACTTTGTCCTCAAGCAGACCCTGAGGAACACATTTTCCATTCAACAATCGAATCCCATCCTTGACCCTCCTAGCCTTTAGGTCTCCACAGCAGCCTGTCATTACAAGTTACATGTTTTAATGATGAATTGCATGAAATGCAGCTTCCTTTGGTTTGCCTTGAATTTGCTTGCTCCTGAAAAGTCACGGGATGCCTTCTAGGTTTTGTGTTTGGGATAATTACTTACAGTGTTCTTTCTTCCTACCGTTTGTGGTTGTATAAACCTGCCTCCTGCCCTTGCTATGGTGTCTCTTTTCCAAACACAGGAGTCCTAAGCTGCTTTCCCTCTCCTCCCACAGAAGCCATTCCACGATCCTTTTCATCCTTGTTGCATGTTGTGTTTTCTCTCTAGCCTATGTCTCCTGGGACTGAACAGTACTTCAAAAGGACCATGATGGGGGTTTATCCAGAGGCATCCTCATATCTCTGTATAGTTTCAGGTTCCGGCCCTGAGATTCCCACTTGAGAAAGCAAAGACCCAACAATAACTCTTTGTCAGCTCAGGAGGTGTTTTACTTTTGGCTGTGCAATCAGTTGAGTAATCCCTGTGAGAACAGATAAAAAAGGCAAACAAGGGAACATCCTTCCTCTTTGGTTTAGACACTTCTACTTTGAGCAGTGACAGAAGAAAATCCCAATTGAATGTTGAAAGTTGCTGTGCTCTCCTGGACATTCATTCCTGCACTGTTTTCCAGACTATTCCTCCTCTCTACAACATAGAAGAGATGACTGTACCAACCGCAGTATGGACTGGGGGACAAGACCTGCTCGCAGATCCCAAGGACGCAGCCATTTTATTGTCTAAAATCAAGAAGCTTATCTATCACAAGAAGATTCCTGAATGGGCACACCTGGATTTCATCTGGGGATTGGATGCACCTTTACACGTGTACAATGAAATTATTGACCTGATGCAGAAGTATCCTTAGCCCACAACCAGAAGCCTTACCTGACTCATTCAACAGCACTTAGATTCACTGGGTACAAAAACCCCCTTCTGTTATATCTGGAGTCAGGGAAAGGGTTCCTCCTGCACACCACATGTCACAACAATGCCTTTTGCATCCTGATAGTGCACTTCATGTTTTCTGGCAACCTTGTGGATCTGTAATACTTTTTCAATTGATACATCTTCAATTCTGCAATAACTACACTTTGCTAACAGAAGACAGGGTTTGCTTCCAGCCTACTCTCCTCTCTAGACTGTAACAGTAATGAAAGCACTTCCTTTCTCTGGATACATTCTGTGATTTCTAGATGTTTTCCATTCTTAAGATTATTGCTCAGTTTATTGGGCTGGCAGTTATTTAAAGGCTTAGTGTAATCAAAATCTTATTCTAACTGTTATGGTATTGTATAATTTTATTACTAAGCAAGATTATTAAACAAAAAAATGAGTTCATACCAAAAAAAAATCACCTCACTCCTGAAAAGAAGATGGTTTGTCTTTGTTTGAAACAGGAATGCTCCCTGTTTTCATGAGGAAGAGCAAGGGACATGGTAGACAAATAGAAAACAGTAGCCAGTATCATGGTTCAAGTATGCACCTGGCAGCTGGGAAACTTGGCTTCAAGACCCACCCTGAAAAAGAGAAATCCTTGCTGATTCAATCTTAATCATATTGGCAGTGGCAGCACTTCCATGGGACCATTTATTTCCAAGTTACACCAGCAGAAACCTCACACCGCCTGCTGTTTCACATGTAAGCTACTATCACAGAGCTGAGATGATCCAACCTTTGTCAAGTCTCTGAGCAGCCTCTTTGGAATTTAAACGCTAAAATGAGAAGTATCCATACATTGTTAGAAAGAATTAATTATCTTCATCCCATGTAAATTTAGAGCACTTTGACCACTACTGGAAAGAGCTGCTTTCAAGACAGTGCTAAAGAATTATTCATCCTATTAATTTCCTGAGGTAATTATGACTCTACCAATTTTGTTTCAAACTGGTAGTTACTGCACAAAACCACTCAGTTGAAGGGTAACCTCTGTGGTTATTAGGTTACAGCATTATAGGTCACCATTCCTCCAAAACAAAGTTCCATTAGCTCCACTGTGGAAAAGAGCACAGTGCATTTAGGGGTTTCCTTTCAGCCTGACACCCTCATTCTCCTTTTCAATGAAATGTTAATGTGGGCCAAGTCTGGGATCCTGGCCAGCACAGTGCAGCTGTTGCACTGGGGCAGTTCACTGGTGACACTGTAAGACCAAAGGACCAATGTCTCACTCCCAGTAATGGTTCATTAGCCAAACAAATTAACCATGGCTGTTACCACTTCTGCACCTTTCCCTTCCAAGAGAAACAACAGGCCTTTTTCATCTCCTGAGCCCACTGCTGAAGGCTGTCCTGTTTCCTTCTGTTTCACAAATGTAACTAGAGTTTGATCCAAAAAAACCAGTGCCCATCCAGAAAAGGACAGTCTTTCCATCAGATACGAATTCCTGGAGACAAATGCCCTACAGAGAGTAAATCTTTCAACTAACTCACTGCTTGGAGGGAAAATGTATGAGCACATGAGACCTGCTTTATAAGTTTTCAATCCTTTCCATGCTAAATGCAACAGCATCATACCTGAGAGTAGGCAGAGCATTCCATAAAGTCATCTAGAAAGGAGTTTGGAATTGCAAACAGCTATCTTGCAACCTGGGACACCATAGAGGAGGCAGAGCTGAATTTTCTGGAAAATCAGGAAAAGCAGGTTGAGCAAAGACCATTAGACACATAATGGGGTCTGATGATCCCACCTTGGGACACGAGAAGGGATGAGACATCATGTTGCAGAAGTCCTTCTGAGTGATCAGTTTATGGTTTGATGATAGTTATTGTCACTTACAGATATCAGAGAAGTCAAGTTATAGTGCTTTTCACTGAGAAATTTTCAAACTATCTTTTCCACTATCCCAAACAATATTCTTTACTTTGTATGTAAAGCAGAACTGTTACTGTGCTGACATCCTGTTGTTTCACCCCTTTCCTTCCCCCCGTAGTTGAAGGCATCATACCATGCAATGGTGCTCCCAAGAACACATCCCTCTTATCTGGTGCTCTTCTAAATGCTCATCAGTCATGGTGAAATTCAAGTTCTCCTAAAGACACTTGTGAGTTAATTGGCTGAACAGGTTGATCCTCATGTAGGAAGATTCTACTTAGTTTATAGCCCAGCTGCCCAAGGACATGGAACAAGTCCTTCTGCCCATGGTCATCGAGCCAATCCCAGTGAGGAGTGAGCCCTCAGGCTGACTACAGCTAATTCAGCCGTTAAGCAAAGATCTCCAGATACTGTGTTTTCAGAGGTGATGAAAATGGCTTAGGATAAACAAGAACCCTTGTTTTTTTCTCTCACGGGAAAAAAGTTACATGTGTTCAAGCCTCCTTTGGCACTGGAGTGTGATTAATGCAGAATAAGGTGGGTTTCAGTAGTTGTACTTCTCACTGGAAAACAGATTTAGGTCAGTCTGCAATGTTAAAGTTAACATAAACCAAATGAAAAGCAATAGCAGAGACAAGTGTTCTTGAGATACCATGTTGAGAAAAGCTGAACACTTCCTCCTTTTCATCTTAAAAGATTACATTTGAAGCAGCCCCTCAGTTGGGCAACAGTACAGATCAAGGTCTGCCACAGCCCCAGTGAACTCCCAGGTCCCAGCTAAACATTCTAACCACTGATTTGTAGGTAGTCTCTACACTCTCCTGCTCCAGGGTGTATTTTGGGGTGGCAAATTAAACCAGATCATCTTTTTCATCACAAAGATTTCCCCACTTCGGAAATACTGCCAAATCAGCATTTAAACACGCTCTGCAATACGTGCTGCCAACTCATGACACTCACAGCTGCTTCCCTGAAGTGCTCATTTTGTTTTGACTTCCTTTTATCGGCGCAGGTTTCTGCCAGTGAATCAGTCTGCTGGTGGAGACAGACCAGTGACCGTGGCAGAAGACAGAAGCAAGGCAGTCAAAGCAGAGGTAAGTTACTTGTACATACATGCTCACGGTCTTTTTCTCTGTTTCCTGTCTCCATAAAGATGTGCTGCCTTGCTTTTGTGCAGCTGGTTGTAAAAGTAAGCAGTGTTTTTCCTCTCATTTGTAAATCTATTGCTATGCACTGAAGTGCTTCTCTGCCTTAACTAAAGGCAAAGAAGTTTGACCTGCACAAAAGGGGCAAAAAGAGAAACTATTTAATTTTTTCCTACTTGTTTTCTTCCCTCTGAGAACAAGGGAATGAATGTGCAAGTATTGCAACAATGTGTAATCTGGACTTCGTGTTCCTTCTGTATAATGCGGGTGTATGTTTTATTAGTGAGTAAGGCAGCTAATTCTCATGCATGTTTGGTCACAGTTGCTCTTCTGGTTGGTGTCTATGCTCTTCTGGTAAGGTGCCTATGCCTTACAGCTTCTATGAAGTAAACTTTAGACTGCTTAAGGCACAAGGATAAAAGGACAAATTTCAGAATGGCTTGCATCTTAGCTTCACTAAATCTTAAAAGTACGTAGAGGAACTTTCAAGGACATTTCTCTCTCTGATATTTTTTCCATCTAAGCATATTCGTTTATGATAGTTTACCATGCTCAATAGTTACTTATGGCTTCATCTCACTAGATGAAAGCAGCTGTTCGTGTTTCCTGTCTTTATTCCTAGAGTTTAAGGGAGCAATGGCCTGCAAAGGTTGATGCTACTTGGCCCCCTGCATCTGAGTAAAAGATGAATACCTGGAAGTCCATAAGCCATGCCAGCTAAGCCAGGTGATCACAGAGTGCACTGAGGAAAATTTACCCTAACAAGAGGAATAATTAGGCCTCAGCATTGCCTCAAATAATTTTGGTAGTGATGTGAAAACAAGCTGAGATATTAGCAGAACTTTTTCTTGCCAAATTGAGATTCCCAGTGCAGGGAGAGGCAGGCATATTTTGCTCCCACTATAACAGAGTGAAACAGCAGAAAGTAAAACAGAGTGTTGCACTGCCTGAGTATATAGTTGTGAGGCTTCCTGTTTTGACAAAAAAAATAAGAAGTATTTGATATACAAAGGGAATTTAATGAAGTGTGTTTTTATGCCAAATTTAAAGTTCTGGGTGTTTCCAAATGCTGCCTCATTTCAACTGTTTGATGACTCATGAGGTTTGACTTCTTTAAATTTGTTCAGTCAAATTTAAAGGCCAAATTGAAGATCACTAAAAGTCGAAACATATTTTCCTTGTTTATCTCTCTCTCATCCCACAAATTCTGTTCTTTTTCCCCATTACTTGATGGGGAATACTTCCTTATTTTCTCTTGATCTTGATATTGAACATTCCTGAGTACCAGTAAACTTCACAGAGCACCATATCTCATCATAACAGATGTCTTATGCTAGAAGCAGACTCAAGAAACATATGGCTACATGAGAACCTCTGTTCATCATTAAAAATTGCATTCTCCATGTCTAATGCCTTGTTCCCAAAAGATTTGTCTCCTGAGCCTGCTTAACTTCCTAACAAAAGCTGTAAGACAGGAAGGTCTCCTGTGAAATTCACTCACAAACCATGTATGCTATGGCTACTGTGAAGTTACATGGACTGAAATGCTGACAATCTCACTCTTGCTGGCTGCTGCTGAGCATAACACCAGCTGCCTTTGCCTGCCTTCCCCCCAGCAAGGCTGAACTCTCTGGAGTTCCTGTCCTTCCCTGACAAACAGTCCTCAGGAACTGCTGCAACCCCAGTCTCAGTGCTGGATTTGGCAGATATTTAACAATTACATCAAAAGTCCATTAAAGGATGGAAGGATGGTGAACACAAACATGCCATGGTCACAGAAACGTGCCCTCTTCTTCTGAGGAAGCCCAGCCTGCAAGAGCAGTGGTGTCCCCAGCCACTCCTGGTGAGGCATTCTTACAAGATGCTGTGATGAGCTGAAGCCTTACACTGCATTAAGTCCCATGGATTCTGCTATTGAATATTTAGGTCTCCTGCCTGATCTTTATGGTCTTTATACACATGCAGAATGACTACTACTCTTCTCTTCACAGCATCATTCTCTCCTCACACATTAAAGCACAGCATAAAACAAAAATCTGATGTATGATGGATGATGTGGCTTTTCCTGAATGTGTAAGTGCAGTACTGAGCTTCCTGGACCAATCTTTTTCTGTGCAAAAAAGTCTGGGAAGCTCAGAGACAGCAATGTTCCTGCACTCATTGATCTGGATTCTAGAAAATAAAGACTAAAACCTGGCAGCATATCTATTTTACATGGAGTTGGCATAAACTGGTCCTAGATCGACTGTGCTCTGCAATTTCTATTCAGAAATGCTAATCTGGAACCATTCATCATCCCGGGAAAGGGCAAGGTCTCACTTCCCCATGACCAATACGAGATTTGCACTATAGACAACCATTTCTAAGAGGTAATGGAGACAGGCACAAAGGCAGTCTCAGGATCTCTTGCTCTCTCCTCACAGCTGCTTGCCTGGTGGCCAAAAGGCAAGGCTGACTAGGAACTGACTCATGGGGATTTGGGGGAGCCACACATGGTCATCTTATTTGCTCTATATTCTCAGAGGAGCTGATTATGTTCTGGGGCACATCACCCTATGAAGAAAGCACAAACTGGCACTGAACATGGAAGCATGTTGCCCAACATCTATTAAATCTCTTCACAGAATACCTGAATTATTCCTGACCCCTTCATCAGCCTCATTGTCTGGTCCCTTCCCCCAGCACACCACTGACAGACACAAGAATAGCATTCAGTCCAAGAAGAGAAGGCAAGCTTAAAGAGAGCTCATCCTGAACCTCTTTCACCTCATTCCTGAGGAGACAGGAAACAAACAGTGCTTTCTTCTCCCTGCACATCTCCTGCTGGCAGAAGGGTGGAGACAGATAAAGGTAGACAAGCTGGGTGATGGTCATCTCAGGTGATCATGCTTCTTTGTCAAGCTTCTGCTAGGCTCGTGCCAAGAGCTGGCCCTTTCTGCAAACCCCAGTTCTCTTGTAATCTGCAGAGTGCTCAGGCATACTCATGCACGGTATCCCCAGGTGCTTTCTGCTCCGGTTCTGCAACCTTACCTGTTAAACAGAGCAAGTTTAAGACAGCCCATCCCCACACAGGTTCTTACTCAGGCAGCCCTGGGGGAGCAGACCTTGGGCAACCTTCAGGAGACTCTCCTCTTGGGTCTTCCTGTGGAATTCCACACCTCTCTCTTCCTAACACAAACACCCTTGCATGTGCTCTTCCACACAGCCCCAAGATGTGGTGCCTCCTCATGCTGCTCTGCTCCCAAGGAATTGCCTTTTCAGCAGGATTCACAGCAGCCTCCACTGCAGGTGTTGACACAAGCCGCTGCAAGAAGAGTCCCAACCCGGAATGTTTCATGAATGTTGTAAGTTGGGTCACCTTCTTTCCTTTTCTAAAACTTCTCTTCCAGTTGCATAACTAACACTCCTTGTCAGGAGATCCATAAAGAGCCCCTTCTGCATCTCCTGTTTTCCCAGGCTGCTGTTTCCAAAACCACTGCCTTAGGGTCACTCCCACCACGAGGGCCGGCTCTGAATGTGCCAGGGACAGCTGTGGCTCATTGCATGAGGACAGACATGCAGCACTGCAGTGAGGACTGCTGGCTGCTACCTTTGCTTCCAAGGCTAGGCAATTCCCCAGAACCTCCTGAGGGGCACTGGAGATCCACACTATGTAATTCTGATCCCAGTGACCAGACTCAGCCCTAGGCTGTGGACAGAGCACAGACTACTGCTACAGTACAGACTAAACTGAGCAACAGACTTTGCTGCCTGCATTTAGGGTGAAGCCCAACAGATGTATGATAAATGTGGAGCAGGTTCATGATACCTGTTTGCAATCAGCTTTCTCAACACACGTTGGTATTTCAGGCTACTGCAGAACAGGAGGAATGCAAACCTGGCAAGAGAACAAGGAATCTTCCAGCACTAGCCTGGAAGAAACCTTGATTTTCCTATCCAAACAGTCTGGGCTCCGACAGAGAAAAATTCCTTTGCAGTGGAGGCAAAGGCTGGTTTCTAATCTCAAGTGAAGCAAAGTGTTACCCTTCCATAACAAACTGTTTGCTCAAAACAGTGGTAAGGGAGGTTGAATCCCTTCTTCAGATTCTCACAATGCAAACCAATCAAAGATGCCTTGCCCTGAGTCACAAAGATTTCCTCAGAGTACATGCAAAATTAGGTGTAGGTGGTCCCATTAGTTCCTTTGACAAGATCTCCACCCTTGTTTTCTTTGCCTGTATGACTTGCCTAACCACACTTTTCCAAGAAGGGATTCATTATGGACCATCCCCACAGCTATTGGCATTGTCTCATACAGATATAGCTGCATATTTAATCTGTAGAAAGATACAATTGTATAAGGTTTGCATAACATGACAAACTACTTCTCAGAAGGGAGTTGGTCACTCAGCATAGTTCTGCTTTGTCCCATAACAGGGGGCTAAATACCAGACAACCACCATCTAAACAGGTCTGAAGAGGACTTTGCTTCATCTTTTTACAAGATCTGTAATGTTTATTCTCAGCCATGGTCTCTTTGTCTGGGGCCTTGCACTACCATCAGAGCACATCCCACATCTGCCCTGCTCATCTTGGTTAGGCTCTAGAACAGGACAACTGGCACATTAACAAACTCTCCTCTGGCTTTCCACAGAGTGAAATTATCAGATATCATGGATACCCCAGTGAAGAATATGAAGTTACAACAGAGGATGGATACATTCTTGGTGTTTACAGAATTCCTGCTGGGAGGAATGACGGAAATACAGGTGCGAAAGTTACAGGATGCAAGGAAGGTCTGAGAGGAGACAACTCTTACACAGATTTCCCATCTTTCCCCTTTTAATGTGCAATGGCATGTTCCATACCTTTCCATCTCCACAAGGGCACCTAGTCAGAAGTGTGACTCGAATCCTGAATCCATCTGAAGTCCACACATTCAGTGTCTCTGTCCTTATTTCAGACATTCCTAATAATTTTGTTACATCCAAGGGTTGGAGGTTTTTTTCCCTTAAATGGTCTGGCAGGTAAGCTGGTAAACAGGATTTGGGGAGGTTTTGCCTTAACAGCCTAAATCATACACATATAAAATAGTAGCCTGACAACAAAGCCTCTGATGTTAGGCATATGAATAACTCCCAGGCTTCTGAAGGACAGAGATATTCTTAAGAAAGGAGGAAAGAAATCAGGTTGTCAGTGAAAAGCAAATGCATTGCATCAGTTTCATCACACTTTCTGAATTGAATAAAAATTTCTAGCTGGAATTTGAGGTACCCCGGGTACTGTTACTTTGGTTATTAGTCCTTGTTAGTCTTATAGAATGATTTATTTGGATGCCTTCCCCTAACTGCATCTCCTTTGGAGATAATTTGGACAAGCCTGACTCTTAAAATAAGGCTAGCCAAGTTAGATCAGGGGCCCCTCAGCCCTGCTCAATGGTTACTGAAGGGTGGATTTCCTTCTTTGGATTAATTTTTCTTCCTCTTCCATACGCTGTTGTGCCTTCAGCAGTTTTCACCTTTGGGTAGATGGTTTCAGCAGAGGGGCTGTAAGATGGCTTTCCCCTGCTAGAGGAAGTAAGAAAATCATCGTCAGTAAATTCATTGTTTGCCAGACCTGTGGTAAAATGGTTATGAAATGTTATTAAATGGTTCCTGCTTGCATAGAAAAAATCCTTCAGGTTTCTCAAACCAGCATCTATGTATAGTTCTGGGAGCTTCTAGAAGACAGAAACCTCTGACAAACTGAACTCTGTGCTCCAATATTAAATACAGAGTAATTGCTGTTTCAATAAAAATATTTTTAAATCTTTTTCAGGGCAAAGGCCTGCAGTGTTCCTGCAACATGCTTTTCTAGGAGATGCTACTCACTGGATTTCCAACTTGCCCAACAACAGCTTGGGCTTTGTGCTTGCAGATGCTGGCTATGATGTCTGGTTGGGAAACAGCAGAGGGAACACCTGGTCTTTAAAACACAAGACCCTTAAGCCCTGCCAGAAGGAGTTCTGGCAATTCAGGTACTCAGTTGAGAGACAAAGACTCAACATAGAAAATCCGAGGGGACTAGATAGCTGCAGTCTGATGGCTTTTACCTAAACCAGCATCAGATCAGGCTCTACACCAGGAGAATAAAGAACCAGACAAAGATGGATGCTCAGTACTACCCAGAGTTGGGAGCATTGGCTGGGGAAGAGATTTCAGAGACTGGGAAACAAAAAAGGATGCTGATGAAAAGGGAGACTGTACTGTGAGAGGGAGAGCAAGAACCTCATCTAGAACACGCTGAGGAGCCTTGTCTAGAAATCTGATCTCTCCCAACTGAATTCAGCCAAGAGGGAAATGTGTTTTGTAACCCATGCAGGTGAAAGCACCGATTAAATTCAGCTCCCCAAGGGCTGCAGCTGTCAGGTGACACTGGCACCTCATCCACACAGAGCCCCAGGCACCAGGCAGCCAGGCTGCACAGCTGCACCCCTCTGCCCACTTCCCCAGCTCAAGCAAGGATGCAGACACAGTGTGCAGCCTCCTCCTTCAATGGCTCCTGCTTGGTGCAATGAACAAAACTGACAGTCAGTAACTCACACTGGGACAGTCAAATTGTCTGCCAGCTTTCTGTGTTTCTCCCCACAGCTTCAATGAAATGGGTAAATATGATATTCCAGCAGAGCTGAACTTCATCATGAATAAAACTGGACAGAAGGATGTTTACTATATTGGTCACTCTGAAGGGTCAACTGCAGGTAATGTCAGGAGAATTATTGACAACCATTTGTGTTCCTATTTGATCAGCAGGTGACTCTCCCCATTGATTCTGTTGTTTTTCTTGTTTGTAGAGAGTTAGAAAAACAGAGATTTTTCTGTGTTGAGATTTGGAAAATATGCAAAACTTTTCTAAAATCAGCTTTGGTTACCCTTAAGAAGCAAATAATCTTAAAAGAAGATGCAGTGATAGTTCAACTTTTAAAATAATTACAGACATAATAACAGTCATTTACTGGGTACTTCGTGTACTGCTATAGGGTATTTTTCTCAGCAATGGGAATTTACATGAAGTTGTTTTTTATTAAGGCAGACAATAGGAATCATAGAATCATAGAATATCTTGAGCTGGAAGGGACATAGGATCACTGAAGTCCAATTCCTGGCCCTGCCCAGGCCAGCCCCAACATTCACACCATGTGCCTAAGAGCATTTTTCAAATACTTCTTGAACTCTGGCAGAATTGGTGCTGTGACCACTGCCCTGGGGACCCTGTTCTTGTGAACAGGATGGAAAAACGAAAAAGATAAAACAGCCCATATAATACATAATTTACATGAATACATTTATTTAAATTAAATTGCTGGAAGGCAAGGAAAAATAACCTTAACATTACTAAGTCATGACTTAGTTTCAATCTTACAATTTAAATTGTAGTTAATGACAGGCTATAACTGGCCACATTGCTGTTTAAAAACATAGTGTCAGAGAACAAAAATCAGGAAAGTAGAAACAATAATAGTTTATTTTCTCTTAGGTCCAGCCTTTGATGTTACTCATTTCATGGCCTCTAAATGCAGCTAGCATCAGTTGAAACTTCTTGATGGTTATGGTTTATGTGTAAGATCCATAAATGGACATTGATTAGAAAAGAGCCACTGCCAGTTGTTGGTGTAAACAACCCAGAAAAAAAGAGAAGGAAGTGTGGAAAAATCATATATTGTCATGAATTCTGACCTTTTCTCTTTTTTGCCTCTCATAAGAGTATTTAAGGACTCTCATGGCAAAACAAACCAGGCATTTAGGCTTTCTTCATCTGCCTGTGGTGCAAGCAATCAGTTGAAAATACTCAAAGCTCCCAGTATTCAGCTAATTATTCTATAGCTTCATGAAAGCATAAACATGCATAGATCTTTAGAGACTGTAATTTGAAAAAATCTTTTTTAATGAGAGTTTCATAAACTTTAGAGGGAATTTATTATATCTTCAAAACCTCACTGACTTGTTGCCTACAAAAACGGTTCTGAAAAAGACAATGCCCAGACATGCTTTAAACCGTAAAATGAACTTTGCCTCCCAAATAAAATTAGTTTCAGGATTTTGGTTCAACACTTTCCTTAAGTAAAACATGCAGCACAAACACAAACAACAGACTGGGCTGCAAATCTGCTATGATGTCTTGTTTTCTATCTGCTGTTCATGTATTTAATTTGTCTCTGGAGGATATCTTCACTAACTCAGGCTGTCTCTTCTGTGTTTGCAGGCTTCATAGCATTTTATACATACCCTGAGCTGGCTAAACGGGTGAAAGTGTTCTTTGCTCTGGGCCCAGTAACTGCATGCCCACATGCTACAAGCCCTCTGGTTAAGATAACAAATCTTCCTGAACCACTGCTCAGGGTATGTCATTTTTTCCTTCTAAGAGGTCCAATGCCTGACTAATCTTCACAGGGCTCCCTCAGCCTGAGGTTGAGTGTTTCCAAACAAGTGACAATGCTGACACTGAGCTTGGGATTAATTGAGTGCTCTCGAAAAAAAACTGTTCCCAAACCCAGTGGGGAAAATAGTTTGCATATAGAGTTTGTAGCAGCAGCTTCCAATAAAGTAGGAGATTTGTGAAACTCTGTCCTATTTTAGGATTCCTTCTGTTTAACTAAAATGTTGCTGGCTTCATGCAGGAGGAGTTAAACCAGAACTGCAATGACAGACATGACAATCTGTAGGACTTTAAAAATGAGTAAGCATTAGGGTGAGCACACTAGAAATGGAAGGATAACTTGCTTGAGGATTGATGATAATAATATGAAGGAGGAAGAATAAATGATGTGCTGTAGAGAAGAGGGTGTTTTAAGGGGTACTGTGAGGGTAAGCTGTTTCAGCACTCCTTGAATACTGCGTTATGAAGGCTAGGCAACAATTATTAGCAACAATTTTCTGCATAAAATTCTTCGTAACAAGAAAAAAAGGTGTTGCGCTTCTTCTTTCTCTCAGTTAGTACTTGGCTGCAAAGGAGCTGCCCACCAGATTGAGTTTCTGAAAAGACCTGTGACACAGTTCTGCACAAGCCTGGATAAGTTTTGTGCCCATGTTCTCTGTTACATAGCTGGAGGCAGTGTAAAAAATATCAACTCGGTAAGTATATGCAAGAACACCCACTCAGAGCAAAACTAAAGGGATTTTGGCAGTTGCACTTGTGCACTATACCCTTGTCTAGTTACTGTCCTGCATGTAAATGTACATTAACCACAATGCAGCTCTCAGCAGACAGAGGGGATGCCAGGCTGTAGTGTACTGTCAGCAGTGGCAACATGGCTAGGGCTAGTGATGGGTGGCACCAACAGCTAGGCACATTCCAGTGGCAGAGAGAAAGAACTGAGTTCAAAGTGGAGCTATGTTACAAATGTCAGGATGTACGGCCTTTGTGGCTAAGCCAACCAGATTTTTGTCACACACAGATGTTCCTTAAAAAGAGACAATGAGTGATGGGTCAGGCTTCTTGCCAATACAGTTGACAGTTTCCTTCTTTAGCATATAGACACTGGGGTCCTCTGAACACTGAAACAGCTAAAAAACAGGAGAAAAACTTCTTCTTCCCAATTTTCAGACTATTTGCACCAAAAAATTGGTCCCAAAGAACTGTTGTAAGGGACATTTTCCTGGTTTTGTTGACGTTAGAACTGGGCCCAACAGCTCAATCCACAAGGTGTAGAGCTACAGAAAGCCCTGCCACTGTGCTGAGGAGTGCAGCACACCTACAGTGGGATTCACAAACACTTGTGCATCAGTCAGAGGAGACAGGAGAGACAGCAGAGTTTTCCCTCTGCTTGCCAGTATATGAATGCTGTGGTGCCAATCCCTTTTACAGTGGGCAAAGTATGCAGAAGCCGGCCTGTATAATGTTTATTACTGCAGTGTCTGTAACAACTGGGCTCATTTTTTTCATCTATAATCCTTTTTAAAAGCACATATGGGAAAGCAGTTACACTCAAAGGCTCAATGCAAAATCAATTGCAGCTTTTGAATTGCAGAGCTAAACCATGAAAGATATTCCCTGCCTTGCTTAAGTCACTAACCTGGTTCCCAGAGCAAGACAACACAGCTGAAGAAGAATCCAGGGAGATAGAACTGGGACATCTCCCTAACAGAACTATAAAAATGTTTTGTAAGCTGACTTCTTTAATAGAAACCCATTTTCTTCACAGTTTTATTCTGTCACAGCACTGGATCTCTGTCTTTATAAAATTTCTGCTTTCTCTCCAGAGTCGAGTAGATATGTACGTAGGACATTCCCCAGCTGGAACATCGGTACACAACATTTTTCATTGGCGACAGGTATGATTGTGCACTGACATGTAAACAGTCTCTCACTACTGTTTTTCATGCAACTGACAGCCTACAGGGAAATCCAGAGGCTTGGATTTGGGAAACTGACCATCATACCTTCTCACCTACTGGCATGAGCACCTGCACATTTAATATGGTCTAGAATATAGATGTGTTCCTGACGACAAAGATTCCCAACAGTCAGTCCCACAGGATACAACCAGCCAGGAAATGGACACAAACCATGAACAGCTAGTGACTCTATGGTCTATTTTGCCAACTTCTAATGAAATCAAGTGGATGCAAAGCAAACACAGATACAGGAAGATAGAACAGCAAAGACAATGCACCAGGCAGATTTTTAGCGCATACCCAGCTACTTAAATCCTGGAAGCAAAGGTTTTCTAAACTGACGGACCCTGGGTTTCTCTTGCCCTTTATTACACACCACTCACAAGTGAAATTACTTGTCATGTCTGTGCAAAAAATTAAATTACCAAAACAAAAAACTCCAGGTATGCACTCACCAGTCCTGCAAGGCAAATTACACAAGACTTGTAATAGCCCTGACACATTTTATATATATATATATATTGTATATATGTATATATTCAGGTTCTCTTTCCATGTGACAACTGGACCCAATTCTGCATGACAAACAGTGACCCCCAACTTTAGTTATCTACAGTAGTAAAACAAAGTTTTAAGTAACAAAAGATACTGAGGGTGGAAGATAAGAATCTGGACAAAAAGTTAGCAAGAGAGAAGGCAAGGATGCCACTTACCCTGTGATCTATCCTCAGTGCCCTGGAAGCCTGCAACCAGGAAGGTGTGGGAATAACACAGTCCACTACCTGAGTCTTGACTTAACTCACGGGCAGGAATATGCCTCCTGCACGCTACTCCTTCATCTCTCATCTCTTTTATTTTGTCTGTTCTTTTAATAGCTAGCACATACAGACCGGTTTCAAGCCTATGATTATGGCTCTAAGGAAAACATGAAGAAATACAACCAGGTAAGGCAAAATGGACTCCCTCAGAACTTACCCTTGAGCCTTGGTAAAACTAGTAATAGAAAAACTCAAATTTTAGTACCTGTGAGAATTAACAAGGCGGAGAGGGGTCTCAGACAATGTTTCAGCTGAATCACACACAAGTGTAAATGTCTATTCACAAACAAGGCAGAGATTGACCTTTACGGACAATTAACAGAAGTTCATTTTGTCTCCCCTACTGATGCTGGGATGTTCTCAATGACATGTCAACCTACATGTCATTCCAAAAAAGAATAAGAATCATCCCCAAGTCCTAGGACTGGGTGAGTACAGAGCTCTTCACTTGCCCAAAAATCCTCAAAGCCTGCTTTTCATCTAAGAGGAAACAGATTTCACAGTGACCTCTCCAGTGGACTGGCAACCATTTCACTTTTAACCAGCACATTTGACTTGCAGTGTCCTGTGCTGTACCAAAATGCTGTTTTTCACAAACAGAAAGTCTACAGAACTACAATCAGTCAATTCTATCTCGCACACTCAGAAATGTTCTAGGGTGAAATCATAAATGACCAAATTATTTCCTTTTCACTTCAGTTCCAAGCATGAAAACTAAGATCAAAAGCTGCACTCTGTATGCCCAAAAAAACCTATAGATGGCCTCACCCTGAGTACACACAGGTAAAATCTCCACAGTCCTTGACTGATGAATACTGACACTGTTCTCTCCATGCCCACACCTCTGAAGAGCACAAGCCAGGATGAAACTGCAAGACAACCCTTAGCCATGCTTTATAGGAAGAACAGGAATAGGATGGGTCATTCCACAGACAGGGAATGGGGTTAGGGCAATGAGCAATAAGAGGGTGCCCTTCATCCTTACAGTTTTACCGTAGGTGGTACAAAAGCAAAAGACAAAGAGAGGTGCTTGCACAGAAACCTTTCTCTAAACACAACTTTGATACAGCAGCATCCATTCAGGTCTCCTCCCTGTCTTACAGACTGCTCCTCCTGAGTACAAGATAGAGGAGATAAAGACACCAACTGCTGTTTGGAGTGGTGGACTGGACACTTTTGCAGATCCAACAGACATGGCAAGGCTACTTCCCCGGATTACTAATCTCATTTACCACGAGCATTTTCCTACATGGGGACATCTTGATTTCATCTGGGGCCTTGATGCAACTGAGAAAATGTATCTGAAAATCATTGAATTATTAAGAAAATATTTTTGAAACCATGAGCAGAGTGTTGATTGTAAAAACCTCCAAAATTTCTATTTGGCAATAAGAGTGGTATCTGGGGAAGAGGAAAACACACAGGCACACATAATGGATACTTCTATAGGTATTTATTTGTTCTTATTTATTTCTTGCTTTTCTCATAATTTGAGTTTTTCCATGGTATTACTGTGACTGCTGTCTTCCTGAGAAGTCTGAGGCATATAAGAATGAAAGCTGAAAACATGAATACATTTGAGTTCATACTGCAGGGATCACTGAATTTCAAAAGTTTTTATTTCTACAGGACTAATTTTCCTAAACCAAAATCTCTTGTTTTCAGCTAGGTCTTATTTACCCAATTGAGGCATTCTCATTCCCAATTTTTGTCTTCCTTTGGAGACCCAAAAGTGTGATTTGATCATTTCTCTGTTGAAATGAACAATGATGTTTAAATTAAATTATTGATCCTCTTGACAGAGAACCTGTCTTTTTTGTTTTCCCTCCTCAAATTACCCCTTAATGTCAACACAACCAAGAGATCTTCAAGCACAAGAAACTCAGCAGATAATAGATGACTAAAAAATATCAAGGAATCCAACCTCAAAAAAAATCATTGAAGTATTCCTCTGCCCCCCATGCCTACAAATCACGCAAAAGTTTGTTCACACACCCTGAGCCCCTCACAGTTTCAAAGACCACAGATGGCAGCTGTGGAATAAGGAGATGTAGACACATCCAGCAAGGTGCACTCCAGGCAATATTGCTTCCACCCTATGAATTATTCTTCACACGGGCAATGAAGCTGTTGCCAGCACTCTCAGCTGTCAGCATTCACTTTTACACAGCTGTATCTCTGGGCCATTCTTCATTCAAGCAGTTCCTAAAACATGGCAAAGCAGTTGGATGTTTTCCCCTTCCAGCCATCAGCCCTAAGAGATGATGTCTTCATAATCCATGCAGCTGCCTCCCCTCTTCTCACCTAAAAGCTGATCTGGAGTGTCTGTCCCCAGACTGCATAAAAAATGTTCATTATTATAGGCTCCAACAAGGAGATTTATTTCATGGAGTGTTTCTGGCTTCAGTCTCAAGCTCATCTGCTCCAGCCAAGACCCTTAATAGTTGGAGTTGACATCCAATGCAATAGTTACACAGAAAAATATATCTGTCTTTGCAACACAGGAAAAGTACACTAGCTTGTCCACTCACCTACTGTGGCACCCATTAGCAATGCTGTACTGCCCTTCTGACAGCTTACAGGAAAAGGCCTAAATTGTCAACAAAAATAAAGCTCCATTAGACCAAGGAGGCACAACACAGCAGCGTTTGAAAGGAGTTTCCCCTTTATTGCTGCATTATTAAATCACAAAGCACTGGACCACTTTAATACATTGCTGATTACTGCAGATTTTCTTCTGCCTTCACTTATGCAAGAGAAGACTCATGGATATATTATTTTTTTGATGATTGGCATTATCCCCTGCTGCATGCACCACTCTGTACAGCATGCTATCCTGTCTAGTCCCATGGGAATGATACATCTAGTTCCCATTAACAGCATTTCATTTGTTGACTCTTTTTTTTCCTTTAGTACACTGTTTATATTGGAAAGGTAGTCAAGAGACCCGTTTCTCTACTGAGCCAAACATATTTTCTTTATTATTTCTCAATGCATTAAAGTGATCTGGGAATTGAATTTCTTTCTTAATCCAGCAAGGCATTGAATCTCTTTTTGCTGTTTCTTAGATGAAACCTAAGTCCTACCCTTGTAGCAACACAGTGAGAATTAAGGTGTGTGAAAATCCTAGGAGAGACGGAAGGAGGAAGGGGTCAACTGAGAGATCTGTTTTCCCAGCCCCTCCCATTGTAGGAAGATAAATACTAAGAAGAAGGGTACCAGACCTTTTAAAACTGCTGTAGCATATTGTTTAGTTCCCCTATGGAACAAGTAGCACACACTCTAAAGAATATTTTATTTTTGCATTGGCTGCCAACCATCATATGCAATGCTTAGGCTTCCAGATATTTTACAGCTAGCTTTCAAAATCCATAGTCTGCAGAAGTCAAGTAACAAAACTGATGATGCAGATGGAAAGGGCAATATTTTGAACACTATTGTAGTAATTCATGGATTAGTAAAATAAAATTAACTTCACGGCCTTGGGGTACTGATAAATCTCATACAAAATTGTTCAAGTCTGCAGCAAGGAATGGGTGGATGTGGACTGAATCTTTTTCAAGTAGCAGCCCTCATCCTCTGAAGCATATCTGCTCTTGTGAAAGGTGGATTGTCAGATGAGGTAATTTTCTGCATGTTTGAGAGTCCTTGATGGCTAAGAATCTTTTCTTATCATGCTTTCAATGTTGTGGAACTGTAATCTTCTTGCTATATCTAAGGGAGTCTCCCCATCCTGAAAGAAACACATGAAATACATTGCAATATGACAGACATGGGTCACATACAAAGAGATTTCCTAACTTTGCCACCTGTATAAGGTCCCCTGCCACTTCTGCTCTAAAATAAAGGTTTCAGGATATGCTGGGCCTAATAGTGCTCTGGCTAAAGAAAGGAACAGAGACCTCCCCTACAGCAGGGAAAGCCTTTCCACTGCTTCCTGGGAGTAATATCCAAATGTACGGAGATCAGCTAAGATTTGATTTCAAGAGCAACATAGGTAATACTCTGCTCACCTCAGCTCAGCAGTGATACTGAGTTGAGGTGAGCAGTGTATTAACTGTGTTGCAAACATAATCCCAGGTCAATACTGATTTGGGCAACACTTTTGCTGTTCTGCTGACAGAAGCACATTGACTTAGCCTCTCAGAAGAAGGGTGCTCAACAGCACAAAAAACACCTAGGAAGACTTTTATTCTTGCCCTGCAGCCTACATCTTAGGAACAACTATAGAGTAGCTCTGAGCTAAAAAGAAAACAGGAAACAAATTGGCTGCCAGGAAGCTGTGTACTCTTTTCTTTACATTGCTGTGCACCAGCTAGGGCCTGCAATGTATGTACTGTTTGACCACCATGATAAGCAAATGCATTCATCAACTTCACCTTCTTACCTGATTTTTTATAGAGGTGTCTGCATGAGCTTCAAGCAGTAGAGGAATGACTGCCTGGTTTTTCATTTCACAAGCATAGTGAAGAGCTGTGCTGCCAGACTGAAGGGAAATGGAAGCAAATTAATTTTATTTCTATGACTTCTTTAGTAGAGCTTAGGTAAGTAGAACTACCTGTAGGCTATCAGATTCCCCCTAACAGCTGGTTGCAAAACACACATACCATTTCCTGTCACAATACACTACAAGGTAAAACAAATACGTTACCATGAGAAAAACAGGATCAAAAAATTTAATTCCTTCCCTGGGATGCAGCTGCTAAAACAGGTTTGATACATTAGCAGGAAACCAGTAATTTCAGAGGATCACATGAGCTTGACCTCAGAAACTACATCTTAAGCAATATTGTTTGCTTGCACTTCAGTGTTTAAGAATTTCATTGCTGTTAAAATTGGTGTTTCCCCTTTTCTACCTCAGAGAAGAGGAGCTCTTTACCTCACCCAAGTAGGCTAGTGGATACATAACTCTGTATATGGCAGATCAGCACCCTCTGAAGACCAAGAATAGACACAGGGTCTTGCCCCGTAGGCCACAACTCTGTTCCAGTTCAAAATAAATGCTGATAAACTCAGATGCTTATATCATTAGAATCTTTACAGAATTGGGTATTTAATACATAAGTGCCTGAGCCCAGCTTGCCTGGATTCTCTTATGAGGGCATTGTTCAGAAAGGGAGGATTAGTTGATCAGTGAGGAATTATTTCTGTGTACACTATAAGTCTGTTGCCTGAGTGTCAAGCAGAAACACTGAATCCTCCTGGTACATTAGTCAGTTCAGTCCCTGATGCTCCTACTCCAACTAGGCTGCTAGAAGGTTCTGTAGTCTGTTTTTAGTATTGTTTCATTCGTGTGAGCCACATTTGCATTTGTATAAACCCACTTACAGAGTCTGTAGCATTCACATCGACTCCAGCTCTAAGCAACATCTTGACCAGGTGTTCATTCTGTTTTGTCTTTGAGACCTGTTTGGTACAAGGGAAAGAGTAACACAGTGAAACAGTAAATCTGCATATAGGCTTAAGTATATTTGTACTAAATACCATGGTTTTTTTCCAAAAAGAGGTCTCTGGAAATGTCAGACTGATGCAGTAATACAAATCTGTTCCTTCACCAGTTATAGCCACAGCAAAATCCCTGCTCCTTCTGCTGTACACATTCAGTCTTGCTTTAAGAAAGCAGCCCATATTCTGTAGAGGTTCCTGGCCTGAAACACTGCCAGAAAAAATGGCAAGGAAAAATACAGGGTCGTTCTTGCTTCCATCCAGACTCACCATGAGAAGGTATCCGATAAGCATAACTGGCATGAGGATTATGATGAGCACATAGTCAAGGAAGGTGAACCGTTTCCTCACGGCATAATGGAGGCAAGTGCAGTCCTTCTAAACACAAAGCAACTCTGATTAGTACCAGATTCTGTGAACTCACTTTGC
The DNA here is from genome assembly GCF_015832195.1 of Motacilla alba alba. Classification (NCBI taxonomy): domain Eukaryota; kingdom Metazoa; phylum Chordata; class Aves; order Passeriformes; family Motacillidae; genus Motacilla; species Motacilla alba. The sequence goes on from NC_052021.1 coordinate 19,054,171, forward strand.
TTAATACTGACTAGAGCAGACCGTTTTAAATTCCACAAGCTTTCTTTTATACTGTCTAATAGGAAATCTCCTGTGATTTTCAAGCAGACATCGACACATGCATCTTGCTTCCTTCAAGCAGAAGCACATTTAACACATAGACGGACATGGAAATGGGACTACACATGAAAGGAGGATGTGGGATCCAAAGGATTCCATGTGTATGTTGGCAAACTTGGACCTGGCTGCACAAATCCAAAGGAGAGAGTGGGTATCTCATGTGGCTGTTGCTGCCACACAGCAAGGTAAATCTGCAGGAGGAATCACCACAGCCCCCATTCTTACAGGGGGATGGCTACTAAAGCAAGGATATGTGAGGCCTTAGGATATCTCTTTTGGGACATCAGGGAAAAACAGAAAAGCAGTAAAAACCACCAGAGACTCCTACTGAGAATAGAGCTTTAAAAAATCTTTGAATGCTGAATACCAAAGCAACTAAAGGGCAGGTCTGGAAAGTTTTGTGCTACAGTGTTAAACTTGTTACATGTTGTCAAAATGGAGCTGGACACAGGACCCCAAAATAAGCAGAGGAGCCTTTCAGTTCCACCTGTTTCTCCACATATCCTCAGTAGGAAACAAACTTGAGGTTTATCCGTGCTTTCCAGTGTCCCCACTGGCACTCCAAGGATCTGAAAGAACAGTCCCACAAAGGAAGAGTCAGTGGCCACTTACCTTATTTCTGAGGTTGACATCAGCATGTTTCCTAAGAAGATAGTTAACAATCCTGTTGTTTCCTTGTCTACATGCACAAATTAAGGGGGTGTCTCCAAGGAAGCTGTCCTGGACATTCAAATAGCTGCTGTTGCGCTCCAAAAGGAGATGAACTTTGTTGAAATCGTTGTTATAAGCTGCCTGACAGATGGGCTGAAGTGAGAAGACAATATTCATCAGCACGAGTTTTACTAAGACACCCATACTTCCCATTCTGGCTTACTCCTCACACACCCCAAAACACTTGGCAGAGGCTGTAGTTCTTGGTGTCTTCCAGAAGATGGTGGTAGGAGACACTCCTGCAGCTGCTACACAGCTCTCAGCCCCGAAGTCACAGCCTTTGCACAGTGGAATGGATTTTCTGTTCATTTTGGATGCTATTTCTATAATCCAGGAAATAAGTCCTGTTTATTTGCAGTCATTAGGGGAAAAAAAAAAAAAAAAAAAAAAAAAAACCACAAAAAACCACCAAAAAAAACCGCCACACCAAAAAAAAAACCAAACCCAAACAAACAAAAAAAAAAAAAAACCCACCACCAAATCTGGCTTCCATTCTCACAGGAGTTGGTCACTGTGAGAAGCAGCAAGCAGGGACAAGCCCACATGCTCGAGTTTACTTCAGGCTTTACCTTTAGGCTGAGCAGAATGAACCACTCCTGACTCATCTGTTCCCAGAAGAGAACCACACTTCAGGTGAAAGCTGAAAAACCAAGCCCCCACCAATGTTTCTTTTCTAGACCTTGAAATACCTAAAAAAATACATGCCAGTGCCGGTGTGCCCACAGGTAAGATCCTGCTTGGCTTTTGAGAATTGTTTGCTGGTCAGCATTTCGCTCAGTATTTCTACACATCCTTGACCTAAACTGCAATTCCTTCCCTCTCCAGCAGCAAGAATTCAGACTAAGGAGAAGCTGAGAAGGGCAGGAGTACTGCAGATTTCTAACAGCCTAATACAGGCAGAAACTAACATTTAGAGGTGGGACAGACTGGTAGCATTTGAACTCTCCAGTCAAAAACAGAATAAGTCTTCTTTGCTTTAGTACTGAGGATTTTACCCAACATTTTCCAAAATAGAAATTTTCTTTAAATATTAGCTGTAGTTTTTCCTCTTCACTCTCCTTTTCACATCCTAAATACTTTATATGAAGAAGATCTAGTCCTGATCTCTGAGCTCTTTCCTCACTTCTCCAGATTCTTTCCTTCCCTCTGTCCTCCCCTCTACCCCTACACCTTCCTGCCTTAAAAATATTCATCTTATTTACGCTTTTTCAGCCAAACTTTGATCTACAACACAGGTTTATCTCCAGCATAATTACTGCTTCATTTTCTGGACAGCTGCATAAGAGAAGTGATTTGTTTCCAAAGAAAGCATTTACATACTTACCAGACCTTGCACCACTTCTTGTTTTGTTTTTATTATATGCGTCAAAAATCTACAAAGAACATTTGCCAGATTTTAAACGTGCTCATCTGTCTGTATTTGAATAGGAGTGTACGTATACAATTTGGGATTTTGCATTTCACCAGAACCAGAACTGTTTTAATGATTTTGAGGAGAAAAGCCCCTTTCAAACCCCTTTTGGTGTGATTTGCACACAGGTGCCATCTAAAAGATCAGTTTTTCTCTAGAACCTTGCTCTCTGTCATGTTGGTGTCTAGTACAGTATCTTCATGTCCAGGAGAGAGAAGATCCTGTGGTGTGTGTCTGCACCTCTGATTTCCCTGCTACTCTTTGTCTTAGATATTGCTTTGCTTATTTAAAGATGCAGGAGATTTGCTCTTTGGCTGAACATCTGTTCAAATCCCAGTCATTTACCATAGAAATTTGCTCCTTTCTAAGCTGGTTTTGCTCATTCAGCAGCTCAAGGATATGCTTTTTTTGCTTTTCTTTCTGTACTGCCTCCAAGACTTTTACTTGCTAGGTGGTTAAACCCAAAGCATTTCTGACTGATGCTCTCACTGATCCGTGGGATCTTTCTCCAAACCTTACACTACTGCTGAACTCCATTCCAGAGCCATGAACAGTGATGGCACACAGACCACTCCCTAAGAGACCACATTATCTGGGGCTGAAGTCATGCACAGAGCCCAGCACACACAAGTCACAGGTGCTCTTTCACCTACTGAAACCAGCTGTTCTCAGAAAACATCCAGGGCACAGAGAATGTAAGGAAGCAGTTCTCATCCATTCCAGCAACTAATACCTGGGAAACTGATGTATTAAAGTATGATGTAAAGTAAAGATGCATTTTGAATCACTATTATTCCTCTGGAGTGGGGGTGCTTTGTAGAAATTATACTGTCTGCATGAACATGTTCCATTCACATTAAAAAAAAATCAACAAAGAAACACAAAATTTTTTCCAATTTGTATGGGATTTTTTGAGGCCCACTCTGCTGGTTTGTATTCTTGAAAATACCTTTTAGTCAAAGAAAGGTGAAAAGTCTCACCTTTTAAAAGACCAAACTTGTAATATATCTCTCAAATTGGCTTTTCCATGGCTGGAAAAGCAAACATAGTAGCAGAATATTTAAGTAAAGGAACAAAGCAGTGCCAGCAACTATAAATTCATTATATTGACATCAATAACAATAAGGATTCACAAAAAAATGTGTTAGGGAAATGTAAAGATAAGAAAATTTACAAATAGGTGGCAATCAGCCACTTGTCCCAGAAAGGCAAATGCAATATTAGATAGTGTCTATCACAGAAACAGATGTTATAGAAGACACTTTACTGGGATAGTGTGTAGAGTTCTTGTCATTTGGGTCGTAAAATGAGATCAGACCATGGCAGGAGCATGAAACACCTCTATAACTGAGGAGTTTGAAGAGCCTGAAGAAGGGTTGATTTGGTCAGCTAAGCTAGGGAGAAACAGTACTGTCCCTGGTGCCCCAAAATAAATTAAAGGGTCAGTGTTAAAGAAGACCAATTAATTTCAAGGAACATGGTAAAAAGGTGATTCATCTGACCAAGAAATTTAGCATGAAAATTAGAAAGAAATTTGTATTCATAAGCAGAGTAAAGTAACAAAACACACTTCCAGTAGCAACAGATTGGACACAAAACCTGCCTGGCCCCAGGCTGGGGTTTGAGCATGAGCCAGGATTTCTGTGGTTGTGAAGCCTCAGCCACAAAACTCTTTTCCACCTCTCACTTTTTTTCTGTTGTCACTCTGGCAACCCTATCTAAAGGAGGACTAACTGTGCTTAAGACAAACTATTTCCCAAAGTTTGCTCATAAGACAATAATAGAATTCCTTACAAACAGATAGACACTGTCTAGAGTGTTAGAAGATTGCCTCAGTAGTGATACAGCCAGTTTCATATTTGTGTTTTGGTTATTCTTGTTGCTATGTTATTGTTATCCACTCATCATACACAAGAGAGAAATAAACCTATGGGATAGTTCTCAGAATACCTGAGCTTCACATGCGAGGGGCAAGCCATACCCAAGGAATCCAAAGTTCATGTCTTGTGCTCATGCTCAGCTGTGGCAAGGAGCAGGATGATGACAGCAGAGGTCTGATGGCAGTGAAGGACAGCCAGGAGAGTCCCTGCAGCTTCCCTTGCTCCCAGAGATGCACTGGCTATGGAGCAGATGTGTCTGTGGAGTCTCCTTTAGGGGTGTGTGAGAAGAGAAGTGCTCCCACAACAACGAATTCTGAAGAAAGCACCACTGGGAACTGAGTTCTCAACTTCTGGGGAACGTCTGCAGCCCAAGACACAGAGTGGCTTCTCTTGTCCTGACTGCCCCAGGGAACTCACAGCACACCTGGCCACCCCATACAGCAGCAGGGCAGACCCAGCACCGGCACAGCAAACACTGCACCCCATACAGACACGGGCTCAGCTCTGAAGGGAGGGGGAGTGGGATCCACAATTCCAGCTTAGGCAAAGAGGAAGAGAGGGCCTCTCGGAAGGATCTGGCAGCAAAGCCCTTCAGCTCTGCTCTCATTCACACTTCTGCAGCACCACCCAGCATTCAGACAAGCTGCACGGGATGAACCTGACACTGTGACTCTGCACAAAACGCACAATGAAGGCAGGGAAAAAACAGAATCACAACCCCAAACACTCCTTTAACCCTCTCCAGAGGTGCCTTTTCCCAGCCACAGCATCAGGGCTAATCATAAACTAGAGCACAGTCTGCCCAGCTGAAAGAAAAAGCAGTGGGGACACACTGAAGAATGGAAAGTAGAGTCTGAAGATTAGATATGCCAATAATTGAGTGTTTAAAATCTCTCTTTCTACAATACTTCTTCTTCTGCTAGCCCTTCAGACCAGAATTTAGTTATTCAGTATATAAGGCTTCAGGGAAGGTGAGAAACACTCACAGGACATGCAAGGGTTTTCATGGCTGAGAGGACTCAGTACAAGATTGCCAAATAAATGGTGCAAGAAAAGCAATAACACTTTCATTATCAGAAAGGGCAGTTATAGAACCGATTTTTAAATTTTTTTTTAAATCAGTTGTGGAACACGATTGATGCTAGGTCCTAGTAGTTTACCCAGAACCAGATGAACCACCATATCTTGAACCTGTCTGGTGTTTTCAGAGTTTCTTGCATCACCCTCTGCACAGCTTTGATGAGTTAGTGATAAACCTCCAGCTGCTTAGCAAGTTCTACCACACAAGTAAAGGTTAAAGGCACAGTATGAAGGACAAAGCATTCAACCAATAGAGAGGAGGTGAAGGTAAAGCCTGTCTTGCAACTTGGAGAGCAATTTCAGTTTACAATTGCTTCCTCCTTCAGAACTCCAGGGGATTGCCTAAATTACATCAACTCTTCGCAATTGTTTAGAAAAAAGAAAAACATTTTGCAATGTCAAAATATTCTGAACCAATCCACAGCCTCTTCCTTTGCACTAAAATTATACAAAAATCATGCTATGAACTTAAGATGAAAGTCTAAATTATGTTTAGGATGCCAAGGAATACACTAATATCCAAGTTCTGCTTCTCAGAAAAGGCAACTTACAATTCTTTATTTTCAGTTCCCTAGCTTTCTATCCTGTATAAATGAACGATACTTTATGTGGAAAACTGTATCTCAAATAGTTTAAAGAGAGAAAATGCATTTATATGAAAATATTAACTAATAAGCATGAAAAACATGGACAGCATTTAAACATTATTTAAAAACCTGTGTAATTAAGCTAGACAATATTCATTTCAAATGCGATACTATCCCAGAGTAGCAGATCTGGAGAGAGGCAAGAAATCCTTTCAGAATTAGCTACAGTCTTTTCAGCTGATCACCCTATGAATGCACAGATTCAAGTTCCTTGTAATACTGAAAGAGGAGAAGATTGATTTCCTGATTTCATGGAATAGCTTTTTGAAAATAAAAGGGTGGCTTTCAGCATAGAAATGTAACCTTTAAAAGCAGCAGCTATGTAATGCTACCTCCAGAAAAACAAACACAGTGCAACACACTCTTTTCACAGTCACAAAGGACCAAAATCCTCATTTGTCCCCACACGTACAAATGGGAAATTTAAAAGAGAATACGTTTAGGTAGAATTTATGCTAAAGTACAGGAAAATGTTAAATGAACTGTGATTTGGGGAAAAACCCATAAAGATAAGGTAAAAAATAATTACATTCCTAAAACAATCTGGGGAGAGTTTTCTTAGGCATTATTATCTGTATTCAGTGCAAGCCAAAGAGTTTTCTGCTTTTTGCAAAGCTGTTTGTTGCTTGCACCATGTACAGAATTGTTCTGATCTCAACACAAAACAACAGAAAATGTTGAACACATACTTTGTGAAGCTACGACAATTATGCCAGTTATTGCATTTTCTTTGCTTCTATAAACGATACCACTGACAGCTTGTAATAGACAAAGGAAAACATTTCCAAAGGGAAAAAACTTCCAGATCGCTATAAGCCCGTGTATGGGAGGCTGAGAAGGGAACAAAGCAAGCCCAGTGTGAATATCCATACCTTCAACAGCGTCAGTAACTGCAGAAAATGGTCACGTACCTCTGAATAGAGTATCCCCATGCTATTCTTCACTCTGGAGTTCCTTCTTGTTCAACAGCCCAACAAGTCACCCTCACTTGAAATGTGCTCAAGCTTGTTCGAATCTGGTTAATAGTTAACGTAAAAGTATCACTTTCTCTTAAGCTATGTTTCCTCTCAGTGTTTTCTATTTAGTAGCATAAAACAATTGTCTTCAGAAACCCAACCCAGGGAGGTAAACGTGAGAACAGCAGCTTACGGGAGACTGATGGAACAAGTTACAACACAGAAGCATTTTCCTTTGTCATTTCTGCAGTAACATCCTCCAGTTACCTAAAAAGGAAAGTAGTAAAACAGGTTGAAGAAAGAAGGGAGAGAGAAGGGAAGGAAGTTTCACAAGTAAAGAAATGGAGGAGTGAAAAGAATAAAAGGCATGAAGTCTAAAACTTAAAATAATGAAGAATTGTACTTAGTTTGCCACCCAAGCTACTGTTGACTAAAACACATTCCACGCCTTCTGCAAGAGCACCTCAAATGCCTGTCAAGAAAAGGGAAGCAACTAAATCCCACGCCTTTAATGAAAACTCCCAGTATAATTAGTCTCTCACTCTTTAATTAAACAGGCTGGCTGCTTTCATCATTTTTGCTCAGTCTTCTCTTTCTAGCCCAGCCCAACCAATGAATATGATTCATGCCTAACCTGATAATTTTATATGCTAATTGGGAAGAGAATTATTGCTGATGGCCCTGAGGATAAGATGCTGGTGGCATTTCTGTACTACACTCAGTCTTTCCAAGCAAGGCATGTGTATTTCAAATTTCTGCATTCACCTCAAAAATATCTTTTCCTTTTATAGTTTAAATCACATTTCATGCATTTCAAGCAAATTTTAAAAAAAGTTTTAAAACATATTCATGTAAGCATGCATCTTAAATCCAAGCCCTCTGCCTTACATTTGAGAACATTTATTTCCAAATCATTTTTGTATTTATTCTCAGCAAGTTGGAGGACCATATAAAATTTCTTATTCTATCTCCAGACTTGTCTAATTGATGTAGTACAACATCACTGGCTGTAGTGGTTTTTTTGCTGGCACCAGCTCTAGCCCTTTCAGTGGCTGTTTATCAGAAGAAAGTTAGGCTGGCAGGGAACAGACACAGACATAACACCTACCTGTGACAGACTCACTGGGATCCATCCTCTCAACACACTGGTCTTCAAGCATGTGGTGAATATGACGTTGGACTAAGGACATGGAAGAGCAAGTAACACCCCAAAGGTGAAAAGGTCTTCCTCACCAGCGTTTCATCAAGATCTTCTTCACATCAAGATCCTAAGATAGTCACATCCTCCTGCATCTACTGATCAGCTTGTTGGAATTTATAAACTGCAACCTGTTGAAAGAAATATTGAATCACTAAGATGCTACATGAAACAATTTAATAGCTTAGTTAATCTCCTCCTAACAAAAATATATAAATGTATGGTAATCTGAAAAAGTATTTTAAAAATCCCCAACAAACAAACCAACAAAAAAAAAAAAAAAAAAAAAAAAGGAAAAAAAAAAAGAAAAAAAAAAAGAAAAAAAAAAAGAAAAAAGCTCATCCTCTCCAAAGCAGAGCAAAAGCTTCAGGCAACACTTTTCCCAAGACAGTGTAAATTACCATTTCATCCAGCATCACATCCCTGGTCCTCTTAAAAAGCACTGAAGTGACTACTTTGGTCAGAGCTTCAACTGAATAGTCAAGCAGCCCAACCATGATGAGATATGAAATTCATGCAAATGTAAATAGTCACAGGTTCACTTCTGACTAACCTATTGCTTCAGTGCTCTTTGCCATACTTGTAAATGAAGATTAGAGTCCTGAAAACCTTTTTTTTTTTTTTTTTTTAGGGTGTCAAGACAGTGCATGGGCAAACTATCCCCTACCCAGTCTGTGTAGGAAACATGATTCTTACTTCCTGACAGAATTCAACAACACTTCAAAAGTCTCATGTGAGCCAGAAGGGAATAAAATATTTTTCAGAAGGGCCTTCACCAGGGCAATAATAAGGTAAACTATTTTTTTAAAACTAGATATCAATAGCTTAAGAACAGTGTATTCAATAAAAGTCACAGAAGATCATTTTTCTTTTTCAATTCCAAGCACTAGAATTTGTATTGCCACAAATCACATGAGCTAAGTTACTCTCAGGAAAGCAACCTGTGGCTTGTTGGAGTCATGTGTGCAGAACTGTCCTCCCAAATGCACATTCCCAAGAAATGCAGTCCTGGAATGGCCAGTGTCTGCACAAGAGGGACGCTGATACCTTACACTTTCCTTCAGAAGATTGTTAACCACTTGTACAACATCCTTGCAAGGTCCCTTGCACCTCTGCTGCAGGACAGGATTGACTCAACAGTTCCAACACACACAAAGAAACCCCTCCATGGCATGGACCAGAGCCTGAATTTTATAACACTAAACTGAGCTCATGCTATGTCCAGCTCCAGGCCTGACCACCTGGACTTCAGTTTTGACACAGCATTCTGAAACAGAATACTTACTATCTCAGCTTCCCTGGTTCTCTATGCAAGGGCAGCCTATCCTGGGAAGTTTCTGTTTCTAGGCTTTGTGGGCTTTATTCTCTCTTTAAATTATTACTTTGATTCTCTTTTCCCTTTGGGCTAACGTATATTTTGCTCTTCATTTGGTTCCCACCAACAATATCAGAAAATACATTATACATACCATATGCCACCACAAGGTGATATAGGTAAAATGTTTCAGATCATTCCCAGCTGGAAATTCTATAAAACAAAAAATGTAGGATGGTGTTATCTGGGAATAGAGCAGAGAAAAGTCTTCAATATTTCTCACGAAGTGGGGGTATCAGACCTGCTGAACTGTGATGCTTTTCATTGAGAAATCACCTTTTTGGCTTTTCCACAGACTGTGCCCTACTTCATACAGCAGATTTGTTTCTGTGGTGACTCTGAGGTTTTGTTTACTAACAAGTAGTTACTTCATTCATTTTCCCAGGCAAGGCAGCATATCATTAGCACCCACGTTTCAAAGAATTTGCAGCATCAAGAAGCCAGGCCAGTTTCAGTGAGGATCAAGCCCCCCAGGCTGACTTCAACTAATTCAATGGTTAGGTAGGGGTCTCTAATATATGGTGTTCACAGAGTTTATGGAGGTGGCTTGGAAATAATAAGAATTAGTGTTAGCACCCTCTCTTGACTCAAAGTTTAAACAATGTTTTCAAACTTAATTCAGTTCCTGAGAATCCCTACAGAAGCAGGGTAATTCAGAGCCAACTCTTTTTTGTATGTTGTGGGGTTCACACCTTTCAAATCGCTTCTGGTTTTATTCTAAGATTATCTAACACAGACGGATTGTCCCAAGCAATCAGCAATTCAGAAAACAAGCAACTGGTGTGGAACCAGTGACCAAAACAGCTTTTGTATTACCCACAGCAACAGAGATCACATTCACAGCTAGAAAGTTTTGAGAAAAGATGGATTCTTCCTCCTTTTTATCCCAAAATACAGTAGCTACAGCACTTAATAAGACAGGTAGCAGTACAGATAAAGATCTGCCACAGCCTCAGGGAACAAGAATAACCAAGTTCCTCACAAGTATTCTAATGACAGGTTAGATGCCTCTTTACCTCACCAGATCCATGGCGCAATTTGGTCTTTCAGAATTCATGCAACGGTGCTATTTAACATAGAATAACTCCACTCTTTAAATACTGCCAAACAAGCAGCACTTAAACATGCTCTCCTATGCATGCAGATCTCACACAGAACTCTACTGCTGCTCCTTTTATTGGCACAAGCTTCTGGCAGTGAATCAGCAGGAGACTGACCAGAAACTGCAGCAGGAGGTGCAAGCACAGGAGTCAAACCAGAGGTGAGTTTGCTCATATGCATCCATGCTCTCTTTCTCCCTTGCCTGTCTCCATGCAGATGTGCTGTCCTGGTTCTCAGAGCAGCCAGCCATCCTTCCTGACTGCTGTGCATCAAAGGGCAGGTGTGTCAGAGGTGGAGAGGAAAAGGCCTTTGGCCCATGCAAATGGGAAAAAGGAGTAATTGATGGTTTCATTTTCTTCTCCTTGTTTTTTTTTTTTTTTCCCCTAGGGATGTCACTGTGGATGCATGGAAATCTCAGCATTGAAAGCATGTACATAAATTAAATAAATATTGTTCTTATAGCTGCAAAAGCATTTGAGTTTTCCCTGCAAGTTAACCCAGAGATTCTGACACCTGCTAGCCTGGTGTCTTTCTGTCCCAGTTATAGTGTGTGTGAAATCCATATGACTCTCTCGAGAGCACACTGATGAATTTCTAGAAGGTTTAAGGTTTGTTTTCATTAATATCAAAAACCTCCAGAAATGGCATTTTTAATGTATCTTTCAAGCATCTTCCTTTACCTTTTTTTTCCTTTTTAAAATAATTCAGTTATTTCCAGTTTGCCATGGTAAATGTCACTCTTTGGCATTGTTTCATTGCATAAAAAGACTAGATTATTGTTGAAAGCCCCTATGACTTGGCCATTGAAATTAATGAGACAGCTGTGTGCCAAGCCTTGGAGTTGACTGTGTCCATTATGTCTGATTTACAAAGCTTTCATATTCAGTACAGTACATAGAAAATTGCACGCCATGAAAAAGGTAATAATTTAGCTACCACATAGATTCATCTTTAGTACAAACTGTGACTTATGCTGAACTTTTCTGTTTTTTCCCAAGCAATGCTCCACATGCAGAAAGAGAGGAATGTGGTTTTTACTTTTGTTTGAACTAAATGAAATAGCAGAAAGCAGTGGAATATTTACTCTGAAACTGTGCTTCCAGAGCACACAGGTAGGAGAATTTCTGTTGTATTGACAGAAGAACTGGAGTCTTCTCTACAAAGTGGATAGACCACAATGAGTTTGGATTTCAATATTAAAAGTATAATATTACACTGTATATATATTCTAATAATATATAATTATATATACTTTTTATATTATATCTACCCATTTATATAGAATATTCCAATTGTGGCTTAATCCAAATGTTGTAGTCATTCAAGGGATATGATAGATTTAATAAAAAATTAAGATAATTGACAACCCACTAACTCCCTCTGTCCTGAAGAAATTCAGAGGAAACAAATAAAAAAAAATTTACCTGTCCTTTCTACACTCTCCAAACCTTAATGGTCTTCCCCTTGGTGATTCAGATAAAACACTCTGGGTTTATGACCTGTCCCATCCATGCTAATTACAAAGGTGGCTACAACCAAAAAACAGGGCATTAACTACACAGAGAGCACAACGATTTCTGCTCAGACAAGCTTTAATGTGATCACCAGATAATGCCTAAAATCCAGGAAGATTCAGCCTTTTCTCCAAGAAAGACAGATTTACAATAGAAAAGACCATATTCAGAGAGAAAGGAAGGTACTCATCACAAACTAGTATTGATGTCATATAAACACATGCCCTCAAGTTGGTTCCTTCCCATCCTGGAGCCTTTGACTCATTTGTAGTCCATATTAAACAGGAAAAGCTGAAGACAATCCTTCCTTTACACAGGTACTTATTCTGGCAGCCCTTGGGGAACAGACCTTGGGCAACCTTCAGGAGACTCTCCTCTTGGGTCCTCCTGTGGAATTCCACACCACTCTCTTCCTAATGAACAAAGAGCACGTGCTCTTCCACACAGCCCCAAGATGTGGTGCTTCCTCGTGCTGCTCTGCTCCCAAGGAATTGCCTTTTCAGCAGGATTCACAGCAGCCTCCAAAGCAGGTGTTGACACAAGCCGCTGCAGGAGTCACAACCCAGAATGTTTCATGAATGTTGTAAGTTGGGTCGCCTTCTTTCCTTTTTTTCTAAAGCATCTCTCCCACTACCACTGACTAACAGTGCCTATCAGGAGGCTAAAGTAAGTTCCCTTCAAAGGGGTCCCTCCAGCACCACAGATCTGAAGGAGATGTTGATGCTCCTATCCAAACAGTCTGAGCTAGAGAGAAGTATTCCTTTGCAGTGGAAATAAAGGCTGGCTTCTAGTCTCAAGGCCTGCCCTTCTGTAACAACCTCTTTGCCTAGTACAGTGGTAAGGGTGCTTGTACCCCTTCTTCAAATAACAGATTCTCAAAACAAAAACCCCTTACTCTGAATCACCAAAGATTTCCTCACTGTGGCAGCAGTGTAGTAGGTGGTGCTGTGAGTCTGAAATAGGAGATCCACCCTCTGTGGCTTGCTTAACCACATTTCGGCAAGAAAGGATTCCCCGTGGATTAGATAGAGACACTGCTGCATGTTTACTGTCTGGAAAGGTACAACCTTGTTGTGGAGACAGTGGGAGCTCCAGACAGTGTTCATTAGAGAAGCCCTTCTGTTGAGTTGTGAGGTGCTGAAGGGACCCCCTTGATTTCTAAACTCCTCCTCAAAGAGATGTAGCTGAATCCACTCTTAGCCTCTGACTCTCACTGCTGAAGGCTAAGGAATTATAAAGGTAAGATTCAACCATTCTACAACTTTGTTCTGCAGGACTAATCATGGCAAGCCAGATCTATTTCTATTTAAAAAGAATTATTTATTATAATTAATGATTAGAAAAAAATAACCTAATCAGAAATTTTTGCTATACAGAAGAGTAGCTAAAACTACTGGTATAAGATAATATAGGACAGGGCATTATATCAAAGCAATTGTATAAAAGCAATTGTATGAAAGCTAGCAAAAAGAAACAATTATTAAAGAAGAGATTGATGTAACTCACCCTCACCCATACCAACAACTGTGGGAAAAATCTCTTCTGCTCAGCCTCTAGGAGTAACTTTGAGGGGTGTCCCAACCCAAAGGAGAAATCTTCCTACACACTCCAAGAAGGGATATGTTAGGAGAACTTAACCGTATGAAAGTGGATGGACTTTGAAAGTATAAAGTGATTGATTACCAACCTTATGGGTCCAGGTTGGCTTAGCAGTTTATCTTTGCCAGATCTTTGTTTCATTATCAGGATGCTAATTTGGGGTTGATGTGTCAGACCTGTTTTAACATAATTCAACACCAACGGGAATACATGATGCTCCTTCTCAGCCTACCACTGATAGCTTGCAAAATAGGACATTATTTGAGTGGTTTGACCACATTCCAAGGCAGAATATCATACTACAGACCTGTGTCAGCCTTGCAAAACAGGATAAACTCCCAAAAGGTTAGTCACTCACTTTGCTCCATAATAGGGAATCAAATTCCAGACAACTAACATCTAAACAGGTCTGATGAAGACTTTACTGCATCCTGCTACTCTTATAAAACTGTGTAGTGCTTGAGTGCCACAGCTACAGCAATTACTACAATTTGAGTGATATTAAGCATTAAGGAGAATACACAAACCACTTCACAGAAACCCATCCCAACTCTTCTTGCTGCTGTTTGCATCCTCCAGCCTCCGTGACTACACCATGGCAGCTATAGGATCATCCACAAAAAAGAGAGACCTGGGTTTGTTTTCCTGCAGGAATCCCTGTCCCTCCCTACCAGTACAACACAGAGCAGTAGAGAAAGGCTAGCAACACACTATCACATTTATCTCCCTGGCATGTTCTTGGCTAGCTTCACATTCTTGGGCAGAAGCAGCCTCCAAACAGCTCTTCCACCAATATCTACACTGTAAATGCATGATAACAAACTCTCCTTTGGCTTTCCAAAGAGCGAAATTATCAGATATCACGGATTCCCCAGCGAGGAATATGAAGTTCCAACGGAGGACGGATACATTCTTGGTGTTTTCAGAATTCCTTCTGGAAGGAACAGCAAAAATACAGGTATGACAAATAGGATATAAGGGCAGTCTGAGAGCCAACTCTTACATGGATTCCCCATCCTTCCCTTTTGCAAATACAAAGTTCCATACCTTTCCATCTCAGCGAGGGTACCCAGTCATTCAGCCTAGAATGTAGCCTGAATTCTGTATAATCCTGCAAAACTAAATTCTGCAACCCAGATTTAGGTACACATTACCTATTACTATTACAGCTTAAGAAAATCTCTTCTGTTTTAGGGAAGAAGCCTGCAGTCCTGCTACATCATGGTATTTTATCAGATTCTATTCACTGGATTGCCAACCTTCCCAACAACAGCTTGGGCTTCATCCTTGCAGATGCTGGCTATGATGTTTGGTTGGGAAACAGCCGAGGAGACACCTGGTCTTTAAAACATAAGACCCTTAAGCCCTGCCAGAAAGAATTCTGGCAGTTCAGGTATTCTTTGGTGAAAGAATTTCTGAAGAAAGCAATTATCAGGGAACTAGCAAGATTAGGCAGGTGCTACTAGAATGCAGAACCTTTCCCCTTCTGGCTATATGAAAAAAAAAAACCTTCTAAATTATATGAAAACATGACATGTTTTCACATAATCTGGCTTCATGTGGGACATGCAGCATTTAAGGAGACTAGAGAAACTGTTTTCCACAGATGCAGCCACTCCTGGGCATATCAGGGAGGTTATAAGAAGGAATTGGCCGCATGAGCTGGACAGGCTCTTCTGGAATCAGCACACACAGAAGCAAAGCTGGAACTACACAGGTCACCTTTGTTGGTTTCTGTGGGAAAAGGCTTCCAAAACTGGGAGGCATCTGTAACCTTGAAGTCTCCCACCAGACACCACGTCCCAAGTGCAGAAAGGACAGGAGAGTGCTCAGCTCAGTCTAGAAATCTGATCTACTACAACTGATGTTATCTGATAGAAAAATATTTCTTGTAACCCATGCAGGTGAAAGCACCGATTAAATTCAGCTCCCCAAGGGCTGCAGCTGTCAGGTGACACTGGCACCTCATCCACACAGAGCCCAAGGCACCAGGCAGCCAGGCTGCACAGCTGCACCCCTCTGCCCACTTCCCCAGCTCAAGCAAGGATGCAGACACAGTGTGCAGCCTCCTCCTTCAATGGCTCCTGCTTGGTGCAATGAACAAAACTGACAGTCAGTAACTCACACTGGGACAGTCAAATTGTCTGCCAGCTTTTTGTGTTTCTCTCCACAGCTTCGATGAGATAGGTAAATATGATATTCCAGCAGAGGTGAACTTCATCATGAATAAAACTGGACAGAAGGATGTTTACTATATTAGCCACTCTGAAGGGTCAGCTGCAGGTAATGTTAGAACTGTCTGGGTACCAAAGTCAATGTTCATGTTTATGATTTATAGATAAGGTCTGTGAGCAGACTCTGGGGTTTATGTCACAGTGTAACATTGTCCTTTTACAAAAACAAACTCAGAAACAGAGGAGAGAATGGGGGGGAAGTGGCATTATTAGAAAATTACTTTCCTTTCTTCCCATATGTGCATTCTAAGAGTCTTTTTACAAAATTAATAGTTCAGACAAAATCACCACCTTCTGTCTTCAGATAATTATGTCAGCCAGTCAAATCCATCAGTGGAGAAATTTAAACACATTCAGAAAACAGGATGGGACAAACCTTTTTTAGCTTTAATGCCTTCCTTATACTCTTCCTTTATGTGTGAATTCACTTTCATGCAAGTATGTGCTTAATTACAAGGAAAAAATTTAATAATCTTCAGATAATTCTTGTGTTGCTGAATGGCAGCATACACATGTACAGTCTTTTAGAGACTGCAAGATGAGAAACTTTTTATTTTGAACTCAGGGAACTTTAGAGAGAATTTGAATTTCAAATATCTAATTAATATACCTTTTCAACCAAAACTGGCCTTAACACAAAATTATCAGTTTTCACAAAAGCAGTATCAGGACATGCTCTAATGAGCTTGTATCCTTAGAATGAACTTTATCTTCCAAATAAAAGTTTTAAGCAAGAATCAAACATTCTCTTTGGGTCTGCAGCACAGAAATAGAAAACAGCCCATGGGATGCTAACTTAGCCTCACTCCTTTGCTGCCCACTGCTTTTTCATTTATTTGGTCTGTGGAGATCTCTTCATCAACTTGACTTCTTTTTCTGAGCTTGCAGGCTTCATAGCACTTAATACTTATCCTGACATGCCTCAGAAGATTAAAGCATTCTTTGCTTTGGCACCAGTGACCACCATCACACATGCTACCAGTCCTCTGGTAGCCATCACCTGGCTTCCCCAGCCACTGATCAGGGTAAGGAATTTCTCCTTCTAAAGAGAAAGACATAATTGTCTGCTTTGTCTTTACTGCACTCACTCAACCTGAACTTCTAAGGGGTGATCAGTTAGAATTGAATTCAGTGTATCAGACTTCAGCTCTTTCCAAAGTGCTAAACTGCAAGGTTTCACATGGTATGGCTTTTGCAATTTCTTTAATGTAGCAGGCATACTTTCACCATTATTTATTTAAGTCAAATATTTCTGAAAAAAACTTTCAAATACCAGAACTAAACAAATCTAATATAGTCTACTAAATCTAGCCTTAAGCACTAATAAAAACCACAAGTAAGACATTTCACATCTTAATTTTATCAGACATGCAGATCATTTATGCTTGTAAAGTATTTACTTGTTAAGTGATAAATGAAACTTAAACACCAGACGGTGTCAACTTAATAGAATTTGCTGGGAATGTGGAAATCATGCATGCTATGTCAAACCACAGAAGCACATCTTCTTTCTGTCCAAGCTGCACCCATGATGTTGACTATAGAGCATTCAGCTCTACACCCTTCTCATTTGTCTGATCCCTCTTCACTTAGGAGTGGTACTCACAGTACAGTTTGTACCTGCCAGGAAAAGGTATTAGGGCAAAAAGGGACTTCCTATATTCTGCAGCGATCAGTGCAGCCAACTTCCTTTCTCACTGAGATCAGTACACTAAGAACAGATGGGTAGTGACCTCCAGCACTCGTCTCAAGGAGAAGGAGGAACAAGTAGTCTGTCCTTGGGAAGAACACTCTGTAGAGGATAGTGGGATGGCAAGCAGTTTCGGCAATCTTGCCTCTCGTAAAGAGGCAAGGCTATTAAAGAAGAGAGAGTGACTTAAAGAGGAGGGAGTTTTCTGCATGAAATAATCTTGCAACAGCTAAGAAAAGTTTTGCACTTTTCCTCCCCTCAGTTACTACTTGGCTGCAAAGGAGTTCTTCAATCCAATGAGCTGATGAAAGGACCTGCAATACAGTTCTGTGCATGTCTGGGGAAAGTTTGTGGCAGTATCTTCTGCTACCTAGTTGGGGGCATGATACAAAATATGAATACGGTAAGCACCTCCAAGAAAAGCTTCATACAAGTAAATCTGAAGAAGCTTTGAAGGGCAACTGGACAAAGATCTTTTTCCCTTTTGCACAATTCATATATTTTTCTTCCTAAACAACAACACATCTGACTCCTCTGAACATAAGAGATGGTTTCTTTTTACTTGCTACACATTGAAACATTTCCAGCCAAAACTCAAAGCTGTTTCTTCACACTTCTCCCAGCAGAAAGGTTGCATTCCTTTACTCTGGCTGCTACCTCTTGTTCTTACAGACCTTCCACATGTCTGTTCTCCAATCAGAAGAGACTCTTCATCTCTCAGACTGTTTAACAAGGGTACCCATAAAAAGCTCTCACACACACAGCTTCATTATGCCCAAGAGAATGGTAGAGAATCTCTCTCTACTGATTATGCACAGCATTACTTAAAAGTATTATACAAATCATGCAAACTGGGAAAACAAAGGCCATACACACTTCTCAAATGATGTTTTCACTATGTTGAGAATGTTGAAAAGATTATCCCAAAGATATAAAATCCTATGTAATCATTCTTACTGTGAACTAGTGTATTTGTGAATTTTTCCTCAACTTCCATTTTTATATCTGAAGAATATCCTACAAAAATGGGGTACGCAGCAGTATGTTGCTCAGGGTCTTCACAGTTTTATTCTGTCACAGCACTGGATCTCTGCCTTCATAACACTTCTGCTTTGTCTCCAGAGTCGAACAGATTCATACACAGGACACTACCCAGCTGGAACATCGGTACAGAACGTTATTCACTGGCAGCAGGTATAACTGTGCTGACATATAAACACCCTTAGTATGGCTTTTTATGCAACTGGCAGCCAACAGGGAAGTCCAGAGGTGACAGATCTGGAAATCTGCCCATCACAGCTTCTCTCACCTGTCACAGAGGGATCTCTGCTCCCCATGGCTCACCAGATCATTCTCCAACCAGGCTCTGAGATTTCTCCAGGGCACATCACACCTCTCTCAGCTCTAATGGCTTCCAGCTTTCATCCTTATTTATGGAGATGTGCAGAAAGCTGCAGAAGTGAACACAAGCACAGTCTAGGCATAAGTGGGATAAGTGAGATCTTTACAGTCAGGGATGAACCAGACAAAGAAGAGATCTAGGTTAAAGCTTGTGTCCCAGAGGGTTTTTTCTTTTGCAGCCTTGATTACCTCCAAAAGCCAGTTTACTGCACAAATGCTTCTGCTGACACAATGGCAAAATGGGGAACTGCCTCCTCTGCTGGTACCTCATGCCACTTTCAGACCTAAGCTTGTTCTGCTTAGGCTCCAAATCAGACCTGGGCAAGATGGCATTGGCCCAGAAACACATCACTCTATGTGAACTGTGAACTTAAGTGAACTCTAAGTGAACTGTGCCACTTACACCAGCCCTTAAATACATATGTGCTGCTGCATATCCCCTGCCTAAAATTCCTGGTATCCAGACCAGAAACTCAGCACCCAGAGCCAGAAAACAGAAATGAGCTAGCATATTTCTATCATATCCTCAGTTACTTAGATGTTTAGATTAAAAAAAATGCACACACATTATCAGTAAGACAGGTTAATCCTTTACTATTTTGATATTCCCTTTAGACAAACCACAGAAGACAACAGTTTAGTGCTAAGGTAATCACACTCTGCTCCCAATACACTTGTATGCAGTTCAGAGCCTCTGATATCATCACCACTACTGTGAGCAGACCAGACCAGACCA
The DNA here is from genome assembly GCF_015832195.1 of Motacilla alba alba. Taxonomy (NCBI): domain Eukaryota; kingdom Metazoa; phylum Chordata; class Aves; order Passeriformes; family Motacillidae; genus Motacilla; species Motacilla alba. Next base: position 19,073,803 of record NC_052021.1, read on the forward strand.
AGCAGGCACACAAAAGTTGAGGATTTTGAAGAGGTATCCCAGGCTAGTGAGAGCCCTGACATGCTCCTGCATTATAAAGAGCTACATTAGCTAACTAAAGAGCCAATTAAATAGGGCAGCAAGGCTTTAATAACTAACCATAACAAGGGTGGTGTTTGAAGATGAGGAGAAAATGTTAGTAAGGGGAAAGGTGGTGAAACCACTTATCCCACAATCCCTCCTCAGTACCCTGGAATCCTATCTACTGCCTGAGACTTGAGTTCAATCATATGCAAGAAAACAATTCCTGCACTCTGTCCCTTAACATTTTCATTTTATCTGTTTTTCTTACAATATTAACAGATAAAACATGCAGACCAATTTCAAGCCTATGACTACGGCTGTAAGGAAAACATGAAGAAATACAACCAGGTAAGGAAATTCATTTTTCTGTGAACTCATCTTTGGGTCCTGGCAAAACTAAGAATAGAAAAATTCATATATTAGCACCTTGAATGCTACAAAAAGAAGGGTGGTCTTAGGTAAAGCTTCACCTGAATCTAATAGTCATAATTGCCAGAGTCTATTCACAAACATGGCACATACAGATTCCTGCAGCCTCCCCTACTGACGCAGGGATGTGTCCAACAATGTGTTAGCTTACCCGCCATTCCCAAAAGGCTAAGAGTCACACCCAGGTCCTAGACTGGATAAGTACATAGCTCTTCCCCAAAAATCCTCAAAGTCTGCATTTCAGTTAAATGCTAAAATGGGGATGAAAAAAGAAAAAAAAAAAAGTGGAAATGCATACCTTGATTTTCAGAGGCTACTTGCTGTAAAAATTAAACTTAAGGGGATGGTTCAGTATGGCACAGTGGAGACTGCTGGGGACAACTAAAGTATCCTGTATGGAAAAAAGGAAACAGGCAAAAATTGGTCTGCAGCAGCTTTAGTTACTGTGTAGTCAACACTTGAAAATGCTTTGCTCCTCTTGCAACACTTATCTGATTATTTTTTGAGGTTTGATAGTATCAGTAGACTTGTAGTATGCTTTGTGAGTCACGGCAGGTTATTTTATGGGTGGCGCATTATTTTACAAGTGGATAAACATTCCAAGGACACCCTCCTTCTCAGACATACACACATATGGTCTTTAAATACCTGAAGTTTAAACTTTGAAATGGGCAATGTTTTATTCCCAATATTGTGGAAGGTTGGGAAATGGCCCAAAAAGCAGTCAAGAAGAAAGATAAACGAACCACCCTTTGATATGGATAAGTTTCAAAACATCTTGTCTATGGTCCCTTACCACACTGACAAATAACCATCCTGCATTAAGGCATTTGGTTCAGATCTCACACGATCTCCATTTTAACCTTCTGTGTTTCTTTAACTTCTTCTGTGATGACAAGCAAGGCAGGGAATGGGGTTAGGGCAATGAGCAATAAGAGGGTGCCCTTCATCCTTATGGTTTTACTGTAGGCAGTGCAGAAGCAAAAGACAAAGAGAGGTGCTTGCACAGAAACCTTTCTCTAAACACAACTTTGATACAGCAGCATCCACTCAGGTCTCCTCCCTGTCTTACAGACTGCTCCTCCTGAGTACAAGATAGAGGAGATAAAGACACCAACTGCTGTTTGGAGTGGTGGACTGGACAAATTTGCAAATCCAAAAGACATAGCAAGGCTACTTCCTCGGATTACTAATCTCATTTACCACGAGCATTTTCCTACATGGGGACATCTTGATTTCCTCTGGGGACTTGATGCAACTGAGAAAATGTATCTGAAAATCATTGAACTACTAAAGAAATATGCTTAGAGTGCCACAGAAAGATTTAATTCATGCAGTAGAAACCCCAGAGATTTCTATTTAGCCATGGATTATTGGTATAGGGATAGATATAGAGGTTTACAAACTACTGACAATTGGTTTGCAATATTTGTACATTGCTTCCAATGGTGTTACACTATTTTGGTGATTGCAGTCTTTCTGAAGAAGCTGATGTACATGTGAATGATCACTGAAAATACAAATGTATTACATAGAACACTTCAGGGATCCCTCACTTGGGAAGATTTCAGTTTTTATATGACTGATTTTGCTAAAATTACATTTTCTGTTTCCTTGTTGAGCTGCACTACAGATTTCACTTGAGACAAAGGTGATTTCCCCTGAAAACCCAAAATGGGAGATAATCTCTCTGTTTACTGAACTTTGCTGAAGTTCATCATCCTGATAGCCTTTCACCTGTTTTCCTCTCCTCGCAATACCACAGCAGCAAGGAAGGCCCAAAAGATTTTCACTTGTAAAACTACCCTGGCATCTAAGCAGACAGGAGTTGGCTATATTGACCCAAATGCAAGAAATCCAACACCATAACATATATGTCAGAGAAAAAACACTTGATCGTCGGACAGATGCCGATACTCTCTCACCCTCACACTACTGGTTTGTTACCCCTCTTACTACAAAGAGTACAACTGTCTTCATGCTCATAACCTGGCAATAGCAGCAAACTGTACATAAAAGACAACTGCATCCATCTCAATAAATATTCCTGCCACCATCAGTAAAGGAGTTAAAGTTCTTCTAGGTCCTCAGCTCATCATGTCAGTGCTTGCCTATGAGACTATTCCAGAGGGTACAGATCACACCAAAGGGCTCATCATTACAGGGCACCTCAGGAGAGCTCAGGCACTGTGGGTGTTGCTGGGTGGGGGCATAAGCCCAGATTCCTCAGTCAGGACTTGTGGAAAGTGAAACCCATTTGATAATAATCTGGGAGATAGAGAGCAATATAAACAAAACATGTTTGTCTCTCGTAATACAGAAAACACATGCAAAGGCCACCTTCACGCAAACACATGCAAATGACACACCTCCTCCAGCAACCTGTGGTACCACTGGGAACTGAGTTCTCAACTTCTGGGGAACGTCTGCAGCCCAAGACACAGAGTGGTTTCTCTTGCCCATACCACACCATTTATAAATCCCAGTGTCCTGACTGCCCCAGGGAACTCACAGCACACCTGGCCCACCCCCATACAGCAGCAGGGCAGACCCAGCACCGGCACAGCAAACACTGCACCCCATACAGACACGGGCTCAGCTCTGAAGGGAGGGGGAGTGGGATCCACAATTCCAGCTTAGGCAAAGAGGAAGAGAGGGCCTCTCAGAAGGATCTGGCAGCAAAGCCCTTCAGCTCTGCTCTCATTCACACTTCTGCAGCACCACCCAGCATTCAGACAAGCTGCACGGGATGAACCTGACACTGTGACTCTGCACAAAACGCACAATGAAGGCAGGGAAAAAACAGAATCACAGCACTGAGCTCCTTCCACCCTCACCAGTGGTGCATTTTCCCTGCTGGAGAGTCAGGGCTAACCGTGAACTAGAACTGATTCCCCATGAACCAGAGCACATGGCTCTGCCCAACTGAACAAGGCAGTGGGGACACACTGCCCTTTCAGGGAGGTGCAGGAAGGTGGATCTAGCAGTTCCTCAAAATCGGGTTGTGTGGACATGGGTCTGAAATTAAGTTTACTCATCCTGGAAGCAGCCACCAAGGGCTGCCCCAGGACATCAAGTTCAATCTTTTCTAGAGCATCTTCCCATGCTGTAGAAAAAAAAAAAACAGCCACAGACACACCCTGCAAGAGGTTACAGGGAAACATCAGGTCAGTGACCAACAGTTATTGGGAAAGAGCACCATGTGCAGTGTTTTCAATACTGAACACCTAAATCAGTCTAATGTTCAGCCTGATTTCACCACTGACATAACTCAGTTTTAGAAAGGATTGCCAGTTTTTCAAACAGAAGACAATTTCCAAATACCCATCTGATAGGCTCTCCATTTCCCAAAGTTTCACGCAAGCAAACTTTATCTTCTTACTGCCATCCATCAGAAATGCAGTCCTGGAATGCACAGGGTCTGGACAACAGGAATGGCCATTCTTTACACTTCCCCTTGGAAAACCTTTAGCTATCCAGACAAAATCCTTGCAGCACTGAAAGTGTCCTTTCCATGACTGCTTCAGGATAGGATGAACTCAAGAGTCCACTGAAAACCCTCCATGGCATAGACTGAAGCCTCTATTTCATAACTCGCTCAGCCAAATCCAAGATAACAAGGTAAGTGTTTGAATATACTGGATTTTTGTTGCTTGCCCAAATCAGTCCCTCCTGTTCGTAAAGCCAGGACTGAGACCTGTTGCCTCACTCCACAGCCACCAGCACCAAGAGTGTCACTTCAAGGCTGGGAAGCCAAGCAGCCAGAACAGCCTCACACACAGTGAAAGGGAGGGAAGGAAATGACTGTATTTGGGGGCACAGGTTGAGTTAAATGTAAGTTTTTAGACCATGTCTAGACTTCCATGTTCAGGTTTGGAGCCCAGAAAAGGCATCATCATGATCAATACATGCCAAGTAAGTTCAGCAAAAAGACAACAGGAAGGTCATCCAAACTTATCACGGAATGAGTAACTGCTGCATTGGCTGAACAGTCCCAGCAGAGCTCTAGGCCAGCCCAGAGCACTGCCCTGCCTCCTCAGAAAGCCAGCCCACCTCCTGTGCTTTAGAGGAAGGTCCTCCTGTCCAGCATGCCTCTTCCCAGGTACAAAAGCCCCACACTGACAACCACATCTTCAGTTAATCTTTCGTCCTTTTCCTCCTTACCCACAGCTTCCTCCGCAACGGTGCTAACGTTATTTCCCCTCAGTCAGCCCTTCCCAAAGTTCAGGAGAGTCCAGGTGAGGTGTGCATACCCTCCGGTACCCAAGCAGATAAAGACTGACTTAATGATGGCCGGGCTGACACCGGCACCGCGGGAAACGCGGAGGGCACACATCCCAGGTGCGCAGGGAGCGTGCTGCACCCCAGCCCCCTCTGCGCCCGCCCGCCGCCACCCACGCACGGCACCTCCCGCCGCCGCTCGCCCCCGGCAGCTGCGGGGCTGCGGCGGCCGGACCCCGCAGCGCAGAGCGGGACGCGGCCCCGCCGCTCGCCCGGCGCGGCGCAGGCTCCTCCCTTCGCCCCGCACCGTGGCGCGGCCCGGCTGCGGCGGCGCAGGGCGCTCGGTCCCCGCCGCCACCTGCCCGCCCGGGGCCGCTCCCGCGCTGGGCACCCGGGGCTCTGCGTCCCGGTGGGGCGAGGCGAGGCGAGGCGAGACGGGAGGAGGAAGAAGAGAAAGAGAAGCAGGAGGAGGCCCAGGCCGCCCCGGCGCTCCTGCCTCCCCCCGCCCCGCGCTTTGTCCCCGGCAGCCGCCGCGCCGCCGCTCGCACGGCTGCGAGAGCCGGTAAGCAGCACCGCCCTGCCCGCTGCGGGAGCGGAGCCGGCGAGGCGCTGCCTCCCGCCTCCATCCCGCCGCTCTGCGCCAGCGGCCCCTGCGGGCGCAGCGACAAGGGCCGGTACCCCTTCCGGGCCGCGGCAGCGCGGGCCGGTACCAGCTCCATCTGCCCCTCGGCCCGGCCAGCGTCCCGTCCCCGCCCCGGTGTCAGGTGCGGAGCCGCGGAGGCCTCTCGGAAACAGCCCTCCTCCGGGCAGGGCGGAACTCCGGGCGGGAGCGGCCCCGGGCGGGAGCGGCGGGGCCGGGGAGCGGGGGCAGCGGGGGCAGTGCGGGGCAGCGGGGGCTGTGCGGGGGTACCGGGCAGCGAGCCCGGCCGGCTCAACCTGCTGACTCCGCTGCGTCTATGCAAAGAGCTGTGGCAGTGTGGTGGGGAGTCCGGAATGTTGCCGTGTGCCAGAGACAAATCAAACTGATAACAGTGTTCTGGTTTAAATTATTTCCGTATATATGTGAAAGATGGTCATCGGAACAGAAAGTGAAAGAATCGAAACCAGTAGAAATTGTGGTTGCTGAGCATCTGTAACTCTCTGATGAGCTTTTTCTGTTCATGTACTTGGTTTTGTTCCTGCCTCCTTTTGACCTCTGTAGGATTTCAGGTGTCCTTCTGAAGTGCACTGAGGAATGTATCTCAGTCTTGCACATGCTGCCCTGTTTCAGAAGGATGCCAAAAAGTCTCTTCTGGGGGAACTCCTCTTGAGCTGGAATTATTTGTGTTTAATATGCACATGATTCTGAGTGCTCTGAGAAGTCATGGGCGGGAAAACCCCCACCTTCTTCTGAGAATGGGAAGTAGTGAGATTATGAGATCTTGGAGACACTGTACGTCCCAGGACATTCATTCCCCAGGTGAAGATCAGCTTTGAGAAAGTTCTGTCTGCACAGAGGTGAGGTTTCTCCTCGTTAGGGGCTTAAGTGGACTACTATCTAAAACTGTAGTTAGCATATATTGATGACTTGCCTTAGACAACCAAGTTGTAGAAAATAGGATATAGACCCAGAACTTCATTGAATATTCCCAGGAGAATGGAGCCCAGGTTTGTTGTTGTGGGTGCTGCTCAGGCAATTTACTCTGAAACAGATGAGTTTTCTCATGTACTAAATGCACTGCAGCTGGTATATTGCATGTCTAAGTGCTAAATATTTGGATAACTAAACCAAAGGCCAGTGTTTACAAGTCTGGAGTTTCACAGATCACAGGATACTGTAGGAATGCAGGAAGCATTCATCCCAAATTCTGTATAATCCTGTAGGTACCAGTTTCATAGTTGGGGGTCCTTGTGTGGGGGTGTGTGTACAGTATTTTAAATGGCTGTAAGTGCAGGGGGGTATTTTGTAGCATTATGTTTAAAAATTGTTTTGATCAATCCTGCAGTCATTTGTATTACTTGATATTGCTCTGCAGACGCTGTGCAGGCATTTCTTGTGTGGTTTTTTTATGTGCATTAAACATGCTGAAGGTTAGGCCTTAAGGCTTTTCCTGGAAGTTAATCACCAGGATCAGGAAGAGTGTAGCTCAAGGTGAGGGATGTCGTAAAATCTTCAGCTGCTGAGGGAATGACAAGGTGACTTGTGCATGAAGGCACTGAACAAATACTGTATAAAACTAGGTTTTTGGTCTCTGTTTGCTGGACATGTATGAATAATGGGTTTTTTCTGGTTTTATCAGACTCCTGAAATTTTCTTTCTGCACCAAAGGTTACACTTCCAACTTGTGTTCTGAAAATTAGTTTGCTGCCATGTAAAGGAAGTGTTTGTTTATACAATTTTAGTAAAATTAGAACATTTAGATTGTCATGCCAAGAAACATATTTTCTGGTCATACTTTCCATTATAAATAGAAGTATCAGTCCATGAAAGAAAATGATCTTGCTTGTGCAGTTCCTGAACAATCCTTGTGCAGTGGCTTAGTACTGTTGTTGCAAAGAAATTCCTATTATAAAAATCCAGCCTTTTCAGTCTTGCCCAGGTGCTGGTGCCTCTCAGAAGTGCTGTGAGTCAGGCAGCTCCTCAGACACAACCTGCTGCCTACCACTTCCTACTGGCAGCTCTGGATGAGTCACATTCAGCACACAACATACGGAATTGCGTTATGGAAGCTGTGGGCTCTCCACACAATCAACGTAGGAAGCATCTTCCTCTTTTAGCACCTCTGAACTGTTAGCATCTCTGAACCGCTGTCAAAAAGCCTTCAGAGACATCTATTGCTTGATGTTGATATAAAAAAGGAGCTTGTATAGGCTGCAAAGATCAATGGGCTCATCCTGAGGAGAAAAGCAAATAATCTGGAAGGTTCAAAAGTAGACTGTGCATAGCTTCGCTGGGGTGAAGCTGTCGGCCTGCAGGGGTACCAAATGTTAACCAGAAATCATCGTGCTCAGCTTTGATATCCTGGATAATTCAGCTGACTGTCAAGCAGCCCTGTGAGCTGACTGTGTTACAGCCAGTGCTGCTATAAAACATGTGCTTAACACTGTCAATCTTAGAAACTTAGGGAAGAGAAATTAAATATTGTAACTATCCAAGTAGAACAAGCAGTCTAAAGCTCACAGAATTCTTCTCATAGAACCAGACATTCCTCTTGTTTTTCCTGGGGTGTTTTTTGCTCATAGCATGTTACATCCTGAATCATCTAGAATAGGGGAGAAGGTCAAATATTTCCTTATGGAATCAGCTAACTGTGTTATTTTGATATAAACATTGTACAACAGAATCATGCCAGATAAAATGGTAGTTGTTCATACTGATTGATCACACTTCATCCTGAGGTATTCTCACTATCCGTTTCTTACCTTTCCTTACCTATTTGTGTACAAAACAGTCAGAATCCTTTGAACTAATGCCTCAAATTATTTTTTCTAGGTTTGAGGCCAAGAAAACAAGCTTCATTCTTTATAGGCACTTTAATAGGCTTCAAATAAACTGTGAATTCATATGTCAGAAATGTCAAATAAATTTGGCTTGCTTTTATTTTGTCCCCTATATTTTAAGCTATAGAAAGTAAGACAGCATAAGAATGTGTCGTCTGATAGAAACAGAAATTGATGGTTGCAACCGGTTTCTCACTCAATCAACAAGTGTCCTTGTTAGATGCTATGGAGCCTCAAGTGTTCTAAATTTATGTAGGATATATTTTGCCAAAAAAAAATCATTGCATTTATTAAGAAGAACCAGAAGATTATTAACCCCTCTAGCCTAGTGGGACCTTGTCCCTGAGAGAAATAGGGAGACAGACAGAAAAAATCTGTGAAACCTAAGGCTTTGCAAGGAATCTTGCTCTCTTTGTTTCTCAGAAGTCTGTGAAGTTGCAGGCCTCTCTGCTGATTTTAACCTCTCATTTGTTTCCCTTAGCAACACAGCTTCTTGTCTTCATGGTGGAAGTTAGTTTTATCACTGATGTAATGGATTGCAGGTATCTCCTTTTTCAGTATTTCAGTTGAATCATCAAAGAACAAATTGTATAAAACCAGCTCTTTCTTGTATTTCTGTCCTCTTCTGGGTTACTGTGCCCTGGTACAATTTTCTTGGTGGATTGTTGTGTATTTCCCAAAGGAAGGAAATAGCACTGTTTTTCTGCATCATGGCTAGAACATCCTTTTAGTGGGTCACTGGAAAGATGCTGTTCTGTGTTGCATAAGTAATACTTCACTGACTGCCTAAGAAAGATTTTGCTTGTAATCCAAGACATTCTACCATATTTATCCATTGTGTTAAAAATGCATTTTTGCTAAAATGGTGTCACTAAAGAAAGGAGGGAGGAGGAGGGATTGTATTTTGTTTTAACAAGAATCCACAAGAGAAAGAACCGTCAGTTCAGGAATGCATGTTTGAATGTTTAATATTTCCAGTCCATTTTTGAGGACATTCTCTTAAAAGTCACATATATCATTATAGACAGGGCTTGTTAATAAATCTGGTAGCGAGCTGTCATCTCTGTGTACAGCTCAAATGCAAAGGGTTGTGTTGTAGTAGCGCAACCATACTAGATGTTGATTTCAAAACAGCCTGCATAAAAATGAATGAGAAAATAGTTGACAGTCAGAGGTCTCCTCTGTGCTTTGAAGCAATAGGGGAGAGAAGCCTGTAGGCTCTGCATTCCGTACTCTGTAGGCAGCAGAGGTCAGGTTCTTGCACGTGCCACGTTGGACATTATCTGCATATTGTTGTGGTTTATCAGAGTCTTAGCAGACCCAGTAGCAATCTAATTTTATTAACATAGCTTCTTGATGCAGTAATGTTTGTAGCTGTGCCAAGAGGAATGCTATCCTTAGAAAACAGGTAGTCAATGATATTCAAGTAACTACACTGGCTAATTGCAGTAGTCCAAATATTTGCAGAACAACTATAACAGTCTTCAGACAATTAATTCAAACTTCATTTTGAAGTGGGAAAACAGACCATTGTGTCACCCATTCCTTTTTTACATGAAAATAAAGCTCAGATTTGTGATGCAAGGTACAGTACTGAGTGGCCTAAGTGTATAAGCAAGGCTTGGGTTTGGCAGACCTGTGCATGGAGGATCTTCCCTGCCCATGATTTCTCCCTCTCAGCACCCAAGCAGGTGAAGGTGCTACTGTCAATCCTCCACTGACACAGAGAGGCCTCTGGGCAGTGTGCTGGGACATGGGAGGCACTGGTCCTTCACCAGTGAGAAAGAGGAAATGTTCTTGACCTGCTTCCAGCAGAGATGGTTGTATAGCTCAGCAGCTGCTTCTGGCAGTTAGTGGAGCTTGGGAGGTGGTCTTGCAACTGCTGTTTAAATGGAGCTGTGGAGATAAGGAGCACTGTCAAACTATGAGCTGTGACTGAGATGGGCTTTTCTGGAGCTGAGCTTAGTAGTAGCTGTAAAGAGCAGCTTCTCCATTGAAAGGTACGGGGTTTTCAGGAACTGGCTCCTCGCAGTGATTCCTTTCATTGAAAGGCCATTCTGTTGAGTTTTGTTATTTGGGTATTTCCTCTGCACAAGAGAATCATCTTGCCATGACATTCAGTGCTTTGTTGTTTTTTTTTTCCAGAAGAGACTACTTACTATACCAGCTGAATCACTCGCTGTGATGATGAATGCTTGTTACAAAAAGCATTTTGACAGATGAATATGCTGTTTCTTTTTGGAGAGAACCAACAGAAGGCAGTTTGCTATTTAGGCTGGTATTTAGCATATTTATATATCAAACCTAAGTGTGTGTATATAAATAATCATGTGCTGTGCCAATACATGGCCTGGAATTTCAAAAAGAGCTGAATGTGCCTGTATTTCTAACCTGTTTTTCACCAAATTCACTTGAGTATCCACTTCCAAGTACAGAATTTTAAGTACCTGCTTCATGGGTAGGTTACTGGTATGAAATGGTCCTTTACCTTCATCTGGCAATCATTGGTGTGACCTATTTAAAGCTTGCTGAGACAACTTCATTCCATTATGGGTAATTTAAAGGTGTTATTTGCACTTGCTAATTTGGCTATTTTAATGAGGACTGACCTCCTTATGGTTTGAGATGCATCTTTATTCTAGGATTCTGTAATCATCGCACTTCCTAGTATAGTAACATGGACTATGATTGTGTTAACTTCTCATGGCAGAATTAAAGTAAGCTTTTTCTTGCCATGGGATGGCTGCAGAACAGTTCTCTCAAGAGTAGCTTCAAAAAGTAGAACCATACTACATTTTAGCTTCTATAATAGCAAATATTTCTAGATATACTTTAAGAATCCTAATCCAAATGGAGTGAAGTATTTTGGTGGGAACCTCATCTAGGCTTTACATTCCACAAAAATATCAAACAAAAGGATGAGTATTTCTGGAATAACCCGCCATTAAAAATATTCAGAGAATAAATCATTGAATAGATTATTTTTAATGTAATCTTTGAATGAAGAAAATGCTTTGGAAAATTTTGCTAGTGATCTCTTTAACGAAGATTTTTTTCGTAAGACAATCAAAATATTGATAAATGTTGCTGAGTGCAGTGCAGTCTGTATTATGATTAATTCCCTTGAAATTTAAAAATGTGTTACAAAGAGGAAACTAATTAGTAGTTTAGTTTCAAAGTAACTAATGTTACAAAGGGAAAACTATATATTTAACTATTATTTATGGAAGTTACTCAGTTACTTGTTTAAAAATCCATAAAGCTCCTTCAACATTTCTCAGAACCTCTCAAGAACGAGCAACCTCTTCTGAAGAGCTGAAGAGGGGAAAGCAGCCTCTAGATGACAACAAGGAGCTGAAATTCAATGCTAGCACTCTGCAGTCAGTTTCTGGGAGGTCCTGACACCCTGAGCTTCTCTTTGTGTCCTCTCTGGAGAGCTGCAGCAGCGCGCTCCCATGGGGGTGCCTCAGTCCCTGTGGGCATCCTTGGGCAGAGCGTGGTCCTGCCTGGTGTCCCTGGCTTGGCTGGGTCAGTCACCCCCCACAGCCAGGTTCTACCAGGGAAGGGCATTTCAGGGTCTGTCCCAGCAAGGCAGGGAGGCACGCTCCTTGTGCTGGGCCGTGCCCTGGCTGCGCTGCAGGCGTTGCAAATGCCAGCTGTGCAGCTCCAGCAGCCCCGCAGCCACGCTGTGCAGCTCCAACAGCTCCACAGCTGTGCAGCTCCAGCAGCACTGCAGCCACACTGTGCAGCTCCAACAGCTCCACAGCTGTGCAGCTCCAGCAGCCCCGCAGCCACACTGTGCAGCTCCAGCATCACCGCAGCTGTGCAGCTCCAGCAGCACCGCAGCCATGCTGTGCAGCTCCAACAGCTCCACAGCTGTGCAGCTCCAGCAGCACTGCAGCCACGCTGTGCAGCTCCAACAGCCCTGCAGCTGTGCAGCTCCAGCATCACCGCAGCTGTGCAGCTCCAACAGCTCCACAGCTGTGCAGCTCCAGCATCACCGCAGCTGTGCAGCTCCAGCATCACCGCAGCTGTGCAGCTCCAGCATCACCGCAGCTGTGCAGCTCCAACAGCCCCGCAGCCACGCTGTGCAGCCATGTGTGTCACCTCTCAGGGCCACACCACTCTTCTGTACCGGGGAAAGGCAGCAGGGCCGTGCCTGCGGGGCTCTGAGCACAGCCAGGGTGCCCCGCTTGGCCACATGAAGCCAGCCTGGCAGCTCTCTGACATGCCAGCGTGCAGCTAACTGTGAGGGTGTTGGAGAATTTGTGGTGAATTGTGATATTGAAGCTCTCAGAAGGGTTAGTTTGTCTGTGCATTCCCCAGGTCTTCTCACACCACCTCTGTCTCATGAGCCTGCTCCTGAGGTACTTGATATGCTTATTCTGTCTTCATGTACTACTCTTGGCATATACTTCCATTTAAAATTGCTCTCTCTGCTTTTCATTTCCCTGCTGCTTGGTACCATGCTTGCTAGCCTGAACAGAAGGAATCATTTTCAATGCCATTTAAAATGCTGGTTTTTTCAGTTTGCTCTGTTTTCTTGAATGGCTGGATGGCTTTGATTTAATAAACCTGTATTTTTGAAGGAATAATACATACAATAATAAGATGGGTCATATGGGAAAACAAATGCTTTTTGAGGAGGAAATGGGATTTGATGAGAAGTGCTATTCCCAATGAAATACAGAAAAGTTTCTTAACCATTGGATAGATGTTAGATTATTATTATTATCTGGTAATGACTCTCAGAAAACTCATAACTAGAAAAAAACTTAATTTGAATGCTAAATGTCCTGGCATTTCTCGTCAAACAAACATTACCTAAGTCCATCTAAGTTAACTGGAATGCTGAAATAGTGAAGTTGAAAAATGCATCTTTACTCTTAGAATTTTGAGCATTTTAGAGTAGAATAGACTAAGGCAGCTCCAAGCTAGCATTGGTATTTATCCCCTGTGGTTGAGGTTGGAGTGTAGTTCACTGTATTAGCATAAGTCTTTTCTATGTTTGAGTATAATTAGTTTCAGCTATACCGAGAGATTTGGTATTTGAATTTATCTTTACTCTTGTAAAGTGAAATGTATATTTCCAGAAAACAGAGTCACTTGCCAGACCTGGGCAATTTTTGTAGGAAGTATATATACAAGCTCTTAGGGTGCCCTTTCAAAGCCAGCTCATATCAATCTAGGGCAGCACTGCCTCAGAAAGTGATAAACCTCTCTGCTCTTCATGGTTCTGCCTGCTCCTTTGCATTTTGATTTGGAGAAGGGAGTAAAAGTCCATATAATTTTAATTTGGATCAGCTACAACTTGCCTTGGAGTCAGTGGAGGCAGCACAGTGAGAGCACAAAGAAGGCTGGTGAGGGTGAGGGGAGCCCCTTGGCTGTGCCCTTGGAGCAGCTGAAGGTGACTGTGAAGCTGTGCCGTGAGGAGCATTATGCACACAGGCATTCCAGGCAGCTGGCAGACATGCCTCTGGTGGTGTTTTTAGTAAAGCTTAACTCTCAGCATTTTAATCATTCATAATTCTGCCAGTGTGTCCACATGTTAAGGATAATATATTATAGTGCAGTCATAAGTCAGCCCACAGTCTTTATAGGAGTTCTTTTTTCCTGAGTTACACTGCCACCTGTAATAGTGAATGTATTTGAATCTTATATGACATTTTTATAAAAGGGATACAAATTCATCTTAGTATTTCTTCTTTATTTACAGTGTCTCATTTTTAGTGTGTTCCTGAAACTAAATTTAAAAAGCCAGTTTCTTCTTTTATTTGCAGGCATTCTTCTGCTAAGCTCTTGCACTGTGACTTATGTCTGTTGCAGAGCTTCTTCATCCTTTCCAGACTCTGACACAATTTTGAGGAAGCGTGAGTTTCTGCTATTACCAGATGTCTCCTGTTTAAAATACCTCGTATTACACTTAAAAAAAATTATTTTAACTAATGCTTCTTTAGGTTTAAAGTTCACTGAATTATGTTTATAACTTTAATATTCTTAGAGCCAGTCAAGTTGAGAAATATTTGCAAGTAAAGGGTTCCATGATGTCTTCCTGTGGCATTTCCAAAGAGATTTTGACAGGGGAATACCATAGGCTTCTTTAACAAAGACCTCTTTGGGAGCACTGGCCTCAGAAAAACAAACCAAACCAAACCCCTAATTAGTGGCTTCTGTGTTTGCCACTTGCAATAACTTTTTTTTGCACTTGCCTACCAGCTAGACTGAAAGGTCTCCAAGGAGTGGTAACAGTTGAAAGAAGCATTTGATCCATATTCCACGTCTTCAGTGGGAAGCATCTCAAGAGCATTGTCCTAAATGTCCATTTCCTCTCTAGGCTTTGCAGAAGGACTGTTAAGGGAGAAAGCCTTGAAAGCAGAATGAAGTCTGCTACAGAAAAGATTTCTTGCCAGAAGCTGCTAAATGAAATAAGGAATTGGAGAGAAATACATTTCTGCACCTTTACTTTTGAACAATTATTTTTAATATACATGAGTGACTGGAACATTTTGCAGTTTGTTACACTTGGATGCATGCTTTAGACCAAATTCATTCTTCCATTCAAGTATTTTAGCTGTCCCAGATGCTTCTAGGGGAAATAAAATTTAAAATTTTATGGATGTGATGGATAAGTGAATGAATAAATATTTGTAAAATATATGCTTTTTACATCCTTTTTTGTTTGGTTGATTGGTTTGGTTTTGGTATTTTTTCCTGAGTTCCTCAAAGCATATGCATGCAGAGTGTCTCATTGAAGGTTTTATTTCTGCTTAGAATCTGGGCTGTAGAGCCAGAAGTCTGACACAAACTGTGCCCTGGCTAAGCTTTTAGCTCTCTCCTTTCACAGCCTTCCACATCTACAGTGCTTCCGTGAAGAAGGGTTTCAGGTGGAACAAGCCCTAAAGCAGAAAGTTTCTTGGAGTAGGCTAAAGCAAAAATATTTGCTTATCATTGTCCCATGGGGCCTTTCTACAGTTTGTGAAGAGGCAATGAATAGGCTCTCCTGCCAAGGTGATCATTTACACCAGAGCTCCATGTCCATAAAATTAAATGGTTTAGAGAGCTATTTTTATTAGCACTGCAACCACAACTAAGGTTGTTTTCTCAGATGTATAAGCTTTGCTTTTTTGTTGTTGTTGTTGTTTTTTTTTTTTTTTTTTGGTTACAAATTGTGCAAGCCGTTTGAATACCTTAATTAGCAAAACTTCTTGAAAATGAATTGCACTAATGGTTAAAATTAAGGACTGATCTAATAGATAGTATTGCTTTTTGGGAGAAATACAGCCATCTAAAAACACATTAGGGTTGTTTCCTTCAACCCAGAGTCCTCTGGCCTCTAGGGAAAGGTGTGCTGAGAAAATATATTTGCTGAACCTGTTCTATGCTTTTACAAAAGCATAAGCATGTTTATTGCAACCTATGAAGAGCCTATGACATGCAGGATCAAATCTGTTTAGACTGAGCACACAAGTGAAAAAACACATTAGAAACGTAAATTTCACATTTCCTGTGTAATTTGAGTATTTCTTTCCTCTCTCAGTGTTGGGTTTTCTTGTTTTGGCTTAGTTTCCTTTTGGGTTTTTTTTTTTGATGACCACAACATCTACATTTTCTCTCTACTTGTTCAAATCTGTGCAAGGAGGAATTTTTATTAGTTGGCTCATCAGAGTTGATTGTATTTTGAGTGTTGAAGTCAGCAAGCTGTGCAGGTGGAACACATGGTGTTTGAAGTATTTTTTCTACTTTATATTACTGATACAAATTTGTGTATAAAGTTTTATTTCTTATAGGCTTAGCAGAAAACAAAGATACCAGATTCATACTTTTTATAAATATGTTTGTAAACATATGCTCAAGGAAGCACAGATTCTAAGTCCTCAAACTTCTGTGGTTTTCACTTAATACTTGAAAGTTAAGGGTTTTTAAGTTGCTATAAAAATTGTAAAAATAATTTATTGTGTTCAAATCCACTGAAATAGCCTTAGTGCAGGTCAAGTAGTCCACAGCTGCGCGTAGGCCGTTATGCATTCCCAATTTAAATTCTAGACACCTGGTAAGTTTTAAATTATTATTAAATGTGTAAGTACTGTGCCACCAAAGTAATGAGTGGGTGCTGGCATGCAAAGTCACAGTGACATTTGAATATATTTCTAATGCAAATTATTTATTTTTTCCAGCACACGACCACAATCAACATATCTATATCCCAGTTTCCCTTTGGGAGTTGAACCCTGAGACATCTGGTGGCGAATACTGAGCTCAGGATTGATACTGGCCTTTCAGTCAGATGGAGACTTTGGAGGAGAAGAGCAATCTCCTTGGTTTACAGGCAGACAGCAACATGGAGCAACCATTCACTGTCAGCTCGTTGGTCTGTATTACAAGAAAATGTTTCAGTGGCTGAGCAACTTTTCTTTCAATTAGGAAAACTTTCAAGAGAGCTGTTTAGCAGTGGTGGCTCTCAGCTCCATGGGTCTCTTCCTGCATGCTGCCTGACAGTTTTGTTGGAATTTATTGTACTTCTGTATGGGTGATTTATGGGGTGTCAGCAACCAGATTTTTAAGAAGTTGAAATGAGCATTTTGAATAGAAAGAGTAAAAAATTTCATCAAAGTAAGAGGGAAACAACTTGCAGCAGCCATTTATTTATTTATGAATTACCAGGAAGGTAATGACCATAATAAGCAGCTATGGTTCTTCTTCAGTAGTTAATTCAAACTTCTTAGTCTTTAACTGCCTCATTTAAAACTGGAAATGAAGATTTGAAGTGAACTGTTGACTCACCAGGGGAGCTTATTGCTCTTTGTTTCCTGAACTATTTCTAGCAGTCAAATGCTATACATCATGTAGTGGGAGTCTGAGTATTCAGGACATCCATCAAATTATTTCAGTAACTTAAGACAGAACCTTGTAGAATTCATGCGTGCAGTTTTTTAAGAGGACACATTTTATACTGCTTTTGGTAATTTCTACAGCAATTTACTTAATTTTTTTTCCTACAGGTATTTTCCTAATTTTATCATTTTTTGTTGTTGTTTTTGGAGGGAATAAAACCACTTTTCTTTTTGATCACAATTTACTTGCAATTGAGAAACATGTTGTAATGTTTCAACTGTGGCTAGAGGTGGGGAAACCAATGCCTATTTTCAGAAAAAAATAGCTGAATATTTCCCTTGAGCTTCTTGACTGAGACCACTCACTGAAAGCGAAACGGAATATTCTCTCAGCTAATGAGACTGTTCTTTTTCAGAAAAAGCTGGTAGCTATTCCTGACCACACAGACATCTCTGTGAGCCCAGAGGAGAGAGTGCGTGCCTTAAGCAAGCTTGGCAGCAATATCACCATCAACGAGGACATCACTCCGCGGCGCTACTTCCGATCGGGAGTGGAGATGGAGCGCATGGCCTCGGTGTACATGGAGGAGGGAAACCTGGAGAACGCTTTTGTCTTCTACAACAAGTTCATAACGTGAGAAAGCAGCTGTAGCCATCACAGCTTACAATTCTGAGTCAACTGAAATGGAGAGCTGCCCTGAGAGCCCCTTTAGATAAGGAGAAGTTTGTTTAATGTGTTCTTGCAGAACAACCTTGTTCTCTGGAGATATTTTACACTGAGTGTGGCCTTTGTTAAAACTTCCTCTCACTTTTTCATGTGGATGTCCTATCCATGTGTGAACTGCCAGGCATGAATTAACCTAACATTTAGAGGTTTGAGTTTACTCTGCCAGGCCATACCATGAGCACTGTTGCCCCCAGATTATTCTTTATATGTCATCGTATTGGTTAAATACAATTTTTGACTTTAAAAGCAATGTTTAAATGAGATTTCTAAGCCTTTAGTAGTTATGTCCTATGAGCATCTGCTGATCTTAAGGATGGTAGTATTGCACTATAATTAAAAAAGCATGAGACAAGTGTTTTCTTGCTTTCATTTTACTTTTTTTTCCCCAAAAAGGATTAAGTATAATTTATTGTTTCTTACAGGAATAAATGCAAAATCTACAATGCATGTTCATGATTATTCTCCTTACCACAAAAGAGCAAATCTGGCCAGCTTTCATTACAAGTCTCAAAATAGACAGCTGAAAAATATATCACTGGCAGATTTAAACTTTTAACCTAGCTAGTTTTGCTGTAGGATTGATTGGTTTTTTTATTACTTCGGAAAAGTTTGGGGCTTTTTTAATGTGCATGTTTTAAAATTTTTGTAAAGGAAACATCCTTCCTCCCTCCTTATTTTCCTCATACTCCGAAAACTAGACCAAACCTTTCTTAGCTCACCTGTTTTCAAATGTAATTATTTCTACAAAAAGAGGGTCTGGAGGTGAATATTGTACAAATTGCTGAAAGAATGATAGCAGCTGTGCATTACAAACTCTTTGCAGCTGAGTGTTGCCATAATTTATCTGTGCAGCTTGGTCTGGTAAAAATACCTGCTTCAGTGACAGTCAGTGTTGCATTCTTGTCTTCCATTGGAGAGCCAGCATTTTGGCTAAGAGCAGATAAAGAGAGTAGAAATAGGATTTACTAGCACTGACTAGAGTGGAGGATGTTTTTGAGGGATATTTTTAGATGCTGGCTGCTAGTTAGCCCTTTTTTTTAACCTAACCCAATACTAATGGAAATCAAAATATATCAGATGTGGAAAATAATCTCCCATCCTTCTTCTGTGTGTCCCATACAGGTCCATACCATAATGTGTTAGTTTAAACATGTGTGTAGAACCCTGGTCCAAGTCATCTGGAATTCAGTGTTTAACAGTTATGTGAAACTGATTTTTCTGCCAACATGCAAGCTATTATGGATATTCTTCTGACTAAACACACGCATATTTAATTTTCTAGATTGTTTGTAGAAAAGCTGCCCAGTCACCGAGACTATCACCAATGTGCAGTACCAGAAAAACAAGATATTATTAAGGTAGGGTTATGGTTTCCTGGTATTTATGAAATGTTTTATTCAGAACTTCTTCATTTTTCCCAGCCCATATAGGCCATAGCTTCTTTTTCCCCAGAGCACCCATAGCCCATAGCAGCCATCACAGCTTCAATTTCTGATACTTTTCTCCACTACTCATACATGTTTTATTTTGGAAATTAAATTATTGATCTAAAACATGAATGAGAATGGTCTGAATAAGTTGGTAGGTTGTTGGGAGCCCAGGTACATCTATTTCTGAAAGCTTGCATATTAAAAATGCACATGTTAACAGTACTTAGCTTGATTCTGATCCCAGTTATGTGAATGGATAAATGGTCCAAACTGGCTATTGCAAACAGAAGGAGAAAAGTGTGGCATTACTGATGCCTGTGCAGTATTTGCTTACTCTGCTAAATAAGTGAAGTATTTTTTTTCTTTATTACCAAATATGTATTTACTTAGTTTTTACTAGATTTTTTCCTTCCACTTCCATACAAAATAGTTTTACTTTTGTTTTTTTCCCTCTAGAAAATAAATCCTATATAAATTTTAAGTATAGCCTTATACTGAACTTAAAACATCTGGAACTGCCCAGTGAGAATTGCTAGTAGGACCATGAGTGTCTCTCTTGCTCCATGCCCCCATGTTTGCTTGCTTTCTCTACTGTTAAACTGAATGTTTTACTCAAAACCAAAACAATCCATGCCAAAATTCCAACTGTGGTCCACTAGGAGAACATCCCTACTGAGAAAGGGCATCTAACGTTGCTTTCTCCTGTGGCACTCAGTAGCATTAAGCACATGGCCGCTTTCCCTCCCTTGCCTGCAGCCTCTGAATTATTTTGTGGTAGCTTCACATGAGTGGAAACCGTTGGGTATTAGTTTTGTTTTATAAGAAATGTTGTTTTGCCAGGTCTGTGACAGAAAGCTACAAGTATAGCTATCTCTAAAACCATTTTTTCCCACTTGAAAATGGGCATATTCAGACGTATTTCTGACTGGGAAGTTTCAGAGAAAAATGCAATGATCCTACCTGAAACTCTCTAAGTTGGCTTTAGCATTTTCTTTAAGAATTACTCCTACAACAAAAACATTAGTCATCACACACCTATTAAACAAGACAGAAATAACAGACTCCTTCTGAGAGGACTAATCTTTCCTTGAGATAAGAAGCAGCGATGTCACATGTTTCACTAATGTAAATCAATATATTTATTGAAACCAGTGTACTATAGAAGTTTCATAAACTGATGATATAGTGGGTATTTTCTCTTTTGTTTATTTTTTTTTCCTGTGAGAAGAGCAGGGGTTTTTTTCTGTTTTGTATTTTCAAAAAAATCTGTGTTACAGCTGAGTTTGTTTTCCAGGTGGCTCTTTTAAAAGTGAAAAGTAAACTTATTTATCTTTTTCCCCATCCCACCTCAAAGAAATTGAAGGAGGTTGCATTTCCACGGACAGATGAACTGAAAAGAGATCTTTTAAAAAAATATAACTTAGAATATCAAGAATACATGCAACACAAAGTAAGTTTTATAGGATTATTAAATGTTGACATGAATATTTTTCTGTCATATAAAACTTAAAAATTAAGCTGTAAAATGCCAGTTTTACAAGAAACTAATAATTTCCTGAGCTGCTTAGGAATGATTTCTCATTTCTTCTTGAGAATCAGCTGGTCATTTAAAAATACGTAATGCAAACGTGTGCTAGGAAATACCTGTGCTGCCATATTTACTTAATAATGTCTACAAAGATCCAAACGGGTTTTTTGTATACTTTGATTCTGCCTTATAAAGAAAATGAAATTGATACTCATGTCAATAAGTGGAAAATATTCCTTGGCTCCAAATGTGCTCTACTTTGAATTGAGATTGAAGCCACTGAAAACAGGATCTATAGCTTAAAACCTTGTCTTGGAAAAAGCATCCAAGAAACATCTTTTCTGTTCCATCCATCAATGCTATGTTTTCCATCCTACCTTTGGGGATATAGTTGTATTTTCCAGTTCAGTAACCAGGTTCCAAAAGAGTTCCTTTTTAATGACAGGATTTTATCGTTTTATTGAACTGTTAGATTGCTCCTTTCCTTCCATTTTTCCTAGCATTTTTGGTGTGCTGAGAATGTCACTATGCTGTGTATGTTTCAGAACAAATGTAAAACTGAATTTCTGAAGAAACTGGAGCACCAGAAGCTAATAGAGGCAGAGAAGAAACGAATCGCACACATGCGGCAGCAGCAGCTCGAATCGGAACAGTTTCAGTTCTTTGAGGATCAACTTAAGAAGCAAGAGCTAGCTCGAGATCAGAAAATCAAAGAGAGTGTAGTCATGTCCGAACAGATAGATGGAAGTATGCTGTCTTGTATTTCTGTACCAGAGAACAGCTCCTTATCTGCGGCGCTGCTGGAGAAAAAAGAGAGGCGCGGCACCTCTGGCTGTGCTGGACATTCGCCGCCAGTGGAACGGGCCTTAAAGCCAGCAGCTACTCTAAGTGCTGTTCAGAGTAAGTGCAGACATTTCTTTCTTCCTCTATTTTATTTTGTCTACCTGCATATGTCTTTATTCTCTGTGAGGATGCCCATACTGAAATAACCATGAACAGGTTTGTGCAAACACAGCAGTTCCGTATAGTTTCTTCATTTTAAGAGGGAGAGTTGCACAGTTTCACATTTTCCATTTGAGTACCAACGGATGGGTACAGAGATTGAGATTTAGTGTTTCTGGGAAATGAAGTCTGAATCTTGCCATGGGCTTCAAGGACACAGAAACAGAACCTGCAGTGGTTCCCCTTGGAAAGCCCTGGCTTGGAAGGTGGTCCCAGCTGTCACCTCAGGGACAGGCTGGTGACCGTATCTTGTGGGTTGGTGACTTCAATTTGGATGAAGTGCTTGTCCTGTAGATTTATTCTCATTAGAAGTCTATGATGTGGTAAGTATAATTCTTCCACTTGTTGTAATATAGTATAATATACACTGTATATTTCCTTATTTTAGGGATCTTCATTGTATTAGCTGGTAGATGTAAATGCCTTTTTATCTCTCTCTCTCTTCTTTTTTTTTTCTTTCTTTTTTTTCTTTTATTCTTGGTTAGCTCAATTGGCCGAAGCACTCAGAGGTGTCATTTTGCCCAGGGATCTCTGTCACAAATTTCTGCTGCTGGCAGAGGCAAATACAGTAAGAGGAATAGAGACATGTGGAATTCTCTGTGGAAAACTGGTACAGTTTAACCCTCATATTTTTATGGGGAAGACATGCTTGAGAGTGCTGTAATATCCTGTGATGTATTGATTTCAGAGCAAAAGCAGATATAAATGGTTACTGTTCCATGTAATGAACTTCATATTATAACCTGAGTGGATATTTCAGCACTGCGGGCTTGCTTTACTGGGGAAACATCTGCTCAAAGTACGCTGCTATTGTTGTAAAGCCTAGCAAGTTTTTCAGCATGCTGTACAATACAGGCTTTTTCCAGTACTTTCTCTGGCATTCATCTAAGGTAAGTGAGGTTTAGTTACAGGACAATGAAATATAAAGACTGCCAGAATCCACTGGAGTCATCAAATGAATAATGGCACAACAAAACAGAAATCCCCCCATCAAGCTGTAGAACATTTGATTTTCAGGCTGGTTTTTTTTTTCCTTTGACCTAGATTACATTTAATGTCCTTTGAGAGCAGGGAAAGATGTCATGGCTGATGCTGACATGACAAATTGTAGATGATCCCAAGTGTATTTGAACTGCATGAAGGGAAAGAACAGCAGTATTAGTCTTGTTCCAAGTTTCACAGAAAATCATTATAGTTTTCTCAAAGCTCTTTTATGTGTTTTTAATTATTATTTTAAAGGACAGTCTTTTCACACTGATCACTGAGAACAGTTCAATACAACAGTTTTGTGTTGTGACTAATACTACCCTGTATGCTTTCATGATAAAATGCTAAGGCATATTTTTAGGTACAGTATGTTTGTAGAACTGCACTGGAATCAGTGGAGCTGGAATCAGTGCAGCTGTACTGTTTTGTTTTAGCTGACATCTTTCAGATTTTGATTCAGCATTTATTCCTTAGAAAGTCTGTTCCACCCCAAGTCAATGTTTGTTTTGCAGACTCACAATGAATTTACTATTACACATGTAATAGTGCCAAAGCAAACTGCCGGACCAGACTACTGTGACATGGAGAACGTGGAAGAATTATTTGGTATTCAGGATCAGTATGATCTCCTCACTTTGGGTTGGATCCATGTATGTATGACTCATAGATTCTGGTTTTCCTATATTGACTCTACATACTATGTGGGGGGAAAAAAGAAAGACATAAACAAAAGAAACAACTGGAGTAATACAAATTTGCTTACTGAATTCAAATTGTAGTGATGTAAATAAGCACTCATGTTCTCCACAGAGAACTCCTTAACACAATTGAGTCATCCAGTTGACACAATGGGCCTACTTTTGCTGGTGCAACTTTTTTTAATGTTGATTTAGAGGTATTTTATTACTTTCTAATGCCATATTCAGAAGTCAGAGAGGGGAGCACTGTGTTGTCTAAACTGTATATTAATTTTTCTCTCAGAGATTTTCAACAATTAAGTAATTTCAATTTGTCATGTGCTTCTTCATTCTACCTTTTCTCCCCCATGATCAGAAAATTGCTTGTATATCTGATTGTGAACATGCCTCCATGAATCTCATCCTGAAAAGCCTTCTTTCAACCTCCAGGGTGAACAATGTAGAATAATATAGACCCTGGGCTAATAAGAACTTTAGAAACCAGCCTGGGGAAGTATTGATGCTTTCACTTGTAACAAATTATTTTTCCTTCTTAAATGTATGGTGACTTGACCTGTAAGAAATATTTCATGGTGTTGAGTTTTCCCTTTCTTTTTTGTAGACACATCCAACACAAACTGCATTCTTATCCAGTGTTGATCTCCATACTCATTGTTCTTATCAGCTAATGTTGCCAGAGGCCATTGCAATTGTTTGTTCACCAAAGCATAATGAGTAAGTTCGGATTTTTAAAGTAATATTTCAGTATTTTCCCTGCCTCTTGTCATAAAATTTGGTCAAATGCAAAGGGTACATGTCAACTCATATGAAGGGCACGAACATTGTGTTGTGACTTTGTTTTCTATAAGTTGCCTAGACTTGCATTTCAGTCAGTCTTTATGCACAGCATTGATTCTGGCTTCTCTCTCCTCCGCCCTTCACAGACCTAGGGTTTAAATTTTATTTTTTCTATACATAGTTACAGGTGCCATTCTTCTGGAGTACTGATTGCCAATGCCCTACCACAGATCTGTCTTTATTCTGTCTGCTTAAGAGTGTGGAGGGAGGTTAGGCTTATTTCTCTAGAATGATATGAAAATTGCAGTTTGCAAAGCAGAAGGGTAAAATTCACTTTTTTGATAATGGGGATCTATTTTTGTATTTCATAAATTACAAACTATGTATCTGGAAAACAACTAGAATAGTGAAAATATTAATGTGAAGATTTGTAATGGAACGGGTTTCCCAAGATGTCATGATGTCTGCATCCTTGGAGAAATGCAAAACATTACTGGACATGGTCCTAGCAACCTGCTCAAGGTGATTCTGCCAGAGCAGGGGGACTGGACCAGACAGTCTTCAGAAGTTCCTTCCAACTTCAACAAATTTGTGATTCTCCTTTGGTGTGCATTTCAGATTGCGAGGGCTAACTCCATTCTTTTGAGTGTGCATTTCTCCAGCCTTTCCTTCTGGCCTTCTGCCTCAGTAGATGTGAATCCTGTCCTGGTTCCCTAACTTTCTAAATGGGCTCTTCAGGTAGCAGAGCTGTGAACACAGACTGAGAGGCAAGGGCACAAACACCAGCATTTCTAACCCTGAGCATGCCTGCACACGTTTCCAAATTTCTGCTCTTATAAGTCTCTCTCACCGTGATGCTGATACCCTGTAACCAACTCTAACCTGTAACATTTATATTGACAGGCGCTGCCCTGTAGGTAATAGGTTCTCTTTGCAGAAGAATGGCTTTGTAACGTTTTATTCAATACCTAAAGAATTGCAGCAGTGCATTTTCTAATGCTTGTGTGGTTACCTAAAAGAGTGGCGAGGATGTACTCCTACTAGTCATTTACACAGCTGGTTTAAAGGCTGTTATCTTTTAAGTTGCCCTGGGTGAAATGCAATCCAGAGCACGTAAGTTTCTGGTTTGCATCTGTTCTTGTGTGAACCAGCCTTATCCTTCAGTGGCCTAACCTATCTAACAGGAACAGCACCAGTACTGGGATCCTTTTTCTCCCCTTCCCCTCATCATCTCTTCCTTTACAGGAATACAACTCCCCTTGATTTAAAATACCTTTAAAAACCCAACTCAGCCGGGGCTCCTGTGTATTGAAGGTCACCAAGCACCTTTCTGTTGTCCTTCTTTTAAGCTAAGCAATTTGTATGTGAAACCTTGGACTCTGCTATGGGAGCAGTGTGTAACAGGAGTTTCCTGTTCTGCTTTTCAGCACTGGCATCTTCAGACTGACTAATGCTGGCATGCTAGAAGTTTCTGCTTGTAAAAAGAAGGGATTCCATCCACATACAAAGGACCCTAGGTTATTTAATGTAAGTATATAATTCAACACAGTTTTTACTATTCCAGGTCCTGACCACGGTTCTGCTGCAAACAGAAACTTGAGATTATATTTCTTAATAATTTTCCCCCTGTTTTACTAATTCATTACCCTTAGTTCACTGACCAAGGTAGACATCAGAAGATTACTTAAGCAGTCATTAGCAGCCTTGAGGTGAGTGTTACAAGCTGCCATTCAAATGGTGGTTCACCAGAGGTAGTTACTATCAGTCACCACTTTTACCCGCTTTCAGAAAGAGCAAAACCCACATTTTCAAATGGGAGTTACTCTTGAGCTCTTCAGCTTTTAAGCAATGAATCAGTTCATCTCTCCAATTTTGGTGCCCCAACAAAACATCCCAGCTGCTTTAAAGTGCATCTATAAGTAGGTTAAGTCCTATTTCCTTCAATGCCAAAAGTTTGCCCTGGCTCCTCCAAGCATTCCTCTGCAACTGCTCTGTCTTTTGGTGTTTCAACAGCACAATGGTGTGTCTGTGGCTGAGCAGTACAGTCAGCCAGAACTGTCTTCCAGCTAACACTGGCATTTCTGATAAGAGCCTTTACCTTTGAATAATTAAGGGTTTGGGTTTTTTCAATGGGGTTCACTTCAAATACAGAGGCATCTCCTGTAGCTTAAAATAAAATGATCCAATACAGAGAAGTCATGCTGAGAGACATGGGAAATTACTGTGTTGTCAGGCTCTCTGAATGTCAGCATTAGTCCTCAAAAGGAGAGGTCAGAGTTTTTTGTTTTGTTCTGTTCTTTCATCATGGAGTGTAGGGATAATGAGAAGGTAGTCCAACTCTGAAAAAAGTTAAGATTTTGTGTTCCAGGTAGGCTCTTTTCAGCAGTCTTTTACAGACATAGTTTATGGATGAAGTTACTGGGTATTTTACTGAGATTTCTGAGAGTAATGGATTGACTTCTTCTGCAGCCATGTGCCCATGTGGTTGGGAAAGACATAAAGATAATCGTGCTGGATCTGAGGTGATACGGATGAACCACATCAATGTACTCTACAAAAGGCCAAAAGAAAAAAAAAGGATTCCTGTTTTTTCCTACATTTTCAGAAATTACTTTTATATTTATACATTTTAGATTGAATGGTTTGATATTTATTGCTCTAGCCTGTTTTGGAGTTATTTTGTTGCTCTGTCAAGATGGAGTTCAGTGGCATTAACCCTGAATCTGTAAACAAATCTCACCCATACAACACAACAATAAAATGAACTTCAAACCTACAGTAACTGTGTTGAAATAATGTTTCTTTTGTCACTTTTTTGCATTAATTGCCTTCTGAGAATTAGGTATTTTAAACAGTTGTTGGCTTTTTATATGTAGTAGAGGCAAATCAATCAGTTTAGGCAATTTTTTTTTCATCTTTTTCTCCTGTCCAACTTCTATAGCTCAAGTTTCAGCTGTTAAGCAGAAGATACTTAGAAATATCCAAATCCTTTACCTGAGAGCTGATCCTCACTATTTTGGGATAGCAGGGATGCATCAGACTCCCTTGGAGAAATGTGTCTTCTCCAGCAACCTGCCAGTAGAGACTTTAAATTGAAAGACACTTCTTATCCTGAAAAGGATTTCCTCACTCTATCTAGAGTTAGATAAAAAGATCTAGACAGAGTTAGAAGAAAGAGCCATACAAAGTTATTTGCTTTTACAAGAGTTTATTTAGTAACTGTTCCAAGAACCTAGATGACCTATACTTTAAATAATAAGGTTAGTACAAAGAGGTTTGCAACATGTGCTAACAGTCAGAAGCTGGACAAGATCTGAAACCCTGGGGTTATGAAGACATGGTAAATAAGGTGCTGTTGCAAAGAGCTTACAGTTTGAAAGGTAACAAGTAACAGGCAAGTGAGGTAAACTATTGAGTTAAGAGAGGAAAATAGGTTAACAAAAATAAATAGCATCCTTTATCCTGAACTCTAATGGATACAGATTGCAGCAAGTTCCTTAGAAGTGACCTTTTCCAGGTCTGTCTCAGTGAATTCTTTATTCATATATATATACTTCTAAGACAGTATTACTGGCTTCAGCTTCTAAGCATATACTTCTAGCTGATGAGTTTGAGATTATAAATGGAAGCAGAAAAATCACAGAAAAAGAAAATTGCCAAAAGTATTTTAGCTGCTTTGAACACATTACTCCCCCCCTTTAAAAAAAAAAAGTTCTGAAAAGAAAGTATATTAAGCCAGCTTAATTACCCTTTAGATCTTGCTAGAAATCACACAATAAAAATAATAGGCTGCACTCATCCTGAGGGCATACAATAGGAAAGTTATATGTTTGACCTACTATTAGTGTTTCGATATGCTCCCAAAGGAACAGGTTTTATTTCTTTAAAGAAAATACAGGATTGTTGTGGTACATATCATACACCCCTGGGCCATGAACTGTAAGAAATTAGCTTTTCCAGCATGACAGCTGTGAAGTAAGAAGTGATGTGGATAGATAATATTTCTGGATAGAGCAGATGCAAAGCAGCGTGCCCATGATATTGAACATGATATTTCTGATATTGAACAGATGCCATGCTCCTTTGTACTGCCTAGAACTTTGTAAGAACCACAGCTGGTTCTGTCTGCAGATTAAAATGTTTTCTGAGGCTAAACTTTGAGAACATGCAGCCTGACAGATGAGCATCTTCTGGCATTGGTATCATCAAGCTAAAGGTACCACCATTTCTGTTAAGCCCAGTAGAGTGTAATAATAAATTCATGTCACAAGATGGAGCTTCAAGCCAGCTGTAATGGCATCTCCACACTCATGGTGTGGCTTTTGTTTTTGTTTTAAACAGGAGCAGCAATTTCATAGCACATTTAAAATTTATTTTAAGAAATACACAGTATCCAATTAATTAGATTAATTATGATGAAGGATTTATGGAATGAAATTATAAGAATGTACTTCCCTGCATACATTCACACTAAGGAGACATATACAGAAAAAGCAATTTAAAAGCATTTGCGGTGAACAATGGATGGGCCAGCTTCATCATATTCCTGTTTGCTGATCCACATCTGCTGGAAAGTAGAGAGGGAAGCAAGGATAGAGCCTCCAATCCAGACCGAGTACTTGCGTTCAGGAGGAGCAATGATCTGTTTAAGAAATAAAACATTAAGTATGACTGTCAACTATGAATAAAATACATTTTTATACAAAAATACTAAAGCAGTGATATGTGATATTGACCAAAACACTGCATCTATGTGCTAGTGCTATCCATTGCAGCAAGCATGAAAGTTTAGAATTTGTTATATAAATCTATGCCCTCAAATTCTCTGCCTGACTCAGCCTCCTCAGTGACCCCCTACCCCTGGTGCACTCATGTGCTCCTGAGCTTATATGAGAAAAGGGGAGATAATTACTCTGGAAACATATAATGACAGTCCAGCTGGGCTTGAAAAAAATCAATAAGCTATGGAGCACTACTTTTGGTATAGCTGATAAAATATTTGTAAAGTAAAGAACAGAAGACTTGAAGCAGCAGAACAAAGATTAGCTTGTCAGGGTCTCTTTGAAATGTGTAAGCCAAAGACAAAACCAGCATTTCCTCTCTCCCCTGTCCCTCAGACTAGAAGGGCTGAAGAAGCTCACATACAGCCACAGAGGAAAATTTATGTTCCTGGGTTCATGCTGTTCTTTGGCCACATTAAGACATTTGACCGAAATCAACATGAACAAGAAAATGAGAGAAAGTTCTCTTTTTGCAGCACCAAAGTTACTAGCTGGTGGTTATTTGCTAGATAATCCAGATGTGATTCAGAATGGGTTGAAAGCACGCACTTTGTAAAGTGTTGCATGTTTCACTAGATCTTGGAGGACTTTGTAAATGCCAGCTCGTATAATCTACAAATGATTGCACCATACATACCTTGATCTTCATGGTGCTAGGAGCCAGAGCAGTTATTTCCTTCTGCATCCTGTCTGCAATACCCGGGTACATTGTGGTGCCTCCAGACAGCACATTGTTGGCATAAAGATCCTTTCTGATGTCTATGTCACATTTCATGATGCTGTTATAAGTGGTTTCATGAATGCCAGCGGACTCCATGCCTGGGGAAGGTACAGAAGAACACTGAGGAAGCAACTCCATACAGAGACTTAAAATTGTTAATGCAGAACTGACATGCTGTTTAGTGACTCTTTGGAAGACATCAGTCTCCGAGCTTTGGAAATCTGGAAAGTCATTGTGCAGTTGCCTAAATTATTTGCTTAAGAGTTCCTTGGTGTACAGCCCTCCTCTCTCCCTTGCACACAACAAGTCCTCTTTAAAAAGAAAGTTGGAGGTGTGGAATAGCAAAGTTTCCACTAGGCTTCTGCAGGCAACCTCAATTGTCCTAAGAATTCCTTTTATGGTCTTGGGATAATTACTTTTCTTTTTTTTTTCCTTTTTTTTTCTTTTCAAATTAAGTCAACTCAGAGACAGAACAGTCAAAATATGTCCTAATACCTCTAGGTATGCAACTGCTTTATTTCTGAGTTGAAATTCTGCCTATTGGCAGAACTGACACTGGATTTCTGTGTGACCTAGTTGCAAATCTGCCTTCATGGATGTTGATTAGCATGGCATCATCTTGGCTGTTCTGACAAGGCAGTGAACCATGGATTCAGAATTTGGAGCAGTCTTTTGGAAAAACAGAAGTAGGTCTTGCTGCCTGCATGCCCCTCCCACCTCTTCCCACTCCTGGCAAGCATATTCAAACATACAAAATGGCACAGGCCCAATGCCAGAAGGCAGGAATAAACATTGTGGGTTTATTTTGGGAAAGCATTTCGGCTAATTGTTTAACGTGAAGTTCTTCCCACCACATTTATAGAACTGTTCTAAAAGATTGTTTTATAATGGGTGTTAGGACACGCTCGTGTGTAGGTCTGGGTGAGTTAGAAATGGAGTACAAGCGAAAGGAAATAGGGACTTGGTATTTCTGTGCAGTTTACCAAGGCAGAACAGTCACTGAACCCACCAATGAAAGATGGCTGGAAGAGGGTCTCTGGGCACCGAAAGCGTTCATTTCCAATGGTGATCACCTGACCATCAGGAAGCTCATAGCTTTTTTCCAGAGAGGAGGAAGATGCAGCGGTGGCCATCTCATTTTCAAAGTCCAGGGCCACGTAACAGAGCTTTTCCTTGATGTCACGGACAATTTCACGCTCCGCTGTAAAGAGGATTCATTCTTTAAAATGGCACTCAGGAAGGACCCATACATGTTGACTGGTTGTTCCCTTTCATTCTCCAACACCCTCCCCATATTTTAAACAAATCCTCTGCTAATCTTTCAAGGGACTTTCATGCTGGAGACCTTCTCATGCCTGTTCAACTGCAGAACCACTGATAGTCTCTCTGAGGCCAGTAGAAACACTGCCCATGAACAACTCTCCTTTTCAGCCAGCAGTGTGTCCTTACCAGTGGTCACGAAGGAGTATCCCCGCTCCGTGAGGATTTTCATGAGGTAGTCTGTCAGGTCCCGGCCAGCCAGGTCCAGGCGCATGATGGCGTGTGGCAGGGCGTAGCCCTCGTAGATCGGCACATTGTGGGTGACACCATCCCCCGAGTCAAGCACGATCCCTGTGAGAGTGTAACACACACTTCATTCCCATCATCCCCACGGATGTGTTAGATCTGTGCCGTGTTCCCCTGAGGCTTACCTGTGGTACGTCCAGAGGCATAGAGGGACAGCACGGCTTGAATAGCCACATACATGGCTGGCACGTTGAACGTCTCGAACATAATCTGAAATGCAATTAAAATAATTGTCTTTAACACTAGAGGGTTTAGCTTAGTTGAAGCAATTTACTGAAAAAGAGGTAGAATGCAAGATTTTCATATTTCTCTATGCTTGGTAAAAGCAAGGAAGGAAAATACAAAATCTAAATCCAAAAATATTTGTCCTGTAAGGTATCTCCCTGTATTTGGCTGACATCTTCATCATATTAATATAGCCACATGCACATATTAAAGATAATTTTATAATGGGCTTGGGCATAAAAACAAATTAAGATGACAAAGTTTGGATAGACTGGAATGTTCACATTCAAAGTGGATACACTGATTTTCTAAACTGTATGTAATAATATGTAAATCTGACAGGGGGTCACTATGTGCTTTCCATCTCACATAACTGAGAGGGACAGACTGCCGGACAGCATGACTAACTGGAAAGATGACATTCACATCGTGTTGAATGAAAAGGTTGGACTATTCCATAGCTTTAGTGTGAGCTCACCTGTGTCATTTTCTCACGGTTGGCTTTGGGATTCAGGGGTGCTTCAGTCAGCAGAGTCGGATGCTCCTCAGGGGCAACCCGGAGCTCATTATAGAAAGAATGATGCCAGATCTGAGGATAGTGAGAGAAGCCAAGGGAAAGAAACACCATCAGTCAGCAGCTCAGCATCACTTCCAGACAGGTACTGAGCTACAACACTGCTTACAGCTCTAGATAGAGGCTGGTGATGTTTCTCATGCAGTTGTTCTTACTGCCTCCACAGAGACTACCAGAATAACTGTAGAAAGAAAAGCACCATCCTCCGGTGGTGCTACCAGTAATATATGACTTACTTTAAGAACATATAAGGAAAATGAATACAGTACTCTTACAACAGAAAAGTTGTAACAGGACCCACTTGGTTCCAGCAATGCTATTTCAATAATGACTGAGAGGGAAACAGTTCCAGAACAACTCAGAGAACAACCACAGTGTTCAATAGATAATGGGTCTCTTGACAGTTTCCTCTTTTGGTTTGTACAGGCCAGCCCAAGAATTCATGAAAAGAAATGAAGATAAATGGTTTGTGAGGTTGAAAGTCAACTTGTGTTTATAACCTCCACTTGTTCCTACAAGTTGTAAAAATCTGAGGCCAAATGCGGCAGTGAGGAGGTTAATACACTGATAAGAAGTAAAGCAACCAGAGATTTCAGTCTGAAGGCCAAGAAGTCTTTCCTAAGCTTATTTTCAAGCTGGTGGTCATTAGGGACTGGTTGACATGTTTGGTATCTAAAAGATTTTGCTTTCAAGCAAATTCTACAATACTGAGAGTCATTAAGTGCTGGGTGACTCCACACACTTGCAGTGTGTTGGGATGTCCAGACCATTCCAAATATCCCTATTTTCACAGAACAACATTAAATGGAGATACCATTTTAGAATCTTAGAAGTTGTATTATCTGTACAGACTATGAGTATAAACATGGTTCTGGAAGCCTTTCAGTCAAATACTGGCTCTGAAATGGATGCATTGCACTGCAATATTGCTAATCTTCCAAGCATTAAAAAGTATGTGTATAAAGACTGCCTTTCTCATCAGAATCACACACATGCTTTGCATTTTTGCAGAAACTGATAACTTCTTAAATTTCATTTTTTACTAGCAAATTCATCTATTCCTTTTCCTTTCTTCCTTCCCTTCTCTCTCCCCCTGCCCCCTTCTCAATAACTAGCAAAGATCAGGCTGGAGTAAAAGAACTTGTAATTACAATTTTGATGTACTCCTACTCAAGCTTTAGATGCATTTTAACCTTGGCTGTTAACAAGCTTCTCCTTGAACCATACTGGGTAGCATGACACTTTCATCTAAAATTTAGTGGATATTCTGTAAATATTTGGTTCAAATAGTTCTGTTTACCAGTAGTACACATTGACTTTTCAAAGCTGAAGTACCTTCTCCATGTCGTCCCAGTTTGTAATGATGCCGTGCTCTATGGGGTATTTCAGGGTCAGGATTCCTCTCTTGCTCTGAGCCTCGTCACCCACATAGCTGTCTTTTTGACCCATACCAACCATCACACCCTATAAAATCATACGAATTGTGTTAGTCTTTCAGGGAAGGAAAAGTGTCATGAAGTAGACAGAACATTAGCTGTGAAATAAATCCAGTTGCCATTTATACTAGTTACAACATAGTTTACTACTAATAAAAAATGGAGTTGCTCCTAAATTTCCAATATTAAATGTTTGGTAATTAAATCTCTGGAGTTCATATTTCCACTACAGTTAAGTGAACAGAACAAGTACAATATTAAATGCATCAAGATAAATTGGGAAATCTGAGTTGTTTCATGTTTGTTATTATTTAGGGATGAACAGTCTGCTTAATGATAATAAAGCGGAGTTAAAGCAGAAAGTGATATTGTGCCATCTAAGGGTCAAGATGGAGTGATACACACTTGACATTTCCCAAAACCTCAGTTTCAACACTTTTTAATCCTCTATTTGAATGCCATAATACTGTGATTAGGGATGGACAATTTAAATCTACTGTATGGACTTCTTTACAGATATTTTAATAAATCCTGTAGAAATTATTAAAGGACCAGAAGCTGAAAACTACTCTGGATATATGCTAATCTCTATGTTAAAGTCAGAAATAATGAAAGAAAAATATAATATAGTAGGATCCTTTTAGTGCATACTACTCCTATCAGAACTTAGTCGTTACAGATTCCAAACCTTGGCATCTCTAAATCCATGTCTTAAAAACAGGCATCCCAGATTTGCAATTGTTAATGAGATCATGCATCCTAAATGATCAGGAAAGAAAGGTTCTAGAAATCTGTATTTGTTTCCACTGTAACTATATGGTTTGGTTTTGAGCAATTATTATCATTTACACTAGCTAAAGATGATGGCATTTGAATGCACTTTTCAAATTATGGTAATTCCCAGAGGCATCAATTAGCCCTCCACTCCTAGTTTCTATATTGAAAGGCAGGTATTTCTCCAGTCCCTGAGAACTTAAAATGCATTTGCTGGGTATATAAAGTCTTCATCTTGCAAAGAGCTTGCCTCTTTC
Source organism: Motacilla alba alba (assembly GCF_015832195.1). Taxonomy (NCBI): domain Eukaryota; kingdom Metazoa; phylum Chordata; class Aves; order Passeriformes; family Motacillidae; genus Motacilla; species Motacilla alba. Next base: position 19,108,310 of record NC_052021.1, read on the forward strand.
CACCAGGGCCTAGAGTGACATAGAAGCAATTAGGTGGATCTGTTAATTACTTGGATTAGTTTGTTGTGACCTAGACAAGCTGCTCTAATTGGTGCTGATGGTGATCTGTGTCATAAACGGTCTATAATTAACAGCTCAGATAATAAATGTATTCTGCAAATTATTAAAATATAGTGGAATGCATCATATACTCAAATGTAAGCCTTGAAGCTAAGGAAACTCAACCCTAGACAGGTACCCGTTTCTGGTACAGCTTAATGAATAAAGTCAGAAAGGTTAGGAGAAAGCTAACTGAAAACTTCTGCTTCCTCCTTTAGTCTTCCACACATTACCTATTATCAGCTTTAAGGGCAGTCAGAATTTCTAGATGTTCCTGTGTTGGGCTTATTTGGATTTTGGGTTTGGTTTCTTTGACCTAGTTTTACTCACCAAGTTCTCCGGGTGATTCAAAATTAAGGGGCAGGGAAAAGATGGCATAGAAGGGAGTGAAAAAATTTAAAAGGATTCCTTTACAAGGCAAGAGACCTCCCTTGATTCAGGGGAGTGTGCTGCTGGACTCATTTTGCCTGGAAATACTGTGTTACACAGATGACCCCAGGCTGAACTAGCCCCAGACACAGATGGCCCAGGCTGAAGAGCTGGGGACAGGGCAGCAAAGCCTTCCACAAGCCCAGTAAGGAGCAACCAAAGTAGTTCATCACCTGGTGCCTGGGACGACCCACAATGGACGGGAAAACTGCTCTTGGAGCATCATCTCCAGCAAAGCCGGCTTTACAGAGTCCTGACCCATTGTCACAAACAAGGGCAGTGCTGTCCTCTTCCTCACACATCTTCTACAGCAATGCCTACTGCTCTTCCAGACAGAAAACAGCCCTGTGAAAACAGCAGGGAAGAATTAAATCAAAACCAAAATCACACTCGGGTAGCAGAGCCACCCTGGCTACCAGAACCTGCAAGGAGGGGAATGGCCCCAGCTGGGAATCACAAGGACTGCGGGGCTGTGGGAGGGAATGGGCTTCCTTCTGAAAACATGAGAGGTATCAACCATGCCTGTGTGCACTAGACATTATCCAGGGAATTCCAGAGGAGACTTCCAGCCCTGCGGCACGGGCAGAGAGATCAGGGAGCAGCAAATGTTTGTCTAAATTTGGTCTCAGAAATCCACGGCTGGGGGAGGAAGATAAAAGAGAATGCTGGACTGACAGCTGCAAAAACAAAGATTCATTTGCATTGAATTCAGCACAACTTCTCCTGCTTTTCTATCACCCTGACAAAATCCTGACACATGTGGATAGCTGTTAAAAGGTAAGAGCACTTCAACTTCCCCTTCTAGTCTTGGGCTTCCCAAAAACCAGCTATATTAAATGCTGTGCATGTACCAGGAATGTTTCCTGATGCAGATATTAATCCACTGGTGAAGATGGCAAATTAAGTTTACATTTTACCTTTTAAAAAGGTAGAAATTTTCCAAATTAAAAAGGGGGAAAAAAATGGAAGCAAGTCTTTTCCAGTTCTCCCCTAATCAGTCAGAAAAATAAACCCACCTTTAAGTCAGAGACAGTATGTGTTTTAAAAACAGGCCATAATGTCTGCTCTATCATCATTTCAAAGCAGCTAATAAACGGCATTTGTAGAGTGACAGAACAATTTATGCTGGCTCCTTGGCTCAGTAAAAAGAAACTGTTTTCTTCCTCTGGCAACAGGAAGATAATATGGGTAATAAAAATGCTTTGAAGGCTTTGTATTGAAGTCAATTACAGAAACAAGCACTGAATACCAGGACTCAAGGAGAACTATTTGCTCAGAATTTATAGCGTGGTAGGGAATCACTTGGCCCACTCCAAGCCTGGGTTTCCATGCAGAGTTCAACAAATTGCAGTGTGTTAACAGCTAAGGGAGACAGCTGTCATCCACAGACCAGCTGGCTCCCCATGCAGTCTCCAAAGCCTTCTGCTGCAGGAATACTGGAAGTGCAGGCAGAAATGAGAATGGGGTCAGCAAGAGCCATGGCCAATGAGCAAGGGAGGCCACAATCTCTTTAGCCTCTGCAATGGATGGAACAGGCACAGACAGTTCTTCCAAATGCTTCATTTGAGATCCTCTGTCTCTTCCCAGCCAGGCAGCCACGAGACATGGCTGCAGCCCTGCTCCTGCAGGCTGCGTGGGCAGAGCTCCCAGGAGAACACAAGGATAGGGAAATCCTAACTTTGTATTCCAGATATTTTATCATTATAGCTGTGGAAGGAAAGTAAGTTGCATTTTTTTCATTTATTAAACTCCTTAGACTCTTTATATTAAAATATTTACTGAATGGAGTACAACTGTTATCTAACATGAATGAACAGACTGGTTTGGACAAACCATTTCCTAATTAGGAAATATGCTTTTCAGCCGTCTGTTTTTGGAACAGCGTTTGAGGTCAGGGGGGTTGCTCAAACCAATGCAGCTAATGCAATGCCAAAAATCACTTGGGGGAGGGGAAGAACAGGGCAGGAAAGGCTACATTTCTGAGCTTAGTGGACTCTAAATGAAAACCATATTTAGTAATAAAGCACAAAAAGTTGAAAAATTAGACACAGGGCTCTGCTACCAACCAATGGGTTACAGCTCAGGACTGCCATGGCAGGCAGTAGCAAGATCTTAGAGCAGCAAATGTCACTGAGTGCTGTGGAAGAAAGGAAATTTTTCTCCCAAGTAAACAGTCTTTAGCCTCTTTCTTCCCCATTTTACATGCAAATATAATCAATCACTTCCCCAATCTCCACAATAAATTATAAAGAGAACTCCACAAGTGCTGCCGTTGTAGCCTGCTTGTTAATGAATGTTTGGCATTTTACGAACAGTAGTTTCATATGCATAGAGACAAGGATGAATACACATGCATCCTCACTTTATCCTATTAGCCCCTGCTGATTTACATACTTCCAGCAGTCACATTTCACGAAATACTCTTTCACCTCACACTTGATTGAAAGCACTGAAGCAAATCTGCTAGAAAACACTACTACATACCCCATCAGGAACTCTGTCCCATACTAACACCCCAATGTCACACGGGTTCATTTAAACCAGAGTATATCTGCAATTCCAACAGTGGCATTACACAAACCATTTCTTTATACAGCTGCTAAGTGCTGATAGAAGCAGTAAAATTATTAGGGTAGAACTTTTCCTTTCAGAATATAAAATAAAGACAACTCAGTATAGATACTACAAGCGTTTTATCAACTCAACTCTAATAAGTCTTTTAAGCAAATTACAGCACAGCAGTACATCCTCCTGAACAGCTTCCACTTGACATTATTTAATTGAACTCCTCCAGCAACCTGTAAATCATGCCATTGGTTCCGTGCCACTTACCCTGACAGCACTTGGCTGAGGATGGCTGCTCTAGGGTGGTACACTCTGTATCTGAAACCCCAGAGGTTATATAGCCCCTTCAGCTCTTCTCCTCCCACTAGCCTCCCAAACAAGGAGCAGAGACAGACAGAGACAGAGCTGATCTCTCTAACAAAACCATATAGGGACCTTAATACAAAAAACTCTAATCTGGGTGGCCACAGGCCCTGGGTCTCTTCCACTGCATTCCAGTGTAGAGCTCATGAAACAGGAGGAGACTTTCAGCTGTGTAAGATAAACACTTTAAAACTTCAGGAGAGTTGCTAAAATACAGAGAGAATGTGCCCACATTAGACATCCTCTGGCAGGAGGATCATGTGCTCAAACAAGAGAAGTCCAGGACTACACAGTAACATCCAAGAAGCAGAATGAGAAATTGGAAGAGCAGTCATTTATAACAGGGAAAGTCTTTTTAAACAAGCACCTTGCTGTCATTGAAGATTTTGATAAAAACAATGAATAAATATTTTTGGCCAGCTAAACATCTGCTCAATTTTTCTATGAAGTCTCTTTAAAAGCTTATAATTTTGCTTGTATAAGAAATACTGCCCACAGGCTTAAGGGTAGTAAGAAAAGTACCAGCTGTTGTATAAGATTCACAGAAAAGACCTTGAAAGTTGTGAAAATGTTCAGTTAAAAGATTGTTATGATCCCCTCTGGTCTGTGATGGGTTAGAATCCATTCTGTTTCTGTGAAAGCTTATTTTCCAGCTATAGGCTCTGCAGACCAAATTTGCCTTAGAGCTGCTCCACTGATGCCCACAAATCTGGACTGTCAAAACTCACATCCCAAATTGTTCATAATAAAGTTGTTGAATTTTATAACCCCAGCTATCTTTTTCCCTGAACACACTTTTAGCAAACAAAGGAACAGTTCTCACTGTTCAAGTTATTTTCAGCACAGGCCTGGATTTCTACAGCTGTAGCCAACTGTTCTGTGGACAGATTAATTCTGGTGAAGCAGCCCTTTCACAGCCAACAATGTTTTGTCATTAAGTTTGTACAACAGACAAGAAACAGCATCTCTTAACTCCAATACTGAACCTTAAAATTCAAAAGTTCTCCAAGCACACAAGCCAAGAGAGATGTGATAATCCAAGTGAGATCCTTGCTTTGCAAGTCTTGCTACAACAGGGAGAGGCACCGTGCATTTGTTTATGGAGTGCTTGCTGCCTGAGTAGCTTTCTTGCAAGAAAACCTCCCAGAAAACCACAGTGAAAGTTTTTCTGATATGAAAATTTAAGGAACAGGCTACCAGCAGAGATAGTAAATAGGCAGAATTATGGATTGAACACCAAAAGGAATTTAACTTTTAAGGAAAGGAACTTCTAAGGAATGTAACTGCTTTGGAGAGTCAGAAACAGAAGCTAACAAGTGTTGGAACGTGAGCCATGCAAAAGCTATTTATTATTTCACTTCCATCACCAGGGCAAAAGACAGAGATACTAAAAAAAAAGGGGGGGGGGGGGGGGAAGAAAAAGAAAATACCCAATGAGGTAAGCAATCCAAAACAGGCCCTTTTTTGCATAACTCCAACTGAGATTCAAAGGACAGCCAAAACCAAATTCTTAGTTTTTTAAACAACACTCAATAACATAGCTGAGAAAACTTGCATACCTCATATAGAACATATAGTATTAGATCAGGGAACCTTGGTCAAGGGGAAGTGGAATTTCACACAGCAGAACCCTTCAATGCAGTATCATGTCTGATTTCGATACAAACATCAATTACCTTCTAGATCAGAAGAAACACTCTCCAAGATTTTCAGAAACATCATCCTTGAATACCTAGACTGGGAGAAAGATTCCAAAAAATCCTAACTTTCTGCCTTACTGAGCAGAAGTTCACAATCCCAAAAAAACTTGGTGGTGATTGTACTATGGCAGGTACAGCACAAGTGAGACTGCAGAGCCAAGTAAACCAGCCTTCAGCAGAGCTGGTACATCATCCACACTGCTCCTTGGCACAGCTAGAAATACAGGCAACAGTTTTCTACCTTTGTGAAGATAAAGGAGACAGTGGCCATGCAGATACCAGATAGGGGACCTCTGTTAAGCTTCATCACGATTCCTGTAACCTCACCCTAGTGCACACCACAATTACTGCTGGTGGCAGGGGTGGCAGCAGCAGCCCCTTGGCTGCTTTCAGGAATGGTTATCTGGGGGGGGAAATCACACATCACCTTCCCTGTCGTGAGCACAGGGTATTTCAGGGTGCTCATGAAAAAGATACAGCTGACAGATACAGAGTCTCACTCAGAGCAGGCCGGTGTTGATATGCTGATACAGAGTAAACACCAGTGCTTTGGAAGGAACTGCCCTATCAAGGATATTTGTTAGAGGCAGGCACAGGCAGACTAGAAGGAAGAAGTAAGCCCAGAGGCTGACTGAGCGGTAGTGAATGGATGCACAGCAACAGCACAGGGAAAATGCAGAGGTGCTGCCCAGCCACAGCTCCAGAGCACAATGAAGAGCAGTGCTCAGCAGGCAGCTTGTCTCTGCAGTGGGACATCATGGAAAATGCCAGGGCAGGAAGGAAGTAAAGCAAACAGGTGAACTATACAAGGAAATTAGGTCAGTCCAGCTCCAGGGACATTATAGAATAAAAGAGTTTCTTTTCTTTTTAGTGGCTCCATGCTGAAGTTATGATCACAAAAATATTTCTATACATAAAAGCTCATGTGAAAAAAAAAAATGGCATTAGTGGCTTATACCTTTCTTCTCAATAACTTAGGTCATTGCCACAGGGGCAAGGGAAGAGGGAAGAATGAACTTGGCCTCAGACATGGATGAGAACCTAAAAAGAATTTCATAGGAAAAGTCTGAGAATCAAGCTTAGATGCTGGGGATCAAACCTCTGAACCCTCCTCTGCAGCTACAGACAAATAAGAGCTCATCTGAAATACATCTCTATATATATGGAGTGGGCCTTTGGGTATTTTGTTCGTTTTTCAAGGGAAAAAATATTCCTGAGAATAGTTTAGCTTTCCCTCTGGAGGCCTTTCAACACCAGCTTCTGCTGCCTTTCAGTTCTTATCCCACTCATTTGTACAGAAAGTGCACAGCACAATTTGCCTGGTGTGTACATAGAACAAGAACCGTGGCCTTTCTTTATATGCACAGCCAAAACCTATGGTTTTTAGTTAACTCTTCTGAGGTTTTCCATGCTAAACCCTTTTGCAGTCTGCATCACAAGAGTATGTCAGGAGTACAATCACAGAAAGAAAAAGAAGAGGAAAAGCTAATTTTGCCTCTCTCTTTATCTTTTCCCCATATCTTTTAATAGAGATACCAGCAAAGCTCCAATGCACATTGGGTACTCTCCTATTGACTTGCAGCATCTTTCCATGTATCAGTGGAAATTTAGCTACACCTTCCTTAAGCTCTTTCTTTTCAGTAACTGTGGATTGCCATATGGACACAAAGTGTGCCTGGCACTCCACAGCAGCAGGGGCTGTAGATCCATCCATGCCTAGGAAATGGGCTCCAGCTGGCCCCAAGGATGCCAGCTCAGAGGCCCAGCACCAGTGGGTAGATGCCATACTTTTTTGGTAAAGGAGGACAGAAGCTGCAGGCTTATCCCAGTCTATAGAAGAATGTGAATAAAGTAATCCCTTTGCTTTACTTTATAAGGGAAAACAACTTCTGAGATGTGCGTGGAGACCTTCCTGCCTCCATCCAATTGGCTGTTTAGGAATGAGGCTCTGCTAAATATGTCTCTGGCTCCTTTTTATTTGGGGATTCCTTTCATCTTTGTAACATTAGCAGAATCTCTAAATGTTTTGGTTTGTCTGGCTTCATGCCCTCTCCTCTATCTCATTGATAGGCTTTACACATCCCCACCCCCTATTTTGAGAAAGACAGGAATAAATAAGCTTTAGGGAGCAGAAAGTCACTCTAATAACCTGATTCACTGCAGCTGTCACACAGTAAGCATCTGTAAAGTGTCAGATTAACCATAAACTGTCAGACCCATAGATTAGCTTTCTCTGTGATTGTCAGGCTCCTGCACGAGTCCCTCTCTAATAAGACAAAATTGCTCTAATCATTTTCAAATATGACAGTTTTCAACCTTCAAAATTTGGAAAATAGTTTTGCCTGTGCTCTTCAAGAGTTAGAGGAAACGGTGTTTGCCATCTGGGCCTCTTAAGTAGGCTGATGAAGAATGTTAATTCACAACCTTCCTTCATCTTCTTAACAAGGTATCTTCCTCTATGGTAATGTGGTAAAATTATCCTTCATTCAAAATCAAAGGAACATGTTCAAAGTAAAAATGAGATAATGTGTCCCCCATCATCCTTCTTAGATAAATAAACAGCACATAAGCACAAGTCCTGCTGGGTCATGCTGATATCCATGTAGCTCAGTATCCTGTGTCTGAGATTTCCTAATAGCAGATGCTTGGGAAGAAATAGGACACCTACAGTGGTAATTTTCTTCCTATATCCTCTCTCCTTCCTTATGTAAAGCACAAGGATTTCTCGAGAGAGGAGTATGTATCCATATCCTCATGCATAATAGATGCAGATATAGTTCATATTTTCCCTCCATAAATTTGACTAGTTTAAATTCATAGAATACATAGCTTTGAATGCACTTTAATTTTTTTTAATTTTTTTTTTTTTTTTTTGGTAGAAAGAAACTCTGCATTTTGTCTGCAAAGCATCTCCCATAGCTCTAACTGGTGTAGACCTCCCAAATGTAACAAGGAAGCAACAAATATATCAGAAAGATAGGAGGAACACTGTCTATACCAAGAGCTGCAAATCCAGCAAAGATCCTGGGTAAGCCCTCAGGCCACTGGCCAGGGCAGAGCTCTGACCCACTGTGTGCAAACTACCAGCGGCACCGCAGTAGCTTGGTCACAGCTCATACTGACCTAGCTGTCCCAAATTACACCGTAGGTGAGGCCTCGCAATAATGTTACATTGGAACATCTCTCAAGAGCCAGATCCCCCACAAACCTCTGCAGCAACAAACTATCCAAACTTGTCAAAATGTAAACGACATCTTCCTACCGCACCGTCACGGAAAACAAGTGCAGTACTTGTAGGGCAGTCAGACCTACGCAGCCCGTGCGTGGGACAGGGAGGGCACAGGGGTCCTTCCTCCACAAAACTCCCAGCTCCACAACCAACACATTCCCAGACTGACAGCAACAGGGACACCAGCTCCCCCCACGTTTTTGCAAGCGGTTTTCCTGTTACTATCTCACCAAGAGCAAGATTTCAAGGGGAGCTTGCACATTGTAAAAAATCAGATGGTTCCCTTGAGAGAAACTTGCTGGGAGTGAGTTTCATGGAGCTATTACTTACAGATTAAACTTGTGGGCTGTGAACGCTTGGTTATATCACAGCTCAGCTCCTGTATGAGCCAACATGCCCGGCTCTCCAGCAAACCATGAGGAAAAGGGCCTCTACAAGGTAACTTCTTTCACTAGCAAATTTAATAATTTGCTGTAGTGCCAGAGTTTCACTTTTTGGCTCTAGATGATGGCAAATTGTGGAGTCACTCACCACAAATGCCACCAAGCTGGTACCTGCCTCTCCCAAAGGCCCAGCCCTGGCCTCTATTTCTTGCTCCTGGCACTGGGTTTAGAGCATTCAGAGTTTAAGTGTCACTGCTGGGCAGGACAAGGAGATGTGGCCACACTGCAACTTCCTTGTCTTCTGTATGAGTCACTCAGCACAACCTACCAACAGCTGAGAGCACAGCTGAATTTATTTTTTTTTTAACTTCACTAGAACCACTAAATAACAGTGAAGGAATAAGCATTAAGTGGCAATAAACCAAAGAATGTACAAAATATACAGGAGGAATTCTATCACCTTTGTGACTAAAGTGAACACATACTTTTAAAATTACCTTTGGATAGAAAGGAAACCTGCTTTTGGAATTGGCATGGCACTATATGAAAGTGTATGCTGTTATATGCAAAAGTAAAAAGTAATGTGGCAAATGCAGTCATATTGAATACGTGTGCATTTTCTGTCTCAGAAAAAAGAAGTCAGAAGTCAATTCGAAAGTTTGCAAAAACTCTTTGGGGCTTTTTTTGATTTCAACTCCACTGCAAGAGGCCGTTAAAAGAGCCATCAATAAAGTTGGGCATGGACATTGCAGCAGGCAGGAATAGACTGCATCCACACAGGTGTTACAAATAGGCCAAAGTGCCTCCAGAAAAATCAACACTTACCTTCATTAGCCCTTAAAAATGCTTGTGGGGTTTTCCCCAGGAAGAAAGGCAGTTTAACAAAAATTTCAAGCATGTAATGACAAGAAGTAACTAATTACAAACATGCCAGATGAACACACCACTCTAAGTCAACCTATCACAGCTGCCAATACAGAATTCAAACAACAAAAATAAAAGGAGAAAATATAATAAACATTGAGAATAAGGCTGTATAAAAATGACTTCTTGTAAATTTTTTTGAGGAATATTATAAACATAGTTGTAAAAGCCCTCTAAAACCCTTTACATTCTAAACCATTAAAAAAACCAAACAACTGCAGATCCAACATATACAGAGTAGCATGTGAGCTGCCTCTGAAGCCTACAGCACAACAGTGCAGGGAAATTACTGCTGAGTGGGTGGAATTCTGTGGGACCCAGCACTGGCTATACACCTTAATGCCTTTATCAGTGATCTGAACAATAACATAAGTTACAGGAAAAGGTCACAGATAAAATCTGTGTGAGCATGTATGTATTTTGATAACTTGCTACAACCTACCTTACAGATCTAAGATAAAAGAGAGTTCTCTCCAACAGAATCCTGTTTATAATTGGAGAATTATTTATAATAGGAGAATATTATAGAATAAATAGAGAATTTATGATAGGAGAAGGCTCTTTGCATTGTGACTTGTGCAGAAGGATTCCCACCCCATGCCCCCATGCCCCCATGGCACTTTTGCTGAGTGTCATTTTGGCTGATGAAAACACACCCAGGAACATGGTGCCTAAATCACTGCAGCTTGCAGGAAGGACAGGACTTCACTGGAGCTCTCCTGTGCCCATGTGCAGTGCCAACCTGCTCTGTCACAGCTCCCTGCACTCATCTGGCTACTGCTTGGCCCTGGCAGATCCTCCTGTTACAAAGTGTGGTGGCCCAGGAGACAGACAGCTGATGATGGTTGCTCACTTAGCACACAGCTGTGTCTCATGCTCTAGAATCTTCAATTTATAAACTGCTCCCCAAACAATGGTAAAGCCTCACAAGAAAACTGAAGCAGACAGGCTTTTGGTCCTTGCTTTGCAGGTGCATCTTAGTTACATAAGGTTGTTTCTTCTTCCTCTTTCTTACAGGCACCCATAAAAACCATGGAAAAGTACTGATAACGTGCTATTTTTCTTCAATCATTTTATTGGTTTTCTGAAAGTGTAAAAGCATTTTCCAATCAAACTTAAGGTTTTCTTTTCCTCTTCCACTAAATGTGTTTTACATGCCCTGCTTTAACTGCTTGCTCAAATTCCCTTACAGGCCAAACAACAAAATTTTGTTCCTTTCCTTTTATGACTGTAAGGAAGACTTAGATACATAATTCTGAAACAAACATAACCATCCTCCTAAAACATGGCAAAACTCCGAATTCTCCAAAGCTTTTCCTCATTCCAGCCCATTTCAGGACCAATTATTGTAGCACTGGTCTCAAGGGGGATGGAAACTGTCAGGACTCAGGTCTAGCCTGCCTGTGTGAAACTTCTGCAAACTCAACTGCTTTTTGATCCATTTCTGTTCTTGCAAGCCAGTAACATTGCTAAAAAAAAAAAAAAAAAAAAAAAGAACAGTCTCAGAAATAAAGTTTCTACCGTGTTGTCAGTCCTGTAAGTACTTCCCAAGTTTCTCTTTCTTTCAGTTCCTTGCTAGCTACTTGTGGAAGGCGTAGTAACTCCTTTCATTGCTGCAAAACACTGCTGTACAAGGATCCTGAAAATGCCTGGATAGTTTCCACATCAGGATACCAGAACTATGTACAACTCTTCCAGCTTCCTAATTAAAGCCCGTTACTTACTGCATTGTATTTAGCTGTCTCTGGGAATTCATTTACAAGGTCAAAAACTCAGACCTCTTCAATAAAATACAAATCATTTCCCTGTGCGCTGATTGCTCTGCATTACACAGCATGGGCACATTGTTTAACACAAGGAGAAAATGATGCAATTAGCTGATCTTCAGCACAAACACATCCCCCTTTCTGAATTGCATTTAAATAAAACAGTGTTGCTATAGCATTTTATTGCATTAGGGACTGAACACCACTCACACTGCAAACGTGTGAGGCCTTCTCAGGAAAAGGGGCTGGAAGGAACAGGGGACAACCCCACTTGGGAGAAAGGGCTAACATCTGTGTTCTTTTACTCTGCACACAATACAAGCTACTGTTTTCATGAGGGCTAAACCTTCCCTATCACCTTGCTTTTAATAACTTTTTATCCTTTAGTAACTTGTCTTTGTCAGATCCTGTTTTTCAGGTGGGCTCCCTGAAGAGAAAACCAAGTGGGGTTTGTACCAGGGCACTCAGGAATAGTGGGGCAGTAGCTGCAAAGCAAGGAATAAGCTCCATGTGCTAACAGCCTTTCACTGCACCCAGCTGTGACACTCCAGGCTCTCCATGTGCCCAGTGCAGGACAGACCATGCTGCCCCTTCAGGGAGCTGATGGAGAAGGGGCTGGTGGCCAGCCCTGCCTCCCCTAGAGAGGCAAATCCCCATGTAGTGACATAACATATCTTTACACATGCTTTATGCATAGGTAGTGAAACCTTAGCTTCAATCAAGGCAATATCAAAATTACCATTGATCTCAAAAAAAAAAAATCAAATAATGACTCTCTGAAGTGAATGAATGAAAGATGAGAATTCAGTCCAAAACCTGTACTTCCAGAAGGTAAGGCCATTTCCCTACACTAATAGCAAAGGCATGTGACTTCCTCCTCATTTCTCACATGAAACTGAGGAACTGCTCTCCTCTCAGCTGGCTGCCTCCAGGCAGGGAGGTTTCTGAGAATCCCCAAGATGGGAGAAACATATGGGAACCCTGTGTCTTTAAGAACCATGGCCCGCACTACCACTAGACTCTGCTGCCCATTCCAGGGAACTAGAAATGCATATTCTGCTGTACCTCCCTATGCAGGCCCTCATCCCGTTCCTGCATCTGAGCTGGCTGACAGCAGGAGAGACAGCTACTGTGCAGTGTGGAAAAGATGTCTCTTTCAAAATACTGGCCTCCAAGAAGTATTTGAGAAATTATTCAGCTGAAAAATAACACTGATGTCTTATCTGGGAATTGAACAGACTGCTTCAGACAGCTAACATCACTGCATTCCTTCTTGTTATGACCACCCTCTGAGATGAACAGCTATCTAAGCACATCATTTAATTGCTGATGAGAACCACCGACAGAAAACAATGCACTGCATTTTGACAGAAATATAAATCAGTCTGCACTGCACGCTCAATCCTTTTGCTACAGCTCACAAAACCTTACTATGCAGTGGGCTGTGCAGCTGAATAGAGAAAATATGACTCACTCCTGTAGCTTCAGCAGCTAGCCAGGCCTCTCTTCTGTTTGTGCAAATGTGTGGTAGAAGTGGGGGAGTTGGTGAAGGCAGGGAACAGTGATAACCCCCTGACCTCCAAACTTTGTTCCTACCACAACAGCCCCTCTCTACCAGGATCTTGCTGTTGAGCATCTACCTGAAGCACAAGTCCTGCAGACAAGCACACAGCCGTGCCAGGAGACAAACATCCACAGTAAGATCTCTGCATGCTGCTCTGGCTCTGATGTCACAGCAGATGCCAAGCTGCATCAGATGTTAGTGGGAGGGATAAGGCTTTTCACATCACTGTTGTGTCTTCCCCACCCCCAAAGAATTTCAAAGGTTAAGTGATATCAAAAGAAACCAAAACAAGAGCGTTTGGAGTCTCAGCCACAAGACGCTGCTTTTATCTAAGCCTGCTAGTCTCACTTGTCAGATGGTACCGAGAAAGAGAAGCATGACAGAGCAAAGCAAAACAGTGGAACTGAATTCCAAACTTGTAATATTTTTTACAATATCAGAAACTACAACATGCTAAGACCCTTTAAAATGTTTCCTTTAGCTTCTCCTCCTCACTACCACATTTAATAAAATTTCTTTCCTTTCAAATTATAAGGAAAACTTCCTTGAAGGGTGGCTCTTTGAACATCACTTACTCAACATGGGAAATGAAGCCATCTGGTGCACTTCTTACGGCCATCTTCAGATTAACGGCCAAAAGCAGAACTAAAGATCTCCTTTTATTCATATTTACCTTTTAACTTCAGACATTTCTCTATAGATTTTTTTCCTCTTTCATCCTTAGCACAAGGATTCAGCCTTGGATTTATCTCACAAATTGAAGAAACCCACAAATTAAACCAGCAGTGCCCTGTCCAGGCAGTACCTGAAGGGAAAAGGTTTGAACACTTCCTCACTCACCTCTGAAGAACATTTAGCATCCCTAGCACATTACCTCCAAAATTTTATAGTTGATCTGTTACACATTTGACAGTTAGCATTTACTGTACACCAAGCTTTGAAAGTATAAGGCTTAGTCTTAGTAATAGCATCTTCAAAAAACAACTGAGCATCTTCAAAAAACAACATCTGCTTGAAAAAAAAAGAGAAAATATCACCAGCCAGCCTCTGAAACAAAGCTGCCTGCTGCAAGATCTGGATGGATACAGAGCTCTGCAAAACAATTAAAACAGATGCATTTACAACCTATCAAGTCACAAAGTCAAATTTTATGTCAGTCCATGTAATGTGCAAAATATTTGGTAAATAATGCAGCATTTAGAATCTCAGCACTCCTTTGTACACTGCACACAAAGAGGACTGGGACAAGACGGTCCCATGTCTAAAATAAAGTCAATAATGAACCCTAAGACAGAAACACATCTACATTTATGGTAAGGTTATGGTGATTGGCTGTAGGAGCCACCAGGCATCCAGCCAATTTGCTTTTCCAGTCTAAGGAAATGCTCAGTTTGTTTGAAAAATGCTTTTTTTTTTTTTTTTCCTGCTGTGAAGAATGCATTGACGTCATCAAAGTGGGTCTGTTGAACAAAAGCATGGATCCAGGGTAGTGTCAGGAAGTCAAATTATGAGAAAATGGACACATGTCTGTTTCAATTTTCTTTAGGAATGGCAGGGTTTAAGGCCAGTTCTCCTTTATCACCTTCTCCAGAGGAGAACTGCTAGAGGACACAAGTCACTTGCTATGAGTTTCGGTTTCCACTCTATTTTGCTCTAGGCAGGGTTTTTGTTTCCATTCTGTTTTCTTGCTAGTGTGGGTTTTTTTCAGATAAACAGTAGCACCTATGGCTCCACAGGCGGGTATATCAGATCACTGTTACTTCTAAAAGAAGCACACTACATGCCAGAACTCTCTGATCTGTGATTTGATGCAACACCAGGCAGCACCCTTACGAAAAAACCCCACAGGGGCTTCATAAACCTCTCTGGTCACACCCTACTTTCCCTCTTCTGTGCTGTCATGTCAGCTTCTCCACATGCAGAACAGGGTGTTAGAGCCAACAAAGAGCTTCACTACCACATGACAAAGAACCTTTCACTGCACTACAAACACAGGTGATTGGAACTAGAGGTTCATAGTGGTTTATGAGCAAAGGGAGAAGGGCAGCCTTCAGCTGTCAGAATCTGGCCACACCACACTGCAACAAATAGCCATATTTACAGTGGTGACAGATCTTCTCTGTCACCTTAATGCAAAGGGTGCAGCAAAGGCACTGTTCCAATGTTTCACAGAAGATCTGGAAAATAATACAAGCATCTTAAAACTGTACTGGGCAAGAGCTGATTATTTAAAGACTGATGCCACTCTGATAATTTCCCAATAGTGTTGGTTGGTGCTTGTGACATGAGTCACATCACTGAAGAGGTTTGAATCAAAGATGAAGGAGATACCATCGACCTGCATGAGTAATGGATCACTCACTCTAGCACTTGAACAAAAAGCCAAAAAGTACTGTTGATTGTCCTTGAACATACATGAGGGAGGGGAGAGGCAAAACAGGAAAGCAAAAGAAAACAAAAACACAAACTGAAATAAACAAACCTAAAAAACAAACCTAAAAAACCAACCAACAGTGGTCTTCTAATGTATATTTTAGGTAAAAGGAGAATTTAAGTTTGATAGACCTACTTTGGCTAAGTTGTACTACACAAATAATCTAATTGCCCAATCTTAGTACAAAAGAACTGCTAAAGATTACAAATATGCCAAAACAAATCTAAACCTCATATCTTCTTAAAAAATTAAAATTCAAAATCTCTAATAATTTAACAGAGAAAAATGTAGTAGAAAGCAAGTCAGATCTTATGCTTCCTCCCTCATTATTTTCCCTCTGGAATATAAATATGGATTCAATATTCTGAGGTGAGACCAATAAAATGCACAGGGCTCTGGGCCCTCAATTATGTTTTATTGCACCTTAAAAAATTTTTCTTCACCTGGAGAGACTAGCTAAGTCAACCTTCTCAAAAACTTAGCAATCCACACTATCATAATACATCAACATAATCAGCTTCTTTAGGTGCAAGAAGCTTTCTGGAGAGGGAAGAAAAGGTTTGATTCCAGTTAAGGTGTGAATAATAACTCCAGCTCAGAAACACCAAATGCAAGAATACTGTCACCATGTGTGTGCAAAATTATTCCTTTGGTGGTTTTGCTCGGAGCAGAATTTCCTATGACCAGTGTACATGTGACATTGCCCAGCAATTACAAGGGGAAAAAAGAAACACAACACACACACACACACACACAAATTAAATCATCACAGTAAAAAAAAAAATCACTTAAATTCCAGAACCTTACATTTTTTAAGCTGGAATTGCAAAGGAGCTAAAAAGTGTGTGTTCCTCGAGTTGCATCCTGCCCCAGGCTGATCCCTGTTCCCACATTAGGCGAGGCACAAGGCCATCTGCTGGCAGAGACAAGCTGCAGAGCCTGTAGTGCTTAGCAGGCCGCTGCTGACATAGGAATTAAGCTTTAGATGAAGGGTGAGTAAAGAAAAGAGTCAACGCTGCCCCTTTTACCAGCTGGAAAGAAGCTGCTGCAACACAAGGAACAGAGCAAAGATGAAAACACTGGCCTTAGAGTCCTCACTGATACCAAATCAGAATAGTCAAAATGTAGGATCATATTTACAGGACAATGGACATATACTAAATGAACCAGCCTAACCTTCTGAAACTAAAGAACAAGGTCAACTTTGTGGATAAAAAAGCTGATGTTGCAAGAAGAAAGAAGAAGCAGAAAAGTTGCTGACAAACATAGGGGTGTCAACTCGAGTAAAATGACACAGCATCTACCAATTAGATTTAGAAAAAGATGCGTGCTTGCCTCATGGACAAAGCAGAGCTACCAATCACAAGGTGCATGGCTACCAATTAAACAATGCGTGACTGTGTAGACCAAGATAAGAAGTAAATATAAACAATGTTTAGAAGCACAATAAACAGCTTTTGCTTGATTCACATTAAATCGTGCAGAGTCCCTTGTCTTCTCTCCTCATCAAACAACAAAAAGTCCTCCAAACACATTGCTCTTTCTTCATTGTAGATATAAAAACCCCACACAACTACAGTTATTAATTACATAAGGAACGACTTCAAGTCACATGCAGACACTGTTGTTTTGACATGAATCTGGTGGCTTCTCTAACATCTCTCAAAGCTCCCTACCCAAGAGGAAAACACCTCACTGCAAAGAAGCTACATGCACACAGTCATCACACCCTGGGGGCAGGGAGGAGTACAAACCACATGCACCCAACAGACCAGAGTGACATAAGAGGAAGGTATCGGGCAAATAGTGCAAGAGGCACACCGAGGTGTCACTGAACCCTGAGCAATGCCTGCAGAGGGCCCAGCCACATAAGGCTTTGGTTTTAGGACAAAACACAATCCCCTCAAGTGATGGATCTGGAAACAATTCTACCAAGCTTTCTGCTGCAGCAACGATCCAGATCTGGACAACATTGCTTGCGGCCCCTACTCCACCCCTACCCGCACGCAAATTTCCGCTAAAATTAGCAGCCTCATAGACACGCTGATTTGGGTTTGCCCAGTAGGAACTAGAGACGTGTAACCCAGGCACTGCACCCAAGAGAGATGCCTCTCCTTCCTTGTATTCCATACTGCCACTGGGAAGGCAAAAAGTGGATTGTTCAAGGGTGCTCCAAAGGCAGCATCTCTAAAAGTGTGTCAGCAGTACTTTTGGTTTATCCGGAAGTGGTTTAAAAGCCTGAAGTGTTTAAAACAGTAGCTATTTTTTTGTCGATGTTATGTATTGCACCTAAGAGCCATACCAGCAGAAGAGCTGAAGAGTTTTTGAAAATCTGAGTCATAAACCACTGAAAAATGGTGTTTAAAATGAAAATGCCAGCTCGATTACAACCATGGTCCTCCCAAGGCAATCGAATCATGTCAAAACCTGAAAGATGAAAACGCATATCGGTAACTAACTCCATCACGTCATTTCCAACTCCACAAAGGAGGCCAGACTACCAGCATTTCAAACCTCTGAAAGCTTGCAGGAAAAACACAAGAAGTGACTAGAAATAGGCAGAAGTCACGGGCTTGAGCAACCTTTTCACTAAGACAGCAAAGGGCAGTACTGCCTGCTGCAGCGAGTTTAGCCTGTCCTGAGTGCCTGCTCCCTTCTACCCATCCGGGACTGCCTGCCACAAGCCCATCCTTGGCAAGAGTTTCTGCCCTCGGTGGGGAGGCAATAGCTCCGCCCAGCACCCGAAGCACAGGAATCGAATGACTCATTCCCAGCACTAATGCTGTTGGCTTGGTGAGCTCGGGGCCGTGCCTGGCATCCCCGAGCTGCCGAGTGGGTGTCCCCGGCCAAGCACCCGCGATCCCCGCGGCGCCCGGGACACCCGAGCGGGAGCTCCGTGGCCTCGCTCCCTGTCACCGCAGGGCGCTGAGCCCGGGGCTGTCCCGCCGCTGTCCGCGGCTCCCCTGGCGGCCGGAGCCCCTGCCCGGGGCCGGATCAGCGCGCCCGGCCCCACGGCCGCCCCGAGCCGTGCCGTGCCGTGCCGTGCGGAGCCGTGCCGTGCCGTGCCGTGCCGTGCCGTGCCGTGCCGGGGGCGGGCCCGGCCGTGTTTGCCAACATGGGAGGAGCCGGCGGGGCAGGGCGCGGGCAGCTCGGGCTGTCCCGCAGGGACGGGCCACTTCCAGCCGGAAGGTGACGGGCAGCGGCGGCATGGGGACGGTGCGGGACGGCGGCGGCGTGGCCCGGGGGCTCCTTG
The DNA here is from genome assembly GCF_015832195.1 of Motacilla alba alba. Classification (NCBI taxonomy): domain Eukaryota; kingdom Metazoa; phylum Chordata; class Aves; order Passeriformes; family Motacillidae; genus Motacilla; species Motacilla alba. The sequence continues at coordinate 19,127,019 of NC_052021.1, forward strand.
CCCTGCTCCTCGTAAGTGTCCGCCCGAGCGGGGCAGCGGGGACAGCCCCGGCCGGGGCAGCGGGGCCGGGCGGGGACGCGGAGCGCGGCGCCGCCGGGCGAGGAGCGCTGCCCGGCTGCTGCTCACCGCCGGCCGCGGCAAACTTGTTACCGACATTTCAGCCCATTCGCTAGGCGATGTTTTAAGTGGAAAAAACTCACCTTCACGTTCACAGGCGGTGAAGTGCGTGTTGTGTAAAGCGGACGGAAGAAAAGGGGGATGGATGCAGGTGGCTGTCGGATGGTAGCTGTAGGGGGGGCCCAGGGACACTGGCACTGGTCCGCAGGCACCCACAGCCGCGGGCGAGGCAGGTGGAGAGTCCCCGCTCTGCCAGCTCGGGGAGGTGCGGGACGTGCCCGGGCTAAAACCGGCTCGGTGGGAGCCGACCTGTGCTGCACCTCATCCCTACCAGCGAGAGGGGAAAGCAGCATGAAAGCAAATACCTTTGGGGAAGGAGTTGGAACTGCTATGACAGTGGGCCAGGAGAAGCTAGAGGAATAGTCCAAGCCTGGCGCCAGCGTGCAGCATTTACTGGAAGCAACAGGGCAGGGCCTTCCCTTTTGCCTGAACCCCATGGCTGTGCGCACAGTGAGTCCCTGCAGCTTCCGAGAGCTTCGGTCTCGTGTCTCACTCTCATCAGTAAAGTTACCTTGACAAAGATCCATTTTGAACGGCTGCCATCAACAGGGAAAGTAAGGAAGTGTGTCAGTGGCCGGCACAGGGATCTCCCCATGTCCAGGTGCATTGCTGCAGGGCAGGGAGCTCCAGGGCAGGAGACCCGGCAGGTCCAGGGACGTGTGGCTGCCCTGGCCCGGCCTGCGCCCAGGTAGAGCAGCCCCGAGGCAGCCCCGCTGCCCGAGCCCAGGGCTGCCAGGGGCTGAGGCGGGTGGCAGTGAGCCCTGCCCCAAGCACAGCTCCCTGGAAGCGTGCATGCAGAGCACATTGCTTCCCCAGCCCCAATTCTCCGTTCCAGAGACACCCCCCTGCACTGACCTCCGAAGTCTCTTCACAATGTGGTTTTATTGCTAACAAACGCAGTTTGTTTTGTGGTTTGTCAGGCTAAAATCAAGTTTTAATATATAAACCACTCAAATTGTGATCTGATCAACTGCATAACAGGTAGTAAAATATTTTAAAGTATTTCAGAGAGCTCTATCCATGCCCCTGCACAAATCATCAAAGCATAATTAAATACAAAGAAGGATTCTCATCTGCTGACAGAAGTGTGTGTTACCTGTTCCTGTACAGGAGCAGCCAACTAGTGATAGAAATGCCAGTGTAGCTCAGTATGTTAGAACTATACAGCATATATATCTTAAGATTAAAAATACTTTCATTTATAACACTGCTCCAGAGAATATATAATTTCTGTTCTTATTTTCCGGTTGTTTCCACATTTCAGGATACCTTAGAAAGACTGTAGCATTTCTACATAATTTCTATTTTTAAAAAGGTTTTTGTTTTAATTAGCATATTGTTTCACTACTTATAAAATAGTAAACCTGATCAGAGTTTAGCATGTTATTTGGTTAAACCAGAACATGAAAACAGTTTATTGAATGAGACCTCAGTTTGGCAAGGAACTCCATGCTGCACTCAAGTAAAAGAAGATTTAGGGATAGTCATACAAAAATAGCAGTGGTCTATGAAGTTAGAAAACATCTGAGTTCTCCATGTAGAGAAAGCTACAAAACTACGTACCACTGAGAGACACACTTGTATCAGTTTAGAGACAGATTTTAGGAGAAAATGAATGGAATTAATGTTTCCTCTAAAGAGAAAGGCTCCAATAATTCCTTTTTGCCAGTGATAGTAATTAATACTAGTGGGTGAAAGGGAAAAAAAACCCTGTTTATTAACAAAGCAAGATACCCACAAGGCACGGCAGAGAAAAAATAAATTGAACCTTATACCCCATGCCTCCAACCCAGCTCCATGGCCAGGAGGCAAGGATGGTGGCTGCTCCCTTTGTCTCAGGAAAGGGAAGAAAAAAAATCCACGTAGCAGCTCAGGCAAAAAGTAGATAGGAACCTGTTGAGCTTCTGGTGTTGGTCTGCTCCTCACAGCAGGTGAAACTGATGGGTTTAGTGTCCTTTATTTGCTGGCCGGGGTCTTTCCCACCGCCCCCATAGGCTCCCTGGACTGCAAGCTGAAACAGATCAAGTGGAAAAAAAAAAAAAAACAACCCAAAAAGAAACCACTGAATGATTTCTGCTGAAGTCCAGGGGAAAAGGGGGGGAAAGACAAAAAAGAGCTTCTTGCCTGAGCAAGCGGGGATACAAATGGAGCAAAGGCAGTGAACTGACAGTCTGAGTCGCAGCCCGAAGCATGCCAGAGAGAGAGAGCTGAACCGAGCCCGTGCCCAGCCTTCCCGGCCTCCCTCCTGCTTCATCTTCAACCACTCCTGGCCAGGCAGCAGGCCAGTAAGGAATAAAGTGCCACCATAAAATCACCTCAAGACAGCACTCCAAAGGAATAGGCCAGAGAGTGAACAGTTATGTAAACATTTTGTAATTATGATATGACTACAGAGCAGGCAGTTTTCTGGAATTCCAGAAGGCATACCTTTGAAAACAAGGCTCCTGCATTACTGCATTGACCTTTCTTCCTCAAATCATGGAAAACTAATACACATATTTACATGTACATGCATAAACAACCATAAAATGATGGGATGACCCAAGACTCAAGTGAAAAGTGTAAGGGCCCCTATTCTGGAAACATGTCTGTACATGTTTCCACAGTAACCACCTTTATCTTTGCAGTAACTGACTGAACGGAGAGAAAATCGTAAGAAAACCATTTTGTGTTACAAAAGGAAAAGGGTGAGAGTTGCTAGATTTCTATCTGTCAAGCTCTAATTCATGCTTAGCTTCAACAAAGTGAGGTGAGAGCTGTTAATATCTCTCCCAACCCTCCAAATAGTGTAGCATTTACTACACTGTGCTCAGTAGTACAGTACCTCTAAAAAGCAAAACCCAACAAAATAACCAATCGTACAACTCCCAGCCCCAGTAAGTTCTTTCAATTTGCATGTGAGTCAGCTGAGATATGAAGAGGTAGTGGATTGAATTTGGACAGTGAGTGTTTTAAGGTGCTGAACAGTCTGAGGCTATTTGTTCTCACAGGCACTGAACACACGCATTTCCCTTGGAATTTAAGAAGCTCAGGGTGCTTCTAGGTGTGGGGAAATGCCAACTCCCATTTTTGGGCTTTAAAAAATGGAACTGGATTATTTTTGTTCTTTTAATAAAAATTTTAGAATGTGAAATACTATTTTTAGAGGTTATTTTGGCACTGGGATTCGGCCTTGGTGGGAGAAAAAAAGGACTCGGAGGAAAAAGATGCTGGAGGTTTTGGAAGAAGAAATTTCATGTCATAGTGAAAGAATTGGAGTAGAGAATCCTCTTTGAGTGAAATTACTCCTTGAAAAGGCCAGCCTAACAGAGTTAATACAGGGGAGATTAATTACAGAGAAAAGCATATTAAAATGAACCTAGTTCTAGCAACTTAACTTCCACAAGGCAAAAAAAAGCAAGAAAAATCCCTCCTCCTCCTTTTTTAACACTTAGAAAGCCCCTGATGAGCTCATGCACCTTGGTCCATATAACAAATGTGGAGTGGAAAAAAAAAAGACCACATACTGTGACCATCAGTCTTCTCATCCATCAGCATTTATAGATTAGAAATGGAAAAAGGGGGTTACTAAAAATAAAATGTATTATAAAGATAACAGGAGAAAACAGAGACTTTTTTTTTTCCTCAGGGTTGACATTGTAAAGATTTAAAAAGTCCTGTATGCAAATTACATGTTCACACACTTCCAAAGCTGAGATTACATACCTATAAGCTGTGTCTTGCAGAAGCTTTTCTGTTGAAATAGATTGAGATGTCGTGACGAATACTTTGACAGAGGAAGAACTGGAGGCCTGAGAATCCCAAAATGACATGAGTATTCAAAGAAATGAAAGTTCTTGTCACTGTGCCCTAGAATTGCAGGTGAAAACAGGTTTCATAAAACCAGGTTTCATAACAGTCCTTAGCAAATACCTGTTGGTGAAAGCATTTTGGAGGACCCTGTTGGAATGAAGGAGACGGAACAGGTAGAAAAGAGTTTTCATTGTCTAGGCAGTGCAAATGCAGCAAAACCAGAAAATTTGGGCTCATATGATAATTTTTATGGCTTCTGCTAAGGGTAGATGTGCCCATCTGATTGATCTTATTCCCATCGACTGCTTAGTGCAATCTAAGTCTTCAGTTTAGATACCAAAACTATTTTTTTTAGGTTGAGAAAGTTAAAAGACAGTCTCTATGAGTCATTCTAGGCTGAAAACATACAACCACTGTTTGAGTGTACATGTCAGAAAAAAGCACCTATCATCCCTGCCTGTATAAAAGCCCCTAAACTGCTTCCTTTCTGATATTAGTGTTTACTGCTCAGTGACAACAGAAAAAGCAACTAAGGTGTGCACAGGAAGCTAAATGACTATTGACTCTTTTCTGGGTTTTTTTTTCCTATGAGACAAATCAAAATTTGTAAATAGCAAATGGATTGCTTTTACGAGGGTGCAAATCCAGGAGGAAAAATGTTTGAAAAAATCAGGGAGTTGCTTTGAAAAAAAGTCTTCACAGTTTTATCATTATTCCTTCCACAGGAAGATGTTGTAAGACATCCCTGCAAGCAGAGCCAATGTAGGTGTTTGGTGCTGCTTGAGTGTCAAATTCTGAGAAGTCACCCCCACTTCTTGTAATTGTACCAGGAAGTTCATCTCTGTGAGCAGGAGCAGAGGGCATCCATCTGAAAATGTTCTGTTTCTGTAGCCCCTCATACCAGCACAGCCCATTTGTATAAAAGCATAAACAAGAGGCAGAGAGCTTTGTTGGTGTGAGGGAATACATATCTCTGCACACACTATGTTTGCAGGCATTTGGTAAAAAAAGCAAGGTTTTACTGGTATTAGTAATTTAGAAATTTGTTTCCTTCTTTGATTATATTCTATTTTGTGCATGACTCTCTCGACATTTCCTTCATACTGCTTTAGGAAAAACCAAACCAGACTGGTCATACATCCCTGCCTATATTTTAGTGATTATTTTTTATTTGGACTTTCTAATCCAGTGTTTAGTGAGGTAGCTCTCCTACACAAAAGGAAAGCAAATCACACTTATTTGACACATCCACTTGAAAGCTTCTGTGGAGACTTTAATTTTTTAATATCATTACACTGGCATTCAGAGGAGAGCACCCTGAAAGCTTTGGCAGCAAAGGAAGAGAGAGCACCAAACAGGGGAAGTGATGGTCTGAACATCCATACCTAGAGTTTCTCCAGTGCTAATTATGCTGTTTCAGCTTCACCTCCAGGTGCAAAGAAAGGCCTTTTCAATTTCAGTCCAGTAACTAATATTATATATATTTTAAACAGACAGGTGCTAAGGAAACAAAATTCTTTCCATCTTCTCACTTGTAAATAGACTAGAGGATCAAAAGAAGTGGCTACCTGTAGAAGGCAGTGGTCTTATTGCTTACATCAGTTAGTTAGCAACAGATAACACTTCCTTCACTTGAGAGCCCAGTTTGATATCCAAAATGTTTTTTTCAGTAATTTAATATAAAGAGTTTTCTGCATCTAACTGAAATTGTGGTCAGTACCCATAGCTCCATTATATAGACAGCTCATATTTAGTGCATGCAGAGTAAATATAGAATTCCCCAGAAAATGTTGCTGAGAAGAAGGCAAACTATACCAGATTTATCCTTATCATTCTTCCTTCTTTTTCCAAAATAATACAAAACCCATGGTTTGGCCTCTGGGCCACAGTGCTTTATTATTATCATGAGAGAAGGCAGGGCAGGGGCCACTAGTGAACGTCTACTGCCTAATGGCAGAAATAAAAAGAAGCAAACAAAAGACTCCCAGCACTAGGCAATTTAACTTGACAGTGCAAAAAATTCAAATAAATGGATCTGTTGTAAATTAATTTGAAAGGAGAGTGTCTGTAGTGGTAGGGTTCATGGCTTTAATATGAGCCCTGATTGTCTATTAAATCTAAAGTAATGAACAGTTTTAATAAGGGAGTGAATATCAATATGTTTAGTTATAGAGTAACACTATTAATGTGACTCTTCTAGTACGAAAACAGTTCTAGTGCACAGTCCTAAACATTTTTTGGTCTAATTTTCTGTTCTCTCCTAGGTGTGTCTCTTAATTATTGAAATACAGTGCAAAAATGATACTGAAGCTCAAATAACATCCAATAGGAGGATCATTTCCAGGAGGGAAATTACCTGCAAGGAAGATGAATACAATTTAGATACTGAGTGTTGCAAGAAATGTAGAAGTGGTGAGTATGACTGTAAGACTGTGTTGAGAAGTCATTAACAGGGGACACACAGCATGCACAATTGCTTTTTGCTGGGATACTGAAGTGGCATGAGGTGGTTTCCTGGATGCAGTGCTTCAGTCCAGCTGTATCTTTGTTTTGTTGCAGGACATAAGCCACTTCAAAGATATTTCTTCAGCTCAATGCACCAATAACTTCTCGCTCCACAGAGTGGTTCTCTCATAACATGCTTGTTACAAAGGAGCCAAGAATTAACATACACATTTTTGAAAGAGGTTGAAAAAGTGAAAACACATGCTTTTGCCTACAGGATTCCATACATTTGTGGGTTTTCCAATTTTTCATGCACAGTTTTGTTTGGTGTGTTCTCCTTCAGTATTAAATTGGAGGAAGGGTGGGGATAATCAAAAGTTATGTATACTACATTCCTGGAGTGCATCTACACATGCACAAAAAATATACATTCCATATTTGGAATCAAAAAGTACTAGGGATTAAAAATGAAATTCTGATGTTAGTCTTAGAGCTGGTGGCTGCTCTCTAAATTATTGGTTTTCTGTCTCTACAGGTTTTGTTAAAAATATCTCCTGCCCAAAAGATATCATCAAACACTGTGCTCCTTGTGAGAAAGGAAAGGAATTCATGAATCACCCTAATGACTTGGACAAGTGTTTGAGATGCAGATGGTGTGACAGCGCGTCGGGTATGTCTATAGAAATAGCAACTGTAGCAATGACTCCTCTTTCATACAGGATTTCACTGAAAAGTTTCCACAATACCTAATCGTGGTTAGCATGTAGAGTCAAAACTTTTAGTGGTAGGACATGAATGAATTTGTGAGAAGGTAGTAAGTTTATCCTCCAGTTCCTTTTCATCAAGCACAAAGTAAGAAGAAAAATAGTTGGTCCATTATTTCTCCATATATCTGCCTTTGCTTAGCCAAAGTCCTTGCAAAGCAGGCGCTGTACAAACTGGTTAGAGTCAAGGAAGGCAAGTTCTCCCTCTTCTTCACCCTCTGTTTAAAAGAGGGGTGTAAGAAGTAATGATATTTTGGTAGCCTTTCACATAATTCATAATATTATTTAAAACTGACTGTTGTCTTTTGAAAGACACTCAGGATGCAGTGTGGGATACGTGTGTCAGGCTGTAAGGCAAGCCCTCCTGGGGCAGAGCAGAGCTCACCTACCCCAGTGTTCTGCATTCAGCAGTGGAGGCAGGGGGTGCTATTTAGAGATAACACAAACTAACCTGTCTGCTTTCTGTGGTCTGTTCCCTGCAGTCTGTCAGCATCCACAGCTGAGGGAAAGGACATTGGAAGATCTATCCCTACCTAGTAATTTCAGTGTCTATTTATGAGCCTTTTGTTCATGAACCTGCTGGGTGAAGGCAGAAATTCACTACCTGTTGCATAAATACCCATGACACAATTTTTTTTTTTTTATCCATTAAACTTATCTCTTACCAGTTCCACCAGGTGTGCTGTAGATCTGCTCTGCTTGGATTTAGGGAACGATAATTCTTCATTCCTCATACCAAAAATCAAATTTAGTGAATGGAGAGACAGTTCTCAACTCCAATGTGGTTGTACTCAGATCACCTGTTGGAATATCAATCTTTAGTGCTCTCCCCTTCCTTTAGGACCTCAATATGGGTAGAAAACTCTCCTCTCATTTTCTGCTATAATAAGCATTTTTGTGTGGGTGATGAAATTGGTAAGAGCAAAACAATTCAGTATTTTATATGTGTCACAATTAAAACTGAAGGGAGGAAAAGGGTAACGGGATGGCCAGTCACAATATTCCACAGACAGCAATGTAGTTGAAGAGAAGTCAGTAGAGTGACAATAGGCAAGAGGAAAATTCCCGCTGAAGTTCCATGTGAACCATTCTTATGATCATTCATATCCTCTATTTCCATGAGTTACTTCAGCACTGATTTCACAGTAGAGGTTCATCAAATTTTGAAATATCAAGTAGTTTCAAGTTACAGCAGGGCACTGAATGTAGCAACTCAAAAATTTGTTCTATTTTTACATCCTATGAAAATAGCTTTCATAGTAGGTAGATACAGTAATTTTTAATGCAGAAGTAGTTTTTTCATAGATGGAGATAGCATTATCATATAAACTGAGGATAGGAGAAAATTAATCATTGGTTTTGATTCTTAAGAGGAATACTTAACATGGATATGTTAGCCAGAAAAGAGAGCGGAATTCCTCATCATTGGAGGTCTTCAAGAAAAGGTAAAACTTTTTGTCTGTCAGGGAGTGCAAAGAACCCATCTCCATTATCAAGTAGGGAGATTGGCTGTGTGATCTTCTGAGTTTCCTTCTGGCTTTACAGTACTAAATGGGAAAAAGAAATGGGGATTTGGCTGTGCTGAATGAGTCCTATTCTGGTGAGAACTGCATTGTAGGATGAGTTTTCTGTGCCCTCGTCCAGCAGAGGTCTCTCTGACAGCTCCACCAGCTCAGCTCCTTAGAAAACCTCCGTGTGTGTATTACAAAGCCTTGCCAGTTCCAGCAGAGGTGGAGCTAGCAGCAAGTCTAAGGACAAGACTTTGTGGGCAGAAGCCTGCTTTTTCAGACTAATACACTTAAGAAATCTGGTTTTAGGTTGGGAGGTTGTGAAGAACTGTACCCCAGAAGAGAACACACAGTGTGCCTGTGCAAAGAACTATTTTTGCGATCCTGCAGGATGTCACAGTTGTTTACCATGTACCAAGTAAGTTCATGCCTTCATCACTACATATGAAATTGTTAGTATGTAATCTCATTTTTTTCCAGCTGGTTTCAAGACAGAGGCTAAGGTAATCTATAACCTCAGGGAAAGCATACCAATTTTCCTTTGCACCTGACCTGACTGAGTTCAGTCAGCTCAATTTGCAGCCATGAAGGCTTTCCAAAAGCATGCAGAAAAAATTGTATATCCACTGAGTCTGTATATGCTTTTCAAAAAGTCTAATAAAGTATCTGAGCTTTCCTGTTGTCTTTGTGTGATCTACTGTTACTTTGAAAAATAATTTCATATGTTTTCCCACTGCCACAAATTTCCATGCCATTTTCATACCTATTAAATTCCAAACCCCAGGATCAGGGATTTAGAATATGAAACCAGCATGTCTATCAGCAAAATATTTCACATTTTGCTGATAAAACATCTTAGAAGATTTTGATTTGCTTTCTGAACAGCTTAAGAGAGAAAAAAATCCCCTAATAATTTGTGTTCATATTTTCTGCAGATGTGAAAGCGGTGTAATTGAAAAACAATGTACTTCAGCTTCAGACACTGTATGTGGAACAAAAGGTACCAGCACGTGCTGTATTTTGAGAGGCAGTTGCAATTGTCCTGTTCTACACACTGGCCATAGTAATTCCTGACAGCTCAGGGCCTTAGTCCTACTGGGTCCTTAGTGACCTGCAAAGTCTGATTTTCCCTTGATCACTGTGCAGGTGTAGGAGCTGTCACCCCTTTTTAGGGGCAGCTTACCATGGGTACATCTTTAACATATTTGGCTTTTGTTGTTAGGAGGGCTTTTAAAGTCTGACACAGTCTTGTTAAAAATTTGGTGTCCTGCTGTATTGCATTTCTTGACTTAACTTTCATGCATATTTTCCAATGTTCCAACAGAACCAGCAACGCTGTGGTGGATCATTGCTTTGGTAGTTTTGGTAGTACTACTAGCAATAGCTGGAGCAATAGTCTGTTGTAAGTGATTCCCTGCTTATTCCTATTATTCTCTGAATGAGATATTCAGATGCTTATTCAAATATAATTTTATATCCTTGGAGTCCGAAGGACAGAGATCCTGCTCTAGATTTTAAAAAAGCTTTTTTTTTGTTTCAGACAAGAGAAAACAGAAGGGTCTTACAATCAATGAGCCCCCAAGTAATGGAGTTTACAAACCACAGCCAGTAAGTATTATTGCTTTGATCATAGAAAACTCAGCTTTATGCAAAGAACTTTTTTCCATTTAAATTGCACTGGGTCTTCTCAAACATTTGTGTGCCTCTCTTCTATGACATGAATGAAGTAAATATCACCAAAAGAACTCCTATGTGAGAAGTAAGAGAAACCCTGTATTACTTCTTCAGGATTGTTGGAATGCTTCCTAAGTCACATGACCACGATCAAAACTTCATAAATCATTAGGCCTCCACCAACACAGGATGTTCCTGTCCCCATGCATAATTCTAGGCATTAGGAGGTGATTCCCCAAACTTACCCAAGTCAAAAGAGGTCTGTCTGTCTGTTCTGACTTTCTCAGTCATAAAAGAGGAATCATGGAGAAAACTAAAAGAAAATCAAAGAAGTAGCATGAAATGTATTTATCCTCTTATATAAGGGATAAAGTGGGGTTTTACAAAGCTTGTTTCTACTTATTTCTCTCCTGCTTTTTTTTTTTTTTTTTCAGGAGAATGTACCTCTCATAGTTCCAGGTAAGAGACAAGTAATTTATCACAACTGAGTAGAAAGAAAAAACAGATACAGATACAAACTTCCTAAAGTAAAAAAAGAAAGAAGAGTATTTTTGTGTAGACTTTGCCACTGTCCAGACTTGTCATTCTAGCACAAAAGTGAACACTTGCTAAAGAAGTGTCAGATCATATAATGCTCATCAAGGCACTTAGTGGCATCATGGAAGTCTTGCCTCAGGAGGAATTTCTGTTGTATAAGTTGCAATTACTCATTGTGTACAAGTGAATTTCAGTTCTTCATGTACTAGGAAACAGCAAACTGTGTTTCTGTAACCATGGATATTTATGTTTAGGGAGCAGTCCTACAGTGGGATTGAAGACTCACAAACCTATATTCTGTTCAAGGGCAAATCCACAGGAGTGGTACACAGCAGGAAAAAAGATAAGCCCCAAGACTGTATCACAACAGAAGATCTGTCCTGTTTCATGACCTCTCCCAATACTATTTTGAGAAAAATGGGTACATGAGAGGTGACCACACTTCCATGACAGAATAGGTCACAGATGGAACTGAGACTGTTTTAGGTGGTAGAAGGCAATATGGCTGCCAGCCTGAATCTTTGAAATACCTAGCATCTGGCAGGAACATGTAAAAAACAGACCTGCCATGTATTGTAAGAAATCACACGTAAACCATACTGAGTCACAAAATACCTGAAACTTAACCTGCTTTGGATAGGAGAAGTATCAAATCTGAGTGCAGGTGATAAAACCCAGTAAGATAAAAGAGCCAGGTGCATTCATTTCCTTTCCTGCTCCTAGATGTTGACCTGAGCAGCCACATTCCTGGTATTGTGGCAGAGATGACACTCCCAGAAGTCAAGAAATTTGTTCGTCACCACCATGTATCAGAACCTGCCATAGACCAGAGCATTCAGGATTATCCTGGTGATACATCTGAACAGAAGATTAAGCTGTTTCGAGTCTGGTATCAAAGTCATGGGATGAAGGGAGCCTATGGAACCCTAATAAGCAGCCTGAGAGAGTTAAAAATGTGTGCTGTAGCTGATACAGTTGAGGAAAAACTGAAGGCAGCTATTTCCAGCTCTCAGGAAGGGGGACGGTCTTATAATCCTGACACTGAGCGAAGCAAAACTTGCACTCAGGAAGGTGGAAACTCTTACAATGAGAGTGCTGAGCTAAGTAAAGCCTATACTGTTAGTTTGGAAGAGACCTAGCACAGAGTAATTTGAAAACTATTTCTGAATGAGTATTATTCTAATATAAATAACAAAGTTTTTAAATGACATTTCATTGACAGTTCTGATTGAACTCAAGTAAGTTATTATATGCAAAAGGAATAATTACGAATTTTGTAGCAGTATCTTTCCTTTAAAAAAACTTCTAGCCTTTTTTGGTTGTTAAGGACTTGAAGAAGTTTTATGACTTGTTTACGAAAAGGTGCAATACAAGACTCCAGCTACAGGATTCATTACAAGAGGAAAGAAGTTATAATTTGAAGAAAAGGAATGGTTTAAATGCATGGTCCTGCATTATTTAATCAATGTAAGGTTATGCATACATTAAAAATGCAGGCTGTTCCTTTTTTTTTTTTTTGAAGGGAAAGCTCTGGTGTTATGAACCTACAAAGTGTACCAGGAAGAATACTTGAAAAAAAAAGTTACCTGCCTTACACCTGATTAATTTGAAATATAGGTGTTGCTGTGTAGATTCTACTCTGTTGCAAATACAATTTCTATTTTTCATAAAAGCACTTCTGTGTGTATATGGAGTTTTGTATATGTGTGCAAGATTGGAGTTTTGTATATGTGTGCAAGTTTTCTAGAAAAAGCTCCCAGTTCTAGGCAAAAATAATTACCTCTGTTGTTCTCAGCAATGTTTGTAAGCCTCTTCTAATGTTTGAAACCTTCAGAGAAATAGGAGCTGAAGGGTTAACAGCACAACAGAACCATCATTTCTGGAAGGCAACCTTCAGAGTGTATGATGCTTTTCTAATGCAGAAATTGATGCAATGAAATTGTCTTTTTCATTAAAAAAATCTGCATAATACATGACTTTTGTCTTTCTTATCGTGCCATATATAGATGTCATGTTTACGTTTGCTTTTACTCAATTTAGCAAATCAGAATAAAAGAGATAATTCTCATGAAAAAACACCTTACCTTTCTTCCATCACCAAGTGCAGAGGATTCAGCTCCTAAATTCAAAGAACCAGTATAGTGCTGGCAGCTTTGCTGTGAGGCCTTTCCCTTTCACACACCCATTAGTGCAAATCTCACAAAGTCTTTCAACAGAAGGCGGGACTTCGCTGGAAAGGTTTGATTTTTGCAGATTACATGGTAAGAAAGATGACTTTCTTTGGTTCTGTCATCAGTTCCCTGGAGAAAATCTCCTGCCAGTATCAGGACCCAGCCAAACCAGGAAGAGAGCTACCTGGGCTGGCTCTCACCTGCCCACCAGTGTGTTGGGTGTATGGGGTAGGGTCTCATGGCTGCCACCTGACCACAGGACCTGGAAAGGGCAAGGTAAGGCTGGCCACAGGGTGCCAGAGGCTGGAAATCAACCCCTGCCAATGCTGGGTGCCCATAGCCGTGTGGAGTTCCTCCAAAATGCCACATAGCTGGAAGTGAGGTACCTGGAAAGGCAGTTCATGGCCTTTGGAAACAGCTAAAATCTGTGCATGGCATCAAGCAGGAGCCTAAAGGAGAGGCAGGACATAGCTTTGAACTCATTACCTGTTTGATAGACTTGACCTGTTAAAGGTCTTAATGACACAGGGCAAGTTTTGCCCCAGCCCAGTGTATGTTGTACAGCTCTTAAGCACCATCCATGCTAAGGAGTCAGAAAAACCTTCCACCCCTCTTTGGAGTCTCTAATCTAGCTGCATTTTCTGAGTATCTAATCCACTGCTATATTGCCAAAATCCCCACACTGTGCAGCTTTTTGAAGGAAAACCTTCAGGCTGCTGCAGTCAGATGATGTAACAGCCATGGGCCAAATTGTGCACCCATGGACTGATGAACACCTGGAACTGTGTCTGTGCTATCTGTGCCCAGCTCTGACACACTATGACAATGTGTTGCTCCCGGTCCTGTTCTGGCCAGGGTTCACATACCTAAGAGAATAAAATATCTGCCTTTCAGAAAAGCAGCACAGCAGTGGGGTTGGCTGTGCTGTCTTTTATAGGATGCACAGCCAAGACAGGAAGGAAGGAGAGCTCCATGCTCTCACATGCCCTGGTAGGTAGGCTGCTCCCTCTACCATGTCCCATCTAGAAAGGCATGAATGTAGCTTAAAGGTGTGCTGGCAGATGCTTGACTTCAACTTTTTATTCCCTTGACTTCTGGCTTTGTCTCTCTGAGTGAAGCATCTGACCGGCAGAAATTAAGGTGATCCACCTCTCAGGGTTCCAGAGGAGCAGGGAACTGACCAATCTGAACTACAGTGATCTTAAAACAGAGCCACCAAACCTCATAAATTTCTGACAGGGAAATAAAATGATAATTTTTCTTTCATCACACTGGAATTCCCCAACCTCAGTATAAAAAGGATGGTTTACAAAAAGTCCCTGAGCAATGAGTCAGATTTTCTTTAGGAGAGGTCTGCAGGGCTCAATTCAGACTACCATTAACTCTGGTGGTTAGCATACATGATAATTTTTTGCTCTTAACTGTAACACTGAGCATCAAATAGAGGGATTGATTATACTGTGCAGTTAGTTGAGTCTGTATGTGTCTGCATTGCAGTCAGCAGTGCAGAGTAGAGCTGGATCAAGCTTAGAGTAATTGGACCAGGGACTGAAAGTGATTTAGCTCTGCTGACCTGCAGCAGCACACTCAGATTTCCATTGCCTCCTGCTTCTGACATAATTTTCAAACTAAGGCTGTATAACAAAAAAGAAACCGAAGCCCAAACTCCCCTGTATTATGGAAACACAGCATCAGAAAAGCAAGTGAAAACTGAAACAGAAACCTGCCCAGGGAATGACTTGTCACAGTTTGAAAAGCAGATTACAAAGGAAAAGTTCTCTCTTCAGGAAGCAAAAACTTTGCAAAACAATGCCACGTGTCATGCAAATAGTACACACAAAACAATTGTTATTTTAAAATAATTACAACAGAAGAACAGGAACATAGGAAAAAGAGGCCAGAGGGATGATCTTACTCAAGTTCCCTGCAAATTGCAAGTGGCCATGTGTGAGATGTTCAGAAATTCCAAGGGCTGTTTTGCTGTGCATACCCACAACAGCTGTTCATCCGTGCTGCAAAATGTAGTTACAGCTGCT
The DNA here is from genome assembly GCF_015832195.1 of Motacilla alba alba. Lineage (NCBI taxonomy): Eukaryota > Metazoa > Chordata > Aves > Passeriformes > Motacillidae > Motacilla > Motacilla alba. The sequence goes on from NC_052021.1 coordinate 19,142,123, forward strand.
CTGCAAGCAAACCAAACACCTGAAAATGACAGAAACAAAACCAATGTTACATTGTGGCCCCAGAAGAACACAGGTATGGCTAAACACAGCTCTAGTATACAGGGCTGCTGCAATATGAAATAAATTATTTTCAAAGTTATTCAGCAGGCTGCCAATTCTTGAAAAGGCGTGGCTGAGAAATGAAGTACTCAATACAAAGAGCCTGAAATGTTTCTGCACAGATAGCATGACAAGCATATTGAAGTGTGAGAGCTCAGGCTTATTTCCTGTATAAAGGGGAGAAAAGGAAAACAATACCAACAAATTCATGAGAAGAATAAAAGAGTATTGGGAAGAGCCTTGGAGATAGGCAGTTTTCCTGTTTTGAGGGAAGATACAACCTCAAAACTCACATCCCTCTCTTACTGTTGTCAATACTTTGATTCTGGACATCAAAGGGAAGCTTGCATTCCTGCTATCCCACTGCTAGCAAGAGCAAAAATACCCACCATGTGTATCTAGCCTCTAGCACAGAGCTGTGGTTGAGAATTATGAGGGATGTGGGAACAATCACAAAACAACATACAGTCAGTGTTTTCTGAAGAGCTTTTCAGTGGTTTTAGTTGAAATTCCCTTCCAAACTGAAAGCAAGGTTTTTAAAGCTTTCAGAGTGCTAGAGAGCCCTCTCCCATCACTTTACACAATGGTCTCTTGCTCCCTAGATATACTAGCAGTTGTGACAAAGTGCAATTTATTTTCAACCTAGCAGGGAATCAGCAAAAAATGTCTGTGACCAAAGGGATGTTGGAAAAATAGGTCCTGAACAAATACAGAAGAGGAGTAAGTGACAAAAAGCACTGGCAGGAGGAAACCAAAGGCACTGACCTTGGAGAGACAGCACTGAGCACCCCACACTCCAGGGGCATGCAGAACACACAGATCACTGATCCTGGCTCCCATATATCTTCCCACAGTGATGTCCATATGACTGGCTGCCAGCAGGACAAGATAGATCTACCTGTATGTGTGTCTTTGGGATATGAACAAGAAACTGATGAAACAGAAGTACCCAGATTCATTTCCTGCGTATTTATCCTACAGTCAGTGATGGGATTGATACATTCTCCAGATTATCAGTATTGGAAGGTTTATGTTTCTTGGTCTTTTCCTAGTGCTTCCTTAAAACTATATGAAGATCCCTCTCCAGACTTCTCAGGGATAGCTGAAGCTGCAGGGAACGTTTTATGATGCTCCTCAAACTGCTGTGAAGCACAGTGAGGCCCCTGGCATGCCACTCTCTGTCCCAGTTGGGGCTGGCTGTGCCCTGGCACCCGGTTCTGCTGGCTGGGACCAGGGCTGTCACTGCAGCCCGTGGGAAGGTTGGCCATGATCTGGACTGCCTCAGAGGCTCTTGAGGTTCCAGGTGTGTCCCTAAGATAAGAGGACAACACCTATTCCGGTCCTTGGAGGGAGTGGAGCAGCAGCTAACTTCATACCAGACGGCGTCCCCTCATTTATCCAGGAATGCACAGTGATCACTTAGTAACTCAGTATTCCCAAACTTCCCACTCACATCTCCTCAGGCTTAAGCTCCTTTAAACTTGTTTGAGCGGCCACGCTGGGCAGCGGGGGCTGTTCTGGGCGCTGCCGGCTGCGCTCGCCGGTGCCCGCGGCAGGTGGCAGCCTGTGTCCGCCGTCCCACGCGTGTCCCCGCCGGCTCAGCGGGGACGGGGCGGCTGCGAGCGCTGCCTGCCCCGGCTGGCGCATCCCGGGACGCGTTACTCCCGCGGGAAACGAGCTCGCACACGAAGCGAGCCGCAGACGGGCTGGCCGAGGGCACGAAGCCTCTCCGGCAGAGCTGAGCCTGGCATCGTGCCGGGCCAGCGCTAGCTCTGCTTTTCGCACGGGATCCCCCAAATAGTGTTCCACGAGACTTAAAATGACACGTACAAAGTCGTGGGAACTCTGTGTGGCAGCTTTGTGACGCTGCCCAGGTGTGAGGATGAGCACAGCCTGGCTCCCTCCGAGCAGCCCTGGGATTCGGCAGCAGGTCCCGCGCTGCTCCCGAACTGCGCCGCAGCGCGGCACAGCGCTTGGCACCGCCGCTTTTAAACACAACACCTCATGGAAAAACGGTGTCAGAACACATCCAGGCTGCAAACTGAGCTCTCTCAAATCTGCAATTGGCACTGCGACTGAAGTACGTGCTGCAGTACCTGCGCCAACATGAATGTGCATTGCCTTAATAAATATTCACCAATAAATTAAATCAGTTGAGACTGTGACATTCACTTTGATTCTAACTTACACAACTGCCAAAACGCAATCAAAGGTAGGTGTTAGCAATGCCTGTGAAAGCCTAGGGAAGACGGGATGGCTGTCCTCAAGTTTGGCCTTCTGGAGGGCAGTGTTTGTATCACCACAATCAAGTGAAAAAGCAACTGGTGAAGCTGAGGGAGGAGGAGTGGGTGGTAACAGTTTAGAGGCTTTTTGGAGGAACTGGCTTATGAATAATACCCTTAATTACTGCAACATGCTATTGTAAATGGTCTTTCCTTTTCTTTCTTTTCCAGGCTCATAAGTTAGCCTATCATTTCAAATAACTATACATTAAATACAGTTTTGACTTCTGTTCTAGCTACAGAAATGTTGGGAATAACCACCTCATGAGGTTTGTTGCCAAGATTTTTTTAATCTTACAAAATCCATGGCTTTTGCTTCCATCAGAAAAACTGGAACAACTATGAGTGCTTGAAGATACATAATCCTGTACCAGGAGACATCAGACAAAGTACTTCATGTCCTGTGCTTTTTTTGCTAGGTCTATTTATGTGTCTTTGGGAAACAACAAATCAGCAAGGAGCCGTGCAAGGTGCACAGCTCCTTTACTGAGATGTCTTTCCTGAGAAAGCACCTTCTTGCAGGAGCTTCATTCAGACCCCCCTGCAGCACTCAAAAGCTTCTCTCTGACATCAGACACGCTGGTACAAGGAGCCCATGGAGGAGGGAGCAGCCCATAAAGATGCTATGAGGAAAGCAATGAGCAACGTTACTCGTGCCACACAAATCATAATAACAGGTGACATGCACAGGTAACAGGCAGCCTTTAGGGAGCCCAGGACAAGCAGTCTGGTGAACAGTTACATTGGCAAGTCTTCCAAGGATTCCTGAGCTGTGGTCCCACTGCAAGGTCCTTGGGGTACTGACTGCAGTTCAGTTACATTTATCAGGTGACCCAAGCAGTTCACACTGCAGGGAACAGCAACATGCCTGGAAAACTCCTGGGGTTAAACGCCCTCTTATCATTGCTTGCCTTTACAACTGTAAGGCTATTAACCTGCTGTAAATACAACTTTTTAAGGTCTCTTCTTATTTGTAAGTGAGAACAGATGAGTAAATGAATGAGCTGGAATATGAGGGCTGGACACAAGATAAAAGATCTGTTCTGTGTAAGTCAACAGTCTTTCAGAGACCAGCTTCATTCTCCCTCGTCCAAAAACATTCCTACACAATCACAATAAAAATGCACAGATCTTCCAGGAACTGCTGTTTTCAACATCCCCTAATTCATCCAGCTATAAACCAGCCACCAACAGAACATCCAAAAGCATTTCTCAAAAAGAAACACTGCTTTCCTACTTTTTTATCTCAGCTGTGGATGTATTTCAAAGAAAGATAGTCATGTATAGATTGTTTCCCTTAAATGCAGGAAATGGTTCTTCCAAATGTAACTAATTCGAATTAAATCAATACATTATGTTTGGACAGCAACCAGCTGCAGAAAAATTTAGCAAAGCAAGTGTTAGAGACTGTAAGTACTAACAAAATAGGAGTTCAAGTGCAGTCCTGCTCTACTTGGTTTCAAGTTAGCTCTTAGGATTGAAGACTGTTATCACTAGAAAGCAAGCAGAATTTTTCTTTTCTAGGCAGCATTCCACCTGAGGTTCTAATCAGTCATCAGCTTGGACTCACTACTTAACAAATCTAGGCAGACTTACAGAAAATCTTAGTACGGGTAAGTCCACAGGGCTACCCATGACAGAGTCAAAAAGCAAAGCCAATTTTTAAAACCCAAATCTACTAGAATAGCACTAAAGGCATAACTTCAAATGCAATGATGCCTACCTTTTTGGTGTCTTGACACATTATCAAACACAGAAGTGCAAGTTCTTCCTCCTTCTTCCACTCTAACCTCACAGTAATTGGTGCTGGAAATGTCAACACTGACATGAGCTGTAGCAGCACTTGGCTGGAAAACCTTCTGTGCTCTAGAACAGAAAATTGCAGGCAAGTCCCCCACCTTCCAGAGATAAGTCTGGGCTATTTGAGGACATCTCTTTCCTCATCACTCTCATTGAGGCTGTTCTGCTGTGTGTACTGAAGTTCATTGCTGCGTAAGTTTGAGATGGATCCTCTCTGTTCCAGGGTATCCTAAATGACCTGGTTATAATCCTAGGTTAGCCACACTGGCTATCAGGTGGGCCACTTGTCACAGGAAAGGCAGCCAAAGAACTGCCATTTGTAAACCCAGCAACTGCTCAAGGTCTCAGCACTGAGAACTCACTTGTTGACACTGGCATCTACAGAGACATTAGGTACCTAAGATTTTCTGTGGAACGGTTTTGGGTTAGATTGCGAGAATTGGAAAGGAAAAAAAGCATGCTGTGAAGACTGTGTTACACTGTAAAGTTTCTTACTTGGTCGCACTACACTGTCCTTTGGGATTTTTCTTTTGTATTGTTCTTTTTTCCTAATAAGGTGTCTGGGACTTTCTTCTTTGAGAACACAGTTCTGTTTAAAATATCAAACAGGAAATTAGATCTTCCAGCTAAGGTGAAACTCAGGAATTCTTCCTGTTGAACAATGGACTCCAGAGAGAGTTCCTATTTAGATAAGAAAGGGCTGGAAATTCCAGCCACTTTAAAATAGATGAACAAAAGTCCTTCTGCTCCCAAAGCTACTGGTACTTTCTGAGACTTAAGGTCATTTATGCCAGTCCTTTGCCCTGCCAGTCCTTTGCCCTGAAGAAGGATTAACTAAATGTTTTTGTCCTATCTCAGAGATGGAGATTCCAAAACTCCCCATATTGATATTTCACAAATTCTACTCTTCAAAACTATGTCTTAATATCAAAATGAACTCTTAGTGTATTTCCAGCCCTGCCATACTCACTACAACATGGAGGAGAGCCCTTTTAACACCGGCCTTTTTCATATTTGAACATCATTGCCATGCTTTTTGGCTCTCCTATTTGTTTTTTCTTGCACCTTTAGTTTACATAGCATCAGTTTTTCCAGAGTTTCTTTGAGGGACATGTCTTGCTTCACAATGACAAGCACACAAAAGTGAAAGGAACATTGTTTTTCTCCTTTTTTACATGATGCCATTAGCAGGATAAAGCAGGCTAATTCAGTTACCCTTGAATTTCCCTATGGTTGCCTATCTCTGAAACTTGCTGATTAGTCTCCAAAGCAAGAGTGTACTTTTAGATGTGTACATTGCAATCTACAATTCAACAAGCAGGGACTCCTGACTTTCCCTCCCATGGCAGAAGGTATGCTTAGGTACATACAGTGTCTAATTCAGGATTCTTTTCAAAAATCTTATGCTCAATTATTTCAATCTAATTCTGCTAGATCTCCTGTACTCATTGCCACCCCAGCAAAAGAAGCAGAAATTATGCAGTTAGTGTTCTAGTGCTCAAATACTTGGCAAAAATATGACATCTGAAATGAATTTCCTTGGCTCATAACCAGGCATGTTTTGCAAGTGTGAATGTATTTTACACAGGACCAAGTTTGCTGTCACAACCAGACCTTGGCTTAGTCTGGCTCTTTCTTCACATTTCCTCTGGGAGAAGTCCCATGGAGTTGGGCTCTGTATGAAAACATTGGGTATTACTATGCTTTGGACTTCATTTCCAGAGGAAACATTGCTTTCATCAGGATGAAGTCTGTATTCACCTAGTTTAGAGAAATAATCTTAAAGAACTCTGTCTATCTGTTTCCTTTATTCTGCTGTCATGCTAAGGGTCTGCTAAGGAATTCTCTTTTCTGCCTCATCCATATGGTAAGAAGGCCACAAATATGCAGTTTGTTTCTTTAAATGGATGATTTTCTGTTAGTGTGTCAGGATATAAATACATTTCTTAACTTTCTAAAGAATCATTGAATCACCGGAAATGTTAAGAGTTATCAGATCAGAATTAGAAGAAAAATAACATTTTATGCTAACCAGAGACCTTTAACCCCTGCCCCTTGCTGTCAAAGCTTTGCTGCTTTACCCATCTTTTCATTATTTAGTTACAAGATACAGCCAGACCAGTACCAGGAATTGTGACCAGTCAAAAATTAGCTCTTTCCTGGAATTAGTCTTTAAAATTTAGTTTCAATATAACCCTTATGGTCTTTATGACTGCAGCTCTTTCTGAATCATGCAATGGCTTTCTGAATCATTATAATTAATCAACTCCTACCCTGCTGTTGGGACATTGCAGGCAGCCAAAGAAGGTGCTGACTTTTAAGACACGTCTCTTGGTGTGCCCTGCCTGGGCTGCTGTGCCCACAGGCAGCCAACTCACCCAGCTCCACCACCCACCATTGCTCTGCAGCGGCAGCACAGCAACGGGAGCTGTGGAAAATAGCAGGGAATGAGGCAGAAGAACAAATGAAGTAAATACAATATATTTTGGTTCAAAATTAAAGTTTTCTCTTGAATATCAGTAGCAAATTGTCAACCTCCCAGGAAACAACAGCCTCCCTAAATACACAAATTTCAGGTACTCGTTCAGAGAAGGTTTTAGGATGTGTGTAGGTGAGAACTTCATTGAGAGCACTGCTCGGTGCCAGAGGAAAATCTTTTTAAAGTACCTTATTGCTAAAATAAGGCATGAAATCTAATTACATAATTGGATATCAGTAATACTAAATGCATTAAACCAAGCAAGGCAAATAGGTACTTCTGTGCCTAATTCAAAGGCATAACTTTATAAATTTATAATGGGTTATGAGAACACATGCAATAATTTAGATGAACAAAACACTGAAGAATACTGAGAAACAGGCCTCATGTGCCCTAAATCTCACATATCCATGTGTCCTGCATGCTATTCATTACCCCCTTTCATGCCAGGGGGTGTCAGCATCTTTAGTGTCTGTATCACACAACTAAGATCCTACAGATGTAATTCTTTTGTTCACTGTATCCATCACTGCCCTGAAGAAGACCCCTTGTCAGATGGAATGCTGAACCAGTTTATGACCAGTATAACTTTGGATTCCAGATAATTTTTTGAGCTCAAGCCCAGGCAGACATCTAATCCTTCCTTTGGATCTACAACCCTAGAGATGCTCCATGACTTACCAGCTTGGAGGGAAGCGCTGTGACCCAAGCTGTGCACAGGCTCCTTTGGCACCTTTCCCTACACAAGCAGTCAGACTTGCTGCATTCTGATGAAGTGAGAAGGAAAGGAAAAAGAAATACAGAAAATGTTTATCAGAAAGCCCATTTGAATGCAAATAAAGTAAACAGCATGTGCCACAGCAACAGATAAATGTTTGGAAGAACACAGTGCTAGAGGGCTGCCAGCGGTCACTCAGCTGAAACAGCTCCAGGGTCTAGGACATCAGTCACAATATTTACCATAAGCCTAAACATAGCCCAGCTCAGGAAGCCAGCACTGAACACAGCCAGTATCCAAAAAATTATTCTGAGGCCTCTCAGGTTTGTTGCAGGTTAAGACATGGTGGCATCTGACAGAAGTTCATCTCAGCAGCCTCTCTGCACACCCACTAACCTGCCAAAGCTCAGTATTTGCAGCAGTATTTGAATATCCATATTAAAATACATGGAGCACTGCTTGCAAATGCACTATAATTGAAGACATATAAGTATGTCATATTTTGTCCTTTACATACAATCTTTTTAATGGCTGCAGTGGTACCGATGTTCAGAATATAAGCAATAGATGTCAAAATTCACTTTCTTCTTCTAGAAATCTGATCTTCTTCTTCCATCTGCACATCTGTTACATTTAGCTATGTCAGATAACAAAAAGCTACTGGTACCTCCAAAATGAAAGCAGCAAAGACAATGGTTCATCATGGAGGCCACCACCTCCCCGGGTACCACAACACCAACCTAATGCTTTCCTGCCTCCCCAGGCTCAGCAGCACTGCTGGAAGCCAGCAGGTCTCTCTGTGGGTATACTGAATTGCATTATCACAGGGCAGATATAGGATAGTCCATAGGGAGACAGCCAAAATAAATAGGAAGAACTGTAAATACATGGCAGTAACCCAACCAGCAATCACAGCTGATTGTATAAGGGATGCACACAGGAACCTTAGATGAAGCAGGAAAGGACCTTGCAAGAAACCAGGCTGAGAAGAAGACAGAAATGGTGATATGGAGACTGCATGGGGAAAAAAGCATAGGTAAATTATTTCTATTAAAAAAAGTAACTGTAAGTAAAAGGAAGATCAGGGATGATCTCCTTTGGTCTTCCAGGAAGACCAAAGCACAAAACAACATGTCTTATGGCTGCCTGTATATTTGTTTGGCATTTTTCTGCCTTGGCCTGACCAATGTCAATACAGGCTGTTTTCCATGCCACTGTAGGTAACACACCTAAACACAGCTAATTTTGGTTATGTAGCTACAGTCAAAGAAAGAGCTTCCTTGTTGACTACTGGCACTAATCAAGCCTAGGGCTATTATAAGAATCCCTTGGAAATTAATAGATTGAATTTTCCTTACACTTAGATGGCTGACATAACTCATTCATTTCTACACAATTAATTTTTAACTTCTACCAGTGTAAGTTATACTGGAATTGCAACAGGATGATGTCTCCTTACCACAGGACTCAGACCAGACCTTCCAGACAGCTGGTCTGGAAGGCTGTCTATCTCATTGTGCAATGGTTGCAGAAACTTTCAGTTCCATCCATGTGTGGAAAGAATCAAAATAGAGAACCGAAGAAGAGTCGAGTTTTGAGACGTGTAGGAAAAAGCCCAAAGCAAGGGATATGATGTGTTGCATTTGATACATCACAGAAAAATGAATTCCTATTACCTAATATGCAGGAAGAAAGGAAAAGGAACTATAATACGTGCAAGCTCAATACTCAATGAGATGTTACTCCAAAATAATTCTGGGACCTAAATTTAAATAGAAGGGTGTACTTAGCTTCTGCTTTTATTAACTGGATAAATGTCAATATTCAGTTTTGCCATTTTCAAGTTTAAAAAAGCGGAACAACATAAATATTTTACTTACTTTCAGAAAGCTAGATTGTTTCAACAGCTGCAGCCATACCACATCAAGTGCAAGACAAAACTTTTGCATGACAAACAATGGGACAGTGGCTTCACATAGGCTCCATCTGCAAAAATTTGTTTTCCTCCTTCACTGTTAAATGAAGGTGTCAAAAAATAATTGCCAAACTGCATAAATGGCCATCCACATTTCTTCCCATCTATCACCTACGTATTCTTAAACCTCTTAAAGCTATCTCTTTTCTTGTGTTGCACTTGAAGTTCTGTCATAGTCTCTAGCATCTCCAGTGTTGAGGACAAGAAATATACCAGAATATCTCAATTTTTTTGGTCAGCCTATTTCCACAAGAAGAATGGATCTGCTGCTATTGCAAAAACATGGTTTTGTTGCACGCACAGAAAGTGGGTGTGCAATGCACAGATTGTCAGTGTGGTGCTCCTTGAAAGCAGTGGAGCTACTGCTCAGGCATGGCACACCCCCTCAGTGAAGTGTGTGCATGCTTGGGGAGGACACCAGCAGGGAACAGGCTGTCACTGCCAGAACACTTTGTGCAAGCTACTGCCAGCCACCTTCCTCCCCAGGGGTAACCTGAGAGCACACAGGGACTGAGCCAAAAAATTGCTCTGGCAAGAGGAATGGCTTGTACCTGGGCACCTTGAGCTCCTCAGCCCCTCCTATCTGATGTTTGCCCATCCTTTTCTAAGTTGGAAACCACCGTGTGCACTCCAGGATGATAGACAAAGAAACAGTTCCCAGCTTTTCCCACTAATATATTTCTGGAGCAAACAAGAAGAAAAACATTGGAGACTTTGCCTGGTCTTAAGGGCATCTGCTTCTCACTTGGCAGAGGTGTGTTCTTCCCAAGGATCCTGTTCTGCACAGAAACTTTCCACAGGCAAGACTGACCCTGGAGGAAGAGGAATTTTATCATTCTTTCTTTGAGACTCTTTATTTTCTCTCGTCTGTCACAGGGTATGTTCTAGGACAGTGCCAGGGACAGAAAACCTGTGGACTTCGTAGAAGTGTATTTTCTTCCAAACCCACGGCTCTTCTGTCCTAAATAGCAGAAGGGATCAGAAATCCTGCCTTTCAGGACGCATTGCTTCCAGCACTTGACTCCTATCATGGCATCCACCCTTACCAAGGTAAATTGTCCACATTTCAAGCACCTTTGTGGAGAGTTTCTAGATATTTGCTTTTCCACTGTGGCAAACCTAAGGTGTCTCTTTGCTCTCTTCACTTAGGGAAAGGCAGTGACCCTCTGTGCCTCATAAATTCACCATGACATACACCACAATGCATCTCCCAAAAAACACTTCAAAAAAGAGCTTATTCCCAGTACTGTTGTCCAGATTGAGTCAGCTGTGGAAGAAAAAAATAGCCTGTTTCCACAGTGTCAGAATGGTTTTGTTTCCTTCCTTCTTAATGCAGGCCTCTTAAGACTGCTTCACTAAGTAGGAACAACAAGGCTAACACCAGTGAGAAGAAATGAAGACAAATCCAGGATATGTCTAAAGCAGCTGAAGTTTATGGCATCAACTGAAACATGGACAGAGAAAGCATGTTGGGATCAGAGATGGGGAGAAAATGAGTTGAGTGAACAGCAAAAGCTGCCTGATTGTGTCATGTTTCTGTGTCAGTAGCTAACAGAGATGCTGTAGAAAGGAAAGTGCCACTTCAGGAAAGAAAATCAGCAATATCCCTTGACAGAAACAATTTCAGAGTATTTGGACCTCTCTGCCATTCTGATGAACACCTCCAGGATGCTCTGTGTTCTCATTTTGCCCATAAGGTGCAGAGTGTTCACCCATTAAGCAGCACCAGACATGTTCATTCTGCTTTCATCATTATTTCACGACACGGGAAGATGTGGATCTCAGCCCAAGCTCCTCCACTGCTCATCTGACCCAGCTCATCTTCCTCTTCCTTAAAAGATGCATGAACAATCTTCTGCTTCTGTCCCCTAAAAAACCAACATCTGGTCAGTCTAATCAGAGCTAGCTAAGTCCCTCCATCTTCCTGCTCCACCACTTCTCACTTCCCCTCCTTGAGCAGGGTTTTATAATCGTCTCTGCTGCATGGTGCTGGTGGTAAAGGCTCACCCACTCCCAGATATTGCACTTGATGTGACCAAAAAGGAACGAGAAGAACATGTCTCACAGGGAAGCAGTGTATGAAAATCTCGTGATCTGCGTCTTCCTCCCAACTTGGCACAGCACAGTGCTTGCAGTTTCCAGAGTGTTTACATGGAAGTGGTTTGGTTTTGTCTGGCTGCTTACTTGTCATTCTCTGTTTGTCTGTTTTCTCCACTCTATATTCTCATCCTAAGCAAAAGTCTTATTGTGGTGGTGGGAAAATCCTTTTCTGGCCACTATAAAAACCGTGCATGGGCTGCAACCCCTTCCTCCCTAGTCTGGGCACTCTTAAAGTCAGGTGCAAATACAAATATTAGCACTGGGTCTAAGTGTCATCTCAGTGTTACAGGAAGCTATTTTTTGGTTTGGTTTTCCTTGTTTGGTTGGTTTTTCTTTGTTTGTTTGGGTTTTTTTTTTAACTGACCTTACATGAGGACATTCATCCTCCCACCACATGCCAAGCAAGATTTCTCATTTCATTTTCCTGCAGCGTGTGCCAGCTCCCTGCCCCAGGGCTCAGTGCACCTGGAGATGACACCAAAGGCCCTGGCAGGGCATGAAGACACTGGCACCAGCCTGGCACTGCCTCACCCAGATAGCTCTGGCTCAGTGGCTCAGGAAGCAGCTGCCAACAGAACTGATGCCATTTCTGAGTCCCTCTGGCTTTCCTTGCCCTCTCAGCTGGCATTGTCCTCCCCCAAAAACTGGGGTATCTACATCTCCCCAAGGTCATTGACAGAAGCTCTGTGCCTCAAAGCAGTTTCTCACCTCACAGACCCAGAGGGACCGTGGCTGCCAAAGCAGTAGCACCTACACCTGTGCACACAGAAGAACAAAGCTATGTAGAAAAAAAAAAAAAACATCAAATTTGGAAACTACAGAAGCAATTACTTATATGCAAACTTTAATCTCATGTGTGGTTTGAGGTCTCAGGGCAATCACTAAGATTTTTCCAGGAAACAAGGCCAGTAGTAAGCCCAAAACCAATTTTCAAGATTCAGAAGAATATAAGTTTTCAGCTGGGTGAGTGGGATAAGGGCTGAATTAAATACATCCCCACTGATGCATGAGAAAACTTGCTGCTCACATTGCTTAAACCTGTGTGGTGACACTTATCTAAATCATCAGAATCTAAATATAATGTTTTCCTCCAGCCACTGCTGAGAACATTCTAGTTCTCAACAACTCTTAACAGATCAAACCCAGTGATCACTATAAAAGTTGCAACAAGCAGTCACTGGAACTTGGACATCCACAATGTAGAGCTGTCTTCCTACCTCAGAGACTCCAGAAGAACTTCTAGTAGCATATTACAGCCAAAATGTTTTGTTGACTAATGTGGCAATTCATCTTCTGCGTTACTTTTTTTTCTCATAAGAGAAAACTCAAGAGAATTAGCAACAATCTCTGGGGGGGGGATTAGACAATGCAAACAAAAAACCAAAAACATAATTCTTGTTACAAAGTTGCATCCAAAACTCTGTGTCTGGCTATTGCTAATAGGAAAACTATTTGAACATTTGGTCAAAAGTCGGGGGGTCAGTCAGTCAGCAGAGGTTACTCAGGAACTTTGCCACAGCAATTAACAGATACAAATAGAAACATACATAACTGGAAATTACAGTTTTTATCTCAAATAAAATCACCTGGCCAGGAAGTCTCTTCAGAAACAAAAGTGTTCTGCACTCTACAGCAGCCAGCCAGGCGAGTCTGATCTTGTGTTCCAGTAGGTACCCTGGAAGCAGAAGTAGATCAAGTCCACCTTGACTAATTACAATTAAAAATAAAACTTTTAAAATGATGAATCCATGACTAGGATGCATTAAATTATACTAATTTTCAAAAAACATTCAAAAGCCTGTAGAAAAGAAATTTTTTATCTTTCCTCATCAAAATGAAAAAAATTTCCAGATTGGCATCAGTGAGGATTGCCCTGGTGCTGACTGATTGGAGCCCAGCCGCAGGGTAGAGAAGTCAATTTGCACAGGAGACAATACCATGAAATGCCTGGGTTTACTTCTGAACCATAAATCAGTCACCACTTACATAAACACCCAATTTTACTGAGTTACTGACAAGTCTGCTCCAGCTTCCAGAAGAAATGACTGGGGCTTACACAGCCCACAGCTCACTGAGCCTTAACTTTTGCACTGCACCTCTGACAGGCACGGCCCAGAACTTCACCTTTAGACCTTCCTGAAGCTGTTGTGCAGCCAGCACCAGCCAAGAGGCTGGAAATGCTCCTGCAGGTAACAGGGTGCCCATACTTGGCAAGGTCCTTAAACTTTCATACTTTTCTTTTCAAAATTCTGCCTCAGCAAGTTGCTCTGGACATAACATTCAGGTTATAAAAACAGCCACAAGCATTTATCTTCAAAGATCCCCTTAAAGCCATCTAACTTAGCTGGCAACAACATCAATGATGTTACATAAGAATGATAAAACTGCCTGTTTGCCAACAGAAAATTCATTAGACATTAATTATTGTTCTGACACCGAAAGGGGAAACTTCTCCATTTCCATTCAGCCACTCCTAAGAGAAACTGCCTGTAGTCTTGGCAGGTACTGTTCTTGGTCCGTGAAGCTCTCCATGGATCTGTTGTGCATGTAAATGAACACTTAAAAGAAAAGGAACTATAGACTGTGTGGCAGAGAAGCAAACAGATACTACTATGTTTATCAAAAGATTTGTGGAATAAGAAACAATTTCTACATATCACATTGCTTTATCATTTACTGCCATCAGGAAATTTCTGATAAGTGTTTAATTTTTACTAATCTCATGCAAGTTAAGCCACAAAAAGGATGGGAACCAGTTATTAAGACAAGCCAATAGAGTCCTATGGATTCAGAGTTGTCCCAAGGGTTAGGCTAGAGTTATATAAATGGATACAGTTTGGCTTTTTCCACTTTACCCAAATTAAATCCAGCCAGATACTAGCAACATACTCTTTAATCTCAAAGGAAAACATCAAGAATCAAAGAAGAATGGACATTCAGAATGACTGTGCTTACACTGCTCCTGAAGGAACTGATTTTGTGGCTGCATTCCCAAGGCAAGGGATTCTGGGGATGAAGAAATTCCATGAAGTGACCTTTAGATTCTTTATTTCTGGAGAGACATAGAGGGAAAACTCAGCAGACTCTTCCAACACCATCTTTCCTCTTCTTTATAGCAACAAAGCTTTAAGGGCTCCTGCTCTCCCACAGCTGAGGGCTCTGCAGTACTTGGAGACCTCCCCAGAAGCAGAGTGACAGAATGCTCAGTGCTGTTTTTATGGCTGGGGCACCTGCTCCTGCAGCCCACAGCAGTGACCTGCTCAGGAGGTTTATGGCATGGACAGCTGAGCCATTGCCACAGGCAGGCAGCTCACAAAGGCCACCATCTGCCTTGGGTGAGGAAAGCTGGGCTTAGCAGGCTGGGCATGGACTGGAGAATCCCCCAGCACCATTCCCTCTGCTCCACTCTGCCTCCCTTTCCTGCCATCCCAGGGCAGTGAGACAGCCACCTTCAACTCCAGCTTCTCTGTGAGCACTCTGACCAAGTGTGGAAGTCAATCTTTCATGCTTTCATATTCCTGCCTCCTTTTCCCAATGGCTTTACCAGCTCTGCCCAATCTCAAGCAGATCTGACAACAGGATAACAGCCACAGAAAAGGTGCTCTCCAGCTTGCAGATAAACAGATAAGGAGGATAGAGATTTTATAGTGAAGAAGGGGGTAGAGTGGGGATGCCACCTAGATTAAACACTGAGGAATGCAGGCACAAGCCATGACTGCACAAGACCAGCACAGCATTAACCCTGTGCTTGTGCAACACTCTGGCAGTTATGCCTGCAGGAACACTCAGTCCTTCAGGGATTAATCTGGGGAAAGTGGGTATGTCATCAGCACAGGAAGTCAAAATTAGTTCTTAGCTGCACTGTGTTTTCACACCTGGAGAACCTTGCTGTCCTTGAGACTGTCATGCCACCATCAGGTTTGCTTGAAGGCAGCCAGAGGCTGGGTAGGACATTCATGGGAAAAGGAAATAAGTGGATGGATGAGAACTGTATTAGTCACTAACTTAAATCTGTTTAGACAAAGATTACCAAAATATAACAAAAGTAATTGGCAAAAACTAAAGCTGCTTCTATAAGTGTTTACTTATGAAGCAGCTCCCATAAAAACAGAACTTTCTCAAACCTGAACACAATGGAGTTTCATTCTCAAGGCAGTATAAGTGGTTATGCAAGCAAAGATTTTTCAAGAGTTCTCTATTTTAAACATGACAGCATTAGAGAAAGACTTGGGGAAAAACTAATACAAGATTAGAGAATCTTGGATTGCACTCTATAGGAAATTTCTGGTTTTGAGACTTCTGTCTTCCTCTGCATTTTCTGCTCTACCATTCAATAACTTATCAAACATAAAATCTGTTCTTTTGTGCCTGTAAGGCATTCTATATGAAGGAGAAATATGAATATAATGACGTAGTACAAACAGAAAAGCATTGTGGTTATCCAGCAGTGTGGTTATATCACAGCCTTTCTGGCATGTGTAGGAAAAATCATATTTTGATTATGGTTTTGTTACACAAAAATTATGTAGCAATACTGTCTTAGTGCCTGCTAGCTATTTAATTCTGGCACACTGACCTTCCCCACCATGCCAGACCATGGAATGAAGGAAGAGATCTAACTTTATAAAATAAACCAAAGATGACCATTTCTCTTTTTTTCCCCCAGCATTATTTTCTCAGGGCAGACCACGTCCTGAGGCAGCTCACAGGAAAGCTGGGCAAACCCTTGCATCAGCGCTCCTGAAAGAGCAGCAACATGCCACAGGTGCCTGGGGTCTGGAGCTGGAGCAAGAACATCTTTGCTGATGTGACATTTAGGACTTCCTGCTGTAAATCTTCAGCTTCAGGCTCTGGCTGGGCCCCATGCAAAAGTCTTCTGTTGCCAGACTGGGCATGCCACAGGCAGATCAAAGCTGTTGATCCTTTCTAGAAACATCCCAGCATATCCAAAAGTTCTGCCTGTTTGCAGCGGTGCCTGCAGGATTTATGGTAACACGCGCTGCCCCTGGGACATGGGGCTACCCTGCATGCATTTCCTCAAGCCATTCTCCCTCCCTGGTGCCTTCTGCTCTGCTTGAAACAGGGCTTTGTGCCCAATGGTTTTCATTTCAAATTTGCAACCAGTTTCTACAGATTACAACCTGATCTTGCCCTCAGATTTCATCTTTAACTGTGATTTTATGAGTTACTTGCCTCAGCCCCTCTCCACCCCTTTGTTTTGTGTCTGGCACACTGTGTGACAGCTTCATATCCCATCTTTCTGCTGGATCTCATCCCACACTATGGTCTCTGCTTGGGATCCCAGTGGAGCTGACAGGCCTGGGAGCACTCTCAGGACACCTCATGGTGGCTCAGGGCTCAGAGAGATGTAGTGTCACACAGGTGGCTTTGCGTGTGCTCCAAAGGGGCTGGCAGGGAGCGCAGCCCAGGGTGGGGTTGGCTTGCAGGACAGCCAGAGGCTGCAGCATGGAGGGGAAGGTGTCTTGCCCATACTCCTGGGAGTTTATCCATGTCCTGAAGAGCAGGACCCAAGTGCTTTGTAGGTGGTGCTTTCCTGCACTCAAGAGTAGTTTGTCTATCTAAGAGAAGCAAAAAGGATTTATGGGGGAGAGCAGAGAAGGAGAAAGAAACCCCTCATAAAAACAGAACTCTTGGGAGTCAGAGTAACCTCAGCTCCCCAGTAATTCTAGGAGATAATTGAAGGGCATTCTAAGCTTCTACCTGGCTAGTAAAGAGCTTTTCCTTCCCGCCTACTTAAGCTTCTCATTACTTTTTAGCTTTATAGCTGGAAAATCTCACACAAATTGCTGCTGCTCCCACCTCCTACCCTGCTGAAACTCTGCCTTTTGTGCCTTCTGCACCTCTGGAGCAGTGCCACATCCTCTGTGACAATTCCCAGCCTGACTTCACGACACTCTCTGGTCACAGATGTCATTTCTGCCCTAGCTCTGCAACAGGTCCCAGAGGCACACCTCTCACACCTCTCACTGTGCCTTCTCAGCAGCCCTCCTCCCTGCTGCACATATTCCTCCAGCTGCATGCTTCTGGAGCTTGCACTGCCAGCAGGATCCCAATTGGAGTTTTTGCTAAGAGGAGCAGACACAAGACAGGCACAGCCCCAGCAATGGCTGCTGAGAGCAGCTTGCAGCAGGGCTGCAGCGTACACCAGGACAGCTGGCTTCCTCAGCAGCCCTCTGGGGACACTCCTCCCTCTTCACATCACCTGCACCCATCTGCTCTTGTCTTGCCAAGTCCTGTGATGAATGGGTGCTGTACTAAATAAGTCTGCTAAAGACACTTGTGGAGCCTCCTTTCTCCACTACATCTGACCCTCCTGCTCCTTGGATGCCACCATATCAGTCCAACCTGCTCGCACAAGGGGTCCAGTCCAAGGATCACAGTGCCTCTCTGGCCACAATGAAACCATGCATGTTCCAGAAAAGCAGCATTTCTCCCACACATACTCCATACAGGATCAGCACTGCTCTGGACTGTCTAGTGAGTGCCAACCACCTCACAAGCAGAGAACTGCATCACTTTGAACACATAAGTAGAATGAAGAGCAAATGGGGAGAAAATGAGGGGTTTTATTTTCTCATTTCAGGAGTATTGACACCCTCAGATAAAGCTGGATGAGCACTAGTGGCTAATCTATAGCTCCAGATCCCAGACACAGAGAATTGACTGGAAGGCACTTTCTTGGACCATGATGTGACTGCCACGAATCAGAACCACACAAGTGCCCCGGGGTCTGGCACAAAAGCATCCCATGGAAGCAGCGCAGACAGACCATGCTGAGGGCTGACACAGTGCAGTGATAAGGCCACCCCTGGAGCAGTCACCTCTTCACCTCTCCAAGACATGTACTTAGCTCTGCTCCATGCACCCACCCCCTCCAGCACACACTGAGCATAAGAGGACCCATCATCTGGGGGGTCAAGAGCAGGCTGCAAAATAGACCTTGTGTCTGACCACCAGCAAGGCTCTGCCAGTGATTTTATCCAGTACTGCCACTCTGCAATCTCTGTCTTTCATACTGCCTGACACCGAAGGAAGATCAAAGACGGCAACGAATTTTTCTCTGCACAGAGCTGCAGAAGCCTAGCCAAGCCAAAATCCATGCTGCAAGGGCTGCTGGCCACATTCCTTGCTAATTCTTGGTAGGAGGCTAAAGGAGAAAACTACTTTCACAATGACAAGATCCAAGTAATGACTAGCTCTGGCATTGCTTAGAAAAGCTACTTCCCCAGACAGTAAATGATCCAAGAAACAGAAGGCTGAACCACTAAACTGCTCCAAAATCCCCACAAGCGAACAGACTATACATCAGAAAATCTGTGAGACATTGCTAGCTTATGCCAGCACAAAAAATCATCATTTTCTCATGATTTTACTTACCAGAGTCAGATCTACCTAGAACCATAGCTTAAACTGTCTCAAAACCTTTCACTAGAAAGATCTGCCATGCCCACATTTTAAGTACTCCCAAGAGCACATCTCACTGATTTCTGGTATGGTATGCAGATCCTATCACAGCTTCTTCCAGCTACCCTTTCTCAATTTGGCAAGACAATCAACCATTCAGTGAACGTTCTGTTTATCCCTCCAGGAACTGAGTTGCAGATCAGATCAGGATATTTTATGCTGGTTCGACCTGCATTAACAGGCAGGAGTTCCAAAAGAGAATGTCTGGGTTTGCCAGGAATACTATCACAGGCATCAGAACAGTCACTGACCTACCGTGATTCTTCTGCCCTTTAGAGCCCTGGAGCCTCAAACACAGAATGTTCCTGCTTGCTGTACTCTCAGTCAAGTAGAAGGGCTTGTTCTTCTACCTCAGCCAGCTGTGCAAAGGTATCTGCATTGACTCAGTTCTCAGATACAGCACAACAAAGCAGCCAGGTGACCAAACCCAGGGTATTTAAGCAACTACTGGGTCAGCACATCTCCTTAGGCTGTCACCAGAGCATTGGCACAGCATTTTTACCCATCCTCTGCCAGAGGCCCATTTTGTCATGCAGAGTTTGGTGACTTGTGGTAGTTGCCCCAAAATTAATCTATTTTTACATCCTTTTAGGGCAATGAGAGGATCTAGGTAGGGGGAAGAGTTAGTGAAAATATATTCCACTTTGGAATTCAAGTACCAATTTCTTAGAGGTAAACAACAAATTACTATTTAGCTGTTAAACATTTAAGTGATTTCAGTGAGGATATAAGTGCTTAAACTCCTCTGTGTGACTCAGACAGACCAAAATCAATATTTTACCAAAAACAGGAGAATAAGGGGGCAAAATCATGTGATGGGGAGAACAAGAAGGAAAGGCAATGAGATAAGAGAGTGTAAAATTTATAACTGACTAATCTTACCAAAGCCAAGAAAAATAACTTAGAATGTGACACATGGATCTAAATGAAATATGTCCTTGTTAAGTCAAGAACTTAAAAGCTTAGATTTTCTCAGTCTGGCCCATCTGCATGTGGGCAGCAGGAAGGGCTTTCCAAACTTTTTTGTTCAAGCAGGGACACCAGCACTGAGCTGCACACGGAGCAGCTTCCAGGGAATCCCAGCCCTTATCCACAAGGCTTACAAGAGTTCACCCCTTAAAGGCTGGTGACTGCACTGGAGAAAGGAGGTACTGGAACAAGGCCATGTCCCAGCTCCTCAGTGCACTAAACAGAGGGATGAGAATTTTATCCCTGTTGGATAAAATCTTAAAGTCTGAGCTGCTTTAAACCAATAATAAAGACTAAAGATAAAATGCAGATAAAATACCTTTTGTTCATCACAGCCAAGATAGGCAGAAATTTGTAGCTTTTACAGAAATTACTGAGGGAAGCAGGAAATTCTAGTCCTGATGTTCAGATTATTTGTTTTTCAAATGGGTTTAAGGTATATTGACCTTTTCTGAGACCAGATAAAAGCAACCAGTTCAGGATGGATGGTTAGTTTGGGATGACTGTCCCCCAAAATCTTTAAAGCCAGCTATACCACACTTTTGCAACTGGTTTCTTGACATAAGCTCCACAGCATACTTTCACAGATTGGTGGAAAACAGACAGGCTCTCTCAGGATGCACTGAGGTACCTTTCAGAGACAGAGAAGGTTAAAGAAGGGGAGAAAAAACAAATAAAAGTTTTCTCTTCTTTCCACCAACTGCAGCTTTACACTCTTCATGCCACTCCTGTCTATTTTCCCTCTCCTCCTGGGTCTGGCTCTTGACTCCTCACAACCAAGTCAAGCATGGGGAATCATCTGACAGTGCCTTGCCCTCATGAGTCAGAAAGGACTGAGTGTGTTCTGAGAGGCCTTCAGAAAAATTTCTATTTTAAGAAGCTAGTGCTGATCTAACTGTCAGTAAGCCATTTCTGGGACCTTTTTCCTCAGAAAAGCAACATGTTTGTTACAGATTCAAAGGTCACCACCCTCTCTTGATATCTGAGGCTGACATACAAGGGCAAGAGACTACCTGAAAGATAATATCATCAGAATAGTTTTAGCATTGCAAACAAAATAAATCTCAATCCCTAATGTAAACTTAGCCCTTTTTATTTGTCTGTTATAGGACTTAATCCACCGTCTTTAATTATCCTCAGTTTTATCCTCCTAATCTTACAGAATGATTGACATTGAAGTATTTAAAGCAGATTTTGTGCAGTGATTTTCATGAGGAACTAGCTCAGAATTTTTACTTTTTGGTTTCCACCAAAACCAAAACCAAAGCTGCCCTTTGCCATGTTGCACAGTTGGCAGAGATCATGTATCCCATGCAAACCTGCACGAAAAGATACAGGATTTCAGATGTCCTTTCTGACCAGATTCTTGCTCTCCTTAGTTCGTAGTACGTCATGCACGTTTGCAGAGATTTGTGTACATTCCATGAATATATTCTTGCTAAAGTAGAATTGGTTTTGGTGTGTGGTCTGCAGAGACAAACTGTTGAAATTTGGTCACAATGAAAATGCAAAAGCTTCATGTCAGATAGCAACTATGATAGTAGATGGTCAACCAGAGAGTCCTTTTGAAATCAAATGCAAAAACCCTAATAATTTTCTTAAAAGAAATCTGAAGGCATTTCCAGCTTTCAGCAGATACTGTTTACAGTATTTGAATAAAAGGAAGGTCAAACACACCACACTTGACATTACAGAGAACTGGAAAAGTTTTTGAGGAAAATCAAGAAAGGTCACTTAAAATAAAGCAGCTGAAAAATTCCCATGTCTTTACTACATTGGTAATAACTGAGGTTTCAGAAGCAGTCACAAAAGAGCACAGGGAATTTCCCAAGGTTTCAGGATTTGTTGCCTATTGTTCATATTTAAAAGCAAACACACATTTTATAACAGAAAGGACACAACTGTAATATATGTCATTAGCTAGCAGTTCATTTTTAGCTGAATAGGAGATTATAAATGCAGAGACACAGCATAAGAAACCTGCAAAATCCAGCCAGTAGAGAAAGTAACTTAAATTCACCAGAGACCAGTGCATCAGTCTTTCCAAGTTTTATCAAATCTGTTTGCTGAGATCACATCAGCACTCATGTAACGCAGCTGGGCCACCTTCCAACCCACTTGAGCTGTCCTTATCTGAAATACTTACTTTCCTGATTTACTAACAATTCTATTTATAGTTTATACATGCTTTCCTTTTACACAGAGGCACAGAATGAGCAGTTCAGCAGGAACTGACCTGAAAGTGCCCGGAGGAGGAGGGTAAACACGTGAACACAGAGGAGAGTGGGGGTTCAGCACAGTTCACAGTGTAAGTTAGCAGTGAGCTGCTGACAGGGCAGAAAGATGCCCCGCAGGGTACTGACAGCTCTGTGCCACTGGCCTCCACCAGCCACGTGCTTCTGGGTTTTCCCAAGGACTGTACAGAATTGAGCAAAAGGAGAACTCTGTTAACATATATCTGCTAACTAGCACTCCCTGTTTTAGGGCAGAATCACCAATCCACATGGATCTTAATGGATGACACTGAACTGCTCTTTCTGATGATGCTTGCTGAAAACTCATCAGAGAATCATCTTCTGGACTTTCATGATCCTCAGTGCTCATATGTGCCCCTGACACATTACATTTCTTTAACGACCAACCAAATCTCCCTTTACTGCAGCTGAAACTCACTATTTCTATCCTACCTATGGTAGGTATAAAGAAAAAAGAGCTACTGCTTCTACTTCTGAAGCAGCTCTTTATGAATCTGAAAACCAGTCTGTTTCCCTTTAGTCTTCCTTTTTGACTTAGGAACTCAAGTGCCATTTTTTTTTTCATCTTTCCTCATAGATCATGTCTTCTAAAAGGCTCCTTATTGGTACTGCTCTTCTCTGAACTGTCTCCAGTCTGTCTGCATCGTTCTAAAGCCATTTTGCTACCACTAGCCACGGAGCTGCAACTAACATTTTGCTAATGTCAAGTGGAAAACCTTGATGTTCCCTGCAACCTGAGCTTTGTTCATATGACCCAGGATTTGTCATTTGCAGAATAGCAGCACTGTTGATGCTTTTTCAAGTTTTCATCTATTCAATCTTTTTTTCTGCCACTTTAACTCTAGTTCCCCACAAAAATCTGTGACAGACTGCTTGATTTGTTTTAAAAACACATCCTATTTTTATCAGAGCATTTCTTCAATCAGTCAAGATCATTTTGAATTCTACGGTCCTTCAAATCACTGAAAATATTATCAGACACAAGACATGACCGTGAAGCACCTGATTCTTCTACTTTATTCATCCTGTACTAGATTTATCTACATCACGTTTCCCTGATTTTGCTCATCTGAACTGGATCAAAAGCCTTAGTAAAATCCCAAACATCTGAAATCTACTCCTTCCTCCATTCTCACGAGGTCAGATAAAGGGAGCCTAAGAAGGGAAATAGACTGATCTGTTTAGAAATCCTTTCCTAGTTATGATGATATGAATTTAAACTCAGCTGATGAGTCTTAGCCCTCAGTTCTTCTTTCCTACTTCTCACTGATACAAAGAAAGTACCAAAAGGGCATCTGAGCAATAGACACAAGTGTACATTCAGCTCAGCTCAGCAGAATTTTGCAGATGAAGTTGCTGAAGTCAGCAGTATGCAAGGAGATAACAGGAAAAATTATTATGTAATTAAAAGTACTACATTTATTAAACATTTGAATTAAAAGGTATGATCATTTGACTACAGTAACATGGGTTCTTCCAGAAGATCAGACACTTCTGTAGCTTCCTACTGTTATGACAAAAGAATATTTTCATATGTTAGATCTCATTAAATCACTGAAGCTAGTCAGTTAAAATATCAGTTAACATATTGATAGAATCAGTGAAGTTGGAAAATACCTACTCCAACCCCCTGCTCAGGGCACAGCCAGCCTGGAATTCATATCGAGTTGCTCAAGGCCTTGTCTAGTCAAGTTCTGAAAATCTATGGTTCATATTAATTTTCCAGAAGTTATTCACTGTGAAAGCCTTTATTGGGCAGTGCTGCTGCAATGTCCCACGTTGGTTGGCTTCAGCACACACACTGCCTGTGCTCCATCTTTGGTTCTCTCCCATTAGATGTGGCCAAAGGCAATGATGTAAGCCACCACTCTGTACCACGCACCTTCTCATTCCTATAAAATATGCATTCCTAAAGAAATGCTGCCAGCATGTATTACATGAACTCAATCATTTGAATGAAAGTAGCAACCAGTTAACCATTTGAAAGTAGCAACCAATTAACAAGAGCAACCAATTTCTCCTCTCATAGTACCTTTGTGCTTACAGAATCATCTATTGAAACCTTCCAAAACGTATCAGAACTCCAGCTTCCACCCATATTTATGGTATTACTTAATGTAGAAAGAAACCTTTTGGGGACTAATAGAGAACAAGGAAGTGGGATTTGGCATCAGCAAGCTATTTGAGAGGATTCATTCACAGGTTTACATCATGAGAAAGGAGAATTTGTCTGTGAAATTAGCACTCTGCATGCAGCTATGCAAATTGCCCTTGGGGTGGGGTAGGATCTGGAACACCTCAGTGGCGGAATGGAAAGTATGAATGCCTCTGAATGCTGACACACAGAGCACGTAGGAGTGCAAAACTGTTGTACTGCACTGAGTGAGAGTCCACAGGCCTACTCCAGTTTCAACCACCTGACATTATCTAGTAGAAACAAGTCAGCTGCAGGTCGGTCTTGCAGCCATGGCACTGCTGGAGGAAAGTGTGAGTAGATAATGATTCTCATTACAGAAATGCCCCTTCATCTATTCAGCTCCAAGAAATGGGAATCCCTTATAAATAGAGAGGAATGTTCCCACATTCTTTCCTCTGTGTTAGGGCATGCAGCTTGGCATTAGGCTTAGAGCTTTTGGATTTAATTTATTTAAACTATTTCTTCTCCAGAAAACGTATAGCTTTTATGTACATGTTTAATGGAAAAAAATTTATGAATTGACATATACTTATCTAATCTCAGCACTAGATTCAGCCAACTTATTTTGTACACTACAGATTCATAGCAAAAAAGAAACCCTTCAAATAAAATTAAACTAACAAAGGATTAAAATTGCAAAATAAATATAAACTTTACAAAATTACAATTTTAATGTTGACTCTTTTGAGGAACAATCCTATTCTTAATATATTTCTTACCTGTTTGATTCTTTTACCACTTTCCATGTTGAAAAACAAAGACCCTGAAAATAAAACATGATCTATCACAAAGTATTCCCCCTGGTGGAATTATTTTCTGGTAGAAAAAGAAGTGCCACAGCCTGCTTCAGCTTAATTCCCACTGGCAGACATGTTAATTTTACTTTTTATATAAAAAAACCAGTTTGTTCTCACCACTGAACCTTCCTGCCATTACTGAAACCAAAATCCACGAGATGCAATTATGCATCCAGCTAAGCTTACCATAGCCCAACTTTCATGAGTAAAATGAGTAAAAACTGGCTGATCTTCCATCCATCCATCCATCCATCCATCCATCCATCCATCCATCCATCCATCCATCCATCCATCCATCCATGTCTGCTCCTTGCTCTCACTGTTCCCAGAAGCCCAGTTAGCTGGAGGCACGCTGGAATCCTTGAAGGGAATTCTCCTACCTCTTAGCCAGTGCTTCCTGGCTGACAGAGACACTTCTTTTGCTATCCATAGCACTACCCTTGACAGTGTTACAACCATCTTACTCCTCAGCTTGAATGTGCAGAGAGAGAGTCTCTACAGAGGCTTCCAGCCTAATGATTCACTCACACCACGGAGCATGAGGAAGAATTTGGGAGGACTGCTTTCAATTTAGAAGTGATGGCCACTTTTTAAAGCCCTGTGGGAGACTGGTACTGTCCTGGTGCTATGTTTTCACTGCCATCATCTATCAAAGTAAGATTTCTCTCCTGAAAAAGCAACACTGGCTTTTTCTGTCATACCAAAGTGTTATTTCAAGATGGTAGGTGGATGTTCCACCCCCAAAATTATCCCATAATAAAAAACCAAATAATAAAAAGCTACAACAACAACAACAACAACAACAACAACAACAATAATAATAATAATAATAATAATAATAATAATAATAATAATAATAAACAACTACACTTCTTTTTGCCAGCCACTGGTTCAGAGCTGCAGACAGTCACACACAAGAACTATCAAACCCAAGATCAAGGGAGAACTATGCTCTAATTATATGACTTGAGGCAAGCTGTAGGGCAACTCAATTTCCTCCAAAAGATAGCCTATTATTATTTCAGGTGATCTTGTTTGGGCCCCATTCACCTCATCTACTATTAAAAAGATGTTATGTGACTGACATAATAGAAAAGAGTTCCGGATCATTCCTACAAATTTCCTAGAAACGCGTCAGCTTTCCTTGCCACACAAATACATGTTCTGCAACATGAAGAAAGGGCTTAGTGTGAACTACCTGTACCTAGAGACGTCATATGGAAACCAAGACTCAGCCTCAAGACCACCCAAAGTGTTTGCTCTCTCTGGACCTGGCCAGCTCAGGTAGAATACAGACATGGGCAGAAAGTCTTCCACCTTTTGAACCTTCTCATTGGAAGGAAGACACCCATAGGGACCACCTAAGGAACACAGAAATCCTGTTTCTTTGGGAAACTGCTCTGAAGAAAAGGGTAGAAGAGGAATTAAAGCAGATGAAGGGTGAGAAAAACCCTGGTATGGGTTATTTTCTTGGATAAAACCTGTAAGCATTGTATGCATTTTCAGCTGCAAAAGTTGAGAGAAGAGGAACAGAGGAAGACCTAAATGCCTAATTTTAGACAAAACCTGATACCTGAGAAGTGGTGTGAGCTCCTGAAAGCAGATGTCAAATGCGGTGATAGTGAAAACTCCAACTAAGGAAATGCTAGATTGCTAATACCTAACATGAGGAAACATCTCATTAATAACCTTATGAGAATAAACATTTATCTGGACTACAAAAGATAACTCTCATCTGTGTACTCAGATGTACACTTACTCAGCTCTCACTAAGAAAGGAAACCTTTACTGTTTTAACAAAGGCATGAAAACTGAAAGGGACAACTTAATGACTCATTGGAAATGTTGAATCCCAAAGAGAAAGGCATGTCCCTAGAGGAAACATCTGGACAGATCAAGAGATTTTACCTTGTTTGTTTCTGGGAAACATAATCTTTTAAACCGACCTTCTTCCCATAAGTACACAAAACCCTTAGTGGAAGGCTAATTTTCACTAGAAGTAACAGATTAGTTATATTTAGTGAAGAAAATAAATAGACACGCATTACATTAAGTGAGTGACGTGAAGAATCTGTCAGAGATAAATATACCAAAGAGGAATTTTTCATTATCAGAATTAGTTAACCTTAAAATCAAAGGGTACTGGGTTTTGTACAGTGAAAAACAAAACCAAATTAATCTCATTTTCTAAATCTCAGTACTTACCAAACTGCATTTTGTCAGCTCAGGCTCGGTAACATTTGATAACTGATGGAAGAAGCAGCTGGGAAAAGGATGAAACTTTCAAGTCAACAAATGAAGCAAATACATACAAATTTCTCTGACATTATAGAATTTGCTTCCTAAATTAAATTGAATTTGGCCTGGACTTACAGCTGCCCCAAATGTTTATGCAAGGCTGATCACTCTGCAAGATTAGATCCCACTTGTTTTGCTGTTTCTCAAAAGGAACCCTAACATTATCTTTGCTGACACAGAGCACCATTAGATGTCCAATGCTGTCAGTGGAACTGATTGGCACACCAGGACAGCACACAGCTCCACTTTTCTTCTCATATCAATGAGTATCACTATAGGGAAAAAACCCTTATTCTTACCCTCAACTTGCTCAATAAAAGGATTTTCAGCACACTATAATGAACAACTGACAATATTCAGATGCCCCTGCACGATGATACCAATGTAGAGAGCAAGTATTTTCTTAAAATACTTCCCTGGGTCTCCTTTCTTACTTTTGACTTTACCCTGTAGCTGGCTTGAGAGGGAGCATAACCACCTGAAAAATCACTTCAAGCTGGAAAGAGGTCATGTCTACAGTGTGCGGCGGAGAGGCACACGTTCAAATGAGTAGGAGGACGTTTGGAAATGAAGCAACTGTTCTAACAAGTTGGAGAATATGTGTTATCCAGTGGTATAATAAAAGAACAAAATTTCTGAACAAGCTGATTTGAAATACACAGTTGGAGCTCATACATGGATTTGGCCACAACTTCCTCAAGTACTTGCTGTGCTTTGGGGAAAGCGTCATAGAAAAAGGAACTTCTACGGTATTTAATAAGTTTAAATGTAATTGTTGCATGCAGTACTTGATCAAAAATATTATGTTCATTTACCATCCATATAATTTATAATTTAAATAAAGTTGTCCAATTTGTCAGCAAACATTGTCTTTATAGGAAAATGCAGCAAAGTTTAGCTTTTCCTGTGTTTACATAACAGTATTCACTGAGATGAATTGCTCTTACTAGCTTGTCTGCAACCATTAAAGTAATATATCTTGTCTAACTTAAAAATCATATATTAGTCTTGAATACACACATTGCTCTTGCAATGACACTAGCACCAGGGAGCCAACATAAAGAAAATGAGCCCTGCAGGGACCACAGGAAAATGAATACAAGATTCTGCACAAGTTTCTTAATCGGACAGACTGCCACAATACATTTCTGAGGAAAAGTGGCCCTCTGCATCCATACTTTGCCAAGAGGAAAACAAGGAGAAAGTTACTAAATTTATATTTATTTAAATATACCATTATCTGAGACCACAAGCCTAAATCCAAAACTACAGGTCTTGCATTTAGGCAAGTAGAGGCAGTAGACCTCTGACAAAGCATGCCTTTGTGATTATATCTAGAATATCACCAGGAGGTCAAATAAAGACATCAGCTGTGTCATCTGCTACTGAGAGGCCCTTCAATGGGATTCTTTTGATGTTGCAATGGGATTCTTTTGATGTTTGTTAATTAGAAAAAAAAAAATAGAACATGATAAAAATATAAGAACAAATATTTGCTGTTAGTACTTACACTTTTAGTTTTTCTCAAGACTTACTTTTGCCTATTCTGATAGCCACTGATGCAGTCTGCAGAGTCCTTGTGTCCAGGAGGTCACTTAGTTCAAGGGTAGGGGACATTCTATAAGAAGCAATACCCATTAATAATATTTTAATTGATATAAAGCATATGAATACAATGTCTTTAGGAAGAAATTGCTTAAAAAATAGAGATAGCAATAGTAGTGACACATTCATCACTAGAAAAATTGCAAAACTAAGGAATAGTTTACTGTCCAGGGGGATCTGCTATTAAAGTGTTCTCTGCAGAGTTGATTTTTTTAAAAGTAAATTGCTGGTCCAGAAATAAGAGGGGAAAATAGCTTGCTGCTCTCTCTACAACTTGCCTTTTCTTGCAAAGAATATATTAACAAAACGTTGTTTACTCTGCATTTCTTAAAGACACAATTTGAATAACCTTCTGAATTGCTCCCAAAATAGAAAACTTTTGAGACACAAGGGTGTTGGGAATATCTGCTATATTCTCTCAGAGCAAAGAATAAAAACACTGAAGATGCAGGAACCAAACTGTATGACAAGGTGCCAAATGTAGCCATAGCAAATAAATAGTAGGTCCTGCCTTTTATCCCCTGCCTGACATTCTCAAAATCAAGCTCATCAGGGTTACTTTAACATGTTCATGAGAACAGTATGGTTTACCATGACATTTAATTCATGCTTTTTTTCCCTCGCTTAGGAGAAGTAACTCATCTCCCAACTCACCCAACTTCTACTGCACATTTCTCAGAAGTCAAAAGCCAGCATGAGGTCCCAAAGCCTCCCTGTCCATTGCTGCTAAGTCCAAATGAGGAGACAGTCAGCTGAAAGGGAACAGGAACCACGCTCACCAAGAAGACAAAGCAAAACTGGCACCCAACTGCAGAAGTGCTTCTCCATATTTTTAGGGATAAGTGATGCTGGGGAGCTTAATCTCAGAAAGAGAGTCATAGTCTGGGTTTCTTTGAACTAGAGTTAGCTTCAATATGACCAGTAATGTGCAAGGTCAGCTTTAACAGAAACTTGTCAGCAGTCCATATCTCAAGTCTGAAATAAACTTGGAGTTAACTATCCCATTTCTTCCAAAGCTAAAAATCTCTGGTTGTTTCTTTTTGTCCTTAGACAAACACAAGGTCATAATGTTTATACTTCTGAGTCTCACAGAAATAAGATTATTCATTTTCATGTCATCATGTGCTTTTCTCTGTAAGGTAATGGATCCAACATTGGATCCATTAATGGATCCATCCAGGTAATGGTAAGGACTTGAATCCAACATTCAACCATTTTGATCCCTGACCACTTGAGATGCTTGTTCTCATTAGGTCCTTTGAGATCATTGGGCCAACCTGACCTCCTGTATGTCACAATCCATATATTTCATTCAGGTTGGTGCTGTCCAAGAGTGCCAGTCATCCAAGACAACCATTGAAATAGGTGCAGAGAACAGGAGAGCTCAGGAGTGGTCACTGCTGCCTGGTGGCACCAGAGCTGCAGGGGAGAGACAGGCCTGGGGGTGATCAAAGCAGCATGGGGCTCCTGAGGCACAGCAGAGAGAGCATGAAAGGAGACAAAAAGAAAGCAGAAAAAAAATTAAAAAACAACACTGTCTTCATCCAAAAATGACTCTACTTTTATTTCATTCTCAGAACCTCCTTATTTCCTTTTATTTCATCCCAAACTCTGCTTTACTGCTCCCAGTCTTCCTTTTCTTTTTCCTACTCAGCTAAATCTCTTTTTGCTACCACTAAAAAAATAAATTTGAAAACCTCCAACTTTCTCAGCATAGGAACATGCAAATTGATGTACCCTACTAAGAAGATTTTGGCTGTCTCTGTCAGGCAGGAGTTTCCCAGCATATAAAGATCTGATTAATGTGAGATTTGAAACTAACATTCAAAATTACATTTTCAAAACTGATCTAAAAATACTAACAGAAGTTATTATTATGTTTCCACAGCAGAAAAATCCCTAATTTCCCATAATTATAGCTAAGCCTCACAAAGAGAGGGTATAATCAGAATAATAAAACTGTTTGTTGAAGCATTCTCTTGGTAGGACTAAAATTGCAGTTCCAAGCAAGATGCTTGTTCTTTCTGAAAACTGAAAGCATCAAATATTTTAACAACAATATGGAATAAAATTAAATTCAACATAGTAATATTAAGTCAGTATTATATTGGAAATTAGCATTTTCTAGAATGCAGAAAGAGACATTGCTGCTGACCCTAGTCCCTGTTAATGTCAGCAAAGGCTGATGCAAGCTCTCCAACAAAAAGAAATCTATCAATAGAAGGAGGCTCCTCTCTCACCTGTGCAGAAATGAATTTGTACTTTATTTTAATAAGTGGACAAAATCATATTTTGTAATTATGTTTGTAACCCTACTCATGCCCTCTCATCTATAATGACTCCCCTGGATTTATTTTTCAAAGGAGCAAATTATAAATGGCAAGAATGGATTTGAAATTAGGCATAGATTCTACTGGATTATAACTAGCCAGGCTGGTTCTCACCTTTATTCTAACTACTTCAAATTATTCCTGAAAATCCTCAAAATGAGAGAAAAATGCCTTGGAGCCCCACTCCAGAATCAGAAATGCTATTCTTCCAACGTGGAAGGAAAACTGTCTACTTGATGTTCTTCCAGGAGCCTTGGCTGTAGAGATTACAATGATAAATCTCATCATATCCGATGAGTTGCACAACTTGGGAAACTTCCTTATTCAGTAGGAGTTACATCAGCTCCCACACACTGCCAACCTCTTCCTTCCCTCCCACACAGGCACTCACTGGATTAGCCTGACACTTTCATACATCCTTCTACATGGAAATGTTCCTGCTTCCGCATCCCACAAATATGCAGAGGCTTTTTTGTGTTGGTGAAACTGTGATGCCCAAGAAATGTCAGGGCTGACAGGAAACAAGCATCATAGTAAGAAGAAGCTAAACTTAAAATGTTCTTTTGTTAAAAAAAAAAAAACAAACAACAACCCTGCACTTTGAAATCCACAGAATAAGTGAGTTACTTTAGTCACTACCAGACCCAGAGAAAATATTTTCTGAAGCAGTCAGTCAGCTCTACTTCTATAGCTCCCATGAGTAAACCTTGCTCTCCATCTCCAGCCTCAAACACGGACCCCAAACAGCAGAGCACCCTGGCTCTAACACAGGTGTCCCAGCTGGCCACTGAATTTAGGGTAAGCCATTTTTCCCACTGTGGTACAAGCTCAAAGCCTTCTGCCACGTGAGCAGGACAGGCTTGAGGGACCAAGCTGCACCTGCAGGAACTGGGCAGAGCCATCGAGGGTCACATAAGGGACAGCAGCAGCTCCATCCAACTTTTGAGAGTGCACTTTGAGGGATGAGAGACAGGACAGGAAAAGGGTTACCTCAAAGCCTTGTACTGCGCTGTCAATGAAACTTTATTCAGATGATGTAAGAATGGCGTCTTGCTAATGGAAAAAAGGAGAAAGAAATGCTATTCAGAAGTTGTATGACAGTAATTTCACTTCCTCATTAAGGCACTTTTTGCTGGTTTCATTTTCCCCATGTTTCCTGAGCCAAGCTTTCATGCTGCACTTGAAAGAAAATGATTGAATGAAGGAACATACATGTTAAGAGACTTCCTGTCACGTCCTTAATGGACAAAACCCAAAACACTCATAACTTCTGAGTATATTTTTTCAAAATAATTTTTTGCTATTTTTTGTTCCTTTACCTGTCACAAATGGGTCAGCACAACAATTTTTTAAATCTCTCCTTATGGTTTTCTGGAGTTGAACATGTAAAACATGCTCTTCATATTTTCTGCTCTCACCAAGTCCTGCAGCTAGTAAGTAAACCCTCAGTAAGTTAACAGTTTAATTGAAATAAATTTAAATATTACAATTATAAAGTACAATATTAATATATATAATTAATAAAATACAATAGTTTTATTAATATAATTACCACAATTAATTTTATACTATGTAAATTCATTAAATACTATAAATTATACAGTAATAGTCTAAATAAAGTTAATTTTAAAAATGCAATAAATTAAAAAATCCATGCTATGCCTCATTGAGAAATGTTGCAAAGATGCCCTTCCTTCTTAAGTTTCGTAATGCTAATGCTTTGAGTTATCTATAGTTCCACACCTAAAAATAAAGCCCCCAAATAATGTTTTTGCAACAACTAAAATTGATAACCAATTTCAAGCAAGAGTAGTGTCAAGCAAAGAAGACCATTAGCAAGGATCTTTTTTGGAGGTCAAAAAGAGCTGTTAAGAGTCCCAAAGCTATTAAAAACTAAGTGATGTGGCAAGTTCTAGGTTTTCATATTATTTTGATATTAAACTGTTACTTTGAAGCAATGTTTATTTTTATGCTTGAGGGACAAGCCCTTTATTTATTATCAGCCTTAAATTACATATTTTGGTTTTGAACGTGCTATTGGCATTAAAAAGACACAAACGTTATTTCAAGTATTATATTCTATTAGACAATCCAATATTGCAGAATAAAACCAGGCTATAAGTGTGTTATACTGCAGCAACTTTGGCTGGTTTAGCAAAATATTATGCACTTCCTACAAATGCTGTTATTTATTTTTATAGTGGTTAAATTGCTGTCTAGTCTGTTTGGCTTCCTTCCTTTCTTCCTTGCTAAAATTAGTTGTTCATGCAACAATCCATCACCTCCATCCTTCCTGAACCCTTTAGTGAAAGCAGGTTTGGATTTTAATTCTCCTCTAAATCAAGATTCGATGCTTACCCTTTTTGAGTGTCAGCTGTTTTCCAAGATCACAAATATACAATCCTTTCCACTTCTCCATTTACACCTTAGACCTAGTAAATCAAAAGATCCCATGCCTCATCTGACAATTTACAGATACACCCCTGAACACCAGATACTTTCTTCCTAACAAAACTTCCTTTCATATGCCAAGGATCTTCCTGGAAATGTTAAGATTACTCCTCAGACCCAGCAAAATGTAAAAAGAACTCACAATTCTCTCCTGAATGTCTTTCATCATTTTTCAGGCACAATGAATAAGGTGCAGTGACATCACTAAAACATTCATTTCACTATTTCTGACACTGGCTTTGTCCTTGAGGTTATGCCTAAGTCTTGTCAATTCTTTTTGTACACCATCACCAAGAGGTGTTATTCTCTTACGTATCTAAGACTTGCTCTTCAGGTAGTCATCTCATCACTATAATGTCTTTCTCCTAAAAAAAGCCTTTGATTTTTTCATACAAAATCTACATGCTATTTCAAAATCAATTTCTTTCCTGTACTAGAACATCTTAATGCTCTTTGCATCTTTCCTTTACTGCAGAACATCAAGTGGAGATTATTGATCTTCCCCTTCAAGATTTTTCATAACAAAATCTATTCATGTTCACCATTTCTCATACAAAATCAAGGTCAGATCACAGCTTCCGCTGCCAGCCATGTTTGTTGCCTAGTCATTACATTTTACATTTTAATCTTCTGCCCTTGTGTTTACATCCACTCTGCACTTGAAATCTGGAGAATCTTTCCACTAATACCTGCAACATGAAAATAACTACTCTACTTCAAGTCCTGTTTAAAAACTTTCCCCGCTGTGATACTTACTAAATATTCAAAACAATTTGGATGACCCCCATCCCTCTTTGTGATCACTGCTGTTCTTTTGTCTCTGCACATGGGTGCTCTGGACACTTGTGTTGTTTCACTCTTACATTGCAGCCTTTGTGAAGCAGAAACCTTTTACTCTGTGCTATGGACAGAACAGAACCTTTTTCTGTAACACATTTTTCTGGTATTGCAATAGTACTGGCAGTAATATTAATAATAAAAATTAAACACAAACCAGAAGATTTGTGAGCTGGAAAAGAACAAAGTCAGCTGAAGAAATCATTCATGAGATATTTCTCTATTCACTGAGCTTGAACTAAGTAATAGTTAATCTCTGCATTGAGACAAACTGGGTGTTTTTTTCTGTTTAGATTTCTCAGAATTCCATTGTCCAAGAAGTTGGATATGATGCAAAAGGAAGACTCAGGATGCGACCACATTTCTCTAGGAGCTATTCTCGGAGAGTATGGTAAAAGCTTTTCCACAATTCAAGTGATTATTGATAACAAAGTTGAAGGAAAAATAAATCTGGAGAGAACAGAAGTAATTTTGGTACTGGAATTGGTGATATTCACAAAAACAAGGAGCATTCAGGAGAATTAATTCAGGTGCCAAGTGCACTATCCTGTCTTTCATACACATCTGAAATCTGATATAAGAGTAAGGAGCATTTTCTCTTAAATGAAAACAGCCTTTAGGGAACAGGGCTTGTTTGGTTTACATTTTTTAGCTGTGACTTTACTTGTGAGATGCTGTGGTTTTGACAACTGCATTATTACTAATCTGTTCTGTAAATTTTTATATCTTTAGCCTGAAAAGGCTATTTCTGCATTATTTTTATTTTTTCCAAAACCCTAAGAAACTCTAAGATAAGGGTGATAATTAAGATCTTACATAACAAAAGAAAAGAAAATTTTCTGGAACAACAATTTCAAGGTAGAAAATGATCATGTATGACAGACACACTTGTAAAAATTTTAGTACTAAGGAGCATTATGGTATGTCTTCAATGCTAACACGGTACTTAAGGAAAGCAACATCATGAAGTGGAAAAGGCATAGCTGAAATAAAACTATAAATGTTGACTATCATGAATTACACTTCTGTAGTAGCTAAACATCGCAGCAACTAGCAAATGAATGTTGCTTTTTAATCCCCGTAGATTTTGGAAATGAATGTTTCATTCGGAAAAAAGAAAAAAGACAAGGATTAATAAACTGAACTATTTGTACTCCTGAAAGAAAAATGTGTGTTACTTTTTTAAAATACATGTGTTTCCAAAAGCCAGAATCATCTGATATACATCTGGTCAAAATAGGAAAAACAATAGAAAGGGGAAAAAGCAGATTTGGTTACATTTTTTGATGGTATGCGTAACAAGACTGAAAAACAAGGGAAGTCTCAGGAATTGGTAAGACCCCTTTGAGACTGGGAACTGGTACAATTACACCAGTCACATTTGCTTTGGCACATCGCTTGGCCTGTGGTGTCCTCTTACAAGATAAAAGACTTTAAACCCCAGGATATAGACTAGGGTTGCAGCAATGAGATCCATAAGCAACGTTTCCAGCAGGAATGCTTCAAGAATTCCACCCCTCAAGCTTCACTTCCATTTCCCAAGGCGCTCTTCTCAATTACTCAGTGGTAGTTAATTGGTGGATGGGAGGCTGCCCATGGGCTGGCAAGGTGCACTCACAGCCCAGAGGTCCAAGCGCAGCCTGGGCTGCACCAAGAGCAGCAGGAGCAGCAGGCTGAGGATCCTCCCCTGCCCCTCTACTCTGCCCTCAAGAGCTCCCACTTGGAGCACTCTGTCCAGCCCTGGGCTCCCAACAAAAGAAGGACGTGGACCTTTTGGAGCAAATCCAGAGGAGGGTCGCAAAGGTGCTCAGAGGGTTGGAGCGCCTCTGCTATGAAGAAAGGCTGAGAAAGTTCAGGCTGTTCACCCTGGAGAAGAGAGGGTCCTGGGGGGACCTTAGAGCACCTTCCAGCACCTGAAAGGGCTTCAAGAGAGTTGGAGAGGGACTTTCATGGGGGAATGCAGTGATAGGACAAGGGGTAATGGTTTTAAACTAAAAGAGGGTAGTTTTAGGCTAGATATAATGACAACATTTTTCAAAGTGAGGGTGATGAAACAAAGGCACAGGTTGCCCAAGGGCCTCAGAGCAGAAAGGCATTGAGATACACCAAGTACTGGTCACTATTCCAAGATATACCCCTGTCTCTCTTAGGCGGAGACTCATTTTTAGAAAAGTACATAGCAATCTTTGTCAATGCTGGGCAAAAAGAAAATTTAATGGCCTATGTATCAGAATTAAAGTATATGTAAATCAGGATTAAAGCTCAGGCCCTTTGCAGGTATGTTCAAGTCCATGTTCTGAAGAATTGCACTGATCTTGAGATCTCACGTTCCCTGAACTACCAGGAGCTCTCCAAGAGCTGTCTACATTAACTGTGTACACAGGCCTTTTTGGCTCCTTGCCTGAGATTAGAGCATTAAAT
Source organism: Motacilla alba alba (assembly GCF_015832195.1). Classification (NCBI taxonomy): domain Eukaryota; kingdom Metazoa; phylum Chordata; class Aves; order Passeriformes; family Motacillidae; genus Motacilla; species Motacilla alba. Next base: position 19,179,221 of record NC_052021.1, read on the forward strand.
CCCTACACACTGAAAGTGGCCACAGACCTCACACCCAACACTGTCCTCATAGCAAAAGCAATTCCTCCCAGGAACTGCCTACACTAGAGTAACCTATTAGACCATAAACCCAGAACCTATTAACACTAAAAGATAACACTAAAATAAAGAGAAAATTATGCTTTATTACAAGACAGGTGTCCAAGGCAGCTCATTTCTCGCACTGAGCTTCCCAAGGCACTCTGATGCCAAAGGGCAAACAGAAACCATAGAATTGTGCTTAACAGAGAGGAGCACCAGGTTGTGAAATTCTGCTCCTTAAATAGCCATTTCTCACTGTTTTGTACTGCATATTGTGTCTTCAAGTGCAGGCCAGAAGAATTTTTTGACGCAAATGAACTACCGGGAATTTTTTTCTCAGAAAAGATCTCCTACAGCTCGTGCACTGAAAACCCTAGCAGGAAATACAACATAAAAGCAGCACAGTCAGTAAATACTCTAGTCACGGTAAAACCAAGAAAGAAGAAACCATTCAGATGTAGTTTTATGAACTATACCTGCCAAAGTTCCCACATCAGGTTTCATGGGTTTATGCTCATATTTTCCTACACAAGATATTTTATCCTTTCACAGTAAAGAGGCTGCACTGTTATCAGAGGAAACCAACCAGACAAAGTACTCTCTCCATAGTCAAGCTCACTCTGAAGTCAAACTGAAAAAAATTACTCTGATAGTTTGGCTCAGTAATTTCTCCCATTTAGATTATAATAAAAACAGGCAATGCAAAGTTCCATTGTTCCTTGTGGTTGCTGAGCTGATAAAGGTTAGAGTCTCTATTGGTGTATTTACCAGTCTCTGTAACAAATGGCTTTACGTACAATCTGGTTTGCATGAGGTGTTCGGGTATCAGTGTCAAACATGTCTAAAGATACACTTTGGGTTTTTTATACTTTAATATTAACCTGTGAGGTGCTTCTTGTGTTTCTGTGCATCATTCTGCGGGAGAAATGAACTCAAATATCTGATTGGCTCAAAATTCAACCATTGTTACGTGCTTTGCACTTAATGGGACTTCATCATCATTAAACAAAAAATATACACTCCGGGTCTAATTCTGATCAGTACAAAATTTTTCAGCTGTAAAATTAGGTTTAGACTCAGAAGGTTAAAAAGGGAACCAGCCCCCCTGGCCACTGGGAGGGGATCTGTCCCTCCCTCCCTCCTTAGCAGCCACTTAGCAATGGCAGGTAAGAGACTCACCCATGGGACTGCAGTGTGCTCACATCACTGCTCTGATGAGCTCTGGTCTGCAGCACAGGAAGGGAGCAAACGTGCTGCCTTATCTGACTGCCTCGTGTCATCATCCTTCCTTGAATTGTCACTGCGCTCACCCACACGTCATCCAGGGAGCCATCTCCTCTGGCAGGAACAGGAGGGATTAGTTGCCTGCCTGGCATCTGTGTACCAGATGAAGGGAAATAAAAGTTTCAGCTCACCTGTGGCTGAGCAGATGTTTTTGGCTTCACACCACTACAACTCACACGTGCTGCTACCTCATGAGTTGACATGTATGTGACAACACCACATACTTCAACTGCCAGACTTTCTCGTGGGCTTACAAGGGATTTTCTCATATGGGAAAATTCACAAATGGTAGTGTAAACATCCCAGCTGTACAGGTCTCTGGTTACATTTCCATCCTCAAAACTCTAGAAGTCTCTAATGCATCTGGCAAACAAACAATCACACATACAAATTCAATATGAAAATGAAAAAACTTCCAGGGCTACAAGACCTACTTCTATGCTTTGACCAAAACAAATCTTCTTAAAAATATAACAGATTCTTGAACTGAAAAACAATTTAAATGTTTTATAAAATCACAGTAATTGATTCTAAATAAAAATCAAGAACTGATGTTTTCCCCTGTGCTGTATGTGGTAAAGATGATGCTGGGTATTCCACTACAGGAGATGCAGAGAGTCTGCTTAACTCAAGAGATTTCCCTCCAAGTTTCCTGCAGAACAGACAGTTTCCTGTAAGAGTATGTTTGTCTGTGGGAAGCTATCATCCTCTCAGTAGTGTGTCTGATGGAGACAAACCCTTGCTAAAGGGAAACTGAACAAGACAACTAAGAAGACAGTGAAACAGTCATTGCATCATTCAGTACTGATTCATCTCAGCCTTGACTGGTATTTGATAAACTATAAATAGCCTATGGTACAACTTAACACTCCAATCACTTTCACTCATTATATTTGTTCAGATCAAACACAGAGAAAGAAAATGTGATAAAACTAAACATTAAAACCCTCCTGCTTTAAACTTGCAACTGGAAACTCAGCACTCAAACACTACACATCATTTTTCAGAATTTTTGGGTTTCACAGAAGTACATTTAACCTTGGTTTTGTTCATTACTGGAAAGCAGATGTTCCAGTGTAGTCCAGAACTCACTCTCCATCTTGTGATTTCTACTGTTTTCTCTAAACTCTCTTCTCATACTCTATGATCTGTCTAGCTCTTCCCTCTGCTTTTGACTTTATCCACAGTGGAAAAACATTAAATGCTTGTTACAAAATTAGCCTGCTTAATCCACCTATATATCAAGTTCTTGACATTTTCTATATTCCTACAAATCAGCATTTTAACCATGGTCTATTTTCGACATATCCGACTGTTGGTATCCATTCCTTTCATCCCTCATTCCTTCTCCTCTCTTGTACAGGGCACACCCTGATAAACAGTTTCTATCCTCTACCTCTAAGTGTTGTTATCTGTTTTCATAATTTTACAACAACTTCGATAGCAGAGGTTTTTTGGCAATCTGAAATCTAATGTACATAAAACTGAAAAGGGAGTAACATACAACGGAAGAGGGAAATAACTCAAAAGGCAAGCTCCCAATAAAACCACCTAGGAATGTGCCATGCTAGTGTGCCAATGAACTGTACTGCAGACCATGGGCATGACTATTTAACAAAGAGTTAGAAAAACTCCTGTAAAATAAGAGCTCCAATCCAACCACTTACTTTTATCCAAACATGCTTAACTTTTAATCTGAATCAAACCTGTATTTTTCCCCTGTGCTTTCCAGAGCTAACAACCACTTCCCCAACTAACCCCATGCAAACACTCCAGATCACCAGTCATATATCATTAGATGCTACAGAATTTTTTTGCTTCCACACTACAAGCTGGCAGTTTCAATAAAGCTAACTAGAAATACAATGGTAATTATTGGATGTCTGCTTTTGACAACAAAAATAAGAAACCTTCAATAAGTAGTAACTTTGAGTCTTCAGGTTCAGCCTACAGATAAATCACAGCAGTTGTTTCCATGACATTTCCTGCCCCAAAGAGCCAGCCAAAAAAGCCTATCCACATTCTCATCATGTTGAGTATTGCAACATCCTCTCAAGAGGAGCTATCAAGCATGGTCTTGTCTTGCTCCAGTTCACCTAGAAAGCAGCTGAAAAGATCAACTCTCATCTTTTCTCCATTACATCCTTTCCTTGTTGGCCCCCACACAAAACTGAAGTACTTAATCCTACCTTTCAAGGCCTTCCTGATTTCTGCCTATCTGTCTGTTTACACAGAAGGATTAGCTCCCAGCACCATTCAGTCTCTTCATCACCACTGTTCTTCTCAGGAAGGCACCTCTCGCAAAAACTCATGCTTGCAAGGAGTACCCACTAAACAGGAGCAAAAAGTGTTTTGTTGTCCTTTTCCAAGGACACACAATCATTTTTCCATGGTACACAGTTAAGAAACTGCTTCCCTACCTTCTTCCAACTGCTTGGACCTCCCTGTTGCCCTGTGTTTTCCAGCCAGTGCATAGATTGTATAGGTGGGGGTGTGAGAAGAATGATGTTTGTAGGTATCACATGTTTACACAGTATCAGCCACAACAGAGATCTTCATCCACCAGCACACTTCCTGGACACTGACAATAAACAAACACTAACAGCATGTCCAGCAGACAGGCTGTTTGATCCAGGCTGTGAATGCTGAACCCCTCCCCAGCACAGCACAAATTTCACAGCTGTTCTCCTTCCAGCTTGGTGTCCCTGAAGAGGATGCTCCTGGTGTTCCCAACACTCAGCTCCACTCCCACCCATCTCACAGGAGCAGCCAAAGCTGTGACAAAGCTCCCTGGGCAGCTGGGGACTTGGAGCAGACCCCTGCACTGATGCACCCCAGTTGCTAAGAGGGCCCCTTCCTGGCTGAGTGGGTGTCTGGATCCCCAGCGCTTGTGATGAAGAAGGGAAATGAAGCCCCAGAAAGTGATTCACAGCTTCCCAGGAAGCACTGTCCTGTCCAGACGCCTGTGCTCACTGTCCTACCCACACTCTGCTGACAGACTGAGGCAAGGTCAAAGGGTCAGAGCCCTCCCTCACAGCCAGTGCTGAGGGAAGGGAGCCAGCAGAGCCCACTTCAAGTACATCACCAGAGAAGGAAGCGTGATGCCACCGCATCACGCTGTGATGGGAACGGGGAGAAGGGGGGCAGGGCTCCTGTTGGGGGCCACCCCCTGCCAGTTTAGTGACGCCATGAAGAACTAAGTCAAGGATAAAAAAAAGTTCATCTTTCTGCTAGCAGAAAGTAACAAAAAGGGCTCGGCACTTGGGAGAGGGCTCTGCTGGGGTTCGTTGCTCCTCTTCTGATTGTGAAGGTAAGACTGAGCACAGGTAAGGGTGGAAAATACTGGGGGCAGCAGAGAACTGGAGAAAATTCAGAGGCCACCTCTCTCCCCTAGGGAGCAGAAGTGCTTGGCACAAGCATCATTACCCTGGCTGCCTCAGGCCCCTATGGAAACAGAGGAAACCATGCAATTCTGAAGGCTGGCAGGAAATTGTAGAGATCACCTAGTCCAGCTCTCTGCTCACAGCAGGGCTAGTTTCAAATAGCACTTAGAGACCTCAGGGAACTCTTGTCTCTGTGCCAGCCTCAGAGAGCTGATGGGTTTCAGGGCCTGAGCTGAAGTCAAATGTTTGTAGTAAGTGAAACAGAAGGTGTCATTAACCAGGCTGAGCACACCACATGAATGTTCACAGTGCCATAATCAAAGGCACCTCCACCATACACACACATTTGTTCCTCCACCCTTTTGCTTTCTCTGCATCTTTGGCAAGATGCAATTCACTCTCTGCTGGAAAGCCAAGCAGCCTCTTCATCTGTGTGCAAGAATAAAAAGACAAAGTGCCAAGAGTCATTTGTACAATGAAGACGTTGTGTCACAGACTTCTTCATTATCTGTACTGCTTGTGAAGGAATGAGATCAAAACCCTCAGTATGGGAAGCATTTGAGTTGACATTCAAGTACAAATAGCTCTGCTCTGTTAGATTTTCTGCCACCAGAAGTGATTACATCAGTCAGAATTTGAATACACTCTGACCTAGATTTTCAGAAGCCCAAAAAGAAGAGAGTTACCTCAATCCACTTTCACAGATACATGCTGAGATGCTGTTTTAATTGTTAAAAAATAAAGTAAGCATTAAAAGTCAACATGTAAAGACAGTGGGTTGAGAGCTGGACTTTGGGTGAGGATGGAAAGAATCTGAGTAGGTAGTGGGAGCAGTAGAATTTTTTCTTTTTCAACAGAAACATCTGGGTATTTATATTTCATATCACTGTTTGAATATCAGCAGGAAAGTTGTAAGCCAGTTGACCCAACAAAGTCAGTTAATTTCCTGGTCCTGCTGCTAGGTTTGTTATCAGCCAGTGTCTACCAATGTTTGGGAAATCAGTAATCTCATACTCATTTTCAGTATTATGTTGTTTTTTCCTTGTCGTTATTTCTAATTTCATCTCAAAGGCAGAGTACAATGGAAACCTTACAGGAGTCTTCTATTGCTTCTTTTGAGAAGATACTGGCACACCTGGGCCTTGTGTCATGTTCAATCAGAGATCTACTGTTGTCCTACAATGATTTATGGAACAATGCATTAGTGTGGAGCTATAAAAAGCCATATTTCTTATAATATAAAGATAAAAAGCTATCAAAATTTTCTCCAGTAAGCAATAATTCAGAGTTTTATGGTGGCAAAGAACTTAGAGATTTTAGTGGAGAGGAAAAATAAGATGATAGCGCTGATCTATTTTATTTAACAACTTCAGTATCCTCTTTCAAGTTTTTAATATACAACAGGAATGTTTCTAACTAAGCTGAGTTGTTAGGCAATGCATCTCTAACCCAAAAGTGAGAAAATGCTTCTATAAGCACTCAAAAATAACTCGTTGTTGCAGCATACTTTCATTTTCCTCCTAGTGGGCATCCATGTCACAAAGACAAGTTTGTCTTAGGCAATTTAGCAGCAAGTGATTCTAATCAACTGTTACAAGCCTCCTCCCAGCCTCTCTGGGGATCCAGCAGCTCACCTTAAACCATCTTCCTCCCTCATAAATCACATCCGACAGTCCTACTATTCCAGCCTCTTTTCCTGTGCACTGTGCTCAGTTCTACTCCCTGTTCATTATTTCCTTCAGCTCCACATTCCCCATGGTTCAACTGGTTTCCCTACCAAAAAAAAAAAAACCAAAAAAAAACAAGCAGGATTTTGTCTCTTTCCTCTTTAAGGAAAACAGGAATATCTAAAGCTACTCAATCTGCCTTTGCAGAAGCTCGCTTTTCTTCTTCTTTTTTTTTCCCCTTCTTTTATTTTTGGGCGAGGGTATTTTTGTTTGCAAAGAAAATAAAAGACAACGATGCCAGAACGCACCATCGTCCTTCACTCTCACATTCACAACATCTCTTAAACTTGCAGAGCACCATTAGGAATCTCAGCTCTGTTTCTGACTGTGCTTTTCGCAGAAAGCAGTGTCCCAGACTGCTGAACTCTGTGTGACTTTGAAGTCCTTTGAAATACAGGCCACCCTCCACTTCAGCCCATTTCCAGCAGGCTGAAGTCCTACATCTCTTCAATGGAGCCCTGCCCAGCATGTTACTGAGGGATTCTTTGCTCAGTCTCATTCTTGTTTGTGGGATACACAATTAGGGATTACACTGGCCTTCAGCTAAGAACAGAGTACAACAAAAGAGCTTTGTAGACCAAATTCATACAAGCTTTAGTGACCTCTTCAGTAAAGAACTAATAATTAGCCCAATTCTGAATTACACGTGATATTTTCTATAGGATCTAGCACCTATGGTTATGACTCCTGTCAAGTTAGAAGACATGCAATCAGAACAGGATTTAAGCCATTTAAGCTAGCAGGAATTAAATTGCTTTGTATGTGGCAAAATAATTCTGGGGTATGAAATAACCCACAGCAATTAGGGTGAAAAAACCACAGAATGCCTGTAAAATAAACACCCAGGGATGGGTCAGCTGCAAGCTGCAGAACTACCAGCTGCTTTTGGGAGCGGTGAGATGCAGTGTTTTGCTCACACTCCTAGAAAACAGAAGCTGCATTTACAGGCTTTACTTCCAGACAATCCACAAAGCCAAAATGCGTCTCAAGTAGAATGAGCTCCCAGTAGCAGAAATGTCATCATTGTCAGCATCTGCTTTATGTAAAGTCAGTGTTGAGAATTTGCACAGCACCTTCGAAGTCCACTGCATTCATCACTTCCTCCTGACATCACATCATCCATTCAAATAAATTAAAGGATTAAAATATCCAATAAACCATAACAGACACTGTCAGTAGTGCACCTAGGAAGAGCTTACAAGGTTTAGATGAAATATGCATGATAATATACAAAAAATAGATGTTTTGTGTGCATTCCAAGTTGTTTAACAATACCAAAAGGTAAGTCAGAGTAAAGAAATGTAAAGAAAGAAAGGAACACAACTTTTTTTAGTTGAAATACAAGACCATATCCTCCAGAGATGATGTCACAACTTGAATGATCACATAGAAGCTAGGTGATTTTCTTCAGAATAAAACTAATTTTTTGTTGAAAAGATGCATATTTGCATCTAAAAACTACTACTTGCTAACTATTTATATTCCTAACTACTACTAAAAGCTATTTGGAAATTTCTACTGTTCCTGCTTGAGTGCAAGATCAAGTTTTTAAAGCAACAATTGCGTATGATTCGTTTCCATTGATTTTGTTTTCAAATTAAACTCAGAATTTTGAATTAATACAAGAATCTGAAATAGAAGAAATAGATTATGTAACTTCCTTCTTAAAAATGGAACTTATAATATCCGGCTTGTCTTGATTCCATGACTGTTTTTCCAAGCGAGGCCACTAACATCACACAAAGCTCTGGCTTTAGTGTTATGCTGCGTGCAGCTGTTTCCAGCCAGCTCTGCACATCTGGGCACCTTTCCCACATGGTCCCTGTGGGAGAGGGGGCCAAGATCTGTCCCTGCAGAGGCAGTTGGGGACACCAGGGCACCGTGCCAGGCACAGACCCTGTGCTCTCAGCAGCTCGAGGGACAAACGGCACGGGCCAAGGGGAGAATGAGAGCGTGAGGGCAGAGCAGTGAGAGTCTGTGGAACTCATCACTGGGAGCAACATGGACACGGTAAGGAAAACTGCACAGGATGGAATAAGATTAAAAGTATAGAGGTGGGGAAAAAGAAAAATGAAAACAAAACCCAAAAAGACATTTTAACAAGCACTTTTGAAACAAAGTGCCAGAGCTTTGCTTCCCAATGAAATCACAATAAGTCTCTGTTTTCACTTTCTGTTTTCACTTCAGAATGAGCTTTAGATAAATGTAATTTAATCTAAATTCCTGTATTAGACAAGTGTGGTTTATCTAATTCCTTGTGGATTATTTGCATGTCACTAAGCTGATACATCCCAGTATTGAGCACTTTTAATTGCTTAGTCCTCAGCTCACATGACCAGGAAAGGAGCAAGGAGACTGGTTCTCTATTTCTGCAACCATTAGAGAAAGAGGACACAGTGGGTGCTAGGCACATTTTGTGATAAGTTTGCAGCTTTGCTATCTAGTCAGAAAGAAGATCCATCACTAGGTGAAACACTTGTGAGTTTCTTGCTTCTCAATCTTTTGTCTGCACCACTAAGTTTGCACAAGTCACACATTCTTCATTACAATTCTGGATCATCACATCATTAGCATTGCTCAACCCTTTTCAAAGCTGAATTCTTTCTTTTCCTCCTTGGCCAACCTGCATCCTATAAAGTAAAACAGATGAAGGCAATACCAGTTGAACATATTCTGCACAGACCTATAGCTAAGATGAAGCATCTGTGTTGCTCATTGCTTCCTGGGGAACCAGTAATTAACATTTTCAATCAAATGAAGTCTAGCCACCTAGCAGGCACAGTAAAGTTTGGAACTGGTTACAGTTGTGCCTATCTCCAAGAAAATATTGCAGTTATCCTTATTTCCAAAAAAAGAAAGTTCTAAAATGTCATACCCAAAAATTTTAAAAATTATAAATTCATGAGCGTGTGTTATAACCCATCAAAAAATTTAAAAAGTATAAATCATGAGTGAGCCTTTTTTTTTTTATGGAAGACTGACAGTGGCTAACAATATTATTCACAAAACCATGAGAGATTGACAGACATGGTCTTTTTTCCTCAGTGTGTGATTAGAAGAGTTGTGAATTACCATCACTTCTGACTCGTCTCAATTTTCATTTCCTCAAAAGGAGGCCTGAGAGCAAAGCTGACCAAGAACCAGAAAGCTTTTGGAGGTAAAAACTTAGCATTGCAGAGTGGCATGGCATGAGGAAAAAAAGAAGGCTGGGGAGGAAAAATATCCAAGAGAAAGGGAACAATAACTACAAAAATATCAGTATTCAACAGAGAGCAATTCTCTCTGCAAAGGCAGAGATAGTTAGCCTCAGTTAGTTTCTGCAGTAGTTATTTCCACAGATTTTGTTCTACTACCCTTTTAATGCTGCTTGAGGTCTAACCCAGGATTTCACGTGAACAGGAAACTCCCACTTTGCCACAAGAAAAATTCTGCTCCCTCTGTTCTTAAAGATTGTTATTCCCCTTCTGCATTACAAAGTTGAGGAAACCCCAGAAAACATTTCAGATCCTTCTAATATTGAGTAAGCTTTTTTTTCCCCCACCCTTTCAGATTCAGTTGTTAATTTTGGCTCATGGGAAACATTGCTGAAGTCTTCATCAGCACTTCCTTTTTCTTAAAATGGAGCTTTAAACTTCACCTTGACATGCTGCAAGCCAAAACCAAGCTTCTACCTGCAGGAAAGTATTAGGGCCCACTCAAAATGAGGGGGGGAAAACCCAAAATCTTCTACTCCAGATGCAAAACCACTTATATCAGCCAGGATGACATGAGTCAGATCAATGCAATACCTGCAGGCAGCACGAAATGCTTTCAGAGTACTGCTCAAAAAAAGTCAGTGCAGCTTGCTCCAGCCAATCTCCAAAAGAGATTTCTGGAATCAGTAACACAATGCTTTAGCCAGCTGTCACTTGGTTGGTCAAGATGATACCAAAATGCTAAAGAGAAACTATATTTAAAAATAAAAAAAAAAAAAAAAAAAGAAATCAAACCAGCTGGAGTTTTCGGTTCCAGATATGCTACAGAATTTGTTCCCCCAATGAGAAAGTACTAGGAGATGTAGAAGCAGGAGAAGGGGAAAGGGAGTACGGAGAAAACACTGGAAACACCCTGTGCAAAGAGCCTTTCTGCAGGTGGGGATGCAGAACTGAGAGTGCCGAGCTGGATGAGGTGTTGATGGCTGGTAATTTTCAAAGACAAAAGTCATTTGCAATTTCTAAGGAAATTCTTCACATTGATTTCATATCCAGTTAATGTGGACTACCTTCCTTCTCACAAAAGATTACTTGATTAGACAATTAATGTCTCTACTCCCAACATTTACAGAGGTTTACATTATCATCATGCAATTGTGTGTCTTAAACCCATCTAAACCACTAAAATTAAAAAATAATTTATTGTGCTAGGAGAAAGATATAAAATAATGATATCAGAAACAGCTTTTTGGTAAGAGATTATTAAAAACACAGAAAGTTACACATCCATGCAATTAAGTCACATTATTTCTGCACCTTCACTTTGAACTGCTGACATTCTGTGGGAATGCTTCATTGTCTACCATCACCAGCAGTAAAGTAATGTGGGCTCTGAAGCCAGCCACCTCCTAGAATCCCTCCCGTATTTCCTACCACTCCGTTTTCCCTGTGATCAGTCTGCCACCACTGCTTCTCCTAGAGCACTGACCAAGAGCTGCTCTCTCTTTTCACAAGCAGGAGTCACAGCCCTGGAGTTCACCTTCCTGTGAAGAAGTGTGACACTATGAGCTCATCATGAGGTCTCTTCTGCAGAACTGCTCAGTGGGGTGATTAGGTGGCTCTTGATTTTCTCACTATTTTCAGTGAAAAGTAAGGGTCATGGTTCAAATCAAAGGAACTGCTTGTGAGCTGTAAATCCTTGTTTCCTGTCCCTTATTGACTTAGTGAGTTAAACACTACAACCACAAAAACCACAGAACCTGCCAGGTCCTCCTTGATGCAGCAGTATCTCCAGCCAGCTCCGGCTTACTACACTGTCCCACAAAATCCTCATTCCTTTCCCATGTCCCCAGAGCTCATCCCACACACAGACCTCCCAGAACATCTCTCTTGTGTCTTGCTCGGCCTTCAGCTGAGGAGCAGGCAGCACAGGCTGCAGTTAATGTTTGTGCAGGGCTGGCACGCTGCTTTCACACTGAGCGAACCAGGCTCACTTCCTCCCCTAAATGGCTGCTTAAAATGGTGCAAATACCTCTTGCCTCTGCCCAGCTAGTGATTTCCACAAAACTTGAGAGCACTTAATATGTTGGGACCTCTCTCCTGCTCTGTCCAATTGTGTTGAGTTGTGTAATAAGCACACAAATTACTGGAAGTCTGTGACATAAGCTGCAGTTGCGTAACTTGTTTCCTTCTGAAACGGAGTGAAAAACTGCACTATCACAACCACACAAGTTTCAGCTGTCTTGTTCTCTGGCAGCACTCTTGACCTGGGAGAGAACCCTTGGGTTTCTCCTGAGAGTGAGCACGCATGCCCATGTCTCCCCATCACTGCTCCCTCATGATCCTTTCTGCAGTTGTTTGTCTCTAGCTAGCAGCCATGACTCTGGTTTGATGTCATCTCCAGCTTTCTCACAACACATCACACCACACTTTGTATGCCATGGTTTTTATATATATGTAAATACCAAAAGAAAAATGCAAAGGGGAATTCACATGTATATATAAAAATAATATTTGTACATATACGTTTGCATAGGTAAATAAAATGGAGATATATGTGCACTATCATGAGCTCGACAATGTCCAAACATATTGCTGGACAATCACCAGAAGTGCCACACATCCATTTCTAACAATCTCATCCTGGAATTCCCACTCAAGCAGAATGAAAAGGCAGTTGTACCTTGAGAGCCACTGTCAAAGGTAGTTGGACCGACACCAGCTACGTCTGTGTGACTTGAGTCCAAACTTGAATCCTGCTGCTTTTCTTATCCTGCTGTCAGGCATTTTTTCCTTAAAAGGCAGACGTACCTTAAGCACACGTAACAGCATAGTTATTAGAAATCTCTTACAACAGTGGATTTCATGAACTCTGCAATAAGCAAAACAAACTTCTAAATCCCACTCCTTGCCACAGCCAGTTAGAAGCTTAGTAGGTGCTACAGCTACATTATGTAATCAAGATTTGTAATAACAGCACTAGGAAATAAAAAAAAAATTAAAAGCCCCATTGTTTTGTCTAAGTATTAGTGCTTTGTAGATAACAGACACACATCAGCTTTTCAGGTATCTGAAAGGACCAGTTACTGCCAAGCCAAACTGAAATGTCTGTAATGAGAAAGTTGTGATTAAATTCTTCTAAGAAAAAAGCAAATACAGCTTCCACAAAACACACATTGTGGATTTCTTCAGTCTTGGCTTAGAACTTCACTCTAGCTACCAGGACTAAGTAACTTCTGAATGTGGAAGGCCCACACTATGACTTTAGCCTCCTGGGAGAGTTTTTTCCTCTATTTATATAGCTCCCGGCACCTAGATTTTTGTCAGGGTTTCACAATAATATTATAAATAAATAAAAGCGATTGAATTAGCACTAACTGTAAATTAGGATCTAGCAGGATGACTAACTTCTAGAAACTGGACTGATGCTAGCACACAAGCACTAATGTATCCCACTACCCTATGATTAAGAGGTCTAAAAGAAAAGCAGTGAAGCATTAAGCTGAAATTCAATAGACAAAGGAAATAAAACACAGAATCAGCTTGTTGTGCTGCTATGGCTGAGTGCATGTGCCTTTCCACATTTTACATGCTCTGCTCTTTTGTTATCTGTCCATAGCTTTCAAAGTTTAACAGTGGTCTTCTGCAAGCTGTGCCAAGGACAGAGGCAAAGGAAATTCCTTCTTCTGAAAAATGGTTCAATTACTCAAGATACAAATCTGAGTCACGAAAAGAGGGGGAGGAGAAAGAAGAAGAAAAGCATACAGCATATTGGCTAAACTATGCAATTAATCTCCAGAAAGAAAAGGATGCAGAGCAGCAGGCATGGAGCCCAGGTTCAACAGGGTGGGAAGGGGGGGTTAGTTAGGAGCATAACATCAGGATTTGCAAGAAAGTAAATAAAATAGTAAACTCTCTGTCATAGTACTTCCAAAAGAGTGTTGCTGCATAGACTTGTTACCCACCAGCCAGCTGCAAGGTCCAAATTAGTGATTTTGCTTCAGCTTGCTGGTCTAAGAAAGAGGCCTTCTACATGATGTGAAGTAGAGATGTCATGAGCTGGCAAAGCAATTCTCCACAGGTGAGTCACAAGAAACATCAGACAAGCTGAGTCAATGACAAGCCACGGCTAGGGGAACAGAGAAAGGACACTGGAAACAATCATACCCACAGGACAAGTAATTACATAATCCTTTGTTTTCCTCACCACAGTAGTACCAAAGCTAATAAATAAGCCATTATTAACTTCCCCGAAGCTCCAAGTTTGGGTTATGCCTGATCACACCGGCACTGTTGCTGACAAGAAAATCTGACACCCTCGAAGGCTCCATCCTGCAGCTCTAGGTCAGCATGGCTCTGCTGCCCCAATCATCCCAGCCCTTCCAGAGCCCCCGGGTCTGCTCAGCTTCCTCACCAAAGCACCTGGCCCTCCATCACACCCAGCCATGAGCACACAGGAGGGCTGGAGCTTCCCCACCACCACAGTCCAGCATGAGCTCAGGTCACTTCGGTGAGCACAGGGAGCCAAACCAAGGGCTCCCTGGACTAGAGGACAGAAAAATCTCTCTTACTCCTCTGAGCTGGGCTCAAATAGGTTCTACAGGTGAGGAGGGTGAGGAGGTAACAGAGACTCTCCTGCCCCCAGGGGGAAAGACTTTGAGAGTGAGCACCTGAAATGGAAGCCAGTCTGCCTGGAGCTGCATAGAAGAAAAGGGTCAAACCAAGACCTTGGCCTTTCAGACATAGTTTTCAGGACAGGTTGTGAGGGATAAGCCTGCATTTGCAGCAGGACTTGTGCATGCAATGCATTACGGATTCTCAAGGGATGCAGGCACCTGGGAGCAATCACCTGCCGGCCCAAGGGATGAAACATGGCAAAGCTGGCAAAGCAGCTGGCAGGACTCAGCCAGGTTCCTTGGAGGATGAGGGGAGGTTGTCAGCAGCTCCTCAGGAGAAGTATTTTGGCATTACCAGGAAGGGAGACCACCTGTGGAGATTTCTAGGATAGAAACAGAGGGGAAGGCAGCTGGTGGGCATTTGCTTTTTCTGTAAGCCCAACTGAGAAGGACACTTCTGATCTTACAGCTTTTGTAAGTTGCAAGTGTCAGGGGAGCTGCTTGTGCAGTTTTAAGTCATTCTATTTCCCAAGTTCGTTTGTCTAGAGAGCTTGACAAATTCCACTGTCTCAGCTATTTAGACTAGTTCTGGAAGTTTTGTAAATAACTCCCTTAAAGGGGCTCTGAAATTACACATGTGTGTTGTTTGTTAGGGGAGTAATTTTTCACAGCTGCTGTGAATGGCTGAAAAGGTGTTTAAACAGGCACCAACAACATTTCTAGCAGTGCTTTTTCATATTCTTTTGATAAAGAGGGTGCATCTTGCTCACCTTAAAAACCATTTTTCCTCTAGCTCATCCTAGATTTTGGACTACTTAATGCCCTGAATTGTTTGCTGCACAGTTCTGAGGACAAATAAAAATATGTGCCATCTAAATTCTCCCTGGAAGTACAGGGAGCCCATCCTTTCCCATCCCCTTAAATCACATATCTGTAGTATTGAAGTCTCTCTCAATAGACTGATACCATGTTTCTGCCTGCCTGGCCTACTAACCATCCCCTTTGATCTGCTGGCTTTTTTGTTTTCCACAAGTAAAACCTGCTATCTCAAATCTGAGCATGGAAGAGGCACTCCAGTCCATGTGCCTGTAGATACTTTTAACTTAGTCTTATGCTTGGTGACACAAAAATATATTTGCATTTATGCTGACCAAAGGTGGAGTTCCCTCTTGCAGGTCACTGTGTTTTGCTGCTGTGGGAATTTCCAGAAAGAAAGAGATAACAATAAGGAAAAGCTGTGTGTGGATGTGGAGTCTGAACCATTCCAGCAGTAAGAACCTGAGGGCTGAAACCATCTGTGCTCTGGTGGGAAGGATATATCAGTGCAACACTCCATCCATACCTGACAGCACTGCACGCTGCACCAAGGGACAGAAATAAAAGCACTTTCCCAGCCTCCTTTCTCTTCTTCTCCTGAGCACACCTATAGCCTTGATCACAGCAACCATTCCAGACTGGGAGACAAGGTGATTAGTAAGCTTTTAAAGTCTTCTCTTTGAGAAGAGAACAGTTTGAAAAGAATTATTAAAAACTCAGCATAGTTTCCCACAGCTGAAGGGCCCTCTGCATTGGTTCTGTTCCCTTTAAAGCCTGGAATGCTTATGCTGGTTAGTTTGGGAGAGAGTATGGGACATTTTTTCAGTAAACAACTTCAAATTTCCCTAAATTAGAAACACATTTAAGTTTTGGAAAACTATTGTTTGGCAGTTGCTTTTACAAGAAAACCATGCTGCAAGCACAGCTCCAGACTGCTGCAAAGACCTTTCAGGTTGGATTGCACTGAGCAATGCAGGACCAGTGTCAATATTTGAGCATGCAAATCCATGCTTTGACGTGGTTTCCATGTGAATGTGATGCTTGGTTCACACTCCAGTCAGTCTCTCCTCCAAGGAAATCTGTGAATAACTCCAGTGGGGTTCCACACTTTCAGAGAGTCCAAGAGAGATGAATTTTTCAGATACAGATCCCTTACTAGTTCAAAAAGGGTCACATGGATTTGGGCAGGTAAGAGAG
This sequence comes from Motacilla alba alba, assembly GCF_015832195.1. NCBI lineage: Eukaryota > Metazoa > Chordata > Aves > Passeriformes > Motacillidae > Motacilla > Motacilla alba. The sequence goes on from NC_052021.1 coordinate 19,195,495, forward strand.
GAAGCTTAATACTTGTGCATGGAATCAAGTATGAGTGAAACTGAAGTGACTGCTGAGGTCACTAAGATAAAGCCCCATCAGAGTTAATAATTCCTTCTAATGATATTGAGAGGCAACAGATGACAATTAAGTGTTCTGTCATCACAAATTGCTTCAAAATTAATTTAGAGATAGCATTACCCGAAGAGATGCCAGTTTTTCATTTAATCCAGATAACACACTAGATCAACCAAGTCACTGAATCCATTCTTGATACAGATTATTTTTCATAATAATAAATCGCAAAAAAAAAAAAAAAATCATAGTTATAGACCAGAACTGTGTAGGTTTTCCCCTATAAAGTGCTTGCATTTGATCAACATGAGAGAGGACAAAGCCTTTCCAGCACTGGATACTGACACAGCACAGCTCTAAGCATCATATGCTCACTCCAAAGCACATGAGGAGCCCACTTTAGAGCAGCACTGAAAACACTGTACCCGCCAAGTACAAACCTGTATAAACCTGTCCCTTTGCAGTGTTATACTCTTATCTCAAAATTGCCAAACTGGGTATCACTTGAAAAACTCAGACTAAATTTCAAGAGAAGTACAGGACTAAATTGCCAGTGAGAATTTGGGAACTCCTGCAACTCACAAGAGACAAAGAGCTCAATATTTAATGTGTGCCTAAGAGTTAAGATAGAGAAATGCATAAAATCTTCTTTCTTTGAGCTTTATTGAATTTTGAAGATATAAAGTAGACAATAATAGCACCAAAAACATTCACTGTATAGCCTCAAAGGTCTCTGCAAACATTTCTTTATTTACTCACATATGACCACAGTTCAGCTTTCAGCAGATTGGATAGGAAGCCTGTGTGGAACACCATGTCACATTATAAAGAGGAAGGAAACTAGGAGAATTTTGGAACAGAAGAGAGAAAGTTGGGTTTGGTTTTCTTACATAAACCCTTACAAGCGAGTGTCGTGCCCTTCCTTTTGTCTGGTAAAGGTTTGTGGTAAAGACCATGGGGAAATGCAAATATAGGAAGTAACATCTACAAAATCCTGTTTTCAAATCTCACCACCATCAATACACAGAATTTACTGTTCTCTCATGCTCAGTGGCACAGTATATGCTGATCTTTCAATGAAAACAGGAAAAAATCCAACCCAGCCTCCTTTATCTCCAGTATATGTTTTCATTGAATTGCAAAGGCCTGAAGTTATGTGCTTGTTTGGATCTCCTGCTCATGAATTTTTCTCACATGCACAACTAAACTTAGACTAAAGCAGAAAGCACTGCTACAGAAAGCACTTCCAAGTACACACAACACGCAAATGGATTCAATCCCTCAGAGTTTAGAACCCAACTTACCTTCAAAAGCATTGGAGGAATAGGGAACATGTATGCTAGGATTATGTCATAAGGATGAAATACAGATATTTCTAGTATGGGATTCAAAAAAGCCATTCCAGACATGTATTAGTCAAATATTCATTTAACAACCTATTTTTTTATTTTGGAGTATTCCAAGTTCTTGCAATAATGAGCCTTTAAACTGAGGTTCTGGGTCTGACTGGCTGTAGATTAGACACTGATATAACCTGGGGGAAATTCCATAGTTGAGGAAACACATTTTTGGTGTGTGTCTGAAGTGATGCAAATGTTGAGGATGTGAGGAACAGGCAGGATCATTATGCAGCACATTGCCTCCTTCCTTTGCCAGTTTGATCATCCTCAGTAGCTGTCAGGCTACACTGTCAGTGCCAAATCAGACAATCATCTCGCTTGACTTAACAGCAAGCACAGTTTTGCCTGCAGCTGACTAGAATTCTCTAGTTCTAGTACTACATAAAGTACTACATCAACTCTTAAGCTTCATATGAAAAGCAGAATAATCCCTATGAATTTAGTTACAACCTTTCTTGTGGGTTTTGCTCACAGGTTTCCTACAGCAACACATGCAAGTACCAGTTAGCCTTACCCTTGCTTACTCAGAGAGCCAATAGTACATGACTTATAGTGTACAGTTACAAAATATAGTGTAAGGTATAACTCAGTGAAACCACAGATTATCTTTGCCAGATGCTCAGAATTTGCCAAGCTGAATAAAGTGGGATTTCTAGAACAGAAAGGATAACTTTGGGACATCTCAAAATGGCTAAACAGCTCAAAGAAATCAGAAAATGTTTTTTTCCTCCTGCATTCAGCAGAAAAGTAAGAATACTTCCCTCTTTTTCTAGAACACACCGAAACACCTAAGACTACAACCATCAGAAAGACTGGGGATTCTTCCTCACAGCTTAATAGATGAATGACAGATTCCAGTACTATTGTAGGCCTCAAGTTTTGCTCTCAGTATGCATCATGTTCTTAACAAGGAAGAGAAGGGTTGCTCTTCTGTGATATCCAGAGAGCAGAGAGAGTATTTGAGCACTAAGATTGCAGCATTTTGTCTTGTTTATGAAGAGGTTTATGAACATTATTTCCTGTTATCAAAAGGACACAGTGTCTCAAAGTGCTGCTCCCTTTATAAATTCACATTGCTGGAAATACTAAGGGCTCTCTTTTCTACTGGACAAACAGCCAGTAGCTCACACAACCCTCTAGACGTAACATAAGGACAAAGACATTTTTGGATGATGATGTTTAAGTGTTCTTTCCACACTTTCTACATTATTTGTGCTTTCTCTGTTTCCATCATCGTCCTGGGAAGTTTATTAGTAATACAGGACAGGATGATAACAAGCATTAAAATGTTCTGTAGGAGACATTAGACACCCGTGTGGATCTCTGCTGAATGAGACATCAAAGACTTGCTTATCTCTTCATGCCTAATTTTTTCAGTGTGACTTCTGTGAGATACATTTTGATCTTCTGTATGTAATGGTTCTAGCAATGCATAGCCATTTTGTTCTGTTTTAGGATCCTGAAAGGTTTGTTTCTATTCCCTGAAATCTGCTTGAAAGAGCTATCTGCTTTGTAGAAATTCTGTTTATATTCCTTGACAGGATTTTGCATGCAAATAACAAGTGATATGATTCTGAAGGGCCAATGCTCCCATTTAAAGGGCTCCTTAGTAAAAATTATTCAAGAGTCACAGAAATATAATAATAACATTTCACAGACTTTTTAAACCCCATTCTTTAATATTATGTTTCTACAAAATTGAAAACTATTTTAAAATAACATATGACTCTGGAGTAAAAGTAAACTACTCACTTTTGAATAATATTACAAAACTCTGCAACTCTGAAATTAAAATGGATGTCAGTCCCTTTTTTCCAGTTAACGAGGGAAAAGACAAGAGGAAATGGCCTCAAGTTGTGGCAGGGCAGGTTTAGATTGGATATTAAGAAAAAGTTCTTCACTGGAGGTTGTCAAGCACAGGATAAGGCTGCCCAGGGAAGTGGCTGACTCACCATCCCTGGAGGTATTTAAAAGACGTGTAAATGTGGCACTCAGGGACAGGGTTTAGTGGTGGACTTGGCAGTGTTAGGGTAATGGTTGGACTCTATCTTAGAGGTCTTTTCCAACCTAAACAATTATATGATTCTGTAATTCAAATAAATGACACCTGTGCACAAGGAACCATACCTGTTCCTAATATGAACAGAGGAATTAATAAAATGAAACATAACATGATTTTAAAAGAATGAGCAACATGATTTTAAAAGAATGAGCATATTTATTCTCTATTAAAAAGGGACAGTAGATCAAGGTAAAAATATAAATATCAAAATCATTTAACAGTTAGCCAACCACCCTGACTTGGCAGCAATATTTTGCAAAATCATTGCATAACAATTTTTTCTGGCAGATTAAACTCCACAAAATCCATGATGCATACCTTTTCTGTTTACATCATAAATCATCCTACAAGAGTAAGATAATGTTCTGGCGTATGTATAAAACATCATACAGTAACACGATACATGCTTTATGAAAGCTGGAAAGAAGGAAAGGAGAGAGAATGTCTCTTAATGCTTCCCTTAAACCTTAGACTAAAATTTAAGCAACAGATATTCACTTTTCCATTTGCAGTCCCTTAACACAGGCAGTTCCAAGTACACACACAAATACACAAATATATTAAGAGGATTTGTTATAAATAACTATTGCTTTTGTAGGCAGCTTCAAATATACAATCTTCTGTATCTCTTTAAAAAAATAATGTCCCAGTTTAGTCTATAAAAAATAAGAGTTCATCCACAGGTAAATATTCTTAATTGGAATGTGACTCTGTGAATGTCCCGAAAAGTTTGTCCCAGTGTGTGAAGTAAGGAGCATAGTTTGATTTGAATTTCAGATGGTGGAGATCGTGATGTGGTGCTCCTCCATACAATCCAAAAGGCACAAGTCGGTGAGTTGACCATGGGAGGTCATATCCAGAATGGTCCTCCACTGACAAACCAATGTTTACAAGGAAGAAGATCATTTCTGTCAAAGGATGGCATCCCAGGAGCAGTGGGTTTATAGCAGCAAAAAATCCCAGTGAAAGCAACTCCCATGTGCTGGAATACTGTGTAGTAAGGGCGAATGTCGACATGTGCTTGTGATGCACCTTGTGGAAGGTCTTGTAGAGCCAAGGCACCTTGTGATGAAGCAAATGCCACAGGAAGTACTCAAAATCAAATAGCAGCAGACAAACTGTTACTTGCAGCAGGACTTCAGGCAGCTCTGGAGCTATCACTGGTAGATTCATGGGTCTCCAGTACCAGTGTAGGAATGTCACCGGGAAGATCAAAACAACATGGTGATATACACTTTGAATAATGCAAGGCACCATCATTCCAAGACTTGGATAGTTCTGTGGCTGGATTTTGTATCTTCTCAAGTCTGGTAGTTTAATGCTTAAAAAGTCCAGTGCAATATACGGAAGACAGAAAGCCATGTATGCTGCAAAAGAAAACAGCACTGGAAAAAACGGTGACTTGATCAACGGCTCCTTTGCAGTGACAAAGTCCCACAGAGGCTGCAGGCACAGCCTGTCCTGCTGCCCCTCCATCGGAGAGCTGAGCAGCACTCGGTGTGGCAGGCTGCAGTTCATGCTGCTGGCAGTCTGAGGCAGCTGGAAATCCTGCACGCTTTTATGCAGCCTGCTCAAGCAGTGACTCCACCCCCAGAAATTCTTAGACATATGTGCCTCGTTAAAGGGGAAGGTGCCTTTCCTGTCATACAGAATGCGATGCAACGCGTTACAATCCCAGAACAGAATTAGCTGGCCAAGGTTATCAGCAGAGCTCTACCAGAGACTTGCACAGTAGGAAAAACAAGCAGAAGTGCAGAACTCTAATGCTGGAATTGAGAGAAAGAGGTTGGAACATCTTCTATTCTGCTTACTGCAGACACTTCAAAAGTTGCTGTTTCTTATTAATTTTGAATTGTGCCATCCTTTGTTATCCTTTTGTCTTTATAGGCAATAAAAATTACCATTGATTTTTTATTTTATGTGACTGCTACCTAAACTCTAAGTCTGACCTGGGGATATCTTGTGGGTAATGGTTGTGTGCAAACACACATTTCCTTAATGATCCCTTGGTTATAAAATAGCCTTAGGTAAAACCTTAAGGAGACCTACAATACACTTCTAGTCTGGATGTGGTGGCTGTGACTTATCTCCACCTAACATGACATTTGAAGTCATGTTCTCCTTTACATACCTGTATCTACTTGACATGGAAAAATTCACCTGACATGACTAGATGCAAAATTGAGCCAACCACTTCTGAAGAACATTAAGACATCCCAGTTGCAGAGAAGAATACAGGGTAAAATCTCATTATGCTTCCAGGCAGATGCTTAGCTACCAGTATTTTCACATTACTACAATATTCACTCCGTATCTCCAGCTCTGTTAGCAAGTTGATACGAAAATCCCCCTTTACCGACGTATCAAACTAACATATGCACTTAAAAGATCCTCCGTTAGTCCTATGTCCTTTAAAGGATCTTCCTCTGACCACAGGCAAGCACACCACAGGCAGAAGCCAGCAGGCTTGACTCCAACATTACTAATTTGCTAAAAGCTTTTAGAGGTAAATGATGGAAGTTTTGATTTAATCACTAAGACATCACTTCTTTTGTGCTTTTAGAAAAAGAAAAACAAAGCTTTGAACATTTAGGGAAACGAAGCTTGCCATTAGCTTCCTATGAACTCACCTCTTTTGTCAGTAAAGCATTTATTCTAATATTGGAAATGAGGTCAACTTCCTAGATGACTTGATTAGCTCGTTCAGATGATTTTACTTCTTTGCTAATCAGAAAATAAATCTGATGGGGCAAATGTGAGACTGTATTTCCTTGCTCCTGAATAATTAAGAATGATTAATTAGCAGTGACCTTTTCTGAACATGCATGTATTTGTAACACCTAAGTTTGCTTTCAGTTTCAACTGTTTTCTTTTCAATAGATTCTGTTCCCTCCTTAGGCTTCAAGAATTTTACTTAAGCAGCAACATTATCTGTGCTGTTACTCCGGCAATCAGTAGGTCCTTGTTGGAGACCTGTTCCACATATATTTTGGAATTCAGATTCCTTGCTATTATGAGACTGTTTTGTTGAATTAATTTATTTAAACCATTAACTGTTGTGAATTAAAACTTGGTGCAAGACACTAATCTAACAGGTGAGGATCTATATGCAAGAGCTTTGTTTCAATCTTCTGACTGCATTTTATCCTAACCTCTATTTCACAATAAGGCATTTATAACACGATCACCAGCTGGGTCCAAGAATATTACCGTGATTTCTGTTGATTTATACAGTCACAATCAGAAATTAAGTCTCCCAGATGGGATAAGTGATCCTCTCTTTTAGCAGAATTATGCAGGGAATAAATTTATTTTATAAGGTATTCCAAATCGCACTAAAGGGAGAATGACATAAATCGCTCAGCTGCCTTAAAGACACTCCTCTGACTAATCCCTACAGATACGTGAAGTCTCAATAAGGTTTAGAGCCATTGCTGCCCACAAGCTGTATTTTAAAGAATAGGCATTTTGCCTGCAGATTAGGTCATAGAAAAATATTCTTAAGTCCCTTAAGGAAAAATAACGGAATTCTGCAGCGCTATTTCTAGGATATCCTGCAACACAAAGCCCAAGCCAGGCGCAAGCGAGCAGCTTACCTGGGAGGCTGGCGCCGCCCCGAGCCCGCTCGCAGCCGGCCCGGCGCCGCGGGCAGGGCTCCGCCGGCGGCACCGCTTCCCCGCCCGGAGCCCGCCGCGGACAGGCAATCCGAACGCATCGGAGAGGACAGACCCTCAGCCTCCAGAGCCCGAGTCCGAGCCGTCTGGCTCAGCCAGCAAATAGCAGTTATCACGTATCTCCGCTCTGCTAATTTCAGTTTCCTTGTCAGCACAAGGTACGACACCAAAAAAAACAAAGTGCACACAAACCTTTCTGCACCTTACTCAGCGACACAACCCCAGCTTTTTTCGCTCAACTTACAACGCTGCCAAACTTTCCCACGTGTTGCAAGAATCTCTCAAAAACTCACTCCTGCTACAGAGTCTAGGTTGAAGGGCACATAGTTTGGAATGAGGCCCCACAAAGGGTCTTAAATAGATTCCACATGAGCACAAGATGCAAGCACCTACCCCCCGGCTGCACTGTTAGGTACGAGCTACAACGTAAACAGCACAGTACTACAGTGGGGAGCAGGAAAATGAGGGAAAGTTAGCGGGAGAAAACTGGAATCAACATACTGAAACTAATGCAGCATTAGAGGGAAAAATACTTTTTCCATCCTCCTCTTCTCCCCCTCCGTATGGCAGTATTATTGTTGTACCAGAGAGAAGGCAACATCCCAGAACACGCTGAGCCCCCTACCGGGGAAAGCGTGCTGGGGAAGAGGGCTGGAGGCTTGCTCAGAACCAGCACCAGCAGCAGCGGCAGTGCCTGCTCTCGTCTTCAAGGAAGCTGTTACCACGCTGCCACAACGCGGTGCTCACGCCCGGACTCACCTGCCCGCCGAGCCCGTGCGGGGCTGTCCCGCCCGCGGCCCCGCCCGCGGCCCCGCCCGCGGCCCCGCCCGCGGCCCCGCCCGCGGCCCCGCCCGCGGCCCCGCCCGCGGCCCCGCCCGCGGCCCCGCCCGCGGCCCCGCCCGCGGCCCCGCCCGCGGCCCCGCCCGCGGCCCCGCCCGCGGCCCCGCCCGCGGCCCCGCCCGCGGCCCCGCCCGCAGCCCCGCCCGCGGCCCCGCCCGCAGCCCCGCCCGGTGCGGCCGAGCAGCCGCAGCCCCGCCCGCAGCCCCGCCCGATGCCGCCCGGTCCGGCCCAGCAGCCGCAGCCCCGCCCGGAGCCCCGCCCGGAGCCCCGCCCGCAGCCCCGCCCGATGCCGCCCGGTCCGGCCCAGCAGCCGCGGCCCCGCGCGGTCTCCCCACGATCGGCAGCGCCGCCCGGCGCCCACCCGCGGCCCCGCCGCCGGCTGGAGGATAACGGCGCCGGGAAACGCTCCTCGGCTCAAAGCTCCAGGGATAACCAACTGCACACTGCTGTGCAGCTGCAGGGAAAGTTGGTAGGCACGGGTCTGTCACAGCCATTATAGGTGTGATGGGTTTGGAGGGAAGGAGGGCGCTTGGACTCCATCTCAGAGGTCTTTTCCGACCCTAAATGATTCTATAAATCTAACCTACAGTCCCCTTCTGTTTAGTTAATCTGCATATTAAAATGCAGGATCTGGATAAAAATAAGCGAGATAAACCTCTCCTCCTCGCATCCGTGGTAAGCCGCTTGAACCCTGAGCCCACAGGGATGCTGAGAATTTCAGGATGAAGAACACACATTCCTCTTCAGTTTTGATAAAAAACTTTAGCCTAAACACAAAATAATTTTCATAACAGAACCAACACATTTTCCTTATCAATTTTTTAATCTCCACCTCCCCAACCAAGCTTCACTGAAAACCTCTCCAGCCAGTATCAAGCATAATCAAAGGCCACTTTACTTCGTTTCCAACAATGGCTGATGATGGAAAACTACCAGTGAAGTAAATTTCTAATTCTCAAGCTTTACCTTGACAGCATCAGTTTTCAAAATAATAACCATTAGGAAAATATCCTAACATCCTTTCATTCAGAATTCATAACTCAGGACTGAGAAATTGATTTGTCTTCTCAGCAGCTTACAGACACAATTTCTGGAAGAGTTGAATGCAATGCAAATGCTTCCACTCAGAAAATAGGAATCAGGCAATCCTGTTAGAGGTGTGGCTAGTGTCCATCCGAACATCATAGTTTTTTATTTCATTGATGATTTCAATTATTTTGGTCATATAAAATTTTATGAAAATAGGCTGACAGGAAGAAAGGCAAGCTCCTCATGGGCAGTGCTGCAGCATGAGTTTGTATTTTATAACACAATAGAGGGAGAAGACTGCAACAAAATCCTTGTCAAGTTCCAAGCACAACATGAGGACAAAACCTCGTCTTTCTGTCTGTGTTATCCCTGATAGGCCTGATTGCTGTGCATCTCTCAAAGCCCTGGACCATGCATTCTCTTCAGCTGCACACAGGTCTGGGAGTCTGAGAGCCATCAGCTGAACAGGGACTACTTTCTTCTGCCTTTCTAACAGTCACTAAGTGCTGAGACCAAGCAGCAGAAAGTGTCCCATGCCCTCTGTTAAGCCAGGGCACTTTTATACTGTCCAAAGCTGATGTTCAGCCAACCTTCAACAGCACATACATACCTACATACCTGTAACACAGACGTCCATAGAACAGGCACTCAGTATTTAAGATCTGCTTAGAAAAACGTACTATTCATCACTGAACTCTTAATTCCTCACAGGCGATTCTAAATAGAACAGGCTTCTCACTCATCTCCTCTATGTTTGGGGTATCTTATTTTGCACAATTCTTTCCACTGACACCTCTCCAAGTTTCTGTCACACAGGGCCTGCAACTTCAGTGAGTCAGGGAGAACTAAAGCAGCTCACCATTTCCATAACTATCCTTACTCCAGTGAAGCAGAGAAGCTCTATAATGGCTTTTGTGTAAAGCTTCCAGTATTCTGGCTTTATTTCCAGGCACACAAGGTGTTCATCAGCTGACAAAGGTGGCCACACATAGGATTTAATACAGTCTACTGTCTCGACTGCACAACCACAGTATTCAGAATGTGCAGAAAGATATAGCCTGAGCACATTTATTATTGAAGGTGACAAAGGTTAAAAGTTGGTTCATGTGTGGCAAAAATTAGCACCCTGCCTTACTATGTGATTAAATGCCACTTATGAGATTACCAGACAGTCTGTTAAGCAATCCAATTACCCAAGGTTTAAGCATATGATACAAGAAGCTTTCCACCACGTCAGTGGTTTAAAAGAAGCCTCACCTGAAGGCTTAGAAAATGACTCCGTCTTGTGAGTAAGTATTTACAATTATTACCTTACTTAAAAGTCTCAGATAAGTCTACCTAAATAAGAATATCTTTTAAGCTTGAGAAAAGCTGCTTTCAGGGAAAAAGTATAATAGAAGCTTAGCTATTTTACTTTTTTTACTGTATTCTTTTTTTCTGTACTTGTTCTATGGATTAATAGTTGGAAAAAACAGACTTGGCTTGACTGAATTCTGTCCCAAAGATTCCCATGCATTCGTGAAACAGGAAGTGAAACAGCACACCACTCCAAACTCCAAGCAGGTCTCATGTTTATTGAAATAGCTCAAGCTTAATAAACATGATGCACATGGCTCTTGCCATACCACATACCCTCACAACTGTTAAATTAGCCACCCTGGATTCCTACAGAAGCTTCCCTTCAGCACAGCAAAGTAAAGCACATCTGGCTGTGCTTTACAAAAGCCCAAAGTCTCATCAATCAATGAACCACTTCATCCCTAAACAACACCTGAGAATTCCCTGAGTCTGAATTAGGAATTAAAAAAAATACCCAAAGAAACAAGTCCTAATTTACAATCTGTGTCTATTTCTGCAATTTTTTTTATTTTTATTTTTTTTACAAAATAAGTTTACCTCAATTTAAAATGCATTATTTCCTATGACATGTAGAAAGGCTCTTTATCCTGTTGGGATTACTGAACAAATCTGAGTTGAATCCAACTATGGCACAGAAATTATCATCTGGACTCAGGCAACTGACTCTGGAGATTGTTCATTTGGCACAGAACTTTGATGCACCTCAGAGAAACCAAAGTCCTCTGCACAGTCAATGGAAAGAGCCCAAGAGTCAGCCTCCTGAGGCAGATGTGAATCCTCTTGCCCATTAAATGGGTCTTAGCCCCAGTTTGAAGCAGACAAACCGAGCTGCTGTAATACTGTCAGGCTTCTCCAGGCTGTTATTTAGTTCCTGAACACAATGGTGGGGAGCACCCTCTAAGTGGTTAAGAAGTAAACAGATCTTCAATGCAGCAGATGATTAAGGGGAAAAGTCCACAGAAATTAAGTCACTCAAGCTGTAGAATTAATGCTTTGGCTCTTCTCTCACCAGCAGCAGACTGGGGGAGCTTGTTTTCTAGTTAGTGGTCAGTGCAAAACACAAGCATGTTACATCACTCTCCTTGAAAGCCACAACCTATTGACAAAGTTAACTGAAAGTGGTTTTGTTTGAACATTACTCTTGTTCCAGGAATCTGCCAGGGCGAATTGTGACCTCTATCCACAGCTGGTATGTGAAACACTGAAGGCTTCAGGGACACCATCAAAGCAAGAAAATGCAGCAATGAATCAGTCCCAAAATTGGAGATTTTAACTGACAGTGATTTCTCTGGCTTCACTGCAGTTCTTCAGGGCAATATTGAAAAGGGAAGTAATCTGATTTTATGTGATTGGCTAAAATAATACCACAGCAAAAAGTCACTAAGTGCTTTGTAAAGTGCCTGCACCAAATAGGTCACTGCAGTACAAGAAGTACTTCTCAAAGGTAGTTAGAAATGGCCACATACTGAGAAATGGCTGTGTTTTACGCACAGTGAAACACTTGTTATAAGTGTCAAGCACCTGAGGTGCTGAATGGACTAACTTGTCTAATTTGTCTTTCAGACAGGTGACTAAATTTATGTGCACATGACATACTCTTTTTGTGCTGGATCCTACTGCTGTGTTTTGAGTACCATGCCACTGTGTGCAAAATAAGCAAAATACTGTGAAGAGAGAGAAATAATACTGAGAAAAAACAACCAAATATTAATCCAATTTAGTAGTCATTGCTGGCATTTTAAAAATGCATCGTCCTAAGCAATGTAGCATTACTGCCAGAAAAGTGTATTTTCCAAAAACTGACAAATTCCTGGTGAACTAACACCCATGTCAGTCTACGGATAACTTCCTAATCATGTTAATTATTTCATTATACATGCGGTAAGGTGCATCAAGGCCCCAGATGAAATCCAAATGTTCCCACTCTGGAATGTTTTTATGGTAAACCAAATTGGTGATCTGAGTGAGCAGCATAGCAACATCCTTTGGGTCTGCCAGCCAGTCCTGTCCACCAGTCCACACTGCAGTTGGTACAGTCATCTCTTTTATTTTGTAGAAAGGGGGAGTAGACTGAGGAGAGGGAAAGTGAAAACAAAGCATTAGAAAAAAAATCTTCAGTAGGATCTTACACAGCCAATGTAACATACTAGCAACTGCAAGAATGTGTCAATACTCATTTTTACTCTTGGACAGCTAGAGATGAGTCCTGGCTCAACCAAAAATTAACTGCAAGAGCCCTGCAATATTATATGTGCAGCAGTAAAGATGAGTTTTGAGGAGTTTACAAAGACATCAGGCTAGTAGGACCTCAGAGAATGTGAAAATGCATCCCATTCAAGGTATTTCAACTCTAATCTAGGGCCAGAAATGACTGCTACTCTGAAAGTATGATACTGCAGTATTTTGCAGTCTCTAAGAGACAAGGGACAAAATATTTTTGGCATTGTACACAGCAATTTAGAAACAAAAATGCACGGAGACTAAACAGACTAAATATAAACAATACACATGAACTGACAGCCTGTGCCTTATGATAAGAAGTGCAGGGGGATCTCATGATCTAGACTGGCAGGACTTACCCTCAAGAAAGTGTGAGCCACCACAGCTTCATATCCAAATGTGAACCCTACATTGACTTAGGACTACCTCTGAGCTCTACAGTCCCAGCTGGTTTCTATTGTTGTTGTTTTGGAAAAAGCAGATCTCCAGTCTGGTTACTGGATAACACCAACAGCTCTTTAGTGTGCAGCATAAATACAGCACCTAGAGAAGTGCCCAAGGACTATTTTCTGTGACACTCTAGAATTATAGATGTAAAAGATGTCTACCTGGTTATAGTGAGCCATATTTGCAGCTTTGCTTCCCCAGTCATAAGCTTTGAGTTCCCCAGTCCTCACAGCCTGGAAATAAAAAATACACATACAAAGAACTGCAACACTACTACCAGAAGAGCTAAAAAGTGTAGTCATCTGGAGAACAGGCAACCTACACAAGAAACAGTAGAATGCCAAATACTAACAAGGACAAGTGTCACTGCTTTACCCAGTGTCACAGGAATGGAAAACATTAACATTCAATACCATTAGACTTTGTCCCTTAAGATTTCACACTCTCTCATAGCAATGGTAGAAAAGATTAAGGAAAACATGTATGTATCCAAATGTATCCAAAGCCAGGATGTGGCAGGTCCATGTTTACTTCTGAAATATTTACCTTGATATCTAAATTTGTATGAATAAGGTAGGGAGCTTTCTTAGCAAGCCTATTCTGCATAATTTACCATCTACTATTTTTTCAGAAACAAGTTTATATAACAGGGATATGGAAAAAAATAATCTTCACACATTTCTTTCAGAGCCAACCCTTCAACAGCTGTGTACAGTAGAACACATTGCCTCTGATGAGGTGACCAAATCCAGCTACGAGATCACAAGTAGCACTGACCACTGATTCCATGGGAAATGTCTCACTTGTCAGCCTGCTGACGGAGCTTCAGGCACAACAGCATCACAGGCATGAAACTGTGCACTGAGACAAACATCAAAATATACTAACAAAATATAAAATGAAGCCAAACAGAACAGAACAGAAAACCTGCTGCTTTTCAGTGGCTAAAAATACAACCTGTAATCAAAACAGGGTTTGTTAAAAGGGAAACAAATACTCCTTACAGCATCTCTCTAAAGTTAGTTATTCTGCAGTACTTTGCAGTACTTTTTGTTGGTTGAGGTACTTCCAGTTAGAATATTTTCAAAGAAATACAGAAGAGCAGTGAACCACCATAAATCCTTATCATGGAAGCAGCTGCAGTGAACAGCTGCCATTCTAACTTTTGGTAGTTCCAAATTTCACTTGGGCTAGGCTGCACATATATTTTGACATTTTATTTCACTTAAATATCAGACACATCAATATTCTACAAACAAACCAGAGTCACGGGCACTTTAGATTCTGGAAACCCTACCTGGCTCCAGTGGATCATGTTTTGTACAGATGTTCCCGCAGGGCAGTGTGTTGAATACACATCCACTCGGCTCTGCAACAAGATCATTAACATGGTTTATTCCTCCTCACAGGGCATCACTTCTACCCATTGTTGCTTCCTGAACAACAAACAAACTATTCCATTCCACTTAAAACTGTTATAAACAAAAGTTAACTGGAGCCATACATACATACAGATGAGGTAAGAAGTAAAACATTTGGGGGATTAACTGCATTGAACAACAGAACTCTCAAGCTGAATTTGAAACCTAATAATGGTATCTCTGAAGTATTTTTTATATATTCAGTCAAAATTGTGTTAGAGATCCCAATAACTTATCTATTAAAGAAAGTCACTAGAACACACCATATTCAAGTTTCTCTCATTAAAACCACAGAGAAGAAAGAATAGGTTGCCACAAAGGTCATCGAGTATTCTGTGGGTGCAAACATGGGTAGCAAGCCACTTCAGCAAGAAATTCTGAGGCAGGAATTGTTTCTTTCCAAACATGTCCTACAAAAAGCAAACACATAAGACAAACATGTAATTGCACAGAATGACCTATTATCAGTTTTTATACTACAACACTATTGAGGTAATTATTTGCATTTGCACTGGTGACAGGTGTGTCACATGAAAATCATTGATCTCCTTATCAGTGTTGTCATGGTTAGTGCTTCTGCTACAAATGGTGCAGTACGTTAACCCCACAAAGAGTACATGGGAACTTCTTGGAACATGGAAAATGGAACATGGGAAAATCTTGCAAGAATTTCAAACCTAACCTCAAATTCAAATAAATTTTTAATTCAATAATTTACAGTTATATTGTACAGCTTTTTGTCATCAGATTGTTTAAGGGTAAAGTATGTTAAGCTCTGCCTACTAATTTTAAATGGCTTTGTACTTGCAACTTCCTCTCTTCAAACCATAAGACAAAAACAAATTGCATGAGATGTGGTGACCTCTTCCTCTTGATGGGTATTTTTAAAATGTTCAAGGATTTTAAAATGTCCCAATGAAAACTTCCTTAAAAGTGACACAGTTCTTTAAAGAGATGACTGACCCACGGGTTTGTCACTGTCAGGTTCTCCCTGCACTCCAGTTTTTTGCAAGTCACAGTGAGAATCAAGTTCCTGAGCACAACATGAACATCTGCACAAGGCACTGATCAGCTGCTAGTCTCATTAGACAAAGTCCATTATGCAAGGAACAGGAGATCACAATGATTAGTGTTGCTTTTATGTTAACTGCCTTTAGAGCAACGAACTAATACTACAGACAGACTTTAAATCAGTACAAGCTAGATCAGAAGGGGGTTTATGTTACAGAACAAACAGCTCTGTGTGGGAATCTCCATGGGTGGTGGAAAGAAAAGTGATGGTTAAAAATGACACACAGCAGGGTGTTCACAATGTCTGACTTCAGGCACTTACTGCAGCCTGCTCATTCCTCTTGATGTTAATGGGGAAGAGGTGAACTCCTCCAGAGGATGATTCACAGCATCTAAATAAAGCTGTTACTCTTAATCACCCTCTGAAGGATCCTCTTCCAATACTAAATGGCTGATTGTGAAACAAATCTGTTAAAGTTCATGGGCAATTCATGAACTGTATTCTATATGAAGATATTGTACAACTCTTCTAAAACATAGTGACTAGTTAATCATATGATTTTCCTAGCTTAAATTCTAGAAACATGTAAATGTAATAACGATTTTATTCCACCTATTAAACTGTAATTTTAAAATTCAACTTTAAACTGATGCAAATTGTCTCACTAGACAGTAATAAAGCTACAGAAGACACTGCTGACGTCAATAGCATCATTATGGTAAAACTGACCCAGAACCCTTATCATATGTTACTCTCTAATCCACAGCTATTAGCATTCTTTCCTATGCTATTTTCAGATAGAAAGGGGCGTACCTCATTTGGCTTGAAACATTTACACTCAAATACAAACCTTGAGCAGCATGTCAGGAAACAATCCCAATTTTACCAGAGGGCTAGTGGCAAACTTGACAGTAGCTACTGGTGCCAAGGCAAAGAACATTTTGATTTTCTTAGCCAGCTGTGGCAAAGTTGAAAAAGCAACAAAAGCTGTAAATAATATAAGAACAATTAACAAACCTCAGTGACACAAGTTAGATAAGAATATTACCTGGTAGAATTTCTATAGAAAATCTATGAGAAAGTGTGCAAAAGTATTTTTAGATTAATAGTTTAACTATATTACAGTATCTAGGATTAGGTTAAATAACATAAATTAACCTAGTTACTACAAAGCCCGAATTAAACACAGTAATTCAGAGGACTTGCTTTCTTCCAGAAAGCAATTTAATGCTTACTAACCCTTCTTTTACAAGAAGGTCTAAAGCTCATGAGCCAGGCCTTACATGAAGCAAAATATTCTGGAAATTGGAATCTTTATTCTCCGTGTCTGATGAGTCTAATTTTACTATGAATAATTCATTGTATTTTTTTTTAATAGAAGCTGTGCTGCCAGCTAGCTGTGACTTCGATCAGTCCAACAGCTTTCCACTTTTAAATAAACACTGAAAGATCCTTCTTTTCATTTTCATGCTAATATTCCAAAAAGCCACTAAAAGCCAAAAGCAGTAGTTTTCAAGTGCCCTAGTTTTTAATCACTAAAACACATATGTGGAACTTGATACCATTTCAAACACAATATATTCTAATAAATGCATCTCTCCACATACCCATTGTGGTGCCCTGTGAATGGCCAATGTAAAATACTTGTTCCTGGCCAGTTTTCTTCAAAACAAAGTCCACTGAGGCTGGAATGTCATATTTAGCCATTTCATCAAAGCTACAAAGCAAAGACAGAAAGTCAGTTGTGTAAGAAATAGTGAGGAACAGCTGCACAGAGCTTTCCTGCAAAGATCTGTTGTGTGGACTTAAAGAAAAGCTTCTTTTGGATTAAACAGAACTCTGATGATCGAGTTTTCGATTTTCTACTGACCACCTAGGAGTTTCAGCACACCAAACTGATCTCAAAACTCCCCTTTACTGTCCCTCATCTGGTTACATGTGTGACACCACATGTAACCAGAAAAAATATCCTGCCAGTTTACAATGGGACTCAGTAGCAAAACAAGGATACCTGAAAACCCAGAATTCTTCCTGCTTCACCGTGAAGTGTGTGTGTTTCCTGGACCAGGTGTTCCCTCTGCTGTTTCCCAGCCACACATCATAGCCAGCATCTGCCAGCATAAAGCCAAGGCTGTTGTAATCCAAGTTTGTGATCCAGTTGCTGGCATCTGCAAGCAAACCATGCTGCAGAAACACAGCAGGCCTTGGACCTGAAAAAGAAAGTGGTTTTGATAGATTCTTGTTCATTAGGCATTGCCTACGCAAGAATAATTCAAGTGAGCTATTGAAAGCCTGTTTTAGATTTGCACTTGAGCATTTCATCTACTTGACTTAATCTACTAAGAACAGCAATTTGTATAATGGTCATAGTGCCATGAAATCACATGCTTTTTCACAAAAAGCTACTTTTTATCATTAAGAGCTTTAAACTAGCAACTCCTTAGTTTCAAAACTTGAAGTTTAAAACAGACAAGTGTGCCATAAATAAACATGAGAAAAGCAGGAGCTACAAGAAAAATACAACTAGCCCTTACAACTGTTTCAAGATCACAGACTCAGAAAAGTGGCCCAAACACAGTGGGAGTTTTAATACTTACAAACTTTGCCCTGCCCCCACATGCGGGGAAGGCATTCCCACATATGTGCTACTGAGGTCTTTGTTTTCCAGTCAAAGCAGTGCCAAACTACTGTGCTGAGCTGTGGAAATCTCTGCAACTGGTACTGGTATTATCTCTGTGCAACACCCTTCCATCACTAAAGCTCTGGCAGAACCTGAAGAGCAGTTCAATAGCCAACAAAGGAATCTGTGTTTCAGAGGACTTTCTCTCCTTAATTCAACGAGTTATAAGAACCACAGTTAAGACACAGGTAGAATTTAAGAAGACTCTCTTAACTTCCCCATCCTGAAAAGGGAATGGCACCTCTATGTGAAATACAGATTTAAAAATTGAAAGTTCCTGCTTCTACACAAAGAAAATCAATTAACATCTTATCCCTCAGGAGAAAAAAGGCCTTCAAAAACTACAAAGACCTATCTCTGGTTCATACAGTAGCACAGGTGTTTTGGCTTTTACTTCTGCTCTAAAAACTGAAAACAGGTAACATGACAACCAGCTCAATGCCAGAGATTACTCAGTTATTTACCTCCTCCAGTGACACATCACTTTGCCATGATACAGACTCACACAGTACTTCCTCCATTGATAATTTAGACTTGGATCTTTCAGCAGAAACAGATAAACCATAACTTCCAGTCACCTATATCATCCATCACAGGTCATGTCCATAAATGTTTGCTGCAAGTTTCGTATTCCAAATTAACAATACTCCCCTTTTCTGGAAATCTTTATACTTGTGGCAAGGAACCTTTTGAGTGCCTGCTTTTCCCACTTTGTTAAAAAACCCACATGGCATACTGTCCAGGCAAGCAGAGCAAGTGTCCAGCAGTGCCCAGCTGGCACTGGTGACAGTACAGTTCAACATAACTGTTTGCTCTGCTGCACTAATACTTTACTGTGTTATAAACAGGACTGTCAAGCCTCACATTGAATTTGTTTTTAGTAATGTTCCACTTCCCATTGGCACCTTCTTCCCTTTTACTAAACTCAGATCAACCAACTTCTGAATTTTTGAAAAACAGGCTCTCTCAAGCTGCTATTGCTTGTTTCGTAACATTGGAAGGGGAAAACTGTTTAACTGCCTTAATGCTTTAATTCTGTTCTCATATTAACCTCCAATATCTGCCAGTTCCTTTTTCACTTTACCAAGCAGTCACCAGATCTCCTCCACGTGAACTGCACAATCATATGACAAACTGACTTGGATAATAATAATGACTTTTTATCACCTAGGATCCTAAAAACTTCAGAGGGGAAATAAAAAAGGTGGGTCCTTAAACTACCCTCTCTGCACACAACATTTTGTCCTCTTCACTACAGACCCAAGAAGATGAAGACAGATTTACTTCCACACCCTTATCACCCATGTTATGCAGTTGTTTTAGGGGTTTTTACTAGTAAAACAAAAACTCCTTGATGTTTTGCTTTTAGGTTCTCTGTACATTTTCCCTTTTTTTTTTCCCTGAAGAATGGTGGGCTTTGTTCCAAAACATCATGTGATACATAATTCCAAGGAATTCTATTCACATTATGAAGGTATTGCAAAAGAAAAATACGGCATAGATATGCTAAGTCAGCAGTAACACATCATTGGTATCTTTCCTCAGAAAGATACCAAGTCTATAAAAACTTAAGATCAACATGAACTTTGAAATCTTCATTCTCCCAGAAGCTCATTCTTCCACAAATGTGGTCAGTAATCCTTGTTTTCTCAAATTGAAGCACTCTGCAAAACATGAACTTGGGGTCGAGGGTGTGGCAAGGGGTATGTGGAGAATTCCCAGAAGTCAGGAAACTTCTGTTTACTTATGTCATCAATGAAGGATTCAACAAAATCAGCAGGTACAAAGGCAGCCTTTTTCCTGTGGGCATCTCTGAAATTAAATACAAAGACACCTGCCAGTTTTGATGGGGCTCATCCATGCACTGATCTTTACACATTCCTTGTGAAAGACAACAGACAGTGCAAACATCCTAACTCCTAAAAACCAAGAGATAAGCTCAGGAAGGCTGTTGCTTGGCCTTTGACAGGGGAGAGGGTTTTTCCACAGGTCTCGTTCACACCCAAGGCTATAGGACAATCATAAATTTCTTTTGGGAGCTTCATGTTTTTTACCTGTAAGCCTAGGATTTTTTCAGTCCAAAGTATTCTGAGGCAATCCTTAGAACGTGTAACTTCTATGCAAATGGCTGCTGTTATATGAATGGCTGTAGGAGCTTTCGTAAGGCATAGTGGCAAGACTGAGAACAAATTCAGCCACTGCACAGACATTGTTAATTCCACACACAGTGTGTGAGGATAGCAAGTCAAAAGGTATGTGTCTCTCTTCTTCACATCTGTCTCATTTTTAAAGCATTCTATCATTCAGTCCTCACAAAAGCCTTTGCCCATATTGCTTCCTCGTAATTTTGAGCTTACCACTATTACCACCATTCTCTCTGTCCCCTGCCTCCTCACCTGTACAACCCCTGCATCTCCTCCATGGTCTTAAACCACAGTAGTCCTTAATCTTCTTCTGAATTGTTACAGGAACAAAAGTTTTATAATGCAAAGATAGCATTTTCATGTTTTCTTTTCCCAAACAGACATAAATCTTACCTTCACTTCCTTCACGGCCTTTTCTTCCATAAGGTATTCTGTTAATGGATAGAATATATCCATCTTCTGTTGTCACTTCATATTCCTCACTAGGGTACCCTCTGAAGGTAATAATTTCACTCTGAGGAGAGAAAAGAAACCATCTTAGAACCAGACTGCCAGGCTCCTCAGTCCACTGACATAGGCTACCCTGGGTTTCTTCTAAAGACTGGAATGTGTAATTAAAGGGTCTGGTAGTAATATGCCATCTGCCGATCAGGCAGATTTTCTTAATGAGACATCTCAGTACAGACTCAGGACTAGCCAGACTGAATCCTAGGAACCAGCCCGACTGAATCCTAGGAACCTGCAAGGATTCCCTAGACTGTCCCAGCCACATGGTGCTTACAGAGAGAAAGAAGATGTAGTGTTGAAAAGGAGATTATGGTAACAGGGCAAAACACCAAGAGCCAGATTTGTCAGACAAAAATTGAAACTGTCTGCTCTCAAGAAAACAAGTAACATAAAAGTGAAGACAGAAGAGAGTCACTGGCACCACTGCAGCAAATGGAAGGAGAGAAGGATGAGCCACTTCTTACCTTTCTCCTCAAAACTTATGCCCACTGCAGAGCTTTTAAGTGACTTTGGTGTCAAAGCAAATAGGAAAATAATAATAAAAATCCTCACACCTGTTAAATGCTATGGTTTCATTATTAGGTTTCATTTCTCGTCTCTTATGTCTTGGGCTTTATGTTATTTTATTTTGATGCAGCTCCACTAGGGCAGTGAACTTGCTATGTCATTGGTTTTATGACACAAACCATGCCTTGAGAAAATCTAAGAAATGCAAGACACGATCAGAGTTCTTCTCTTAGACTGTTGGGCAAGGAAGAGGAGAAGAATTAAGCATGCTGTTTCTTTTAAATATGTCTTTAATTATTCACAGTGACATTAACATTCCAAAATTATTTTAAGGCTAAGTGTTATTTCAATGCGATTAGTCTTAGACTAAATTATTATTTTCAGACCTTTAAATTGTATTTACATGATCCAAGCACTTCTAGTCTTATGCACCTTAAGCATTTCTATCTTGAAGCATCTTCTCACACATGTGAAACACTGGCACAGTTCAGATAGGGCAGAGGAAAAAGCAACTTATCGGCTACCAACAGGAAATATTTGAGGAGTTAGCTACTGTAGCAGAAGGAGAACAAAGTTAAGAGAGTATATCCCAAATGGGGAGAAAAGCAGTCGTGGGTGAGAAACCAGGAGCAGGGTGCTCGGAACTTCACCGTGCTCCACGAACATCCGCTTTTACAGCGGTTCCGAAAGACAGTCGCAAAGAGCCGCTAGCAAAAACCCACGGGTCTGCGTCAGAAAAAATGTGAGAGAAAGAACAAATATAGGCAACAGCGGACCAAGAAGAGCTAGAAGGAGGAGTAGAGAAAGAGGACGTGTAATCCTTGGGTGCGAGCGGCTGCAGCGGCGGGCTGGCCGCTGGCAGGTGGCTGAATGGGCCGGGGCTCTCCCCGCGCTGCCCAGCTCGCCCAGCCTCCCCTGCCCGGCCGCAGCCCCCAGACAAGGCTCGGGCTCTCCTCGCCGCGGCCGCGCCACTCACGATGTTCATGTTCGTTTCGGGGTCCACATTCCTCCTCCCTGCGGCGAACGCGCCCGAGCCGCCGATGCTCTGCAGCAGGAACGCAGCGAGCACCAGGCCCCGCATCCTCGTCCTACGAGAAGGAGCCGGCACACGGCGGCCAAGCAGAATGCGGCGCCACAAGGGCTGCGAGGGGGCCCGCTCGAGGATTTTGTGGCACCCCTCGGCGGCAGGGGCGGGAGCAGCGGCCGGGCCGGGCCGGGCCGGGCGTGCCCCGCGGTCGCAGCGCGCAGGGAGCGGCGGGGGCGGCGCTGCCGGGCCGGGCCGGGCTCAGCCCACACGGCGCGGCCCTATCGGCGGTGCCGCCGCGGCGCGGCCTTGGCCGCCCGGCCCGGCGTGATTCAGCGTTTCCCGAGCAATACTGTGTGAATCCTCCCGCCCCCCGGGCTCCGCTTCCAGAAGCCTTGCAGCCTCCAGAACGGCGCCCGTGAATTTGCTTCCGTGCCCGCCTCGTCTTCTGCATCTGTTCCGCCTCCGGAGCCCGCACGGCACCGCCCTGCCGGGGTCTGCGTTGTGCTCCGCAGCGGGCTCCCTGCAGAAAGCGGCAGCGGCAGCAGCGAGGAGGGCGGCGGTGTCGCCCCGGCCGGCCGGCGCTGCCCGTGGCCGCAGCGAGCATCCCCGGCGGGCACCCGGGGCCGGGCACCCGCGCCTCGGCACCGCCCGTCCTTCCAAGGGCCCGACAGCAGCCGCTGCTTACACACAAACATCGCCATCCGTCATCTCGCAGCGTTGTCTAAACACATCCAACCTTCTACAATGAGCTTCCATGCGTGCAGGGTTACCACGACGGCTTCCTGCAAACCTGTGTCATCTTCATGCTCTGCGGCAATTGATTTGCAAGGCACTGCATTGCACAGCTGTAATTTCCCAGAGAAGCGTGTCTGTGGTCAGGGGATGTGTGACCGGGCTTGCGAAAACTTGGACCAAATTCAATCCTTTAAAATAAATATTCTGTTACTCTGCCCATTACTGTGGAGCAATATCCATAGAATAACACAGAAAGCTGATACTAAATACACAGTGATACAGCAAGAGGGTGTCCAGAACAGAAACATTTCTGTTTATTTAGAAAGCATTAGGATTTTAACTGAAAAATCACAGAAGTTTTCATAGCATCCCCGTGTTTTGATATGTGGATATGTCATTAGATACAGAGATACTATACGATCCTTTGCATTCCTGGCTGTCATTTCTTAAAACTGTTTGATTTTGAAGAACTTGGGTGGGAGAATTATAGAATTATTGCTCAGTGATTCACTTACTCTTCCCTGCTAAGGGAAAACCCAAATTATACCACAATTGCTGCTGTCAAACATAGTAATTATAAGCTAACCTAGGCTAAATAGGAACCAGTATAAAATAGGATATGTAAAGGGACCCTATAATTTACTATGGTATAGTTAATTTACATTATGTTAAAAAAAGGAAAACTGCATTTCAGGCAATTGTTTGGCTGACCTAATGCTTCCGGGGGAATTCTTTGTCAGTATGTATCCATTTCAGCTCGAATGAAATATCCAGATATGAATTTTCTCTCATAAAACATGTAGATATGTTTGAAGACATTTCTTATTCTTCTGTATGTACCATCAAAGACTTTTTATTAAATATGAATGCATTTGTTGTTCCCAGCCCATTTCCGGACATGTTTTCCAATGAGCTTCTGCATTTGCTGCTATGCAGTGCAGCTTTTCCTGAGAGCAGTCAGCCCAGCTACAGCTTGCTCTGAAGTGAAAGCAGCAGAGCTGTAGAAAGATTTCTGAATTTTCCTGTGCAGTGCCCAGCAAGTTACAGAGATGGCTGCAGAAAAGCTTTGCATAACTGTTCTCTTACTTATTCTAATTTAAGCACTGTCCTGCATGTACTTTATTTAATAGGCATTTGTGTCAAACCATGGCATACAGATGCAACTAAATTAGTAAGACATAAGGAAAGTAGGGCAAACTTCTACATTTCAGAAGGAAGATGCCTGCATTTTCCCACATGTACCAAGCAGTGTACCAAGGAAAACAGATGCCTGGAACAGAAGCAAAGACAAGAAACCCATAGATACTTAGTAGCATAGTAAATAATTTGTCTCCACATTTGGTTTTGGCATTGCAGTAACCTTTCAAACACTTTTTTTTTCCTGTAACTCCCTACAACCTTTATTTTCCATAAAATACGTGGATTTGTGTAGATACCCTTACCTTTTTCCTTCTCAATCCACTGCATCTTTTTATCACCTAACAAATATCTGGTTGCTAGAATCTTGAATGCTACTCAGAGTAGTAGCTGTACTAACCTTTATCTTGAGCTCTGAAACATCAGCTCCAACAGACCCTCCACAGACACACACAAACACACAAGCACACCAACAGACAATTAAATGAAACACAAGGGTTGGGGGGGGGGGCGGGTGTGGAGGGGTGTATGTGTTACTAAGGCTCTCCAAATTTTTGTAGAAATCAGAAGTTCTAATATGTAAGACTGGTTTGTTGGGTTGTTTCTTTTTTTTAAAGGAGGGGAAGAGTGGAAGAGGGAAAGGAGATAAAAGAAAGCAAGAAGAAAATTAGAGAAAAGAACAGTTACCAGGAACTGACATCTCTGCTGTCATGCTCAGGGTTGTGGTTTCTTCTTCCTCTCACCAGATCTAGTTTGAGTAATTTTTACAAGTTAGATAACACACTTTAACGCCTTTCTTTTTCTTCCTTGGTCTGCAGCTTCAGGTTACATCTGAATTTATTATATATTGTGCCATTTATTTATGTTATGATCTATTTCTTGGTTCTCTTTGCTACTCCCAAAGTCAAATTTACAGAGCCAGGTCTGCAATTTTAATTTTTTTAAACTAAGCATCAGTGAGTTGTTTGTTCATAGCTGCTCCGGTCCCCAGGCCACTCCCATCTCTGTTGGCATGTGTAGCCTGCAGCAGCATTGCTCTTTACAGCATCAGGCTGCAAGCTTTGCAACGGTTTGCATGGCCTGGGGAGCAAGGCTTGCCAGGTCTGCTCAGTTTGACCTTGTCCTGACCTGTCTTCAGCTTTGTTTTGCTTGGCACACCTGTGACAGCAGTTTCTCAAACTGACACCTCTATCTAATGTGATTTGTGAAAGGAGAGTCGTGGGTTTATGTAGAGAGCAGCAACAAACATTTCCTGTAGCTGGGATACGTAGTGCTCTTAGACAATGGCATAGTGCAGAAAAACACAGACCTGGTATGTCACCACGACATTTTTATGAAAATCCTTTTGTCAGGATTTTCTTCTCCTGAGAAGCTGAGGGCCTCAGGAACAAATGTAAACAAATTACTGTCTGCTAGTGAGGAATGCAACAGGTGCATCCTTGACTGGTCAATGTTAGATGTTTCTACTTAATAACCAATCAAGGAGGCAGCTGGGTCAGACTCTCCGGGAGTCACAAGCCTTTGTTATACATTCCTTTCTATTTCTGTCCAGCCTTCTGATGAATCTTTCTCTCTGTTCTTTTGGTATAGTATTAGTGTGGGTTTTTTAATATAATATATATCATAATACAATATTTCCATAATAATTCCTGTCCAGCCCTCTGAAATATGGAGTCAAGATTTCTGTCTCTTCACAAGTCCTGGCTGCCCAGGAAGACCACACTGGTACAGCAGCAGAGACCTCGTGGTGTGAAGGCACAGCATGAAGGAATGCAGAGAGGGGAGATAAGGGTTTGTTAGTGTGTGTGTGTTAACGTGGGTGACACAACACCAATAAAACACAGAACTGTGCAAAGATGCATCAGCAGAGGCACCAGGGGCAAATGACCCTTCCCTAGCCTATGCAGGATAAGGTCAGCCCCCACTAGCCTGAAATATTCTCTTTATCATGGACGTCTCTGCCTTTGAACATAGAAAACGCTGGGAGCATTAGGAGCTGTTGCCACATTCTCCACAACACAAAGTAAAACATGGCACAGAGCCAGGCTGAAACAGCGCGGCTTAGTGACTCAGTTTCGATTCCTCAGCTGCAGACTGACTATGCTGCTTTGGCACACGCAGGGAAAAGCTCTGTTTCACTTTCTTTTTCCCAGTGATTTCATCACAGCTCATATAAGGGCTGGACCAAATAAATGGAAGGCACAACAGCTGTGGGCAGCACTCCTTTGGCTTTGGGGCTACCTGAAGACAAGTGAGCAGAGAAGGAAAACCATGAGGTAAGAAAGCAATCTAGTCTCTGAAAGATGCTTTTTTTCTCTTTGCCACGGGAAAATAATGTTTATTATTTACATAAATGTAAGCAGTGAGGGACTTTGAGCATCTAAACAACAGAAAATATTTTACAGAATATTTAGAGAAGAACCAAAATAAAATAAGGATGATCTTGAATGTTGTCATGTTATTGCTTCTCTAATGAGGTTTAGTCTATGTGAGTAGAACACAAGGTCAGAAAAATTTTGTGCATGCAGTGTGGGGATGAAATCCAGGCTGTAGCAGGTGCAGCTGGTGCCCAGCCAAAGAGGTATAATCTGTCTTTCAAACCTGTGTTTGTGATTCCTCCTTGATTTGCCTCCTCATAATTTTGCAGTCTTTCCACTCAGTCCTTTTTTTACCCAAAAGATTTGAATGTGCAGTTGAGCAGTAGCACATGCTGTGCCCCACAGGCTCTTAGACCTGCTAGGAGTTACAGGAGAGACAGCAAGGAAGTGTTTCTAAGAAAGGAAGATTTGACCTAGAAGCTTCAGTAATAGACTTGTGTGTCAATTCTTCTCTAATTAAGGGAAAGCACAGTATGGACTAAAATGTCATCTCTGTGTTGTAAAAACATCCCCTTGATTGTATGACAAAGGCCAGTTTGTGCACCCACACAGGGACACAGGTAGGCAATGGCAGCAGGAGAAACCAAGTTAACACCCTGCCCTGGTGGCTCCCAGGCCCCATTTGGGAAGAAAAAGCGGTTGAATGATGGAGAGGGATTGTCCTGATTTCATCTGGTATAGAGTTAATTTTTTCTCAGTAGCTGGTACAGTGTTTTGGTTTCATTTATGCCAATTATGTGTATAACACACTCACAATTTGTTTGTAGCTGTGTTTATCCTAGTCAAGGACTTTTTTGTGTCTCATGCTTTGCCAGTGAGGAGGTGCACAAAAAAGCTGGGAAGAGCACACCTGGGGCAGGTTATCTGAACTGGCCAAAGGGATATTCCACACCAGAGAACATCAGGAGGGAGTGACCTGGAAGGGGGCTGATTGGGGTGCAGGGACAGAGTCTGGCATCAGACAGCAGGTAGTGAGCAATTTTATGGTGCACCTCTTGATTTTCTTTGAGGGTTTTTTTTTTTCTTTTTTAACATAATTATTAGTATTTACTATTACTATTAGATTTAATTTTGTTTCAGTTATTAAAAATTATTAACTTCTGATCTTAACCTACAATTTTTACTTTTGATTCTCCTCCCTGTTCTACTAGTGGGGGACAGGGGGAGATGAGTGAGCAGCAGCATCATGCTTAGCTGCCAGCTGGGCTGAAACAACACTGGTGATACAGGAGTATTAAGGACCAGTAGTATGTCACCAAGATCTGGTTAATAAGAGTGTGTGTGTGTCTAGGGATGAGGCACCTGGGGAGAGAGAGAGGCTCCCTAACCAGCCACTGGACATCCAGAGCCAGCATCTGATGAGCCACAGGGTTAGTGAGTGAGTGAGTGGGTGGTTTGTACCAGCAAGTGGAATGGGGTTGCACACTCATGGACTGTACATCCAAGTACGAGCAACTGGAGAGGCTGGTGAGATCTGGGACCCAATTCCTGATACATTAACCATATAATCAGTATAACCATTACATAAGAATGGTGCTATGATCTAACATAAAAGGATATAAAAATGCAGGAAATGCAAAATTAAATTTATAATACAAACCATAACATGTACAAAGGTTTAGGAAATTGATTAAATCACAGTATTTATAGTTTAAGGGAATTTTAAGTGATTACATCTTTTGGGTAGGCTTCAGCAATTGTTCCCAGCACAGGAAGTATGTTCTTGAGGTCCAAGGGTGTGCTAGCTTTACTACAGAGACCAGCCCTCCATTTTAACATCCACAGAAACATCTGTTTCTGTGTGAGAGGTGCCATCATACACTGGCAAGAATTACTAAAATCACTATTCAGCACTTTGGACCTAGGGCTCCCTACAGCCTTGGCTTGTTTGAAGTATTGTGGACCAAGGGCACCAAGTAAGGTATTGCCTGCCTTTAAAAGTACATCATGCCTGGCTTAAAAACAAATAGCAAAAAGTAAATGGGATATAAACAACTTTTTCTTTGATTTCTTCTAGTACCATTTCCAAGGATTCCTTGAAGACTTCCCTATTGCAGTTAGAATGTCATTTTACATGGACTTTGTTGAAGAAGCATGTAAGTCTTGAGGCCCTAGAGGAAACAATACTTGACCATATCAAGTTTTTGTCAGAATATGAGATTAGAGATTATAATTTACTCTCCTATGTAAATCACCTAAAGAATTCAAATGAGGAAGCCCTGAGAAATCTCAAAAAAGCTGAAGAAGCTATTCAAAAACGTCATCCAGATGAAATTGCCAGGAGAAGTCTTGTGACCTGGGGGAACTATGCCTGGATCTATTACCACATGCAGAGATATGAAGAAGCTCAAAATTATATAAGCAAAGTGGAAAACAGCTGCAAAAAGCTTTCAAGTACCACTCATGGGAAGATTCAGCTTCCAGAGATCTACGCTGAGCAAGGATGGACATTATTACGTTTTGGGAGGAATTACTTTGAGAGGGCAAAGAATTGCTTTGAAAATGCTCTGAAAATTGAGCCAAATAACTCAGATTTTAGTACTGGCTATGCAACAGCAATGTATCGCTTGAAAGGCAATGCCTGGTGGTGTGGTGGAGAGGTAAAGCCATGCCTCGAGGCCTTGCAGCGGGCAGTGGAACTGAATCCCAAGGACACTACTGTTATGGCATTGCTTGCATTAGAACTCCAGCGATTAAATCGAGCTGATGAAGGGGAGAGGTACATTGAAGAAGGACTGCAGAAAACCCCTGACTTTCCTGTTTTCCTGCGACATGCTGCTAATTTTTACAGAAAGAAAGGAAAAGTGAACAAGGCAGTAGAGATTTTGAAGAAGGCCTTAGAACTGACACCAAACTCTGTCACTCTGCATCACCAACTAGGACTCTGCTACAGATCCAAGTTAATGCAGCTGAAAAAGACAAGATACCCGCCTCAAGAGGAAATGGAGAATCTCATCCAGCTTGCAGTTTTTCATTTTAAAACAGTGATTGACAAAAAGCCAGTATTTTTTTCTGCCTATAGTGACCTAGCAGGCACATATGCAATAGGCAAGAAGTATGAAAAAGCAGAAGAGATATATCAGAAAGTGCTTCACAGACATGATTTAGCCTGTGATGAAAAACAAGAAATCTACTTCAATTATGGCCATTTTCAGCAATTTCACATGAAGTCAGAATCAAAAGCCATTAAATATTACATAGAATGTCTGAAACTGGAAACAGATTCCTATTCAAGAAGAAGGTCCAGTGGAGCTGTGGAGACATTACTGAAACAGAAAATTGAGAGTGGTTTAGGAGATTCCAATGATATTGGTACACTTGGACTCGTTCATAAACTAAATGGTAAGAAACTAGAAGCAATTGAATGCTATAAGGAAGCGCTTGATTTGGATCCCAACAATGAAGAATATCTGAATGCATTAACTCAGCTACAACTTTCCATCAGAAGCTAAAGCTCACAAAAATCCTCTGTACAAAAAATCCCCCAAACCAAGGAGGCTTCAACAAGACTTTCAAAACTTTTTTTGTTGTTTGTTTTTCTTTTGAAGGTAGACATTATGACCAAATGGAACACAGGTGGCATCACTTTCCGCTCATAACATAGAAAGTGCAGACAACAATTGTTGATTTGTTCATTCCCTAACAGAGAGCATGCTTGGCTAACTATATATCAAATATATATTTTTATAGCTCATCTAACTTAGTTTTCAATTCTAACGTGTATAAATGTTGTATTTAAGTGATAGTCTGTAGAACACAGAACTTCTATGCTGAAATCACATATTACCTTCTACTGACAAAAAGATAAAGGAATCATATAGTATTATCTTGTCTTTATACTTGAAGGGCATGCTTATACATAAATAAAATTTCTGAAGCATTTTAAGTATTTCAAAAATATCCTTTGTAGAAACTTTTGTTGAAGGCTTGTTCAGTTTACTGCCTTGTATGCTGTTTAATTGTGAAAAACAAACACTGTTTAGCTAGTCCACTGGAAAGCTAGCAAAATATGTATTATTGTAGTGAACTATTAAAGTCTGTTGAATCTATAAGCCGTTGCTTCTGGGTATCTCTTTGATGACCAGCCTTCATGTTTGTAGATCAAGTGAAATAGCCATTCCAAAAAGTAAGGATAAAGTTTTCGTAGGATGTGAAAGGCTGAGGAGACAGCCCCATTTATTTTCCCTGATCTCTCAGCAAAATTGGCTCCAGGGGCATTGCACAAGATAATTAAACTGTGCACAAAACCCTGTCTGTCTAGTTTACCCAAAACACCCCATCAGGAACCACAACGGCAAACATCTGGAGAGGAAGGAAGGACAGTCTTTGAGATGCCAAAGAGATGGCTATGACCATGCTTGTCAAAAAAGCCAGGGATAGCAAACACACACAAGAAATGACCTGAACTGGACATGGAGGGGAGAGCACAACCAGAGCAGAGTGGGGAGAGTGCCACAGGGCAGGGGAGAGAAATATAAAGAGCATGTGGAAAAACAGGTGGGTGCCTGAAGAAGTGCACTTCAGCAAGTCCACTTCAACTGCGCTTTTGGGGCCTGAGCACACTTGCAAAAAAGCCAACCAAGAAAGGCAAAGCACAGGTCTTTGTCTGGAGATCCAAAAGCTGTTTATTGCTTCCAAGCAGGTCCACAGAGAGAGACAGAAGAGGGTGGAGGGTACGAGGTTAAATATGGGGAAAATGAGTGGCTCTGAGGGCTGAGGACCAATGGGAACAGGGAAAAGTGGTGCAGGGGAGGGGCAGCAAACTAGGAGAACCAAGGGGATAACGGGCAGAACACTGCAGCAAACTGGGGCCGATAGGGACCGAGAAAGGAGAGAACATTCTAGGGGATATACATATATGGGGAACAGGGGCTGAACGGGGGTGGAACAGCTGGGAGAGCCAATGGAACTGGAAACATTAATATGTGCTTGCGGAGGCTCTTAGGAGCGAGGCTTTTCTCGCCCTAACTGCAGAGGGGTGTTTCCCCAACTTGTTTCTGCTCCTCCTAGATTCATGTGCTGTCATTTCAATAGCAGGTTCTGAGCCTGCACAGGTGCCCATAGGGTCTGCATGGTTGGAAGAAAGCCCTGAACTGCCCGAAGTCCTCAGCTGTCCAACTAAATTTTGATATTGTTTGTAGTATCCTGTTCTAATTTCCCAGTAGTGTCCCTGTGTTTGATAGAGCATAGTACTCAAGGAAAACTAATGCTGTACTTCCAAAACAGTTCTGAGCCCTAGCCACTAGTGTAGCATGAAGCAAACTGGTGACAGAGCCCTTCAGGAAGGATGTGCACTTTAGCTTCTGGCCATCGTGGAGCATTCCTGCACCCACAACAGCACCCCTGTACAGACAGGATGATGAACCGTGAAAGAGTGCAAAACACCAATGTGAGATCACAAAATAACAATAAACCTCTTCCCTCTCAGCTCTCCTTCAAAGAACCTTTCATACACGAGCAAAAGCAATTAAGTGTACATAATTGCAAACACCCTCTTCCTAAGAAACAGCTGGAGCAAAATCCACCCTTGTTTCCCAGCCACCTGCCAGCTTCTCTCTTACATGCAAAGGCAACCCTGCCTAGGGAAGGAGCGGTGAAGAGGGAGAACAGGAATGACTGGGAACAGTTCTGACAGACCGCTCCTGAAAGCTGGCTGCAGCAGCAGTGGGGGCAAAGTCAGGAACTGGTGACATGACATTAGTGTGCCCAGCTATGGGGACAAAAGGGTCTGTTGGACAACCTCACTGCCTTTGGGAATCTTGAGGGCTTCTAAGCTCAGCATCAGTGCTATCTAAACTCCACTGAGGGCATGGAGGGTGGAGGGCAGCAGGGAAGAATTTGAGGAAGAGGTGGTGCAAGCCACGGTGACACATTCATTTTCCCCTCTACACTGCCACCAGGATATCTCCTGAAAAAAGAACCTTGAAGAAATAAGGGTAAGGTATAAATTATTTTGGAAAAAAAATGTGAGCCTGAATTTTTATGAAGAGTCATAGCAACTTGATCTGCACAGTGAAAACACTGTGAGACACAGTGTATACAGTCAGTAATGCAAAAAAGTGTATTTGCTGTGCCTCATCTCCTTTGTACTCTGCAGGACTGCTCTGGACCTCAAATGCCTGGGGATGCTTTCAGGTATCCAGCCTGCTGGATTTTGCCTGTCTTGTAAATGAGGAAAAACGTTATTTCCCACAGGGTGGTGCTGCTGCATTGCCTGGTAGGCTGACATGGGGAACAGGTTGAGTTGGAGCTTTGGGAGTTAGAAAAAATGAAACACACATTTTTGAGAAATATGTGGGGGTTTTGGGCAAAACTAGAACTGCACAGAGGCTGAACACACCTGTCAATTACAGATGTGTTCACACCCAAGTATGAATACGTCACTGAAGCTGATGCTAGCAGTGTAGGGAAAAAATGACTGAAAATAACACCTCAGGAAATGAGGAGACAATTTATGACTCAAAAGCACCTTCTGAAGTATATAGAATACTGAAATACGCCCGAATAATCACTAAGAAGAGGGTATTATTTATTGAGGCAAACCCCACTAAGGACTTTTTGCTATGCTGACCATGAAGTAGTGTTACAGTTTATGTTAAACAAGCTCTTCCTTCTCACATAAATTTGTAACACTTTACAAAGCAATAATGTTTGGCAATATAAAATACATTCACCATATAGTAACACAGCCTTTGTCTTTCAGGAGATAAATTATTATCCAAGCTGATAGGAATGTTTCAGGAATACTTTTTCTGAAAAAAAAAGAGTCATTTTTCACCAGAAGGTACTTGACTTTTCCAATGTTGTTTTCACACAGCTTTCCAAGGTACAATTTAATAAATGTTCTAGATTATCACTAGAATATAAATAATTTCAAAATAAGTATTATTTCCCCATTTCAAACCTCATGGAATAGAGACACATGGGATAACTTCAGCAGCTGTAAGCAGTTTCACTTACTTACACTGAACTTCCATCCAGTGCACAGAACAGAGCATAATCCCAGGTAGGATCCATCTGAGGTAGAATCTGTGTTGGACAGATGTTACCCCAGCCAAGTCCCACCACGCTGTCCTGGGGCACCAGACAGGCCCAGCAGTGCAGTGCTCCAGCCGAGCATCCATCAATGCTTGTGTCTATCAGGGCTGGCATGAACATAGAATTACAGGATCATTAAGGGTGGAAAAGACCCCTAAATCCTCAAACATGCAGTGTTCATCTGGCAAATTGTTCGCAGCTAGCTCAGGTATCTTGATTTATTCCCATACTAAGCCATGCCCAGAAATGTCCTCCATAGAGGACAGCCTGAATATTATGATCTCTGAAAAAAAATATTGCCAATACCATAAATCATTCTTTAAAACTATTGTGAGCCAGAGATTTCTGTAATGCATTGCCTGAAATATTTTACATGGCAGGATGAAGGTGATCTGTTCAGCCTGGGTTCTGTGGAGCAGGAGGAAGTTTGTCCTGAGGCTTCACCAGCCTGGATTGTATTCCCATTTATTCCATGTGCAGGTGGAAGCTGCTATGCTTCCTTCCTTCTGTTTCTTAGGGGGAGCATTCATGACAGGGCTGATATTTCACAGTGTGCTTTATGCACAGAAGTCTTTATTGCAGTATATAAGCTTTTCTCCGTTGACTTAAGTCAGAGCAGAAACAGTATTGGAAAGCCCTGAAAGAATTTTACCATTTTCTACAAAAGGCATGTGGATAAAACCAGATGAGTGTTTGCTGCTAAATATGATACTTAAAGCAATAAGTACTGCTCAAAAAAATAAAGGGAAAAGCCTCTGAAAAAAATATTGAAATAATAAAAAAATGCTAATAATGTATTACACAGTATAATTTACTATGATAAAAATGCATATAGCATTATTCCAACAGGCTCTTACAATATGCAGTTCCGACATGAACAACAGGTGACATGTTGTCATGTGGTAAACAAAGTAATTAAATTTTTGTAAAAAAAATTAAAATCTTGTAAATTATTTATGGTGGTAATTTATAACTTGTTCAAAAATTGTATTTTTGATTGACCATACTATTCCCTACTTTTTAAAATATTGTATTAAGATCTAAAACATTATCTTCATCAGTACTAATTAAAAAAACCAATTAATTTTTTTCCAAATGTGCATATTTTTCCTAACTCATTAAGAAACACCATTAGATAATTTTTGTCCTTTTTTTGTGAATATATGTTAAAAACTATACTGGGGCCCAAGAGTCAATTTTCCTGCTGAGCTGAAGAAAAGTTATGTCATTGGCTTTAAGATTTTGCACTGCTCTTGCTTATTCTGTGGTCTGTGCACATAGATCATGCCACTGGCTCTGACTACATTCCTGAAGCAGGACAGCGAGAAAGGCTTCATTTAAACACAAAACGATTTTAATATGTTATATTTGAAATACACTTGGATAATAAAACTACTTGATACATGGTATTCATATATATATGTGTGTGTGTTTGTATATATAAATACATTATACTCCTATGGCTCTACTCTTGGTCTAAATCAAACTGATAAATATCAGTCTATGTTTCTTTCACTTCCAAGGCACAGAGTGGAAAAGGACACCACGAGCAGCCATTGAACACACTGCAGACTAACAAAACTACTAGTTTGGTGTAACTGGAAATTATTTGGACTCTGATCAATTTGTTAATGAACAGAATACAGCTAGATCCAGCATTAAAACACTGAAACTATTTGTATTGTGGAATGTGAAGTTTTCCATTGCTGACAATGTTTTCACTCTGGAAATGTAGAAAATCACAATATTTATTAGACCATCACATCAGTACGTTATTCCATGAGCTACATTCACTCCCTAGCGCCTGTGAAGCAGCCAACTGGAGTATATTCCTCACACAAGCAGCAGGAAACTGTCAGCAAGTCACAGCTCTTGTGTTCTGGCCATCAAGGAAAAGTGACCTGACAGCTCTTCAGATGGTACAAATGAGCAATTGGCACCACCTGGAGATGCAGCTTCTGGGTCTGAAAAGAGACAGACTTGCCACGGCAATACACAGGAACAATTCTGCCAACATCCTCTCCATTATCAGCCCGTGGGGTGGGCAATCTCTCAGCCATCTGGTTGCATGGACTCTAAAGTTCTCTAATAGGTGCTGATTTTACAAGAGGAAGAGGCTCTGTGTTTGAACACACAGGAGCCTCTCTGGTCTCTTGGGTTGCCTTTGGCCTTCTTCCAACTAATGCAATTAAAGCACATTTATCTATCAGCATGCCTGGTCCCATGGCACAAATTTACTCCTCTTCAGATAAGCAGAGCCACCACAGCACATTTTCCACCCTCCAAGACGAGGATCAGCTGAATGATCATACCCAGAATGTCAATGTTTAGAAGTTGAAATTTTAAAGGTATCCAGAAGAAAAAAGAAAAAAAGTCAAATTTGCTATAGAGCACGTGGGAAAGCAGATCTAAAACCATATTTGAAATTAAATTGAAATGTATGTACAAAGTTCAGGCACATTGTAAAAATTAAAGCTGCTCCAGAGATACTTTCAGCATAAATCAGTTTCCTGCCAGATTTTCTTAAAAAAAAACCAAAAACAAAAACAAAAAACAAACCAACAAAAAACCAAAAACAAAACAAAAGCCAAACAAACAGATGACTTTGGCATTTGAAACACTCATTTGCAAAGAGTTTCATGTGGACTGATAAATGTAGAGATTTTTTCATGGTGTGTTGAATTAGTCCATTGAAACATACTAGGCCACAAAATGAAAAAGCTTGGGTCATTAATAATATTTTTAAATGTAAATGTTATTGTTCAGTTTTGGTGACTGATCCCTGTGGAGTCAACATTGCATTTCAAATAAATCTGTGAACACTTGTATCTACAAACTCTATTTTCAGTCTAGCTTTCTTCTGTTACTGCATTTACTTGGTATTACTTTGCTGTATGTAGATTTAAGCCAACTAAAACACGACAGAACAATCTAATTGAGAGATGTCTTGTTTCACAGGAGAAGTACCTTCAACAGTGTAACACCGAGCCAGATCTGTCTCAGGCTGTGCCCTACTGAATCTCAACAGCACTTGTCACCTGTTGCTGAAGCTGTTTGTATCCACAGCCAAAAATTCAACATCCCTTTGGTCTAATTCTGCTGTGACAGAATAAGCTATTGCTCCATTTGTCCAGATATGCTGTTTCAAGGCTGTGTTACCAGTGAGGGATGGCAAATGGGTTCTTTTGATTTTCTTTGCTAGTCTTGCAAAGCACAATAGTGCTGAACTAAATATCATAGAAAATCCACACAGGAGAAATGATGCAGTATAGCTGCCAGTTGTGTCCACAAGCCAACCTGTCGGGAAAAAAAAAAAATTAGAGGTCCACCAGTATTCTCATGGATAATTTACAAATCCTGTTACCCAGTTATAAACTTCTGGAGTTATCACATATAAATACAATCAAATAATACAGATTTACATCACCATCACTATGCTTTTACATCCTGGTGCAGAGAGGGATTTATTTTCAGCAGGCAAATATCTTTATGGCCTTTTGTTTGGAGGTCAAATCCACAAGAAAAGGCAGAACAGTCATCACCACACTACTAAATAAACATCTTCCAACTGCCTGGATTTAACTGGCAGTCTTTAGAAGGCTTAGAGAGCTCTAAGATCTTCACACAGAAACTTTTATTAAGCTATGGCCAGGCTCATGCTGCATTCAAAACAATTCTTTTTTGCAATAAATTTGCTATGGAAAATTAAATTAAAAACTTGATAAGCAGTGATTAATTGGGAAATGATGTAAACATCAGACAAAATATGCAAGATATATATAGTTGGTTGTTTGAAAAAGATCTCAGAGCTTCCATGGTATTAAAAAATGTGTCAAGTGCTTGGTAAAGAATAATAATATGGGTACAGCTCTCATCCTTACTTCACTGTAATGGTACAGATGGGAAAAATGATGGTTAGATATTACAGGGATGAGTTTTTGACCAAACAGGAGTGGAGCTGACTCACCTACCTGTTCAAAGCAATGTAGAGACGAAATATAAAAAGAAAACATTAAAAAAAGAGACAAACTTGGAATTTAACTCTCTTTAGAGAGATTTAGATTTTACAAAATCATGTCATTTCACAGTGAAATCTTTTACTCCTTCTACTTGCACAATTTCTAAACTACGTGAAGTGGTGATGTAACAGCTCTTAGAAGCCTATTTCATACTGGTTTTTCTTTTAAATTTCATCTCACTCTATATGTAGAAATCATCCCACCGAGACCAGGATGTAGGATGGGAAATCTAAAGAGTTATGAATGTCCAGCTGTGTTATTCCTTTACCCAGAGGCTGCCTTCACATTCACTGTGCATTTGCTATCCTTCCTCTCCCTTTACATCACAGCAATAGGTAAATCTGAAGTTAAGGTTCTAGGAAAGTCATTTGGCAAAACTGACCTGCCACAGGTGGGCTCACTAGATATGGTATGGCATGAAGAAAATACACAACGCCCAGTGCTGATGATAGCAAAGGAGTCCCTACTGCATCTGCTGTCACAACAGGGATCAGCGTTACATAGGCTCCATCAAAGTAGCCAAAGGTAAATGAGAAAGGCACAAGCAAGGGGAAGCTTTGGAGAACTGGCAGGAAAAGACAAGAGAGGCCATCCATTCCCACAGCAAAGAGGTAGCAAAAGTACCGATGTTTCTTCAGGCACCTGCAAATTTCAAAACAGAAAAGAAAAATATGGTCACTGAAACCAGCATTTCAGCTTCTATGTCCTGGCATGCAGTGCTCCAGTCCCTCTCTCTTTTCTATAGCTCACATTTAAGTCAATTGCCTTACACAAGCCTTCACTCAGCAGACGAGCCCAGGTTGGGAAAGCTGCCCACCTACAGCTGCAGAAACATCTGGCCAGCAGCAGCCGTGCTGCCTGCAGTGTTCTTCAGGATGTTCCTAGTGACAGAATGCTGCTGCCAGGATTTTGCAGTCCCCTAAAGCTTCAATGTTCAAAGTAGTATTTCATTAGGCTTTACATCCCAGCTAAGCAAGGTGCTCCCAGTATTATGCATAAAATATTGCAGTATACCTCTCTTAGCTGTCACCTTTCCAGTCAGCCCTTAAATGCGAGTTAGTGTGAGTTAAGTGAGATGGCAATTCCCTTCCTTCCTGCTTCACAAAAACAATTGATTTCTCCCACAAACTAAATAAGTTTAAAGAATGCACCCTTTAGAATCCAAATCCTTGGTAATTTGGCCAGTATCTACTGATGTTACAGATGCTGTACACTGATGTTTGGAGTGAGCTGAGTTCACAAAGCATGTTGAGTTCTTATATACTGGAAAATGTATAACAATTTTCAGTCAGCCCTTCCTAGCATGTGCCTAACAATATTGGGCCAGACCCTGGACCCTCTTCCATAACTTCTGTGACTCCTTAGCAGCACAAAAGAGATGGAACAGCAGAGGAAGCAGGGTGAAATCCCCTTGGAAATAGATATGGAGAATCATGCTCAACATATCTCAGGCAAGGGGTTACATTTCCACTATCAAACATACGAACACATCATTTTTTTCAGGAAAAAGGATACAAAGCCAGCAGAATTGAACAAACTCAGAAGAAACAAAAAGAATAAACAGCAAGCATTCCTGAAAGTTAAACTGTGTTGTTGGGGGTTTTTAAGTTACACATGCTACAGAAAGACTACATAATGTTAACTTTTACTAGCATCCAGCCTCCCACCAGCTAAAGCCTACACTTGATCAGCCAGAAGCCCTTACCTTCTGTCTGTGAGCCATCCAAAGGTGATATTACCAACGATGTCTATGACACCAAGTATGGACATGAGGAAGGCAGCCTGGTGATGACTCACTCCAACACTCAAAGCATAAGGCACTAGGTAGACAAAAAGAGGGCTGCAGCCATATGCCATAAATAAAATTGACACTGCCAGCACCATGAAGCCTGGCATCAGCAAAAAGTCATA
The DNA here is from genome assembly GCF_015832195.1 of Motacilla alba alba. Lineage (NCBI taxonomy): Eukaryota > Metazoa > Chordata > Aves > Passeriformes > Motacillidae > Motacilla > Motacilla alba. Next base: position 19,235,096 of record NC_052021.1, read on the forward strand.
TTCCTTCCATGAACAGTAGCATAAACACTCATGAGGCCATAATTTGATTAAAGGTGAACAGATGGACATTCGCTTTAAGTCTTGTTTTTCTGTTTCAGGGACATAATTCTGTTCAAGCAACTCAGGAGCAGTTTTACAATCCTCCTTAAGAGAAATAGGCCGCATCAAGGCACCACAGACACAGAGGTTTAAAACAAAACCTCCCAGGATGAGCAAAGCTCCTCGCCAGGAAAATTGCTCAATTAAGAGCTGGACCACAGGGGCCAGGATGAAGGTACCAATTCCACTTCCTGACATGGCTATTCCATATGCCAGTGCTTTCCTTTTGTTGAAGTATTTGCCCACCATCGCAATGGCTGGAGAATAACAAAGTGCAAATCCAAGTCCTAGAAGAGAAAGCAAAGTGCAGATGGCTTAATAGTAAGCATGACATATGGAACATATTAAAGCAAACCACATAATGTATTTTCATTACTACAAAAGAAGAGAAAGCTTTTTCTGATTCTGTATCACGCAGCCCACTCTGAGTGTGATGAGAAACTAGGATGACGTCTTTCTTCCACTGGCAGAGTCCCTGACTTGACAAACCTAACTGGTGACCATTAATCCACAATAATGAGACTCAGACAGAGTGATAGGGTTCACTTCATAACAAGAACAAGGAGGATCACTAAACATGAGAGAACTGGTGTGTCAGCCTCTCCTGCATAGAAGATGAGGTCTTGCCCCAGGGTCTGCACCAATGCTGGCACTGGACACGCTGTCCTGATGAGGCACCACTTTGTGTTTTGGTCTGTTGCAACCCTGAACATTAATTTTCAGGTCTCTGAAACACAGTACAAAGAGCCTGTCTCTGTTACTAATATTCTACAAAAAACCCTCTCTTGGTCTGCTACACAAACTCCTTGCAACAGCTGCTTGGAGTCCTGACCATTTTAAATCCCTGCCTACAAGTAAAGAGGAGAGGAAAGCCTCAGAATGCCAGATCCAGTTGAGTAAACAAATAAGATTCATCTCTTGGATGGAGAAAAAGATTGTGGTCTCTGCTGCAGAATCAGAGAGCAGGTTTTAATCATCAAGTGGTTGCCCTAACACTAAAATATGTATTTCTGAATCAGTAATAGAAATTAGTTCCTGACTAGGGTTTTGGAGCATGTCCTACATTGAGGGTAAAACAGTCCCCAGTGCCTTTGGCAGAACTTGCTGATAGAGGATAAAACAGTCCCCAGTGCTGTAACCGGCTTGCCACATCCTCCTCAAAGGCCACACTGTGTGGGGCAGGCACTAAACCTGCCAGGATGGAATAAGAGGATTAGAGGGACTCTGGGCGGCGGGTGCCCAGTCTGGCATCCCTCAGGAGGCGAGGGGACAAGCAGGGCACAGAGCTGGGCTTGGACCTGCACAGAAAGCAGAGCCAGCGGAGCAGCCCTGAACTAGAGTCATCATCACTCAAGGGCTATGAAAATCATACTTTATTAGGCATACACACCATTTATTTTTCAGTGAGTTGGCAAGGGGAAATAGTTCTCAAAAAAGCCAACAAATGTCCTTTGAAAAGTGGAAAGTTAGGGCTGAAAACATTTTCATGCCTCTTAGAAGGAACTCTGCTACTTATTGACACTCCCTAATCTCACCTCTGCTTCACTCTTTGGTTTCAAGTCCTGCTGCTTTTATGGATTTAGACATTCACTTGCTGTGGTCCCATCTGCTCTCTGGGTTGGGGACACCACATCTAGCCTTTACCAACAGTTCCCCTCTCTGTTAATCAGTCCCCACAGGTTAAAAGTTCGCTGCTTGTAATGAACTTGGCTCTATACTACTCCATGTACAAGCTGTAACTGCCTTTGCACCATGGTATTCACAGCAGCTCCCACTAAAGAAGCCTCAGAGGTATTAGCATGGTTTGTAGCACAGTTCCTTGAGTTACAAGAAGCCTTTTTTTTGTAATAAACACATTTTGTCAAAGATTAACATTGTAATACAGGAGCAACAGGCGCTAAAAAAAGGATTTTTTTTCTTTTTTCTTTTTTTTTTTTTTTTTTAAACAAATAAGCTGTTGGCAGCATGTGAACTGCAGTAATTCCACCAACTCGTTACTAAACTCCAGGGGACCAAGTACAAGGTCTTATATCACCGTGGCTACCAGGTCAGTATTAATGAGGAAGGAATGTCAGTGTGACCACAGGCCCCTCTCAAGTTCCTCTGTGCACAACACACACAGGCAGATAGGACAGAGCAAAGATTTGTTTTCACCATACCTGAGCAAAAATGGAGGAGCTGCTACAGCAAGACTACCAACCAGCAATTTTTTTTGCTGTTCAACTGGAATGTAATGCAGACAAAAGTAAGGCTGAGCTGCCTGGTATTCACCAAGAGCTCCTCTATTCTTACTTACATTTATGTTTTGGTTAAAACTTTTTTTCCCAAATATGCAAAATATATTAGGGCAATCTAGAACTTCTACTATAATAAACTCCTCCCAAATCCCAGACAAAACAGGGAAACCTTTTCATGTATACCAACTGCAACAGCAGTCTTTCCTGACCTCCCATAATTTCAGAACTTTATCGACAGTCCTCTACTCTAATAGAAGGTAAAGTTGCTCTTGCAGGGTGCTGCAGTTGTGTGATATGAGATCAGTCAGTGCTGAAGCTCTCGCTGGCACAGCCTCTCGTCTACAATCATGGGAATAGGTATGAGTATCTCTGTACTGACAGTGCAGTGTCAATATGACATGCAGAAGAGATCACCCATCATTTTTAGCATTCCTGTCTTGTGTTCTGGCAGCAGCAAAGGGGCTGAATGCATCCTACCTGTGAGGACTCCTAATGATAAGTAGAGGTGTTCCAGACTGGTGGCGAATGAGCTCAAAATTAGTCCAGTAGATGCAAGCAGCCCTCCTAGCATGATCCCAACTTGGCAGGATACGTGATTACTGATTAAACTCCCAAGCGGGGCTTCAAAGAAACAAATAAAGCTGGTGGTTAATGGCAGGTCCTCAGGCACACTTCACTGCAACAGTTATAAAAGAAAAGGAAGCAGAAGGGAGCAGGAGAAAATGGTGTTTGCAGCTACAGAGTGGTCTTCCAACATAATCCTGTCACAATGGCATGAGCACCAAATATAAAGAAAAAACTTCTAAAAGTAATTTTTCTGAAAGTGTGAATAAACCTGAAACTTTCAGTACTTTTCTCAGCGGCCATTTCTGTAGATCAAAGTCATTATGGAACACAGCTAATCTGCAGTGTCAAGGGGTCAAGACAGGTCACAGGAACAGCCCACACTGTTCATTACTCCATGTTTACAACACTCAGGCTTTTCCCCATCTGGAATTTGCACTTCAGCCCTCAGTAACTTTAGGTGTCCTTCCTCACAACTCCCTGGCCTTGTGGGCTCTGGGTTAGACCCAAACAGGAGAGGTCTCACATCTTCTGGACAATCTCCAAGGCTGCTACCCCTCTCCTGCATTTCTCCAACACCAATGTCTCCCATATCACCCTGCTTCTACCATGGGATGTCATCACCAACCCTCTCCCCTTCTACTACCTGCAATGCCAGGGCACGGTTACCCCTATTTCTCTTTTCCCAGGGATATAACCTGGCTGTCACAGGAGAGTTGTTGCATCGCATTCTGGCTGTGCCCCTCTGCCTTTCTAGCAATTCTTATGGATTAACCTCTTCTAGAGGACTAGGGCATGGATTTTCACCAAGCTGTACAGCTTTAAAGCAAACCCGTGAGAAATTCAGTACAACTGCTGTGTTGATGCACATGATTTTTAATAATAGCAAATTTTCTTTTAAGACAGAAGACTATTTGTAAATATACACTTTTGATAAAAGGAGGATGGTTGTCACTTGATCTGGAGGCAAGATGTACATCCTGTGCTACATCTCAAATATGATTCCAATCAAAAGGCAGAGGAAACAATTGCTCAGTTAATAGCTCTCAAACATGAGGTGTCCCAATAGACCTGAACAAAAGTACATTTCTGAAAAATTAGATCACTTCACAAAACAAAGTTCTGCTTCTTCTCTTTAGTATGAAGACACTCCCTTGCACAACTGTGTTGAGGGAAGCAGCTTGGATATACCATACCCCAGAGATCCCACAGCAGCACTCTTTCCCAGCTGACTCCACCAACTTGTGAGCATGCTAAAAACAGATGGAGCCGATGCAAAAGTAGCCACATTCCTCTTAAAAGGGTAATACACACCACAAAGCATTGTAGCACAGTCGACAATGGAGTGGATCCAAGCAGTTCTGGCATAATCCTGCCCAAAGTATGCCTGAAACTCCACAAAAAAAATGGAGATGCATCTAGGACAGAAAACATGAACACCAGTCTGTTAAACATGGAATATTTGCCTCACAGAAAACACTGTTCTCACTCTTCAAGTATAAGAATACCCACTTGAAGGTTCTCTCCAGCTCCTGGGAAAATCAAAATTGTGGTTGTGAACATTATAATATCACATGTTTCTTGCTGGGGTATCTGCTGCTAGAGTTTTTATGACTCAGAGTATTTTGAACTAAAAGGAAATTGAAATGTTAATTCTCCCCAGCAACTTATAGCCCATATGATGATGTTGCTTCCCTGGCACACAAAGCCCTGGCTTCACAGTCATTCACTGGCCTTGTTGCTCGCTATTCCACACCCACACAAATTTGAGGGGTCAATATAACACCTACAGAGCAAATCCCACCTGCAGCTGTGTCCTCATGGATGGACAAGAGCAAAGTAACTCCTCTTAAACAGAGAATCAAAACACAGCAGGAGCCTGTGGAACTTCCAGCACTTTAATAAAACGTTTCCACGAGAGGTTACTTTGCTCAACTTGACAAGTGTTACTGTTCAAAGTGTCCCTGCGGCAGAACAGGTTAAAAGGCTGCATAATTTCATTCTGGTTTCTGGATCAACAAGAAATGCCTTTTCCCTCTCCCTTTTTCCCAAATCAATGAATGACCACTTTCTCCAGCTTTTTTTCTTGCACATATTTCACTCTTCTATGTAGTCTAATGTGTGCCAGCTGTTTGATGATTTCCTGGATGTAACACATTGCACATATGAACACAGAATTAAATCCACTAGGAATTCTTCGCTGTTATTAGGGTATTGGTACATTTGTATGCATTAACTAACACTGTATAAGTGTTTCTATCCTCTTCTGTGCTGTTGACTCAAAAACCCTAGATCCCTAAACCTGGGAGCTTTATTTAAAAAGAAAAAAGAACTTTAGGTAGGAAACACTGTATTTACATTATACTGACTGCCCAACAAGACACTCTTTCAGTTTTCCTCACTTACCAGGGTGCTTAACTCTCTGCTTAATATAGGTAAATTGTCCATGTTCACACACACCAGGTTCCTCTATCTCCAGTCGACATCAAAGTCAATGTGAAAGCAATCTCACCCCAGATTGTGTTATGTTTATATGTGAGGCAGCAGTCTAGTCCTGCTCTTTCTATTTTGAGAAAGTATTTTCTGCATATTTTGGATACCAGAAGGGTGCAGAGAGGGGTCTCTTCTCTAGGGCTTGGACCTTCTCAGGCAGGACAGCACCTGAAACGCTCGCAGTAGGAGAAGGGGGTATTTACATGATTTTCACATTTCAGAAGTCACGCAAATTCACTGGGACTGGCAAAAATGAGCACAGCTGTGGGCTCAGAGGGACACGGTGAACCCAAAGAGACCCTACATGATTCCTCCCTCCCCAGCCAAACCACCGCAGCCTGAAATAGCTCTACCTGCCCCAGGCCTTGATTGTGTAAGAAACCAAGGAGCGGGTGCTGAAAGCTAGAGCAGCTGTCAGAGGTGGCGAGACTAAAGCCAGAGGGCTCATAATCCCTTGGTTGCCCCCGCAGCCTTGGGGGTTTCAGGAGATAACAAACCCTCTCCCTAAGGCGGAAAAGGAAAAAATGCTAATGCCACAAAGAGGCCAGCAAGCCGAGCAGCAGTGCCTTTACCTTGTCACGGCCCTGGTGCAGATCGTGACGAGGAAGCAGCCAGCTACAATCATCCATCCCCAGCCTCCGTCGGGAGGGCCGGCGCGCCGGGCCCGGCGGGGTGCGGCCATGGCGGTGCCTCCGCTCCTCGCCTCAGGCACAGCGCCGGGCTCCGGCCCTCACGGCCGGCGCGGGCTGGGCCTGCTCGGCACACGGGGCTGCGGCCATCTGCGGAGGGAAACAGAGTCAGGACACACTGCACACGCTGCAGCCCAAACGGCGGGGCCGACACCCTGCCTCAGCTCTCCCTACCGCAGAAAAGGGAGCGCCTTCTTTCTCATGCAGTTCATGAAAATTTGTTGGAACAAAGAGGGGCATCAGAATTTGAGCCAGTGTCTGGTACCGTGCTTTTCATGATAATTTGGGTGATTTTCCAGCACTTGCATCCTAGCACACAATACCCTCTTCCCCTGCGTGTCACTGCGTACGTGTGCAAGTCACTTTACTGCTGCCAGTCCTTATTCACCTCCGGCAGGCTGCCCCACTCATGCCATCCCTGGCCTGAACTGTATTTTCAATTGCAATCTATACTCAAACTAGCTACTCTTCCTTGTACACAATTTATGCAAAAGTTTTGTTTGAGAGAATACAGTTTTCACCTTTGTGCGGGAAGGGAATATTTACTCCACAGCCAGAGCAGATCTGATGATAAAATGACCTCTGTCTTCTCACAAGCTAAACCCCAGAGGAAAGCTGTAATCAGCTGGACACAGCAACTTAATTTTGTGAGCATGGACAGTTCACAGAAGGTTAGAGCTAGCTTGTCTACTAACCACTTAAATCAAAACTTAAATGTCTGCATCCAGGCCATCAAATTGTCTCTAAACACACACTGGGTGCTGCAGGATACTGCAGGAGACCCACTGGCACCCACTGGATGCACCCTAGGTGAGTAACTGAGTCATGTGCTTTGCTAAGGGGACCAACAAAAAGCCCTCAGTCCTTTGGCATCAGTGACTGAATGGCAGGGCTCAACCAAGGGACCTGAAGTGCCCCAATTTTCTCAGTGCAGGAACACGCACTGCTGGCCATCAGTGCCAGATTTCAGTCCGTGTTTCTGCCATCACCAGCAAACCCTTAGCCTCTGGATGGATCAAAGACTTATATGACATAAGCAGAATATCTGGGATGCCTTTCAGTTTTGCTTGAAGAGAAAGCTCAAATACCTTCTATCTCACCTAGCTACAACAGATGCTGAGTATGCAAGATTCCCACTGATGAGAACCACAGGCTTCCCAGGAACTGTTACCTGTTACGGCAGGTCAGAGGGCTACAGAGCCACCTAAAATGGCAATTCAAGAAAGCAGCTACATGGTAAACAGTGGCGCATCCTCAGTCCTTGAAGCTGCTCAGACAGGTGATGCTCAAGGCTTGACTGTGCAAAGCCCAGAGCTTCCTGACCCAAAACCGCAAGACACTCTAGAACTAGCCCTAAACACCATCACATCTGAACCTTTGAGAAGTGTCCGTCAGTGGTCTCCTTGAGATATCCAGAGATGCAGCTTAAAACCAAAAACAGAATTACTTTAAGAAAACATATACATACTGCCAAACTCAAAGGTGAGCAAAATAGAAGAAAGCAGGAATGACAAACAAAAAACACAACTTAGTAATATAGTTAGGTGGAGTTTGCTTAAGCACATGATCCATCACAGGGGGATCCTGAGCACTTCTGCAGAGTCTTTGCAAGAAGAAGCTCCTTATTTTGGGTCTGAGCTGTATCTTTCATTTCCCCTTCTACAGGAATGAAGAGGGGTGGGGTTTTTTTTTGTTTTTTTGTTTTCTGGGTTTTTTGTTTTTTGTTGGGGTTTTTTGTGGTTTTTTTTTGTTGTTGTTGTTGTTGTTTGGTTGGTTGGTTGACGGGTTTGGTTTTCTTTTTCAAGTTTTGATTATATAGGGTGGAGGAGGAACTTCAAGGAATGCCAGAATGGATAACAATAACCCTTCAATAAGAATAAAAATATACAAAAATTTTCAGAGGACTCAGCAATCTCCACATACAGAGCCCTAACTAATTTTAATGCACAAACAGTAGTATCTGGGTGGCATGGCCTCAGCCTAGATCTCTGGCCCAACTTCCCAGGCAAGCTTCAGCTCAGGGTTGAGTTCACATTTTTAGCTGTACATTAACGTACTTGGGAAGAATTTGATGACATATCAGGCTAAGTAAACATAGATTAGGTGTTTGGTTACATGGTTACTTGCTGTTATTTTCCCAGAACCCTGCCAGCAAACATTTAATGAGATTACAAGCAACTGAAAACAACCATATTATAAAAAATGCCAGGCCAACAGGAAAAGGCTACCCAGCCTCCCTATAGCAGATTAATGCAAACCTCATCTCCTCAACTCCCCACTTGCTTCAAGGAGTGCTGTGCCTTTCACAGCCACTGAACTTATAGGCAAGTTAAATTATTACCTTTCTTGTTGCTGCACATGTCTGAAAGCTCTTATTATGTCAACCTGACAATTTCATTCAGAGGGTAGGAAACTTCATTTGCTTACACCCCAGTGCTGTTTTTTAATTATCTGTATGGTGGATAGTACAGACTGTGGACTCTGCAAATGAAGTTGAACAGCAAGAAAGCACACTTTATCTGAGCAATCATGTCCTCCCCCTTCCCAAGTGCCAGTTTGCTCTCATGTTGCATCTTTTTCTCAACCTTTCTGGTATAGGAGAAGACTATTTTTGAATATTTGCTCCACTGTAAGGCCTGGCAGCATTAGCTGCCATTATAATATATCTCAGATGTACATGAAAGTTCCTGCTGCTTGAGACAGCTGAAGGAAAGCAGGGTTAAAATATAATCTCACAAAATAGCTCTATACTTTGCTAGATAATTTTCACCCAAGTGCTAAGTAAATGGGCTTTGCTGTGAGTTCAAAGATGCAAGTGGGGTGAAGATGGTACAAATTCTGCTGATCCTTTAGAAAGCCTTAGTTACCCAATGTGTCCTGGCAGCTCACTAAACAGGGACTCTGCTCCCCCAAGTTAAAATATTAGGTTTAATTTGGCAGGATAAATAACCCATCAGTTACTTCAGCAGCTGTTTTTGAGAAGCCTAGACAGAAAGCAAGTGCTCCTGAGAGCACCTCCCTTACTCAGTCACTCAGCAAGCAGAAAGGAGGGGGTGAGGTTACTAAAAAGGTACTGCCATAACCTTGCACCTCATCACAAGGTCCCTTTTGCCAGGAAAAAAAGCACAAAAATCCACGGCAGCTTAGCAACCAGCCAGCACAGGGACAGGAGCCCCTGACCTTTTAAACAGCTCACAGCCAGCAAAGCGCGTGCTGCTTCCTCTGCCCACCTCTCCTGCCACCCTAAAGGTTTCTTTCTCTGAAGTAATTCATTCAATAATGATATCACAACAATGTGAAGATGCAAAGCATTTATATTACAAAGGACAGAGGAACAGCAGGTACAGTCACTGTGGCCTGCCTGGGACCAGGGCTGGGTTTTTCCTACCTTGTTCACCTGCTCCATTTACAGTGCTGGCAACTCCCTCATCTCAAGAAATACCACCTCCAGTGCTTTTTGAAAATGATCCATTTGCAGAGGAATACAGCTTCAGCCAGAGGAACAGGCATAGGGTGAGGTTTCTATCACAGCTGCCCCACAGCAGGAACACACAGATCCCAGACCATAGTGGGGGTCCCACTCCACTACTTTCTTATTCTTCACCCTATCCTGATTATAAAAAATCAAAATGGCTCTGTGTGTTTAGATGCCTTTGTAATTTCTTTCAGAACTGCATGGAAGGATTCTGTGCAGTTTGTCCCAACGGAGCTGGCCCAAATGTGTATTACCAGCATAAATAAGCACAAAATACAAGAGTTTGCCTGTTCCATAATGCAGGGATGCACATGTCAGAAAAATGAGAAAGAGACTTATCTAGAATTTTCTTTCTGGACCAGTGTGAGATACATCCAAATAGTTAAACGGTATGTGCCATTTGCTGCCTTTACCATGAAGATGGGGTGGCAGAGGCCTGAGGAGCCTGTGACAGTCTCTGTGCCCAGAAGGCCAGGACACACTTCCAGAACAGGTTCATGCACACCAATGAATTTAAACTGCACTTCTCTCGTGAACAACAACACACACAGCTTTCAAAGTCACTCTAAGAACATTCGTGCAGATGAATTTTATGAAGAACAAGTATAAAGCAGTTTAATATAGCTGGAGAAGATTCATTAATGCGTGAAAGGTAACAGAACTGCATATATTTACTACATTTAACTTATACACTTTAACCTATAACCTTAACTCTAGGACAGTAACCTATAACCTTAACTCTAGAGCAGTTTACCATCTTCTTGTATTTACCCTATTCTCATAGCTCTAGGACACATCTTCTTTATTGTTCTTCAGATTGCACCAAATATTATTTCTAGGCACTTGCTACATTCATGTTGACCTCTTGTTTTAATACTCTCTCGCTTTCTTTTCCCTTTGACTGCTGCATCTTCAATGAAATGAAAATTAAACAAACTAAAGAACTATGAATAAAAGAAAAAACAAAAAGGGTGCAGTATGAGTATCAAAGACAGAAGAGGAAGAGAGAAGGAAAAAGCTAGCTAACAAAAATATGTATGTTCTGTGGGACAGTGGAGCACAAGATTAAATATTTTACAGGTTTTGAAAGAGTTCATTTCTTTTGCATGTCTGGAAGGATCAAGGATGACCACATCTGGCCACTGACCAGAGTCCTTCACAGAAGTTGGCTAGCTACCTGAACTTATACAGTAGAGCACATTTAAATGGGACATGGTATTTAATATGAGCACAGAAGATGCAGACAGCTGCAAACCCTCTACAAACTCTTTTTTGGGTTTTTTCCTGTTTGGAAAAAACAAGACATTGTTTCAGCCTCTTTTGCTTCCCCATATTTCCACACTAGCAATTGCCTATCATGCTAGGCACTACAGGCAGCATTCTGGCAGGCAGCTAAATTCTAAATTGTTCTTAAATACATGGAAAATAAAGACTTCAATTCTGTACAGCTCTTGGGATGCAAACACTATTTCTAATCTAATCTATTTTGCTCCAGTCAACAGCTGTCCCATTCTGCACCCTGAGTTAGCTATTTAACTTAGGTTAGAAAGAACAGCTTGTTTTCATTTCAGCAGTCTGTTTATCAAGAATTATATGATTATGACTTTGACTTGTTTAAAAACAACCCAAGAGGTTCTCTGCAACCCTATGTTCCTAAATAAAAATAACTCCATTGAGCATCTTAAGGCTGTTACTCTACATTGTCAGCTTTTCTCTTTTAGAGTAAGTGTCTGTCCAGTCTCTAGACAAAAGCAAAGTTTATGTTTTTCTGAAAAGAATGGCTGATGAATCCATGGAAATATTCCTTGTGTGAGCAAGTAATTGTGCAGATTATGCACGTCTTCACAAGCAGGGTACACGTTCTGTTTCTCTGACCTCCATAAAATCAATATCTCTCCAGTACTGTTACAAATGGTTAATAAAAGAGCTGCTTACCTGAAAGTTTATTTAGGGAATTGTACCAGAATCAAAGTAAAAAAAAAAACAACCCCAAAAAATCCCAAAACAAAACCAAAATCCAACCTGACTTTTAATTGTTGCCATAACACTAAGACAAGATGCACATCAAGACAGATTGTAGTAAGTGCTTCATACTTTTTCCAGTTTTTTATCCATATTATTCCTGAATAAATATGGATTTTTATTTTTAAAATGTGTAACCACTTTTATACATTTAAGGAGGGATTTCCCTATGATACCAAATAAAAGCAACATTAATAATCTATTTTTTTGCAGTAGTACTTTGAGGCTTCTAATCATAGAGCAGTGTCACAGGGCATCATACAAACATCTGATAAAACTTGCCCTCCATCCAAAATGTATCCAGATAGAGAAGATAAAATGTGTAACAGCCCAGTTTATTAACTCCCATCACTGTGCTGAACAGCAAATGTTCTTTGTTTGCTTCAGTTCATGCATTTGAGGGAGGTGGTTGCTGGAGACAGACGGAGCAGGAAAAGCAGCCTGGAAAGCAAAGGGATGCTAAGCAGCTGGTAGAGAATGGAGGTGCCAGAGAGGGGAATAGGTGAGTGGGGTGACACAAAAGAAGAGTAAGAGTGTAGAAGACTCTCATTTACCCAAAAAGTAAAAATACTAAGAGCTGAAACATGAAAAAGATGGCAAAAGGAAAGGCTGTAGAGCAGTACAATGTTCTTTAGCTGCTCCTGTACCAAGCAGTCACTGGGAAAGGAAGGGCCATGCTTGCCTCCCACAGCAATCACTTTGCCACACTGGCTCCTTAATTTGTCAAAGCTGCTGGAAATTGCTAAATCAAATGGTGCAGCTGGAGCCACAGCAGGAGTAGTTACTGTCAGTGATGAGAAATGCAAGGTGACCATCCCTTGTCTCTTAAAACCATTGTGTAGGGCTTAGAGAAAACCAACAGCCTGACAGAAGGGGTCTACAGAAAAAGGTTAAGCAAATGATAACAGAACCCTCTTGACTCTTTTACATAGCTCCTGTCTAGGTTAGTCCTTAAATAATGCAGTTTAACTACACAGGGTAAAAAACACAAAGGAATATTTTTGTAGGAAAACGCCTTTGCAGAGAAAGCTTGACTTTAACTTAACTCCGCCTGAAAATGTGCATTTTTGATTGATGCTCTTAAGGGCTTTTAAACAGGCACCGTTCTCATAATTTCATTTCTCACTGTGATAAAAAGAAGAGAGAGCCAGACAATTTTCCTTGAGTACATGGCTGTTACTGAAATCTGAGCTGAGACTGTCAGTGAGTACATCCTTAGCAAGGCTGTGGTCACACATGTTCCATCTTATGACATCAACATACATATGTGTCAGAAATCTCTGATGTTTGCTGTTTTTCTAATATCTCTCAATTTTTCAGTATCCCTACATTTTCCTAATGTGGAAACAGATGGTGGGTAGACAATGGTTTTTGGAATGGTTTTTTATTTACTTATAATTACATTACATTTATCTGTTAATTTTAAGTTTTATAATATATCATTAATGATGATTAAACATTTCTTCAAACACTTCTCATTTACTGTTAAGCTTAAATATGTGATAGTACAATAATTTTTCTGAGCCAGTCCTATCTGTTCAAGGATCTGTGCACTTCTCTGGATCAGGAACTTATTAGTGTTCTCTTACAACTTTAAAGAAATGTTAAGGTCTGACCATAATTGTTTGGAAATTCTGAAAAAGTTTCTTAATCAAAGTGGTCTTCAAGTGACAGTTTTCCCACATCTGGTATATGATTTTTTCCATCTTCAGGACAATCTTGCCCTGAGAAGGAATGCCACTGCAAAGCTGCAATGGAACATGTGAGAATAGCACATTTTTTTTCAGGCCATTACAAAGTCAGTCTGTGGAAATCACTACTCTCCCCTTTCTTCACTGATTCTGCACCCCAGATTCTACTTTGGTCATAAAGATCCATAAATTAACCTCTCTTAGGTTAGCTGGAGATGACCTGGTGCATCATATAACAAGCAAATGCTGTTCTGATCCCTCCAGAGAAAATTAGGGTGTTCTCAGGCAAGACAGGAGTGCTCAGGCACCACAGTGCAGCTGTGCCTGGGTAAAACTGAGGGGCTGACAACATGGAGACACGTCTCCCTCAACACATCTGGAAGTGCCAAAGGCCACCCTAAAGCTGTGGCTGCTGCCAGCTTTTGTGTCTCTTCTCCAAAAAGAAATGAGTGCTGATGAACACCAGTTCCAGCAAATGTCCTTGGTGGGGAGTCCCAGCCTGAGGAAGCACTGACAACCCTTCTGCAGTGTCCAGGAGAGGTGACACCCAGTCCAAGTTCCTGCTCAGCAGAGGAGATCCAGGAAAGCAGGAGACAAGGCCAGGGGACACTTGAATGCCCTCACCTAGAAGTCTCAGTGATATGCTTAGATAGCTTGTACCTGTACTTGGAGCTCTTTCACAGTTATCACCTTTTCAGCCTTTCTGTTTATGGAAAAACCTTGTTCAAGCCACGCAAAACTAATTTGGTTTATAATGTCCTTGATGTGCCTGCCTGGGTTTTAGTAAGATTCACTTTAACAAGGACATATTTTCCCCACGTTCTTGAAAAGTTCAGAGCCCAAGTGGCATTGTTGGGTTTTTAACAATTCACACAGAAAAAATACTTTTCACAGTTAATTTTCAAGATGTGAATCCTACACAAGTGCTTTCCAAAAGGAAAGGAGATGATTACTTTAGAAAACAAATTCTGTACCTACAGAACAAGTTATCCAGAAGGTTGTCTGTATTTATCTGATGGTTTAGGGCTGCTGATAGCAGCAATTCATCATCATCTTCAATGTGCAGTATTTGCCAAAGCTAATCAGGCATGGAAAGGCAAGGCAGGGTATTTCCTTTTCACACAAGCTTATGTTCTGAAACAAAGCTATTAGGAACCTTGATGCCATGCCTGCTCTTCTAGTGGACAATATGCACCATTATGATAGCAAACTGTCTCTGTGACTATCATTTGTCTTAGGGGGTTTTCAGATGAAATTTTAAACTCTGTAAAAAAGTCAAATAGCCCTACTATCATGTCAGAGCCACAAATTATTTTTCCTTTAATGATGTTAATATATAATCACTGTATATTGTAATTGGGCATTAAGATAATCCCCAGCAGGAATGGTAGAAAAATCTTTAAATACTGGACAGACAACTGTTCAAGACAAAAAAGCAGGATGCCTGTCATTTCCTGAAACAGACTTTCAAAAGTAACTGCTGATTAATGTAGCTTTACAGGGTTAGGGATTTCTGAGAAGTCATAGCAGAAATCACATTTACCTTATTTTAAAAGCATAATATATTATAATAGATCCATAGGTACATTCCAGTGAATGCATCTCTGCACAAGTAGGCTCACATGTGTGTCCCTGCACAAACCCTTCAGAAAGTAACAAAAGGGAAGCTACTAAGTTGGGAAGGAAACATTAAATACTAAAATGAAAGACAAGGAAACAGACGAAAGTCAAGAGGAAGAACTCTTAGCATGCCATACAAAATACATCTCTGACCAGGAAGAATGCATTTGACAGCATGCACACAGTGAAATATGCATCTACTCACAAGCAACTGTTTTGGTGAAATCACATGCTGGAAGTTAACAAACAACCAAAGTGTCTTGGGCAGACCAGCACATTCTTCATGCTCAGTCTTCCATTCAGCCTCGCTGAGCCATCCATGTTTCAACTAGATCCTTTCTTAATACTGTATTTTAGTTTTTAGGAAAACTTGAAAGCCTTGAGAGAAGTGCCCCAGGTTCCCTTTGCTGAGTGAATACTGGTGCAGCTGCTCGATTACATCATTTTCAGAAATGATCAGCAGGAACTTTCCATGATACTTAAGGGTGTGCTCCTGCTAGTCAGCATTGCAGCCCAGAAATACAATTTCTCAATTTTATGTTAAAAAACATTTCTCTTCACACAACGTTTTTGCTTTGGTAAGTGAAACACAGAAAAAAAATCACCCTGTTATACTTTAAGTATTTTACCATTTAATTTTACCATTGCTCTCCAGATTTCTATTTTAATTTCTTTAAAAGTTAGTCTCCATTTTCATTTTCTCAGATGTTCCCATACATATCCTTAGCCTGTATCCTCTCAGCTCCACAAACACACCGAACTGTCAGCAAGCAGAATCTTACAGTAAGTGTTCAAACAAGCCTGTGATGGAGATGTGATTGGAAAGAACATTTGGAAAAATATCTGAACAAAAGATGCACGGGATTATCTTAACTCATAAAAAGCATGAGACCAAGGGACCCAAGGGTGGCTCTGGCTGGAAAACAAACCTGTAAGTAGTGAGGGTAGAAATTTTATAGAAGAGAACTTTGAGTCACTCTAACAGTAAATGAGACAGTATGTAGAAAAACAGGAAACCACTTTCCCCAGATTGTATCACATTTGTCTTTTCTCTTCACCATCTTCACTGTAAAGCCCCAAAGCTACAAAAGAAGGAGAAACAGAGCCCATCTGGAGGAGCAAGACATCAGGGAGTCATCTTGTTAAATGTTAGACAGCAATGATAAGAGAGCCCATAAAAGGTGAAATTTTAAAGTACTTGAAAAGGGAAAGAAAGAAAGAGGCTGATGCTATCTAAGAAAAGTAACCTAGAAATTTATGTAAGAACTGGTTATAAAAACATTGGTAAAAATTCTCTGCTTCTTCTTCCTATTAAACTCTGTCCTAATTACAGCAACTGAATATTTACAACCCCAGAACCAGCACAGCCTGCCAAATCTCCCATAAAACACCCAAAGGCTCCTATGAGCAAACTCTCAAATGGAAACACTTCAGAATCAAACTATGCAGCCTCTGCTTTTTCATCTGATCCTACAGACCAGTTTGCTGGCCATTTAGCATAGCTCTTGAACCATTGAATTGGAAAGTCTATGAAGACAAAAACCTGGCTAAAAAGATCAATAATAGATTGTAGAAGTAAGTATAGACTTTCAACCTGGTACCATGTTCCAGGATGTACTCCATACAAGTTATTAAAAAGTTTTAAAAAAACCCAAACAAAGTAGTCCTGGCTTTTCACTCTCAGCTTTGTTATTCATATTACTGGTCAAGGAGCCATGGTGAAGAAATGCATTTGCTGCCTGTTAAGACTGGACAGTCACATGAGTATCATTTGGTCAAAGTCTCACCACATGTCAGCTTGGGAACGAAAGAACAAGATTTAAAAGGATGACCCAACAGTTATCCTCTTATCCTGTTATTCCAGCCAACCTTGTAATTTTCTCTTACTTAGATCTCGTTATCAATATTCCTTTTGGTGGGATCAGTTTCACTTTAAACAGCTTATTACATGGATAAAAAAAGGAGCAAAAATAACTCAAGAATTATCAGAAAGCAAAAATAATTTCTAAAACCAATGTTCATATATTGATACACAGAGGATAATATTCCTTAAAATCTTCTCACTCTGAAGTTAATATTTTTCTCTAAAAATGAACAGGTCCTAATGATTTTTTCAAGAACATCTTCTATTTGCAATGGAAATTTCCCTCTAGGGAATAAATTACAAATATCAAGATAGTATTATTTAAATTGCATCTTCTGAATTACCTGAAAGAGTAACTTGGAGCATCCCAAAGAAGAGTTGTTACAGGGAGTTGTTGGTTTACCCATAAATTCATTGGCACCATCATAACAAAAAGATAATCTTGGTCTCACACTAAAACTGATAAACAAAAACTAAGGTCCAATTAAATTATTATCTTTTGTTTTAGTGACGAGATCTGTCACTGAGTTAAGTTTCCATTTCCAATTAAGTACCACTGGTGTATCTTGATACCCTGAAAAATATTGGGAAGATGTTGGCAGCAACACCTGCCTACGAAGCTACCTAAAAGAAGCTCTGTTGCATGCTCCAAATCATTCATCATTAGATAATTTTTCTTCTTGAGTGGACATTTTATGTTAGGGCAGGTTGCACTTAATAAATTTTAAAATGCTACAAAGTTTTAAATTCACCTGAAGCAAAAATAGAATCCAAATAAACTTTTAATTAGTCCACAAGCAGATTTCCACCTCCACTGCCACCCTAAAACACACTCCACTGGTTTCACACACTGTTCTGTCTGTCACCACCTTCACATCCTCTGTTTTTTTCCCCAGATAGATTTTCGTTGGTGCCTTTTCTGTCAGGAGGCATTGATACACTGACAACAGCATTTACACGCTTGCTATATTCTCTAGAAGCAATAAAACTAGGGGATTTTTTTATTTTCTAGGAGTTGCTTTGTGTACCAAGTTTTCATAACTGTCACCCAAGATTTACTTTCTTATTTAGGTAAAAGTAAAAATAGCCTACTAAAGGAGTACTCTGCAAAGCACCTCTGCTGATACACCCAAGCTGCCCATGCAAGACTTCTCATCTGAAATACTTTGTTAACCCTTGCTTTCTGGCAAACAGACAAAGCTTGCAAACTGACAAGTGTCATTTTACCATCAGTCACGTGTGGGCTGATTTTATGTGGCTTGCACCATAAACCAAATGCACAATTACATCATATGGGTTGCAGCCCCTCAGAGATTACTCTCCATTCCATTAACTTCATTAAAAGTAGACAGGATGTGAGGGATAATTCTATTTATTCTTTCCAACTTGCTACTCCATCAGGCCAAATTAAATGGGCACTGATAGAAAGAACTCTGACCACAAAGAAGAGATGAAACACTGGCTTCATGAAGAGCAGAGGATGGTGGAGCAGGCAGGGAATGAGTCACAGTTCATCCTAGATTTCCTGTTCTCACTTGCACTGCTCTGCTCTACTGCCCTGCCTACTCTACATCTGGATCCCTAAGCTAGCCAGAAGGGGAACTGTTCAAAGCTTTGTATGTGTGCTGTGCCCCACAGAACTAAACAGGGGACAGAAATAACAGTGTTTGCTTCTGCAGGAAGCTGGCTCTGCCTGGGATTCGCAGGGATATCTCTGCTAACAAAGCATTTTTGCCTTGCTAATTTGCATCATAGCCATGTGCCAACCTGCAAAAATGAAAATTAAATTTCACCAATGTAATTGTTCTCCAACTGCATCCTGTTTTGACTGCTTAGATTTTCACGTATTTAGGGTGGAAGCCAGGTCCTTCAATACATAATGACAGAAACTGCATATTTTTGCTGAGAGTTTCAGGGTCCTTGGTGATCAGCTGTGATGCTGCAATCAACACATTGTTCATCCAATACTAATTTTTCTGCTGTCATCAAATTGTATTTTATGGCAGCTACATTTCCCAAATTAAATATTTGGGCCACTTTCAATGCAAAATACCAGATGCACAGAGAAATAGTCTGAACTGATTTAGATGAGGAAACAAAAAAAATGTTACTTCTATACTCAACAATAAAAACAGCTTTCATACAAAAAACTCCAGCTGCTATTGGAGCACAGTATTGATATTGGTCAACTTGAGAAACTACCTGATCTTTGCAGCCACTCAGTCTTTTCAAGAGGGAAAGTGCTGCTCCTCTCAGCTGCCTTTTCTTGCTCAGCTGATTTCCATTCCAATATTCTCTCTGCCCACATGAGAGAATGTTTTTTCAGTCCCTTTAAAAATGCACTTTGGATTTCTGCTGGTGTTATCACACTACTGCTGCCCAAAGGACCATTAAGACTAAATGAAGAGAGAAAAATCCTCACAAAAGTTTAGAAAGAGAGCAAAAGGGAGTCAACAGGCAGAGGGCACTTTATGGAGAAGCTCCCCAAATGGTCTTCAGTCAAAACAAGTAGTGTTGGCTTGTTAGGTGAAGCAGGTCAGATAGTGTATCTTTCAAGCTTCTGTGGAAGAAAGTGTAATTTAAGGAGATGTTTGCATGAAAGCAGGGTTGCTGAGAGACAGTCAACAGGGAGAGAACTCTCCAGGAATGTGTGGCAGCAAGGACATGATCATGGTGAACATTGATAGGCAGTGGTTTGTTATCCAAATTGATGGCATTGCATCTGGAAGGCTGCAATGTTTAAAAACAAACAAACAAACAAAAAGCTAACTACCAGAAATGTTTGTTTCTTTAAAAAACTGAAAAATAGCTGCCTATGAGAAGTGTAACAACATCAACATATTCAAATGGCAATAGCACATCAATTCTTCAAGGGCCAACTCAGACCAGTTAGCCCATATGATGAAAAGGGAAACCTTTATTCCCATCAAGTTCAGTGCAGTAACTAATTTTAAAACCAGCTGGGGATATTTATTGAACACTGACACTGAGGCACACTGGTGTAGGCAAGGCTGAGTGTGATGCCCCTGGCCCAGGAAATTTCAAGCTGAATAGCTGAGAGACTGGATTCAGCATTTCAGTGACAGAAAGATGAAGCTGGCACTTGAATGTGGAACCATTTTGGGTTTGACTCTCCTTATTTCAGGCCTTCCTTTTCCTGTTCTAGGTCTACAGAATAAATTGAGGACTTTTGTGAGGTCTTCAAGAAGCTCTCAAAGCCAACCTAGTTTAAGATGTGTTTATAACGAACACGCTATGACTTATTAGGTACTGAAACAGGCAACAAAACACTGTGGCGAGTGGGAAAACCATTTGAATCAGGAGAGATGTTAATTATGAGATCCAACAGCACCACAGACTACAGACTACAGCACCACTACTCTTCCCTAGAGAGGCAAGGGAAAGATCCTACTTCCTACATTTGCATTTCACATCTGGGAAATGTGAATCATTACATCAACATTTAGAAAATCCAGAAATAGCAGAAAGGAAGGAAACTTTGCCTAAAAAAAAAAAAAAAAAAAAAAAAAAAGAAAAAAGTGAAAGATAGGAGACTGTTTCCATCTTGAACAAAGGGAAGGAAAACTTCCAGGTCCTATTCAGAAAGGGGGATGCAGGAACTTTGTGGTTGCTAGCTAAAACATCTTCTCTGTTTTGATACTCAAAACCTGCCTCTAGCTGCCTCTAGGACTTTCTGCAATAGCTGGGAAACAGCTTTCATTTTTAAAATATCCAAAGAAAATGTTTTCTTCTTCTATTTATTTTCTACCAGGCACTTTGCTTCTGACATTGCAATAGAGAACTTAAATTTCTTTTATCATATTTTCATCTGCACTCTCACCTAATGCTTCAAATGGATTTGAGAAAATATTTCAATCATTAGGTACACAGTTACCCCAGAAGAAATGGAGTATAAATGGTGTATGTAGGCAAGTATACTGGCAGTCTGTGACAAAAGTTGAGGAGTCCCTGAAGTTTGGACAAATCTCTTTACAAGATATGGCAATAATTTTGATGGAATCCCAGCACTCACCGATTGCACAAGAAACTTGGAGAGCTGGAAAGAAAAAGGTGGCAAATGGGTTCTCTGTAATTTACCTACCAGTAGGTTAAAAGAACAAATATGTACATTATAAATAAATATCCACATATGGTCTAGGGCTTCCCATGTTCATTATTTCTAGACAATTATGACAACTCTCTGGTAGCAACTAATGTATTTACCATTCAAAAAGCATTCAAGGACAGTATTCCCCAGAAACTGAATAGATGCTACTGACAATAAGAACAGTTAAAGAAAATAATGTTTAATAGTAAAAGGAGCCCAGATTATTTCCCATGTCTTGTTTTTACATTAGTTTTTAATCCTATCCACTTAAATAGCATTACCCAACTTGCAATTTGATGCAGAATGTAAGACTGATTCCTGGTGCATATAAGCATGGATGTACATCCCTTACACAGACTAGGCATACAACACACATTAAAAAATACAGTTACTTCATTTTTCTCTTATTTGCATAATGCTCTGAGACAGCATTCACACTAAAGCCCAGAAAATCATGTTACAATCAAATACCAAAAAAGGAGAAAGCCCAACAGCTTTTCAGTGCAAATCAGTAATGTTTCTAAAAGCAAACATGACTCTTCATTTACTGCTTTCTCGCTTCATTTTCTCATCAAACCAAACAAGCAAAAACTGATAAATATGACACATAAACCAAATAAGAATAAAATATTATGTTCCTTTTTTTTTTAAGTCAAGTAAAAGCAGCAAAATACCTTGGTTTGTGGATAACTTGTAGTTGTCCAATGGTTAACTGCAGCTGAGAAACAACTATTCAGGAGCATTTGCATTGTATGCAAAGTAACTGACAGAGTTTTACTGACTAAGACTAAATTCATCCCAACTCACAAAATATATTGTTGCATGCCCTCCAGCCGGTTCTACAATTCCCAGCTGCTGTAAGCTCTGGGAAAGAAATCTGCCACAAATTGCCAGCTAATCTTACCAATGAATAGCTCATCTTGCTGCCGAAGAGATTATCTGCTGCCTCAGGGGCCTGCACAGTTTAAACTGCTGCAGAGACCAAAGTGATGGATTTTGATCTTACAGTGCAAGGAAAGATAAGTGCCTCCTGGCTATACCTGAGGTCTGTGGGCTCCTCTCTACTGCCACAGTGTGCCAGACAAGTGTCATCTGAGCAGCACCCACCCTCCTGTGCTGAAAAATGCTTCTTCCAAAAACAGCAGGCTGAGGGACCTGAACACCAAAGATTTCATACTTAGAAGATCACAGCTTTCCCTGCATGCAGTTAAATCCAGCATCCTACAAGCTGCAGAGAGACAAGGAGCCAATCCAGGAGAAGAGAGTCTCCACTTGGGTGTCTTCACCCAGAGCAGCTGACTCATTGCCCCACTGGCAACAGCTCTCCCACTTCCCAGCAAGTGCAGAACACTTCCAGAGAGGAAAACAAAACTATCAGTTCAATAAGCTCCACAGGAAGCACCTTCATTTCCAGTGAAGAAAAACAGAGTGATTAGCTTGGACAGCTTCAGTTTTGGTTTTTAAAAATTCCAAATGTCTCCATCCCACAGGCTGGGAGCCCACCTCCTGCAGGCAAGCTTAGCTTGCAGTTCTACTGCTCACAGTCACATCAATGTGTGCCAATTACCACAGGCAACAATATAGCTCATAGAATAGGTCTTTTGCTCTCAAAAGGCTGCTGTAAAAAAAAAAAAAAAAAACCCTCTTGGGAAGAAATGGATAAAATTGAGATTTTTATTTCTTTTAATCTGCTTTTTTAAATCTACAGGAGACTCTACAAAGATAATCCAAACTGCAGGTGTAGTGACCCACCACAGGACAGAAAAAGTAAGATACTTTTCTTCAATGCCATAAAGTTTCTTGTTTCAAGTTAGAAGGAAAAGGTTATTTTTCTCTGTTGAATAAAGACACTAATCATCTAATTTCTCCTTCAAATTCTATGAACAGGAACATGTACCATCATCCTCTAAATATGCACTTCTGCTAAATGGACGATGTGCTGTGTTTTCTTACTGGTTACAATAGGATCATGAGGGAGAAACAAAGTGTGTAAAGCAGGAACGGAAACAAGTCCTAAAACAATGCACGAAAGTATCAGTGCTTTCCAGACTAAAATAAATGGTAGCATATTATGGAAATCTTACATTAAACTGACTTCTTAGTCTCACCATATCAATTAAAACAGGGCTATTTGTCTAATTGCTTCTGACATTTATAATTTAACAGCAGTTCTACACTACATTCAAAAGTATATTTAACAATTTAGGTAAATGTAAAACAGAGTGAAGTGCATGCATGTAACAATTATGCTCTCTATCATTAGGGGCATCCTCTTAGGGGTGGTTTAATCTTCCCTTTTAGAGTTTTGGGCATTCACCTATTCCAGCTAAATATAATCTGATTAATAAAACTCATACTTTTATGATGCCTAGGTCTATTTTCCAGAAAAGAGAGAATAGTATAGGGAATGTATCCTTAAGTTGTACACATGGCTATACATCATGAAAGTGAAATCATTAGGTGAAAACTCAGAGTTACAACAGAAACAGAGAATCATATCTTCATGTACACAGCTAACTAAGTGCACATGCACACTACTGCATTAAGACATCTGAGCATTCAGCGACATTTTTCAAGCAACTGCCATAACCACATGTCATCATCCCCCTCTGACCATAGTTTGATAAGCAATTATTTCTTTCAGCAGCAGTGATGCCAGCAGAAACAGCCCTTACCTCCTGCTCCCTGCCATGTGCTCCTTCCTTTCAGGCCACCTTCTCAGCCCTTGACACAGCAACCACACAGTCAGACAGATCAGGGTAAAAAGTTACGAATAAAAAAGAAGAAAAGGTGCTTTTGAACCCAGTGCAGGCCCCCGATGCAGCTCCCCAAGAGCCCCACAAACAGTTGTGCTAGTGCAGCTCAGAGGGTGGCAGGGGGCTGCTGACGCAAGCACGGTTCTCTCAGGAAACACATGCCAAATCTCTCCCTCAGGAAGCAATTGTGTTTGCACCAAAGCATCTGAAAAATCTTCCCCCCCTGTGCCCAGTCTGTTGGACCTTGGCCTGGGAATATGGATCCGGAAGGGATCCCTTGGGGGTGTCCTCGTCCCCTTCCTCACAGCTGCAGACAAGAACAGCTCAGCAAATCCGATCAGTCCCGAGCCTGTGCTGCAGCAAGGCAGCTGGCAGGTGAACGGTGCACAGCTTGAAGCTGAAGTGAATGTGCAAGCTGGGGCAAAAAGAAGGTTCCTGAGTTTTCCCCTGTTTACAGATCAGCTGAATCAATTCTGATAAAGCTTTGTAAAATCAAATTACACGCTGTGCTATATTGTTTTTCATCATCACTTTCCACCTTCAGGTGAAGGCAAAAGTTAATGATTGAATTTTAAAAGCATTAATGTGGAAACCCCTTAGGGAAGCCCAGACAAGCCTTCCATTAAAATACAGCTTCTGTTACACTGCTGCAAAAAATGGAAAAGTAAACATTAAACACAATGCGACTGAAAAAAATATAAAACAAGAACAAATTATGAGCTACGTAGCACTAAGAACAGAAATACAAAAAACAGTAATAGCTAATGATTTGAGGTGAGCAATAACATGGCTCTAAATGAGGCATAATAGAATCACTCTGAGGAAAATGCAATCCTGTTTCACTTCATTAAGTTTCATGTTATCCTCCAATTTCCCAGCACTAACAGAAAGGTTTCCTTATTGCCATTGTAGGAGTGGACTTAAAACAACAAACAGACTCAGCTGTCCCAACCAGCTTGTTAACTTAATGAAATCAATTAAGTCAGAATGCTACCACAAAACCCCAAATTCATCCCAAATACCTAATTAACAACTTACCTGTAGAGATATTAAACAGAACAGGTCAATACATTAGCAGCAAATTATCCGAAAGTTCAAAATAAGGATAATACTCACTGTATCTTTTGGCTTCTTTTTTTTCATTGAATAGATTCCCTGAATTTAGTCAGCCTGTATGAACACACAGTTTCCTTTAAGACAAGCAACTTGAAATGCTGTTTATCCTTAAATGCTGTTTACCTGACCAGCATCTTACCTAACCAACAGTTTTATATATGTCTATTAAAAAAATATAAAAATTATATACACACACATACATATATATATATATATATATATATATATATATATATATATATATATATATATATATATGCCTGAGTCTATTACTGCACACCTGGTTGTCCTACAAGAGACTAAGGATTCTCCTGGAAATACACTGTGTTAATATCCCAGAAGAACTGTCCAGGCTCTTCAGAATACAGATCGCTGTAATTAGCTGCTTCCACAGCTACCTGGCCCTGCGGAAGGCCAGAGGGCAGCCCTGCAGCCCGGCATGGAGCTGCCTGTGCCTGCCGCTCACGCAAACACAAGCACAAACACACACACAAACACACCAACACAAGCACAAACACACACACACGAACACACAAACCCACGAACACAAGCACAAGCACACACGCAGAGCCGTGCGCGGGCATCCCGGTGACAGCCGCGCGTCCGCACGCACGGAGACGGCGACAAGGCGCAGCCCTGCTTCTCACACCTGCCTCGGAACAGGTACATTTGTTCTGCTTATGCAACAGAAATAAAAGATACCTGAGCTTCCTCATACCATCTAGCAACTTGAAACGCTGTTTATCCTTAAATGCTGTTTACCTGACCAGCATCTTACCTAACCAACAGTTTTATATATGTCTATTAAAAAAATATAAAACTTATATATATATATATATATATATGCACGTATATACATCCTGTCATTAAATACTGGCGTTTACGTTCATTTTTATTGGTTTTTCAAGGTTTCCGCAGTCCTAAGGCTCCACGACACAGGCAGGGCACGAAAGCGCCTCGGCTGCGGCCGCCCCGCCGGGGAGCCGCGCTGCCCGCCCCGCTCCGCGCCCCGGCCGCGCTGCCCGCGGGCCCCCCCTGTGTCCCCCCTGTGTCCCCCCGGCCGCTGCCGGGCCCCGCAGCCCCCAGCCCCTACCTGCAGGCTGCAGCCCCCGCCTGCAGGCTGCGGGCCGGGAGGAGCCCCGGGCCGCCCGTGCGCGCTGCCCCGCGGGGCGGAGGCTCCGGGGCGCGGGGCCGTGCGCCCGCCCCGCAGCGCGGCCGCCACCGCGGCCCCCGGCACAGGAGGCAGGGACGCGGCTCGGGCTCGGCTCAGCCCCTCCCCGGCGGAGTTTGCCCGGCAGCCCCGGTCGCCCACCTGGCCGGCCGGCTGCCCCTCTCCGCAGCGGGACCCGGCGGGCTCGGCCGAGCGCGGCCCCTCGCCCGGCTCCGTCAAGCTGTCATCGAGGCAGCCGGAGTCCCTCCTTCGTGGTACCTTCACCAGCATGAGAAGTGCGTCTCAGCAGTGCCACGGGAGCTTTCATCGCATTAAGGGATTTTTTTGTTCTTTGGGTTTTGGTTTTTTTTTCCCCCCATCGAGGCAAAGTCAGTACAGGGATTTGTGGATCAGTGCTCTCAAGCTTTTTGTAAGTTATTTTAAACTGTTCCAAAGTCAGGCAACATTCAAGAGTGGAAATAACAGCAGAACTCGTGCATATGGATGGTCTTCTGTCACACACACCAGCCCTTCCTGCCCATTGGTAATCATGCTGCTGTTTGGTAGTTTTTAAATTTTCAAACGTAGTTCAAAACCCCAGACCAGGGAAAGGACTCATGCAGATTTGGACCCTAGACTCTTGGAACAAGTTTCAAATTCCAGCAGCCTTCTGTTTATCCAAGAAAGATAAACGAAGTGGCCTGCTGAATACTGCATGTGTTTTCAGGCAAGATCTGGAAAGCAGCAGGTCTTTGCTCAGAAAGGACACTAAACATCCTGTGACACTTTCCATGAGAACAAAGATAAAATGGGATCTTTTCTTACCCTGCTTGTGGCCAGACAAGAGCTGCTTGGTCCTTGTCTTTCCCCAGGACCTTGCTGCCTTTCAGCGCTGCTATGAAGAGCAAGTGCAAAGCTGCCAGGAGTGTGCCAGCAGAGCCCTTGGAAGGTGGCAGGGAGCTGTCTGCTCTGCTGGTCTTCAGGATAAGTTCAAGCATGCATGATTTGGGTAAGCATGGCAGCTTCAGGGCAGATTATTAATTGGAAAAGACTTCCTTTTCTAGGTGACTCTAGAGCTACTCTGTGCCGTACAGCCGCACAAGAGAGCCAGGAGAGACTGATCTTTCCCCTCCTTCTGCACACTGTGGCATGAAGCTGCACACCCCTATGCACATCTTCCCCAGCACCAGCACACCCCCTCCTGTGGCATGTGGCCCACAGCAGTCCAAGAGAAAAGGGGCTAGGTTTTCCCCACCATGCATGCGGGTGATAAAAACTTGTCCTTGAACAAAAAAAAGCGCAGCTCTTTCTTGTTGAGTTTTTGATTTCCCCCTGCCCCCCCCCCCACTTTTTTATGGTTCTTTAATATTTTGGAAAGATTTTTAATCTTACCTGTACTAAATTGTGCTTCATGTTGGAAGATTTCCTTTGCCACAATACCCTGGTAACATAATTGCAGCTGACTTTATTTGAACTGCTTAACACAGGCAGATAAAATTCTGAACAAGAAAGTCTGGGCATTAAGCTGCTGGTCAAGAGCTTGGGGATCTCAACACTGCAATGAACTTCCCCTGCAAGTCTGGTTGGCAGCACCTCTATGGCAACTCCCCATCAGCAGTGGGAACAGCAGTGGTTATCTGTATTGGCTACTGACATTTTGACATCTGGCTCAACAACAGGTAATGCTTCTCTGTGGTGTGGAAAGGATATTGTCAGAGCACTACAGCACACTGCATTGTACATGCCAGGGAAACTCAGGCAGAAAAACCCTCACATTCTGCTGACCTGCCCCCGGTGCTACAACAACAACTTTAAAACACTCCTGTGCTAATTCATTTTTATATAAATTCATTTTAATCACTGAAGTGTCAGAAGCTAGATAACACCAAATCGAAATGCATGACTTCATTTGGTTCTTGGATCAAAACTCTGACACTAACAGAAATACCAGGGTTTGGGTTACACACGTGTTTACACATTCATGGCAGCCTTCCTTTTGTCACTAATTTTTCTCATGCAAGTTTCAGCTGCTGACACCACACAAATGACCAAGCAACATAAAAGAAGTCATGAATAATGGCCTTAATCCTTCCAAAATTGCAAGACTATGAATGTTGCTTTTTCTAGAACTGCAATCAAGATAGGAAAGGAGCACACACCCTCACCTGGAGTGCCTGAGCAGGCAAAGAAAACACAACTGGGCAAGGGCTTGTTTTGGTTTGGCTCCTGTGCAAACAAGAGTAATTCCTTTACACTCCTTCACACTTTGCAAACCACAAAAACATAGTACTGTAGAATTCAACAGGTAAAAGAAAAGTTTTTGCAGTTTAGAGAATGGTTAGGTGCCATGGAACAGTGGATGAATGGCCTTCCTACAAAATAAATGTTCTTAATTTGAACCTTTATATACAAATACCTGTTGGAAACTGAAAACCTCACTACCCTCCTTCCACTGCCCTCCTCTCCCATCTCCCTGGGAGCCAATCAGCCCTGCACTTGCAGCCAGCCAACTGTACAGGGACATGCTGCAACGGCGTGCTCAGAGGAACATTTCCAGATCTGGTCACTAACATTTGGATCTACAACCTTTGGCATTCTGTAGCCAAAGGAACCCAGCTTCCCTGGCATCTCTAAAAAATTAAGCCAAAGACTGGGGAAACTACAAGTTCCTATGGTTCCTTCAGCCCCTTCTCTGTGTCTATAATCAAATTTTGCCAACTCCAAGGCAAGAAGGTAAAGTACCCACCACTTGAGAGCTGAGGCTCCTTTCTGGAGGTGAAGGAAAGCTCTGTTTCTTACTGACGCACAAGATTTTAGCAAGGGATCAAAAGACTCTGATGCATTCCTAAAAATATGTGGCTGTGTAAGTCATATATGTAGCCTGGGATAGAAAAAGGAGGGTATGTAATGTTCTCTTCACTTTTCATGGACACTGGCAATTCCTGGAACGTAAGACCACCATTCTGCATCAGATCAAAAGATGCATTTAAAATCAGGCAGTTTCTAATGACACTGAACTAGATGAGGGTATGTCTTGCTACCTACAGAGTGCATCATCTTCAGAATATTGGGAAATTTTGACAGAAGCATCCTCACTTTCTCAATATGAAATAAGTAAAGGCAGATCAATACTTAATATTAGTTGAACAAGAGGATGATTCATCTCCTTTTACTGATTACAAACTTCCACATTTCAAATCTTCTGCCTTGCTAGTCTTTATGCACATGTCACAGAAGTCCTTGCTCCAAGCACACACTGTAAGATTTCTGGACACATTTATATGCACGTATTTTACAAAGAACTGCATTCCAGCTAGCAAGTGCAATAATTTTTCACTGGAAAACATAGATTCATCACTAAAAATGTCCTATGGAAACATAATTTAACAAAATTTGGCTGTAGAAATGCAGGAGCTTTAAAAAAACCCTTGTATTTCAAATGACTTGCTTTTGGCAGCCTGCTAGGTTTCCTTGCTAGCAGGCTTTATTTTGGTGGGGAAAGTGAAATGAAATGTAGACATCTTGAAATTTCCCATCAGAAGAAAAACTTAATTAGACATTGGAATTTTTCACAGCATGGGAATAATAAATTTGAATTAGTCTTTCTTGGAAGCAAGCCTTTGCACAGCTATTCCAGTTTTTTTTCCATATTCACCTAACTGTGGACCAGAAGCTTGGGCTACTTCACTCCATACAGGAATCTGACATCAAATGCAGGCTGTAATGTCTCGAGTCTGAGGAGACCTAATCATTTCCATAATTCTACAACTTTTCAGGACATTATTCAGAGCAGTTGCGTTCTTCTGGGTGGCAAGTATAGCTTGTTGTGCCCTCAGAAGAAATGGTGTTGGCAGCTTGTCCTGCTCGTCATCAACACCCTTGCCTGTAGCAGCTCTCAGGAAAATGCACAAGCTAAAGAAGAGTGAATTGGGGATCAAGGCCTGAAGGCAATACAGGTGGTCTTTATCCTGTTCACCAAATGAGCACACAAAACCATGTAAACGAAGATAGTAAACCACCACCAATTCTTCACACCTCCACAGCACAGAAAACAAGTCCTTTGGCAAGAATTTTCTGCAGCTCAAACAAAACTCTGGCTGGTGTTTGCTGCTGCTGGGGCTTTCAGAGAGAATTCCTACCCAGCCTGGGGTATACTGTGCCTCTGGACAGGTTTTTGCTCCAGCTCACCTGTAAAATACACAGCTTAACACCTAGGACTATTTTCAATTCAGTTTTACTACCTATTTGTTGTCTTCTCAGGCTGAGGGAAAAGTTTCTTTGGTTTAAACTTTAATACATTACTTTAAATAAAATATTCCCATTGATAGTATCTACAGCAAACATTTACAGAGTTAACAAACACAGAAACTATTGTCATTCCACGCAGAAAGTTACAAGCATCAAAGATTTCTGTTTTATTTGGAGATGTACCAGATTAGTTCCAGGGGCACTTACGCAACACAGAATCCTACAGATAATTTTTTTTCACCTGTGCTTGGTACAACAATTTTTTCCCCCATTCATTTGCTTTTTTCTCTGTGAATCATGCATGTACAGACAGAGCTAACAAAAAGAAACTATCTGCTCTGAATAGCCCAGTATTTTGGTAAATATTACACCATTGATTATCCACGGCCTTGCATTTCAGTGTCAGCCACGTGGCTGCTGCCATCCCAGCACTGGCAGCACAGGGCAGCAGCATTCCACACCACCTCACTGCTCTGCAGCCAGTGCTGCTGACTTTGGAACTGGTGCCACAAACTTCATCAACAGATTTCTGATTCAAGCCTGAATCATATTTTAGTACAGTGTTTTTGTTAGTGTTTTAAAAATGTTCTCTGCTGTTCTGCCTTTTGCTGTGTGTGTCCCAAATTCCCCTTTACTGAGTTGCCAGTCATTCACCACTGCTTTCTAGCACAGCAGGGGGAGTGGGATGGTCAGGGACTGAAAGGGAACTGACTCTAAATCACCTTCTCTCCTCCAGTGGGTCTGTAAGGCAATAGGCTAGAAAAGGAAGAGCCAGTTCTTACACTTTTGTGAATAAAGATATTTTAATTGCCTAACAATCTCCACACAGAGGACAAACTTCTACAGCATCTCATGCCCATAGTCACTGGACTCCAGAGCAGTATCAGGAACAGCTCTTCTGCTCCCAGCCTGATCAAGGGCCTTATAATGCCAGAGTTGGTGTATTAGAACTTTATAGTAATGTACATAAAAGAAAACGAAGCAAATTCCCATAATGCTGGGAACCAGATGTTCACAAAAACCTCACAAAGGCACTTTTATAATTGCCTTTCAGGTAGGAGAGCCGGAATAGAGAGAGAGATGTTGCATGGCACCTTAAAAAAAAATCAAGCTCCAAATTGAGGAGGAAAAGATTAGAAATTGAAAGAAAAAGTCTTCTTGACTAAAACTAAGCTGACCTCTATGATTTGTCCAATGATTAAAAGGTGAATTAGTCTGCAGGGTTTGGTACCTTTTCTGTTTAATTTTTTTTTTAAATACAATTTCTTATGTGATGAAAGCAAGGAGCGGAGAGAAATTTAGTTCCTGAATGTTTTCTGCCCTAGCTGTAAAAGAGCAGGTTTGAAGTGTGTTACAGATTAGCCTGCAGACCATCAGGAAGCAGCTTTAGCTTTCCTTGCACTGCTTTTCTCCCTTCTAAGAGGCAAAGAAAGCAATGATGCTTGGGGGCCTCTACACTGCACAGGCAAACTTGCTGGAAAGAAGTCTACAAACCTCCTATAATTGAAGAGAACAGAAAATTTATTTTCTAAGCTAAAACAGAAGTGACAAACACTGGGAATTTGGGAGTGTTTTTGGTTTATCTTGTAAATATTTCTGGATTTTTTTGTGCACAGCCTTTTGTAGCCAAGTGCAATATGCTGAAAGCTAGCTGGGTAACAGCATGCTCCATGCTTAGGACATAGGAACAGCATGTTTTTGTTTACTTATTCAAATAGCAGTAGGGGTGAGGTTGCTCAAAAAACAAAACAATTCTACTAAAAAGAACTAATTTTTTTTAAGTACATTCAGCATTTTGTGATTCATTTAGCCAGCCACCTGTGAAAATGCTAAATTAGTTTGTTTAGGGTTTTTTCCAATTAATATGCATTATTTCACAGGCAATTTTTAAAATATAAAAAGAATAAGAGCAATTTTCAAAATAAGAGTGTTCTCACTGTTCAAATCAATAGCAAGAGTAAGGTTTTATCTCCAGGTGAAGCCTATCCAATCTTTTCTGAGAAGCCTCTCCCAGCTTCAACTGCC
Source organism: Motacilla alba alba (assembly GCF_015832195.1). Taxonomy (NCBI): domain Eukaryota; kingdom Metazoa; phylum Chordata; class Aves; order Passeriformes; family Motacillidae; genus Motacilla; species Motacilla alba. The sequence goes on from NC_052021.1 coordinate 19,267,253, forward strand.
TTGCCCACATTACACTACTGCATTTCACAAAACAGATCTTCACAGACCACCTCGGCTGTGCTGCCTCCACTGCCAGTCAGCCTGTCAGTGGGGTAATGCCAGTGGGAGGACAGAGGGGGCAGGTATAGATTAACGCCACTATCCCAACTCACTATTACATCTACAGCTTGGTAATGGTTTGCTGCCTTACATGAGAATATTTCCATTGCACTCTCCTAACTGATGCAGCTGTTCTAAAAGCTTGTAGGAAAGCATTTTGGTCAGCATCCTTCCTATGGGCTTGAGATACTCATTTCGTCATCCCTACTGAAACACAGGTATTTCCACTTCCACCTAACCTAGCATCTGCATTAGAAACTCCTACAAGCTGAGACCAGCTGTTTTATTTTTGTGCAGTTTGTTAACGTACGAATGCAAAACAAATCCCCTGACCAAGTCACAGCACACCAGTGACCACACCACCTTGCTGCTTGAAGCACCAATATGTCTGGTGTGGCAAAATGCATTATCAAACCAGTGTCTGCCCATGATGAGACTTTCTTGCTCTAAGAATTGTTCCTTGATGCTTTTGAGGATGCAACAGAAAATGTGTATTCCTTTGCAAGGAAAAGTTCATCTCACAAAAGATTTTAAACCTAAAAAAGCATGCCATTTTGGGAAAAAAAAAAACAACTAACATACTAAATGAGAAAGTGCTAACATGGCTAGCTGGGACCACATCTTCACAGAGGGGCATAAATGGAAATCTTGGTAACAGGGGTAAACTCTACTCTGTACATGCACTGCCAAGGCTGCTTTGGTACCTCAGCAGTTGCTAAAGGGCAACTTCTGCTTTGTATTAAATGCCCAGATTCATGCAAACTTTTAAGTTTGAAAAGAAATGAATGGGTCACCCACTCAAAAACCTCGAAAATGACAAAGTTGTCAACTTGGAAAGACGCTCTGAAGGTGGAAGTACCCTGATCATCACAACAAAATAAGGAAAACTACTTAAGAACAGGGAATGACGCATTGTTTAAGTAAAACATGATGCCATTTCATGCTGTTTACCCACCTTCATTCCAGGTACCAAGACACAAAAGAGACCATAGTCTTTTCCTATCCTGTGTTTCATTTAATTCCAAATTCAAAGACACCTTGTACTTTAAAAACAGAACCCAGTAGAACTCCTCATCCAACTGGAAACAATCATGGATGTTTATTTTGTCATCAGTTCAACCCCATATGGTTCTCCCATCTCTAAAGTTCTGCTGTGTCCTGCCAAAAATCACTTGCAAGTATCTTGTGACAGTCTAATGGGAACAGAAGTGCTGATAACAGTGAAACACCAGGACAGCTTTGCTGAGGTTGGAATGAACTGCAAGCACCCTACTTGTCCTAGAAGTCAGATTCTTGTACTGCCCCCATGCACCCCATGCTAGCCTTCTCTATCCAATCTGATAAAGTAAATACTCTTAGCTGTTTCTCATTCTTCATCCAGCACTAGGGATTTTCGCTCAATACTTTAGTAAAAAAATCTTACTTTAGGACACTGACCCTTCTTCCTAGGGGATGTAATTAGACTTTTTGTCAAAACCATTTAAAATTGGGCTGTCTTGGTGGTGATGGGGAGAGAATGAAGAGAGTAGCATGTGATTCAAGAACATTCAAGTGCAAAAGAAGAACAGGCCATGACAATTGAGAGTGATGAGTCTGACTCATTCTGCTCCAACTTACCTGAATAATTACCTTACCATATTTCAGAAAGAGAAGTTAGATGAACAAAGCTTGGTCTCTTTAATTTATACCAAAATAAGTATTTTCAACACATTCTAAATCTGCAGACTCACTGATCTCCCTTAGGGAAGTCTGCTTCAACTTCACCATTTCTAAAACAAAAAAGATCCAAGAATCCGGATATTTCTAGGTTCTCAGTAATACTCTTGGATAGTGCTGGAGTTGAACTTTGCTTGCACAAACTTCCAGTTTGTACCAGTTATAGTAGAGGTGTATCTGTATAGTTGAGCAAGAACGTTTTCATACTCTTTAGATACCTCTGGATGACTGATGAAGTGGGGCACCTTGGGGAACCCCTTCCAACAGGTGACTGTAGACAGCAACTGGATACCAAACACAAGCAGAAAAATTCAAGACAATGCCAATGCTCTCAGAAATGCCCCAAAGTAGTCCCCCTATGGCAAAAATATTGTAACAGTGCCAGAAATCAACCACACTGTCATTTATCCAATACCTTAATTACAGAAGGGGGGCATGGAAGAGGAAACCAAGAGCTGGGATTAGTGGAGGCAGGCAAAGTCTGAAGGTAAAGAAGCAAGTTACAGTACTAGCAGATTCATATGATGGTACTGATGGGGAAACAGGAAAAAGTAGTCAACTGTAGATTTCAAGGCAACAAAGAAATTAGGCTTTTCTCCCTCAGGAAGTGAAGAATTGAACATAAAGTGCTTTCCTCTACTTTTTCCTACTTTGTGATTTTCCACAACTCTCTATCCTAGTTAAGGTCTGCTAATATTTTTCCCAACCAGATGTACTCCTTTATGTAATATACAATTCAGAGTACTTTTTCTCATTCTTTAACTACAGAAATTCACCTATTAAACACTTTTAAATTTGAAATCAGCATTTTTAGGGTAAAGTTTTACTTTGTGTTTCTCTTAGAACTGTGATCAACTTACCTGACAGTCCCTAGAATCTTAGGGCTAACTTCAGGGCTACCATGACTGTGCTTTTCTTCTTTAACCACACAGCCTCAATTTGTGCAATTAAAGCCCTTATATATTTCTCTGAAGGGCTTGCTAGGGTTTTTTCAATGTGTGTATGTTTTTTTGTTTTGTTTGTTTGTTTGTTTTGTGAAGCAGAGGATTTTAATCTTAAAAGAACAGCAGTTTTTTCGTATTTGTTTACTTAACATTATTGTCTTCATTCACAATTCCAAATGTGAAGAATGCAAGAACACCTAAATGACAGACATTGCCATGTCAAAATCCCTTCAAAATCAGGCAATGGAGAGAAACGGGATCTTTCTCTGACACAAGCAGTTTCATGGCTGATGTCGTGCTTCCCTCTACTGGTTACCATAAGAAGCACAGTTACCTCTTCACATTCTGAAGTTTTCCTTAAAAACCAAAACAGTGTACAAGTGAATCTTTATTTGAATGCAAACTTAACCAATAACCTTAATCAAAGTGTTTTTCTTTTCTTTATTAAAAAACAGAGGCACTGAGCAGAACCATCTGCACTTACCTCAAGCTCAATATTACAGAAAATATCAACTTCAACACGCTAATATGAGCTCATATTTTTGTTCACAGCCCTTTAAAGTCAATTTCAAGCAGGCAAAAGGCTTCAAAGATTAAAGCCTTGTTATGAAGAGTAAAAACATGTCAAGAACCAAACGATTACCATGGAAATAAGTAGCCATGTATGTCACAAAAAAAGTGTTATGCATGTCACATCATTGCTTTCAAGAAATGAATTCCACAGATACATGAAAACTGTCAAAACAGTAGTGGTCTTTATTTCCATCACACAAGTTAACACTTCAGTTAATATCACCATCTTTCAACATTTGGGAGATATGTAAGTTAATGACTTAAAAAAGTGAAATATACCCCCTTTCAAAAATATACTGAATTCTATACTGTCCCTCTGATGAGTCATTTACATTATGTGACATCACATACAGTCCTGCAAGACAAAATAATTTATGAATTGTTTCTCAGCCTCTCATTTGTGAGCCCTCAAGGTATCTAAGGAGACCAAGTTTATACATGCTCTGCAGCAACCTAAGTACAAGGATTTCAAAGGGATCTCAAGTCAACTTGGGAAAACAAATCTAGAGAGGTCCACAAATCCAAAAAGGTAGAAAATACTGTACTGGAATAAACACCCAAATTTTAGTGTCCTGGAGAGGAAGTTAACACTAGTTTAAAAGCAGCAAATACTTTAATCAGTATTTTTCTAATTTTAGTAATTGGGCTTTTAATAATGCTGTTATCATTTGTTTTCAATTAAGAACAAGTTAAAACTTGCAGCCTACAGAAAAATAACTGAAGACAATCTCCCTTTACCATCTAATACCAAGAGTGAATAACATCTTTAGTACAGAACTCTTCAAGTTGATCAGAGGTTTTCATCAGAAACAGATTTTCATTTTAGTGTCAATTGAATAATTAGAATTTTAGTTCACATCTCCTTTAAAATTTTTTATTATAAAAAAGAATCAGCCCTGCAAAACCAGTTGGCAGTCTCCTCCTGCTGCAATTCATGACCACTGAAAAATTACAATCTTAAACCCCCTGCTATTATGAAGCTTCCTCACAGTCCTTTGAAGAAAAGCATTTAGCCACAGAATGATTTGCAAATTTTATTTTTTCGGGGGAGTGGGGTGGGCAGAGAGATGTTAAAGCATCTCATCTAACGAGGAAAGGAAAGGCAAAAAAATCAATTACTAGTTTTCACAGTAAAATGCATCAGCTTTGTAGTTTCATTTGAAACCAAGAACAAATCATGAAACGTCATGAAAATAAGATTAAAAAATCTCCTAGAGTGATTACTAAATGAAGTTAAAATTACCACACTAATCAGTAAACCCCAGAAGAAAAGCAGATGCCTCATATCACAGGTCCTACATTAAACAGTATCCATTTTTTAAAATAAATCCATAAAATTTTTATGTTTGGCCACTTTGCACATTTTTCCCCTATAAAATACAGTGTACAGAAAAAAAATCTCATAATTCCCAGTATGAATTCTGAAGTATAAGGTCAAAACCCAGAAATTAAAGATCAGCTAAAAGGATTTTAAATTATTTACAAATCCAGCAGGTAGAACTACCATAATGGCTTCATTTCCATCCTTGTAGTGGCTTTCACTCTTACCCAGCAGCATCTGCAGTGGGAATCTCTTCAGACAGCTTCATCACTGATCATCTGTCATTTTAAGCATTTCCAGAAGAGCCCCAACAGCTCCAAAATAACCCTTTGAACAAAGGCAAAAGAAAATCAAAGCCAATCAAATTCCAAAATAAGACATGAACACAAAGTTTTCAGTTCTGTTAAAGCAACTAAAAGAATGTCAGCCCTGCCAAATATTTGCTCTATGTAAAATAACATTTAATAAGATCATCCTTAGGTAGAAGAAAGGGCCCGATACTGGAAAAAGTCTTACATAGTTCTCCAAAATTATAAAAAAAAATAAATTACAAAACCATAATACTGATGCTGTACCAAGGCAGGGCAGTTTCCATCATGGACCTGTCCATCTGGTAGTCACCTCAAAATTATGCTTACAAAAATGAATGATACTTGAGGTTCTCTTACACCAGCCCACGCAAATGAACATTGTTGCTATCAAGCTCAGAAAGCAAACATGAGGAATGGGCAATGTTTAACAACACACATCACAAGATTAGTGATCAAACCAAGAAGTTAACAAGTAGTATTTTCAAATGAATTTGCAAACTAAAAAATATTTATGCAAAACTTACCTTGTGCATTCAATTCAAAGCAATGGCATTTCTCCCCTTTCAAGTTCACCAAAAAGAACTACAAGAATTTTGTACTTACAAATAGAAGTTCAACACATATTTCCTTACCTCATGTTCCAAAAACAGAGCTTTTAGCTGTCCCTTGGACCAATAATCCATAGCATATGCTAGCACCTTCATCGAAATCATATTAATTCTGAGAAAGTTGCCAACAAACACCACCTTGTCGATATTCTGTAAAATTGAATTTGAAAAACACACCAGAAAAATTATATTCAGCTACATTATTAGCCTCATTTAACATGTACCTCTGCCTCTACTACAAAGTTAAATGGGAATTTTAGGTTACATTTAAATAATTCAAACTGGAAAGTCAAAAAATATTGCAGTTACTGACTGCAAGAGTAGGGAGGTGCACAGTTTTATTCAAAAGAAAGTGAGAGGCTATTATCATAGGTGATCAATATTTGTTGAAAGTATTGAATAAATGTCACAACCTTCCCAACATGACTCAGATTATGAGCGTTTTGGTGGCGGTGTTTGGTTTTTTAAATGGTGTATGGCTGCATTAAAGACATCTTTCTCCCTTTGCATGTTAGATGAAGCAACTTTCCAGAGATCACTATGATTATTAAATCCAGATGGAGAACCTCTGAAGGGTATCTGAGAAAGATTACATTAGAGATGAGAAGGAGCATCTTTCATTATCTATTATCAGGACTGTGACTCCATTTTAAAAAAGCAAGTGAAATGGGGCTGACATAATAATACTTGATATGTATGGCATTCCTTTGTTTCAAAGCTCATTTGAACTCCATTTTCACAGGAAATTAAGTTTTTTTTTGAACCATCAGCACTAGTCTGCCAATGAGAAAGCCACAGACCTTCCTTAGTTGTATGTACACCACTGCAGTAAGCAGTGGTTCTGTGTGTTGTTTAAACAATTCCCCTAACTATCTTACCAAGCCTAGTTCTGCCTGTTACGCACAAAATTGCACTTGCATTTGCATTGGTGCACCAGATGATGTTCACCGGACACTAGAATTGGTCTAGAAGATTCAGTGGGAGGCCACATACTGGAGATAAAAGCTTTTACAGGAGTCTTGAAGAGCCCCAGGATGCATCTTTAAGAATCTTCTGCAGAAGTTTGCCAGAAAGGCTGCACAGGGACTAGAATTAGCAAGGGTTACCCCCCTGCATTGATCCAGCTGCATAAAGCCCAACACTTGGCTGTGCAGCAATTCCTGTGCTACGGCCACAGCTGTGCCATGCCCAGGACTGTGCCTGTGTCACAGTGCAGGGGACACCCTGACTGCAGTACCCAGGCTGCAGAGAGCCCATCCCCAGACACCGGAGCCCATTCACTGGTGTGCACTGACTGAGCGAGGGACAGCCCTGACTGCCCTCAAACCAAACACAGCAACACAAACTTGACTGACATCATTTCCCTTCAGTCATCTGTCTCCTCAGACTCTGCAGTCACATCAGCATGCAGTCATACTCAGGAATTTATGAATGAAAATAAGAACTTCTTAAATTTCAAAATGCTGCTATGGAACATGGCCAAGAGCACCCTGCATCCTTGGATAAGGCAGTTTTTTCTCTGAAGCAACTTCAGACAAAGGAGGGACAAATATGGAACTAATTAATTTCCTATAATGCCATAGCATAAAACTGATTAGAATCTACATTTCAATTTCACATGCATATGATTTTTTCTGAATATAAAAACAAAGCTACTGTTAGCAGAATCAATATCTAAAACAGAGTATAAAAATTACTGCAAATTTTGAATCGAAAAGTACTAGTCACATCTACTAGAATAAGTGTAGACCAACATGCAAATTTCAATTTTGTTTCAAACATTCCTTGAGTTGACAAGGTAAAAAGCTGTATTAATAATATAAACTTTCCTAAATTTCTGATCTCATCTAAAAACAAGTTTAGCATTTTTCAGAAGCTGAAATGCTGCTCTTAAAGAAGTCTTGTCAATTTACTTTTAAATTGTCCACTGCTGAAACTTTCAAAGCTGAAAGACAGAAATCTTAAACTGCTGAAGAGATGGTGGTGACATGCTTATTTAATCTAATCAAATTACAACAACCTGGAAAAGACATACACTCTTTAACTCTGTGGGGTCTTGTTAAATTGTTCAACTACCCTGCAGCAGAAAGCTGTAGTATAGCTTTAATATAGTATATTCACATTATTTACCAATATAGTTGAATATGGAAATCTATATCAATAACAATAAAAAACCGGCACATATTTTTGCAAGGCAGTTTGTTCAGATGCAAACTTACATGTTCTGTGAGTAAGAAAAGTATAAACCAGGAGATCAGTTTCCTTTATGCAGTTCTGCTGTGCCTAGGACAGGCCATTTCAAAGGGTCTGTGGCCAAATGGTTCCAGACTATGGAATTTCTCTACCCCATTGCCAACTTTGTGCAAGCAAATTTGCTTTGAAGTTTTGCAGACAGAATATTTCATTTATTCCCCAGCCTCATTTTTTCCTGCACATATGCAAGTCATTTTCAACACAATATTAAAGCTGCAATCATTGGGAAAAACTTATCAAAAGTCATGCTTCAGGGCATAAATTGATTCTGTCAACCTAAAAGTGAGCTTTACCATAACCCTAATCTAATACATACAAGGTCCACAAAAGAATATAGTATTCAACTATTCATTTAGCTCTTATTTGAGGATTTCATTCATCAGGCTTGCTGTAAGTCAGAGTCATGTCTCCCAAAGGCAATTTAGGTGTCTAGATTATTTAGCAGAGTGATAGCATTAGGTTTTTTTCCCCAAGATCAAGCTATGTGAAGATTAGCTTACTTGAAATGATACTGAATGTTTTTCTTTTCAATAGTATGTAAAGCAACTAAATGAAGTTTTCATTCTCTAAAACTACAAAATCGTTTACTTCAGTTGGAGAAATTGCTTTGACACTGTGAAATGAAGAATATTTAACACATAAATTCACATTCCTCCACCAAATTCTATGGATCACATCAGTTTTTAAGAGGCCTGCCCCCAGAACAAAAGATGGTAGGAAGTTTTTCACACTGACTGAGAAGCATTAGTTTCGTTAGCAGCCTGTCTCCTCCTCTGTGGTTCCCTGCTGCAACTCTCCATGCTTTGATAGCCCTGTACAATGCTGCTTGAACTCCATGCCACAAGGCAACACTGTAAAGAAGCTGAAAGCAAAGAGAACACTGAAAGAGAATCATCCTGACCCAAAGAGTCAAATTGCCAGGAAAAAAAAAAAAGTCTGTAGCCACTTTTCACAATGAAGGAAGGTAATCAGTGGCATTTGATAGGGGCATACTCTACAACTTGTGCTGATCAGCTCCTCCAGGGAGGAATATGAGCAAAAAACATCATAATGGCATACAAAATCTAAAGAAAATAAAAATGAACAGCATAGCAGTGCTGAAGAGACTTATATCCCATGATTGAGGAAAAAATGGCAGATGAAGATCAAATTTAAAAAGTGAAATGACACAACTGAAAGGGGGAAAGATGCTTGATTATGCAGACACAATGATAGGCTCCAAATTAGCCACTTTTAAAATGATACCATGGAGGGACTGTTGATGATTTCTTAGAAATTAGTTCCATGCTCACAAAAATGAAATATTATGAACTGTTAGTAAAGGAGCTCTGAACACAAAATTTATCCATATGCCATCCCATAAATTCATTGGGCAATGACACTGAATATCGTATGAAGATTTGATAATTCAATCTTAAAATTACAACCATAAAGAGATTAAAAAGACAAAACAAAGCAGTGCATAAAAGAGCATCTTCTCTGTTTTTACATATAGACCTAAAGGTATTAGGACCTTTTGTCTTGGAAAGACCAAGAGGGAGAAGTATCAAAGGTTGATTAAAAATCAAATCAAAACTCACACCCACAAAAAGCACTACTGATTAATTATTTACTATTTCTGATAAAGCCATAAGCTAGATGGGACCCAATAAAGTGGTTAGATGGCAGTTTGGTGAGTTCCTGGGGTTTGTTTAGTTCAATTTTTCTGGCTCTTTGTGTTGTTGATTAAAAACATAAAAGCAGCAGCAATTTTGTCTACCAACAGAATGTTTTGTGGCTAGAACACCTATGTAATAAAAAAAATTTATATAAATTCATTACCTGCTCAGAGCACATGAAAGCTAATAGTTACCACATAATGGTAAAGGATGAAATCTGCAGGTAAAAGCAAGGGCCTGAATGTTTGGGTTTGTGGTGGGGTTTCTGGTTGTTGTTATTTTTTTTTTTTTAACTGCTGGAAGCTGTAGTGTATGGATGGAACAATCCATCCCTATTTATCATGCCTAATGAAAAGAATGTAATAAGCATCTGATAGGAGTCTCAGGAAGGAAAATGAACTGCATTTTTATTTTTTCTGACACAATGCAACAGAACTTGCATCTATCCAAACATTTAACACAATACACAATTTCAACCCCTCATGCTATGGAAACAATCCAAGCAAAATAGTATTTGAAATAAAGTCTATCTTGCTATAGTAAAACCTGTAAATAACTACAAAGTAACAGAGTAATAATTAGTATTAAAAACATGATAATATCTATGTATTACAGCTTGAGAACAAGTGAACACTCCAGGCTGAAAGTCAATGTCTCGAAGAGATCTTTACAGACAATTTTTATCCCCTTTTAAGCTTAAACAGCCTTACACTTTGCATCAAAGCATACATATAACAAGCCACAAGAGCTACGACATGACATTAAATAGATGCATATTTACCAAGGCCAGTGACACATCTACTATGTCAGCAATTTGCATTTTTGCATCCTGATAATCTCGCTGTTGTTTCTAAAGATTTTAAGCTCATAGTAAATAACTTACCTCGTTCAGTGCACACATGCGAGCAATAGAACCTATGTTGTTGGTGATGGTGACCAAAGTAGCTCTGGCCAAGTCCTCTTTACTGATGGAATCTCTCTTTTCTTTACTCATCATATGACCAAAGCTGTGTGAGGAAGATCATGTCTTTTAACATGAGATATTCAGGAGTGATAAAAGCCCTTAAAATCTTTACCAATTAGCAAGCTTTGCTTGGATTTGATAATCATTCATTTGTGACAGATTTGAAATGTGAAAAGGGATCTCATTAGAAAGGCAGAACAATGAGTAAGGACACTTCCAAAATAGCTAATTTAAATGGCAGCAAACTGTATTTGGCATTACTTACATCTGTTTTAAAAAAAAAGAGCAAGAAGTAGGTGAGAGATCTAAGGACAAACCCCATGACACATGGAGAGGCATTTCCACATGGACACAGTGCATAGTCCAGGGATGATGCACTCAGCTTAGCATGCACAGGAAGTTCCCAAGGCTCTGCTTACAAAGAGCCAAATTAACACACACCTACACACCTTGAGGCTACAGCAGATCCCTGAAGGCCAAAGCGCTCGTAGTCTCCTCCATAGATGTCTTTCACCAGCTTATCCACGTTGGTGCTGTCTCCTTTCGCGGCCATTTCCAGCGCTTCTTCAAACGTCTCGCAGCCAGTGAGCAAACAGCACAGGCCCAGGAATGTTCCTCCTCCCAGGCTGCAAAAGCACAGTCCCTTCAGCCCAGCAGCTTGAACCAGCTTTCACCACAGCCCTTCAGAGTGCCATTAACAACATGCTGTACACAGGTGCCAACTGCATCTCACAACTCCTCCCTCGAGGAGCGAACACGGACACTCCGTGCTGAGTTCTATTTAACACAAGTGTGGTCTTAACCAAACTAGACTAAGTCTTTATTCCGTGAATAGGAGAATTATACTAAAGAGTTAGCTGAGAATAAGGTCCAATCCAACACCTCAGATACCACTTTGCTATTGTGGCACTCTAACAAGTTTTCTGCACAAGAATAATTAACCAGCAGAGCTCAAATGACTGAGGAAAGCATGAACAGTGAACAAAGGTAAATCTATAAGGGCTGGCAGCCAAGACAGATCTTGTCCCCCTAGCCAATGGCAGGAAGCAATGGTTGGCTCCTTTTCAAAGCAAGCCCAGCATCAGCCCTGAATGTTCTTTCTCTGCAAGAACTCGGAGCAAGGAGCACTCGAATATTTTGTAAAGGCTCAAGTACAATATTTACTGCATACCTAAATTTAGCAGGGATTATTTAACCTTGCATAACATGTTGCTAACCCATTATAGCTCTACTTTGAACTTTGCAGTCTTACAGACATGAACTTCAACTTACTGATCTCTACATCCTTCCTCATTCTTTCTTGGCCACTGACAAAGCTTATTTGCAGTGACTGCAGTCACAGTGACAGGAACCACTGAAAACAAGGGGACCAGTGAGACACCACGCTTGCACTCCATGACAAAGCACAGGAGGTCACATAGGAACACTATTTAGTCCATGCTCTTGATTACTGGGTTTTTCAGAACACATCTCACAGAACTGTAGTATACTCAGTATTTGAACAGTAGAAAGCCCTGCGCACCAGCCACAAGACATTATTGATTTCATCACCTCTAACAAGTCAACAAGACTCTGCAGTCATGTTTTTCCTTCCATAGTGGAAACGATTAGAAGCATGTCTACCAAAGATACAAAATCTCTGCGCTTGAAAAAGACCCAGAACTGCAAGAAATCCAATGCCTCCCACTGAACTTGTATCCATCTGTACTGCAGATAGAGAAATGGCTCATGTGGCAAAGGTATGCCCTAGGAAACGCAATAGAAGGTACATAAGCATGTCATGGGCAGTGTACAGGAGACATTTTAATACATATCATGCACCAAAAAACAGAATGCAGGGGAGAGAAGACTCATTTGCTGGGACAGTTTTATTTTGGTAATTCAGAGTAAGAGATGGGAAATAGGTAAGAACACCAAAAAGAGACTAAGGCAGGTCTAAAGTTGAACAGATCAATGATTTCCCTGACATGCATTCTCCCTCTGAAGGTATCCCAGGATATTTTCAGCCTTGCTACTGGTAGGCTTTTAAAAGAAATGGGAATACATGCACAATTTGGAGCTGTAGCTATTGATCACACTCTCTAATTCTACCTGTTCAGTTGTGAAGGAGAAAAGGAAACAATTAAGAAAAACAAAAGTAAATTTACCTGGATCCTGTAACTCTTTTATAATTGTCCTTAGAATACACAGCTAGGATGCTGACCCCTGAGCCTATGTTAACCAGCAGCATAGGATATGGATTATCAAGGCAGTAAGGCTTTTTCTGGCACTGTTCAGGATCTGTAGGATTTTCAAAATAATAGCACTCTGGTTGGCCATTGAAACCAACAGAATCAACATAAAGGAGGCCCTGGATCAAACAGTCCAATTCATCCAGTTTATAGAGCTGTAGATCAGCCATCTGTAAAAGAATAACAAGAAATTAAGAAATACACATTTCCTAGCATAACACAACACTGAGAAGGACAAGAAGTTCCACTGAAGCACTTTGATCACTTTAATAGTAACACATTATGCTATTTAAGCAGTACAAAGATCTAAGCATGAAGTCTGAAATAAAAATTCACTATCTGCCTGAAAACAGGTACCTCCCAAAACAATGATGTGCTATACAGTAATGTCATCTAGTTCCTTTGCCTTTGAGACATTCTGGGCTCTGCAAGCAGGAAGTATTTCTCCTCCTTCGTATTCTGACACAATAAACATTTTCCCCCTCGTTCCCAGCCCAACAGAGCTGTGCTCTGCAGCTTTTGAACAGTATCAGACATATGCCTACATAGCAGCATTCCTCAGGATGCAAAGGACTTTAGCTCATCATCCAACCACATTTCCCAGCAATTTAATGAAATTTTCAATAGAATTAAGATGTTCATGTTATGTAAATATGCATTAAATATACAGTGGATTTCTTTTCTCATACGTATTACTAGTTATTCTGGTAATTTTTAAATTACAATGAGAACTTTAAAATGCCGCAGGAAAAAGAGAGGCATAACCCCAATGTTTGGTGAAAAAACATATAAAAAATCCAAACAAAAGGACTGTCAGGCCTGTGCCCCCAGCAGAATATGACTTAAAGAGAAGGCAGATGACCAGTAACAAAAGCAGACAAAAGACATTCCCTCTGAGATTCACAGGTCACCACGACATGTCTGTTCAACAGACACATCTACTTGCCACAGCATTCTATTCACTGGAATTATAAATAACATCCCTTCCTCAAAATAGGATACACTGACCAACTGTAAAAACGCTCCTTTCCATTGTTAGGCAGAGGAGAGGGCAAAAAAAACCTGTAAAGATGCCCATCCAAGTCCTAAGGTCATTTTCATCCTCATGATGCATGCAAAGCAGATGGTGCCTATCTCTACTTTCTAGCAAAAAAAAAAAAAAAAAAGCAGAGTATAATGGAGTTATGCAGTACACAGCTGGTTCTTCAGCATTTGCATACTGCAGGATGTTTTAACAGCGGCTAATGGAGAAGATTTACACGGGTAACTATGTCCTATTTTTAATTCTGGAAGCTATATTAAGTCACTATAAAGAGGGAAGATATTTCTGTGGTCAATAGGTTACATTCTTTCAAGCTATTTAAATCTCCCCTGTTAAGACTTTGCTCTACTTGTACACATCTCTAGCTTGCCCTAAATGAAAGCCATCCCACTCTTTGGGTCTGTCCTTTTGTTTTACTAGCCACTCCTCAAATACTGTAACCAGGGTAAAGAAATAACACCAAAAAGACCCCAAACTAGCAGTCTCAAAGACCTCAGTATAGATCCAGTTATTCATAAGACAAGTGAGAGAGGTGGAAATAATTTCCTCTTGTTTCTGTCTTTCCTCCTGCAACTTTTTTTTTTTTGGTTACCACATTGCTACACAAATTAAAATTACAGACATTCAGCATAAAAGATTTAAACCATTTAGCTAGCAAACAGAATAAGCGAATAAGCATAATTTGTGAGAAAAAGTTTTTCAAGGAATGTTACAAAATTTCCAAGTGTACTTTGCAAATATCTTGGATTTAATCAATTACTAACTATTAGACCAAAAGGAAAGGCTCCAAGATAGACACAAGACAAGGTATGATGCAAGGTATCAACACAATAAACCCTTCATGCACTGTTTATCACAATGAACATTGGAGTCCCCTAAGTCATCCCTCCTTACAGGATTTCTTCAGTTGAGCAAGCATTGCACATACCTGGACGACACAAGGAGTATTCTGTACTATCCATGATCTTTCCCTAGGTTATGAGCTGTACAGTGTCAGTTTCCTCACCTCGCTGTGTAAGCTGGATGCAGCATGAGCAAACATGATCTAGCACACGCACAAATGTGCTGTGAACCAGGAGCTGTTGTACAGATGAGTCATTAGCAGGTTTATGGCCCCTACTGTCCAAACCCCCCTCTAATGTTACCCAAATACCCAGCCACAAGCTGCTTTTGTCTGATCCATGCTACACTTTTACAAACAGGAAAGCACTAGCCAGAGACCTTGCAAGACACAAACAAGTAATACAAATCAGAGAAGAACACTTCTGACACCAGTATAAAACCACAAACTCTCCAGTCACCTCACTAACTCTGTAAGAACAGAACAAGAGAAACTGATCAGGTTCTTTCTCAAGCACTACACATAAAGGTTTTATTAGGTCCAGCCCTCCATGTATAAAAGACACTAAAATTTGTTCTGCTTTTTATAGCTCTGTGCTATATTTAACAGTTGATATACTGTAAGCAGAGAAGTCCTATTACTGCTTTCTTTTATGTATGATATTCATTGCAGACTGAAAAACTATTTTCCTGTGTCATTGAAGCAGTCTGGTTTTGATTTTTGGAATAACCAACACAAGCATCAGTATTCTATGTCAATCCACCTTTCTTCAGAGAACCAAAAACTCTGCAGCCACCAGACACCCAAGGCTCCAAATAGCTTACTGAGCCAACAATGTTCTTATTTCTAAACAGAAATTAGGGCAAAGTTTCAAGAAATGTAGTAACCCAGTCTTGTACAAGAAGCCACGACTGAGCCCCGGTGGCAATTCAGTCCCTTTCCCTGCATACACAACTGTGTATTTGCTCACAAAGCCTCCAAGCACCAAAACTGCACTCAGAATTGAGGCACCTGTAACCACTGTAACTAATTTACAAACAGGCAAATATTTCTTCCTGCTGCTATAACCTAACCTACCACACTCTACTCACCCTCAACTTTCAGCTGTTCAAACCTCTTCTCCTTAGAGGAACCAAAGTTTATGTGCAAATATGGATAACAAAAATGGAAGCTGTGTCTAGAAGCACATTTTAATCGGATGTTTTTCCTACTACGTTTACAAAATGCATTTGTAGGTATTTTCCAGCCCTTTACAATTCCTTACATGAAGGCAGACAGCAAAATGGTCAACTTACCCTGCTCTGCACTCCTGTAAATATATTTAGCACAGTGCCTCTCTAGAGGTTATGTCAGAAAGTTGTGCTATGAGAAGAACAACTGCAGAACAAAACAGTATACAGGACCCCGGAGGGAAAATTTATGATGATTACAGAGAAACCACATGGACATTTTTTTAAAGAGTAATTTTTCTGCATTATAGCCAGACTGTAGCTATTCCTCTTTTTTTTTTTTTTTAATACTGCTTTTTAAATACTGGGGAAGGGAACAAAACACTTTAGACCTCAAGAAACTTTTCAGGACCATCAAAAGGAGTGACTTAGGACTTCAACCATGCTTGCAAGCAGGTGCAACACACCAAGAGAAAATAGCCAACGTTTCCCCCTATGACCTTAGTATCAAACTCCTGAAACACAGCTGATTTAGGGATACAAAAAGTCTGTTGCTACTGTGTACAGATGCTATTCCAAGAAAAATGAAAGACAATCTCTTTTACTCTTGCAAAAAGTGCTAGAAAATTGTGCTACCTGTTGAAATTTACATTTGGATTTCTTTGTTGTTTGCCTTCTTTGTTTTTTAAATAATGTGCATAACATTAAAAAATAAAATTATCTGTATTCAAGTACCAAGCAGTATAAAAAGAAAAAACAACATGTACCAGCTTGTCTGTGCTTTCAAGTATGGAAGCACATAAGTCAAAGACTTGGGTCCCATTTGTTTCTTATTATGGGTGAGCAAATACATCCACTTCAGCAAGGTGAACATGAAACAGCCCAGTCCTCTAGAAGTGAGCTGATGGCAGCCATGACATGCATGCTCTGGGGTTGAAGTCTAATGTATCACCATTGGTGTGCAGACATATTTTCAATGAAGTTCCAGCTCATGAAACATTTTACCTGCTTTTACTGTATTCTGGTGAAGATAGCAAAGCCTGAACCTAGATGCAGTTGCAAGGTCATTTTTCACTTAGACTTTCAATGAGAAATATGATTTTTTTTCTGTAAAAAAACCTGTTAGGAACATAGCATCTGGCAAGTTTTTAATTATCAATTACAACAGCCTCATTTACTATGTCACTGTGGCTTTTATGTCTGCTGGGCATTGCTCCAGCTTTTATTTCTTAGAATAGCTTACAATCTAGCTTTTCCTTCTATCTCTTCCACTTTCATAAATACTTTGCTTTCTTTATATTTTGATTATCTTCACTTCAAACCCCAAGCATGCTACTTTATGGAGCTGAAAAGAACTACTCACATTTAAACAAGACAAAGTCTAATGCAAACAAACTGCAATTCCATCATTAACTGAGGCAGAAGATTCACTCTATATCAGCTTTGGGCAAAAAAAGCACTCATCAGGAATCCTGTGCAGAGATCTGCCCCCTTGCACAGCAAGCCCTAAGGATCTCTCCTCTCTCTTGGCAGCGAAGAGATGCACATTGTTTCTCCCCATTCCCTCTGAAGAGGTTACTTTACCCATTCTCTGGATGCCTCTTTCAACTCCAGCTCAGCCCCTACAGCCTAAACAGCTGCCTCCAGCCTCTTCAGCAAGATTTTGAGTCTCACACTAACTGTGAAAGAGTTACACAGCTTACTCATCCTACAACACAGGACAGTGGGTTTATTTGTTTTAAGATGAACACAGTCTATAAGTCATCCTCAGGCATTCAGCTCAAACCACAAAGTCAAGCTTTAGAATTGGCTAATAACCGGCACAAGAAAATCACTATGCAACAGCCAAACTCACTTTTAAATCATTTTACTTTACAGAAGGTCAAGGCCTGAGTAAAGAGATTTCCTTCTTCCCCTGTCCCAAATGTTCTTGATTAGTGATTGGGCGTTTTTAGTACAGATGCTGCTTCCACTGAAGACAGCAGTAAAATTTCTGTTAGGACAAGTCAGGTTCTGCAGGTGTCTGTTCAGGAAAGGAATACAGAGATCCCACCTTTGAGCCACTGCAATCAACAGAAATTTTATAACAGAGCAGCTTTTAATCAAAAGTCTGAATAGTCCTTCCTCCGCTCATCCTGCCCATCCTTTACATTGAGTTGCTTTACAAAACTGTGAGGCAGCCTAAAAATTTATTCGTCATTAACAGCAAACTTCAGTGCAAGTAATGTGTCTGTGCTATCATGAAGGAGTTGCAGAGCACAGAGAGGTTCATCTCACAAGTAAGCAAGCCTAAGTACTCCTCACTTTTACAGAAGTGGTTATTTAGGCATTTACAGAATATGTGAAGTGACAGTACATAGCTGGGGAAAGGAGGAAGTATTATCAGAATTAGGCTGCAGATTCATCCATGCCTTAACACCACTGTTACCTGAAAATAAAGACTGCTGGCTATAAAGACCATTCATTCAAAAAGGAGGTAAAAAAAGAACAAAAATGCAAGAAAAAAACCCCTAGGCTGGAAACAGTCCTTTTGGTGAATTACTTACTGATGCTCTCTTCAATGAACATTAAGTATAACCATATGGTTGGTAAAATTATTCCTGTGGTCTAGTTTAATGAATAGTCAATTTTCCTACTTCTAGGGTAAGCACTAGATCTTCAGAATGAGTCAGATGATTAGCCAAGCTACTGACTGACAAAAGATCCTACATACTGCCAGCAATCAGCAAGCAGACCATGGAGACTTCTTCAGGTATCCACCTCTCCAGCACTGCAGATCATATGAGGGAGGTGAAATAGCTAAACCTAGGTAGCTTTGTAGATTTAGTTGCCTTTTTATAGAAAAATAAACAGTCTTAAGGTAAAAAGAATATGTCTCACCATTGTACATTTTTTTTTAATACACAAAAGCAAGAGAGATGTTTAGATCAAACCTGTTTAACTCATTTAGGGATTCAGAACCAGACAAAGGAACAGAGACAGGGTATCTGCCTCTCTATTTTAAGGAGAAAAAGCTTCTATAATCATAGAAGGCTTCCTTCCTTGGGATTTGAATGTATTGGATCTTTTTGCAATGGGATTTTTGCAATGTATTGGATCTTTTGTCCTAAATCTATGCAATCTTACAGTCACATTGAGAAATACTGTGAAAGACAAGTAACTTAAAAAGCAGATCCAAAGGAAAATAAAGGGCCAGAACAAAAGCATGTTAGCTAGATCAAATGAATTTACTAACATTTAGTCAGATTTTTTAACGAAAACAACAACATTCACAAAGGCACCTTTGTTTTTCCACACTGCTTCTAAGTAGCAAACAGAAAGATTTAAAGTTTCCTCCATATAAAGCATTTTACAATACTGAATCCTGCAGTAGCAAGATTTAGACTTGGCACATAGTCTCAACTTCTAGCGGTGAATTAGTGGTCAAGTACTTGAAGCAGGTATTTCAGGGCTTTGACAGAGCAGTCCCGAAGCTGTGGTCCAGTGTCAGTTTATACACAGCAGAACACACTGGTGGCCAGCTGCTGTTACCATGGCTAATGAAGTGCGACAATTTAAGTGCCAGTACCCAGAACACGCTGCCCTTTGAGAGAGATTAGGCAAGCAAACCTCCATGTAATGGATAATATTCTGCTTCTGTAATTCTCTAAGGATATTACAGTTTGAGCCAAGAAACACTTGCTATAAAGGAAGCTATGGAACTTAGCTATAAGAGGTGTCCAAAGCGCTCACTTCAGTGGGAGTGCACTTCACTGATAGCTTTATGCTAGAAAACTCCCCACCAGCCTTTATAGGGCTTGTCTTAAACTACCTACAAGTGTTGTAGCACACAGGATGTTAACAACACTGCAGAGGTGTAGAATTCCATGCCTCATTCAACGAGTCATTTGCTATGTGACCTCGTATTTGTGTTCAACAGTTGCCAAAAGAGCCCCAACTCCTCCAGCCATGGCTTCCCCTGCTATATTGACTGTATTGCAGCTGAGATGAGACTGATCCCTCCCCATGGATTGCATATTTACAGCCTGTAAGGCCAAAGCTACTACAGAGAGAAATGTTCAGCTGTGAGAGCCACCAGGTAACTTCCAGTTCAGTTCTGCAGCTGTGGGAGTGAGGGACACGAACTTCCTTACTAAGCAACTGTAGCTGTTATTAAATGATGCAGGAAGAATTAATTTGGAGAGACTGACCATTCCAAGGGGATAGTCAGCCTCTTCAGAAAGTCCTGAAGTGACCTCTCATTGTCACTTAAGAATGTGGCCTGAATCATTCCCAGGACATAAGATACCCAAAAACACCTCAACTGAGGCCACACTGACTAGAACTAAAACTCACCTCCTACTGTGGTGCCAACATCCTTAAATAACACAAGGCAAACAAGTTTTTAAGGACTTAATAATCAGTAGACTCTAACTTGTAAGGGACTTGCAGTCAGCCTGAACAAGAAATATTGCACTAATAGTGCAATTCAGAAACTTGATAATCCTTCTTTGGACATGGAAACAGTCTAATGTTCACTGGAAGTGACTGCACAACAGCCTAACAGTTGGGAATCATGTTGAGCTCTTGCAGCATTCTTTATCCCCCTTAGAATCCTGGTCATCTGGTACGTGAGGATATTGATGATGGAAGGGTATTGACAGAGAAAAAACCCTCTTGTACAGCAGGAATGGATGTCTGGGAGCTAAAAATGAAGCACACAGAGCCAAGGACTACAGTCAACAGCAGCTGGTGATTCAATATGAGAGGTCCCTGGACTGAAGCAGAGATAGAAAAGCAGCTGTAACCTGCCATCACCCAGTAGCCATCCCTCTCCCTCAAGATCAGGTCAAAAGTTAGGGACAGAAGTGACAGACCCACCAGTCAAGTAAATCATTCACATTAGTCTTAGTGACACTGTTCTGGGACAATCGGATTAGTCTCTTTTTCACACAAAATAAATGAAGATCTGTCCCAATACAGACAGATGCACAACAGACAACTGCCTCCTGAATGCTTTTTCTCTTCAACATGGTTTGTACAACAGCTCTTCGATGCTTCTGAACCACAACCAATATTTGAAGAGTACTCTAGTGCAAAACTTCACATTCACATCAGCTTCTGGAGTTCCCTGCAAAGGCTCTTTTTAAATCTTTGGGGATCTGAGACCTACTCATCTCAAGAACTGCCTTTCTTTAAATGGCACGCTCACAGAATTGAAATCAAAAGCTCACTGGTATTATTATGCTCCCACACACTGTCTCTCCCCCATGCTCCAAGTCTTCCAGACTCTTGTCTTCAGTCTGTTTGAAGGTTAATACAAAGGGAAGGGAACCTGAATCAAATCTCCCGCCTGTATGGTTTCATATCTGGTTTCCAATAGATAGCCACTTTGCAAGTACCTATAGTGTCAGGCTTCTAGGTTGTCATAACATACCCTCAGTTATTATGAAGCATCTGGCCATCACAGCTGTAGTCTAAAAAATCTCCACCTTTACTAAAAACATCCTGCACAGCAATACTTCAGTAGAATACCCAGCAAGTAGAATACCCTTCCCTCCCCCCTCCATGTTCTCAGCAATGTCACCAATTAACAAATGTGAATTGATTCTGTTGCTCTTAATCAGTTAGGATGGACTAAAAAAAAGCTATTTTCCCGGCGAGTTTTAAAAGATGGGCTCTCATGATGTTTTGCCAAAGTACCTCCCACTGAACCCATGGGAACTGTTCACGTACCGTTCTAAAATCTTCCTCAAACTTGTAAGCTCCACCTCCCGTGGCACAGAGTGTAGTGTGCAAACTGGAGAAGTTCTTTTCACTACCCATCTGTATGAACCTGTGCATGGCACAGCTGGGAAAGCGGATGAAGTGCAGGTTTCCTTTGCGTCCACACATAGTCAAATTTTTCAGTTCCAGGTGGACATCGCGAATGCCAGTTTTACCGTAGGCTGTATTGGAGGTCAAGTATTTCCTAATGCTTTTCAGGTTTTCCACCTCCTCCTGCTCCTCCTCTGCAGTAATGTCCTTAGGTTCAAAGTAGACCAGTTTAACCAATGTTCCACCGATATCCATTCCAAACCATGGGAATGCTAAGAACAAGGGGTTTAGGGAGGAAAAAAGAGAATGTCACTATAAATATACAGGGTAGACAAATCACTTAAATCATTTGCTGAATGACAATTCAGTGCAGTCACAGTAGCAGTACCTATTCCTGAGAACTGCAGGTCACTAACGTCCAGCTCATATGCTTTAAACACATCTCTAGTAAAGCCTTCATAAAGCCTCAGTTAAGAAAAAGAATAAGGAAAATCTCAAAATATTCTTGTCTGAAGAAGCAGGCTTTAATAAAATGAAAACATTTTTTCCCAGAAAATCATTTTACTCTTCAGTCACCACCTCTTGACAGAGCACATTTACTGCATTTTACCCAGCCGGCACCAATGGGTGAGAAATGAAATAAAATAGTATTTCACCCAATCGGCTCCAATTCTGCTAAGAATTAAGGGGACGAGGAGGAAGAAGAAACAACAAAACAAACAGGAGAACTAGATTTCTCAAGTTATATTCCCACTGTGTTACATCTACAATTGCCTTTCCAAGCTCAGTCAGAATTTCCACCATCACAAGGCTGTGTCTGAAGAGGAGCAATACAGAGCTCTCATTATACTGGGGGCCTCCAGAATCCAACCCAGCAGAACCAGCAGCTCTGTTGGACTGCAACACTTGCATATAGTAGCCAAAAGTGAGCTGGCCTATGTTCAGTGTTTACCACTGGCAGACCCGTCCGTCTGTAAGTGTAGACTCCCTTTGCTGGTGTATGTGTTCGTCTATCACATAATTATATAAGAAATGCCACTATTTGCTTCTCAGCTTGCCACAGCTGGCTTTGGTCCTCCAAAATCTTTGTTTTGTTCATCGCAGGAGAAAATGACTATGGAAAACACCCAGCAGAAGACAATAACTGAATCAAGCTGGTCTACCTGTTCCACTTATATATATATATATATATATATATATGCATACATTTTAAATAGTAGACCAGCTAACTTTATGAAACAATAAGAATTGAGAATACAAAATCTATACACAGGCACTGCAGATGGAGGGAGCTAGCAATATTTCTTATAAAAATTAAATTAAAGGTACTGAGTCTATGATTAACATCTAAGATACACTTCTAAAATAGCAGTCACAGAGTCACCCTCCTGCTTTTCAGGGAGAATCAGGAGGACTTGCTAGAAAAATGATTCTACCAACTCGGGCATCCCAACTTAGTGTTGATGCAAACTTGAAACCATAAATAGCATATGCATAGCTGATTTTTCTGCCAGTGAACCTAAAAATAAACAACTTGGGGCAAACACTTTAATAAGCATAGGAGGTACTTATCACACTATCCTTCCTCATGTGATCACAAATCACAATTAAGTTACTCATCTTCAGGCTGAAAGAGGCTTAGTCTTTTTTTCTTACCCTAAATGTCTCAGCATCAGCTGGCTGAATAATGTGAAAGTCTAAATTCTCCAATTTTTAATATGCTCTCCCTGCCCAAACCAATCCTTAAATGTCAGACATTGAAAACAGTTATTTCACTGCATTGCTGTATGCCAAGTAATTGAATCATCAGTTTCTCCTCCCAGTTCCCCACGGACAAGGCAGGCATAATGCATAAACTCCAATGAAGTAGCTGTTATCTGTTGTAAGGTCTAATTTTTTTCCCATGCTATGGAAGCTGCACAAAGACAGTGAAATTAAAGTCTAATTTGAGGTTTGGGAAGATACATCACGCTATACACATACATGAGAGTTCCCTGAAATGGGAAGAATTCAAAACAAGTGTGTTTAAAACAGGCTTTATTTTAAAGAAGAAAAATATGTTATAGACTAACCTGCAATGAAACACTTGGGAAAGCACAAGGTAAATTATTTATGTGAAAGCTGTCTCATCCACACTGCACAACATTGCAATGCAGTGGAGCTCAGGCTGCCAATCCCATTAGTGATTTACACAAATCTTTAATAAAGCCACTGAGAACTTTAATTACCTGTCCCACTGGAACAGTAAGTCTCCTCCTCAGATGTATCTTAACTATGCAAGCAGGAAGTTTAATTTTAAAAGCAGCACGGTTGGACTATGCAATACAGAACCAGCCTGTAGCTAAATATAAGCCATTTTCCACTGTTTTTCATTAAGGGCATAAAACCTGCTACACTCTACCTGCACCAACATTTGTTTGAAAGCCATAGTGTAGATTTCATCTTTAAAAGAGGCAAGAAGTGTTCCATCCTCCTATCAAATACAAGCCCAGCAATAAAAGTGTTAAAGTAAGCACTAACAGCAGAGAGTTATTCATAAATGACTGCCAAGATATTTCACTTTACATCTTAACATTTTAAAGAGTTATAACCAAATAATTCACAAAGAATAAGTACTGTAGAAAACAACTATGAAGTTTCTTCAACTCTGCATAATTCCTGGGATAGCTACACATAATGCTTGCATTTATAAAGCGAGCAGAAAATACCAGGACACTCTTTTTTTTAGTTTATTCTCTCTGTGAATCTAAGTTCCTTTCATTTTGTTGCAAGCCAAATGGACTGCTGCAGAAAGAAAGGAACTTTGCTTTTAGAACACCAGCAGTCTTCTTCAGCACAAATAAAGAGCCCAAGATCAGACAACAAAACCAGATATTTCAGTTATGCAGAAAAACAGCTTAGTTTTCTTCTCAACTTCTAACACCAGCTCTCTGTTGGAATTACTTGCAATAATTCAACAACCATCTTGACTCGCTGACCAATCAGGAATTAAAGTCTCAAAGTTTCTAACAAGTCACTCTGAAATTCATATAACTTCTGCACAACTGGAGTGAGAGTAGAAACACCTCTGTATTCCAGCGATTATTTTAAAACATATCCATTGTATCTTTTGTTACTACCAGTATGTTCCAAATCAAAATGCACCACTGACCCACCATCAGTTCTTTTCCATATCCATACAAAATTCATCTCAACTGGTACCTATACACTTCAACCTTCCTGGTGCCACTGAATGTGGTGCTAATGGGGCGTGCACACAGACTGAAGGTGCTCCTGGAGTTTGCTGCCTCTGTGAATGCAGAGAGTAAGATGATTCAGAGGCCACTGAAATTAACAGAGCCTGCCCAGTACTACAACCAGGGGGTATGAAAGAAAAGTGTTTCTGTAGATAAGTTTTCCACAGACTTGAGGGAAAATGGGGAGAAAAATGTGGAGGTTGTGTTTTTGGTTTTTTTGGGTTATTTTTTATTTTTTGCTTGGTGGGTTTTTTTGGTTGTTGTTGTTTGTAGGGGGTTTTTGGTGGGTTTTTTTTTTGGGGGGGGGGGTGGAGGGAAGCAGTGTTTGAGGTTTTCTGTTGGTTTGTTTTAAACTGGAAGTCCAGCATTTCACTGATGCCCTGAATAAGTGTCCCTGAATTACAAAAAGACAGGAAAGCAAGGAGGGGAAAGTAAAATCCATCCCACCCACATCTCAGGCTGATCACAGTTGTAAAAACGGTGTGATTTACTATGAGCAGTAAAGACACCATACATGTTGCAGAAATATTTTCACAATGTAAAAAAATGCACTTCTAAATTAAAATTGTCTGATAAGGCTAATGAACTGATTTCTCCCTTTCCAGTAGATATACAACATACCTATTGGATCAGTTGAATCTATAACTGTGGCAAAACCAGAACTATTCCACTGCATTGCTACACAGCAGTAAGTCAAAAATAACACTGTAAAATCTAGTTTTAGGTCCCATAGAACCAATACAGAAAGCACCAAGATGCATCACGTGTTCTTAAAAGTCTAGCATAAATCAAAGATTCTACTTTTATCTATTTTAAAAAATTGATTCTCTTTTTGTTAATAAACTGTGACAACTACTTAGTGGTTTGTTATCGTGAGATAAAAATCTGTACTAGTCCAAAATTTAGCTGCAGAAGCATGTGACAATGCAAACAGAAGGTATCTACAGCATTGCATAAGTAGGTAATCTGATGCACACCAACAGCTGTGTATCTGGGGCAAAGGTTCACTCACGAGAAATTCCATGATACATTTTACCTAGTTTCTGCATTAACTCAGGAGTATCAGTACAAGGCATTATTATATTCAGATTACAACACCTTGTATTTTTAAAAATCTTATGCTTAACACACAATATGATGAGGGCATGTGGAACGTAAATATCAAATCACAACATTCTCCTCACAGACAAGAGCCCAGGAGAACCAAGTACGAGAGGGAACTCTTGGGTCATCAAGTAACATTTACCACCATTAAAGAAGATAACCAAGAGCAATCCTTTTCATACATTTAAGCAACCACCACATAAGGTTAGCTGCATGTTTTTGCTCCTCAACTTTCAGAAAGAGATTGTGCTTGAATCCCGCTGGTTAGAACATTCTTCTATCTACCTGAGCCCTGGATTTATTCCTGACCAGATTGCAGCAGTTTCTTCTTTTGCCAAAACTGTTTCAACTTATACATCTCTCTTATAATACCTGTACTTCCTCAAAGACAGACACAGTATTTCAATTTTTTAATCAATAATTTGAATGGTGGTATCAATACTCTGATATCTTAGTCCTAAGTATCTCAGAAGAAATATCTTAGTTTCAGATATTGTTTCTTAGTTTCTATATTGCTTTTCTTTCTGAACACATATATGTTGAGATTCTATTACTGCATTTACATTTCATTTGCATTGTTTGACACTTTGATGATCTAGGAACTTCCTGTGTTAATTGGGTCCAGAAGAGGTGAGAGAGCCACCAACAGTAACAGGGGGGAAAAATCAAAACAACACACACATAACATGACATAGTATTCTTACAGCTTCTGATTTTTATTAAAAAAAAAAAAGCTGTAACAGCTTACACAAAATTTTCAATTACTTCTTCACGTTTTACCCAGTTATAAAAAAATAAAATGGAAGCGCTTTTTTTTCTTTGAACTAAACTAGAATATGTAGCTCAAAAAATGTATTATATCTGCTTATTAACTAAAGTTTCCTCAAACTTAAAAAGCTAGAGCTAAATCATGCACACATATCAGGTAAAGCCTTCCTGTTCATCTTCAGTAGCAGGGGCATATTGAATGTCTTCTTCCTCACCAGAAGAACAAACAGACAAAACCCAAAAGTTACAACTAACCCCACAAAGAGTTCAAACGCAAAAGCAGAAAGCTTTTTGTTAAAAAGGTGTGATCATCCACACAAATGTAGTTCTATTACCACAAACTGATTTGAAAAAGAAAACTGACACAAGCCTAATATCCCTGACAACCCGTCTAGTTAAATGAAGGAAAAAAGAAAGGCAAGACAGGATTCCCAGCAGAGGCTGTACCAGGAATCCTCTCTCACCACAGGCTTATCAGCAAAGCACACTGGTGTCATGGGGAATCTTCCCTTCTGAGAGGGGAAAAAGACCTGTGAACATAGAACTCTACCTCACTTTGTCAGAAAGAAAAAACAATCAAGAAAATAAGGGTTTAAAGGAATAGTTGCTGCAGAAAGATAGGTTTCATTTGTTGAAATATTAGAAAATGCCAATTATCTTATTAACTTCACCACCACACAAAGCAAACCTTGCAATCAATACTGTTCTCACATACCATGTGGCAACTGCACTTCATTTTGCAATCTGTCCTTAAGAAAAGAGCAAACATCTGCAAAGGTCAGGATTGAAAGCACCAAACAAACCAGTAAAAATGGTACTGTGTAGTATTCACTAGAGGAGGATGCAGTGGAAAAGCATGCACTACCAGGACAATTTGAATAATAATGTAATTAATTTTTTAAGATGGTGACAATACGCTATCATTATTGCCTGTATGACTAATATTAAATTTCAAACCTTTTGTTGTACAAAATAAACCATATATACTAAAAAGCATATCAGCAAACAATAATGTATTTTAATCAGCAAATAAATTGCCCACAAAATAGTTCCACAAAGCACTTGCCTCAGCTGCTGTTTTCATTAAAGCCTCATTTCACTAAACCTCCACACCTGAAGATTCAGTTGTCATACATCTTGGGTAACATAGTCAGCCACCTATGCTTTTTACTTTGATGGGCTCTTTTTCCCCCTCACGATGGGATGGAAATTCCAAAGCCCTCATTCTTTCTTAATCAAGTGATTACATGAATCCCTAAAAGCTTTATTCTTTGCTTCAAAAGAGTTTTTACCATTATGGAGAGTTTGATATGCAAGTGCTGACTCTCCTTAGTTACACCAAATCAAAATGTAAGCCAGTCCAAGTTCTGCAGGGTTTGTTCACGAAGAAAGCATGAAGCAAGACAAAGACTACAAAAACAGTTTGTGACAGAGAATGACTTGGTCATTGATAGGTTAAATTTGATAGAGGACTAAATTAACTATCAACAGGTACTGTAAGCACTACATGAGTAATCAATCAGAGAACATTCTAAGAGAAAGTGGCATAAGTAGCTCACCAAAAGCATTGTAAAAGTCAGAAAAGGCACTGGCTAATACACAATCCTGTGAAAGGTGCAGCTCATTAAGAATGTTTCTGAATAATTCGTTCTGTTTAACAAGAAAAAATTTTTTTAAATATTCCCTTGAAAACAAAGAAAAAACCCAAAACCCAGAGCAGCTGAATGGACACTACTTCCTACTGAGTAGAAACATCTTTAAATTTTGGCAGCAGGCAGCTGTGATCCTGACTATCCCTATTATCCTTTTGGAACATGCTGAACTTGCAACAAAGAACCAAACATTTGTGGGTTTATGTGAAGGGCTAGCAAAGTGAGAGTGAAAAGTTTTTCCCCTAGATTGTTTTACTTGGAGAGTTTACCATGGAATTATTCAATACCTCCAAGTAAGCAAGACTACTAATCAATAAACCAAAGAGAATTTAGGAAACATATAAATAACAAATAGGACGTTTGAGTCTCAGCCTTAAAACCAAACATGAAATAGACAACCAGTTCACGAACACTTCCTAAATGAGAAGCACATTACAAATTTCAGCTGTTTACAAATATTTTCCCCCGCCAGTCAGAATAACTTGCGCCGGGCTCCCAGATTCACTTTTTCCTTCATTCTAACAACGTTTGGGAAAGGAGCACACGCTAAGCCCGCGGAGCCTTCCCACGCTCCCGAGCGCCCCGGCGTTACTCACAGTGTTGCTTGGGCACTATGAGCTTCATGTGTGCGGCGGGGAGGCGGCGAGCCGGGCAGGACCCTGGGCACCGCCCGACGCGCTGCTCGGCCAGGAGCGGCCGCCCGCCGCCCGCCCGCGTTTGTGCCGGGCCGCCGCTCCCCGCCCGCCGCCGCCCCATTGGCGCAGGGCGGGCCCGGCCCACGCGGGAGCGGGGCCGTGCCCGGGCGGCGCCGCCGCATTGGCCGGCACGGGGCCCTCGCTCCGCCCGCCCGGCAGCCGGCGCTGGGGGGCGGAACGCCCGCGGCGCGGAGCCGGGCGGCCGTCAGCCCCGGCCGGGCGGCGCTCCGCAGGGAGGGAGGCGGCGCGGGAGCCGCGGCCGCCTGACACCGGGCCGGGCTGCGGCAGCGCCGCGCGGCGGGGGCCGGGCCGGCGCCGCTCCCCGGAGCCGCCGCGGTCATCACTTACGTGGCCTGTGCCGCCGGCCCGAGTCCACCCTCCGGCGCAGCCTGCATTTCTTGGCCGGGGAGCCCTGGCTGAGCGGCGGCAGCTCCGGGCGTAGCAGCAGCGGGTGCGGCGGCTCCCCGCAGCCGCCGTTGCTGAGCGGCGGGCCCGAGGGGTGGAAGCCGTTCTGCAGCAGCCCGCCGAGCAGCGAGCAGGAGGCGGCGGCGGGCGGCGGCGGCCCCGCCGGGGCGGTGGGCTGGGCGCGGAGCTGCTCGCCCATGGCGGCAGCTTCTCCCCTTTGTCTCCCGGCTCAGGTCCGGCTGGGCGCGGCGAAGCCTCCGCTCATGCCGGCGCCCGCAACTCCGAACGCCGGGATGCGGCGCCCGCCCCCCCGCACGGCGCAGGCGTCCTGCCCGCAGCGCGCTGCAGAGGGGCGGCCGCCGCCCTCGCCGGGGACGCGGCGACCCCCCCGCCCGGGCAACGTGCGCGCTCCCGGCGCCGCGCCCCGCACCTGCGGGCTCCGCCGGCGGCCCCGGGAGCGCGCCGGGGCGGGCGGCGGGGCACGGCCACCGCAAGCTGCCCCCGGTACGACTGCGGCGCGGCCTGGCTCCCGCGACCCTGCTCGCTGGTGCACCCTGAGCAGGCTGCCCCTGGCACCGGCTGCGAGATCACGTTCGCTTCGGTGTACCATGGCGCACACTCAAGGGACTCGGGTATCTGTGTCTCCGAGGCCTCGGTGCGTGTGCTCCCAGGTACGCCTAGCGCCTCGCACAAAGTCACTTATGCATCCGTTCAAGTTTTTGTCTACGAACGTTCAACTTTTTGTCTACATTGTCACGTGTCACTCAACAGCTTAGAGGGACTAGTGTGACCTTGAATGTGTTTGACCTCATGCTTTTTTAGTATCTTGGCTTTCCCTGCACAGCACTGATAATCCTGTGACTGTGATTTACTCTCTGACCGCTGAGATATCCAAGTGCAAAAATGCATTTTCTGAAGGGAATATATCAACTATCAAGTGTAAACTGGGTGAACTGCGCTCTGGTGTCATGTGTAGGCTTGAAAAGAAACACTAATTGAATTTTGTTCTGCACATGAAGGTCATTTCTTTATACAAACTGCCAGTCACGATATGCACGGTTGTCCTTAAAGTAAAAACACGTCTCATAGTGGCTCCTTCGTACACCTAGAATTAGTACAGGACATGGGGCCTCCATGGCAAAGCACGTACCAAGAATTCAGAACTATTATTGCTGTCTCCAGAAAGGAACACTGCATTAAGAAACAGCTTCATGGGAGGTAATCTGGCATTCTCTCCACTTCTTGGCTGGGACCAGAACATTATGTTTAGGTAACTGGAAGTCAGCAACATAAAAACATGCACACCAAGTTGGGAAAATGAAGAAAGAGTGTTTGAGAACAAAGTAAAATTTTCTTCCTAAAAGCCTCCAAGTAATATTCTGAAGATGATTTAAATACTTAGAAATATTCTTATGCACAAGCACTGGTAACTTCCAACCCAAAAGCGATTGCACTGAAGAGGGTAAGAAGGAAGACAGGCCACAAACTTTTACTGGTCCATGGGGGCTTAGTGCTTCCAAAACTGTGTAAT
This sequence comes from Motacilla alba alba, assembly GCF_015832195.1. Taxonomy (NCBI): domain Eukaryota; kingdom Metazoa; phylum Chordata; class Aves; order Passeriformes; family Motacillidae; genus Motacilla; species Motacilla alba. The sequence continues at coordinate 19,298,170 of NC_052021.1, forward strand.
TCCTTGAGAAGTCCCTAACTTACCTGACTATGTTTCAACTGCAAAGCAGAAGTCTGCTGCCTGGACTGGCAGAGTCCTTCATGTCATTTGAGGGCAGATCTAGGCAGCTGGCTGGGTACACTTTATAAAATTGTCCAGTCTAACCTCTTAGGGCATGAGGAATCCTTGCTGCTACTGTCCCCATCTGGTAACAGTTGTTCCTTCTCACAGAAACTGACTGCACATACAGCCAGCCCCCATATGGAACAGGAGATCAAACCTGTCTGTCTCTGCATTGACTGGGAGCAGACACACCAGCAGTAACTGTATCTCAGCTGAAAGGTGGCAACTTTTTACCTTAATCCAACAAAAGCAAGAGCACCTTTAATTGCACACCTAAATTTCCTTCTGCTAGCAGAATAGTCCTTCCACTGATTCACTGGAATACTATACTCAAGTTCTGTGTCCAGTTTTAGGCTTCTAAAAAAACTTTTGGAATAACAAACAGAATGAAATGAAAACATCAAGTTTTAGTCTGTGAAATGAAAGATTTGAAGGGGTATACATTCTGGAATAGGCAGCAGCAAAGGAAATCATCACAGTTGTTGAGAAATAAGAAAATTCATAAGTCCAACTGCAGGAAGGGAAATTTACTTTCCACTGGAAGCAGACATTTCCAAGCATGAACTTAGACAAGGATTAGACTGAACCAGAAGACTTGACGGTTCATTGCTGGTTTTAGGAGAAACTAAATATCTGTGGACAAATGGTTTATGTAGAATTGATCCAGACTTGAAGCAAGGATGAGGCACCTTTCTGAAGTTCCTTCCAATCCTTTCTTTCCAATTAAGTATTCCCCTAACATTTTTCTGTTAATTTTGCACAATTATGCCACAGATAGAAGTGGACTGGAACACCTAAAATCTGTCAATGAAGTCACGGCATGTATTACAAGTGAAGTTTCAAACACCTTGGTGCAACTGAAATAAATTTTTCCTCTTCCTTTTACCATAGCTTTCTAAACAAACTCTGTTTGCGAGTTCAGTTTTCAGTTAAACTTGTAAGACAATCTAAACAGAATCTAGGTGCAGTATTGACAAACAAAGTCAAGGATTATTTCAGTTCTGACACAATTAACATTTACTCCATATTCCAGTCTTTCTTCTTTAACTGAAGCAGGTGGAAGGTCCTAGTTTGTATTTTAAAATATTTTCTATATATCTCACTGTAAGCCAGCAATCTGGTGGGAAAAGGACTACAAACACATTGTATGCTGAACAATCCAAGATACAAATGACCTTAGATCACTGAACAAGTCTGTTGTACTGATTCACTGCATATTATACATTTGCACAGCCAACATGTCATGGATTATTCCATACCTGCCTGTGCTTCAGACACTGAGCTCTCTCCCACCTCTTTTTATTTGTTTATAAACACAGAGGGCAAGTCTGTAATTCTCTAACTCTGTCAGTTTCAGCAAACTACTGACTCCCTTGCAGTTAGGATACTTTGCCATGGATCAAAAGTGCTGTGCTCCAGGTGTGACAGTTTCAAAACCAATGAAACTGGAAAAACAAACAAACAAACAAATAAATAAATAAATAAACAAAAATACACCACCCTTTCAGGCATATTATCTTCAGGCAACCTGGCTTGAAATTTTTTAGGAACCTCTGAGGGTTATATCTTCCTCCTTCATTCCATGGGATTCGTCTATCTGTGGCCTAAGGCTAAGCTAAAATAAATATCAAACAGGTGCAGTCCACATGTAAATCTGTTATCCAAAAACAATTAACAAAAAAATCTTACAGAGCACCAGTGGTGTTATTCTAATTCAAAGCTAACCAGCTATAAAGGTTTGGTCATATTTTGGAGAGATGTAGTAACAAGACACATGAACACAGCTTCTCAAACTACACAGACTGTTTTATGCAATGCAAAGAATGTAAGGAAAGAGACTTCTGCTATAGCTGCCTGAGGACTTACATTCAAGCAGTTGCTGGCACTCTGCAATTCCTGTTTATATTTCTATTACTGCAGGCCAGTTATACTAGTTCTTACTAATTTTTTCCTCTTTGAAATAAAGCAAATGCAGTAAAGCAGAATAAATTAACTATTTAGAATATTCCTCACCAAAAAAATAAAAAAAAAAGATACTGTTGATTTGTTTTAGCTATATTCACATTTTGCACATATCAAACAGAAAGTGCCAAGTCTAAGAGTCTCGTATTTCTTCTCAATTTCTCTTCAGATTTGAAAAAACCCATAGTGTTTTGTGTATGCAGGACCTTTGGTAGACACGTGTTTTTTTCAAGTTCTTTTTCTCATAAGTTGCAGGGCTAGAAGACCAACAGTCAAACATGACTATATAATGACAAGTGATAGATGTGTAAATCAAATGGGACAGAAGAGCTCCAAAACTGTGTAAAATTCTTATCTGGAAAGTGCAATGTCAGAGTATTTAAAATGAACACAAGGACCTCTGGAATTACTGGTGTGACTCAGGAACGCTAAGGAAGTCTTACTATTACAACAGCTAGCTCACATGAGAATTCTGCTTCACCCAAACACTAATGCATCTGAGAGGGGAAACTGCAGATGACAAAGGGAATAAAGGGCATAAATTTAGTCATATGCCTAAATCTTTGTCAGACTGAGGCCAAGAAAGACGATATTGAGACCATTAGTTCCTTCCCTTTTCACCCACCTATTAGTACAGGCTTCTTTCAACTATACCTTCTGTGGCACTTGTAGAAAACCTGTTGGTGTTATGAAAAAAGCCCTGCACAGAGGGGAAGCTCATCTCCCCCTCACTTTCATCAAGGGAGAGGAACACAGAAAAAGGCACTCTGCCTAAGCTGGAATGTTGCTTTGGCAGCCAGAACAGCCCCGAGGAGGAATGTTCTTTCTCTTTGTTGATGACAAATAGGGCATAGATAGATCTCCAAGCCCAAGTGCCAAGCTCAGTGGCCAGGCAAGGCAGCATGAATGCTACCTGGAAAGCATAGGACTAGGACACAAAATTGTTTGGGGTGGAAGGGACCTTAACTACCATTTAGTTCCAAACCCCTGCCATGTAGAGGGATACCACCCACTAGATCAGGTTGCTCAGGGCCCTATCCAATCTGGCTTGAATGCTCCCAGTAATGGGGCACCCACAACTTGTTTGGACAACCTTTTCCAGTGCTCCACTATCCTCTGAGTAGAGAATTTTCTTCCTAACAACATCTAATGTAAACCTCTCCTCCGTTCCCCCTTCTCCAATCACTATCTGCCTGTGTAATAGATGACTTACACTCTAACATCAGTCAAACTAGGGAATAAGGGTCTGAAGGGTACACATTGGTGTAGGTTGGTCTTACCATCTTGCCCATCCCTGTGGCCAGACTTTGCAGCAGTCCAAGTGGTTTCTACAGTTCTCCTCTGGCAGTTCTGAGATGAGATTAGGGATTGTGGTTGCTGTCTTTCATCCCAACTGAAAAAAAGCACACTGCAGTCACAAAGCAGTGATAACCTTCTCTCTAAAGCCCTCCCTGCCAATACCTCTGTTTCTATATCCAACTAGACAATTATAACTTAGTTCACACTTACTCTCTCCAACTTTAACTGATCCCTGGCAGTTAAAGAGCTGTTGGTGCTCTTCTTCAACAGGAAACAGAATATAAGTGCCTTAGTTCACACATTTCAAATAAAATTCCCCACATTAGTAGCATTTAGGGTCCTTGACTGTTTCTTACTATTAGCAGACAGTGAAGATAAAGCAGCTGTGGAGGTGAATAATGGGTGAATTATGTGAATAATCTTTTCTTTCCCATGCCACAGTTTCTATTCTGCAGAGAACTTTTTTAAAAAGAAAACAAACAGGTAATGGATTCAAACTCTTAGGTATGTAAAATGCTAAAAAACTCATTCCCAGTGCACTCTCCTTTGCCCCATAAAGTCTACCTTGTTCCCCAAGTATTTGGCTCAGTGTACTGCTGCTTATCTTAAACTATCAAACTTAAATATACAAAATGTGATTGGAAAACATGCAAGTTCACAACCCACTGATTGAGAAATAATGTTCATCATCATAAAAAAATAAATTATTGCAACAAGTGGCAGAGCACTTAGGAGAGAAACCAATGGCCTTTGCTCCTGACTGCTCCCCCACAGACAATTACCCTCATGTATGTATACATACTGGTTTTGTTCAGCTGAATGTCTTCACTTTCTTTTCAACTCAGCATTTTCATGTTGTCCTTCACAATGCAACCAGGAGGTAAGTGATAGTTTCAAAACGAGCACTTTGAAAGAATGAATGGCTGCCAAGTACAAAAGACTACCTCATCCTTATTCAGCACTGCCACATCTAAAGAGGAAGAGAAACTGGTTCTCCTGTCAACAGTCAGCTGCACAAGAGACTTTTTACTTGCATCGGTGTGTACTCCCTTACCTTAAAGTAAGTACTGTGCTGTGCATTTAATTATGTTCAAGAGGCCAGTTTAGAGCTTTCAGGCTTTCACAAGGACAATACAAACTATGTATACACTAAAAAAAACCTACACTGTAATTACAGACTTCTGTTTTTTCATTAGATATATGTGAAAAAAAAACCCTACCATTCAAAGCAACTTTCAGGGTCTCTCCTGCATAGGAGGCAATTTGTATTTCACTGTGGGGATCTTAGGCCACCAAAATATTTGTTTTCTTGTAATAAAACATATCTAATACAAACACATGCTTGGTCTAATGGCAATTTAGGACTCAAAGATACCATATGGGTGATCAAAACAAGTTCTTTGGATCAATTATTAACATGGAAGTGTCTAAGAAACCTATGTCAAGTACCACAGAGCACAAAAGATTTTGTATCTCATAACATACAGCATAACACCCTGGGACGTTACTTTGACACTCACTCACATTTAAAGTTCTGATTATACACATTTATTGTTCTTTTCAACCCAAAATGGTAAATCAGACTCCTTGATCTCATGAACACTGCTAACCAAATTTATTGTAGTTATCCTTAATTTTGACATGGATGTCAGATAAAGAAGCTACCGTTTCTTTTGGAGCCAGTGATCTCACACATAGAATGAGAAAACAAAAGCATTGTGTATCTCCTGTAAAACAGGAGACAAAGATACTTTTTCTTTAGTTTATGAAACCTTTAAATATCCACTGAAAACAGAACTGATAGAGCAAAGACATTTACCTCTCATCTTTTTTTCCTGACTGCTCTGAAAGTAGTAAGCACCAAGTGATTTGCTTTTTCTACATTTATAAAATTTAATTAATATATCAGAGGGGACATGTATCTTATCTTCATTCCATTTCCTCTTAGAAGGAATGAGGGAACCAAACCAAAAACCAAAACCAATCAAACAAAAACCCAAAACACACACACAAAAAAAAAAAAAAAAGGAAAAAAAAAAAAGATTGAGAACAAGCAGACCAAGCAGATCAGGAAGGAAGGTACACATACTACAACAGATAAAGGTATAAGAAAAATACTGATGCAGTGGTTATGAGGCATCAGTGGTGATGGACTGCACATAACATAATGCCCACAAATATGACATTAGTCTTCATTCACAGGCACAACTGCAATCTGATACAAGCTGAAATCAGTATGTGTGACCTAAAATCCTAAACAAAAAATAAAGTTGTCTGATTTATGACCTCCTAATCATCAACATTTTTCAGACCTTAGATACTCCCAGAACATATATAGACATATATAGACAAAGTCATTTTTAGAACAGATTCATTCCCATATTTTGAAGCAAATGCAAAAAGTACCAGTGAAGGACTCATCATGACTATTTTCATAGGAACAGCAAAGACAAACAATTAATGAAAACATTAAGGAAAAAAACCCTTATCTTTCCTGCAGAGAGAAACCAAGCTGGAACCTAATTTCAGTGAACTAGAAAGTCTGTGATTAAAACAAAAATCCCAAAAGTCAGCACCCCTAATCACCTGCCAAGTTTAGATTTGATTATAAGCAGATTGACTTCAGTCAGAGCATAGACTGACATAAGGAAAAAAAGGAAGAAGACAAAACATAGTTCTGAATTTAAATAATTTTCACCTACATAGTGCTCTGTGCAAACAGATCTTCAAACCCTTTACAAATTGTGAATAACTGCTCTTCTCACCTTCTATTTAAAGAAAAAAAAAAAAGCAACAGTGCTAAAATAAAAAGTAGCAAGACAGCTGAGAAAGGATTTGCAGACAGGTCTCACTTCCAAAATGAAAGCTATATTTGGATCAGTTTGGCCCAAACCAGAAATTTAAATGTCCATGCCCTTCAACTGAAAAATTTAGTAGCAGAATTCCAGAGCCATTCTCAGATTTTTAACTCATTTGCCTTGGCAGGGTCAGTGCTGAAATGGAAATCTGAAAGACTTCTATTTGAAAAACATCAGAATATCTTCATTTTCTTAAAAAAAATAGAAAACAGCTTCAGTTCCCCAGAAGCTGGATTCTCAGGAAAATTGGCTATTAATCTAGCAGTGCTTTAGGCAGGCTGATTAGCAGTTGAACTTACATTTCATCAGGCAGAGAACACGCTGTCTTCCATTTGGCATGGCAGTGCCCTGGAAATACTCCCCCTTCATGCTGCTTATTGGAAACAGGATCCATTTAAGTTTAAATACCAAACAAACAAACCCCCTTGCTTGCAGTTTCAGCAGATTAATTCATCAGTATTAGCCTCCTTTGTTGAAGTTCCTCGAGCATATTACAAACACACGTTTTCACTTCACTGACATTTCTTGTTCTGCTTGAAAATTCAATGAAAAGCTGCCTGTTTATCTTTGCATGTACATCCACCCAAGTTATGTCATCTGGCCATTTACCAGCATGATCAAAGTTCCAGGCACACAGGTAACTGACCTCAAAGCACAGTGTTTGAAGTCCCTGTTTGACATGATTTGAGTTATTCTCTGCGTCATTAATTATTTCATCTGTTGTCCGCTATACTTACAACCAAACAAGAGAAAGAGAATACAAACTACTGTTCAGTGCAGCTTGCTTAAGACATTCTCCTGTCTCACTACAGGAACCATTTCAGCTATTCTAACAAATAGCCTACTTTCTGAGAATAAGGCTGTATAGGTATCTGCAATAATTATGATTTATTTCTAATGTTACTATAAACTTAAATTCTCAGTTAAAAAATCATAGTTGAGAAACATGAACTTTTCACTAAAATATGCCTGACTTTCCTTTTCATTGCTTCAGCTGAAAATCATTCAGAACTATTAAAACAAAATTGTTTTCTGTTTTCGTTGCCTGATGAACTCCCACCATGGAGGTAACATGTGACTTCTTTAGACTGTACTTACACCCAAATGAAACCGGGTTCCCAGGAAACAGTAACACTGAACTTCAATGTGAGTTAATAATACAGAGGAAGAACAGAAACAAGGGATGCCATGGTGGGGAAAGGGAAAGACGAGCAACAGACTTGCCTATCAAGAGGCCAGAAATCCCAAGTTTATAGTCTGGGTTCTCTTCCCATCAGAGGCAGGCAGTGGCATTAGTTGTGGTTTCATCAGATCAGACCTGCACTGTGCTAGTACTTTACAGACTGCAGCCAAGGAGGAGCAGGAGGGCATGGAAAAAAAAAGAAACAAAACAGAGAGAAGATTACGGTTAACAGCCTGGTACTATATTCATCCCAAGCAAATATGGCATTAATCTTCTCATCATCTCCAGATCAATATTCTCAATAATATTCATCAAACAATTTATTAAGAATCTGAAGTGAAAAGTTTAATCAGAGAAATGCCCCTGTGATGAGGCTTTACTCATTCCTGGATGGAAAGAAATACATACCAGATTAGATTTTCCTTGTCCAAATACACTCCTGGGATTCTTGGTGTCCATGGCTGCTTCAGACACCAGAAGCTAGCTACACATCCTACCTCTCAAAAGGAAAAAAAAACACATCAGATTGAAGAAATCTGCATGCCTAATATGCCCTCAACCAGCACTGTGGCATAACTTGCAGGATATAGCTACATTTTATATACCCAAAATCACACCTTATGTTTAGTTGTAATAGCAATAGCCATAAAACTATAGCATCTATTTCTGAGTCACTTGTCTTGGATAATTAGTTTGCCAAGAGCTTGAGTCATCAAGTTAGAAATTAGTTAGAGTATGACTAATTTTTTGTTTTATACTAATATTATCCTTAAAAATAAGGACTCCTCTCTTCCCCCCAAATTTTTACATGTTTTGGTTCTTTTTACAATGCCAAAATGTGCTTTATATAGAATATCTGGATCAAATGTTGAAATAATTATCTCATTTTTATAATGCCTTTCCCCCTGAAGGATCTCACAGTAATTTTAAATGTATGTGTGCTCTTCAATGGTCCACATAGACAATGAAGTGAGGCAGTATGACAGTACTTGGCAACACTGTACAAAGCACCTGACTGAAACTGAAGTCAGATCCTACAATTTGTTTACAAGACAGGAAAATTCAGATGCACAAAACTGAATTAGCAACAATGGAATTTCACCATTTATCTCTCAATTTTTGCAAAACAGGATTTATTCTGACTACTGATGGTCAGATCAGCCAGTACTTAGTAGCATTTAACCTTTCAGTTTCTCCAGATTTCAGCTGTGAGCAAAGTTTCAGTAAGGAAGCCTAACCCATTTCAAAACTCTGCTTATCCTTGGCTGCAGCATGTTGTGACAACATCAGGCAGGGCAGCACCATATTGAGAACAAGATGTTAAACCACCTCTGGGAATACTCTCTAACTCTGCAAGTCTGGATATGCTCAAAGGCTGCAATCCAGGCATGCACCTGCATATTCAAGTCCTTGCTGAAGAATTGCCAAACATGCAACTTTGCAAACAGTTTAGCCTTGCCAAGACTGCCTAACACAAGAGAAGCAGCCCTGCCCTCCTGTCCCACCAGCATTTCTGTCTGCTCTTCTGCTGCCCCAGCATCTGTTAGGCCACACGGATGTTCTGGCCCATTTGCCTAAAAATAATGGCATAAGAATGTGTCAAAAAAAAAAAAAAAGTTAACTGCTCGTTAATCCACCCTTTGAGAAGAACTGAGACTTCATGAGATTTCATAGCCTTTCATCTGCTGGTCCACTTTCAGTGAAGAAGACTGTGTTTCTCTGCAAGGACTGCAAGGAGCACTGTAGTCCAGCTGCATGGTACAAATGCAGGCTCTTCTATTCAGAACTGTGATTTTGTTCTATGCAGTGCAGATGTCTAGCATGTATTATTCCCTGCCTTCTGTTTGTTTTTCCTCCAGGATGGCCAATGCCCAGCTGGTAATATGGTAAAATGTAAGCCCTGGCCATTTGCTATTGTCAAAGAATCATTATTTTCCAGTCCTTTAAAGGTATGTCACTGGTTAAGAAATTGATTTTCTCTATGTTCATTCCTCGCCCTTTTATCATGCTGTAGGATAAGCATGTTCCCCAAAACTAGACATTAATTTTGATATCTAGGCTAAGAGGCTAGTGAAGAAAGCAAGGCTCCTCCAAAGGGTAATTTGGGTTACAATTACACAGCTTAGCTGTATCATGTAGTTCAAGTGCACTTGCAGAACAAGACTTTAACACAGGCCTGAATCAATTCTGTGTCTCAGCACAGGCTGTGCAGGAAGCCCAAGTTAAAACATCTGAAGATCAGTGGTGTGACTGTCCCACTCCAATAACATCTTCACGTGAGTTAGAGCAGAAGTCCTGAGTGCCCAAAGCCAGAGTGACATTCCAAGGAAAGGTATATAATGTCAGGGAATGGCATTAATTCCTGAGATCAAGACAGATGGTTGACATTTGGCACGAAGAAAAGAAACTCTGTCTTGGGTGTCCGAGCCAGCAAGATGAGTAATACTACACTATAACACAGCCTGCTCCTTGGATTTAGCCCATGTTATTTGAGCAGTAAACTTCTTGCTCTTGATCCACTTCTCTTTGAGGCACTTTATATTTCTGAAACACAGAATTGTCCAGTACTCTGGCTTCTACAGAGAACTTACAGATGTTTGTATGCATTCCTCTACTGGAATTCTTTCAGCTTCTTCACCTAAAAGCTATATATCTGACATAGATTTAGTAGTCTCTTGGCCAGTTTCCCTATTTCAGAATTGCATTACTCTAGATAAGTATTGAATTTATGTTCCAATTTATTTATCTTGTTATGCTTTTAGGAAGATGACAGAGTAACAATTGAGAATGTAACTTTTAACACAATGTCTTTGGTCAAGTTTTCTGGGGCTGTTCTGAAGGTTCTGGGACCATTAGACAGGTATTTAGAGCCTGCATCTTACATAGCATTACAAAAAAAACCCCAAAAACCCCCAAAACCCTAGCAATATTCTTCAAAAATGTAATACTAAGGATGAAAGCTTGAATCTCTTACACCATGAAGAATTTCCACAAGCAGCTTGGAAGTGAAGTTAAATTCCTGAAACCTCAATTGAAATAAAACTCAAACATATGTTTCATTTTAGGGAAAGCCAACCCTGAGATTTTACCTTCAAATTATAGTTACCCTTGTTGGTATTTATACAGCTCAGTAGATGATTGAAAAAGAATCAATAACACATGGGAGAGAAATAAAGTTTTATTAATAAGATTTGGAATGCACCTCCAGCCCTTAATCTGGCACGCTGTCTGCAAATAAAATAGTTAACATCATGTATACAAAAAAGTGGCAACATACCTGGGCTCAGACCTGGACCTGGAAGGTGAAAATACATTATGCAAATATTTGCAGAACTTTGGCACAGCTTTAGAAATAAAAAAAGAAAAAAGAAAAGAAAAGAAAAGAAAAGAAAAGAAAAGAAAAGAAAAGAAAAGAAAAGAAAAGAAAAGAAAAGAAAAGAAAAGAAAAGAAAAAGCAGGAGGCTTGTCAAGAAACCAAAGAAAAGTTGGATGCACATTTCAAATACCCTTCATGAAATATAAGCAACATACATAAAAATAAACTTCCTGAAGTAGCAGTGTTTCTGGACACACTAGCCAGTGTATCTTCTGTATCAACAATACAACTCAATTTTTACGACAAAAGGTTATAAGAACTTGAAATCCAAAGGAAAACTAAGATGCAAGATCCAGACTATGGGAAAATAGTGCCAAAGGTCATCCTGATTTACTCTAAGTACAATATTCAATTTATTATTCCACCTGTAGAGCCTTTTCTAAGAGTATGTCCTGAGGTATCAGTATAATGTTGACTAGCAGGCAAGAACATTAACCAACTATTCAATACCAGCCATCAGTCTTCCTGCTCATGGATTCTCTGTCAAGATTTCCAATAATGTGATTACCAGTAACTCAAAAATGCCTCATTTACAGGATTCAGCGTGATCACAACCCTTTGGGTTGTGACCCACATCTGGTCTAGCTGGGCTGGTGCTCATTTACTGGGGCACAACAAATGCCCCACAGACTACATTTAGCTATGGAAAAGCCATCTATGCACACTTGCTCCTAAAAATCACACAGCACACAATTTAAGAGTAGCCATCTTTTCTCATAAAAATACACAGAATTTCACAGAATAAAATAGTTGACTGCATATTTTATTAATTATATTCTTATTATTCTATTACATATTATTATATTAAAAATAGTTTTACTATTGAATGCACACATCATAAACCCCTAAAAACTAGCTACACCATTTAACCATATGACTATTAGTCAGAAAAAGCAGCTTATACATTTACAGGACAAATACCTGTGTCACAATGTGAAAACAGTTCTTACCATTTATGAGAAGTAGAAGGTTCTAAATGCAAGATCGGACCTTCGAAGCAGTGATTATTTCAATTGAAGCATTACAGAGAATAACTGAAAGTTTTTGGCTTAATTACAAGATTTAAAGGTTGGTTACAGCTGAAACGATCTCTTTAGTTCATCAGAGAATTATGCAATTCAAAGAGGGATGGAAGGAATTCCAGAAGGTGGGGGGAGAAACAGGAAGACACAGCAAAGCTTTTCTTGTCTCAACTGCACTCTTTCCAAAGAAAAAGTCTTGAATTATGCAAAGTGAAATAAATACATCTCAGAAAATACATTTCAAATCTCCTCCTATCTAAGACAACACAGCTCTTGCTGAAGGAGTAATGCTGGCCATGCACAAGTTTTCCTGTGAAGCTTTGAAGATTTAAAAATGGTATGTTGAGCACATTTTCATTACATAAAACATCAGCATGGGACCAGGTGTCCTCTCTGCATCTGTGAGAAGCACAAGCATAGCAGTGTCCAGAGGACGAGCATTAAGGCGTAAGTCCAGCAGCAGGTGTTACAGGCACCTCCAGCGGCCCATCAGTGATCCTTCCTTCCTTTCCAGGCCCTTGACTGGCTCTCTCATGTTTGAATACTCCCCTGAAGGCCCATTTTTGCAGTGAGCCTATGATTCATTTCCCAAAGAGTATTTTCTATTCCTAAAGCACCTCAAAGGAATAGCCTCATAACCATCTGTGAGCTCTTTCCAGAAGGCTTCCTCCAACCCCACCTGAAGCCCCACAATTACTCGGTTAACAACACTGCCTATAAAACAGCAGCAATATTTGCAGACTGAGGACAGAAAGCTCCTGCCTCCCCCAGAGAGGGAAGCCTGATGCCTCAGCCAACTGCTCTTCTTAGTCCAGCACCAGAGATCTCCCTGCCTCCAAGCCACCTGTCCCCTGGGGCAAAGCCTTCCATGAGACTGAACAAGTAGCTCATTGCTTAAAATAGATGATCAAGGGAATCATACCTACATTGCTAAAGAAAAAAAATGTGAATCAACCGCCCGCAATGTTATGAGTCCATAAAATGAGCTGTATGTGCATTAGAAGCCCGAAGGCAACTGATGAGAGTGGGGCAATGAGGGTACAGGATCAAACTAAAGGAAGTGTGAAATGTATGCACCAGACTGTGCAAGTAACAGATAAATGACATGAAAGATAGGTATTCAAAAGGCTGGCAGACTACCAGGAGGATTACACAGTGCACCACCTTCCTCCAAGGTATCTCTGTGACAAGGAACAGGAGTGCTCTTGCCAGTCAGCTTCAAATGACCCCTGCAGAAGGATCTGGCCGGCATCCAGGATGAAAGGCAGCACTGTCAGGGCATGGGGAAGCACAGCAGAACCAGGAGTGGTGAGAGAAAACTCAAGCACTTGGTTAATTCCCTGGGGAAGGTGAGTTGAGCACAAAGAAACTGAAGCCACCTCTTTGGCTGCTACTCAGATGTGCTGAAGGATGCTGGGGAGTGTTGACTGTGTCTCTAGTTACTTCTGACAGCAGTGTAAAAGCAAGCTGAGATGTGCTGTCTCATAGGGCATGAGACACTGTCATGTCCACAACTTTTGAATCCTGTCTCAAATACAAGGAACATAAGTTTCTAACAAGTCCTTTATAAAAATCTTTTCCTCTTGTGAGTGCCAAACAGGCTACACAAGTCGTAAAGAATTTGAAAAGAAACATTATCCAATTTCAGGGATGAATGAGTTACTGAATGCTGTTTTAGCAGCAGATATTTTTGCTGCAACTGGTCTGCTTGCACAAACCATTTGAAGAAGAATATTTTGGTAGAAAGCCATAAAGCTTATTTACATAGATGGAGTTTCACCATCTCGCACTCCAAAGCAGGCTGGATTGGTTATGCTGACCTAATGCGTTCTTTACCCTGCTTTGCGTGAGGTTGGGAACACATGTCAGGTGTGGCTTAGCTTGCCCTTCCAGTATCCTGATGGGAGTCCTTTGAGATTCTAGTTTAACTTATGCAGCACATGCAGTGTAATAAAAACAGTTTCAGAAATCCAAAATTCAACAAAATCAAAATATTGCCTGTACAAGGAGCTTTGTGATGCCCTGACTTAGCAAGAATAACGCTCTGCAAGTCATAGACCCAACATTTTTAGGAATACACCTTGCAAAATATTCCCAGATCCTCAGTTTTCCTTTCCAACAAGTGGAATACAGCAACTTTCATGTTTTCTCCCAGGAGCTAATTTTCCCCCTTATTTTCAGTCATTCTTAGTCCTCTTCTGGTATGAAAAAGGTGTTTTGGCATTAGGTAAGTTCAGTAGTTTGTATTCTATTTAAAAGAGAAACCAACATTATTTTTAAAATGTTAGCCAGACTTTTACAGTATGATTTCAAGAGCTTTTCAGTTTTGCTAGCAAACAATTTCAAATTCAACATTGCATCATTTTCTGCTGTTAAAACAAACCAACTCTTACAATGTGGCCTACAACCAAACTGAAATCCTCTAGTATACCTCTTTTACTGATATGACACAGCCTCTGTTTAAAGAAAGATAGGATTTAACGTTAAAGACACCCTCATGAAAGCAGCTGATGCAAAATCTGTGTAGAATTATTCCTTTACAGAATTGCTTGCTTTTGCTGGCAGTCTTTTCTTCAAATGAAAAACAAACATTTAATTTTGGCAGATACTGACTACTTTCAAGTTACTTGTCCTTTTATTTCCATTCAAAACTGGCAGACATTTCTTATTAAAGTTGAAAGAATTTCTGTCTGATTCTAAAGAGAAACTCATGCTGATTTTTGTTACCAAATTCTGTATATTTCCATACCCTGACATTCCAGAAACCGATGATCTCATTTGCATTACAACATTGTTTCAAAAATAAAGCCAAAGAATTGCTCTCATTGCTTATTAAGAAATTTAATGCCCATCACGCAAACCTGGCACCCGGCAACAGTTTCTGCCTGGGGAAGCTTTTAAACAAAGGTACCATACTAAGTGTCCTTCACAGCTGTCATTTGTCAGGACTGGAACCCAGGGCAAGGCACAAGCACATCCTGACATTCAAACGGGAGTTTCCCAATTCAGCCGATCCCTGCTCTAGTACACGGCATCGAGCAGGTCACTGGCCTCTTCCCTCTCACCACCTGCAAACAATGATTATCCCGTTCATAAACGGCCAGTAGAAGGCCTGGAATCACCCAGAGCTCCGGCAAGCTCCAACTTACACTCGTCCTTCTGCCGCACCTGAGGCAGGCCGAGTCCGGGCGCCGCAGGCAGGCGAGGGCAGGCCCGGCGGGGCCAGGGCGCCTTCCCGCGGCAGCCGAGGTCCCGAGGTCCCGCTGTCGCGGCGGGGCCGGGCCGGGCCGGGCACTGGCGGCCCCGTGTGGCCGCAGCCCCCACAAAGCCGCCCCGGGCGCTCCGACCCAGCGGGGCGCGGCCGCCTGTCCCGGTTTGCCCTCGGGCGGCGGCCCCGCCCCCTCGGGACTACATTTCCCGTCGAGCCCTGCGCCGCCGCGGCTCCGTTCTCCCAGGAGGCCGCGCGGCGCCGTGCGCTGCCATTGGTGCGATTCGAAAAGAAGCCGCGGCCGGAGCGGAGCGCGAGCCCAGCAGCGGCCGGCGCCGGGCGGGTGAGCGGGGCTGGGCTGGGCCGCGCCGCGGGGCCCTGCCGGCACGGGGGCCGTGGGACCGTGAAGCGGTGTGGGTGGTTTCTAT
Source organism: Motacilla alba alba (assembly GCF_015832195.1). Taxonomy (NCBI): domain Eukaryota; kingdom Metazoa; phylum Chordata; class Aves; order Passeriformes; family Motacillidae; genus Motacilla; species Motacilla alba. The sequence goes on from NC_052021.1 coordinate 19,313,608, forward strand.
GGCGCGGCGTGGGGGCCGCTCCCGCAGCTCACCCCGCTGCCGTGCCGGTTATGCGGGAGGGGCTGGGGCGTGTGAGCAGTTTTCCGTGGGGCTTGCGGGGCCTGGGTAACTCCGGCCAGGGCTGTGCCGCTGCCAAAGCCGCGCTGCCGTGTCCTGAAAGAACAGGCACATAGCGCAAAGCCTGCGAGTGAAAGGTTGATACCGGCAGAGAAGGAAGTTTCCTTTTATTTATTTATTTTTTTTAGGTGTTAGGGCTGTTGCTTTAGCTTTTATGTAAGCTGCCAGCCTCGCTGTGTGGTTTGGAGCTCGTTCTGCCTTGTGTTGTGCTGCCTGGCAGCACCACGGGCTGTGCGTGAGCTGTGGCCGTGCTTTGCTCTGGGGAGCCCCTTCTTTGAGGGGTTCTATAGTTGTAAATTCTATTGCCACGGTTAGCAGGCTTACAATAGCGCATCCCGGGACACGAGTACCTTTTAGTGCCTGCATCTGGGCAGTACAGTTGTTAGCATGTAAATACCTGCAGTATTTATAGGGCTGTGTGATTCAACGTGGAGGCAGATAAGCATTCTGCACCTTGGGCTTGGCCCCCTGTAAGGGCTGGAACCTCGCTGTTCTGACCACTGGGCTGTGCAAACACTGAGAGTTCTGACTTTGTGTACACAGCTTAACGTTTGTCTTGTACTTCTTAAGGAAAAAGATACAGAGTGAGAGCACGATCTTGACAAATCACACTTTAAGTTTAGATTTAAAGCAACTAAAGTGGCAGTCATCTAATAAGTATGTTTCCTGTAAAGGACTGATAAGAGTTTTGCAGTGTGCCTTTGTGTAGCTGATGAATAAGTCTTCCAGATCGGGACAGCTCAGGTATGTTTCTTTCCAACTGTAGCTTATTCAAAGGTTAGTCTTTGTTCAAGACATGATGATATTTCAGGACAAGTTTTTGCTGGTTTTCATCCAGATGCTAGGCCAAAAATAAATTAGGTTAGAAGAAACATTAGATTAGAAAATAAACATTGGTGCTTAGTTTTTGTACAGCTTTATCTCATTTGCAGCCTGGTGGCATTTGTCTAACTGCTTAAAGTTGTGTCTGGCTCTTGCAGCCTACATAGAAAGACTGAGCCCTTAAGTGTTTTGGCATTGAAATGCAGACACATCTTAGGTTTTATGCTGGGTGAAATTGAAATGGGACTGCATTACAGGCAGGAAACCAACACTCTTTCTGAGCAAAAGGGTTTTGAACCAATCCTACTCTGCCCATTCTTTAATGAACGCTGCATGTTCTCCATTGGTATTTAGTGAAGCAATTTATATGGTTTGCTGTAGCCTAGGCATGGCAATGTATATTATAAACTATATTGTTATATTATCAGGGAGCACAAAATAGTTTTATTTTATCTTGCAGAATGGACCCAGTTTTGGATAATGGAAAGTTCTACAGACCATCCTATATTGCTAGCATTGAGCCATCTCCAAGAGCAGGACCAGTAAGTGTGGAAGATATTAAAACAAATCTCTCCTCAGAATTTTCTTTGGTTTCTTCAGGCTCAGACACAAGCCAGGTAAGAAAACGTTACTGTTTGGATATTTATTTTTTAAAACATAAGCTTAATCCTTTCATAGACAGGAGTAGTCAGATTTTACCAAAATGATGAAAAGCTTCTTTGTTATTTTTTTAGTGTGAAAGAGATGCATAGGATTTAGACTAAGTTGTGTGGCAGTACATTGGTGCCTTATTGGGCACATTAGTTTTCTGTGAATGAGGCTGATTGCCAATTTATAGAATGTTTTTGTTGGCCTGAATGCAGTGTTTACATAAATGTGCTGCAAGATTAACTTACCACAGCAAGCTTCTGCAGGGGCTGAAGCACTTATCAAAGCTGATTTAGTGAAGTAGTTTTGATTCCCATGTTATCAAATAAGTTTGTTCAAAACAGCCTGATTCAATAAAACCAGTTTTGTATGCTAATTATCAAGAAAATAACCAAATTTCTAACTGTTTTTTGTTTGTTTTTTTTTTAAGAGGAGCAGTTTGGAATCTAAGGGACACATACAAGTTTGCCTGCGTATCAGGCCATTTACATCGTTGGAAAGAGAAAATGGATCACAGGTGTGACGTTTATTTAGTTTAAAAATACTTAAAATGTGTTTTTCGGGGTTTTTTTGTTTGTTTTCCTGTAAGCTGAGTGCTTTATAGTCTCTTCATGCCTGTATTGCTTGTTTCCTTTTAACAGGACTGTGTTTCACTTGAAGACTCAACAAATATTGTGCTGAAGCCCCCCCAACACTATTTGAGTCGACTAAGTGAAAAAACTTCAGGACCAGTGTTACAGAAGTTCACTTTTTCACAAGTAAATGAGTTGTCTTTAAATGTTTGTAAATTCTTTCTAGCACAGGTTGTTTTAACTTACATTATTGGATACTTTATTTTTCTACTTTATAGTCTTTAGGATTATAAACTAACAGAATTTAAAAGATTCTTTACAAGTCTCTAATAATTGCTCAAAGTATAACTATTTCTTGGCAATACTCAGGTGTTTGGACCTGAAACAACCCAAGAAGAATTCTTTGAAGGTACCATGAAGCAACCAGTGCAAGATTTTCTCGATGGATATAATCGTCTAGTTTTTACATATGGTGTAACAAATGCTGGGAAAACATACACTTTCCAAGGTAAAAGTGGATATGAAAAATTGCAAGTATTTATCAAATGTCTGTTCCTCGTGGGTGTGGTTTTTTTTTGTTTTCCCTTAAGGCTAACCTTATGTGAAATACTCCAGTAGTTTTTCTTTTATGTTATACCCATTACTGATCTAGAGCATGACCTGTTCCTGAAAGGCACATAGTTTTCAGAACTCTCTAATGATATTTCTGTTACCTTGAGAGTACAAAGAAAACTCCACTGCTTCGTGCTGTAAGGTGTCTTCAAACTCTTTGTGCATGCCTTGAGATTTATCTGTATACCTTGTAATAACTGGATTTTTCTTTTGTATGTTCTTTCAGGGACAGAAGATGATGGTGGTATTCTGCCAAGGACTATGGATATGTTGTTTGAAAGTATTCAAGGGAAGCTGTACACAGCAATGGATCTCAAACCCTATCGGTGTAGAGACTATATAAAGCTGACTGAAAACCAAGTGAGAGAAGAAACTGCTATTAAAAATTCATTACTTCGTCTAATAAAAGAGGTAGAGGAGCCCTTCTTTCTGTGTTGATGAGTACATGCATCTTTAGATAGCTCCATGCTCTTAGTTTGCAGTGCAAGAGACTGGCTGTATTTTACTGTGGATGTGTCTATTTTCTGGCAGCCAACCATTCAGATTAGCAGTAAAGTGAGCAATAGAGCTGATGGCCCCTGTTCCTGGGGGTTTTTGTCTTGTGGCTCAGTACTTCCTGGGCATGTAAACCAAGTGTTGTTTTTTTTTTTTTTCCTGTACCTTGGGCACTTGATAATTTATCCTCTGGGATTACTGGTCTTTAATAAATAAGGGACTATTTACATTCAGTTCTTATCTGTGGGAATGCTAGTAGGTCTGATCCTTTAAAGAACATATTGTCTTTCAGGATACTTGGAAGAATGAATAGTTTTGAGTTTTTTGCCCTTTCAGTTGGACAAATATCCTTAAAGGAAGCAAAAATCTGTTTGAAGCAGCAGAGCTATAAAGCCAGTGGACTTAACAGTTTGAATTAAAGATGGGTTTCTGCTGGGTTTTTTTTTTTTTTACAGTTCACTGCTGAGCAGTCCAGAAATACACTCCAGTTTTAGAAGCTGACTGAAATTCTAAAGCTGTTTAGTCCAGTTACAGTTATGGGGAATTTTTACGTTGTATAACCATACCTCTTTCTTGGTGTCTTCTAATTCTGAAATGAGTGGAATAATGTAAAATAAAACTCGGCATATATGGGATTTGGGACTAGAAAAGTAGTTCTTTTTTCTTTGCAAAAAGAATTAAGCATTTCCCTTGTGGTATGATAAGTTATAATAGCTAGTGTTGAAAGGAAAAAAGAATGTATGTATCTGTTGCCTTGGTTTTTATCCATTGGTGGACTGGGCTCCAGCATGGAAGGTAGGTGGCAGCAGAATTCTGTGACTTCGCTTCAGAAGCACAGGAGTAAGTTAAATCTAGCTCTGTCAGCCTTCAGAAGGGACTTTGAGAAAATCTTTTGTGTGTACTTAAATACACCTTCTAGTTTCTGAAACTGTTCATAAGAGCAGCACTTAACTTTACCAGCAAATTTGTAAGTTTTTCATCTGCTGCAACAGAGGTTTGTGTGGTTGTTTTATATATGTAAAACCTAATACCTAAAATTTTTATTTGAAAATTTTATTGTGAAGTATACCCTTGACAGAACACTAATGAAACCTGAACCAAACCATACCTGTTTTTTATTTCATGTTAGTTCTCTTAAGCTTACTTATTTCAGAAGATGAAGTGCCTAAAGAAATGAAATCCAACTTGCGGTTCTGTGTCTTAAAAAACCTAACTAACCAAAACCAAGACTGGGAAGGGACTGTATGTATGAAGCTCCAAAGCTCTAGCTATAGTTATTTGGTTTACTTTTTTTAGTAGCAAAAGAAAATTGTTTTTCTCTTAGTAAAACCTGTGCTTTATTTCAACTCTATCATTTTTTCCGAGCATGTATCATGAAACAGTAAGTTGCTCATTTCAGTTTTTAAGTGAATGAGTGTTCTACATTTACCTCTTTCTTCTAAGGGTTAGCCAAGTAAGCTGGAAAAATATGAAATTTAATATTAGCAAAATAATTCAGAGTCCCCATGATTTACAAGGTTGAGACTAATGTTTAAACTGCAGCTGGAATCCTGAAATCATTCTCTTTAATCACCTTGTTTATGTGAGGTGTTCCTACCCCTCTTGTTTTCTGTGGCTAGAGTTTCCAAGTCAGCAAGCTGAAATGCTGTATACTGATGTAAGGGGAGAGGCAGGGGTGAGTGTGAGGTCAGAACAGCCCTGTCAATAGCAGTGTCCAGGTGCACTAGACAATGCCTTTCCATTGGCATATTGCACCCAAGCTGTATTCCCATCTAGTTATACAGTAGAGCTGTTAGAAATAACTTTACTGTCAACAGTGTATTTCAAAGTTTGTTTTCGTTTGCAGGTAGACCACCAGATTAACACTAGGGACAAAGCACCTATGGATTCTAAGGGTATGTTTTGTATAAAGGTTTTGCAGTTAAAGCTGGCAAATAAGCCTTCTCAAGGTCAATAACTAAAAATGCTAAAATGACTTCTTGTCAATTTTATATGCCTGTGAGTTGGATAGTGAGCAAATAATCTGGGCAGAAAACAGAAGGATAAAATGGGTTAGAAGAATATCTGAACAGGCATCAAATGAGCTGAAGTTCAAGCAAAGAAAAGTAGTACCACTTATGCTGTGGGTCCTAGTGGTATCCTGACAGGCTTTTAGAGTACCTCAATGTAATTATATAAACTTAATTCTAGCATTTAAAAAACTACCTAAATACTAGGTTTACTTTAAAAAGTCAAAATCAAGTGTCTTGTCAGTTTAGTTTTAAGATGTTGAAGAGATTTGACTAATTGTAACCAAGCTTTATGTAGTTGATAGAATTTAAAAGTGGAAAAGGAAGCAGTAGAGTAGGTGTCTCTTGAAAATATGTAAGTTAAGCATGTGAGTTCCAGATATTTAAGAAATGGAGTGGGAACTTAAATGGATTTTTTGAATGGATTTTAGATTTTGAGTGTTTTTTAGAAGGTTTGTTATATCAATTTTTACATATTAATTTTTTTGACACTCACTCTCCTCGGTTTATATTGGTTTGTAATATGTTGTACTTGGCAGGTTTGGAAGATATCTCAAAAGACTCGGAACAATCTATCACAACTGCAAGAAATTACGTCAAGTTTTCTGTCTGGGTTTCATTTTTTGAGATTTACAACGAATGTTTTTATGATCTACTGATTCCTATATCAAATGACAAGAAAAGGAAAACACTACGCCTTGCTCAAGACATCAAGGGATGTTCTTTTGTAAAAGGTGAATAGAATACCTTGCAAATTGCTAAATGTAATTTTAAAAGTTTGTTTGCTTGTAATGAAGTTTAGATTAGAAAACTCAATAACAAAATTATTGCCATCTACATGCATAGAAGTATCCCTGCTTTTAATACTGTTATATCTTCTCTTGACTGAAACTGTTAAAAGTCTCTGCACTCCACTGCCTTGATATTTCTTTGAAATGGGAGAAATACTGGAAACAAATGACAGATTTTTAGGGGTTTGCTTTTTTCCATTTTCTTGAAAAAAGAGGTCAGTAGTTCTTAATGGTGTTTATAATTGGCTCAAAAATTTTTTAGGTTTTTAATTCTGGGATTTTTTCAGTATTCTCTGGTAGAGAAGCAGACTTTAGACATACGGTTATCATACTGCAAGCAAAATGCTTCTGATTTTTTCAGTTAAGTTGATGATCCTGAAAGATATCCATATGACTTCCCCTTCCTCCCTTCCCCCAACTGAAGTATAAATTGAAGAAGCTGTTCTTTATTTTAGGATTCAGAAGGTAGAGTTCTGTCTTGCTGAATATGACTACAGAGCTTTCTACTCACATTAGACCTTACTTTTTTGACTTGTCTGTCAAAACAGACAACCTTAGCTCAGGCTAAGGTTGCTCACTTAATTTGAATGGAACATATTTAACATGCTAATAGAATGATGAAATGATGTGATGTACTTGCCCTTCCTTTCCTACGAGAGAAGGCATTTTGATCTGATTTGTCATCACATAACTTCTGTCTGAAGCAGATGCAGTAAAACGTTTCTATGCCTCAAGTAAATGTAGTGTCTTTGCTGTGCATACATTATCCCTATAATACTTATTTTGGTAATGTTATCTAAAAAATTATCATATTTGTTCTTCCTGAAGATCTGCAGTGGGTTCAGATTTCTGACTGTAAAGAAGCTTTTAAACTTCTAAAACTGGGGTTGAAACACCAGAGTATTGCAAGCACGAAATTAAATAATTGCTCCAGCAGAAGGTAAGAAACATTTTGAGTAGCACTAGGCATAGGATGATGGGCGGGAGGAAGGAGAAACTACAACATGGCTTATGTTTTCTAGGAAGGGAAGAGACTTTAACAAGGTCTAGATTTTTAGGTTCAGGTTTGGTGTCCTTTAGCGGTGTGTGGCACAATGGCTTAAGCCAAAGGGATTCAATTCTTCAGTAGGGTAAATGTGTACTAAAGCTCTCAGTACTTTATCAAATACTGTACAAAAGCACTTATCTAAGCATCTGAGGAGAAATCAATACATGCTACAAAAACATTTCTTTAGAAGTTTGTATCTGGTTGTGTATGCTTAGGTGTATTGATAGGTCAAACAACATTTTGAGCCGAAGTTGTGGAGGCTAAAAATACTTTGAAAGTATTGATCTACTTTATCACTTCTCTGCTGATTTCAATTTCTCCTTTTAGTCACAGCATATTCACAGTTAAACTACTGAAAATTGAAGATTCAGGAATACCAAGGGTGACCCGAGTCAATGAGTAAGTTCAGAACAGTCTGTCTCTCGTGATGCAGTTGTCAGTTACCTTCCGTGTTGGTGTGTTGGTGGTGTACCCAGTGCTCACTGGCAGAGCCTCCTGCATGTATGGTGGCTCCCCACTTCCACCCTCATGCTGTGCTTGGCCCTCTCCCTCAAGCTATCAGGTGTCAGTGCTGTTGTGTCTTGTCACCTCTGCTCAGCACAAGGTTCTGCCAGACTTCTTTACTTCTGAACTCATGCAAGTCCCCAGAAGGAAGAGGATGAAGGGGTGGAATAGGAAGCATGTTGGGCAAATATTTAGCAGAAAACAGCAGGAAATTTTTTTAGGGATGCAAACTTGAGAAGGATGAGGAAAAGTGATCATTTTAAAAGGTTGTGATTAGTGCGTCATTAAGGTAAATACTGTGATTTTTCCTTGTCTGCTTTCAGATTGTCATTGTGTGATCTTGCTGGTTCTGAAAGATACACCAAGACCCGCAATGAGGGTGACAGATTGAAGGAGAGTGGAAATATAAATACCTCTCTCCTGACTCTGGGCAAGTGTATCAATGCACTCAAGAACTGTCAGCAGTCAAAGTAAGTCCTTTTATGAATTGCCAGCTGGTTGTGTTTTTTTAGGTATTGCCTGCATTGTTTAAAAGCCGTTGTTTAAAATATTCAATAGTAACACTTAAGTTTTTGGTAGAAAAAATGTATAGCTTTCTGACATCTATACTGTAGTCTTGTTGCTGTACAAAAAGTTATCTTTAAACTTGCCTTGTTTTACTTTTTCAATAAATCACTTAAATTATGACATCCTTTAAACATGCTGTTGTAGATGTTAGTGATTTTACTTACTTGTTCTGAGCTTAGCTTGTTGAGCAAACTTTGGAATAAATATAAATTTAAAATTTATATTTAAAACACCTCTGTCACTAGTGCCATAGTAAGAATGAAACTTTCAAGTCTTCAGGCTGGATAGTTCTTACGCTGACTGGAATTTACTCAATTTCTGATCACCTGTTCTTCTGTCTTTCAAAGGTTGCAGCAGCACATACCCTTTCGGGAAAGTAAGTTAACTCATTTCCTTCAAGGATTTTTCAGTGGAAAGGGGAAGGTGTACATGATAGTGAACATCAGCAAATGTGCGTCAGCATATGAGGAAACGCTCAATGTGCTGAAGTTTTCAGCTATTGCACAAAAGGTAAGCGTGTTGTAGTCTATCTTGTTGATCAGTAACTTTGATTTTCTTTAAAGAGCTGGTTTTCTCACGTTTAGGAATATGAATTTAGTTATTTGATTTGTCTCATACTGCAGTCATATTTCTAATTACACTGGATTGAGCTTTAGTTCCTACAGCTTTTAAAAATACTTTATTGAGACTTTTTTTTCCTTTGGAGTGTGGGGGTGGAAGCATCTACTGAAATTTGTAACTACTATGAAACATCCAGTCTAATAAAAAACTTACTGTATTTGGAAGAATTTTCCTGACATCTGGGTAAATTTCTCCTGCAGATACAGCATGCTCTCACTTCTAGCTGTTCTATATACTACTACTATCTTGGAATATTGCTCATCTGAAGTACTGATAAAATAGACTGAGCACCTAAGAGTGTCAAGGTCCTCTTTATGTTCACAGAGGCTTCAGTGGGAAGGTGGAAAAAGCAGAGTCAGTAGGAGTAAGTGCAGTGATGTTACTTTGCCAAAGTTGGAAGATACAAGTGTGGAGGATCAGTGCTGTAGCTTTAATGGAAGCCATGGAAAAGTTTTGTTGACAGCTAAGTCCATGCCTTTGGAATTTAGGCAGGTTAAGTACAATATCAGAAGGAGCAGACTGTAGTGGTTATAGAGCTGTGAATGATACAAATTTTGTGGGATGGTGTTTGTGTAATACAACTGAAAACTCAAAGTACAGGAAATGGACAGTCTGTTGCTGCCTCTTGTAGGTTATCCAGTTAGTGAGACTTGGTGTTCCTGGGATCCAAAGAAGGGTTAGGTTATAATGTGACAACTTTGTACTCTAGCTGCAAACTGGTCTAAGTAGTGACTCCAGAGTCTCCCAGATAAATTGGGAGAGTGCTCTGCTCAGGAGACCTTTAGGAGAGTGCAGCAGGTCTTCACAGTGCCAATGAAGCTTTAAAAAATACCAATAACTTTTTGTTCTTGATTTTTCTGGGTAGGTTTTAGTTATGGACACATCTATTCTTCCCCAAGATCAGTCATTTGGCCAGAAATTGGCAGGAGAATCATCACTGCTTAATGTCACTAGAATGCCAATCCCAAGGAAAAGAGCTACTATCCTATGGGACAGAACCTTGGAAGATGTGTTTGAAGATGATGATGATGAGATGGAGGAACAGCCCAGTATGTCAAGAGAAGAAGCAGTGCAGGAAAATGAGGGAAATGAAGTTGTTATTGCAAAAGAAAAATACATGGTATGTGCCAGGGCTGCTTTAAGAATAATTATAGCATGGAGCCTTGAAGCAGTGTACTCTTCTGGTTTTCTCCATTTCAGCCCTTTTTTTTTTTTTTTTTCTTCCCCCCTGATTACCTTCTTCTACCTAAATCCAGTGTTTGGAACTACAAGTGGGATTACTTATGCCTTGGTGCTTGTTGCAGATTTGGCTTTCTCTTCTTTTGGTATCCTGTGGTCAATACACAGAGCATATTACCTATTTTTGAGCAACACAAGATTGTTCCTTTGTTATTTTATACACCAGAAAACTCTGGACACTGTTCTTTGAGAAACAGCAATTTTAGTCACTTCTGGGGAAGACAAGGAACAGAGGACTAGAGAACATTTTGTGGAGGTTTCATTAATACCCAAAAAGGGGCATCTAGAAAAAGAAGGCCAAATTCTGTGGATCTTAAAGTTATCTTTAAAGATGGACTTAAGAATTTTTGTTATTAACTTGGTGTTCTTTGGAAATACTCAGTCTGTGCGAACCTAAATTGCTGTGTTAGTACCAAATGGATAGCGCAATCTTCTCATTAATCCTTCTGTTTATGAATAAGCTAATAAAAGAACCTGAAAAACTATTCCCAGCTGCAGAGTAAAGTGTTGTAGTGTTTGAGGAATGGGGAAAATCTCACTTGTGTTAAGGTATTTCTTTATGAAAGGCATAATGCTACTTGTAATTCTAGATGCTGGTGAATCTGGTAGAAGAGCTGAGGAACAGACTTATTACTGAAAAGAAAAATAAGTTACTGCTGGAAATTAAAATTCGTGAAGAAGTGGTACAAGAATTCACGGATTATTTTGCTCAACGGGAAATAAATTTCAAGTAAGCTGGACTTAGGTGGTTTTCAAGTTACTTGTTAAGAAAGTGAAAATAAGTAAATTTATTTCATGAATCTCTCTGTTGTAAAAGACCACAGTCTTCTGCTAGATCTTCTACTGCATCAGTTAATGTGGTGGTTTCTGTTTGAATTATGAGCTCAGGAAAAATGCTCTTTAGAAAAGGCTTTGATTTTTTTCTGTGGGATGGGTAGGAATGTGTATATATAATTTTTCAGTAGTGTTTTTACCCTGTAAAACTTTCTAAGGGAAGAGCTGCTTTGGTAAGTTGTAGAAAGAGTGGCATTTGCAAATTCTTTGGTTCCAAATATTGCTGTCTCAAGCAGCTTAGAAAAACTGCTTTTTGTTTAGTGCTATCCATAATCTGTGTATTTGTATCCCTCTTATTCTTCTGGTGTATGTGAAAAATACTTCTGGTTTAGGGTAGCAGCATTGTTTTGTGTATTGTTTTGTTGTGCCAAAATAAAGAAGAAAGCATCTTTGTTAATAGGCAACTGTGCTAACAACTTTTTAGCCTCTCTCATTGCTAGCTTTTAGCTGACTTGGTTTTTTCTCTACTCTAGCAAGTGCCTTTCTAGTGAACGAGAGCAGCTTGAAGAAAATGCTGAGAAACGCCTGGAAATCTTCAAGGAACTTGTTAATAGTTGTACTAAAAATGCAGATGAAAAAAGTAAATTACAAGATCGGCCTTGCAGTGAGCAAGCTGGACCTCTGGTATTTTTATCTCTCTGCCCTAAATGTCCCTTTTACTCTTAACTACCTGCTATGGTCATGGCATTTCTTAAAAAATACCAAGAGTGGTTTCAAGGAATTGCACATGTGACTGTCCTCAGCAAGATGTATTTATCTTACTTAATAGATGAGGCTGCTGAGCCTTGGGATTCAGGGGTTTTTGGGGTTTTCTGCATTTCTCCAGCACAAAAGTCACAATTATTCTGTACAAATAAACTGGGAGAAAATAAGCAATTTTTTATGCTGTAAAATCCATTGCATTTAGTGCCTATTTAAAATCTTTGAGGCTGACTTTAGGTCCCACATATGGACTGTGCTGGAGCAGTCACAAAGACTCCTCTCTTAGGGCAGTAGTAGGTACAACTCAAGCAATGAGAATTGTTCATCCACTTAAGCCATATCTAGACTCTTAACTTGAGTCTGTCTCTTGAGAGTGTGAAACCCATTTTTTAAAAAAGAGAGGCAAGATGTAAAGTCAGTCTTTTGGATATAACTTATCATAATAGGTTACCACAGACTTATTTGACCTCAAAAACTTTTCCTGTCATATGAAAATGTCAGATGTATTCCTTCTAAGACTTTGCTTGCTCTGTTCATTCAATAGTCTCATTGGTTTAAAATATGCTAAATTTTATGGTAAACTTGGAGGGGATGTTTTTGTGGAGATACAAGGGGAAAGGTAATGGTGGGTAATTAAATGTTTTAAAAATAAAGTAACTCTAGCTTAATACTGAAAATTGTTGTGTGAAGGTAGACAAACTGGCAATCAGTGCATATGAACCCACAAGATGGTTTTGAAGTCAGAATTCTAACTGTACTTATATATTAGAATTCCTAACAATCTTCCATAATTTCTGTAGAAATAATGGCTTTTGTATAATTATTTGTCATTTCTAAATGAATCTAAATTCTTTCAGAATGAAGAAAACAGCGCAGACACAGATGCCTACATTGATTTTGGGGGTGTTATTGATTCTCTGCAAAATGATATCACTGATATCAAAAATCAGGCAGAAGCAGCACACCAGTACATTGTGTCCTTAGAGGACCCACAGGAAACAATAGGTTGTCTTGAAAAACAGCTGGCAAAAATAACTGCTGAACTAGCTGAGACCAAGGAAGAGCTGGGAAAGAAAACCAAAGGTAAGCTGGGTCTAAGTGTGGTGTGAAAGACACAAAAAAAGAAATTAAGTACTGTAAAATAGGAATATTAATCTCATTCTATGGGATTGTGTAGCCAAATCATATGTATGATGGTGGTAATCCATTGTTTTGTGTATGTTCAGGTTAAACAATTCTATAGGCCTTGCTTATTTCATTTTTAAGATGAAACTTAAAATTGTCAATTGCAGATTTAAGAATTGTGGGGTAAAACCTTAAAGTTATTGATTTCCTTGTGTTGTAATCCCTGTAAACTTCTTTTTCTGATGCAGTATATTCAGGCGTCATGTGGAACTTTGGAGGAAAAACTAGCAGCACCTCATAATGATCTCAGTAGAGGTCTTGTGATGTGATCTGTATTTTGAGTGAATTGCAAGTCTCAATTGTCCAGTTCAGAAAATGTAAACAACTTTTGAAATGTCCTAGTAGAAGTCATCTTGAAAATAAATGTATTTGAAAACTACTGACGTACCAGAAGACACAAAGACATGGGTTACTGAGTAAACTGTGGTGGCTGATTATTATGTAGACTTTTTTTCTCTTATAGGTTTTGAAACACAGAGGATTAAATTGGATGAGTCTGCTGAGCAACTTAAAGAAGCAACTGAGGTAACTTTATAAAAAAAAAAAAAACTTGCACAAGATGGTTTGCTTTATTACAAAATTCAAACAACCTGAAATGCTATTAGACTATGCTTATAGCCTTTTTTTTATATCAGGCATAGTTTAACTAATCTTGCTTGTAAAAATCATGATAGAGTTTGATTTAACACTGAACTTTTTTTCTTTTTCAAGAAAATGAATATACAAAATGAAAGGATTCAAGAACTGATTGACATTGTGAAGCAAAAAGATGAAATGATTATGAAACTACAAGGTCAGATAACCCGTTCAGAAGAAATCATAAAAGACTATGTAAGTCTTAGACATCTTAATTGTCTTGATACAAAAAAATCTTAATATGTGTTTATAATGGACTTGACTTTGTAAAGTTGGCATTTTCTGTAAATAATTGCTGTTTACTTCAAGTGATAGCAGGTGAGTTGGCGTTGAAACTAAAGCCACAGTAAAATGTTAGCAGGGGTGTGTGTAAATAATGAGACTTTCAGAAGTACTGATCTGAATTTATTATTGGAGGACTCTAGATGAGACTCTGAAGAGCCATTAAAAAGAAATAAAAAACCTCAAGCTTTGAGGCCTTAAAACAGTGGGAATAGAGGAAGTGCATCACTCTCTGAATAAAAGAGGAAGAAAATGAGGTTCTGGTTCAACAAAAGGTCAATTTTAGTTCAAGTTAGAATTCAAGAATATAAAAAAAGACAATTAAGTGAATTAGGAAAAAAAAAATCAGTGCGTTCCACCCACCCCCAACATGCTTGCACACCTTCAAGGGAAGAGTGTTAATGTGAATGTTTTGAGCTGAGTTTGAATTAAGGAGGTATGACATGGCTATCTCTGTTTTTGGTGTGATTAATAAATCTTGAAATTGTATGGTCTAATGATATCTGCTGAATGCTGGAAGCTGGTTTGGCTAAATGTATACAGGTTAAAGAAAAATCAAAACACACAGAGGTTTTTTTGGAATTTTTTATTTGAACTTGATGTCCAGTAACCTGAAGTAGTTTTGAGAACATTTTAACTTGAAAACTTAGTCAGCACTCTGATCCATTTCTCTTACACTGTAAACTCAAAGCTTTGGCCTTAATTTATCTTGGGTCCTGTCTCTGCCTCACAGCTGCTTAACTTGTCAATAGTATGGAATGCTCTAAGAGTGAGTGGAGTGTGATGGCTTACTATTACTGCTCCTTCCAAGAGCAAGGCTTTAACTACCCAGTGGTTCCATGAGACTGTGTGGCATGAAATTTTAAACATGACCACAAACCATAGTCTACTGTGTTTTTTTTAATGAAGTACTTGTAGATGAAGAATTGGTCCTTGACAACTACGTGGCTTGCCACTTGTCATCTTGCAAGTAACCAACTTTTTTCTTAGTCAAGTAGATATCTGAAGTATGTATTGCAGAACTGACTAGGCTTTCATCGAATGTGTCATGACAAAAATGATTTTTGGCTTTGCTTAAGGCTGTTAAAGCTCTCAACTCTACCAACCATGATCAGAAAGTGATGAATTTGTAGACCAAAATGTGCCCTTTTAACAATTGGGAAATTTCATCAACTCTTTTGACACTGGAAATTGTTTTCGGATGGTAAATTAAGTCCTTTTAATGAAAGTTATGCGTTTTGTAGTTCTCTAGTCTCTTGCTCTGATTCCTGTACAATGCAAAGTATTGTGTTTCTTAGGAGCTCTTGGTTTAACTAACTGATCTGTCACTGACTTTTCTTCTGACAACCCCCTATGCACCTTACCCATAAAGGTTTTGTAAAAATATTTATATAGAAAAAGTTACTAAGCCTTTTAAGTGTTCAATTCATGCATCTTCAAAGCAAATGATCATATTTTAACACAGGAGAACACTTTGACTACCAGTAAGAGAAAATTAGCAGAAAAGAACTCTAATGAAGTGATTGAAAGCAGCCAGCTCAAGAACTGTGAGGAAACTGTATTGGAAGTGGGAAGAAAACGTTGCTTGGAAAATCAACCTACTGCAGAAGAAGAGCCACCTACAAAGAAAGGTACAATTTCTACCATCACTCAACAGGGGGTCTTCAAAAAAAGCTTGGTTACTATTCCAGAACAGAAGAAAAAAGCTGGGAAGTGTAAACATTATGCTCTGAGGAGGAAATCTGCCATGTTACACTGTAAAAGGAAGTAACTGTTCTCTAAATGTAATCCCTTTTGCACAGGGCCGGCCCTATATCGTTTACTCCTAAATAATTTAAATAAAATTTTAATTTTTAGACTCTTTCCTTTCTGCTGCTTTTTCTTATCTGTGTATGTACCTGCATACCCAGCTGTGGTTCTTGGGCAATTTCTTAATAGTTGTAGTACTAAATTTTCTGTTGCTGAACTTCTGAGAAAGTAGCATCTCCTGCTCAAGTGTTTGAAAATTTCCTAAGCAACTATCAATGACTTACTGATTGTTCAGTCATACGGTATGTGCTGTGAACCTTGACATTTTGTTCTGTGTGCGTGCTGTGAACACACCAGCTCCAGTCAAGAGGACAGTGCTGGCAAAGGAGAAAAATTAATTTTACTCTCATTCAAGTGGAAAGCTTAAGTCCACAAATCGTGTATTTTGTACAGCTCCCATGCTTGCACTTTCAGTCTTTTTGCTGTTCTTGCTTTATCTGTGAGCTTATCAGGTGAATAAAATCTATTAATAAGTGAGACTGAGCTATATGGGACTTGCAAAATGGTATTTGTAAGAGCTCTCTACCTCTAACTTGACTTCAGGACCCAGCTTAGTTTTAGTTTCTTATAGAACTATGGTAAGCATATGCAAAAGGAAGGTGAGAAGCCTTTCCTTTCTGTGAAAGGAGAATAATCAAATTCACATGATCACAGAAAAATGAGGATGCAGTGAATAAACTGAATATTGAAGTATCATTCATTACATTGTGCAGTTAAAGAACAAGGCACTATTGACTGTGGTAGATCAGTTTTAAGTTTATGGTGCAAAGAGTTCTAGTAAATGGGCTAATATTAGGCTGGTGCTAGCACCACATCCAGGTGCCTAGTGTGAGGTTCTCCAGAGCTCCATAATGGGCCTAGCTCTCTTCAACATCTTCATAAATAACTTTGATGCAGGACACAAAACTATCCTAGTTTGCCAATGATAGCTATTGACTCCCTCAAAGCTCTACAGAGAGATCTAGACAAATTACAGAGCTGGCCAATCACCAAGCCCATGAAGTTAACAAAGATAAGTGCCTGACTCTGCACCTGGGACAGGAAATCCTGGCTCCAAGTACAGACTGGGGAATGAGAGCCTGGAGAGCAACCCTGCTCTTGATGATTATTTAAGGTCCCTTTGAGCTAAGGATCTTCTATGATTCCATTAACAAAGCACTTCATGAAGAGAATATTGAACTTCTGATGTTTGCTGCCCTAGAAGATGGGAGAGGAATAGGTATTCAAAATCTCAGATTGCAGACATAGATAGAGAAGCTAGCAGCCAACAGGTGCATATATGGATACTGAAAGACTTAAGCGGGGTTGTATTGTCTCAATTCTTCAATGTCAAGAAAGATCCATAGGAAATGGCTGGGCCTGCCAGTAGTAGCAAAAGGAGGTAAAAATATTAGGCTAGGTTAGCTGAGGCCATGTCAAGGTTAGCTGAGGCCATGTCATCCAGTAGGGCATTTCTGGTTTTTCTACAACTTCATGTGTTATTTGAAACCAAGACGACTAGGGACTTGGACAAACCCTGTGCTAAGATACCTCAGCACCTCTTGCTTTAAGTGAAGCTTGCAACATTCCAGTCTAGGGAGAGGAATATGTTGTATTTTGTCTGATAAGTTTTCTTAGGACTACACAACTGGGCTTTCAGCAAAAACCATTTCCAAATACAAAATTTTTCATCTTGTAGGATTGAAAAATATGACCTTATATGCTGCAGTAAGGCTGTTGTTGTGGTTGGACTATAGCGGAAGCACTTGATGTATCTTATAACAGGAAAACTGTGGACAAGCAGGAGCAAAGTGTCCTGTTGGCTTTCAAAAACCAACAGGAACTAACCAACATTAGCACTCTTGCTAGAATGACAGTTTGTTAGTGACTCAAATTGACTGAACAACTTGTTGGATCTGTTCAGAGGGTGTTTCCATGCAGTACACCTGTGCTTCATGGTCCGGTGTGAGACTGCCTAACTCTAGCTTACTGTAGGTGCAGTACTGAGGAGAATCCATAGTATGTCCCTGTAGCACACAGTTGGGTTAATCTAATCCTTAGAGATAGTCAGGCTTGTTTTCATAGTAAAATAGAGCATGAATGTTACTATGAAACACAATTGGATTCTAAAACACTTGTGTAAAATACAGCTGGAGGCAGTTTTGAAGGAGGTGAAATACATGTGATTTTAGTTAAAATGGCTCATTGCTTTGGGAAAAGAGTCTTAAGTTAATAAAACATGGAAATTTTGGGTTGGAATGACATGTTGTAAATCTTTCTTGGATAATTTTACATGCAACATATTAGATGTGGTCATTAATAGTTATCCTTTTATCTAGTTTAGAAATGTATTGAGTACAGAAGTGAGGAAGGTTCCAAATACAAAGCAAAGAAAAAAAAAAAAACAAACCAACTTGTGCTGGACTTTTAGCTTTGTTTTAAAAGTAGGGTGATACAGAGCATGCATAAAACTTCTCAGAAAGGTGTATGACACTACTGCTCCCCTAATGGAGGATGGAAAATTGCTGGCTCTATTTAAAGGGGGTGTTGAAACAGTGGATGTGGAAACTGGTTATCACTGTGAATGTTACCTAGCTTATGGGTGTTGGAAATACTAGTGAAATTAGCTAGATTTTTCTGCTTGCGGGGCAGAATACAAGTTTGGAATAGAACTGTAGCAAACCTTTTTTAAGTCTTTTGAGCACCTCTTTCTACAAATTGTGCCTAGAAGCCCAAGAGGCATTTTAGTGCATACAAAATGTCTCAGAGGGTTCTAACAACTTCAAGACTCTAAAATGCTTTGAAAGTGTGGCTTTCGGGTGGTGCTAATTTTCCATACAGCAATTACAGTTTGGTGTTGCTAGTGACTTGTTGATTTTAATTAACCTGAGCTTTATGGGGATTTATTTGTTCTTGATGTTGTTTTGGTTTTGTTTTTAGGAGATAAGAGAGAGAATTGGGAAAACTGTCTTGATCAAAAAAGAATGAATAATTCTGAGACCTTCATGGAAATACTAGCTCTAAAGAAAAGAACTGAAACCTTGGAAAGTCAGATAGCTGCGCTTGAAGAGCAATGCCAAAGAGAAAAAAATGAAAAAGAAGAGTTAAATCAGCAGATAGCAAACTTGCATCTGAAGCTCTCTGCTTCTGAAGAAAAGGCTTCTGGCTTAAGTGGAGAACTTCAACAATGTCAAGCTGAATATCAGGAGACTGTTTCTGAATTGGACAAACAGAAAACTATAAATAAGGAACAAGAAGAAAAGATTATTCAGCTAAATAACGAAGTAACAGGTGCTAAACAAAATATAATTGACAAAGTGTCACAAATTAAAACAATGCAGTCTCAGGTAGATGAATTGTATAAATGTCACTCAGAATCTTATGCTGTGGATATTGATTTAGTTAATGTAAAGAATTCCTTTGACCCTCAAAAAGATGAACCAGAGACAGCTCAAATGAGTCTTCTATCCATGCAGTTCCAAAGTGCTTCTACAGCAGATCTGAGACAGGAGAGCTCCTTTCACCGCAGCATTGAAAGCATTTGGGAAGAATGCAAAATTTTGATTAAGGCTTCCTCACAAAAAAGTCATCAGATTCAACAACTACATCAACAAGTTGAAGACTTAAAAAAGAGACTTCATGATAGTGAGAATTACAGTAATCAACTAAAAATAAAATTAAATGAGATTACAAATCAAGAGCATCAGTCTGTAAAGGAAAAAGATCTTATGAATCAGTTACAAGAGCAAATCCAGAAGAAAACCCAGGATTTTGAAAAACAAGCTGTAGAAAATCAGAGAGTAATTGCACAGTTTCAGGAGAAGGTTGCCAGCTACGAGGGAGAAATAAGAGATCTTAAATGCCTATTGGAGGCTTCTAGGACTAAAGATGACAGGATCAAAGAGTTAGAAGAAGAACTAAAAGAAAAAGAATCTACTATTTTAAATCTAGAAAGTAATACAGTAGCTCTGCAAGAGAAATGTACCAGTGTAGATGAAAAACTGAAAGAACTCAGTGATCGAGAATCACATTTGAAGGATGAAGTTGTGCAGTTGGTGAACAATCTGGAGACCATGAAACATGTTCTTCGGGAAAAGGAAAAAAATGAGTGTGAGCAAATGCAGTCTATAGAACTGTAAGTAAATAATGAGATTATACCTAACCCTTTAAGAATAAAATTAAGTTAAAACTCCCTTATAGCAACATCATATTGACATATCACATTTGCATGTTTATAAACTTGATCAACCAAACTGCTTCTTTGAGAAATTTCTATACACTGCTTGAATTTTAGATTTGCATATTCTGCTATGTTTTCCTCACCTGTTTGTATATTCTTTCAAAAATATACATCTAAATCATGTGGAACTATTGTGCAGGAAAATAGGAGCATACAATGAAATTATTTGGGGATTTCTAATACTTTCATTGGAAACCTTTTCTGAAAGAAGTTACATAATGCAATATTATATCCTGTAACTTGTATAAAAGTAAGGCGTGTTGTCTTTGGAAAGGACTGAATGGTAAAAGGAAAGGAAGAAAGGGGAGGGAAAAAAAGCCTGGGGAGTAAACAGATGGTTTTGATAATAGCTATTCTAGGTCAATAGTCTACTGCAGACTTGAGGGAATAATGGGTGTAGAGGGCTTTGCTCAGCACCCTCTACTTTTTAAACCTGTAATAGGAGACTGTGTACATCTGAAAGATTATATTTGCTATATGGGAAGGAAATTGCAATTATATAAAGATAGCTTTAAGATGCTGTGTAGCCCTTCACCTGACCATGGTTTCTTTAGTGCTCTATCTGTGGGTACTGCCCATACTCCAAAGTTCAGTTTAGCATGAAGGTCTGATGGTCCCCAAACCTGTGCTGATGAAGCTTTGAAAGTTTTCTTTTTGTGAGGCCTTGTATTGTATTGTCATTTATAGGACCTGAAAAACCTTCCTTTAGTTAGTTTAAAAGTCCGAGATGTCCTACTAGAAACTCCTTGAAATAAATGTGATCACTTAAAAATAAACCCATCAAACTTATTCTTTACTTTGCAGAACTTGTGATGGCAGGATTTATTGCTGTGTTAGTGGTTTTTTTCCACTTTTCTTTTTATTCATCTTGATACTTAAAAGACTGGGATGTAGTTATCAACTTTAAACTAACTTAACCGTGGGCTTTTCTAATTTATAAGGTCACCAAATGATACAAATGATTGCTCTACTGTGCTTAAAAAGATAACATTTTTCAAAGACTGAGTGTTCAGAAGTGAATCTAAGCAGTTTGTTACTTCAGGCTCATATAGTAAGACACTGAAATCCAAATGTAAAGTTCTAAAGTCTGTCATTGATCTGGTAGAGCTGAGATTCTTTTTGCAAATAAAACCAGCAAAGAGCCTGAGCTAACATGTAAGACTAATGTTATTTATGTCTCTTAATTTCTAACCCAAGGCTACGTAAAGATCTTTCTGAAAGCTCTACCCTTGCACAAAGTTTGAAAAAAGATTTGCAGAGGAAAGATGAAGAATACACAGATTTGAAAGAGAAATTTTCTGATGCTAAGAAACAAATTCAGCAAGTACAAAAAGAGGTTAGTAACCGTAGGCAAAATGTTTCTTCTGCAAGTTTGGGCTTCTGTTATTAAAACCTGTTTTCACAAACCTCAATCTATGGATGTTAAAAGAGATTCATAATAAGGCTATTTTGAGTGATACATTTCGAGTATCTTCCCTTGTGCACTACCAGCCCCAAAAATTTAATGAAGGTGCTTGCAAAATTTAACTCTAATTTAAATAGTTGATGATCTAGATAACTTACAGAGATTGTAAAAGGCTTATGACTAAATCTAAGTTTTGCTTGCTCTCTTGTTGCAGGTGTGTACAATGCAAACTCAGGAGAAATCCCTGAGGAAACAAGTTGATGAACTTGAGAAAATTAAAAAGCAGTTTAGTGATGAATTAGAGTTCAAACAGCGCACAATCTTGCAACTTAAAAAGGTATTTTTTAAATAAAGTTTTACTTGCTCTTAATTTTTTTTGACTAATCTACTAATGAGACAAGTTATCAAAGCAACTGGAGAAAGCTTGCAAAAGCTGGGGTACAAATAGGAGTAGCCAGCTGAAATAAGTTTTAACAGATGAATGAAAAATATTTAAAGAAGTTCTCATGCAGGACTTATTTAAAACAATTTGACAATTGGTCTAGTAAATAAATACTTAATACCTGCAGAGTTTCTGATTAGTGACACTTAGAAATGTTAGTAGTAATGTCTCTTTTCATTTTTAAACAGCTGGAATGATACTTTATACTATATGAAGAACTTATTCATTGGGACTATTTGTCTTAAATGCCTTATTTATTATTTATTAAATTCAAAATGAAAAGCTAATAATTTCTAGAATATGTATTTGTTTTTTTCAGCATGTTCTAATTTCTTTAATTTTGTTTCAATGTGATATTTAGGAGCAGTTGGATAAAGAAAAGCTGGAAGAAATCTCCAAGCAGTATGAGAAAACACATAGAGGTCAGAAAGAACTATAATCATTCCAATTTTTTGTATGTGTGTGCGATGACAACATAATGAGTGATAATGTCAATGACAAATTTGAAAAGTCTCCTCTATTTATATTTTAGAGTAGAGGCACGCCAAGCTGGATGTTAGAATCTCACAGTCAGAAAGTAACTTTTATTGAATTGTTGCTAGATATATTTGCGAGGAAATAAACAGTCTCAGATTAAGGAACATAAGCAGAGAAAATCTTAGTGATCATTTACTCAATACTGGGATTTGCTTGGTTTTATTCTAGTTGTCCATTTTAGCAAAAGCGTGAACTGGTACACTATTGTGCGTGGTAGCACAAAGTTTCTGCAGATTTGATAAACATTTAGGGGTTGAACAGTAGTTAGTTTCTCATAGCCATACAAGCCATGTTTTGGTGTTTTAACACCAAAACACACATCTAAGTTAAACTGGTGAGAATAGAATCACTTACGAATTTGGGATCTGGAAACTTCAGTATAGATGTTCTATTTTCTTGTAATAGAGCTTTTAATCTCAGGGAGTGGAGAAATTACTTGTAACTAAGGCAGTTTGGGAGAATGGTGGGAACTAGGAGGAGGCTCATCTGTAAATTAATCTTCAAATTTTCAGATCTGTGTGCAAAGGAAAAAATAATTGAAGATATGCGGATGACATTAGAAGAACAAGAACAGACTCAGACTGAGCAAGATAAAGTGCTTGAAGCCAAAGTAGAAGAGACCAACAGATTGTGTTTGGGTAATCTCTACTTGGAGAGGGAACAGGGAAGGAAAATTGTTTTGGATGTGTATTGTGATAGCTGCTTTACATTTCTGGTTTTACTTATCAATTGCTATTTTGGTGTTACTTTTACATAACAAATAGCAATTTCCTGAAAGGCTTCTGTTGTCTGTCTTCATAGCTGATAAATCCAAGCAACTTGAGTAAAAGGATGGGAATGTGTTCAAATACATGTTTAAAATAATACACTATGTAAAGTCATTTTGTGTTCTTCCTAGAACTGGAAGCATGGAAGCAGAAATATAGAGAGCTAAATAACCAGTGCAATAGTGACTGGCAGCAAAAGATGAGCAAATATGAGGAAAAAACCATAAATGAAGATGAGGAATTAATAAAGCTTCAAAAAGAACTGAAGGTAAAACATAATGATGTAATTCATACTTAAATCTAAGGCCACAATGCCCGTTTAAGGAGTTGAATTTTTTTTGTGTCACTGTCTTCAAGAGGCTAGGGCATGATGTGGCAAGTTATTACACTGGTAAAGGAAACCTCCTTGGAAGCATCTTTTCCATACAGCATCACTGATGCCCCATAATGGAGTGCACCCTGCCCTATGTTATGCTGCTGCTATGCACAGGGCTTCTGTAGCTGCTTTCCTCTTACAGCTGTCTTGATCCAACCCCTGATATCAGTTCCAGGGATCTCTCCTGTCAGTTGCTGAATCAAAATCTCTCTCAAGATCTTGTGCTTGCTGCATGGCCTGTAAGCCCTTCCTGTAAGGCTGGGGACTTTCCTCTGACTCTCCTTGGATTAGAAAGCAGACTTATTTTCTAAGCAACTTTTCAGGTGCTTCCTGTCTTATGTGGCAAAATGTCTGGCAAGAGGTTTGATTGTGATAGAAAAGGAGGCAAAGTTGCTGTGGATTGAAGTGACATTCTTAGGTACATGCTGTCTCTGCCTACCATTCAAACTGTACTGCATTGTTTCCCTTTCAATCTTGAAGCAAGAGATTAGTTTTCTAATGTGTCCTTTAAGGCAGCATAAAAGCTTGGGGATTTGTAAGGTAGAAGTGCCAATTAACATTACTTTTGACATATGTGTCTGTGGTGCAGTGATTGACCCAGAATGCTTTGAGGAAAAAACATTCTATAATTCTATTCCATGAAGATGTGCCAGTCTGAATAAGAAATGCTGAAAATTGATAATTTTTTGCAATACAGAAGAACAAGTATTATACAATGAGTATATTACTTGTACCTGGGAGTATGCTAGAGTAAAACTCTGCTACTGTTTCTGTTATGTTTTTGAAATTAATCCATTCAATGGTATTCTGAATTTTAAGTCTTTTTTTTTCTCTCTACTTATGGTTTTATTTCTGGTTTCATCGAATTAGGAGAATGAGGCGAAGTATCAAACTGATAGGAAAAAGTGGCTTGAGGAAAAAATGGGACTCATAAATCAAGTAAAAGAAGCTGAGAACCATCGCAACAGGGAAATGAGAAAGTTTGTGGAGGATAGAGAACATCATGTGAAGCAACAAGCAGAAATTGTAAGTGACTTTGTCTCAGCAGTGTCCTGTAGTGTCTTTTGTACAAAGTGAATCACATAGCAAGTGTTGAACAGTGGGGACACTTGAGAGTAGCTGGCCTTTGTCAGTTCCCTTACTTTCTCACATGACAAAGCCTAGATGAGATGTTCTCAGTATGAAGAAGGAAGGCTAGGAGGCTCATAAAATGAAAAATCTTAACACATAATGGAAGTTAACATGCCTGTTCCTTCCTGTTCCATCACATTATGAAGTCTTCAAAGTTCATATTGTGTGTAAAACACCAATAAATAACCTACACTTAAATGAATTGCTCCTTAAAAGCTAAGAAAGCTTGCTTTGGGAAATACTTAGTCAGTATGCTGTGGTAGTATGTGCTAGCATTGGGGAGACTGCGAGTTATTAACTATGGCACTTACTTGTTCACTGGACTGAATTCAGAGGAAATTATTACATGAACCTCTGCAATCTAAAACTGCATTTGCATCTAGAAGTAGTTGGCAATGCCTTTGTGGACCTGCAGTCAGTACAGGAGGATGTTAGGAGTTTACAAGTAATTTTACTTTATCTGTCACTTTTCTTGACTGAGAATTGTAATTAACAAAATCTTCAAGCAAGCAAACAGGAGCTGTCGTTCTCAAAAAGAAAATTCTCTTCACAAAGAGTATAAATACAGATTTTCTAGTTGAAGCATGGCTTACTTTTAGATATTTGTACTGAAACTAGTTCTGTGTGAGCTTTACAAGATCTGCATAGGCTCTTAAGTTCACTAAAGCTACAAAATAGTACTAACTGTGCAAAGCAAAACTAGCAGAAGAGTTCAGGTACCATGTAGAAGTGGTGTTCTATTCCAACCTACCTTTTTTAATATTTAGGAAAGACTTGCTGCACAGCTCATAGAGAAGGACAGCAATCTTCAAAAGTGGCGTGAGGAAAGAGATGAACTAGTAGAAGCTTTGGAAGTACAGCTCAAGACTTTGGCTTCTAGCACCATAGAAAAAGATAAAGAAATAGAAAGGCTGAAACAGGCTGCACTAACAGCTTCAGAAAAGGTCAGTTTTCTCTTTTTTCTGTGTGAATTTTGGAGGGGTTTTTGTTACCCATTAGTTCTGCAAAATACTATAGTTGCTCTTTGCATTCTGGCTCTATTTTTTGTTCTTAAACACTATCATATTGAAACCATTTGCAGCTAATTTAAAAAGAAAAGCTTTACGTTTGTTTGCAACGGAATTTGTTACAGCAATTGGAGTTTGAAAATATTTAGTAGTTCAATAAACACTCTTGCGAATTTGGACTGGATATCTGAAACTCTCCCATTTGTTGTCTTTTTCACAGCACCAAGAAATTCATGGGCAAATGGGAGGTGAACTTAAAATTCTAAAAAAGCATAGTAAAATAAGAAGTTTTGTGTTATGTTTCCTCAGACTCTTTTTAAGACTTCACTTTACATAAAGGCATTAAATTATTGGCTTTGTATTGGATACCTGACTGGTTTAGCCTGCAGTTATAAAACTGTCATGACCAAGTAATCATAATGATGCTTGTGATATTTGACTTTCTCTTGATAGTCCTGAAATTTGTGACAATTTTTGCTATGTCTATTAGGATAAGGAAACTGACATAGAAGATCTAAAAAAGCAGCTGGCAGAGAAAGATGACTTTATAAAGGAAATGAAACAGCAGATTAACCATGAAAATCCTCAGTCTTTGGCAGAAGAAGGACAAGATAAAATTGATGAGTCTGTAAACAAAGAGGTATGTTTATTTATGTATTAATGATATGTTAATAATTCTGCTGTTTTTTCAGTATATATTTCTGTATATAGTGCTGGAAATCTCCCAAAACTTTTGTACTTCTTATTCATTCTTTCACACTCACTCTCAGAAAATAAGTGCTTTAGTTAAATGAATATTACCTCTATACAATAAAGAACCTTTGCACCCGAGGCAAAAACTAGTTAACTACTCCTGTGAGTAGCTTTGTTAGCTAATGACACTGACTACTCCTTTATTAGTCTGCTCCATTCCTGGGATTCTGGGTGGGATTCCCTCTCAGAGATCCTGTTGAGAGAACAGCATCCCAGCAGAGCCTGTTGGAGAACTACCTTTTGGCTTTCAGTGAGCTTTTATCATTTTCCTTTTTAAGAGGAAGGAGGTTCACCCTTCAGGGGTGAACCAATGTAAACAGGAACAGTTGGAATTCTCTAGAAGGCGAAGAAAGCTCCCTAAAGATAAGCTACAGAAATATTATACTTTTCTCACAAAGCTGCTATTACTGCCAAGTTCCTAAGGAGCGGCTGAGTTAAGATGGAGACAACCACCTAGGCCTCTGCCCTTGAGGAAAAAATACTTGGAAACAAAGTATCAGGCTGAGGAAAATTCTGTGATCATAGATACAAAAAAGTTCAAAATTTAACAAAAAATGTTTTAGATAGTAAGGCTTAAATTCTGCTGTAGTTGGTTTCTTCACTTCTGTTGTAAGTGTTCTGAAAGCTAACAGCTGGAAAATAGAACAAGTACTTTGCAATCCACTGGGAGGTGCAGGGTGATACGTATTATATAGTATTTAACTCATAGTTTAAATCTTGTTTTTTTACATTTTCCGCATAGCTGCAGGACCATTCTGAAATTGTCCTTGATTCTACTGAAGTGTCCACAGAGGATGGAAAAACGAGTCGGTTCCCAGAACCAGAGATGGAAATCCAGTTCACACCTCTGCAACCCCATAAGATGGAGGTGAAGCACCAGGGCAGCACCTCACCAGTTACAGTTAAAATGCTCAAGCCAAGAAGGAAAAGGAAGAGTGTAGAGATGAATGAGGTGTGAACTCAAACAACGGACAAAATCTGTTGTGCAGCTTTTCAGTTTATTACTCTGATCATTTATTAAAACTCTAACTTATTTTTTGCTGACATCCCAGGGATATACATAGGGTATTATTGAAACCCCATGTCTCCCAAGTGCTGAATCTCTGGTCTGTGTTGAATAAGGTCACAGACTTCAGCTGATCCACACTCTTGTCTCCTTGTACCTGATTTGCACTTCTCTTTACCTTTTACATTTCTCTCTCCCAGATAGTGCCATTTCTTGCTGTCTCCAGCTCTGATATGTGGGATTACATCTATAAAAATCTATAAGATCTATAAAATAGTTTCTTTTGGTTTAGGTGGTCATTGGTATCAATTATAATTTCTTTTCATTTTCTTTAGGATTTTGTGAAGAGTGAAAACAAGAGAAATGCAAAACCTGCTGTGGCTGACTCACCTTCTACAAGCAACAAAAAAAAGGTTTGATTTTGTTCCATTTTTGAAGTCAGTTTAGCCTTTTCTAAAAAGGTAGACTTGTAAAAAGAGCAAATATTCTTATGCAAAAGTATCTTATTCTTATCTATGTATTTCAACAGGACTCTTCAACAATTATGGTGTCTTTCTACTAAACTCTATAAACCAAAGGGTCTGTGTTTGCCAAGAATGTGTAGTGTCCTAGCTGCAGTGTGCAGTGATTCAAAGGGGAAGGATGTTGCATATTGAGTAGTTAAAAAGACTACCTTGAGCATGTTAATAAAGTGTGATGTTATAGGTAATGACTTTAGTTTTACTTCAAAGTTTATCCACATATATGGCAACTATAAAAAGAGTATTTTAGGCCATAGTAGTAACCTGGGCAGGTTCAGAGGGTGAGAGATTTATTTGCCCCATCAGATTCTTTTATTTATAATTAATACAATATAATTAGCTTGTCTAGTAAAATACTCTACAACTTTTAATCTGCTCTTAAAAAAGAAAACTCCTCTGTTTCCTGTATGACTCATGCTCTTAAGTGTATTCTGTGAAACTTTGGTGATTTTCTTTCTTCTAGGTGTGAAATGAGGTTGTCTACATTACTTGCTGTAATGATATCATTACTTAATTGAACAAAGGTGTCAGTAGCAAAGCTCAGTGTGTCAGCTTGCAAATAATATTGTAGTAAAATGAAATGAAACTTGAGGATTAAGTCAATTTTCCACTTAAACAATGATCCTGTATTTCTGTACAGATGGCTGCTGAACAATCTCTTAGAAAAGAATACTCCTTAAGAAGGCAAGAATCTACTCTAAATAAAAAGTCAGCTAAGAAGAAAGATGGGACACTACAGAAAATTGGTGATTTTTTCCAAAGTTCTCCTACTATTATTCACTCTAAAGGTTTGTACAGCATAAATAAGGCTTATTTCCTATTCTCTGGCTGCTGTAGAATGGCAGAGAAGAAAAGATTGTCTTGTTTGTGAGGACCACATATTTCTAAAACTTAGGTTAAGTGTGAAATATAAACCAGGTGGAATGAAAGATGCAGTGTGAAATATGTGCATATTTATCATCAAGTCGATGATAACTTTTGGGCCCAAAATGTTGGAGTTACTCTGTACTTATTTACATGTAAAGGCAGTTTTAGAAACTTGCCCAGCTGCTGTGAAAAAATGAAGAATTGAATCCAAACTCCAAATCTTACCTTGTTCTAAATGTAGTCCCTTGTTGCTGTGGAAACTTTGTTAATGTTTTTTGATGTATGTTAATTTTATGAGCCAGTGACCCATAAAAATATTTGGAAGACTTCATTAAACTGAATATAGAGCAACTAATGGATTTTGTTAAGTTTAGGTATAGCCTTGGGAAGATTTAATTGCTTGGGCTTTCTATTGAAGGATATGTTTTTACTATTTCCTACAGTAAAAATGATCTCTGGGTCACTGTGCTTTTTAAATAAATTAAAATTATCAGGGGGCACAAGGAATCACAAGTGTTTAATTCTAAAATACACTTATTTGTTTAAAACCAAGTTGGTCATTTTTTAATGTGGACAGTTAAAATAAACTCCCGTACCAGCATAAAAGCTTGTCCTGCTGCAGAGTACATATTAAATTATCTGACATAATACAGTTTAGATAATAACTGTGTGAAATTTTTTCAAAATTTCTATGTTTGTCATAATGGTTCCATTATTATTATTGACTTGTTATTGGACTATAATGGACTTATTATTATCAATGGAAGCCAAAGTCAGACTACTTCAAATTTTATCCTTGATTTGAATACTCAATTTGAGCAAATGAGTTCTGTTTAGTAACCTTTATTACCATGTCCTCTATGGTTTCCCTCTTTGTATAACAGTACTGCTTATTTCTTATTTTTCCTTATTTTTCTAGTACATATACTGCTCTCTTTATAGAGCTAGTACTTGTTTGATTAAACTATAAAAAGGAGTAGAAAAAATTGACTGTACACCCTGCTTCTGTCAGCACAAAAGTTAAACCTGTTGTTCAACTTAGTAGTCTTTAGGTGAGATCTGAATCCTAATTGATTTTTAATGTGCTATTTAAAGGTGTCCTTTAAGCTTTTGCACCTGAAGCTACAGAAAATTGCTTCCAGCTACAGAAAACTGGTAATCAAATACCAGTTCTGAATTTTTATATTTGAACTTTGGTCTACACCGGTTTAATTTTTAAACTGTTTTAATAAAGCCTACTTTATTCATTAATTTTGAGGCTCACAAAACCATGACATGTATTTATGATAAAATTTGTCTTCCAGCAAAGAAGCTTATTGAGACAATAAGCTCTCCCAAGTCTGCAGAACAAGAAAATGTCAAAGAAAATGAGCTCAAGCCAAAACGAGCTAAGAGAAAGCTGTATACAACTGACATTTCTTGCCCTCTGGATATCCCTAGTTCTTCAGTAAGTGATTAAGATTCCTGTTTTGCTCACTGTGATGTTTTTCTGTAGTCTTAAAATTAACTGTTAGGGGGAAAAGACAATTCTGAAGGTCTAATAAGTTGCATAAGAGGTTTGAAAATTACAACTTATATATTTTTTTCTTCCTAACCATTCCTTTTGGTCTTTTCTTTCTGCTGTTTTACTAATTTTTTTTCTGTTTTCTCACCTGTCTGTCTTTGACTGCTGACTGATTGTATAGGTGATACAGCAATCATAGAGATACCTTCACATCTGAATTCACAGATATCTTGTAGTGTGTGCAGGATTGCTTTTTCTCTGCTACAGCAGTGAAGTCTTAATTTGTTTTTCCAGTAGTTGCAGTTCATCTAAGTGTGTAATAAAATATATATATGTATTATTATACATATGTGTGTACATATATACATATATACATATATACATAAGTAACATAGAGGGAGAATAGAAATGGAGACCAGGAAGGCATCCACAGATTTGGAATGACAGAATTGAAAAACAATAAAGGTCTGCATGTACAATTAACTTCACAAGTGAGCACCAAAGGTATTTTTCAATTCCATTTATGCCCAGGTGATATTTGGGCATAATAGCATGTGGATGCATCCATGCTTTTCAAAGCACAGTCTAAATAGCCTTCTGGATGTGTTTTAATTTTGTGGCTCTGTCTAAACCAGTGCAAGAGTCTTGAAGGCTGGAGTTTGATGTATTGTTTCAGAAATCCAACTTTATGGTTTAGACAGTAACTGTAGTGTTGAGCATTCTTCTGTTCTGCTGGAAGTACATCTCTTCATTCTGTTCCATCCTTTCTTCCCTATGCTGTGGTAAGCATTTGCCTGTACAGAATTTTCTGTAAGTTGATGAATGGACGCAGCAGAACCCACAATGCTGTCCATAGGAGGAAGAAGAAAGTGTCAGAAGTGCTGAGCAAAATGAGATAAGAAGCTTGGAAGTGAAAGAAAAGGTGCAAGACTGAATCCTGGGGAAGTCAGAGAAAGCTAGAGAAATTTAAGCTTAAAATGTCTTTGTGGTTGTGATATTTTGTGAAAATCCCTTTGCTAGGATTTTGTTCTCCTGAGAAGCTGAAGGGCCTCAGCTTCAAGTGTAAACAATTTGTTATCTGCTGCTGTGGAATGCAGCAGGTGCTTTCTTGATTAGTCAATGTGGGATGTTTCTACTTGGCGACCAATCAAGAAAGCAGCAGCTCTCAGACTCTCTAGGAGTCACAGAACTTTGTTATTCATTCCTTTCTATTCCTGTCTCGCCTTCTGATGATTCTTTTCTCTCTGTTCTTTGTAGTATAGTTATAGTGTGCTCTTTTTTAATGTAATATATATCATAATATAATAAACCAGCCTTCTGAAATGGAGTCAAGATCTCTCCTTCCCTTCACCAAGTCCTGACTGCCCAGAAGACCCACAGTAATATGTCTTCTGGACACTTCCTGTATCAGAAAATGAATATTAGATTCTAGAAGTGAGAGCTGCATTCAGATAATATTTTTCTTTGGATTTTGATACTTGTTCCAGGAAAAACGGGATTTTTTATGTTTATGGAATTTGTTGCTTATTATGATGCACTAAGATTGTCTCTCTATCCTGGAGACCCCTGACAAAAGAAAAAGTAATAGAATCATAGAATTGTTAAGTTTGGAAAAGATCTCCAAGACCATTGAGCCCAACTGTTAACCCAGCACCACTGGGTTAACTCCACAAAACCATATTCCCAAGGGCCACATCCACACATTTTTTTGAGCACTTCCAGAAATGGTGTTTACACCACTTCCCTGGCCAGCCTGTTGTACTGACTGACCACCCTCTCAGTGAATGGGTATATTTCACCAGAGTGACTCAGGCAAAACTCTGGAAACAGATTCTGGGAAAAAATTCTGTTGGGCACACAAGTCTAAAAGCTGAATGTCATTTGTCTCTGAAGAAATGCTGAATAACCATCCTTTAATCCATCTTTTTCAGATCCTTGTAGAACAAAAAGAGAAAGAAAGTGATCATCTAATCATCAAGCGACGGCTGCGATCAAGGATAGCAAAATAACCTTGCAAAAGTGTGTTTATATTTCTTAGCTAGGACCTATTCCCATTGTATTATTCCAGCTTGTTCTATGTAGGAAGCAGTAGATATTTAGTTGTGCTTCAAAATCTGTATATAGTTGTATAGAATTGTTCTGACTCCATTAAAATTGTGAAGTCCAAAAAACCTTGTGTGAAACTTTTTTTGTTTACTTGAAACAGCATCTTTGGAAGTGTTCCTAACTTGTCATGCAATAAGAGCTATGCCTGTGTGGAATGGTGTAAATTGCTTTTTTTAAGGCAGCCTATCTACCTTGATTTTGAGTGGAAAGAAATGAGTACACATTGATACTTGTATATCCCGAAATTGTTCTAAACTATTGAAAAAATTACTGGCCTCAACTTCAGCTCCTTTTTGGTGAACTTTTTTTTTTTTTTTATCCTTATGGCACTCCAGTTACAGTCAAAGGCTTCTGGAAGGAAAATGTGAGGACACTACTTCACAGAGATCAAGCCTTTATCTTTGGTTAAAGCAAACAAGGAGGAATAGTGGTACCGTTTGATCGGAGAGGGGGTGACTTTCTTGAGTTCAAATGCGAAAAAGGGAGCAGAATATTTTTGGGGTGATCTTTCCGTAATAGGACAGCTTTCCGCCGATAATGCGAGTGTTTGAACACGGTTGAAGCCTGAGGTGGTGTGAGAGGGAACACTGAACTGCTGCAGGCAGAGGCGGCCGCCGGGTCCGTGCGGGCGCGCCGAGGAGCGGCCCCCGGGAGGTGGCGCCGGGAGCCCGCGCACGGGAAGCAGCCGAGGGCCGGGCTGCGGGCTGGGCTTTGCGGTGCGCGAACCCCCTCTGATCCCATTCGGCCGAGCTGCGCTGAAGAAGCTTCGGAGCGGGGCTTTGCAGGACTATATTCTCATATTCTCTTAGCAGAGTCCTCACCCTGCAGATCTTTTTCCCCGCTCCTGCCTGCAGCCATCGGCACAGAGGGCCTGGCACGAGGGGGGTTCGTCAATGTCCCTCAAACTGCTCCTGCCCTGCCGGTGCCTCAGCAGCGCCAGAAACGATTGCAGGACGCCAAACACTAATCCTCCCCTCAGAGACCTTTAACACTGCGGCTGTAGTCAGATGAGCCAGTTGAAAGGTTCTTGGCTGGCAATATTTCCCTGTGCAATCTCCAGATTCAGTTTCTTGAAGAATAGAAGCACGGGAGTAAGCTGACATGAGTGAGTTGCTTGAGAGTGTTTGACAGGAACCTTAAAAGCAGCTGCAAATAGAATACAGTTTTATTTTCTGAAGAAAAGCAAATCACAGTTGCTGTACAAATTAGTTTTTCCTTGCTTGTAGACTTGTGATATTGAGGTTTGTGTTCTAAGGAAAAAGGATTGATGAAAAAAGAGAAGTTATACATTTATATTTAAATTCCTTGTTAAGTTTAACTGCTTAGTGTTAATCAGATACTTCTGCATGCAGATGCCAATGTGGAAATTAGTACTGATCTCAAGAGGGATCATAGAATCATGTTCCCAGGAAAGACTAAACCGAGGAATTTATAGAAGTAGATGCGTTTGAAATTAGCCATACTGGAGGTTTTTTAACCTGTTCCAGGTATAACAGTTACAATGTAACACTGTTTGAACTTGGTGAGAAAGAGGTTTCAGAAGTTGGAATACTGTAAGAGGATGCCTCAATGTTTTATTCCACTGTGAGAAGTGTGTGCTGCATCTATCCTATATTACTTATTTTGATTTGAGTTTTAGAACAGCACTGAAGGGGGGGGGGAGCAGAAATGCTAACATGGGAGGCAGAAGTACCTGGAAAAAAATAATTTAATCAGATAAAAGCTGCTATTTCCTTCCAGAGTTAATGAGACCTGGACAAATGCTTCCAGGAGACAGCAGTGTGACTCAGGACAAGATTGCAAAATCAAACACTGCAACTTCAAGTGATCACAAGGCCATTGAAACTGACTCTGATTAACTGCACTCTGTGAATTACTTAAGCTGATTTTTCCATTCCAGAAATCTGAAAGTTATTGACTATATGACATTGGAGGCAGGGGCATAGTAGTGAACAATCTAGAACAAGACATGCTAGTTGGGTTTCACCTGTATTAGATATATATGTGATTATATCACAGAAGAGCTTTTTTTTTTTCGTAACCACATTTTCATCATGAGAACAGCCTAATTACTCTTTTCCACTGTGTAACATCTCTCCTCCCCCCCAGTAGTGTATTTACTTATGCTCTGCTGCTACAAAATTGACCTTTTTTAAAGGTCAGTGTTTGGTGATTATCAGACTTATTTGTGTGCATTTTCATAATGCACAACTGGCAGGGAAGATAAGTTCTTCCACTTAAAAGAGTAATTGAATATTTAACACAGCAGTTTTATCAGTCTGACACCCTCTGACACTTAACTGCTGTGACAATAGAGTATCATCCAAAGTTATTGGCAATTTTGTGAGACACCGTGTTCAGTGAGTTCCATCAAGGCTGACTCGTTGTGAGGTGATGAGAGCAAGAGACATTATCACTACACAAATTCACTTCAGCACTGCTCTTTTGTTAGCAGAAGTCCCCAGCAAACAGCAGCACTGGCTCCTCTCCCTCTCTCCAGCCTTCTGGGCTGCTGCAGTGTTCTCAGCCAGAGCCAGGCTGTGGGCACTGCAGAGCAGTTGGCTGAGGATCAGATAAACTGGCTGGCTTGTCATTTCTACAAAGTCTCTGAGCTCTCTATTTTCCTGTGATAAGTGGAATAAAATTACCCACATTTATTCCCAGATACATCAGCCTTTTAACATTTAACATGATGTTACTTTTCAGGTTTTGATGAATTATTTAGACCATGATTTCATTAGAACTGAGATTTTGCATCTAAATGCAAGAAGTGTTTGGAGGTCTCAGGCTTTGCTCAGCACATATGAGGTCCCAGCTTCCTTTTCTGAAAGAAATATTACAACATGGTCCAAGTATTTCTTTATTGGAAGAAACTTTTTATGATCATCTGTGGGACATGAGGTTTCAATGATTGTTGAGATGCTGCTGCACAATTCTCCCTTCTTCCCCCAAGAAGCTCTGGATTCATCACCATGATGATTTGGACATGTTTTATCTCTATCTTTGTATCTGGGATTTAAGATCTTCATGAGGAAGAGATAAAAAGGACCATGCCTTTACTCTCTGCAGAAGGAGCATGCTGCTTCTGTAACAGAAAAGTCTTTGAAAAGTGGCTTTGAAGGAATCTTATGCTTTGAGCATTTCTGGGTTTTGAAATAGAGGCAGTGACTGAATTCCTGAAGAAGTGGTTTTACAGAGACACTGCACTCACAGGTATTTGAAAGAGTCACTTTTTCCTCTTTTGGCATGAGGAATGTCACTAAGCCTGATCTGATGATGCTGATGTGGGTACTTGAATAAGATGTGCTCCTCTGGAAAAGCACTTAGCTGTGCCTGTTGAATGTCCCAGGAAATGCTTCACTTGTTAAAATGTTTCTGTCTTTCCTTAGTTGTGCTGAGAGGTCAGGAGAAAGACTCTCTCTTTTAGTCACCCATTTAAGATTTCCTGTTCTGAAGTGCCAATCACCCAGCATTCAGATTGCAGAGAGCTGGGCTTTCTGCAGCCATCAAGAAACAGTCTTTCTTGAGGGGCTGCTTGCTTTACGTGGTTCAAAGAAGAATTTTGAAATTAGGGAAATGAAGGCTTTGTGGAACCTCTGTGAGCAAGATGTTCTGGATGTCTTTCTTTCCTAGTGGTTTATCCAGCTAAAGCCTATTATCTAAATAATAAATTTGAATGTTTCTTGCTTTCCAAACAACAATTTCAACTGTTTTGAAAAAAAAATGAGATAATGCTTTGAGTTTAATTTATTTCATCTTTTTAAGCATATAATGTCCATGTGTGAAATACCGCATGGTATTTATTTCCACTAGCATCTCTTGGTAATGTTAAGATGATCAGATAGACATTCTCATCACTAATATTGACTGTTAAACTTCTTGCTTATGAAAAAACACCCAGTGAAATGCTGACTCCTGCAGACACTGCTTATGCAAAGCTGGAACACTGATTTCCCAGCAGGAAATCACTTGGACAGTCTCACAAAAAGTGAGTTTTCTCTTCCTTGTAGATTAAATTTCATAAACATATTCAGACTTTAGTGATGGAAATAAGTAATAAAAAATTAAACAGCAAGTACAGTCAGTCTCTTTGATTCTCATGACAGCTTTTGAAAGAAAAATCTTGGAGTTGAATTTCCCTTAAGGAGTAACTCTTGTTTACTAATGCAGTAAACATAACTGATGAAAGAAATATCTGTTATACAGATATTGCCAAAATATAAAGTTCTTCGTAACTTAAACATTTCAGTCTTGTGGGAGGTAGAAATCTGTGTTCCAGTAAAAGATATGCACACCATACTTCATGCAAGCTGTATTTTCTTATCATTTGTGATTTACAGGCGTTAAATGTCCTGCTTGATTCAAACACATTCATAATATTTAATCCTCAAAGATGTTGGAATTTCATTGTTAGTAGCAAAGAAATTTTCGAAAACCTGATTAAAATTACCTTTCTCACCTCCTCATTGCTTAGTGCTATAGCTACTAGGGAAAGTGTAAATTAAATCTGCTACAGCACAGTCAAACCTGAAGTTTGTGAGATCACAGAGCTGATTTTGGACCATCGGAGGGGCCGGTCCCCATTCAGCCAGGCTATGGCTGTACTGCTGAGCTTGTGCCTCTGAGCAGCTCCTGCTGTCTGCTCGGAGCGGCAGCAGCGCCCAGGACCCCTGAGCCCGGCTGATCCGGATAACGACACGGCCGGGCTGGGCCGGGCCGGGCCGGGCTGGGCTGGGCTGGGCTGGGCCGGGCTGGGCCGGGCTGGGCTGGGCTGGGCTGGGCCGGGCTGGGCCGGGCTGGGCTGGGCCGAGCTGGGCCGGGCTGGGCTGGGCTGGGCTGGGCCGGGCTGGGCCGGGCTGGGCTGGGCCGAGCTGGGCTGAGCCTCTGCGGGCAGAGCTGTCCCGGGGATCAGTGCAGGTGTCTCACCAACACTAACCTCAGCCCGGGCTAATGTTTCCTGACTGGCCCCTGAAACTGCTGCAGAGGCTGGCTCCCTGCGTGCTGAGGTTCTCCAGTTCTTGTAGATGCCTGTAAAGTGCCGCAGCTGTGCCATCCTGAGAGCACACAAGTCTCGGTGGACATCTTCTCTGCCCTTCCTTCCTTGTTCTCCTCTCTTGCTCATTTTCTAATATGTCACAGCGTTTGAAATAGAGGCAGTGTTATTCTGCTGTTTATCTGTTCTCTTAGGAAGATTTATGTTCTTTATCAGTATTTTGGTTTTACAGTCCAATAAAGGATCAGCTACGCTAAAACAGCACTTGAGAGTCCATTTTACTACGGTTGGAATGGGCTGAATATTCTCAGATCCCTTTTGATCTAACATTATTTCACTTCACTCCTTTTCTCCCAGCCTACGTGCAGAATCAAAATATCAATCTTGTTCTTAACTTTACTGAGAGAGATTTTATTGCTAAAGCATAATAACACCTCTCACTTTTTTTAAACATCTAATGTTTGCGATTTTGAAGATACTGTTAGTTAATGAAATTATTTTGTTGTTTAATTCAAAAACTGGGTTCCAGATCGAATGAGCCCTTAAATAGTATTTTTAATGTCAACACACAAATGACTGAAAGCTGATTAATTTATTACCACATGCACAGCACTGAACTGAATTAAAAGAGTAGGCAGAGAACTTCAAAACTACCTTTTACTTCTTCTTTCTTTAGACATATTTTTCTCTTGGTTGCTGTCAGTTTTTTGGGGTTTTTTTTTGCATTAACTAAAGGCACAGGATATACTAAAACTAAGCACAAATGGTTGGGAGCAGGTTGTGATAGATGCAGTGTTAGACAACCCACTAAAACTACAATCAGAACTGAGATTCTGGAGACCACTATTTATGACATAACGGATCAGGCTGGAAAGGACCACAATGGGCCACCCCCTGTGTCCAAGCAGGGTCATCCCAGAGCACACAGCACAGGATTGTGTCCAGATGGTTCTTGAATATCTCCAGTGAAGGAGACTCCACACCCTCTCTGGAAAATCTGTTGCCTACACAGTTAAAAAGTTCTTTTTCCTATTCAGGTGGAACAGCCTGCACATCGGTTTCTGCCTGTTGCCTCTTGTTCTGTGTACTTGGATATCCTAGGTACTTGGATGTCAGCCAAGCACCCTGGGCTGGCAGAGAATACTGATATGGGAATATAGCAATTTTAAAACTTTAGATAAGGGAATCATTCTTTCATACCTCACCACTTTGCTTTCCACTGCTGCCATTCACATTTGCACCCAGTAAGGACTAAAGCAGAAAGA
The DNA here is from genome assembly GCF_015832195.1 of Motacilla alba alba. Lineage (NCBI taxonomy): Eukaryota > Metazoa > Chordata > Aves > Passeriformes > Motacillidae > Motacilla > Motacilla alba. Next base: position 19,352,000 of record NC_052021.1, read on the forward strand.
GGAGACCACATCATTGTGTTGGAAACATACATCCCTTCCTGTTAGACAATCCTATCCCAGCCTGGAAATTGATTTAATTTGTAAATCAAATTGGAACAATTTGCCTGTGTGGTAAATAAAATGTCTCTTTTAACTGCTATTTTATTCCAGCTGTCCTGACTGACTTCTCACAGTGTGCCAAAATCTGTCCTTCAGTGCAAGTTTATGTGATTGGGTTGGCTTCCATGGACATTCGCTGCAAGCAGAATTTATCCCTGTGGTTTCATGAGGGATTGTAGTCAGAAGAAAATGCTTTAGGAGACACAGTCTATGAGTTCTGAATGAAAAGTTAAAAATGTGGGGCTTGGAGTATGCCAAAATAACAAAAAGTTACAGTTTCATGGATGCTGATCAAAAAAAGACTCCTGAAGTACTGTGTTATCAGAGATTCATTGACAGGCAAGTGCTGACAAAGGGATTTTATTTAAAAAGGGAGCTGGAGAAGCTGTTGGCAGCTGCTATGAAGAGCAGAGCCTCAAACCAGCAGAAGCATAAAGCTTAGACTACCTTAGATATTTTAAATAGTTTTTCATTGATGATGCTTAGTCTCTGCAGTACTTCTTTGTAGAACTCCAAACAATGAAGGGATGAAAACCAAACAAATAAAGCAAAACTTTATTGTCACAATTCTAGCCTTCTGCCCTTAGTGAGCACCACAAACCTTTGACAAAAAGCAGTTTTGCAAGTCTGTCTCCACAATTTAGCATCAACCTTCTCTTGCATACAGTTATGGTGTCAGTGCCTTTAGGAGCAGAGAAACCTCACAGGGCTCCATCAGTAGCCAGTGAGAACAAAAACCATCATGGCAGAAATCTGAATTTCCACTTCTCCCCAGTTTGATCTGTATTCTGTCAAAAACATTCCCTGAAAGCTGTGAATTTATCCATGAAGCTAGGAAAGATAAAAATGTGAGGCTATACATCAGATGGTATTTATCTAAGTTGCCCATCAGCAAAAAGACTTTCTAGAGTCAGTGATGTAATTTTCCTGTAATAGAGATTAGCAGTGCCTGCAGGCTGTCAGGTGCTGTCTCTGGTAGAGGGATACAACAAAAGCACAAAAGAATAACACATCTCTGGAAAGGATAGAACTAATTCTTAATTTCAAGAGTAGCTGCAGTCAACTTGTGTGGGAAACAATCCTCAGAAAATGCCCTACATTGCTTATCCCTGTGAGATTTATTTTTCCCTTTTAAATGATATAAACTTCAGAAATTATCTAGGCATAAACATTTCACATTTGTTTTGATCTTGCTGACTTCAAATGCCTTTTATGTACTTTTTAAATTTTTTTTTACTGTTTCAGTAAGATTTACAACAGAAAATTAAGGGGAAAATGGGGTGGATTACCTCCAAAAAAAAGTTAGGGAAACGATTAGTGAGTGGAATCAAAAAGTCTTGAATAAAGGAGAAAAAAAGAAAAAAAAAGTTACAGGAATGAGAGACTCGAATAGGGTTGGATCAGATGGGTTTTCATGAATTGGGTCTATCTGCTGCACCTGTAACAGACAGTTGTCCAATTTGGTATCAAAGCCCTTCAAAACTGGAGTCTCTTCTGGAAATCTAGTCCAAGAACTCTTTACCCTCAGGTTTCCCTGCCCTCTGGATCTCTTTGCTGCAATGTCAGTTCATTATTACTTGTTCTGTCCTCACAGGATATAACTCCTTTATAACCACTTCAAAGCACTTAAAGATCATCTTTTGTGCTCTGTGATGTTCTGGCTTTCTTGAAAGGCCACACATCCTAGATGTCTGCTCATTCCCTGCTCTCTCCTTTTGTTGTCCCCAATGTGGGGGGGTTCTCCTGGTCACCCTCCTGCCCCAGCTCCACCTGCCCCACCAGCTGCTGGCTGGCTCTGGCTAGAGGCTGATTTGGAGGTGGCTGACAGCAGGATTCTCCTCAGGCTACTGAAATCCTGTGTAACCCTGGGCTAGAAAGGGTGAGGAAGGTCAGGGTCTTTGGCCCTGAAGCAGCCATGTCTTGCCCTGTGGTGCAGCAGAGGCGCTGCCCAACCAGGAGGGCAATGTCATCCATGAAATAGAAGAATCGGCCGCCTCACAGGGGACTGGGGTAGATGTCATTCAGCTTAGATGGCATTTAGGCTCTGTGTAGCATCTTGCTTTAGTGGAGCTTTTATAATCTCAAGGGAGGTTTAAATCTGTTTTCACTAGAGACAAATATTTGCTATATGTAATGAGATTTATGTGCTTGTAAGGAAAAAGCTAACAAAGTAATTTTCATCTGCTTTTAACTATGAGACTTCAGCCTCTCCAGGGATAAATAACAGTAAATAAAATACATAAATGAACATAAAAATTCTCTCTATCAAGAGATGGATTTTTACTTTGTGTAAACTGGACCATAATTTTGCTCTGTAGAGAGAATAAAAAAGAATTGTTGCAAGATGTGCTCCACCTGTAGTTTTCCCGTGTTGGCACATAAAACTTAAGGTAAATTTTTTCATCAGAAAAAAAGATCAATTGTCAGGAAATACTGTCATCAAACTCCTCTAGGACAGAGCAAGGTTATTCTATTAATTATAGTTCCAGTCACTTGTCTTACTAATGTCAGTCTTTATCCTCAATATTCCACCTCAATGCACAGCTGAAGGCAAGTGGTGGAGCAGCATTACCAGATTCTTCTTTCTGCTTTCAAACACAGAATGAGCTAACTATGGATGTGTCTCAGCAGCTGCAGTGTGTCCTCCAGAGCAAATCCTGGTTTGTCCTGAGATTCAGGAGGTTTCATCTCAGGGCTGCTGTGGGCACTGCTGCAGGAGGGGGGTCATGCTGAGTTAGGGAGGAGGCTCAGGTGGTGCAGGGTCCACAGGTGACTTGAGAACACAGGGGCACAACAGTGGGTGCAGGGATGGATGGATGGATGGATGGATGGATGGATGGATGGATGGATGGATGGATGGATGGATGGATGGATGGATGGCAGGCATGCCTTCTAGTGGCTGGTAGTAATGTGCTCTGCCTTTTGAACTGAGGCTGGGGTTTCACAGAGACCAGTGTAGTCAGAGGCACATTCAGCCAAATTCATCCAGTCTGTTGGGGGAGCAAAAGGTGTGAAATGCAAAGAGGATGAAAAAGCCAGAGGTGAGGAAGAATGTGGGGATCACCCTGTACCAGTCATATTTTCAGTAAAAACTAACAGTGTTACCAGACTTTTCTTAGCATGGTGTATCAAACATAGTGGGAAGAATATTGCCCTGAGAAGCTATTACAAGGCTGTCCCATTATGCCTGCCCTTTCACCTTTTGCTTAGCTTGATTTAAATTCCTGGATTTACTTTTCTGTCTGTAGGTCTCTATTTCAATATCTGAATTGACTCACACTAGATTTTCAGTACCAGTTTCACATAAAAAAGGCAATAAAATTTTCTGCTCTTAATTTCTTGGTGGTAGATGGCTGGTTATGCCCTTGGCACCCCAGGTCTTATGGGAAAAGTTGGAACTATGGAAAAGAATCCTAATAGGATGTTAAAGTGCAGAAATGGTTAATAAATTAATGTTTCTGAAGAGCTAATATTCTTGTGGTGTACTTGGAACTGTAATACTCTTTTGGAGGTGGAGGTACTCAACAGCATGTGCACTCAAAATCTTCAGGTAAACACTGATGTATTGGTAAGTTTGTAGAAACACTAGAAACATAGGAATTAATTGTAAAACACTGAGAACTAGATTTGTGGTAAAGAATACCTCTGAATAGCTTCAGACAGTTTGTTATGTGAGTACAGCATTTGTGCTGCCCTTTATAACTCTGTTTTGGGGAGAAGTGTCACTGAATTTTTGAACCTGTGGTTTGCTCAGTTCCTGCAGCATGCTGGAATCTCAAAATTCACAGTTTAAGCTTTTGTCTCTCTCGACCTCCCCGTGGAGATAATCTGAGCAGTTCTGTAAAAACACAGCAAGCAGTCAGCAGCTGATAGTCTCTGAGTGTTTGCCAGTGCTGAAGGCACATTCTTGTCTCTAGGGTAAGTGAGAACTGCTAATCTCCCGGTGTTTAGCAAACTCTTCTGGGGCTCCCAGACAAACCAGTTTCTGTGCAGCCCGTCATTGGTCCCTTCAGAGATTTACACTGGCCATAAAGCAAGAGCTTTTTCTTGTGCTTCCTTCACCACAGCAATGCAAAAAGAGCGAGAAATTGCACTAAATTCTGCAATGAAAAGCCTTTCCTTCAAATGCGGTTTTTGCTATAGATGAAGTATCTACAAAGCAAGGAAACCCTTGCTGATGCTGCCTCACAACTCTGGGCTGAGGGGCTGCTTTCTTACAGTATTTGGGGATGGGATAGACATCCCTTTTCCCTCCTGGGTACAGGTTTTGCTTCTCCTTGATTGCACCAGCAGCTGGCTGGGGCTGTGGAAAGGACAGTTGAAGAGCCCTGCTGTGGCCCTGCTCAGAGGTCCCCTCTCCCCAGTCATTGATGGTTGCTGGCTTGCTCGGGCTGAGGACTGGAAAGGCAAATATCTTAGTGCCTGTGGAGCAGTGTTGACTACAGAAAATCATATAAAGCTGAAAAAGTCCATTTCATGTCTCAAATTTCATGGGGGAAATACAAGAGCTAAGGTCTACTACTACTTGTTGACTCTCAGCAGAATTATTTAGTGAGGTAAATTGATTCAAGGTGTGAGAACTCACAGGGATCTCTGCAGGAGTAATTTGCTGCCTGAGGAGTTGTTCAGGCATTGGTGATCATGAGATGTATTAAGGAGAGCTGAAAGCACTAGGGAGAGAGGTGTTCTGGGGCAGGAGAGAAGGGATGTGTGCTGAGGAAGTACATGGCACTGCAGGGTAGAAAAGGAGGACTTTGAGGAGCAGGTGCTGGTCTGCTCTACTGAGCACAAGTTTGGAGCTCTGCCTGCTGAAGACATGGAGCAAAATCCTGTAGTTTCTGTTCCCTGATAGGTAAGAGCTGGATGTTTATGTTCTTCTTTCCATCTTTTATCAAATCTAAAGAGGTTAATGCTTTTCCTCATCTGAAAAGTGTTTCTGCTATTTGAGAGGTTATTGAAGAAGACTTCTGATGTAGGCTTTATCTTCTGTGGTGCAGAAAGAGATAAAAATACTGAAGATGTTTCAGATTCTCTGATCTTGATTTAGCCTGTGTTTTGTAATACTTTATTTCACTTCAAAGAGTGCTGTTGTGCTTACATAAGGAGTGAAGTAAATGTTTTAAAGAACAGTTATTTCTGCAGCAGTTGAAAAGATTGTGTTTTTTCTGGTGTGTTGGGCTGTGTGTTCAGTGCTGGGGAAGTGAATACTTGACTAAGAAATCCATTAAGTTTGTGATAATCTTTGGGCTTTCAAAAGTGCAGTATATTGGTTTTTTCTGTATTTTAGCTAGCAGATTTTTAAATAAATGTGTACATAAATGTTACCGTGCTGTTAAGGCATAAAGCATTTGAATGTAACTAAATATTAAACAGAAATTTATAAAAAGACAAAGTTTTGCTTTTTATCACTTAATTGTGTGTGGAAACCCTGAGTTTTGCAGAACCACCTTGCGGTGAGTTTGAGCAGACAAATCACTTCATGTCTTGTATGCAGACTGCCTTAGAAAAGCAAATTGTAGTAACACATCTGAAGCAAATGCTCTCCTAAAGAAGCAGGCTTGAAACAACTACATGATGTTTAAATGATTTGGAGGTTTGAGGTTTCATAGCTGACTTTGACTGTGGTTTTCTATTAAGAGTTCTGTCAAACTTGCTTGATTTTGTAATTCCTTGGACTCTCATTACAAGCAGTACAGGCTGGGAGTATCAATAGGCTTTCTTGGAATGTGCCAGTCTGAAATACCAAGTTGTTAGCCAGGACATGGAGAGTTTTCATCAAGAGTGTGATTCCTCTCACATTTCTTCATTAATTGTCATAAGAACTCATTTGTAAAAGAATAAACAGCAAAGAACTGGAATCAAAGCTTTTGGTGAGTGGGGAAGGAAGGACAGCTCCACCTGAAGTCAGCTGTGTTCAATAAGCCATGATTGCTTTCTACGGGTCTGCTTTATGTCAGTATGGGCCCTGCCAACATAAAATCAGGTGTTTCTATTTGGATTCTGATCTGTGTTAGCTGTGTTTCATTTGTGACACCTGTGGATGGTACTTTCAGCAGGTGGCTAAAGCAAAACCTGTCTGAAATGTTAAGTGGTACCAAGAGGAGGGAAATAGAGCCACGAGCAGTGGCATTTCCCTGAAATCCTTGTATCCCTGTGGAGGGACAGAACTGACTCTGGCAGAAGGGCGTCTTTTCCTGCAAGTTGTTTCCATTTACAGGTCAGCACAAAAGGCTTTGTTGTTTGCTTAGATCCATTTTAATTCTGTCATTAAATGCGGTAATGGTTTGGTAAAAGCTTACCTTTATTCACTATACTGGTTTCAGAACCAAATGTCTGAAAATGCAAACATAGGCAGGGATTTGCACAACTTTACCTACACTCTCTGAAGGTGGTGGTAGCCAAAGAGGATGCCTGCAAGTCATTCTGGGTGCATTGGGTGTAACTGTGCTGTCAGATTAGTTAGGGCTGTATGAAGTGCTGTGAGACTTGCATAAATTGAGGTGCCTTAGGGTCTCAGCTTACTGGATTTGTGCTACTGTGCTTTGCTCCTGAGAAGACCCAGTTGGTTTTGCTCAAGCACCAGTTGCAGCTCCTCTCTGCAGAGATGTGGAGGTGAGCCTCCTGTAGATCTTCTTCAGCTGGGAAAGTGGAGATCAGTGGGACTTCAGAGGTAATGACAGGTAATTACTGCAAAGTGGGCTGATGGCACTGTTGGGAACCAACAGAACTTTGAAACTTATTGTACAGAGGCTTATTTCTGTGGGTGGGGGGACGTGGGCAGTAGAAATGTCAGATGTTGCTTGAAGAGACCAGAGATCAGAGAGGGAAATGTGGTTTTCTACTCACATACTACTTAACTTGCCATCCTTGAACAGCAACTAAAAATCATTTGGCACTCTTAATTTTTAGTTAGTAGAGCTGTTTAGATACCTTTTAAAGTACTATTTTCCCCTGAAAAGTCTAAGATCTTAAGCTCTTCTAAGAAGATACATCCTGTAAATCATTGCTCTGTGTGAGTTTAAAATACAAAGGTTAGAATGTGGGTTTTATGTGATTCATAAATATCCTACCTTGCTCATGCACATTTTCGTCTCTAACTGAAGAGACTGACACCATCTCTCCTCTGTTGTGACAATTGCACAGTCTTATTTAATGGCTACACTGCACTGTAATGTGAACTATGCCTGGCTGGTCCTGGAGGCTGCCTGCTTTATTCTCAAGGGCCAAAGAATTTTCTGTGTAAGCACAAAGCATTTTAGATGCAGCTGCAATTTGCGAGCTGGCGTTTGGTCTGTAGAGACATAATTTGTGTCTGAAATGTTAACAGTTTTCCCAAGTTGGAGCACTGAGTTTTCTGTGGAAATCACGGTGGAGGCTGGCATGACAGAGCTTTTGAAGAATAGGGAACAAAGCAGAGTAGCAAGGAAGGTTAGGAAAGGCACCAAGTGTCTGTCTTGAGCCACTGGTGTGCTTGGGAGGAGTGGTTGTGCTGTCAGCTGTGACACCTTCACCACCTGGCTCAGGTTTCCTTGTACATAGGATTTTGGTCACTTGGGAAAATTGCCCCTCTCTACCTCACTCTCCAGTCCACTGCTAAAGCCAGTTTCTTCTCATACAGAGCTCACTGCTGAGGCTAGGGACGACAGCGTTACCAGAGGGAAATTCTTAACAAAAGGTCTCAAGGAAAAAAACAGACCTAGTGAGAGAAGGCTACCAAAGCACTCCCAAAAAAATGCAACAAGAAAAATCATTCAACGTGCAGCAAACTGGAACAGAACTCCTGGAAAATGATTACAAGCCAGTTTCAAAGCTATAATGTGCATTTGGGTAGTACCAAACTAGGTAGCTTCTGAAAAAGTTAAAAAGAATAGGTGTGTCATCCCTTTGTAATGGCAAAATAAAACCAGACCATAGTGATTGGGTGAAGATCTTAATAGGCTCTAATTTGAATGCTTTAAATAATTAAGGTTTAGACAGAGAGCCAGACAATGAAATTGATCATCTGGGATTTAGCTTAAGCGCAATGATCATTCAAATAAATTGATATGACCAGGTATAGGTCGTACCAAGGCATGACCAATAGGTATGAGACAAGTTTTTATCCATTTTTAGTAGCAGTGGAATTATCTTCTTCCATTTTCCATGTAATTAGGGAGACTTTTCTAGAAGTTTAAGTATTCAAACCTTTCTCTCACCTGGCTCCAAAAGCCTATACACTGTCCCACTAATATACTCTTCAGGGCCACAAGGTGTTGCTTAAGACCAGGTTGCAAGTAAAAAAGGCAAAATTAACAGGTAATTGACAAAAATTTTCTTATTTTCATTTTCATTGCTTGTCCATGCCAAGTCAACTGTCCTTGCTGAACCTTACTGACTAACTCACCAAACTTAGTGAAGAATTACGTCCTCAGTATGTTACATGATCCAATTAGCTTGGTCACTCTAGTTTCTTGAGAAAATGATAGTCTGACTAATTCCTTTGTTTTTCTTGAGATTTTTACAAGTAATTTAACATCTTGTAAAGATTAATGTCTCAGAAATGTCATTTTGTTCTTTGCTCCAACGTGATAACTTCTGTTTTCATTTTGCAGCAAGAGCAAATTAGTGAATTTCAGTTAATGCAGCAATTTGTCTTCCTGGATACAGATTTGCCTTTGAGGATTTTCTTTTTAGGCTGAAGGATTTTAGCAGTAGTAAATATTAGTGTTGAAGGAATCCAAATTCAATCATATTATTTCTCTGCCTGGAGTACTCCATTACACAAGTTACAAGAGGTGATTGATTTAACTCTTCCATTAACTCTGAAATATTTCAGTGCACACTCCATTGGATTTTTAAGCTGAGTATTCCCCATCAATTTGACAAGCTCCTCAATGCTCCTAACAGATTTTCATGATGTGGGAATTTTATGTCTTGTTTTGAGTTTTCTTTGTTTTCAGAGAAATCTAAAATGCTGACATGAATAAAACTCATTCACCAACTGGCTTTAGGTATATGAGACACAAATCATTGAAATGTTATTCACTGCATTGAAAGAATTGTGATACCTATTTTGGCCCAGGCATTAATTTCAGGCACCTTAAACATTTTGTCATTCTTAATACATGAAATATTTTTGAGGTTTTTTAAATCATATTTGCATGTATAAAATCTGACATTTGCCTCTTAAGACAACACCTTACTCATAGACATGTAGTCACACTTATATTATGGCTTTAATTAAAGGGACCTGAATAATTTTTGAAAGCTCTCATTTGTTTTTCCTGTCCCTGTACATGGATGAAATCCTAAAAAGAAGAAGCAGATGTTGCCTAGGTAACTGCAGTACTCACAGCTCTGATTCTAAAGGGTACTTGACCTTACTGTTTCTACTTATCATTTATACTTCTCATTGACTCCTAAAGTTAATGTTTCTGGTTTGGCTTGGGTTTGGATTTTTTTTTAACATTGCCGCTCTCTGCCTATGTCCTTTCCTCTTCACCTGGATACCCATAAGCATCTAAATGTGTGTGACAGGATTGCTAAAATGACTGATGGGCTAAAGAAAGGTGTCTTCAAGTGTGCTGGTGGGGTGGAAGAAGGCACAGAACTTTAACTTTCTGTTAGTCACAATGAATGTATTTAATGCAGGTATGGTTTTGCTGGGGATTGGTAGTGAGAATTAAGCAGGTGCACTTTTAAAATATTACTACTAAACCTAAAATTAATCTAATTAAGTTCAGGAAATGGAATTATATTGATTGCATTTCCTCTTGGGATGGAGTTGCTCCCATGCATATCAGTAACCCCTTTCTTGACTCTTTTTCTGTCTGCAAATTAGTACTGTGTAAGAGCACTCGCTTTTCATCACTAGCACCATTTGCAATAAAACTGGAGAAAAAGCATTAAAGTTTATCAGCTGAGGTACAGGGAGCTAGAATGCCAAGCAGCTGGAAGTGGCCAGGTAGTAAAAATCTACAATGGAGCAAGTCTGAAACTTTCCAAATGAGGAGAAGCAATGCCGAGTGAAATAGGGGGTTGCTTTGTTTCTCCTGCTCGTGTCTTACCATAATCTCCTGGTCCTCTCAACATCAAAGATGACAGCATATGTGCATTAGTCTGTGGAAGAACTTGTAGATGTTCCATCACTGTGATTCTGCCCCTGCTCCTTCTGCAGCAGTAGGTCTGCCAGCTTTTGAGGGACTTGGTCTGCCAGCTTTTGAGGTGTGCCAGCTCTGTACTGCCCTGGAAACTTCCTCATTGGACATTCCTTCTTCCCCTGAAATTTAACTCTCAAAACAGAGTTTTACCAGCTTGATATATTTCTGGTCTAGAGGTCAGGCAAAAATTCCAGCTGTTCTTTGTGTTCTCTTCCCCCTAAGTAATGTTATGTTCCCTAATGAATCTGGTGTAAGCAGCACAGCTGGTCTTCATTTACAATAATAAAATGTCATATAAAATAAAATGTAATATAAAATAAAATGAAACCACCTTGTACTCAATGTATAATAATTTAACTGGTTATGAAAAAAAAATAATTTTGGGTGTGTCATGAAAACTGCTGAAGTAAAAAATAAAAGGCCCCAATGAAATTTGGAGCATGGCTAAAATAGCTGGCACTTTTGCACTGGAGTAGTTTATGCAATGAATACTCTAGCATTAAACTCAATCACCACAGATTTTCAACTGGGTCTTACTTGATTAGTTTTTTATTAATTTTTATTAAACAGAGTGGAATTTTGGTCTTATTAAAGTGAGTGGTGGAATAAGATACTTCCTTTTTTGTTTCACGCCAGGAATAGCTTTACCCCATATCCTCAGGGATGTCTGCTGAAGATCCTGTGCATATCAGGAGAAAGGGATGAGGTGGTGGAAAGGGAAGAAGCTGAAGGGCTGAGGCTGTGGAGTTAAATAAAATGATGACCCCATGTCACCTATCAGTGTCCAGAGCTCACTTCTTTGGATGTTTGTCTCACCAACATTCTGCTCTGCTATTTCCAGGCATTCTTAAACTTAAACCCCTGCATGTGTGAGGAAGTGCTGCTTTGCCTGCCAGTAGCAATTGTTTTCTTATAATCCTTTGGGCTGCAGGCATGTCATACCAAGGGACTCTGCAGTGATATTCATCTCCTCTTCCTCAGAAGAGTGCTCTGTATAATTGTGTAACATATTAACTTGACTCATGTCAAGCTTTCAATTAAGTAATTTCCTATCATGGCTCTGGATTTTAGCCCTGTTGAGTAAGAGCAGCTCTGTTGGCCAAGTAATACCAATTTATAACACGGTGGTTCAATTTTCTTTTGGCCTGGAATTTCTATTCTGTCTTCCCCAATTGATACCCAGTCTTTGCTGTGTTGAACACTACTCACAATCCTGTGTTTATCAGTCTGAAATTCACCTTTAAATCCATTGCTCCAATGCCAAGGCAAGGGATGGGAATGTTAGCCCCAGTGAGGAGACTGTAAATGATGAGTTACTACTTCTGTATGTAAATTTTATGCTTTTCAGATAGTAAATGCAACAATTTGTACCACTTGTAAGATGAAGCACTGAAGTCCTGGTTGTTTCTTTTTCTTTCGCCGTGTAATGACTCGTGCCTTTGTCATGCCAATAAAATTATTGCTGTTTACTCTGCAAGACCCACAAGCTGAAAAAGTAACACTGCAAAAAAAAGTAACACTGCTGAGTTGTGACTCAGCCTGTGGCTTTGTGTCCATTTCCAGCAGGCTGGTAGGTTTGTACATTTCTTGCTGAGCTTTGTTTTCAACTTCTCTGAGAAAGAAAGGAACAGGGGGGAAAAAACAGCCTAAAAATATCCTTTTCAAAGCTCTTTTACCTCGGAGTAATTTGATCCACCACATTGCCCCACTTGAATGGGGCATGCTGCTCCTGTGCTGCCAATGCCCTGTCAAGAGACTATGGGGATGTGACGTTGTTGGCACCAAGATGTGACACTCAGCATGCAGAAATTTCAACATTTTGCCACTCTGTCAACGTTTTCCATTCTTAACCTTAACAGAAATTTCCACCACCTCTGCTTCATCTTTGTGTAGGAGATAATAGCACAAAGAGCCAACTTGCATAATTACCATTAAATGTGAATACTAATTTATTTTGTTCTTTCAGCTTGTTCTGAAGCACTTATTAGAGGGGCTCTGTGACTCAATAAAGAAGTCATAAAATCATAACCGAAAAACTTCCATTTTTGTATTTACCTATAAAAAGTAAAAATGAAAATAAGTTGTTGTGTTACCTATTTTTAATAATTTTTAAGTATCAATTGCACTATGATGTTCTAAAGCATTTGTCATTTTGCTGTTCCCGACTCCCTTTTTTTTTCAGCTCCCTCCTACACATCTCATTATTTTAAGTCTTAAATCCTGGCAGTGAGAGTTAACTCTTTGGTACAGCTCTATCACTTCAAGGACAAACAGACCACGTCCATGAAAATGGGGAAATGAGTGCAAAATAATTAGGTAGAAGAATACTATCAAAGATGAGTAAAGTAATAGGGCCAAAACTTGTGTGAGTAATCACTTTGAGATAATAGGAAGCTACTACAGAATTTTTTCTGCTGTAGACAAGCCCAGAGCCAGCTGGCTCTGTCTGGTAGAATTGTAATGTAAATACGTATGAACCAGAATACTAATAATAACGGGGGGAAAAGCTCCCTGGTGTAGTGGTCAAACCTCTAACTCTCTGGTTCCCCAGAGAAATTAAAGGGAATGGTGGTGTACCTCTCTGTGCTGCTTGAGTTCAGAGAAGTAATGGCTCTGTTGTGGGGAAAATGGAGCCTTTTTCCCAAGCATATGACACAGATATTAGAGCTGAGCTTTTATTAAGTTTTCTAGTTACAGAGACTATTTTTTAAAAATCACATGATGAATTGAAAAGTTAAACATAAGAAAATATTCAACCAATGGAGCTCCATATAAAACAGGCAGTATTGGATGTCTCAGTATTCCATCTTAAAATAGACGGTCTGCTAATATTCTCCTGCCTGCCTTCAGCAAATTTTTGGAGCTCCTGCAAGGTGAAAATGGCCATACAATTGCCATTTGGAATCAGTCTTGATGTTTCCCCTCTGTGCCAGCCCTGGATTTCACATTGTCATTGCCTTTGCCTTCTCAGTTGTTGGGTTTTGTCATCTGTTCTTCCACCTCTCTCGTCCTGTTCTCCTCCCTTTGTCTCTTGGTGAAGCTTGTCTCCTACCCAGAATATTCTGTGATTCTATGAAACAAGCTGCTTTTATTTTTTGCCATTGCTAGCTCTCCCTTGCTGCATTTTGGTAGTTCTGAGTGAGACACTATTTACCTGGACAGTTAGTTTTTTGTCTCCTTGGAAACAATAGCTGAAAGCACAGAAGAATGTGACAAACTTACTGGTTTCACTTTTTCAGTATTTATATTTAAAGTAGGCCTGGAAATACGCCTTTTCAGGAGGCAGTGAAATGAAAATTATTTCTGCTCTAATCTCCTGATTTTTGTTGGCTGTATTAAGAACCCAATAGCAGGACCTTTCCAAGAGAACCTACTCAGAGTGAGTGTTAAAACCTGAAAGTTTAAGCCTTGCCTTAAATTTTTCTGCCTTCATCCTCTGTGACCAATATAACAAGAGATCCTAGGTCTCTGAAGTCATTGTTCATGAAAAAATATAGAGGAGGTTGTGGCTGCTGTTGTAGATTGCCTACAATGGACTTCTCCTTTAAGAACAAAGAGGAAAGTGTATCTTTCTACCCAGCTTGTGGTGCTGTGAGGTTTTTGTGGTGAATTTTGGCTTAGCTTTTTTATTGTTGGCTTTCTCTTCCATCAGTCCTTCAGGAATAGAGTGTGATGCCATCTGTATTCCATGGGGTATAGCAAGCTGGGCCTGCTGCCAGTGTGGGCTGGTGTTGGTAGTTTATGGTCTGCAGGTGAGCTGTCAGTCGTTCTGAGGTCTCTGGGCCAGTGGATGCATGCATGCACTGCTATGGATGGCAGCAGTGAAGTCACCTCTGACTCTCTTCTTACCTCTGTCGCAGTGGAACCTGTGGCTATTGGAGAGCAGGCTCTCAATGCTGTAAGGGAAAAGTTTGCAGCTTTATGAATATAGAAAATTGTAACCTATTGCCCACTGAAATAATTTTCAAAGCTATTGTGATGCTATCCTGCTTTTTATAGCTGTTTTGATGTTAGTATTTCTTTTGTCTTTAACTCTGGATTTTAAAGCAATTTGTGCAGAAATATGATGTCACATTTACCTCAGATATCCTCGTGTCAGATTACTGCAGTCACCTGGAAAGTGTCAGGATGTACCCTCTGATTAGTTAAACCTGATGGCTCAGAATGTTTTAGCAAATGAACTTTTTCCTTTGGAAGTAAATGGGAAATACACTTAAGATTTTCATTATCTGTGATATCAGATGAAAGCTTAATGCTCAGGAGTTGGGAGGTGGAAAAAGATCATGCTATGCTTGTCATCATCTTGACAAATATTCTTTGCCAAACACTTCCCAACCTCTTATCTGGAGATATGAAGACAAACACAGAATATTTCTGTTGCTGAAAATAACCAATGAGAGAGAATAGATTTGCACACAGCTGAGCTGAACAAATGGTTTCAAAATTATATCTCTTCCAACAATGAGGAGAAAGTGCTTCAGAAACATATTGGGAAAATGAGTCAAATCTATATAAAGAATTTGAAGAAAAGAAAAATAAGGGGGATTATAACCTATAGAACAATTTTTTCCTGGGACCTGATTCACTGATGAACAGAAATCTTCGTTCCATGCAGAAGTGTATTTTCTACCTTTGAATGTGAAGACTAATTATGTGTTTGTCCTGGGTAGACATTTTAAAGTCAGTTTTGGAATGATTTTGTTGGCTTTTCTGGTCAGTGTGTGTGTTTTAGTGTGGTGGTTTTGTTTTCATTTAACGAAAAAGCAGTCTACAATTGTGCTTTCTGATGTAAATGAGAAAACTTCGTGGGGCTGAATGTGGCCTTTGCTTCTCCCCTGTTTGAGGACAAAAGCTGCCCATATGTATAAGGCTTTGCAAACCTGCCCATGTGTATAAGGCTTTGCAGTTTGCAAAATGAATATATAAAAAGTAATAGATGTTCATCAAGAAGAAATTATTTTAAGGAAAGCTTTGGGTGGGTTGAACATGAGAACATCTAAAAATAGATATAATCAGTAGAAATAGTGTTTAAAAACAAACAAAACAATTAATTTGAATTTATTATATCATAATTATTATGTATTCTTTGAGAATATTATCAACTTCTAAACACTTTCTAAGTAATTGTTCTGTGGCAAGGCAAGAGTATGACAAACTGTAAAATGGCTGACTTTAAACTTTCATAAAATCATCCAAAAAACCACAAAAATATTACAAAACTGAAAAATAGAATGAGAAGTTTTAACTTCATAATCAGCATTTGCAGTCATAGAGTCCTGGAAAAATCTGACATTAAGTATTTCACCCTGTATTTCACAAGCCTTTCATTTGTTCAAGAGAAAAAATCATAAATGATGATGGATTATCAATTCATGGAGCAGACGAAGGAAGGTTCTTAGGGGATTAATTAGTAGTTAAAGTTAACCTGTGTTGCCTAAATAAGATTCACTTAGAGTAAGTTATTTTCTGCTCCACTGGAATTGTCTCTAAGGAGATGGGATTGTAATAGCAAACATCACTTGCTATCATGCCTGGATGTCTGGTCAGGATATGCGCTATTCTACGCAACTCACTGGAAAATTATTCTTCCTTTTCTGGTTCAAGTTTTCTAGTGAGTCTCACTGTGAAATTAATTGATAATCTCAAACTCTATTACATAGGGCTGTTACTGAGTCAGTTTTTTATTAAGTCGGATTCAGCTGAGGCATTTGGATCACCATTTTTGTTCACGCTTTTGATTGTGAAGAAATTGACTTTTTGTAGTTGTAGGCTTAGAGGATTTCGACACGGATATATATCTTTGGTATTTTAATGGAACATAAATAATGCATATGTAAAAACAACAGCAGCAGTGAAACCTAAACCAACCAAACAAAACAACCCAGTACCAAAGCAAAGAGCAAAATAATAACTCTGAAGGCTTCAGCCAAGTTTGTGCACCTTAGTAAGGTAAACCTGGGCAAGTCTAGTTTGTTAAAAGCAAGAGAAACAAGCTTCAGAGTTAGCTGTTGCAAATCTGGTCTTTCAAATTATTTCTTTGGTTCAAAAAGAAGCTTGTTTCTTTGCTTTCTCTTTTGCTTCCTTGATTTATATTCCCGTTTTAGTGTGTTCTGCATGAGAATGATCTGCCCTTTTACTCATTTTTGTGCAAGTGTTTGAAGAGCAGTTAACCCTGGTAAGTTATAAAACTTCCCTCCTTTGAAAGGGTGGACAGTAACTTCATGTAGATGGCATTCCTTTGAAATAGGAAGCACCAAACAGAATAATTTATGTACCAAGTAGGCAGAGCAAAACTTGTGTCCTTAGATGACTTTTTCCTGACTTGTCTGATAACTGTTATTTCTGAGGAAAGGCTATTGCAGGCAAGCAGGTCTTGCTCACAGATGTGAAACTAGTTGGATTATTCCAGTCCCTCCACCGGGAGCTGTAGAATAGCAGGTTGATTGCAGGAAGAATTTTTTACCATTCTCATTCAAGCTTTAAAATTGGCATAGAAAATACTTTAATCACCATTTCCATTCTCTAGCTCTTGTGCGTGTGTAGGGTTTTTAATTTTCGTTCTTTATTTTATTTTGTATATTTCTCAGCAAAGACAGCAAAACAATGTTTGGGGTTTCAGAATTTAGGCACAAATGATTCTTTGTCTCTGTTTAATACTATAGGCTACAACCTGTTTACAGTTCTACAGCTGTAACACTGAAAGGCCAGCAGTTCACTTCAGATAAGAAAACAGCCTTCATAAGGGAAAAATCTGTGGAAACTCTAGCAAAAATAATTGCTAGATTGGTGTTTAAATTGGTTCTCAAAGATTCAGAGTTTGAACAAATTTGTCAAGCAATCACAGATGCTGTGAATAAACACATCAGTGGACTCTCAGTGCAGTTTAACAGAGGTGGGCTCACATAGATGTGGAGTGAGGTGAGATTAATACGAACTCTGGATCAACTGAGATTCAGCTTCTGTATGCAATCAAGTTTTATAGCCACTATTTGCAGTTTTACAGCCTGTATGTTTATGAGCTGAAGAACTGCCAGGAGCTGAACGTCTCACCTTGGCTTCACTTTGTGTTTCCCTGTCTCCCCATTTCCACCCAGTTGTAGTCATCTCTCATGACTATCATACCTCCCAGCCACACCTAGCCCCTGGCAAACTCCAGTCTCGCATGTGTCATTTTTCTTTGTATTTGTTGTTCTGAGTTCCTTTCTTTCCATCCTATTCCTCCCATATGCTTGTACTGGGAGCACTTAAATATTACCTGATGCTTGCTCTGTGATGCCTTGAGCAATGGAGTTCTCTTTGGGGTTGATGCCTTGCCACTCTTGGAGTAGAAATGAAAAGTAACAATAAGAAGCAGCAAAAATGTAGTTGGACTTGAATAGAAGTTCACCTTTAAAGAGAACTACAGAGACAATGTAGTTAAGTGGATGTGAGAAGGAAAAAATGAGATAAAATGTGTATCTTTACTGTGCTGACCCAAATCATGCCCTTTCCCTTTAAACAAAATTCACCAGACTCTTCCAAAATACTTTTACTAGTCTCTTAGTTCTAAATTTTTTAACTACTTTTCATAGCTACGCTTTATCAGATAAATGTTTTCTTAAGAGCTTTTTAGTTTTCTAATGTTTTTGTTACTTTTCTGAGAATGTATTTTCTGCGGTAGTGTTCAAATTCTTCCGTTGAGTCTGCAAAAATAAAATATGTCTTGTTGCTTTTCCATTTTGAACTTTGGCCTGACATAACTGCAGATTATTTCTGCTTTTGTTGCTGGGAGATTTGTTTCTGTTTTTCTACCCCAGCTGCACAGTGCTTCACACTTCTCCAAGGAGGCAGCTCTGAAATGTGTCTGTTCAACCTGGAGAAAACTTTCTAAGGGCAAGAGCAGCCTCAGGTGTGAACAAAACAAATGGGCACACAAAATCAGAGAGCTGCTCAAGCATTTATGTACACTTTGCCTGTGTTTCTTTCTGCTTTAAGCAGCAGTGGCCCCAGTTACTCAGGCACTGTTTGCTGAGTGAGTGTTGGTCTGTCCCAGTGATCTCTAATTTTCTGTAATTCCCTGCTTCAGAGGGAATCAAAGGCAAGACACTTGATTAGACTTATGAGTGTGCCTCTCTTTCTTTTTTTCTGTCCCCCTCTGTGAAGGGGAGCTGCAAAGGAAAGCATAACAATAGGCAAGAGAGATTGTCTGGGGCGCTGGTGAAATTGCCAGCTGGCAAATTCAGCCTGGCCTTGAAGCCTGAAATAACCTGCCTGCCCACTACCACTAGACTGGAATGTGAATATTTGTATTAAAAGTAGGTCAAGACCTCAGTGAGGACACAAGAGAAGCTCTGCTGGCTCTGTAAATCTATTAAGTAGGCTTATATTTCTGCTAAAATAATTTTAACCTTCTAAATTAATCATGGATATTCTGAGATTTGTTGATGAAATTTTGCCTTCCTCCTCTTGCTGTTTCTGACATCAGTTATGGAATCCCAGATGAGTGTCTGGACCCCTCTCTGGGAACAGACATAGGAGCTGCAGACAAGTTGTGACAGAGCTAATGACTCCTCACCCAGGTGACATTCCCCAAGGGCCATTTCAATATATTTTGTTTGACTCTGTGATAACAAGTCAGGATTTCCAGACTAGACAGATGAACCCCAAATTTCTTCTACTCTTTTCTCTTCACCTGCCTTTTCAGGGGGCAGATTCATTTACTGTGGAACCTTTGCTTGCTTGGTCCATCCCTTGGTTTTGTCTGGAGGGTTTTTTTTGTCTTGGATTTTTTCCTGCCATAAATTGTTATGGTAGGGAAGGTGTGTTGTTCTTACCTCCTTGGCTGCAATGCTTTGACCCTGTGCTCAGCAGAGACCCTAACACTGACCATGGTGCATTTTAGAACAGAATTAGGCTGTGATAGAATGGGGATCATGCGCTGGGAGATGTGTGAACATATTCATTGAATTAAAAAGAAAATAAATTTTAAAAATGTATCTCCTTTATCACACTAAACTAGTTCCAATGACAAATAAACCCTCTTGGTAATTATTCTGGAGTAGTCATTTTGGTTTCAATCAAAGATTCCAAGGGTAGACAAGTGTTAATAAACACAAGTCTGTAGTTTTGTTCACACAAGTTACACTTCCACAATCAGTGTTTGCCTCCTTGGCTGCTTTGTTCCATGTCGTTATTGGTGTCATCCAAAAAGGCTTTTTGTACTTAATTTGACATGGTGTTTTGCAGACCTGTTGTGCAAATGTTATGAAAACTTTCCTCAATTTTTGGAAGAGAGAGTGAAACTGAAAGCAGAGGAAACAAACAAAAAACCCAGACACAAATGAGTTCAGTGACATCTTCATTCCTGTTAGAATCCAGATATTCTGTCAAAATCAAAATACCATCTAGAATTTAACTTCCATGTAGCAGAACTATTCTAGAAGTGTTTTCTGCAGCTTTAGTCTTCACATAATGACAACAGGTGGTTGAGATGGTTTTTAAAAACTCTTTTGAAACAAAAAAATGTTATTTTTATTCTGTGAATAATTTCTTCAGTGTCATGTAATATTTCAAATTGCTGAGAATGGACCATTTTTCTATTTTTCCCCAGTTTTTCCTCACATATGTATATTTTCCCCTCATGAATTGTCTCCTAGAATGTAACCTTGAAACTGCTTTCAAACTACCTCAAGTGTGGTATGGCTGTGGTGCAGAAAATGAAGCATTTATAATATGACTTTAAACAGGTGACACAGGGAGATTTAATCTGAGTGTGTATATATATATTTGATAATGATCCATTTTTTTATATATTTGCCTGTGTTTGTCACTATTTCCCACAAAAAAGGAAGCAGGGGGGAACCCTGAAATTTCTGTCTTGTTAGCTTTGCCTGCTTTTCAAGAAAGAGAGAAAGTAATTTGAAAACAACTGTTCTTCTAGATTAACACTCTCTTCCTTCTGAGGAGAGCTGAGCCAGAGAGCCTCAGCTGAGCTTCAGAATCAGGCTGTTAGCAGAAGCAAGCATGGAGTGAAAATTTACTCTTCTTAAATAAAATCTTTCAGATGCTTTCCAAACTGTGAATGTGTTGCAGGAGTTGTCAGTCTCAATATGACCATGTTTCTTTTTAAACACAATCACATAAAAGTTTTACTGATCTTGGACAACATTTGGGTTTTTTTTAAACTGAGTTTAAAGGAAGAAAAATCACAGCAATCACGACAAAAGAAAAAGCTCCAGAATCTTTGTTAACGAAGATAAATGTATGGATTTGCTAAAATAGGGGAGGTTGGCAAAGCTGAATTCCAATCAAGACAGTAATCATGGTATATAGAGGGCTCTTTTTCAGGAAGCTGATTAGTCAATCAAAATGCAAGTAATTTGCAATCTGCATAATATTTTGAAGTATTTGGTTTATGGATACTTCTAGCAAAGTTCCCCTAAAACATTCACTGTTTGCATTTGAAAGCTTGAGATTTGTATAAGGATTAGTGAACCAAAGCAGTGTGACGTGATTTGTCTGGTAGAGGGCAAGCTGTTTCTGTGAGCCTTTGTGAAGCCTCTGTGTGGACAGAACTTTTTAGCTCACAGGCTTGTGCCTGTTCTTTCACATAGAATTGTATTCACTGTGCTTGGAGTCCTTGGCTCACAGCACTCCTGTGAGACCTCAGCAGACCCAGCTAGGAAATCTCTTTAGGTCCTGTGAGTGTGTCCATGGGAATAAATGAATTTCTTTTCTAATTCTATCACCAACCCTCGGTCTGTTGTGGGGTAAAGAAAAAGGAATCAAAGGCAGTCACTCAAAATAGATTTTAATCAATCTATGCATGTGTCCAGAGCTGGTGTGGAAAACACATTTGATAGCATGTGGGACAATTTATGTTGTTGCATTTGTGAGAAAAGACAACTAAAATCTGGAGGAACGGACTGCTCTGTTTTATAATAATCTGGTAGTGAAGGTGACTACCTGACAGGTGGGAGATTTGAAATCATGTTCTTCCACTGCCCGGGAGGATGCCCTACCTTCCTGTTAGACCTGTCCTATCTTGTACAAAAAAAAATTAAATATGCGATCAGATGGAAGAAGAAAAGAATTGCATTCCAGCCTGCCGGCAAGGATGTGCTCTTCAGCTAGGACACAGAGCTTTTGTTCTCTGCTCCAGTAATTTTATTACTTATTTCATTTTTTCTCTACAGACCTTGGCTTGTGTACAGGAGAAACATTTCTCATTAAACTATATTGTGTGTGTTTGGAGAAGGTAAGCAAGCATAAAGACAAAGCATTGCTACAGAAAGGATACTTTGCCAGGACACCTCACTGCATTTCTGCATTCTGGGCATTTCTGGGATAAGCAAGGTGTGGGACAAAATCCAGCCAAATGCAGGAAGGAATTGAGCTTGTACCTGTATCAATAATGCATGACTGCCTCACCCAATGGACCTCCATGTACCTGGGGATAGCACTGGTGTCCTCCTTGGACATGGTGTCCTCTTTGGAAAAGGCAGCCCCATGCGTTTGGAGAGCTTGCCACTGGCAGTGATCAGTGCAGGATTATGGTGAGCAAGGGGTGTCTGCTCAAAATTGACCACTGCCTACTTTTTCATGCAATTATAACAGTACCAATATAAGCCCTTGTATGTTTTTCCCTGCTTGCTTTATCTCAGAGTTAGGTGCACTTTGTCCCTATGTTCTCCTGCAAGGGTAGTGACTGTGTGCAATGGGCACTTCCCTGCCGCTGCAGGGGTTTTCTCCCTGTGCCTGAAAGTCAGGGCTGTCAACAAAGCCCATTTGTTTGTCCTTTATTCTGGGAACTTGCTTTGTGCATCTCTGCAGCAGCCTTATGGCAGGAGATGAAGCTAAGCAAGCAACACAGGCTGGATCAAGGCCTTATTTACCTGTATAGGCTTTGTGCTGATTTTTTTTTTTAAGTATTTTTTAATACTTAAACTAGAGTTTAACTTTTTTAGCATGTCAGTAGTTGTCATACACGAGACAAGTTCTCACGTGCATTTTGTGTTTGAAGCACAGAAATTGGAAGCTAATAACGGGTATCAGTTGCCGATTTAACAGGATGGACACTAAACAAGCCAGCCTGCCTCTGAGGAGTACCAGCTACTCTTGAATGCTCTCCCAAATCCTGTGCATAGGCACCAAATGCTCTCCTTTATGTCAGCTGTATTACTCACCAGGCAGTAATTGCAATGATGAATAAGTGCATATGTACATAAAACAGAAGCAAAGCATGAAAAATAACAGAAAATCCTCCTTCAAATATTCCTCTAATGTGAGCTAACTTCAGCCCTTTCAGAAGTGCCAGCTTTTCTTTATTCCATCCCATTGTACAGATCACTGCTTGAAGGCTTTTGAAAATTGACTCTGGTGGTCCATTCATTATGTTGTCTCCTCTCTTACTAACAATCAGTTCCCATAATGCTGGCCATTACTGCCCGTAAAGTGCCTGAAACCCTTGCCTACTTTTGCTGGAAAGAGAACATGATCAGATCCCCCATACTGTGTGCAAAATCATTGATTTCCTTGCTCTGCATATTGTAATTATTTATTTGTGTTAGTATGGTGAGGAGAGGCACTAAAAGAAGCCAAAGTTTGAGGAAACTTATATAATCCCACTAATGAATGCTGGCATCATGAATCAGACCCCACATTTGCCTGAGTCACCTGGGAATTTTGCCATTGAGTTCTGTCAGGCTGGAATTTCTGTCAATACTTGAAATTAGAGAAAATTTGTTTGAGGCTTTGTTTTACCAAAGGATCTCTTTTACAAAAAGCAAACCCTATTTTAAATTCTTCTTGTGAAAATTGGCAATTGTTATTCTAAATATCACTAATTGCTTAAACAGAAAACTCAATCTAATGAGCAGATAAATGAGCATGAACAGAACAGTTTATTTGGACAGTGCCATCTAGTTGTTGTAAAATGTAGTGTGTTTTTCTTTAAAATTTAATTACTATTGCAAATCACAGCTCTGTAAAAAACCCTTCAGTGTAATTTAAGGCTGTTCTCATCCATTATCCACATGCTCTTTCTTTGAAAAAAAACTACTAATGTAATGACTGTCTTAATTAATGGAATTTGTAGACCTGGCTGTAATGTGATTTTCTTGTGGTACTTTACATTGGGAAGACTTTATTTACAATGTAAAAGGTAATCTATGAAAAGATCTAATGGCTTCCTGCTTTTTTCAGAGCATCTCCTTACTTCTTTCTAAATCTCTCCAGTAATCTCTCCTCACCATAGTTGTCAGTGATAAAAATTGACCAAACCTAACTTATGTGGATATTCTTAATCTATCTGTGTCCAGACCAGTCAAGGTCAATGAAAAATTTAGATTTTTCTGTTACCCAGTAAGAGGCCAGATATCAATAACTTCTAAAGAATTTTCTTAAAACTTCATTGGTATTTCATGCTTCTTTGACACTTGCCCTGTTATATACCTTATTCTTGATTTGAATATTTAAACAAATGTTTAATATAGTGACTACTTGCTGCCAAAGACTGCAGTCCTCTCTATGTATGATAGCTGAGCACTCCTGCTTGTCTGAATACAGTGCCAAAGATTAGGAACACAACAGCTACTTATTGGGAAAGTAAGCCCTGTGCTGGTGGAACAAATATTATGGAAAATGTCAATATTAGTGAATATATTGGAAGACCGAGGTCTCTGAATTTTACTCACTGTTTATTTCCTATCACACTGTAACTGGATGCCTTCTGAACATTGCCTTATGGTTGAGACTCTTACACAAAGTCTGCAAACAAGAGGTTGGTATTTGGCAACATCATTAGATTGCCTTTACATTCCCCACTTTCTAAAGTATTCATCTCACACTTCTATAAATCCCTTAATAAAAAAAAAGAGCAAAGAATAATCACAATCTATTCATCCATTATAGTGGTCCTTTTCCCTCTACATTATTGATTAAACAGTTTTTCTTAGAGTGAAAACTTCAGATTAAAAAGTTTCAGCTAGCTCCTCTAGTATGCAAGGAAGTCATTGAGCAGAAAGATTTCTTGGATAATAACTGCTTAAATGAAAACTTCTTGCTCTTAAAGTAAGCTCTTGATGTACCACTGTGGGCTTGGAGCAGAGGCCCTGCAGTTCCCTGAGGCTGTCTCCAGGAGCAGTCAGCCATGGATGTGTCAGGCAGAGTGTGCTGCAGTCATCAGCTCGTTTCCAGCAGGCTATAAAAAATATGATTTGAGTATATGATAGAAAGCAGACTGAAAAATGGGATTGGTGGTGAGAGGAATCCAATTCTGAGTTGGAAGGAGCAGCAAAGATCATGGAACTCCAGCTCCTGGCCCTGCACAGGACAGCCCCCAGAACTGCACCATACACCTGAGAGCTGTCCAGAAGCTCCTTCAGCTCTGGCAGACTTGGTGCTGCTCTTCCCTGTGGACCCTGTTCCAGTGTTCAACCACCCTCTGGGAAAAGAAATTTGTCATAACAGCTAATCTAAACCTCCCTCGACACGGCTCACTGCTTTTATATAATGTGGATTTGTTTGTTTGGATTTTTTGGGGGTGGTGTTTTTTTGTTGGGTTTTTTTAAGGAACTTGAATCACAGTAATATGCTGGGAAAGGAAATCCATATGCTAAGAAATCAAGTCATTTTGCAGTAACTTTATTCACACAGCTTTGTAAAGATTGCAATATTCTTCCTTGAAAACAGTGCAAGCTCTGTTTTGCAGGGCTGTTGTATATAAGAGATATAGGTTACATCTCTTGCTTGGCCTTGGGCTCTTAGAGCTCAGGGCTGAAAAAGTTGCTCTTAGGACATCTCGTTGAGAATCAGAGGGGAGTGCAAGAGGTCAGCAGGCATCCTAACATGAAACTGCTGCAGTGAGCTCTGCAGCAACAGCTATCCCTTCAGCCAAGAGAGCTATCTGCACATGTGAATGACACTGGGAGAGCAATGATGCTCTAATCTTTAATTTCTGCTCCCTAGGGGAAACACTACATCATGAGCAATATTGTCGTGCTCACAGAACCCCTAATGAAGCTGCAAGTATGCAGATAAAACTGTTGTTACCATAGCTTGGCTGCTTCTTGGTGGTTTATTTTTACTAAGCAAGCCTCTGCCACTTCCTTTATATTCCCCTCAATTTAATATTGCACTATTCCTGTCCCAGTATAGAACTCTCTCTGTAATGTAATTCCAACCTTCCTGGTTCTGAAATACTGCTTTTACGAGCACTTAATGTGTAGTGATAGTTCCTGGTCTTTGTTTAACTGCACAGTCAGAATTGAGACATTTTGCAGACTTTTAGAAGAGCCCAGAACTTACTGGGATGAATAAAATAATTAGTCTGCAGTAAAGCTTGAAAAGTAAGAGTAGTTTTACTGATGTTAATCAGTTGGAAGAAGTCTGGGACAAAGCATCATTGTGCACTATTATATAAGTACAAACAGTACTTCTTCAGTACAGATAGTTCAAACCATAACTGCTTCTATGCCATTAGAATTTCTAAGTCACTTTGGTGGCTCCAAGATGAATTTATTACAATATTCAGTCTTCAGTGTTTAAGAAGGTGATTGTTCCTATGCTGTAATGGCTTTTAGATAAAGCATAAATCTCCAGTGGCATTGCCCAAGAGTGTCATAACAAATTTCTCGGCTTGCTCTGATGAGATGCAGTCATAGCATCATTTTTAAAAATCTGAAGTATAAATTTTGTTGTGAACTAGGGGCAACCTAAGGTTGAACAATGTTTTCTTCACACATCAGAGAATTTGCCAGCTGAAAGCTATTCACAGTGTAATTTTTTTTTTAGTCTTATGCAGAACTTGTATAGGAGGACATAAAAAAGAAGCTATGTTGTCAGCTGAAGCATATGCAGAGAAATCTAGTTGCTTTACCAGAACATGCATAATAACAGCTGATGCTGCAGAGTGTGTGGGTTCCACAGAGGCATCAGTTGATAAATTCTGAATCTGATTTTGTATTTTTAGTTACTAATTGATTTATCCTACTGGGAAGTAGCTACGATGATAATTTTTCTTGCGGTTATTAAAAAATACAGAAATGTCAAACTGTCTTACAGCAGGATTCAAAACTTCTCAGTACATTAATTTTTGGTTATTGACATGAAGATTGCCAAGTTGGGGAGGGATTCAAGGTAGGGCATAACTTTTTAATGCATTATTCTTTCCCAGAACTGGTTTTGACAAGGAATGTAATAACCCAGAGTATATAATCGTTCCAGGCTCTGCGTGCCCCTTTCAATTTCAGATGAGGTTTCTGTTCCTAAATCATGCAGGTAATTTCAGGAATCTTATTTTCCATGAGGAATACCAAAAGAATAACTACATACAAGGTCGAGTTTCACTTGGGAGTTGAGGCTGCTTCTAACCATTCCAGATGAGAAGAGACAAAGTGTCTGGAAAAAGGAGTGCTCAAAGCATGAATAATTCATTTCTTGGTTTAAATGAATGAGCATTCATCATTCTATTTTAATTGACAAAGTTTGTTTTCAATACAAGGCACTGAGGATGGCTTGGCAGAGTTTGTTGTTGGCTTCTCGGCCGCGGCGCGCGCGAGCCGCGCGGTTGGGGCTCGGTCTGTGCCGCTCCCAGGTGACCGTGCTGTCAGCTGGCCCTGCAGATGGCACAGAGCTCCAGATGATCACAGGCTGCCTCATGGAGTGGAAAGTGTAATTGCTGTGTTAACAGTGCATAATGTTGGATTTACTGTTGGTACTAAAGCAAGGGAAGTGGAATTATACTTGGCTAAAATCTCTCTCAAGGAAAGGCAAGTTTTTAATGCAGGAAGAATGGCTTCACTGACATCCTTAAAAACTTTAAAAGGTTTCCAAAAGTGTATTTCTTCTTACTTCCTATCCATCAGCACAAGCAATCATGCCCAATGAACAGAAGCAGATTCTCATCAATTCTCCAACCTTTTTATTACCTGTTTTAAGTGTCAATTTTGCAGACAGCCATCTGAATGGCTGCTGAAGGAATAAAGGTGGCAGGGGAATGTGAAGCATGGTTCCAACTGAGACACATCCAAAACCACTTTAAACCATTCTGAGGTACTGACAGAATGACCCAAGACTGCAAAGGTGACCTATGACTACTACTAGCTTAGGTCACCCAAGGAATTTCTAAATTCTTTTCTAATCTCCTCAGCAATTTTTCAAGTCTTTGCATGTTATGAAGCAATGCATTGCTAAGATAGTGCAGTATTTTATAACTATTTAATTTATATATAATAAATATATAAACTATATAAAATAAATATATAAACTATATAACTTATTTATTACTGTAATTTCTATCTTATATGTGCATATGATGAACACTCATATATAAATTTCAAAATTTCATGGACCCGTTTCATAAAAAACCTAACTGTTCCTCTGAGACAGTTTTCAAATAATTAGGTGTTATTCAGAGTATCCTCACTGGAAAAGTTTAGCAACATTTTTGAAAGTAAGAAATACCTTCAGACTGCTTGGATGGGCACTATTCCTCTCATGGTTATGAACCTGTCTTCAACAAAACCCTGTTGGTCAGATATGTTTATCTTGTAGTGCGTTGTGTGTGCTTGTAGTGAAATGGAGAGCAGAAAGCTGCCTATTTTCAGGAATATCCTTAAGATTCTCTTCTGACCGCTCTTCAATTTTATTGATTTGTGTTCGTTGTCTGAGTTTTTTCTCACTGCAGCACCTTCCAAAACTATTCAGTCACTATTCAGTATTTAGGGTAAACTGAGTAGACAGAAGTGGAATTCTGGGCAGGAGGTGATGGGCACAATTGGCCTTCAACTTATCAGATACTTTTACAGCACTGTATTTTTCATATGGGTTTTGGAAATGCTTTTGGAGACTATTTTCAAGTTGAAATGGCAGAATAAGAAAAAACATAAAACATTTCTGAATATTTTATGTCTGGTAGAGTTTTGTGGCCAATTTTGAACAGTAGCTGCTCTGTGCCAGGAGCTATATGCCTCAGCATATTGTCTATTATCTGAACTTACCACTGCCTGCAGATGCATAAAAAATAGTGAGCTGTAAAGCAACCCAGTGGATATTCATGAATCATTAACAATGTGTGTATGAAGAGGATACTTCTTTAATATCATTATTTTGAAATGCAATGAGTGTGAACCTTGGCACATCCAGGGTAACCTCATATGGGCAGCCTGATGTATTCCTGTGGGGAAAACACTGATTAGTTTAAGCTTTGAACAGGCTTGGTATGTGAAAACATTTCCTTTTGTCATTACTCTCTTCTTCCTCCTAGTGGCCTTTCAAACAGACCATAATCTTAAATACACCCCCAAAAAAAAAAAAAAAAAAAAAAACCAAAAAAAAAAAAACCTAAAAGTAGAGAGTTTGTATAGAAGTTTCTAAGTAACTACCTAGAAGTATCCAGGCTTTGGGATGAAAGGAGTAGTTAATGTCGCAGAAATAAATATCAATAATCATGGAAATATTATATTTAATAACCAGTGTGGTTAAAAACACTTTATAATGCTTTTTATTTGATCAAACAGATAAGTTTGCATTCATCCACATAAATTTTTTCCCTTGTCCTTCTCTCAAATGAAAGGTATTAGGGGCTGGTTTAAAATAAGAGGTTTAAAATAAGAGGACATTTAAGAGGTTTAAAATAAAAAGAGATCCTTGTGCTTCAAGTAAGAAATTAATTTCATTTTCAAGCCAGGCTAGAAATCTTGAGACCTCAATATAAAAGCATTTATGGTGTATCCATGGGGCAGAACAGATGTTGCCTTATGAAGCATGTATTGAATATCTCTGGCAGTGAGGCAGTGGCAGCATCACTCTGGCAAATGCTGCACAGCTTCAGGAGTTAATAACTATTACCACTGCCAACCTGAAACCCTGTACACAGGGGGTTTTAACTTTTACCTAATTTTCAGTAGTTTCTAGCACAATATGAGAATGTAAAGGATAAATTGCCAAAGCCTGGCTCACTGATACGTATCTCAGGGTAATTCAGTGTTTGACTTAACAAAAGGCTACAGGCATTAGTGACTTTTCTCTTGCTCTTTTCTCCTCTGGGTGACATCTGACAGGCTTGGGCATCATTTGCTTTTAACATAGCTTCTGCAGTTGACTGAAAAACAAAACTGAAAAGAGTGCCTGTGCTAGTTAGTGCAATTCATTTAAACCATGCTGTGTTTCCTTAGCTCTACTACACTTGGGCAAATTCATTTGGGAGGCATTTTTGTCAAGATCTATCCTGACTGTGTGCTTATAAAATAGGAAAAAATATAGACCATTGTTTTCTTTGGCCAGAAAAATAATCTCTTTAGTATGTTTCTCTTTTATGTCCTTGAGCTCCATGTGCTAAAATCTGCAGAAATAATTTTTGTATTTTGCTTAATTATACTGAGATACTTCTGTAGACTCACCTCAATACATTTAATTCAATATTTTCAGTGTTTCTGATTTCCACAAAACTCCTATTCAGATCAATTCAATAGAAACTCCTGCTGATCAGTTCAATAAAAATCAGCATTTCCTTACTTGTGAGAGAACCACCTATTTTTATTTGGAATTGAATATTTGTGTGTTTATGTGTATGCATTTTTCCCCAGCTGCTGCTTTGCTACTAAATCCTCTGATTTATGACAGTCTCATAATGGCTCTGTTTTCCCTACATAAAACAGAAAATGCTGTTTACTTTCATAGTTGATGACTCTTATTGACATAAACACATATAGACATTGCCAGAGACAGGGGAAAATGATGTTCTGCAAACAGCAGTGACCCCAATAATTGCCCTAGTAGCTGACAGGCAGACCCAGCCATGGCAGGCACAGTATGCAGGGAGCAGAATATGCCCTTGAATGTAATAATAACATATATTGCTAACATATTTTGAGGTCTAGTTCAAAGATCCAGTCAACCTCCAACTTTCCACTGGATCCCATGCTGACTAGAACAGTGCTGTCAAAACAGCACAGATGTAGTGATTTTCCATGCTCTCTCTGCAGAAAAGGTCCTGTTTCACCTTGAATGTTTGGGGAGTTCAATCATAACAGGATGATTAGTGAGTAGCAGGACTTCCATCAGATACTGCTGCAAGGTGTGGAGCTCCAGAGAAAGCTGAATGTGCACTCTATTTCAAAGGCTAAGAAGGGCATCAACTATAAAAGTGCAGATTTAAAGCTCCAGAAAACTCTCTTCTTTTTCCAAGGCCTGCAGTGGGCAAAACTTTCCATCTTGAAGTAGTTCAAGATTCTATTTTTTTTCCAAGGCCAGTGAATTTTCCATTAAGCTGGGTTTTCATGTGAAAACACTAAGAAAATGTTGATTTCAATAACAAGAAGCACAGATATCTTATTAGAAACAGTTTTTCATCAGACTTAAGGGAAACCGTGATTCAGTGTGCTGTCAGATAAGAAGTAAATTTTTTTTTAGGCTGCATCTTCTAGAAATGCTTGTTGGCCAAACTTATCTGGAGTTAGATTTTTCCAGATGCTTAATATCTGTTAGAACTCTGTGTGCATGCTCTTTTCCAAGATCTTCATTATTTTTAGCATTTTATGAGGAAGCTGAGTTCTCTGATTTCAGATCTGGTTCACTTCTAAACTGATCTGTAAGCTTCTCCGTGCATTCTTGACCAAGTTGCTTCATCCCAATCTAGCTGCCCAAGACACTGGCAGAGAAAATGCAATTGTATTTTTTTCCACAGGTGAAACTGTCTTTCAATCAGGGACTCTGAAGATTTCAGTCTCTCTAATTAATATAAATAATTGCATTACCCTTTATTCTGTTTCTGAAATCATACTTACAAAAAAAATTTGTTTATTACTACATATTCTGTTCTAAGGCAAAACGTATCAATGCTTTCTGGTTTTCACTTCAATATCATTGACTTTTTGGTGTGTGTACAAAGTGTACAGTATATTGCTTAGAACACCCACCTGTCTGCAGTCTGTAGATGTGTACTTTGACTACCCCATACTATTGGTACCTTAAAATGAAGCTGTGTCTCCTGGAGAATGCTGTGTACAAACTGGCAGAGCTGTGCTAAGAGCACGGTCTGGAGAGGTCACCTGATATGCTGCAGAAATCCATACACGTGCAGCTGTTTTGACAGGGAAGTGATTTCATGAAGTGCTCTGCTCAGCCTCTTTTGTTTCACTTCCCTCAGTTGAAGCAGGGCTTATCTGGTTGACGGGACTTGTGCAGAGGGACTGAGATCTAACAGCAGATGAAGGGTTGAAGAGGAACTTACAATGTTGTGCTGTTGAAAAATGCAAAGGTTACATAGAATTTTTAAGTATCTTATGGAGAAAGATTGCAGGAATTGATGCTGAATTTGGCCAGAAAAAAAAAAAAAGACAATTTTGGTCTATGGCACTGCAGTTTTCAGACAAGTGAAAGGTAAGAAGGGATTAAACCTCTCTCTCTCTCTCTCTCTCTCTCTCTATGTACAAATAATGAGCAGGTGCTTCAATTACAACAGGAGTCATTTTACTAGGCCCTGAGAAACTCTAAGGAACAAAAGGAAAGTGCTTCATTTACCAGCTGAGAGAGACTGTTAAATCATGATGTCTGACATGTTCTTGAAGATCATCATTGTGCATCCATCTGGAATGGCACGGTGCTGTTGATTTCTGCTTTATGACAGGGAGGCACTTATCTTCTGTCTCCTGTGGAGGTGGAAAAAACTAGGCAGGTTAAAATTTCAAAGTGCAAATAGCTGCAGTATGGTGAAAGTGGAGGAAAGCAGTTATGAAGAAATGGGCAAATCTGCAAATGTGTGATGTGCTAAACCAGTAAGCACTTGTAGCATCTGTTCTTTGTAAACCATGCACCAGATCTGATATTGAGGCAACAGAGAGGTGAACAGAGTATTCCTGTGGACATGAACAATGAAATCAGGACCAAGTCCCCCAGATGTTGCAGTTCTGCCACGTACAGCACACCTCCTGGATTTGTAGTCTAGAAAAAACCCTGCAGAGTTCCCTCAGATGCCTGAAAACTGGAGTGCTGAAAAGGTAGCAGTTTGATAATCTGCTGCAGAAATGCATTAATTAGTGCCTTAGCAGAGCTTTGGGGGTAAAAAAGGCTCAGACACCTGGACCTGGTGCAGCAGTCAGAAGAGCTGGCTGAGACCAGCCAGCGAGCGCGGGTCTGACCGTGGCTGCAGCACGCCGGGCAGGTCTTTGCTCAAAGAGCCACTGTGCTGTGAATCCCAGCTGCCCAGGGAGCTGTGCCAGTTACTGTGCTACAGCTACTGCTACAGTGATGGACATCAACAAGGACATCTCTGCATGCAGGCTCTTCCCTAAATACAAAAGGAAAGCAGCCCCATTTTCAGGATTTCATTCCACTATTATTTAAAAAGCAAATGAATTCTCAACTTTTAATGGCTAAATTCTTCTAAGAAAGATCAACTGCTTTGGCAAAAATGGGCCTTAAAATTGGCTCAGATGTTAGTATTTTCCCCATTTATTAAATCCTGCATATGTTGTTGAAAAGGGACTTCCATAGCATAACTCTTTAGCCAAGTACATTTCCTGTATCTTGAGATGAACACAGAATCTCTTCATCTATATAGTAGATTCTTTTTTGATATTCATCCTGTACTTTCTCTAAATCCTCTGCTTAAAAATGCTGAAGAGATTTAAACATTCTAACAAGGATTTCATACTGTCAATAACAAAATCAAGAGATTTGGATTTTGGATAAGGACAGTTTTTCATAAGGGAACCTACTTGGCACTGGAGCCGTATCTGGAACTGGTGGGGAAGAACTGAGCAGCACAGTCTGCAGAATTTCAGATATTAAAAGACCAAAATACAGATTAGGCTGGGAAAGCTGCTAATGATTTTACTTTGTTCCAGGTGAGATTTGGTCTGTGAAGATTTGCAATACAGTTGTTTCAATGGAATTATTGTACTTTCATGCAGGTGTTATTGACCAGTTCAACATACAATGTTCACGAGAATGAATTAAAAATGCCCCAAAGAATCTTTAAGTCCTCACTTAAAACAGACAGTGAACGATGGTACGTCTCTAAAGTTGCCATTATAAGTAGTTAATTTTTTTCACACTTTTACTACTCATTTCCTATGATAAGTCAGGAGGAAATGCACTCAAGTAACCCCCTGATGTTATTAATTGCAATGCCAGTGACAAGTTTTTATATTTGGAAAAAATTGCTGCAAGAAGAAAATGGTAATTACTGCAGAAAATCCAGAAATGCTTATACTTGATGGGCACTCTGATTTGTGAGATAACTAATTTGCTAACCACACACAATACAGCTACAGCAACTTTCTAAAATTGTTTTGTCATTGTAATTATACCTTGTGCCAGCAGATCTAAGCAAAACTTGCTATTAGCTTAATTGAGGAAAGAAATGAAGTGAAAAAATATCTGATTTAGTGGTCCAAAAGCTACTGCAGGTGCACAGCAAACCCAGGAAACAGGTCCCTGGAGAACACAGGTGTCAAGCCTTGATCCTGGAGCACTCAAGATAAATACTGCCAATTACTCCAAAGGCGCCTCAGGAATGGATGTACTCAATGGGTTTTCCTACTTTTGGAACAGTGGAGTGACTTCAGCTGTACATTATGTTACTGAATATTTTAGCAAGTGGGTGTCCTTGAATTGGCTTAGCTGGGAGCTGTGAAGTGCATTTCCTTTCTTATCTAGCAGAAGGGAAGGACTGAAGCCCTGAGGAGCTGAATGAGAAGCCGATGAAACACAGAAGGACGGGGCTGTGGGCTGACCATCGTGTCTGTAGAGCACGCTCTGATGAGGTTCCTTCCTAACCCTACAAGTCAGAGCTGGAGTTTACTGGCAGAGAACAGCAGTGCTGATGACAACCTACTCCTTTCCATCCTGAATCCCTTGTGGAGAAAAGACCAATACCTGAGTTTGGTGACATTATTCCTGAAAGAGTAGCTGCTGTCATGCACAACGTGACACCAGATTTATAGAGCACAAGAAATGGAAAAAAAAAATTCATGTAAGATCTAAACAGTGAGCAGAACCACATGATTTTACAGTAGTGCCTTCTGCATGAAACACTGCTGTCAGACTTTTCCAGCAGCATCTTCCAAAGCAGCACAGTTACAGCGCTGAAGGTCTCTCTTGTGAGCAATGCTGCCTTCTCAGCAAGGCTTGCCTGGCTTGCTTTAGGCAAAAAGAATTCCTGCCCTTTATCTAGCATTCTTTATGAGTTGGGGTGGGGGCAAAAGAAACTCTGCTTTATTTTAACACCTCTGGAGTTTTTATTTAATTATTTTGCTGCTTATTCTTCAGTGTCTAGGGTAAAGCTGATTCTCTTGGCTTCCAATCTGCCTGCTTATCTACTCTCACTTTAAGAAAATTAATGGGAGGTATCTTTGAAGCTATGTGAAGTGGTCTGAGTCAGCAGTTTGAATTCAAAATATTCACTTTGTATTGAAAGTCATTAATTTCTCCTGGAATGCTGCCAGAATTTTTAAGCTGATGGAAGATATTCTATTGTCCTGGTAAATACTGTTTTGTGTATTGAGGGAAGAAAGTGGTGATCTTTTTCCCAATTTGATTGTTTTTCATTATTAATTTACATTGTTAATCAGTTTTATTAAAAAAACTAGAGAATAAAAGGTGAATGTCCACACAGGATGAGACCTTCATCTCACTGGGAAATGTTCAGATGCATTTGCATCTGCAGTTTTTCTTCCAGGAATTTACCAGCAGTTATCAAAATGTAAAGTATGTAAAACCATATATATGCCTGAGGGAAAGTAATTTAATCATAAACACATGGATTTAAGTTTAGCCCTGCTGATATCTGTGACCAGGTTAAAATTTATGATGTAATCTGGCCTCAGGTAATCTGCATTTTAAATAGCTTGCTGAAACAAAATTTCCAAGGTCGAAGATGTATTGCCAGGTGCACTCACATGATTTGTCATTACAGTGCTACTAGAGTGAGGCTTAAAATGCTTATTAACAGTCATTATTCAGTGTGTTTCCTAAATTAGCCACAAGTGTGTTTACCATTTGTAGCTGTGTAGTACATTTATATTTACAGACAGTTTTGGGGACAGCTATCATTCCCAGTGGCTCTCAGAAAGCAATGTCTCCTATTTTAGTTGGTGGTAATAGCAAGGACCATTTCTAATAAAATACTTTTCCTTCCCAAGGTTTTAGCTGTTGTGACTATAAGGGACTTAAATCCTTAAAAGAACTCATTTGTAACTGGGAAAATACCACCTCTTCTTACCTTTTAGTTTGAAAGCTGATGTCAAAATGATGCCATAAGATTTTGGGTCAAACCATGGCCTATTCCTTGCATGAAATTGCAGGGTTTTATCAAGAACAGCCCTTGGAAAGTCAAAGGGAATAGTTAATTCAGAAGAGTGGTTCTACCTGATTCCTAAGGATTATAGGGTATGGTTCTTTCTGGGCCGAATTGATAGCCTTGCCCCTCACTGATGTGTGTCTTTGCTCAAG
The DNA here is from genome assembly GCF_015832195.1 of Motacilla alba alba. Taxonomy (NCBI): domain Eukaryota; kingdom Metazoa; phylum Chordata; class Aves; order Passeriformes; family Motacillidae; genus Motacilla; species Motacilla alba. The sequence continues at coordinate 19,387,672 of NC_052021.1, forward strand.
CAAAAGCAGATGTGTAAATAACTGGGAACGTAGTGAAGTACTCACAGTCTTATTCCATCAGTCATTAAGGGTATAAAACAGAAACTTTAATTTGTCTTGATTTTTTTTTTTTAAAGAAAGTCTTAGTAATTAAATTTGCTATTTTAATTAATCTTAAAATACTGTCATGCAGATAGAAATCTTCAACTGCATCTTAGCAATGAGGGATTCTGTGTACTCAGATTTGGGCTGACCAGTGTTGAAGGTATTAAAACACTGGATTTCACTTTTTTAAAATATCATTATTAAAATAGACTATTATCTACTGCTGAGTGCTAAAGCCTATTTCAGATAATTTATTGATCTGATTTCATCATTGACATGCTTGGATGAGATTTTTTTTATGCTGTGTGACTCAGCAAAATAATTTTGTTTCTTCTGGAGATCAAAACTTAACTTAGATTTACAATGGTGCAGAGCTCATTCCATCTTGACATTTTCAGGATTTATAGTGTCATTGCTTGATTTTTTTTTTTTTTTTTTTTTTACCAATTGCTGAAAGGAGTACAAGCTTCGTTTGTTTGGGTTTTTTTCAAACTATTTTAAAGATTAAGTTGAATTAAGTAGTATCTATATTAAAAGGGTATCTCTTAGCTTTTTAAAGCAGCTGTAGCTATAAAAGCATCTATAGTTCTTAAAGATCCTGGGAATCTGTTTTGAAGCAAAATGTTCTCTGCACAGCCATGAAAGCTCTGAAATTCAAAAAATATTTATAAAAGTCTCATTCAACCTCCGAATGATAAATCTATTTCTAATTGTACTTCTGCTATAAAGACACTAAATTCTTCTTTGCTTTATTATGCATATTTATAAGACTTGTTTAAAAAGAAATCATAAATCAGGGATAAAGCTCCCTTTAGAATAACAGGACAAGTGGATTAAATCTTCCACAGATGTTCAGTATATTAATAACTGTTCCACATGAGTTTCTCTATAAAATAAATATATGGCCACTAGTGATATTCTTTTCAATTTCATGGTGTACCTGGGTCCTACATGTTATCCAGACTGCCTGTTCCCAGGGAGTGAACACACAGAGCAGAGGCATGAAAGCCAAAGATCAAGAAGTAAAATCTACCTAGACCAGTAACCTTAAAATGGTGTATAATCCTATGAAACTGGTAAACAAATGAGTATTGGTCCAGGATACAGCACCCCAACTAATAGTGAATTTTCTTTTTCCTATGTTAATTTTAGAAAGCAGTAGCTTTCCAAAAGCTGTTTAATGTTCTGTTTAAGAAGAATGACACAATTTCATCTTGAAAATGAGGTGGTTAAATAGATGGCAACAAATTGATTAAACTCAATTAACAGATGAAACATGGTAAGTTAAATGGGCAGTATTTGGACTTGCAGATATGCAAGTCTTGCCTTAATTATCTGACAAGGAATGCAAGCATTAATTTCCTTTTTTTCCTTTTTTTTTTGGATGACCAATAAAAGATATACACATATTAAAAATTGCATATAGTACATAAAAGTATGATTGATTTAGCTTTGAGTTTTCCTTGTTTGCTTTGGTGAGAGCCACAAAACTAAGAAGGAAATCTCAAGCAGATCTTTGTTGACATGAATATCTTTTACTCTCTGCAGAGATTTTTTTTTCTAGCAATGCTAAAGAGGAAAATTTTCTCTGCCATGCCAATGACATTTCTACTGAAAGCCTTGACTTAATGCAAAGTTAATATCTGCTTAATATCTCTTTTTAGACTAAGTAAATAAAGGTGCAAATTGAATATTCTGTATAAGCAGTTTAATTTAGTTAAACATTTGAAGTTGAGGTATAGCAGAATCAACGAAACATTTACTGAAATTGACCCCACTTCTATAATTGGTTTTTAGCAGTTGTGTTTTCTAGTGTTACATTTTTCCTGATATTTTCCCAGTAGTTTTCCATCTGCGTATAATACATTATGCCAAGCCTAGTACTTTGTGTGAATTCTTCTGTAATAATAGTTTTCAGCATTGGTCTAGATCTTCCTGTTTTGATACCAGTGGAAGGGCTCCATTAATTTAACTGAGATAAAATATGCCCATTTAGAAAACAGCCACGTGCTGGCTTTTGAAAGGTTTGATGCAAAATTGTATTAAAAAAAAAAAGTTAAAAATTACTCCATAACCAATAATGCATCCCCATGATTCTCATATTTTTCTGGCATTAAGAATTGAATGGCCAGAACAGCTGGGCCAATTCTTTTTATTTTAGCTAATCTCCCACTTTCCCTTTTCTCTTGGGGGATGAGTTGGCAGTGGTGGTGTGGGTGTTTGGACACTGTTTATTAAATCACTATCAGTTACCTTTATGTTGGTCACAGGTTATATATTTCCCTCTGGCCATTTTAAAGAGTCTTTTACAGGTATCTTTAAATGGTGATCAGAGTTGCTGGCAGCATTGGTTACCCATGTTACAGGCTGCAAAGGAGCTGTGTATTAGGCAGTTTAAATGTTGGCCAGCCCAGGATGTCCAAGCATGCACCTGGCAGCCCAGGAGAAGAGGAGCACCACGTGCTTTTGCCCTGCATGGCAGAGATGGATGAGAAAGGAGCTGAACCTTTCAAACTGCACACCGTTACTAACCCTGAGCAGTGTCACCTCTCAGCTACTGCTCAAATCAAAACTTTCAAACCTTGGCCATTTTGGTGGTGGGTCATCCCCTCCCTCCCAGCCTGCAGATCTGCCAAGAAAATGTCTGTTTTGCTTGGAGCCTGTTGATGATTTCCAGTGAAAACAGAAAATATTTACCTTTTCCTTTAAAAAATTTAATTGCTGTTTGAGAACATACAGCTTTGTATCTGCTCGTGGTACTTGCTGATGTTGCCAGCTTTCATGAACAGTCTTCTGGAATTAGAACAGATTTGATAAAACCTTTAAATGGAATATAAATTGGATTCCATTGGAATCTAATTGCTCAGAATAGGAAACAAAATTGTGAAATCCTTTGCTTCTGATCTAGCTGAATGTCTGTGTAAAATAGACATAATACTCTGGAGATGCACACACATGCAAGCACATATACACTATTTATATAGAATCTGTGCATGCATGCATGGTCTGTATGTGTTTGTCAATTTAGGTGTACATATACCCTCACTTTTCTGCCAGTATCCTTACACCTTTAATGTGCCATTATAATTTCATTTGTATTGATTAACACAGATATGATGACAAGCTTACATGCAAATTAGCTTTGGCTTTTAGAAGTTAATTGAATTTATTCAATTTATTCAAATACTGTGTAAAAAATATATCCAGTGCATGATAAGCAATCATTACTCTTATCTTCCAGGCATTGCTGGATTTTTGATTGAAGACAAAACTTAATCCTTACTGAAATCCTTATCAGAAGCCATACTGAGTGAATAATATAATTGTGTGTGGGATTAATGTGTAGTTGTGTAATATACATTATTACATAGATAAAATTCAAGTTTCCATGTGTGAACCCACTAGTTGTGAGTTTGAGTCAATGAGTCAATGTATGTCTTTGTTATGCGTGGCAAATATTTGAAGAGTGCTGGCAGGGGAGTAAGCACAAATACCAAATTATGCCATTTCATCTTTATGTTACTCCATAAAATCAGATTTTATGTCATGCAGTGGATGCTGTAAATGTCTCCCAGTGGCTTCCTCCTCTTCCCCTCATTTACTTATCCTCTTTGGCCTCCAGATGTTGTAAAACTGCCCATGTAAGGCCTCCGAATTTTCTGGAGGTGGTAAACTTGTTCTGTGCAGTGTGCAGATGGAGAAGCTGCAGAGAATGGCAGGGTCCTGCTGCTGGGGCAGGGACAGGACCTGGACCACCCTGACCTGACCCATAACTGAGAGACTGCCTCAACTCCATCTGCACTCTGTCCACTGCAAAATAACAACAGAAATGACAGTTTTCTGTATGCTCTGCAATAGAAGGGTTCAGCAGAAACACTCCAGACTTACATTTTTAGAAGATCTGCCTCTACCATGAGTTAACTTTTTCATCCTTCAGCAGAAAACAATATTTTTCAGTGGAAAAATAACTGAATGCTTCAGCACAGATAACTTGTTCAACCTATGGTAGTTGACAGCCAATTTTCTCCTTAGGTTGAAAATCCACCAATCTTGCTGAAGAGCTGAGGCTGTAAATTAGAAGACCCTTTCTTTTCTCTTCACAAAGCATTTCTGTGTGTTTGGAGCTAAATGAAAAACAGCTGCATATCTCAAATTATGCATTCAGAGAGAATTTTGACATGATACTCTTCAAAACACAATTAATTTTAATTTTTCTCACGTAATTTTCTGTCAAAAAAAGATTGATGGTGCTTTGTTTCTCCTCTTTTCACTATAATTTTGACAGTGAAATATCGGAGTACATTAAGGAGTCCATTAGACATCTGATTTGAAAGTATGTGATTCTTATTCAGACTATGACCAGGGAAGATGTAGCCTATTTCACATTCAGTGTTTCATGAAGCAAATCCAAAATGTGACAATGTGACAGATATAGCTAAAAGAAAGAAAAGGGACCCCAATATGCTGCCATGATACATTTCTTTAAGCTAAAGTCCTTAAGTATCTGTCTGTTATTACAATGCAGTTTGTGAGGCACCAACAGCTTAATTTAGATTTTGAGGTGGTATTTCTACATTCTACAGGCTTTCTTATTTGGCTCTCTGCTGATTAACTGTGGAGCAGAGGTAACACTCGACAGCAGTGCTGAGTGCCTGAAGTGTGCGCTAGCAAGTGAGTGTCTGAGAGCCATCATTGCAGCAAATCCTCAGCATTTATTCATATCAACAATGATATTAATAAATCAATTGGAAATATACTTGAATGGCAATTGTTGTGAATGCATTGTTTTCCCTTCTCATCTTCCTAATGCAGTGTTTGAAATCCACCAAGACCTTTTGTTCAAGCTCCTCTGTAGATGTGTGTTCTTCCCACTTTGCTCTTTACCTGAATGTGGGTGTATCAGCAGCAAAATTTTCTGTTTACTGTTGCAACTAGTAACCTTAGAGATTTGCAAAGCCTTGTGTTCCTAGTGCTTGCTCTGGCACTACTGCAAAACCCCAGGGATGTTTTTTCCTGTGGAGATGCCAACATAATCCTTGACGTGGCAAAAGATGTAGGATGCCTATGCTATTGAACAGTCCTGATCCATCTCTGAATCTTAGTATCTGCTCATCCAAACAATTAACACAGGTTTTTGTCATGATCTGTGAAAATTGTCTAGATTTCAAGAGCATTCATGCTCAAACCTGCCAGAAAAAACATGTTGTGAAGAGTTTTCTCAAAACTGAAGTTTCATGTCAATAAGGGAAGGGGTTTCATCCTGTTAGTATTTCCTTTAATAAAAGGGAAGTGTTGCTTGCACTGCTTTCCTGGTTAAGGCCTAAGATCCATTAATTCAGAAGCAAAAAGCAGCTCATTTTCACAGTAGGGATGGAGAGTGCCCTGAACCCCTTTCATTGGCTTTCTGTTGGCACTGGAGCCCCAAGAGCTCTCCCAGGTGGGGGACTCGTGGTGGCTGCAGTCTGTACCTCCCTGCTCTGGAAGGGAACTGGGAGTGTGCTCTCAAGCAGCTGCACCGCAGTCATCAGAAGTGCAGGAATGAGATGGGGGATGCTTTCCACTCTTTGAAAGATGCACAGAGGACGTCTCCAACTCTTGAAATCCTGGGAATGGCGCTTAGGCAGAAGGGTTGCGCAGTAGTAGAAAAAGTCATCCTTAATTCAGTACTCATCTTTAAAGCCAGATGTATGTTTCTCAACTATAATTTTACTTCCAGTTATTAAACCCAATAAAATTCTAATGATTTGATTTCTATTGACAATGAATTCTAGCTCTGCTGAAATCCTACATGATTTTGCAAGATTAAACCTTGTGGTTCCTTTTCCTTTGATTGTGAGATTCAGATATCCTTCCCATACATCTTGTAAATTCTGTGGAGTTACTTTTAATCATTGAGTTTTGCAGCTATTTTCCACCAGATTTGCCCTCTTGATTTTTTTTCAATATGATAAGGGAGTGGCTTGCATTAAAGAAAAAATTTAAACACTTTAATGGTACCAAGTTAAAAAAATTAAATAAAATTGTTATAGCCTGACAGTCTTTCAGCTATTTTTCAAACTGTTCAGCATTTCTGAGCTAAATGTTCTTTTAAACAAAAAAATTATATAGACTTATAAAATGTGTCTTCCCTGCATATTATTGGAATAATGTGAAATGTGCTTGTGGAAAAATTAAATGGAAAAAAATAAATAATTTTCCTCAAAAATTACCTATCCAGAGGCATAACTGGGATTTTAGACATAAGGTGTCTGATGAGGTACAGTGAAACAATGTCAGACAATGTACATCTTGAATGGGATTTATGAAAGAGTGAGACAGTTTTGTAAGAGATATATTAAACTTAATAAATATTCTTCCCTATGGGCCCAGTATCATCTGTACTGGCATGCTATTATTATTCAGAACTGCTTGCAGTAATACCTCTGGCAAATAGATTTGCTGATGCAGCTGCAGCCTGTGTTATGTGGATAAATGGCATTTTGTTTTGTTTGCAAACCCCCAGGTCATTTAACACGGTCCCTGAAATTTTAACAGGCAGTTGAGCAGTGGTAATAGAATAATATTTACAAATTCAGTAAGTAAACATTGTCTCTTATTCCATTTGATCTGTTCCTCTGTCCCAGCTCAATATTCAGTGACATTGTGACTGGAAAGCAAAGAGCCTGGCAGAGAGAATGCTGCATGTCCCCTGAGCCTTGCTTCAAAGTCACTGTTTGGTTTCCTCTTCAAGCATCTGTTGAACAGTAATGATTGTTGCATTCGTTGTTTCTTGTGTAACTGACACAGTGCTTTCTTATTCTTTCTAGAAACCTTTGTTTTGTTTTGTCTAGAAAATGTTCTTGAAAGTTTCCAGTAACTTGCCAAAAATGGCTGAAATGTTCACCTTATATAAACTATGTTTAATGTGGAAGAGACAAATTTCAAGAGACTGTAACTTGGCACTTATCAAAACTATAGTTATACCAGATAACATGATATTAGCACTTCTGGGGCTCACAGAAAGTTTTATCTGACTACAAAGAGCAAGGTCTTTGAAACATCCTCTGCCCATTTCATTACTAATTCTGTCTTTTATTTTTCTAACAGTTCTGCCTATACTGTTAGGAACAGAGTATTTTTGTCTTTGCCTGGTCCATATTTGGTTGATCTTTCAGTTTTTACCTTCACCCAAATTTCCAGTGTGTGCATTTCATGCTTAGGAAACTGAGAAACTGCACATGCTGTATTTGTGGAAAGAGAAACCAAGACACCAGTTGAACAGAAGTTAAAGGATTCCTCTCTCAATGTTTTAAAAGTAAGAACTCTTTTTTAACATATGCTTTAATTTCAACAATTCAATTTTCATATTTTAATTTCATGTGTTTTAATTTCAGTTTTCTGTTCAATCCTATAGAATTTAGCATATTTGCAATTTATCTTATTTTTCTGAGTGCACCTTGATTTTGCCTCAAACATTGGCTGACACTGGAAGTGTCTCTGCGACCTTTAGCACCCAAACAGAGGCTTGTGTTTGGAATGTCTGAGACAGCAACACCCTGTTGGTCCCCCTGTGTTTCTACCAAATTCTGAGTGATGCCATTTTACACTGTAAAGGTTGCTATAAGGAGATAATCACAGATTTCTGAGGTTTCTTATTTTCTGGTATTTTCATCTAGAAATAGGGTGTTACATGGAAGACTATGGGGTTTTGAGAAAATTTCTGATGGGTAAATTTTCCATTACAGCTAGCTTATGCTGCTACTCTGCTAATGTTGCTCTGTCAATAAAATGCAGAAAAAATGCTATAAGCTATTTAATGAAAGATTTCTTCCTTCACTTTGTACTGTGAGCTTTTTTTAAAGTAATATGTTCACAATAAAATGTCTTTGTGCACTCTTATGAATGATCTACCACAAATTGCCTATTCCATAGACTGGCATTCATATCAGCACCTTCATGTAGCACAGGAGTGCAGGAAGAAACTGTTGAAGGAGAGGTAACCAAAATCCAGGCTCCTGTTCTTGTTACTGACTCGTGATAATGCAGTATTGTAAACAGAAAGTAACATTAAATATTCGTAGTATTTAAAAATTATTATCAACAGCTAACTAGTTTTGATAGAAATATTTAGTCTTCCATCTACTTGGGCTGCAATGAAATTCTGTGACCCTGCCCTATGAGCTGTAGGGCTTTAGCAAGCTTGATTTCCTGAAGGAGTCTAATTGCAGCAGGGTGGCAGTTCAGCAATTCAGGCTGTTTCTGCACCAGAGGAGTTCTTTCAACGTGAATCCAAGCTGTGAGCTATGAAGAGTGCCTGTAGAGTAAATCAAATTTCTCTCACACATCTTAGAACATTTCTGCTCTTTTCTATTTTGACTCTAGAAATAGGAATACTTTCCATGGTGGGTCTCCCTGTAAAGCTAAAAGGAGAGGGAGGAAATCTCTGAGTACCCTGTGTGCTCCCTAGGATGTGTAACTTTGCTGCACCATGTCACTGAAGGCTCAGTTGCCTTTGTTAGGTGGAGTTGCTGAGCTGGCCCAGAAGCTGTGTGCCAAGTTTCACATGTAAGGGCAGTGGAGAACTTCCTTCCACATGTTCCCACGTGCAGCTCTCTGTACTACTGCCATTAAAATTACTCAGCAGTTTTCCAAAGGCAACCAGAGACAGATTTCAGCACAAGTTATTAGACCTCTTTCAGACAGAAGGCCAGGAAAAGAAGCTGCTGAAGCTGCAGCAGAGAAATTATAGCTTACTTAGGAAAAAACAGGTTTCAGGGGGAAAAAATTAACATAATTGAACTCTACAAGAGAAGTCTGGCATAACTGCCTGGATTGGCAGGGTACAAACAATGCAAAGAACCAACTCCTAACAGGAGTCAGTGGAGAAGGAAGGCTTTGTGGAAGTTTTGGTCCTAAGACCAACCTTTTCTCATCTGAAATCAGCAAGAACAACTCTGAAAAGGATGCAGATTCTTCTGTGTTGCAGAGTGTGTGAATCCTTCCCCCAGGCTTCTCAGAGCACTCTGCTGTGCAATGCTGGAATCAGAGGGAAGGTTCTCTAAGGCAGTGCCTCATGAGAATGGGAATGCTAATAGCTGGGCTTCTTTTTAAACTATCAGGTGCTATAGTTGCATCAGAGTTTAATTTCTGTGCACAAAATAATAAGAAATCCAAAGCATCTGAAGCTGACAGTTTCTATGTTTGTGGTGGTTTCAGTGGCTATAAATACTGTTTTGGAAAAAATTGTTGGGAACATGAGTGACTAATCCTGAAATGAGTTATTCTACCCATGTGGCATTTGTTCTGGTCTTTTCTGGAGAAATCTGTGTATAAAACTAGAAGGGAAAAAAGCTGTGGAAAGGGAAAAGGAGATGAAAATTAATTTGAAATGTCTACATTTCTACATGAAGCTGACCGTGTGAAATAAAAAAGCAAGCAGTAAGTAAAATGTTTAGGCAAGCTTTTCAGAGCTCATTACTTGCCTAAAGACACTCCAGCATCTGAAAATCCCCCTAGTTAGCTGTCTACATCTTCAGGCAGATAATGACCCTTCAAAGGCAAAGCTCTTCCCACCCATACTTCTAAGAGAAACACCAAGCAGTCAGCACGTGCAAAGTGCAGGTGGAAAATTAGAAGTGAGATGTTTGAATTTTTTTCAAAGTTGTGATTGACTAAAATTCCTAGCAAGCAAACCTAGCATGATATATTCTACTCGAGATCTTAAGTAAGACAATATTTTTGTGGTAGATATTTGGTTTAGTATGGTTACTGAAGAGCATCAATTCATTGCACTGTGCATACCTTCAGAAGTAAATGCTTGTTAAAACCACATTTAGGAAGCTGTTAAATAGTGTTTGTCTCTTGTGAAACTTTTTGAACAGTGGTGAGGGAATAAACTCCTATTTTCTGCCCATAAGTTCCTGTTGTCGTAACTTCATGGTAGCTGTTTTGTAGCATTCTTTCTTGTGTTTCAGCATCTCTAACACTCATATTTATTCATAATTAAGTAATTTTTCCCCACTGAGCTTGCATTCTGCAGTAAGAGTAGCTCTATATCTAGGCAGTTGACAGAACTATCTACTTTTAATTCATCCCTCTGTCATTTTCAGTAGTTTACTTCATATTTTAAAAATCTGAAGAGGCTTTGAATTCTGATTTAAATAGAAAAGCTTTTCTACTTCGATAGGAAAAAAATGAACCAAACATCACAATACCCACAAAAATACCATTGCTATATAAATCAGGAATATTCATTTACAACTACGTATTTGTATATAATATATATACACCATGACTATATATGTATTCCAACTATATATATATATATATGTATGTATGTATGTATGTATACACACACACACACCATGACTGTTTCCAGAAATAAAATATACTATGCTGGCTATATAGGTGCTATTACTCCCAGTTTCCACTTTTCTGGTTTTCAGGCAGTTATGGAACAGCAAAAACATGGAGTATTCTGGCACAATGGGCATTTTTGCTACCTCTGCTTCAGCATATGCAAGACATTACTGAACTGGATGTGCTGCCACAGAGCAAGTGGGCTAGAGAAATAATTGACATCGGAAATGCAGCAACAAGCCTAGGTTGCTCTGTAGGGTTTGTGTTTACAAGAAAATAGCAGTAAGTGCCCAGAGCAGATCTGTCAAGTGTTATTAAGCATCTTTTATTTACTCTGTTTTTCCGTGCTCGGTCTGTTCCGGAGCAGTTGGCAAATGATTGATGTCTGTGCATTGCTCATTTAGTTCAGAAGATCCAGATTCACCAAAGCTCCTTGAAGTCTCATTCAAAGTTTAAGAAGAAAGCAGAACTCTCCAGCATGAGCTTTCTAAATAGCTTTTTTTTTTTTTTCATGTCATAAGTTTTTAAAGTTCTTTATGTGCCATTTTCTCTTTGTTATTTATTGCAAATTCTCATGTTGGGACCAGTCCTCAGCTAAGCAAATACCAGTCAGTCATGGCACCTGATATCTCTCAAAACATCTTCTGATAAAGAGTACACTCTGAATGTCCTCATTCACCAAAGCTGCCTTTCTGCTGCCCAAAGGATGCTCCTGTTCAGCCTCAATTAGTGATGGAATCCTCAGTGCAGCTTTTCTGTGTGGCCACAGTGTAACCCAGGGTTTGTACAGATATAAACCTTAGCTATGGCAGGAAGTTTTTAAACAGGCAGCACTCTCAATTCCTTGGGAAGCTGCAGGCAGAAACGGAGCACAGAAATATCTGAAATGAGCCAAAGAAATTATTGTTAAGGTTTGCTGAGCAGGACATTTAGCCACTGTAACAACCTTTCTGATTTGTGTTTACTGGTGTTTCTTGCATGTAAATCTTAGAGTATTCAGAAGAGCCATGTGTCTGAGAACTCTAAGATTTACATGCAAGAAACCTTACCAAGCAAGATATTAATGTTTCTCAGTATATCATACAAAACAACTCTTTCAACTTTATTTAATGTCAAATATGTAACAACACTTCCTAGGGACAGTGGATTACTTGCTGCTGTGGAATTGTGTTAGTGATATAAGTATTTAACACAATTTCTTAAAAGGAATTCACTAAAACAAAAAAAACCTAAAACCACCTCTGAATGATTATTTTTATCCTTTGCTTGCTAAATAAAAAAAGCTCATATAGAATTTATAACTATAGAGGGAGAAAATAAAGCTAAATTTGAAGACTCTCTTTCCATTCTTTTAAGAAATCATAGTTTTGACCAATTCAGGACCATCCCATGACTTAGAGTTGGTAATACCTGTAATCTAAGTGTTATTTTTTTGCCCAGAGTACAGTTAGAACTCAATAGTCAAACTTCCTGTTTGTTTAAGATATTACCCTGCCCTTGCCAGTTTCCCAGTAAAGAAATGTCTGTGCCTCAAAATGATTTGTGGTCAATTCACGTCAGGAAATTATCATGAGTATATGAAGAGACGGAAAATCTGTAGTACATTTTTAAATGTTCTGCTATTCTAAGATTGCTGCTGCAGACGATATGATAAGTTCAGAAATTTGATCTCACCTGTAAAACCAGTGCTTCTGGAGAGCATATCCTGGATACTGAAACTGAACTGAAGGAGGGGAAATACTTGCTTATCTGAAAACTTGCATTGTTTTCCAAGTGAATGAATACTGACACCGTTCAATATCTGCCTCATCTAGGGCAATGATTCAAACTGTTCTAATTTGTAGGGAGAGAAATTATAACTTCATTTTGGAATCTGGGCATCTTTATTTTTTTATTCAACACTTACACAATTTTTCAACTGACCAATATTTTGGCCAAGAATTTCCAGTAGGAATTGGGAACATGGTATCAAGGGGTAGATTAGAACCAAAGGGTGCATTAGCAGATCCAATGATATCTGGCACAGTGGGCAGATTTAATCTCCAATTAAATTCATTTAAAAGATTTGTTATTTTAATATCACTGCTGAAGGAATAATCTGAGTGAGGTGATGAGATGTTCTAAATCAATGTGTACTCCTGAGCTCGCATTAATTCTCTTACCTTGGAGTTCTGTTCAATTATGCATTTCCTTGATTTATGCGCTTGACTTCTGTAAATACCTGCTAGATAGCTACACTGCTATTTAGCAACTTGCACATCTTATAAACCCCAGCTTGTTTGCAGTCAGTTTGTTTTTGCAAATTATGATGTGTAATGGTAAAAATTACCACTCTCGTAATATGAGGGGTTTTGTTTTCTCAGGAGAGAAACAAACTGATTACCTGAATTTTTGAGATCAGATTCCTTGCAGTAACCTTGTTGAATAACTGATCAAGGGAAGCAGACAGAAATGACCATGTAAACATAACCTGTTATTTCTATGGCTCTGGGTGCAATTAGGCATAGGGATACCTTGCCTGAGAAAGATAGAGAAATCTTGTAATTAGGGGCTTTAAAAAACAAAATGAACAAAAATCTGTCAGGAGCAAGGCAAGTAGAACTCATGCAACAGTTTCTTACTGTTGCCTGCAATTCTGTAATTCTGTGATTAAATGACTAATAGATCAATGGGAGTAACTGAAAACCTAGCTCTTCAACAAAAGTAAGTTTTTGCTTTGCATAAAGACAAGGATAGATTTTTTTTCTATAAATGATAGTGAAATAAACTATACTTTACTTGCAATATTAGTAACTACATTTTTTTTCTTCTTACTGCAAAGAGTGCTGTAGTTCTTCATTTCTTCTAATGCTGAGCCCCAGGTTTTATGATCTAATCAGAAGTAATAGGGGCATTTACAATTTCCTGTGAAGAAAAATCTCTTCTGCTGACATTTTGGTGGAAAATGGTCTGGCTTCATCAGATTTGTAATGCATGAAGGACATGAATTGATGCAGCTCATTGATGCAGCACAGAAAGCTGCCAGAAAGAGCAGTGTCTGATACAGTAAATGAGAGCCTTTTTGGGAGTGTGTCCTCAAGGGATTGTTTTTCCCCCTCCCTTTTTGCATCCCACAGAACTGTCCTGGTGTTCTGGTTTGTACTTAGAGCAGCTCACTCAGGAGGGTCTGGATTAGTGGCTGCTCCCCGGTGCCCAATGCCTGGGACTGCTGGTGAAAAGCAGGAGAATTTCATGAGAGGATGAGAAGGTGTGAGTCATGTGCTTGTTTAGCAGTTAAACCCTGCCTGCAGTGTCCCTGTGCTCTGCAATGCTAGATGCTGCGACTCCTGCAAGAAGAAATGGTCAGTCAGAAATGGTCTCCTTCAGTGGGTCTCTTAGGTGAGGAAATTAGCAACTCTACTTGTTAGTGCACTGAACCACTCATTCAGAACAGCATTTACTGAAAATCTACTTGAGTCATACCTTAATACCCTTTAATTAATGTAAGTAGCCAAAGGTATTGTTAGCATATAAAAATGCACAGCTCAGTTGTTATGGTAGGAATTGAGAAGAACTGAAACAACGTTAGGAACCTTATAAAATATAAACTTATTGTAATCTAGAGGTGACAGGGAGATACATATCTCTCTATTATATGTAATATGAGCTCCATGGAGGGAGGAAGGAAGGAAATGGCTTCTACTGTCTCTTAAAATACAATAGGCAGTAAACCTGGATGCTGGGAATGATTCAGTGCATGTGTTAGAGAGAGTGTGTGGGAAGTCTGAAATTATGAGCAGATTGACAGTTGTATGCACAGTAATTCCCTTCTGACAGATAGCCAGAATGCTAATAGTGGCAGGCCTGCATGAAGAAATACATGAAGAATGGGCCAAGAAAATGTTCTTTTCCTGGATCTGATCCCTGTCACCAGGCAAGCTTTGTGAGTTACTTCCTATAATTAAAGCATTCACCAATTTAAATTTTTCTCCAATGGCTCCGGCATATTTTCATTTCTTTTAAAATTAGTCTTTTTCAACATCAATTTATGATTAATTTTTAATATATACCCTATAAAATATATCTGGGTATGAACTTTCAAGGCTCGTGAATTGCTGGGCCAGAATTGGCAACACTGAAATAATGTTCTTTCATTTGGCCACAAAATCTTTATATCCTAGTTGTCACCAGTTTAAAGAGATGATTTAAAAGCAGTCAATTGGCCTTTAAATGCCTTCAGAGATCCCACATAATTACATAGATGCCAAGCTCTACCCACAGGCAATCTGCAAAATTTCCTAGCACTCATAAATTGCCTTCATCTAGACTAAAAAAGAAACTATTATCCTTGTTAATGGATCTGATTTCATAATGACCTGGATCTCATGATAAATAAGTATTAACTTCCCTTCTTTGCTAATATTTAAAATGAGAAAATTTTTGAAATATTTAAGATCTTAATAGAATTTATCTGTTAAGGTAATTTATTTGAAATGGATGCCAACTTTACATTATAAATGGCTCTTTATCATTTGAGAAGGAATTCTTGGGCAATGAGGAGGGCAGTAAAGACACTTCATGCCAAGTGATTTCATTAGCTTTGTATGGAGCAGATGGGCTTTTCTATTACAGGAGTATCTGTGGAGAATGTTTTGAAACCTCCTGCAAGAACACTTGCTCTAAATTTCCTATTTCTTCTTGCTTGCTTTTTTGGATCAATGGGTGAGGTGTTGCCAGATTTACTGTTATTTTAGAAAGCGCTTCTCTTTTATCTGCAGGCTGAATGAATGGTAGTGATCACCAACAGTTTAAAGGATGCAAGTCTTTTGCTGATTAGTAAAGAGTAAAGCTCAGTCCTCATTCCCAAAGTGAGCAGGACTGAAAGATGGAGCAGAGAACATATTTGGCACAGTGCCTAAGATGTGCACAAAAGTCTTCTGCACTAGTTTGTTAATGTAAAGGCACTTAGACATATGTGCATTTGCAGAACCTAAATATTTTAAATCATGGCTATGGAAGGAAAGGCTTCATCTAAGACCCCTATAGGTACATTTTCCACATGTTAGTGTATCTGGCTTGCTAGGAAACTCTGTGTTGTATAGAATTAGCACAAATCATACCACACCTCTCTGATTTGTCATTGCTAAACAAAAGTATCAGAGGACTGCATATTGCCAACTGTGCCTTGGGGTTTGAGTTTTTGTTCCCAAATTATGTGGGGATTCTGGGTGGTTGGTTGGGTATTTTTATTTAAAAAACCCTAAGAGAACAGAAAGGGAAAACAGTCGCTATGTGTTTGTTTATTTGAAAGTTTCAAGTTATTGAAAGGAATGATAAGCTAGTATATTCTTTCATAAAGGTAAACCAGGATAATATTTTTTCAGCCCCTCAGTATTTTTAAAATATCCTTTCCTAATAATTTTAAAACATTCTCTTGTAATAATTCCACATTGTAGGAATTATTTAGTCACCTATTTATATATAAGGTTAAAAGACATGTGAATTATATACCCAAGATAACACTCAGTAACCCCTGGATTATGACTTTTTGTAACCTTTTTTCCCCAAGAGCTGGATTCCCTTTGGATGTAGAGCTGTCAAACAGCCACTTCAGATTTGTCGACACATTCTGGTTGGTTCTCAAGAGCTGTGTTAGGGCTCTGCTGATTCACAGGTCTTTGAAGAGTTCAGATCTTGGGAAAAGCCAGAGCTGCTCCTAGGATTTCAGGGGTTTGCATTTGTTTGGCTGCTGCTTTGTTTTTTATGAGTATGTGCTCGTTCCTTCCCAATAAGCAGAAAGCAATATCCAATTTAACCATGTGGTACCTTCCAGAGCAAGACTTTATTCTGCTCGATCACCTCAAGTTGCCCAAACTGATCTCGGCATTCAGCTAAAGGGGTTTTCTCTGGTCCAGTCTTTCACATAAGAGCAAGATTTCAGACTCATGATTAACCATGATTTCAGCTATGAATCTCAATGCCCTGTGTTACCAGGCCAAAAAAGAAACATTTTTTTTTCTTTTCCTTATTGGCCGTCTGCATAAGCCTTTGTCTAGAGACTGACATAACCTGTGGTTTTGGAAGAAATATGAATAATTTAATTGCAACATTTCTATCATTTGTAGGAACTAAAGCTTAGGTATGTAACCTACTTTCCACACCCCCCCACACACATCCCCAGCCCCAGAATAAATAGAGACAATAAAACATAGTCTGTTTTCTGAAACTCAAGGCTGCTAATCTCCATTCCTCCAGAAACAGAGGCATTGAGGACACACAAATAAACTCCAAGTCTTTTTCTGAGTTCACAAGGTCTCACGAGTTCCTGTTACCAAACAGTGCATATGGAACTCAAGCAGGAAAATTGGCTCCTTGTGGAGCAGCTCTGTTCATTGCCCTGGTTTGCTGCGGCATGAGGATGCTCCTGTTTTCTGGTCCTGTGGGTGCTGAAGTGTGGAGGCTGCTGCAGGGATGGTCCCCATGGACCGGTGTTACCTGCAGGCTCCCTGGCAGCCACAGGCAGCAGAGGAGAGCTGATAGAACTTCTGGGAGTTTTGGGTGAGTTAGCATAGGAAATAGAGAGAAGTGTGTGATTTAGGTTTGTTTTGAAGGACTTGGATGGGGACGATGTGCAATATAGTTACAGATTAGCCTTTCTGCCGTTGTCTCTCGTGGATTGATTGCTTGAGCTTATTCTTGTAAACAGTTCTTTAAGTTCAGCTTAAAATAATACTTTTCTGTATGTCATTTCTTACATAAATTTATAGTTTTCTCTTTGGTTGCTCCCCCAAGAACATCTGATTACCAATGTTCTCTGCAATCTCTGTGGGAATAAAATCACGACCAGCATTGTGCTCTGACTGAGTTCGTTCTCTTGATTACTGTCTTTGACTTCTGATTGCAAATGAGCTTTTAACAATAAAACCATACAAAAGAAATTAGAAAAATGTCAGGGCCAGATCTACTAGTCTCTCCTGAGGACTGCAGGATTGACAGAAATACTCAGTACAGCTGATGAAGTGAGAAAAATAATAGCTCATCTTTGAGCTCTGAGCTATAAACCTTCAGCAGAGCTCACATTTACTAGGGCTGTTTGTTAAAGCATCTCTTATCTCTGATCTGTCTCTCAAATGCAGTTTAATCACATTTATCTACTTAATATTTTAGGAAGAGAAGTTCTGAACCTTAGGGAAAAGTGATACACTGGCTTTTATTTGACAGCTCAGTGTATTGCAAAAGACATTGCATTTCCTGGAAAACCAACCCAGGGACATCAACAAGTGCCTCTGAGTGCTAATTTAATGCTTCAGAGCTTCTCTGCAAGTGAAACTTTTCTAGCACAGTGTTTTGATTCATTAACAGCAATTCCATGCATGTCTCATTGAGCTCCCCCCCACCTCCCAAATCAAATTGCCTTGCAAATCATTAACATTTTTACTTGATTTTTAAAAAAGTGTTTTAAATGTATAGTGTGGTCTTCAGGTCTTGCAAATCTCTCTACACATCACTCTCAGAAAGTACTTTAAAGTCTGCTGACAGAGCTGGGCTTCTCTCAAAACCATATGGAATATCATCCCCCTCCTTGCCTCCCTAACACAAAATCCATTCACGTGGCATTACAGAACCTTCATGCAGGAAAGAGAAGTTCAATTTTTAAATAAATCTGAGATTATTAAAATCCCTTCCTTCAATCTCTGAGAGCACCAGGTCACACAGCAAGGGGGGAACACCTCCCTTGTCCACTTGCAGTTCTCTTGAGCAGAAAATCATTCAGTGGCCTGGAAGTGCAGTCAGGTCAGATCCCAGCATCATGGACCAGCAGGGCATTAACCTTGGAGACGAGAGTCACTGATTCTAGTTCCCTCTTTGAGTACTTCTTTGGAAATTAAATGAACCATTCCTAGAAGATAAACCATAAACTAGCACCCTGCCTGTAGCGGCGTGCCCTAATCAG
The DNA here is from genome assembly GCF_015832195.1 of Motacilla alba alba. NCBI lineage: Eukaryota > Metazoa > Chordata > Aves > Passeriformes > Motacillidae > Motacilla > Motacilla alba. The sequence goes on from NC_052021.1 coordinate 19,406,027, forward strand.
TGAGCTTCAGAGCCATGCTCATGCCTGCCACCTCTTTCTGGTTCCACAGAGACACACAAAAAAAGCTTATCTGTGTTTCTGTAACTGGAAAAAAATTAAATGGTGTTGGATGAACAGGTTAAATCTCTATTTACAGAACGCACGTGGGTTTGCACTAAGGCACTCTAAATTCTTTTAAAGAATTGTTTCCATGTTTGTCTTCTATGGAGACAGGTTTTAAGCTGGAAATACCACTATGATATTAGAGCACTTCTTTTTTTTTTTTTTTTTTTTTTATAACTTCATCTTGCAGGCAAAGAAGTTGTCTTACTGCAGATTGTTGACTCTTTCGGAAAGAACTTATTTTGGAAGTAATTTGTTTTTAATGCCAACTTCTCAGATTCAACAGACCAGGATTTAGATAATAACATTTCTTAATTGTCTTGCATGAGATCTGTGTGTTTTGAGGGCTGGTACTCATTCATAGACACAGCCTTTAAAGGCCTTTGGAGGTCCTGCAATTTTCAGTTAAAGTTCTGGACTTGATAGACCAAACAGAAAAATGTAGCTTTTTTTCTGGCAATCTAAAGAAGTGATCATACATTTCGAGCAGAATACCTGCTTTTTAAAAATTATTATAATTATTATTTGCTTAAATGAAAACATTTTTATCCAAAGAAGGTTGGTTGATTTAAAACCATTTAAAAACAGAACCATTTGGCAAAATGTGTTCCACAATCTCTGTTTGGACGCAAAAAGATGATGAGCAGATCTGCAAAAGCAGGATGACAATCCCTTAAATAAGCTTTTATATTTTGTCCAGACATTCTTGAAGCTTCTAATTCTCATTTTGACCATTAATGTTTTATCCTGATAATGTCTGTTATTTGGGTTTGCCCTGAGACTAAAGTTGAATTATTATTGCCTGGGCAAATCCCTCTGGGGATGATGTAGAAATCATTACAAAATCAAACTAATTGCAGAATGATAAATTAATTAAGCTCCTCAACATTTATTCACTTGGAACAATTCCCAGATAATAAAATCTAGTAAAACAAATAATTTTGCTAGAATAATTTTCTTTTGCTGAGTGTAAAAAATATGAATGTAGCTTCTTACTACTGGAGTATCTCTAACATAATAGTGTAGATCACTGTAAATGAGCTTTGTTTTGAAAGTTCAGTGATTTACAAGCAATATTTGAGGTCTGACTTTCTGTGGAGAGCAAAGGTCTCTAAGATAAGCAGTCTGTTGCCTGTGAAAAAAATATGTTCAAACTACGTATGGCTGACTGTGGGTGTGTATGGTATCTGCAGGCCATGCAGTGATTCATGATTTATATACCAGTACTAGTCATAATAACAAAGCACAAAAGGAAAACAAATTATTCAGTTGCAGCCTTTTCATATTAATTTTGTGTGCTACTGTTAACAATTTATTCAGCCTGGGAATGTGTATGCAGATGGAGGTGGGATTTGGGAACACACATATTGAGAAGGACTATGCTTGCTCAAGGAATTAGGCTTCAGCTGAATTTCCCAAGCATGAAGGAGGTGAGGTACAGTCCAAATGATTCAGCTCCTCTCAAGTTCAGGACTTCTTGGTCAAACACACCGTGACACAAGAGTGGATGGCAGCCTCCCAGAAAGACACCAGAATGATACATATAGTCACCAGAATGTGCCTCTGCACTTCCCAAGCAAGGGAGAGACCAGCTGCACCTCCCTTGCTGCACATTCCTGTGTGGGAGGCAGGGGACCACCAGTAAGGGGGCAGCTCGCTCTGTGTAGTGCTGGACAAACTGTATTTTTCTGGCTATTTTTCCCCAGTTACCTCGGCTACTTGTGCATGCAGAAGGCTCCTCTGATTCTGCGAGTGGAGTGTGCTGAGGTAACGCTTTGTAGGAGTTTTATTTTACTTTCTGCACATCTCAGGGGGTTTGTGGCCCACGTAGCTGACAACTGCTCAGAGAGGCATTCCCAGATGTGCCTTGCTTCCTTTGCCATGTGCATGGAAACATCATATGCATAAAGACTTGGCACATAAAGTCAGGATAAGAGCAGAAGGCAGCCAGCTCTATTACTCAGGAGATACCACAGCAACATTGCTGAATTCAAATGTTTGAAGAAGCAGGAGTAATATTAAGGAATCATGGAGAGGAGCAAAAGCTCCTTCCTGCTCCTTCCTGCCAGGCTTAGCACATATGAGTTCTCCTTGCACTCAGGTTACGGGGAGGGATTGAGGGGATATGTGGAGCAGAGCCTGCTGGTGCTGCTGTGCTTGTTAAGTGCTGGTGACTCTGCTGGTTTGCACCAGTCCAGTCTGGAGCTGGGCTGGCCAGAAAGGAGGGATGGTTTGCTCTGCCCACTGCTGGGCTGAGAGGGCCTTGGGGTGTTGGAGCATTTGGCCCGGTTTTCAGAATGAGCTTCTGGGAAAAGGGTGTACAAGAGAAATCTTTGCACTTGTAGACCATTGTAACTTGGTGACATTCTTAAATTCATGTATGTTCTCTATTTTTTCCTCATGGAATAAGCAGTAAGAGCAAAGTTTGTTACTCTCACCTCTGTAATCTTCTGGCATGAGCCATTCTCTCAATTTTCGCCTCTTCTTTCCAGGAGTATCATTATTTTGCAACTGGTTGGTTTTTTTTCGAGTTGTGTTTCTTTGCCTGAGCTATCCTAGCTTTGCAGTGAAGCTCTAATATATTGAACAAATGTCTGCTCTAAGCATTGTGGGACTCTGATGTGAATGCCTGACAAATAACCAATGTCTTCTATGTCTTACATGGATTTCAGACAGGGACAATCATGTAATTCTCTGTCACTGGCTCTGCCAACTACTCACATTTTTTACTTTCCAAAGCAGCACTTAGTAAGGTTGGCTGAAGAGAGCAGGACAGAAAGAGTGCTTGGTATGTCTCAAATTTCCCAACATTTTAATCTATACCGGAAAAAACTGAGTTGGAAGCAGAAGTGTTCCTCTGCTTTCTGAACCAAAGCTGTAGAATGCTGCATGCTTGCTGGTTTTAGTGCACCTTCTTCAGGTGGAAGCCAGCAATGTGTTCTGCACTGAAAAACAATGGTTTATCCACCTTAATCACATTGCAGCAGGTTCAGATTGTACCTGAAAATGTTTTCCAATCAAAAGAGCCAGGATGATTTTCAAACATTGCTGATATTCTTCTGAAAGCTGTCAGCATCAGAATAGCAACAGTTGGGCCCTTTCCATCTGCACTTTTTGTTGCTGGATTAATTTTAGATGTGCTGCATATGGATTATGCATAAAATATTGCCTCCCTGCTTTTGTTGTTGCTGCAATAACTGCAGAGTAAGTGACTTTTCTGGGGAGTTCAGGGTCCAGCACGTGAGCCCCTCTAACAGGGCTGCTGGCTCTGGGAGCAGACACCTACTGAAACCTAAGAAGTAGTTGGAGGTGCTTTGAAAAAAGATACTGGTGCTTCTAAAGCTCCCTGTGGCAGGAGCTGGAGAGGCAGAGCCCCCAGCACAGATTCCATCAGCTGTGGGCTCTGCGCAGAGCTGGGTGTTATTGCTGATCTGCCAGGAATCCCTCCCTCCACCTGTGGAGCTCTTGAAATGACCACACTCTGGAACTCTAATTTAGATGCAAATAGCACATCTAGTTTGATTTGTTACATTTTTTTCCCCCTCAAATATTTTCTACTGGCATCAGGGAAACAGAAACTGATGGTTATTTGATAAAAGCATGTTCTCTGGTGACTGTCATCTAGTTTTTCAATCCAGATTTCCTCCGTTTTACAGCTGCTGGTTGTTTAATTAGTCATGGGGGGTCAATTGCCATTGGCATTAGCTAGTAATTCCTGGAAACAGCTAGCACAGGGAAACAGGGCATTTGTATTCTTTTGATGGAAAAAGTCAAAAGAAAAGAAAGAAAAGCATCCCTTGGTGATAATATTAATGTAAAGTCATGTAAATGAAGCCAAAGAACCAAATGTAGCCTTTTTGAACTTGGAACCTTCTCTAGCACTGCGCTATTCTTGTAAATTGTGTACCAGAATAAATATTACTGCTTTTTTAAAGCTCTTAATTAAACTTCTAATTTCTTAAATGTTGCCCTTTTTTTAATTTTTTTTTTTCACTGAGTGTGACAAGAATAAATGGTTTTAAATGGTTGTTTAATTAGTGGACTAACATTAGTATTAAAATTTCTTTTCTGGACTGTATTTTATTCAGCATCACATCCCTTACAAGTACATTGTTTTTCTCCTTAGGCTTGTCAGTGTTCTGGTGCTGCCAGTGTTGGCATTTCAGCATAGATCAGCACAGCACAGAAGAATCACAAGCAAGAGTTACATTTTAGTACAATGGATAAAATATTTATTTTGTGCAACTTTTTCTATACAACTAATTTTTTATTTCAATTCTGAATTTTAATTAAACATTGGAGATAGGAACTGAAAGCCTCCTTTGCAAGGTAACTATGCACTGAGCTGAATGTGATTAGAGGAGACCCACATTAAAGTAATCTTTCCGTAGTGTTTCCTGTTCATCAATGCTAATGTGTCTCTTCAGGCACTGTAGCATTGCAGTTCCATTTCTTTGCCTTTTTGGGACAACCAGCACAGGAATTAGATGGTGGAGCAAAGAGGATCTACAAAAATTGTTTTAGTGGCATTGTATTGAATAGAGAGGAAAATGTTGGTAGAGTCAAGGTTTAGAAAGGAGAAATTCAAACAGAATACATTGAGGTCTTGTAGGTGCGGGTGGAATCTTGGACAGCAAGATGACACAGTCTGGATACTAGGTAAAGGAAAGCAGCAAAATCTCAAAACTAGCCTAAAAGTGAGGTATTGCCCCCAGAGGGCTTGTTGAAATTATTAATTGAGTGGAGAGTAATTTAGAAATTCCAGAATTTTATAAAATATTTGTGACAACAGTGAGATTCTTCTTCATCTGAACTTGGGTCACAAAATGCCCAGAGCTGATCATTCATTACATGTGTTGTCATAATCAGAAGAATTTTTTTTTTTTGGTCTAAATCAGCATTCTTGACTTATAAATTACTTTATTTCAAAGATCTAAAGGCCTTTTATCTGAACTAATTACCTTCCAGTGAAATAACACTAAGACTTCTGTGAGAAGAGCAGACTGTACCTGCAGTTTACAAAATCAAACAAAGAAGTAGTTTATCTGAAATACTTTGAGACTATTTAATTTCAGTGCATGCAAGCTGCTTTCAAATACTTCTAATAGTGAAACTTTTTGGGGAATGTGCTAATAGTAATACACCCGCTTGTCACCTTGGTTAGAAAATATTTCTTTACAGAAAACCTTCCTAGGAGAAATGCAAAAATCATATTCCCAGTCATGGCTCTGTCTCCTCCTGACAGCCAGCTCTATCACTGCCCAGTAATGTAATTTCACAGTCATTCCTGCCTAAATAGCTAAATGAAAAATGGGCTTTCTGATTTTCTTTACATCTTCCTGCTTCTATATCCATTCTCAAATATCCACAAAATATTTCAGACTATCTCTTCTATTATAATTGTGCTGTTGGGATTCAGGTTCAGGAACAAGTTCATTTTTTAATATTGGATTTTATTTAAGTCAATATTTAAAATAATTTCAGTGCTAGTTAAATTACATAGAGGACTGATACACTGCAGGTTAAAGGAAAAACCTGAATAACACTTAAAACTTATGAAGGGAAGATTTTCTGAAGTGAACTGATACATGCAAAAAGGTTACAGAGAAAGAAAGATACTATGAAAAAAATTAAAGACCATACGTTTGCTGCCTTTTTTTTTCCTAAGTTGCTTCTTAAAAATCCATTGATTGAGGATCAAAGCTTGAAGGGTCATATTATTCAGCTGGTTGAAGTATCAAACTACAAATCTGACTCCACTGTGGCTCTAACTGCCAGGCCAGCTTTTAGTAAATATGATCTCAGATAAGATGCCCTGGTTTTAGTGTTCTCAGTGAATTCTCTGCAAAACTACGAAAGCTTCTTTTCTTCTTTGAATCCATAGATAAAATGAGCAATTATTTGTTACTAATCACTTCTGAAATGCTGAGCAACAGAGGGACCGAGAAAATTTTCATTCAGCTCATTCAAATACTCATCCTGTTACCATATGTAATTAAATGTTGTATTGCTGAATAAAAGTTTTTGAAGGGCAAAACACCCCAAATCCCTTTTTCTTTGTCTTACTTAACAAATCAGTTATAAAAGGTTGTTTTTCTTCAAATCCATTAAATTTCAGTTGCCATTCCAAAACCAGCTGGATGCATATGACCAGTTAAAACAGCTTTAATCTGTAGCTCAGATCTGGTAATATTTAATTAGAAATGTCATTCACCAGTTACAACACTTAAATTTTGAGTACACGTGCATTAAATTATATAACTTCTTGAACATCTGCATCATATCCTCTCGGTCATCAAAGACAAGTATCAAATTTACTGTAAAGGCTTACTTAAAGTAACTTTATCTGTGAATCTGCATATGTCAATTATTTCTACTTAATGAGAATTAGTCCTTTTCAAAGACAGCAGGAAGTACAAATGTAAAGACTAAAGACTAAACTGATCTGTTAACTTTGGGGTTATTTTCTGCTGGTTTAAATCTTGACTAAAAAGGCTGTTTGAAACTTTCAGTTTACCAGTATTGCACAGCTTCCAAGAATTGGTCTAAATGCTGATTTTTAAAATAACTCAAAACAGAAAGTGAACTTATGAAAGTATAAATTTTTTTTGTGCTGAATAATCATCATGGAAGACCAAGAAGATATAGGAAAAGAAACTTTTCTGATCTTTGTGACCTTTCTGTAAAAATACATTAAAATTTACTAATTTACTGATTTTAGTAAATTTACCAATCCTGGTGTACAGGGTACAGGGAGGTGCACCCAGACTCAGCTGTGCAACCCACAGGATGTTTTATTAATCACAGGCCCATCAACTTGAGCTGGCTGTGGGCTGGGGAAAATCCGTATTAAAAAAAAATAAAAAATATGCTCTGGCTTATCTTCCTATAGGGAAAAAATTAATCTTTCATCTCCTAATAAACAACAACTGGAAAAAATTTCCTTCATGGGCCTTCATGGATCCAAATTAGGCAGCCAGCAGTGATCTTTGTTTGGTACCAGCAAGAGGCAGAGCTGCTTGTTTCCACTATAATCCACAAAGGGTCAATGTCTTCCAGCTCCTTTCAAAGCCTTTGCTAGCCAAGAAGCAAAATCTGTACTACAAATTAGAAAGGCTGAAATATTATCAAATGTCAGTTGGAGGGCAGAGATACCCCCATGAGTTTGTGTCCCAAGTAATCTCAGGACCATCTTCTCCAATAAAGCCTTAATCTTTCTCTGTGTTTTATCTGAACTAGTCAGTCTTTTCTACTACTTTGTTCACTAAATCACCATTTAGGCTCTACAGACTGTAACATGAAGATAAGAGTTTGAAGTCTAAATGGAAAAAGATTTATCTATATGAGCTGCAGTTTATGGAACTACAGCAGATAAAGAGAAATGTATTTTTGGAGCTCATTCAGGTTATTTTCTTCTGCAATCTGCTGTGCTGCTTAACCAGTAAATTAGGGAAGCCAGTTCAGGGAAATAGAGGAAATTATAATCTATTCACCAGCACTTCTAGGTGATAATTTAACAAACAACAATTTTGTCCTGCCAATTATCTGGGATTGTTCCAAAGGGAGCATTATAAAGACTAGCATGTACCTTTGTGGCAACAGAGTAATTTTGAATAACATTTTAAAACTTGCCTTATACAAAAGCTTTTATGCTCAATGGTCTGAAGATCTTTTACTCAGAAAAATCATATTGGAGAAGAAGAGTAAGAGACTGTACATTACAAAAGTCATTTTAATTTCTCAGGTTTTCAAGGTTGCATTTTGAGTTTGAGTGTTACATAGGCTTCCCCTGCCAAATCCAAGCTTATAGTATGTAAAATATTAGTTTATTATATGCAACAGGTCCTTTTTTGGCTTCAGTTGTAAAAGTGAAAGTATTTCTGTCATCTAAACTTTTGTGCATAGCCAGGAATCAGGGATAAACTCACCAGGACAAATCCAAATGAAGGAGCTTGCCCATTGTTAGGAGCTGACACATCCTCCATGAGGCCTCACTGAGGCAGGTAGTGTCACATCAGTATGTTATGGCTGAAGAAGTGCCTCTGGTCTGAAGCCCTCCCTTAAATGTAAATTAGCATCTGAAGTGGTAGGCCATGGATTCATGCATTCCTTCAGTTCCATTTTGGTCTGATTAATACTGAATTTTCCACCATTTTTCCCTTGGCTTGCTTCTTGCTTTTGCTGTCCTTTTCAAGAAAATGATCACTCACCATATCTTTATTTTCATTATGTTCTAGATGAGAGAGAAGCTTTTTGTTGGGAGTTTGTCTCTAATGATTCATCTATAAATCATGATAATAATTATATTTAGTTAATTGCCAACTTGTTGTAAGTTGTTATTAAAATTTAGTTTCCTACCAGCAATTACTCCTCAGAAATCATATTTTATTCACTCTGTAAATCCATTGCAGTGTTCATAGTGCTATTATACCTGTGACATTGTAATAGCAACAGTGAAAATCGAGTCATCTTTCTGCTGACAGAATAAAAGCAGTAAATGTCAAATTAATGAATATAGAGTGGGCATATGTAAATGACCTAGGAGAGCAGAGAGGTTCTCAACATTTCTCATTTTAAGCATAGATCAACCTGAGTTTCACCGTGTGAAAGACTCTTACATGGCTAATCTGGACTGGCTGTAGCTTGATCAGAAATCATTTTAAAAGAGCTTCATATTCTTGCTAAAAATGAAGTAATGTTCAATAGATATCCAGCTTGAGAAGAATAAAGCTGACTGAGCTCTTACCCTCGCCATTCTGAGCTCCGGCTCAGCTGTGCCTGTGGTGTGCCCAGAGCAGGGATGGGTGGCTGTGTGCCACACCTCACCCGGGCACAGGGGTGCTGCTGGGGAGGGAACCTGCCTTGGGCACTCTCCCCACCTCCGCATCCAGGCTCTGGGAAGCAGCCCCAGACTGGGACACAGCTATAACCTGCTTGTTTGCCTTGCCTCTGCTCTGGAGAATTGCAGTGCACGCCCAGAGTCTCGAGTACAGCTTTTCTCTGGGGTGATTTCCCATCACAGCTCGTGCTGCTCTTTGTGTCTTTCATCTTTCCTGAATCTGGCAATTGAAACTACAAGAGATGAGATTTGCTCAGAACAACTGAGATGTTACATGAAAAACTGATTTTTTTGAGAGCAGTTTTAAAACACTCTGTCTTCTAAAAATCTCTTTTATAATGCGTTGAAAAAAGAAAATCAAAATATCATCTCTGGCTTTCTTACAAATTAAATAGCATTATTAGCTTTTTTGATTCAGCTAGAAATAATTTATGTTTATTTGGCTAAATACTCAACTTAGATAAGTGGTATTTTTAACTAAACAATTCATATAGGTAGTCAACAACAGGAAAAGGCCCTGGCTAAAGAAATAAGCATTGATTTAACAGATTTAAAAATAAAATTAAAAAACTACTAGAATGAATGAAATAGATTATAAAACACCTGAATATCATTTTCTGAGGACGTCCCAAGGTGGATGCCCTCTATGCATTGAAAAGATTATCATAGACAAGGGGTAAGATTATATAATTCAAGAAGTTGGACAAAATATGCTGGCTAGTCTGAGCAGTCTTCTCTAGACTGAAATGCCAATAATTTTTTTTCCACATTCACCCTTCCCTGAAAAAGCCTGAATAGATGAAATCAGCTTTTGTTTAGGAGCAATCATTCTCAACCTGCTCCATATGGCCCCTGCCAGTGCTCTTTGGAGCAGCCCTTGTGCTGAGCAACCAAACCATGCTTTCTTCAGGAGAGTCATTAAAAATCTCTCATTCTTTCAGTTCATCACTCTCCAACAAGAATAGGTACTTTCTTAAACATTGAATTTAATACAGTAAGGATTTTCCATTAGCTGAGCTGAAAAAAACCAGACATTTTTGTAGATGATAATGTCTTCCATGTATCTAAATTAAAATCACTTAAACAAATGGATTCTCTATTTAATGTAGCATTAGTTCAAAAAAGCACATGACACAGGGATTAGTATTCAGTAGACTTCTTCTTTTATTGTATAAAAGTAATTACCTTTTAAATACTATCCAAATTAACATTTTAATATTCCTCTAGGCTTATACATTTTAAAAGCATAATATAACTTGGTACCTAATACAGAAGAGCCCTATTTCCTTTTCTGCTAAATTAGTCTGCTGTATAAATTTGAATAATTTGCAATGTAAGTGGCAGCAATTCTTCTTATTACAAATAAAACTCATATTACAACAAAACATACTCAAAGTTTTCAGCACAGGCTAATTAGAACGTGAAGAGCTTTGTTTCACGGTATTTGTATTTCTTGGTAAGCTATCTGGGGAAAAGAGTCTGTTATGCTACCCATCTTTATGTTTTACCAGACCCTGTCAAGTTAAAATATATGACCTAAAATGGAGTTCCATCTCAATCCTCTGGTGAATTTTGCATATTAAAAGTCCCAGCTGGCTGAAATCATACATATAATTCACTTTTATCTTTTAAAATTGAGATCATCTGGCTGTTTGCATAGTGTATGTAGATGTGATTTTCGTGCTTCCACATAACTTTTTAATCAGTGTACATTGTGATAATAAAAAAAATACTTTCTTTTTTTATCACTGAATTTATTTTTTGCTCATGTCTGAAGCAAATTAATCATTTTGTCATCTTGATAAAGCAGCATAATTTAGAACCATACTAGTAGAATCAAGGGGACAGCTAGGAAAAGGCTAGGAAAAGGCTTTAAGTTTGTAGAATAAAAAAAAGAATAAAAAAAAGATTAATCTGGAAAAAAAAACAGATGATAAGGGAAGTGCAGGAGAGATATAATAAAGGTGTAGTAGGCTTGTCCACCAAATACATCAGTGATCTGTTAACCACAAGAGTATATGGGGGAAAGACATCATCAGGTGGGTAGTGAAAGATCAAGGGCTATGCAATTTTTAAAGTAATTTATTTTATTAAATGACAATGGTGACTGATAAATGCAATGGTAACTACCGTAGGGCAGCCCTGTGAAAATGCAAACTGCTCACTGTCACATCCCAGAACAGGTTTCAGTGACAAGGCTAGGTCTCTCTATCCCTCTGCAGATCCAGAGCAGCAGTTCCGAGCCTTGCTCCCGGCATCATCCGCTGTGCTGTTATTGTATCCACAGCCTGGGGGCTTGGATCATCTCAGTGGGAGGCAGGTCCATGAGCTGCCCTCGTAGTGGGGGCTACAGGAGCTGCTAAAAGCTCAGCTCCTTATCCCCCAGGCTGTCTCATCTCCTGACCTCTTCTGATCATCCTTATTTCATTCCTAATCCTCTAAAATATTGTGTGCATCATTTGCTGGTGTTTGCACTTAGCCTCGGGTCTCTCTCCTAGCTGCTTGGTGAGCCTGTGCATTGCTTTGAGAGGTTACAGACCTGACAGTTACAGCAGGAAAAAAAATGAGCCTCATCTCCTATGGCAAAGCATCAGAACTGTGTAGATCCTGATGCTCTCTGTGTTGTTCACATGTCTGAAAGATCCTGGGTGAAAAACTTTTTGTGGTAAAACAGGTAGAACTGCAGCTTTAAAGGTCTGTGATGCCACAGCCTGTGCTAAGATAGCCTCATAATTTCTGTGAGATTCTGGGAATGTAACAGGTAGTAAAATAAACAAATGTTTATCAGGTAATAATAGATTCACTACCTTCTTTTTATGAGGAAGTACCACCCCAAAATACAAGGGACATAAGTGTGTGTGTTAAATATATGTAAAGATACATCTGCCTGGAACTGTAGCTCCCTAGCAGCCAAAAGCTCTTTCTGACTCTTCTGCCCTCTATTAGATTCCTCTTAAAACACACATTTTCCCTTATGCTTAAAATAATGATATTAAAAACTTCATAAATTTTCACAGAAAAATTTTAGTGGTAGCTATTTTTATTTGGGTAATTTTTTAATCCTTTAAAATATTCATATAGTGTATGATTTTTCCATTTCACTTCAAATTAAAGGTTTTGACACAGCATCATGAACAAGGAAAATGACAGTCTAATTCATCAAAGTAAAATTTTTTCATTTCCTTTGTGAAATGGACATGCAACTGGGACCATAAAGCTTGAAAATGAGTTTCAGAGTATGGCCACTGCCCTTCATTTGAAGGCTTGAGTCTTTTTTAAAAAAGTAAACCCCTCCCCCCACCTTTTCCCCCTTTTTTCTTGTTACATTTGTGAAACTATCATCTCCCTTTCTCACTAGGTTCAATTATAATATTATCTGCCAATGCAGTTTTGCCTTCAGCAGAGTTCCTCTGAATGTCTTCGCATAAAATGCAACCTGAACTGGGCCACTGGCCATTTTCCTGTTAACTGTCCCTCTTCCTGTTAAATACTTCAGGCTAAGCAAGTAAAAAGCATTTCTGTGTCATTCCCTTTGGAAAACAAAATAAACTGTAAGAGTCATTTTGTTTCAGATGTAGAGTTCACAGTGAGTAGTTTTATCAGTAAGATACTGAAATGAGCCTTGCTGACCCAGTGAAATGAAAATCTGCCACTCTGATGCTCTCATGTGACCACAGGAGTCATCTTAGGGTGTCAGGATTGTGTGTAGAATAAGGATTAGGCTCTCTCTTCTAGGTTTACATAGGCTTAACGTATATTTGATTTGCTTCTTATGCTGATTCCTTGCCAGTAAGAAATTAATTGGCCTGTTCTGGTACGTCTGACTCCCTATTTAGGCAGCTATGGTGAACTTTTATATTGATATAAACAAAGGAAGGTGTAGCCCCCATGGCACATGTAGCCACTGGATGATTTACCAGCAGCATTTTGGTTAAACTGCAAGGGATTAAATTATCACAAATCCCACAGCTCTGGAAATAAGGCAAATGCTCATCGAGGTGTACCCTTAAAGAAGACAGACTTTGGGAATGGGATATGCTTCTGCATTGTGCATTGTATAACTGTGCATAGTTTAGAAACTCTGAAGGGAAATTAATATGTGGAGCTCAGGAAAAGAAAACAAAAACAAAACAACAACAACAAAAAAAACCCATTAAAAGCTATGCTTAAGGAACAGTGCCTTGAATCAATTTTCCCTGGGAAAAATGATCATTTATACTCACCTATTCAGTTTTTGTCAAGCCAAAGAGAATTTTAATTATAACAAACCATTGGCAGAAATAACACTTCTTAGACACATTTAAGAAAAAAATTAATTCTCTCTCCAGCTAGCCAGTAAGACAAAAAGCCAAGTGCTGTGGAAATTCTCCAGCCTTTTATATATATTTGAATTGAAATGACAGAAATTTATAAATTGGCAGGTCATGAAAATTACATTAAAGCAATCATATTTGGAAATTAGCTGTGGTGTAATACGTGTGCATTCTAATTTTGTCCCTTAACTTTCGTCACTGTGTAACTGAAAGCAGCTTTCTACAAAAGTTTGGGAGAGCCAACCACATGTATGCAACAAGTAACAGACATTTACTTAATACAACAGAAATCTTTAACAAAAATTGGTCTTTTATTGTTGTCATTCTCAATCCTGTTGCAGGTGTACAGCATCTCTTTAACACAAGCTCTGAAAGCATCCACAGAGACAGCATTTGCCTGAAAACCTCTTCTTTTTTAGTACAGCAAAATACATTCAGTATCACTGACAGTCCCTGAATATGAATCCAATGCTGGAATCCACAAGCATGGTAAACATACAAATGTTTTTCTACATAGTTAAATGTGGTGGAAATCTGTACAAGGCTTTATCTTTGAGTTTTAGTGGCATTCCCCCCACCCCGTGTCAAACTTATTGCTGAAATTATTTGTCTTTCTCAGGCAGAAAACTATTTTTATTTGTATGTTACAGCATTTTCCTCCATAACAAACAAGATGTGGGTACTTCCAATAGAAATACATCTAATGTAATGTATTGAGCTCATGGAATATTTTTAGCACACTCCCATCAAAGGAAGATGAAGTACATTTTATAAATCTATCCAGTTCTTCGGGAGCCAACTCTTCATTTTCCCTCTTCCTGGTCTGGCTCAACTTTTTCTGGCTGCTTTGAAGCACATTTGGTCATGATTCTTTTTCCCTGGAGAAATCAGAACTTCTCCTGTTGTTAAAAAAAAGTGGATGAATTAGATGAGAAATATCCTGGAGCAACTAAAAGCTCTGACCGTTGAAATAAATGGAAACATTTCTCAAGAGGTAATTAGATCATGTCTATTGAGATAATTCTCTAAAATCCCACACAAATGAGGAAGCTGGGGAAAGTGGAGCATTCTGGGGCTTTCAGTCCTTTGTACACACCATATTTCGGGTTGTTGTGAGAACTGAGGAGGTTCTCAGTCTGTTTTACACAGTTCAGTGGCAAAAGCCCTAAATTCCCTCACTAAATGTAGGTGACTTTATTGAGAGCCCTGCATTTGGTGCAGCCTTCCAGCCTCTGGTGGCAGCACAAACCTCCACATGCCCCTGATCATGGAGATCGCACGCGTGAGAGGAGGGAAAGGAGCCAGAGCAGTAAGGAAGACTCCTGCCTTGCTTCCATAAAATTGGCTGTAGGCAAAGAATTACTGCAAAATCTTTGCAAGGAACATACAAATTCCTGCCTCTCTCCTCAAGCTGGGTGAAGGGAATCACCACTTTTGTACAGCAGCCAGGCTGAATTGTTGTAACACAAACATGTGCAAGGTTACGAGACAGGGTTTAAGGGCATCCCTCTCCAGTCTTGCAGCAAGGTACTGTTCTGTCTTGTTAGAGTCTCCCTCTTTAAACCATGGAATTATTCACATCTCTAATTGTAGCAGGAGCAGGCGTTTTTACAGACAAACCTGCATTCTCACTTATTTCAAGTATTTTATTACATGAAAACACATCCTAGTAAAAAACTATCCAAATTAAAGGAAGGCTGATAATCATATCCAAGTTGAAAACTAGATGTAAAGAGAAGACAAAGACATTTTAAAGTCTGTGCTTTAGGCAATTGTAGATTTTCTTTTAATGCCAAAATAAAATTCTGGATTTTATATGATTTGCCCTAGAGAATGTTGTTTTTCTCTTTCCTGGTCTTATAGGAGATTATTTCAGAAAGGGTATACTTATATTAAAAAAAAAAAATTGCAGCATTAACTTTATGTGCATAATTGAACTTCTGATTTTTTTCTTGTAATGACAAGTGAAAAGTCCTTAGCATGATTTTCACTTGCTGCATTTACTGTTTTCTTTGAAGACAGAAATAAAATTTATGGATTTGTCAGCTTTTGCAACTATTGTTGGGAAGTAAATGCTCATTTAATTTGCCTAATTTTGTATTTTCCTTGCAACCATCTTCAGGATGGTAGATTTGACTGAGGAATCCCTGTTGTTTTTACACAGACCTGGTTAGTTTAGCAAAAGATGCCAAGTTTTCTGAGGCAATAATGAGTTTATCCAGATGCATTCTTTTCTATTTTTCCATGCTTCAAAGGAGATTTTTCAAAAGGGCTGAACTAAGTATACTTCAGTGGCTTGCTTTCTCTTCTCTTGCAAAAGGTAAAAATAAATATACTGTAAACACAATTTCCTGGAACTAGCAAGACCACACAACTACTGAATTAATGAAATATCGTTGATTTTGACTGAGTAGATAGAAAACTAAAGGCAAAATATTTATTCAGTCTGGTATGTTGGTTTATAAAACTGGATGAACTCTTCTGGAAACTTTGATACATTTGTACGCATTTTTTTCTGAAGTAACTCAACTAGCTCTATGTGAAAGATTGCAAATGGGAGAAATTATAATTTCAATCAGTAAAGTCACAGCACTACACAAATCATCAAAATATTACCCTCAGCAATCCCCATATATTAATATCCTTTAGAAGTAGCTCAGTGGAGGTTTTTTATCTTGGAGCACTGAGAAATGAATCTGGGAATCATAAGCATCTTTTCAGTTTTCAGCAAATAAAAGCCATTCTGTCCTTTTGGAACTGCCCCTTGGTGAGAAGGGATTCACTGAAAGAGCAGAGCAGCTGAATTTTGGGTGTGGGCAATGACAGGCCCATTTGGCAAGTGTTTAGAAAGTGGATATAGGAAATGTAATTGACTTCAGACTCATGCTGAACCCACTCTTCAATGGCGATAACAACCTTAGAACATTTAAAACCATGAAGATGGACCTAAGTTTGTATTTCTTGCAAATTTTAAAGATTATTCTTCTGATTCAATTTTTCTTAAACTTTTTTTTTAAATTTACTTGCTTGAGCCCTTCTCTTAAAAAAAATCTAGTCCTCACAATCCCTACCTCGTCAGCATTTGAAATAAGAGGTGTCTTCTATTCCAGGATATTAACAATTTTGCATATTAAAACCATTCCCCAAGTCTCTTAATTTTCTCCTTTCTCTTTCTCTGTGTCTTCCTGAGAAACATTTTAAAAGACAAGAATTACTTCTTAAGCAAACTGTAAAGAGGATTTGATGACACATTGATCTTGCACTTTCTTTGAGAATACTGTAATTTAACTAGGGTTTTTTTCCTGAAAGATTAGAAAAACAATATGAAAATTTAATAGCTAGGGAAAGCACAAAAACCAATGGCATTGCTTCCAACACCTTCCAGTTCTGTAACTGCAGCATCTTGGTCAGTAATCCAAAAACTTAACTCAATAATGTTCTTTAAATAATGCTGCACTGTTTGGAGCAATGGCTGCCTGGAAATCTGTTTTCCTGCCAGGGAGCAGGGGCAAAAGAATGAGTGGATTTTGTGTGCATTATTTATAGTATTAATTTGATACATAATTCCCTTCTTTGTCTCATTGCAGTAGATTTATTTGCCACCCTTTGACACATCTTTCTCCTGGTGTTGCTAGCTCCGAACAGAGCGTGAGAGAAATTGTTTTTCTTTTTATGAAACTGAAATGCGAAGCAATAGAGGCTCAATAATAACAAGATATTATCATCAAGTCACATGTTTTACTACTCTGCTATTTCTATCACTCCCCAGTGAGGCTGTTGCTAAACAGAGGAGTTTGGCAAGTGCCAATACTGTGTTGCAGTATTAGATGAGCAGGCTGGTAGGGGGTGGGAGCTGGGAGAAGTGTCAGGAATGAGGCTCCTACCCCAGACAGTCTCCCTCTCAAAAGCTGGGCTAAGGCAGTGTTATGCTGGCCTGCCTGTGCTCTGGCTGGTTCCTGGAGTCTTTTATTTCTATTTTTTTCAAACCCCATCTATTTGATTCACCCTTCTGGCTTTCCTCTGATAAACACATGGAGGAACACACAGACCAAGACTGCAGTCTCTTCTTGGATTTGCTACAAGCACATGTTGACAGAGACTTCTCATTCACCCATTTTTGTATTACCCCCTTGTCAGATGTGTAGTGAATTAAAAAAGTACTGCTGCAGTTAGACATTGTGATGCAGTTCAATTTATTTATTTATCTTTTAAAAAAGGGACATGTCCTGTTCACAAACCCAAACGATTATGCCCTTCTTGTTCTTCTTAAAGCCTCTTTCCGTTAGAATTCTGTCTGCAAGCTTTCTCCTCATCTTCTTTGTATGCTCGGGCAATGGGACATTCTTCTAATCTTCTCAACTTCTTTACTTTTGCCCTCAAATACAGCTCCATCTAAAAACACCTTCCATTTGTCTATATTTTGATTTGGGTATATGAAGAAACTTTGTAGTGTTTTGGTTTTTGGAGTATTTTTTCTTTGGTTTTTCTTTTCTTTCCAAACACATCCAGAGATCAAATATGGATGTTTATCTCCAAAAACTTCAAGGATTGGTATAAACAGAATAACAACTCTTATTCCTTCCTGGACTCTCATTACCTGAAACAGATGGTAGAGGAAAGCTGGACTCCTGCAGGATGTTTTCCCAGAGGAAAGCAATTGCCTCTAGTGACAGCTGGGCAAATGTCAATTTCTGACTCACAAGACACATATGCCATTAAAAAAATAAAATAAAATAAAAATCATCTTATTTGGAGGAAACACAGCTTCTCAGGCTTTCCTTCAGAACAAAAATGCTGAAACTTCTGTTCAGAATTCTAAAATCACCTTCAGAGTTTTATAGTCCCACTTGGAGTCTTCCCAGATACATCTATTTGTATATTCCCATGTATGTCCTTATACAGGAAAAAAAACTTACAGGAGGCCTTGAAACCTTCTCATTTAGCTGGAAACAAACAAGCAAACCAAAAAAGCTACTCTGATAAGTAATAAAGAAACAACAATAACTTCATGTTTAATATGGAAAATATGCTTGAGTTAACTCTGTACTTCAGAGCTTGTGGATCTTCTGGGCCCAAATCTCTCCTTGTCCCTGTGCATAAAATTGGAACATTTAAAAGAAACAGGACTGTCCCAAATCAGTTTGAAACTTCTTTAGAAAACTGTTTTGAAGCTGGAATACAGCCTCTTACTCTACAATTCCTTTGTGGAAATGAGGCCAAAATGTACTCCCTACTGTAGTGTATGAATGCATCTAAAATTGCTTTAGCCTGTTTCAGTACACACAGCTCAGCACATCACCCAGCTCTTGGCTATGTGCCAGTTGGAGGCCCAAGTGCTGCAGTTCCATCTGTAAGCTTGGAACAAGGGGCCTGGCACTGACACCCTGCTTAGCCCAAATGAACATCACTGAGCTCATTGAAGTCATTTTGCCTTCAGACTTGAGAAAGCAGGGACAGAAGTTAGCCTAAAGTGGGATTTGCTGCTGAGGCAATTTGATAATGAACATGTCTCCTCGCTGATGTCCCAATATCTGAACAAGCAGATCAAGCTCTGAAGCTTGAAGTCTTTGTTCAGTAACGTACCCTCACCCTCTGCTTCAGCTGGAACATGGTGTGCAGTGCAAACTTGGGCCAAAGAACTCATCTTGATCTTATGAGTTGTTTTATTATTATTTTATTATAACTGTATCTTACAAAATCACTGCATGTTATATTAATACATTACTAGTAATATATTAATATAACCAATATGATTATTTCTTAATTTTTTTTAATAAAAAAAATTGTTATACTATTTGGCCCTGCTACACTGACAGAAGACATCTGTTACCAAAGTAGGAAAAATAGGATCACATACTTGGACAAACTGCAATGATGGTAGAAAAAGCTAGAACCAGAAAAAGTAAATTATCTTTATTCATACACAAGGCAAGGCTCTGAATCCCTTTAAGCACAAGTGATGATCAAAATCATCAGTTTTGAAGGATAAAGTCCAGATGTCTCTGAAGTCATAAGGTCTCATGTTTGTTTTTTCCTTACTGACTTCAAAAGAGAAAGAAGTCCCAGAAGTAGAAGAGCTTTCAAATAGACAGTAAATTAACTACTGAAGTGGAACAAGGCCTAGCCATACATCACAGAAATGACTTCTGCACAGGCAGTCTCCATCTAGATTAGAGAAGTGCTCAGCTGAGAAAGCCAAGAGAATTAAAGAATGAAGGGATGGACAGAGACCAGACAGATCCTGAAATAAACTGTGATCAGACACATTTGTTATGTTAGAAATACAGTACAAGATTACCTGGTGTGATTTGCACGGCAGCACTGCGGCTGACTGCGCTGCAGGGCTCTATGCAGCAGTAGATGCTGGTCCATGTGACTTTACTCCAACTCTTTTAATCACATTGGAAGTGCAACATATTCTTTCAGTGCCAGAGTTGCTGTGCAAAGGCAATATTGAATTTCACAACATAGTTCTTTTCCAGGCAATCCAGTAAATTAATGTTTAATGAACATATGGGGTTTTATAATAAAGAATATTTCTAAGGAATAAAAGTTCCTTGATTCAGCTTCTTCTTTAATGTTTTATTTTTGTAATACTGAAGTGGAAGGAAATTAACTTTTCACCATTCTCAAGTCTTTATTACAGCAAAGAATCTCTGGGACACAAGGTGCACCCAACATTCAGACCTACTAAACATTTTTTGGGCCAAACAAAGGCGTTAGGCCAACTTTGCTTTTCCCTCACTAACAGCTCAAACATCCTGTGCTACATTTCACTTCCATCCTTTTTTTTATTCCTCTTACACCCAAATGCTTTAGATGGTGGTCTTGCTTTTCCAGGCTGATTAGGGCTGGTGGGCTCTACCTTGTTTCCTGATGACTGCATTAACAGTGCTCATCTGGTTCTTCCTACAACACTTCTTTCGAACCTGTGGGGGAAAAGCCAATGTGATAAAGCAACAAATGATCACAGTAGAGGATGAGTGACCTTACAGAACGAACTCTGGCTTTTCTGCCAGCTTCAGAGCCTCGTGCATCCCTGCGGCCGAGAGTTTGCGGTTGATATTCCTGTATCTGCACTGCAGCAGGTTGCGATAGGTTGTCCTCAGGTCCCGGTTGAAGAAGGCATAGATAAAAGGGTTAATGAGAGAGTTTGCATAGCCCAGCCACAGAAATGTTCTCTCCACCCAGAGTGGGATGCAGCTGCACTCTGTACCACAGATGAAGGGCCTTGCAGTTGAGAGGAGGAAAAAGGGCAGCCAGCAGACTGTGAAAGCCCCAACAATAATCCCAAGGGTGGTGGCAGCTTTCTGCTCTCTTTTAAAGATGGAAATGTTTTTCTTGTCATGCTTTAGGAGTCGTGAAAAATTAGTACATTCTTCAGATTCCTTGTGCAGTTTTACAAGTCCATTCACAGAAATCCCTTCCATTTCTTCCAGACGGGGAAAACCAGAAAACTTGTGTTTAGCAGCACTCCTCCTGGCAGCTTTATAAATCTGATAGTACATGAAAAGCATCACTGACATTGGAATATAAAATGCAACTGCTGTGGAGTAAATGGTGTAGCCAAAGTCTTGACTGATGAGACAAACCTTTTCATCATTCACGTTCTGGGCCCAGCCGAAGAGCGGGGGTATGGTGATAGAGGCAGATAAAAGCCAGACACACAGGATCATTTTGGCCATACACTTCCCATTCTGCCTCACAGGGTATGTGAGGGGTCTTGTAATTCCCAGGTACCTGGAAGGATAACACGGAGTTACTACAGAGGGCAGGGGTTAGCTGTTTAAAGTTACTCACTCTGTCCTAAACCAAAATCTTAGGCTAAGTTTTCCGTTTCATAATTTTCAATCCTCTCTTTGCATGTACTTCCAACTTGTAATTCATGTGTCTTTCATGTTAAATTTATGATGTTAGTATTCTATATAAGAGGTCTTCTATTCCAGAAGGAAATCTCCCATTGGCCATAATGGATGTGATGTCTATGAACTTGTTCAATCTTCATGCATGTAAAGCATATTTTGGCTTTTAAGGAAATTTTGAAACCTAAATTTTACTTTCCAACCTTAAGAAATCTTGGAGTATAGAGGAATGCTCATTCCACAAAGTCTATCACTTTTTCTATTGAGTGGATGGTTATAACAAGCAAGCATTCATCTTCACTATTCTTATGAATTCAACAATTAGGAAGAACCCTGCCACTAAGCTGAGATGATGAGCTGTCTTTCTTTCCTTCATGTTTCAGGCAGAAACCACTAACTGCAAACTTAAACCAAGAGTAGACGATTTCAGTACTAAAATAATTCTTTTTATCATCACTTAATTAGAAAGAAAATACATTTATTCAATGTCCAGACTTTTGCTGAACAAACTAAAAAATCTGTTGCAGTTCAAGGAGACCTGGGGAAGAAAACACAGTTTTACAGACAAGAAAAATGTTTATAATGGGTCAATTTTTCATAGAAAAAAAAAAAATTAGGTCTGTTGACAACTTTTATATTTCCTAATTTGTGGTATTTTAAACTAAGTATCTATTTAGAAAAGTATTACTATGGCTCTATATAGCTGGGTAAGAATATTCTAAGTTTGAATTTACTTTTAACTGTAGAAAATTTCTGTATTTCCTCTCTAACAATGGGAATATCCTCTTTGATGGAATCATATGCCTTTATTTCAACCTAAGATTTTTAGTTTCAATTTTGGCTTCTGCTCAAATGGAACTTACCTATCAGTTAATGTTAATTTCTTAAATTGTTCTTTTTCACTTCCTCCAAAAGGATTTAGAGAAAAATCAGTGTGATTTGTTTTGTTATTTGTAAAAAAATTATTTCAAATCAAGTTCCTGAATAATGTTTTGGTTTCAAGAGTTACCAGTGTTTACTCATATAGTGAAAGTTCTGTAGTGTCACAAACAAGAACTATAGCAATGTGATTAAAAATATTTTTGAGGAGCATGTTTTCTCTGTCTATTCACTTAGCAGAACAAACATGAGATTTGCCTGGCTCTGTGGAACGCATTGTTGATTTTACTGCAGTGCAGCAGATCACGGCCAGTGCTCTTGCTTTATACAAGCAGCCGGGTATGCTAGAGTTATGGAAGTAAAAGAAACATCATTTATTGATCTGTTCTGATGAGCATCAACAATCCTGTTCAACCATGTCATAGGTTTGATGTTGCTGTGGTGAGAAGTGTTACAAGAAGGACAGACTGGTTTATTGTGTCCTACTCTTGACAGGATGCATGAGTAAATTACAGCAGGTCAGTATTTTGCCAGTGAATCCGTGCCTGGAGGGGCCATGAACTAAGAATTCTTATTGGAATTGTCTGTGATCAGGGCAGTGCAATCCATGGACTGTGCTGCTAAAAAGGGCTGCTTCTTGTGCCCCTCACCATCAGCATTGGAATCTAGCCACTGGCCCAGCAGCCATGGGCATCATGCAGAGACCATGGAGATTTCTGATTTGTAGCAACACGGCCAAAACCATTTTCACTCCCAAGGAGGCAAGGGTTTTCCTAGGTACTCCAAGATATGGAAGAGAGGAATTAGTGCAGGGAACTTCAGTTTAACTAATTCAAGTATACATCACACTGCTTCAAGCAATGCAACTGCAGCAAGGGTGAGCTCTCAGCTGCAGACTTTCGGGGACAAGAGTGGCCTACCCTTAAAATTTGCCTAAGAATAGCCCAATTTAGGTACAAAACAGTTAAACACATCCTTTGTGTGCACAGACTTCTTGTCATTTACAACGTGTTGTTCTCAAAAAAAATCCTTATCTGCCTTCCTGAAGTACGTACTCCTATAGCTATTACCCAACTGGTCACTAAAAATAACACTTTTAGGGTGAAATTCATTATGTAGCTAAAAATGTTAAGCTAGATTTCTGTAAAAATCAGAGCTGTGGGCTGCATATTCTGAGTGCCTACTGATGCATTCTCATGCACCAGAATATAACAAAAAGAATTCATGAAAGCATAAGTATACTGAAAAGAATGAAAATTCATTAGTTTTGCCCTGGCATCACTTTTTTTGGAGTGTATCTTTTCTTCAGAAATGCTATTTGAAATTAAAATACATTAATTAGCATAAAAATACACCAGCATCGCTTCTGCCTTATTCATTTTGCTAAATGTAGTATGATGGGGGAAAGAAGTCAGCAGGCACAAATGAAGGAATGTTATCTTTTAATCTCTCTATATGAAATCCATTACCCTTGAAAACTCATTTGCAACGTCAAAATAATGTAAATCACTACTGTTGTCTAATACACTAGAGAGTGTTTGGGGCTTAATAGATTCATGAACTTCAAAAATATTGTCAAATTCAGTGGGAAAATATGCTTTTTAATGCTTAATCTTAAACTAGTACTTTAATAAAAAATACTTAGGGTAAATTAGCTGAACTTAATATATTCAAGTGTAAGTAGCACCTTGAGGTCTCATTACTGGGAAAGAATGAAGTCAGAGTCCCTAAAAAGCCTGTTTCATGTGTCTCAGCTATCCCCCACAGGAAAGAAGTGTCTCAGACTTGTTATTCTGAGATTTGCTTCTTTCACATGCCACAGATGTTCATTTTGATCTTGGTGGAGAAGAAACTGTGCCTGGGTTCTCACTTTGAAAAGAAGGGCAATGCTATTTTGTATTCATCCTGCTCTGCATTTCTTGACTCAATGGTTCTGCCAGACAGGGCATCTCTCCATGTTACACCCAGCACAGTGAGGTCTGTATCTGGGTTACTCCCCAAAAGCAGATGAATGGCCTTTATTTCTTCTAAATTGGTCATGGCACTTTCCATTCAGCACTGCCTGTTGCTGCATGCAGAACACTGAAGTGCAGGATGCTATTCCAGCCCTGCCAGAGGCACAGCAAGCACGTTCTGCTGCCACTCCAAGGATGCTGGGTGAGTGGAAAACACTGAGAAGGAAGAATATGGCACTACTGTCTAACTGTTACAGCAAAAAGGGATGATGTGACCACTTTTCTAGTGCATCACATATGTGGAAAACAGGCCCTTGCTTGGAGAGCTCAAAGTAAACAGCAGAGACAAAGAGATGGCAAATGGTGAAGGGCAAAGTAAACTTCTTTTTAAATGTATGTGTATAAACACATGAGCACACCCCTGCTCTGGGTTGGAGTCTTGTGATTTCTTCAGTGTCTCTTCTTCCCCACTGGGGGTTCTGCTGCAGTCCCATTCGGGTGTGAGGCATACACAGTGTGCCCAGCTCTGGGGAGGAAAAATTACCCCAACCTCTTTCTGGAGCTCTGTTCAAACCTGGGAGGGGGTAAAGAATTCCTCCTTTCACCAGCCATTGTACACAATTGCCATTTGCCACACACGATGAACACCAACACTGGAAAAGGTAAATGAACAAATCCTTTCCCTTTGCTTTACAAAAATCTGATTCCCTGTGACACAGTATCTCTAAATGGTTAGCATTTAATGACGTTCAATTGTCATCGATAATTTTAATGTAAAACCATTATAACTATATAGGTCTGCTCCTGAGACAATTCAGTTTTTGAGCTTTTCCATTCTGGTTTTTCTGCTATCAATCCATTACAATGACCACAGAGAATAGTTTTATCCTACAGGGCTAAAAAAATCCCTATGATCACATAGGCAGATGGGTCTAGTCCTCACACCTTTTGAAATATCCAGGAAACAACCTGAGACTTAACAGCTACATTGACTTAAACAATAGAAAGAAAATAGTAACAGGATGGTCCAATTTGTGATCATGTTTCCTAAATCTTTCTTTCCTAGCTCCATTATATGGCTGAAAGATTAAGAAAAAGAGTAAAACTACTTGCCTGTCACTGTGAGCAAAGTCATAGAGCAATACAAAACCGTACAGTTAAAAGAATTAAAATAATTTTGACGCTTCCTGCCCAATTCAATAATAAATCCAATGCATTATGACATCAGCATCACTTCTACAACTGTTGTACACACATGTAATTCCTTTCTGGTCTCCAGGTACTTTATAGACAGATAGAATTCCATTCTAGTTAGTCCATATTTATGTCCCAGAATTCACTGTCTTGATCTAACAGATTCCAGAATCAAATTAGATCTTTCACTGTCTGACTATGCTTTTATGAAGCAGATTGGATTGCAATGGAATAAGACTAGAAACATACTGGAAATGATACAGATGTGTATTACAGCCATTTCTGCCAGGAATCACAAGATATTTTGTTATCACTTACCATTTGATTAGGAGTTGTGCTTTATATGAGGTTCTGTCAGTTCTCCCATTGTTGTATTTTAAGAGGCATAAAACTGCTTTATTCCAAAGACACAACAATGCTTCCTCCTTTGCTGCTCTGTTTCTCTAGCATAGAAGCTTTCTCTCTTCAGTACGTATCTCCATGCAGGATGTTTTTGCAAACCTACATCTATAGAATCCTATCCTGTATTTCACCTGCAATAATAACTTATTCTGAAGAATTGTGCTGATCTACTGGCTTTTCTTCATTGGCTGTGATTCTCTCATCATCTTTCATAATTTTTGGTTCAGCTCAATATTAAGAGACACTTCACAAGAATAGGAGCAAAATGCCATTCCTAAAATCTATCCAGCACTGAAAAATATTCTGCCTAGTATAGTAATATATCTAGATAACTTTTTTTCTTTCCTTCAAATGTAAATGTAACAAGTTGAAATAAACACCAAATCTATTCTTTCTGTTATGGCTATGGCAAAACACCTAGCAAACACTGTTTTCTTTTGAAAGATGATGTGTTTACACAATGCAAGAGATGCCCTGTCTCTCAGACTTCCTTTTAAATAAAACAAGGTATACAAACATACAAACTGATCAGGGGAATACTATTCCCACCACATACTTAATTAATTGAGACAGAAGTAAAAGAACAGAAACATAAAAAGGCCTCAATGGGGGACACAAGTATTGCAGTGCACAGCTATGGTGCTATAATGTGACAATTACCTTGTTAATTATTGTACAAAAGTACTTTACCTTTCTGCAATACAGTCTGGCCTCATAATCACATCGTAATCACTGCCAGTTTATTTCTTGGGAAGAGGAGGATATTTCAGAGGCAGTAAAAGACTTTTCTCCTTAGCAGAAATGCTCAAAATTACTAATTTCAGTGCATATATGAAACCTTTCAGAATACGAATGGGGTCACTTTAAAACCTAAAGAAAACATCATGCAATGGTAGAGTGAGACAGCAGAACTAACAAAATGAAAACACACTACTCAGTGGAGAGAAAAACACTTTGATTTTTTTCTGTGTTCTATCTAGTTAAATGTTGCATCTTTCCTATGCTGTGAATTAGTACACAGTTTATGAAAGTCTTGGCACAGTGGTCAGCTTCCACATCTTAATTGCTAGAAATCCCAGAAAGCTCTACTTCACCCTTCTCGGCTGATGGTGAAAAAACAAATATAGATGATCTCAAATGTATGTTTTGATATGTATTCATCTAGATGCTTATGCTTCACATTTCATAAAATTTCAACATTATTATAATTGAAATGGTGATGTGTTAATTTTGCTATTTGAAAAAATGAGAATGAAACACTTGTTTTGCTTTTAGTAAGGTTAACACTTTACATTATTCTTCTTTTTCTTCTTAATTCCCCTTTTTCTTCTCCCTTCTTACATTATTCTTCTCCCTTCTTCTTAAGGTTAGCACTTTAAATTATTCCCCTTTTTCTTCTTAATTTCTTCTTAATGAAAGGCATTTTCCTAAATTCTTTCTATAATAGGATGACCTTCATTTCCACTGCTAGAGTGGGCAATATATTTCACTTATTTGACATAGTAAATGTTCTGACTTGATTTTTCTTTTTCTCAAAAATCATTGTAGGGGGTTATTTTTGATGAATTCAAGAAGTGTAGGCTTTCCTGGCAGTGGGGGAGGATTAAGTCAATCAAAATTAAATAACTTAATTCTAAAGGAATGTAATTTGCATAGTAGAAGGTTGCTTTCTCCTCTCACACATTTCTTTTAGTTTCTCTGTGCTTTCCTGGGCTTTCTTCCTTTCATTTTGTATAATTTTACACCTTCATATTTTTCTTATTTATTTTAGCTCATTTTTCATACTTTTATTTCACTCATTTTTATTTCACCTTCTTGCTGTCTTATTTCTCTTTCTCTGTTAGCTCTGTATTTTTCCTTCTTCATTTTTGCCTACTAATCTTAGACATCCACCCCACAGGTAGGGGGATGCATTCTGTTCTCTTTCTAAGAAATACACAACAGCCATACTGTCAGAATATGTGTAACATTCCATTCAACTTCTATTACCTTGTAATTGAAACCATATTACTCTTTATTTTCAGACCTTGGCAAATTTCTTTCACCTGCCCTCACCCTTTGCCTTTCATTTTCACCTTGCATGCCTGTCAAAACATTTATCACCTGTCAGATCTTGTTCTCAGCTCCATGACAAACCAGTTCTTTAGCCTTTCATTTTCCACTTCAAATTATACATTGCTTGGAAGGAAAAGTCCCAAAATGTAGTTGCTGATGTTTACCTTGCAGCACTGCCTGAATGTTAGATAATATCTATTTCCTACCCAATATTTTGCAATTACCCTTATAAATATTCTAAATTATAGACCAAATGCTTTTATTAACTCTCTTTGAAGAAAATTGTACCTGAATATTTTCGTTTTTCTACCATCACCAGTGACATTAATGTAGGAGATATAAGGAGGAAGGTGGATTTCAGCCAGTTTAATCCTTCACCAGCCTCCTAGAAACCAGATACATTTGAAAACTGGAAAGGTTTTGGACACAAATTATTTAGAATTAAGTTGCATTCTGTAATGGAAGACTTACTATTTTTATCTGTTTTAAAAATGTCTGAACTCCAGCTTTGTGGGTTTCATCATCACTTGTTTCCTGTATACAAGTGTGGTTTGCTTACTGAGTGCAACAGGATTAATTATATACAGAGCTCAAAAATGCTTTTCACCCCCCTCTTGATAGATAATCTGTAACACTTCAAAAGCTCTCCAAACCCAGGCAAGTCACACAATGGAAGAATCATTTTTCTTTACACTGTTCAACAATGTGGAAGGATGGGGGAAAATAAAAAATAATTTCATGCTTTTGTGAAAGAAAATGCGTAACTGTGTCAGGGACACACTACCCACTTCTGCCTTTTCACACACACAAACATCCTCCCAGATTTGCAAGCCCCTTTATTTAACACAGATATATTTATTTTTGTGGAAGAAGTGAGAAGAGAGTCAAAATGTTTTCCCTAACTTTTTCTTTTGTTTTTTTTTCTAAGTAAAAAGTTATATTAATCAAAATATAGAATAAAGTATA
This sequence comes from Motacilla alba alba, assembly GCF_015832195.1. NCBI lineage: Eukaryota > Metazoa > Chordata > Aves > Passeriformes > Motacillidae > Motacilla > Motacilla alba. Next base: position 19,434,594 of record NC_052021.1, read on the forward strand.
ACTTACAATACATATTGGTAACATTTTGGGAATATTCCCTAGAGAAAGACTTCTCAGGCTTTTTTAAGAAATATCCAATTTACTGAAAATTTCTTCATTAAATTCATCATAGTATACACACAAGCTGCTTCACAAGTGCAGAAACTTGTGAATACAGGTTCATACCCTGTGGTATCATTCAGAGTAGTTGTTAAGTCATTTTATCAATCAGGGAGAAAAAGGAAGATTGAAACCTCTTCAAAGATGGCTGTTTTTTGCTATCTTCAATAAGGGGATTTATATAAGAAAACACTATTTCTATTAAAATTCACAATTCAACTTATTTCACATTGAGACACTTTTTATTATCCCAAAATATTGTAGACCCATAAAAACAAATGCAGTGCATTTGTATCATGTCAGCTGTTATACCTGAGTATCTAATTACATGGGGTTCTTACATTCATTTTTATCTTTATGTGTATGATGCAGTAGTTCATTTTATTAAGTTATTACAACATGCCTGGCCTCTTTGTGAGAGGGCAGAGAAGATATTTAATCTTCTGATACTATCTGGGAGACTAAGATAGGGAAAAATCTTTTCTAGAAAAAGAATTAAAGAGGAATTGCATTCTTGTTTGTTTCTCTCTGGTTGTGATGCAGTGTTCATTAGCAATTGAACACACAGAAAAATAGGTTGGAAAAAGCTAGGAAAGAGGTTTTATCTCATATGGCCTTTTGTATGTTAGAGGAGAACTGGGTAACTCTGAAAAGGGAAAATGAATCTGAGGAAATTATGTGGCATGGCTGGAGGGAGTGGGGCTGTCAGTGAGCTTGAGGAGCATCAGAGCCCAAAAGCTACTGGGGAAGGATGAGCCCTGACTTGAAATTTTGCTTAATAGGTGTTACAGGGGACTTAAAGATCCCTTTAAAGATCAGGTTTCTTGAAGCACCAGCTCAGATGAAATCCCCACTCTTTTCAACAGAGGCAGTTTCTGAACAAACAAAATCAAAAATGGAAAAGAATATGTTTTGCAGATAGCAACTGGAAAATCCTCATTTTCCTTTTGTTCTCTCTCCATCTCAACCCTCTTGTCCCTCACACCCAGGGGAATTGTCAGAGAATGTGTGGAGGCTCGATTTCAGAGCTATGAAAAACTGTCTTTTGTTTTTTAATCGATGACTACCATAAAGCAGAAATGGCTACGGTGATTTTCTCCAACTTCACTACATGAGTCACGCTTGGATTGATACTAAACATCAGCTTAAAAGGAATTATTTTGAAAGTTATAACAGTGTTTCAAAATGAAAGCCTCCCACAACTTTAACTAGAAAATAATGAGTGATGTCTTTAGTACAATTAAATTAAACATTTCAGAAGTTTCCATAGTATAAGTGATGAACGAAATGAAAAACCACAGCCCACTGAACTGCTAATACCACTATATTAAAACAAAGTATCCTCAGGGAATAACTATTTCAGTGTGCTGAGATTACGTCCCTTCTCTTCCTTCCTTGAATACAAACAGTTTAAACATATCTTCAAATAAAGCACTTAAGGAACAACCCCCTCTAGAATACTTCTTCCCTCCTCCCCCTTCTTTCTTTTCCTCTCTCTGAAGAGACAGGAAAAATGCTGGAAAGACCAGGTCCAAATTCTCCTCTTTGCTTCTTCATAACAGTAACTTTGCAAGAGCCCTAAGGTGCACTTGAACAGTCATTGTGGGTGGATCTCAGTACAGACCTAACCTACCTGGACATTTTGGGCTTTGTCCATAGTTGTATTGGCCTGAAGGCAGATCTGATTTTTTTTTTAAAATCACACAAAATTTTGCTGTGTTCCACTGGATCAGGTGTGTGAAAATTATAAATTTGGCCTCAAGCTTTACTTGTTTGCCCAAGCCTGGCCAGACAAAAACCAAACTATATAAATAAACTGTTTTAAATACACAGGAAAATCCAAGTCTAAAGCAGGTTTAATTAAGAATATTCTTTCAAAAACTTTGGCATATACAAAGCATCTTGTACGGTGTTTATCTGGCTGTTTTTTAAAGATGCACACTGAAGTTGCTTCCCCTACAGTCATAAAATCATTTCTCTCTAGTATGAATAACTCTTAACACAGGAAAAATCACATCCAGGTTTGGAACAGAGGCTGTGGGCTGGAGAGAGCACAGCATGAGGGGAAGTTATCAAGGAAGAAAGGCAGGAGGTTAGATCAAATTGTCAGTCTACAATTGAAGAATGTTTTAGAAAACTGCTGCTCACAGTCCTTTCCAGAAGAACCTTTTGGTTCAGTGCCTTATCATTAATAAAGTGATTCCTCCCCTGTAACTTATACAAACAGTGATTTTGTGTAATATCTTGATATTTTAGTAGTATTTTCTGCTCAGTATGTGGTACAGAATGAGGTTATCATGTTTTATCATCTTCCATGCCAATGAATGTAAGGTTTACTGTAGCTACCACACTTCCCAACCGTATGCCATTTATTTCCTCAGCACTCATTTTAACTAACATATTCACATCCAGCATGCTGAAACACCCAGGCTCGAGTTCTCCCTTCACGTGTAATTCTCCTGCCTGCTGTCATTTTCCTCACAAAATGTGGCAGTAAGTAATATTTTGGAATTTAGTATCAATAGATAAATTGGTCAGGTTGAGCTCTCCTATATATATGGGAAATAGAAAATTTTCAGGCATTTAATATTATTTTATTAATATTTCTTCCATTTGCAGTCATTCAGAATCCCTAAATACAGAGCCCCAGGTGCCCTTTAACTGAAGGAGAAGGTTAAAGGAGAGAAAGATGTAGTGATGAGAAGTAACAGCAGCAAAACCCAAACTGTAGTCAGTAAAACTGTATGTTCAGCCTTTCCCAACCTCAGTATTTAGCAGTTCATTTGTCATAATATTTATTCACTTTTGCCAGCAGCCTTCGGAGTGAAGAAAGTAACAGCCAAGTGGACACTATTTCTTTCCAGCTGACAAATCCTCCACTGTAATGACCTTTGAATCTCCTGGGTCTTGCTCAGACCTGCCAGGTTGTGGCTCCACATGGGTGGCGTTTTTCAGCTTGTCCCAGTAACATTTAATCCAACTCCAGGAGTCCAGACTCCCCATCTAAGATGTCACCAGGTCTACCTTTGTAGAGGTAGCTGCAAGTAAGCTTAGAGATCCCTAGACAGGAAACCTGGGGAAAGATTAGCCAGGACAGTGTGTCCTCTCTGTCTGGATGACACAGCCCTGCCTATGACAAATTTCCACTACAGTGTATTCTTTTTATCAGCAACATCCTTCATATTTTTCTTTCTTTTTAAAATCATGCAAAATCTGCAACACTAAATATTTTTAAAATATGGAACACATTGCAACACAAACTGCTACCACCAAATTCACAGGCATGAAAATATAGTACATCCAATCTACAAAACGAACCTCTTGCTTTTTTCTTGTCAAGAAATTAGTTGCTGGCTCTCTTCCCCTGGGTTTTCTATATAGAATGACAAAATTTGAGGACAGATTCAGCTATTGATTTTTCACAAATACCCATTTTTCCAGCTCAATATGTGGTCACAATATCTCACATTGTGTCACAATACCTGGGTAATACCTTTTCGTGTTCCTCAAAATTTAGAATTACACATTTATGCTAAAACAGAAATACAGCTGATAACAGATCATCTTCTCCTCCAAACCTTCAAAGACAGCAGGATGTAAAGATTATCAAGGATCCCAGAACTCTCTTTTATATTCATTTTACAGATGCTACACCACACGTGGGATCAGCAGGAAGCAGCCCTTCTTCCCACCTCTCAGCGAGTATATCTTTCCTTTGCTTTTTTTTCCCTCAGCAACAAGTTGGCAGCTCTAAGGTTCTTCTGAGATATGGTGGCGTCAACTCTGTGTGGATAAAAAGTAAAATACCTAAGGCTTATTTCTGTGACTACAGCTTCCAATGATAACAGCTTTCATTGCCAGGCAGAAAACCTCAAACGTTCATTTGAATTTAGGAGCAGAACGTTGGCATCAGTGTGGGCTGAATCACCACAGCTGGACAGCTCAGGTAGCTCCCTGCAAGCTGCAGGTGTTTGAGAAATTTGACAAGGTCCTCCCTTTATTTCAACAGTAGCAGTGCAGAAGCTTTGTGTTAAATAACAGGCTTTGGAAATGTTAAGCTCCTTCTTGTGTTGTTTAATCCATAGACAAATGGTCCACGATGCTATTTTATTTTCAAGGGTTTTTTTAAAAAATAATATTGTGTTCTGTTAATGACCACATTCATTTTGCAAAATAGCTTTTGCATATGGGACAATACACTCTTGAGACACAACAATCACTATTGTTGCTAAAACTGCTTGTGATAAGAAGTGGATCTTCAAATGCAGATATTTAGGGTAAAAAGGAAACTGCAGTACGTAACAATTCAAAAGTTAAGTCTTTTGAGGCAAAGCTGTACCACTTTTAGCATCTTATTAGACTATTAAAGGAAAGATTTGCATCTTGTCAGCAGCTCTTTTGGGTCATGGGTATAAATATTTCCAAGTAATTTATGGCCAGACGACAAACTCTTTCAGTTCAGGGATGTAATATTTCAACTATTTGCTAAATGTCCACTTCTACGGAAAATAAACAAAATTTATTTACCCACACAGAGAACTGCTTACAGAAAATTATTCTGGCAAATTGTACTGTATATCTGAAATATTTCATGACAATCACAACATGTTTTCATGGCTTATATTCAAGATGACAGGTTGTAAATTCTGCAATAAGTTTAGATAATAGCATATACCTCTGTTATCTGTACTTATGCCTTCCATTTTTACCTTCTCATATTTACACTGATTGACAATTTCTGCATGAACCCCTGTCATCAGAGTAAATCTTCTAGGGCACTATTCTTCACTTTGATTTTGAAATTCCTGTATTTTCTCACATGGGAACAGTCCTCTAGTGAACAGATGCTGCTGCCACAGACTTGGAATTTTTGCAGTTACCTTTTGTGCCCCTCTCTAGAGAACTGCAAACCATATGTTGAAATACATTGTACCCAGTCTCCAACACATCTCATGAAAAGCAAACAGTTTATAAATAAGGTACTTAAAGCTCTTTATTGGTGGCCCAATTTCTCTTGCAGCAGCAACAGGCCATATTTCTGATTACAGATACTTGTATGGTTGACAAGAAATTATGACTTGAATGCCACCAAGGGCATCAGTATTCAGTGGCAGTGAAGGTGGCACAGCTCCATGCCAGGTTATTGGGAAGAGACCTCATGATGTGTTTGCCTGGATCTCCAATTACAATCTCTTCCTAAAAGACTGGAGAGTTTCCAACCAAAAAATCAAAAGTAAAAGGTTTGTACATAAGTCTGCCTCAAAAATAGTGTTCTCGCAGGCAAGCCTTTGCTGCCAGTTCTGATTTTACCCAGCTTGGTGAATGTCTGAAATACAACAAGCTCTGTCCATTCTCCCTTGGTCCCTGACCAGTTTTTCCACCACTATTAATATGTGGCAAGCTGCTGCTTGCCCTTCAACCTGCCACACCCTGCAGGACAAATAATTTCCAGTGTGAGAAAAATGTTACCTTTATATGGGTCTGCCTGCACTTCCCACAATCTCCTTAAGAGACATAAGAGCTGTACACAAAAATGGATTTTTGTCAGATTTCAAACTTTCCTTGTGGTTATACTCTAAACTTCCACAAGCTAAAAAACTTGGGTTTAGTGTTTAACTGTACAAAAATCCCACCCTTTTCCTTGATACATCTCAGGAAAAAACTCTGCTGCCAATTTTCCCTTCAAGACACAATGAACCTCTAAGAATAGACTTCACCCCAGTTTTCCTTAACTTAAAAAAAGTTATTTTTGTAATATCCCTCTTGGATTTGTGTTTTGGTTTGTTTTCCAAACAATTTTGCCAATTAGCAGTGCAATAGCTATCAGTGATGAAATAAACCCCCTTCAGTGGTGTCTTGTGCCAGCTCCCATTTGATAACAAAGGCCACGATAGACAGAAAGAATATGCTCAGTTCTGATTTGATTTCCAGGCACATCTCTGTTCTGCACTACTAGAGAATTCATTTTTGTCTGTGCACTACCCAAAAGCCGTGTTTATTGTTAGAAGTGAATCACCACCAGATTTGCATACATGCTAATATGTACAGAACCACACAGATGTATCAGATAATCTAGATTTCTATACAAAGCCTTGAATAAACAGCAAGGTACAAAAAGAAAATCAGAGATGCTCGCTCTCTAATTTTGCTCTATTCAAACAGAATAAAACCAATTTTCATTATTACATATTTAATCCTGGGATGTTTGAAAATGAAAATCTGCAGTAAGAGATTGTTTAAAAAATTCAGCTGTTTTTTGCCTCTTTTCAGTATATACAGGAATACTATTCAATCCTTTAGAAATAGTTGGCTATCCAGTACAACAAGAAAAACTAAAACTTGTAAGCTTTATAGGTGAAAGAAGTTATCCTCACCTCACAGACAGCAGTGACCATTAGAACAGAAATGCAGTGAGCACTGTTTCAGATACTTGTGCTTTGGGCATGCAGATACCAGAACTGGTGATTCTGCTCCCCAGTCTTTCTTCTGACAGCTGCACCTCAGCAGACTCAACTATTTCTCAAGCTCTTTATTTTCATACAAGACCTACAATGGCCAGCTTTCTTCAGATTTTCTGGTCCACAGAGGAAGGACCAGATCTGTGTGTTACATATTGAGATGGGAAAAAAAAAAAAGAGGTGTTTGTAGCTGACAGACAGTGCCATATGTACTTATCAACTGCAGATGAAGAAAGTTTCAAAATTTGCCACAAATATTTCCAATTAAATATTTCAAATGCAACAACAATATCAAATATAATACTGTGCTTCACTAAAAGGAATAAGATACGTTATATAAGTTTCAGGGAGTTTTAGAAATAATTTTCAGAGAAAATTAATTCAGGAAAGTGAAAACATTCCCTGATTAATTTCTGTTCTTCTAGACTCTTGTGTGAGCATGATATTACAGATACAGTAATCTTGTTTCAGTGTACAAAAATACAAAAGCTTTGATATTTCATTCTAGGATACTGATCATCCAGTTCAAGAAAAACACTAGGAAAATATATTTTGATACCAGTGTAATCAGGTTACACTACACATCATGTCAGTATGATATGCTTTTGCATTTTTTTTATTCTATTTGGATATATTTTGGAAGCTGCCTTCAAAAACAAAGAGAAGTGTGTCTAGAATTGCATTTTTGCTGTGAATCTTGAAGCAAATGCAGCCTTACTTACAGAAACTATTTTTGTTACCTTGATAGGAAAGAAATCACTTTTTAAATGTCTCCAGAGTGCCCTGCTTGGCAAAAACGTGAATTAATGTTCCCTTACCTCTGACTTATCAGGCTCCTTTGAAATGTCTGGATGAGCCCCCAAGAATTAGAGACCCCAAAATCACTTCTGAAAACTCATCCAGTCTTAAACCCTGGTAGGAGCAAACAGAAGATAGTTTCAAATGTGGGGGGGAAATGCAACATCCAGTTTCAAGAAAAGGCATTCAGGTAAATGTGATTTAATCTCAAATCTCCTGCTACTCACTAAACTCTAAATCCCCATTCATGCACCTTGAAAAATTACCAGTTGCAGTCCCCTCTGCACTGCCACCTCTGGGTTATCTTGCCTCTCCACACTTTGGGACTCCCTTGCAGTAACACTGCTCAAATGCATCCAGTACAGAACAGCAAGAGAATAGCCAATCTATAGGTTTTTTTCTATAGCATCTTTTAGCTTCCCAAATCTGTCAGCCTCCCCTGTGCAGACACAAGAACCAGCAAACTTCAGATCTTATGCCTTTTTCCTCTGCAAAAGGACAAAACTTCCACTCGGTTTGATATTAAAACTTTTTTTCCTGTGTCAAGTTTTCACAAAATAGTCCATCTGCATTATAAAATATCTTTTATTTGTTATTTCCCACCTGCTAATTGTGCATCTGGCAGTGTGTTCACAAAGCTTAATTTCTCTGCAAAGAGATAATAAAACAATACCTGTGGCTAAAATCTGGTTACTCTGTAAGTAACTGCATCTTTTTCCTGTGCCTGTGACACAGGAAATAATACCCAAGGATGTCACTGGAAGGTACCTAAAGAAATGGAATCATGGTAATGCAACAAAACCCCTCCGATTAATTTATGCTTTTGGAGTGGGTTCTCTGTGACAGATAAACATGGCACTGCCTTATGCTGCTTAATGCATCCAACTTCCAAATGAGCTTCTTCATCTCTGAATTTTGGACCAAAAATTTATATTGTATGGTTTTTTTACACATAAATAATGAAATGGAGATTGCATAAATGTTTAGCAATAAATTCTATGCGAAAAAGGAACTACATCACCTTTAGGAACATTCTTTAAACAGAGTGCGTTAGAAAAATACATGGGAAGGAGTAAGATCAAATCTGTTCTTTTTCACTTTAGTTTAGTTTATCAACGCTGTGTCTTTCATAAGCTAGACAAGTTATTTATGTGCTCAAAAGGAGTACTGTTGTTTATCAGGCTAAACAATGAAATAAATTACTCTTGTGAGGATGGCTGTTAGCAATTAGCTGCCCTACTGATCTCAAAACTTTCTTCTGCAATATAGACTTTGACTGCAATAACTTCATCACACACTTTTCCTATAGTTCCTTTTAGGTTTTTCCTCATTTATCAGTTATTTCTATGTAAAAGTATATATCTATTAAACAAAATCTCATGTGTGGCACTACTGGTGGCTGTCTATGCTTATCCTAGATCCAAAATATACTACAGAGAGGATTTTTTCATAGCTATTTCTGCATATACATTCTACATGGATTTTGTGAATGATCTGAGCAGGGTTGGCAGAACACACTGCTACCTTTTCCACTCATGGCACTGAGGCAGAAAAAGTCTTCATACCAAATAGGAAGCTACACAGGACTACCAGCTACCATTAGTTTTAGCAAACAGCTAACAGTTTTCAGGTCATATTATCAGCTTGGGATGTAGGTAGAATTTAGACACCTAGATTCTATTGGAATTTAAATTTTGTTCCAAAATCTTCCTTTGAGGAAATTTGAGGTCTGCACAATTCCTAGATATGGAATGAGGACTCAAGAAGCCAGTGAACTTTTGGGATGACACATTCTAAGGAGAAGCATAAGTACTCATTCTTGGAGTGTGGCAACACAGGCAGGGAGAGAGAGCTGATCCTTGTATATAAAAATCTCAGGATCAACAAAAAGACCCACTTATTTGCACAGAAATTCTAAATCCTCATCAATTTAATCGAAGCCTGGTTATACTCATTAATTGTTGGCCCAGATACAGACTGGAAAAGTTCCCAAAAAAGTGTTTCATTACTTGTGTGGATATGGGGAAAGGGTTATAATTCTTCAACTGTATCTGAGTAGTTATGTTTCTTTATCACCTTCTAAGCCAAAGAACTATTTTTAAATTGAATTAAAAATTGCTACTTATGCAGTTATCTTGTGGATATTCTCCAAAACAGCATTTCTGTAGCTATCTTGGGACAGAACAGCATGATGAATCAGCATGAAAACACCACCAGTTCAAACACAATTAATTCCCTTTTTCATTCCCCCCTAAGATGAGGTTTGTGTCCATCCCTCATAATTCACTTATAATGTTTTCTCACTCTTAAATGTAAAGAATATAAAGGAATTGTGATGTGATATAATCTGTTTAATTGAGAACCAGAAAAGTGGAGCCTTAAGAGCAAAAGAAAAAAAATTCCCAACACACTAATAGGAAATTCTTAAAGAAGAATTCAGTTCAGTTCAGTTTTCCTGCAAAACCCTCTGTAGCTCCTACTACAGAGCTAATACTCATATCACAGATGGAGAGAATAGCAAAGGTAATCATTGACTGAGTATCAAGTTGTCTTGCCTGTTTAATCCTTTAAAAATTTGAAAAGGCAGAAATACTCTTGTCTCTCCATCATATCTGTTTTAGTTCTGACAGACCAGCCTGTAAGCAGACAGCCTTCCTCCAAAGTGAGGGCTTAAATAAGATAGAGATACCTAAAATATATGCTCATCTCACGTCCCCCTGACAAAGATCTGTGAAGGTTTTTATGTTGTGGAACAAAAGGGAAGATACGATCTGAAGAAAAGCACAGTAGTCTAATCTCTGCAAATTTAGATCTTTGTGGATAATCAAACAACCTTTCCAACCTAGCTGCTTCCTTGTGCACCCTGTGCTAAGTTAGATATCCCCATAATAGCACACTAACCTTGCACCCTTTTAGTTTGCACAACTTAGAACAGAAGCAACTTAAAACATACAAGTGCTTGGTGTGTCTATCTAGGATAAAAAATACAAGGTTTTCCAACAGAATGAAACCGCCCATTTGTATACCCTATGCTAATATGCTTTTTTCAGAAGCTGATCTATTCAGCTAAAAACCACATCCACCACTAAGGGCTGTGCAGCAAAATCTCTCTGTGAGCAACAGGCTTGCCAGATGCTGGCATTTCAGTGCTCTCAGTGGCATAAACTGAGTAGCACATATTTGTGCAAGGGAAACAAATCAAAAAGCCTTTTCAATTTACTCATTTTATCCTTCTTGGTAGCTCCTCAAAGCCTCTGTTTTACTAACTAAATTTTTTGTTAATAAAAGGTATTATTTCTCTTACAAACTCTGCCTAACAGTTTGTAACAAATTTGGTTCTTTAAGATTAATTCAATAGTAATATTCTTTCAACTATATACCTGATTCTCATATTTGCTTCGGGAAGAACCTAGAGATTTAACAAATTTCAAAATAGTCAATTTATTTGTTCTCTCTGCACAGCTTGCAACAGCCTCACCTTTTACTTGAGGAGAGATGTTACTGGATCACAACAAACGTTTCCTATAGTGCCCTAAAGAGACAGGTGAGAGTGCAATTCCTAATTATATTTCAGAAATGTTTCTTTGTCCTGTCTTAACCCTGCTTCCTAAAGAAATGTCTCCCACATAACCTCAGGATCCTCAATACTTAAGTACATCTAAATGCCTCTGAGGATAGTGGCCAACTTGAAGGACAGTGAATTTCATTTACATTCTCTGCCTCTGGAATTTCTGATTGAAATTTCCTGGTCCTGTATTTGTATTACTTGCCCTGAGGTAGTAAAACCACCTCAGGGAGGGGGGTATCATTGGTAATCTTCTTCTCCTACATAATAGAAAACATGGAAGAGGTTTTATAGAAAACATGGAAGAGGTTTAACCAAAGCATTGGAAAAATGGACCTTGTGAAAATGGCCTGACCCTCTCATGCACTGTATACATTGTGATTTGCAGCTCCTCTACCACAAGCACAACTTAAACTGCAGGTATGTGTTTTCAGAGAAAAATTTTCCTCAGAGACCATTCAAGGATTTCCTAACTACATACATGTAAGAACAGCTGCCAGTATGACAGAACTATAACTATCAAAGCTATACTGGCAACATTTCATCATTCACATTTGATTTTCATGCTGCCTCCCTGCTTTGCATATTTTGTAGATATGCACTATTCAAAGATTTCTTAATATCCAAAACTAATATTTGGCTGGCTTAGCAGTATTACAGCAGTATAAGATTAATTATTTTTAAATAGGATTACAAATCATGGAGATTTTTTAATTCTTTATTGCCAAGTAGTAGAGACATTTTGTTAATGAATTGCTGGCTTGTCTCCTTTTATTTATGATAACTACTATCTCAACTATATAATGGATTTGGGTGACAGAGGTTAAGCATCATAAGTCACAGAATTTTAATTTCAAGTAGGTAGTAGACAACAGCATAATGAATTATGAAGAGATGGTGTTCAATAAACATTCAGTGAAAGAAGTGAGAACACAAAGACGAGAATAATTCTAGTTTAAATCAGCACTAGCTGGTGAAAACCAGCCATTTACAAGAGGTTATGTTCTTTCTCAATACAGAGATATATCTCTTGTTAGTATTTTGGGGGAGAGGGGAGTAGAGGGAGAACTGAGAGAACAACAAGAGATGCAATCATCAGTGTCACCAGTTCAGTCAAAGCCCCTGTTCAGCACACAGCAGTGACCTGAAATGTTAAACTAAGAAATAGAAAAGAGCAAAAGCCCAGTGCTACAGTGTGAATCATCACACATCCTTAAGAAAGCCTAATTATGTTAACCTGTTTCCAAAAGGTTGGTAGAAATGGAGATGAGAGCTCAGAGATGGACATAAGAACAATCAAAGAATAGAAATACTTAATGGGGAGAGGGTGTAAAAATGAAATCACCTATCTTACAAATAGAATAGAAAAGCAGAGAATAAGATGGAAAGGTAGATAAGCCTATTCATATTCTCTTGCAATACAGGAGTTAAGTTTAAAAATTAGCTTAGATAAATTAAAATTAAGCAAATGTCAATGTAACAGCAATTAAAAAAAAAGAAATCAAACCAACACCAAGAACACAGATCATTTGATACTGTCAAAGTCTGTATGTGGATTTCATTGCTACAAGATGCTTTGCAGCATTCAGATAACTGCTGGCCAATATAGAAGTCACAAAATAAAGAGCATTAGAGCAGAGAATGCTTGTACAGAAATTAAAGTTCTGAACTTAATACAAACTCTGATGCTCCCCAACACTAAACAACCTCCATTTACTATAGGAATCTCTTTTGAAAGATTGTTACTTTGCAGAAACCTAATGCAGAGCTTTTCTTAAAACTTTGTGAGGTAAACAGTCAAGGCTGCTGTAGGATATCAGAGTTCATAAACTACTTCTAAAATCTAGTTATGACATTTTTCAATTTCAGTTCAATTGTGTGGAGTTGTAATGAAAAGTTACCTTCTAGCTGTTAAAATTCTTGGTATAGAATTTAGGCTGTGGAACTTACTTTAGGCTGCAACTTACTTTAGAATAGAATCTGTAAAAAAGGAATCTGTCAGCCTTCCTCTGTAGAGGACTGACAGGCAAATGTGGGCTCTTTTGTATGGTTTTACATCAGAACTGAACACCTAAGATATTCCTCTGCAGTGTGTACACACCTCCTTGTTGCCCCAGTGACTGTATGAAGAAGCTAAATGCCAGTAAGCATAACTTGGTTTTTAATTCAGCAGGTGCAAATTTTTAAAAAGCAAACATTTGAAAGTAATTTTTCCTTCAAACAAAACATTATTTGTCAGAAATGAAATGGAGCTATTCTGGGATCGTCCTAGGATAAAGATAAAACCTAAGGAAACTGCAATTACTACACCTTCTCTGGTCTGGTAAAACTCCACCGAACCCAGTGAGGTTGCACTGGCACTCGGAAAGAATCAGCTCAAATCTACCTGTGGTATGAAGCAGTTTAAAGACAGATGTTCCAAATTTTAAAGCAGCTGGAAATGCCCTATTTACTTGCAAAGAACCATGGTAAAGGTTGACAGTTTAGGTCCGGCTTTGCTTTGACACCCTGGCTCCCGAGTGGCGGCAAGGAAGTTACCCAGAGGGACAGCCAGGCAGCTGGGCTGGCACACGGGAGGCAGCTCACCCCGCTGCGGCGGGCTCCTCCGAACAGAGAGCCTGCGGGCCGGCACTCGCCTCGCTCCCTGCTCTGAGCACGGCTCATTTCCAAGGGACCCGGAGGAGGAGGAGGCAGGAGACCGCTGGTGGGACCGCTCAGTGCGGGTCCCCCGCGCCAGGGCTGGGGCAGCGGGCCGGGCCGGTGCCCCGGAGCGGCGGGAGGCAGGGCAGGGCTCGGGGCGCCGGGCTCTCTCACCTGTCGATACTTATCACACAGAGGGTCATGATGGAGGCCGTGCAGCACATGACATCCATGGCGATGAAGACGTTGCAGAAGAGGCGCCCGAAGATCCACTCGCCGCCGATAAGGTCGGTGACGCTGACGAAGGGCATGACGGCCAGGGCCACCGAGAGATCGGCCAGGGCCAGCGAGACGATGAGATAGTTGGAGGGCTGCCGCAGCTTCTTCACGAAGCAGACGGAGATGACCACCAGGCAGTTGCCGGCGATGGTCAGCAGGGTGATGAGGCAGAGCACGGCCCCGATGAGAACTTTCTCCGCGCTGCCGTAGCTGAGGATCTGCTCCCCGCACTGGGAGTCGTTGGCGGGGAGGGGGCTCGCCGTGGGCAGCGCCGACGGGGGGGGCGACGGGCCGAGCTTCGCCAGGCTGCGCGGGGGCCAGGAGCCGGCGATCATCCTGCCGCCGCCCAGCGCCCGCGGCTCCTCCAGGACCAGGGGCCGCAGGTTACCGTAGAGGTGGCTGCCGTTGAGGGCGAGCACCATGCTGGCGTGAGCAGCCCATGAAGCCTCGCCGCCCGCTCTCCGGCTGTCCCCGGCGCCGGGATGCTCGGGCTCCTCCTCGGGCGCCCGGCGCCGCCCGCCCCCTCGCAGCCGGCCGAGCGGCCCGTGGGGGCCCGGCCTTCGACTTCCCCCGGGGCAGCCGGGCTCGCCCGCGGCGCATCGCGGGCAGAGGGGCGGGCTGGGCACGGCGCTATCGCCCCCAGCCCGCGGGCAGAGGGGCGGCGAGGGTGGCGGCCGCTCCCTCCCACCCGCGCCCACCGCCCGCTCCCACCCGCGGCTGCTTTCCGAAGGCGACGGGATGGGAACCGCTCCGCCTCCCTCTGCCTCCTGCCCTCTGAGCTGCGGCTGGGGGTGCGCCCCTTCCCCGCAGTCCGCGGAGCCGGTTCCTCCTGTGGCTTCCCCTTGGCGGCCGCCCCAAGCGAGGGGCGCTCTGGGAACCCCCTGTATATGCGTATATGTATATATATGTATATGTGTGTGTATGTATGTACACACAGGTCTCACGCGGGAAGCTGCGGGCTGGTGGCCCGGCCGGAGCGCGGTTCGAGCCTCTCGTGTTTGCCGGCTCCGGCACAGCCCCGTGGCACGTCCTGTGTATGTAAGCACTTCTCTGTGTATCCAAGCTTGCAGATTCTTCTTCATAATAAGTTGATGTGAATACCATCACCTATAGTTTCTCTTTTATTAATATTTTTATGCCCTGATTTTGAATTTAGTCAGTGTTCCATGTGTAATCCCTTCCATACAGCTAAAACCAACAAACTCCTATTGCTTTGAACTGCCTGCATTTCTTGTAGGTTCCCTGGACTCTTAGGTACAAGCCAATTTCTGGGACTCAATAGCTTTCTCAATTCTTTAAGTCCTATTCTTGCCTCTGAGTGGGGTGAAAATTAACTGTTTGAATTGTGAGTTACACATGGGATGCTAGCAGAAGATCACACCCCTTGATATAGTAACATGCCAGACAGTAAGGACTAGAACCAAGAAACACCTGCTCCTGAGTGTCCCTCCCATTGTCAACATGAGACAGAAGCCGGGTGAACTAGAGAAGAGGAAGTGAAAAGCGTTGGTCCCAGATGTATCAATAACTATGAGGTTTAAATGAGGGGAGATCTTGCAACAACATAGAAAGTTTTATTGAAGTATGGACGGGACAGGGAAGAACTGTTTGTGTGGCTCAGTAGTAAGAAAGGCTGCAGGATGGTTGCATTACACCGACTTTAAAATCTGCTTTGAAGACAAACCTAATAAGTATCCAGTTATTGGGGAAAAAAAAAAAACAAAAAAAACAAAACAAACAACCAAAACCCTCAGCTGACAGTCCTACAGACTAGTGAAACACAAATCCATAGCAACTGAGTCTTCCATACTTGACTCACAGAACACAGATTGAGCCCAGGCAGAGCCTCCTGTGGTCAGAAATGTAGGGTTTGGTAGTTCAGTTGCTGCCCTTCCCTACCACCCCACATCTTGATTTGACTAAGATAATAAAATAAGCAATGATAAGGATGAAATCCTGTTGGGCAGCTCCTTGACCATTACCAAGTTGAAAGCATTTTCCGGTTCAGTCAAGTGTTTCCCCACACTTTGTTAGTTGCTTAATTGGGTCCAATCACAACAAAAGCAATGAAATCACAAAATAAAAACCCCTGTTTAACCACCCAAAATGTGTTCATGAACCTTGAGCTTTGGGTGAGTTACCCCACCATGTGATAAATGAAGTATTTTGTCCTCTTCAGTTAGGCAAATATTAGGAAGAAAAAGGTCTTTAGAAATTGCAAGGATATATCTAAGTTAAAACATTAAGGCAAAACTTGGAGAGAGAATGTTTCCTTATTGGTTGGACATATTTTTCAAAAATAGTGTCTGAAGCACAGCTAGGGAGTCAAGAACTTAGTAAATTTTGTTCAAAATAGATTCTTATCACAAAAGCTGATAAAATTGTACAGTTTGGTACTCCCATTGAAAGCAATTTTTCAGTTGCTTAAATTGTCACTTAGGCAGAGCAAATTATAATCTGGTGCTTCCTGCAAATGCGTTAACACAGTTCATTAAATCAGTCATTCTTCTTGACAGCTTTTCAATACACTTCTGGGATGTGACTCTCTAAATGTTCTCAGTGGATGATACACAGGATCATTTGGTAGGGTAGGGATCACTCCTACCCATTCCAACCCAAAAGTAGGACAGAACCTTGTCATTTGTTCTGTATCTTAAATTCCCCTACAGTTCACTCCAAGTTGATCACCTGATTTCTTTCCTTGTCAAAGGCCATGGTACCACTCTTTGAATTTGCTGTTGTAATCCTACCTTTGAAGAAACAAAGCAATTAAACCAATTTATGTACTGTTATAGAAAGGGATTTATGTACTATTGCAGAGACGATGTGAAAAACCCTGGCAAGACAAAGCAGCTGAAACCTCTCTAAAATATTCTCCTTGAAACCTTTTTACTAGGACACACCTAAAATAACTTCCAGTTTCCCAGGCTGGGCTGAATCTGGTGAGGTGCTTTTTGTGAGGGTTTAGAGGGTTTCACATGGCCAGCGTCTGGAAAAGCATAGAGAACCCATCATTCCATGAGATGACATCTATTCTAGGTACTTAAAATAACAACAAAGGAAAGTAGGACTCTATCTTTCCAAGGGTACATCCCACTTTTGTCTTCAGTGATCCTATTTAAAAATTCTAACACGTTGTTCCAGACAGAATAAGAAGTGAAACAAATCTCCAATTAGGTGTCAAGAATAAGAAGCTGACATTTGTTCTCTACCCAAGAAATTACTTTTTCACCTTCCATTAGGCTTCAAAAAATATAATCAAATTATTTTTCTGGCTGGGCTTAGTAAAATCCTGTCCTTTGAGTAGTTTAGGCTCTCTATGCATAAAAGCCTCTTAACATTTACATATACCTCCAATTCTGTGCTAAATCATTTGCTCCCCATTCTTTCTGCACTTAGTGAAGTTAAACTATTTTGTTAATATTTGATAATGTACTTTATTTACAAATCTCACCTTTGGTATTTTATTACTGTTCTATAGAAAAATTTCAGATTATAAAAAGAAAAAAAATGCAAGAGAACTTTTTACTTTGATTTTTCCCCTCTCCTAAAATAGTTAACTCATCTGTTTAATTTTTCCCCTCCTCCAGAAACAGTGCTAATCACACAACATCTTCAGCATTCATTATTGATACAAAGTGTATACTACAGCAGTGGCTATTGCTATCAATTCTTTGCTGCCATGTTAGTGAGATAAGGTAAGACAGGTCATTAAAGGCTATACAGTTTCCCAAGCACATTTTGATTTAGTGGGGTCAGACTGTATCTATCAAAGTGTTTAGGTTGAAAAACCCAACATTAAATCCTGGATCTTTCATCCCTCCCTGGAGGACTTGATGCTTGCAGACAGCAGGTCTGTGCTAACTTGGAGGATCCTGACTGAAATGGGTCAAGGAATGCAGAGCAAGAGCTTCAGCAGCAGAGGGGAAAACGCTGACAGCCCGGCACGGTAACACCTTCCCTCACACAGCTGCCTCTAGAAAACAATTGCCCTGCTCATCTTAGCTGAAAAAGTTGAAGGCACTGCTGCATTCCCCTTCTTAAGCCATTCAGTATTGTACACATGGCAGGAAGGTAACATTAATGCAATAAACATTCAGATCAGAAATTTTTCTTGTTCCTTTGTTCTTTCTTAACATCCTCTCTTTTGTCCTTCCTTGCCTGAGAGAGCTTATCTCCTTAAACTGTTGTTTTCATTTGTCTGTCTCTCCTTTTCTTTTTCTCTTTTCTTTTCTTTTCTTTTCTTTTCTTTTCTTTTCTTTTCTTTTCTTTTCTTTTCTTTTCTTTTCTTTTCTTTTCTTTTCTTTTCTTTTCTTTTCTTTTCTTTTCTTTTCTTTTCTTTTCTTTTCTTTTCTTTTTCCCAGAACCTTGATTTTTATTCCCAGCATGTACTGTTTAGCAAATAACACTTGTCTAATTTCTAGCAAATATGTTGCAGCTGCACTTTTCTTTTCTGCCTTTTCTTGTCTTTGTGAAGATAAAGCATCATCACTCTGTGGCAGTAAAAGAGAGAGGTAACTATTCCCATATTTGGCCATTTCTTACCATTGTCAAAATAAATACTTTCATCTATGCAACTTAAATGTGAAATTATGTCTTCCTTTTTCTGGAACCAGCAAATACTAACAACAGCAAGCTGGCATCTGAAAAGAAAAATGAACAATTAAGATGACGCTTATGCTTAAAATTCTGTATCATTCAAAATGACAACTCTGAAAACTCCATCTGTACCTTTACATTGGAGTATATGGAGGTTATGAGGTCATGATAAAAATGACTGTGACATTCATGTTACTGAGATGCTAAGGTAGATAGTATTAAATAAAATCTTAGCACCCAAAAAGTGACAAATGCAGAACTGAAGCAAAAAAAACCTTAACAGTTGCTACCATGGGCTGCCCATTCAGAACATATTAAAAGAATTGTGACGGTTTCTGCATTAAAATTTACTGAAAGGACTGCCTTGAGGTCTAAGTGTATTGAGAAAGAAACACTTGGAGTAAGGAGATCTGTTTTCACCAAGGAGAGCTTCAGGACTGCAATGAAACAAAGCATGTTAGAATCTTGCAGCTTAACAGTGAGGACCATAAGGAAACTCTCCTGAGACCACTGGGGCTGGTGTAAAAAAAATCAGTACTATCTAAATAATAACACAGGAAAGAAGGCTGTGCACAGTCCTGAGTACATGATTATACCTGCTGCTAAAAGTGCTTCATACTTGGATTCTTACACCATTACAACAAATAGGGTTCTGCAGATCTTCTGCATAAAGATCTGTTTAAAAGTCCTCCATTATAAGCACCTCAAAGAAAGGTTTCTTTTGCTTGTATATTGCCAAACACAAAGGCTGCTTAATCTTCTTTGGTATCTCTGAAAACTGCTGCAGTAGGGCCATTCAGAAATAACTGATACATGCTTCTGGATCGCTTTTTACATTCATTAAGACAAATCAAATTACATCAAACACTGAGCCAAAGAAAACCTGGAATAATATCTTGAGCTGTTCCATTTTCACACACATTGAACAAAAACCTTGGCAATACCATTCAGGCTGTGCTCTTTCTTTAAATGGCTGGCAGAGAAACAGTATTGGCTGATGTGATGTAACAGGCAAGCACCTTACAGAAGCAGATGGACTCAAACAGAGCTTCTTTATTAAAATATCTTGATCTAATATTGTGAAAAAAAAAATGCTGCCATAGATGTGGCATGAACAGCAATGGTTTACCACCTAGGGGTTTTTACCCCTTTCAGAATGATGGGAATTTTCCTGCCATACAGATGTGGGAGCTGTTTTCTACTAACCCTCAAAATTGCTTCAACTCCTAGTCCAGTGTCTGCAACTCACAAGTAGCTTCTCAGCTACCACCATCCCAGGTATTTGTAACTCATCAGGCAGGATGTCCAGAAACACGCCAAGAAGGTGCTGTTGTTTCTCAGCCATACTTTGTTAACCGAGTGATGTCTTTGGTGGAAATGAGTCCCAGGTCCCCACAAGCCCTGTGCGCACAGCTGGCACAAGGGGCATCAAGGTCTGCCCCTGTACGGAGGGATGTTCAGGGTTTGTCAGCAGCCTTGGCCTTGGTTAGAAGCATTTTTGCCTTATTAAGAATTCAGAGCTCCAGATATTTCACAGACTTCCCCCGGTGAGCATATAGGCCGATTTGATGATAGAAAAGGTGAAGGACCCCCTGGTCTGGCCTCCTGAAGCTGGACAGGAATTGCAGACCTGCTGTCTTCAGCAGCTGCTCTAAGCGACCAAAAACCACCTACTGAGAATTTCCATTTGTATTTTACATATTGCGTGCTATTTATCAGTGGTAAAACGATATTAGTACTTTTTGTGGCAGTGATACACAGTGAACTTTATTTGATTCATCGGTCTGTGAGAATTCCTCTGTCCTCTTCGGTGTCAGGGGATATCTTTGGCAGCTCGGGGCTTTGTAGGAAAGACAATAACTATGAAACTATAAATAGAAGAGATTGGTTTTGATTTTTATTGGCAACGTTCAGACAGAGCTGAACCAGTTTCACAGGGGACTAACACGCCACTGGAGCGGGGCTACCGCTCCACCTGGCGGGCACCGGCGGCTCCGAGGGGCGCGGCGAGCCTCGGCCGGCGCCGCTGCGAGCGGGGAGAGCGGCAGAGCCGGGGATGCCCTGAGTCGGGGCATGCCCCCAGAGCCCGCGGTGCGCCACCTGGCAACGAACCACGGGGGACCTCCTTCATGGCCCCCGCCTGAGGCCTGAGCCATCACCGCACTGCCTTTCTCCGGCCACCGCAGCGCCGCGGCGAGCCAGCCAGGGCCCCGCGGAGCACGGCCCCGCCGGGCACCACGGGGCTGCGGGAGCCGCCGGCCGGAACGGGCGGAACTACAGGGCCCAGGCTGCCGCGGGCGGGAGCGGGGGCGGTGCCGCCGCCGTGCGCCGCCGCCGTGCCCGGGCTCGGCCCGCCCGCCGCGCCGAGAGCATGGCCGGCTTCGCCGACCTGAACCTGCCGCAGGGAACGGATAGGAAGTCCCTGCAGAGCCTGCTGGAGACCGCGGCGCACCGTGAGTCCTGCGAGCGGGGCGGGCGGCGGGGCCGGCCCGGAGCTCGGTGGGGCTGAGCTGGGGAGCGCGGGCCGGCCCCGGCCAGGAGGGGCAGCGGGACGCGAGCGGCGGCTCCCCTGGCTCGGGAGGCACTGCCGGAGGCTCCGGTGGGCACGGCCGGACTCCCCGGGATGAGCCTTCCCTCCCCTCCGGGCAGGCCGGTCCTCGCCGCCGCTCCGCCCTGTCCGCTCGGCCCGCGGCTCTGCCAGCCCAGTGCCCAGGCTGGCTCTGCCCGGGACGGGGTCGCAGGGGAAGCTCCCGATGCGCCTTGCAGCTCTGTCTGTGCCTGCCTGTCCCGGTGTAACAGTTGGGTTTTCCCAACATGCACACGTTTTTCCTCCTGCAGTTTCGTAGGGCCCGGCTCTTTTCCTGCGGAGCTGTTGTTCAGCCACGTGCTGCCTGCGCGGTGTTTGGGGCGGGAGGTTTAAATGCCCCTGGCGAGTCTGTCATCTTCCTCCGAGCCCTGTGAACCACACCTTCTCCGTTTAGTCGGCGTCGTTTTGAATTGCTCGCTTTGCCTTCTCCGACAGCTGTATCTCTGCCAGCTCTGCGCTGCCTGCACTTTCAACAGCTGTCCTGAGTACGCTTAGCAGTTTTCCACAAAGAAAGCCGTAAGCAGGGCCAAGCTAGGCCAGACCTTTGGGGACACAAACCCATGCATTTGTGTTCATAAAGCTCTGCCATTGAGCAAGAGTTGTCAGGCCTGGGCTGTGTTAAAAGCCAAACAGATTTTTTTTTTCTATTTTAAAGCACTTTTGGGGTGAACCAGCCTTCTCAAAAAATTACTGTGAAATCTAAACATACACATGTAAGACATTTAAGTAATGAGTATTTTACAGTTTTCTCATTGGATTTGTTTCCTTTTTGTTTACTGGACAAAATATTCTTCCTGTGTGTTTTTCAGTGGGATATTCTGCAGTTGCACTCAATCATGTCATCGACTTTAAAGAAAAGAAACAGGTACTTGGGGTTATTTGTTCTTACTGTGTTTTCTTTAGTAAACCTGCTGCTTTATTGCATGTTTTCAGATAGCTTTAGCAGCAGAATGCACATCTAGACACAAGCACAAATCTCTCTGTAACAAAACTCCCATTTTATATTTCAGTAGAACTGCCTTCCAATTAATTTTTAATATGGTTCATGTACTGTCCCACAAAAATAATTTTCTTAGTGTGGTAAATTTCTTCTTAAGATTGGAACACAGTTTTTGTTTACATGTAAACCTAACCCATGACATTTTCAATAACTTTGTTGTGTTCTCTTTCAAGGAAATTAGCAAGCCAGTATCCCCTTCAGAGCTGTTTCCATCTTTACCTATTGTACAAGTATGTCTAGTTACATTCTATATATATACTGTTATTCTGAATTAGCCTTTTTTACCTTTGTGGGTTTGTATATGTGATTTTGTGTATGAGGTGTTAATCAAAAAAGAAAAATTTGTCCATTATTTCATGGTTAAAACTCCAAGCATTGGAAGAATAGTAAACTCACGTCAGGGTAGGCTCTATTCATTATTTTAGAAATTATTAAAGAAATTGCTTTGTGTGAATTTTGAATCTGCTTGTAGTTGAGTAATTACAGTACATTTCTTGAAATTTAGGTTTTGGAAATAACTTTGTGGTTTTGATGGAGCAAAATTTGGATATAAAGATATAGAATGATGTGTTTTGGGTCACTGACATTGATGAATTCAAGAACTGCTTTTCCTTGCAGTTGTGGCCTGCCTGGGGAATCATAGCAGTAGTAAACCATACTCAATTTTTCTGCATGGTTGTTTTTCTTTCTTCTTTCTTTTCTTTTCTATTCATCCTTCCCCAGAGAAATACAGTAAGTCATTCTTTGTAAGGACAGGTATAATATCAAAGAGATAATGTAAATTAGGGAAGAGTAACTACAGACTTTAGAAAATTAGTATAGCAAGACTATAAGCATGATACCATTTTATTTTTATAGCCGACTGGGGTGGAAATTACCACAAATTTTTACTTTGGGTTATTAAATTTTTTTATATTATTCTTTCTCTGTAGGGTACATCTAAAAGAATAAAAGTCTTGACCCGGCTAACACTTGTTGTTTCTGATCCTTCCCACTGTAATCTCTTGGTAAGTATACTCAGCAATCAATTTTACAACTTTTATTTCCTTTTCTTAATTAATGGATGAAACTTTGGAAATTCTATGGGGACAACATCCTGGAATTTATGGGGCACTGAGCAATGATTTCTGAGATTTCATCTTTAACAAATAATGTGATCACGAGGAGATGCAGACTTACAAGACTGTATATGGCTTCTGCTGATCATTTGTCAATATGGAATAACAGTTCTGTTCCTTGGTTTCTGGACTTCTGTGCATGAACTAGAAGACCATGAGCAACCCTTGTATCTGGTTATGTTTTTGTGCTACAAGATCAAAGCAAAAAGTGTGAGTGTCTTAGTAAATTGGTGGGACAAGCCTCAAACTGAGAATGAATGACTTCACTGTAGAAACCTGCTGTATAATCGGATGATTATTGCCTTTGTTTTAGTACTTGACAGGGAAAAAGATTTTTCTCCTCATTGTTTTGGTTGTAATTATTGTGCATGGCTTTGTTATCTGTCAGAATTCAAAGCAGTAATTGTTTGCTCCTTTTATAGAGATCAACATCTGCAAACATAAGGTTATATGACATCATAGCAGTATTTCCAAAAACTGAGAAACTGTTCCATGTAAGTACAGTCATCTCATCAGTAATGCTCATTCAGTAGCCTTTCGTGCCTTGTACTAATTGAAGTACATGCTTTGTTTTGATTTTATTTCCCATTTTATAAAGACCTCATGGAGTTAATCAAACATTATAGGCTACATGTTGGGGTGATAGGCTGAGGGGTTTGGGAGGATTTTCAGGAGGCTGCAGGACCCTGAGGTGACAGGTTAAAGTCTGAAACATCTACCTTGTCTACCTGATAAAGGGACTTGTATGCCCTGCACTGCAGTTGCCTTTATGTGCCTTGTAGGAGGCATTTCTCTCCTAGTGAGGAGAGAAAACATCCCTTTTTCCCCCCAATATATATGTACTATCATCACGTAGAAAACTTCTGTCTTCAGCTTTAGCTTCTCAAACTCTTGACAACTTCCCTGAAATGCACGTGTGATATTCTGTTAGAACTAATTATTCCTGGTCTCAAAAATGCTAGGGAGGATTTTTAAGTGGAACTAATGTGGTTCTGATGGCTGTTCGCCTCCATTTCCTTCATATTTTTATTTAAATTGTTCTCAAATACTTGATAACAGCTGCTGTCAATGTTCTGATTGGGTGGAGCACCTTGAAGCAAGTTATGTTTTAGTCAGAATTTTTCTTACAAAACCCAAAATTGTGATGTCTGACCTGTTGTAAGCTCATAAACATTATTAAGTCTGAATTGGGTGAGTAGGTGGAAGTGTTCCATCTCTGTTAGCCTTGGCAGGCAGGCATGCAGTTTTAAGCAGTGTGAAGGAGGGACAGGGACAGCAAAAAAAAAAAGTGAGTTTCTTTGAAGAATTTACTTCCAAAGGGAGCTTCTCAGGTTAAAACTGAGTCTGGTGGTTGTTTTTTTTAAATAAGTTAAAGCCACTTTCTAGTACTGCTGAATACCTGTTTTGCCACATTAAAATTGTATTGTTCTGTTTGTTTTTCTGTGTTATTTCCCCTCCTATTTCAAGTCTTGTCCAAGTAAACTACAAAGCAGGAGGCTGTCAAAGAACATGAACTTCAGAGAATTTTTCAGCAGAATTCAAGTATTATAAGAGTTACAGCGAAATGAAACTAATTTCTGAATTTTATTTCCTTTGAAAGATTTTAGACTCTTTGGGGTGTGACAGAGGCAAATGGTTTAAGATATTTTTTGTTGGCCACTCTCCACCCCTTTTTTTTTATCTCTGGCAATAGTGTAAAATCTCACTTCTCAAGGGAGCTCCATCAGTTTATCATGTGCTTAAACAAGCACCTGAAACTAGGTGGTCAGCTGGGGTGTGCTGTGTTGTTTTTTTGGGAAAAGGGTATTTTCTCACTTAAGGGTTATTATTGTTTATTTTCAGCCGTACCATGCCTCCTGCTGCAGTTGCACATCCAGCTGTGGCAGCGTTTGAACTGGCAGAAACAGCCACTCATTTCTGCAGGTCCCTGTCTGCTTTGCTGCTGAGGCTGCTTGCTTGCTCAGCTGCATGGCAGTTTGCTTTGAGGAGCCTGCTTTTGGCTGAGCAGTAACCAGAGGTTTTGCCAAGTTCTTTTCCAGGCAGATCCCCTTTCCCAGAGTGATTCAGCAGCCAGCCACGCGGAGAGTTGTGCCAGCGCAGAGCGGGCGGCTGTGCTCTGGCAGGCCAGTGCAGACAGTGCCTGGTTAAGCTGCCAGGTGATGGACAGGGTGTGAGGAAAGAAGCAGGATTGTCAGTGAGATCATCTCCATTGCTTCCATGCTGGCAGCACTTTGAGCTGGGGATGGAACCCAGGCGTGTTTCTTGCAAAGTGCACGTGGTGAAAGACTTCATTCATCCTTCACATTCAGGGCAGATTTGTATGGTTGTCTTTTGTTTAGAGATTTTAGAATGTCTCTCTTCAGAGAGCTGATTCAGTTTCCCAGAGGTATTATACAGGTGAAAGGGACTTTACACAGGGGGTTTCAGGACATACAGTTTGGCTCTAACAACTCATGGATATTTCATTATTAAGAATAAAGCCTTCAAGAGTGGTCTTGCATGACAAATTAACTTCCTATTGGCTTTTGGTAATTCAGCATTACCTCAACAGCATCATCTTTCTCACCAACAATTTGGCACTTGTATTTTCTCCATAGAATAAGATTTTTCATGTATTTGTGAAAAAATTACCTGACCATTGGAGATGTACTCCAGTTTTAGCATGGCCCAAAACTAATCTGTTCCCTTTTGTCACAAGTCAGGGAAGCTCTTTTGTGGCTGTGTGTGGCAGTGATATGTACTGAAAGATGTGCTCAAATTCTTCAAATAATTTATATCCTTAAAGGGATGAGGAAGCCATGTTTGCCGATTGTAGAATGGGCTCCTTGTTCAAGTCTCCCAAAAAGATTGTTTTGGCCTGCAGCAGGAATGCCCGCTCCATGCAGGTAATAGGGTACTTGCTGCTTTTCAAAAATTTTGCTTACTAAGATTTCTGATTGTTTTAATGATATTAGTTAGCTCTGTCTGCTGTTCTTAAGCACTTAGCACATAACTAGTATCTAAAAAAACCTACATATGTACATCTGAAGATGCAGTGCAAAGCCAGATTTCAATGTTTGTTCCTAAAACGTTTGCCAAAACTTGCTTCAGAGCATCCAGACAGTGGCAGATGTATTTATTAATGGCTGGCTGGAGTTTTCCCAGCAGATGGGGCTCTTGCCCACAGTGCTGCCAGGCAGCTGCTGGGTTGTGCAACTTGCTGCATGTCGTTTTCTGGATGAAGTTGTTGCACTTCAGATCTTTTCAGCAGGCAGGGTAACCTTGGCTTGACTGCATATTTGATTTGTCTGGGAGCCAGAGCTAGGCTGAACATTAGAGTTCTTGGAGGAATCTGCTCTCCAGTTTTTCATACAGTGCAGGAATTCCTCATATGTGAGGAATATGATTCGCAGTTTGTTTTTCCTTGGTGGTATTTTCTGAAATGTTCGTGTCACTGGAATCCTGTAGATATCCTGGCTTTTGAGGCACTCCCTGTCCCACTGTGCTTAATTTGCAAATGTTTCTGGAGCTGATTTGGAAGACTTGATTTCTCATCAAATAGGACATCTTGCATGTGTCTGATGTCTATTCTTGTTTCCCTTAATTTTTGCCATAATCCCTTCCTGATTTTTTTATGACCTCGCTGACATATTTTCTAGGGCATGATTTGGAGCTATTTGTTCTGTGCATGTTCCCATAAATCACCTCTGTGTAGTGGTTTGTACCTCTTGTAAGAAAAGGAGGGAAGCTGACTGTAGTAGGGCTGAACTTCCCCTTGCAAATCTAATTCTATGCCATGGATTCCACAGGCAGCCCATGTCCTGCCTAATGGAGGATAAAGGTAGGGCATGAAGAAAAAGTTTAGTCTGAATGTCCTGGCAGAGACATTTCGACTTCAAAAACCTTGTGGTTTGCCTGCATGTGTACTGTGGCTGTCTTGTCTAGGAGAGAGTGCTATCAACAGCTAAGAAGCATTCCTAAAGCTGGGCCTCTGCTCTCATCTCCATCCAAATTCCATGTGAACAAACTGGTACAAGACCAGTTTGCCAAGCAGTAGTGTGCCTTGTGTTAGAGCCTTGTGTTACCCCTGGGGCTCCTCACAGCCCTCACTGCTTTTGTGCTGGTGGGAGGAGGTATGAATGGTTGGCACCTGGCCCAGGTGTATTTGGAGCAGTTGCTGCCAGGTTTCTGAGTGCAGAGAGTTCCCCTACACACAAAAAATTCCTTTTCAACTTCTTCATCCTGTCTTACCTTCTTTGTTACAACACTGCTTACAGACATTAGTCTGGCCCTGTGTAATCATCCTTACAGAGTAGGCATATATAATTCCTAATTTGGATGCATGAGATTAATTTAAATCAAGGAGTCCCTTTTAGGTCCCCTTAATTTTCCCTGTATCTCAGTGTGAGGAGCCTCTGCCCCTTGTTCATTTCCTCCATCTCTTAATACAACCTGTAAATTGTGGTGCAAATTCAAAGCTAAATTCTTAAACTCTAGCCTTCAGTGCTGTCTCCAGACTCTGCCAGAGGTCTGGCTGTCAGGAGGAGCTGCACCCAGCCAGGAAAGGGAGTCTCTGAGGATTGGTCTCCAGTATATGGCATGCAGCACCAACAGTCACATTCTGCTTTTTTTTTTTTTTTTTTCATTCTTTTCTCTATTGCTTCTGGTAAAAGTAATTAATCCTGAAAACATAGAGGTGCTGCACTGGAAGCAGAGCATGATGGGACAAGGAGCAGTTCCTGGGCTCTTCCCTTTCTAAACTGGGGTTGGTCTGAATTCTTTTGTCAAAAGCCAGCATTGCTTCTGCGCGTCCTCTGTCAGATAAAAACAAAGTACTGCTTTGGGGTTGACCATTATTTTATTGGAAAATTAGTTCTGTATGAAAGGGAAGACTTGGGTTTTAAGTCTCAAGTGCTGCTCTTGTATTGGCATACCTGCAATGCATAGTACCTCTTAATTTTAAAACTGAAGTCACCCTGGAGAGACATTTGTTGCACTAAGAAATGAAAGAGAATATTAGTGCACCTCAAGTTGGTTATGCATTTTTTGGCATATCTAATAATCTGTTCCTATTTCTTTGCTGTAGATTGCTTGCACAACACTAGATGTGGATCTGGTCTGCATAAATGTAACAGAAAAGCTGCCATTCTACTTCAGAAGGCCCCCTGTGAATATGGTAAATTTACATCTAAATTGTATTCTTGCTGTTAGACTGACATTAAATACGAAATTTGAGTCTAATTCCCTACTGCTTTCCACCCACCATTCCTATCCAAGTGGTTCTTTTATTTTCTTGCATAATGTGTAGTTTTGTTTCAAATGTCCTTCACTTCTGGGCCTCCACTGCAGCACTTAATACACAGTGATGTATGTTCTTTCTTTTTCTCCTCCTGTCCCCCACTTAAGAAGGCAGAAGTGGTGTTCCCAAGGAGTGGAAACAGAGCCTTAAGGCCACCATGCTGCTAAGCAGGGAGATATGGTGTGATTGCTGACAAAGCTGCTTCCCAAACCAAAAATGGTACAGCTGTGTCAAAACAGATAAACAGCCCTTTGATTTAAAAGACAGGAAATGTGAATGGCAGCATTAATTTGGGAGAAGGATGTTGTGCTGGCTACTTGAAAAACAACTGTACTGAATCCATACTTGGACAAAAGAATGTCTTGGTAAATGAACCAAATGTAGCATTGCTAAATATGTGCTGTGGGACCCAAGATGGCTATCAGTGTGGATCAAATATAGTTCTGCCTGCTGTTGGTAGTGTGCCAGAAAACTTAATCTGAATGTGCTCTTACGGGAACTTGTTTTCTCCTCTGAGTAGATGTAGAGGTTCATTCCACATGGGCATTCTTGGCTGTTGTAGAACTTAGTTCTCAAAAATTTAAATTTGGAATTGGCTTGTAATCCTTCTTCCTTTTCTAGGAAAAATGACCTAGAATAAAAATTCAAAATGAACTAGAATTAATTCTGAGACAGAATAAAAATAATACATTGGAGTTTATGGTAAACTAAGGATTTTTAACATTCCACTTGGAATAACAATTTTGTATGAAATACTGTATGAAAGTACCCTAGCTGCCTAAAACTACAGCAGCTGGCCCAGGTAAGGAGCTGTGTGGCTCTTAGAGCCCTGTGTTGGGAGACATTTTCCTTGCAAGCTACTTCTCATCTTCCACATTCCCAGCTTCAAGCCAGTCTGTCTGTTGGACTGGTCTGTGCATCCTGGGGCAGTCAGTTTTGGTTGTTACGATGCCAGACAGATTGGCAGGCAGCTGAAGTGGTAGGGATGAGGTTAAAAATCACCTTGACAGGAAATTAGTGTATTGCCATCACCTGTTTGGTTTTGATAAATTCAGGCTTCTCTTGTTTGCAGCTATCAGGCCAGTTCTGTGTAAAACATTTGGTGCATAGCTTCTGTTGTGCTTGCATACAGAGGTCATGCGTGTGTGGGAGCTGAATTAATTCCAGCTGTATTCAGTTACTGGACTCTCTTACAGTATTACCATTGCAGCATATTTTAATAATATTTGTGTAAGAGTAGAGTGTCATTTCAGGCAAATAGAGAATTGCTATGGAACAAAGAACTCCTGGCCTTACATTGTGTCTTTATCACTAGCTCACCGTGTGCAAGTGGCTTAACCTTTCTGTGTTTGCAAAAACAAGAATACTGGGCTTTTGGTGAGGCACTGTGACAGATAGCAAAGGATGTCAAAGCAGCTGAAAATATAATCAGTATTACTATTTGAAACCTCCTGTGTGACTCACTGTTACTTAACGTTGTCACAAACACCAGAGTATGCTGTGAGACTGAAGAAGGGTCCTTGTGGTTGCTTTTGTGCAAGGAGGAATTCTTCATCTGCAGTACGTGGCTGCTGAGGGAAGTGGTGAACTTTCTTACAGCAGGGTGTGGGACTAGAGGAGTAGGGTCCTCAAAGTTTCAAGACAGCAGATAACCAGCAATGGTTATCTGTTCCCTCGACTCTGATTGTGTGTACGTATTAATGATAGTCAATTACAGCAAGTAAGTGGCTGGTACTTGTTAAACCTCATTCTGTCCAAGATTTATGCACACGTATCTGGTGTACAGTGAAGCCTTCCCCCACTCTCCTTTCATGCTATGCTGTGCTCTTACTGGAACAATTCTGCCTTATTTTTTTTTTGTATGTGACACAGTTAAACTGAGAATAAGCTGCATCAATACAGACAGCAGTTGTTTGATTGTTAGGCTTCTCTCCTTTTGATTTTTGATCACTCTCTTTCATGTGAAGGCAATAGATCGAGGCATTTACTTTGAACTTCTTTACACGCCTGCCATCAAAGACTCTACTATGAGAAGATACACAATTTCAAATGCCATCAGCCTGATGCAGATCTGCAAAGGAAAGGTAAGCTCTCAAAGTGAAAACAAGGTAATTAAATCAGTTCACATTTTTCTGGAGTTGTACAGACTGAGCCATTTTAAATTAGTTTGACGCTGGGACATCTGAAGCTGTGACTAAATCTTGGCCTACTAACACAAGGACACAATTATTGTAGCTCCAGATACTTGCAGTCTCGCACCACTGCATGCTTTCTTCTTAAGCTGTCAAGCTGTTAGATTCTTTTTCCAGAACAACCCATGTGTTGTTACGGTATGCAATTCCCAAAACAAAGGTGGGAGGGGATGGAGGGAGATTAAAGTGCCAGACATCTAAGGTTTGCACTAGAACTGAAATTCATGTATTTCTTTAAAATCCTCCACTTCATATTTCTCATTGACCAAAAGCTCTTTTGACTGCCTACTTTGAATATGGGGGCTTAAAAACAATAAGAAAAAAAAGTACAAACCTTGTTTTGTTAACAAGTAAATTCTCTGTGTTCAAAATAGACCAGACAGCTAGCTGGCTGTCAGCCAAGGCTTTGCTGCAGTCAGATGAGCTGCATTCTTCCATGCTACTGAAACCCAAGGAAGAAGTAACTTTGAGATGCCTGTAACCCATTGCTTTCATAACTTACATCCTCCCAGGCTGCCAGGTTAAGATGTCTATTATGCTGGGTCCTCTCAGGCCATGTTTTTAATAGGGGGTCATATCAAATTTAGCAGAAATTGTAGCTCCCCCTTCTGTATTGTAAATGGCCTCTGCCACATATAGCTAGTCCAGAGAAGCTGGATTTGGAAAATCTGAAGTGGGATGTAGAGCTTGGAAGGTAAATTAAAAACAGATCCATCAATACCTCAGTTCTCCTCAAGCATGGCAGCCTTTCATAGAACAGCAGGGTGGGTCAAACAGATTCGTTTCCTTGGTGCTACAGAAGAGGTGAGTATTTGCACAGCCTCTTCTGAGAAGCCCAGCTCTGGCAGTTAATGACATGAAGTACTGACTTGGACATGACTTCCATACACACCAGACGCTTACTTTGGAATTCCCTGTTTGATATTGCTCCTCTTTCCTCCGTGCAGTTCAGGATGTGATTCTCACGTGGTTGTTGATGAACTGGAGAGCACCCGCTGAGTTGATGTCATGGATAGGGCAAGCGAGAGTTCAGGCTCTCAGTCTGTGCACAGTGCCCGTTCATTCTGCTTCTGTCAGTCTAGGGTTTCATCTGTGACTGGAAGGTAAATCAGCTGGAGCTGCACAGGACGAGTTGTTGTTAGGCACTGGAAGAGGACTGCTAGCTTGCCTTTGTTCTTTGTCTCCAGATTCAGTAGGCTGTGGACCAGCAGAGATGGTAATTAGCCCTTAGTGAGAGTTTGCCTCTGTCAGTGAGGTAGGGGGCCTTGTTTAAATGAAACATGGGATGGCTGGTCCATCGGCTGCTTCTGTTGGCACCTGGCATGCAACTCTCCTGTTCTGTAACATGTAGTTGCTCAACCCCTAGTAGCTTTTGGATCCTTTTATTCCTCCTCTATTATAGCAGGGCAGAGAAACCTTCAGAAATTTACTTGTGTTCTCAGAGCTGGCATTGAGCAGTGTCTTTAAAGCATTAAAATGTGCAGGGAATGAAGGAGAAACTGCCCTGCCTTGCCAGACAGAAGGTGTGTATAGCCACAGTCCCTCAGCTCCTCTGTTTTGGTAACTGAGCTGGAGGCTGCCTGGAGCACTGTACTGAACAGTTGCTGTCTGCTTTACCTGGGGAGATAGTGTTTTGCCTTTTAGATTTCCCTTTAGCTCTTGCCTTGGATTTGCCTTTGCCTGCTGCTCCTTCACTTGCCAGCAGTGCTTTTCTTACCTGCTCTTGTGTCCCTCCTCCATCCTACCCGTCCTCTAGTGCTTTTGAACCAGGCAGAGCATATCTCCAATGCCCAGCAGTGATGCACAACCCTGTGCTGGCTTCAGATGTCTCATACAGCTGCTCTGGGAGCTTCTCTGAGCCTGGGTGACAGGCATTAGTTGCTACAGTTTGGAGCAGGAAACTTGAATTTTCCCAGAAAACTCTTGCAGTCAGCACCACTTAGGCTCAAAAGCACCTTTGGAATCCATAGTGTGGTCGTTTTAAAGGTGAACTATTCAGAAAAAAAATGTCCTAGGCTCCATCAGGATGTGTGCTGTTAAGTCACTTTGATGTTTATGTTGCTTCTCCTTCTGGCTTTCCTAATGATGAGGCAGAATCATCTGTCCCATCCTCTTCTCCTCAGCACATGAGGAAACCTTGGGCACACTGTGAACATGCAGTCAGGTTTACACAGGTCTTTCAGCTGTTGAATTCTAGCTGCACACAGGGCATTTTCTTCCAGTGTCTGCCCAGCTCTTTGTGCTGGGCAGGGGGAGCAAAGCAGCGTGGGAAAGAGATCTAAAGCCCCTCTCTGAAACTAGAGATGGGTGATGTGTCAGAGAGGGAAAGTCTGTCTCTGCCTCAGCACAATTCCAATTCCCACCCACTCAAGCAGGAATTCCCAAAACCTTTTATTCAGTATCATAAAAGGTGCCAGGAGATTTTGCTGCTGCAGAGTTACCAGCTGAGCTAAACAGGCTGCCCCTAGGTGAGCATCCTCAGAGCTTAGCATCAGAAGAGCTCTGGCAGCTGAGCTGTGGGATCTGCCAACCCCAGTGTAGTCACATACCTGTTCTGCAGAAACCTTTTGGGAGAGAAGGGAGAAGGATTTCTCTGCCTGGTGATTTTCATAGAGGTGCCAGTGTAAAGGGAAATGAGAGTGTGGCACAAAGTGGCAGCCACTGCCTAAATGTAGATACATTTCCTGAACCAGTGTGGGTATGGTCAAGGCTGACATGAATGCTTAGCATTGAGTGGTACTGCAGCAGGGTAGGCTGAAAATCTGGGAGCACCAAACTGTCTCAAGGCACTATCTGTGAGCTGCTTCTGGGGGATCCTGGACTCCTAAATCCATTTCTGTTACAGCTCAGGATGAGTTGTTGTTTATGTGGGGCCTTTTTCAGCTGATGTAAATAAAGGGGACACTTCTTAACACAGTGCCTGCAGCTCTGCATTTTTTCTGTACCCTTAAGGGCACTTTGAAGTTCACCATGAGAGATGCAGGCTGATAGGTGATTGCTTAATGCCTTCACTCTGGACACTTAGACTGCTTAGCCTGTCACTCTAAAATGAGATGTACTTATTAATCTCCTATTTGGCTGTGAGAGGTTTGTAACAGCAGGGGAGGGCTTGTGCCTGTGTCCCTGTCTGTGTAGGGGACAGGGCAATAACTTAAGTTTATCACGTCCCCAAATTAAGATTCCCACCCTGACAGAGTTCATCTGAGGGCATCAGATACTCTGATGTTTAATTGGGCTCTGAGCCTAAACTTAGCTAATGCTCAAAAAGTTTTTGCATCTTGCTGATGGTTTTTTTTCGTTTCTTGGTGCTGTCTGACAGATGAATGTTTGTACTCTTATGTTTTCCAGAACATAGTTATATCTAGTGCAGCTGAAAGGGTAAGTCCCAGATTTTTTTTTTTAAAGCCAGAACAATTTGAAGATTTATCTGTGGCTGAAAATACAGCTTTAATTACACATTAAACATACAAAAATGTATGTTTAAATATGGTTGCCATTACCAAAGAATTGTATTGTGGGTTTGGGGATGGTTTTTTTGGTTAGTTGTTTTGCTTTGTTGGTTTTGGGGGGATTTTTTTTTTTGCTGCTGCTGTGGTATTTTCCATGACAGTTTTCTCCCAGATGGACACTCTGTTTGCCAAAACAGTGGTATTTATTTACTGTTATCTTCAGTAGCTTGCTATTATACAGCATTTAATCTTGCCTATCTGATAGCCTTGCCCTGCCTGCTCACACTGTCAGCCTAACAGCAAAGGCATTCACATATCCAAACTTCTTTGTTTTGTTTTAGCCTCTAGAGCTCCGAGGTCCTTATGATGTGGCTAATCTGTATCCTTTCCCAAAGTCAAAGGCAGCAGTTAGTAGTAGCATTGGAAAGTTCAAAGTGGTTTTGAAATTCTTTTCATCCTGTACAGTCCTTGAACTTTATACAGTGGTACTTGTTGGTGATCCATTCAGTGAATCAGGGCTCTGAGTGTGTGTGGAAGGAGCAACAGATTTTGGTCATGGGGTGGCACAAGAAGTCACTGTAGCTAATAATGTTTGTATTCACCTACAGGAATATTTTGTGCATTAATGTTGTGTGGGTGTAAATGAAGAAATTAATAAAACCCATAAAAATCTAAGGACACTGTGAACCCAATGAGAAATTATTACTTAGTATCTCCAAAGTGTCATATTTTTGGTAGCAGAAGCTATAAAATTGGTTTTATGCAAAATTAGAAGTTCCTATCTGAGCAGTAACTACTTCTGCTCTGGATTTTCCAGTCCTTAGTTATACATGTAATGTTAAATAACATTCTTGTGCTCTAGAAACAGAGGAGTGTGTCTTTTCTTCCCTTCTTTTAGGAGTTCAGATACATTTTTATTACTCTCCCCACCCCTGAAGCACATATTTGGCCTGTCCCTGGAAGGGAAGGAGCATGCTCTGAGTCATGAGAACCATGTGGGAGGCTGTGTGGCCTGGAAGGATTTTATGCACAACGTTTTTTCTTCCCTCTTAAAATGAGCAGTCAGGCTCAACCTAAATTAACATAGCTAAGGTGGTGTCATCCCTGCTGAAGGTGGCTGGAAACTTCAGCATAATGTCTTTGTATCAGACAGTGCCCTGTCCCCAAACCTGAAATTTTCTGAGGGGTAATTTTTTTTTCTTGATTATGCATATCTAAAATGTTTCTGTGTTGAGAGACTTTTATTTTCAAAAGTACAGCTTCTTGTCTGGAAAGAAGCAGTGTTGCCAGGAGCTTTCCAGGAGGGCTGCTGGGGAACTGCAGCCAAGAGAATTGGGTGCCTCATTTCTCTGCTTCTGGGTAACCTTATGCAAAATGTCACTTTGAATTACAGCTTTGCTAATTCCCAGTTATTTGTAGAGTAAGCAAGCCTGTCGTGCAGAGAGCCTTCCCTGTTGTGTGTGTTGCTTCCTGTGTGTTTGATCCTGAGCTGCAGTGACAGAGGTTTGCTGTTTGGCCTGTCAGAAGGCGAAGCAAAGGCAGCTGTGTCCACCAACTGCAGAGCCACCATGCTGCATGGAGGTGAGCACTTGTAAGCTCCTCTAAGTAACGTGTGCGTTTGTTAAAATAAGCTCTTGTTGATGCCTATTCTCCAAAAGGTCTGAGACCTGACAGAGCAAGTCAGATCAGGGTTTTACTTCTTTGTCCAATGCATGAAGAGGAGCTTGTGTGGCAAGGCTGTTTTATTTTCCCTCGTTGCCATGTTGGTAAATCAGTGGCTGAACTGATGGTGCTGTCTGTGCTGGAGGACTCATGCAACCACATTAATGAATCATAAAGGGTTGAACCAAAATAGGAACATGCTGCTGTGCTTCATAGTGAAACTGTCCCATTTCAGAAAGGTTTGAATGCTGATCTTGGTGACACTGACAAAAGCTAAGTGATTGGTATCAAAAAAATGGGTCTGCATGTGTTTTGCATTTGCCTTTTTGCAGCATGTGTGCAGAAGCAGCCTTAGTCATGTCCCTTTCTCATGCTTTAATACGTGGATTATTTCTGACTCACTCTTCAGTGTGGATCATTTCAAACTCATGGCAAAATCAACAGGTTCTCCTCCAGCCTGCTGCTCATCTACATAGAAGTACAGAGTTTATCAAATTTATGTGCGATTTCTCAAGCCTGTCATCTGTCTTATCTGTGAAATTAAATAGCAAGTGTCATTTCCCTTGTCCCAGAGAGGATACTAGCCCAGAACAAGTCAATATATTTTGTCAAGGTTCTTGTAGAGCCTCTCTGCTAATAGAGTATTTGTAAGGAATAGAGAATCTCTTCTAACTCAAATTTTGCAGAGAAGCTTCCCACCAGTAATTACAAAATTGGATTGGGCTCAGTAGGTTATTTGACCAGTATTTCATAATAATGTTGAGAGTTTAGTAAATAAAATTCTTGAATACCCTAAAATACTTCCTCAGTATGTAGGTGATCCTCTGCCAATACAATTGTGCCCACACAGTCTAAGAATCCTGGGGTATGTGAATGCATTTTTTAGTGTTTTTTTTAAAAACAGTATGTTTGGCTCAGAAGTGCTTTTGACAGTGCTTCAAGAATGTGTCCTTCTGTGATTGTTGAACTAAGCCTGGTTTCCTATGGTTTTGCAGCTCCTCAGCCCCCGCAGACCTTGGTTTTCCTTGGTTTGCTATAATTCTGCACCCACCATTGTATTTCCCCCGGTAGTTTCTCCACTCTAATGCAGTGAATCCTGAGCTCCTGCCCTTGCAGGTTGCTTCCCTGCTCTGTGTGCTGACTGGCTGGTTGCTCATCATGTCCAGCTGTGGTTTGGGGCATGGACATCTGAACTGAGTATGCCTTAAATGCATTTTATTCCAGTATTTGAGGTACTGGTACTGCAGCTTCTGCTTGTGTATTCCAGAAACTCGAAAGAGTGCCTGTGGCGTGGTGTACACGGTGAAGAAGCCTCGCAAGGTTGAAGAGGAAGAAACAGCAGTGCCAGCCTGCAAAAAAGCTAAGACTCAAGCTTGAGGACTGAACAAGTTGTCAACAGAAGCCTCCATCTCTTCTTTACCCAGTGTTGAGTCTTCCTCCAACCTCCAGCCATCCTAACTTTTCCCTTACTATTTTGCTCAGCCTGCAGAAGAATTATTCTTCCAGCAGTCAAGTGAGGAGAACTGTGCGAATGAGACTGCTGAGTAGTATTCACCACATCTGAAAGGTCATGCTGGGCTTCTGGCCAAGGGCAGGAGACTGACTCTTCACCCTCCCTTAGGTGTCCTGGAGTTAATGCAAACTCAACAGAACATTTCTAACGTGGAAATTTTCACTTGTACATGTGCATTCCTTTTTTATTAAAAACATGTCTAAGAACACATGCCTTCATAGTCTAGCTCTTCTGGTTTCTCAAGTTTTAAACACATCTCTGTACAGCTGCAAGCCTGTAGCTGAAGTTTACCTTCGAGTGGCCTGTGAAGAAACTTTTCAATCAGCTCCTGAAGCACTGTATCCAATAAAGTTTCTTCTCCCCCAGTTTCCTGAAGCACATTGCTGTGGCCACTTGGGTGGAGCTGCTGCTGGGTTAGGTGATGAACAGACTGAGTTAGCCAGCACCGATGTCATTTCTATTTCCTGCCAGGATTGCTGCCAGTGTGCACGTAATTGGGCAGAAACAAGCAGGGAAATCGTGGCTTGCAGGGAAGGGCAGCAGGTGGAGGCGAGCTGTAATTTCTGTGGAGAAGGATGTGTGCACAAATCAGGCCTTGGCTGGCAAGATGGCACCTGTGAATTACAGTGCTTGTGTGAGAAAAGTCTCATCTGCCTGAAGCTGATGGCCTCAGTCTAGGAGAGCTGCCTGCAGACAGAATAGGTGGTTCTTCTGCTTGCTCCTCTGGGTTTTGTGCAAATTCACTCCAAAATTGGCATTCCAGGAAAAGCTATTTATTGCTGCCTACTTGCGACTCCACCTCAGGATAGTGCCCAGGACATTGCTTTGGCCAGACTATAAAGGCAGCTGACATGGCTTGGTGAAGGAGTGTGAGAGCCTCTGGCATATTTGTCTGTCAGGCCACCCAGTGGATAATCGAATGTAACTGAATGCAGCGTCTAAGTACCCCTCTACTCTGCTCTCTCCCACTGGGGTGCTGTGTCCAGCTATGGAGTCCTTGGCACAGGAAGAACATGGAGCTGTTGGAATGTGTCCAGAGAGGGCCACAAAGCTGGGAAGAAGGGTGGAGCACTTCTGTGTGGAAGTGCTGAGAGAGCTGGCATTGTTCAGCCTGGAGAATAGAAGGCTCCAGTACCACCTTACTGGGGCCTTTCAGTATTTAAAGAGGACTTACAAGAAAGATTAGTCCAGAATATTCATCACAGTCTCTTGTGATAGGACAAAAGGTAACGGGTTTAAACTAAAAAAGGATGGATTTAGTTAGGATACAAGGAAGAAGTCTTTTACAATGAGTTGGTGAAACACCAGCACAGGTTGCCCAGAGAAGTGGTAAATGTCCTATCCCTGGAAACATTCAGGGCCAGGTGGGACAGGGCTCTGAGCAGCCTGATGGTGTTGAAAAGGTCCTTGCTCATTGCAGAGGGATTGGAATAGATGAGCTTTAAATGTCCCTTCCAGCCCCAACTGTTCAGTGATTCTGTGACATGGGACATCATGCCCTGGCTGGCAGCCCTGAAGGGTGTCCTGCTTCTGCTAAAGCAAAGGCAGAAGTGTCTGCCTTTCCTCAAAGGACTTGGCACTTTCCTCAAAGGATAACTGGAGCTGTCTCATGCTCTGGATAGTAGTGACTAACTAAGAGATGATATTTTTTAAATCAAACTCAGTAATGGGGCTGTAACTTTGTTTTACTAGCTAGTTGAAATACTGTCTTTCCACTTTTACATGTGCCTCTATTTAACAGAGGTTTATCTAACAATGGCAGGGAGGTAGTGTAAGGGATGGCTGCTCTTGGCAGCTGAGACTTTTAAGTTTTTAAGAATTTTGCAGCAGACACGATGTGAACTTCCTTTAAAGAGAGACAAAATTACCCCATGCATGCTCACCAGTCCATCATCCACTCCAGCAAGTAAAAAGAACCACTCAGTTAATTTAATCTGAAATGGATCAGTTCAAAATGTACAGAAAAAGCAGTACAAATTTACAAATAT
This sequence comes from Motacilla alba alba, assembly GCF_015832195.1. Taxonomy (NCBI): domain Eukaryota; kingdom Metazoa; phylum Chordata; class Aves; order Passeriformes; family Motacillidae; genus Motacilla; species Motacilla alba. Next base: position 19,473,819 of record NC_052021.1, read on the forward strand.
ACATAATCTGATTTTGCATTCTTCTATCATCATACTTTGTAGTAGTCTAGTTTTTAAAAAATTCACTTCTCTGATACAGTCTCCTCTCACCTTCACAACATTATATCTCAATCCTTCAGTCCAAAGGGGAACGTGGTGGTTGGAGCTCTGTCCTCGAGCTCGTTATCAACCACGATTGCCAAACCCTGCGTAAACACCATTGCTCAACTGCTTCATTAAATCCACTTGGCACCTCAGTACACCTCCTTCCAGCGCTCTTCCACATACCACCACTCAATTCACAGGTTATTTTAGTAGTGAGACAAGGCAACACTTGCAAGTATTTGCTATTTAGAGCTACTGGAAGGCTTGAGAAAAGTTGCTACTATAGTCGAAAATTCTGCTATTTAAGACCAAAGGATTTATGTTGCTGTCAAAAGTTGCATTTAGACCAATTGCACCTATAAAAAAAAACTTAAATAGTGAACATAATTAAAAATTACTTTAAATAAATAAATAATAAATAGAAATAAATAAAGCCATTTTAGAGCTAGTGGAATTTTAACACTCAACCTGCCTTTTAAAGTAATTTCTTTGCAGGTTTCTTGCAGTTTTCAGTGAAGACACCTCAAATAATCCAGTGCCATAAATATTTTCAATAAATGTTCAAGGACATTTTCATCCAGGTTTGTGGGAAGCATTTCAAAGCAGCAAAAAGAGCGTGGTCTGGTTTCTCTCTTCAGAATTTACCTAGATGGGCACTCTTTTTGGAATTGTCTTTCAGGCTATTGAATATCTCTTTGGTGCCATTCTGCCACTGAAGAACAAGATCCATAGGGGTTTTCCCTTCCTGGTTAAAAGAAACAGAGGAATATTTAATTTCATCCAGTGATGGTCAAGTCCTTGTTCTTTCCTAAATACTTGTTCAGTGCATCTGCATGATGTGAATCCCTTCTGCACACACAGGCTTAGAATTATTTTTGCACCCCTGGAGTTAGAGTACTTCTGCTCTGCTGCTCTAGTCCCAGTCCTGGTCAGACCCATGATGAAAACTGCCTGGGTTTCAGTGGGTTTAGGCAAATGCTGTAACCAGCAGAACATGCAGGTCTTCCTTTTGTTCTAGTTTCAAGTGATTAGAAATATATTTAGGCAATCTCAGTAAGACACTCTTCCATTTAATGCAGAATTCAGATAAGATTTTAATTATGGTATGAGCCACAGGAATTAAGTAGGACCAACTTTTGTGTGCTGACAAAGTCTGAGAGGGCAAGTCTCTGGCCTTTGGGGCTGTACCTTCCATAACTCATACTCTGATGAGGGATAATGCCAGAGAAGCCACACTTCAGGGAGGTGGGCAGAGAGTACGGAGTAGAGTGCTCCAGTGACTTTTTTTCCTCCTTGTTCCCTGGCATTTTGACTGATTGTCAGTCAAAAACATTGACTGACAATGGTAAAACCCGTGCTGCGGCTGCTGAGTTTGGACTGGGGAGAAAATGTCTGTAAAGTGCTGTATTTTAACAAGTGGTCAGAGAGCTCGAGCAGCGCTGCTGCTGCAGTGGCTCTGAGCACAGCCAGGTGTGGGACTTGGCTGAGCCACGGGGGTTTGTTGGCCAGCTGTAAGGCTGACAGCCAGTCCTCCAGCTGTAGTGCTGCGGCTGGCCCTCAGCTGTGGGCTTAACAAAAAGGTTTCTCTTACGAGCTAAGATCCTTATTGTCTCAGCGGTGGTTGAAGCCCAGGAGCTGTGCAGAGTAAGCGTCCTGTCTATTACATCTTTTCGTGATAGGAGTAATTAAATCATAGAAAGGTGTGATGTTGTCTGAGTAGCAGATAGCGGGTTCTGGTTTTAAAAGAGGTGCTGAGTTTTCCTCTTCTCCCTGACCTCCCCCAAGTTACCCTTTTCCTGTCTCAGCTCTACTTTAATTAGCTCTGAAGTGATCTAATTAAGCCTGTTCTAAACAGTCTCTCCCAGTCTCCAAACCTTGCTGCGGTGGGCAACTTATTTTAAAGCATTTTAAAATGACTTGGGTTTTGTGCCGTTACTCACGCAGTTCTTTAGAGTCAGATCCGCTCCGTGCACGATCAGGAGCCGGATGATTTTGTAGCGGTTCAGCCTCACGGCGTCGTGCATCGGCGTGTCCCCTTCCTGCAGAGGCAGAGGACGGCTCAGAGCGGGGTCGCTCGGGCCCGGCGCTGCCCCGGCCGGGGCTGTGCGGCCAGGGGCCAGCTGCTGCCCACTCACCCTGTCCCTGGCGTTGAGATCCGCCTCGCAGGCGATCAGGTGCTCCCCGCACTCGTAGCGACCCGTCCGCACAGCCACGTGCAAGGGCGTGCTGAGCAGCTGCGGGCAGGGCAGGACACGGTCAGTGCCATGGGACGGGGGAAAGCTGCTTCAGAAACAGCTGCCACAAGTTACCCGCTGTGAGTAAGGGCCAGCTTTTCGTCTCCAATTTAAAAAGCTGCGGAGTTCCAGAAGCACGTACCTTGTCTCTTGCGTTTATGTTTATCCCTTTGTCCAGTAAGAATTTCAGAACGTCCAGATTTCCGCCCCGGCATGCCCAGTGCAGAGCAGTAGAATGAAGCTTTAATAGGAAAAGGAAATTAAAAGTATTTTAATACATAATTATATTAAAAAACAATATTTTAACCAAATTTCTAAATTAATCCAAATTAAGTTTATGTAATTTAACCTAGAGCACCTCACTGTGATCACACAGTGATCACAATTTCTGGTAAAAAAAATAAAATTGTTTCTAGTAACAGCTTTTCTTATTTTGCCCTAATTTCTACAGTACTGTGAATTTCTCACTCTTCGCATTCATTGCATATTAATCCTAAAGACAGATATCTTGGCAATGCTGCTGTGAGAGAGGACGTGTTTGTCTATTCCTTGAGCTTAGAAATTACCTTTAGCCAGGTATGTGGCTGGTATGTGCTAGTTAATATTTTTTATTTAATGCCTTTTGGGTTCTAAAATGCATAGAAAATTAAACTCAAGGAAAGAATAGTTCTCTTTAAAAAACAAACAAATCCCCAAGTTACGCAAGCCCACAAAGTGAATTAAAAGCCCTCTCCTCTACAAGATTCAGCATCTCTGCCCTGAGCTGTGCTGGAAGGAGTCCCTTGATGCTTGCACTCTGCCTGTCGTTCCTCCTCTTCCTCACCCTCTGGGAGCCCCGCTGGCTGAGCGAGGGGGAGCAAGGCTGGCAGTGGGGGAAGGGGGAAGGGAAGGGAAGGGAAGGGAAGGGAAGGGAAGGGAAGGGAAGGGAAGGGAAGGGAAGGGAAGAGGGCAGAGGAGCAAAGGAACAGCTGCAGGAGCTGTGGGCACTCAGGAGCCCCTGTGGCCAGCATTGCAGAGGAGCAGGGGGCTCTCCCAGGCACAGCCTTGAAGTGCTGGTGCTCCTGCTGGCCCTGGGGACTGCGTGGGACGGTGCTGGCAGCACCTGCCGGCAGGCTGGGCTGGGAGCCTGACCTCAGCTCTCCACCCCACTCCAGGCTTTCTTGCTTGTGGCTCTCTGCTGGCTAGCACTTCTGTGTTTTCCAACGACCAATTTGGCACAGGGAGGCAGACACTCCCTCCTGAAACCTCTTCTCAACAATGCTATTTTAAGGATAAACTTCAAGGACATTGCAAGGCCTTTTTAGTACTCCTCTTCTGTAAGAAGCACTTCTATAAATGGTTCTCCTGGCCCCTATAGAACAATGAGCAGCTTTTGGAAAGAGGTGTGAGTGGTGTGCATACCATGTCTTTCTGTTCAAGCTGGGCTCCAGCTTCCACCAACTTCTTCACCACCTCTAGATGTCCTTCAGAGCATGCTCTGTGCAGCGCAGTGCGTTTGAACTGGCAATGGAAGCAGTGCAAAATTAGATATTACATATGGCACAAAGATATCTTTAAATCTGTTCTCCCACCCTCACTAGGATGATGGCAAATACATACTCCATGCTGGTTCCTTTTAAAGAGCTTTTGAGACCTGAAATCTGGTAAAGTTTAATAGCAACCTGATTGCTGAGAGCTGCCTACCCAGCATTTTAAAGGATGGGAGAAGTATCTGCAGTCTGGCATCCAGATTTAAAATGATGCCTGTTGAGTTCCCCATCCAACATGCTGCACTGTGTCTTGAAAGTGCAGCTCATGCATTATGGAACATGAGGGCAGCCACTTATTTCTGATGTTCTGCAGAAAAATTCCTTATCTCTTTTTCCATAGCATTGGAAGATCATCTTTTACAGAAAATCAGGTTCTCCTGGGCACCAACAGCCTTCTTTTAAATATAAAGACTCTTTTGAGGTAATATGATTTTGAAGGGTCTCAGTGGCCACTAGAAAACTTGATGTACAGAACTTCCAGCATTTATTTCCTTTCCCCACCCTTTTTTGCCTCTCATGAGGGTGGAATTTACAAAACCTCATGGTAAAAGTTATTTTTGCTCTCTTCTGTAGCCAGCTTTGCACTAGGAAGAAGACTGTACCTTATCACAGACATTTGGATCCCCTTTGTCTGACAGGTATTTTTCAATTACTGGCAACTTATTTTCCAGTGCAGCTTTGAAGAATGTGGGAATGTCCACAGGTCCTGTCTGAAGGATAGAATATAGAGACCATAAATGTGTGTGGCGCAAACCCCCATTGATACTTTCCCAGAATAAGCTACTTTGAAGTAACTTACAATAACTTCTGGTTCAGGTTTCTTTAAAACAGGCACTTTCACTTTCTTGCATCTTTTCTTCTTCTTCAGCTCAATAATTTTTTCAAGATCCTCCAAATTTTCAAGTTTCGACCTGGCCTGTAATTTCTTCTTCTTCAGCTGGAACAAATCAGGAAAAACAACAAGTTGAGCTGTGTGACCATTTCTGCCTTTCAGAGAGGCAGGACAGCAATGTGATACTATTCAGCTGAGTTCAACTGAGACTGGATGAACTTCAAGATAAATTGTTTTAATTTTTTTTTCTTTCAGATAGGGCTAATTGACAATTACAATAAGTTGCTAACTATGTGAGAAATTCTACCTCATCTATAGTTTTTAATATACCATTAGACCTCTTCATAACTTCTTCTTGAGCTATATGTTGTGACATTAATTTAGGCCAGGAGTCAGAGCAACACTACAGTCTCTTCTGGCACAACAATTTTTAAAATCTCATGTGCAGCTTATGAAAGCTGGAAAGCTCCTGGAGTTTCAACTGACTTCCACTAAGTGATTTTCTTTAATCAGTTTTTTTTTAAATTATGCAGCCCCTAAATTATTGGAACTTAATTCTCTTTGCTTAAAAACATCCCCTCAAAAGAAGAACAAGCTTTAGAATGATCTTAGCATTTCAGTCCACAAGTGTTCATACATTTTGGGAAGCCACAAAGAATGTCCTCAGTGTCCTTGATGGGGCAGTTCAATAAATGTTTAAGACTTCTCCAGACCTGCTTGTAAAAGCATTTGGGCATGAAGTGAGTGAGGCACTGCTGACACCAAGGGCAGGTGTGTTGCCGGAACTGAGATCCCATGAGGTGTTATTGGCTTCAGGAGATTCACAAACAGGGACTAACTCAGGGTGAACACAGCTGGCAGATTCTGTCCCATGGTGTGATTAAGGGTGAATATGCTGGTATATGGTCATATGGTATACAGTTTGGTCAACTGAATTCTTATTCAAGTTATTTCCACCTCTTCTTTTTGTTGTTCTCTGTATTTGTGGTTTGGTCTGCAGGTCATTGGCCTAATGGAAAATAATTATGCTGACCATGGATAACTGGAAACCCACAAAGTTCTTAGGAACCTGCTTTGAGGGAACTCAAAAAACCCTCTGTAGCCAGTAATGATGGCTCTGTTGAAGTTAAAGAAGTAGTTTTTATTCTAATGTTTCTGAGACTGACTTTCTCACTCTTCATGTTTTAGAACAAAGTCTTATTTCCCCTGCTACTTAAACTTTATCATTTCCAAATCACTTTAAATTTTTAGGCCAGTTGATTGCTTATTCACAAAAAAAAAAATAAAAAAATAAAAAAATAAAAAATTAAAGCTATTACAGCTACTGTGTTTTTTTTTGGGGAAAAACATCAGTTCTTAAGGATCTAGGGAGAATTGTCATGCTCCGGAATTGAAATTAATACTTTTCTGTAGACCAGTATTAGTTTTCATTAGTAACTGTTCTTCCCAAATGTGCTAGTAAATGTAATGCCTTGTTTTCATAAAAAGAACATTTTCATGTTATTGGTGGGTTAGTTATTTCTGGTAGCAGTCATTAGGTGTGCAAGCTGAAGGTGTCTCCCTGGCTCTGACTGCTCCCCCCCACTGACAGCCAGCAGCAGCTGACCCCTGGGCACAGGAGCTCTCAGGGTTTCAGGCACACAGTAGAGGGGTGGTTGAGCTTCTGCCTCAAAGTGTTACTGCCTGCACCCACAGGCTACACAGGTGAGCAGATCTCTGTGGTCTTCAGTGGACTTTTAGACCAACCTCCTTTCATGGTGGTGTCCCAAGGGTTTTTCTAGCTCACCACATATTTCTAACTTAGAGAGAGGAAGAACTTCAAGGACTGCAGCAGGAAATGCATACATGATGATAAAAATCCAAGCAGAAAACCCAAGAGCCTACCTCTGCTTCTAGTTTTTTCTCCTTCTCATAATCCAGATCATCTCGGGTCAATGAGTGCTCAGGGATTGTTTTTAGGTCCTCCTGCTTCTCTAATCTTACGGCAGCTTCATACTCTCCATTTTTGAAGTCCTCAGGGAGGAAGCTGCCAGTCTCTTTGTCATCCAGCTTCTTCCCAGTCACCTGTAAATGCAAACATGATATAATATAATCAGTGGATTCTTGACTGCAGTAGCCACCAGCTGGAAACACGGATTGCCTAGGGATGATTGTACCTCATTCCTGCCCTCTCTGAGTGTGTGACAGCCAGGACAGGCCATTCTGCCTGTGCCTGGCTTAGCTGGGGATGCAGCTGGCTGGGGCACATCTCCCATGCAGTTCAATCGGGTTGCTGAGGGATTTCAAGGCTGGTTTATCCATTGCTGTCAGTACCAAAGTCCCATTCATAGCAGAATGGCAGAAGCTTGGTGATGCTGTGCAGCAGCACAGCTTTCAATAGTTTTCAGAAATATTTCTGATGCCAAATAAAGTGTACAAAGAGATAAATTGTTAAACTTAGTAGAGGCAGATGTGCATTTTGAGAGTGGTTCATGTGGCCTAGACTGTCTTTGTTTGATTACCTTGTAAAATTCTATTTGTTATAGAGTCTAATGCAGAAGAAACTGTGAGAACCTTGTGAGAAGAATTTAAGACAGCATTAACTACTTAGGCAGTTGTATCTTAAGAAAACCATCTGGGAAAAAAAGTGCAGTGTTTTACTGAATCATTCCGGTTTTCCTGGTTTCTCCATCAGATCAGACATTCTTAGTCTGAATCCTGCAGTGGAATGTCCCATTACTGGTGGTCTAGACCTAATTTTTCAAAGACTTTTACATCATGAACAGCAGTGGCTGCAGGAACTGTTAGTTTATTATTAGAAAACAATACTATTATTAAGCTGCTAATTTAGTGTTATAAAATACTGTAGTTTCCAAGCATTAATATGTTCTCCCAGTCCTTTATTATATAGGAATTACTTAGTGAGTGTGATCATAAGATTACTGGCTTCTAAAAATACATATGAATTAAAATCAAGGACAAATTCAAATAAATAGCTAAATTTTGGTCGATCTTTTCCTGGTGAACTGTGCTGTGATGCCAAATCCAAACAGCTGTATAGTGGTATCTGTGGTGAGACCCTTTCCCAAGGAAAACTTAAAATGAAAATATAATAATATAACAAACAGTATATAAGGGTTTGCACCTAGAGCACAGCAGTGCTGGTAACCTGCTGAATCAGTGATCCACAAAGGTTGTCTTTCTCTGCCTGGTCCAATGACAGTCTAGAAAATAATTCATTGTGAGTAAATGAAAGAAAGTTCACCTACCAGCTCTTCTACTTTCATCATCATCGTCGTCATATTTGCTGTGATCAAAGGCTGTGCTCCTGTATGGCTGAAACCTCCCAAGGCTCAGGCCAGCTCTGCAGGGACCACCACGCTCACTGCACTTATATATCTTTGGGAGAACTGCGCTTGAATGAGATAATCTTCCAACCTGGGAATCCAAGTCTGCCCCTTGTGCTTGCCAGCTGAGAGGTGGCTCACGCTCATTCCAGACACGTTAACGAGCCAGATCTGGTGTCGAGGCAGCGAGGGGCTGAGAGCCCCACAGCCCCAGCACAGCATGGCAATCGGGGTGAAATGTGAGCCCATCATTCCTGTGGCAATGACTGCACCGCTCAGCAATGCGAGCCATCCTGTGCTCCCAGTGCCCACTAGGACAGCTGTCTGTTGATGCAGCATTATAACTTCATCTTCTTCTTCTTTCTTTTTTTTTAATTGACATTCAGATGACAGTCAGACACTGGAAAGGGTAAATGGCTTATGTACAATGCTCATAGCAATATCTTCCTGATAAATGGATTATTACCTCTAAAGTCTCAAAAAGCCATTATTTTCATTGCTATTTATTCTTGGATGATAAACACTTTTAGGGGAAAGGCTTTTTCTCATCATGATGACAGTCTTCTATATTTGTTGGAAGGAATTCTCTGAAGGGATTACTACATCAGAATGATGTCTCTGGTGCTAAAAGGGCTATGACATGATGAGTTACAATCAGTGTAAGATATCAAAACAATAAGATTTGCATTTTTTTGGACCTTTGTCAATGATTACAAGCCAAATAATAAATTGTGTTTCTGCAAAAGAAAAGAAAAATGGGAAAACTTAATACTGTTTTTTCAGGCAATGTTTTCCTTCTGGATATGAGAGAATAGGGGCCCAGAAGTGATTGTTTATTTTTTAGGATAAGGTGAGATGAGATACACACAAATATAAGCAGATGATGTGGGTGTTTTGGGGGAAAAGAGCTATTGAATCCTTTGGGAAAGCTTTTCTTATGCTGTGAATCAGAGTTGTCCGGAATCAGGAGAATGATCACCAGCAGAAGGCAGTTTTATAAGAGGAAGACACACTAATCTTTGCATTCAAAGAGTGTGGGTAAATGCCAAGACACATCAGTTCTGTGGCAATGCCATGCCTGGAGGTCCTGTCCGGTGAGGCACACAGGTCACCTGGCTGAAATGAATACAGCAGCTCAGGTGCTTCCAGTACGACATGTACACAAGTGCTTCACCAAATGGAGACCTATCTCGGGTGTTGTTTATACCATCAGCATCATTAGCATGCTGCATTCCTGACATTGACCTTTCAAGGTGTCTCTCCTCTGAACTATCCCCCAGTAATCCGAGTACATCCAAACTTGTCTTCTAGTGCCCATCATACCTATGCCCTCCCTTTCCCTGAAATGAAGCTGGACATCAGGTGGTTCCTTTACCACTCAGAATATATATGACATTAGAGAATGAGTCCCAGAACTAAAATAGAGTATGTGCTAGCAACACAACCTTTCAGAACATTTTTTTCTAAACTTAAGTACAGCAACGCTATCATTCCCCCCTAGTGGTATGTTCTGAATCACACTGCCAGGCTTTTTTTCTCTGCAGTTTTGTACTCCTGCTAAATGTCTCTGTGACAAGAGGCAGCTCTGGTGTTTTCTTGTATTCTAACAGCTTACCTCAATCTGTTCAGTTCTCTGATTTTATTTGGGAGATTGTCTTGAAATGCACAACCTTAACAGGATGGCTGCATAGAATGCTTCTAGTTTAGTGGAAACAGATCACAGCAGAGACCTGATGCAGAAAGAGAAATGTAGAGGTTTGCTTTTAGAACAAAAACTGTTTAAGGAACTGTGAACTTCCTCTGGACTCGTTTTTTTGAAGCTTACTTTTCTCTTTTTTTTGCTTTCCCTCTTTTTTTTTTTTTTTTTTAAACAGCTTATATATAAAACTGAGTCAGCAAAACCTAATGTGAAAGCTTTAAAGGGATAGATCTTCCCCTGCAAATGGTACATAAATCCAGAGCTAGAGTAGCTTGACAGGAAACCTCAGTGCTCTGAGGGAAACAGAAACCAATTCTCATGAGTGCTACCAAAACACCACAGTTTATTCATCTTTAAAGCATCCCATCCATGATGACTAAAAGAATAATAAAAAACCAGAATATTCCTTGATTATCCCAAGTTTCTATTTTGACATAGTGGCACCCAGAAATCCACTTTAACCAAAGACTGGGATCTAAATTAACCTAACAGTAAATGCTTTTAAGCTGAATGTCATGTAAACAAAGGCAACACAATTGAAATAGCAGAAATGCACCAGTTTGTATCAGCTAAGACTCTTGGCTTATCACTATTGCTTAATATTGGAGGGGGAAGTAGTATAATGAGCTTGTAACCTTGTACTGGACAGTAACCACTCAATCACCTTTCATCAAGTGATTTCTCGTTAAGGTGGTAATAGCAGATGGTCAGTGGGCGATGTGTAACAGGAATCTGAAAAACTTTTGCCACTCCACTGAAGGATAAGGGCAGAGCAATCATCTGCAAGGTGTGAGGCAACTGGATATTGTCACAAAAATCTTCCACAGAGAAAACACGAAAGGACACTAGGCTCAGCATGACAGGCAGAAAACTGTGGCACGCCCTGTTCCCTGCTACCAAAATCGAACTGTCTGACTAGAGAAAAGAATGTTTGTAATTAATTTTTCTAAGTGATTAGTGATAGAGTGAAAGTATCATGTGTGATAAAGATGATATTGCCACCTCCTGTCAAGTGTGCGGCAGTCGTGTTTTCAGTGGTGTCACTGCTCAACTTGCCTGTCTTACGTTTTCCAGTGCTCTGCCCTTGGCTCTGTCCATGCACCCTTGGATGCTGCCCTTGGATGCCACTGTGTCTGGCTGCCTGTTGTCCTTTCCTGCTGCAAAGTAAGGTGTGAAAAAAATCAGTTGCTGAGGAGTGGTAATGCACCTAAGAGGTTATTGAGCCAGCAAACCGTTCCACACCTGTGCAGTCAAAGATAAATTCATAACTAAGGTAGAAGAAGTAGTAACCACAGGTTACTCCTGGATTAGTGATGTATTAGGGTGCAATGGCTTGTTCATTTTGCAGTGTGTGTGTGCACCCAGCACACTTGATATATCCACATGCAACAGAGCAGTATATAACTGCATATTGCAAGAAATGCAGTTATTTCCTTGTCTTTCTTTTTAGCTGTGGGTTTTCCATAAAAGGCAGAAAACACTTTTATTTGTCTAACATATTCTCTTCAATACTTCTGTCAAGAATTTAAGTGATTTGGGCATGAGTTAACTATGATTTTACATCATTATTTGGACACGTGATGAAAATACTAAACGATGTTGTACCAGGAACTGATCCTTGTGGGAATCTGCTGGAAATAGTTCCACTCGTTACTCTCACCACTTTGCAATCTGTCAGTGAGCCAACTTTTAGTTCTTCCAAAGTGCATCCTTTTAATTCCATACAATGCATGCTTTTTAATTGTATCAACATATGCCATGAAATGAAATGCCTTTGGCAAGACCCAAGTAAATAGCATTAACATGAATGCTACTCTCAACCAGACCTTTAATTCTGCAAAAAGACACTTTTAAAAAAAGGTTTGCTTTGCACCTAGCCCTACAGATTGGCATCCATTTCATGTAACTTGTCTGATTCTGTCTTGATAAAGCTTTGGTTAACTCTTCTCCCTGTTTTCCCAGAACTAAGTCATGTCAGCCAGCCTGTTGTTAACTCTTTCATCATTTTCAGCCAGTCAAAACATCTTGGGAGCTAAGAAAAAATGAAAAGGAGCTTCTCTGCTTTACTGGCACTGAAGCTGGCCTGTGATATCTTTGGATGCAGCCCAAGTGGATGCTCTACCTGAGGGAGATTCCTACTTCTTGTGAATAAAAAGGAACTCAGGGAATCAAGGTGATAAAGAATTGGATGGATTTTGCTTTAAAATACAAGAATGTTTTCATCAATCATCAATTTTGTAATCTCTTAGCAAAGCAGCAGTGTGTCAGAACACTAAGACGTGCACTCAGACAGCCTCTCTCTTTCTCATTTATTGGAATCATACAATGTTAGAATCTATAATGTTAGAAACAGCTCGAGGAGAATTTTAAAATCACTATTACCTGGAAAAAATAACCCTTTTATCTTTTAATTTTGGGGAGAGAGGGTTTATTGTTTTGGGTTTTGTTTTTGCTTTTAACATTTTGCAATTAAAATGTAAATGCATAAATCTGATTGACATTAAATTTGCTGAAAAGCTATTTGTCCCCTTTCACGAGGTTTCATGGGCAGTAAGATATCACTGGATTTCTATTCAAGCTATGTTTAGCAAATATCTCCTTTGATTCTGGTAATACCAGTGAGGGTGGAAAAGCATTGATGCAAATTTGGAATTACATTACATCATATGTTGGTCATCCTCTTGGGCCTGGAAGATAGATACTTCTGTGATCACAAATAGGAAAAGAAAATGCTTTTTCTCTTTTTTATCAGTTTATTATAGGTATATAGCATATAATATAAAAGAAGTTTGAGTTTAATTTTAGAGAAGAGAGTAAGTAAAACACCAACAGAAAAAAAGGGAAGCAAAAAACCTCAAATGCACCTTTTCTGCTAAAGTTTCATAATCAAAGACAAATTTGTGTCTGGGATGAATTTGGAGAAAAACCTTGTGTCCTTTGGTAACACAGAAGTTTTACAGGAGTCTGTTATGAAACTGGCATAGGGTTTCTGTAATCTGTTTCATTTCAGGTTCAGAAAGTGTAGGGAGTGCATGCAAAGGGAGGAAAGAGGAGTGAATGATCTAAGTTGGTTTCTCTGGGTCTGCAAACTGCAATGTATTCATCTGCAGACATTTTCCTAAAAATGTATTTTTAGGAAGTTGCTATTTCACAAAGGAAAATACTAAAAATCTTCCCCATAGCCATTTTGTCTCAGCAAAGGCATCTGCACACCACAGCCAGCTGGATATGGAAACCATGGGGTAGGCCTTTTCCTCAAAATATCTGTTCTTATCCAGAGGAGCTAGAGAGATGAGTAGGCTGTGACCAGAACCAGCCAGTTCTTCCTGAAGGTCTGCCCATATCTAATTCACATACCCTGTGAGAAATTTGCTATGAGCTCTGCTTCTTTTTTCATATTTTTTCAACCACCTATGTGGCAAAGACAGTGTAGGCATAGGTTGTTCTCACTAAAATCATAGAAAGAGCCAGAAGATCCTTCTTTTTCCTCCCCCTAGGGCGTCGATAGAGAGGATGCAGGATGGCATTAATCCAAATGAAACACTAAATTTCATGGTGAAGAAGTGTAAAAAAAATACATACTTTACTTTCTTTCTCATGGATACCAGAAAAAATATTAAGAAACTGAGATACTGAAGGGCATTGTCATTTGTCAGTGCCCAGTTTTTCAGATGGCCAAGGGTTGTGGCTGAGTGACCACAGGAGTGAATACATTCCCAGAGGTTCCTGCTTCAATGGCAATGAAGAGGCCACTGCCTTCTCTGACACTTGGATTCAGACCACTGGGTTGTCTTTATTTCAAGTGAGCGGCCAGTAAATTCTGTTGAGTAGCTTTATGTTTTCATAGAGTGGTGTGTGATGAGGAAGGGAAAAGGCATTGCTATCTCACTAAGCAGCATGAGTCAGAGAACTAGTTTGGAGGAAATGAGAAATCTCCAGGGGCTTTGCCAAGAAACTGCAGCTTGTGAGACATAGCACAGTCCAGCTAGTTATTTTGTTTTCTTCATGCAGTGTCTCTGCAATTCTTAGTTTTGGCAGAAAGTGGAAAAGAAATATTGAAACATTGAACGTCTAAATTCCACCGGGCTCCTGGTTTTCCTGAAGCAAGGAAGTGTTGGGCATCTCTGACTGACTATCTTTGTCTGAATTCCAGCTCAAATAGGTATGGAAAAATTTTTTCTTTTCTTTTTCAATATTCTTAAGCCTTATTTGTCAGTAGCCAAACACATGGTCACAGTCTGAACTCTTAGGTTTGCATGTGCTGGCTCAGAATTCCAGATTGCTGAGGTTAGGGCCAGGCACAGGTGAATTTGTAATTCTCCTTGCAATTTCCTTTTGGGCTTCCCTCTTTTAGTGTTTGATCATAGAAATCAGTAGAAATGTTTTCCCTGTCTTTTGGGGGGAAAAAATTCACTTGAGATGTATATGACATTTGTCACCTCCTGTCAGAAATCCCTACCAGGTGACCTAGAGACTTGCACAGACGGAAGATAGAAGAGATGTTGCTTTGATCAAAAGCCAGTCAATCAATAAATCAGGAGCCAGAGAAAAACTTGCCAAAAAGAGACAAAATAAAGCACTGTCATGTGTTCTGAACATCTACCCAGCACTACGATCACTAGAGCCGTGCTCTGTGTGCAACAGTGGTCATTTGATTTTTGAGGGCTGCTGCCATGTGCAGCCTCTATTGCATAGGCACAAACACAAGGACTTCATACACAGATTCTGTGATGGCACTTCCAGGAACACTTGAAGAAATGAATCCCAGCAGCATGCATCCATGCTTCCCTCAGCTTCACGACTGAGATTTCATGGAAACTTGTATGGCTTAGTGCTGATGAGTCTGGGAGTTGTGCTCTTTTCACTAAGGGTTTTTAAGGCAGGAGGAGCACCACATTCCATATCAACTATAAATTATTGATGAGAGGACAAAAGCATCTTCTCATCAGCAATAAGTGCTCAGTGCAATGAGCTCTCAAGGCATTACAGCATCATTCACAGTAACACAGTGCTGTGAAGAAGACCTCCAGCCTGTTGAACCAAACAAATTAATCCCAAGTAAAACATCAGACCCCTTGGCATCAGATGATTGACAAAGTTAAGTCTACTATTAAAAGCACTTTGCAAGTGCAGAGGACTTTCAACTTGTGATTTGTACAACCAGAAACTAGTGTGGGGAAATGGTAAATTTAAACTTCAGATGAAAAATATGTTAATGAAGCAGTTCCCAGATGAAAAACATAAGGCCATGGTGCCAGATTTGACTTCTACTGTATGAACAATTTTTTTAGAAATGAGGAATAGTCATAAAAAGGTGATTTTTCCAAAGACAGTATTTCTAGACAGCTGCAGCATTAAAATGCTCAGATTTGAATTGCCTTGAATCAAGCAGCTGCAAATAGTTCTGTGGTCCCAGTCACTGCAGAATGCATTTTGGGATGCCTGCTTCTCTGCTGCTGAAGGGAAACAGTCATAATGCATCTTCCCATGCTAGCTGTAAGCTAACAAAAAAAGAAAAAAAGGGCAACTTTTACACTTAGTATAACATGATGAAAGCATATTCACTTTTGTAATAACTTATGACTTAACTGCTTAATTTTCTATTGAGTTTCAAAGAACTACTTTTTTTACTAAGCTGCATAAGCAATAGAGCACATGCTCATTATGCTCTTGGGCAAGAAATTATTCTAGACAATAGATGAAAGCAAATCCAATTTTGCTTTCCTCTTTATTTCAAGTTGGTAAATACTTAGCTATCAACCCACAAAAAACAGCAGCCTTGCTGCCTGGGTTATCTCTTCATGTTTTTGCTGCACCCAAAGCCCATGGCCCCCATCAGAACTTTTGATATATGCATGAAAACAATGATTGCGTGTTTATTTGGTGGCTGCTTGTAACAGAATGAAGACATTGGAAAAGCTGCCTTTTTCCCTGGGTGCCAAAAGTAATTTATAAATGAAACTAGGAAAAAAAAAAAAAAGTGGTACCTTGAGTATGGGGTTCAAATGTAATTTTATTTGCTTTTAATTACAGCTGTACGTTTGAGAAGGGCACTTTTTAATCTCTTATCAAAGCATTCTATTTTTCTTTGATCTAACTAGAATTTATTGAGTGCGGTTGCCACCAGCATCTGTAATCCTTCTTAAAATCCCTCTATGCATTCCACTTTCTTCCAGGCTGGCCTTTTTCTGTCCATCATGGCAAACCTATTCTCCCTTTTGTGTATATGCGCATCCTCCATTTGCCTCCATTGAGGTTAAGGCACTCACATACAAATGAATAGTCCTTTGAAGTGTATGTTTTCTTTGTATTTTGTTTTACATGAACATTAATTAAAATGATTATTTGCCACTCAGGGAGATCTCAGTTATCTATATTAAGAGAGCCTTTAGAATGTGGGGAAAAAAACACCCAAACATTTTCTTGTTTGTTACTGCCTAGGAATAATGGCAGGGACGTGTATCAGCTTTCCTAGATAAAGCAGCACTCTATCACCAAGTGATAGAGTTTCATTGGCACCCTCATGACATTTTATTGTCATTTTTAGAAAAACTAAAATGGAAAGTTTTTGAACCTGTAAAATGTTGCCTCTGCCACCTGTAAATGCCAAGGTAAGTGGCCTTAATAGTTTGAAGCCATCCCATAGCTGTTTTGTACACTCAGTGAAGTCCTAGTCTTCCTCACACGTGCAAGGCATTCTGCATTGATGGACTGTCCCAAAACCACTGACTTGGCACAGAAGTCCTGCCGTGAAGTGTACACCTCTGAAAATGGTATCTAATACACTCTGAGACCACAGTACCCATTTCTAACTGAAAATAAAACCAAGCAGAGTAGGCTGTAGCAATTACTTAGCCATCATAAATCATGAGGGAATTAGATACTAACTCAGAAACAGAATCATGAAACTTGCAGGCTCTTGGTCTGAGTGTATCTCCATGCTTATTATGAAGTTGCTGATGGGTGGAGTCAACCCATGTGGTGCCTATAGACTTTTTTTTAAAGTGTAAGCCTAAAAATACAAAACTGAACACATGAATATTTTAAATTTTTATACTTCCAACATTTCATTCAAGCAAATAATTCCAAGGTTTTGGGATGAAATGCTAAATTTTCCCTGTGCATTTTAGAATGTTATATCTATTTCTCTTTCCAGGTAGTATAGGTTTCAGTTCATAACTTGTATGAGTTGAAGTCTATTGCCAAAAATCCATAGTCTCCTCATATGTCATAAATGAGTTTGAAGCTTCCCCAATAAGCAGATTCTTCCTTCAAGCAGATAAAACACAGCTAGCTGAAGCTAATATGTCCAAAACAAAGATGAAGCCTACAGAAGCCCTTGACCTATTCCATTATGTTGTAGGAGCACCATCAGTTAAAAAGAGAAATCCCAAAATCATAGGTTGGTCTGCCATTTGAAAACCCGGTAACCATTAAATAGGTGCTTCCTTCAGCATCTTTGCAGAAGGTTGTGCCATAGTTGTACTGACCTTGGTTGCCCCAGTTGGACTGAGGGTTGGTTGCCCCCAAGTTGGACTTGACCCCGGTTGCCCCAGTTCTCTCAAGATGAAACCCAACAATTTCACCCTCTCTTTGACCAGTATGCAGCAAATTTGTGTGCTCTGCCAGCTGTGTGCTGTCAGCCAGTGAGATGGTTCTTCAAGAACTGGCACATGAAGCCAATCATCCATATGGAAATCATCCCTAGATGCAGTCAAATTACCACAAACCACCATGCTGAAGTGCACAATTTGTGCCAAGACTTTTCATTTCTCTTTTAGGACAGTGTTTTCCTAAGTCAAGTAAACACAAAAACTCAAGACACAAGACATCCCAGCTGACAAGAACAAGTTAGTAATACCAGTCCTGCTCACAGGAGAGAAAACAAAACTCCTCTGAAGTTTCACAAAGCACTTCTTGCTCTAAGCATAGATGAGTTTCCACAATCATCTCTTCCCATCTTGCAAGGACAGTCGTCTGTGAGATTTCTGCTGGGCTGAACTAGTGCAGAGTCCTCTTCGATCTTAGCATACTTCCTGCCTCATTAAGATGGCTTGAGCACAAGGGATTAAAGTAATAGTATCTTTTAAGAAATGACAGGATGTATTTATTAGTCATAACAGTTGTGAGAAAGAGGAGCCAAGTAACTGTCAGAAGCATCAGTCAGTAGTGGACAAACTCAGCTACAGCAAGGAGCTGAACATGGAGTTACAAACACAGTTTTTGATCACAGCAAGTGCAACACCACCTCTGCAGCCTCTGGAGCTGCAGGTTCATGGAGCCCCTAAGTCCAGAGAAAACATGTAGGGTCAAAAGTTTGCAGGGTTTTGGTTGAGGACTAAACCTCAGCAGCTGTTGACTACCCCTTCTACTGTGTCTGCACAGGGAACGCAAGACCTTCACACTAGAAATGATTCCCAGCTGCAGCTGCTAGATATTCATAACAAATGTCTAATGGCTAAAATTGTGTGCTGTGGACAGTGTCACCTTTCGTGTCATATGGGGACAATTGTGTATTCTCCACTGTGGCTGGGATGTGTCATCCCAACATCATCTGGAGCTGTACTCCCAGACCAGGAACTGCGGTTGCTGAGCAGTAAGTTCAGACCCCTGCTGATGCTTTCTCTGTATCAAGTTACTGTTTTCTAACATTGTAGATATACCAGAACTGAGTAGCTGCCACTGTGTCTCACTGCAAGAGGGAAAGTGTAACTGTAGTAGCCCTGTCTATGAATTACATTTGAATCAGGCTCAATTCCAGGTTACAGCAGGACAAGGGACATGTGCATCCCATTCCAGATGCAAGTTTGTGCTTCCAAAGGCAAAGTGACTTTTGTGCTGATATTGGGGATCACCAGGAGGAAACACAAGGAGGATTTATTCTGTTGATGAACGGAGGTGGATGAACTGCTGCTGACCAACAGGAAGTTTCTGCTGGATTGCTCCGAAACAACTTTCTTCAGAATCACAGAATCCCTGAATACTCTGAGTTGGAAGGGACCCACAAGGATCACTGAGCCCAATTCTTAGTGAATGGCCCACAATTGAACCATGACTTTGGCATTATTAGCACCATGCTCCAACCAGCTGAGCTTCAAGTAATCCAGAGTCAGTCTTCAGGGAAGAACATGCCTCTCTACTGGTTTACACTGCAGAACTAACCAGAAATAGTGTTTCCATGAATCAATCAATTTCCCAGCCCTCAGAATCTCGCAATCTTATGAAAATCTTCTTTTTGTTAAGATACAATGAGGTGCCACAAACAGCCTGAGGAGATGGAAAGCACAGAGGAGCTCCTGCAATGTGTAGGGGTGCAGTGCTGGCCAGTGACCCAAAGTACAATGCACCTCACACCTCAGAGCTGGTCAGGACACTCTGCACCAGCTCCATGTGGGCTCCAGTGCCTTCAGGGCACTTTGCTCCTGACACAGCTGATTATTTGTCCTGTTTAGACACATCCTGGATGTGCTGGGCTTAGGGAAAATACCTGGAACAATTCTGTTGTGTGCACAACAGCTTGTCTGTTCAACAGCCAAATAACCAGAGGTTTTCTCTTGAAGTGGTAAGTTGCATATTGCCATTCTGAATCAGTAGAATTGGTGCATCTGATAATCATACGTGATTATCTGTCTTTTTCCAGCTCTAAATCTAGATTTGATAGACAGAGATTTGAACTCAGTGCCAAAGGCTCAGGCAGAAGAGAAGGAAGCATCACTTGCTTTCTTTGCTTTGTAAGAGAAAAAAACATTAGAGCTCAGTGCCTTTCCTGTGCAAGGCCAGGACACATTGCATTAGATGCTATCGTCCTTTAACAGGTTCTGAGATTATTTTTGAAATGACAAAAACAACCAGATGAGTTCTTTCTTGTTTACAGGACAGCTGTTCTCACAAAATAAATCCAGCAACAAAGGGGAGTGGCAGGGAAAGATGGATAGTATTTGGTTTCACTAACAGTCTAGTCAGATGAAAATATCCTCCCTATATCTGACCCTCAGGGTGTGTTGCTGGTCAAGTGAAGCCAAGTCGTGTAATGTTCAGCCAAGAGAGTACCGAATTTGGCCTGATGAGGTGCTGAGGATGAGATTTATTACACCATATTTATGTGTATAGAATCAGTTTAAAGAATTTGCTATCATGGAGGTAAATGGCCTCACCCTGAGATGCACTCAGATCTCTTGCCGGGTGCTGAGTCACGACACCCCTGCAGGAGTTAATCGGGGCTGGGAGCTTGGGATGTCTTAGGATCTGCCTCATACAGAGTGTGATGTGCAGGATCCTGCTGACAAACCCTCCTTCTCCACTGCAGTTTAATTTTAGGATTTGGCATTGATGTGTATTTTGTGTCTTCTTTTGTCATCACACACATAAATAAGGGTGGAATTCTTACAGAGAGTTGAGGGGTAAAAGTCCTTTTTTGAGGAGTTTTGCCATAGCTAAGAGAACTTTTTCTTATGCAAAGCAGAAAAATAGTGTCTGTCCCACAGGAAAACCAAAAGTTAGCAGAACTCTGAGTCAGTAATGCCTCTTCCCCTTTCTCTGTTGTGCATCCTCCCTCTTGACATGTACTAACTTAATATTTTGCTTCATAATGAAGCAATCCCTGAAAACATTATGTTTTTTAACATTTGCAAGAATCTTGTCTCTGAGTTTGACTTGGGTTTTGTTGAAGAAAACAATCTTAAAAAGCTATTGGATTCAATCTATCACTTCATTGATCTGGATTTCTAAATTCACTTACACCTGTTACAGAAGAGCACCAAATATTTTAAGGAGAATTTTAGCTCAAATTCACACTCTGAGCTGTCAATAAATAAATAATTTACATGAAATGATGCAGCTGAGAAGGGAGAAATGACCCTAATGATTAGCAAATTCAGGAACTTGTTCAGAATCTAAATACACAGCTTTTGGCTTTCATGTACATGAGAAGAATCCTTCCCAGTCCCTCTAATGGTGGAATTGTGTCTGCACCTAGGAATGTCATAAACAGAGCATACTAAAAATCATTAAAAATCACATTTCTTAAAACTACAATCACAATATGATTCACCATAGATGCCATTATACTAAAAATAAGAGGAATTATGAACTGTGTTAAATGCATATGTACACTTTGCTGTTTTCTATATCTCTACTATTCCTTCAGTGTTTCTTTTATACCCTTTCTAACAAGACAGTGAAAGTGAATCTCTAATCTTGATACTATAGTCTATCATATTGAGCTGTTCCTGAAATAAACCCCTCTAGTTTTTTATGTCATTTGTATTCTCCAAATCCCACCCACATAATTGGAAGCTTTTGAGGCATAGTATGTGTGTTCACAACACAAAAGAGCTATCCACAGGCTGCAGAATTGTGGGGCAATAATTTACATAAGGTAGGAACTTATAAATCACAAGATGCTTGTCTATGATAGTATGATATAACATAATTTATTCACATTCATACCATATTTTCTTAAAGCAATTGGAAACACTTCTATTTGCTCATCATTGTATTTTCAATAAATGGTGTAAGAGTTTATTAGAATATTAGGAAGCATTGATCAAGTAAGCTGTTTTTTTACCAGAAAAATGCCCATTACAGCTCACAGATAGTTAAAACTATAACAATCTTTATAAAGAATCATTAACTGTGCTCCTTTGTTTTAAATCCCAGCCACCCCTGTGCTCTGCGAGCAAGCTGTGCTGTACCAGGTGTTTCTACTAAGGACCAGGGACCAGCTGACCTTCTGGCAGGTAGCTCATAAGAGAGCAGAGGAGAGCAGACCATCTCCCCTGAGAGGGCAAGCAGGAGTAGAGCAGCTTTAGGTGCCAGCAGGCTGCTTTTTAGCCCTGAAATGAGGTAAGTACTACCTTTATTTTGGGCTACTGTTGAGGGAGATATGCTTGCTTTGTTTACACCGATATGCTGCAATCTGTTTACTGTGTTTAATTGTCATTTATAATGTGCCCCACAGGAGCTGTGCTCTGAGATTATTGCCTTTGTGCTCTGAGATGTTTTGTAGAAGTTTAGACTTCTGTTGGAGTGTTTGGAATCTGTGCTTTAACTAGCTGCCTTTCCCCAGGGTGAGTGACAGAAAAAAAAAAAAAAAGCTGGTGTAAAAACTTCACCAACTTCTGTGATTCTGTAATTGAAGTTGTTTGGTTCCCTAATGTTTAGGACAGAAGATAATTCAGAGGACAGGTTGGGTATAGTACCTGTTTCCTGCAGAGCAGTGAGAAAGGAGTTAAGATGTGTATAGAAACCTGAGGTTTGTGTGATGGACCACTTGTTGCTCTTCTGCAGGAGCAATTTCTTCAGGAGGATGAAGAAAAAAAAATCCTATGTTTGTGTTTTTTGTTTTTTTTTGATGGCTCTGCCTTTGTCTGCTACAACCTTTTAGTTCCTCATTTGAAAGAAAAAGCCTTGAATATTCAGATGGCCAATCTAATGTTTGCCAAAGAAACCCCTGCCCTCTCCCCCCTTAAAAACCTGCTGTAAGTCTGAGTTCATGACACCCCTTGTTCCTTCTTTGATCCCAATTCCTCCCCTCGGGCTGCAGAAGAGATGAACTAAGGCATGGGGGCTGCCCTGAGACCTCCTACTTGTTGCAAGTTACTGCCAATATTCCAGGGAAGAGAGGAAGAAAAGGGGTGTGGGATGCTTGTCTTGAAATGTTCCCAGCCTCCCAGACACAGAGAAGAGCTGGTGTTTGGCTGGAGTGGGGCACAGGGGAGCTCTGCAGCTGCCCCCCTGTGCCCCCTGCTCTAAGGGCTTCATCTGCACTCATGGCCAGGGGCTGAGCCTGGAGGCAGCAGGTTCCTCTGTTTCTGTTACTTTGAGAGAGGCCAGCAGTTGTTTCTGTAAAGTGCCTGCTGGTATCAAGCTGTGTTTTGACTGGGATTACTCCAATATCCACCTTAATGCCCGTTCTTAGGTAGTCAGGAGCTCACAAACCGTGTTTAGTCAAGTTGTCAAACAGTATATGTGATGAAGTTAGATTTTTGTAAATGTTTTTCCCTTTTGGTCTTGCTGCTTCCCCAGAGTCAGAGGGATCTCCAGCACTGTTCAGTCTCTGCCTCTCTGTAGCCACCAGCAGGTCTTTGCCAAAAGCCTGATTTCATCACTGACCTTCCTGAGGGACCCAGGCCTACAGACAGGGCAGGGGACTGTGTGCCTTGTGTGCCTTGTACCTGTGATGGCACATGCTGCCTAACCTTCCCCCTGCTATGCTTAAAAACATCAGGAGTTGATTTGCACCTCCTGTAGCTGTATTCTGTGGCACCCAGAGCAGACCCAGCTGGATGACCAAGTCATGCTTGGCTGCAGGTGACAGCCAGAGCCTTCCTGGGACTGTCCAGCACCTTGTTACAGGCACCCTCTGTGCCGACGCTCGTTGTTCCCTTCCTGTCCCCTGGCAGCAGCGAGGCTGCAGAGGAATAATGCACAGCAAACAGTTTGACTCATGCACACCTTTAGCCTCTCTGCTCAGCAGCAATGAGACCTGCATTCGCACATCAGCTTACGGAGGAATGATTTCCATAGCAACAGCCAGGATATGTGGGATAGTATGAATGCTGCCTTGGAGAGCATGTAAAGCACCTTCTTAAGACATAACTGACTACACAGGCTCTGGAAAAAATACCAAACCACTCACAGTTGGCTATGGGAAGGGAGGGCTGTAAATTTTGTTTTGTTTTGTTTTTTATTGTAAAAAAAAATTATATCCATGGATTTTTTTAGATATTACTTTAAAAAAAATTATTGGGTAAAGAGAATGAGGGATTTCTGCTTTCTATAAACTGTTAGTGGATGCAGAGAGCATGGAAAGATCGTTGGTGATTCTTCAGCAACAAAGAGAATTTAATACCCTGAGTGAAGACCTGATAGGGAGTTACCTGAGGCAAGCACCAAGGAGAAGGGAAGAATGACTGCTCCAGTGATTGAGGGGCAGGGAAGCAGGATCAGCTGGTAGTCCCTTTAAGTAACAGGTTTTGTGGTCATTACTGTGGGGTGGACTTTCTGTTATCAGAAGACAAGGAGGCAATGCTCTAATACTTGGACATGCGGAGAAACAACACGGGAAATATGCATGAAGGAAAGAAATTCATTTAACTCTTGGTTACATGCATGTGTATGTCTTCCCCTTGCTGCTGTTCTGATTCCTTTCCTCTTTGGATGTTTTTTGGTTCTTTTTTTTTTGGATGGGGGTTGTTGCACAGCTCTATGTACCCACAAAGCAGCCCAGTACCTGGACACCCCCACCAGGCTTCTCTGGGGAATGTGGCAGACAAGTGTATTGGCTTCTGTAGGGTCAGGTGTGTTACTGTTTCAGGAGGGTTTGCCCTCCTTGGCCCTTTCACCTCGGGGAGATGAGTCCCTGGGCACACACCTGCAGCCAGCTCTGTGGTGCCAGCGCTGGTTACCTGGATACAAACAGCTCTGTCTTTCTGAATGGCATGAGACTGGAAGGAATTGCTTCAGCCCATTAGAGGTGGAATGAATAAAAGCAACAAGGCTGATGTCATCACTTCCTTAGTAAGGTGATGTGTAATCAACAGTGTGTGCTGCACTGCAGCACAAGTGTCTTAAAAAGAAGCAATTTTGGAAGGGGAAAACTTCACATTTCAGAAGCTTAACAGATTAAATGAAATGTTGGAAACAGCTAAAACCATTGGAAATCTTGAATCTTGTACTTAAGCTAGATGCTGCATGCAAGCTGCATGTGCTATTGAATTCCTGCCCCTTCCACCCATTAAGAGATCTGGATGAGTTTGTACAGCCCATCTACCTAGATATTTTTAACCTTTTGCTAAATAGTTGCTATTCCTAAAAGTTTTACTTGTTGACTTGTATGACCAGCTAATATTTTGTCCACCTGGTACTTTTTCAGTGAGAAAGGCAGTGTGGGGACAGTGACAGCTGACTGTGCTTTTGTATCGACCCTGTGTGACTGTAAAGCAGCACCCAAAGGATTAGCTGGACCCTAATATTTGCAATTTCCCTTTGGGAACATGTGTGCTATAGCTCTGGCACTTGTCCTGAGTAGGGATCCTAAATCTGTGTTTTCGTATGGGAGCAAAGAGCAGGGCAGTGAGATTTCTGCTGACAGTGGAGCTGGGAATGGCAAGTCCTGTCTGTAGAGGTTAATAATGGTGGGTTATCCCACAGTGTGTGCTGCTGTGGGGTTTAGAGCTCAGGAACAAAGCAAGCTATTCTCTTTTAATGAGTATCGTGTACTTCCAGCTTATGCTTTAATAGGATTAAACAGTCTCGGCATGGCCTTGGCAAGGTTGCACATACCCTAGGGCAGGGGAGTCTAGACTCATCCCTTTGATGCTGGCATGTGAGGAGTGTGGCTCTGTGGGCACTCTGGCAGGTGTGGTGTGGCTGAATCCTGCCCTAAAACACACTGCCTTTGTCTGGCAGCAGCTTAGTGCCCTGCGTGCACGTATTTAGCTGCTAATATGGATTCTAAAAAGGCAAAAGATGAGCTGGAATACTGCATGTACTGATGTAAACACTGTAGTGAGAGGGGCACTCCTCTCTAAGGAGAATTGGGCTGGAGCCTTTAGTAGCCATCTACTTCTGCAGGAATCTTTCCCCCCTCATCTTTTTCTCTCTTTTGTTCTCTCTTCTGTTTATGACTTGGCCATATAGAGACATTTACTGTCTAACTCAGTGTGACCATCTGAGAGTGTCCTTGTTTATAGGGTTGCTTATTCCAGGCTGATGTGTTGCAAAGGAGGTTGAGAGTCTGAACCAGAGTGGGATGACAGCCACATTTGGTGTAAGCAGCAAGTTTCCCTCTGGGAGCAGGGGGTCTCATGAAGCAAGACCTGGGTGCCTTCTCCTCACTCCTCCTTCTCAGCAAATAAAATACAGCCTATTTTCATATACTTTCTTCTCCCACCAGCTCCAGCTCCTCTGCCCACATGCCAGCTCTCCTGGCAAGTCTCAGATAAAGAGTGGAGTTGTGGACCCTCATTTCAGTGCCTGGCCAGCCAATATTGTGGAGGAAGAGCATGTGCACTTCCAGGGTGGAGATCTCCTCTTGCTGGTGTCTCTGAAGGCAGCTCTGTGGAAGTGAGTTCCAACTAAAATCAATGACTGTAGAAGACCAGTGCTGCAAGCTGGTTTTGTTTTATCCCATGCATCTGTTTTTTTCATGGCAATGCAATGTGTCTGTGTCAAGGCTATAAAATAAGATACCTCTTTTCCAGAAATTAATTGTGAATGCATAAGGTGACATTGCTATTTATGCTGAATGGAGAACAAAAAGGAAAGAGCAGCTTGTAATAAAATTCCTTTTTTTGGAGCAGTAAATGTCCCCATGATCTTCCACCTACCCTTTGAGAAAGTGCCTCAGCTTACCAGCAGTGGTAACAAGGAGTAGATGGCTTTAGAGTTGTTTTGTTAGAGGAAATCTATATTAAACATGGTCTTGGATTTATCAGGATTTATATTAGCTCCTGCAATAAATACATGGAAGAGGGTCTCCCTTTAATGCTCTATGGCTCATGCTAAGCATGTGCCTTGAAAAGAAATCATTATCTGCTGTGAAGTCTGCCCCTCTGCCATCTTTCTGGGGAGGCACATGTAGGGTGAAGCTGAACAAGCAAACAAGGGGATTCAGAGTCTTGCCAGAGGCTGGAGGGTGAGGCTGTGGCAGAAATGGGAAGATGGGGCTACACACAAACTTGCATCCTGAGTGGCATTTTTGGTAGCTCCCTTGGCAGGAGCCCAGCTGCAGATCTGGGATCCTCATGAGACTTCATTGAAGCATGACCCACATTCTGGGCTTGCAGGTGAAGACTCTTTGGAGACACTCTTGTTCTCCATATAAAATGTTATGGCCAGGAGCAGAGGAAGAGATGGAAGGGGATTTGGTTTTGTTTTTTCTTCTTCTGTAAACTTGCCCAGAGGCTCTAGGGAAGGGAGCATCTACTGGTGCAACTGGTTGTACCCCTTGGAGGCTTGTAGGATATCGGTGATTCCCTTCTGAAAAGCATTTAGCTGAGCTGTTACGGGACTGAGTGTTACTGGGCTGTGTCTCATGAATGTACTCACATATTGACTGTGCCTATGGGATGATCTCATTTCATGGCAACAGACGGGTGGTATTCCTCCTCTTATTTCCCTACCAGAAACTGATGTTTTACTTTTTAAACAGTCTCTGAATCGATCCTCAGCTTTGACCACTGAGGGCATAAAACTCTGCTTTCATCCTTGACAGGGCCTACTGAGCACTGGCTACAAGCCAGGAAATTCTGCAGGTCCACATTCTAACCCATACAGTGTTGCTTGTACTTTAATTAACTGCTGCTGCAGGTTGTGCCTGCAGACATCTGGAGTTCAGATTCAATCATCTGTGGGAAGATGCCTTCAAGCATATCTTAGAAGAGCAGAGTTGAGTTGGTGCCCTGTGGGGCTTCTGTAAAGCAGAAAAAAACATCATGGATGGCTTTGGGAGGGAGGAGCTAGATTAGTTTAACTTGGAAACATTTTGCAAGTGAAAACTTCACTGCTCAATGCAAGAAACCTGTGCTGAAAGTATGCTGTTGAGGAGCAAAATAGATTATAGCTATTGTGCTGAAAGTCCTTGTGTCTCAACATGGTGGGGGGGAGAAGTATGCTGGCATTATCTTCCCAAGGCAGAAAAACTGAGGCCCTACACCTGCTAGACTCTGCAGAACTTTTTGGTAGAGAAAAGCATAAGCAGGAAGGTCTTTCATCCCAGCCAGCAGTGAAACAGGGAGAGAAACTTCTGTTTAATAGTATGCTAGAGAAAATCCTCAGGTTGTCCCAGAGCAGCACTAAACTGTAACAGAGCTTGGTTAGCAGCCTCTGGGGGTGAGAAGTTATTCAGCCTTGTCATCTGGTACAGCAATGGGTGTTCTGTTGTGAACAAAATGCCTCAATGCACTGCAGAGAAAACACCTCTCCAACACCAGCTCTTGGAGGGTGGGAGTGGTCCTCGTGCCACACCCACATTTTACATGTTGGCGCTTCTATAATGCTCTGCAGACTCTCATTTTTAACATGCAAAATCCTAGCAGCTCCTCCTCTGAGTGTTTGGGAAATTGATTGGGGTCATGTCTTGTGTCGGGAACCGATGCAGACACCCTTATTTTGTTCTCAAAGGGTATGTTTGTTTCATGCAACAGAGCCCAGCAAGCCCCTCCACACACACTTGGCAGCCGCTGACATTGTCTGCGCTCAGTGTGGGGATCTGGTGCAGCAGGACCATTGCCAGGGCCCCAGAGCAGTGGAGCTGCGAGGAGGGCTGCAAGAAGCACTCTGGCTGCCCTGACCACTGCCCCATGTGGGAGCTGCTTCTGTGGTGAAGCTCACCTGACTGTGCTCCTGCACTGTCTCCCGGCACTGGCATAAACCAGATGTGGTTGGAGAAATGGGAATGTCATTGAGGTACACTCTGTGGTAGTAGAGATACCTCATAAATGCCATTTCCCCACTAACTCTTCATGGGCCGGTTTGCACAAGTTCAACACTTCCTTACTGTATCTGTTAAAGTTTATTATAAGAAAACTTTAAGCAACTCTTTGGGATAAAACTTCCCATGCTGATATGTCTCTTGGGACAAACCTCCCTGGGAAATTTTGTCATTTTCAAGAGACAGGTTTCAGAGCTCAGATCAAGGATTTGCAATGTGGGAAACATTGTGGCAACTTGCCATACAATGAACATGTCAAAAGCAGATGGGTTTTTTCCATCATAAATCTGAACAAGTGTGATGCACACCTGCTTAGTGCTCTGAGCACTCACTTTTTCAGAGTGCAATCCTTCCTGTGGCATTGCTTCAGTCACTCCAGATGCCTTCAGTCTTCCCATGATTCCAGGTTATGTTTCCTCAGATTCATAGTAAATATCCATGGGGACAAATATCATTGCTCTAGCTCAGCTGGTGCTTTTGCAGATGGCTGCAGTGACATGGCAGCCTGACTCCAATTCAGTGGAGCTTGGAGCAGCCAACACCAGGCTTCAAGTGGACACTGCTGTTTAGATTATGGAGTCTCTGCTTTGAATCTACAGTAATTGCTGATTGTGTTCTAAAACTCTCATGGTACTATTGTGTGGATAAGCTGAGGTATTAAAATTGTGGCACTCATCAGAGTGATCATAAAAGCTTTAATATTCTTGTGCCAATTTGTCCCCAGGGTAAGATGGAATAAAATTTTTTCCTGTCAAAGTCTGAATCACTGCAAGACCAACCCCAATATTTCCTAATGCAGTAAAAGCCAGTCTTGTTTGTTTTCAAGTCAAATTGAAGGTAATTTTTATGGTAAGATGTGAAGCAATCAAAACCCAAGTCAATGCAGTCAGCAGCCCAGGGATAACCTTTAGTCTAAAGCTGAGTGAGATGTCATGTAAGGGTTTAGGAAATTCACAGAATATGATCTGCAGGGCATTTTTATCAGATAACTTTATCATGAATGTAAACGTGTTACTCATTTTCTTTTCCTTCTCCATGCTTTTCTTGTTTATTTCTTAAATATAACAGACATGGTGCTGCAATTTCTCTATTTTAAATAATTTCTCATTTTCTTTCATTCTCATTTTAAAATCCTGAGGATAAGATTTGATTTTTCCAGCTTTCTGTAATTCCAAGTTCTCCCAGCTTAAGCTCATTTTTCCCTTGTACCTCTATTGCTCATATTTTAGGTTCTACTGCTGCACATGTGGTAGTTTCAATTTGATTGCTTTTCATTTTCTCATCTGCCTAGAGCAAATTTCATATAGCAGCCACCCAGCTATTCACCACTTTTTGATCCTTTCTCTGCTGCAATATAGTCTTAACATTAGCTTCTCTCCACCCCTGCCTCTCAAACCTAAATTCAAATTGCACAATATCAAGTAACCTGACTCTGTAAATAAAGAATGATGTGCTTTTTCTCTTTTTCCAGCCCTCAGATCTTAAATATCCACTAAGGTGGATTCCTAGTAGTTATGTTGATTTCATGCTGTTTTCTTGTTGAGATCTTCCTAAGAAGTTTCCCCTTGGCTTGCTCCTACCATTATTTCTAAGCTGGAGCCCAAAAGCTCCTTGGCCAACCTCAGGGACCTTCTGCAAAGCAGAGACCTCCACCTGCAGGGAGGTGCAGAGTCCCTTGGGAAGTAGAGCTGCACACTCCAGCTCCAAAGTTCTTTACTGTCTCTGGAAGTAGAACTGATAAAGGGTTTGGGGTTTTTTGACATATTATCTTTCGGAACAAAAACATTGATTCACTAAAACAGACCCATCTCACGTTTCAATGGAGACTTGTTCTTCCTTAAGTTCTTGTCACTATGAAATGCAGAAGCAGAGCAGTAAATAGAAAATTATTAGGAGGTTTCCCCTGGACAAAGAGAAACAGGTGCAAAACTTATCAGAATAGGACATGGTAAAGTTGTGAACTCAGGTATATGGTGTCTCAGATGAGTCACTGAATTATTCCATGGTAGAATTTTTATGCCTGTTCACCAAGCAGTTTCCTCTGTTTCTTTACTCTTCAGGGATTTATGTAATAAAACAGTGGAATAATGTTTCTATAAAATTCTAACCTTATGCTGAGTTTCTATTTTTGAATTGTATATTTGATTTGTCATGTGTGGAGGTTTGCTTAGGGAGCTCTTGGCTGGCACTTGTTAAATCTGTTTGCAGATTACTAAATCCTATTGCATAAGAGCACATTCATATAGCCAGGGGCCACACAAATACCTAGGTAAGTGCTCACGGGGCTAAATTGCTTCTAATAGCTTTTTTTAAATGTGCACATAACAGTTGTTTTCCTGCCAAGGAAAAGTACTGCGATAAACATAAAATAAAATACATGAATAATTGGAAGTACATCTATCAATTGAAAATATTTCTAAAGAGATAAGAAATGTAGAGCATTTAATAATATTTACATGTGCTGTTTGGCACTCATTCTTTAAGTGTTGGTACAAGATCCCAGCAAGAACAGATAACTGTGAGCAAGGTAGTTTATTCTACTGATGCATGCTTGGCTGTCTGCTGGGGTAGTATGTTCCAAAGTGGTCCATTCTTAGGAAGGTAAGATGTTCCCAGCTGGGTATATTCTTTCCATAAACTACAACTAAATCTATTTTTCTGTTGGTTTTACCCCATCCATCATGCTGAATGAACCCTGCATAAATGAGCAGAAAAATAATGAGTGATAAGCAGATGTTCCACTTAGCATACGGTAAAAACTTATGGAGATGAGCAAGCACAAATGAAAATTATCACTGTGGAAAGTGAAAAGAAAAAGGAAAACTAAAAATTAGGTTTGACACAGTCCTGAAAATGAAATATTTTTCTATATCTTCTCCTGCTGTGACTGCACCATACAACTACCTCTTACCATTTTATGTGTTATAGAGAAGAGTGTAAACTACAGCAATCTAAAATGCAAGCTTGACAAAGTAATGAAACCTCATTTTAGTGCTGTGATGACTCCCTGGACTCTGCCTTTTGCTCCCTGTAAACACCTTTTTCCTGTGTGCTCTCACAATCATCTGCTAGTGCATCTGCACTGACACAGTCCAGGCTGCTGAATTCACTCTCGCCTGAGCCTGCTGCACACCACAGCCAGGCCTCCTGCACGGAGGAGAAGCACTCAGCTGGCAGCTGGGGGAGTCCCTCACACAAGGCCTTGGCCACTGCAACGTGAATTCTTGGCTGAAGCTCTCAAGTACAAAAGTAATGTGAATAAGTAACTGCACGTTATCATAGTGATCTGTGCATTGTTTTAGAAGCTGGCCTTTTCAGTTAGCCAACAGGTGAAGAATAAATTCTAGATTTAAGCTTGTTCTAATGTATTTGTGCTGATGATCTCTGCTTACTGTTCTTATGTAGTTGTTTGGCCATTGCAAAAAGATAAGAGGAAAGGGCTTGTCCTTCAGTAAGGGGAGTGAATGACTTCCAGTGCACAAAGAACAGTCATTGCAACAGTCTCAAAATAGTGATCATGCAGCTACCCATAGGCAACGTGGCCTTTCAAGCAGGAAACTGGATTGTGTTATCATTACACACCCTTAATCTGGTTAATCAGAGTTTACTCGGCCTTCTACCCATGATGGTTGACTTGTAAAGGATGCCAGAAGCAAACTGCTGATTTGTGCCAGGCCCTCCATCGTGCCGTGATGAAGTGTAGCAGTGCCAGTTTGTCATGGAGAGTCAGTGGCTTTGCCTGGCTCCATCTGCACTGGCTGCCCTGGCGGTGTGAGTACTCACATGTTTGCAGGGCCATGGCCCATCCTGACAGTACAGATGCAGAGTTTCTTTTCCAGTTTCATGTGAGATAAAACTTCACAAATGGCATCTGTAGCTATGTGAAGGAAAACACTGCTAGAAAAAACACAGTTGCTGCTTCTCCAGTGGTGTCTCTACAAAAAAAACTTAGTGTCCTCCAATGGCACTTTCATGCTTCATTGTGCTTTTTCATTCCAAAACCCTTCTGACTGCATCTGTTGTGACAGGTATGCAAACTTCTTATTCAATGCTTCAGAATAGTTAGGTAGACCTCAAATTCATAAACAAGTTACAGGGTATAAAACAGAGAACAGGAGATGGGGGTGCAAGTGGGGACAGCAAGGCAGAGAATTGGACCTGAAGCTCATAGCATCTTCTTCCCTTAAATAAAGCAACCAGGACTGGCTGGAGTGGAGAATTTATTTAATACCCAATTGTAATTCCCTAAAAATATCATGGCTGTAAAATCATTCTCAAGTTCATCACAGCATTGCAGGCTTGTGCTGACACCCTGTGAAAATGAAGCAAGAAGGAAGATGCATTACAGACTTCTGTGACAGCTCATTTCATTTCTAAATCTTTCTATAGCAAAAACTCAGGTCTACATTCTACATTGTTGCTGGATTTTTGTGGCTGTCCTTGCATCTGTGCTTTATGCCATGAATGGTCACCAACAGAGTGACTATTAAATAAATATTCTGGAATCTGGTTAGAAAACAAATATTAAAGCTGAAACAATGAGGTCTTTGGAAAAGATGATGCCAAATGTTATTTGTTTGTGATAGTTGATAGTTCATCTGTTGGTAACATCTAGTACAGAATATAGCTTGTGTTAGGTCTTCTACTTTTTAACATCATGCTTGAACCTGAGGCAAAAATAGTGAAAGGAGGTGAGAGGAGGCAATACTTCAGGCAGCTTCTTAGGTCAATTTACAGCAGCCCAAATGTCCACTTCCTCCTCTTCATCCCCCAAAGACAAAGGCTGTGGTGGGAAGGGCAGTGTGTTGAAGTCCTGCTGATTTCAGAAGCTAACAGGAATGCTGCTGCCTCAGAATAACAGGTTTGCTCTCCCAAGCACCAGCTGATACAGCCAAGAGTAGAAAAGCTATAGGGCATAAGCCAGTGTGCAGTGAATTTCTCTCTTGGGAAGGGGGAAGGTTTAAACAGGAAACTTCAGTCATGGTCACTCAAGGTTTCTTTTAGATCTGAGCTTTGCCAGCATTTTTTTTTTCCCCCAAACTCATATTGCTTTCACTCTTCCACACAACCAAAAGTATTTTGTAAGAGGTATAAATAGAAGCATTGGTTTATCCATTTCAAGTGTTGGTTTTCATTTGTTTAAGAATTATCATATAGTTACTGCATTTAGTTGCTATTGAACCATCTACAAATATCATTGTCAGTAGAGGAATATCCAATCTTCTGAAGGCCCATGGGGCTGAAATAGGTTCTACAACTAGAATCACAAGATATTTCAAATTTACATCTGTAAATTGTGCATGGATGTATGGTTTTCCTCTACTTGATGCAGCTTCTCCTGTGATCAAGTCTATGAAGCATTTCCATTGAGCATCAGCACAAACCTCCTCAAAGCTGTGCTTCTAGAAACAAGCTGAGGAGTGGCTTGCAATCAGAGCTGCCTGAACTAGGAGGGGCTTTTTGATCTGAGGTTAAGCTGGAATGTTCAAGAAAAACATTGGGTTGACACTAAATGAAATTGGCTTGAATTTGTCTTCTCAGGAAAATAAAAGATCTCCTTACCTGCCACTGTTTCACTTGACCCCAGAGCAGTGTTTGTGCTGTGGCACAGCAGTGTTTGGTGTTTTATGCAAGGGCACAGCCTTAGTCCCCAGCTTGCACATCTGTGCAACCCTTAAAGCAGGGCCAGCTCACTTGCTTTGTGCTTCCTAAAGGACTCTTCTTGCTCTGCTTTAGGACAACGGATGTGTGGGTAAGCCTTCATGCACATGTAGTTCTTAGTGATGAAAGGGTTGTTTGCTTTAATTAGTGTTAGCTTTTATTTAACAATAAGGCTTTACAGATTTACTGGTGTGGCTGCCAAATTTGTAAACTGAGTGATTCAATAATATTGCTTGTATTTTGATGATTAGACAAGATGATGTGAGAAAACTATAGACTTCTTTCAATGTTGGATTGTAGGTGTGGAATATTTACTTTAAATCAAATACTCAATTTTTAGCCATGCCCATACATGAGGAAGGTTAAAATCACAACTTGGGCTGGCACGGAATTTCAGTCAAGAATAATATGAATTACATCATGACATCAGAATATTTCAGCACTTAGTAAAAAAAGTTGCTGAAGCAGAAAGAGAATGGTTTTGAGTAGATTTTCTGTTCTACAAAACCCAAAAGGAAGAGTTTTGCATGAAGGTGTACTGTTTGTTTAAATTTATCCTTTAAAGTTCTAAATGCACTCAATATTATATGAAAAGCTGCTCAGCAGTGTCTTACCATTGATGCTAAAGGGAGGATGAATGTTAAGCTGCCATGTGGGACTGTTGCAAAGCAGCATGGATAGAATCAAAGGAAATAACTTCACTGCCTTGGATAACTTAAACAGGATACATCATCAGCTTCTTCCTTCAGTTTTGCATGCCCTCTTCTTGGCTTATTTAGGTGGAAAGCACCCAAAATGCAAGTTTGGCCAAGCACTTTGGACCCTGCAAAACTGCACAAGGTCTTTAAAAATTGGGGACTCTGAGCAAGAAGCGTTAAAACCCATGGCTTAAATTTCTAAACTTCTAGTAAAAATTTTACGCCTTGCTAGACCAGCCCTTACATTCACCGCTCCCTAATATTACAAAATAATAGTCCCTGGGCTCCTCTTATTCACCAGTTGTGATATAAGTGATTGCCAACCAATCTATTTTCCTTTCTAATTAGCAATAGAAAGAGCATTGAAGTTGCTTTGCCCCTTGAGAGGCACAAGGGAGTTCCAAGCCTGAGGAGGACACAAGATGCATTCTCTGCTGTAGGCAACAGAAAAAAAAAAGTGTCTTCTTAGATTATTAGGAAGTTTTATTACCTCAAAGGAAAATAGTAAGTGCCCTGAAATTCTTCAATGTAAGGACAAGGGGAGGATGGGTTTTTTTCAACTGTGTATTTAAGAGAAGAAAACCTGGCCACCCACTACCATCATGAAATACTTACTTCAGTAAAAGATGTAAGAACTATAGTCCAAGTTCAGTGAGATTATCCACTTCTCTTTGTGACCACAGGGCTATCTGGTGGTATGTATTTCTTCCCAGGCAGGGAAAACAGATTATTAGTATCATCAAGTGATCTTTAGCCTGATAACATCACCTCAGTTTTCCCACTAGGGAGCTACAGAAGAAAGAAATATTGGAGACAAGTTTGTAACAACATCCCATAAGAAGGCCTCCTGGGCACTTGCTACCCTGCTCAATAGGCACTTTATTTCATTGCTCTGACTGTGAAAGAGGCGGTAGAAATTGTGAAGAAACATGCAAAATGTGTTCCCCAAACTTAACCATTAACATGCTTATGTTGAATGGAAATACCATGTTATGATTGCCAACTGACTGCATCAGGTTTTACTTAATTTGTGGCCTAACCTAGTAACACAACAATAATTAAGACACATTATCCTCATTAGAAGAAAGGAAATGTTTGTTGCACAAAAGACCAATTAGATAACTTAGATCCTCAATATTAAGAGCTTTTGAAATCAAGCCAATAGCTGTGTATAATTCCTGAGACTAGTTTGTCTTTCATGTAACAGAGAAAACCACCACTAAATCAATTGTGATTTACCTTTGAGGAGCCTGCAGCTTGTCTACTATAGATTAAAGAAATATATTAGGCCTTAACAGTAAAAAAAAACAACAAAAAAACACCAAAACAAACAAACAAAAACACCCCTAAAAAACCACTGAGACAGAAAGGATCACAGGGAATTTAGGCCATTTGTCCTCCACAAAGTGGGAGGGCCTATATTTTTAAGCCCTACTGATGATATGTTTGCAGCTGCTCACACTCTCCCTCTGTCTTCCTTTCCTCTTGGAAACCCCTGGTAATGGATGCCCTATGTGGTGTCTACAAAACCCTCTGCAGAGATTAATTACAAGGGTGATTTCTGCTCCCTTGGGCTGTAAGCTGCCTGTTTCTCTGGAGTGTTTTGATATTCATAAATCCTTTTCCATCTAGCATGCTCCTTGGCATAGTGATCAGTCATAGCCTTGATGATGTTACCAGCACTCTGTATGGGTTACCAGCCCCCACAGTATGGGTCTGCTTAGCTGGAAAAAAGTAGTCAAACCCAAACAGCAGAACCATGCAGTTGAGGTATATATTAAGAAAAACACCCAAACCATTACCTTAGACTGTTTTCTGTTGGGACTGCAGAAGGTTTTCCTCAGGATTTTAATTGTGTGATCATAAAATTTGACTCAGCTTTTGAACACACCCCCTGTAAATAGCCATAAGAATGAAGTGGCAATGTTAGCTGGCTTACCCCACAGCACAGCCCTGCCTCAGAATTCAAGGTGCATAATGCTGCCTCTAAACTAATCCTGTGATGCACAGCTCCCATACTTGCCCACTCCAAACCCTGGCTAGAGCATGTGTTCCTGTTGAAATGCTCCTGCCCTTCTGGACAGTGTTGTAACAAATAGTGGGGATAGGGCTGCAGCAGGGAGCTGGGAGTTTGGGGACTCTACATTTTCACAGTTTTGTTTTTGTCTACAAGGTAATCTCTGCAGATAGGTGCAATATGTTGTACAGCTTCCCAACTCTTTCTGAACACGCAGGCACTGGGTCTGTTGTACAGGGATACCAACACTACACAGCCTGGAGGGAACTGCTAGAATGTCCCCAGGGCCAGAGAAAGAACACTCTAGGACACTGAGATACATCAGTATGTTTGCCATTGCAGTGGAGAAAAGATGTGTGTGGGAGCTGTTAAATACAGAATTGGCTTTATTGTTGGCACAAACTCTTAAGGAGGAAAAAAAGTCTCCCTCTTGATTTCCTCAGTGCGTGCATGTCCTAGTTATGTAGGCTGTGTGCTAGGGGGTCAGGATTTGAGCCAGTGTTTGGTGACTCCAGAAATCAAAGACTTAGCACTTCAACTCATTTGCAAGTACCATGTAATGAGCTTTGAGTATTCTTCTTTAGTCTGAGTTTGCTCTCAGAAGAAGTTCTGCAGCCTATATATATTAGGGCAGCATAAATGACAGATGAGTCAAAGCCTTTTTCAGTCTCTTCTCTTTTGAACCTTTAGAAGAATTATCAGACTTGACTGTCTGTGCTCTCCTGAAATTAATTAGAGCTTTACTACTTTTAGTCTCAGAGGAAGTTGTTTCCAACTTACCATGACGACAGTGAAGAGCTTCTTAATATTTATCAGCAAGTTCAGCATTTTCAAGTTCCCAAAAAAATTAAAAGGTGAGAGCTTCAATTTCCCCCCCTGTTTTCATATTCTAAGAATGTAACTAAAATCTTGATGCTAGGAGAAAATTCTGTACAGAACTTGGACTCAGCCTCATTGCATGAAAAGGAGACATATCCTTCAAGCTAAAAACCCCAAAACCAAGCCAGATCATAACTGAAGTATGCTTCAAGGCTCCCTGTGAGCCTTCTAGTTTCATCAGATAGAGACACTCCTATGGTTTTTTCCTCATTTGCCTTAGTTTGAAAACTTTATTTTTAACTTTGAGGTGCATTTCAGACATTAGTTCTGAAAAACATCTGTATTGGCCCAACTCCTGTTGAAGTCACCAGAAGCTTCCACTCATGAAGCCATCATAAACCAAGCTCGCCAGTGACCAATTGTGATTAAAAAGAAAGGAGAATGGTCCTGCTAGGGAATAAGGTGACTCCCTGGGACTTAAAAAGAAGGCTTGGTAGCAGACCATTAGTGTGACCTCAACCTGCCACTTTTCCAGTGCTACAGTTACCCTTGCTCCATAGAGAGGATAGTTCCTTATCCAGCAGGAAATGATCTGAGATACCTGGCAAATAAAAGAATAGCATGAATAGCAACTTTTTCAGCTGACTAAAGGCCGAGCTTCTCTCTAGTGCAACTGTGACTGCAGGTCTCTGGAGTGATAACATTTTCTGTCCTTAACTTGAAATCAGGGCCACAACTGCCACCCTTCAAATTTTAGTAAGAAGCAACAAAGTGACTGAGAGGTTCTGGCATTGTAGCTGAGTCATGTTTTGATACTCCTGCAGAGGGCAGTGGAACATATTCTGGATATGGGACATGTCCAAAAGTTATGCTGTTTTCTTTCTGGAAAATGGTGAAGTTCCAGGTCTTGCTGGTGGTAAGGAATATTTTCTTGCATTTCTGCTCTAGAACTTGTGTGGATCAGATGCCTGCCTGCCCAACATCAGCCAAAAGAGCCCCTTCCTTACATCTCCTTCAAAGGAAAAAGCAGGAACTCTGTTATGGGTGGGCTGTCTGAAAGGGGAAGAGGAGTGAGAACCAAACCTGAGCAAGATGGCTGGGCCAGTAAAACCCATTCTGCTTCTCCCTCTGCTGTTATTCAGGGTTATCTAGCCCTTAATAGTGAAGGAAAACAGGCAAATAAGAGCCTCTTTATGTCCAAATTCTTAAACAATTGACAAAGTAAAGACAAATGCAGACTGCCCAAAGTTGTGCTGTTCATAATGCGAAATGCCAGCTGTTGTCTTGTAGTATTTTTGGTCAGGAGAGCTAAACAAGAGCAGAGAGGAGTGCAAGGCTAGTTTAACTATCTTTTTACATGTATATGCTTATATATATATATATATATCTGTTTTAATTGTTATGTATATAATTGTGTATGTGCTACTTTTGGGGCTATGTTTGGACTTTAAATTGGACATGCCTTTTTTAGATTTGAGTTTATTCCCTGGATGGATCTTTCCAAAGTGAGCTAACACTTCAGTTCAAGAGCCCATCAGTCCTACCTGACAATCTCAGCTTTTGGCAAGAGCAGCAAGAAGCACTATTGCCATCTTACCTGCTCTGTCTCTGGTTTAAAATACAATAAATAACTGACTGAAACATTGATTTATTACAACTCTAAGTTAGGCTCTGGTGTCTAAAATACAGTTGCATACTGGACCACTTTTGGTGATGTACCCCTGCTAGTAATCACATTAGAATGAAATAGAAGATCCAAAGCTAAAATGCTTATAATAAAGATCTATTCATGCAGAAATCTTCCTTGTCCTTCTTATTCTCTCTCTTGCCAAGCATCCTCTTAGGTTCATTACAGGAAGCAGTATAAACTATACCTTCTTCCATGTTTCTTAAAATGTCTCTCGTTGAAGGCAGAATCAAGAAGAGCACTAGATGCAGATTATATTGTAAACCCTGCTGCTGTACAGAGGTGAAAAGGAAATTGATAAAGGAAGGATTTGAATCCTGCCTTCTTATGGCTGAATGGAAACAGAAAACTGGGGGAAAACTTTCCAGAGTGGGCTCTTGAGCTAGAAATAAGTCCTCTGCACAGGAAGTATTCAAATGATAAATTATAATGTAAGAAGCCTTTTTTAAAATTCCTTTTGGAAGGTGTGTGGATTTGCATCCTGCCATGTCAAAGGAGACCCAGGTGCCAAATCTGAATGTTTTATTGTAGAATAATGGTAGGCAATTAGTTGTATGTGTGATAAAGCCACAGGGGAGGAGGTAGGGAGGTGGGAAATGCAGCATGTCTCTCTGAAGTGTATTGTCCTCTATCAAGAAAACCAGATGAATTCTGAGCAGTTGTATTTAACATCTCAAGGAAAAGAAAAGGGGGTGATCTCCAATTAGTGCATATCTGATTCCCCAAAGCTACACATGACAAAGAAGTTTGTTTCATTTAGATATCAACAAAATCTCACCAGCAAAAATGTGATTCTGATCATAAGCCTATTAAATTGAGTTTATGCTACTGTATTTGTAATTTTATGAACTGGTGCTTGGTGCAAAAATAGAATTACTAATGTGTACTGATGCTTGTACTGAATCTAGCACACACAAAGGAGTTCAGGAGGTGGAGGCCACTGGCAAACTGCCATTTAGAGATGAGAAAACAATTCAAAAGTGATAAGAAATTTACAAATGCTATGTGTATGAGAGCATTAAAGTTCTTGTCTGAATTAATTCCTTGTTATTTCAGGGTTACTCAAAGTCCAAAGAGTGTATTTTGAAAAACATACATGTTCAGTTGAATGAAAAAGCTTCACTTTTAAGCCATAGTGTAATTGCCAGAGGTAGATTAAGCTCCTTGGTGGTGGGGAGGCACTGAAACAATTTCAGCTGCTCGGGTCTCAGAATTGTTTAGATACTTCTGGGGGCTGTGTAACTGATGCAAAACACAGATAATGGGCTGGGGCAAGGAAACTAAAGGCTCTTAGTAGATCAGTCCTGAATGTGCATTTATTTCTGCTCTCAGAAATTGTAGCAGTCACTGCTGCTTGCTGGGGATTTTGTTGCCCTGGGAGAGGAGGCCATCAGAAAAACAACCACGTGGCAACTGGTACAGCTTGTCTGCTAAAAAGACAAAGCATGATTGTCATGAGAAAGGCTACCTCCATAACGAGCACTTAGGCTACTCTTGGAACTTGGCACTTTGCTAGCTTGTCTCTGTACACAAACTTCCCAACCAGCTATTTATGTGTACCTGAATAATTAGTAAGAAAAATTCTGCTGTTACCCCACATCAGGAAAAAACAAGACTCCAAGTATGTTCGTTGGATAATGTTTGTATTTCTTGTGCAAGAGTGTTCCATTAAACACAAGAAACACTGAAGTCTTGAATTTAACCAGCATATATTGCAAGGAGCAAATCTGAGAATTAAAAATTAGTGCTGAGACTGCAGCTAATTCAGAAGCAAGGAAACATTGTAATTTGCTCTTTTGAGTGATATGTTTCATAAAATCTTTGGGTTTATAAACCCTTCTCATGGTATCAAATGTAATCTACCTACCAATCTAAGTATTCACAAAGTCATCCTCTTTGTTAAGTGCTAGAGATTAGCATCGCCTTGCTGAACTGAGCCCCTGGAGCAGTGATGCTCCTGCACTGATGGCATGAATGATGCTCCTGCACTGACGGCAGCAGCTGTAGGGAAAAAATGGTAAAAGTTGTCATGGATGTGTTCCCCAGCTGAAGATTTGTTTACCTTGAGCATCACCCACCTAAGCGTGCTTCAGTGGGAACTCCAGTGAGCTCTTTCCAGTCTGCAGACTCTGGTAGCACAGGCCCTGTCCCCCTCTGCGCTGGGGCACACGCGGTGTGCCGTGTCCCCCTCTGCGCTGGGGCACACGCGGTGTGCCCTGTCCCCCTCCTCTGCGCTGGGGCACACGCGGTGTGCCGTGTCCCCCTCTGCGCTGGGGCACACGCGGTGTGCCGTGTCCCCCTCTGCGCTGGGGCACACACGGTGTGCCGTGTCCCCCTCTGTGTAGGGCACACACGGTGTGCCGTGTCCCCCTCTGTGTAGGGCACACACGGTGTGCCGTGTCCCCCTCTGTGTAGGGCACAGACCCGGGCCGTGTCCCCCTCTGTGTAGGGCACACACCCGGGCCGTCCCCGGCACGGCAGCTCGGGGCAGCTCCTGCGGCCTCTGCTGCGGGAGGGGAGGAGGAGGAGAAGAAAAGCAGGGGGAAGGAACCGAGCAAAAGTTACAGCTGGGAGGATGGGCAAAACAGAGGATGAGAGGTGTGTGTAAAGCTGGGAGAGGGCTACAAGTGTTGCTGTCGTTCCATCAATTACACATCCATTAATAATACAGATCCCAATTTAGGGCAGAGGTGCCTTCCTTGTGCCATACAACTCCGTCCCCTATCGCCTGTGCAAATGTTTCTAGGACAACATAAATTTTTTTGTGTTCTTCTGTGGAAGAGAGGCCCATTTTGACTATTTGTCAGAAATATTTTTTTCTAAAATCTGATCAAATTGTGTATTCAAAGTAATTTGCATCAGTATGCCCAGGGTGCTACAATTTCTGTGTCATTCATGTGATAAAGCTGTTAGGAGAGAACCTCATCCATGACTTGTTTCTGCTTCATTGCAAAGGTAACACCCTCCAGGTTTGGTAACTTGTTATGACTAACAACTTGGTGGAAACACTGCAAATAGCTCATGGGGAGGGAAAAGGAAACAAAGGAGACAATTTTCCAGAGCAAATACCAAGGAGGTGTTTTCTGAAAGTTTGCTTTCTTGTTTATAGTGAAAAGTACTGTGTAAAACAAAAACTATATGGCTTACAGGATAAAAAAAAAACAAACAACAACTTTAAAGGGATTAAATCCTCATTTGCCTACTTATCTGAACAGAGACTTGAACCTGACTACTTGTCTATGAAAAAAAACTAAGAAATTATTCACATTGATGATTTTTTGCTTCTACAGTAAGAAATGTCATTTACTAGGTATCATTTATTTGATGCACTATATTGCTTTATTGATATTAGGATGATGAAGCATGCATTCTTTGGTAGTTAGGTCAGTGAGGTTCAGCTGTGTTTACTGTAAGGATAAGTAAAACTAATGTGCCATTAAGATGTTTTTAATCTGTGAACAACATTTGCCTCAATAACTTTCTTTTATGTGTGTAGATTTGCTGTGGATTTGCTAGAGAGTGCTTTCTAGGTGTTGTAAATATATTGCTTAAATTGCTCTTTTCCTTCTTTGTGATTTCCTTTCTGTTGGTCTCAGAATTCCTCTTCTGGTTTTCTAAGGAAATGGGCTTATGCAATCATGTGATTTGGATGTGGTTTGCATCTGTCTGTCCTGCTGTGACAGCTTTTTAACCCACTAGTAAATTAACCAAATTGGAGAGCAGCAACAGTCTCCAAACAATTTACATTCTTATATATTTATGAAAATCAGGACCCCATCACCAAGGGGAGAGAGAGGCTTTGAGAGTGCCCCTAAAAAGGAAGAGTGCCTCTACTAAGGATTCAGCTCC
The DNA here is from genome assembly GCF_015832195.1 of Motacilla alba alba. Taxonomy (NCBI): domain Eukaryota; kingdom Metazoa; phylum Chordata; class Aves; order Passeriformes; family Motacillidae; genus Motacilla; species Motacilla alba. Next base: position 19,516,690 of record NC_052021.1, read on the forward strand.
TACAAGGCACAAAAGATTCCATATGAAGAACTATGTCATGAGTATCCTAAAGCCAGATAAAGCTTCACTTAAAATGCACACACAGTTAGCTCCCAGACAAAACCTACAGCAAATGAGGCTCCGTGATCTCTCTTCACAGAGCCCTTCGTTTTGTGTATGTGACCTTGGCCGAGGGTAAGCTAGATCCAAATTCTGCCTGTACATTACTATCCTTGTTTATTTAGACAGATCTGGATTAGGCATGAAGAAATAATCATAAAAATGTTGCATTTTATGATTAATTAAGCTCTTCGTTTGCACTTCATGACATAATAAATAGAAGTGCACGAAAAGCATTTCTAGGGCCCTTTATTAATTGCTCTATTTCTGGGAAATCTGCTTGGAAAGTGGCCTGTTAGTGCTGCCTCCTCCCCTCTCCTGCAACAGCATGCAGTTCTTTCACCTCTAATGAAGTTTAATCAACACAGAAAAAGTGGTAGGCGTTCCAGGTCACAGGCATTGTGGTGACTCAAACCCTGAGTGCTTTTGACAGACCAGAAAGTACTTTGCAAACCTTCCATTGTTCTTCTTGTAAGAACAAAGGTAAAAATACAGACTCCTTGCTGCATTCTCTTTTGTCTTGATGGAGGTGATTTGTCTCTCCATTTTTGCATATATGAAATAGTGAATGAAATCATCCTTTTGGCACATTACTGCTGTTTGAATTCCCATTCTGTTGGTCAGCACTTCAGTAGTTCCCAGGAAAATCAACCCCAGTGATCCACCAGTTTTGTGTAGAGCAATTGAATTTTATTATTCTGAGATGTTAAATGTATTTTCATTACATGAATCAAGGTGATATTTCTTATAAAAGGAAGGTATTTATTCCTAAACATTTTTAATGTCATAGGGTATTACAAGGCTGATAATTGTAAAGTTTTCCTATAATTTTCTATACTCAGATGTTAATGTTTCTACTATTACTTCCTTGTTGAGGAAAGAGGGCAAACTGAGAATAGGCTCAGTTTTATAGTTTCAATATTTTATACCTGAAACAAAAGTGCTGGTTTCACCTACTGCTGTAAGAAAGCTCACACACAGAAAAAGTTTCCCTTTCATGTTGTTCACCTCCCAGTTCCAGTACTGATGGAAGGTAAGAACATTCAGCTAGGAGTCGCTTGGATTTTTCTGGTTTTCGTTAGCAGGTGGTGACTCTTTAAAGATCTGTCACCTCTTTCTTGCCTCACTAAAATCTAGGCAAGGATGACAGGTGAGCAGAGACTGCTTTTTGTTCTGTGTAGTTACTTCATGTTCACAAAGGACTGGTGGTGGTGCAGCTTGCATCTCTCTAACAATATTGCTGGTGTGCCAGGGGTAAATGGAGGCAAACCAGTGAAGTGGCATGCTTTTCAGAGGTGCACTGTTAGCTTTGTTACCAGCTGCAGACAACAATCAGGATTTGTAGCAAGTGACAATCTGGAAGCTCCTTGATTATGTTGCAATAGAATTATTTCATCAGTGTTGTACTATTTCCAACCCCCTCTGTGAGGACAGCTTTCTGTTTTTTGCTGTTAGGGAAAACATACTGCCTGGAAAGATATCTATATTAAGATGACATATTATATGGTGTTGGGAAATAGATTTGCATTTGATTGGCTTATTCTTAGAAGATTAGTCTTAGATACTAACCATACACAAAAGTATTTCTTCAAATGTCATTTCTTATGTTCAATGTACAATTTGAAAAGGAAGGCTCTGCTAAGAGCCAAGATGCTTAAAAACATTCGCAGGGATTGAACGCAGGCAGGGAATGATGCTTGACCACCAAATGCTTTTATAAAACTTAGTATTATGTGTAAAATTATGCTCTTGAGTTCAGCAGCTACTTCCCTTCTGTTCTTTTGCAATAATAGCTCCTGGCCTGGCTCAGAAGAGCTGGCTGGCAATGGGAAGCCTGTGCAACAGGAAGGAGAGCAACTGGAAAGACCCAGTAAGTTCTCCTGCAACCTCAGAGATGCTCCTTAAGCAGTGAAAGGAGCCTCCACTGTTTTGCCTTCAGCAAAGTTTGCTGGGAAAGCAGTTATCCTGTGACAGACAAAATAAGTACAGCCTTCTAAGAGGAAAGGATACCAATAGGTTTGCACTGCCATCTTCAGCCCTCGGAAAAAATGGAGTCTTTTATGTAGCAGGCAGAACACGTGGCTCAAGAGGGATTCCCACAGCCTGCTTACAGCAGCCAGGGCAGAACCCCAGGCACAGGAATCCAGAGATGCTCATAGGAAAGGTGCTTCTGCCCCTCTTCATACCTCACTGAGCCCACTTGCCAGTCACACAGGAAGAGGTGGAGAGATTTCCTCCATGCAGCCACAGGTAGCAGGTGCTACAAAGATAAAGTGTATAACCCCTCCAAGGTATGGCAGAGGGATAGAAATGTAAGGAGAAAGGAATTGACAGTGAGGCATGACCTGTGTTGGGGAGAGAGAAATCTGAAAAAAATGGGGCTGCTTAAAGTTCTAAAGGGGAAAATGAATGAAGAGCAGAGGTAGAGGCTGGGAAGAAAAAAGGAAATTTGGGACAACATATCTCCAAGTCTGTATTTCAAGTTTGAAAAACTGGTTGCAGTTTTCCTCTCTAATACAAACGCCTCTCCCCTTGAACAAAACAGCTTCACTAGTGGTCAGAAGATATATGGTCTGGTGAGGAAGTGCTTCAACAGCACTTAAGACTTTTCCATTAGGTAGAAACACATATTCAACAGAGATACATATCATTATTGATAGAATTTGCTGTGATGTTTTTGGTATCTTCAAAAATTTCTTACTGATTTCTTGGAGAACATGGAACATGGAGTACTCTGCTGCAGTTAGTAGGATATTTGCATTATTGACCCCTCCTCTCACAATATCTGGAACATATTGCATAGTATTTTGCAAAGGATTCTTCTCAAAATCCAAAAGTATCTTAAAAATACGTTAGTATTACTTTACATAAAGCCACACATCTCTGGAAATCTAGCTGCAGAGTGAGCCCTCACATTAGTACGAAGCCAAATAGCTTTAAATACAAAATGCTGAATTTCCAAAAGCTGCTCGCAGTAGCCTCTCTGTTTTATGCACTATGTGTGTGCAACAGGCTGTCACTGAACATTTGTTCCACATTCTGCTGAATGAAGAATGAATGCAAGGCAGCTGAGATACCTTCCCTGCAGAGAGCAAAGATGAACAAATCGGAAGCTGCTGCAGGGGTGGAAAAGGAGAGGTGTGGGCTACCAGCAGTGATGCTTCTTCAGAGATTGTGAGAGAAGGAAGATGCTGCAGCTTACTGAAATTACTGGAGCTATTATATTAGCAATTAAAACAAAAAAGGGAAAAAAAAAACCCACAACCAGAAAAAGCCCTGAAAAACACAGCCAAAAAACCCCCAAAAAACCCCCAAACCACCAACCCTCAAAAAAAAACCCTCTAAGCTGTTAGCTATATGGCATTTTACAGCTAAATGAAAAAAAAAAAAACCTTATTTGGTGCCTCAAAACTGGAAAATGTTTGGCAGTGGATAATTGTTCTCAGAAGACAAATAATCTGTAACAACTACTAGGGATTACTACTGGCCTCAAGTCTGGCTAAGCATTAAGAACACATGAACTACATTACCTAATCCTGAAACTGAGTAATCTAACTTTAATAATTTAACCTTTAGTCTAGGACTTGCATAAAATCTGTTGAGTAAAGGAATGTGACCTCTTGCTAACAATTCCTCACCCTTCACACCCTTAGGAACCCTGTGGTAAAAGCTGTTGGGAAAAGATGGGTGAAATTTTCTGAAAGGAAAGATGGCATTAAAGTAGGCATGCTGTCAGCAGGATTAAACTTGGGCTGGTGAAATGTGCCTAAAATCTGTTCTGAAGACAGAAGTTTTCTATCGTTCAGGCAGGCTTTGCATAGCTAATGCCAGTGTAAGTGGCTCCTGTCACACCAGCGTGCTCCTTCCCTCAGCTCAGCGAGTGAGGCACATCTGATAATGCACAGGGACACCCTAGCTCCACTTGTCCCTCTTCAGTGGCTTTGCTGTCCAGCCAGCCTCCTGAGTCAAAGTGATGGTAAACAGAAGATCAGCACTTGTTCTTATAAGGGAGAAGGTGTATTTTGCATTCGAAGTCTCCCAGGTTCTCCCAGCCCCTCGGTGTGGTGTGGCTGGGGCCACATTGGAGATGTCTGTACATCACCCAGGGGCTCGTCCATACAGACAGAGGAGGGGCTACATCTAATGCTTTAAGATCTCTTGTTCCAATTGAAATAAGTAACAGGGGTCTTGGGCTAGCCTTATTCAGATTTCTAAGGCTTAAGAGATATTGAAACACTAAAGACTATCACTGCCCAGGGTGTGCTCTCATTTAGACAGATAATCTTTCATTATTTGTTTCACCAAATACTGTGACTCATTTTTGAGCCTGGTACTTGACAACTGAAAGAAATAATCTCCAACAGAAACTAAAATTTACTTGCTTCATACAGGATTTTCATTTTGAATGCCCAGCTAGTTATATCCAGTCTTTTAAGACCCAAAGTTCAAAGTCCTGCTGTCCCAGCAGAATTAAATATCTGTCAAAGCAAATCTTAAAATATTTGTAAAACTATTTGAAAGTAAAAATAGTTCACTAGTTAATAAAAACATTCAAATATCCACATTTTGACTTTTTAAAAGTTGTTTCTTTTATTGTTTTTATTTTTGCATTTACACAGATGAAGTTGATAAAGCTTTACCTGTGCGTCAGTTACTAAACCAGGTCAGACCAGCTTATTTTGTGTGGTGGAACAGGATTATTAAAATTATTTCATTCCAAGTAGGAAATAAATTTGGTCAGGAAACAGACATTTCCTAACTTAAACCTAATGTGTGAGGGCTTTTAAAATAAGTTTCAAGGGTATTTACTAACTTCTGTTTGATTTTAGGAAAATACCTAGATGTAACATAGTGTTTTAAAGAAGGAATGCCTTTTTGTGAATTATGATTTGCACTTTATTGGTGCCACTGGTGCCCTTCCTTCTTGCCTTTCCTAAACGCATCCTTGAATCAATCACAGCATCACAATAGACATCACAATATGAGATTGTAAATGAGGACATCATCCCAGGTAGACAAAATCTCTGCATATCTGTGTGATTCACCAGCTGGGTTGTGCACCCATGTTTTTATTTGCTCTTCCACTATAATATCTATATCTAAGCAATTGTGGAATCTCCTCTTCCCCTTTGGTTGGCCGACACAAGTCTCTAATGCATTTACTTAGTATATTTAAAATTAATGAATTCTATCAGTAACTAAGGATATGTGGGACTGGGCAGGTTGTAGCTGAGAAAATATAAGCTGGACACTGAAGGAGGAAGAACAAAATTGCAGTGGTTACAGTCATCCAGCCTGGTAAGCCATTAACATCGTTGGCATATTTCATTCACGTGACCTTGTGGGCAACGAGATGGGAAAAAAGTGGCATTGCCTCTTCACCTCCCCCTGGAGATTTTGTGAATGAAAAGCCCAATGAGGATGCAAAAGCCTGACACTGCCATGGTACCTGCAATTAACCCTCTGGGGGCAGAGCAGCTGCCAGTGCAGCTGAAAACTCACACAGACACCTGAGTGAAACCTCTTTCTATGGCTTTTATTTTTCCAGTCTGTTTCCACATGTTCTGCTGTTTTTCCTCATTTCATCTCTTCAACTATAAATCAGTCTTTATTAAATATGCTATACACCAGTAAAGAAGTAACACCTTAAATTCAAAATTCAAATTAACTCTATAGCAGTGCATATGGATCTAAGTTTTGGCAGGAATTTAGATGAGACATTGAAAGTTTCATTACATAAAATTTGGGGGCGTAAATTTTTTTTAGTTTCACCAATTCATCTTGTAGATTCTTCCTATTTACGCCTTTAGCTGTGTGAAAACAGATTAAATGTTAAGCTTAGATGTCCACCTGCTTCCACTGATTTGTCACTAAGGATGTCTGTAAATTTGGTTGCTTAAAGCTCTTTCTCAAAACCTTGACTTTCAGTTATATCCACCACTATGTGATGTTTACCATCAGCTTACAGAAAATATAGTTTGGACTTTTAACCAGTGTTATAGGAAATTGTTTGGTTAGTATTAAGTTTCTGAAGTCCAGATCTAACTGGAGTTCAGCTAGGTTTTTGAAGGAAGTATGATCCATAGTTCTACAGTTTGTCCATCTTCTGGCTTCCCTTCCCTAATGATGGTCAGCTTACTGACAAGTCCCACCTGTATTCCGTGAGAGATACTTGGAGGACAAGAAGCTTCTGGAAAAGTACAATCTAATTTACTAATCTAAGTGAGGGATTAAACCTGCCTGCTCTATCTGTGGGGTATTTTTAATCAGGATCAGGGCTGGTAGATGTTTCAAACCAAATCCTCACATGTGCAAATTTGGGTAAAACACACCTTCCACATGGGGTGTTTTTAGGGGCCATATAGACCCTCTAAATACACACTTCTGTCCACACACTCTGTACAAAGCCATATGTCACAAGCTTCCATTTGTACCCTAGAAGGTGAGTTTGTGTTTTGGTCTTTGTTTGCTACCAGCCCTGCTGGGACATAAGAAAATGGATTTATCCTTTCTGTTTCATCCTTCTTTGTCTTCAGCACAAGGGTTTTTCCCACTAAAGTTCTACTGCCTGAAGAATTGGAACATCATGCAGGATCATTGTGTTTTCATCTGTTATTCTCTCTGGCCTTAGTCACGGCTGCACATACCTAAAATAAAATCCAGAGTCAATGTGTTTTCCTCCGCAATTAGGACACCATAAAAATTGAGGAGAGAGGGGATCTTCAGTGATTTGTTCATTAAAAACCAGGCAGTCTGAAGAGAGGGCTGAGCAGAGGGAGGAGCCAGAAAGGAATAATTAGGCCCTGCGACCAGAACCAGCAAGAGCACAGTAGGCACATGGCCAGACACAGGAAGGGGTCACAGGCTGTATTGGCATATCTATGCATAAAATTAGCATTATGAAAAATCAAATTATGAAAGCAGTATATTGCTTCTGCATGGATTTGCAGCTATAGACTCTTCATGTTTTATTTAAAAAAATTCTCACATAGTGGGAGAATTTTCATGCATTGGATAAACAAAAATATCTTGGTAACTTTCTGATTAGAAGTATAAAGAACAGTCTATCAAATTCTCCTTTCTTATCCTTGGTTCAAAATCTTTTCTATGTTTGCCAAGAAAACATACTACTACACAAACACGTGATAAGGAAATAATTCACTGACTCGTTTTCAAAATAAATATGTATGTATATGTATTGCCTGATAATTTAAGGTCTCAATAGCCGTTCAGAGTGCTCACATGTGCTTTTACAGTAGTTTTACAAATAATCCAGCATTAAAAACTACTAGATCACTGCTGCCTGCAAGGAAGTTTATAAGGAGGATTACTGAGCTCTCAGGGATGGTACCATCAGGTACATGCAGAGGGGATAAAAAATGTATAAAATATGTTAATGCTATGGGGCAGGAAAAAACCCTGGATTTATAATGTGCATTTTATTATGAGCTAAAAATAAATTTTTGTAAATACATGCATGCTGTATCATCCTAAGTATTTGGTAGTGGACAGGTTGATCTTTGAAGACTAGAAAAGCTCCCTCTTACATAGGAACTCTTCAACCCATCAGTGCTCTATTGTGTCTTGTCTGCTTGTTTTTAAACAAATTCAAGGAAGATCTCTGAACTGTGGAATGGATTTGTCACACAAATCTTTCTCTTCCTTCTTCTCCATGTACTATTGTAAAGAAAAATCTCCAGTATCCACAGCTCTAGTTATCTACATCCAGACCTACATCCACATTGCCCCAAATATATAACCCCCTTAAAAATTGTTTGTTTTCAACAACCAGAGACTAGACTGAAAAGAAATACTGGGTAAGAGGAACATTTTTTTCCTCTCTACCTTTTGAAAATCTTTACTCGTACATTCTAGTTTACATGCAAATAAACACTTAGAAAAAAACTTTAAAACTTGAAACACCTTTAAGTACAAAGGTGTTCAGATGCCCCAGCAAGGACTGTGACAAAGTACACCAGATGAAACGCTTGTCACCTAAAGGACTCTGAATTCTAATTTAGAAATGGGTGTAATACAAGAACTCGACTGGGTTATAATTTCTTCTATTTGTTCAAGTTGCCAGCAAGAACTACTGCAGGTATTTTAGTTAAAACACTAGAAACTTGGAAAAACCCTGATTTCAAGGGATCTTTAAAAAAAAAAAGGGTCATCCTACTTTCTTTCACTTCAACAGTGGCTCAAATCAACATTAATAGCAGGAAATAGGTTCAATGCAGGAAATATTTTCCTTTAGGATCATCTAAAAATGCTTGCATGGTAGGATAAACATAGAATCTAAATTTAGGTATCTAGGTTCACCTCCTCCTCATGAGCAGCTACTTCTCTCAATTTCCTTGTGAGCTGTTTTGCACACCACAGGCAGGGGTAGTGCAGAAGACTAGTCATGTCCTCATCTATAAACAAAGAGCAGAAGTCTCCCTGGAGACTTTGCTATTCCATCCTGCTTTCCTGCATTCATTCCATTTGGCAGTGTAAAAGTGATTGTCTAGTGTGTTCTCTGGGCTGTGAAAAGACACCATTCAGTAATTATGCTCTCAATTCCTTGGTAAGGGATTGTTTCCTCACTGGCAGGAGGGAGACTCTCTGAGAAAGAGCTGCTGTGATTACTAAGCACAGGTATCAGCCTTGTCCTGCCCATCCCTCTCGAATAGTGTTAGTGGTTAGTCAGTTAAAATCTGCTCTTGCAGTTCTCTATGAGCAGAACTCAATGTGAAATAGAGCTCATTACTCTGAGACCACCTCTCTGTGCTCTTCTCCATTTTGGAGGAAGATTGCCCATAGTCATTGACAGATATTTTAGCCTGCCTGTGAAATGATATCTTGCAATAGTTTCTTATGTAGTGTAATTATACCTTAGTTCATATTCCATAAAAGGATCAAAATCAAACTGGGAAACACCTTTCTCTGATATTATAGCCAAAATGCTTCATAATAATACTACAATATAGAGCAGGGTTGAGTTAAAAAGTAGTGAAATGGAAGGAAGTAGAGAAAGTTTCTGGAATAGCACAACAGGAGATGAGACATGACCTGCCTTAAAGCACAGGAGCAGGTCTGTGGAGACTCCTGATGCCTTTGCAGGAGTGGAGAATTCCCTGCTGAGGGTCTAACTGATGTTGCTGCAGCTGTGCTCCAACACAGATGTTATTTTTCTTTTATGTACGTATTTATAATGCACCAATAAATGATTAAATGTGATGTTTACCCAAGGATCTCAACAGCTTCTGTGTTGAGGAGAAAGTAAACTCTTAGATTTTCTTGTAGTAGGCTCTATACCAACTTTGTAAATAGGCAGCTATTCCAGCTGACAGTAGATAGCTGGCAAATCTTACTCCTGCTGGAGCTGAAGCCAGGTGTTTTACAGCTCTTCCCCTCTGCAACTGAAAGAAAACCCCCAGTCTGGTCCAAAGGCAAGAGAGCACTCTCTTCTGCTTCATAATTCATATGTCAGGGTGTTTCAGCATTTATAGAATAGAAATAAAACAATGCTCAAGTTGAAAATATCCACCAAAAAGCAGAATTCACAATTTAGTCTCACTGTTGGTAGGAGATACTCTGTAATTATAGCAACACTAAGCTGTGCTCAGTAAAACCCAAGAGTGCCTTTTGCTGACCAGTAAACAATTGATAACCTTGCTTGGAGAGCAAGTTAATTAGTAACACAAACAGAATGAAAAATCACAGTGTAAAACAGTATTTAAAATAGCATAATGATTCTAAATAGGGAGTTAGGAATGATACCCTCTTTTCAAATGGAAGTAGTTATAGAGTGCCATAGTACTCTGCTAAAGTAGTCAAATTCTGGATGAAAGGGAGAAAGGAATTTATCACTCACTGGCAAGAAGTCATAAGAAAGCTGCATAATTAATGCTGGACATTTTAAAGCCATAATTTTCAATTTCTATGTAATCTTTGGGAAAGGAAAAATGTACCTTGGCAATATTTCTGAGAAGGTAGGGAGGGCACCCACTGAGAGTTATGTATATTAGGTCAGAAATTGAGAGCCAGGGATCCTAAAGATCCCTGATATACCAAAAGGTTGTGGCTTGCCCTTCACTGGAAATTTTGTGAGCTTATTTGACAGGCAAAATCTCCTAATGAATTGAAAGTTAACCCACAACCTGCATGTAGCAACTGCTGAAAACCACTTTAACAAATATAATTTGGCTTATTTTTAATTTTAGAAAATATTTCTCAACCACATATTTTACACTTGAGTACAATTTTCATGCCAGTTCTCCAAAGATGCATTAGCAGAAGAGGAGGTCCAGATGTGGCTGTTGCTCTAATCACAATTAACTGACAGCTTATAAAAGCCATCATCTTAAGGAAACGTCTTCATTTTACAAAGCTTGGGATCAAGAAGGAAGCCCCAGGGAGCAGTTTAAGGCTCCTCACTCTACTAGAAATAAAATCAGCAGAGGAAGTGAAAGAAAGATAATTAGAGAACTGAGCCTTGAACCAGGCAAACCATTTTCTCCTGCATGCAAAATCTACCATGAAACTGCAAAATCTGTTTACACTAAAAGTTCAGTATCGTGTAAGATATGGACTAAAAATAGAATCTGTAGTTCAGGTTTTCACAGCCAGTTAATGGATTTAGATCTTTAGACCTTTTCATTGCTACACACAAAATGAGTAGTGCCAACTCTTGTGCTTCAGTTATTAGTCTCTTGCTATTTGGTGTCTCCTGGGAGCCAAGAAAACAAGTGAGAAGATGATAAACTTTAATCTAAACTTACATATGTATGTACTTATATTTAAATAGATGGCCCTCTTGGCTGTGAAGAAACCCTTGAAAAGGGAAATCTGTATCTGTCATTTAGGTAGACTCAGAACATTTGGTGAGGGAACTGTCAGTACTGAAGTATGTTTTGCATTGGGGGCTTTATGTGCATTCCTTGCTCTCTTAGTAAAGAAAGTTGATCTGCTCTGAGCTCTGTCCTGCCATGTTTAGACCACCACTGGTAGCTACATTTCTACCTTGCAACAACACCTTGAATAATTTTGTCTTCTGGTATGTTTTTTTCTGTGACTTTAGTGTCAGCATCAGTTGTTCCAGTAAAATCAATGAGTGCTCCAGTACTTTGATGTACAGGAAGGAATTTGTTCTCTTTCTGACCTTTCTTTTCAGATAAAGAACTACTGTCTCTCTCTGAAACTGTTCTTTCATGATTCACAAGTTTTCTTTTTTTTTTTTTTTTTTTTTTTTTTTTACCAAATAAAAACTTATAATCGAACCTCGCAAAACAAAGCCCTACAAAAGTCCCCAAAACTTTTAATGATAGGACCCAGGTCGCAGTTTTCAGTGAGCTTGACATGATAGTCTGAAGTATAGACAGTCTAGTTTCTTTTCAGAGAAGATTCTTTAATCTCTAAAAATACTCTACATTGTGTGACACCCATTGACTGTAAACTCTATGGAGTTAAATGCATTGCTCTGATAAAACCAATCTGGCTTATTATCAAAAATACAATTAGAACCAACAGCTGGCCTGACAGTCAAGATCCACACTAGTCTGACCAGGAAAGCCTCAGAATATGTACTTACTGTCAGGGTTCGCTGCTGTCTAAATAAATGTGGCAATGTGACCTGATTCAGATGATGTTAAAGCATCTTTAATTCAGATATCCTGGTAATTTGTCCCAGGAAGTGACTAAAAGGGAGAAGTTTTAAATAAGCAGGCACAAGAGAACTCTTCTCTAGTTTTTTTTTTTAATGCAATGCTACTTGGAAAGCAGCATGGATGTATTAAAATTAATCTTTCAAAACTGCACTCCTACTTTTCATCTAAGAATGGAAGTTGAGGTCACGAAAGCTGCTAACTTGCAGGTGAATGCTCAGCTCTAAGTTAGTAGCAACAGTCCTGACTGCTGGCTGACCACTCTAGTGCTTGCAAGGAAATGGTTCTAGCCAGGGCCCTTACCCCAAACTTTGTGCGAGAGGCAACATGGAACAGGTTACAGGGACTACTCATTCTTTTATCAGTATGAGGAAGTTGAGTGCTTTACCATCAAATGCCAGGCAAACTTGATTGAGACGCTTACTCATATGAAAATGAGTCAGGGAAGTTCCCATGGAGCATACTGAGAGTGCATAGTGGGGATTCCTATTGCAAAGAGCTCTCATGGCTTATATTTTGCTATTACATTTATTGTCATTTGCTGACTGTGGGGTAGGAGTAAAAGAAGCATTAAGGAGCTGCTTATTTAGAAATAACGAGTATATGAGTAATGTCATACAATTGTGTTATGTCCTGATTATTTCCTTGGTTTAAAACTGTTTATTTCAATGGAATTTACCAAGGATATGAGTCGCACCCACCCCAGCAGAAATAAATCCAGGAGAAAATACCCATTGCTGGGACGGCCTTTTCCCTGCACCGAGGGAACAGCGCAGTGTTCCTGAGCAGCTGCTGCCCACACACAGCAACTCTCGCTGCCTGGGGCTGTTCGCTCCGCGCCGACGCGGGGACACCGCGTCCTGCCCAAACTTTGAAGTTTTCGGTATGGGATGCGCTAAGAGCAGGTGAAGGAGAAGGGTCTGACTGGCGCTGTGCTCTTGCCCGGCCCCGGGATGGGGCCGCACCTGTGCGGGGAAGGGGCAGAAAAGGGCAGCGGCCGCTGCCGCTACTCGGCGGGGGCTCGTCTCTGGGGCGGAGGGAGCACATCCACCTCCCCGCTAGGGAAACGCAGCCACGGGAGCACCGAGCGGCAGCCCCTCCTTCCGAGGCGCTACCGCTGATAGGGGCGGTGGCGCGGGGCCGCCAGAGACACCCCCCCGGTTACATAACCAGCGCCTGCGGGGGCGGCTCCGCCGGTCCCGCCCCCGCTCTGCCTGAGGAGGCCACGGAGCGTCCCGGCCGCGGTCCCGCCGGCACCGAGCGGGCAGCGGCTCCGCGCCGGCCCCTCCGCCTCAGCGGGCACGCGCAGGACGCATGCGCGTCTCGGGCCCGCCGGCGCGCCGGGCATGCGCGGGGGCGGCGGCCGGGCAGCGTCCGAGGGCGGGCGGGCGGCGGGAGCCGGCGGAGCCCGCGGGGCACCGGCGGCCCCGAGCCCCGCGGACCGGCGGGGGCTCCACCGGCGGCCGAGCGGCGCCGGGGGCCCCTGGGGCGGCAGCGCCCGAGCCGGGCTGTGCCCCACTTTGTGTCCAATCAGAGAGTGCAGCGCCTGCACCGGGCGGGCGGCAATGCGTAAACAAGCCCCGGGAACTCCTCCGCCCCCCGCGCTCCCCTCCGCGCCGCTCCCCGCGCCGCCCCGCAGCCGCCCCCGCCCGCTGACAAGTCCGGCGAGGCGCGTTCCCGCCGCTCCGCCGCCCTCCCCTCCCCCGCCCGCCCGCCCAGCCGGCGCCGCCCGCGCTGCCACACGCACCCACTCCCGCACACGCCCGCGGGTGCCCGTGGCCTCTGCAGGGGAAGGTAAGGGGCCCTCCGGGGGCCGCCGGGCAGGCGGCGGCGAGGTGCGGATGCGTGCGGGGGGGGATCATGTGTCATAACAAGTTGTTGAACGTGACATTGCTCTTGAACTGCGGCGGCGGCGGACGCCGGGCCGCCGCCGAGTAACTTTCTCCTCCAATTCGGCGCTGAGGAGGGAGCCGGCGGCGGCGGGGCTGGAGCCGGCGGGGCTGGGAGCGCTCGGGAGAGGCTGATGCCGTTCGCGATGCTTGCGGCTTCCAGGGGAGACGGCGCGCAGCGCGGCGGGGGACGAGCGAGGGCTCCGCGTCTGGCGCCTGCTGCTGCGGGAGCCGCTGCCGCCCCGGCGAGGATTTTTCTAGCAAGGCGCCAGGGCGGGCGGTGAGCGAGGAGCGGGTGCCGGTCCGAGCATCTCCTCTGGCGGGTAGTTATCCCCGCTGATGCTCCGTGGCGGTTTGGCTCGCTTCCGGCGTGATTAGCTCGGCTTATTATGTAAGATGTCACCGGAGGAGGAGAGGCACAAGCCCTCGGTGTGGCGGAGGGGGAAACGCACCGGTCCGCCGCGCCTTGCCCGCTCCAGGTACCGGAGCAGGGGGAGCAGCCCCGGCCGGGAGTGGACGGGAGCTGCCCTCCCTCCGCCGTCCGCCGCTGGAATACGGCTGCTCGTTCTACACGTGGGTTGGGTGTGTTCCCCAAACCTTGCCTTTGAGCAGAAACGTAACCTGTCCTGGTTCGTCTCCCATGTTTAATTGCTTCTATTCTCTCTCAAAGAAAAAAAATAAACATGTGAGCATAAAAAAAGTTTAAGAACTTGGTTTTTGCTTTCTTTATGTGCATATTTAGTAGATTAATATGATCTGGAGACGATTGAATGAATCATCAGTTCCCTGAAATAAAAGCAAGTGAATCATCTCACATACACGCGCGCACAACTGTGAGGGAGCATAGTTGGTACCGTAGATAGTGGAAGGTTGGTGTCAGTTTCTGACGTGCAATGGGATGTCAGAAGTACAGACAATGCTCAGAAACCCAGCAGTTTCCTGCGGCTGGTTTGTGAACTGTGAAAGTTTTGCACCATTCAATTGCAGTTTTTCTGGCTCAGTGGTTAAATGGTAACCTCTTTCAGTTAGCAACTTGTTACCCATTATTTCCATTATTTTAGCCAAATAGTTAAAAATGGGGGGGGGGGGGGGGGGGTGTAAACGGTAAGAATTAAGTAACTGTGTTATTCAAAGTGTATTAATTTAAAATAAAATTTAAGCAATAATACCTAAAAGTAGCATCAAACTATGTCCATACCCTGAAGCCAGAGATGGATCCCAGATGCTCTTAATCTGGGTTTTGTTTTGCTTAGTTTTTTTAAGCAAAAATAGTCTCTGTTGAAGTAAAAAAAAATACATAAATATGTATTTTTGAAAGCTAAGCCAGTTGATTTAATAAACATGTTGGAGTTGTACCTGGATAGACTTCTGTTCTTGGTCCTCTTGCCTGTTGGTGTTTAAAATGGGATAGAGTCTGGATCCTATATATAGTTGTCCTTTCAACTGCAGCTTGCTTCCAAAGTGGATTTTTCACCCTCCATGGTTTTGGGATGCATTCTTCTCTTCCTGTACAGAGGCAGAACTATGAATTTTACAAGATTAATTTTTCTTTTTTTTTCTCGGCATACCTGCCACTGTGAAGAAACAAAATCACTATTTCTAGTGGGGGGGTAGTGCTTCACACCATCCAACCACCTGGATTTACAGTATAACTGTGTGAAGATCTTTGTATGTCCTGCTAGTAAATGATTCTGTTTCCTGTGGCATCAGCTATCCCTTATCACACTGCCTGTGTTTTGTACCTCTCCCCATTCTCCACGTGGGAATGGAAAGGATTGCTTTGGGTGTTTGTCACTCTTGGGGCATAAGGACATCTTACCATTTTTGTTTGTCTAGAGCTATGCACTGGCACCTCATAGTATTAATTAGAGGATTAGAGCAGTAAAGTGTGGGAAAATTGCATTACTTCAGGGTTCATTTGTGTGGATTTTAACATCTCCCTATCAAATATTCTGAAGTGTTAACCAAGTTAAGACTGCAAGTTAAGTTTAAGTGAAAGCACTGTAATAGAGAATCTCTTAGGTATGCTGGGTGGTCAAGTTAACAAACAGGAAAAATACTGTTTTAGTTGTGCATTTCATTCAACGATCAAATAGCATTCATCCTTATTTATTCAATTTCCTTCAAAAGAAGATACAATGTGTGTGTCATTTTATGTGCCCAGACCTCAGCTAAAAGCAGTAAAGGAGATAATACTGAAAGTGGACTTACCACTCTGCTCTAGCTGGTTTTCCCTGCTCTGTGAACACTCTAGGATTTAAAGTGGAAATGAAAGATTCTAGGTTTCCCTTCTAAGCCTGCAGAATATGCAAAATAAAGTGAGATAAAAATGTATTGGTTTAAAGTTGCTCCTGTGCTGCTCCATTTTTAGGACTGATAAACAAGTTACTGTGGGATGCACAGAAGAACTTAGAGAAAAGTGGAGGGCAGTACAGATAAAAGTGTCTGAACTTTGTATCTTGATGTTTGCCAGGTTGGGGATGCATATATACATATATGAATTTACTCTACCTTTTTTCCAAAAAAAGATATCGTAGTTATAATCTTTCTATACTTTGAAAGACTGGTGCCAACAGCATCTTCATATGTTCTTCCAGCTATCTCAATTAGAACATCCCAGTGAGGGGGGGGGGGGGGGGGGGAACCAACCCAAAAGATTAGTTCCTTTCTGCAGTTTTGGCTGTAAAGACCCTTTTTAGATCAGTGCAATAGTCCCAAGGAAAGTTTTAATAATTTCCTGTGGAAAGACATACTGCTGATGTTGAAAAGGGAAATCCTTTCTTCAACTATTGAAAACTTTGCACTGAGTACACCTTAGCTTGGGGTTGTTTGTTCCCCAAATCCTCAGTTAAAAAACATTTGTTGCAGTGGTCTGGGGAAAAGTTTTCTCTCTATTATTAGACTAAATATTTGAAAGAAACAAAGTTGATTCTGTATCGGTCTTGTAGCTATCTCTTTTGAGTGATGGTGGGTAGTGCCTTAGACATTTCTTACAATGAAGCTTATTTTCCTGATTATTGTGGTTTTATCTTTAAACTTTTCCAGTAGATGTAGTGCTGTGAAAAGTAACAGCTTGACAGGCTTTGAGACTGAAGCCTGTAATGAGCAGAGCAGGTGTAGCACTGGCAGCCAGTTCCATCAGGCTGTGACAAGACAGAGCCTGTCTCAATGTGCATCCATGGGAAATACAAGTGTTGCTGTCCTTATCTGGATTATTGCTTATAAACCAAAAATTGTTCACTGTCAAGTGTGGGCCACTTCTGGAATAAAAGATATGTAGTGTTACTTGAGCACTATGGTCTCAATAGCTGTCACTGTTAGTTCTTACTTGTGAAACAAATAATTTTGACTGGTTACCTAAAACTGAAACCATTTATTCAATTATTAATAGTGAAATTCATGCATATGTCAGTAGCTTTCCTAACAGCTAACCAAACTGTTCATTTACTGCTGTGCATTGGTCATTTCTTTCCTGTAATAGAATAATTTTGTTTGCCATTGATTTATGTATGTTTTGAGATTTGAAAGGAATTAAGAAAGTAGCCTGTTGATTTACCGTAATACTCCTGTTTTCATGGAAGGTCTAACCAGGAAAAGACAAGTAAACTTACTTTCTCAGAAGAAGTCAAAGATGAGAATAACAGTTATTGGGAGCTTCTTCACTTCCTTGAGATACTGTCGTGTCAGTGACTGGTGCATCACAGAGAGCTTCAGGTTGCTGCAGTCTGTAATGGTTCAAGAACTGCCTTCCCACACCAAGTCTTCACTGGCACTTGAGTTGGTGCTCATTGTTTTAAAGAGGGCACACGTGGAGATGAGGCAATGAGTGCTGAGGAACAGATGCCCACACTGCAAACAGGGGATGCCTTTGCTGGCTCCTTTGCTCAGCTTCAGTATAGGTTCTTCCACAAGGAGGAAAACCACTTTGTGTTCCACGGCAACTCTTATCAGAAAGAACCCTTCCCACACACAACCTACCAGTGGAGATGTAGCAAGGAACAGCAGTGAGACCTAAATGTGAACAGTGATATTTTCCCAATTCATGGCTATGATTCTTATTACATCCATGATATTGATGGCAGTGTTACAGAATTACTTTCTGTCAGCTGAATCTGTGAGTGCAATCTGATACCAGCAGGGAGTCCTAGTTCATAACTGCTGTAAAATCACCCACATCCGCTTTGTTATTCCCATCTCTCCACCCTACACGCTTGTTTTGCTCACCTGTTGTTGCAACTTAGTTTTTGAAATACAAGCTCTTGGGGAACCCCTTGTAATTCACTCTGACTGTTTGCATTACATCTGTTGCAATCTATTGTTACATCTATTGTTACATCTATTGTTACATCTATTAATGTCTTTGTGTATAAACAAAGTACCTTGAAGTAAGGGAATCCAAATTTTAAGTATCCTGGAGATAGATTTCAGTGTTGGTTACTACTAATCAGATCAGACAGGGAGAGAAATTCTCTATGCCACAAAAAAAGTAGTAGATCTTGAGATAAAAGTCTTGAGTGATTCTTAGAGAAGTGTCACCACTGATTAAAGCAAATGTAATTATATTTATTTCCTTCCCTAAGAAGAATGGAATATATAAGAAACCAGACTCTTGATTAATTTCATAATGAAAACACAGTTCTTCTTTCAGATGAAAGATCATCTCTTAAATAGCCAATATGTGTATTGAATGAAGTTAAAGATGTTTCTTTCTTTCGTGGTTTTATAAAATTGTTGTTTACTTTTTTGAAGAATCATCAGAACTAGCGGCAGAGACAAAAGATCCTTTATATGATATAAATGATATTTTGAGTAAGTATTCTTGGTTGATTCTGGCTGTAGAATTTCCCTGCAAACAAAGTGATTTTGAAGAGCTGCTTAATCAAACCAATATTTTTCAGCTTTCCATCTTAACTCTTTTGATATGTCATAGATAAAGTAAATTTTAATGCTTTCATCCCAAATACATATTTACTAAAAGTACAAGTGGGGGTTTTTTTGTGTGGCTAGTGATCAGAGAATGCAAATAGATTTACTTGAAGTGATGTACTCAGCAACGGTGCCTTACACAGGCTAGTGCTTAAAATCTACTAATGATGTGTAACTCTTGCGTATTTATTGCTGAAAATTTACAACGTAAATTTACATGGGATTAATCTCCGATTCAAAATTACCATTAATTGCACAGAAGCTCTTTCAGTTTATTTATTGTGAAGCTGGGTGATACCAGTGAGACTTGTAACAGAGGAGCTTTATTTTCACATATGGCTTCTCCAGGTGTAATAGCTCTTAGTACATCCACTAGTACAATAGGGAAAACCACACAAACTGTTGGGCATGCAAACCCTTCTTCAGGTTTTGAGCAATAGCAGCAAACACTGAACTAGGGCTGCAGTTCCAGAAGATATCTACAGCCACTGCTTAGAACAAAGGAAGTGCTGCTGCTATGGCTTATGCTCTCTGAGCCCTGGCAGTCATTAAACCCCCAAATAAATTAGGCTTAACTAAACCACCAAGAAACTAGGGAAAAGTTTTCTGCTACTCTAGAGTATTAAATGGACTTTCAAATAGATCAAAAAGCTCCAGTGTGGTGCTTACCTTCTTTTTGGTACAGCTGTTTGGTTAGATCAGCTCTGCTGTTCATCTAACCATAGGTTTACGCCAAATTTGGAACAGTTGTTATAAGTTTATTTCAGTTATGGCAATGAAATAGCTCATTTTATGAAAATTGTGGTTATCACCTATATAAAAAAGGGGATATTAGTGTGGTTAGAAATTCTGAGGCAGTGCTCTGTCCTGGGCAGGAAGAAAACAGATCATTCCCAGCAGAACACTGAAGACCTTAGCTGGAGTGTCACCACACACTAGGGACAATATCTCCAGTTAAGTCTATTATTTTTGTTATCCAGAAGATCTGTGAACCCTCATTTCCACATTTGACTTGGTGATCAGGACTAAGAAGGGGGAATTCATTCTGGCGCTGAAAGTCTTGCTAATCTGTGTGTAACATTGACAGAATAGCATAAAAAGAACAGCATACATGAAGAAAACAGTTCTCTAATATTTACTGAGGGTAATCTCTTGTCTTCCTTTCTTGGATGCTTGCTGGGCTGCTGCACTAGCAATCTGTTTGGGTCACATGGACAAGGGCTGCTGGAGCAAGTTTGGTGTTCTGTAGTTGTGGACTATGAGATACAAACTCTGCATCTGACTTCTTTCCTGGCAGAAGAGAACCCTCCCCACTCCTCCCATCTAGCTGTCTTACACCTAGATTTCTCAAGCATATCTGATAAATAAAGAACATTTGCCAACATCTGCCAAACATTGGACTTTTGGATTTACAGTTTCCATCTTTTGGAGTGGGTGGGTAATACCAGAGAACACTGACAGGTAATATGCTGACTGAAATTTCTTACAAGGGATGATAGCTACTTACCATGTAATTTTTATTGGATGTTTTCAGTGCAAGTGTCTTGACTCTCATGAACCAAAGGAAGAATCCATACAAATACAAATAATTTGGAACATTAGCTTTAGCTGATGGAAACTGCTGTAACTTAAGCTTCGGTTTATCCACTTGACTTTATGCCAGTACTGAATATGCCTATAGACAGAGTAGCCACAAGTACTCCTTGTACTTACTTTAGTTAAGTTACCATAGACCTTGCCTCGAATTGCTTATAAAATTGTCAGTTATTAAATAATTCCAAGAGCAAGATTAGGGAGAAGTTGTCATTTTGCCGAGTGTAAAAATGTTTTTGGTAACCTTTTCATTAAGCCAGGACCTCAAATTTGATTTAATTATTGCCCTTGTATTATAAATGTATTTTTTCCTGTGCTTCTGAAAATAGAAGTGTTTGATCTAAGTATAAGCCTTTGAAAAAAATAATCTATGTTTATAAATGTTCTTAGGTGAGGTTGGTGGGAGCTTGCCCATGACATTTTCCAAAGACAGTATCTGCAGCCAAGGCATTGAGTAGAACTTTCCCTTTCTTTGTTCCTCCTTGAACAGCAGAGAGAACAAGCAAAGAACCTCTTCACTTCAGTGCTTTCTGGCTTGGTATTGATTCTGTTTATTCACAAAGGTGACGTCTGTTTGACAGGTGCAGAAGTCAAACTGCTGACAGCTTAGACAGCATGGAGCCATAATAACTCAGCAGGAGAATTCCTGTACTTTGGGAATGGTTAAGTATAAAAATTAAACTCTTCTAATATATGTTAGGACATTTCTTATTTTAGGTTGTTGGTGTGACTGTAATTTATCCATTGTAGTGCTTCTCACTTCTGTTCTTGAAAGGCTTTCTCCCCAGCACCCCCTTATCACCTGCAGGCGAGTATAGAATGGGCACAAGGGGAATCAGGAAGACAAAGCATAGTCAGCTCAGGGAAGTTGAATACTGCCTTGGAGGACTAGTATCTGCCTGTCTTGGATACTAAATTACTATTTTTTGCTGGGTAGGTAATATTGGTCAGGGGTTCACAGATGGCCTTTCATTTTTAACAGCTGTGAGACACATGCAGCCAAATTTGCCCTTGTTTCGACATCACCAGCATAGTCGAAATCGTGTGAAACAGAGCTGTTTACTCAGTCCTGAGTGTCCTGAAAAGTTGAACCTTTGAACATCAGGGGTATGGAAATAAAGAGTACTTGGAACAGTTTGGACCTAGACTTCTATGTCTCCCTTTTCTGTATCTGTAAATTATGGCTTACAGTGTTGTCTTGTTGAATAGGTTGTGGAGAAGATTCTCTTATTACTCTTTGGGGAGCACTGAAATACTGGAGGAATGAGTGGGTGTAACTGTGTGTGATATCACTAGTGTGTGTTATCAAACACCTGGGAGTAAAATACTAAAAAAGGGCGCAACTGTCTTTTATACTAATTTGTTTGGTAGTAATAGTAAAGCCAGTGCTGCAGTTCACACATGTGCAAAAGCACAGATTTTTTTTTTCTCTGCAATTGTTTTGAAGTCTGTAATTTTTACTGAAGTTATAGCGATCTCAGCAGGCCCATTTAGGTATGGAATTCTGTTGAGTTTGGCTTCATGGATATATATAAGAGATTGGTTTTGTCTAAAGGTTGAGTATTTAAACAAAGGAATATAATGGACAAATTGAGTTCAGGGAGAGATATTAGTCATACAGGTATATTTTTCCATAACGTGCTTGGGTGTGCTGCTTGGAAGTACAAAGGTGCTATTTATTTCTTAAAGGAATTATGCATTGAGGTGCATCTGTGTCATTTTTAAGCAGACGTAAGCTCATGCTGCTCGAGCTTGAAGAAACTGAGAAGATACCTGCTTATGTTTAGTGTAATATAAAGACAGAGTGTATTAGCTGTGGCTCAGTGCCATGGTAACACCATTAGGTGTTACCCTGAACAGAACCCTGACTAGAATATGTTTTCTAGTCAGCTTCCAACACAGACACATCTTGCTGCTAATGGAACCATCTTGCAACTTTTCTTGTCTTTAAAACAAGATTCATTAAAAATACTTTATTAAAGAAATCGTTCTTGAGGAAGCTGTGGTAGTGATCCTGTGGATGAGCTATGAATATGGAATTTGCCTGAAGAAAGACGGAGTTTAGGGAAGAACTGGTGTAAGTTTAGGACAAGAGAAAAAAGCCCACAATACCTGAACCTGAACAATGCAGAACCTTCTCTTATACATCAGTGAGTGTCATGTTATTGAGTGTGCTCATTGGAGTAGGTGAAGTTCATATTGCTCACAGCAATAAACCCTCACATTTCTCGAAAGTAGCAACTGACAGTTAAGTGTTGATTTCTGTACTTTCCTACCAGTAAGAAAAGCATAAACATTGCTGAGCATCCTGTATTGAGTGAAGCCTCAGAAGTTTGTTTTGCAGGAGCTGTTTGTAGGTTAGAGGAGATCTGGCAGCTCAGTGTGGTGTTGCTGTAAGAGTGGTAGAACATTGGCATTAATGATTGTGACATTCGTTCAGATACTGGACAGTGGTGTTGCATGAAGTGTTTCATTGTATCTCACAAGCTAATTGAACTGCTAAACTATAGTCACATCTTTCTGACCACTTTTTTTCCTAAGTATTTTGTGGGCTGCACAGGTTTTAAATAGTGAGTAGAAAACCTGATATTCCATTGTTGTTAATTTATCATGTTACTGTGAGCAGCGTTCCCTTGGAAGTCACCAGCTCTGCAGGCCTCAATCTCTGGACCTATACCAAATACAAGGAAAGCAGTGATTCCATTTAAGTTAAACAGGGCATGGAAATCCAACTGCTGACTGTGCAGTTGCTGCTCTTGTACTATGTACCAAAATTAATCAGTGTAATATGACCAGGAACTCCAAAACTTTTTGAGTGGTCCTAACATAGGAAAAAATCTTTGAAAAAATCTCTTTTACAACTTGTTCAGAACATGCATAGGTGCAGGAGGAGATGTTTAGGCTGTATTCCTTCTCTAGAGGAAAGACAGTAGATGAGATCTTTGCAGTACCTTCATAGTTAGGATGTCCCTGCAGGAGTGAGCTGCATTGTAATTGCCTGCACCAGACATTACTGGACTTATTAAGGGTCTTCCTCAGAGTTGTATTCCTGTAAGCAAGTAGGTGCTAAATACTTTCATTTGAGGGGAGGAAAGGGGGGGTGGGGCTGGAGTTGCTGTCTGTGTAAGCAAATGCTTTGGGTCTCATGCTTGTGCTTTTCTCTGCAACACTTCTGAGTTAGCAAGGCTTCCTATTCAGAGGTGTGTTTTTTCATTGTCTTGTTTTTCTTTTCTTTGCATGTTCCTTCTTGTTTCACAAACACAAGGAACTGATCAAAATCCAAGTAGAAGATAAATTTTGGAATAAGAAGAAACTTGTGTATGCTGAAAAGAAATCACAGAAGGATTGTTGAGAAGAATTGAGAGTTCAAGTTCTGGTATGAAATTCTAAATATTTTCCTTGGAATTCAGGTCACTGTCTGCTCTGCAAGACAAACCTCGCTTAGCATAGATTATAACATGTAAAATAGTTCATTGAGCTAGGCAAAGATCACTTTTTACTAGAAAAACTATGTTTAAATGGGTTCTGACTAGCATAGCTCCTACTCTGTTGTACATGGTATCCACTAAGATATGTTTCATCCTTTAACCAAATGAAGTATCTTATATGTAAGAAAACTTTTTTAATATGGAAATTAGCCAAGAAGTCAGGTCAACTTCCTAGTGCTAGACTTTTTGCCACTTTTGAAAATGTTTTGAGTATGATTTTTTTTTTCCTTAAGATGTAGGAAGGAAAACCATTTTTAAATACTACTTGAGGTGCATTCTTCAATCTCCACAACATAAAATCAAGAGACAATTAATTTTTTTTAATGTTGAAATATTGCACACATTTAAATAAAGCTGTATCATTATTCACCTGGAAAATACCTTGGTCTATTTCTAACTGTTTTCACTGAAGGCACTAGCAAGCATTCCTGCTAATTTAAGGGCTCACAATTTGAATCCATTATACTTATTGCAGAAGTTCTAAATTTAAATCTGGGAATTTGCAAAAAGCAAGAAAAAGGGTCTTTCATTGAAATTGGTTAAAACCCAATAAATTTTATTTAAATTTACAGAACATTAATTGCTCTTTTTTCATTTCCACTAAAATTACATAATTTTTTTACTTTTAATTATTTGCAGAACGGTCTTGTGTAAAGATTTGTCAGACTAAAAGTTTACTGAGTGGAATCAGTCACCTAATCCCAGAGAAATGGCTTGATTATTTTTAATCTTCTGTAGATGAACTTTCTGGTACAATTTCAAAACCTTTGTCTTTGAAATTGCAAGACAGAAGACTGGAACATCTCTGTGTATGTTTTCCAGGCCCATATCCGAGGTGCTCTTTCATAAAAACCCCTGTTCAGTATCCACTGCACTGCAATTCAAGCCATGGTCTCACTGTTTCCAAGTTCTAACTTCAGCTGGTGTAAAGTGCTGCTACCAGAAGTTTGTTGGTTTTGTGTTCAGTGCAGCCAGAAAAAAAGATCAGGGAGCAGAGAGAGGAGAAGCTCATGAAAAAATTAGTTTAACAAGATAACACAGACCCTTGAGTAATGACCAGTGCTTTGGTAAAAATGAAATGGAGACATAAAGTGGCACTTTTCTTACAGTAATATAATCATGATTTCTCTACAACAGACATTTGATTCAAATATTAGAGTCATCTTAATTATGAATCAAAAAAGCATAATAAAGGAGGTGGAAGAAAAACAATGTAAAGGCGGAAGGCTAAGGGTTTCATGTCCTCCCAACTCCTTCCACACTTAAAACTGTGGAAAAAAGTCTGTAGTGTTCAGTTGTTCCTGAGGGAAACAGCAGAAAATATTACATGGGAGTAATTCTAAAATGGATATATTCCATATAAATGTAATTAAGCTCTCTGACATCAGACAAGTTCAAATAGAAGTCTTATACACTTCTATGTGCATATTCCAGAGCTAAGATCTAAGATAATAAAATAGAAGAATAGGATAGATAGCAAAAGAGGAATTACTATGTAGAAACTATTTGTAGGTTCTGTTTACAGAGTGCCTCATTCTTCCCTCACAAAGCACAGACTTCTAAAGGAGTTTTGAAGGGTCATGGTATAATCAGCTGCCAGTGTCAAGGGGACACAAAAGAATGAAGGTAGTCTTAGATGAATGGGCAAGGGGAATATCAAGCAGTTGTTGAATTACATTGATTCAGTGGTTTTTAATGCTGTGATCATCACTCATTCTGAACTTGGTTCTGGCAATTGCACATCAAAAAGGATGCAGAAATCTTGAAAGTTATATAGAGAAAACCTAAAAGAATGATAGAATTCTTGGCACACATGCTTTATCATGGATGGCTGGGGGCACAGCCTAGTAAAAGGAAAGCTTAGGTGGCACTTCCAGACAGTAATCAAGCCGTCTCTTGATATTATCTTCCATGAACTAAATGGAAGCATTTGAGATAAAGTCGTATTCAAAACCAGATTATTCAGTCTAGCTGATTAAAAGAAAATCAAATTACTGTATCTCAGCAAATGAGGTAATAAAAACCAGAGTAATTCAGACTACTATTAAGTTTTTAAAATTTTTTTAATATTTGAAACTAGTAATTATTTTTGTAGATCACTCTTTACAATAGAAAATTAAGAAGGATGCTGTAATCAAAATAATCTGTTGAATTTAAGGAGAAAATATTTTTAGTGCAACTCAGATTAGCTTATTGGCCTTTTTTTACTTGCTGTGTATTACAGTAAAGGTTCTGCAGTCAGTCTTTGCTGTAAATTTTGGAAGTTTAATTACACACAGTCCTGGCAGAGAGCTCTTTGTGCAATCACCTGAAATTCTCCAGAATTCACATTGCTATTTCAGAAAAAGCAGAACAGAGACATCTAATTATAAATAGACAGCAGGATGGCATTAATCAGGTGAGACATTTTCAAAGTACAACACATCTAGTGTGGTTTGTCAGCAATTTATAAAGGCATGATAGGCTCCCTTGTAAAATACCTGACTATTTAAGTTTTAAATGATCTTTTATCTTCTTTTTCGATGAGTAGTATTCAAAAAGTATGTGGAAAGTAAAGCAACAGCTAGTCTGCAAAAGATAGTCCTAGGATACAAGGGAGAGCTGTGTACTGTATTTGCATAACATGTTGGTCTCAAAGTAGGTTAGACATCTGCTTAGCCATTAAATTTTCTGTAAAAATACTGCTCCTTGTTTGTTCTGTATTAAATCCTTCTCCATTTATATTTTTATGTTATTTAAAAATAAACCTAGAAAAGATGTGTTGTTTTAACCATTAATAAAAACAAACCAGCTAAGGTGCAGAATGGTCCAAGATCAGCATTCCAGAATTCTTTCAGAAAGAAGAAAATCAGACTCGATTGAATGGCTTGTATTTATTTTTAAAATAAGGCTAGAGGAAATAAATATTGTGTGGAATTGTGTGCCCAGCTTCCCTAAAGTAACACAGGGGTGTATGTTGTGTAAATAAAACTAGCATATGCTTAGGAACCATAAGAAGTCAGGATTCCTATCTTTAAGGCTTCTTCTCTTCATTGTGGCAAATTTTTTCAAACCACTGACAGAAAATAAGTATTTTGTTATGATCAATAAATATCCCTGTAAATAGCCACATTCTTTAAGCCATCTTTTTACAATATTTCAGTGGTATGCAAGATAGAGCTTTACTTCAGATGCACAGTAATCTTTAAGCCCCTTTAGGAGATTCTCAGTGTGTTCCAAGAAGTAGATTAAACTAGTTCTTCACTATTCATAATATTTTTCATATGTGACAGTAATGCAGTGTTTATTTTAAGAGTCAAAAGCCACAGGTTCAAATCCCCTTAAAGTCAGTAGGGAAAATTGCTTGCAATGACTTCTAACTTAGATTCTACATTTGATTTCTATTTTACCCAAAAAATTTATGTATGAAAATTTAATGCAAAGTGTTTCTTATTTTTGATGTAATACAGCATTTTAGTGCTCAGTGAGAGGACATTAAGAATATTCAGTAATACAAATAGTATACAAGTAATACAAATGGTACCTTTTATGAATTGAAGTAAAAGCAACAAGTATTTAGTGGGATGACACCCAAAAATACTATCATTTGTATCTAGTATAGTCCCAATCTTAAAAATATTTAATAGCTTGATATAAATATCTGTCTGAGATTATGCCATAAATCTGTATGGCTTCTTATAAAGTATTTATTACCATAGAAATGAAACATCTTCCTGCAGCATAGTAAACAACGTCCCTAACATCTGTCACAATCTTTTCACACATCCTCTCCCCTGGGTGAGAAGCATGTGCAGTTCTTGGCTATGTTTTGGTAGAATTTTTGTGTTTAGTTTGAGGCAAATGCATTGACGGCATTTATGGTGACAACTCATAATCAATGTATAGTGTTACACAAAATTATTCTGATTATGCTAATTGACCTGTGGACAAACTAGAAACTGAGCTGGATGCTGCCTAGGTAAGTACTTCATCTGGCACCCAGCCCACTCCTGCATTCTTTCCATCCCTTAGAGGTGTTGGTCATGCCATACCATGCACATCTGCATCTGGCCATGGAGAACAGCCTATAGCTGCTTGTAACACAAATACAGGCTTAGTCACAACTGTGCATAAACGCCCACTACCTACTCATACATCACCAGGCAGCACAACAGAAGGGTGGGAAATCATTAATTTTGTTTATTATGTTGTTTTTGTGGCAGCTAAGCACCACAAATTGCCCACTCACTCACCCTAAGCCCCTGTGAGATGAGGGAAGAGAAAAACTAAGAAAATTTGGGGGGGTTGAGGCAAAAAAAAAAAAAAAAAAGTTTTAAAGTTTATAAAGTGAAGGATAGATAAAAGATGGGAGGAAGGAAAGAAAACAAGTGAGGCAAAGGTAGTTACTGTCCACATCCTGCAAGAGGACTGATGAACAGCCAATTCCAAGGAAATGGCAGCTAACATCCCTAAGCCCCCCTGTTACTCCTTATCACGACTGAATGTGGTGTTACGTGGCATGGAATATCTCCTTGCTTTATTCAGATCATCTGCCTGGTTGCATCCTCTACCAATGTATTGCACCCCCACAGTCTTCCCTGTGGTGGGAACGAGAAAGAGAGAAGGCCTGGGTGCTGGCCAAGCACTGCTCAGCAATAGGGAGAACCTTACTGTGCTGTCAGCACAGTTTTGGGTGGGTAACTAAAAGACCATATGAGCTGCTGGGAAGAAAGTTAATTCTGTCCTAGCCAGGCCCAGTACAGTTAAGCTATAAAAAGCCATAGAGAGCATCTGAATAACAAAACATTTTTCAGGAAGGAGGAACACAGTATTTTATAGATAACCTTAGTGCATTTGAACACATTTCATAGGTCACATGGTGTGGGAGATGAATATTTCTAACTCCGACTGAGAAGGAAATCCACACATAAAAGATATTCAAGGTACGTATTTGTGTGTCCCGTTGAAGTTGCTCAAGAGTTGAAAAATAAGAATTTATGTTTGTCTTGGACAAAAGTTTGTATTTAGGTCAGTAGGTACTCTGTTTCATTCCTTTCACTGCAGAAAACAGACTACTTATGCAGTTGTGTGCATTACATAATCCTCAACTTTCTCTAACCTAGAGTATCAATTTTCTTGTGCAGAAGCCTTTTGGATGTTTTGACTAAATGTCTTATGTTTGTGCCTACTCCTGTCTAACGTAATGCATTCCATTTTTAGAGAAATGAGATCTCAAAGATCATATTTGGCATAAGTCTGGTGGAACTGAATTTTTTGTTAGAATCTACCGAGTTTTGCAGGTGTACTCTCAGTGCTGTTTTGGGAATAGAGTGAAAAAAGGGTACTGTTATTTTTGTTGACACAGAGTCCGTAGGGATGTAAGCAGTCTAGCATTCCTCAAGTGCGTAGTTTTCTTTACATAACAATGTTTGAATATTGTGTGAAAACTTTATTCTTTATTCTTTCCTCATCTCTGCTCACGT
Organism: Motacilla alba alba; assembly: GCF_015832195.1. Lineage (NCBI taxonomy): Eukaryota > Metazoa > Chordata > Aves > Passeriformes > Motacillidae > Motacilla > Motacilla alba. Next base: position 19,545,792 of record NC_052021.1, read on the forward strand.
GCTAGTGAAGTGAGTCTCTGACTCCAGTGTGAAGTAGAGAGTTTGCTTGAAAGCTTATGAAGTATTGAAAGTACTGTAGACAGAATAGAAGATACTTACGTGTCTAACCATCCTGGGTTTGGGAAGTCTGAGGAAGGGACTAGAAAAAGAACACAAATTTGGCAGTCTCAAATGAGCAGTTTCTGCTTGTGCAGTGATCACTACCTAAGCAAACATAACAAAACACCCTTGGGACTATAATGGCATCCTTGTGGCTTTAGATCTGAGAAGTGCAACAGAGCAGTAGGCCAGAGGACCACTTTGATTCTGAATAGTCCACAGGCTTCCAGCACACTTGTATTAGATAATGCACTGGAATTTTCTCACATAAGAATTACAGGAGTTAGAAGGAGTGACACTTTGTTCTCCCAGTTATCAATGTGCTGTGGACTCTGGTGGTATCCTTTATTTGATGTCTTCACTCCTGGTTATTGGGAGATTGTGGTACTTGTGCATGTGTGGAATGGGAGTAGTTTACAAGCACATTTCTAACCACACTGCAAACAGTGCAGTGATGGAGATATTATATTTAAACCTCACTGCAGAGTGAATCTTTAACAGCATTCTTCTATTTCCAACCAAAAATACTTTCAGTTAATTACAAACATAAAATGAGACAATATTTCTGTTTCAGTGATCATTAATATTAACTGCTGCTTTGTAAATGAGCGTAACTGTGCATTTTTATTTCCTTTTTAATAAGTCATGTGTAGCTGTAAAACACTGTATCAGCTCTAGATGTGTATTAACAAACAATCTCTTCATCACAGCAGAGGTAAAAATACATTTAAATACATCATAGAGACATAAAAATAACTTATTTCAGGAAGTCATGATGGTATTGTGTGGGATTAGGCTGTGTAAACAGCAATATTCATGTTTGTTAATATGAAAAAGATGAGTTGGTGGGTCTCAATCTTAGCCACCTTAAGTGATCATTTGCTCTTGCTTAAAACCAAATTCAAAAATGCAATTAAAACAAAAATTTCTGTTTCAGTTGCGAGCATATAAAATTTTGTATCTATAAATACACAGACACTATATAAGGCATGAAGTTCTGAAGAATCCAGCTTTTTATCCTCAAATATTGCATCTTGCAAAATGTTTTACTTGCCTCCATATGCTGAAAATTTGAGACTTAACTCTTAATTTTTTGCTAATCCTGTTCTAAAACTATCTGCCAATATCTTGACTATTTTCAGGAGCTGGTATCAATAGCAGTATGAGGCAAAATGTAGGCTATATGTTCAGTATGGCTATTTTTTAAAAATAAAATATCTCACCTCAGAGATTAGCTGTCTGGTTTAAATGCATGTCAAATTAACATTCAGATGAAGACTAATGTTGTGATTAACACATTGTATTGGAATTTGGGAGTTGGAGGTTTAATTCCTAGGCAGTCATGTCTTCCTGTGTTGCTGACATCAAAAATTTATTAGGAAACAGCTAGAAATATTTTAGTCTTTATGTAAAACAGGCTCAGTAATGCATCCTTTTCAGTTTATGTTGGAGACTTTTTAGAGCAGATGGACTCTCAAAAGGGTATGTTTCCACTGCAGCTGAAGGTATTAGCTGAATGGATATATTTGGATATATTTGCCCTAAATGTAATCTAGCCAGTTCTGTTAAATACCAATAAAAATGCTATCAGGTGTTTCAGTAAATGGGACCCAGCTTGCCCTGGAGCTTGTGTGACTAGATTATGCTGATATATTTGTTCACTTCTGTTATTAAAGGGGTTAGCTAGTTCAAAGAATGGATCTGCTTTTCCCTTTCAAAAAACAAATTGTTTTCTTTTTAACAGCTTTTGTCTTACTCCTTTACTAAATACTGCAGTCAACCTTTAGATTTTCTTCTGATTTATTTTCTTTTAGAGGCAACAGTTTTCTATCCTCTGTCTTCCCCTGACCCTCTCTGCCCCAAAATACGCAGGCTCTTCCTTTGTGCACAGAAGAACAAAAGGCACACCTCTGTGGCTGTTTTGCTCAACTGAGCTCTTTTACTGGGCAGTACTAGTTGACAGCTGCCCCAGAATTCCCAAGGTGTATGATTTCCTTGGTGCTTTCAGAAGAGCAAAAAACAGACCTAATTAAAGCTTGAGTCCATGGAGTTTTGCCCAGATTTCCCTAGAGCTGGATTGTGATAATACATAGCGTGGACCCTAAATTTGGCTACCCTCATTCTCATCCTGAACCCCACCTAACAGAGAGCCCCTTTCCAGCCTGAATTGCCCACTTCTGGAATGGCAGTCTCCTCTAGGACAGTTGGGTTGTAGGTGTTCTAAAGTCAAGTAGTGAACTGAATATAAAACTTAGTTGATTGAGTAGAATTCTGTACTGTGAAAAGACATCTTCTGCAATTTGAGATTGAGTTTTCCTCTTCGAGAAGAATTTAGACTCCTGTTACATAAATAACATGGAATAACATCTCTACCCCAAAGCTATACTATTTTGAAAACACAATTATTTCTCAGGAAGCTAAATTTGTTCATCAAATTTCGAGTTAAAATTTAGTGCCTCTAAGAAATTGAGCAACCCACAGAAGCAGAGGAATGCAGAAGGGAGATGAGAAATAGAAAAACCTGAATGAAGCGAAAAAAGAGGGAAGATGGGACATGCAAAGCAGCCTTAAGCCAGTTTAACAGAACTGTGTATTTTGTTGTTATGCACTATTCCAGGAAGCTTACTATAATGGTAGTTTTGTCCTTAAATTAGTAGCTTTTTTCATAATTTAAATTTTTAGACATGCCATGGAGCAAATGGGAATGGACCCAAAGCTGCTGTGCAATCTGATACCAGTCTGTACTGATCTTTAGGAGAATCCAGTGGATTTGTTTAGCTGACATTATGATGCTCAGTGTGGTGGATCCCAATGGGTAATGTAGACAAGGAGGTGACAGAGCCAGTGCAGGCTTGGGTGTATCCCAGGTAACCACTGGTCTCAGGAGAGACCAATGTCATGGTGTGAGACCAGTCCCCAGCACTCACCATGGCATTCACCTCTGACACAGGTCAGACTCAGATGGGGTGACTGAGACCTTATACATTTTCTGTTTGCAGGTAGCCTAAAACTGCATGAAGTGAACATATTCCTGACCTGTTGAGTAATCTGGTTAGTATTTCACAGAATCCCTGAATCACTGAGGTTGGAAAGGATCTCTGGAGCTCATCTATTCCATGTCCTCCACTGAAAGTGGGATCAACAGATGAGATTGCTCATGACCTTGTCCAGTTTGGTTTTGAAAGTTTTCAGTGATGGAGGCTGCACTTACCTTTATTATTTCCCACAGTTACAAGTTCCTCTTCTTTGGCCACCAAGTGCCATTTAAATTGGCTGTGTACATCAGTGACAGTGGTTTGGAAAATAACACCATTGAGATGTCATGTTCATAGCAAGGATGTTTGCTCTAACAAACATAGTAAAATTTAGTTTTTACTGAGTAAATATTGTATGTAAAGATTTGGACAGGTGTTCCTAAAATCCAGACAAACTAGGAGTTACTTTATCCTTCTTTAAAAAAGTGACTGGATGCAATCTATCTTCAACAAACCAGTACACTTTCCATTTCTCTTTGTTATGACTATCTTTGTTAGGGGGTTTTGTTAGCACCACATTAAGTGCACCAAAAGCATTAGTTTTCAGGAGTATTTTTGAGTCTCTCTACTGAAATTCATTAGCTTTTCCTTATTGACTGAGGGACATAAACATAAAATAGGATTATAAGAAAGAAGTTTCAATACCTCAACAGTTTTCAACTGTTCTTGAGATTTTTGTACTTTTAACTGATATATAAAGAAAAAGGCAGGGTAAAGGTATTGCTTCACTGGTACAAATGTTAAGAAAAACAGATGCGATGAAGAAAATTGTACAATAGATTTTAAATATATCAGGTAAAACTGTGAATTGTTATTTTATGTTTGAAATTATCTGTTTTAGACATATTTTGTAACAATGGTTTCTGTCAGGAGTTTGGTAAGTTGATGCATAATGGAAGACACAGCCCCCAAATACATATTTTAGTTCCTGACTGATAGAAGGTTATGATGGCACCAGTGTTTCTGACAAGTTTAAAAGACACAGGATAAAACATTAAACAGAATTCCATATTTCTCAGCAGGAAAAATGTAAATCGCCTTAATTTTATTCCTACTGAGCTGTGGTAACTGAGGTCTTGTATTTAAATGTGAATTATTAAACAGACAGCATGATGATGATAGGAGCAGACTATGTGTTACATGTATCAACAAGTTCTCATAAGCCAAATTCCTTGTCAAAATTTCATATTCCCATCTATGCATTTGTGATAAAGGGAAATAATTTTAAGAGTATTATGCCTTTTACACTTAAAAGCTTCCCAAGGATATTAGATTAGGGAATGGAATGAGACTTGCCATATAAATTGATAGGTAAAACCTTCTAGCTTCATGCCTCTAGAACCTAAAGTTATTACAGCACTGAAGAAAATAGTCACATCTCAAAAAACTCAGTAAAATGCATAGAGACTGTAGTAATGTAGAAAGGTCAGAAACTGGATATCTTTAGCATAGTTTATCATTTGCTTTGGAAAACTATTCTTGAAATGTATTGAACATTTATGGGAGCTCAGTTCATTGCAAAATGTGAAAAATTTTGCAAGTAAAAATGTTTAGGGTATGTTTGTGCTTTTTCAAGTGTGTTGATACAGTGAAAAGGCAGCTGGCAATCTGAAGATGAGCTATTATATCTGTGATAAATCTCATCTCATAGAATCTCTTCGTGTTTGACAGTCACTGTAGAATTTGGAACTCTTGCAATACAGATTAGAAATAGTAGTGAGGTATGAAACAAAAGAATGATGCATTCTCTCTGCTGACTCTACACACCTCTTTAATGTATAAGGAAGTGACTGCTACATATATATGTACATTTCTGCATGAACTTCCAGACTAAATCTTGATGAAAGCTGATAGTCATGATTTTAATGGGCACTGTAGGCTTGCATGGACTCTGGGCATGCACAGTGAAGCAAGATAGTTTAACATTGTAATGTTTATACAATCCAGGCCTAAAGATGTAACATAAATATAGTTAACCTGTCATGCAAGTATAGAAATCCCTGCAGGGGAATGTAGTGATTTCAGTAAGATTTTGATTCTTTGTGAGGAGAAAATTTAGATCTGTTTCTCTATATTCAAAACAGGATTCTTAATACAATGATCCAATTTGTACATCTGTTAGATGTTTTCATTAAGTGCCATTATATATTTAAGGACCAAAACAGGTATTATTTTGTTGTATTCAAACATCTTGATTTCTAGAAGGGCTTTGACTGTACTGATATGCATTTTAGACTCAAAAGCATGTAATCTCCTGAAGTATTAGCTACATTTCTCACCAACGTTTTCTTTCTTCAGAATTTTGTAGCAAAGTAGTCCACAATCACGTCTAGTTGATGAGGCTGGACAAGTTCAAAATGTGACAGTGAGATTCAGCAGGCAGTACAATTTTGTAAAAGCAGGATGTATATTCTTTGTATTCTGAGAAAGACTCAGACCTGCTCTGTCGAGAACCCTAAAAACAGGGAGTCCAAACTGCCACAGCCTAGTCAGCTAAAAGCCATATGATCTCATTAGCACTGCACTAAATCCAGACTTCCAGGTACTACAAGAGGACATTCAAGATGCAAGGATGGTAAACGTGGTCTCACAGTTTTTGGTTGATTTTGTGTTCATTCTAATTAAATGCATATAAACCAAGAATATGCTGTTTACATGCAGGCAGAGTCTGAAGGCCAGGATTCTGTAACTGCAAAAACAATCTCAAGCTTATTTTGCATACTTGAGAATTGTTTTATACATCTTTTCTTTAGAAAACTCCCTTATGATAATGTCACAAGCTGACACCGTTTATGCAAACTTCTTTAGTTCCATGCAGTTATGGAACTAAGGTCGGGCAAACCAGCAGTCAGCTTCCTAAGCTAATGTCACTGCAGAACTGGCAGATGATGCCAAGTTATGGGCTGATTGCTCACTTGAGAATAGGTTCTGGCTAGAATCCTGAGTTTGTCTCTCCTCAAAACTAGCAGATTATTCACATGAAGAATCAACTAAATGTATCAGTTTTGCTTAATTGTTACAATTAGTATAGTGGATAAAAATTATTAGAATTTCAAGATGATGCTTTCAGTGAAATGTTACATGCAGTGACTCTCATTTGTTAATGCAAACTGTTAAAAACATCTAAAATACCTAAAGAGCTTTTATTTTTGCTTTTCCCAATGGAAGGTTTTTTATCTAACTCAGTAGGCCAAATTCCACAGTGACTATAGCCATATGATTAGATGGACAGGATCACATGGAATATGTTGCTGCACTGTCAAAAAAGATCATAGGAGGATATGAAGCTTCGTATCTTGGTCTGCTCCCTATTTTCTCTTAGTTTATCCAGAAGAAACATTCTCTGTTTCACAGTTTAAGTTCACAGGTGTCTGTGTTAGGTTTTCTCAGACACAGCTGACTGTTTCAATGGGCTGACCAAGTGGTGGTTCCCATGAATTAGTTCCATGCAGTTCAAACGAAATGGAGTCCACCCAACATTGTGTTACTAATTTAAAGGTTTTATTCTTGAGAGAGCTGCAAACAGAAGTCGTGTTGAAAATCAATTGAAATAGAGTAGTTAACTCCCTAAGACATTGTGAATATCCTTAATTTGTCTCGTAAAAGATGAGGCAATTTGGTCACTACTTTTCTATCTCCCTTCAAGCCTGTTTATTTTCTGGTTCTGCCATCATAACAGTCATGAGTAGATTTTGTTGAGGATTGCTTTTACTGAGCTTATTGACATTTTAAATTTGTTTTGACTTAAGATCTAGTAGCAAGTCTAGTTTTTAATTTGCAGTGCAAGTTGATTGCATAATTGTGAAGCTGTTTGACATGTGTGATACAATTTGATTTGCGTTCCTGCCAGTTTTCAACTGTAAGAAACAAAATCTGTTAGTAACAGTTTTAGTAGGAGTCACTGGAGGCTTCTTACAGTTTGTTTTCATTGTTTTAATTTGTCTTTTAATTTCATGGAAATTGAGAGATGAAATTCTATAAAACTATTTGAAGACTTCAGATTATTGTTTAGCTGTGCTGTATATGTTGATGTCAGTGGCTTTGATAATTTGAGGGGGAAAAAGAGTGGGAAAAATATTATCTATAATAGCTATTTTTCTATAATATATGTGTACAATGCAGTATAGAATGGAAGAGGATATGTATTACTTACAGAAACAAGGATTTTTTAAAAAGTAACAGAATTATAGCAAGTAGCCATTAGGATGTCTTGTGAAAAAGCATAGACTGTGTTGTGACTTGATTAGCAAACTTGAAACCTATGTTACAGAAATACGTTTCCCCTGGAAGGATGCATGCATCAAATTGGCATGGTGTTTGCTCTGTGACCTACAGATCCTGGAAGTCTATGGAAGAGACATAGTCTTGCCCATGCAGACAACAGCTGTATCAGGCTGCTCTGTGCATAACTACACCACTGGAATTTTTCTGATAATGTAGCTCTAAGTATCACTGATTGATTTATTTTTTTTTCCATTGTGGAGTAGCAGGGAGACTTGAAGTAGCATTAATTGCAGAGCAGATTTTCTCTGGAGAAGCCTCAGAATAAGCAGGTGATGCTATTGGAGAGAGCAGCATAAAAGGAAACTGAACTGGCAGAAGCATATAATCAGATAGCAATAGGTAAAGTAGTTAAGAGGTATTGGAGATTATATAATAATAGAAATGGCAAGACAAGTGGGATTTCCATTAATGCAGAGACAGTCTAATAAACTCTTCAGTAGAAGTGAAGTAAATGGCTGGAGACCAAAAATCTAATTCTGATGATGCAAGATGTTCGTGGTGCAAGGAAAACACCTGCACCACCAAGGTAATTGTTTCAAATTATGTATCTTCTTTAAGATGTTACCAAAGCACACCACCATTATTTGCTCTACTTACACAACTTGCTAGATTCTGTACTTATACAGAACTGCTAGAAATCTATAAAGCATGGGACTGGAAAAGACTACTTTGGTCACGCCCTGTGGGTCTCCACCATCAGGCAGCTCTGAAATAATGCCTGCTCCATTGCAGCCTACAGAACATACTAAGAACCACAAAACATTTGTTTCCAATACCCTATAAAAAGGAGAAGGAGATGTAGCACAGTAGAGCGAAGTGTGCATGGAAGTGCATGGAGGTTAGCATGCCATGAGATAAATCCAGGAGAGGTTGACGATACCACCAGTATTTTAACTGCCCAGAGATCCCGACTCCACCACAGATCACTGGTTTTTAACCAAGCACACAGACAAATGAAGGTGCAGAAGCATCTTGGTTTTATGTCTTGAAACCTCCTGCCACTGCATCACTCCCTGTGAGCAGTCTCTGATGCTTCAAAGGCTAACCCCACTTCACCAAAAATCAATTACCTTTGGGGGGAAAAAAAAAAAAAGTGCCATTTGTGCCATTTGTGTTGTGGCACAATGCAAAGTTTTATACTATAACAAAGAAATGTTGCCTTTAAAGCCAAAATAATGTCAGTTAAGTTATTTGCACATGAAGAATCAGCTTTGCTGCCTGGCCATCTATACTTGCACTGTGCTTTAAAAAACCCAAACAAACCAGAAAGCAGCAGTTGATCACAGTTCACACATTGGACACTGGGGTAACTGAACAGACCATTTAGTCTGTAAAATTTTCTAAGTTTGTCTCACTTCCTCTGGGAAGTTTCTGAATATGTTTGTGTCTGATACATGTAATCGTGTCTATTCAAAATATTCTTCAAAATAAAAATCCAGAATAGTAACAAAATAATCAAGGAAACAGAAGGAAAATAAATACTTTTTTAAAATATGCCCATCACACTTAAATCTACAGCTGCTTTTAGATGAAAAGTTTGGATTCTGCTGAGATATATTGTTGTTTTTGTACTTGCAATACCTCTGAAGACTATAATCACAGTTCTTGAATTTGTTGTTTCCAGGGAGGTATGTAAAACTGGTCACAAGATCTTCACACAGTATGTTTAATGGTCAGCTAATAATAAGTTCTAAACCAGTGATTTTTTTTTCCTTCAACCTCTGCATACAAGTGACTGAAGTTAAATTGTCTTCTCCATGCTTGTGACAATTTCTAGTCAGTTTTTGTTTCAGAGTTATGATTTTTTTTTTCCTTGCACTGGCAATCTCCCACTGCTTGACCTTGTTTCTTGTTTACTGGTTCCCTGTCTGGGAAGAGACAGTGGCTATGTATTTCAGTGTGCTGAGGAAATGTTTAACAATACAGATCTGCTCATCTTTCCCTGGCAGGAGTCACTGGTTTGCTTCTCTCTTCTTTACTAGCAACTAATTATTATAAAGTCTGTGGGAATTTACTTTACGATTTCTCTTACTTTTTAAAAGTTCCTAGAATTTAGTTCAACACAGTTGGAACACTGTGTGACACAGTTTTACCTTTCTCTTGAAGTATTTCTTGAATGCATTTTTCTTGTTTATGTATTTGTCAATGGCCTAATAATACAGATGTTGGCATTTTGCAACCTGCTTTGCTACTTTACTTTAGGCTATAAAAGAAGAGTAAGCATTAAGAAATGCTATATATATATCCCAGAAGTGCTATTATGTGCTAATATATGGCTTCTTATAGAGAGCTTAGTAAGGATGAAGAAAAACCCTAAAATGCAAACCCTATTTGCATTTTAGAAATGCAAAACCTCATTGCTGATCATTTTCATGAGTAACTGATGAGAATAAGAGTAGCCTGATTCCTATTGTTTCCTATCAAATCAAAGGCAGTTTTCACACTGAGCATACTACTATTTTTATATGATAAGCAATGTTACTACTCTTGGCCTAAAAAGCAAAGAAATATGTCACATCATCCCAAGATTATGACAAAGACTTGGATAATGGCAGTAAGAGTTAAGTTTACTTGCTGCCAGTAAATTACTCATATATATGAGAAAGTATACAAGATGGAGCAAGGAAAATTCCAACTGGACCTAAATAAATTACTTCACAATGAGGATAGTCAGGGGTTGAGACAAGTGGCCTAGAGAGGTTGGATAATTGCCATCCTTACATATACTCAGACTTTCTTTGGATGAAGCTCTGAGCAATCTGAATTAACTTTAACATTAGACCTGCTTTGAGCAAAGGCATTAGACCAGATGATGTCCAAAGGTCCTGCCAACCCAATTAGAGTTCTATTCTAGATAATGTTCTGCTTGACTGGGAATTTAACACTGGAAATAAGAGATCCCAGGTGGTTATATGTGAACTCTTCTTCCTACCTGAGTGAGTATGCAGTAATTTTAAGTAGGTTGCCTGGAGTTTGAGGGAGGGTGCTTTTCCTCTCTGTGGTGCAGCACTGATGAAGTGACATATGGAGTGCTGCGTCCAATTCTTAGAACAAGAAAGACATGAAGCAAGTCTCAGAGCCCCATAGGGCCTACAGGGCCCCAAAGATCTTTAAGGTCTTGGAGCACTGTTCATATAAGGAAAGGTGGTGAGTTTGAGGACTGCTTAACTGGGGAAGAAAAAGTCTCAATGGGATCTTTCCAGCATATATAATTTCTTGATGGAAGGGAATGAAGATGAAGAAGTCAAACTGTTCTCAGTAGTGCCCACTGACAGGAAAAGAAGTAGTAGGTACAAATTTAAACACATTAAATTCTACCTGATAACAAGAAAACTTTTTTTTTTTTCACTATGAAGTTAATCAAAACTGGGACGGATTGTCCACAGAGTGTGTACAGCCCCACCTATGGACATAGTCAAAACCCAACTGGATGCAGTCCTGAACAACCTGCTTTAGCTGGCCCTGCTTGAGCAGACAGGTTGGATTAGATGATCTCAAGAGGTATCTTCCAACCTAAGGAATTGTGTGAAGGTTTCAAGTTTTTAAAAACTGTAGAATGGCATTTCCGTCAGATGTCTAGAGAATCAGTATCCAGTGAAGGTTAATGCTGTAGTTCTCTCTAAATGCCATTCAGATTGCTTCACAATTTCTATCAAGAACACTAAGGGGGTTTTGTTTTGTTAGTTTCCTAGTTCAGATGGATTTTAGTAATTCTTTAATCTACAAAATACAAGTAACTCTTAGAATAACTGGAGGGTAGCTGGAGACTTGCCTAGAACTGGACTCCAGAGTAGCTTGATAAGGATGTAACATTGTACCAATGTGGATCTTGCAAAGTTAGAATTGTTCACTCATTTCAAATTTTGCTGAGAATTTGGCTTTATTGATCAATGTTTATTTTGTCTCTGAAATTTACTTGGGAGCCCACAATGAGCAGTGGTATATTTCAAAAAGTAGTAGAACTGCTTTAATGAAATGCTTGGAGTTCACAAGTTCTTGTGTGTCCTGGCTGTTCCTTTCAAAAGATACATTCTATTGATATTAAATGTAAGTAATTACTCTGTTTCACATCAGGGTGATACAGTAGTTTTTTAGGGATTTCAAGGAACTACTCCTCAAGGATGGTAATGCTTAGAAAGCAGCATTTATTTCTATGTGCTAGGAAAGCTCATATATGTGAAAAAGTACTTGGCTTTTTAAAAAAGTAAGCACTGTGTTAGAGAACACTGAGGACTGCTGAGTGAAAGTCAGTTGATGAGAAAGTCAAAAGTTGAAGAAACACAGAAAAATGAGAGCAGCTGTATTTTCATCACTCATTTGAGGGCTATAGTCACCAGCTCTGTCATACCATGTGTCCTAGGGTGACTTTATGATACTGTATTGTATCCCCCACCATCTGCTGATGCTGGGTGTTGAGTTCTGTGCCTTAAGACTAGATTCAAGAGCAGAGGGAGGGAGAAGCAGTGGCATGCGGTTTTGTCTGCAGAAGCTTCACTTTCTCCCCAGATTCCTTTCTCTTGGTGTGTTGTCTGCAGCACGGATAGAGGAAGGGCAGCTTTCCTTTGCTTTTTAAGCTAGTTTCTCGTCTGTGAGCTGAGTCAAGAAAGTTTTTCCTGGGACAGTGTTTCTTTTCTGGAACTGCTCTGCTTTCCTCTGGTCTGGAACACCAGGGCAATTGCTCGCCCCACCCCCCACCCCCCTCCCCAAGTGGCACTGCAGCCTGGACACTATGCCTGAGCCCTGGAGAGACTGAGCAAGAGCCAAGCTACACCCACAGAGGACCCTCTGAACCACAGAAGGACTCTCTGAATTTGCCATCTCTCCAGAACAGCGAGAGGTTTTATTGTTCAATATTATTCATTTTTCAAGGCTTGTGAATACTTTGCTTGTTAAATAAACAGCTTTTTTTTCCATTTTCTTCAAGGAGATCTTCTCCCAAACTGGTTGGGGGAAGGGCTGCTGGAATCTGCCTTTTCAGAGGAGATACCTTTTGGGCATTTCCTCCCAAATTTGTCTCAAACCAGGACAAATATTTTGGCCCCCAACATGTGGCTTGAGGAAGTAGAAAACAATTTGTTCTAATTGCATTTTGGTTTTACTTACCCTGTATTGGGATAAAGCAGTCAGTAGCCATGCTGCTTGAATTTATAACGTCTCTCTGGCTTGAGGCACTGATGTCTTTCTGGTCCCTAGGCTTAGGCTTGTTTTCTTACCCACAGACAGCTCCAGTACTGTCCCTAAAATGTAGCTTTTACAGAAGAAGGGCACTGATTAGGGTTGCTGTTTTGCTGGGTATGATGATTATGATTTATAGAGAGTTAACAAAGTTACTAGGGTTTGTTCAAAATGTGTATGGTCTGTTGTTTATCCGTCCTCGCTTCCGTAGCCTGTTTTGGGGATTTATTGGTAACTGCACCCAGTTTGTTAGAGGAGGAGTAGGGGATAAGGTTTCCCAGCCCTTCCTCTCCTTCTTCTCCTTTAAATCTGTTATGTCACCTTTTGAGAATATTTAGTTTCCCCTGAATGTTAAAGAGACCACTTTCCTGGTATTTTATCTGGTAAGCTTCCTCTATACAGTCTGCAGCTTGTCTAGAGTGAGGGCTGAGATGTCCAGAGGGGTTGAGGAGGCACCTGACCCGGGCATGGAAAATCCTGAGTGGTGTGGGGAATGGGAGAAAATGGGCCAGGCCCTGAAGGAATTTTCTGACCCAATAGCCTGGGACTTTCCCTGTGAACAAATTCAGAACCCAGATGAGCTGGGGAAATATTTTCAAGAGAACCAGGACACCATGTTTCCTGTCACTAATAAATGACACCTATTTACTCTGATGAGCTCAGTTCATTTCTTAATTCTGTTTCTTTAATATGAAATGAATGTCTTGTTTGATTCAAACACTATTCTTGTTACCTTTGAACTGCTAAAGTAGATCAGAATGCTCACATCATGTATATGGACCTGTATGTTTAAATAAACCTGTTGCATGCAATGCTAGGAGTTAACTGTCTTTGAATTTATAGTTAATTTATAGGCATTTATTAACATAATTTGCTTCCTGATGATATAAAGCGTAAGTATTTAAGGATCTACTTTCCTCTGATAATGAAATGAGAGCTTCTTCTGTGCTGCTTCTCACTTGCTCTTTATGTTGTGGTCTGGAAAGGTGCTGAAAGCCTCAGCTTTCATCACCTTCAGTCAGCATCAACTTGGTACCAGCAGGACTGAGCTCCTGCACTGTGGAGAGATGAGGCAAGAATTTGTCATGTACACTATCACTTACCTGGCATGGGAGTGCTTGTCCTTAAAAGAGGGACTTCAGCATGACTTATGGGGATCAATACCAGTTGTGTATGTTTGCAAGTATCCCAGCTGCTGTGTGAGCATTACTGCATGGCCTGCACAGTATAATGAATGACATAATTGAGTTTTTAATGTGCTTGAGTGGAATACTGTGCATCCATTACCACATAAACATGAGCCTAGCTGATTAATTCATTTAGAAAAAGTTGGGTTCTTTATTTTTTCAAATGGGACACTTGATAAACTATGCTATGAAATCTCACTTAGAATACAGTTTAGTTTTAAAAAAAGTCTTACCAGATGCAGTGGTTTGGAAACAGCCAGGAGGTCATCAGCAGTTGCATGTTTTAAATGCATGTATATAAGTTTAATAATGCTATCAAACTACATCTGATCAGGGCCACTGTTATGCACATTCTGAAATAAGTAAAATTTTACTAAACCAACTGAATATGACTAATGAAAATATTCCCATGATCTGTATATCGTTTTTGTTGTCTCTTTCTCTGCTTAGTGTTCTTTAGCCTGTGACTCGTCAGTGTGTTTTGTGGTATAAAACTGCAAATAACAGTTACAGCAGAAGGTTTAAACCATCAAAACACAACTCCATTAAGCTATACTGAATCCTGGGGTGCATCAGGCACAGCATCACCTGCCAGTCTGGGCAGGCAGCTGACCCCTTCTCCTCTGCACTGCTGCAGCCTCACCTTGAGCGCTGGGGCGCTTTGGGCCACCTCAGTGTAAGAAAGATCAAAAGCTGTTAGCGAGTGCCCAAGGAGGGCTGTGAAGATGGTGGGGGGCCTAGCGGGGAAGCCTTGTGAGGAGAAGGTGGCTCAGGTCACTTGGCTTGTTCTGCCTGGGGGAGACTTCACAGAGTCTGCAGCTTCCTCATGAGGGGAAGCAGGGGCACAGACACTGATCTCTTCTCTGTGGTGACCAGTGATGGCACCCGAGGAAATGGCCTCAATCCGTCAGGGGAGGTTTAGGACAGATATTAGGAAAAGGTTCTTCACCAAGAGAGTGGTTGGGCACTGCAACAGGGTCCCCAGGGAAGTGGTCACAGCACCAAGCCTGACAGAGTTGAAGAAGCAGTTAGACAATGCTTTCTGGCACATGGTGGGACTCAGGGATGTTCCTATGAAGGAACAGGATCTGGACTTCAATGATCCTTGTGGGTTCCTTCCAGCTCAGGATACTCTATGATTCTATGCTGCTTCAAAAGATTTTTAGCTATATAAACATTTTCTATGTTGTGGAGAAATAACCTCATACAAGATGAACATTTTAGGAAAAAACATTCAGATTCTGTTGAATTGCTCTGTCTGGTTTATCATGCATTCATCATTGCACTGTAACTTTAATTGTAACAGTTTTTGATGCACCTGATTCAGACTAGCCATTGAATTGATGTTAATGGAGATCTATTGCCTGGTAAATATTATAGCAGTAGGACGGGATGGCAGAAACAGGCCAAAGTTATTAAAGCCTTCAGCTGTTGCAGCACTTACACAAGGATGAAAGGGAAGAGTGCACTGGAGGGCCACGGCAAAATGATAATTTATTTCAAAATGCAGAACAGAAGAGCAAAGACCTAAAACAGTTGCGGGTAACGTGGTGGCATTGCAGCTGATACAGGAAATGTCTCCTTATGTTTCTGTCATTATTGTTAAATGCAGTATAAAAGAAATTTTCTAGAAACAGTACAAATAGAAAATTAAGGCAGCATCAGTTTTATGGGTAATTACCTGGTAATATGATGGATTTCTGTGACTAGGGGGGGCAAAAGCAGATGCACTGAAACACGGAGACAGCTTTTACTCGTGCTAAGCCGCTGGCTAGTTGGTCCCGGTTCGAGGAAAGCACACGTATTTTCACGGGATTCGGGCTAACTTAGTGCAGTGTTTAGCGTTTGCGGGCTGGAGAAACGGCTTTAGCTTCCACCCTTCCACGGGCAGAAGCTGAAGTTATTTTAAAGAAGGGGCGCCGGTGCCCCAGCGGGTGTGTGCCGAGCCGAAGGCGCGGGCCGGGCGCCGCCGCTGCGCTCACCTGGTGCCGGCAGCGCCGCCGCCCGCTGCCGTCCGGCCGCCGTGCGCGGGCAGCCCGCGGTGCCCCGGCCGCCGCCGCCCCGAGCGGCGCTGCGGGCTGTGGCGCAGCGGGGCTCGGCCGGGAGCAGCGCCTGCGCGCCCGTCCCGCCCGCCCCGGGACCGGCCGCGGCAGCCCGGCGGGGAGGAGGGAGCGCTCCGAGCGGGGGAGGCGCACGGCGTTTCCCTTTCTCTTTCGCCGGGCGCCCGCCCGAGGCCGCGGGGCTGCGCCAGGTACGGCCGGGGCCGCGGCGGGGGCGGGAGGCGCCGCAGGTGCGGGAGGGGAGGGACGGGAGTCGGGCGAGCGGGGGCAGAGCCGGGCGGCCGCCGCCCTCTCCGGCCGCGGTCCCGCGGGTCGGGGCGGCGGGGGGGCTGCTCCCCGCGGGCCCGGCGCGGCCTGCGGGCCCGGCCCGGCGGGGCGGGGCGGGCCGTGCCGGGCGGGCCGTGCCGGCGGGCGGCCGCGGCCCCTGCACCTGTCACCGCGGGCCCCGGCCCGTCCCGCCGGCGGCCGGAGCCCGGCGGGGCGGGGCGCGGCCTCGGAGCCCGGCTGGCGGCGCGGCGGCCGCTGTTATGTAAATTACCGCCCCGTGCCGCTGCCAAGTTCATGGCGACATTGGTCCTACGGGGCATCGCCGCTGTCCGGCCAGGTTGTCGTAGCTCTCTTTTTCCACGTGTGTTACAGGTAGGAAAATGACTCGCCCGGCACAGGAGCAGGAGTTATGAGCCATGTCTCAGTGAGACCTGCGGAATTAAGATCAAATGCCCGGAGAAGTCCAGTTGCACAGAGCAGCGACACAGCGCTTGTGAACCGTGGACATCGACGCCTCTCAGACTTGCTTCTCTGGCCCCAAGCACTCTGCCAGCATTTCCTGCTCCACGAATGGCTACTCAGAGGAAGCACTTGGTGAAAGATTTCAATCCTCATATCACCTGCTATATCTGTAAAGGCTATCTCATCAAGCCAACTACAGTAACAGAGTGCCTCCATACCTGTAAGTGATACTTTTCCAAATAGTCCCTCCTACATAAGTTCTTTTCTTTTTTTTTAAGCGTTAGTGTGTCTAATATAACCACTCTGCTTGTTTTTGTTTACTGAATTTTTACATTAAATATTTTTAATTAATCCAGTCTCTTCTGAAGTTTCCTAAACGCTGGTCTGCAGTCTGGGTTATCTTGAACTGTGTGCAGTTCTGTGCTCCACAGTACAAGAGAGATGTGGAGCTCCTGGAGCAGGTCCAGCAGAGAGTAGTAAGTTGATCAAGGATCTGGAGTATCTCTCTTACAAGGAAAGGCTGAGGGAGCTGGGCCTGTTCAGATTCAGGAAGAGGTGGCTGAGAGCGGGCCTCATTAAGGTGTGTAAATGTCTAGGGTTGATGGAGCCAGGCTCTGCTTGGTAGTGCCAACAATAGAACAAGAGGCAATGGGCAGAAAGTGATGCGCAGAAAGTGATGCGCAGAAAGTGATGCACAGAAAGTTCCACCTGAACATGAGGAAGAATTTCTTTACTGTATGGGTGGCCAAGCACTGGAACGGAGAGGGTGTGGAGGCTCCCTCATTGGAGATATTCAAGAGCAATCTGGATGCAATTCTGTGCCATGTGCTCTGGGATGACCCTGCTTGAGCAGAGAGGTTGGACCAGATGACCCACTGGGCTCCCTTCCAAGCTGACCCATTCTGTGAGGGTACATCAGCTCTGCTGGGCCCTGTTGTTTGCCCTAGGCTAGTGGAGATTGTGCTGACTCTAACACCTAACTTATATCACTGTCTGATCACAGGTGAGATCAATAGCTCAGGTGTGCTCTTCTGATGATATAACCACGCTTGAAACTTAAACTAATGTATCTCTTGGCAGTATGTGTGATGTATACACTACTTTGGTCAGTAGCGGCCCACATCTCTCTAATGTGTTCCGTGGCACAATGCAGAGAAATACTTGAAGGTGGCAAAATATTTACTTAGGGAATAGATCTCTTTCAATGAAACTGTCTCAGGAAAAGTTGTTTAGGTTGTCTTCTGCTCCCACTACATCATCATACATTGTCATGTATGAATTATATTAAATGTATGAACAATCCTGTCAACCTCTACCATCTTACTTTCACAAGCTTATTTACATGCTTGCTTATTTTACATTTGTTTCTGAATAGCCAGTAGTTTCACCTCCTTTAGAGGTGGACCTCCTTTAGAATTTGACGTTATTTCCAAATAGCGTTTGCAGTCTTCTAAAAGAAGAGTAAGGGGAATTGTATGTCTTTTGGTAGCTTTCCCATTTTTAAACCTTTAATAAATATCAGTTAAAAGTCTTGTCTCGGCATTTCCTGTAGTTGCTGTGCAGTGTTGTTCTTGCAGTTGTTAATGTCTTCACTGTTAATTTTTACAATTTGGTGTTGCATCCCTACTGTATGAGACACACAGAGAATTAAAACAATGGAAGCCACTGTGCAGCAGGAAAATTGCAGCACAGTGGCCATCACAGAAACATGGCAGGATAACTCACACAACTGGAGGGATGCAGTGGATGGCTATAAAACACTCCAGAAGGGCTAGGCAAGGAAGGCGACCTGGGGAGGTAGCATGGTGTGTTAGGGAGTGTTTTGAGTGTCTAGAATTCTGTGATTGTGATGATAGAGTTGAGTGTCCGTGGGTAAGAACTGGAGGAATGGCCAACAAGGCAGGTACCATGGTGGGAGTCTGTTATGAATCACCTAACCAGAATGAAGAGGAAGATGAAACATTTGAGAAGCAGCTGAGGGAAGCCTCACAGTCACTAGCACTTGTTCTAGAGGAATACTTCAGTTTAACAGATGCCTACTGGAAATAGCAGAGAGAAGACAGTCTAGGAGGTTCCTGGAGTGGGTGGAGGATAACTTCTTGACATAGTTGGTGAGGGAGGCCCTGCTGGATCTGCTGTTTGTGAACAGAGAGGGACTGGTGGATGATGTGAAAGTTGGAGGACGTCTTTGGGCACAGCAATCACAAAAAGATAGTTTTCAATTCTCAGAAAAGTAAAGAGGGCATCTAGCAGAACCACTTCTTTGAACTTCTGAAGGGCAGATTTTGTAGCCTGGTTGATGGAGTCCCTTGGGAGGCAGTCCTGAAGGGCAGAAGAGTCCAGGAAGGCTGTATGTGCTTTAAGAAGGAAATCCTAAAGGCACCAGGAGCAGATTGTCCCCATGTGCAGAAGGATGAGCTAGCAGGGAAGGTGACCAGCCTGGCTGTACAGAAAGCCTTCTCTGGATCTTAGTAAGAAAAGTAGAGTTTCTGAGTTTGGAAGAAGGAGCAGTCAACCCAGAAGGACTGCACGGACACCATGAAGTTATGAAGAGAGAAAATTAGAAGGGCCAAAGCCCAACCAGAACCCTATCTGGCTACTGCCACAATAGACAATTAAAAATGTTTATATAAATACATTATCAAGAAAAGGAGCGCTAAGGAAGATCTTCATCCTTTATTGGATGCCGGGGGAAAGTAGTGACAAAGAATCAGGAAAAAACTGAGGTACTTAACAGAGGTAAATTTATTAGAGACAGGTAAATACATTATTAAATACTCTTCCCCTTTAAAGAAACTGTAAAAATTCCAGTATTAGCTATTTTTTATGGTTGAAGTTTAGTGAACATTGACAACTTTTAAAAGGTTGGGGTTAGGGGAAAATAGTTACATCAGAAATCAGATTTTTTAAAAAATGCTTTTATTGTGGTATGTTTTTGTTTATATAATTTATTTTTTATTTACTTTTGGTCCTATTACAAAACAATAATGGCAGAAGGAGCATTTTCTTCTCAGCAACATCTGCTTCTTTTGTTCTTTTATAGTTTGTGAGCCCTTCACTGAGCCAGCTCTGTCAGTGCCTAGTTCCCAGGTCAGAGCACATGAACTTTATTGAGCTGCCATATAGTTACACAGGTCTTCTCACCAAAAACCAGGTCTTCTCACAGGTCTTCTCACCAAAAAACTACCCACACATTTGGGTCCTTAAGTAGAAATGCAGGAAAGAAGGTGGTGTTTCTTTAAAGCAAAGTCTAGTTTCAGTTACCAAAATACAAGGATTACAGTGATGGAAAGGAAAATTTAAAACTTGAAAACAGTGGTGATATGCAAATCTTATGTCTGCAAAGGAAAAGGTGATGGAAGAATTCAGGAAGGTACTCTGCTAAGTTAACTTGTAGAAAATATTTAATATTTTTAATTTTTTTTTTTAAATACGGGTATCATACCATACAGGTATGATTCTTCAGTATTGACCAAATAGATACCACAGAATACAATGATTTTAACTGTCCTTTGGTATTTGTCTTGTACTTACCAATTGCCATAACTGAAAACAATGTTGTACAAATGATCAAAATCTGCAGGTATTAATGGTTGAAGGAGCAGCGTAAATTCATTAGATACTGGGAGTACAATGCATTACTTTGGACAAGATGAAAAGCATGTATTGACATAGATGTTCTCCAGTGATCATAGGGGAACTAATGTGATCAGTAGTAACCACAGCAGGGAATTAGCAGTTGATTTGCATATTATGTATTTCTGGAAAATATTAAGTCCTGCTCTGAGAAATGAGTGCTTTTTCAAAAAGAGATGTTTCTGCTGGGGCTTTTGAAAATGTTGGACAGAAAACTCCACTGTTCACTGGGTGAATAATACCTAAGTGCAACTTGGGTACCAGAAGTGCAAACTTTCCTATCTCTGTTGGAAAGGAAATGGTTATGTTAGTGCAAAACTACTTATTCTGCAAATTCAGTACTTCATTACTTTTTTGCTACTTTCGACAGAACAGTTTGGTCTTATGGACTGAAACCTTTTTTTTCCTAGTCTGTTACACAGTTGTCAAGGATGTTTAAGAACTACTGATGGAAGCAGGCTGGATGTGAGCTAAAGGGCATGTCCCATCATCTGTCTCCTGAGTCACTCCATTGTTTAGTACAGTGTGCACTTACAAAATTTGCAAAATAAACTTTCCTCAAGAACATTCCTTAGTATCTTAAAAAATAACAGACTGTTTACACAATTGTAGAAATGTTGGTTGAAAGCATCAACAAACATCTGGAGGCCGTCTAGGCTAACTTCATGCAGGAGGCAGGTTAGTTGCCAGCACTCTACCAGGTCAAGCCATGTCTCTGTGTAGTTGACATTTGAATTTCTAAGCATGGAGTTTCTAAGCATCTTCTCTTAATAACCATTTCCAGTGCTACAGTCTTTATCTAGTTTTTCTGAATGTCCTGCCAAATGTCAACATGTGACGATTGCTCCTTGTGATACTATTTGCCACACCCCAGAAGAGGGGCTCTGTCACTCCTGTAACTGCTGTTCAAGTGGTACAAGCTATTATTTCATCACCTGCCAGCCTATAGCATGATTTGCTTTTGGCAAATTGCTGTTGCCACTTCCTGATTACATTTTTGTCCCTCACATAGCTGGAAATTGACTCCAAGGGACATGAAGTAATCTGCCATCTTCCCAGTGAGCTAGAGGAGGTTGTTTAGCTGTACTCCCCTGGGCCATCCTTCCCTTCTTTATTACAGGTGGCCATAACACACCACTCTTTTCTTTTTCATCAGTCACCCTGGTTATGGTGATAAGCCTTCATCTTAGTGAATCCTACCTGGTCTGTAGATTTAAGTACATCCTGTGTTTCTCAGTAAGCTTTAACCTGCTGCTCCCTTCACTGTTGATCATCCCTCTCCTTCCCAAATCAAACTAGTATGCAGGGAGGATCAAGCACTGCCTGTGAAGACCAAAGCAAAAAGATACCGAGGACTTCAAACCTTTCTGTAATAAACTATTCCTAAGTTGTTTGCCTCATTCATTAACAGGAATATTTTGTCTAAGCTTCCTCCAGCTACTAGCATGCTTACACAATTCCCTCATGTCTCTCATCAGTTTTAGCTATGGCTGGGCCTTGGCTTTCCTACTTTTGTCTCTGAGTGCCAGAGTAGTGATTTTATATCCTTTTGTTTCCTGTTCTTGTTTCCACTTCTAATATGATCTACTTGTGCATATTAATTAGGAACCATGTGCACTAAGCAGTTCTTCTGACATTATTCCCTGTACAGTGGACTCTGTAGTTCAGCCAGCTTTCTTAAGTCTCTTTCCAATGATAGTCTCCTTGGGAAATCTGATGAGCAGTTGCTTAAACAAGCAGAAGTCCCATCTCCTGAAGTCCAGAGTCCTAACTGTGCTGTTGAAGTGTGCATCCTTTCTCAAGATCCTCAACTCATCTCAAGGCAAGTTCCTCTCTGTGGCTGTATTCATCACCAACTTTTCCCTGTTTATGAACAGGAGATCAAAAGGTGCATTACTCCTAGTTGGTCTCTCCAATATTTGTGTTAAGAAATTGCCAACCAAGGCACTCTAGGAACTTTTTCCTTCCCTGCAGTAAATTTACCAGAGAAATTATTTTCAATATCAAATTATCTTTCAACTAGAGTGGTTTTCAGATTTTGCTAAAAACCTATGCTGTCAACACAAGATCCCAAAAAAACTTCACTGCAGCAAAATTTCTCACCCTCAGACAAGCAAACTGAGCTGCCTTCAGATTCCTTCTCCTGCAGAAACTTTAGTCAATGGCATGTAGCAGGGCCTAAATGTTATTTTTAAATAGTTTTCCACACAAAAAGTCTCCTTGGTTATCACATACTGAAATTCTCTCTCCCTTTTAACAAAAGAAAATCTAATGTGACTGTGTCTGGTAGTAGTAATTAAGAGAGGAGTAGTCCCACTTGTATAGTTTCTGAAAAGAGTGATTAAATGAAGTTTTCTGTCCTGTTTTTAAGCACTTTCCCTAAAAGTAAGTGCTTTTAAAGCAGGCTTAAGGTAGATAATTAAATACTTCAGTAAACATACCAAATGCCTTGTTGCACCTCTGTGTCGTCAGTGAGATGGGTTTGATGTTTCACTAGATGGGTTTGATGTTCCACTAGCTGTGCATGTGCTGTGCCCTTCCTTTGCTCTCTGAATCAGAGTGATTAACTTTGAGAGAGGAAATCCTTGGAAGAATTCAAAGGATGAGTTCTGACAAACAATTTGTACTACAATTAACTAATTAAACTTCATCTTGTAGAATACTTTATTTTAAAAATGCAATATGCAGTTTTATTTCGGTACCTAATTAATCAACATGTAAACAGTAACCTGGATGGATACATATGTATGTAGATATTCAGAGGAGATGTACTTTTTCTGTTTGTGACATATAGCACAGTCCTGGCACTTGTATCTATGTTTTTCATCTGATTACGAGGATCTGAAAGAATGTGTGAACCAGATATCTCTGTATTGGAAAACAGCATTGTTATGCAGCCAGCCAATTAGCATATGTCACACAATTACTTTCATCAGCCATAGAAAGTCATCTGACATGAGTTTAACTTTTATTGTGTCTCATCTGAAATGTCATTGTATTACTATGAAATTCAAGTTCTCATTTCACTGGCATTGTGTAGCATATCCCTTAAAATTCTGCATACACCTAAAAATTTAGGTTAAGCAGTTTTCTTTTGCCTGTTTGCTGCCCTAGCATGACCTACAGTAAAGCAAATGAAACCATGTTATTTTGTTAATTTGTACTAGAAACATTAAAGGGTTGTGGTTTGGAGTTTGGTTTTTTCCCCTAAGGTGGTGAATTAATGATATTTGTCATTTGATTGTGTTTAAGGATTCCCTTTTTGCCTACCTTTTTCACTCATTATGTAGAATTCATCCCATTTTCTGAAACTGCAGAGAGATTAGGCTTTGAAAAATGTTCAGTGATTTACATTGAGAGTAACAGAGGATGATTGTACCTGTCATATAGGAAAATATTTGGTTGATGATTCCTCTAGGAGTATCATGTATCGGTTCATTATTCTTGCATGCTAGAATTTATATGTATTTTTTACCCTTATATTCCTGTTGGTAGATCACATTTAGTTTTGGTCAGCAAATCCTCATAGCACCGTAGCTCTACATGAGAAAAGCAAAAGTTGGTTTAAATTATTTCAGTATTGATTTACAGTTTCAAGGGGGTTTTTATGGTATTGAGCTGGCTGTACAAACACATGATCCAGATCTGTGTTTTTATTGGCTTAGAGAAACATCCATATAGGACTGGAATAAGGTTCTTGGTTCCTTGTGATGTTTTCTCTGTTCTACTCAAAGACCTTTCCTACACTGGAAATGAAGCTCTTCATTAATCATTAGGTCCTTTCTTGGACCATGCATGCCTTCCAACAGTGTTGTCTCCTCGGAAAAACAAAAGGTATAAAGAGAGCACAAAAATATATTCATAGTAAGGAATTCAGTTCCATTCCATAGATTGGTTTGTATTACAAATATTTCTTCCAATTACATTATTGTGGATATTAGCATGCTTTATGTTTAGCAGTGTTTAGTGTTTGGGAGATTTTATGGAGTCAATTATCTGACTTAAATAAGTGTATCAGTTATTGATCCCATGGCATGGAGTTCTTCTGAATAGTAATAATTTCAGATTTCTTCTGGATGTAAATGAAAGCTATAGCTCAGATAGGCCCTATTTGTCTTTAGTTTGGAAAACAAACAAAAAACCTAGGAAGCCCAAATGTAAAATATCTTTACAAGACAGCTCAATGCAGTAAGAACAGTGTCATCTCATCACAGACTTCAAGAACTCTGACTTGAGTGGAGCAGAAATACTGAGAGCAAGTGAAGGGAATCAACTTCTCATAAGAATTTAAAAAACTTTTTCTAAAATGGAGGGAAATTCTTTCAGAAGGAGGCTAATTCTGTTGCTTACAGAAAAGAAACCAAATCACTCTAGTATTGATACAAAGCCCCTTCTTTTGAAGAATTTTTGTGCTAATTCTCTGAGTCTCTGTTGCAAAAAAATTCATAGAATGGTTTGGGCTGGAACAGACCCCTTAGTTAGTTGTGACTCTCCTCCTATGGGCAGGGACACCCTCCACTAGTTCAGGTTGCTCAGAGCCTCATCCAGCCTGGACATTTTACAAACAAGAGAAGGTTAGGGGTTGAGCTTATCAATTCTGAAATTAATATTGAACAGTTGTAATTACATTTTTACAAATTTTTCCACTTTGTTTATTCTTTATCGTTTTAACTTGGTGTCAGTCTGGAAAGACTCCATAGAGACACTGCTGTTATACCAAACAGAAGGCTTACCAAAAACATAGACTAACTCCTTCCTTTGTTATAGGAGTTAGCAGATGACACTCCATTGAAAAAGAGTTACATTTAAGCTCAGTTTCTATGAAGTCAAGTTAGAAGAGGTCTAGAGTAAGCCAAACTTTTCTGTTACTTACCTCAGTGACTTTTAGCTGAATTTCCATATGACAGTAACTTACATCTGTTAGATTTCACAATTTCATCATCATACTTGCTCCTCAGCCCTTTTCCCCTCACACTCTTTAAACTGAGGTT